>NC_056412.1:5510000-8010000 GCF_905147365.1 Aricia agestis
ACAACCCTACTTTCAGTGCACTCTCACTTGAAATTATTAATCTGCAAGAAGCCATTGCGGTGACTATTTACAGAGCTTCCTCAAAGCGTACCTCCCCTTCGCTCTTCATTCGCCGAGTTACGATTGACAATAGTATATTATAGAGTAGGGTTGTCAGCTATTGCAATTTTTTGGAGAATATTTATTTATTGTTATATAATTTATAAGGTGTCTGACACGAGTTTTTACTATTACTAAGGTTAAACTTGCTTAAAACTACGTTACTTTGTAAATTCTTGCATTCATTAAAATACTGCCTTACTTTGTTATTTGAATTTTTTGTCCATATTTTTATTTGATCATAAGCTGAAGTCATATTATTATTAATTTATTGGCTAGAAAACAAACAGACCAAACGATTTAATATTAAGTATTTTACCTCATTTTGACAGCCCTATCGCTTTGTCTTAACAAAGCTAAGAGATATTGGTAATTAAAATAATTGCCCTGATTATTAACCGGATCCTCTTCTCAAAGTAGAGGTGTATTTTACATAAGCATATTACTATTAATTATGAAACAAAACATACAAATACTTTACAAAATTTTAAAAGAGTTCAAACTTATAAGGTGGTTGGTATCTATATTATTTTATTATGTTTGGAAATGTTTTCATTACCACGAATTCATTACCACGAATGCGCCTGTATTATACATTCTCAGTATCACCCTAAGGTTGGTTGGTAGAGAATGCCACAAGGCATTAAGCCCGCCTTTGTAAATTTGCATAAAGTGTTAATAAATAAATAAATAAATAAATGTGAACAATAACTGAATAAAATAACATAACGTTATGAGTAGTTATTAATATGCCTACTCATGTGACATTATGTTATTTTTAGGGATATGTACCCAAAGGGTAAAAACGGGACCCTATTACTAAGACTTCGATATCTATCTGTCCGTCTGTATGTCCGTTCTGTCTGCCTCCAGGATGTAACAGAGTATGTATTTCTGTAGCCGCTATAACAACAAATACTAAAAATAAAATAAATTAAAAATTTAAGGGGGGCTCCTATACATAAAACGCAATTTTTGCCTATTTTTTCCCTGTAATGGTACGGAACCCTCGGTGCGCGAGTCCAACTCGCACTTGGCCGATTTTTTCAGATATTGTCAGAACAAGATTTGTCGTGCTGTATATTTTGCGGTTCCTGAAAAATATGAAAAATCCATGCTCTATTCAATCTACAGATTGCGAAATCCAATTGGTTTTGCTCTAGGTAGAGTCCGGGTTTCTACCTGTGATCCTTTATGTAGACGACACAAGGATCAATATCACAGAAACTCCGAAGTAAAATAGTTCCGAATGAACTGTATGTAGTGGGAGTTGAGTTCGGGCACTTTCGTTAACTGGATGTCGTTTGTAGTTTGCACTACCGATTTCTTAGACGTTTATTCGAAAACGTATTTGTAAAGAGATTAACTATCAAGTTTAAAATTGTGGTTAGAGTTGAAATGGAAATACTTTATTACTACTACTATTAAACATCTTTTAAGCAGGTTTTGCTAGTCCCTGGGACTTGAAACCAAAAAAATAAAATTTTGTGGTTGGTTACCAGGACCGAAAATGACGAAGAAAATATAACATTTGGAACGAAGTTCCTTATCGCGCTTTGTGAAATAGGGCTAGACAGAAAAAATTAAGACCAAAATGTTGTTAGGACACATTTTGCCACAAACATAGATCAAGACAAGATAGATACTTCGCGGGACGGTATCTATCTTGATCTATGTCTATTGTCTGTGCTTTTTGCTATTTTTTATACGCTATGCAAGTAGTATAACTCAATTCGTAATTAGTACGATTAATATAGTATTTATTAACTAGTAACATACACCAACAAATAATAATATTTTACCTTTATGCTTGTAAAAGATATCGAAAAAGGGTTTTTCTGAGTAGTTCATAAAGATTAAGTTTTTGCTTATTCATATTTTGTCCGTAAAAAGAAATTATGTGTGTTTTGTATAAGTACATTATTTTATTCTCATAAAATATTGTATTGACCCAACGTATGCATAGCTTAACAAACAACTTTCATTTTCAGCGTTTAATTATTTACCTGGTCACTCTGTAGTCTGCACAAATCAGATATATTTTTGTTGTTTTTTAAATAATGTGCAAAGTGTGCACAACGTTGTTTTGCATTGTGAATAATGTACGAGTATAGCATGTTCAATGTGCTTAAAGTATTATAATTTTTTAACATTGTTATGTAATTATACGTATGTAACGTTATTATACAAGTATTAATTTACATTTACCAAAATATTATACTTATATTTTATAGACAGCTATATGGTAAACATATAGCTGTCTATAAAGCCGAAGCATGGCTCTCCCATGGCTATAGTCATTATAGCCATGGGAGAGCCATGCTTCGGTACGAATCGACCGGAGAAATACCACGTTCTCACAGAAAACCGGCGTGAAACAGCGCTTGCGCTGTGTTTCGTCGAGCGAGTGTGTTTACCGGAGGCCCAATCTCCTACCCTATTCCCTTCCCTAGCCCGCCCCCATTCCCTTCTCTTCCCATCCCTACCCTCCCCTATTACCCTATTCCCTCTTAAAAGGCCGGCAACGCACCTGCAGCTCTTCTAATGCTGCGAGTGTCCATGGGCGACGGAAGTTGCTTTCCATCAGGTGACCCGTTTGCTCGTTTGCCCCTTTATTTCATTAAAAAAATGATATACTATGTTTAATAATAATAATTAGTATAATTATTGTTTTAAATAAGAAATTAAATTATATGTATATAAGTAATAAAGCTATGTTCAATATATGTCGTGAGCTAGGCTTGACCTAATTATTGATAGTACCTTAATGAGTTACGTTTTTAATTTCCTGATATTTTATTTAATTACAGTTACATTTTTAAAGATGGGAGCACTGCGGGGATAAAATGGTCACATTTAGCAATTCCTCTGAATCAATTCAACAAATGAATTGTCAAAACTGTCAAACTGACAAAATATGTCAAATCAGTATAAAAATACAGAAATGAATTGCAAGCAGAGTTGCATTTTGCGATTTTTGAAAAATGACTCATATTATGATTCATATCATGATTCTTCAAAGCGACCATTTTAGCCCTGCTGGTTATCTTTAGGGCCTTCACCTGTCTGGAGGGTTTCTTACAGTAGAAGCATAATAAACAAAATAATATTATGTTAATTAACCATAAATAGTATTAAGATTGTGTTATTTTTGATAAGAAATAAAAGGTTTTTTTATTGTACTTTTTGCACACATCAAGGTACAGAGGCGGGCTTAATGCCTTTAGGCATTTTCTTCCAGCCAACCTTTGGATAGTGTCTACACTACCCAAAGGTTGGCTGGAAGACGTCGTCGACTCGTCTCTAGACGAGATGAGGTAGATGCAAAGTACATGTGTAATTTTATCAACATTAATAAATACATACTATAATAATAACTATTACATACTATGCGGATACTATAATTCAAATAAACTAATAAATAGATAATAAATATTTAAATACACAATAAATATCATATTTTATAATATAATATATACTAATAATAATATATTAATTAAAACAACTACATTTAGTCTCTGCCTGAGACTTAAACAATAATAATTCACGATTGTTATTGTTTAAGTATCAATTATTTTATTTATTTATTATTTTGAAGATACAGAACATTAACGCTGTTCCAAGGGATAAATAATGCTTAGATATCAAGACTGAGGTTTAAACGTATAATATGATACAGACGTAAAGGCGTGGCACAGGTGGGGCACAATTAAATTGTGCCGGCAGCAACGTCCGAGGAAATGTAATAAACGAGTCACCGCCGACCAAATATTTAGAGAAATACACGGTGGCCATTTTAACTGAGAGAGCGGGAATATTCCCGACTGCACTATGTAAATTCTGAGGGAAATTAATATCCTTGGATAAAAGGTTTGCACGAGAGAAAATTTAAAATAAAAAATATTACTGCAATATTCATGTTACTCAAGGTATCTTGGTCAAGAGGATACACCAAGGGCTAGAGAAATGAAAAAAAAAATGTACTTGTAATATCTATTGCTGTTTCCCTTACCTCCAGCCTCCCCCCGCAGAGCGCGATAGAGATTAGAGACATTAACTGCAGAAAATCCACGATTCGTTGTCCCCTGATTTATTCTCCAAAACTAATCCGATTTAAGTAAGTACTTTTTTTATTTAAAAATTAAAGCAAGGTTTGAGCTGTGTTCCTATGTTTTTTTTTTTGTATAATCTAGCCAAATTTGTTTTCTGGATGTTTGAACACAGCGGAAAATCTGGCCATTTTTTTTTTGGTTTTTGAACGTTCATATCTTGTTTAATAATTCAATTATGAAAAAAAAAAAGAAAACACAACACATGCTAATAGTGGCCATAGATATTCAGGAAAAAAATTATAAATCTACCGGCATTACCCAAGGAGGAAACAGGGGAGAACGTTTGTATGGAAAAACGGCCCTAGTGTATGCTCTTAAGTGCCTACGTAACAAAATCTGATTCAAAACCTGCAAACTGACTGTTGTGATTGTTGATAAAATAACGAGGCACCGAATTTCAAAAATAAATTTTTGCATCGATTCGCCGTTTGGTCTTTTATAACTCGTCTAACGTCTCCATAAATCCATGAATGCTGGTGCATTAATGTTCAATACAATCATGACATGGAGGTCCATTGTTATGAATAACATGATTAGACCGACATGGAACATGTGAATTGGGCTTGCTGAACCGATAAAGGGTATTTGTTTGTTTCATAAAGTACTCGGTATCTAATTTGAAATTATTTATAAATCATAAAAAATATAATAACCGACTTTAAAAAAGATCATAATATTAATACGCGAACGAAAAACTTTGTAACCCTTTTTACGAAAAATGGAGAAACGTAGGTGCATGAAATTTTGCACAGTTATAGTTTATATTATGGTGAAGGAGTGTATCGAGCTAATATTATTTTGAAATTATGCTTTTATCATACATTTTTTTAATAAATAAAAAATTACACACACTACAACACACACACTAGGAAAAATTACAGATTTTTGAGTGACGAGCCTATACATACGAATTATACTCTTTTATTTATGGTTGAAGTCTGTTGACAACAAGTTGACAAATGAAAAAGGATTATGGTTTTTTTTCTTAATCTTAGATACTTAGATAATGCTCACATGGCCAGTTTGAGATCAGCTGAGTCCCAGAGACAAGATTTGAAAAAGTTTTTTTAATAAAGTCAATATTTTATACAAAATATAGCCCTAATGTTGTTGAGCCTAAGGTCGAATTTCGACCATTGGGCGATCTCTAGTATTTGGAATTCCACAGAGGGGCAAAAATTATGTGTGATGTATTTTTTTTTTTAATCCGACGTCTGGTAGCCATAACTTCTTCAAGATATTACCACATGGCCAGACTGCCGTAGTAAGAAGCGTCTATAGATATAATTAACCTTATTAATATACTAGATGACGCCCGCAACTCCGTTGCGCCATAATTCGTTTATCGCGTGGGAACCGTACATTTTTCCGAGACAAAAACTATCCTATGTCCTTTCTCGGGACTCAAAGTATCTCCATGCCAAATTTCAGCAAAATCGGTTTAGCGGTTCGCGCGTGAAGAGGTAACAGACAGACAAACGGACAGACGGACAGACAGACAGACACACTTTCGCATTAATAATATTAGTATGGATTCAGACTATTAGTTACCGCCTTCACTAAAATAGTAGAGCCATGTTGTGAACCAATTTTTTTGATAATTTTTTAAATAATCTTACGCATAAACGCTGAATCTTACAACTCGCGGCACACAGTACGCGTGGCTGACCACCAGATATTAAACGTATTCCCGCCTCGGCCCCCCGGGACTATCTTGATTCTATTAAGCCGGTAACTTCTACACCAAACAAATGTTTCACCCCATGCGTCTTAATCGAACCCGGGATGCTGGAGGAGGTTTAATTTGATCAGTTCAATGCTACTTAATCAATGTGTTACTTTATTACACTTTCGTTGAGTTTCCAACATTTAATCTATACATACATACATATACATACATATAAATAAAATTGGAGTGTCTGTTTGTAATATTGAAAGAACCGTTTTTTACTACATGCATATGAATGTATATACGCTACATACACCAAAACAACATTTTTTACAATTTTTTTCTGTATGTCTGTCTGTCTGTCTGTTTGTTCCGGCTAATCTCTGAAATGGCTGGAGCGATTTTGACGGGACTTTTTTTGGCACATAGCTGATGTAGTAAGGCATAACTTAGGCTACTTTTTAACCGACTTCCGAAAAGAAGGAGGATATAATATATCCTTCCCTTTTCCAATATAAAAAAAGTGAAATATTATTTCACTTTTTTATATTGGTTCGCGGACAACTCCGTTGTTTGTAGACCGATTTCCAAAATTCTTTTGTTGTTGTATGAGATGTAGCCCGAATTTGGTAACATGATCGCAAAAGTGGTGATCTGATGATGCAATCCATGAGAAATCGACGGGACTCCTTAAAATTTATATGGAAACATATAGTGATTTTATATTATTCTGGAGGATTTAAAGCTTAAACTACCAAAACATAAGAATTTGCGCCGAAGTACACCCTGGTTCCGAAGGTGCTGTACAGAACTCTTGAATCCTTATAGATAAATGTTCGGCTATTTTGGCGTTGTTTCAACAACTAAAAGTATATTATTATGTTTGTATGTGTCAATAATACTAATCATCATCATCACTATAATTATGCCATGAATCATCACATTATTATCAAAATCTTGCCTTTGATTATATTATTGTTCCACTGTTTGTTGACTGATTTTCAAAACTCTTTTGTTGCTATAGCGTTTATAGGTATAGGTACAATGCTTACGAAAATGGTGATCTGATACTGAAATTTGTGAGATTGAGAGGGAACTCCTGGATATTTTTTGGGACACACATAGACGCGTCAACTATTTCTGTATCCAATCTTCATAATTTTTTACTCCGTAGCAGCTAACTTTAGCACAATTTCTATGTGCAATTTACCTTTTTTGTAGATCTAGATTAAATGAACTAAAAAGTATTAAATAATTCATATTCTGTACTCAGTATTTCGGTTCTCAGTCTTCATTATTTTGAAGTCGGTATCAACTATCAGCTAACCTAATCGCCAGTTCTTTTTTTTATGAAATAAGAGGACAAACGAGCAAACGGGTCACCTGATGGAAAGCAACTTCCGTCGTCCATGGACACTCGCAGCATCAGAAAAGCTGCAGGTGCGTTGCCGGCCTTTTAAGAGGAAATAGGGTAATAGGGGAGGGTAGGGAAGAGAAGGGAATGGGGGAGGGTAGGGAAGGGAATAGGGTAGGGGATTGGGCCTCCGGTAAACTCACGCCGGTTTTCTGTGAGAACGTGGTATTTCTCCGGTCGAGCCGGCCCATTCGTGCCGAAGCATGACTCTCCCACGCACTCCCAGTTCTCTGTTCTATGACAAAATATAACTACTCTAATCCTGCGGAATTGCCGGTGTTTGTTGCCAAGTAGCTCCACAAACTGCCGGCGGTATCGACGGACCACGTCAACATCTCCAGCCTGCTCCAGAAGTTGGGCAGGGCATTATGAGGGCAGAGCTGGACGAGATGCGAGGTAGATTGGATGCCTCGGAATCAACCATCAGTGAGTTACGTAGTGAATTATTACAATTAAAAACTAATAATTCATTATGTAGGTCACCCGAGCATCCGATCGACTCGATAAATATGCGTCGCGGAGCTCAGCGTGACTCGCCATTTTGCACGTCAGCAAAATCAAGTGGGTCAGCAACAGCCGCCGCCGATTGAGGCCATCGACTCAAGCGAAAAACTATGCAAGCGTCGCTGCTTGCCCCGCACCACCCCCGCGGGCAAAGGCGAGGAGTGCAAAGGAGGGCCGCAAGGCTGAACATCTTTGACTCGACAGGGACGAGAGCAGGAGGTGCGATGAGAAGGGCTTCGTTCTGGTGGAGAGGAGGAAGAAGAGGAAGCCCACCGTCCGCAACCACCGCGGCACCGCACCTTATGTGCCCGAGCTGCGTCTGCGGAGCGAGGTGCCCGCGACGCCGCTCTACGTGTCGCGCCTGCACTGGTCCATGACGGTCGAAGACGTCGTAAACTACATCCGCGAGAAGATCACCTACACCTTGAGGGTGGAGCGTCTGCACTCTCGCCACAAAGTGAATTTCAGTTCCTTTGTGGTGAGAGTGCCGACTCAAGTTTAATCCATCTTCGAGGTGGAGGAGTTCTGGCCCGCCGGTGTATTTTACCGGAGGTTCCGGGGGAGGCTCCCGAACGAAGCGCGCATCACGTCGCCGAAAAAGACTTTACGTGATAAAGTGTAGTGTGATTGTGTGTGTGAATGTGTAAATAATATATATTATATTAGGATAAAATAGTTCGGCGTGCATCTGTTGTCTGATTGCCATAACACAAGTTTTTACTTAGCATGGGATTAGACGACGTGATGTACGCTACCTAGCTTTTATACTATTGTATACTATTGTATGCTTAATAAAGAATTTGAATTTAAACTGCAACTTATAATATGACTGACGAGGTACCACCGACTTAAAATTATGAAGGTTGAGAACAGAATACTGAGTACAGAATATGAATTATTAATTGATACTTTTAGTTCATTTAGGAAAACTACTATTGTCTTTACCTTGGAAGTCGGTTTCAATTTTTGTTTAATAATAATATTACTCTTATTCGTTATCCTTAAGATTTTCTATAAAGTTTTGGCGTTTTCATCTACAACTTTAGGTTCATGAAAAGTGATCAGATTAACTACTTAACAAGATCCCAGTTTTACTATTTGGGTAAGGAAGGGGAAAATTTCTCTCTTTTTCGTTTTCTTTTTTTATCACATTTTGCTGACGCGGGCGAAGTCGCGGGCAACAGCTAGTTTCTAATATAATTGAAACTCAAGTTATATCCATTTCTTTTTCACAAGTCTCATTTTCCAAAAAAACTATGTAATCTTCAGTTCCGTGCTTATCTTTTGAAGTTTGGAACTGTTCAAATGCAAAATGTTATTTTAGTTTGTAGATAATCAGTCAAGTGTGAGCCGGACTCGCGCACGAAGGGTTCCGTACCGTTATAGAGCAAAAATAGGTCAAAAATTGTGTTTTTTTTTTGTATGGGAGCCCCGCTTAAATTTTTATTTTATTTAAATATCAAAGTACAGATAACAAAGGACTTTGTGAAAAATTCAAGTGCCTACCTGTTTCCATTATCGACATAGAGCAAAAAAGGCCGAAAAAATGACGTTTGTTGTATGGGAGCCCCCCTTAAATATTAATTTTATTTCGTTTTTAGTATATTTTAGAAGTCTAACTATAGCGGTTACTGAGATACAGCCTGGAGACATACAGACAGACGGACAGACCTCGAAGTTTCAGTAATAGGGTCCCGTTTTTACCCTTTGGGTACGAAACCCTAAAAAATGGCTTTAGAAGGAACTATCAAGTAGCCAATTAGTTGCCTGAAAATTCTATTCCGTATTTGTCCTTAACGAAAAGGTTTATGCGTTTTCTTATTTTCGGGATCAAAGGAAGGGAGGGTGGAAAGGTAAGTAATGTTATACAGTATAATTATGTTTGGGTCCAAAAAGGTACTAAGCCTCGGTGAAATATTTTTATTGGATAAAAAGTTGTATAAAGATTCTGACTTTTTTCTAGAATTATTCGATACGGCTTACGGCTTACGTCGGGTAAGAAATTCTATTTCGCGATAATCTGTTTCTGAATCGTTTTACTTTCCAAATCGGGAGCTGTGAAAGTTCGTAACTTTTACAAGAAAATAGTTTCAACAACAAGTCTCTTTTTGAGTCTTGTTGTGCTCGACACTATATAATAATATTATAATCCGCCGGAGTATATTAAAATGATTATAATATATTTAGCTACAATATTATTTTCTTGACTTTCTCATAATAAACGGACAAAATTACTAATTACTAGCGACCCTCCCCGGCGCGGCGTCGCACGGATATGAAATAATATACTCGTATAGCCACTGAAAAAAATTAAAAATTGCTCCAGTAGTTCGCGAGATAAGCCCTTTCAATTAATTTCCCCCGTTTTTTCCAAATTTTCCTATTAGTCTTAGCGTGATGAAATATAGCCTATAGCCTTCCTCAATAAATGGGCCATCTAACACTGAAAGAATTTTTCAAATGGGACCAGTAGTTCCTGAGATTAGCGCGTTCAAGTTAGCCCTTTCAAATAATTTTCCCCGTTTTTTCCACATTTTCCTCTATTTCTTCGCTCCTATTAGTCTTAGCATAATAAATTATAGCCTATAGCCTTTCTCGATAAACGAGCTATCTAAAACTGAAAGAATTATCATAATCCGTTGCGTAGTTTTAAAGATTAAAGGGAACAAAGGGACTTGAGGGAAAAAAATGCGACTTTGTTTTATAATATTACTAGCTGTTGCCCGCGACTTCGTCCGCGTGGACTTCAGTTTATAGCGCGCGATGTCAACAAAATTGGTGTCAAAAGCTTTTATAAAAAAACCCTGGTACCCCTTAAATCAATACAGCTGTGCAGTGTGCAAACAATAAGTACTTCATTTTTGTATGTTAAACTTTATATATTATGCCAAATTTTAAAACTTATTTAGCCCCCCAATTACACAACTTTACCCATAAACTATTTATCATTGATAGGTTTAGCCCCAATTTCACCAACGTCTGTTAGTGTTAACAGCTTGTTAAAATATCCTGTCTTCTCTTTCATTCATATGAAAAACGAAACAGCTAACGTGATACTAATTCGAGCATTAACTTTAACAGTCGTTGGTGAAATTTGGTCTTAAGGTTACGTCACTGCCTGCAAAAGTACTGAGTTATTTAATACCGTAGAATAGATATAACAATCGAAAAAAATCGAGACTTAAATGTAAGATGATACCACCTCTTATAGAAAGACTTTTGAGCAAGCGTCAGCGCGATGTAGAACACGCACGGCGCCATCTATTATGAATTTTTTGAACAAATTTACGACCCTTACAACCCTTTTTTCCAGTAAAAAAGTAGCCTATGTCCTTTCTCAGGCTTTAGACTATCAGTATACAAAATTTCATTACAATCGGTTCGGTAGTTTTGGCGTTTGGCGTGAAAGCGAGACTGACAGACAGACAGACAGACAGAGATACTTTCGCATTCATAATATTAGTACAGATTATGTGCACACTGCACAGCTGTTTTTGGGTATTTTGATTAATTAAGGGCCGCGCTACACCGGAATGGCAGCGGCGAGGCGAGCACTTTCAGCGCTGCCATTCCGGTGTAGCGCGCTGCGCGGCCCTAAGAGGGGTACCACTTACCAGGGTTTTAAAAAGTTTTTAAATTTGACACAAATTTTGTTGACACCGCGCGCTATAAACTAAAGTCCACGCGGACGAAGTCGCGGGCAACAGCTAGTTATGAATAAAAACAATAATATATAATAAAGTAGGTATGATTAGTTCTGTTATAATAATGAAGTAAAAAATAAAGCGCCATCTGTTTTCATATATTAGAATTAAAATGTAAAAATATTTTCTGGATGGAATATAGGCCAACACAACACACTCGAACTCCTTAGAAATGCAGTAGGAGTTCTATAAGATAAGATAGATTGATTATTATTATAGCAAGTGATAATATTATTAAACATAATATTCTAACGTATTAAAAACTATAAACAAAAACATAATAACTAATAAGTATGATTAGTTCTATGTTACAACGAAGTAAAAAAAAGCGCCATCTGTTGAATCGTATTAGAACTAAAATGTTCATTGCATCGCGTCGATATATTTCTGGATTTTTTATAATATTATACATAAAATATATTTAAGATTTTTGAAATATTATTTTAATACACATCCAAGACCCAGGAACATTGAAAACTTTTTGTTCCGCCTGCGGGACTCGAACCCAGGACCCCCGGGATGAGCGCTGGCCACGCGCAATGCGAAGTAATTTTCATCGATATTTTCATGGAAATAAGATATTTTCCCACATCAAAATGTAGCCTATGTCCTTTCTCAGACTCTAGAATAACTGTGTACAAAATTTCATTGCAATCGGTTCAGTAGTTTTGGCGTGAAAGCGAGACAGACAGACAGACAGACAGACAGACAGACAGACAGAGATACTTTCGCATTTATAATATTAGTATAGATGTATTATTTTCCGGGGTGTATAAGCTAGCCCTAAAGTCCATACCTACATAATATTACATTTACCCTAATTAATATTTATTAGATGAACGGACAGGACTTTAGAGCTTTAGAGCTTACACCTCGGAAAATAATTTGTCCGTTCATTATGACAAAGTCAAGAAAAAAAATGTTCTCCAATAGTATTTCAAGTGAGGCAAAATCGGCGAAAAAAATTGTTTTAGGCATTTTCCCAAATAATATTCTGTGACTAATACAAACTTGGCCGTGTATCTTTTTTTCTACTGTAACATAAGTCTTTTCATCAAACTTACTTTTTGCATAAGCAGTAGAGCATATAAATTATAACATCGTTGTTTGGATATATCATACTTAAAAATTCAATCACTTAATTTCTATCAAAACTGGGTCATAAGAGCTTACGCGTGAAACATTTGAATATTTTACGAGAAAACGTAATAATGACGATACACGTGTTCCAATAATGATTTCAGCTTATAAACCGAAACCATTAGGTTCAAGCAGTAAAGTCGACTTAATCTGGATTAACGCAAGACAAAACAGAGCAAAATATATTAAGAGGGCGACTAACCCCAAAAATCAAACATCGTCCTTCTCTCTTCACACTTCGCGGCTTCATCGCCAAATTAGTTTTTTCTCATTAACTCGATAAATATACAATATTTTAAAAATCCGCTAGGTCGATCTCTCAATAATAGAATTATATACAATATGTTAAAATATTAACTTAGTTCAATGCACAGTTATGGCAATAAATGAAAAATTCGTGAAAATTAGATGCATCTTTGTGATTTTTTTCTATCGAGAAAATTTTAAGATATCGTGTTTTTGCTCAGATCTCATTCTCGGAAATATAATGTTGTATCTAATTTTAGAAAATGAAACAATTTGAGGCTTATTTCCAAGTATAAAAATGAATTATAAAATCGACACTTTGGGGTTAGTCGCCCCCTTAACGTGATGTAGTATTTAAATCCTTTGAGAATAAATTGAAAGTTTGACAATAAGTGCTAATATTATAACGACAAAATGAATGACGCCATTAGCACAATTCTGTCTACTCTGCCATTAGCACTGGATCAGATAAAGTCAGCTCAGATCGTAGAATAGTATGGTAACACTAGATGTCCCGCGGGGCTTCGCCCGCGTAAATTAGGAATTTTACAGAAACCGTACATAGCCTATAGTCTTACTCGATAAATGATCTATCTAACACTGAGATAAGTTTTTAAATCGGACCTGTAGTTCCTGAACAAATACTAAAAATAAAATAAAAATAATATTTAAGGGGCTCCCATACAAGAAACTTGATTTTTTTGGCCTTTTTTGCTCGTAATCAATAATAGTAACAGTTAGGCACTTGACTTAGGCACTTTTCACAAAATCCTTAATTATATTTGTACTTTAATAATTAATAATATAATTATAATAAAGTAAATGTTTAAGGGGAGCTCCCATACAAAAAACACAACTTTTTGTCTACTTTTGCTAAGATAAAAGAAAGATATAAACAATGAAAATGTTTTAAATCTCTATTAATAATATTTTTAAATATTGTATAGAGAATTTAAAAATATATATAACTTAGACATTATTTTTTTTTATATATTTTTCTTGGGTCGAAAGTACGGTACCCGAGATTTTTCAAACTTTTAAAAATTCATAGCTTTAAAAATATTAACTTTATCGTGAAAAGTCATAGGACCTTTTTTATTGGTATTTCAATAAGGAATATAAAAAAAAATTGTCCGGTTGAAAAATAACAATTCCTTGCAATTGTTTAAACAATGTTTGTTTAAGCAATATGGCACCGGGTTGCGCCATGGCAACATGCTTTTAAATATCATCAGGAGGGCAATTTGAAGAGGATCGTATAAAAAAATTGAGGTGGAATAGTTTTCGGTACTCATGCGCCAACTCGTGCTAGTCTATAATTTATGTAGTTTGCTGTTTGGTCGTGTTACGTCAAACCCAGCCGACAGATCACATTTAACATTGAGTTGACATGATCCGACCAAATGACGTTGGTCTGTCAACTGCCTAGGAATTAATTTCCTCGATGGTATATATGCTTTTTTGATCACGATTTTGATCACATGTGGTTCATCCCTAAATATTATTTTCAATATAAAATTCCCTGGTGACCATAATATATTCGGCTACGGGTTTAGGTCGGTTCAAATATAAACCAAAATAAATGACAGCCAGCAGGCCTCAATACCGCAGACAACGATTTGCTTTCTATCTATTTTAAAGATACCTTAAATGTCGGGAGTTCTAGACTAGGCAAGCAAAACATATTAAAGACTAGCTGTTACCCGCGACTTCGTCCGCGTCAACAAAATGTAAAATACATAGGTAAAAAATAAAAAAAAGTAAAAAAATATCCTCCTCCTTTTTGGAAGTCGGTTAAAAAGTAGCCTAAGTTACTCCTTATTACATCAGCTATCTGCCAATAACAGTCCGGTCAAAATCAGTCCAGCCATTTCGGAAACTAGCCGGAACAAACAGACAGACATACAGACAGACAAAAATTCTAAAAATTATTATTTTGGTGTAAGTACCGTCTTAATATTCATATGCATGTAGTAAAAAACGGTTAATTTAATATTACAAACAGACACTCCAATTTTATTTATATGTATAGATTCAGACTTTCGGTGTCTATTCATTGTCTTCTCATGTAAGAATCTGCCATATGTTAGTTTACAATGGTTGATTCCCAAAGTGGTCCAGGTGTACCCCCACTCCCCAAGGGTCCACGGGAGCCCGACAGGGGTCTACGCTTGCGTGGAAGAAAAATAGTGATCCTCGAGTCGCTAACGGGGGTCTACGAAAATTAGGTGGTGACCCGACTTGACTTCTCCTATGAGCGAGGAGATTTACGGTGAAAATTGTGGTAATTTCAGTGTTAAATAGCTACAAAATAAGAAAGTATTTGTGTTTACTTTTAAACACTCCGAATTGGAAGTTTTGTACTGTGACTTGTCAGTCAAACTGGATGGGGGTTTGCTGCGGGGGGTCCACCGGATCGAGCAAAATGTTTAAAGTGGTCTATGACAAAAAAATGGGAACCCCTGGTTTACTTTGATACAGTACCCAGCATCTACGTTTGCTACGCGCTCGTATGTTGCAATGGCACTCACACACCTAGTAGTCAGTTGATTAAAATCGCGCGTAACGTTTAAATCCTGTGTCACCGGTACGCTAGAAACCTCTCTTTATACCGCAAAGTTTAAAAAGAGTTACCGAATACTCCGAATTTTTATTTAACTAGATTTTACGCACAAGCTCGAAACCACATTATATTAACCGTGCTGTTTATTCCGCGGTATAATCTTGCAGGCTTAGCATAACAACAGCAAAAACGGAAAAGAATATACATTATACATACTGACAGATTTTAGTGAAAAAGCGGATTTCCTTTGTCAATATGTCACTTTGTCTATTCTTCCGTAGAAAGAAACCATTTCTAAGGTGACCAGGGTAAGGGCTGCATGGTTTCACCACTTCCTGATAAAGCTTCCAGATAGGCTATCCACAACTTTTTTGACAGATTCTCCATACTCTATCTGTCAAGTTAAGTGGTGGATAGCCTATCCGGCACTTATAAAGAGGCCCTAAGTCTGCTGCAGGACTATTCACTATTTCCGTTCGACTCGGATACGTCAACGCCAAGCTCGGCGAGCGTTGGAGTCATCAATGTAAATCAACACTCATGGACTCTTACCAATAGCCATCTTCGGATTCTTTGTTTGGCATAATATTTGGTTTCCTTTGGGTGAAGCTAACCATTATTTTCATGTTGTGGGCTTAAGCTAAGTTTAAAAAATCATTAGTTATTGCAGATGTGTTTAACACCTTAACTGCGAGACTGATTTTATGTATCTAGTTTAACATGCGATACCAGGTATTTTCGATCTGGTAGTAAGTTTTCATCGTATGCGAACGAGGTTTTGATGGCCTGGTGAAAGCCGTTCATAGAAATATGAACCCAGGATCATTAAGTTAAATGAATGAAATTTTGCGTGCATAAAGTTCATTAGTGGACCAATTTGAAAATTCCTTCGCCCGGGAATCGGACAGAAACTTGATGCCTTTAAAAAAAACAGATACCAAGTTTACCAGACCTGTTCAAGCACTACAAATATATAATAAAAGGGATGTGACTGTAAAACAAATGCATCATATCGACATTTTTTTAAAACTAGATGACGCCAGCAACTCCGTTATGCCAAAACTAGTTTATTGCGCGAGAACCATACGTTTTTCCAGGACGAAAAGTATCCTGTCTTTGCCTGGGAGTCAGAGTATCTCTATATCAAAATTTCAGCAAAATTAGCTTAGCATTTTGGGCGTGAAGGGATAACAGACAGACACACTTTCGCATATTTTATAATATTAGTATGGATAATGATTAGAAAAAACTGATGCATGCTGTGCTGATGCTTAATTTTCTCGAGCTTAATTTTTCTCATCGATTTCTTTGGCTTAATAACAGGTTTAACGGGAAATATATCAAAGATATTGTCACTACTCGAAATAATATTATTTGACGCCATTTCACAACACTTTAATATTTACCACGCGATTAAAACGTAAATATCACAACTGAAAACACGCACAATCGACAACAAACAAGGCATTCGACAGCACTATCCGTAGCGCAAACGCCCCTCACCCGCTCAGTGCGGCTATCAGGCCTACAAATCAAGGCCTGGTATTCACAATGAGCTTATTCAATTTTAATTCAACTATGTTTAAAAAATCATTTTTATAGTTAAACGTAAGCTTTAAAAATGGTTGTTAGATATAAAACTATCTCTCTCGTACACGTAGTACTTCTCGAATTACAGCGCCCGCACCGAGCGAAAAGACACGATTTTAGAGCGCGCACAGAGAGAAAGTAATCAACCAGGCATATTAGGTTCTTGCTTCGCAGCCAACGTATTAAGTGGTGCATAGCCTATCCGGCACTTATAAAGAGGCCCTAAGTCTGCTGCAGGACGATTCACTATTTCCGTTCGACTCGGATACGTCAACGCCAAGCTCGGCGAGCGTTGGAGTCATCAATGTAAATCAACACTCATGGACTCTTACCAATAGCCATCTTCGGATTCTTTGTTTGGCATAATATTTGGTTTCCTTTGGGTGAAGCAAACCATTATTTTCATGTTGTGGGCTGAAGCTAAGTTTAAAAAATCATTAGTTATTGCAGATGTGTTTAAACCATAAAGTTAATATATTATATACCTAGCGGAATAGAGAAACGAAGGCCTGAGCAAGAGAGATGTCACTATCAGTAACACTGCGTTTGTTGCTCTATTCCGCTAGGTATATTAACTTTATGGTTTAAGCATAAATCTATTAAGATTTGTTCTGTAAGGACTTTTATATTATAATTAGGAAATAAAAATTGTTTGTGGATACAATCTATAGGATATACTGTTATTAACGATACAATACAAATAATGTTGAATGATGATAATTTACATTAAAATCAACAAAATAAACCAACAAATTATGCACAACAGACAAAACTGCTCTATTAGAAACTCTAATATTTTAAAGGATCATTATAAATTATTAATAATTATTATTATTATCTGTAGTCATTATTTTTATTGTTGTTATAATTTATTGTTCATAAAAAAGCTTGCAATATTTTTTCTTTCTTTATATAATTAAAAAAAAGACGAACTATCTATTTTAATGTAAAGTAAGAAATAAAACTTAATTCTACTCCATAGTCTTCGTAACTCAAGTAAGTTAAACTTAAAAATTGCTTAGTTTTCAGTACAGTTAATTAAAAATAAGGCTTAACCTAAATTATAGCGATTTCTCACTGTCCGAACTCTGCTTAAATATTCTCCTTTAAAATACTTCCAAAGGCTTAGAGATGAAATGAATTGATGATGTTTTTAAGAAATGTTTGCTTAAGAAAACTTCTTACATTTTATTTTAATTTGATATTACATTGAAGTTCGTTCATATGGAAATTAATTTGTGGTGAAACCACCTTTTACCTTTGTAAGGTTAAAGGTAAAAATGTATGAGATGAGATAATATAAAGATAAAGATATCTATATAAGTATTATCTCATCTTCTTACACATGACACAAAATATCGTTGTTTTTTAGGGTTCCGTACCCAAAGGGTAAAAACGGGACCCTATTACTTAGATTTCGATTCGGGACTGAGGCCCGTATAAATAGTCAGTAGGTACTTAAGATGCATCTCGGTCTCAAGACACGGTTCAGGTTTTGTGATTGATTGGCTGTCAAAATTTGGACCAATCACAAAGCTTTAATGCGTCTTAAGACCGGGTCCCATCTTAAGTACTGACTATTTAACGGGCCTAAGACTTCGATGTCTGTCCGTCTATCCGTCGGTCTGTATGTCTCCAGGCTGTAACTCAAGAACGGTAATAGCTAAAAAGTTGAAATTTTCACAGAATATTATGTATTTATGATGCCGCTATAACAAAAAACACTTAAAATAAAATACATTAAATATTTAGAGTGGGCTCCCATACAACAAACGTGATATTTTTTAAATATTTTCTGTTCGGTAACAATGATGACAACAGATTGGCACCTGAAATGTTCAGAAAATACTCAGCTGTATTTGTACTTCAAATAATAAAATTTACTTAAAAAAATCCCATACAAAAATCACATTTTTTACTATTTTTGCTCTATAATGGTACGGAACCCTTCGTGCACGAGCACGCCTCGCACTTGGCTCATTTTTTTGCAACCTATACACAATCACTTGTATCGAACAATCTAGTAACGGATACATGTAACAAACTAAAAACAAGCAATAAAGCGATTCACTTCCCCATTAACATTCAATTCATATTCAAATGCGATTCACGAAGCGTCGTGTTCTACGATTCCGCTCACGCAACTTTTACACCGCAGCGAAAATTTCATGATTGCCCCTATTATTTTAGCGCCAAATTAATGATATTGTGTACGATATTCTAATTGAATCACAATATTTGGACTTAAAGGAATCTTAATTTATTTATTGTGGTTAAAATGAAACCCTTGAAATTCATTATAAAACAACTTTGAGGAGTGTAATTTATATTCCAAAATTTTGTACTCCAGGAATAATTATTATGAAATTATACAGCAATTTTCTATTATGGTAGAGTGTAAGTGGAGTTTTTAAAATAATCACTTTGTTTTATCCGTGAAATGAAATCGTACTTTTAAATTAATAGAAGAAATAAAATCCATCCATACTAATTATCGTTTAAATTCGGTAAGTAAAAGGACGGCATTATCGTTTTACGATAAAGTCCTTTAACTAGAAAAAAAAAATCCGTACTAATATTATAAATGCGAAAGTATGTTTCTCTGTATGTTACCTCTTCACGCCCAATAGTCTGATCCACAAGTGACATTTTCTTCAAAACCTGATCTCATGCACCGAAAATTATGATTTTGCTCTCATTCGATTCGGAATACCACCTAGACCATTCTATCAAAATTTCAAGAGGGGCTGAAAAAAAATGAAAAAGTTAAAAACAATTAAGTTAACAAAAAAAGAAGGGTTTGGTTTTTCTTATATTTCAAAAACTGTTTGAGATAATCAAAATTCAAAAATAGATCCTTAAAGAGCAGGAAATTTTCTAAAAAAATTCTACCTCCTCGAACTGTATGAACAATCCTTATAACTTTAAAAACGCGTAGGTAGTTCGCGTTTGGCGTGATTCGCCGCAATGTGCTATGTGAAATAAAAAATACTAGAGATCGCCCAATGGTCGAAATTCGACCTTAGTTTCAACGACATTAGGACCACTAGTCACTACCTATATTTTGTAAAAAATATTGACTTTATCATTTTTTTTTTCAACTCTTGTCTCTGGGACTCAGCTGATCTTAGACTGGCCGTGTAAGCATTGTCTAATAGTATCTTAGATTCAATAAAAAAACTATAATCCATTTTCAATTTGTCAACTTCAGTCAACTTGTTGGCAACAAACTTCAACCATAAATAAAAGAGTATAATTCGTATGTATAGGCTTGTCACTCAAAAATCTGTCGTTTCCCATGTGTGTGTGTGTTGTAGTGTGTGTAATGTTTTATTGGTTAAAAATTGGTCTTTTGAGCTAATCTTAAAAGGGCTCAGAAGAGACCCTTGTTGAAAAAAATCAAACATTTTGAGTTTTCAATTTTTTTTAACATTCAAAGGCATTCAACAAATATTCATGTAAATAAAGTAACACTTATTAAAGTAATTTTCATTACTTATTAAGTATTTCTTTTTGTGGAATCATACACAAGATGCTTAAAAGAGTCCAATTATAATAAGAGAACCCACCACACATTGAACAAGTAAAACATATTTTCAGCTGAAACTGTATTACGACTTACGAGGGCGCTTCTCCGCTGTAATTCCACGCTACCATAATATATTATTTAAGTGTTACCGTCTCACAGGGATGGGAACAAATCAAATAACAACGTTTGAGTCCCCGAACCGCAGCTAAGGATGATGTACGCCCGTTGTATGTATGCGTGCCGTGTATCCAAACGCTCGTTTATCAATGCCCTCTTTGGCAGATCTTGGCACAAACGCGTCCGGGAAATAGAATTTCGAAACAAATTTTTGCAAAGCCGTTTTGGATGAGCGTGTTTAATTTAAATGTTTGGAGAGTGAATACTCAATATTAAAAGCGCGAATATACTGCTGTATATTGCCTATTTACGCTTACATTTCACTGAACCGGTTTTGATGTAAACACAGGATGTTTTTGAAGTGAAAACTTCTTTAGCGGCGTTGAGCACTTTTGTGGGATAGGTAAAAACTGTGAAACTCGCGTCAGATTCTCGTGCTGATCAAAAAACCGTAAGACGGTTGGAGAGTAGTGTTGTAACATCGAAATCGATTAATCGAACAATCGATTGTTTTTTTCGATTGTCGATATTTTTTTTTTAAATAGAATGACTTAAAAAATATGTTAAAAATGTAATCGATTGTAAGGGTTTCGATTACTTAAAAAAATCGATTTTCATAAAAAATGGGTAAAAAAAATTGTGTTTCAATTAGTTAAAAAATCAATTTTTTAAAAACAGATTTTCATAAAAAATGGGTTAAAAATATAATCGATTGTAAAGATTTCGATTAATTAAAAAAATCGATTTTTTAAAAATCGATTGTCATAAAAAATGGGTTAAAAAATAATGCACAACGTTAATAATCAAGTTTTCACTACTGCCGGCACTCCCGGAGTGCAACCCGTCTTTTTTTTATAGAAGAATTAGTGTTTTTAGCATGATACATAACATTTTTTCCATTTCCACCAGAGATGTGTTGCGAGGAATGTGTTTTTAAGATCCAATAGCATCGCCACGCTGAGCGACGTCATGGCAAGCTCAGGTCAATGAAGCGATTCTATCGGTTCTCAAAACACACACACACACATTCCTCGCAACACATCTCTGGTGGAAACGCAGCCTTATTCATGTAGTTTGAGGAACATCCTCATTTCTTATTGATGACAATATAATCAAACTAAACAGGAGGATAATTAAATAAAACCGTTAGTGACTACGGTATAGCTAGAAGTAAGTAACGGGCTGAGGTAATAACGCTGACTGTACGTATAAAACATACGTCGTGGGTTTCCGACGCGACCGTATAAAGCAGCACACCTCAATTTCCTTGGCACGGTCGGAATTAAATTCCAAATTTAGGGAGTACGGTGCCAACTTGTTTTCATGGAAACCGTTTTGCGAATGCTGACTTGGCTCCGTGGCTCCAATTTCCTACTGTTTAAATTTAGACTAAGCTGAAAGCTCGTATCATAAACTTAATCTTTACTGTTTGCTTGAGCCTGATATATTGTATATTCGTTGGATATCTCGCTGAAATTTTTAGAGAATACATACTAGTACCTATTTTAGAATAAAATGAGGTAGTTAATTTGATTTTTGGCGTTGCATGGTGTTATTCTGAATAAGATTGAAGAATGAGAATTTTTAAAATTTGAAAGTAAAAAAAAGTGTTTTTTTTTTTACTATTTCAAGAGGTCATAGCTGAATGTAAAACTTAATGTATTACTGAATGCGGATAAACTTTTCATTTATCTAATCGATGAATAAAATCAAGACGTAAACCACATTTTCGACGACCGACAAAACGCCTTTAAATCCCTTTTTTATTTCTAAAATTGAAAAAGCTTAAAATTTTAAGTTTTAATTTCATTTGTATATGGGATCTCCTTTTTCTTACTTCTTGAAATCTGAATTAATTAAATTTTAGGCAAGACAACCATAATTAGATAGTTGTCCCTTTTAGAGAGGATTCGAAGCTTCGAATACAAATCCCTTGAGCGCGGAGGTGAAATATATAAGCATAGACATTTTGCTCATTAACTATGTTGCCTAATTGTAAAGTTGAAGGCGTCGGCGGAATAAGCCGTACCTATTGATATCGTTATTATCGTCTGTCAAGAAAGTGAAGAAATTAAAAAGTGGCAACATCGTAGTGTCATCCCTTTTTTTCTTAGATTGATTTGAAAGGGACGACACTACGATGTTACCACTTTTTAATTTCTTCACTTTCTTGACAGGCTATACGTTATGCGACATAGCAAGATCACTTTTCAATGTCTAAAATTTAACCTGTCGTCCAGCAAATGACAGACAGGTGTAATATCCGTCCATCCGAAGTCCATCCCAATACTTATTTTATCGGTGCGACGCGGAAGTGATACGTCTTAGATATTGTGCCACGCAATGTTTAAAAATGGTGTAAGATATTATTTAGTACTAGATGATTCCCGCAACTCCGTTGCGCCAAAATTCGTTTATCGCGCGGGGACCGTACATTTTTCCGGGATAAAAAGTATCCTATGTCCTTTCCCGGGTCTCAAAGTATCTCCATGCTAAATTTCAGCAAAATTGGTTCAGCAGTTTGAGCGTGAAGACGTAACAGACAGACAGACGGACAGACAGACACACTTTCGCATTTATAATATTAAGTATGGATCGTAATAACTAAGTAAATTATATACATTATACAGCATGACTGGTAATACATGTTCAATACTCGAGGACGTGATATTTGGCTTTCATATCAGATGAAAATTTTTTTATTAAATATAATATAAATTGATCACTTAGTAAATGTAGCTTAAAGTTAAATAATTATTTACCCCATGCATAGAACCACGCGCGGGAAGGGTAGCGGCTATGGTAGCGGCGCGGTGTTTCTTTGGTGGCGCACGCCGCCGCGCCGGCCGCATAGTATGCCTACTTGCCTAGCCGCGTAATTTACTTAGTATCCATGATTCATTTATTTAAAGGGAAATTCGGAAAAAAATTAAGTACCTAATTTTATTACTTACATAATTATAATGAGAATCGAGTACAGAGTACTCTCCTTAAGTATTGAACATAATATTTACCAGTCATGTCGTATATTATATGTGGTGCTACTACACCCTTATAAGACAAGCTTTTAGCAGTAGCTTAGAGCTTTAAGATAAGTAGCTGGACTCGAATATTGTGGGTCCAACGTAGGGTGAGGTGAGACGTTACTTTCATCATTTCATAAAAGCTGAAAGTTTACCAGTTTATGACCCCTATAGAAGTAAGGACGTCCAACAACTATTTTTTTTAATAAAATAAACGAGGCAAGTCGGTTATGATTTTTATGATTTATAAATAGTTTTTTTATGTAATAATATGGCAAACGAGCTAGCGGGTCACCTGATGGTAAGCAACTTCCGTCGCCCATGGACACTCGCAGTATCAGAAGAGCTGCAGGTGCGTTGCCGGCCTTTTAAGAGGGAAAAGGGTAATAGGGGAGAGTAGGGAAGGAAATATCGGAGGGTAGGGAAGGGAAAAGGGTAGGGGTTTGGGCCTCCAGTAAACTCAATCACTCGGCGAAACACAGCGCAAGCGCTGTTTCGCGCCGGTTTTCTGTGAGCCCGTGGTATTTCTCCGGTCGAGCCGGCCCATTCGTGCCGAAGCATGGCTCTCCCACGTAACTTTGATGTTTTTATCTCAATTATATTAGGAAGTATCCAGTTTTGAAAGTCTACCTGACCTTCCATTAGAGTTTACTCTTAAATCTCTCAATTTTATCTTATTTTCTTTAGCGTTACTTTAGCGTTACTGTTGGAATATCGTCTTTCACTGCCAGACCACTTCAATGTCTAATTTTATGGGTAACTTGACTATATGGTATATCCTTTAACGCCTCCATGGTCCAGCGGTTCAGAGCATGGCTCTTGACTCGGAGGTCGTGGGTTCGATTCTCGCGTTGGAAACATGTTATTTCCAAGTTTGGTTAGGACAATGCAGGCTGATCACCTGATTGTCTGACAAGTAAGATGATCCATGCGTCGGATGGGCATGTAAAAAGTCGGTCCTGCGCCTGACCTCTCGCCAGTCGTGTCGGTCTTCGTCCTACTGGGTATATGAGAGTAAAAGGAATAGAGAGTGCTTTTGCGTATTGCGCACACACTTGGGCACTATAAATTACTAATGCGTAACTGGCCTGGTTTCAATGAAACCGGCCAACGTCACCGAAACCGGTGTGGGAGTTATTATATTATATCCTTTAACTTTACTATTCTAATAAAAATTAAATCTAAAGAAAAACAAGGTAGTGAAACTGGCGTATGCGATATGTCTTAATAAAGATATTATCATCGCTATCAGGTATTACAGAGTTAAGAGCTTTGGTAATTTCAGCGCCGCGCCAGCTGCGGCTTAAAAGGCACCTGATAATCCGATAATATGGGGAGGTAGAACATTAAAAATTTAATTTAATATTCAAAAGTAAAGTTTGAAACAAGGAAGCTTGAAACGAACTAAAATTATAATAATCATTAATTTAGCTTGCATTAATTATAATTGTTAATGCAAGCTAAATAGTGGTGGTGAGTGAGTTTAGTTTCACACAAATAAATAGCATATTTTGGATCATTATAAATTATAATAATTATGTCCTTTGATTTAATTTTCAAAAATATTGCTACGTTGCGAGGCGTTGCGCAGCTTTTTAAATAAGCTATTGGAAAAGGCAGAACGACACTGCTGATATGGCAAGTCTGTCAATTTGTGTGTAGTAACTAAGATTTATTATGAATGGGTCTAGGAAATAAACAATGTATCACATTGAATCGTCGCGTTACGTTACAATATAAACGGACCCTGATTCTAGCCTTCTGATGACAATACTGTAGATCATTTCAATGTCATGCCCAGCGTATTAATGGCACCCATAAAACTAGCATCTGAAGATCCTTATCACGGCTGTAACGGACACGATACGACAGATTCAGGCCAAGTGGCTCACCATTTTGATGTGCTACAAACGACCGTCGTTAAATATAACTGACGACGTTATAACCAAAGCGATCAAAAGTATATTTTAGGGAAAATTGATTTTATATACTACTAGCTGTTCCGGCAAATGTTGTTTTACCATATAAAGTATTTCATTTATTGAAGTGACTAAATAAGTATGTCACCATGGCAACGTCCATCGCTATCCCGTCGCACAAACAATTGTCGCCGTCAGTATCGAGTTGTAATAATTTACTATTAGTTATTCAACAAATACACTTATCAGTATAAAAAGGAGATGCTGTCCGATTCTCAACCCTAGCCTATATGCTCGCTCAGATTCACGAAAATCGGTCGAGCCGTTTCAGAGGAGTTCAACCACGCACCCCGTGACACGAGAATTTTATATACTAGAGATAGATTAGATGAGTCAGTGATCTTCGTATCTTTCGTATATTTCCCTTTACTTCCATGAATATTTTAAAATTATAATAAGCCAAATCGATTAAGCTGTTCTAAAGTTGCGAGACTAACGAAACTGATCATTTTCGTTTATATAATATATTGCAAAAAGAATTACAATTCGAAAGGGCCCATCTATTGAACCACCACGGTCCTGATGTAATCGCTACCCAATTTTTTTATAAGTAGATTTAAATAGAAATAATATTTGAAGGCTCATCGATTTACAATAATAATGCGCAACCATTTTTAGGGTTCCGTACCAAAAGGGTAAAAACGGGACCCTATTACTAAGACTTCAATGTCTGTCTGTCTCCAGAGTGTAACTCAAGAACAGTAATAGCCAGAGCGATGAATCTTTCAAAGATTATGTATTTCTACTGCCGTTATAACAAAAAACACTAAAAACAAAATAAATTAAATATTAAAGGGGGCTCCCATACAACAAACGTGTTTTTTTTTTCAATTTTATGCTCTACGAATCCAACTCGCACTTGGCTGATTATTAATTTAGTATCCTGCCTTTGCACATCTTTGTATAGGGGATATAGCAAGCTGGTTTTTGTTTAACATTTGCAATTCAATGTTCTGAAAATAGAAGATTAATGTTAAAAAAAATAGACTCTTGACCAGTCGCAAACACAACGCCTAAAAGGATTTACATTTCGCTTACATATTTCCCTTCTTTGTAGTTGTATAATAAAATACACAATCGTGGGCTAAATCTATTGGAGCTACGAAGATATCTGCAAAACAATCTAATATTTCAAACGAGTACAATGAACATGTCTAACATAATGGAATAGGGTACAGTTGTTGACGTAAAAACATCCAGTTGTTGTGCCTACATAAAAGATAACACAGTCATAGTAGATAAATATACAGTAGACAACCCAAATGGGACGCAAGCGCACAATATGAGCGTGATTTTAGAAAACTTTCAAAAGCAGACCCATAGGTCGAATCAATAACACGTCGCATAATATTTCCGTCGCACACTTTGTTTTATTTAATTTAATTATATCATTTTTTATTTAATTTAATAGAGGGTTTGACAGATAATGTATGGGGATCATATTAAAATCTTCATGTATTTTCGTATCTGGGGCGGCAGTGAGAATTTCTCACTATTACTCTACTGCAGCCTTTCCTAAAGTAACGATAATGCCCCCTTGTGGGCGCTGAAGGTCTAAAGGGGGGTGGTGTGAGACCCAGAAAAAAAAATGGGGGTGTTCTGTAAAGGCTTGGGAGGTAACGTATTTCATGTGGATGCATTTTAACTTGAAACAAAGAGGCCGCTAACACATAATTTGTTCTCAAAGTGGGCAGTAGGCAAAATAAGTTTGGGAACCCCTGCTCTACTGTATGATATTTATACTGCGGTGCAGTGGAGCAATCCAGATACAAGAAGTGATTGATGAAAATGCCGCTGAGATGGAAAAAACACTGACAGCCTCGTAGCTCCGTTCTGTATGATATTATAGGCTTTTATTGATTTTTAATTTTTAGGTTTCCGTTTTTGCTCGATATCAATAATGGCAACAGGTAGGCACTTGAAATTTTCACAAAGGCCTTAAATATATGTGTACTTTAATTTAAGGTGGGCTCCCATACAAAAACACAATTTTTGGCCTATTTTTGCTCTTTAACGGTACGGAATCATTCGTGTGCGAGTCCGACTTGCACTTGGCCGATTTTTTTGTGATTTTCTTTATCGAGATAATGTTCTAATCTACGAATAATATAAACTAAGGAATAGTAACTGTGTCAAATTTATCCACGAGTTTATAAAATGTGACCCGAATACATGCATACTTTATGCATGTATTCGGTATACAATTTGTATAAATATATAATACAGAAGTGACAATTAAGAGGATACACTAAGGGCGAGAGAAATTGAAAATAGGTGTTTGAAAATGTATTGCTGTCTCACCAATCTCAAGTCTCCCACCGCAGAGCGCGACAGAGACAACACGACAAAAGTTCTAATAAAAGAACAGAAAATCTTCGATTCGTTGTCCGCTGATTCCTTCTCCAAAACTTAACCGATTTAAGTACTTTTTTCATTACGAATTAAAGCAAGGCTTGAGCTGTGTTCCTATGTTTTATTTTTTTTTGAATATTTTAGCCAGTTTTGTTTTCTGGGTGTTTGAACACAGAGAAAAATCTTGCCATTTTTTGGGTTTTTGGACGTTCTTATCTTTTTTAATAATTGAATTATGAAAAAATAGAAAACATAGGGACATGCTAATAGTGGCCATAGATATTCAGGAAAAAAATCATAACTCTACCGGCATTATCCAGGGGGGAAACAGGGGACAGCGTTTGTATGGAAAAACGGCGGTGTGGACTCCTCTTAATGTCAACGGATTTATTTTGTAAATTTGAGTAGTGTTTCGTTGCTATTGCCATAATATTTTAGTGTGCGACAAGGAACCAAATTCAAAACGGTTGAAGTATGGGAACCGTTTCCTTAGTTTTTATTATTCGTAGGTTAAAATATTGTTAAGTAGATTTGACGTCAAAAGTTATCGTTCGTGCTGATGTGAGTAATAATCCTGGTCATGTTGCATTTAATAATTTCAATAGCAAAGTTAGTAATCAGAAATGAATACGATTCGACATAATATTAATAATAATTAAGATCGCTCTTACAATGACTAAGGCCGGGACACAAAAACACGACACGACGTCGTGTCATACCACGACGCGACGTCGTTTCACGATGCGACGTCGTGTCGTGGGAATCTAAAACTACGACACGACATCGTACGACGTCGCATCGTAGAAACTCATCTTTGAATTTCTACGTGAGTTTCTACGACGCGATGTCGTGCCGTGTATCGTGGCACGTTACGACGTCGCATCGTAGAAGATCACGTAGAAATTCAATGATGAGTTTCTACAAAGAGACGACGTACGACGTCGTACGATGTCGTGTCGTCGTTTTGTACGACGCGCTTCGTAGATTCCCACGACACGACGTCGTATCGTGTTTTTGTGTCCCGACCCAGGATTGTTATTCGGTTTTAATTATTTAGATCTAAATTTAAAAAATAAGATTATGTAGTAACTACTAGATGTTAGTAAAATTCGTTTATCACGTGGGAACCGCACATTTTTCTGGAATACAAAGTATCCTACATCCTTTATCGGGACTCAGAGTATCTCCTGGATATCAAATCCCCATAAAAATCGGTTAAGCGTCGGGCATGAAGAGTCAAAAACACTTTTGTATTTACAATACTAGTATGGATATAATATGTTTACACCCACCATTTCAGCTAACTTTTTTTATGAGATAAGGGGGCAAACGAGCAAACGGGTCACCTGATGGAAAGCAACTTCCGTCGCCCATGGACACTCGCAGCATCAGAAGAGCTGCAGGTGCGTTGCCGGCCTTTTAAGAGGGAGGGTAGGGAAGGGAATGGAAGGAAATAGGGGAGAGTAGGGAATAGGTGAGGGTAGGGAATAGGGGAGGGTAGGGGTAGGGGATTGGGCCTCCGGTAAACTCACTCACTCGGCGAAACACAGCGCAAGCGCTGTTTCACGTCGGTTTTCTGTGAGCCCATGGTATTTCTCCGGTCGAATCTTAATCCAAAAAAAAACAGCGGGCTCACAAAATGTGGCAGATTTTTTAAAATTAATTAAAACACCATTAACTGAAATTCTAATGCTAAGTACTCACATATTGTTTTACTCGAACGAGCAATAGCGTCGAGCAAAACCCGCGGCTCGGGATTTTGTCCACACATGAACAGCATTGCTCGACAGTTTTATTCTAAATTGATTTATTTCCATCAAGCCGGCTCGATGCGAGCCTTCGAGCTGTCAGTTTTGCGGTCCACACAGTAATTATTACTCGATTTGGAGTAAAACTATCGAGCAAAACCGCATGTGAGTACTTAGCATAACGCGGCTTATAACTGAAATTCTAAATTCCACTGAATATTGGAATAACAAATAAAATAATAAAAGTCCAATTGGACTTAATTACCGCAGTAAATTTTATGCCACGTTTTATGATGTAAGGCCCGTGTCTCCGAACTCCCCGGGGCGCCTAATTTACATTCTAGCCCTTTTGACATTCGTTTCATTATTTTTAAGGTTTCTCTCATATTAAATTTGTCTTTTATTTATGAAATCGTATTCTTCTAATTACGCTTTTTGAGCTCGTGGTTATTTGAAGAAACGAACAACGTTAATATATATAAGAAAAATAAGTTTTTGAATTATTAAATTGTGTTTTCCTGCATTTGCTTTGACATATTATTATGTATTGACTGTGAAAAATACTTGGTAGCAGATTTTCAGAAGTAAATAATTGGTCTAGGAAGAGTTATATCTATATATTTTATATTATTATGTATAATGTATATGTAAAAATCGGCTAAGTGCGAGTTGGACTCACGAAGAATTCCGTACCACAATTATAGAGCAAAAACAGGCTGAAAATGGTGTTTTTTGTATGGGAGAAATTTTTATTGTATTTAAATAACACACATAATTAAGGCCTTTGTGAAAATTTTAAGTGCCTACCTCTTGCCATTGTTTTTACCGAGTATAAAATGCCAAAAAATCACGTTTGTTATATGGGAGCCCCCCTTAAATATTAATTTTATTATGTTTTTACAGTTTTTGCAATCTATGAGCGCGCGGCGCCCTTAGTTGTGTTGGTGACCATATCTATACACGCGTACATGGCTCGCTCACTACTGATTGCTCCATTAGGTACGCACACTAACGAAAATGTCTATTCGTATTTCCAACTACAGATAAGGGCTACGCGCGCTCGTAGATTACAAGAACTATAGTATTTTTTGTTATAGCGGCAATTACAGATATACACAATCGGTGAAAATTTCAGAAGTCTGGCTATAGCGGTGCGGCATAGAGATACTTTGAGTTCCGGAAAAGAACATAGGATACATTTCGTCCCGGAAAAATGTACGGTTACTGCACAATATACTTTTATGATTTGCGCGTAAACTATTCAATCGATTTTGATAAATTTTGGTATGGAGATACTTTGAGTCTGTTGTAAATGTACGGTTCCCGCACAATAAACATTTATGATTTTCGCCTAAATTATTTTGATGAAGTTTGGCATGGAGATACTAATTTAATCTCGGGACAAGGACTGCTATCTGTCCCGGAAAAATGTACGGTTCCCGCACAATATACTATTATGACTTGCGCGTAAACTATTCAATCGATGTACCGGAAAAACTATTACCTAAAGTCCATGTGGACGAAGTCACGGGCAACCGCTAGTAAGTAATGTAAAATTGGCTTTCAAAATTGTATCTGTCAGAGAACTAATTCTTAGTGTCTAAACACACAATGCCGAATTTCCGTGGCGGAAGTTCGGCATCATTCCGCCTGCAATAGATTTTAAATTACCGATCAAACATCCTGCCGACATTACATCGCGATATATTGTATGCGTTTGACGGAAGTTCGGCATGATTACGTTAGAAATAACGTAATCATGCCGAACTTCCGTCGCGGAACTTCGGCATGGCGAACACACTAAGCCGTAAATACGCGGCCGAAGTTCGGCATGATTACGCTTGCAATACGCTACGCATATACAATATAACGCGACGTAATTTCATCATGGTGTGTTATCGGTAATTTAAAATACATTGCAGGCGTAATCTGTCCGAATTTATGTCACGTATCTTCGGCATGGTGTGTTTAGACACTTAATCTGTGGCTTTCGCTAGACTGCAGAGATCAGTGAGCGCTATTCATTTTAGCGGCTTCAGTCAAAATGGAACTTCAGTCAGCATGCTTAGCATGGCCACCATAGAAAAGTTTACTCTTACGGTAAAGTAGACAAAGTAATGGATTGACAAAGGAAAGGTATAATACATTGTCTCCCAAGAAAGGTAGTAATTATCGTAAGTTTATATAAATATCTTAAGTTTTTTTACGTTTTCCACTCAAAAAACCTAAAAAAACTTACTTTTCGGAAAAAAATATGTGTAACATAATTATATTTACTTGACTTAGCGATAAAACATTTTAAACCCAAGGCGTGCTCGGCGGAGGCTGTGTTTGACGTTTAGTTGATAAGAGCGATCGAAGATAAGATGAATATTGGCAAGAATATTGAGGTTGAAGCTATTGTGAATTTCCATGAGGCGTAGTCGTGTAGAGGACGTAATATTATGACGAAGAGAAACTCTAATACCATAATATGTTACGTACAAGCTACATTGTACAAAATCGACAAAATTACCCAACGGCGGCCAAAAATTTGTTTTCTACGTCAGTATAATACGAGGTAAAAAAATACGAGGTTAAAAAAACGAGATAAAAATAATTATAATAATTTACTAGCGTAAAGAAAAGAAAGAAAAACTAAAGAATACAGAAATATTTTTTTTTTATTTCTTAATACTATTCAACAAATCAAGAATTAAGTTATATTCCTAGATAACTACACTCACATAGAAAACTATTAGATTACAACAAAGAACACTGGCGTAGAACCGTTCAACAAAGGGATTCTACGCGTTTTCTTTTTTCATTATGGCACGAAAAGTAATTAGGCTTAATTTATCCAGAGTCTTAGTTAAGTCGATGTAGATTGTATCTGCGAGGGTCCCTACCCTTCCAATTCCATTACGACAGCACTTTTTCTTTGGAACAATGGCGAATGTCACGTAGATTCCTGTCGTTTTCTCCTCGGATAACTTAATTGTTTTTCGGGGAACGTTTTTCGGCATCAATTATTTCTACTCGTCTGTACAATAACACGTGTAGTTTATGTGACAAAGGAAACTAATCACATAAACATTTCAAAAGCGAGTAAGTGTAGTTTTGAAGCGAGAGAACATACTTTGTAAATTTCAAAGAAGTTTGAAAGAAATTCGCAGACAGACCGTTCGTAATGTTTCCGAAATAATCTCCGAAACACGATACTGTGAGTTCGCTGGCAACAGCGATGAGATTTGTGTTTGGAAATGGATTGAAGGCTTTTGTTGTTCGGCACGGAGACTTGGGTTTGTGCTGAATTTAGACGATTCACTTCTACTAGATAGTTTCGGTTCATACAAGGTGTTTTAGCAAACGCTATTTGGGGGATTAATAATTAATCATCTTCTAAAAAAGGAATTTTGGTCGACGAAATCATGGCCGGCCTAGAAAAAGATGGCGCGACGAGCTGGAGGCATACCAGCCGGGCTGGCCAAAAAAGGCACAGGAGCGAGAAAAATGGAAGACCCTGGGGTAGGCTTTTGATCAGCAGTGGCATTATGGCATTAGCATAAGCTTAAAGAAAGGGTTTAAATATCAAAGTTTGTTAGCAGACACGGGCCGGGGAAATAAGCTAATCATAATATTAAAAACTATATTGACTTAGCGTGGGTTGTGCGAAGGTGGAATCACCACTTGTCTTGCCAGGGGTGCCGAAATACGCAAAGTAATTTAAAAAAAAGTTGATACTAGACAGGACGAGGGCTTATAAAATTATGCTTTATTTATTCTTAAAACTAGGCCTTTACATCCATTGTGGATGATTTATACAGTCTTTTCAGCAAAGTAACCACTCCTCAAATACTGTAGTGCCTGGGACAAGATTTTTAAATGTCCGTATGGTTGCCCAAGCGCATACGGCATTCTCGCATCATAGTCGGCGTAGTCCATAGGAAAGAACTAATAATAATAATAGCTCCCACACCGGTTTCGGTGACGGTGGCCGGATTCATTGAAAATAGGCCAGCTACGCAGGAGTCATTTTATAGTGCCCAAGTGTGTGCGCAGTACACAAGAGCACTCTCTATTCCTTTACTCTCATAACCCAGTGGGACGGAAGACCGACACAACTGGCGAGAGATCAGGCGCAGGATCGACTTTTTACATGCCCATCCGACGCATGGATCATCTTACTTGTCAGACAATCAGGTGATCAGCCTGCATTGTCCTAACCAAAGTTGGAAATAACATGTTTCCAACGCGGTAATCGCACCTACGACCTCCGAGTCAAGAGCCGAGAACTAGTTAATACGTCTGGGACCAACTATGTGCGGGTACACATATGTCTCATAGGTACACGCCTCCACCCGGGAGACCAAGGTAAATACACTGTTTAGTACACAGGGCAAGCTTTCGAACGTCACAGAGGACATTGGCCGTCAACATCAGGAAATAAACTGCAATTTCATCATTTTACTGGGGCGTTAGTGTGTGAAAATGACATTAAGATTAATAAGGAGACCTGCTAGTAAATGAAGTTCGACGGGTGCGGGATTCCCCGATAAGGCACCGAGACTACGCACTGCTTATCATCAGCAAATCTTCCCTTCTGTTATCCACCCCTACTTGGAATTATAACACAAACAATATTTTATCTTTTGTGATGTAATAAACATGAAAATGAAAATTGAGGCATAAATACATAATATTATTATGATAAAGTCTACGTATAAGTATAATATTATATAATATTATTATAATAAAAACTAAGGAATCGTAACTCTCATACTATTACCGTTTTAAATTTGGTTCCTTTTGATCTGTCATGTAACGTAAGCCTAGTACCGCTCAAGGTCACCTAAATATTGCAAATGTATTGAAATGTGTACCGAAGGTACACTTTTTTGACAAGTATTGTGGAGCATGTTTTTTGACGGAGTTACTTTTCAGGATAAAGTCGAAAGTTCGCGAGTTTATGTTTGTTACTTATTTACGAAACGACTACCTTTCGAATTGTAGCGTAGCATTCCAATCTTCGCAGCACGCGACGGCGGCTGAAAAATTTAAGAGGAGTCCACACCGCCATTTTTCCATACAAACGTTGTCCCCTGTTTCCTCCCTAGATAATGCCGGTAGAGTTATGATTTTTTTCCTGAATATCTATGGCCACTATTGGCATGCCCCTATGTTTTCTTTTTTTTAATAATTTTATTATTAAAAAAGATAAGAACGTCCAAAAATCCAAAAAATGGCCAGATTTTCCTCGTGTTGTCTCTATCGCGCTCTATAGCAATACATTTTCAAATACCTATTTTCAATTTCTCTCGCCCTTGGTGTATCCTCTTATTCTACTGACATTAGTCTAACGACACCACTACTATGTAGTGGCACTAGGGGCGTGGACCAAAATGAAGTCTAGAAGAACTAAAGTCTAAATTATAAAGTCTAGTTTATATAAAGTTCATAAAGGGACATTTATATTTTGAATTTTTGTCGGTCGCGAACGCATGCCGCGTGGATCGTAAAACCTTTTGGCGTAGAACAAGCAAAAAATTTTCAGAAATATATAACATCGGGATGCTATATTCTTTTTATCGTATTTTTATACGATCTACTCATTTTTTTCATTACGCCGTTGTACCCCTATTATGATATTGCGCATACATTCAGTATTTTATGTAGGGGAACGTATGTCAGCCTTCTTTACGACTATTACCTTGTCGTTCCTGTTTGTTCCTTACGATGGGAAAAATTGTCGGACAAGTCAATATATTTTGTACTCAGTAAAATGAGCCTGTTATCATCTTTATGACATTTTTAAACATCTTTGTATTTTTATAAAAATACTAGCTGTCCGAGCAAACGTTTCTTTGTCATATAAAGTATTTCGCCTTTATTATTTTATTGAAGTAACTAAATAAGTATGTCACCATGGCAACGTCCATCCCTATCCCGTCGCACAAACAATGGTCGCCGTCAGTCTCGAGTTGAAATAATTTACTATTATTTATTTAACAAATGCACTTATCAATATAAAAAGTACCCAGTAGCCGATTCTCAGACCCACTGAACATGCATATAAAAGGTTAAAATCAAAAAAGCCGTTTCGGATGAGTACGTGGCCTAACATTCTGACACGAGAATTTTTTATATAAGATTTTTCAAGAATAAAAGTAATGTTATTAAAAACTTAGTTATTATTATTTTCTTGGATGGGATGTCGTCTTAATAATAATTAAAGACTTTAATGAACAACAAAATTTGAAAGACTTCTGATCAGTAATTGTGACCCAAAGCGTTTCAAGGAATGCAAATAAAAGTTATACCAAACTCAATTCGAGGGAAATCATTTTAAATTGCAGCTTTCTCCGTAATGAAAGGAGACCTCATCAATCTCAGGTGATTTCAATGAGGAGTTTCTTATTCATCGGATTCGATAAATAACTCGTATTAATTTAGAAGTATTATTGATTTAATTATAGTCGTTAATATTGGAATTTGGAAGTATTATTGATTTAATTATAGTCGTTAATTTTAATTCAATATTATACATCTGAAAGTGTTTATCTGTTACCTTTTCATGCCTAAGCCGCTGAACCACAGACATAGATCAAGATAGATACCGCATGTCGCTCCATTTGAATGAAAACGAGCGTGCCACTTTTTTACTACCTACTATGATAAGAAACGTGTCCATTATCAAGGCCAACGTTTCTATTTGAATTTCTACACCTCAATACGGCACTTTTACTAAAGAAAAGACGAGCATTGCTCGTCGTTTGGGAACGCGATATGGCACGCAAAGTACATACATATGCGGTATCTATCTTGATCTATGTCTCTGGGCTGAACCGATTTTGCTGAAAGCTATGGATGCTTTAAATCCCGGGAAAGGACATATTATACTTTCTATCCCTGAAAAAATGAACGGTTTCCATGCGATAAACGAAATTTCGAAGTCTTAGTAATAGGGTCCCGTTTTTACCCTTTGAGTACGGAACCCTAAAAAAGGCATTGGTGAAAATTAGAACAAAACTTTAAATCAATTTTATTAAATTATAATATAACGACGAAGGCGCATAAAAATATAAATCAGTCCTCTATAGCAGGTACTTGTTTAAAAAGGCTATGATGGATCGGTTTTTCTATTGCCTGTGACATAATTATTATAATACAGTGTAAATAAATTAATAAGGCAGTGTAAAAATAATTATTACTATTATTGAAAACAAGGACAATCCTAAAAAACTATGGTTTTTATTAAATGAGCTTACGGGCAGACGCTCATTGGACGATGTTATTATTAACGCGTTACATACCCCGGCATGTACTATTCCAGACATATCAAACAATTTTGCTAAAGTTTTCAAAGTAATGTAAAAAGTATCGTTCTGGACTGCTCAAAAAACCTAATAGACAAATCTTTGTACACACGTTCGGCTAATATTTCAATACGATTTAACAAAGCAACGCCAGAGGCTGTAAAAAAGATTATTAAAAGCTTAAACACATATAAAGCACCAGGAGTAGATAAAATACGCGTATCAGATCTTAAAGCAATAAGCCAAAATGTGGCATCAGCCTTAGCAAAGTTAATAAATCTCTCTGTTGCGACTGGAGAATATCCCACTGACCTTAAAAAGAGAATAGTGAGGCCAATCCATAAAAAGGGAAGTCACAAAGATTATGATAATTATCGCCCAATTACCATACTGTCCACGGTCGACAAAATAATCGAAAAATATATTTGCGAACATATGTACACATTTCTATTAAAGAACAATATCTTAAATAAAAACCAGTATGGATTTTTAAGTAAGAAAAGCACAACTCAACTCTTATCCAAATTTACTGACACTATTAATAACTTCCTAAACACCAGAAAACATGTACTGGTAGTCTTTATCGACTACAGCAAGGCGTTTGATACTCTAAGGCACAAAACAATGATTCAAAAACTAGAAGAATGCGGTATAAGAGGTCCGTTACTAGAATGGTGTAAAAAATTTCTAAAAGATAGAACATATGTGGTAAAAGTAGGTGACGCAGTAAGCATGGAAGTAGATTCAACAGAGGGCACAGCCCAAGGCTCAGTGCTTGGGCCATGCCACTTTCCATCCATTGAAAGACGTATGGTGGCAGCCCTAGCGTAGGATTTCACGATCAAATATCTCCAGTTGTAAACGGATCTCACTGGTGATTTTTTTTGTGCGTATGAACTCTTTACAAGGAACACGTACACACCCTATTGTATTATCACTTATTTTTGTTACACCCTGTATAATACTATCAGAGAAATTGATTCCTAGGCAGATGGCGGATCTAAATAATTTGGTCGCGTTAAGTCAAACTCATCAGACCAGTCACAGTTAACATTGAATCGACATTAGCCGACCAAATGACGTAGCTCCGAAAACTGTCCAGGAATTTCCTCGATAGTACATTAAATCTTTTTTGGTGAAATAAACGACCTTGAGAAACGCACAGAAACAACAGGGAATAATTTTTGCCTATACTGCCCCTGTTGAACGGAGGCAAAATCTTGTTATTTCTAAAATAACTCATTTTCCTCATGCGATGTTGTTGTCATTTATCCAATACCTTTGTGCTAGCCGCAGACAAATCGATAGCAACCTGTTTAGTGTTCACAGCTGATCATATTTGAGCTAACACAGGAAATGGACACATTTTCTACGTGCTTGAACATAATATACAAGCGTAGTGTGCGGGGCGTGAAATATTTCCCGTAAAACCTTACAACGGAAGTATGATTCAATCTTCTATGGCACCTTATCAGGATTTGTGCTTGATTCTGGCGACAGAGATAAAATGCTTCTTAATTTTATGCAACGAGCTCTATTATAATTATTTTTAACCGACTTAAAAAAGGAGGTTATCAATACGACCCGTATGTATGTAATATTTCCAGAACTGCCCAGTTTTCATAATATTTTATATATTACTCTATAATTATATTATCAGCGCCTGAACAAATGTGCCTAAATATTGTAGTAGAGAAGAGTAGTATGTATGTATGTATTGATTTAACGCCTCCATGGTCTAGTGGTTAGAGCGTCGCTCTCGACTCCGGAGGTCGTGGGTTCGAATCCCGCGTTGGAAACATGTTATTTCCAAGTTTGGTTAGGACAATGCAGGCTGATCACCTGATTGTCTGACAAGTAAGATGATCCATGCGTCGGATGGGCATGTAAAAAAAAAGTCGGTCCTGCGCCTGATCTCTCGCCAGTCGTGTCGGTCTTCCGTCCCACTGGGTTATGAGAGTAAAAGGAATAGAGAGTGCTCTTGTGTACTGCGCACACACTTGGGCACTATAAAATTACTCCTGCGTACCTGGCCTGGTTTCAATGAAACCGGCCACCGTCACCGAAACCGGTGTGGGGAGTATTATTATTATTATGTATGTTTTGTATGTATGTTTTAATGTTTGTGTTCGCATATCTCTGTAACTATATTTATTAAGTCTGATCTAAGTACCGTATTTTGTTTTTGGTTCTACTAGGTATAGGTGTAGTGCTTGAGATAGAGAATTTTAATTATTCTCAATCACGTACAATTCTGAAGTCGGTTTTATCTTTTTAAAATACTATTTTTTATTAAATTTTATTTGGAATTTGAATTACTTATTTAAATGTTGAAATACAAATTTTCGGGAGACAACCCCCAGATCGCCATAATGATAAAGCTCTCGACACAAATTGTCTCCGCCTACGCGATTGAAAGACAAATATTTTAACACTCTAGGTAAGCAAATAATATAATAGTACAGTAAAATGTATATAAAAAAGAATAAGTTGTTAATTTTTGCGTCAATTTTCAAACCTAAAGCACCCTTGACTTGGCTTTACAGAACGCTCGGTTTTAAAGTACAATTATTTTTTATCAAAAATATAAAATATATTTAATATTATGTTATTACATAATTATTATTATGTATAATTTATAGGGTGTAACAAAACAAAGTGCTAATACTTTGGGGCAGTTTAGGGTCTTATAATATTATGTAGGATGTGCCTTATATTGAGTTCCCGATAAAGTAGCAGGGCTTAAGGACGCTATCACAAAAATAATTACAAAAATTAGCAGGTCAGTACGAATATCGACGTTGGTGACATTAAAATAACATTCAATATCAGCGCGCCTTGTACAGTGGCGGTTACGACGCTCGCCGCGTTCTTGATAGGGCGAAAATGTATGAAGAAATTTGACAGCGTTTCTTAGGTACTTTTCTTATAAATGAAAATGTTATTTATTTTATATAAAATATTTAGCTATTCGTACAGGGGACTAAATATGCAACAATTTTTTTGTATATTTATTTTCCTTAGTTCAGTGTATTTAGCTATAATGGTACCTAATCAAACCCCATTTTTTTATCTTTTGCGATTATTGTGATGGTTAAAACGTATTTATGTGAAAATTTTGTACGCGGCTATAAAATTTTTATGGCGTAGACGTGGAGATGAATATATTGTCTTTCATTTTAAACCAAGATATCCTCGCGGTGTTACTCCTAATTATTTAAAATGGTACCTGAAAATCGCTGATATTTGTGAAAAAATGTGATAGCGTCCATAAAGAGCAATTTTTCTTCTGTTATTTGTATGGGCCTAGAGTCACTTTATTTTTTTACATTTACTACTCAAAATATTAATCGGCCATTCTCAGGAGAGCAAAATTTAAGTGTCCCGGGCTTGTATACGCTATAATATTATCTTATTCAAGTATGCAATATTTTTAAACGGTAGATAGCATCCGTAACTAGCTACAAACTTAAACACAGGCTTCTAATTTAAGTAATTCAGACTAAATGAATTTAAGTCGTGTTCAAAAATCATGTTTTTCTCATTACCGTGACGTGTCCCCACGCCAACTTGATCTCGAAACTTGCTTGTAATTTTCATAACATACATATTAACCATGATCTATTCATTGTTTTAAATGCTCATAAACATTGGTTATCGCATTGGAAAATATCGACTTAATAGGCCCAACCTATAAATAGTTATCATGAAATAATCGCTTGTCCTATCAAAAGTTATAATTACCGTAACGCATACTGTTTTCCACCCAAAAATAACAGGATTTGGCACATTACAATTGCGCGGGTCACTTCTCCTTAGCGTGTTCCACGGCCCATTAGCGGTCCCACGTCGTTAATGTTAGTGTGCCGCCGATGAAGCACGAGAGTATCTACTTACCATACCTTTGGTAACGATCTTTTCTAATTACCGTAATCTTATTTTGCTACTTGATTTTTAAATAAGATTGTATGTTGATCATGTCAATCTAGAAAGTAATTTGGCCTACGTACTTTGCCCTAAGCAAATTTTTGCAAACAGTGTCGGTTTTTTAAATTTTTCAAGAAAATCTAACTTTTTCTAATTACCGTATACTAATTACCATATGTTCCTAATTACCGTTGTATGAAAAACTGATACGTACTTTTTTATTAATTGAAGTTTTCTCGCGGTTTTCATAGATTATTATTATCATGAATGAGTATTTAATAATACTAGCTTATTTAAAGTATTATTATATATAATCTTTCATCCCCTATTTTATGCACTTAGAGGTAGAATTTATCAGAACCCTTTCTTAAGAGATGACTACGTCATAGTAGCGTTATGCATGGAAAGTATTAGCCCGATCAGTTTAAAATTATATTGTAAAGTGGTCTGGGGCGCTCTCTAGCGAGTATAAATTAAGGTGTGGGGTTCGACAAAGTGGATTAACATCTCCTCGTCTGTTCAACAGTATGCAGCACTATAAAAGTATGCACTATACGCTTAGCATGTCTTCATATATTACGCACGGTAACTGTACCACCACGAATCACGGCGGTCGCCAGTGGTCCATCCGTTCTGTACTTTGAGAGCGAAACCTTGTTGCGGACGACGGTTTTACGTGTGTAGTGAACTGGTGACCTACGAACTACAAATAATAAAATCTAAGGAAAAGTAACTCCGTCAAAAAACATGCTCCACAATACTTGTCAAAAAAGTGTACCAGGCTACCAGGTACACATTTCAATACATTTGCAATATGTAGGTGGCCTTGAGCGGTATAAAGGTTGACGTTGCATGACAGTTCGAAAGGAACCAAATTTAAAACGGTAATAGTATGGGAGTTACGTTTCCTTAGTTTTTATTATACGTAGCCTACGAATAATAAATTTTATGGAGCGTGAGTCAAAAATGGTCTCTCCAAGGCCTATTTTTAGTTGATTGGCAAACTCGGGTATGTGTTTATGTCAGAAAATAGAGCCATAAGACTTATCATATCTGTATATTGTATTTTGACGGTGGTTACACTAACCGAAGGATAAGTTATGATTCGGATATGCAAGATTGAAGTTAAAATATGATTGGAAAGAAATTTTAATTTGGAATATATTTTTTTACTACGATCCTTCGAGACAATTTTGTTAAACTATTTATTTTTAGCACCAATTTTCATAACGAGGATAGAGTGCTCAGTAATGATCATGTTAAAAGATAATAATATAACAGATAAAGAAATTGTTTGTTTGGAATAAACACATCAGAATAATATGTTTTTCCGAGCAATAATATTAAAGCACCAATTTATTTATGGGGTAACAATAATCCTGAACAAAAAATTGTTGCGTCATCGTCGGCTGTAGTTCGATAAAAACTCTTTCGTAAAGTTGTTTTAGTTTAACAGAATTCGTACGTTGAAATACTTGTAAATTTCATCGCATAAAGTGCTGAAATAAAATTTCTAAAGAAAATTTTAGAACATATTTCACGTGTACAGTTTAAATTGCAGTTCGAATGGACCGTTTTGTGGAGGTGGCTCGTACTATGCTCGTACTCGACGCACGATAAGAGTGAGCGATTTATAAGCGATAGCGATCTATCGCCCCGAGGGAGAAGTAATCTCTTGAACGTTTTTTAACTACTCTAAATGCTTACACGAAATATGTGTCTGATGCTTACTTCGTCTTGAAAACACGTTCTCTGTGATATATTTCTAGTATGAAGTTCGTCTGGTTTTAGTGTTTCGTTATGTTCATGCGAGTCTGTCTCTGTTAATTTGTCTTTTATTTGTAATCACTGCAATGTTTTCATGCTAGACAGCAGCACTGGCACAGACAAACAAAAAGGGTTTTTTTTTAATTAAAGGTTAACAAAACCAGCCTAACGCTTAAAATTAAACAAAATATTTGCTTATCCTATAATTATAACAATTGTGTAAGACCTTCTTGATGTGAATTGTGAACACAGCATGCTAATATAAAATAATACTAAATTAAAATAAAAAATGGCCACTATAACGACAGAGTTCCTGTTGACCTAGTACTTGTCTTTGATGTTTGACAATGATTCTATCAATACTCTTACCCCCTTACTAATAAGCTTTGAATAGTTATACAGTGTTTTGTCTTCTTCAATCCAATTAAAAATGTCACTTGTGTGACAGGAACAAAACACTGTATAACTATTCAAAGCTTATACAACGTTTATTATAAGGGGGTTATAATATTATGACGATAGTAGCACCTTTACGTAGCATTACCTATTACCTGTTTCGCTTAAACAGCTGAAGTGCTGTATGAAGAGGTTGAAGATACTAAGGAAAATGTATTTTATTGTATTTATGTACGAAAGTCACGGACAATATTATCCAGTTCTTAGGAACATTTTTAAGTAACGCCCGCTACGCGGGGCATACTGCAAACATCTCCTATTACGACAGCCTTTAAGTAATGTATAAAGTACAATATAGTCGAAACCTTCGGTAACTTTTATGGATGACGAGAGTTGGGGATGTGCCTCAGTTAAGCTGAAGCACACCGGGGGTATGTGGGACGCCCGTCAAGAAGCGCCGAGCTTACCCACTAAAACCACCTGCGGTTTGCTTTCAACCGTATACGGAGGGACGTCCTGGATCTGTCTAACATAGGACTCCCTCCACGACCGGCCGATCTACCTCATAAGAGACCGGACTTCCTCCAAAATAAGGGAACACTTCGGCAAACTGAAGCGTTCCCCTCGGCGCCGGGACTAGCTAAGCCGAGCAGGTTCCCATCCTTGCCCGGAGCCCCGGATTAGACGGAAGTTTGGAGGTTCACATAGCAATGGCTCTGCACTCCCGTTCTACACCGGCGGAGCGGAACGGAGGATGGGTCATCCTCTTTATTTCGCTCCGCGGCCTCTTTCTGCGCAAGGACGGTTTCGAAAACACGTAGTATACCTACTCCTGATTTTCATGTTAAAAAACTTTTAATGTGTTTCTTTTACATAATGTACATATATTATGGGCTTTTGGTGTTATATTTCTATAAGCATCAAGTCATATAAGAAAATCAAAATAACTTTTTAGTACAGTAAGAACTCGATTAACTGGACTAATTGTTTAGTTAGGTATTTGGATAATCGAAAATCCGGATAATCGAATGTATGAAGGAAAACGGTTTGCAAATGTACAGTAAATAATAACATTATGTGTTTTTAAAAACAACACAAAATATCTATGTTTGTGAGCTGTGAAGAAATAATTAAGAGATACGTTTTCTGATAGCAGTCCAGCCGATTAGTCTATTAACTGGGCTACTCTGCTGATTATATTGTGATAGTAGTCCAGATGATCGCGAATCACTGAGGGTCAAATAATCAAGATTCTACTGTACATATTTTCCGACAACTCTACATATACTATGTAGAGCAGTGGTCCGCAACCTTTTTTCCATACGGGCCACAAACAATACAAAATTTTTAGGGTTAAAAAATAACGTTCTTCAAAATTAACGATTTAAAAGTGGAAAAAATCAACGACTTTCAGGACGAGTTTACATTATTTTGCTGGTTGGCGTGAATTTCAAAATGGTTTAACATCACGCGGGCCACAGATAAAGTCCCGCCGGGCTGCGGGTTGGGGATAGCTGATGTAGAGTATATAAACGTAGGTACTTATACCTACATATTACCTTTGACCGCAACGATTGAAAACAAAAGTGTTCACCGACGGCAATTTGTCGCAAGCCGTTCCATTAAAATAAATGGTTTTGTAAAATCCGATTATAGTTTGTAGGGTAACAGCGGTAACCCCTTTTAAAACTTTACTAATAAATCATTTCGTCTATCGAATTTGATGGGTTTTGTGAGTAAAAATTTAATAGAACTTTCCACTTCAAATCCCTTAAATCTATACACATAAATAACATTGGAGTGTCTGTTTGTAATACTATAATAACCATTTTTTACTACATGAATAAAAAATATACGCGGTACTTATACAAAAATAACTCTTTTTTAGAATTTTTGCTGTATGTCTGTTTGTCTGTTTGTTTCGGCTAATCTCTGAAATGGCTGGAGCGATTTTGTTTTAGGATGTAGCTGATGCAGTAAGGCTACTTTCAACCAATTTACAAAAAGGAGGAGTGTCTATATATTTTACCTTTTTTCGTGTTTCTTCGTAGAAGACACCACTGTTTGTGGGCTGATTTTCAAAATTATTTTCTTGTTGTATAATATATGTATAGTTCTAATTTGGTATCGTGTTCACAAAATTAGTGATCTGATGATGCGATCTATGAGAAATTGAGGGGACCTATTGAAATGTATAATATGGAGACATATTATAGTGATTTTGACTCTTTCTAAATTATTATATACATTTACTACAAAAACCTAAGAATCTGCACCGAAGTATACCCTGGTTCTAAAGGTGCTGTGCATAATTTTTGAATCCTTATAGATACGTGGGAATTTCAGAAATAGAACTTCTTTCAACAACAGTATATTTTTGTTATAGCGGCAACATAATTCAGGAAAACATAATTCGTGAAAATGTCAACTCTCTAGCATGCGCGTTTCTTGACGTACAGGAGCCTGGCGACGCACAGACAGGCAGCAAAAAATTATGTGTGTGAAAACTTGTAATTGGCCTTCCTGTGTTATTTTAATACTACTTGTTATTCTAGCTGTAAGTTTTCCTAAATAAATAAAAAAAAAATTAAGTCGTCTTTACCCTTTGGGTAAAGATTCCTAAAAAAAGAAAATTATATCCATCTCTGTTATTTACATTATATTGACGCAGACGAAGTCGAGGGCAGCAGACAGACAAACAGCGAAGTCTTTGTAACAGGGTCCCGTTTTTACCTTTTTTTTTTGTTTACTATATTGTTATGTAGACGCCTACGAATAATAAAAACTAAGAAAACGTCCTAACTCCCATACTATTACCGCTTGGTTCCTTTCGAACTGTCATATAACGTCAGCCTTATCACAATCTGTCTACTCTGGCCTTATGGTACATAATTTAAGGGGCCACCTAAATATTGCAAAGGTATTGAAATATGTTCCTGGTACCTACACATTTTTGACAAGTATTGTAGAGCATGTTTTTTGACAGAGTTATCCTTATGGATAACTCCGTCAAAAAACATGCTCTACAATACTTGTCAACATAATTTATATTATAAAATAACATTTTATAATATAAATTATAAAATGTTATTGACCTACTTTATCAACTTACATCTTCAATTAATTATTTTTCCACGTGTATTTCAATACGATAATTCAGATTTTAATCCACATAATGGAACAAATACCGGACCAAGAATGTGCTAATACGGCCGAGCTTTTAAGAAAATAAAAAATGTTAGACAAAAGGCCCTGTTTACCTTCAATATGGGCCCTATTTTCTAGGCCCGCTAAACAACCACTCCAATCTCCTCCGAGCAGTAGAAATAAACAATAGCACCTTTGTGAAAAACCGAACTTTTCTTATTATTTAAGCGCGCCCCAAAATGTTTAATGCATGAGAAAAGATTTATCGGGGGAGTGAATAATGTGTTCGGTATAATCAATGTCCAGAGTCGGCATTTCAATTTAAATAATTTGATTAGATTTACGACGGGCTGTAGTCATGGAGAGAAACCATGGCCTCTCATAAACCAGCCCTAAGTTTTCTTTTTTTTCTTATTCCTTTATTCTGGGTATTGTGGTTTTTAAGTAGGTGTTCTTTTAAGGGTCAAGTACCCAAAGGGTAAAAACGGAACCCTATTATTGAGACTTCGATGTCTGCCGTCTGTCTGTCTGTGTGTCTCCAGGCTGTAACTCAAGTACCGCTACAGCTAGACTTCTGAAATTTTCAGTTTTTTTTTTTATTGATTCACTAAACTAGATAATACACATTTACAACTTATTTCTAAATACAAGTTAGTTAGTATCATAACGTAGTGTACATCCTTCTTGAAGTGAATACTACATGCAAAATAAATCTAAGTTACAAAAATGGTGCTCAAATCTTGTTACCTAATCTTTGCTTACAATTTTATATAAATTATCTTTGAATAATGAGACAGAAGTACCAAAAATATCGATTTCACCGCAGGTCTTATTGTATGAGGCACACATTCGGTATAATGTATATAATATCTGTTGCCGCTATAACAACAAATACTAAAAACAAAATATACAGTGTTTTGTCTTCTTCAATCCAATTAAAAATGTCACTTGTGTGACAGGAACAAAACACTGTATAACTATTCAAAGCTTATACAACGTTTATTATAAGGGGGTTATAATATTATGACGATAGTAGCACCTTTACGTAGCATTACCTATTACCTGTTTCGCTTAAACAGCTGAAGTGCTGTATGAAGAGGTTGAAGATACTAAGGAAAATGTATTTTATTGTATTTATGTACGAAAGTCACGGACAATATTATCCAGTTCTTAGGAACATTTTTAAGTAACGCCCGCTACGCGGGGCATACTGCAAACATCTCCTATTACGACAGCCTTTAAGTAATGTATAAAGTACAATATAGTCGAAACCTTCGGTAACTTTTATGGATGACGAGAGTTGGGGATGTGCCTCAGTTAAGCTGAAGCACACCGGGGGTATGTGGGACGCCCGTCAAGAAGCGCCGAGCTTACCCACTAAAACCACCTGCGGTTTGCTTTCAACCGTATACGGAGGGACGTCCTGGATCTGTCTAACATAGGACTCCCTCCACGACCGGCCGATCTACCTCATAAGAGACCGGACTTCCTCCAAAATAAGGGAACACTTCGGCAAACTGAAGCGTTCCCCTCGGCGCCGGGACTAGCTAAGCCGAGCAGGTTCCCATCCTTGCCCGGAGCCCCGGATTAGACGGAAGTTTGGAGGTTCACATAGCAATGGCTCTGCACTCCCGTTCTACACCGGCGGAGCGGAACGGAGGATGGGTCATCCTCTTTATTTCGCTCCGCGGCCTCTTTCTGCGCAAGGACGGTTTCGAAAACACGTAGTATACCTACTCCTGATTTTCATGTTAAAAAACTTTTAATGTGTTTCTTTTACATAATGTACATATATTATGGGCTTTTGGTGTTATATTTCTATAAGCATCAAGTCATATAAGAAAATCAAAATAACTTTTTAGTACAGTAAGAACTCGATTAACTGGACTAATTGTTTAGTTAGGTATTTGGATAATCGAAAATCCGGATAATCGAATGTATGAAGGAAAACGGTTTGCAAATGTACAGTAAATAATAACATTATGTGTTTTTAAAAACAACACAAAATATCTATGTTTGTGAGCTGTGAAGAAATAATTAAGAGATACGTTTTCTGATAGCAGTCCAGCCGATTAGTCTATTAACTGGGCTACTCTGCTGATTATATTGTGATAGTAGTCCAGATGATCGCGAATCACTGAGGGTCAAATAATCAAGATTCTACTGTACATATTTTCCGACAACTCTACATATACTATGTAGAGCAGTGGTCCGCAACCTTTTTTCCATACGGGCCACAAACAATACAAAATTTTTAGGGTTAAAAAATAACGTTCTTCAAAATTAACGATTTAAAAGTGGAAAAAATCAACGACTTTCAGGACGAGTTTACATTATTTTGCTGGTTGGCGTGAATTTCAAAATGGTTTAACATCACGCGGGCCACAGATAAAGTCCCGCCGGGCTGCGGGTTGGGGATAGCTGATGTAGAGTATATAAACGTAGGTACTTATACCTACATATTACCTTTGACCGCAACGATTGAAAACAAAAGTGTTCACCGACGGCAATTTGTCGCAAGCCGTTCCATTAAAATAAATGGTTTTGTGAAATCCGATTATAGTTTGTAGGGTAACAGCGGTAACCCCTTTTAAAACTTTACTAATAAATCATTTCGTCTATCGAATTTGATGGGTTTTGTGAGTAAAAATTTAATAGAACTTTCCACTTCAAATCCCTTAAATCTATACACATAAATAACATTGGAGTGTCTGTTTGTAATACTATAATAACCATTTTTTACTACATGAATAAAAAATATACGCGGTACTTATACAAAAATAACTCTTTTTTAGAATTTTTGCTGTATGTCTGTTTGTCTGTTTGTTTCGGCTAATCTCTGAAATGGCTGGAGCGATTTTGTTTTAGGATGTAGCTGATGCAGTAAGGCTACTTTCAACCAATTTACAAAAAGGAGTAGTGTCTATATATTTTACCTTTTTTCGTGTTTCTTCGTAGAAGACACCACTGTTTGTGGGCTGATTTTCAAAATTATTTTCTTGTTGTATAATATATGTATAGTTCTAATTTGGTATCGTGTTCACAAAATTAGTGATCTGATGATGCGATCTATGAGAAATTGAGGGGACCTATTGAAATGTATAATATGGAGACATATTATAGTGATTTTGACTCTTTCTAAATTATTATATACATTTACTACAAAAACCTAAGAATCTGCACCGAAGTATACCCTGGTTCTAAAGGTGCTGTGCATAATTTTTGAATCCTTATAGATACGTGGGAATTTCAGAAATAGAACTTCTTTCAACAACAGTATATTTTTGTTATAGCGGCAACATAATTCAGGAAAACATAATTCGTGAAAATGTCAACTCTCTAGCATGCGCGTTTCTTGACGTACAGGAGCCTGGCGACGCACAGACAGGCAGCAAAAAATTATGTGTGTGAAAACTTGTAATTGGCCTTCCTGTGTTATTTTAATACTACTTGTTATTCTAGCTGTAAGTTTTCCTAAATAAATAAAAAAAAAATTAAGTCGTCTTTACCCTTTGGGTAAAGATTCCTAAAAAAAGAAAATTATATCCATCTCTGTTATTTACATTATATTGACGCAGACGAAGTCGAGGGCAGCAGACAGACAAACAGCGAAGTCTTTGTAACAGGGTCCCGTTTTTACCTTTTTTTTTTGTTTACTATATTGTTATGTAGACGCCTACGAATAATAAAAACTAAGAAAACGTCCTAACTCCCATACTATTACCGCTTGGTTCCTTTCGAACTGTCATATAACGTCAGCCTTATCACAATCTGTCTACTCTGGCCTTATGGTACATAATTTAAGGGGCCACCTAAATATTGCAAAGGTATTGAAATATGTTCCTGGTACCTACACATTTTTGACAAGTATTGTAGAGCATGTTTTTTGACAGAGTTATCCTTATGGATAACTCCGTCAAAAAACATGCTCTACAATACTTGTCAACATAATTTATATTATAAAATAACATTTTATAATATAAATTATAAAATGTTATTGACCTACTTTATCAACTTACATCTTCAATTAATTATTTTTCCACGTGTATTTCAATACGATAATTCAGATTTTAATCCACATAATGGAACAAATACCGGACCAAGAATGTGCTAATACGGCCGAGCTTTTAAGAAAATAAAAAATGTTAGACAAAAGGCCCTGTTTACCTTCAATATGGGCCCTATTTTCTAGGCCCGCTAAACAACCACTCCAATCTCCTCCGAGCAGTAGAAATAAACAATAGCACCTTTGTGAAAAACCGAACTTTTCTTATTATTTAAGCGCGCCCCAAAATGTTTAATGCATGAGAAAAGATTTATCGGGGGAGTGAATAATGTGTTCGGTATAATCAATGTCCAGAGTCGGCATTTCAATTTAAATAATTTGATTAGATTTACGACGGGCTGTAGTCATGGAGAGAAACCATGGCCTCTCATAAACCAGCCCTAAGTTTTCTTTTTTTTCTTATTCCTTTATTCTGGGTATTGTGGTTTTTAAGTAGGTGTTCTTTTAAGGGTCCCGTACCCAAAGGGTAAAAACGGAACCCTATTATTGAGACTTCGATGTCTGCCGTCTGTCTGTCTGTGTGTCTCCAGGCTGTAACTCAAGTACCGCTACAGCTAGACTTCTGAAATTTTCAGTTTTTTTTTTATTGATTCACTAAACTAGATAATACACATTTACAACTTATTTCTAAATACAAGTTAGTTAGTATCATAACGTAGTGTACATCCTTCTTGAAGTGAATACTACATGCAAAATAAATCTAAGTTACAAAAATGGTGCTCAAATCTTGTTACCTAATCTTTGCTTACAATTTTATATAAATTATCTTTGAATAATGAGACAGAAGTACCAAAAATATCGATTTCACCGCAGGTCTTATTGTATGAGGCACACATTCGGTATAATGTATATAATATCTGTTGCCGCTATAACAACAAATACTAAAAACAAAATAAATTAAATATTTAAGGGGGGCCCCCATATACAAGCGTGATTTTTTGCTCTATAAGTATCAATAGCGGCAATACATAGGTAAGCACTTAAAATATCCACGAAATACTTAGTTTTATTTTTACTTTAATCTTTAATCTAATATATAAAATTCTCGTGTCACAATATTAGATAGCGTACTCCTCCGAAACGGCTGTACTGGTTTTAACCAAATTTTATATGCATATTCAGTGGGTCTGAGAATCGGCTACTTGGTACTTTTTATATTGATAAGTGCATATTATTTTGTTGAATAAATAATAGTAAATTATTACAACTCGAGACTGACGGCGACCATTGTTTGTGCGACGGGATAGCGATGGGCGTTGCCATGGTGACATACTTAGTCACTTCAATAAAATAATATGGGCGAAATACTTTATGTGGCAAAGAAACGTTTACCGGGACAACTAGTAATTAATAATAAAATTTAAATAAATGAAATAATTAAGGGGGGCTCCCATCCAGAAAACACGCATTTTCAGTCTATTTTTGCTCTATTTCGGTACGGAACACTTCGTGCGCGAGTCCAACTCACACTTGGCCGATTTTTTATAAGGTTGTGCTTAGTGTTGGGTTTTTAGTTTTTATAAATTAGGTACTGTAGTAGGTACTTATTAGTGTTTATTCTTATTTGAAATTTTAATATCATGTTATAACCGCAGAGAATAATATGACTTCATTAATATAATATTATTTTATACATTATCTCCATATCTTTATTTTCGTTCAAACAGCCATGCAACAAAATGAAATAACAAAATATTTTATGTTCCAAAACTTACTGGCGACGCCCCCGCACTGTAACATTATTTGTTTTCTTATTTATACCGGTGCTATTTTCCTTTAATAGAATAACGCCAAGTCGCCAACTATCGACTCGACAAAAACACCCTAGTAAATCAGTAAATGAGGGTGTTACAAGAAACATTTACAAGTGTGGACGGCAAAAAATCTGTCGTACTGATAAATGACACTCGTTAGGAGTATAACAGGTCGAGAGAAGTCGGGAGGCGATCGTATATCACGACCCCACTAGCCCCTTAAGGATTAATGTTCGGTTATTTTATAATTCTAGCGGGCTTAATTTTTTAGACGTCGTAAACCTTGGGTAAGCCGTGAATTATCAATGTTTCGTGTTCCGACTATTTCCGCCTAGGTTGTGTGGGTTTGCGAAATAGTAGTTATAATAATTATAACTAGTATTTATAGTACTTTGTGTTTAACGGTTATCAATACAGTAGGTTTTTATATATGTATTATATTATTATTATTATTATATATATTATATATATTATTTTGTTTTATTGATTTATTAAAAATAAAAAATAAAAAAGTTTTATTTCCAAATAGGTTACAACTTACAAAGTAACTTATTCTGCCTACCACCGATTCGGGAACTAACCCGGCGAGAAGAATCGGAATAAGAAACTCGAACGGGACCACTTTTAGCAAAAAAGTGAAAAATGTTTTTCTTTTTTAACATCTTTTAAAATAAAGGAGTATAACAATGATGTTGTACTTATACAGATATGCTACGTCTATACTATTTTCTGGCTTAAATCTCTTCCGAACAATTTTCAAATTCAAAATTGCAAACATTGACAAATTTGACAGATAAGTGAAACAAAAGATACGAAAAACCATTTACATAAAAGAGACAGTTCTATTTTTAAACGTCAAATCGTATCGCTGTCTCTTTCTTCGCCTGAGCTATGACGAAAATTCGATTTTTTCCAGATTGTTCGAAAAAATAATTGAAAATGTAAATAATCGAGTTATTTATTGCAATCAAGACATGTGGTAAGAGATTCCATGTGTTTTGTTTACTTTCGAGTCATAATTGGTACATTTTCGAAACACGCACGATGTCATTTTCAATTTATTTAGGTAAGACAAGACGCGGCAAGTTCGTGACTGCGCTCGATGCAGACTAAACAACAGACGGCCCAATTGGGCTGTATTTGAATCTTCACAACGCGCGCGGTAGTAACATATCTGCTTTGAGTTTTTCATCATTGGAGTATAATTAAAATACTAGAAATTTAAACGATTCCATTAAGATATTATCTTGAGGGAGAATTTTCAATTCCAAGTCTTTTCAACATGCTTATTGCTTACGTCAGTTTTAATTTTGCCTTTTTTGTAGGTCTATAAATTCAGGCGTAAAACAAATTTTAATTATTCTGATTTATGACGATTCAGAATTAAAAACGTCGAGCTTGTATAAGCTTCAGCCACCTTTAATTTAAAAAGGAATATTTAACTGAAGAGTAAGTCATTATTTTTTACGCAGTCAGTTGTTTTTATTTGATCTTATAAATTTTATATTATAATAAAACGACATTCAGATTTTATCAATCTGAAGCTGTTAGGTTTCGATACCATAATAATATTAAAATGCGAAAGATAGTCTGTCTGTTTCCTCTTCATGCTCGAACCGCTAAACCGATTTTTCTGAAATTGGTATGGAGATACTTTGAATCCCAGGAAAGGACATAGAATACTTTTATCCCGCAAAATGTACGTTATCAGGTTCCCGCGTAATAAACGAATTTTGGCGCAACGGAGTTGCGGCTGTCCTTTAGTTGAATTTACCAGTAGTCATTTAGTAAAATGTTTGATTTCATGAATTTCGTTGATGTAGATACAAAGAAATATACATAGAATTTGACATAAAATACCGCAATGATACAGTTCAGCAATGTTTGATGTATTTGATTTAGAGCCCCCGCAGACTATAGACTTTTAGTTGGCTGATATGTAGTTTGACCAAATTGGAGTTTTAGTACATTAAAAACTCTCTAAAACGTTCAAAATGTTTCTTTCAATATTTTTTTTTGAAAATAGTAAAATAACGTTTGTGTACTAAGCTTATTATAAAATCAATGATTTCATCAACGACAACACACCTTGGGAATAAAGTGGTTCTTACAGGCTACTAGAATATTTTTAATATTTCCTATTGTAAATAGCTCTAAGTCATAATATTGTAATAATATGTTTTAAATTGTAATTTTCCATCTTTTTAGTAAAAGATGGCCCCGTGCGAGTTTCTTACGCCGGTTCTTCTCGCCGGGTTAGTTCCCGAACCGGTGGTAGGCACCTTAGTATCGACGCTCGGAAACATTAAAAAAATACTTTGAATAAAAGTTATTTTGATTTGATTTTGATTATAATCGGCCGATACAAATCGTTTAGTGTGCGCACCTTCATACATCTTCATAGTTCATACTAATTAAGCTTTCGATCAAACTATCGGCCGACTAAAAGTCTGCAGTGTGCGGGCGGTCTTAGAATTTTTCAAATTAACGAAGATATAGCTTAGGATTCTAAATCTTCTTGCAAATCGACGACCGTGCCATAAAAGTAAGCTTATTCAACTTTTTTGACGTCCAGTCGGCACATGCCGCATGTTAACAATTTAATCTCATAGAAATCATGTTCAATCATGCTTGTGTAAGTGTATACGTACACATATTTTTACACACAGATTAAACCAATTTCGGTTTCGTTTGACAGCTCGAGATTGTTGCTCTATTCCGCTAGGTATATTAACTTTATAGGTGCAACTCGATATGAAAGTTTGCGAAAAACCTGCAAAGTGTATTCGGTGGCACGTAGATATTCAAATAAAACTTTTAACAACTAGTATTTACCGAGCAGCGAGACTTTATCTCAAGAACTTACCAGATACCGTCGACATAAAAGTTAACAACTCCATTTAACGAGCTATCAATAGTGAGGGCAAGATAAATATTTTACGGTGTTTTTACTTCTTTTGATGATATCGATTGAGCAATGTGTTGCGTTTGAAATATTTTGTTGAATCATTTTGGGGTCATGGAATGGTAAGTTTTGGCACCTGCTTTTATTTTTTTTTAGTTATTAATCAACTCTAAAAAAGGAGGTTATCAATTCGACCGTATGTAATATTTCCAGAGCTGCCTAGTTTTCGTACCTATATTATGTAAGTCTGAAAAAATGTGCCAAAAGACTTTGAACCTTTTTGTATGGAGTGTGGCATACCTAGTTAGCATAATATACGAGTACATGCCTTTTTACAATTGAATGTCTTATTTTTTAAGTATCGAACCACGATGAATAGTTTTTTCCTATAGAATCTATTTAAGTGCCTTCTTCAGGCAAAAATAATCTGGCGTTAATAGGGCAACCTTTATTTTATTAAGATAAACATTATATAAGTTTTGTTATAATAGGTTTAGGTTTAAAGATTATTTATTATCAACAAAGGCAAGCTGCCACTTATTTGATAACATTGATTACTTAATGTCTAGATACAATTTCATCGTTTTCATTTCTAGATACGATACAATAATAATTATACTTTACCCATTAAGCTCTATCAAACTACATAATGGCTAATACAGTATTTGGGTATAGGGTACAAGTAAGACATGTTTGATAAAAAATTAGATAAGTTATTAAATGCGTTTGAAATATAATAGCAGAATAGAAAAACTCTAATTCTGTAACTGAAACTAGGAAGAATACAATGACAATAATTATTACATTAATTAGTTAATGACATTACAATCCCTAAAAACACATACGTACTTTATTAATAAGGCATTGTGCCCTTTTCACTTCTAATGTTTCGTGCTTATAATCGTTGAATGTCAGATTTGACTTTTACAAGGGTCAGATTTACTTGATAGTCTAAAGTAAATGTCGATTAGTAAATTAACTATTCAAGTTACACGTAAAAAAACAAAGAATGAAACTTAAGTTACATTCCTATGAATGTAAAATGTTAGATAGCTATTAAACACTTGTCTTTTTACTATAGTTATACTTAATTAAAACATTGTAACAAAACTTGTTAAGTGAATTATCTGACAGCAAAAATATGTCCTTCGGGAGATTTGTAAGTTTGGCCTGCTGGAACATTTAATATCAGGGGTCGCGTTCGGACTATTTGTATACAACAGCTTTTCCGTTGTAATTAATGTATTATTTCTAGACGACACAAATTGTTAAAAATATATTAAAGGTACTTAAAGTTAAAATTTTTACTTCCTGTAGCCCTAGCTTGGCCACCAGTAAAAATGCGAAAGTATAGACAAACTGTGGACATAAACTTAAGGTGCCGTTCCGATCTTTTTTCGTTTCAAAAAATTCAATTAAAATGATATTTTATGACACACTATAGTCCTAAAAATTCAAATAATATCCTACTTAATGGCATTTTAATTGAAATTTTGTCAGTATTGAGTTGTAAATATCGGAACGGCGCCTTAAGTTTATGTCCACAGTTTGTCTATACTTTCGCATTTCTACTGGTGGCCATGCTAGGGCTACTGCTATATTTATTATGTCTTTCCCACTTGTATTACCAACTCGAAGTTTTTAGTTTGAAGAACAATATGCTTGTAAATTAACATGTTTTTTAAAAATGAAATAAGGGGGCAAACGAGAAAACGGGTCACCTGATGGAAAGCAACTTCCGTCGCCCATGGACACTCGCAGCATCAGAAGAGCTGCAGGTGCGTTGCCGGCCTTTTAAGAGGGAATAGGGTAATAGGGGAGGGTAGGGAAGGGAATAGGGGAGGGTAGGGAAGGAAATAGGGGAGGGTAGGGAAGGGAAAAGGGTAGGGGATTGGGCCTCCGGTAAACTCACTCACTGGGCGAAACACAGCGCAAGCGCTATTCACGCCGGTTTTCTGTGAGCCCGTGGTATTTCTCCGGTCGAGCCGGCCCATACCTGCCGAAGCATGGCTCTCTCTCTGTTATAAGAGACATCGCATCTAATATAGGCAAGTACGTATATAAAAGTTAAACCCAGACATATTATTTAAGGGGAAGTCCTATCATAAGATACCTTTCAATAAATTTCACGTGATACGGTACCTTAAATTACGATTTTTATCTGCACCAAGTCCAGTGATTTCATGAGAATGTTTCACGAAGGGCTGACCCCTTGAAGGCTTTATCAAGTGACACACATATTTGTTACAATTTATTAGGCGAAGTCCACGCACGACAGAGCCGCGGGCGCGCCATATTTAATTAAAAATAGTCACGCGAGTCCATTTGTTTTTGGTTCCCCAAAATGTGACAAACAACATTGTACTAATAGTAGTACGGGGGCCCTAGAACATTTTTTTTAATTACTATCAAGCTAATTTTTTGTGAATAGCTTCATTTTGATAAGACGAAAAACAATTTTTATTTTCGAAAAATCTCGAAAGTGGTAGCTAACAGAGATAGAAAAGATTTTATACTTGGAATTGATGGTCCTGAAATATGGACTGTTTTATTTGTAGGACAATGTTACTCTTAAATTATATGACTATTAATCTAATAAATCTATCAATGAACGAAAATCAGCTCGCTAGGGTTTCGTTATAGGGTTCTGTAATCAACAAAACTTGGTTGAATACTGAACCGTAAAACGGAACCCTAACCAGCAGATTTTTTGTATATTGGTTAGTAGCTTAGTAGTTATATAATTTAAGAGTAATATTGTCCTACAAATAGAACAATCCATATTTTAGGACCATCAAGTCAAAGTATGAAATCCTTTCTATGTCTGTTAGCTACCACTTTCAAGGTTTTTCGCAAATAAAAATGTCTTACTGTCGCACTCAGAGTGGAACATTAATTACCTACTTAAATGTTATTAATTAAACATTTTGACATTTGCCTCATACATTATATTATTCTGTCAAATTCACTAAACTGAAGGTTAATCATAATTAAATGTCTCTGAGAAATACTTCAGCAATCTACGTTACTAATACTAAGTACTAAGATGTCAAAGCGAAGGCGGAAAGTACCTACAAAGGAATCACGTGATGTCAGTGCAAAAACTCAGTATAAAATAACAATTTGCCGTCATATTTTCCAATAGCAAATAATAGCTACTCGTGTTTTGTCGTTACAATTTTATTTGTAGTTTTCTAATATCGCCAGCGTGGGCTTTCAATTCAAATTTCCACTTCAATGACGCCACGGTTCAGAAAATATAAACTCATTTCGCTGACGTACGACAGTCTATGATCTCTCATCTTTATTCTATGCGGCGGCGACATGTTATCTACTGTGTATATCCTTACATACACGGTATGTGATCTACTGTATATATTCTTACATACATCATTCCGTGGTCCAATGGTTTAGACTTTAGAGCGTAGCTCTTATCTCTCGGAGGTCGTGGGTTCGATTCGCACGTTGGAAACAAGTTATTTCCAAGTTTGGTTAGGACAATACAGGCTAATCATCTGATTGTCTGACAAGTAAGATGATACATGCACGATCCATGCGTCGGATGGGCATGTAAAAAGTCGGTCCTGCGCCTAATCTCTCGCCAGTCGTGTCGGTCGTCCGTCCAACTGGGTTATGAGAGTAAAGGAATAGAGAGTGCTCTTGTGTACTGCGCACACACTTGGGCACTGTACAATTACTCTTAATTTTAGCTTAACTGGCCTGGTTTAAATAAAACTGTCCATAGTCATCGAAACAGGTGTGGGAGGTATTAGTCTTACATCAACGCTTTTTGATATAGTGGTACAGCAATCTTGACTCGTCCTGACATAACAATGAACACTCCTAAGGCACCTAAAAATATTCCACATTAAAAAAAAAAATGTGTTTAATAAATCATAATATTTTGATAACTTTACATATTAGGCAGCATACATAATGCAATGTATAAAAAATTATATGTTTATTCGACGACCTTTGTTCTGCCTGCGTCGTCGTCTGCGTGAAACAAAAGTAGGTGCATGATACAGCACCAAAAGTAGGTGCATGATAACGAGATGATATTATGTAGCCTGTATGTTGACGCGACCTCATGGATTTACTTCAAATTCATGCAAAATTGGAAGTTAATCCGTGCAGTTTTTTTTAGCCCGGAGATACATACAGACAAACAGATAAAAATTCTAAAAACGATTATATAATATTTTTCACTTCGATGTCGATTGTAGATCAAGTATTCCTTTATTAAAATACGAGCTTTTGGCCGCGGCTTCGCTCGCGTTAAGAAGTATTATTATATACAAACTTTCATTCCCTATTTTAACCCCTTGGAGGTGAAATTGATCAAAATCCTTTCTTAGCGGATGCCTGCGCCATAATATCTACCTGCATGCCAAAATTCAGCCCGATTCAGTGGTTTGGGCTGTGCGTTGATAGATCATCATGTCAGTCAGTCACCTTTGAGTTTTATATATATATATATATATATATATATATATATATATATATATATATATATATATATATATATATATATACCATTTTGTACTGAATTTTTCTCTAATCAACTGTTCAACAGGTGATTAAATCTTTTGAAGTAAGACCGTCAATGTTTAGTTTTGACTTTCCTACGATTTTACTTTACGTACAGATGTATACGTCAAGATACGTTGTAGGCTTTCACGGATATCATCTAAACGTTCCTCAAGTGCCGTTAAGGGTCGATGAGCCCTTATGTATAGGACGTAATCACCTGTCGTGTCGGCGCCCTCTAAACTAACACCCTATGACATTGCTGCTAGCAAACACCCTTTGTCTTTGGCGGGAATAGAAAGTGCCTTGTAGATCAAAATCATATGTGAAATTGCAGTAGTTTATTTGTAAGATAACTTACAAAGAGCTTGTATTATAGGAGAGTTCCGTAGAAATAAAATAAATACTAAAAAAGAAAATACCTATAATAGATAATTTTTTAGGAGTATTGATTTAAAGCTTAGACCCCTTAAACTTTAGTTCTCTAGAAGTATCAGGCAGTGAAAGGTCAAAGATATTTTGTAGCCTTTTATTACGGGTTTAATCGACGTCATTGTGACTTTTTTTTTGTTTAGAAAAAGTTTAAAAAAATAATTTATGATAGGTTCGTAAAATTTATTAGATCCTCTTTTTATACAAACTCTTGTATTAATTTTTTTATGAAATAAGGGGACAAACGAGCAAACGGGTCACCTGATGGAAAGCAACTTCCGTCGCCCATGGACACTCGCAGCATCAGAAGAGCCGCAGGTGCGTTGCCGACCTTTAAAGAGGGAATAGGGTAATAGGGGAGGGTAGAGAAGGGAATAGAGGATGGTAGGGAAGAAATATGGGAGAGTAGGGAAGGGAAAAGGGTAGGGGATTGGGCCTCCGGTAAACTCACTCACTCGGCGAAACACAGCGCAAGCGCTGTTTCACGCCGGTTTTCTGTGAGCCCGTGGTATTTCTCCGGTTGAGACGGCCCATTCGTGACGAAGCATGGCTCTCCCACGTCAAATGTTATTTTTGTTGCCAACCGCCGCACTCAGAGTGCAACATTAATTATTTAAATGTAATTAATTAAAAATTTATACGGAAGCCCCATACATTATCTGTCAAACTCTTCATTAAATAATTGAAGGTTAATCATAATAAATTGTCTCTGAGTACGACGGTAAGTAACCAAAATATAATATATGTAACATCCATACAAATCTTCCTAAGGAAAAAAATAATTGAATTAAAATTTTAAAATTAGTTATATAATGCAATTAATGAAAGAGAGACAATAACAAAATATAGTATTTTTAAAAGATAAAACCGACTTCAAAATTTTACGTAATTAAGAATTAAATTTGACTTACCTCAAAAATTGTTCAGTAGGAACCGATTTTCATGAAACTTGAACAATTATAGTGTGTGCAACAAAGTCCAACGACCTAGTGCAACAAAAAAAGGATTACTTAAATCGGACTTGTAATTCCGGAGATATGCGAATACAAACATAAAAACATACATACACTTTTGAAATTTGGCACATTTGCTCAGACACTGTAATAGAGTACCCGTCGAATTGATAACCTCCTTTTTTGATTTCGGTTAAAAATAAATAAGAACCCACGCCTTGCAAAAGCTGCATAGCTTTTCGTCTTATATTAAATTATCTGTACATATAAATAAAATTGGAGTGTCTGTTTGTAATTTTAAAATAACCGTTTTTTACTACATATGAATATTTATACGGTACTTACACCAACATAACAATTTTTAGAATTTTTGTCTGTCTGTATGTCTGTCTGTTTGTTCCGGCTAATCTCCGAAATGGCTGGACCGATTTTGACGGGACTTTTATTGGCAGATAGCTGATGTAATAAGGAGTAACTTAGGCTACTTTTTAACCGACTTCCAAAAAGGAAGAGGACATTTTTTTTACTTTTTTATTTTTTACCTATGTATTTAACATTTTGTTGACGCGGACGAAGTCGCGGGTAACAGCTAGTGTAAAATACATCTGTACGTCACTTTCTCGATTATTTATTTACAGTATAAATAAATATTTGAGACTTGTTTTATAGTTTCATCCTTCGGTGAGTCCCTACGTAGCGTCAACTGAATTCGTGGCACGTCGCTACGAACTGACGTAGCACATTCGTAGCACATCAAACATAGCACTCTTTAGATTAAAGTAACTCGTACTTCAGAGACGAATATTAATTAAATAATTATTAGTAATTACTTAACGGTAATATTTAATTACCGTTAAGTAATGATTTTGATATAAGCCGCACGGCGCACACATTAAATCTGTTAAACTATGCATTTAATGACTCTTAAATAATAATTAATATTCGTCTCTGAGTGCCGCAGGTTGACATTAAAGTATTACTTAAAAATTCATTTGTTTGAGTATGGTAGGTTCTAGTACACTACGGAACATACACAACTAGTAAATAATGAAATGTACAACATTATGTTTTCAAAGATTTATATAATTACTATTAGTGTTTTTGTTTTTTGTTTAAATTAGTGTTAGCTTTTGTAAGTTAATTATAAGAGTATAGTTTTTCCCTTTATTTTGTGGTGAAGTCACTCATTGGCCCTTGCAGAATACCAGTGCAGCGAGCTAGCTTGCTGGCTGCTGCGTATAGCTGAGCCTGGGCTAATTTTGACATCACACAATATTATGTATGTATTGTGTTTTACATATTGTGTTATGTGGTGACAAAATAAAAATGTTCTTATTCTTATTCTTATGTAAAAGATTTTCTTTTTTAGGTTTAAACTATAAATAAATAAATTATATTCCTTTATTAAACTCTACAAGCCAATTGAAATCAAATCGAATATTTCCATAGAAAATTTCAATACGTACTATTTATACTATTCAGTACAAAATGTTATTCAGTTGAAAGGAATAATATTATACTTGCTGTGAGTTTCCTCGCCTTTTTTTTATTGTTTCGATGTTTCATGAAAACAATCATCAATATTATCTATAATACACTAACATCGATATTACACTTAAGTAAATTCTTGCATTCTGTAGAATTTTTGGGCATCACAATACACTTAGCAACTATACTAATATTATAAATGAGAATTTGTGTCTGTCCGTCTGTTTCTGAGTCTGTCTCTTAACCTCTTCACAAACAAACCGCTGAACTAATTTTGGACATACTTCGAGTCCCAGGGAAGGACATAGGTTACTTTTTTCCTGCAAAAAATGCAAGGTTCCCCGCGATAAACTAACTTTTGTACAACGGAGTTGCTGGCGTGGTTTAATCCATACTTAATATTATAAATGCGAAAGTGTGTATGTCTGTCTGTCTGTGTGTCTGTTACCTCTTCACGCCCAAACTGCTGAAGCGATTTTGCTGAAAGTCATGGAAAAACTTTGAGTCCCGGGAAAGGACATGGCATACTTTTATCTCGGAAAAATGTACGGTTCCCGCGCGGTAACAATTAGCACAACGGAGTTGCAGGCGTCGTCTAGTAGAATATAAATTACCAGATGACGCCCGCAACTACGTTGCGCCAAAATTAGTTAATTGCGTGGGAACCGTACTTTTTTTCGGGATAAAAAGTATCCTATGTCCTTTTCATGGACTCAAAGTATCTCTGTACCAAATTTCAGCCCAATCGGTTCAGTCGTTTAGGCGTGAAGAGGTAACAGACAGACAGACAGACAGACACACTTTCACATTTATAATATTAGTATGGATAATATTGCCAAAACTTTTTATTATTATATTCTTTACGCAAATATTTTTAATCTAATCGCTATAGATTTCGTATCTCAAGTATCAGTAAATCACAAATATGAGGGAATTTCTGGCTCAGTCGTAAATCAAGGTATAAGATAAAATAGAGCAGGCATTTTCTCTAGCCGAGGTTTTTGTATAAAATATGAATGGATAAAGTACGGCTTATTTATACATACATGAATACATAAATGTGTTTTCAAGAGCTCGCGATATAGAAATATGTTTCTATTTTCTGCGAGTAACTCCTTACTCTATTCACTCATTGAATTACTATCAGTGCAAATATAATATTGAAGAGGTGAATTGTGCTACCATACTTTATAAGGACCTGTTTTACTACTTCCTGATAAGTGACGAATAGGTTATCCACCAATTAACTTGACAGATCAAGTATGAAGAATCTGTAAAAGAAATTATGAATAGCCTATTCGGCACTTTATCAGAAAGTGGTGAAACAGGCCCTAATTATCGTATTACTTTGGCTATTTACTTAACTCCCACACCATGAACATTTTGTGGTACACTTTATAGAAAAACTATCACGCCTATTGATTCGTGCTTTGACATGGTAATTTTTATTTCTATGTAATTGTATTATTATCAGTCAGTCAAAAGTTGTTTTGCTATTAAAATATAAAAAAAAACTGCCTTAAAGATTATTACCACGCAGAAAAACGACGCGAGCCTTACAAAGCTCGGTTTACAGATAGTATATTAAACACATTATTTTTCATGAGAAATTGCAAATGCTTACCAAACTAATAGACCTGGATAACCATAATATAATGGTGACTACGGTATAACACTTAACCTCAATGATTATAGCTCAGAAAAGAAAGTCCAAAGAACCCGCTTAATTGGGTCAGCTATTGGATATTATCTAACATCTCTATTACTATCAACATACGGTCCCTTTTTCTTCGCTTCGGTTATTAGTTTAAAAGTTTTTATGGAAACCATTTCCATACGGGATATCATCAACGAAAAATATTATTTCTATCTATGTTTATTCTTTATACAATGGGCTATTATATCAAAAATTGATTTTAAAATTTGCTCCACGTATGACCAAAAATGGCGCCACACCTGACCAAACTTTATCAAAATCGTTAGGGTCGAGTTATTTAAAGAAAAATACAAACCAATCTTTCCTTTTATAGTATCGGCTTGGGTAAATTTCAATTTCTGATCTTTATATTAAAGCTTGAGTCATGCAAACGAGGGTTTTCACGGCCGCAGCGTTTATGCAAAATATCGTAATTTCCTTTGATACTTCATCTATATTCAATGATCCGAAATAAAGATTTCAAGATGCTATAGAATTTATCAAATAATACAGTCTGTATTTATTTTCTATTCTCATTAAAATATTATGCTATTCCAGGCTTGAAATTTTAAATTTAGATAAGTATAAAATTACTCTCCTCAAGTTTTTGCCATTCGTGCCGCGGCAAAAAGCAGTGTAAAATGTTTTTCATCTTAATTTTCTTTTCGTCAACATCACATCAGATTCTATCAAGTAGTTTAAGATCATTTTTAATGTTAACATTATAAATATCTTCATAAGTGCAGATTTCAAAGTTAAGTTGAAGGAACTTTTTCCTGCCAGGTTTTGTTTCTCTCTTTAATTATTATCGCTGATTTATGCGGGGGATAAGGAATGATAAATTACTTCAGGCCGTTGAAAATTACTCACGTAATGAGGTTTGTTATAAATGAGTCCATGAATTTCGTGTTAAGACTTTTTATAGGTATAAGGTTAATAACATTACAACACTTTCTCGGATTATATTGATAATTAAAATTCAATTTTATTATATTAAATTCACTTGCCTTCTCCATTAGTTTTAAAGTAGAACTAGTGATAAGCAAATTGGTCTCGATCTCGGTCTTGCTTTTTTACAAGACCAAGATTGCAAAACCATGAGCAAAATTGGTCGTGATCTTGCATTCTTGGCCTTGCAAAAAAGCAAGACCAAGACCAATTTTGCTCATGATTCATCACTAACTAGAATGCCTTCAAATGTCTAGTGACTTAGGAACTGGCTTTTGATTCGGATAACGTTGGTTTGATTCGAGTTTTATTATTGTCAAGACTCTTCGCGTGATAGTCATAGAAAAAGATGTGCAAGTGAAATGTCGGATCAGCGCACAGCAAAATCCTCGTACGATCAGTTACAGTTTAATCTATATATATAAAACTCAAAGGTGACTGACTGATTGACATAGTGATCTATCAACGCACAGCCCAAACCACTGGACGGATCGGGCTAAAATTTTGCATGCAGATAGATGTTATGACGTAGGCATCCGCTAAGAAAGGATTTTGATAAATTCCAACCCCAAGGGGCTAAAATAGGGGATGAAATTTTGTATATAATAATACTTCTTAACGCAAGCGAAGCCGCGGGCAAAAGCTCGTAAAATAATAAAGAGAGAGTGTGCTCCGAAGTACCGCGCACACACTTGGACACTATAAAGCCACCCATACGAAGCTTGTCTAGTTTCAATAGAAGAAAAATGAAAACAAAAATTATAAAATAAAAAATAAAACGCATTTATTTTGATCTATGGACCATACAGTGTTAGTTACAATTTTACTTAAAACTATGTTAGTAATAATACAACACAAACAATTAATAATAAAAAAATGATTTATTTCTGAATAAATTTGAATATTTTCAGAAAGTCGTTACTGCTAGTGCCTACCACCGGTTCAGGAATTAGCCCGGCGAGAAGATCCTGCGTAAGAAACTCGCATGAGCGCCAAAACAAAACCAAAACAGTGGAATATTTCAACTTTTAATTTTATTTAATAGGAGTTTCTATTATTTACATCAGCATCATGACTGGCGTTATTAATTATATTATTGTTTGTTAATATTTAATAACATAGAATAATTAACGGCTGTAATTGAAATAATAGTCGAAATCACAAACAGCTTCAATTCGTCGAAATATTTGATCATCATAATTTTGAAAAATTGACAAACTACAAAATATAGTACAAGTTCCCTAGTTTTTTTTATTACTATCAAGTAGAGTAGGTAGCTTTATTTTGATAAGCCGAACAACAATTTCCTCTGCAAAAAATCTCGAAAGTGAGCTAAGAGAGATAGAAAGGATTTAATATTTAGATTTGATAGGCCTAAAAATACTTTGGATTGTTTTATATTTTGTAGTACAATGTTACTCATAAATTATATAACTATTAACCTATCAATATAGGGTTAGGGTTCCGTTTTAGGGTTCCGTAGTCAACGAGGACTTGTTGATTACAGAACCCTAAAACGGGCAAAATTTTAAACAAATTATCATTGTCCATAATTAAAAATCGAGTTGAATCGTAATTCATACATTTTAAGCGATCAAAATACATAATATTATAATCCTTTCGCCGCGAGACGAAATTTCATTTTGCTAAATATGTTGCTGCTGCAGCTAATGAGCGGTTCAAAAGTGACTATTACCTCAACATACACGTTAATAGGAAGTCAAACTTTCATAATAAATTATTAGTTTGAATGATGTATAGTACCTAGTACTCTTTAAGAATATTTTAATTCCGGTGCTTATTATTGTACAAATTAATATTCTAACAAACATTCGAATGGAGCTGGAATTTAATTCAACGCACGTTTCTTGAGCTCTTTGCTGTTTATTGAATTATACAAGACGATCTCCGTGCCAGTTGTATACACATGAATTATTTTCTAAGTAAATAATGAAATTAATGGAAACATGATTCACTGCTCTCAGGGATTTTTCATGATTACTTCATTTTAACTTCGTGCAGATTTTGAGATAAGCTCCACACATTTTTTTCTCGCATTCTTTAATCATTAAATGTCTAAAGGATTATTGATAGAAAAATATACGGTTTTCCCATGATATAAATTATATGACATAATTTTATACGTGGGAGAGCCATGCTTCGGCACGAATGGGCCGGCTCGACCGGATAAATAGTTCTCACAGAAAACCGGCGTGAAACAGCGCTTGCGCTGTGTTTCGCCGAGTGAGTGAGTTTACCGGAGGCCCAATCCCCTAACCCCTACCCTATTCCCTTCCCTACCCTCAACTATTCCCTTCCCTTCCCTTCCCTACCCTCCCCTATTACCCTATTCCCTCTTAAAAGGCCGGCAACGCACTTGCAGCTCTTCTGATGCTGCGAGTGTCCATGGGCGACGGAAGTTGCTTTCCATCAGGTGACCCGTTTGCTCGTTTGCCCCCTTATTTCATACAAAAAATAAATTCCATTCTACAAAGTTCCTGGCAATATTCATTACATTAAAGGTTCACGCACACTTTGTCGGCGCGTGCCGGGGCGGGTCGGGGCACAGCGCAGCGCAAAATGCGATATAGCACACTATTGCCGGGTCGGGTCGCATCGCATTGACGGATTTTAACGCTCACTGTGCCGGGGCGTGCCGGGGCGGGTCGGCGCGTAATGCATTGACGGATTTTGAGCCGAGGCTTGCCGGGCCGCATCGCATCACATCCGCGCGCCGCTTGCTATAGCACACTCTTGCCGGGGCGCAGCGATCTTGTCGGGCCGTGTCGCATTGACGGAAATCCATCGAGCAAAAATCCGCATCGATGCGCCCCGGCACAGTGTGCGATACGCGCATCCGCTTCCATACAAATTGTATGGAGGCGGATTTTCGCGATGCGCCCCGGCACGCTGAGCCCCGGCACGGCCCGTCTCAGTGTGCTCACTCCTTAAACAAACATTTAGGCGCAGAAAAACTAGTACTAAGCATAAATAATGAGACATGAAAAAGGACAATAAATATGTTTTAGGGCCTGAATAGACAATTTCACGAATATCTTTCGTGTAGACTCATTTCTTATGCAGGGAGCGGCGTGATCGCAGATGCTACTTCTCAGGTTGCGGTTTTTCGACCTAATGTACCAAATTGTACCCTCTTAACAATTTAGACACTAGCACACAGGGGATTGTTAGAGGAAATTTCGGACGTGCTTACGTTTTGGACAATATTCTTGTATTTATCATTTTAAACACATGACAAAACATTTACTTAGCTTTTTTTAAACACATGAGATTATGTTTAGAGATTGAAAACTGACTGCGCCAACTCGAAGCTGTATAAAGCTAAGAGGCTTTTGAATCTGGTTTATTGAATCATAAGGTTTACAGACCGTATAGTACTAGCACAAAAGGCTATTGTGATGGACTATGCCCTAATCCTCTATGTATGAAAGTGCTTTAAATTATAAGACCTACGTTAACAACTGTAGCAACCTCCTAAACTCTAAAAATACGGTTGCTCGACATAACAACGTAATATTGATTTTAAATTAAAAAAATAGGTCCATTGAGATTTTCACTCAAAGTCCATAATTTAATTGTAGTCATAACATATCAAAAGTAAACTCTAGAAATAACGTATGAAAACTGTCGAAGAAACAATCGTCATTCTGCAATATTCAGAACTGACTTGATGATGAACAAATTACTACCATGAGTCTTCTCTTGTACATAAAATTTAATTGAAAATACAGATTTGTAAACAAATACGCTTGATTGTGCTTATGAGTGCATTGCAGGATCTATAACTAACAGTTTGATAAGACGTCGCTCGATGGGGGATCACAATAAGCTGGCCACTGCCGACCTGCCGCAGTGCCGGACCAGTCACGTAGCACTGTCGCCACTCCGATAAGGCCTTTGTGGATGGGACAAAGATATTCTAGATCAGGGCTTCTCGACCATAGGATGCGAGAAGCGATTTCTGAAATGTGGACTCCAGCTGTTCGTTAATTTAACTTTGTACGTTTATTATACCATCCAAGCAATAGATTCAAAGGCAGATGGTAGACCTACGTCATTTACTCGGGTTATAATAAATGTTATAATATTATGTTAATTCAATATTGTAAATTTTAATCTGTCGGCCTTGTTGACATTGCACAACCAAGTTACGTAGGTAAATATCCAAAATTACAAAATTGATTAACAATTATCTTGCAGCCAATGGGCGTTTTACTATTAGCCGTCCCGGCACCGGCACCGGCCCGGCGATGAGTAGCCCTAGCCGGGTTTCTTCAACAAGCTTCCCACTCAGTGCCGGACCGAAATATTGTGTTGTGTATGAATTGTTATAGCCGTGTCCGTGTATACGTGGTAGTGGAAAAACGAAGCCCCAGCGCCGTTGCCGGTGCACTGCCGTGCCGCTGCCGGGCCAGCTAATGGAAAAACGCCCAATAGCTTAATTGAAAAAAGAACAGAATTGTCTGCTCAAAGAAAAGGTTGGTATTACCTGATCTAGATTGAGATAGCTTTCATTAGAGATGGTAAAGTTTTGATTTCTGTATACGTCCATTGTAATACCAGAACAATGCTTATTAATCGGGATAAAAGTGTTCTTTGTTTTAAAGATATTGTAATACCGATTGTTATACGCTCTCACAGTTAAGTAACATTCATCAATCAACAGATGCAGATGTTATTGTATTATTTTGATATTGAGTAGATTAACGTATAATGAAGATTTTTTTGTTCTTAACCAACTTCTATTTAAGCACTATATTGTTGGTGCTCGTATACGTAGCCTAGTAGACCTTTGATTCTCACTAAAGAAATATAAAAGGTTCAATCCCGGTGTGAGTGTGTAGGTACCAACTTTCAGATATCAAGTACCTAGTAAGTAAAACATTGGAAGGGAACCCGCAACGGGAACTCTACATTTTGCCGCATTATAAATTATCCTATGTCCTTTTGCGGGCCTTCAAGTATCACCATATCTTCATTTAGATCAGTTCACTTTTTTTTTTAATGAAATAAGGGGGCAAACGAGCAAACGGGTCACCTGATAGAAAGCTACTTCCGTCGCCCATGGACACTCGCAGCATCAGAAGAGCTGCAAGTGCGTTGCCGGCCTTTTAAGAGGGAATAGGGTAATAGGGGAGGATAGGGAAGGGAAGGGAAGGGAATAGTTGAGGGTAGGGAAGGGAATAGGGTAGGGGTTAGGGGATTGGGCCTCCGGTAAACTCACTCACTCGGCGAAACACAGCGCAAGCGCTGTTTCACGCCGGTTTTCTGTGAGAACGTGGTATTTATCCGGTCGAGCCGGCCCATTCGTGCCGAAGCATGGCTCTCCCACGTAATACTTTTGCATCTATATGTTTAATACTACATAAACTTGCATCTATTCTCATTTTATCAATCAATAATAATCAATAATAATGTCAATACAATACCTGTAGTTACATTTGTCGGCAAACGGCACACATAATTTTTAAGTACGCAATAACGTGTTACCTCAAAATATGGCCTCATCACTAAACGTGATATAATAGCTAACATAAAAGAAAAATATGGTAGAAAGCGAGCATATCGTAAATTACGATTACATTTAAGTGTAATGTTATCGAGGCTGGTAAGGACACAATCCACTTACGACATGGTCCACGGTTCCCTGTTCAATTCCTAACACATTGTTGTAACCATCATAATATTATGAGCCAGCAAAGTTTTTGAAATTTAAATTTCTAACGTGAATCTGGGGTTCAATTCTCATACTCTCGAATGTCTCTTAAATAAAACACGTGTGCACAGTCACTGAATTCTTAAAAATACAATTTTGTGGACATAGAAACCTAATTTTTACTATGCCTTAGTTGGGTAGCTGGTAGAACAAATAAATAATAATAATAACAAAATAACAAAAAATAATAATAATAATTCTTTATTTTCCCTCACAAACAATCTTAAGGGTATATCTTAATATAAAGATAATCGGCATAGTACATTCATAGGTCTGTGAGGAGCAGGCTGGTGTTTGTGTTAGGCCAGAAGTCTGTGGTACAAATCACCAGGTCCCCAACCTCGGACATTACAGTGAAACAAGTCAAAAGTTACGAAATTATTAGAGACATAGGAAAAAAACATACATAATGATAAAAGATAAAAGACAGACAAACAATTGAAACTAATTAACAACTAGTGTGAATTAAATTTTCGGTACGTTTATAATTTAACTTTTGCCAATCCATGACTGTTTTACATTTTAGTTTTGGGTAAAGGATATATGGTTAAGATCCAATTTAAATTGTAATAAAGCTTCGGTCCAAGGAAACTGAAAAATTTTTGAGCAAAGGTGGTTTTACAAAATCAAAGTCAAATTGAAGAGTGTTAAATTATAAAACTGGTTACTGGAAAAGTAATAACTTGATATTATATGTCTGTGGTAATAACACAGATTTCGGAGACCTATATATTAACACGAGCTTTTGCCCGCGGCTTCGCTCGCGTTAAGAAATATTATTATAAATACAAACTTTCATCCCCTATTTGAACGCCTTGGGATTGGAATTTATCAAAATCCTTTCTTAGCGGATGCCTACGTCATAACATCTACCGGCATGCCAAATTTCAGCCCGATCCGTCCAGTGGTTTGGGCTGTGCGGAGATGGATCACTATGTCAATCAGTCAGTCACCTTTGAGTTTTATATATATAGACTAACGACCGGATTTCTGAACTGAATAGGGATACTTTGTGTCCCGGGAAAGTACGTAGGATACTTTGTGTCTCGGGAAAGTACGTAGGATACTTTGTGTCTCGGGAAAGTACGTAGGATACTTTGTGTCTCGGGAAAGTACGTAGGATACTTTGTGTCTCGGGAAAGTACGTAGGATACTTTTATCCAGAGAAAATGTATTCTTTCGTTACGATAAATGAATTTTTATTTCAACTTTAAACGTTTTATAAGTTTCGCTTTACGTCACATTAGTTTAATACTTCTTCGCCTAGAATTTTACACATCCATTTAAGTATATTATATTACAGACCGAGCGTAAAATATGAATTACAACTTACTGGACCTTTTATATTCCAATTATAGTTAAAGTGCTGAATGTTATTAGGACGTAATTTCTCCATACTTTGGTATTATTTTCATTAATGTAAAAATTGTAACTAGTTAATTATCTTAAAACTTAACTTTCTCATGATTTAACTTTTAAACTTCTAAAAAGAAGGGGGTTTCTCAATTTGACTACAATAATATGTTACTTTTTTATGATTGTTTGCGGTTCGCCGCTCGTGGACAGTTTTTGATAACTATTTTTTGTTGAAAAAAAAACTTCACAAATGGTCAAAAAATATTATGGGACCATTTGTGAATTTTTTTCTCAGGAAATACTGTTTCAAGTCAGTTTTTTGTTAAAATCGTGAATAGCGAGACTGGACTCCACGACATAGGATATCCTAGTGTGGAGTTCAGTGTCATACTGCTTATATATGCTTATACATTATTTTGTGACAAAATATATTTTAAAGATAATAGTCTATACGTCTATACGTGGGAGAGCCATGCTTCGGCACGAATGGGCCGGCTCGACCGGAGAAACACCACGTTCTTACAGAAAACCGGCGTGAAACAGCGCTTGCGCTGTGTTTCGCCGAGTGAGTGAGTTTACCGGGCCCAATCCCCTACCCTATTACCTTCCCTACCCTCCCCTATTCCTTTCCCTTCCCATCCCTACCCTCCCCTATTACCCTATTCCCTCTTAAAAGGCTGGCAACGCACCTGCAGCTCTTCTGATGCTGCGAGTGTCCATGGGCGACGGAAGTTGCTTCCCATCAGGTGACCCGTTTGCTCGTTTGCCTCCTTATTTCATTTAAAAAAAAAAGTCTTATGCCTCTGAAATGGATATTATATTATGGTAATAATTTTAATTTTATATTATTACATCTGTTGTCCTATCTTGTAAATTGTTCTTTTCAAAATTAAATTTATAATGTAACTAGCTTTTGCCCGCGGCTTCCCTCGCGTGAAATTCAAAAATCTCGTAAGCCTCTTTTGGGATCATGATGTTTTCCTAAGTCCAAAGTCTATGTTACTCTCCATCCTTTCAACTAAGTATATGCCAAAAATCAAGTCAATTGGTTGCTTCGTTCGGGCGTAAAGGAAGGACAAACAAACAAACACACTTTCCCATTTTTAGTATCAGTATGGAAGACTAAACACTATTAATAAGTTACAACTTACATGTTATTCGGTACATAGAGCTTCTCTATATACAAAGTTATTGGTAATACTGTCTGGTTCAAATAGAAATACTATTTGCATTTACGGACAGGTGGACAGACGGACAGGCGGACAGACAGAAATACAGACAGATGTTAAGTTGGAAGAAGACGAATATATCTGCGAAAACCGTATTCAAATCGGATCAGTAGTTTTCGTGTTAAAGAAAATAGTTTGATACAAAATCTGACCCCTTCTTTTGTCCCTTTAGAGAGGTGAGGGGAAAAATGTTATACACTATAAGATGTTACATTGGAGGAAGACAAATATATCTGCGAAAACCGCATTGAAATCAGATCAGTAGACTTCGTGTGATGCTGGAACAAACATACAGACAGACAGATAGACAGACAGACAGATAGACAGACAGATAGACAGACATATAGACAGACAGATAGACAGACAGATAGACAGACAGATAGACAGACAGACAGACAGACAGACAGATAGACAGACATATAGACAGACAGGTAGACAGACAGATAGACAGACAGATAGACAGACAGATAGACAGACAGATAGACAGACAGATAGACAAACAGATAGACATACAAAAAAAAATAACCGCATTTTTGGCTTCTATCGCGATGAAGTAACATTTAACACGCTTATTATTTTTTGAATATCTTTAATATACCGAATTATCATTTATACAGTTTTATTATATATACTAGCTGTTACCCGCGACTTCGTCCGCGTCAGCAAAATGTGATAACAAAGAAAAGAAAAAGATAAAAAAAAAACCATTTTTAAGGTTTCTTTATAAAAAAAAGAAAATAATATATCCTCCTCCTTTTCGGAAGTCGGTTACAAAGTAGCCTACGTTATTCCTTACTACATCAGCTATGTGCCTAAAAAAGTCCCGTCAAAATCGCGAACAAACAGACAGACAGACAGACATACAGACAAAAATTGAAAAAAATGTTGTTTTGGTGTCTGTACCCTATACACATTCATATGCATTTAGTAAAAGACGGTTCTTTCAATATTACAAACAGAAACTCCAATTTTATTTATATGTATGTATAGATGTATAGATTATAGATTATATATTATGTATATAGATGTATATAGATAATATATTTTATTCTTATGTATAGATAACCTATAAAATATATTTAAAAAGGTGACTGTTAGCATTCATTTACCACAATTTACTTCCTTTTAAACCACGTTTATCATCTAAAGGGGGTTACATGTAGGAGCACTATTATTCACACGTTTGGCAAATATGTCTCCGCCGCCCGCCACTCGGCAAATACAAAAGGAATTACTTTTATTTTCCGTCTCAACCGCAGCGGGCTGCCGTATGATATTTCACTTTGGCGCTACAGCAGGAACAAACTCCACGCTCTACACTTAAAAATATACGAAACCAATGCTCGTTTTATCTCGCCCAAACAAAAGTACTCCCTTTTGTTACACTAATGGGATATAAATCTTTTGAAAGTAATAAAAATATTATACTGCAATATGTCGGTGTGAACGAAAATCTCGCAAAAAACCGCAAGGATAAAAGATGTTGCGATTTCGTGGATTCCAAACAAAAGCGAAAGCTCTACATTTTCTTGAAAAAAAAAAAACAATTGATCATAAAGGTATTTATAATATATTGTACCAGCTGTCCTGGCAACGATGTTTTGCCATAATATAAAGTATTTCGGCCATATTATTTTACGAGATGACGCCCGCAACTCCGTTGCGCCAAAATTTGTTTATCGCGCGGGAACCGTATATTTTTTTTCCGGGACGTAAAGAATCGACTATGTCCTTTCCCGGGGCTCAAAGTATCTCCAGCAAAATCGGTTCAGCAGTTTGGGAGTGAAGAGGTAACAGACAGACAGACAGGCGGACATACAGACAGACACACTTTCACATTTATAATATTAGTATGGATTGAAGTGCCTAAATAAGTATGTCACCATGGTAACGTCCATCGCTATCCCGTCGCACAAACTATGGTCACCGTCAGTCTCGAGTTGTAATAATTTATTATTATTTATTCAACAAATGCACTTATCAATATAAAAAGTAGCAAGTAGCTGATTCTCAGACCTACTGAATATGCATTTGTGACACGAGAATTTTATATATAAGAAGATTAAGGGTGCCGTGAAATTACATAAAATACATGTACCTATTTACCAAAATACATGACACATATGCATACCTACATACTCTCCAAAAATGTAAGGTCCCTCTGGGGCAGACAGGTAGAAATAGGCTTTGTCCTTCCACGTCTTGGTCATGACAGGTAGAGACCCCCCAAAATTGGTGTGACAACCTTTGTCCGTACAATAGTTTCGAATCCTATTTTCATGTAAAAATCACTTTTCTTTTGAAAAAATATGTTAACTGTTAATTTCCGATAGAGGTCAAAACGATAAACTATTAAGTGTTGCACAATATTATAAGTCAATAATATTTTGATTGTAAGCTCATAATTAAATATTACTAACTTAATTATTACAATATTTTTTTAAACTTTTCTTATACCTACTTTATTGTTTATATACACGAGTGATCAGTTTATAAAAACATTTATTTTGATGCATAATTTTTTTCCCCAAAGACATTATGAACATAGAAAACCAGGGTTTACAATTACTTACTCTACTTAAGGGGGCGACTAACCCAAAATTGACGATTTTATAATTAATTTTTATACTTGAAAAATATAATCCCAAAATTGTTTCATTTTCTAAACAACTACATTACATTTCCAAGGATTTGATCTGAGCGAAAATACGATATCTTTAATTTTTTTCGATAGAAAAAATCACAAAGATGTATCTAATCTTTACAAATTTCTCATATATTGCCGTAACCGTGCATTAATTAACTAAGATAATAATATTTTAACATATTGCATAAAATGAACGGTGCCGCGTCGTCTATTTCACCGGTTACATTTAAAAGACGGGCGTAAGTGTGAAGAGAGAAGGCGATGTTGGTTTTTTGCGTTAGTCACCCTCTCACTATTTTTTTATTTGGTCAAGGAAAACCTTTTCGAAAATCTGAATAACATAATTTCGTGAGTGTTTTGAAAAAAAATATTTCTCCAAAAGATCTCATTTATTTCACCGCTGATCGTTAATGGGGCTTCAGCGCCGATAGCAAAAAGGCATTTGGCTGTGTGAGTAACAAGACATTTCGCATCGGTCGGACCCCTAATGTCTCAATTAGAAAACAGATGCTCCGTCCTCCCAATTGCAAATTAATGTCCTTTTTTGTGCGTCGTTTTCGTCCATTAATTAAATGTTTTCTAAGCATTGCTTGGGAACGACATAATATTTTGGCAAAACACATTTTGTAGGAAATTTGTGAATTATGATTCGTTTCTTCTTTTAATTTAATATGTAATTCAGTGAAAAAAAACTTGTCTCTTTATCATCTTAAAAAAATCATTTAAATATTGCGCAACAATATGGATCCCAAAACGAGTCGAATGCACGACACAATCAAATCGCAATATAAGTTAATTATTTTTCGTTTATATTAGTACCATTTTATTACAACTATTAATCAAATTTTTCGTAAGTAGCTTCATTTTGATAAGACGAACAACAATTATTTACTCTGCAAAAATTATTTTATTTTAAATTATTAATATTTCGATTTGATGGTCCTAAAATATAGATTGTTCTATTTGTAGGACATTATAAATTATATGACTATTAACTAACCTATCAATATACAAAAAATCAGCTGGTTAGGGTTCCGGATCAAATGCTTTTAAATCCCTCTTTACATTAACGAGATCTTCATAAGCAGGCCCCATCCAGGCCATCAAGGATCATCAAAGCTAGCGATTTAGGAATTCTAGCTAGAGAGCTACAACTAAATTCATAGAAGTTTTCTGAGGCAGGCTGCATCTGCTTTCATTAAGTATGTTCTATATACTTAGTTGTCTTATATGTGACAGAACTGTAGATGTGACTGATGAGAAGTAGGTACCTTTTGAGAGCTGAATACTAAACGAATTTCGTAAAAAATGTCTGTCAAATACGCTTTAAACATTTTTAAATTAATTTTATTGACAAACTTCGGTCTAAGCATATCAGGATGCTGAACAACAGGGAACTATCAGGATTTTGCCAATAGCTCCGCGGCTATTCGTACGTGGTAGCAATTTATGTGAGCGATAATAACAAGATATAAATTCAAAGGATAACAATAAGGCCCTTTATTGCCAGTTGTTTTCGCAAAAAACGAATCCACGACCTGGATTTTTTGTAACATAAAAACGGATAATGTCACGTTGTTTGATATACCGATCTTTTTTACAAGTTTATTGGAATTTAAATGTGACATAATGGAGTTTTGATGTGTATTTTTATCGTTGTGATGATTTATTCTTCTTTATATAACATTAGATTCGGTTGGCTACACGATTTGGTGGTAAAGAAAAGATGTTTTTAAAAAAGTTGATGTAAAAACATCTTTTCTTTACCTCCTTTTAGTGAGGGAGAAAATTGTTTGTGATTACAAATAAGCTAATTTTTTGTGAGTAGCTACATTTTGATAAGACGAACAACATTTTCATTTTCGAAAAATCTCGAAAGTGGTAGCTAACAGAGATAGAAAGGATTTCATACTTTGACTTGATGGTCCTAAAATATGGATTATTTTATTTATAGGACAAGGTTACTCTTAAATTATACTATAACTACTACCAGTATTAAAAAAAACAGCTGTTTAGGGTTCCGTTTTAGGGTACAGGAGTCAACCAAGTTTTGTTGATTAGAGAATTATTTAAAAAAATAAAATTGTGCTGTGGTATTTGGGTATGTATTAACATTTAATGGGGGGGGGGGGGGGGGTTAACCAATTTACAACTACAAAATATTACCAACAGCTAGTATGATATACATAATATAGATACATTAAAACGAGAATGACTCTATACATAAAATATAATTAAATACTTAATCAAAATCTTACAGGTATTTTTTTAATAACTTTTTCTTTTAAAAAAATACCATCCTAAAAAACGGCCACGTGCGAGTCAGACTCGCGCACGAAGGGTTCCGTTATAGAGCAAAGCAGACCAAAAATTGTGTTTTTTGTATGGGAATTGGGAGCCCCCCAAATTTTTTTATTTTATTTTAATATTATTATTATTTATTAAAGTACACATATAATTTGGACAAATTTGGAAATTTCAAGTGACTACCTGTTTCCATTATTGATAACGAGCAAAAAAGCCAAAATAATAACGTTTGTTGTATTAATTTGATTTTGTTTTCAGTATATTTTGTTGTTATAGCGGCAACAGATATACAAAATCTGTGAAAATTTCGGAATCTAGCTATAGCGGTTCTTGAGATGCAGCCTGGAGACACACAGAGGGACAGACGGACAGACAACGAAGTCTTAGTAATAGGGTCCCGTTTTTAAACTTTGGGTACGAAACCCTACAAATACGGAGTCAGGGATATGTTAGAATTGTAGTAAAACACGTCTTAACTGTTTTTCAATTTTTTTTTCCTGTCTGTTTGTCTGTTTGTACAGGCTTATCCCTGAATCCGCTGGACGGATTTTAATGAAATTTGGTATCGTGATACCTTACATCCCCGGTCAATATCTTAGATACTTTTTTAACCGACTTCCAAAAAGAAGGTTAAAGTTTACTTTGTTGTGGTCCGATTGTAATTTTTTTTATTGTACGAGTATGTGTTATAAACATGGTAACAAATTCGGGTTTATAAACCCGAATTCGGTACCATGTTACACAAAAGTGGTTACTTGATACTGAAGTGGCGAGTGAGCTCTTCAAAATTTATAATTTATAAGTATATAGAAGAACATTAGAGTGATTTTGTTTTATTACAATTTTAATTCAATACTATTCTCCTGTGTACAGACAAATCAGTATTATCAAATACTAAATATGTTAGGTAAAATTCCATTTGCACAAAATATTTTCCACGTCAGAGAAAACACAAGACCCGCCGTAAAATTACAGGGCGCTCAATACCCTCTCAAGAAGAATTACTCGTATTATGAGGGGTCACAAAGTGAGGATAGCAATATTGGACCCTCGGAAGGTGCCGCGTAGGTGCGGAGCCCACATAAAACGTAAGGAGGCAGGTGCATTCCATTCCGTCGACGCCCAAATGTGTGTTTCACGCTTCTCGCGTCATTTCGGCTCGGGATATACGTTATACAAGGTAAGAAAAAGGAAAGTGTTACAATAAAACTCAAGCTGGTGAGAATAAACTGTCTGCTGACGTAACGCCTTAAGGTCACGCCGCGTTAAAGTAATTTATATTTATATAAATTATATATTTATATAATTTATAGCCGGTTTTCTATGAGAGACCGGGCCGGCCTCTCATAGGAAACCAGAAAGGAAAAAGAAAGTATAACTAATCTATGAAAAAAATTTGGAAGCTTAAATCACTCTCCTCTGTTGGCAAAATTAGAATCCATGTTTTTATAGAGGTATTTTTGATTAATTATTCTGTGTTATAAAAGTTGACCAAACATGATGAATACTGACAGTGAATTTTAATTTCTTAGCTTTAGTCATTGTTGAGAAAAATCGATATCGCTATAGCCAAATTATCAAGGCGTCACCTTAATATAGAGTATCTTTATTTTATACTAAATGACGCCTGCAACTCCGTTGCGCCAAAATTCGTTTATCGCGTGGGAACATTTTTTCGGGATAAAAAGTATCCTATGTCCCTTTTCGGGACTCAAAGTATCCAAACCAAAAAGCAAAATCGGTTCAGCGGTTTGGGCGTGAAGAGGTAACGTCTGTTACTGACAGACACACTTTCGCATTTATAATATTAGTAAGTATGGATTACGTGTACCTGATGTGCCCTGTGAAAAAGAATTCCGTAGAACGTGTCCGCGTCCTTGTGGTTAATACTATGTTTGTTCCAAACCTTACCGAAACTGGTTAAGTGGTCTCGAAACCAATTTAAATCGCATATTAATGAGGAAAATCAAATTTGGTATAAATTGAAACAGATTGGCACTAAAATTTCTTGGATTAGTCATTATAATAAAACATTTAAATAAATTTAATTCAAATACTGGCTGTCCCGGTGAACTTCGTTTCACTTTAAAACCTTCCCTGGACTTCTACGAATATTTTAAGACTAAAATCAGCCCAATCCGTTCAGCCGTTTTCGAGTTTTAGCGCGACTAACACATTTACCTTCCCTGGACTTCTACGAATATTTTAAGACTAAAATCAGCCCAATCCATTCAGCCGTTTTCGAGTTTAAGCGCGACTAACACATTTTAAGATCCATTTTTATATATAAGATTATAGTGATTTCCCTCAAGGTCGGATTTAAAACCGACCGAATTTATTCCATTTCCCACAAATTATTAAATTTATTCTACTAGGTACTTTACAATCTAAATGAAAATACACTTAGCGATTTCATTGCCTTCTCGGTGCGATTTTATTGTTATGACGGAGATAAGAAAAAATTATCGCCATAAATAATGCTGAGACCTTTATGGCACTTTTGAGTTCGTTTTTATCTTTTTAAAATAAAAGTTGGTCTGAAAAACCTTGTATCAACACCCTGCTCTTTTGATTATTTTTAGCCATGTTGCAGTTCGACAGTTTCCGTGAAGATTGTGGCCTAAAAATAATATTATTATGTTTTTGTAGATACTATCGGTCTTACTTTTTTGACGACCTCTGTGGCTCAGTGGTGAGCGCGTCGGTAGCTCAAGCCGGGGGTCGCGGGTTCGAATCACGCCGACGGAACAAAAAGTTTTCAATGTTCCCGGGTCTAGATGTGTATTAAATATGTGTATGATATAATTAAAATCTTAAATATATGTATAGTATAAAAAAGTATTAAATATATTTCCGTTGTCTGGTACCTGTAACACAAGGCCTTTAGGTATTAGCACGGGGCCAGACTGACGTGGTGTGAAGCGTCCATAGATATTATTATTATTATTACTACAAAATATTTAACCACCTTTTTAAACAACAGTTGATTGAAAAAAAATCAGTACAAAATGGTCTCAAAACAACTGTTCAATAGATGTTTAAATCTTTTATGGTTAGACCGTATGAATTCTTTTATTGCCTAATGCAAATTAAATACGTTGTTTTTAGGTACGATAAAAATTATAATGAGAAAATAAAAATATTGTGTTACTAGTGAGTTGTGTGCAATAAATTACTGTAATAAAAAAACCGGCCAAGTGCGTGTCGGGTCACGCGCAATATAGGGTTCGTAGTTTTTTTTTTTTTATTAAATAAGGGAGCAAACGAGCAAACGGGTCACCTGATGGTAAGCAACTACCGTCGCCCATGGACACTCGCAACATCAGAAGAGCTGCAGGTGCGTTGCCGGCCTTTTAAGAGGGAATACGCTCTTTTATTGAAGGTTTGCAGGTCGTATAGGTCCGGAAATACTGCTGGTGACAGTTCGTTACAGAGTTTTACAGTGCGCGGCAGAAAGTTACGCGAAAAACGCCCTGTGGAAGACTGCCACTCATCAAGGTGATTAGGATGGTATGTTTTTCGCGTGGGACAATAGTGAAAAGTTCAAGTAGTACCGCTAGTTTTTGATAATGTTGGTATGGTCAATTAATGTACATTTATAACGTGTTTTACACTACTAACAACATCATCTCAGTAACGTTCAAAGGATTTTGAACGAAAAGTTCCTTTGTACTTACTTCTACGAATACAATTTTTTTTAGTTGATCGACTATTACTTAATAACTTATGAAGTCTTCTTAGTCGTGATAGTTTTCCTTTTAAATTCAGCATATTTCCTAATCTCGTAAATTTTTTCACATTTTCAGAATCAACCGTTTAGCTGGTAGAGGGGGTAACGATTTTGTCCACTTTAAAACTTCATAATAAATTTCATTAATAGATCCATAAATCGGAAAATGATCTTTGAATACTGGTAATATTTGAAAAAAACCTATCGACGACACCCCACGCTGTGGGGTGAACGCGAAAAAAAAGAACACGCATTGATGTGTAGGGGAGGTACCGTATTTTATTTTTTATTTTATATACCATTTTGTCGGCATCATTAAGATGTGCATTCATGCCGAATTACAGCTTTGTAGGCCTTATAGTCTCTGACCAAAACTGCGGACAGACAGACGGACGGACGGACAGACGGACAGACGGACAGACGGACAGACAGACGGACGGACAGACCGAAACTATAAGGGTTCTTTGTTGACTACGGAACCCTAAAAATGCCCAATATCTTTCCTATAAAATGGCTTGCGCTATAGTCAACCGCATATTTTTTATATATATTTATACGGTGTTAATGTTTTTCATTCACTAAAAACAAGATAGGATGTAACTTCATCTAGATATCCCATGTTTTTGGTACTTTGTACCAATCAAAATTGACTCTCCACTCTATCGTCTGTCCGTCCATCATAAAAATTGTTGCCAAGGTCGGCAATCCTCTTAACCAGTCTGAACCTGTATTTGCGCATCGAATTTACCTCCGAATTTCACGTTTTTCAGCGGCATTCCATTTTAATGAAAATAGTTCGGCCATTTTGAACTCAACATTCATTTCCATCCAGCGAGTCTAATTTGACACAAACCCTAATCAGAAATGAAATGCGACTAGAATTGACACTTCAATTAATCGAGTGCCCCACTCAGTGTATTCCCATTACTGCTGCAGGGGCCTGGGAAATTGCGAACCTGTTTTGCTATTAACGATTAGAACGACTAAGCTTTCGACTCCTACTCGTATCATTCGTTTTATTATTACCCGTGAAATTATTTATTAAGTGTTGTTAGAGATGGTACTTTTTACAATTTTTAAATGAGTTGTATCAGTTGAATAGTCAGATTATTAAGAATTTATATCTCTTTACACTTAGTTTCTTTTTTTTATGAAATAAGGGGACAAACAAGCAAACGGGTCACCTGATGGAAAGCAACTTCCGTCACCCATGGACACTCGCAGCATCAGAAGAGATGCAGGTGCGTTGCCGGCCTTTTAAGAGGGAAAGGGCTCGGTAGGGAAGGAAAGGGAATAGGGGAGGGTAGGGAAGGGAATAGGATTGGGCCTCTGGTAAACTCACTCACTCAGCGAAACACAGCGCAAGCGCTGTGTCACGCCGGCTGTGAGAACGTGGTATTTCTACGGTCAAGCCGGCCCATTCGTGCCGAAGCATGGCTCTCCCACGTGTTGATTTTACTCATTGAGATAACAATTCTAAAGCAAGTTCTGAAAGAAACTATTAATATTATGTATGTTATAAATAATTAAAATAATAGCATATTGTTTAAGTTTCCGTTCTTTCTATTGAAATACGATGTTAGGAATCGCTAAATGTGTATTTTTGGTCGCCTATCCTGCGTGTACACAAACACTTAAAGTATATTATCATGACCTAAATAGTAGTGTAAAGCACGCGATGTAGCACTTCCATAATTCAGTGTCATAATTGGTCGGTGCCTTAATTAGTTGCAGGTCTCTTCTGTGCGTAGCTACACTATGCATTCTAGACAGAATTTCATGAGAATATTAAAATTGGAAAAAAACACTGACGTTTTAGTGGTGCAATAGATACGAGCATTTTCGTATGATAACAAAGTTTAAACTTGTAGATAAACTATATTCTATGTAAATAACATTTTTATCATATAAAATTATCCGTCTCGCATACAATTACATTACAAATCTGCGTGTAACACATCCGAAATTTTTGAATAGCTAGAGATATCTTGTAATGTTCTAGGAATTTAGAATTTACAGTAAACTTGCAACAATGCTATGCCATATCAATAACCTAGCCATACTTACTATAATACTCTCTTCTACACAATGCTATTAATAGAATAATATCCTGAAATGGAAGTGTAGGAAGCCTACCAAGACTAGACAGAATACTGAACAGTAATCCCTGGCCAGTGGCCGGCCCGACTCGGCAAATCGGTTCATTTGATTGAAGGTAAATGCCGTTTGAAATGCTTTAACACCCTTTGACTATTCAACTGAGCAACGCCAAATAATGTTCTTCGCTCATCGGTTGCATTTCAAAATGGATAATAATATGAGTGCTGAGTGTAATGTAAACCATGGAAATGTCCTTTTGATCAAAATCCGTTTAGTACGTTAGCCGGAAGAAATAAGTAACAAACGAACTCACATTATATTATCTTCTCATTTAGGCCTGAAACACATAACCGCGTTGCGGCACCGCGCCGCTGAAATCACAGTTTGCGTTGCGGCGTCGCGGTGTCGCGAAAAACAGCGTTTTGGCAGGGCAAGGCGCAAGCAGTTCCTCGTCTTTTTTTATTGTTATATAAGACACGTTCTCGTGGTCTACCTGACGGGACGCCTCCGTGGTCTAGTGGTATAGAGCGCGGCTCTTGACTCGGAGGTCGTGGGTTCGATTCCCGCGTTGGAAACATGTTATTTCCAAGTTTGGTTAGGACAATGCAGGCTGATCACCTGATTGTCTGACAAGTAAGATGATCCATGCGTCGGATGGGCATGTAAAAAGTCGGTCCTGCGCCTGATCTCTCGCCAGTCGTGTCGGTCGTCCGTCCCACTGGGTTATGAGAGTAAAGGAATAGAGAGTGCTCTTGTGTACTGCGCACACACTTGGACACTATAAATTACTCCTGCGTATCTGGCCTGGTTTCAATGAAACCGGCCACCGTCACCGAAACCGGTGTGGGAGCTATTATAAGACACGTTAATTCAACGTGTCTTATATATCGTATTTTTTGTGTCGTATATTTAAAACCGAGTAATGTCCGGTTTTAAATATACGACACAAAGAATACTGGATTTCAGTGGCCCCGCAACGCGGTTTTGGGTGAGAGCCATGTTTCGGCACGAATAGGTCGGCTCGATCGGAGAAATACCACGTGCTCACAGAAAACCGGTGTGAAACAGCGCTCGCGCTGTGTTTCGCCGAGTGAGTGAGTTTACCGGAGGCCCAATCCCCTACCCTTTTCCCTTCCCTACCCTCTCCTATTTCCTTCCCTACCCTCCCCTATTCCCTTCCCTACCCTCCCCTATTACCCTATTCCCTCTCAAAAGGCCGGCAACGCGCCTGCAGCTCTTCTGATGCTGCGAGTGACCATGGGCGATGGAAGTTGCTTTCCATCAGGTGACCCATTTGCTCGTTTGTCCCCTTATTTCATAAAAAAATATGTGTTTCCGCCCTAATAATGTTATTGCAAAGGGTGACAGTATGATTAATATTAATTCACAAGTAAATTATTACCAACAGGAAACAAATTAAAAAAGTATACCCTACTACGAAAATATAATTGCAATCGAGTTGGAACTCGGAGCCTTTACATTTATTAACAGGTGCTCCTATGCATCATACACTTATATCGACCTTTGTCCCCTACTATTATATAACCCGGTACACTTCGTATTACTTCCCTCCTAACCTTTCCTGGACTTAGGCCAGGCGCGCACTAGCGGCCAGGCCGCGGCGGCTAGGTCACAGCGGCCATCGAAAGTATGGTGTGGCCGCTGACCGCGTTGCGGCCAGGTGCTCGTGGTCTATGGCGGTTTTATACTGAGGTAGCTCTCTCGATCGCCGCTACGGTCTGGCCGCTAGTGCGCACCCGGGCTTACACGAATATTTCAAGACTAAAATGACCCAAATCGGTTCTGCCGTTCTCGAATTTTAGCGAGACTAACAAAATTAAAAATTATTCATATTTATTTATATAGATAGAATAGATAAACCCGACTTATCGTATTACATACATATACGGTAATAATTGGTCTTTCCTTTTGGTTTTGTTGTGGTTAGGTAAAATGATGTCTATGTGGAATGATTATAGTGCGACCAGTTTAAGCGCGACCTTCGTAGCATAATAAATGTATACTACGTGATGATGAGAGTAATGCTACGAGAGTCACGCTTTAAGTGGTCAGAGTATAGTGATTACGCAGCTTACCGACTCATCGATTGACACAGCTCAATCTTACTGTTGTCTGCACTAGAGTGAAGACAAAAGGGTATACGCTAGGATAGAGTGGTAGTAGAAAGTAATAAAACTGTTCTTTAAAACTCATCCTTCAGTATTCAGCATTCAAAAACAAAATAATAATCTAATATATAAAATTCTCGTGTCACAGTTTTCGTGTCCATACTCCTCCGAAACGGCTTGACCGAAACCCTTTTTACGAAAAATGGGGAAACGTAGGTGCATGAAATTTTGCACACTTATAGTTTATATGGTGCAGGAGTGCATCAAGCTATTATTATTTTGAAATTATGCTTTTATCATACATTTTTTTAACAAATAAAACATTACACATACTACAACACACACACATAGGAAATGACAGATTTTTGAGTGGCAAGCCTATACATACAAATTATACTCTTTTATTTATGGTTGAAGTCTGTTGTCAACAAGTTGACAAATTAAAAATGAATTATAGTTTTTTTATTGAATCTAAGATACTATTAGACAATGCTTACACAGCCAGTCTGAGATCAGATGAGTCCTAGAGACAACAGTAGAAAAAAATATGATAAAGTCAATATTTTTTTACAAAATATAGGCAGTAGTCCTAATGCCGTTGAAACTGAGGTCGAATTTCGACCATTGGGCGATCTCTAGTTATTATAAAAATGTCGAGTTTTGCAAATTAAACATATTTTCTTCTTAATATTACGACAGATAAAATATATTTGTGGCAATGAAGAGACATTTCAATACTTATATATTATTTTTCATGTTTTATATTTTTACAAATATATTCAAAACATTGGCAAAGAAACTAAAATATGAATGTTTTAATAATGAAAACTTTAATGTTAAATGCGAAAAACATTTTATTTATTAATGTTATCAAACAAAATTGTAGAATGATGTACTTATATAATTTTCGTCTCGCCCTAGTAAATGAAATTAAATATTTTACAACTCCATTTTATAGCGTACTAAAAAGCTAATTTTCTCAAAGACGTCTCTCCATTTAGGAATTTTGTTGGTTCACTAAAATTTTTAGAGGACCAAAATGTGTGGCTATGAAATCAGGGACTAACCAAAATTAAAATTATTTATTAACAAACAACAACAGCTGTAATTTATTAAAGCAGACAATAATATTATTATAAGTTTTTTTTTATTATTTAAATCAGGCTACGTAGGCCCATACAATATATACCTTAATGACTAACATACATAAAAATTAGTTAAACTTAACAACTACACATTATCACGAATTAACGGCGACGTGACGCGCGCTTCATTCCGGAGTCTGCGCGGTTATATTCTACTTAGGGTGGGTTGAACCACAGGCGTTGTTATAGTTACAGTTATGGTCAGAGTTAAGGTTAAATATAACAATGATCACAAAATTTGACAGATGTCTGTTAATGGGGTTAAGAGTTTGTAAAATGAATTATCCACACAAATGGACAGGAAAAAATAATTTCACAGTAATAATATACACTTTTCATGCACTTTTTCCACTTTTATTAATAACAATTATGTTTTACACGACCGGTTTTGATAAAATCATCATCAGGTGTAGTGCAGGTAATTTTAATTTAAAAATTATTTAAAAATTTAAAATTACCTGCAAAAAGTGCATGAAAAGTGTATATTATTACTGTGAAACATGAATTTCCACCAAGAAGTTACGGTACATTCAATATCATATAAAAAATAATTTGTTATGACAACATTGTGAGCCTTATGTCACTTTAGCTTTAACCGAGCAAAATTAAGCGGTTAAGGTTATCGTCAAATATAGCGTCCATTTTTTACTTTAACCAGATATTTGACAGTTCATTTGACTTGTTATTACTTATTTTTTGTTATAGTTAATGTAAAGATGTACAGTCCAGGCCCTTAATGTTTTGTAGTAACCGTACTACTGAAAACTATTTAACGTTTCACACTTAACCGTTATAAAAAGTCGCTGAAGGAAAAAAACATGGAGCAATTCCTAAGCTGACAAAGCTCTTTTTAGATAAGATTATATTAGTAAAACCATAAATCCGGCTGTAACGTTCCGACGTACCCGTCAGCTCATAAGGCTTTATGGGTAACCTCTACTTCCATAGTTATTGCCGGTAACATATTTCACTCGGTTTTATTTCTAATAATACCTACGTTTATGCTCTAAACGCCAGGCATCAATGTTATTTATGTGCCGGTAAAGAAGAGTAATTTTGCTTATTAATTTTGTGCGGGCGCGTCGAGGCGCGGCGTTGGCTTACATGACATAGGCCCCTTAATCACGAGGCATTTGGATCTTTGAAAAGCGCCATTATTCAGGCCGGGGCTTTATTACCAATCTTTGGCGTTCCATTTGAATTTTGATCGAGATAGGCTCCGGATATCGGATTTGTAAGTCTAAATTAAATTTCAATCCTTTTCATCGAAGTTTCGTTTGGATACCGACTGGATTATTTTTTATTTGATTAGATTTCGACGATATTGTATAAAGTATGAAACGTGAGCGTTTCATACTTTTTCATATATATATATATAAACAAAAATCCGTACGTTTTTGAAGTGAAAACAGGTTGTTTGGATGAATGTACGTGCTGCCAATGCAAACTGAGGATTATTTAGTAGTCTTACAGTAATAAACAAAAATCCGTACGTTTTTGAAGTGAAAACAGGTTGTTTGGATGAATGTACGTGCTGCCAATGCAAACTGAGGATTATTTAGTAGTCTTACAGTATTAAAGGTACAGATTTCAGGCAAAGGTATTTAGGGTCATTAAGGTGCCAGCTTCGTACCGGGCAGTGCTAGGTACTAACATAGTGCCATTTTTATACAGTAGAACTTTATACTAGATCGTCAAAATCGAGTACACATACATTTATACGTAATTATATAACTTTGGAGAGCATGATAATTTGCTAATATATTGTTGAACGATTTCAACACCGATTCTATCTAAAAGATGACCCAAGTTTCTTACTCATTGATTCGCTTATAAGCCAATTCTTTTCGCTGGTATAATCTCCGAACTGGTGGTAGGCGACCCGTAAGAGAGGCGTCGCCTAGCCGTAGCCGAGTTGACGTGCAGGCGCTACTGATACGCTTTGTTAATACGTGCACACGTTAGGTTGACGCCTGGTTGACAGCGAGGCGAAAGGCGATACGGTGACGATCCCTTTCCAAGTTGATATAATAATAATATAATAATAATATCTATGGACGCTTCACACCACGTCAGTCTGGCCCTGTGCTAAGTACCTAAAGGACTTGTGTTACAGGTAGAGATTTTTATTATATCATACACATATTTAATACACATCCAGACCCGGGAACATTGAAAACTTTTTGTTCCGTCGGCGGGATTCGAACCCGCGACCCCCGGCTTGAGCTACCAACGCGCTCACCACTGAGCCACAGAGGTCGTCAACATATGTGTGCTGTGACCTTTAAACGTTGATTGTTTAATCAACTGATGTTGATTGATTTTTTTACTTTGACGGCATAGTTATCCTACTGTAATTTACCTTGTGGTTCTGCACCTAGTCCTGTGTTATCAGTGGCCGAACTCGGTGAGCACGCGAGTTGCACAGTTTATGCCAACGAGCGGCTAAACTCAGGTAATTGCATGCTTAATTCATGCAATTCGCGGTTTAAGGGTGCGAGCGCTATCGCAATCAATTTTAGAAGTTTAGATTGGTAAAAAACAATTTTGTAGTAGTAATAATTGGAAAATACTTTTCACAATTTTTCAACGTTTACTTGTATCAATTGCATAACTATATTGTACTCGGCGAAACATGGCGGTAGCGGTCATTGACTCCCTGTCAAAAACTTGTCATTTTCTATACAAAACCGGCGATTGAAAACACCTGACACTATCAAATGACAAGATTTGACAGGGAGTCAAAATATATGACCGCAACCGCCATGTTTCGCCGAGTACAGTATAGAAAACATACACATACACATCACAAACAGAGAGTAATCATTATAATTAAAGGCTAACCTTCTTATGAAAATATCCAGATCACGTTGTATATTGTACGCCCGTAAATTGTAATACATGTTCACCTTGGTGAGCATTGGTCGTTGAATCAATAAATAAAACAATTGTTTTATAACATTAGTGAGAATAATTCGGTTTATATAAGGTAATAAATTGCCTCCGAAAGTTTTAATTAAAGGTACATTTTGGGTAAAATCGTGATAAAACGAAACTCACGCGATATAATGACCTTTTCGTTAGTCCAAATACTTCCATGCCCAACGAACGTCCCTAATGAATATTCGCACGCTATTACAATAATATTTCATTTAACACGTACAGTCAGCATCACAAGTATTTCGAAGGATTTTGGTCATAGGATGGTTATTATTATTGCATAGTCTGTTATTATAAATAACGTGTTTGGTATGGTATCATTTAAAGCATTAGCCACCGCGAGTCGCGACACAGTCGTACATTACTTTTCAAATAATGCATACAGATTGACTGCCTGTATGATTAATGATTAATATAATAATTTATACGTGGGAGAGCCATGCTTCGGCACGAATGGGCCGGCCCAACCGGATAAATACCACGTTCTCACAGAAAATCGGCGTGAAACAGCGCTTGCGCTGTGTTTCGCCGAGTGAGTGAGTTTACCGGAGGCCCAATCCCCTAACCCCTACCCTATTCCCTTCCCTACCCTCAACTATTCCCTTCCCTTCCCTTGCCTACCCTCTCCTATTACCCTATTCCCTCTTAAAAGGCCGGCAACGCACTTGCAGCTCTTCTGATGCTGTGAGTGTCCATGGGCGACGGAAGTTGCTTTCCATCAGGTGACCCGTTTGTTCGTTTGCCCCCTTATTTCATAAAAAAAAACGGCTTCCTCCATGACATTCAATACCGTTACATCTCAGAGACCAAATTATATAATCCTGTTTGAGGTGGACCGATTACGCGGCTGATGCCTGTTTTCACCAACCGCCTTCTAACGCTAGGTGGTCCCCTAGCGGCCATTAAGGGTACATATCTGTCAGTAGGCCTACTACGAAACCGTTTTGAGACTCAAACAATCGGATGAGAATGCCGCGTCCTGCTCTAACAACGTCATTTCACGTTTGTTAGAGTTGGACGCGACATTCTCGTACGATTGTTTGAGTCTCAAAACGGTTTCGTGGTACGGCTCCAGGTTCGTCCTTAGGGCGTAAGAACTTTTGCAAAACATTACTTTTTTTTAATGTGTTTGTTTAGAGATATTTGACCCGCAAAGATTGCTAGGGAACACTTAGCGTAAGGAGACCGTTGGTGAAAACAGGAGACGAATAATAAACAAGTTAAGTACTACTAACATAATTACTTTCAGTATATTATATTCTAGAAAAAATTGTGTTACGACTCACACGACACTTGTTTGAAGAATTGTATGACAAAATATATTGCACCATAAATATGTACATAATATTACTTTTGAACACATGGGAGCATTTCTTTACATATTTATGAAGTAGGCTTCGTCTCGTACACAAACGTTACTTTTAAATTTTTTGGTACAATTTACTCTACAAATATTATTTTAAACTAGCTGTGTGACCGAGCATTGCTCGGTATCCGATGAAAATGAATTTTCTAGAAATGATTCCTAGCTAGATCGATTTATCGCCCTTTTATTATATAGAGACTGTAGTTGTGACATATTCTTGGAAGTTTCGTTAGGATTACAAACAACAACCCAAAATATTACTTAACCTACCATTTTTAGGGTTCCAAAATATAATGTATCTATGGACGCTTCACACCACGTCAGTCTGGCTCCGTGGTAAGTACCTGAAGGACTTGTGTTACGGGTACCAAACAACGGAAATATATTTAATACTTTTATACTATACATATATTTATGATTTTTATTATATGATACACATATTTAATACACATCCATGACCCAAAAACTTAGAAAACGTTTTGTTTCATCGGTGGGATTCGAACCCGCGACCCCTACCAACAGCCCACCAACTGAGCCACAGAGGTCCTCAAAACCCAAAGGGTATAAAAGCGGACCCTAATACTGAGACTTCGGTGTCTATCCGTCTATCTGTCTGTTTCCAGGCTGTATCTCAAGAACCGCTATAGCTAGACTATAGCAGATTGTGTATTCTGTTGCCGCTATAACAACAAATACTAAAAATAAAATAAAATAATTATATGTACCTGTATAACAAACTTGATATTGTTGGACTTGACTGTTCTTCATATGTTGTCTACATATGAAGAACAGACAAGTCCAACAATATCAAGTTTGTTACAATTTACTCTACAAATATTATGTGCTATCAAATACGTAAGTAAAGCCTATAGGAATAAAGTTTTAAGAGCCTACACTGCTGTGGCTTATATCCAGAACACCTAACCACTTCTGGCTAATGATTTCGAAATTCAGGATGCATTCTCCGAATATGCGGGAACTAAAATCTATTTATAACATGCAGTATCAGGCGTTGCACCATGAAATCGTATGGTAATAGTATGCGGGCCGCTGACAGCAATATGACGTCAGCGGATAAAGCCTTTACAGTTTACATGGTGCGATGTCCACGGCGATATGCAAAATCCTGCTAGAGTTTACATATCTATTTTTTACGCAGTATACAGGTCGTATAGTGTGTATAGTGATGCTGTTCTTTTATTCAACATCAATTCGAATTTTTCACTTGTTCTACTACTCAGTACTGCAGTTTTCTATCAAAAGCACAAAATGATAATATTTTCATGATACAATGTTAAACCGACGCTAAATTTTATTCTCAGTTTTATACAGGGTGTAGCAAAACAAAGCAATAATATTTTAGGGTGTGTATTTACTATTTAGCCTCTTGTATAGAGTTAACTGCGAAAGAAGCAGCACTGGAAGAGTAACTTTTTTGTGTGTGGGCAAATTTAAGACGCTCGGCGCGTGCCCATATGAATCGAAAAAAAAAAACTCTTTCAGCATTGCTACTTTCACAGTGAACTCTGTAATATATAATGAAGACATACACCTCCTTAAGCACCAATACACCTCCTCACTTTGTTTTGTAACATTCTGTATAGAGGTGTTGTAGGCCATCTACACACGAAGTGGCACTCATCGCAGTTTGCTAGATATCTAACTCTTGCGTTGTTGTTTGCTCTCAATAATTGTGGTCTTGAGCTCGAATCACGATCGGTCAGTTTTAGGTCGGCCGAACTAATTCAACTAAAAATTAAATTAGCTCTGCTGAAAGCAGTTGTCTCTTATTTACCCAATAATAAATTTTACCTTTTACACAAAGAAGAAGAGAAAACTAGTCTCAATCTCAAGATTTTTAAACTGTGCGAAGCGAATAAACAAATAAATTAATGGGGCCTGTGAAATTATTGCACTTAAAAGTATTTTTATTAAACTTTCGCACAGAAAACTTTTTATAAAAAGGTTTTATAAAAAGGTTTCATGCAAAACTGAACACAACGTCGCTGTTGGTGTATAAAAGTGAATGAAAATAGAACAAACCGGTTTGCTTTAGAATTTCTCGGAAACGCACTAAGCCTAACGTATGACAATATGTTTTGTTGCGAACAATATTGCCAGAGTGAAAAATAGAGATGAGGATTCAAAAATGGAACGACGCGGTCCTCGGCGTTGTTAAAATACCACGCTCGAGTGCGAAACAAAGACTTGAACCAAAATAATGTCCCGTCACTCCCGCGACACGCAACACCACAGATATAGATCAAGATAGACAGCGCATGTCGCTCCATTTGTATGAAAACGAGCGGGCCACTCTTTTATAGCTCCTGTGACGTACCGATGATAAGAAAAGTGCCCATTATCTAGGCCAACGTTACTATTTGAATTTCTACAGCTCAATATAACACTTTTAGGTATTTAGGCATTTTTAAAATAAAAGAACAGACTTTCGAAAGACGAGCATTGCTCATCGTTTGCTGTTCGCACGCGAAGTACATACACATGCGGTATCTATCATGATCTATGTCTATGCGCAACACCGTATCTCGTTCAGAAATCAAGTAGAGCCGTCAAAAATAAATATCAAAGGTACAAAAGTAAACGATAACAGTGATTAACTTTATTCAGTTAGCTGAAGAGGAAAATTGAGAAGCTGTTTCGTGGAATTTTTTTGTGAAATTGGCAAAGGAGTATCTTATATTTTGTTAATATTTTGTCACACACAAATTACGAATTACGTGCGCACCAAAGATTACATTATTATGTTGAGGCTTTACATTTTACTTGCAAAAATAAGTTTTGTATAAAGGCACAAAACATTTTTTTACCTCTCTTTAACATATTTTACCCTGTCCTAAAAGTACATATAATATTTTTACTCTGTCCTAAAAGTATTCACTTCAAATTAGCCATACTTACATTAAAAACTTTTTTGTCGAACTCTGTATCTAAATAAATCACCATTAAACGGTAAAAGGAAGAAAAATCCACTAATTCTTCGTCAGCGACATTGTAGATTGCATCTACTGGTTTATTTACAGTGGGACTACGAAACTTGGCGACATTTATAGACCGAGTAATGTATTTATGTTCTTTTAATGGCTTCAAACATTATCCCAGCGCTGCGCTGCGACGACTGAAAACAGGACAATTCTTGTTATTTATCGTCACTTGTCTATCTATTCGGGAAAAGGTGTTTTTGGAGAAAACGAGAGAAGTCATTATTCATTTTTTCGTCTGCTCGGTCAACATGTTGTGATATCGTAAGTTGAAAACTTCTTAGGGTGGGTTGCACCAGAGGCGTGGTTAAAGTTACAGTAATTATGGTCAAAGCTAAGGTTATAGTTAAGGCTTACTTAACTTTAACCTTAACTTTGACCACAGAATTTGATAGATGTCTGTTATGTTTAATTTTTTGTTCAAGCTACAGTTAAGGGGGTTGAGAGTATAAAAATGAATTATCCGTAAAAATCAACAGGAAAAATATTTGTTATAACAACACTGTGAGCCATAGTAAATTTACACGAAAAATTTCAATATAAGTTTGATCGGCTATGGTTATCGTTAAATATGGCGTCCATTATTGACTTTAACCAAAGATTTGACATTTTGCGTTGTAGGTAATTATAGTTAAAATTATTTATAAAGTTTCAGTTATAGTTATAGTAGGTTGGTGAAACCCACCCTTAAACGTTAAGTAGCTTAGAAGCGTAATCATTTTCGATTTGGAAAAAAACGTCTAACTTACAAATTAAGCTAAACTAATATATAATCATGTCAACTGAAGCTAAACCTCCAAACCTGAACCAATTAGGCCAATCCAAACGTCGGCAATTTAGTGCGAACATAAATTGTGATAGGGGGCGCTCCGGGCTTGTTTAATTTCACGATTGAATAAATCCAAATGCTATACCGCGGGGACCGGCCGGCTCCGTAAAACTCCGAAATCACCACTTACCGTTTCAATAAAGTTATCACTGGCCTTACGAGTTTATAATGAACGTTTAATTGCTTTTATTACATCCAGACTTTGTAACTTGCTTTGCGAAATTAATTTGTTACTGTGTTGTACGTGTGTCGCGAGCGGAACGTCGATTGTCGTATTCACTTGAGACTTTGAATTTAGTTTAATTCGCTGATAAGAGAGTTGAAACTTGAGGAAATCTCAAAACTATTGAGTTATACGAGATGGAGTATATAATGGTAAAATAATGAGGAAAAAATGGTTGCAGTAATTTATGAAGATGCCCGGGGCACGACGAAATAGACTAAAGTTAATAATATCGATGTCATTTCGTATGTCTTAAGGTAGCCTTTCGTACTGAGGGTCTATAGGGTCAGTGACGCTGTGTCTATGTTGCCGCGATAGAGCGACGTATAGATGTTTTACGCAGGTGCATGAAATTCTAGGGAACAACTTTCGAGCACAGCGACACCAGAGTATATATAACTAAACGAGTAGGCCGACTCGTAAGAGATCTCGAAATTATACGTTTGACGTTAGTTTGACGTAGTACTATGTCATATCGGCCGGCGCGATGTTGATTTGCGCCCAACTCGCGTATAATATTCGCCCGCTTGTTTGTAGTCGAGGTACTCCTTGTCTACTCTGACGACACTAACCCGGCGTCAATGACGTCACAGAAACTTTAAACGTCGCTACGAAAGGCTATCATTACACCACAATAGACATAACTACCTGTCTACTCTGATTACACTTTACTTTAGACTTTGTGGTGATAGCTGTACAAAAGTTAAATATCCAGCACACTCCGTAGCATCGTAGCACGTTCGAGACCATCATGTTACGGACAGACACACTTACAGACAGTCAGAAAGGCACGTCAGCGCTGCTACTTTACCCTTAATTACTTACCATGTTATCACTTTAAATTACGAAGAAGATGGGGTTCTCATACCGCAGAAAGACTCAAAAATTTGTTGTAGGGTCAATTCAGACCGCAACGCGACGCGTAGATGCATTTCTAAATTTGTATAGAACTGACAGACTTGCATGACGTCTCACGCCATTGAAGTCTGTCAAATCCATACACATTTAGAAATGCATCTACGGACTACACGTCGCGGTCTGAATTTACCCTTTGGTAAAAATACTGTGTACTAATTAGTATCGATTAAGATTATTTATTATTAATTTGCCGTATAAAAAAAATATAATAAAAATAATAAAGACTAGTTGACACCCGCAAAATTAGGTTATTTTTTGCGTTCGTCCTCCGTTGCGCGAGGGACAGAAAATTTTCCAGGATAAAAAGTATTATCATGCTTTCCCGGAACTCGAGCATGTCTATAGACTATACCTAGCAAAATTGGTTTAGCTGTTTAAGCCTGAAAAGGTAACAGGCAGACAGTAGTAGTATATGTATCCAAAATACTTTGAGAAATTGAAGCGCAGAATTATATTCAGGTCACTAAAGTAGATATTACAATACAATACGTTCAGCAAAAATTCATCGATGCCCATAAATCCATCAATACATTTCTCCGCCCACCCTCTATAATTGTTCTGATGTGGTTACGGAGCCGGAAGATATGAATGTGATACGCTAAATTACACACAATATTCTTTCAAGTATTAGGAAACCGATGTTACATCAAAATTACTGCGGCAGAATATTCTGCTTAAGAGGGCGACTAACCCTAAATTGTCGATTTTATAATTAATTTTTATATAGTTAAAAATAGGCTCCGAATTGTTTTATTTTCTAAACATAGATTGTCTACATATTTCCGAGGATTCGATCTAGCGAACACGATATCTTAAAATTTTCTCGATAGAAGAAAATTACAAAGATGCATCTAATTTTCACGAATTTTTCATATTATATTGCCATAACCATGCATTACATAACCTAAGTTAATATTTTAACACATTGTACAAAATTCTATCATTGAGTTGTATATTTATCGAGTTATTGATTGAGAAAAAACTAATTTGGCGATGAATCCACGTCGTCCTTTTTCACCTGGCATATGAAACACGGGCGTGAGTGAGAAGAGAGAAGGACGATGTTTTATTTTTTGGGTTAGTCGCAATATTAACCGAAATGTTCGTATAAAAGACAAGTCGGATTCGTTTAGTGAGGGTTCCTCGACGTTAATATTGTTTTAATATCAATTCGCTATGTCGTAACTAAGTAAACATGTCGGGTATAGAGGAATGTCAAAGTTAGCAGAGATTGAGACCTCATATTAATAATCCATAATATATCTAATATTATAAATGCGAAAGTGTCTCTATCTGTCTGTCTCTCTGTTACTTCTTTATGCCCAAACCGCTGAACCGATTTTGCTGAAGTTTTGTATGGAGATACTTGGATCGGGACTCCAAGGAACAGGATACTGTTTATCCCGAAAAAATATACAGTTCCCGCGTGAAAAACGAATTTTGGCGCAACGGTGTTGCATTCGGCAACTAGTATGTAATAATAATAATCATTGGGAGTCTGTTGAGTAGCTTGCACCCACACAATCTTGAAGACATTATTTGCATACGAAAGCGTAAATAATTTGCATTGTTACGAGAGAAAATAGAGTCCAGAACACAACACAATAATGCAGCTTCATTTCGTTGAATACGACCAAAACAATATACCGATATCGGTATATTGAACGGTGAGCAAACCAAATCGCGACTACAATATACTGTTTCTCTTATTGAATATTTACTCTGTCGAGGCGGAGCGGATCTTTAGTTTATGGTAGCTTTATTAGACTGACGTTACCAGGAATACACTGCTTCCATTGCTACTCTGTGTTTGCATTGCTTAACAAGGATTTTTACATACTATAATTTGATGTGTACTGTGCTCATAAAATGCTAGATTTTATCTAGATTTGTCAAAATTCTTCCAATATTAAGTTTCATGTAATTTTTACTTGGAATTCAACCTTTCGATCGCGGAAAACGAGACACAATAGCTTATCTCTTGTTATCGCAGCCGGATGTGGCCGCTTGGGGCTTCATGAATATTGTGTGTTAGAAGAAAACAAATATATTTGTGATAAAAAATGGCATAAAAAGCTCACTATATAAAAGTATGCGTTGTAAGTACATATTGTAGTAATTTTTAGTAATTCTACGAATACAATGTAATATTAAGTATATTTTTCAGTTATTTCCAACCATTGCCTATGTATTGTCAGAATTGCACACTCCTTCGAGAGACTGACAGCTGAAGAGTAGGAATTAGGGTCCAGAACACCTTAATTTTGCTTGTGAAAATCCCGGCTAACAGTTACCCTCTAATCGTATGAGCTTGCGTGCTGCCCGGCGCAATTACGCTAATCTTATTAGCCTATCCACTTCACTTCGTGCACTTGTAAGTTGTAAGTCAGCGATTTTGTTGTATCGTGACGGTGCTAACAAGTTACGTTTTAAATATCTTTAATAGCATGTTCGAGTCTACCTGAACATCTGAATGGCGTGTACGCTTTAGGAATATAGCATCTTATGTTGTACAACTAATCGAGCCAAAAATGTCATGTAATAAAAATATATTTTATAATAAATCTAAGCTATATTTTTTATAAGGCGATAAATCGATCTAGCTAGGAATCATTTTCAGAAAATGTCTTTCTTCGTGTTTTATCGATAATCGATAAACTGAAAAATATGACTCTTCCTGACATCTATTGGCAAATAATAATACTATTTTGTTAGCAACTAATTGTTTTAACGACCAGCAGATGGCGTTAATAAGTAACACGAAGTCAATGAGTGTTTGCTATACCGAGCGAAGCTCGGTCATCCAGGTACTTATTCATAAATTAGGGCACTAACCCACGACAAACGTCCCAATTGGTAAAATCACAGACTCGAAACTATGTGCGTCGTGCAGCATGGACTGATGGGAAAGGTATAATAGCATACTAACTACGGCGAAACACAGCGCAAGCGCTGTTTCACGCCGGTTATACTGGCAATCTATGCAAGGCGATCTATCGAGTGACATCGTCAATTGAATGCAACGCAATCTGATTGCTCGCAAATCGTCATTGTGATAATGCCCTAATACGTCTGTTAACTGTGCCGACATAATTAATGCCAAGCAATCTGCCGGCGTTTTGTGCACATGTCACTCCCTGCATTACCCGTCCTTCGCACGTCCGCACATTAATTGACATGGGCATTTCGTGTCTCGTGGTCAGATCTGGAAGGCTGTTTGCCAAAATTAGAACTAAACCCGCCTTATTGTATACTTTATTTGAGAAGAGTTTACTGTATGGAAATAACTTACCAAGAGATTGTCGATTTTCAAAATAATTTTCAACAAAGTAAATATAGATATTATGCTTTAAAATAAAATCACTAAATACGAAAAAAGAAAAATTTAGTCGTTTCATTGCTTTAGCTGATTACATTAAGTTACTATAATGATTATCATAATTGATCATGATACTGTTCTCATTAAGTTGAAATCCGAAATAAAGTACGACACTGTTATAACAACCGAAACGGTCTAAAATCCATTTTTCCTTTCGTAGGCACGAAAATATTGGTCCCCGATTTCGAATGCGACTAAATCGATAAAGATTTTCAGATGGAGGATTTTTTTTGTCCCGTGACCGAACTGTAGTGACTAGTGATTGATTAATAAGCTTTACCTTAATCCTTAAAAATCCTTTGAATTTGAATTTGAATTTAAAACATCAACTAGCTGACATCGATCGAGCTAGTTTGATGATATCGGAGGCAATTAACCTAGTTGGATAAACCAAACAGATAGTGTGTTTATCGCTCTCATAATTAACAGGGAAGATTGTTACATGAAACTGAAGTTTTGAAATACATATTTTTTGTCAAAATTGCTTGTATTGTTCATCCATGCTAATATTATAAATGCGAAAGTATGTCTGTCTGTCTGTCTACCTCTCTGTGTCTGTCTGCCTGTCTATCTGTTTGTCTGTCTGTTACCTCTTCACGCTCAAATTGCTTCGATTTTGCTGAAATTTGGCTTTTTTTATGAAACGAGCAAACGGGTCACCTGCATGGAAAGCAACTTCCGTCGCCCCTGGACACTCGCAGCATCAGAAGATCTGCAGGTGCGTTGCCGGCCTTTTAAGAGGGAATAGGGTAATAGGGGAGGGTAGGGAAGGGAATAGTGTAGGGGATTGGGCCTCCGGTAGATTCACACACTCGGCGAAACACAGCGCAAGCTCTGTTTCACACCGGTTATCTGTGAGAACGTGGTATTACTCCGGTCGAGACGGCCCATTCGTGCCGAAGCGTGGCTCTTCCACGTACAAGACGTAGACTAAAGATACTTTTTGTACCGGAAAATGTACGGTTCCCGCGGGAAGTTGCGGGTTTCATCTAGTTAAGCAATATTGTAAGCAGCGAACTATAAATATCAGTAAACTAGCGAGCCCCGATGGATGTCTTCCCTATCTATGAAGTTTTTCCCTGCGTGATTTTTTTTTTCTCCGTAATAACCTTCCTCCGAAATCAGCGACACCATTAAAAAAAATATTATCGAAATCAGTTCAGCCATTCTCGAGAATAACGCTTACACATAATATTATAATAATATAATGTATCCCGACACCGCACTGTAATCATAATGGATGGCATATTTTATAGACAAATTGGCTCTCAATTTTTTTCTCTGGCGGTTGTAAAATGGCAACCATTTTAGTTTTTCTTGGTTTTCACACTAATCTAATACTTCCTAAGTAAATATCCTATGAAGATAAAAAAGGTCTCATATTTTGATAGCCAAACTTGTGGACTACGCTTATACAGACAATAATATTATGTTAAGAAATTCATGGAATAAAACATAGACAAACCAAAGTTTAAGGAAAAAATTTGAGAGGTGTCAAGGGACACCCGGATGGAACTAAGTTATATAACACACACACACACACACACACACACACACACACACACACACACACACACACACACACACACACACACACACAGAGAAAGAGAAACACTCGCTACCGCACTAGTTACTCATATTTGCCAACATAATATATTGCTCTAACTGGCTTTAATGAGAAACAATTATCATTTATTTATTTATATTTACATCTGTAACGTTAACATATTACTAGTTAACCTTAATTCAACATCAATTCAAGAGAGTTATAATATAACTTATAACTCTATAAACAAAATAATATTATACTGGTGCTAATTCTCTTGTCTGCCAAATTCTACCTCAAATATAATTTATATTATAAACAAGTGTGTTACGAGTATTACACTGTCGATTGATTCGATGTATGTGAATTAGGTCCCAGAATTAAGCAACACGTCACGTTTCATCCAAAGACGTAAATAACCATAGACAGCACATGTCTAGGCTAAAAGTATGTCACCTGGAATCCACTTTAGGGCTATTTTGGGGCCATTCTGACATAAATTAAAATTTGGATTGACGCAAAGGTCAAATTTTGTATGGCTCTACTTTATTTTGATGCGAATGATACTGAGTGTGCCATGAATTGTATGTTTTTTTTTTTTTTATGAAAGAAGGGGGCAAACGAGCAAACGGGTCACCTGATGGAAAGCAACTTCCGTCGCCCATGGACACTCGCAGCATTAGAAGAGCTGCAGGTGCGTTGCCGGCCTTTTAAGAGGGAATAGGGTAATAGGGGAGGGTAGGGATGGGAAGGGAAGAGAATAGGGGAGGATAGGGAAGGGAATTGGGCCTCCGGTAAACTCACTCACTCGGCGAAACACAGCGTAAGCGCTGTTTCACGCCGGTTTTCTGTGAGAACGTGGTATTTCTCCGGTCGAGCCGGCCCATTCGTGCCGAAGCATGGCTCTCCCACGTAAAACATACATAAAAAAACCTCAGTATCTATATTCTATATAAAAATTTTTTTTATTTTGTTAGTCTCGTAAAACTCGGGAAATCTTGAAAATCTAGGTCTTGAAATGTCCAAGGATGGTTTATATTAGGAAGAAAGTTATAAGAACTAGTTCACCGGATCATCTAGTTTGTAATTTTGGCCATAAAATCAATTATCATACAATTTTAATCAATAATTTAACTGAAACGATACTACATTAATAAATATGCACTTATCATATAATTATTCCACTTATTAATATATTTTATTACAATTTTAATGTTTTACACGATCGGTTTCGACAAAATCATCCTCAGGTGTATTGCAGGTAATTTTAAATTTTAATAAATAAAATATGTGGATGAAAAGTGTTTAATAAATTTTATTACTGTGAAACATGAATTTCCACCAAGACGTTACAGTACATTCAATATCACATATAAATTGTAAAATTATACTAGAAAATTATAATAGAATTTTAGCCTTGAATATGAAACTCTTGAAATCATTCAAGGGGCTTTTTACAATTATGTAGCACATTCTGATAGCTTTGCAATCTATGGTATAACTCATATTACCTAATCATACGACGCGCGACGTCACGTTTTGGTTTCCCTACCTCGATGGCATACACAGGGGCCGCTATTGTTATGCTCCTAGTACACAAATGCGTAACAAACATGCTTTAATGAACAGCCACCTAATCTTGTTATAACTACTGAAGGCATATTCAAAGTCCATTTCTGTCTGTTTCCAGGAACTAATGGTCCATTCAAATGCTCTTTTGAGTGGAAAAAATGTTCGTACATAACGTACAACTTTTCCAGGAATATTTTCTGAGCTTATTATTTATCTTATTATGATTTTTTTTTCATTTTAAAGAAGCAATTATGTTATCTAGTTGCAGTATATTATTATTTTAACGCTCAAGCGAAGTAACTAAAGGTTGGAAAATGCAGCAAAAATAGCAAAGCTATTTTCAATTGAGAAATATTTTCAGCGAGAAAATGTGTATTTTTCTGTAATCAGTGCGAGGTAAGTAGTAATAGTGGGATTAGTCGGGATGAAATTATCTGAAGGTAACGGAGCGTCCAGCCTCGGCCGGGGATTGAATTTTTTATTAAAATGTAAAATGCAATTTCCAGCCCGTCGAATACATTTTGTTTGTTCATTTTTTATCACGTCTAAATAGATTTTTTCCTAAAGTATTTTTTAATTTCCTTTCTTTACTCACCATGAGCACGTTATTCTATAAGCGAAAGAAAAATTTTATAGTGCAGCGGAAGTAATTATCTCCTCTTCACGTAGATACATATATACAGAACCTGCATGATTCTCATAAGTGCACAGCTGTCTATAAAATTCACAATCGACGTCGAGCGTGGGTAATAAAAAATTAACGAATTGTGCTCTCTACAGATAACATTATTAATCATTATTTATCATTACCTCTGTAATTTTATACCCATACAATAAATACATACATCTAGCGAGCGCCGCTATCAAACCGCCCATGATCTAGTAACCGCCGCCTCAACCCGCAAACTGCCTGTGATAAAGCCCTTAGGTATTCGTAAAAGTTCACAACTACACTAAAATTATAAGTAATGTCCAGTTGAATACCTGTTCACAACTACACTAAAATTATTAGTAATGTCCAGTTGACTACCTGTTCACAACTACACTAAAATTATTAGTAATGTCCAGTTGACTACCTGTTCACAACAACACTAAAATTATTATTAGTAATTTCCAGTTGACTACCTGTTCACAACTACACTAAAATTATTAGTAATGTCCAGTTGACTACCTGTTCACAACTACACTAAAATTATTAGTAATGTCCAGTTGAATACCTGTTCATAACTACACTAAAATTATTAGTAATGTCCAGTTGACTACCTGTTCACAACTACACTAAAATTATTAGTAATGTCCAGTTGACTACCTGTTCACAACTACACTAAAATTATTAGTAATGTCCAGTTGACTACCTGTTCACAACTACACTAAAATTATTATTAGTTATGTCCAGTTGACTACCTGTTCACAACTACACTAAAATTATTAGTAATGTCCAGTTGACTACCTGTTCACAACTACACTAAAATTATTAGTAATGTCCAGTTGACTACCTACCTATGAAGTTACGCCAACTCCATCTGCCGGCTTAAGGCTAAAATATACAGGGTGTAACAAAACTAAGCGATATTACTTTAGGGACTGTATAGTGTATGACCTTGTAAAGAGGTTACCGTGAAGGTAGCAGCGCTGAAAGAGCAATTTTTTGTGATTTGTATGGCCAGGCACCCCGGTTTTTTTTGGTGATTTGTTCATTCAATTCACTTTTACAGTGAATTCTATACAGTGTGTAACAAAAATAAGTGATTATGCTTTCATCGCTGCTATTTTTTTTTTTTATTAAATAAGGGGGCAAACGAGCAAGCGGGTCACCTGATGGTAAGCAACTACCGTCGCCCATGGACACTCGCAACATCAGAAGAGCTGCAGGTGCGTTGCCGGCCTTTTAAGAGGGTATACGCTCTTTTCTTGAAGGTTTGCAGGTCGTATCGGTCCGGAAATCCTGCTGGTGACAGTTCATTCCAGAGTTTTACAGTGCGCGGCAGAAAGTTACGCGAAAAACGCACTGTGGAAGACTGCCACTCATCAAAGTGATTAGGATGGTATGTTTTTCGCGTGGGACGATAGCGAAAAGTTGCAGGTGGTATGATTCCGAACAATTCCTCAGAGCACTCCCCGTGATACAACCGATAGAGGATGCAGAGTGAAGCAACATCTCGGCGTAATTCCAGGGGGTCCAAGCTGTTTGAAACACTATTTTACACCCTGTATATGGGACACATATACTTCTCAAAGTATTATCACTTAGTTTACTTACACCCTTATAACGTACATAATTTTAGGTATAGTCGTAAATCTTATTTCATTTGTCACTCGGAAACGGTGTCCGGTGAGCGGACAATACGCAATCTGTCTGAAGACTGATGGTGACCGCTTACGCCGCTTCTTACAGCTTTGCCAGTCACGTTGGATATAAGCCTCACCCTCTGTAATCCGTGTTGATTGACACCTCAAGAGCACTCGCAGAGCAGTCTAGTTATAATAAATATTATCTTTACATAACTCTTAGGGTCAGTTCATAATAGGCGATACGTTGTGATCTATTTCAATCAGTGTTCTTGGTCTTAGCTTTTGTGGTCAGTGTTTCTTACTTTTCTATATTGCAAACATTACTTTGCACGCCTTTTGGCATGTTCAAAGATTGCTAAGGCCATATTATTATTATGTGATGCATGGTAAAATAATATATTATTTTTTCGGTTTTCAACTTCATTTGCTACTTGATCTGATGTAGAAGTGAACTTGTCCCTTATGTTACTAAATTACACTAATTATTTTTTCAATTAAGTAAATTGTCATCGTAAATATTGATATTATGGAAAGCATTTAATAAAGTTGGTATAAATCATTTCAATTAATTTAAAAGCCTTTGTTACCAATATAATTAATAATGAAATAAATATTGTATGAAGCTTTAAATCCAAAATATCTATAATAATATTATAAAGCGGAAGACTTTGGTAGTTTGTTTGAATGCGCTAATCTCAGGAACTACTTGTCCGATTTGAAAAAATCTTTCAGTGTCAGATAGCCCATTTATCGAGTAAGGCTATAGGCTATATTTTATCACGCTATACGCTAAGACTAATAGGAGCGTAAAAATAGAGGAAAATGTGGAAAAAACGGGGGGAAATTATTTGGAAGGGCTTATTTGAATGCCCTAATCTCAGAAACTACTGGTCCGAACTCCGAATTGAAAAATTATTTCAGTGTGAGATATAGTCCATTTATCGAAAAAGGATATAGGCTACATTATATTACGCTAAAACTAATAGGAGCGAAGAAACAGAAGAAAATGTGGAAAAAACGGAGGAAATTATTTGAAAGGGCTTTTCTCACGAACTACTAGAGCAATTTTGCTGTTATTTGGCACAGATAAGAAGTAGACCACGTGAAGGATCATAGGCTAATTTTTTTGGACTAATTTGTCTGTTAAATATCTAATTTACGCGGACGAAGCCGTGTGGAACGTCTAGTAATCTATAAAATTTTCAAGATTTTTAACGCACTGCTGTAAAACATAATTATAGAGCGACAGTGTGGTAGTTATGACATTAAAATTGGTGTATAATTTTGGTATAATTGGTACGTGAGTCAACGATACAGTGAACTAAATAATTAATAACTAAGTCACTGTACCATTTTGTTCTGAACATTTTATGACTAACAATTTTATTGTAATTGTAGCGTAATTATTGATTCAGTTTCTTAGAAAAAATTGCCAAGTGCGGGTCGGACGTGTGGGTTGGCCCTAATACCAATGGTGCATATTATGTTTCAATCAATTTTCTCGAATGACTGCAGACTGGAGTCATTCGAGAAAATATAATATTATATATTTTTCGACAAAATACGACAAGACGTGTCTTTTGATGATGTTTCCGACACCGCGCGACAAGCTCGCAAGCGCGCCGGCCAACGTTCAAATGCCTACCGCCAATGCGCTAACGACCGTTCTACACATTGGGCCAGTGGCTGTGCCAGCGCACTTGCTAACGCGTTTGCCTATGGCTGGCCGCATACACAGGTATTTCGAATTCATTTTCCGTATTCGGAAATCCGAATGCATGAAATTAATAGAAAGTACATTAACTTGCACATGTTATAGTATTACATTTTTAACTAATACATATTATGATTTTATGATTGTTTTAAAAATATGTAAATAGTTTAGAAACTATGCTAATAATGAAACTAGTATTATTTTGTATTTAAACTGTACCGGTGGGCGGGTCGAAGAGTGGGGACACGTTATAAAAGACTGTTCTTCACGTGTTCGGACACTTTTGCTCGGGCCGTGATTGAAGAAGCATCTCTATTTGACGTGTTAAAGATAAGTAGGTATTACTTTCTACTGCCATAATGTTTGTGTAAAGTTATAATGTGATATAATATAGTGATTTAACTGTTTATGTAAACTAGTGGATGTATACCAAGCTATAAATGGTTAATAAGAAGTACTTACGTTTTTTCAATATTATGAACCTTGCTAAATAAATGCTTAAATGGATCTATATAACTTTCTTTTATTTTCAAGCCCTTTAAATAAATTTAATAAATTATTGAATAATACTATTACTACGTAAAATCTGCTTTAATACTTTGATTAAAATTTACTTTAAGTATGTTTTTATATTTAAACTTTCTTTAAAATCTAACACACACACGTTCGCTTTTTTCCGAACGGAACGAATTCCGCACGTACGTTTCGTAAAAAAACTAACTTTTGCGCTAGTCTCATGGAATTCTGTCGTAATGTCACCTCACTCGTCGTAAAAGGTTGAATACCAGTGGTACTCAACCTTTTATGAGCCACAAACTCCTTTTAGTTTTGGTGTCGCGGACCGCAACCAAATTTATCTAAGGTTAAAATCGTCCAAGTGCGAATCAGTCTAGTATCGCTATAGTTTTACTATTATTATTAAAGTACAAATACGTGCGGGTCACTGACAAACTCCTCGCGGGCCGCAAGTTGAGTATAGTAATTATTGAGGTATACCAAGAAACGGCACATGGCAATCACTCCGCAATACCTATATAATCACAGTGCAGTAGAATCCTAAATATCTCTGTTCTAAGTTCACGTTAGGAACTTTGGATATCAGCTGTATTATCGCGCACCAATAAGTATCAGACCGCTATCAATTCTCCGAATCTCTTCGAAGTTTAACCAACCAGAGTATTTAACACTAAGCTCGACAATGATTCCTATTAGCCAGATTCAGAATAGGTTCATGATTTATGTTTAAATTGGGTTAATTATTTCCGTACCAAAGCGTTTCCCCTGCGTAATCAAAAATAGTATTATTTTCGTATAATCATATTATCGTGTTTATCTACATATTTTTTTAAGATTTAAATGAAAACAGTAGAATATTAGTCAAGAAATCAACCAAATTAGAAGATAAGTAAAACTTCAAATTTAAAAGAGTGTCCATTTATATTAAAACCCTTTTTGAGCAACGCTAATCAGTGAATCACAGTAATTACTAAAGTTCAAACGATGAACCGATCACGAAACTTCACAATAATATAACTTATCAAATTTTGTATACAACTTGTGCTTCATTATTAATATATTAGATAATCACACTTATACGATAAAGGCGAAAGTTTGTGAGTTTGTACTATGATTGTTATTTCTTCCCGTCTAAACGCCTGGCGCGAATGTAGTAAAATTTGGTAAAGAGTTCGTTAATACACTAGATTAACACAGCTACATTTTACTGAAGGATTTTTTTTTCTAATAAACTGCGGGGCATGGATATATTATAAGTAAGGAAACGGTGCTCAAAAGTTTTCATGTTTTTGCCGTGTAGTGCACAAACGCGCTGTCTGAAACTTATCTGTACATTCTGAAACAGGCCCTTGTGGATTGAATTTTTAATCAAGTATCGTTGGAAACAGCGAGCTATTTCAGCCAGCGTCGGAAGTTTTGAGTGCCATTGCGTGTAGTGGTCCGCGGTCAGGGAAACTCCACTAAGTTCTTTATATCAGACGCCATTACACTTAAGACTTATCTCAGACAGCTTACAGCTTAAAAAGCCAGTTCCTATTGTTGGATTTCTATTTTGATTTTAAACTGAAAAAAAAATGAGTTTCACTTCGAAAATACCAGCAAATAATTTGAATTTACTATATGGGTGTTTAATGTAGCGAAAAGAAAAAAAAAATAGGATCACTGTAAGAAACTTTAAGGCTGGCCTCACACAGCCGGAATTTCATAATCGGAAATTCATATTATTAATTCAGAAAGACCGGAATACCATACAGTATCAGTACCCTCCACACACATTCTGATTTTTTCAGATTATGAATTTCATAGATCGATCTGTAAGAATATGAATTACCGATTATGAAATTCCGGCTGTGTGAGTCCAGCCTAATGTCAAACGAAGTTGACCTCGACATATTGTCTTATCCACAATAGACATAACTACCAGTAGTTCGACTGCAAAGAAACGGACAGGTTTCAATATCTATCAAATTCGTCGGGTTTCACTAGGATTATGAACGGAATGTGCCTCGCGCTGGCTGATATAATTTATTTTTAAATATTTAAAACAAAGATTTCAAAATTGGATTCTGTCAATTTTAATCGCATATGCCTAAACACAAACATTTCATAGTTTTAAATTCGTAGGTAACAGTTAACAACCCTAGCGACGATTTTCGTCATAATACGTCAAATTTAAAAATTTCAACATCAGTTCTAAGTCGGTATACTCTATAATTCTGTCTACTCTGCCTTATCACAGCATCATTTACATCTCTTATTTATTATAATATACTATTATTATAGAAAGAGTAATTGTATTATGTCTACGCGTAGGCGGCGTAGGCCCACGTAGCATCGTAGACCCAGCCTCTACGACCCGACGCTACGAAGACGAATTAGTAGCTCTACGAGACTACGCCGAATCGCCTATTAGCTATGTCCACACTGTGCACTTTCATCTTCAATTTTCATCATCAACTTTCATATTGGCGCATTCAATAATTGAATGCGTCAAGGAACGCAACGCCAATATTGTCATTTTTGAAGTTTTGGATACGGTCAGAGGGCATGCGTCGCGGGCATGCCTCACGTTCGCTGTTGACTGCGCTATAACGCATGCCCTTGACGAACAGAAAAAGGCACAGTGTGGACAAAGCTATTGTTAGAGTTTTAGCTTCAACTATGCAAACCGTCTATAAATTTTTAATTAAGACTTAAAAAAAATCTACACAATTTGCTTTTGTTGTTAATACCATGTAAATCAAAATTTTCGTAAAAATAGACGTCCTATTATTGGTGAAAATTTAAAAACTTTTTCTCTGTACTCTACCGTTAATATACAGATACTGAATAACATATAATAAATTTAAAAGTGTACGATGTTTGTTTATTTTATGTAGTTATTTTTTAGATTCATAATAATCTAAAAATCGATTTATCTTTACTACTTTTTTAAATTTTTTTGTTGACGTTTTTAGTCCATGATGTTTTTGTGGAATAAAAATATGGCAGTTATTACGGGTTAACATCGCAGTTCAGCAAAAACTAATAGAGTAAGTTATTCGCTTATGTTTATCGGTGACTTGCAAATACTAGTGTAGTAATATATGACTGTAGTTTCAGAATAGCGAGCAATTAAGAACCCATTAACGATAGCCGATACTTTGGTTAGTGACCACCTGTATGCTTGAATTACTGATTGTATTCCTAGTTGAAATTTTTTAAAGTACACAGTTAGTAAATTTAATCCATACAATATTATGATATCTGTGGCTCAGTGGTTTGCGTATCGATACCGTCAAGGCCGTGGGTTCGAAATTAAAAATTACTTAAATAGGAACCGAATAAAAACAACTTAAACTTTTAAAGCATTATGTAGATCTACTCACAGTTAAAAAATCTCTCCAATAAGTAAGTTTTTATGAAAAAAGGTAGAAGATGAACATATATTATTTTCAAATAATTTATAATGATCAAATTGAAATGAATGATATATTTTTTTAATCACGGTAAATTAGAAGAATTTTCACTCTGCATAAACATTTTTGTACGTGTAAAATTTTCTTGCAAATTTTAAAGATAATATCCGGTCCCGTGGGCGCTGACTTGAATAAACTTTACCGGCGCCTAAGCTGCCTCTAAACTAAATAAGTAGCCATTCCCCTAAAATTATGATTTGTCGACCCCCGTAGAATAAAGCTAAATAAATTTTATTAAATCCGGGAACAGTTTACGACCAGACACGTCAGCGAGTCCCATCTATTGAGCTTAGGGTTGCCAAAAATAACAAATTGCGCAGCTTTTGGACTCCTCGGACAACAACATAATATTTGTGATACTATGCTTGTGTAACATTGTAATTACGATTGAGTAAGAACAAAAATTATGATGTTTCCGTATAGCTATAACAAAATATGTTTGTTTTGCTATAAATGTATTATTTGTCGAAAAATATTTTATATTCGAGCGTTCATTAGCTTTGTCCATACTGTGCCTTTTTCTGTTCGTCAAGGGCATGCGTTATAGCGCAGTCAACAGCGAAAGTTAGGCATGCCCGCGACGCATGCCCTCTGACCGTATCCAAAACTTCAAAAATGACAATGTTGGCGTTGCGTTCCTTGACGCATTCAATTATTGAATGCGCCAATATGAAAGTTGATGACGAAAATTGAAGATGAAAGTGCACAGTGTGGACATAGCTATTTATATTCGTCAATAAATCAGTGAATACGTACGAATACGAATAAGTAGCATTAAAACAATTATATCCTAAGATGTAACTTTGCCAACCCTGTTCACTGTAAGACGGGGTTCTTAATATAATAACTGTTTCTGCTGACTGCGCTTCTTTGAAGAATATTGGTGTGCTTAACTGTTTCGAAAGATAAATGTTTGTAATTTAAGATTTCATCGAGAACAGGTAAAATATATTTTACCTGTTAATTCAGGTATTTTCTCTGAGAAATTAAACGTTGCATTCTAAGGTAGTTGTTAAAGAACATTATAATTTACATTTCTATTGAATATAACGAGTGTTCTTATGAAAACTCTTAGTACAAACATAATGATGTTTTAAACTTATTTTTTAATACAAATTTTTCTAATATTTTTTTTATAATCTATATATTAATACGTGAGCCAAAACTTTGTATCCCTTTTGACGAAAAATGGGGAAACGTAGGTGAATGAAATTTTGCACAGTTATAGTTTATATGGTGAAGGAGTGCATCGAGCTAATATTATTTTGAAATTATGCTTTTATCATATTTTTTTTTAACAAATAAAACATTACACACACTACAACACACACACTAGGAAAAATGACAGATTTTTGAGTGACAATCCTATACATACGAATTATACTCTTTTATTTATGGTTGAAGTCTGTTGACAACAAGGTGACAAATTGAAATGGATTATAGTTTTTTTATTGAATCTTAGATACTATTAGACAATGCTTACACGGCCAGTCTGAGATCTGGCTAAGTCCCAGAGACAAGAGTTGAAAAAAATATAGAGTCAATATTTTTTTACAAAATATAGGTACTTAGTCCTAATGTCGTTGAAATTAAGGTCGAATTTCGACCATTGGGCGATCTCTAGTAAATATAAAAAAATCATTTCATTAACGTTGTTCTTATTTTTTATATAAATAACTAGATGTCGCCCGCAACTCCGTTGCGCCAAAATTCGTTTATCGCTCGGGAGAGACAAAAAGTATCATAATATGTCCTTTCCCGGGACTCAAAAAGTCCCGGGAAAGGACATAATAATATGATACTTACATCTTACATACATCCATATCAAATTTCAGCAGAAGAGGTTCAGCGGTTTGGGCGTGAGGAGGTAACAGACAAACAGACAGACATACTTTATACTATCTCCTATATTTCTAGAGTCGCTAAGGGGCAAATCTGACTCACTTAAAAAACGCCTTCTGGTGACTTTGTGGTTTCTGAAACTGTTAATCTTTTCCAACAATGTCCCTACCTCTGGGTGAAGCTCTGTATCTATTGGGATCTTATGTTAAGGTAAGCGTCCACTTCTCGGTATCGGATGCATCGGACGCACGCAACGGAGTATGCCTCATAGTAAAATCCGTTGCGTGCGGTGCGGTTTAGTGGACGCTGTTGTATGTTCGTATACAAGGCAAATTAAAATCCGTTGCGTGCGATGCGTCCGATGCGTGCGATTACAATATAATATCTATGAACGCTTCACATGGCATACCACGTCAGTTTGGCCCCGTGCTTAGTACGGAACCAGACAACGGAAATTGTATTTAATACACATATTATATTTAAGATTTTTATTACATCATACATATATTTAATACACATCCATGACCAAGGAACATTGAAAACTATTTTTGTTACGTCGGTGGGATTTGAACCCGCGACCACCGGATTGAGCTGCCACACTCTCTTAACCATTGAGCCACAGAGGTCGTCAACGTACCCAATATTTTTTACTGCTCTACACTTTTCACTGTTTTTGTGGTTTGACGACGTTTTTTTTATAAATAAAATGGAAGTATATGTTATGGAAAAGTTGTATTCTTTTTATGAAATTACACCAATATGCTCTATAAAATATTATTTTATGGAAAGAATTTCAACGCTTATCATGGTTAGCCGCATTAATCTTATAATAGTATCGTAGTACAGATTTACAGAGTTCAGGCAGCCCTACGTTGCAACGGTTATATACCTACCTTGTGCCATGTAAATAAGGTGTCTCAATTAACGATTTTAAATTTTATTCAAAGGTATGAAGCCTGAAATAAAATTGAATATTCGCGCTCGCTTCAGTAATGAAAATTCAATTACACAATATCACAATATCCGGTACGATAATTGCAGGCGTTATGGCACTTTTGAATCGCTTTTAATGGTATATAAAAGTATGAAATTTAATTCGTCACATATGGCGTTCATCTTTTAATGCGATAAATTGCAAATATAATAGTCCGGCATTTAATATAATGACGACGGCAAATTATTGAACGAGCCGGCGCGGGCCGGGCGAATATTCCTTTAATTCCGCTACAAATTTTGTAACATTACTTCTGAATTACCAGCAGCCGCTTGATGACGATTTTATTTCCCACCACCGGGGATGAGGCGGGCGGGATTGTACGGACATTTTGCGGGTGAATTTTTTCGTTTAATTTTCATACGGACGCTTTAAAAGTTACTTTCGTGGATTTTTCATCTCCAGTTCTGAGTGCAGCAGTTGTTTCGTACGAATAAATAAAAATATGTATTTCATTTTTCTCTATATTTGCACAATTAAAATTCACTATTGAAATGCGGCATCTAAATCTATATTATTTTTAAGGTTTTAATACCATAATCTAGAAACTTCGCATTACGTGGGAGAGCCATGCTTAGGCACAAATGGGCCGGCTTGACCGGAGAAATACCACGTTCTCACTGAATACCGGCGTGAAACAGCGCTAGCGCTGTGTTTCGCCGAGCGAGTGAGTTTACCGGAGGCCCAATTCCCTACCCTATTCCCTTCCCTACCCTCCCCTATTCCCTTCCCATCCCTACCCTTCCCTATTACCCTATTCCCTCTTAAAAAGCCGGCAACGCACCTGCAGCTCTTCTGATGCTGCGAGTGTCCATGGGCGACGGAAGTTGCTTTCCATCAGGTGACCCGTTTGCTCGTTTGCCCCCTTATTTCATAAAAAAAAATTACGAACTTTTTTGTTATTTCATGCACTTGTTACACTTGTACCGAAAGTTTCCGCCCTTCGTTATATTTCTATAAGTTTCTAAAAATTTTAATCTGAAACTTTACAAGTTGCTGACCATACTTCGGACCGACATAATTGACAGCGAAACTTGAGTGTCACGAAGTGGATCCTATAAGTTCAGAAACTCCAGGTCGTTATAGTATTTTTGCTCCAACTCCCGCGATTTATTTCATAACTTCGATAGTTTCACCTGCTCGAAAACTTTGTTATATTAATAGCTATCACGAATTTTTAGTGTAATATATTTTTGCCACCGTGAAGGAAACGGATATTGCTTTGGGTGTATAACGAATGTTAAAATTAGTGATTACCAGTGATTACCTTATATTCTCGTACGTTATTGTATTAAATTATACTATATAATATAACTATAATATTAACCATTAACCGTACATACGTGTACACGATAACGGTTAATGGTTAATATCCTACCAATATTACACATTACAAAACCCAGTTAATACAATTTAAGGAAAATAAGTCTTTCACATTCCCGGCAAAACTAAATATATTAAAGTGGTTTGTCTGGTAAAAAATATCGTCATCGAGTCAGCACTATCAACAATGTACTTATTTGTACCATATTTGATGAACTCAGTGTTTATGGGTGAATAAATATAAAAAGCTCGTAAAAGTCCTAATATAAAGGAACTTCGTACATGTGAATAACAGTTGGGATTTATTGAACTATATTCAGGTCGGTTTTATTGGCCATTTTATTATATACTTTCAACACTAGCCTGTTATTGCAATATGAGGAAATCTTAGGAATATCAGCTTAAATTTTGCAGAACCTCTTTTTCTTTTAGGTCGGTTCTCCGTTCTAGTAAACAATGTGTCAATTAGTTTTTATTATTCGTAGGTTTCAATAATAAAATAATAATAATAATAATAATAGCTCCCACACCGATTTCGGTGACGGTGGCCGGTTTCATTGAAACCAGGCCAGCTACGAGTAATTTTATAGTGCCCAAGTGTGTGCGCGGTACACAAGAGCACTCTCTATTCCTTTACTCTCATAATCCAGAAAATACAAAATACTACGCTCGGTCACAAGAGGGGAGGAGGGGATCTAGACTTTTGTCACGTAGTCAATTTCGCCGAGAGAAACGTCATACGAAAAAATCTTTCTCGACATTTAATACTTGACACTGGCATTTATTATGGTTATTTATAGCCAAAAATTATTCTTCTCTATTGAGAAGAATAATTTTTGGCCCACGTGAACAATTGAAGGGGGGGGGGTCTTGGCATATACTGTACGCGTGGTCACCAGAGGGAGGGGGGGGGGGGGGGGTAAAAAAATCTTAAAAAGTAGGTCACGTAGTATGGGTATGCTCCCTTATATAGTCTGTAGCAGACTAAACATTAAATTATGCTGTACCTACTTCAGAATTATAACTCAAAGTAGATCCAAAATTCTCTGCATAATATTTGTTTGGAAGTTTAGCGCAGTATTAGGGAGAAATGCATGTTGCAAAAGTTGGTTAATATTAAATGCACTATATCCCAGGTGGAGCCGCGCTGCAACTTAATTTGGCCAAACTATGCTAATTTGGCGGTGTCATAATGTACGTACCACGTGTAATTTAGTTTGAGATGTAAATTCATATTCCAAATTGTACATAATATGGAAGAGCAGTGTTGGCTTCTGTTCACATCACGTTGAAAAAAAAATGTATTGATTTTTCGTACATGTTGCAGTAAAAAGTACATGAATGTCTTGTTGCTTAAAGGAATTTTTTCTTTTTCAATTTTCCCCTTTTTGTGATTCCAACGTTGCAGGGTACAGCTAGTATGTTTTCACTGTATGTATTAAGCAATACGTTAATTCATAAGTAAAAGTTCAGTAAAAGCTATTTCGCTGTGAATGCCCTCAATATGTAAATAAAGTAAACTTGGAGATGTATCTCATCAAGTTGGAAAAAGTTAAAAAATAAAAGTTGAGAAACAATGGGAATGCGACTTTTATTCATTCAGTTTCACGACGCGCGACGCCAGGTAAATCGAATGATCGACGTAGATATATTTTAAAAGACAAACCGGCAGGATATTCTGATATATAAAACCCTACGAATAATAAAAACTAAATAATAAAAACTAAGGAATAAAAATTTGTTCCGCGAGTCTACAACATAATGAGACCCGAATACATGCATAAAATATTCATCTCTCAATTTTGTGTATTAATATTCATCTCTCAATTTTGTGCTTAGGCACATTAGGCCGAAAAAACGCGGCTGAAGTTCGACATGATTACGTCATCAATGCGCTACGCAGTACGCATACATTATAACGCGACGTAATTTCGGCATGGTGTGTCATCGGTAATCTAAACAAATAATATAAAGCGGATGAATTTATTTGTTTTAGCGCGCTAATCTCAGAAACTACTGCTCCGATTTAAAAAAAAATCAGTGTTAGATAGCCCATTCATCGAGGAAGGCTATAGGCTATATTATTTTATCACGCTAAAACTAATAGGAGTGAAGAAATAGAGGAAAATGTGGAAAAAACTCGGAAAATTATTTGAAGTTGCTTATTATCTTAAGAACAACAGCGGGAGCAATTCGTATGTTATTTGGCACACATGAAGAATAGACCACGTGAAGGACAAAGGTTATTACTTGCGGAAAATGTACGGTTTCTGTGAAATTCCTAAATAACGCGGGCGAAGCCGTGCGGAACATCTAGTTTAAAATACATTGCAGGCGTGATCTTGCCGAACTTGGCCCGCCTATCTTTGGCATGGTGTGTGTTATGTAGCTATTGTCATATTTTAGTGTGTGAAAAGGAACCAAATTCAAAACGGTTGAATTGTTGAGGTGTTACCGTTTCCATAGTTTTTATTACCCGTAGATAAAACCCTATAATTACATTATTATTGTTTCTAGGTCTCACCTTCTTCGACATGTTTCGGATTTAATCCAAATTAAAAAGCCTATATTATATTGATAAGAAACTGCATGATGACTTTCAAATACATTTATTCTACAATATTATACAGTGGTACACTTTCGGGCAGAGATTCCTCTTACAATTGTTCTTCCGTCAAAATTCGCATCATACTGCGCTCTTGGGGTATTTATACACAATTTTTACCCGTCAACCCCCACTCCAAGTGAAACGAACGTAGCCTTGGGATTGCACGTTGTCAGTGTGGCCAGATTTAAATATTAAAACTACCATCTAATTTAGTCAAAAATAGTTAAGTTACAATAATTTAGTATTCTAAAAACAATAAATACGTAAATCATAACAATATTATATAATACTTATTTAGTATTTTATCAGTTTCTAAACAGCAAGAGCTCTTATTAGACCTGAAATCTTTTTACATCCGTAATAATTCTCATTATACAAAGCATGAGTCTTTTTGCAAAATGGAGGTCCTGTATGCTGCAGTAAATTTCACGGGGCTACGACAACGATCGTAGGACTGTAGAGTGAGGACTCTAGGTTATTATCACTGTTATCATTTTGTATTTGTGGGCTATAATCATTGTTAAAAGTTTGTAGTTTTTGTTTACCTGGTGTCAAATCCTCTGACAATATATCTGTGGCATCGAAGTTCCTGTGAAATCGATCTTCTCGAAGAAAAAGACGCCGTCGAAGTAACGAAGCTGAGAGCGAGGTCTTTATAAACTGTAATCCTTTCCTTAACTTGTTAAAATGCTTCGTATTTTCTATAAAAACTCTAAAGCTTTGTAATCGAATGTCTTAACGCGTTATTAGGTTTTTCTTTTCAAAGACAATCACGAGTTGGACTTCTTTTTAACGAGCTTCGGATTAAATAAAATATTATTAAAGAAATTGATTTATAGGCAGAAGGTGGACCTACATAGTTAAAGAAATACTTATCAGAGGTAATAAATCCTACAATTATATTATTATTATTATCATCTGAAAAACGTCTTGCTATTAATTTAATACAGGCGCTTGAGAATTAGTGTCTAAACCACGTCTAAACACACCATGCCGAAATTAAGGCCCGTATTCACTTTCATTAGTAGTAAATGCAAGTTATTAGGGCAGGTAATTAGTTGTTAGGAAAAAATAAGTGTGGACAGCGACTGACTAGTGCATGTAATTAGCCGGCTGCATAGTAACGTGATTAGAACTGTATTCACTTTGATTAGTGGCAGGTAACTAGTGCGGGTCATTAGTGATTAGGAGAAAGTAAGTGTGGACAGCGACTGATCAGTGCAAGTGATTAGTCGTCTGCGTAGTAACGTGATTAAAAGTGTGTTCTATTTTTTGCGAGTGCAAGTGCGAATACCCACGTCCCGCGCGCCCTTCCTCCCTTAACTCGCCGCGTGCCTGCCAGCTATGAAATTGAGCTTTATTTTTTCTCAAATATCAGGTAGACCTTCATATAAATAAATAAAATAGTGAATAAAAATTGTTTTATTTCTGAATAAATTTGAAGCAAATGTTTTCAGAATGTTGAAATACAGCTTTCCGAAACTGAGGAACGCCGCCGCCGCCGGCCAGGCCGGCCGTCACACCCTCTTGGTCCAGTACATAATATGGATCATTTTTGAATTTTTTGATCAATTTTGAATTCATACTGGGGACAATGGAAATAGAAGGGGGCTATTAAATAATTATAATTATCACTATACCTAATTTATTTTTCTTTCAATTTAAAGTAAGTTTTTAATTTATCAAAATAAAGATACGACCTCTGTGGCTCAATTGGTTGAGTGTCTGGCAGCTCAAGCCGGGGGTCGCGGGTTTGAATCCCGCCGACGGAACAAAAAGTTTTCAATGTTCCCGGATCTGGAGACTGGATGTGTATGAAAATATATTATGTGTATGATATTATAATAAAAATATTAAACAATATAATATGTATACCTATATCAAACAATATAATATAATAAGTATACCATGCGAATGTGTCTGTCTGTCTATATTGTTTATCTGTCTGTCTGTCTACGTCTGTTACCACTTCACGCCCAACCTGCTAAACCAATTTTTCTCAAATTTAGTATGAATATACTTTGAGTCCCGGGAAAGGACATAGGATACTTTTTATCCCGGGAAAATGTACGGTCCCCGCGCGATAAGCGATTTTTGGCGCAACGGAGTTGCGGGCGTCATCTAGTCTAGTATAAAAGTATTAAATGTTATATTTCCGTCGTCTGGTACCCGTAACAAAAGTCCTTCAAGTACTTAGCACGGGGCCAGACTGACGTGGTGTGAAGCGGCCATAGATATTATAATCATATTAGGCCTCGTTCAGACGTGCGCGTGTTCTGCGCGTGTTCTACTATTATAGCGTATGGGAAAACACGCGCGCGGCACGCGCTGAGCCCGCGCAGAACCTGCGCGCAGGCCGTGCGCGTTTTCCCATACGCTATAGTAGAACACGCGCAGAACACGCGCACGTTTAAACGCGGCCTTATATTAAAAGTACGAAAGGACACCCTTTCAATAATTACTTCCATACTAATCTATAGTTACTAATATTATAAATGCGAATGTGTGCCTCTCTGTCTGTCTGTTACTTATTCACGCTCAAACCTCAGAACCGATTTTGCTGAAATTTGGTGTGGAGATACTTTGAGTCCCCGGAAACGACGTAGGATATTATTATATCCCGAAAAACAGCACAGTTCCCGCGTGATACACGAATTTTTGCCGCAGCTCCATTGCGGGCGATATCTAGTTTTATAAAAATACTTTATGGTTGAATAGTTTTTAATAAAATGAATATTAAAAATCAAAATTGCAGTTGTATTTTTGAAACTCGGACGCTCGTCTTGTTTTGTAAAAAAAATGGCAAAGTCTTCTATTAATCCCATATTTTTCTTGGTCTTGCAAATTCAGCTTCCAAAAGAGTTCCCGTATCAAACAGCACTGCATTTAATACTTCTTTGGGTACTTCTTGCAATTGCAAGCTCGCTTGTTGATGTTCGGCCGTACTCGCTGGTTGACAAAAAACAGTCGCTGGTTGACAGCTACTACTGAATTTACTAAATAGAGCCACTAAATAAGAATTGGACACTACTTGCACTGCACCTGCGCTCCACTGCCTCAATTACTAGTCACTTGCACTTGCACTAATGAAAGTGAATACAGGCCATTACGTCGCGTTATATTGTATGCGTTTGACATTGCTGACGTAATTATGTCGAACTTCCGCCGCGGAACTTCGGCATGGTGTGTTTAGACACTTAAGTTAGTTTTTTTTAGGACAGATCAGATAAAAAAGCGGAAAATATCTAGTAAAGAAACAAGATCTAAATTATGTAATGTACGGTACATTGTGGGTACATTATGTACCTACAATATAAATATAATATATAGATAATACAACTATGGTACATAATATTATTATTATGATGGCACTGTGGTCTCGTAAAACATGTTAAATATGGATAGCTTATTATGAAAATATGTTAATAGACATTAATTAATCATTCACACGTTTTTGGTGAAATGTTTAGCAATTTTCTTATTAATAAGTTAACTGTATAATTCACATCAAATATTTTCACGAAATTCGTGGAAAATTTACGGAATCACTAGAGGAATTCAACAAACCGTTATTTTAACCCTAGAGTGAGCGCGCTATGAGTATTTTGCCGCTCGGGCTGAAAAAACGTTAATAATTCGTAAAGCAATTACTCATTAGTCTTGCACTTTATAGTAGCTGCCCCAACTCTCGTTAGCTACGCGTGCTGAAAACCTGGACGCCGTCAGAGCGCAGAGGACCACTTAAAGTGAAGGTTACCATCAGTAGGCTTAGCATAGTCACCATAGAAGCGGTTTCTTTCTACGGAAGAATAGACAAAGTGACAGATTGACAAATGAAATCCGCCATTTTATCACTTAAATCTGTCAGTGTGTCGATTCTTTCCCGTTTCTAATGTTGTTATGCTAAGTCTGCAGGTGGCGGCAAATTGCTCATCGCGCGCCCACTGACGTAGATGAAAATTGTGTCATTATTTTTTGCAAAGTTGCATTACTTACTTTATTTTATGGTGTAATAGTGGAATACGCTTTTAGTTTATGGATTTTTAAATATCAATGGATAATATAATATAGTATTAGAAGCATTTATTTCAATAGTAGGTTATTTGAAATGGTGCTAGTCAAGTCTTAATGTATTATAAATTATAATATTATTAAATAATTATTTAGGTTACCAAATTGCTAGTTTAGTACCTAACAGCAGAACAAGAATCATCTTTCAAGAAGGAGGATGGATCGCCTATTTTCTTTAAAAATATAATTTGTATTATAAATTTTTAAAATATTCGCAAAAAGAAGGGTGTTGTCTAAGGCTAATCACATTCATATGAAAATTGCTCATACCTTTATGAAGACTATTTGGATAAAAAATATTCCGAAGACTTAGAAGACATATAATTTCGTTATATATAATTTCGTTAAAGTATAATAGGATATTGTAGGATAAGTTATAAAAGTCCACCAAAATATTAAGTTTTCAAAAATATTTTGTAAATCAAAGTTCCTAAAACAGATTTTAATAAATATTATGTTGTTTTTCCAATACTTATTTATTTATTATTGAAATCGTGTTCAAATAAATTAATAATTGTATTGCTTTATTCCTACCTAAAATATCCAAAGGAAGGGTGCGGCCAAAATAAATGCTCCTCACGCGCACACTGACTTAACACGGAATAGCGCGCTTACTCCAGGGTTAAGTGTAACTTCATTTTACAATTAAATACGAATTCTAAAATTATCGGAATTTTGTAGCTGATATTGAAATCATTTATATAACTTAAGCCTTTACAGGGGAATGAAATTTTACTGACTAGGTACTTCATTTACTTTAAGTATATATTGCCCAATTAATATTATGTTTTCCTCAGTGGAAACCTCGATGGACCGGGCCATAAAAGTATCCTTTATTTGTTAGATTTGCCACACAACAATGTTAACTCAACTCGCAACAAACGATCGTCTAACAAATATTGAATAGCAAGTATAACCCACATCGCAAAGAATCTATGCCAATTTATAAGACCCTGTAAAAGGAAGAAAGTTATGAGAGCGGGGGAAACTCTCGTAAATAGGAAAAGGGAGAACGGCGGGATAAAGGAATAATATATCAATACGAATCTTTAATATTCGCACGCCGAAATCGTAAATCAAAGAGAATGAGACCGGACTATAAATCACGTGGTTTTTGCGTATTTTTATCCGAAAAATACTTAGTGGGGCACGTTTATGAGGGCGCTTGAATTATTGTTTAATTAGGATGTTTTTCCGTCTGGCGCGGTGATAAAATTGCCTTTTAATAATATCGCTTTTAACTGCCACAGCACCTTCGTTATTTGGATAAAGAGTTTAATAAGTCGGATAAACCCCACTGGGTTAGAAGTTGTCAGTTAAAAATATGTAGCAATGCAGGTTAATCACCTGATTTTCTGTACAAGTAATATAATATTATATACCTACAAAAAGTCATGATTTTATTATCCGTCCCACTGAGTCACGTAGAGTAAATTTTATTATGAAGGTTGCTCTATGTACTACTTGTACGATTAGGTACGTACAGTAAAATTACTTCTAGGTTGCAGGTATGATTTTAATAAAGCATACACCAGAACACTGAAGAAGCTAGATTGACAATTGAAATGCATATCCCACAGGATATGCATTTCAATTGTCAATCTAGCATCTTCTAGCTTAAAAAAATATTAACTGTGCCAAAATTTAAATAATTATTAATTATTAAGATTTCTCAGAAATTGCATTGGAAAATATTTTGCGCCATGTAGGTACTAGATGATTATTTTTATGTTATGTTAATAACTTGGTGTAATTACTAATTAGTTAATATTCATTAATTCATCGATGTGTAATAGTCACACTTAAAAATTTACTTTTGAGAAACAGTAATATTAGTGGATTAAATTGACACAAATATTATGTTATTAAAATTACAAAATTACACTTTAATTTATTTTAATAGGAACCCAACCAAATTTTTTCATTGTAGCATGATGCGCTAAAAAGAGGTGTTGTGGGTGTTACAGAAACTACCAAGCTGAATTGGAATTAAGCAGGTCACCAGCCGTATGTAACTCTACCGCTGGGAAAAGGTAAACACAGTAAGGGTACCTGACGGACCACGTACCCATCGTAAGAAGCTGGATGTACACAAGCCAAGAGAGGCATGAGAAATGGATTAACCATGGGAAGGCTTTTGCCCAGAAACAGCACAAAAAAAATATATTAAAGCCTTTGCATTCATTCTGGATGATTTAATATAATATTTATCGAACGAAGTCTAATTTTTTTTAATGAAATAAGGGGGCAAACGAGCTAACGGGTCACCTGATGGAAAGCAACTTCCGTCGCCCATGGACACTCGCAGCATCAGAAGAGCTGCATGTGCGTTGCCGGCCTTTTAAGAGGGAATAGGGTAATAGGGGAGGGAAGGGAAGGGAATAGGGGAGGGTAGGAAAGGGAAAGTGTAGGGGATTGGGCCTCCGGTAAACTCACTCACTCGGCGAAACACAGCGCAAGCGCTGTTTCACGCCGGTTTTCTGTGAGAACGTGGTATTTATCCGGTCGAGCCGGCCCATTCGTGCCGAAGCATGGCTCTCCCACCTATAAAATAAACCTGAAGTTCTGAGTTACCATTATGTTTAGGCCTACTTTAAAAAATCTACACCTTAAATGCTAGAAAATGGCGTGAATGCTATAAGAATTCCATTTTGATCAAGTATAAACTCTAAAGTCCACATTGGGTATCCATTGGTCCCCCCTGTCAAAGAAATAGTTCTATGGTCCCCTAGAGAATAACATTTATAAATTAAAATAGAGAGTTGCGGCCTTTGTGACGGAAATAATAGAAAGTTTTGGGTACAAAACTGTACCTCACAAACAACATCTGATAGGCAAACTATTCAAATAAGTTAAATCGAACCGCAGGTATTTTATTACATTTATTTTATTAAATGTTATCATTAGTTTTACTTTTGTTGCCCGGAACTTTCTTGCATGGAAATTATCCTGTATAGGGACTCAAAGAACCTGCGTACTTAACATCAATCCTATGTCCTGTATAGGGACTCAAAGAACCTGCGTACTTAACATCAATCCGATGTCCTGTATAGGGACTTAAATAACCTGCGTACTTAACCCCAATCCTTCAAAAAGTTAACAGTTTTTACCTCTATTACATTTTTCAGTTATAATAATACTCGTGAATCGTGATAAAAGGTTACAATCTGCGATTATTAATTTATAATAATACTTTTTGTAATTGATAATAATTAATTAATGCAGTGGATTACATTCTAGTGTATTCCAGTGCTTCTGGATTGGAATTATGTAGATCCACTAAAGAATAGATATTTTGTGAAGTGAAGGATTAAAAATTTAGCTCCAAAACTATCGAAGAATAAAAAAAACAAATGATGTTTTTTACGAAATTCATTGGCTTCTCTTTACACAGGATGTCCCGCCCTAGATGTCCAATATGAGCAAAAATCAATTTTGTCTGTTCGCGCCCGAGCGCACCTTTTGTGCGACATTGAAAGGTTATCGTTGTTCGTTTTCACGGCCCACTAAAGGGGGAGGTTGGCCAGCCACGTGGGGCCCTAACAAGCCTGGTCACACGCGCTCCCGTGATTCAAGTTACAAAAGCAATGTTTCTGTAAAACTCAATCATTGCCCTCCATAGAGTTTATTGATATTGTGTAGCATGGGTTCCATTTTCACGTTCACTTTTTAGGGTTCCGTAGCCAAATGGCAAAAATCGGAACCCTTATAGATTCGTCATGTCTGTCTGTCTGTCTGTCCTTCCGTATGTCACAGCCATTTTTCTCCGAAACTATAAGAGCTATACTATTGAAACTTGGTAGGTAGATGTAGTCTGTAAACCGCATTAAGATTTTGATACAAAAATGGAAAAATTATTAAAAATTTTAGGGGTCCCCATAGGTACAACTGAAACAAAATTTTTTTTTTCATCTAAGCTATGCGTGTGGGATATTTATGGATAGGTCTTGAAGAATCATATTGAGGTTTCTATTATCATTTTTTTCTAACCTGAATAGTTTGTGAGAGAGACTTCCAAAGTGGTAAAATGTGTCCCCCCCCCCCCCTCTAATTTCTAAAGTAGGGGCATGATAAGTCTAAAAAAAAATAAGATATACATTACTATAAAAACTACCAATGAAAATTGGTTCGAACGAAATCTAGCAAAGTAGTTTTTTTATACGTCATAAATGTTAAACCTAAAACCAACAAAAATTTTTTTTTTCATCTAACCTTTGCATGTGGGGTATCTATGGATAGGTCTTCAAAAATCATGTTGAAGTTTCAAATATAATTTTTTTCTAACCTGAATAGTTTGCGAGAGAGACTCTTCCAAAGTGGTAAAATTTGTGTCCCCCCCCCCTCTGATTTCTAAAGTACTACATGATAAGTCTAAAAAATATATATGATGTACATTTCTATAAAAACTACCAACGAAAATTGGTTTCAACGAAATTTTGCCAGAAGTATTTTTTATACGCCATAAATGGTAAACCTTAAATTAACTTCCATTAAATCAACTGAAATATAAAAATAAATCAAAAGCCTTTAAATTTCATAAAAATAAACCTTATTGCTGCTGCGGAACCCTTCATGGGCGTGTCCAACTCGCGATTTTTTATAAGTATTGAGTCCAAACTAACGAGTTAAACTATTGAATACATTATAATTATTGCAAAAGTGTATTCGTCTGTCATCTACACTTTACGCTTGAACCGCTAAACCGAAATAAATATATTGTGTAACGATACAATCAATTCATGGGTATGAAACTATGAACATAATACAATATTAGGATAGATTAATACTTTGTTGAATGGGATATGTCATCCTAAATCTTGTCTTTAAGATAAATAAATTAAAATATTTTGTTACACATGTCTATATAACTTTTATCAAACAACAAAATACCTCTACTGTTCTCATAAAATATGATAAGTCTTGTATAGCGCTTCTGCCAACGCATCTAATAAAGTTCGTAACTAAATATAAAATCAACTTGTAGTAAATTCAATCAAATATTAACTACGAATTATCGAGTGCTTTATTTATATTACATTCATATGAATATAATATAATTAAAACACTCGATAATATTATTTTGATTCCAAATGGCTAAGAACTAAGTGGAGAACATAGAAATACATTACTAATTCATAGCTCGTGCTAAGAGTAAAGATTAAAGCTTAAAGGCAGTACTAAAAGGTTGCAAGTTCCGCATTTATAATAGTCTGAAGTTCAATAAAGTCGTACCTTCAAATACTCCAAGCGCTACTCGTCCATATATTGGACTCCAAAACTGGGACAACATGAGAGAATAAATAACAAAAATATTTTTTTCTCTTTCACTCTTATACGTTTTGGCTTTAAAATGAAACAAGTATCTGCTTGCAGATTCGATTTTATGTATCCTTTTCGTGTATATTCCTACATCATGGTTCAAGTACTTAGCGTGCGACTTAAGTCGACATGGTATTGAAGCTACGAGTATTGCTGCCTCTAACCGAGAGCCGCTCTATATATGATTCTCATGTATTTAGTAAATATCTTTATGTATTTATGTAATAAGTTAATAAGCTATATTATGCTTAATTAATGTCATGTCATAATCAATCCTATGTGTGCCTCCTGCCTGCCTAGTATACGCCAACGAGATATCTCACTCTATATGTTTTTCTCGATGTTTGATGGTTTGTCTCTTCATCTCTATTGACGCGTATGTTGTATGACAAACATTTTTCTCGCGTAGATCTTTCATCGAAATAACACATTTTTATAGACTTTTGTCGAGATAATGTCAAGATTTTGACATTATGAGACGAGTAGTTTTTAATTATCTCGAGAGTGAGATATCTCGATGGCGTATGCTAGGCAGGCTGAGCACATATTATGATAGTTTTCAACTCAAAATATTTCTCTAACTATCTCATTCGGTCCATCGATTTAGGTGAAAAGTTTAAACAAGAAAGTTCATATATACATTTATTTTCAAGTCATGTAAGTATGAGCATGTGTGCTTGTAAACGAGATCCATTATTGGCTTTACAAAAACTACCTTCAGAACCTTAATTTTTCACATCTAACGATGGACGTTACCAACTAAATCCTGACCTCTTTGTTGGATTCCTTTCAAAGTAAAGTAATGTCCTTAGCGGACCCTTTAAACCTTTAGAATGGGAGACACATGTGCGCTACTTGAAGAGTTATTACCCTACATTATGATGCCGAAAAGATCGTAAAATCATTGAAATCGGACATCATAAAAGACACCATTTTATTATTCCTTTTTTCCTTATATTTAACAAGGTCAGGATTTTTTCTCTTAATTGACATAATATCTGCACGTGCCGACTTTTATTGATGAAGAAGATTTTTTTCTTATTTTTATAATGATCAAGCAACTACGCAGAAGTTATTTTATAGTGCTGTTATAGTACAACGTACACAAAAACTGACGATACGTGATTTAAAAACAAAAAATATTAATTTATTGTAATAAAGACTAAGCTGCAGTTGTTTTTGTAAAGTTAAAGTTGCTCCAGTAGTTCGCGAGATAAGCCCTTTCAAATAATTTCCCCCGTTTTTTTCCACATTCTCCTATTAGTCTTAGCGTGATAAAATATAGCCTATAGCCTAATCTAACACTGAAAAAAAAATTGAAATCGGACCAGTAGTTTCTGAGATTAGCGCGTTCAAGTTAGTCCTTTCAAATATTTCTCCCCGTTTTTTCCACATCTTCCTCTATTTCTTCGATCCTATTAGTCTTAGCATAATAAATTATAGCCCGTAGCCTTCCTTGATAAATGGGCTATCTAACACTGAAAGAATCATCAAAATCTGTTGCGTAGTTTTAAAGTTAATCTTTAAAACTACGCAACGGATTAACTAACGGAAAATAAAAGGGAACAAAGGGACATGAGGGAAAAAAAGTGACTTTGTTTTATAATATGTATAGATCATAGGTGTTTTTTTATACCAAGATGGTACTTATATAATTTGGATAGCCGACGACCTGCAAATTGAGCTTGAAATGAGAAATTCCCGGGAGAAATTCACCCAAGCTCACGGCTGCCGGTTAGGGTAAAGAGGTTAGTCCTAAGCAAATTGCATCCTACACCGTGGAATAACACGCCAATTTTTTCTCTCAACTTATTTCGAAATTAATGTTGATGTCAAAAGGAAAAAAACTTTAATACCTGGGGGCAAAATATGAAAATGATCCATCTTAAGCCGTAAATAATATTTTTATGCAAGCGAAAAGCCAAGCCACTGGAGCGCTTTAATCAAAGTTGTAATATCGCTGTTTTATTCCTGTCTTAGTCGAGGGTTTCATAAGGCTTCTTTGAACGATAGTAACAAAGCACATGCCTCCGTCAGTTAAAATTAAACGAGAGTAGAAATATGACGGGAAATTTTGAATATATTACGGCCTTTTTGCGTCCGCTCATGATGGACGGAATATACACGATTAGGGACCGGTAGAGGGGCATTTTCTTTTTTATTGGGATATTTTACTACAACGTAGACAGTATATAAATATTCAACGTAGACAGTATATAAATTAGACAATATTCTGATATTACGTGTGCACTGTGCAACATGTCGGATTTTGGTCGGATCGGTAACTAAGAGCTCCCACACAAAACTGCGAATTCGCATCGCATTGCAATGTCATTTTAGTATGAGTTTTGTTGCATTTTTGTAATGCGATGCATTTTGTCTGGGAGCCCTAAGGGTCAACTCAGACCGCAACCATAAAGTTAATATACCTAGCGGAATAGAGCAACAATCTTGAGCTGTCAAACGAAACCGAAATTGGTTTACATCTGTGTGAAAAATATGTGTAACACTTACACAAGCATGATTGAACATGAATTCTATGAGATTAAATTGTCAACGTGCGGCACGTGCCGACTGGACGTCAAAAAACGAGTGCTGCTGTCATGTATCACGCGTCTCTTTTTACCACCCATTGTTACTGATAGTGACATCTCTCTTGCTCAGGCCTTTGTTTCTCTATTCCGCTACGTATATTAACTTTATGATCGCAACGCGACGCGTAGATGCATTTCTAAAGTATGGATTTGACAGATTTCCAAGACGTCTGACGCAATTGAAGTCTGTCAATTCAGTACTTTGGAAATGAATCTACGCGTCGCTTTGCAGTCTGAATTGACACTTATGCTAAGTACTCACAACGGTTTTGCTCGATAGTTTTACTCGAAATCGAGCAAAAACCACTGCGTGGACCGCAAAACTCACAGCTCGATGGCTCGCATCGAGCCGGCTTGACAAATTTTTGACACAGTTACTCTTCCTTAGTATTTATTAGTTGTAGCTAATTTCCTTCGAAATGGAGTAAAATTATCGAGCAATACTGAATGTGTGGACGAAAGCCGAGCCGTGGTTTTTACTCTACGTGATTGCTCGATCGAGTAAAACTGTATGTGTGTACTTACACTAAGAGAACGCATAATTCTAGCTCGTTTTAATGAAACACAAAACTGTTTATTGCGTTTGACGCCGTATAAAGTGTTACTGTTTAGAACAAATCCGGTACAACCATGTCATACCAAAAACTAATGACTTGGCAATTGGCATTTAGATGCAACATAAGAAAATGAGTAAAAAGTAACATTTAAATTACTACCTAGTTATTAGTACCCAGTAATATTAATTTTAGATACGATTTTTAGTCCGTTTAATTTTTACCGCACCAAGTAAAGTTAAAACTTCAAATAGATTCTATTTGGAATCTTAAAATCTATTCCATTGGGACTAAAATCAGAAAGCCATTGGACTGTTCCTAACCGCTTGAAATATATAATTCAACAAAAGCTTCCGCGGTGCGCTGCCAATGTTACAATTTATTTCAGTCGCTTTAACATTTAGAATCACTTAATAATACTAAAAGTTATTGATTCAGGGCTGTTTTAGATTCCGCTCCCGTTGGAATTTTCAATTTATCACAACCCTAACTTGTCATTTTAGTCCAGGAGCCTGTGAATAATAGTGTGCTCTGTGACGTGGGCTCTCAGAGTATTCCTGTGAATGGATTGTTGTCCACTGATCTCGTCTTAGGACTTGAGCGTCGTCTCGTCTAGTGCTCTTTGAATAATCCATATTATGATCTTCATTAACCTTCATACGGTCGGTATATCTGACGATAAAGCCCTTGGATCGTATATGGCTCCCAATTAGACCTTTATTAGTTAACGTGATGTAATTATATCAAAATATATCCTAAGGCATTAAACGTAGAATTATGGCCTCTTTTTTATTCCAAAACGACGTGGATTTGGATTAAAACGTGCTTAAAATTTTGCCTAATATTTTTTTTTCCTTGTTTAAAATCAAAATCATCACCGATAACAATAATTTCTAATTAAAATGCAGAATATTTAATTCATTTGTGAACTGTGTGAGTTGTGTCTTGAAGCCGAGTTTCTTAATTTGGCATTTAAAAACAACAAAGTAATAATAATATGTAGTAAACACACAATCAAACTGTACTACTTAGCTTTCAAACTAAATTTAATAATCTTAAAATAAAAACTTAAAACTTTTATTGCCAGACGATTTATTGCAATACAAATTGAGTACAATGTAAAAATTTTAGGCTGGCGCATGATGTTCAATCGATTTTACTCTCAATTCCACAGCTTCTCGGTCCGTTGCACCTTTTGGAGTGCAATAAAAATAATCTTCTTTGTCCAGTGGTCCGTTTGAAAACAGAACGAGCGTACGATAACAAAAGCGGCTTTAGCACAACATACCTTGTTATTTCAACCCGGGCTTGATACTGTTGAATCAATGTATTTTTTGTCACTTGTGAGTGAGTGCGAGGTTTTGTACAAACTATGATAGTACAGTAAATGTGTGGCAGTAGTCTGTCAATAATTAAAATAAAGGATTTATTAGTCTCGACGTGTGTACTACGAGAAAACCGCGTATTTTGCTGTGATAAAAACTGGTATATTATTATCTCTTTCCGGTGTCCTTTACCTCCTGTGTACAGTCCTTTAGGTATTATAATAGGTATGTATTACACCTACAGTTACTCTCATAATATAGTTTGAATTCCCTAAATGGGCAAAAAGAAAGTATACGGTTTCCTTACCGTATTATACTTTATACAGTCTACTTTTCGTCGCTAAAAATGCATGATTTCCTTTTGCACACACAAGTTACAACTTAGCAATGTGCAAACAGCTACCGTTGAATAAAATAATATCATTTTACTATGTCAACAAACAAATGCAATAAAGGCTCTCTGCTTTGAATTGCTTTTTATTATGCAAATGTTGGTTCTCGAAGAATCTATAGCTTTATTCAGGCCATTAGTGTTTGCGGCTGCAACTCGCAGACGGTAATTTAATATTATTGAGATAAAACTCGAAGAAATATTCAGTGTTCGTGAGGATTTAAGCATCGATAGTTGTTAAGATTGATCGTATCTTGAATATTGATCTAGCAAATGAAGCACCTAGTTGTAAAGTGCATTGGTGCTCTTACATGAACCTTCAGGAGCGAATTTTGCGTGCTAAGGGAAAACGTACTTAAAGTTTTGACGTTTAAGGGATGAGCCGAGAAGAAGGCAGATGGTCTTAGGTTTTTCATTTATATCTCTAAATAAATGATATCTCTAAAGGTAAATTCACACTGCATCGTCACGAGGCGTTGAGATGCCTGAAACCGTAAATAGTATAGGTAGTCATTTCAATGCATATCTTCCCTCTTAAAAGGCCGGCAACGCACCTGCAGCTCTTCTTATGTTGCGAGTGTCCATGGGCGAAGGCAGTTGCTTACCATCAGGTGACCCGTTTGCTCGTTTGCTCCCTTATTTAATAAAAAAAAATACTAAAAACAAAATAAAATTAATATTTAAGGGGGGCTCAATACAACAAACGTGATATTTTTGGCCTTTTTTGCTCTATATTATCTAGAGTCTGGCTAGCGAAAGATGAAACTGGAAAAAGGCGGCAAATTCAAAAAATCGACGTTTAACAACCATGTCTATAGCCGGAATTATAGTTTTGATCTACGAACTACGAATAATAAGGTTTCTTAGTTTTTATTATTCATAGTTCGTAGATTAAAACTATAATTCCGGCTATAAACAGGGTTGTTATACGTCGATTTTCTAATTTGCCGCCTTTTTCCAGTCTCATCTTTCGCTAGCCAGACTCTATAATGGCCACAGGTAGGTACTTGAGTTTTTCACAAAGTCCTTAGTTTTACGTGTACTTTGATAATTAATAATAATATTAAAATTTAATAAAAAATTAAGGGGCCTTCCCATAAAAAAAACACAATTTTTGGCCTAATTTTGCTTTATAATGGTACGGAACCCTTCGTGCGCGAGTCCAACTCGCACTTGGCCGATTATTTTAAGCTTAGATTTTTAAATAATTTTATAGAACTTGGATAAACTATAATATATGATATATATATATTACGTATTTATATTATCATTTATCTACATAATATATAATCTTTTTTTTTATGAAATAAGGGGGCAAACGAGCTTACGGGTCACCTGATGGAAAGCAACTTTCGTCGCCCATGGACACTCGCAGCATCAGAAGAGCTGCATGTGTGTTTTAAGAGGGAATAGGGTAATAGGGGAGGGTAGGGAAGGGAAGGGAATAGGGGAGGGTAGGAAAGGGAATAGGGTAGGGGATTGGGCCTCCGGTAAACTCACTCACTCAGTGAAACACAGCGCAAGCGCTGTTTCACGCCGGTTTTCTGTGAGAACGTGGTATTTATCCGGTCGAGCCAGCCCATTCGTGCCGAAGCATGGCTCTCTAGATATATATATATATATATATATATATATATATATATATATATATATATATATATATATATATATATATATATAATCTAATTGATTACATACAATTTAATCAGTTGGATCAATTATTACATTATTACTCTTTTATCGCCTCTTTCTTTGAAAGCATTATCAAGTACTGAAAGTCTAACAAAACTAATAAGAGTCAACATAAAATTGCTTCCCAATGAAGCTGTTCTTACACAAAGGCTGTTTTAAATTCTTATGAACTCAAACAGAATAAACAAGTAACCTCTACAACTCCGGTTAATGAGAAAATTAAACCGTCGACTACAACAATTGAATGATATTTAAGGGGTTGAGCGAGTAACGGCAAATTTGGATTAAAATTAGGTTATTTATCATTATGAAAAGTTGTAAAAAGGCAAAAACTTATTACTAGATGACGCTCGTGCCCCCAACTCCGTTTCGCTGTTTTAAGTATACGTACGTCGTACAATTATAAAGTCGGTTTTTTAAATATATTGACTTATACAAATGTTTAATTATGCTAATTGTACTTGTTATATTGTGTGATAAGGTATAAAAATCACGTAGTGTATTTAGTAATCAATCTTTCATGCATACGCCCGTCATAGGTATAAATATTGTACCTAACGATGATAAATAGCTTTGCTTTCATAATATTATAATATATTATATTCTCCGTATTTTTTAATAACAATTTTTAAAAGAATCTAAGTAACAGTTCAAAGTATAACGTTTTCTTAGTCTACGTTATTTAAAACATCGTGTCAGAGTTGTTTTTGGTGTCACTAATGAGAAAAGAACCTAATTGAGGTGGTATTATGTAGATCGTATACTTATTTCATAGTATGATAATACGAGAGTCCAAATATGCATAATTTGAAAAAAAATGTGTTGATTGAATAAGATTTACCCCTTTGATACTCCAATTCAATTTGTGAATTGAATTTTTATTCTATTATTGAAGACTGAATATCGCTTCGAATTCTTAATGATAATAATACAGGCGCAGGGACGCCAGACGACTAGGAATAAAGATTTATAGCATTGAAAAGTGTTCTTTATAGCTTGACAATAGATTCAGACATTTCAATGAACTAAATGCGTTTTGTTTGTGTTTTATTAGCAATGAATGTTCCGAGTTGGATATAGGAAAACTGTCCTACTTTTATTGTTCCTTTTATTATCTAAAGCGTCTTATTTGTCTTGACTACTACTGCTTTAATCAAAGTTTTTATTGGCTAGGTGCTTTTATTAGATATTTGCTTACTTGTTTTTGCCTTTTTACGAAGCGAAAGAATTGTGTTTTATGAATTTCAGAATTCTAGCTTCCAAAATTTTCGACAAACAAAGATGATATTATATTACCAATTTTTTTTTTATAAAATACAATGATAATTGAAAAGTAAACTTCAACTTTTATGTAGGTAAATAATGAAATATCTTTAAAGATAAATCTTTTAAATTGAAATACTATGAAATCAAATAGCAATGTCAATTTTAAACGCCTGCTAATATAATATAATAGAATTTTAGCGCCTTGATAAAAATTGATTCATCAGAAAGAGATTGCTTTTATTTCTTTACCTTTTGTTTTCATTGGATCTCAATTAAAATTGGCATCTAAATATCCAACTCTAAGTAAACTCTGTTTCTAAAATATTTTCGAATCTATTAACCTAGTATTATAATTTTCATATTTTTAACCCTTACACAAATTTCCATAACACCTTATATCTTTTCGATTATTCAGCAATTCTTATATGTATGTATATTTTAGTATATAAGTGGTTTTCGGGGCGATACATCGATCTAGCTAGGAATCATTTTTAGAAAATGTCATTTAATTCGTGTTTTATCGGATACCGAGCTATGCTCGGTCAAATAGCTAGTAATAATAAAATGTAATTTATCACTTTAGGAGACAACATTATTAATAGGAATGAAATAGGGTTCTTTGAAGTGTATATTGGAAAAGCGTGTGAAAATCACGCTAACATCAAAGACGCGTGCAGCATCACTTCTAATAAAGGTGAGGACCGGCCAAGTGGAAACTACTGTCGACATACTTAATAAATTTAATATCTACGTCTTTGAAATACGCTTTCACCTCCTCTAGCCCTTGTTAGACATGGGTATGACTCTTGAGATAGGTTGGCTTTTGCAACTGCTTTTCAAATATTTAGAAGGTAGTTTTGGCAATATTTAAAAAAAATCAAAGAAGGTTTTAACCGATAAGGATTACATTTTATTTAGTTTTTTAGCCCGTGATGGACAACACGAGCGACTAATAGAAGGGCACATTGGCAGTGCCGGATTTTAATTTTTCATGCGTTATTTTCGCTGCCCGCTGCCTTAGGACCCTGCTACCCCTAGGTCGTGGCCTATACGGCCTATTTATAAATTCCGGGCTCCATGTTGTCTGTAATTGTCTTAGGTTGACGTTGATTCTGCAAGCTTGGCACGGTTAGAAATAAAAGATGTGTGGGATTTGAGAGAAGTCATCGTCAAGTAACCATTTGTTTTCGAACTTCTATGTCAGTACTTTTTAACCTGCGGGTCCCGACCTCCTGGGCGTCATAAAGCTTTTATAGTGGTCTAGAGAACAATTTCAATAAAAAAAAAGATTTAAAAGATGGATAATTGACATACAAAGTAGGAGAATAATAACAAAAGGATATAATTATAAACATACATACATGCATGCACGATAAAAAAGCAAAAGGTGGGCTTATGCGAAAAAAATTTTTCATACCAGGGCAGATTAAAAAAAAAAAACTGTTTTATGTTAACATACTTTAAATCTATCAAACGCTCAGTTTCAACGCGTCCACTTCCGAGAACCTTAAAATCCCCAACGCTTTCATGTGGCGGTACTAATGTACGTCCATTTAACCGACAGATTGCGTGAACGATCCACTTATTCTGTAACACTGCGTAATAGAATACCCTATACGCTATTTGCGTTAAAGGGTTTATCGCAGCTAGGAAATACGGTGTGTTCATGTTTTGTGGGATTATTCCTCGAACACACGTATAAAGTGTAAAAGCTGGCGTGAGTCAAGGAAATGGGATGGAATACAGGAGGTATTATGTCGTTATCTCAAAATTTTACGTACAAAAATGTTTTTTCGATACATATTGGAAGTACAATGTCAGTCTTAAAATATAATGGAAATGGTAGACTACGTTTTATTAATTACGAGCTTTTGCCCGCGGCTTCGCTCGCGTTAGTATATATATATTGTTACGTGCTAGGGTTCGAAGATTTGGAGAGAAAGACCTGGTGACTCTCTTGAAGACTTTATTAACACTGCACTAAACACTAGGTCACAACACTTAGCACTAAGTCCAAACACTAATCACTAGGTCCAATCACTAAGCACTATCACTGTCCTAGGTCGTAGCCAAGTCGCAGGTTTCACTGGTTCACTCACTATTGATCACTTGTGTTCACTCCGAAATCGCCTTGATGATCGCTCGAACCGAACTGACTTGTCGGGCCTGCCTTCGGCTCTTTTTATATGGCGAGACGAATTCCAGAAATTTCCCGATTCACGTAAACAAGTAAACAACCGTGGGAAATTTCTTAGAGGCTCGGGCATGTACCACAATAAAACTGCCGTCCTTGCGATAAGTGCAGTAAGTTGAATTTAATTTAGACCTTATGGACTCAGTCATAAGGTCTAAATTCAAACACGCTAACAAATAAAGGGTAAACACGTAAACAAACATTAGACCCTTCTAGAAGGTTCGAGTATGTACTTGCGCACCACGTGTCCGTATACCATGTACCGTAACACTACTCCCCTCTTAGAGATGCTCGTCCCGAGCATCATTGTTACTGCCATGGTAACGCGCCACGCTGTTCCTACGACTACTCCTGGTCTGTGGACCCTTTACAGCAGCGCAAGTAATACATCTGTGGCACCAATCCTGCACATCATCTCTCCAATGCAACCAGAAGAATCGTTCTCGCACTTTCCTTAGCATCCTCTTGACACCTAGATGACTCCCTGATACGCCCTCATGTATCTCGCGGAGAACATCTGGTACTCTTGCCCTTGGGACAATTATCTGAAAATAGAACTCTCTGCCGTTAGCCTTCTGCCATTTCCGATAGAGTATTCCATCCTGCAGTATCAGACTGTCCCATTGCTCCCAGTACGCCTTTGTGACAGTGCCAGTGGGTGCAACCTCACTCCAGATTGGTTTTACGTCACCCCGCTTCTTCCATGTGATGATGTGCCGAAGGTCGTCATCTCTTTCTTGAGCCCTTCTCATAGCTTCATTCTCCGTGTGCCCCAAATTACTTGTTCTCTTTGTTCCGCTCCGTGCCTGGGAGGTAACAGTTACCGGGGCTTTCTCCGCGTCATCCAGTACTCGCCCCTTATTTCTGGATTCTATTCGTTCCCCGTGATTCCGGGTAGGGGACGAAACCGCTTGCTTCTTCAACTCCTCCATTTGTTCCTCGATCCTTTTTATCCTTGCCATCTGGGTCTTCTTCTGCGGACAGTTTAGCTGAAGATGGCCCCTCTCACCACACTTATAGCACATGGCTTCAAATCTTTTCCTCGTAGAAGCCTTAACTTCCTTGACTTCTTCAGAGACCTTGTGGATCTTATGGGTCTGCCGTATGTCATGGCGCACAGCCTCGACTTCCAAAGCATGCGCTAATGCTTCCTTTAGCGAGGTATGGTGACCAAGTCTTACTGCAGCCCTGACCTCCAAGTCTTTGATTCCATCGACAAATCCTTGAACAATATTTGTGTCGACCATCTTGGTGTCGGCTCCTGGATATGCTTTCCTGACGAGTTTTTCAATTTCCAACGCCCATTGTTGAAGTCCTTCTCCTGAACGTTGGACTCTGTCACGCAGTTGGGCACGGAACACGTGCTCCAGGTGTCGCTCCCCGTATCTGGATTCCAGTGCCTCCATCAGGTCTTGGAAACCATTTCCCGTATGTGGCAGTGCCTCCAGAATCGACACAGCTTGCCCTCTGAGTGCAACAGTGAGAGCGGTCAAGCATTGCTCCTCCGTCCATCCGTTTGCGGTAGCAACAGTCTGAAATTGCCGACGATAAGCGTTCCAAGAAGTAGTGCCGTCGTACGGTGGCACCTTTACTCTTGGTCCTTGCGCCACACCAGTGACTCCACTAGACACCGCAACTCCCGTAGTTTCTAGGCGCACTACTCTCTTCTGTAGTTCTGTGAATCCGGTTTTCAAATTTTCCACAACCGTCTCTAACCCAGTAACTCGTTCTTTCATTACGTCGACATCTTTTCGAAGCTTAACCACCGTGTCACTGACATCCTTTATGGCCAGAAGCGCTTTCTCTTGGAGGTCCTTTTGTTGCTCTTGAGACTCCTGCAAAGCGCCGAGCTTGCGGTCTTGTGACTCCTGCAAAGCGCCGAGCTTGCGGTCTTGTGATTCTTGCAGAGCCTGAATTAACTCAATTAGGCTTTGTAATTGGGGAGCCACTTGAGGGGCCGCAGAAGCTACGGGCGATGCATGGTGGCTGGAGCCAGTAGGCAGGGGTTGAGCAGACGGAGCTCGGTGGGCGGAGCTAATGGGCGTGGCCTGAGTGAGCGTGGCCTGGTGGGCGGAGCCAGTGGGCGTGGCCATGCCCAAAGTGGGAGGAGCCTGAGGAGCGTGGCCAGTGGGCGTGTCCCGGTGGACGGAGCCAGTGGGCGTGGCTTCAGCCAAAGTGGGCGGAGCCTGGTGGGCGTGGCCAGTGGGCGGAGCCATGTGGGCGGGGCCAGTGGGTGGGGCCTGTCCCTCAGTGGGCGGAGCTTGGTCCCCAGTGGGTGTGGCCTCCGCAACTCCTCTCTCGGAGTCAATGGCAGCAGCTCGCTGCGCCCTTGTCCTGACACTCCCCTTGAAGTCCTCTCTCGGAGTCAATGGCATCTCCAAATCCCACTTCTGACACCAGTTGTTACGTGCTAGGGTTCGAAGATTTGGAGAGAAAGACCTGGTGACTCTCTTGAAGACTTTATTAACACTGCACTAAACAATAGGTCACAACACTTAGCACTAAGTCCAAACACTAATCACTAGGTCCAATCACTAAGCACTATCACTGTCCTTCTTAGGTCGTAGCCAAGTCGCAGGTTTCACTGGTTCACTCACTATTGATCACTTGTGTTCACTCCGAAATCGCCTTGATGATCGCTCGAACCGAACTGACTTGCCGGGCCTGCCTGCGGCTCTTTTTATATGGCGAGACGAATTCCAGAAATTTCCCGATTCACGTAAACAAGTAAACAACCGTGGGAAATTTCTCGGAGGCTCGGGCATGTACCACAATAAAACTGCCGTCCTTGCGATAAGTGCAGTAAGTTGAATTTAATTTAGACCTTATGGACTCAGTCATAAGGTCTAAATTCAAACACGCTAACAAATAAAGGGTAAACACGTAAACAAACATTAGACCCTTCTAGAAGGTTCGAGTATGTACTTGCGCACCACGTGTCCGTATACCATGTACCGTAACAATATATATAGAAAGTTTATTAAGAAGTTCAGGATCCACGAACCATATTATGGTGCACTCATGGGCTGTTCGGTGCAAAGTTAATAATTGCTAGTAATTAAATTATGGATAGCTGCACAACCGAGCCCTGATTGACACTTGAATTAGGTGCCGACCAGTAATGACTAATCCGCTAGGTAAGCCAATTTAATCAATTATGCTGCCGTCTGCGATTTGGTTCTAAGGCACACAACCACTGGGACTAGAGCTGAGCCCTAATTTGAGATCAAGTCACTCTAATAATAGGAACCACAAACTAATTTCGGATTATTTTTAACAGAATTGTATAAGGCGATGTTTCGATTGTAATGTTGGTAATTTTTCCAACGATAAACATTCTAGACAAGGCTTTATATAAATGGCGGATAATAATTATGAGAAACATTCAGCGAATCAAGAACGCAAACGCGTTCATGAGCAAAGCAAATCGTTTGACGCCCAGGATATCTCTCGATTTTGGTATGTGGGAATTGTGGGTATTGCCACAGGTATATCAAGTAAATAAATTCCTGGAAACTATTCTGTGTTCATCATTTAGTCCCGTTTGGCCAAATACCTGGAAACAGCAGCGCCGTCAAAGCTAAAGCTCCTCTCAATGAACATTGAACACCGACTGTCAACTAAACTGAAGCATCAAAGCCTTTAGCTAAGTCGATACATTTGATAACTTCGACAGCAAAGCTACAAATTAAATTGTATATAATTTGACAAGGTATGACTGAGTGCAATAGTGTTATCTGCAATATTGCCTCAGTAGCATACTCCAGGAATTCTATTCAGTGAGTAAATATAATTTCAGGATCGCTGCAAATGAATGATATGACGATCCGTAGCCACCTCACAGCACATATTTTGAAGTATAGAGCAGTGCTCCTTCGAATTACGAAATAATAATATTAATTCGTGAGATTCCCTAAGCTTGGTGTAGTTTGTCTTGACTCTTCTTCATTGGTTGCGGGTGCATAGCTTGAGAGCATCCAAATAAGGGGCCAAACGAGCAAACGGGTCACCTGATGGAAAGCAACTTCCGTCGCCCATGGACACTCGCAGCATCAGAAGAGCCGCAGGTGCGTTGCCGGCCTTTTAAGAGGGAATAGGGGAGGGTAGGGAAGGGAATAGGGTAGGGGATTGGGCCTCCGGTAAACTCACTCACTCGGCGAAACACAGCGCAAGCGCTGTTTCACGCCGGTTTTCTATGAGAACGTGGTATTTCTCCGGTCGAGCCGGCCCATTCGTGCCGAAGCATGGCTCTCCCACGTATAGAATACTGATCATTAATCAAACATCAATATAATATTATATCGAACATAAGATAGTTAGCCGAGCACCAGCTTAGCTCAAAAATAACCTTAAATTAGGATCTACAATTTTGATTGTAGATCCTAATTTAAGGTTATTTATATGACCTTCGCAGTCGGATAAGGATAAAAAGTTTGTTACCATCTAACAACTTACGTAATTCACATTTCAGCAGAGTTATCTGAAATGAAAAAGTTGTTACCTATCTTTATTAGACCAGCGGGGCTAAAATGGTCACATTTAGCAATTCCTCTCAATCAATTCAGCAAATGAATTGTCAAAACTGTCAAACTGACAAATGTCAAATCAGTACAAAAATACAGAAATGAATTGCAAGCAAAGCTGTTGCATTTTGCGATTTTAGAAAAACGAATCATATTATGATTCATATCATGATTCTTCAAAGCGACCATTTTAGCCCCGCTGGTATCGGCTTCTGAGCCGATACTAGTGTGAGAATTTCTTATTATGAAATTCACGTATTATATTTTTATCTTATGGGTCAAACGTCCATACATTCTAACTCTCGCCTAAAACGCAATATTATTTTTACATAGTTGGGTAAAAATAATAGCATGTCATCATAATTCAGTCGATAAATAAAATTCCTAAGCTGCACGCGTCGGGGCTCTACATGGGAGAAATCTCTAAGAGCGGGCCATGTAGCTCTAGTGCGTTGCGGACTGCAGTGTACCGTGTCATCGCAATTGACGTATTGTATACCAATAGTAATATGCGATAAAAATAATCCATACTAATATTATAAACGCGAAAGTGTGTCTGTCTGTTACCTCTTCACGCCCAAACCGCTGAACCGATTTTGCTGAAATACGGCGTGGAGATACTTTGAGTCCCAGGAAAGGACATATCGTCGTTGCAAAGATCGTCGTTTTTTTGCATTTTTGTATTCAGAATTTTAAGAGCTATCGACTAGAAAAACTCTTATGTTCATATATAGACAATTGCCTTAGCTAGAACTCTTTTTTAAAATATCCTATGTGTGAGCGTGCATAATAATAAATTACCAAACGATGTGCGGCCACAACACTGTATCTTCCACTTGATCACCCTGTTCCCTGCCGCTTCAATTATTACGTTCGACGGTGCTACACATAATTATAATTTAATTAATGTGGAATTTGTCATAAATTAATATACAGGGTGTAACGAAACAAAGCGATAATACTTTAGGGTGCGTATGTGTAACTTAGGGCTCATACACGGAACTGCGATGCGACGTCGCGTCGCTGACAGAAACATTCCAATCTCATATTAAGCCCCAATTTCACCAACGTATGTTAGTGTTAACAGCTTGTTAAAATAACAAGTCTTCTCTTTCATTCATAAGAAAAATGAAAGAGGTAACGTGATACTAATTAGAGCATTAACTTTAACAGTCGTTGGTGAAATTGGGGCTAAACTAAACACTTTAAAATTCTCATAAATTTGCGGTGCGACGTCGCATCGCAGTTTTGTGTACGAGCTTTTATAGTAAGGTACAGTCGCCATATTAAATCGTCCCCTTTTTTTAAAAACGTTATAAAAAAATAAAATAAAATACTACATAAATCATACATCAAACTTTAGCTACTCTATTCCTTTATTCTTAAAAATAATTAAAAATGCGTTAACGATTTCAGGAAAATACTTACTCATATTTTCAAAATTTATTTTTGGGCTCCTAATTCCGTCCCTTTACTATAAATATATTAAAGGGATAAATATAATATATTTATTTTTAGTATTTGTTGTTGTAGCGGCAACAATATATTATGTAACACAATTCCTGAAAATTTCAGAAGTCTAGCTATAGCGGTTCTCGAGATAGAGCCTGGAGAGACAGACAGACGGACAGACAACGAAGTTTCAGTAATAGGGTCCCATTTTTACCTTTTGGTTACGGAACTCTAAAAAAAAAACATATTTTTCTACACTTTCAAGCAAAAAGAAGTGATATGAACGTTCGAACGTCTTGGGGACGATATTAGGTTCATGTAAGGGGACGATATTAGGAAATTTTAATTTTTTTTGTTCATCTATTTAAACAATTATTATTCTTCCAAGATAGAGACTTCCAAGGTAGAAACAATAATAACATCCTTATAATATGAACTAAAAAGTATTAAATATTTTTTCCTATCTAATAGTGCCTTTTCCGAATTCGGCTAAAACTACTATTTCTGTACTCAATCTTCATCATTTTGAAGTCGGTACCAGATAGCTGAATCTTCAGTCTGCCAGAATATTTGAAACTTTTGTAACTGGCACCGAATTCAAAATTATGAAGATTGAGTACAGAAATAGTAGAGTTTTAGCCGAATTCGGAAAAAGGCACTATTAGATAGGAAAAATTATTAAATACTTTTTAGTTCATATTATGAGGATTTTATTATTGCTTTTACCCTGGAAGTCGGTTTTAATTTTTTGTTAAAAATAATAATTTCACTCTTTTTAGTTACCTAGTAAACTATCGATTATATAGATATATTTGACGACCTCTGTGGCTCAGTGGTGAGCGCGTCGGTAGCTCAAGCCGGGGGTCGCGGGTTCGAATCCCGCCGACGGAACAAAAAGTATTCAATGTTCCCGGGTCTGGATGTGTATTAAATATATGTATGATATAATAAAAATCTTAAATATATGTATAGTATAAAGTATTAAATATATTTCCGTTGTCTGGTACCTGTAACACAAGTCCTTTAGGTACTTAGCACGGGGCCAGACTGACGTGGTGTGAAGCGTCCATAGATATTATATATTATCGAGTACTATACTTAGAATAATTAAAGTGCTCGCCTCGCCGCTGCCATTCCGGTGTGGCACGGCTCTTAACCTATGTGTCTAAACACACTAAGCTGAATTACGCCGGCGTAAATTCCGCGCCGCGTTTACGCCGCGTTTCAAACGCATACAAAATACGGACGGAACGCGATGGACGACACACTATGCCGAAATTCGAGTCGAGCGTAAAGTCCGGCAGAAATTCGGCAATAATGTTTTGTTAAAGTGTGGATGTATGTATGGATGTTTGTTACTCTTTCACGCAAAAACTACTGAACGGATTTTAAAAAACAATACAATAATATAGAATATCTATAATATAGAATATAGCATAAGAGTATCTCATTACAAACAGACGAATATAATATGTACTTTCACATAGTATATTGTATCGATAAAATTTTATAATAATATTATTATTACGTCCGATTGCAGGAAAAAGATGAGGGTATGTAATAACTAATATAATTATTAATTATGTTTAATTTCGTGTATTCCACCATTACATTTGCGTCGTGGAATTCTAGTCCCGGGCGAGGATTTACGTAACGTAATAATTGTACGAATATTTTCGTGTAAAATCTTTGTTTATTTCCGTAATTTGTTTGTAAGTTATAAGGTCGTAAATTTTCGGAATTCGGAAGCTAGCGTTGTTCCTTTAGCTATAATATAGAAAAGTGTTCCTCCTGGATACTTTCATTTATTAAATAGCATAAGCATATTCTCATAATGCATTCTAAAGCCAAGCAAAGGTCGTGAAAAATTTTTCTTTCCGGAAAATACTCGTTCAAAGAATTTTCCTCGTGTTCAATACTATCAGGTATTCCTAGAAGCAGTTTAATCTCTTTCATTATAACAAAGGCAAGGGATAAAATGCTTTATCTGATCCAGGGCTAACTTTACTTCAGGCCTGTGAAAGTGGGCCTTAAATGTCGAAAAAGTTTTTTTTTTGTGTAAACTTATAAGCACTATATTTTAAAAACATCATTATAATCGTTGGTGGCTCGTTTTTTTATATTCAAACTAGATGACGCCCGCAACTCCATTCAAAATTCGTATATCGCGCGGGAACCGTACATTTTTCCGGGATAAAAGTAGCCTATGTCCTTTCCCGGGACTCAAAGTATATGCATGCCAAATTTTCATGCCAGACAGACAGACAGACAGACAGGTAGATAGACAGACAGACAAACAGACAGAAAGACGGACAGATAGACACACTTTCACATTAATGTATAGATGGATGATAAGTGAACCAGAAAATATGCAAACTGATCACCTAAGAAAGAGCAAGCCATAGCCGATGTTTGTCCATATGTAGGCGGCATATCGCTATACTTAATGGTCAATTCTTTTTCAAGTGTCCATTTCAACTTTTGAGGCAGACAATATTAAAGTTAGCCTCGAAGAAGCTTGGTGTTCTTAACAGAGCGAGACAGTACTTCAGTCCGGACCAACGCCTACAACTCTACAAGGCGCAGGTTCGACCTCATATTAAATATTGTTCTCATTTCTGGGCAGGGGCGCCTAAATACCAACTGCTCCCTCTGGATCGTATCCAACGAAGGTCCGCTCAAATTGATGACTGCCATAGTGTTTCAAACAGCTTGGACCCCTTGGAATTACGCCGAGATGTAGCTTCACTCTACATCCTCTATCGGTTGTATCACGGAGAGTGCTCTGAGGAATTGTTTGGAATCATACCACCTGCAACTTTTCGCCATCGTCCCACGCGAAAAACACACCATACTCATCATCTTGATGAGTGGCAGTCTTCCACCGTGCGTTTTTCGCGTAACTTTCTGCCGCACACTGTAAAACCCTGGAACGAACTGCCACCAGCAATACTTCCGGACCTATACCACCTGCAGACCTTCAAGAAGAGAGCGTATTCCCTCTTAAAAGGCCGGCAACGCACCTGCAGCTCTTCTGATTTTGCGAGTGTCCATGGGCGACGGTAGTTGCTTACCATCAGGTGACCCGTTTGCTTGTTTTCCCACTTATTTAATAAAAAAAAGCTTTTTTACATAACATGAACAGCATGGCGAGTCTACGGCAGTCGACAAGTATCGAAAAAAATAGTGAAAAAAATCCAGCAACTGCCGCCGACAACTGCCGTTCATCTGTAAGCGCTCTTCGACTTTGTGACTACGGTACTGATTTATGATCTCATCCCTAAAACTTCCATCCACCGTGACCGATTTGTCGTAAAACAAATATAATTTAATACTATGCATTGTAAATACAATAGCTATGTCCACACTGTGCACTTTCATCTTCAATTTTCAGTCAGAGGGCATGCGTCGCGGGCATGCCTCACGTTCGCTGTTAACTGCGCCATAACGCATGCTCTCGACGAACAGAAAAAGGCACAATGTAGACAGATCTACTAATTAACAAGCGTTGTAGCAAGCCAGTTTTCCGTATCGCTATACCAGCATATTTATATCAGCTTAGATACAAGTTGAGCGTCCGTGGCCTATTTGGGTAGTCTTTGGTTCGCACTCGCGATCCCGGGTGGCGGCGTGTACCAATGAGACATTTTCTGATCTTAAGTACACAATACGGACGCTCGTACGGTGAAGGAAAACATCGTGAGGAAATCCGCACATGGTTGGTCCCAGACGTATTGACCCGTTCTTTCCTCTGGACTAGGCGGACTATGTTGCGAGAACGCCGTATGTGCTTGGGCAACCATATTACAGGCATTTAAAAAAATTGTCCCAGGCACTACAGTATTTGAAGAGTGGTTACTTCACTCTGAAAATACTGTATAAATCATCCACAACGGATACAAAGGCCTAGTTTTATACCAGCAGAAATACAGGACTTTTCACTTGGCAAGCTTTTTATATATTTGTTAATCCTTTATTTGCACATCAAACCAAACATACAGATAAACATAAATCTTGAGATCTACATCAAAATTTTACATAGAATGTTGTGTGGAATTGATGTATTTCATTCAAAACGATAGGTCGGAGGATGTAAACAATTGAAACGAACCAGCAAAATGCGTAGCACGTATCCCTGTGTCTGACAACTGCATACAGAGTTCAATCTTACTTTGCCAATCAGCGTTCCCCTTTATAAAATGTTTGTTTTGTGCGTGTTTTTATTACAGACAATTCGCAAATTGTCTACACCAAATAACGTGGAATTTTCCGACGTATGCGAAAGTTTGATTAAATCGAAACGCCGATATTAAAAGGATATTTTGTGGAACCACTTTCGGCTATTATGCCTAGCTTAAACTTTAGTTATTAGAGGGGTAAGTCGTTGTTTCCTAATTTGAAAAATACATTTTTCTTAAGAGGGAACGTGGGTGCAAGAATAATAGAATTAAATAAACTATTGCCATCACGCATCACCCTGCGCCGGCACGTGTATTGTGATAGTGACAGTAAATCGAGGTAACGTAGTCCTCTAATTCCTCCTTCAAAATAGAGCATATTTTTATCTATTTATTATTGGAACGAAGTCCCTTAACGCGCGTTGCGAAAGGGTGCTAGACGGAAAAAGTTGTAACGACACTTTTTGACCGAAAATTAGTACCTGCAAAGTAAGGGTAGAGGGCGTTGATGTGGCGATGGCGTCGAGTGGCGGGAAATTTAAAATTCTACCATTCCTCTATGGTGCGTTTTTTTATAACTTAGTTCCATTTGGGTGTCCTTTGACACCTTTCAAGTTATTTTTTTTTAATATCCTCAGGAAGAGTGAGTTTATGCCTTTACGTTTTTGTTTTATCTTAAAGATCTTTCAATTTTGTTTTATGGTCGGTGGATTGGCGAGGTACGGGGCATTCATTTTTTGTGATTTTTGAAGGGTTATATTATTTTATTTGTTAGTAAGTAAATTTAGAAAAAATCGAACGTAGAGGCATAGCTTTAACAGATCCCAATATTGTATAAAAAATCCTTTGTCTAGACGCATTGTCCAGGGAGTAAATTGGAGAATACGTTTGTATAAAATTTATAGAAAAAACAGTGCTAGCGTACCCTCTTAAGCTGGATCTTCTCACTGGGCATTTTTTGACTTGACATACAAAAAAGAATGTGTATAATATCAATAAGAAACAATATTATAATATTATAAATTTATGTATGTAATCATAATTTGCGAACTCCTAACGATCCTGTCAAAATAGTGTTTCTAAATTAATTAATATAATATGCTTCTAAATTCATATAAAAATTATAACGCGCGCGCTCCAACGGCGCTACAAAACGCTTAACGATAAAACTAGTACTTGTTATTAGACGGGCACGCCTTTCAATCTTATACACATATATATATATATATATATATATATATATATATATATATATATATATATATATATATATATATATATATATATATATATTATTTATTCCCACCCCCCTAACATTATTAGGGCTTGTTATTATTCTTTAATTTCTTTTTTCTTTTCCTTCAATTTCTTTTTATTTATTTTAGTCTTATTTACTGATTTCTTAGATAGCTGTTACGTTAGTAACATAGAATATCATTGTAGCTATTACATTAAAATATCATTTCGTGATTCTTGTCACTCTTATACAATTTCCTTTTTCTTTTCGATTTTTCATATTAGCCTATGTAAAATTATCCTTCATACAATATGGTTCCCATAATCAGTTTCTTACAATTTTCCATATGTTCCATTTAATAAATTTCTGATTAATAAAATTCCAATGTGATAAGTACAAATTGTAAATAAAAATTACCAAAAATAAAATTTCAATCCACATTTTCAATATTATACAGCAACAATGTCAAAGATAAAACAACGGCACAAATGTAAAACTATCCTAATATCACAGCTAACCATTAAACTAGAACCTAACTTTTATCACACAGAATATCACTGTTTTTCTTACATACTGCACCCACAATCTTCCTGCAAAAAGCCAGGAATATGTCCCGCTTTTTTCCCCCCAGGATGGATGGCAGATTCTCACCTGTCATCGATGTGTCCAATTTCTGTTCAATATCATATCTATTGCTAGCAAAAATTGGGCAGTCGAGTAACAGGTGAGGAACCGTCTCCTCAACTCCTGGCTGACACAGGCACGACGGATCCTCCTTCAACTTGAATCTGTGCAAGTAGAAGGCGAATCCGCCGTGTCCAGTCAGAATCTGTGTGGTGTAGTGTATGATGTCTATCTTTTTGACTATTTTGTATGCAGCGGCAGCGCTTGGGAAGAAGAGCTTCGTGACTCCAGCCGTCCCTCCCACTTCGTATCTCCTGTCCCATTCCTTAATCGTATCCTCTCTTAAGATACGCTTGACGAATGAAACAGGACACAGATCGTAGTCGGGTTTCCTCCTCAATCCCAGCGCGGCCTTCTTGGCTAATTCGTCAACTCTCTCATTCCCTCTCAACCCTACGTGCGCCTTGATCCAAAACAAGGAGACCTCCCGCCTCTGCAATGCAGCTTTTCGGAGGGCCGCCCTTGTTTGCACTGCCAGGGGATGAGGGGAACTAAGAGTGACAGCCTGGAGAGCCGATCTGGAATCGCTGAGGATTCCGACCTTCGCCAGTCCACTCTTGCAGGCTATAGTTACTGCTCTTTGGAGCGCTAGAAGTTCGGCTTGGTAGACGGTGCAATACGGCGGCAATGCAAGCTTGACGGCCTTTGTCTCGGCCCCACCCTTCCATACGGAGAGTGCGGCTCCAACTCGACCCTCAATCTTGCTGCCATCCGTATATATCCTATGGACGTGGCTGTTGACCACGTCTGCATATGAGTCTTCATCTACCAACCCGAACCTCAGCTCTACCTGCTCTGCCGGATGTGGGTCCTCAATCGCAGGAGCCATTCGCTCCACCTCCCTGTCTCTTAGTGCCGGGTGTGGTACTCCCTTCTTGGCCTCATAAAGCCTCGATGCTTCGAGTATTCTGAGGTCAAGAGGGAGTATCCCAGCCAACAGCATTGCAGAGTTCAGGGAGACGGTTCGATATGCTCTGCAGATCTTCTGGGCAAAACCCCGTTGGACGGAGTTGAGCCTTTTTTGGACCCCCATCTTTTCCACGGTGGGTGCCCACGCTGCTGATGCATACAGAATAGTCGGTTCTATGACCGCAGTATAAATAATCCTAACTATTTGGGGGTTAAGCCCCCAGCTTACTCGAACGGCTTTGGCTAGCTGCTTGTATCTTGCGATAGCTTTTTGGCATACGTTGCCGACATGTTCACTGAATGTTACTCCGCTGTCGATGGTAAGCCCTAAAACCTTAATCGAATTAAAATATTTAATATCCACACCCCCCATCGTGAGTCTAGGTGTATCAAATTTCAGTTTCCTGTAGTGTTAGCACGGCGACCAGCGGAAATGCGAAAGTATGGACAAACTGTGGAAATAAACCTAAGGTGCCGTTCCGATCTTTTTTCGTTCCGAAAAATTCAATTAAAATGCCACTTTATGACACACTATAGTACATGTCATAATGTAGGATATTATTTGAATTTTTAGAACTATAGTCTGTCATAAAGTGGCTTTTTAATTGAATTATTCGGAACTAAAAAAGATCGGAACGGCACCTTAAGTTTATCTCCACAGTTTGTGACTATAGTCTGTCATAAAGTGGCATTTTAATTGAATTTTTCGGAACGAAAAAAGATCGGAACGGCACCTTAGGTTTATTTCCACAGTTTGTCCATACTTTCGCATTTCCGCTGGTCGCCGTGCTAACACTACTGGTGGAGATCATAGCGCATGTTTTGTGTGGTGCAAAATTAAGCTTATTTGCCATACCCCATTCTTTTATTTTGTCCAACACCCTATTGGCTTTCTGCGCTATCTCTAAAGCTGTCTTTCCCTCAAATACTATCACAATACCGTCGGCAAAAGCCTGATTAAAGACCTCCATCTCCTCTAACAAAATTAGCAAGGGGTCCAACAAGAGGTTCCACAGGATCGGTCCACCGATGGACCCCTGTACGCACCCCTTGTCGGTCCCCCTGCTAACCTCCACTCCAGCATATCTCACATTCACTCTTCTTCCGCTCAAGTAGCTACTGAACACCCGCCTCAGGTTCCCCGGACACCCAACTTCAGCCAACCGAACCTTTATGGCTGGCCACCAAGCACTATTGAAGGCCCTTCTATGTCCAGTGATACCACAACAGAAATTTTCTTCTCCTCCCTCAGCTTTCTGATGTGGTTCACTAACCTATAGAGGGCGTCTTCGGTGCTCCTTTGGGGCATGAAACCATACTGGTTCGGGCTTATTTTGGGCAACAGGTAGAACCTAAGTCGGGCGACCAGCATCTTCTCGAAGATTTTTCCGAATACAGGAAGGAGGCCGATCGGTCGATAGGCTTTTGGTACCCGGTATGATTCCTTGCCTGGCTTTCTCAGCACCACCACTGTCGCCTGCTTCCACTTTCCGGGAAAGTAGCCGACAGTGAGGCACTTATTCAGCAGGGCAAGGAACCATTCCGGGTTACAATCTACAGCGTGCTGGCAGATGTCGGACGTGAGACCGTCCGCCCCGGGGGCCTTTTTGGGGTTGAAGGCTCAAGTAGCGAGCTGGACGGCTTACGGCTCTCTTCAACTCCTCCATAATGAAAGGAGGGTCGTCCGGGCCCGTCGGCGGTTCGGAGTCCAAGGACTCCGCACGCCGGCGCGTCCGTCGATGTTCCTCACTTTCATCACTTTCCAGGTCCGCGGGGTAGAAGGTCTCCGCCAACAGTTCTGCGGAGCTTCGGGCGTCGAGGGTCTCACTGCCCCTTGTTAGGGGCAGATACTCCTCCCGCCCTCTCACTCTGTTCAGCACTCTGTAGATGCCCTCCCAGACCCCCTCCCTATCCTGTTTTCGGCAAAACTCCTTCCAGCTCGCTACTTGAGCCTCTTTCACTGCCTTTTCATACTTCTCTTTCGCTTCCAGGTACAGCCCAACTACGCGGTTTCTGCGATCAAGCGCTGCGGTTCGGATCCTGCGTTTCTTTGTGGCGACCTCCTTCTTCATCTGCGCGAGCTCATCATTCCACCACGGCAAGGTGAATTTCTGTGTGTGTTTTTTGGTCGGCATAGTGTCTCTGCATGTCTGTGTTATGGCTTGTGTGTAATTGTTTATTATGCTTGCTTCATCTATTTGTTGTGTGCTGTGTATTGAGTCAATCGCTTGTACAGTCAATTGTCTGTCTGACATCAGCCGGGTCAGTTTCTCACGAAACTGAGTCCAGCTTGCCTTATGAGTGTTAAAGATTCGTGTGGTACGTATTATGTTTATGCCTGTGGATTTCTGTTGTCTGATGCCGAATGATATGCCGTTGTGGTCCGAGCTCGTCAGACTCTCCTCCACCCTCCAGTCGCCCACTCGGTCCAGCAGATCGTCGGAGCACGCTGTCACATCCACATAGCTGGTGTACCTTTTACCCCCTCTGACGGTATCGAAAGTTGGGGTGTCTCCGGTGTTGAGTATGTGTAAGCTCATTGCTTCCAGTACAGCAGAGACTTCCCTTCCTCGCGGGTCTTTCTTGTCGCTACACCACCACGGGCTCTTCGCGTTGGCGTCGCCTCCCAAGACCATCTTATCAGATCCCAACTCTCTTCCTATCCGCATAAGATGGTCCAGGTAGGGCCCCACAGGCTTATCGGGCTCGAAGTAGAAGGACACTACAACCATCTCCCAGGATTTGGTTCGGAGGGTGGCCACAACAATGTTGTTGTTGCTGAGGCGTGCGTGCAGTTCGACATCCAACGTGTCGTCGAATACTACAACACACGCCTTAACAACACCGCCCCCTTCCCCATCGCTCTGGTAGACCCTCACTCCGTTGTATGTCCTCATACTCCGAGCCCCACCTATGTAGGGCTCTTGCAGCAGCGCTACGCTGGCCTTACGCTTGGTGGCCTCGAGTAATAACTCCCTTGTGGCGATTTGGCTCCGCTGAAGGTTTGCCTGCAATATTCGGTACTGGAAGTACTCACCGGGGACAACCTTAGCAATACAACACCGCCGATCTGGCTAAGACGTCCCACCTCTTCCTTTCCGTACATCCTCTATCAAAAGCGCTGTGTTCCTCATTGCCTTTCTTAGCCTTCATGCAATTAATGCATTTGGGCTTTTCTCCCCGCAGCCACTTTTCGCATTCAGTCTTCAAATGAGGACCGGCACAGTGGCTGCATCGTACCTCTCCTTCCTTACAGTACCTCCTGGTATGCCCGTACCCAAGACAACGGGAGCACTGCACTAATGGACTATGGTCCTCAACTTTCACTCTCAATAGCCCTATTCGGGCGTATCCTTCACCCACACACCTCTTCCATACTTGTGGGCTCGTCCTAACCACTAGATGGTTCTGTAGGAGGTTCCTTGCACGCATCATGTGTACTACCTCTACCTTTTTCTCTTCCTCCTTCAAGCCTTCAAGGATGTCCGCTTTCTGGTTAGAGAACGCGGTGACGAAGTCGGGTATGTCACACTTCATCACATCCCTGAAAGCCAGGAGGGGGTTTTTATTCTTCACATCTTCCACTATTAAATTCTCACTCTTTATGAGTCTGTCCCTCACCTTGCTTTTTTCTTCCTCCTTAATACATCCTATTACAACTTTCCTATTTTTTACCTTCCTGACCCTCTCCACCTTTACCCAGCCGTCCTTTGCATCTACAGCTTTTCTGATTTTTTCCAGCACCTCTTCTCCAGTCTCTTGCTCGTCCTTGGAAGACACCATGACTGAGTGCAGTGCCCTTGCCTCCTCAGAAGGTTTCTCTACGAATCCTCTCGAGGCAACGCTCGCATAACTCGCCGGTTTGGCGACAGTCATGTTGTTCTCCAGTAACGAGCTCAACTTCCCCATTTTTCCCTCATTTTCCTTTAAACATGTCTTCATTTCCTCCATTTTTGTTATCATTTCCTTCATTCCTTGTGTCATATTTTCTCTTACTAATCTATTTTCTTCTTCCAGGTTTCCCGCCAGTGTGCTGTCGTTTGCGCTGGTTGATCGGGTGGGATGTATCTTCCCCGGCCCTCCGTTGCTCCGTTTTCTGACACTGATGAGCTCATCCTCCAATTCTTTTACGATATGGTAAAGCCTCTCTAAAGCGGAAAAAGCTTTTTCTTTGAGCTCCTTTTTAAAAGTTTTCGAGCAATTTATACTGCTTTTCGCTCGCATCAGACAGGCCTTACCTTCGTTGGTTCTAGGTTTGTTGGGGTGGTTGGGGCTACAGGGTATTACTAACATAGTAGCATTTTTATTAACTTTAGGTTTCGTTGTTGGCGGCTCTGGGTTGGGCTTGGGTTTATCTCTTTTGGATGGGGGTGTTACACTCTTAGTTATTTTTAGTGCTTCATATTGATCTACGCTTTTCCGCACTATGGAGGTTTCTGTTGGCTGTGACTGGGCTCTGCCCTCATCCGCCTCGTTTTTCCTCGCTGGCGATATCGTAAACGTATCACTGGCTCGCCGTAATTGGGAAGTACGTGGCATCATTTTAATAGGGGGGATTTGTCAATCTCAATTAAAATTTAAATAAATAAGATTCAAATTATAAATTATAAATTAAAATTAAATTAAATTGAATTATTAATAAATAAATGTCAAGGTGTAAAATGTCATTAAAATAAAATGTCAAAATTACCTACTCTAACAGTTTCCCCAATAGGGGGATAACTGACCTATTCTAGCTAAACAATATATTATGTTGTGTTAAGGGTTTCCCTAAGCGCACTTTACAACAATACTTAAATTTCAATCTTATATTACAATACGGTCAATAATATTGCACAATACGTGATTTGCACATTGCACAGTAAAATTGATCGTCTAGGTTAGGTTAGGTAAGGGCTTAGAGAAGTCACTAAAAATAATGAATATATTTATAAAGAGTAAAATATTATTATTTTGAAGAAAACTTATCAACACAAAAATATTGTATGTTGTTTTGGTTAAGTTATATAGAGTTCAATTTTATCAAGTTTAAAAATTCAGCAGCACGTAGTGTTTCGGTTTGAATCGACGCTACATAAAAGGAAAAAGAGGTGATAATTTATTCTGTTACGAATCGTTTCTATGAAAACAATGCTAATACTCAGGAGACAGGAGTGTTCTCCTGCAAAATCTTCTAAGGGACTAAATTATATCACCGTATATTCTATGAATATTAAATTACAATAGTTTGATGTTGAGAGTAACTCAATATTTAACAATATTATTATCGGTTGAACCGACTAAGTGTGAAGAGGAAACAGACGAATCAACTGACACACTTTCGAATTTATAATAATGGAATGGATCCATTATTATAAATGATAATCTCCTTAATAAACAATAATCCTCTTAGTAAAACAAATATTTACGTCGCATTTATGTATAGTTTTCACTATTCATAGTCCGCTGTATTTGCCTGTCATTTGTAGTTTTCAATATGGCAGATAGAGACAAGCAGACAGGTAGAGTTTTTAAGCTACTGCATAGCTTTTATCGCGGATTTTGAGCGCAGCGACCGAATCAAGAAATTCCGTAACGAAACATTTTACGTTGTTAGTGGCGGCCGAAAAGGAAGATCTTCCGACCGACAGAGATAGCATGCTCGGTTAGGCCGAAGCCCACTGACGTCAGTTTCAGACGTTGTATATATCTTGCCGTTCTCCGAAACTTCGATAGCGCGATGCAGGATTGTTAGGTGAATTGTGGGTACCGCCACAATCTAATTACACCCCACTCGCTGTGCAGTTAGCTGCGGTTGATAAAACATGGTAGGTATGCAATAGGTTTACCGCGGCAGTCCCCGAGTGCCACAAGTATTTTAAGTAACTTTGTAAGTTTAATGTTAGTAAGGGGGATAGGCAAAAATATAGTTCATACTTTCAAAAGCTAGCTAAGAAAATGTTAAATTATTTTTATTATTATTCTAATATTTCATACAAGCGCTGTGACTATTCTAATCACTTTAACATGATTTATATCTTAATCAACTACAGCCATAGTTCTCTTGGCCAGATTGATTTTAATCACCACCCGTAGGCACCATGCCCATGGACCATACAACAGAATGATAAATAGTTAATGGATACAGGCGTTACTTTGCGGAAATCCATAGTTTAAATTTAGTTCGTTATTATTTTTAGCAATTTTCGCGTTTTCGCGGAATGTTGCTAAAAATAATAACAAAATAATTTTTTTATACACAATGATAAATTATGATTAAAATGTATTAAGAACAAATTGATGCTCTGTTCATATTCTAGTAATGTAATTTTATATTTAGTCTGTATAAAAAACTTGTTAATAATACTCCAAATGAAAGTAATAAAACTTTTAATTTACGTACGTACCTAAAATAATTTCATAAAAAATTTATTTCTATGAAATGTAACTAATCTACAATTTCAAATATTTCACTTGTACGTACAATAATTTACGTTTTAATTTTATTCTCGTTGTTCAAAACTGTTCTCTACATTTATTTTGTACGTTCTCTTAACTAAGCCTCAGGAATCGTGCAAGGGTTATATTACATTATTAAAATTATCGGATATCACACGGTTTTTAGCTCACGGAAAGAGGATAGGCAACAGACGGCTTGTTACAAAACTTGCATTCACGAAAACAGCGATTTAGGGCCGTATAAATAGTCAGTACTTAAGAAGCGACCCGGTCTCAAGACATGGTTCGGCTCTGTGATTGGTCCAAATTTTGATAGCCAACCTATCACAGAGCCTGAACCGAGTCTAGAGACCGAGATGCATCTTAAGTACTGACTATTTATACGGGCCTAAATCGCTGTTTTCGTAAATGCAAATTCAGAAACCACCCAAAAACTCCTTAATCCTTTATACCCATGTAAATGGGAATTTCCAAACAAGAGGATACTAATAATAATTATTGTGTTACATACAAGCAGTCTTGAGACTTTGCGATAGGAAGGCGGTAAATAATCCCAAATTTTGCCCATTGCGCATCTGAAATATTATACGAGACACAACTGCTTAAGTTTTGTCTCGTATAATATTTCAGATGCTTACAATAATTACGTTACGCGTTTAGACAGCAGCGACTCTCCCATCCATACTTTGCTCAAGAACTTTTTTTTTAATTCGTACAAACGTGATGACGTACGTTTTTTGTCGCGACGCTGGCACCGCTGTTTTAGTGGCCTCACATAATTCTCAAGCGTGATCACGAATTCCTTGCATTTCGTTGCAACACTATTTCCATTGTCATGAAGCTTGTTTTAGCATACGTAGTAATTATGGAGACTATTGCAATACTTGAAAATTAAAACATACGTGGGAGAGCCATGTATCGGCACGAATGGGCCGGCTCGACCGGAGAAATACCACGTTCTCACAGAAAACCGGCGTGAATCAGCGCTTGCGCTGTGTTTCGCCGAGTGAGTGAGTTTCGCGGGGGCCCAATCCGGAACCCCTACCCTATTCCCTTCCTTACCCTCCCCTATTCCCTTCCCTTCCCATCCCTACCCTCCCCTATTATCCTATTCCCTCTTAAAAGGCCGGCAACGCACCTCCAGCTCTTCTGATGCTGCGAGTGTCCATGGGCGACGGTAGTTGCTTTACATCAGGTGACCCGTTTGATCGTTTGCCCCCTTATTTAAAAAAATAAAACCCTTTTTGACGTTACTAGACTGTGTTTTTTTTTAAATAGGCAATGTATCGATCGAAAATCGAACGTATCGAACAATACTTGCTCCAACAACAGTCGAGGATGAGCTGTAGATTATTTAGTATTTACTCTCGTTTTTACTTTATTTCATTATAAAGACTGTAAAATTAATTATTTAAGATGATCTAGAGATCACTCTAGAACCTACGAGATAATCTCTGAGCGCACTTTAACTTTCATTAAAAGAAAATTATTCATAAGAAAAAAATTTATACGGCGCGAATTATTCATATTAATTTTAAATAATAATTCATCGCACATAAATAGCGGTCTAATTTGTTAAATTGAAATTCACAATCTAAAATGATATCGCGGCATGATCTCGAATGTGTCAAAAGCAAGCGCAGATATTATCTGACGTGATTGAGTGTTTTTGTTCAAATTCTAATTACAACAAAGCTGTTAAGAGTTCATTAATTATTACAAGACTCCATGTTAATTTTTCCGCACCAAAATACTTCCTTAATTGAATTAAGCGATTCCTGTTCACTGTCACTCGACTGACGAAAACGTGACTTCTCGTGGACTCGGAAAGGACACAGTTTTTTGTAATATAATCGTTTATCTAAGTCACTTCAGATCACGAGAGCTTGTGCTTGTGTTAGGGAGTTACTTGTGGTTAGGCCTGTGTATAAAGTGAACACACATCCTTGAAAATCGATTTCTTGTTTGTTATTTGATTCAAGGCTTATTTTCAACATCCTACAAGGAAACTGGTGCTGACTGATGAAATTAAATGGAAATGAAATTAAATGCTCACTGACTTTATATTAACACGTCTTTATTCCCACACTTGACTAGCACTGTATCACGTAATAATAAAATTAAGTCATTAAAATTAAATATTATGTGGTGTGTTCGTCTTTACGTAAGAAGAAAATACCCATACTAGTATTAAAAAATAGACAAAATTTTGTATGAAGTTACTTTAAGGCCCGGAAAACGACAAAGTATATTTTTTATAGCGGCAGAATGTATGGTAATATCGCGATAAACGAAAAACTGCGTAACTGTCTTTTGCGCTACTAGTCATATTATACAGGGTGCAATTAAACCTTCCTGCCAAAGGTATTTCGTAGGTTCCCGCTGTCTATCCCAGTTCCCAGGTATTGCGAATAGGAAAATTTGGTAAGTCATCCTTTAAAAAAATCCAGTTTGTGTATTTTTCATAATATTCTAAACAATAAAATTTATCAACGATCACAATCAATCAATTATTATTATAAGCAGCTTTAGGAAAATTCGTCAAAAAGTACGTACTAAATTTTCTGATCGTAGGCGATCGGATCGAAATTCCGCTGATCTCAAAAACTGATTTTGAACAAGGAGACCCAAAAAATAGAAAACATAATTCCGCACAAATACCCGGGTTCCAAAAGGATCAAATATGGAAATGCTTAGCTTAACCTAAATCCATTATTGAAGTAATCCGAAATCCGAAACGAATTCTGCTGTGTTTTTTTAATCCGTGCGTTAGGTTACAACTAAGTCTTAGGGCCGATTCACACCGGAATGACAGCTGCGAGGCGACCACTTTCAGCGTCATATGATTTTAAACTTTATCTTCATTATTGTAATACATAGTATCGCTTGATAAGTCTACGGCTGCCCGTGGCTGCTCGCGGCCGCTCGTGGCCGCTGGCCGCCGCCGGCGGCCGCGATTAACGATTTCTCAAGCGATACCATGTATTACAATAGTGAAGATAAAGTTTAAAATCATATGACGCTGAAAGTGCTCGCCTCGCCGCTGCCATTCCGGTGTGAATCGGCCCTAAGATTATCTTGCTCTGATTGGTAACAAAAACCTTTTTATGTTGTCAAAAAATACAAAATACTCTATGTATTTTTACCAATACGCTGCTGAAAGATTAAAGTTATAAAGCTTACGGTGTTAGCTGTGGGATTTATTGGTGGCAGTAAGTTAGGTAAGTAAACGTTATACATACGAGTATAAATATTATGCCTACAAATATAATATTTTGGTATGACTAAGGTTATACTACTCTGATTTGTATGACTGTAAAAATGAAGAGGAGAAGATTTTACAAAAGCTTAAGATGCTTCAAAACACGTCTTTCTAAAAACATTTAGGTTTTCGGTTTAAAGAGCAAGCAAACCACGAGCGAACGACGGGCGTTTAGTTTTAGTGTTTCAGTTTAGAGAGCCATTTCAAACGTTTGCTCCCCGGGTAAACAACTTAAGGTTTTAATTGAAAGAGAAAAATTCGCCACTTGCTTAAATCTTAAATAAAACATCAACATCATCTTTAATCTTTAAAAAAAAAAATTAACTGGACTTCTCGCATTTTCGTTCTCATAGTTTAGAAAAAAAATGTAAATGGTAGTAATATTATTACGGATGGTCCAGTAGTCTATTTAGATTGAAATAGATGGAAACGGAGTGTACAACATCTTATCTAAGAATAAACTGTAGTAGATAAAAAAATAATTTGTAAATATTATACTTAGCATGCATGTTAGATTAAGTAAAAAAAATCTACCCATACACTTCCCTGGGTAGTAATTTGAATAAATATTAAGTAAGTAATGAACTGCAGTAGTCATCATATGTTAGAAAGTTGTTTTATTTTTTTCTCGTCTAATGCTAAGTACTCACATACGGCTTTGCTCGATAGTTTTACTCGAAATCGAGCAAAAACCACCGTGTGGACCGCAAAACTCACAACTCGAAGTCTCGCATCGAGCCAGTTTGAAGGCTCGAATCGAGCCGGCTTGACAATTTTTTGACACTAGTTTTTATTATTCATAGCTAATTTAATTCGAACAGGAGTAAAACTATCGAGCAATGCTGAATGTGTGTACGAAAGCCCGAGCCGTGGTTTTTACTCTACATGATTGCTCGATCGAGAAAAACTGTATGTGAGGAGTACTTACACTTAGATTCTTATGCGACTTCTTCTAGCCGAGATAATTTCGAGATAGTTTTCGAAGCGCTAGTAGGTCATAAAGTTGGACAATTTTAAACATATTTGACTGAAAATTAAGTAGTAAAATATTTTCATGATTGTAATATAATATTATTATATCATCGATGTATAATGGCAGCATAATATTTTGATCTAATTCAAAAGTCATAATTTTTAGAAATGAACAAAGAAGTTTTAAGATAAATTAGAAAAAAAAACAAACTATTTACAAGGTCTATAACCGTTATAATTATAACGGAAGAAACAGTTGTTGGTACAATTTAATTTATAGTTTTATGATTGTTATAACTTAATATTAATTGAAATACATTTAACATACCGTAGACATATTTCTTAGATCATTACTAAATTATTTCACTGTTGAATAAAGTAGTTTATAATATGACTTCCTTTGTCTTGTCGTATTAAGAGGGCGACTAACCCTAAAGTGTCGATTTTATAATTCATTTTTATACTTGAAAATAAGCCCCGAATTGTTTCATATTTTAAAAATAGATACTACATTATATTTCCGAGAATTCGATCTGAGCAAAAACATGATATCTTAAAATTTTCTCGATAGAAAAAAATCACAAAGATGCATCTAATTTTCACGAATTTTTCATTTATTGTCATAACCGTGCATTGAACTAAGTTAATATTTTAACACACTGTATAAAATTCTATCATTGAGAGATCGACCTAGCGGATTTTTAAAATGTTGTATATTTATCGAGTTATTGAGAAAAAACTAATTTGGCGATGAATCCGCGTCGTTCTTTTTCACCTGGCATATGAAAGACGGGCGTGAGTGTGAAGAGAGAAGGACGATCTTTGATTTTTGGGGTTAGTCGCCCTCTTAACTCTACTAGAAAGTATAAAACCGTATTGTACACCTAATCCAAAAATACCTTTTATTTGATCGGTAAATACAATATTCAGGTTTTTGACAGATATTTTTTCCGTATTGTCTGATGTTCACAAAATAAAAATACTAGACCGACACGAAAACCAGTAGTAAAAGTAAAGTAAACGTAGAGAAAATAATATTATGGTTCGTGTAATATTATATTACCTACACACGTTGCTGCTCGCCAGTTTTGTTATGCTGGAACTTGGCTTGACACGCTACCACGTTTCTAGATATTGTACTTCTGTACAAAGTAAACTGTCATTTATTATGTCATTTTCCATTATATCAAATTAAAAAATACATCTCCTTATCAAATTTCATCTATATCGATTCAGCCGTGTAAGCGTGAAGAGGATAGGCAGACAGAGCTTTTTTCGCTTCTACAGCTGTTGTACTAGAGGTTTACTAACATTATAAATACGAAAATGTGTCTGTTGTTACTTCTTCCTGCCCAAACCGCTGAACCCGGACCTGTTTAGACATGGGAGAGCCATGCTTTGGCACGAATGGGCCGGCTCGACCGGAGAAATACCACGTTCTCGCAGAAAATCGGCGTGAAACAGCGTTAGCGCTGTTTAGCCGAGTGAGTGAGTTTACCGGAGGCCCAATCCCCTACCCTGTTCCCTTCCCTACCTAATAGGGGAGCTATTACCCTATTCCCTCTTAAAAGGCCGGCAGGTGGCAACGCATCTGCAGCTCTTCTGATGTTGCGAGTGTCCATGGGCGACGGAAGTTGCTTTCCATCAGGTGACCCGTTTGCTTATTTGCCCCCTTATTTCATTAAAAAAAACATTTTGTTGACACTTTGAGTCCCTAGAAAGGACATACAATACTTTTTATCCCGGAAAAATGTACGGTCCCCGCGTGATAAACGCGTTTTGGCATGACGGAGGCGCGTCATCTATTGATTAAATACTTCCGCAGCAACTATCGATGTCTTATTGTAATAACATTAAGCCATAATATTTGTAAACCATGTTATTTTGTAATATAAATTTGTTTTGTTTAAGTAAATAAATAAATACTTTATCACATTTTTTTTCAACTTTTGTCTCTGGGACTCAGCTGATCTCAGACTGGCCGTGTAAGAATTGTCTATTCAACTATTGTGGCGATACGGCTAAATCTGATTCCCCTCATCAGACAACAGGATAACACTGCGTAGGCTAGTGCATTACCAGAGCTACTACGAGCTTAGCCTTCGAGATTCAATTATACCCACTACACAATATGTAACCACTTGCCTTGATGCATGCGCCGTGATTCAATGAGGCAGCAAATTATGGCATTATTGGCTTGACGTCACACACACCCCGCTGCATTCTACGCTCATTAATTAATTATAATATCTATCTGAGTCGTCTCATCTTGAAACAACTACTTTAGTAGTACATTATTGTTTGACTTCTTATTCGTGCCTTATAATACAGGGTGTAATAAAACAAAGTAAGTAATAATACTTTAGGGTGCGAATGAGTGTATATCCTGTATAAAGTTAACAATATAGCCAGTGCCGTAAATAGCATTTCCCCCCCCCCCCCTCGAGTCGACGCCCTAAATAAAAATAAAGAATAAAAATCTCTAGAAGTCCTACACCTTTCAGCCCCATTCAGCAATCACAGTCAATCTTTTGAAGTTCCAAAAACAAACATTGAACTGCGAGCGTAGTAAACAATGTGTGTTCTCTCACGGTAATTATGTATGGTAATTCTATCCATTTACGTTGTAATGAGATAAACGGTTAATCAGTGCGGTGAGGCATTTTAAATATATCCTCGACTAATTACACTAGTAGCTTCAGTGTGAATCGCGGCCTTCGATCTACATGACCAAAGACCATGCATGGCAAACTCACTATTCACCTGAATAGCTCTAAGGGTTTTTTGCTTCAATGTCAGATCCTACTAAGGCTTCGTTACGATTGTACTAAACAGCAAAATTTTAATATGATCTATCATACTTTATTTTTAAAAACTTTTATTTAACTTGCTCAGTATGTAAGTATGTATGTTACGGTGGAATTTTGGACCTCCATTTTGAAGTAGATATATTTAACTGAACTAGAGATCGCCCAATGGTCGAAATTAGACCTTACCTATATTTTGTAATATTGACTTCATCATAGTTTTTTTCAATTCTTGTCTCTGGGACTCAGCTGATCTCAGACTGGCCATTTAAGCATTGTCTCATAGTATCTAAAATTAAATAAAAAAACAATAATCCATTTTTAATTTGTCAACTTGTTGTCAAATGTCAACAGACTTCAATCATATATAAAAGAGTATAATTCGTATGTATAGGATTGTCACTCAAAAATCTGTCATTTTTCCTAGTAGTAGTGTCGTAGTGGGTGTAACGTTTTATTTGTTAAAAATATATATGATAAAAGCATCATTTTAAAATAATATTAGCTGAATGCGCTCCTTCACCATATAAACTATAACTATGCGAAATTTCATGCACCTACGTTTCCCCATTTTTCGTAAAAAGGGTTACAAAGTTTTTCTCTCACGTATTAATATATAGATGAACTGAAATTTTGCATACTCGTTTATTATTTTGATTATTAAAAATGTATTAACTGACTTTCAAAAAAAGAAGTCCAATGCATATTTTTTTGAAGCGTCAGTTCATAAGTCACAACAAGATGCTATGTGATGCGGCGCTGCAATTTAAAGGGAAGTTACTTACCACCAGATGGACACGTTTAATCCTTTCCAAAGAGCAAGCGCCGGACTGCGTTTTGGCGCTGCTTTTGCAAAACTTAGATCTTCTTGTATATGAAAAATATGTGAAGTCGAATACTGTAGAACCTGATTTTATTTTAAGGCGGTTAAAATTGTCTTAAATGCAATGCTGACGATTCTGTATCTGCCGACCCTAATACGAATCCTTAGCCTTAAGGGGGCGACTAACGCTAAAGTGTCGATTTTATAATTCATTTTTATACTTGAAAATAAGCCCCGAATTGTTTCATTTTCTAAAATTAGATACTACATTATATTTCCGAGAATTCAATTTGAGCAAAAACATGATATCTTAAAATTTTGTCGATAGAAAAAAATCACAAAGATGCATCTAATTTTCACGAATTTTTCATTTATTGCCATAACTGTAAGTTAATATTTTAACTCATTGTATAATATTCTATCATTGAATGATCGACCTAGCGGATTTTTAAAATGTTGTATATTTATCGAGTTATTGAGAAAAAACTAATTTGGCGATGAATCCGCATCGTCCTTTTTCACCTGGCATAATGTGAGTGTGAAGAGAGAAGGACGATGTTTGATTTTTTGGGTTAGTCGCCCTCTTAAGGCGAGCACCTACCTCACTATCACGCTACCTTATTATTTATTATTTAAACGATAACCTTGCACACAACCGAAGTCGTGTATGTATCGCAATAAGATTCATTTTAACTTAGCATAAATTGTAGTTTCGAGTGGGAGATCATCTCTATGTTATTTTTGTCAAAATGTATCTTATCCTAGTTAATACTTATTTTTCGAAAGTAAAGATTTTTGTCGGAGGTAAGTTTGTAAATTAATTACATCCAAAGTATTACGTTTTATTAAAATGTTTATGATATTAACCCTTTTAAATATCGTGCTTTATATCTCATATTTTTTACAGTTCGTTATTATATTGGAACTAGGTAAGCCGGGAGTCAATAAATAACAAAACGGGGTTTGTCCTCGCCTTAATCACGTTTGCACAGATGACAGAGTATAGACAGATGCTTTTAATCGAATTTTATACGCCGTCAATAGTTTGTTATGTTAAACTAACACATCTATAAAAGGCTTAACTGTTGTATATTTTGTATTTAAACGGCCATTAGTAGTCATGACCGCCCATCTTGCCAAGTACTATCGTTTTATGTATCTTACATTCCTATTCTATTGTAGAAAAATGCTAATTGTATCAGTTCTGCCCCAAAATATACTGTAATACTTCTTGAATAGGACAAGAAGTTTCTCAAACTAAAATGTTATATTATATACGTACATAAGGTATTGTATAACATTTGCGATAGTTTTGGCACGTTTTGGGCCCTTTTGACATAATATTGTGATGATTTCGACATTGATTTTTTTTTTGGATAAGTAAAGTTTTTTCACATCGGACCAATGCTTTATTTTAAAAACCTGGCAGACTAAAATAACATTCTGATGTTAATCAGTAATCACAATATCGAATCAATTAGTATGCATATGGATCGTGCCATGTGTATTTGGTTCTGTTTATGTTTTTGTTCTATTACAAGCTGTGGTTTATTGTTATCATGTAATTACCATAACCGATCACATTTAGTATATTGCAGTTCAGATTGTGCTGTGACTGGAAAATCGTCTATGTAGTGTCTCCCAATACATTACTAGACAATAATTAATCATTGTCGGTTTGCTAAGCTAATTATTAGTATAGCTAATTATTATTATTATAGCATTTATACGTGGGAGAGCCATGCTTCGGCACGAATGGGCCTGCTAGACCGGAGAAATACCACGTTCTCACAGAAAACCGGCGTGAAACAGCGCTTGCGCTGTGTTTCGCCGAGTGAGTGAGTTTACCGGAGGCCCAATCCCCTACCCTATTCCCTTCCCTTCCCTTCCCATCCCTACTCTCCCCTATTACCCTATTCCCTCTTAAAAGGCCGGCAACGCACCTGCAGCTCTTCTGATGCTGCGAGTGTCCATGGGCGACGGAAGTTGCTTTCCATCAGGTGACCCGTTTGCTCGTTTGCCCCCTTATTTCATAAAAAAAACGATGTATTTTGAGATGAGAATAAGCTACCAAAACATACTAGGTTTACCAATGTACTAATTTATATTTACACATACAACACTTATACAACGCTTTCTTTAATTTCACCATAGAATAATTTTTGCTACAACGCATCGTTTTTTAGTTATTGGCGAAAAACCAAAAATTGAGACCATTGCCGCCCCACCTCCCTCCGGCTCACCTCCTAGACGTCAGGACTTTTAGTATGTTTTGTCCTTAACCACCCTGAATAAGTTCCTGCAGAAATTGCTTCGGTTCTCGCTCACGCATTCTACAACTACCTTGTTGAATGAGCTATTAGATTAGTTTATCATGAAAACGCTTTCCTACTAAAGCCGTTATTATTGGCTCTATCTAACTCTATCTTTAATCTACACCCTTTATACCTTTTATGCTTAATTTGTGGGTAAAAATTAGCTATATAATAGATGAAGCATTTACTCTGATCATAGATATCGTGGATAACTGACTCTTGATGTTCCCGAAGTTTTGGCGAGGCAGAGCTGCTTCTACTACCATCTCCACGGCCAGAGCGTGTGTTTAATACTCCGCACTCCGCAGAATGAGGACAAGCTTTGTCGGCAGTAAAGGGATCAAAGAAGTAGTTTTCGGCGCCTAGTAGAACATTGGAAATTACTAGCATCATAAATTCTGGATATTCGTATTCAATAAGTTCCCTTTATTTCAACGTGCATATAACTTAGGTGAAATTTCTAACGCGCACCTCAAAGTTATTTAATGTTGCTACGTTAAAATTAATTACCACGAAAGTGGGGAGATTGTTGGCGGCGTTCCCTGCTCTTGGCAGCGATCTTGAATATCAATCTGGTTTTATTGCCGTATGTGGAGACCGGAGACGTCTCTAGCTTGGCTCGACGTTTCGTCTGAGCGTTTGCTTGTCGATTGTTAGATAATATTAATGGCATGAGTTTGCTTGAAATTATTTTTATATGTGCTCGTTCCTCGTGAAAAGGAATTCATACGTAACTATTTTGATCGATGACGAGACCGTGATACTTGACTGACGCCTAAATTGTTTTCAACACTTACTTCATTCTACTTATGCACAAAATAATATAATGTAATACTTTACCTCTATTTTTTAACAAATACTTTTACGGGATATTTGATTGATAGATTTTATTTTTAGGGGTTTTTCTTTCTACTAAAAGTTGCAATATTTTATAACTAAACACATTTCCGTATTTACGAATCGGAAAAGTCAAATCCATTTCTAAAATGGATGCAAAAATGTTTGGAAGCGTCCCGGTCAATATGGACGTAGAAATTGAATGATGCTATTTTATCTTCGAAACAATATGTTCTCTATTTTTTGTTTGCCGTTTCTGTTTGCTTCCATCCAATCGCCTTTTCCCAGAAACTAGTTATACTATAGGAGTTTAATTGGACTTTCGCATTGTGCATTTCTACTAATAGTGCATACCGGTGGCACTGGACTTCTAAGGGCCAACCCACACTTACCACAACCACACCACATCGCAACCACAAAATGTCGTCGAGCAGTGGTTACGTGTGAATGGTGTCGCTGCAGATTTTTGTAGTTACCACAACGCAACTGCGTTGTGGTACCGACAAAATGTCGACGTGGTTGCGTTGACGCCAGTGGTTGCGATGTGGTAATATACTGTAATACTTCTTGAATAGAAGAAGAAGTTTCTTCTCAAACACGTACGTACATAACGTATTGTATAACATTTGGGATAGTTTTGGGCCATCTATATATATAAAACCAAAGGTGACTGACAGATTGACATAGTGATCTATCAACGCACAGTCCAAACCACTGGACGGATCGGGCTGAAATTTGGCATGCAGGTAGATGTTATGACGCAGGCATCCGCTAAGAAAGGATTTTAAAAAAATCTCCCTCTAAGGGGGTAAAATAGGGGATGAAAGTTTGTATGTAATAATACTGCTTAACGCGAGCGAAGCCGCGGGCAGAAGCTCGTTTTGACATAAGATGTATATTTTAACATAGCAATATATTTTTTTCTTGGATAAAATGTGTAATTTCGTACGTACTTGTACGAAATTCAATGAAACGAAGGGGGGGGGGCGGGGTGTGGGCGGTGTGCGCGCACTGTCATTGCATCGATGCAACGTTGTGGTTGCGATGTGGTCGGTATCACACAATGGTCGGTTGTGGTACATGTGGGTTGGCCCTAAGTGACATTTTGTACGGCACTATGAAGTTCTTTGTCTTGTTTGCACGGGACTGACTTTATTATTCACTGGATGTTTCGTGTGGCTCCGCAAAATGTATCCAGTGTCTTTCCCCGTGGTCTACTCTATATTTGTAGTAAATAACATGAAAATCGGTCCTGTCGTTTGTAAAATAATCATGTTCAAATAATAATTATCACCGCTTTTTCCAAAATTTTCCCTCCCATTAGTCGTTCAACGTACGGTGATGTTATATAGCCTAAAGTCTTTCTCGATTAATGGACTATTAAACTCAATAATAATTGTTCAACAACAAATCAACAAAATAACAAACTCCTTAGCTTTATAAGTATATATACATAGTTAGAATAAAAAGTTGTGGACCTCTGACATGTCATTGTGATTGCGCCAGCGTGAGTGATATTGTACTACCGGCAGCCGTTTATGACCGGTATGTGGAACCATTGGCGCAAATTTCGTGAATGTTTATTGCTTTAATAACATGTTTTGGCTTTGAGTGGAAACAATAAATTACTGTTGCTGTCTCTCTCCTTGTCAATTATGAAACAAATTACAACGTATCATTTAGGAGACAATAGTTCCTGTTCACTAATTGTTTTGTTGGCTCATGCGTATGTTTATTATTTAATTTTGTTGTTTAATTTTATGTATTTTACAGCCCGCAACTCCGTTGCGCCAAAATTACATATTTCCAGGTTAAAAAGTCTCTTCTATGTCCTTTCCCTACCAAACGGCAAAATCTCTTTAGCGGCTTGGAGGTAACATACAGACAGGAAGTATGGAATATGGATATTTTGCCACTATTTATTTATAATATTTTATTCTTCACTTCAAAATTACAAATCGCACGCTCAAAATCAATGTTTTTATATAAGTATACAAATATTGGGTAATTAATTGTACTGTTTAAGTGGACGTTACACTTTTAGCGCATCGTGTATGTTACTTCAATAGTACAACAGAAAATGTAGTACCTATATAAAATAAAATAGGTTTATTTCAGGTATAACCCATAGAACCCATTAAGCTAACGATCACCTAGCAAAACATATTATTAAATGTAAGCTAGAGTCGGTATTGATATTAATTATTGCGATCCATTTAATACCGAATCTCGATTTAGATCACAAATTCCCATTTACCATTACATAGAGAATATATCAAATATAATATAGATGTAGTGTTGAGACGTGCGCCCGACGCGGACGTTGAGTGTTTAATATGTGCATGGCTGCAGTATACGACGTTACTCAGGACGCACCAGTAAATTGTATCAACACTATCTGAGCTAACTAGAACTGATGGAGGTTCCATATTAACATAGATATTTCCCTTTCATATATTTAGCTACGATACTTTAAGAATACTTTTACGAGTAGTTTGTTTTCTCTTACTTTTGCATATTTTGTTTCTCACGTTTTTATCCTTGTGAAGGCGTTATATTTCCAAAGGCTTACCCAAAAATTTAAAGGTATTATTGAGTAAGGCAATCATGGAATTTAGCCATATACTAATAACATGAATGCAAAAGTGTGTATATCTGTATGTCTGTTATGTATCTTCACGCCCAAACCGCTGAACCGATTTTGCTGAAGTTTGGTATTGAGATACTTTGAGTCCCGGGAAAGGACTTTTCATCTCGGAAAAATGTACGGTTTCAGCGTGATAAGTAAACGAATTTTGGCACAACGGAGTTGCGGGACTCACATTGTTAGGAATAATTATTTTTATTATAATAACATTGATTATAGTATATAACTTGTAAAGTAGTCCTTAGGGCCGGGACACAAAAACACGATACAATGTTGTACGATGTCGTGTCGTAGTTTTTTACGACGCGCGTCGTAGATTTCCATGACACGACGTCGCATCGTGTCATGGAAATCATGAAGCGACGTTTTTTTGTGTCGTGTTTTTGTTTCCCGGCCCTTACTCCTTATAAGTTAAGCCATGTGTGGCAGCCCTGATGTCCCTGATGACGTCATTATATCTTTCTCTAATGGCGGTAACCGAGGCATAATTACGTGCAGCACTCGCTCGCATACATCACGGAAGCGGTTGTAGGAAACGAGCAGGAGTGCCCAACCTTTTGTTCCATTGTTATAAAATAACATGCATGTGACACAAAACACCCCACGACCGATGTGTCAATCATATTTAACAAAAAATCATGACGTGAGTCGTGATATACTAATATGTTTAATACGAATTAGAGGTATGACAGGTGACATAAGTACACAAAATAATATTGCCAATTGAGAACGTTGACATATAAAGATCCCACCTAGTATAGGTTCATATCTAGGCAGGTTAAATAGAAGTTGTTAGTTCGATAGTTGTTATTTTAGTTATAGGATGTGATAACAGATGGCACTATACAAATTTTGTAGTCCGCTACATCGCGCTATCGAAAACTTTATGTGAGCCTATATAAGCCCGAGTTAGTTTCGAATAAACCGAGTTCCAACAGCAGTGTGGTGGTTTCATTGAGGTTACCCTACGCAGCAACATATGGTGCCGAAACCAGGGAATTAAGTGAGTGAGTAGTAAGTGTAGTGGACAGTGAAGAAGTGAAGTGAAGTGAATAGTGAGTGCGGCAGACAAGGTAGGAACCCAGTGAATAGTGAGTGCGGTGGAACAGTGAATAGTGAGTGGACAGGACCCAAGTGACTAGTGAGTGCAAGTGACAGGACCATCGGATTGCAGTGACAGGGACCCTCGGATTGCAGTGACAGGAAGCTCGGATTGCAGTGACAGGAGATTCGGATTGCAGTGAGTAGTAGTAGGTGCAAGGACAATAGACCGTAAGTAGATTGTAAATAAGAGACTCTTCAAGTTAAGTGGCTTGGACTTGTCAGTTATATGAGCTGTGCGAATTGTCTTCCGTGAAGTTTATGACAGTAGTATTTTGGCGCTATTGCGATTGACATAATGGAGTCACTTTTACCGGAGCAAAAGGAAATTGGTACACAGATAAGCAAAGCTTTTCCGTATTATAAAAAGACAGCTAAAGACAAATTAACTTCAATTTATATTGACACCAGATTGGAAAGCTTAGAACAATTATGGACAAAATTTAGAGAAAACCATTATAAGATTGTAAGCGCTGTACCTGAGCCCGAAAGATCGCAAGTAGCTTATTTTGAGGAAGAGTGGTTTGACACTGTGGAAGAGAGATACATTGAATACAAAGCTAAATTAAGATTAGATATGATTAAGAGAAGTGAGATAAGAGATGCACCTGCGATTTCTGCATGTAACCAAAGCTGTAATCCCGCAAAGCCAGAGGTTAAATTACCCCAAATCCAACTTCCAACATTTTCGGGAGCATACGAAGAGTGGCAAAGCTTTCACGATATGTTCCTCTCGCTCATTCATAACAATGACTCTTTAAGTGCTGTGCAGAAGATGCATTATTTGAAGTGCGGTTTAAGAGGCGAGCCTGAGATGCTATTGCGAAGTATGACGACTACCGAATCAAATTACGCTGAAGCATGGGACAAATTAGTTAAGCGATACAGCAATAAGAGATATAATGCCAATGAGGTTTTGAAAAAGCTATTTTCATTGAAATCCGCAAATAGCAAATCCGCAGCCGCAATTAAGAATTTACTTGACACTACTGCCGTTTGTTTGAAATCGCTACAGAATTTAGGAGTTGAGACGGATAAGTGGGATGTGATTATGATTTATATCACCGTCTCAAAGTTAGACTATGAGACACGAACGGAGTGGGAGTCGGAAGTAAGCCGTAGAGAGTCAGATGATTTCCCAACTTGGAATGCATTAGTTACATTTTTAGAGAAGAAATTCAGAACCTTAGAGATGTTGTCCGATTCCAAGTCCGGTCGCCGCTTGGCATCGTCCAATGAGATTAAAGTCCATCACTCTTCAACTGTCCAATATAAGAGAAGCTGCGTAATGTGCGAGAAACCACACTTGTTATACCAATGCAAACAATTTGGATCTAAGTCTCCTCAAGAGAGAACAGAGTTTATAAAATCCAAGAGGCTTTGTTTCAATTGTTTTGCACTTACCCACAACGTCAAGAATTGCCATCAGACTGCGTGTTGCCGACGTTGTGGTAGGAGGCATCACACACTGCTGCATTATGAGAGAAGTCGGCCTCGAGAGAATTCCAGTCAGCCAACTTCATCCACTGGTACTGCATCCAACTCAGTAGATGCAGTTCACAGTCATGAGAGAGAAACTCCAAAATATGAGACGAAAGTAGTAGCTAATTTTGCCAGTGAGAATTACCAAAAGCATAACAGAGTGTTGTTACCTACAGCTTTAGTGAGAATTAAATCACAAAATGGCTACTGTCAAAGTGCGCGTGTGTTAATTGATCAAGGTTCAGAGACATCCTTTGTTGCTGAGAGTGTAGTGAAATCACTTGGTCTTAACCGCAAACCAGTTAATAGTTTAGTATCAGGTGTAGGTCAAAGCAAAGAGAATATATCTAAGAGTGTTGTTACTTTTGAGATAGAGTCACTTCATAATCGTGACTTTTATTTATCGATTAATGCATTTGTTTTAAATTCATTAATATCATTTCTTCCATCTTCCAAAGCTTGCATCCTGAACTGGCCAGATCTCGACCACTTACCTTTAGCAGATCCTTGTTATAGTTCACCTGGAAAAATAGACATTATTCTAGGAGTAGAGGGTTATAGTCAAATATTATTAAGTGGTCTTCTTAAGCATTCATCACCCAGTGGTCCGATTGCTCAGAATACCCAGCTAGGCTGGATCATATCAGGCAATGCAGGTCGCACAAGAGAGCAAACACCAAGAGCTATTAGTTATCACCTGAAAGTAAAAGAAGATAGTATGCTGAAACAATTTCGAGATATAGAGAGAAAGCCAGACATAAAGGAAAGGAAATTATGTAAAGAAGAAAAGAGATGTAAAGAAATAGATCAGACTACAGCTGCAAGAATTACTATAGGCAGACATGTTGTGAGATTACCCTTTCGAGATCCTGATCCACAGTGTATGTATGATAAATCCAAGGATGTCGGAATAAAGAGATCTAAACAGTTCTTAGGAAACAAATTTAACAGAGATGAGTTTAAGGAAGTACTTACCACGATGGATGTTGATCACGTAGCACAATCCCGTAGAGTTGCACGTTTTCACTGATGTGTCTCAGGTGGCATATGCTGCAGCCGTGTACCTAAAGTCTAAGAGGTAAAGTGGTAATACTTACCTATATATCGTTGCAGCCAAACCTGTTCAAAAGCTTATTAGTACTATTCCAAATTTTGAGTTGTGTGCAACTATGATTGGAGTAAAGGTGTTGTTTAAGGTATTCACAGATTGAAGATACCTAAGGAGAAGTTATTTGCCTGGTCCAATTCCACTCTACTTTTAGCTTTAGCTTGGCTTCGAAGAGAACCGAGTTGTTAGACCACAAGATAAAAGAGGTTTCCGAAATTTCGACCAGAATACGACCACTGGATTCACATTGCCACAGATCAAAACCCACTGACTGTGCCTCAAGAACAAGAGGTACTTCGGTCAGAGAACTGAGAGCACGATTTGTGGTGGTATGTTCCAGACGTAATGCAAGTGAGTGATATTCCCTGTAAGAAAATAGATGTCAGCCCTGACATAGAAGCGAGAACAACCACGGTGCTGGCAATTTATCCTAAAGAAGATTTGTTTAGCTGAGACTTCCAAACTTGAGTGAATCCAGAGAGTATTATTATACTGCATGAAAAGAGTCGGAAACCTAAAACAAAAGAAATGGACGAAGTATTTGATAGAAGTTTAAAAGCTGCGCAATCATTTTATTTCCAAGATTATTTAATTTGTCGGAGAACTACGAGAAGTGTTACGAAGAAAAACCAACTGCACCCCCTATCATCCATTTTCATTGAAACGGAGTGTTCAGGGTGGGCGGCCATATTACCCAATGTTCTTTTTCTTACAATGAGAAACAATTTTGCCTAGTGACTCGCTCGTCAGAGAGAGGGAGAGTACTAGCAACACTTACCTTTTTTGAGCCTGGTGGAAGTCACTTAAGTTTTATATCCAATCTACTTTTTGAGCGAGAACACAGATAATCCAATGCCCTTGACGTCCGATCACTTTTTGATCGGTAAACCACTGGATACAATTTCAGAACCAGATTATACTGAGAAGCGTCTAACTGGCGTTCAGCGATGGAAGCTTACTCAAAAGATGGTTAATGTGACTTTAAATAATATACTTAAATGTTTCCCATAAAATGCTGTACCAGAAGTTATTGATTTTGTAGTATTTGAGATCAAAATATTTCATCAGCTAGAGATGACTGTGTATGAGATAAGAGTAGTTAAAACCATGCAGGTAAAGACAACCTTACCAGAGTAGTTATTATTAAACCAGTTATCAAAAATACTATCTGTGAACGTCCATATAATAAGTTGTGTTCATTGCGAAAAGCCTAATAAGTTTTGTTTAATTTGAGTTATGTTTTTACTTGCATTATATCTTGTGTGTCTACTGTTACTTAATTGTGAGTTTGAATGATAGTGTAAAATTGTTTACTTTTCAAGTTTCATGTGTTTAAGTTACATTGTTGCTCTTTACACCAAGGAGATTGTTGATATTTATTGTTAAGTCAAATGTGTGAATGTCAAGTTTGAGAAAGTTAACATTTTCATGTGATTGTAATAGCAACAAGATGTAAGTTAACTAGCTTTTTTCTTTTTATAAGTTTGAAAAGGAACGAGTCCTTTTGGTGGGCGGGATGTTTAATACGAATTAGAGGTATGACAGGTGACATAAGTACACAAAATAATATTGCCAATTGAGAACGTTGACATATAAAGATCCCACCTAGTATAGGTTCATATCTAGGCAGGTTAAATAGAAGTTGTTAGTTCGATAGTTGTTATTTTAGTTATAGGATGTGATAACAGATGGCACTATACAAATTTTGTAGTCCGCTACATCGCGCTATCGAAAACTTTATGTGAGCCTATATAAGCCCGAGTTAGTTTCGAATAAACCGAGTTCCAACAGCAGTGTGGTGGTTTCATTGAGGTTACCCTACGCAGCAACAAATACGATCGATTAACATGTTTTATTGATAATGTCATGTTGTGTTTCTATTACGATATTTTAAGCTTTGCCAGGTTTATAACACAAAAAAATTCTAATATCTAAATTTATAAAATTTCTAAATACTAATATTATTATGGAAATGATTAAATATTACGGTATCTGCTTGTGTAGCGGAGTATGCATAATAATTCAATTAGGTTATATGTGCTTGAAGCATAATTAAGATGCATCGCTGGATATAATATTACTCAAGCGGCAGTACAATCTTAAGGACATCGATGTAAAACTAGATGCACGGTAAACATTGTTTTATATACTTAACTCAGTTTAAAAAAAATATATATATAAAATAATTATTCTTTAATAAAGAGTTTAAACACCTCTGGTAATCATTCTGTGCTGGAATCCTAATTAAAAATCGCTTTTAATAATTATTGGAAATAGCGAAATTAAAGTGTTCTCAATTGCAATTAAACAGCAATTTTGACCATCGTTAAATATATACAGGATGTACCAAAAATAAGTGATAATACTTTAGGGTGTGTACTTGTTCCTTGTAGAGAGTTCATTGTGAAAGTAGCAGCGCTGAAATACTAAAAAATTTTTTCACTTTTGTTTGGGGATACTCGGGGCTCTTGCCCATACAAAAGTGAAAAAAAAAATTTGGTCTTTCAGCGCTGCTACTTTCACAATGAACTCTCTACAAGGAACACGTACACACCCTAAAGTATTATCACTTATTTTTGTTACACACTGTATTAATAGTGAGGCTTTGATCCACTTCGGTATATTTTTTTTCCAAATTTGAAGGCATTTTATTTTCCTTGGCCTAGCAAATTAAAAGCACTCACAATGAATTCTTACAAACTGTTTTAGTAAGTTTCACAATAATAGTTTTTATCACAATCTGAAGATAATCTTCGCTGCGCATTGAGGACAATGCCAATTTACTTAGTTATTATTACTTATGTGGGTAAAATAATGACTGAATATTATTACCTATTATGGAGCTCGTGTCATGGTCACCGGTTCAAGGAAACAACGCTGAGAGCCGAGAACACAAACAGTAAAACAACGTTTAAACCATAGTTTAAACTTAAGAGTAGATTTTGAGAGTCCGTAGCTTTAAATGGAACTAACAGTTTTACCCACAATTTTTAATAGCAGAAGAGCGGATTCACTGTTTGACAGCTCGACTCTTCTGTTATTAGAAAGTTACTCGTACAAAATATTTGAAATAGTTATAAAATAACTTGAAGATGACTTGAATGCAGGTGGTAAAGCAATACTGACGTAAGCAGGTTGGTTGGTTTTCATGTAGAAAAAGGGTCAAAAGGTTTATAGACAAATCGTTATGAAATAACGTCTGTTATGTTGTGTTTTTGTGGTGTCGAAAATGCTGAGACGTGAAAACGAAGAAAATAATGGTGGCTTAAAAACAACTCATATAGAGTGTCGGCAAAGTTTCTTTGTAAAATTAGGGTAGACGATTTGTATGCTGTTTTGCCGTTCTCATGGTTAGAAGGTTGTGAAAAAAGTGCAAAATTATTTAAAAAAATATATTTTTATTGGTTGGAAAACAAAGTTTGTATTGTAAATGTTTCATAATATAAAGTTACTAAGACGTATTTTTCTAGACCCTGCAGCGAACTTCAAATCAAATTCGATAACGAAGGTTTAACTGTCGTTAACAATTTGGTGTTACTGGCTCCAACTTGAGGAATGGTTAAGGGCATACCTGTCGCTTGTTTTATCAACGTAATTTGCAAATCACGTAGATTACATATGTAATGTGTGAGATATGAACAGAGGTGTAATGAATAGCGAACATTTAACTTAATAAATTAAATATTCAGCTACTGAATCATAGTGATAATATCAATTTGAATATGAAGGCGTTCATAAATCTCTAATAACTTGTACGAAGTCATATCCAATAATTAGTATGATGAAATCGTATAAAATCTAATTAATCTACAAAATTGATTGAGATTTGAGGTTCAATGGTTAATATTTGTAAGTCATACATTATATATTTTGAATGTAATTTAACAACATTACAATGTAATATTATCATAATTTAAAATATATTACCATGAAAACCTTACTTGGTGATATAACTTACAAGTAGATTTTTGTTTTCATGAATTCTAAATTTCAATCTAACTTTTACAACTACATAACAATTGTAAATTATTATTATTAACAAAATATTCCGAGAGCATGCTTGTTTTCGTCAAACAAGTTAAGTCGTTGTTCACAGGCTTCGGTTGTCTGTGGCTCGTTTAATACAAACTTAATTTACAGTTGATTTAGATTTATTACACTTGGTACTTCGCGACAAACAACAGCACATTAATCCTAATACGAAAGTATCAAAAGTTGTGTGTTGTTTTGAGTTTGTTCACCGTCGTTAACTATGAGTAATGAATCGTTCCGACTTGACAAACTGTTCAAGTGTAACACTGCATTTTCTGTTTTGCTGTTAATTGATAATGTAACACAGCACTATTAAGGCTCTTTTGGTTCGCGGTCAAAATCAGAGGCCGTACCCAAAGACTTTTATCAGTTTAAATAGAATTCTTTGGCCGTACCACGAAACCGTTTTGAGACTCAAACAATCGTACGAGAATGCCGCGTCCTACTCTACTAAACGAGAAATTACATTGTTAGAGCAGGACACGGCATTCTCGTCCGATTGTTTGAGTCTCAAATCGGTTTCTTAGTAGGCCACAGAACTCAGTTAGTGAGTGTACTAAAAAAAAACCACAGAAATTTCATGAGTTCTAGTATTTAGCACGGCATATTCAGGTGTGAATAGCTGAAATAATTGGCGAAGATGAAAAGTAGACGACGAGGAAGGACATACACTATTTCCGAAAAATGCACGGTTTTGAGGTATTTTAAAAGCTGCAGTCACAGGGAACAGCTAGTGACTTATACAGCACACATTGTATTGGCACTAAAGAGATAATCTTGTTGTTTGTGTGAAATTAAAAAGTTAAGAGAGCTTTATAACACACGCCTTCTCAAACTTCACCTAATGCTTATACAAAATTAATTTTATACAAAATCAAATAATTAAGAAGGGTTTCCTTTGAGGAAATTGGTACACGAGGGTTACTAATTAAAACACTCATTAACGTTAAAAACACTTATCGACAGCTACGTCGTAAATCGTAGCAGTGTTGTGAGACGATATGAAATTTGTTTGCACAGGTAACCTTTTGTTAACAACATAGAACTTTATATTTTCTTACTACATGACCCGGTGAAATTCGTATCACTTTTCTCCTAATATACCTTCCCAAGTTCCCTGTACATACACGAATGCTTTAATGCCAAATCCGTTCAGATCTTCTCGAGTTTTGGCGATACTAGCAAAATCATTTAAGTTATTTTTAACCGACTTTTTATTTGTCTAAAGATATGAGGTTTTAATTTCATGACATATTATTATTACTGCTATTCAAACACGATACACGAATAATCGGCCAAGTACGAGTCGGACTCGCGCACGAAGGGTTCCGTACCGTTATAGAGCAATTAAAATATTAGGCCAAAAAATGTGTTTTTTGTTTGGGAGCCCCCTTAAATTTTTATATTATTATCAATTATTATAATTAGGGTCTTTGTGAAAATTTCAAGTGCCTACTTACCTATTGTCATTATTGATAACGAGCAAAAAAGGCCAAAAAAATCACGTTTGTTGTATGCGAGGCCCCCTTTTATATTATATTTTATATTGTTTTTAGTATCTGTTGTTATAGTGGAAACATATATATTATATATGTCGTAGGATGATTTGATAAATCCGTGTTTTCGCGAAATCCCTAGAATTTTCGCGAAAATTCGATTTATCAAATCATCCTACGACATCGTAGGATGATTTGATAAATCGAATTTTCGCGAAAATTCTAGGGATTTCGCGAAAACACGGATTTATCAAATCATCCTACGACATATACACAATCTGTGAAAATTTCAGAAGTCTAGCTATAGCAGTTCTTGAGATACAGCCTGGAGACAGACAGACGGACGGACGGACGGACAGACGGACAGACAAACGGACAGACGGACAGACGGACAGACGGACAGACGGACAGACGGACAGACGGACAGACATCAGAAGTCTTAATAATAGGGTCTCCTTTGGGTACGGAACCCTAAAAACCTTATGGATCCAATATTAGGATTTCTCATGTTACCCTAGCACGGTCACCAGTAGAAATGCGAAAGTATAGACAAACCGTGGAAATAAACTTAAGGTGGCGTTCCGATCTTATTTCGTTACGAAAAATTCAATTAAAAATTAAAATGCTACTTTATGACAGACTATAGTCCTAAAAATTCAAATAATATCCATCTCTATTACATAATTATACTATATAGTCTGTCATAAAGTGGTATTTTAATTTAATTTTTGTCGGTCGCGATTGGCCGTAGTAAAGATCGGAACGGCACCTTTAGTTTATGTCCACAGTTTGTCTATACTTTCGCATTTCTAGTGATGGCCGTGCTAGGGCTACTGGTAGCAGGATATAGGTAGGAAACTTTTAGGAAAAAGCGTCCTAGCGACAAATTTAAATATATCGAATAACCCCATTCGATTATAAATTTACAATATTATCGATGGTAACCAAATTTATTTTTATTTTCAAACTATTGCATAACTTTTATCACGGACTTTGAGCGCGGCGAAAGAACATAGAAATTCCATAACGAAAATAAACCTAAACGAGGGGGTGTTACCGTGCTTCAGTTAGGCAGATTTCTGCTCGGTGTGTGCGTGCGTGACTAGACGTACATGCCAATTATAATTCAATAAGTTAATTAAAAATGCTATTCAAAAGTTTTACCTCGGCAGTCTCCGAGTGCGAAACGTATTTTTATTAGTAAATACCATATTTCGGTCTACCATTGAGGTCGAGAGCTTTAAACTTGCCCACGTTGTCGTAATATAAGGCTCGATAGGAAGCATCGCCTGATTTAATTATGTTCTCAACACCTTCCTACATGTCGCTCCAAATAGAACGATCTGTCAGCGACGCTTTGTTCCTCTATTGTGCTATTAATGTGAAGCAGTTTACCGGCTCTGGGCGGAGCCTGTATTGTAACATGCTGCCGGGATGACTAAACGGTATTTCAGAATTATATTTGTGAGTCATTATCATCTGGAATCTAAGTTGAAGAAGTAAGAACCAAAATTTGCCCGCAAGTTACACACACACACACACACACACACACACACACACACACACACACACACACACACACACACACACACACACACACACACACACACACACACAAACAAACAAACACACACACACATACACACACACACACACACACAAACAAACAAACACACACACACATACACACACACACACACACACACACACACACACACACACACACACACACACAAATTTTCGACTTCATAATATTATATTTAGTGAAGATACTGTATATTACGCTAGTAGCATCTAAACATCGTTTTGACGCAAAAACTACTAAAAGGATCAATAAAACCCATTTCCGTAACACAATCGTATTTAAAACTGACAAACTCTTAATCGAAAATTAATTGCTACCTTCGCCAATTAGTAAATGACTTTTAAACTATTTAGTGTCTACACACTCTAGGCCGAAAATACGCGGCCGAAGTTCGGCATGATTACGCAAGCAATGCGCTACGCATGCAATACGCGACGTAACTTAGGCATGGTGTACGTCATCGGTAATTCAAAATACATTGCAGACGTAATCATGTCGAACTTCGTGCCACGTTTTTTTGGCCTAGTGTGCTTAGACACTGTATAACAATTATTAAGTAGATGACGCCTACAACTCCGTTACGCCAAAATTCGTTTATCTCGTGGGAACCGTACATTTTCCGGGATGAAAAGTATTCTATGTCCTTTCCCGGGACTCAAAGTATCTCCTTGCCAAATTTTAGCAACATCGGTTATGCGGTTTTTGTGTGAAGAAGTAACAGAAAAACAGACTCACTATCGCATTAATTATACTTAATAGAACAGTATGGAAGTATGGATGGAAATACGAATGGAAGTATGGATGGAAGTATGGATATATTATATATTTTCGTTTATAATATAAACTAGCTGTCCCGGTGAACTCCGTGTAACTTTAAAACCTTCCCTGGACTTCTACGAATATTTTAAGACTAAAATTAGCCCAATCCGTTCAGCCGTTTTCAAGTTTTAGCGTTACTAACACAATTGAAAATCCATTTATATATATATAGATATTGAATCGCATGCTAAAATTATCAATGGGTATTAAGATGAGTCGCCTGATTGTTATATTAAATGCCAAAGCTTGACCTTTAGCGAACAAAAGGTTTTGTCCACATTGTCCGAGCTTCGATTCGCTTCTGAATAACCTAATTTGTAATTTCAGGCTTTTCATAGTTATGTTTACAAGAAACAGTTGCTTTAGAAAATATTTTTATAGGATCTCTATTAAGGCGTAATGGATTCCTAAATATTTGCGTTCAATAAAAGTTAAAATTACTAATCAAAACCCTTTTGAAGTGAATGTTATTATGGTCTTGGTTATTGTAAATATTATTTATAAAGGATTCATCTAAGTCAGGTAGGAGTTGCTCTGGTTTTTCTTACAGGTTTAATTTACGACAATGCGTGCTAAACGATTGGCGTTTGCTAAAATGCTGTAAATGTATAACTATTGGACTGAGGAATACTGGGAAGAGGAAAACAAGTTATTTTAATTGCATTTTTTCAATTATGAAATTAAAGGCGTAACCTTAATATGACCTTTTATACACCGGCTGCTAAAGGTACCTCTGGATACAAGAGATTTCAGGGTGGAGCTAAATACCATTAAGCACATTGCTGAAAATAACGGCTACAAAAGAGGATTGATCGACAGAATGTTAAAGAGAGCTAAGAAAAGAATGATAGAAAAAATGCTGTATAACCATAGAGAAGAAAAAGAAAAAACAGTAAAAACATGGGTAAAAATTCCTTACATTGGTCCATTATCCTACAGATTTCAGAGAATTCTGCAAAACAAAGATACAAAGGTAGCGTTTTACACCACAGGGTCCCTTAAGAATTTATTGTGTAACAATAAAGACAAATATAATATCACGGACAGCAGTGGTATATACTAACTTACCTGCGATACATGTAGTGGAGTATATATAGGCCAAACAGGTACAAAATTTAAAACAAGAATCAAAGAACATCTAACAGCATGGAAGAAGAAAACGGATAGATCCACATTTGCCGAACACTTAAATACCAATGGACATCACTTCAATCCCGATAAAAACATCGAATATCTACATATATTGCCGAAAAGCAGGAAGATGGATGCATTAGAAGCACTGGAAATAAACAAACACAAGAAATATGGGAACCTTTTAAATGATCAGACATGCCTCTCAAATTCGGTGCTATTACAGGACATTTAAAATTTATTTTAGGACATTATTTTACATTTGACATTAATTAATTTAGTTATTAGAGATTTTATAAACTGACATTGGCATTACTTTGACATGTTTTTTATCAATTTATTATTTTGTGACATTATTGACTTATTTAAAGATTGACGTATTTTTATGAATTATTATTATTGTATTATTAATTATGGTTATATGACATTTAATTGATTTGCTGATATTTTTAATGTAATTATTGTTTTTAGTTTATCAATGTTATAGGTATACATTTAAAATTTAATTTGTGATTTTTGGTAGAAAATATTGTTTATGGTATAAAAATTTTACTGTATGGTAGAAAAAATTTGTGATGCTGACAACCCATTTTTTGTTTACAAATTTTTTAAAAATTTAAAATTACCTGCAGTACACCTGATGATGATTTTTTCGAAACCGGTCGTGTATTTAACAATTTTGTAATAAATATATTAAAATAAAGTGGAATAAGTGCAAGGAAAGTGTATAATTATTTAATTACTATGACCTAATTGACTCAGATCCTTTAATACTACTTTAATACAATTCCCAGTTTGTTCACCGCAGGCGACTTGAAAATTTTTATGAAAGCTGTGTTGTTGAACGAGTGAAACCTCCTTCGTCGGTTACGATATGGCGGGAAATTAGCTCAAAGGGGAATGTTCGACTACATTTGGTTGATAAGGAACCACGCTTCAAGACCAAAACCTGCGAGTTTTGCAAATTCCTCTCTATCACCAGATGGCTGATTAGTAGTCAGACGGCACTAACTGCATAATTATGCAGGACTCTACAGTCTACACCTTACAATAACGCCAATACAAGTCACTATCCACATCGATTTCTGATATAATAAACAAAATATGATCACGTCATGTGAAAATAGTTACTTAGAGTTTTCCCAGGCTAAAATATAATTTTTTGTAGTAAAATGTTGAAAACAGTCTTCTTGTTCTAAATCATCTAAAGAACATAACTGCACTCATAACTCAATACGTAATTTTTGTGTGGGTTAGCACACGAATGCTTAACAGCGTCCAATTATATTTTCCTCGCGCAAAATTTCTAAGTCATAAACGTCAGTTTCCAATGACATTAGCGTCGGTTATGATCCATGAAATTGGTCGGCGTCTGAAGGCTCCAGCAACTATCGCGCTAATAACCCTCAAATAACAGGCTCCGGATGACGTGTAATTGCCATGATAATTCACCGTAATGGCTGGCTTTATGTTCCACGTTAATTTACGTTTTAATTATCCTGGTTTCTCTGTCATGAGATTCTATTGGCCTCCTTGATTTGATACTCCCAAATTGTAGGAAAGCTCATTTCTAAGAAGACGTTTTGAAAGACCGTCGTGCCCACAGTAAGAGTTATACAGTTTTAATTCTTTAACAGAAATAATCAGAAATATTGTGGTAATACTAATACAATATCAACATGGTTGCTTCTTTATAATATTATATATATATATATATATATATATATATATATATATATATATATATATATATATTATTATTTATTATGTATATAGAATAGGTATCACTTAATATTTGGCAATTAATAAATTTTATTTCAATTATGTTCTCCTAATATTGTAAAGCTGAAAAGTTTGTTTGTTTGCTTGAACGCGCTATAATCTTAGGAACTACTGGTCCAATTTGAAAAATTCTTTCAGTGTCATTTATCCCATTTATCCATCCCATATACCAATAGAAGCGAAGAGACAGAGGAAAATGTGGAAAAACGGGGAAAGTTATTTGAAACTGCTTATCTCACGAATTACTGGAGCAATTTTATGTTATATTTTGTTACAGATGTATAAGAGTAGACCACGTAAAGGGACATAATATTATGCTATTTTCTTGCGGAAAAATGTACGGTTTTCGTGAAATTAGTATCTGATTTACGCGGGCGAAGCCGCGCGGAAAATCTAGTCGGTCATAAGTTATGAATTAATATCAATAAAACAAACAATTAAGTGACTGTTGAAAGGCACTTGTAAGTAACGATTTGAATATTTTGTTATAAAATAATCTGTTTATTTGTTGAAACATGAGGTGGGCAGGCCTTGAGCTTGACTCGTGACCAGGGCTGACTCGTAAACAACTTTCTTAAGAGATAACTAACCAATCTATACTAAATTTTATTTTAAAAATCTAGCAGTCTAACACCCGGTTTCTGAAAGGCTGATCAACACTAAAATTAACTAATCGCCTGTTAAATCTCTTGTCAAGTAACAATTGGGTTGCTAGAAGCACGGTTAGTTAGTTTAATTTGATCAGCGCGTCAGTTGACGGTAGCTGTTCAATTTGACTCGAGAACGATATGTCAACCGCCATTTTGGGTTTCCGAAACGCTTGTCAAGCCGTGATCATAGATTAAAGGTTCGTCAAAAGCTGTGTCAACTAATCGGTAATTGTGGGTGAATTAACTTGTGAATTCAATTTATGTTTTATGTGAATCTACATTTTCTCTTTGAAACTACGTTATTATAAGGTTCGTAAACACATTTATTATGAAGTTTTAATAAAAATTCGTAAGAAATACGTTGATTATGCAAATAAATTGTTTATTTGCAGTACTCGTTTTATTTGCAAAAAATGTATATTATAATCAATTTCATTTCTATAATGAAGAAGAATTTAGGATTCGATATCGTCTGAAAAATTGAAATTCGGAATTCTGACAAATGAACGAAAATAAACAAATCGCATATCAAATCAAAATGATTACAGATTAGTTAATTTTCGTCTGATCAATGTTTCAAAAAGTATCAGATTTGAAATTCGCAGAACATTTTTGAAAGCAATGACAGTCTGCAATTCCTCCTTTTCACATTTAATTTGCATTTTTGATAGTTAATAGTGAAGCAATGAACGAAAACAAACAAATCGCTAGTCAAATTAAAAATGATCATAGATTAGTTAATTTTCGGCTGATCAATATATCAGAAACTCAAACTGATTTGACATCCATGCTAAATTAACAGCAGTGTTAGTTGATCAGTGATTTGACAGACCTTTCAGAAACCGGGGGTAAATGCCTTATTCAATGTTATCCTGGAAGAAATTACTTTTTTTGTAAAGGCCGTCTTTGTGTGATATCGTTTTAGACACAGACATGGATCAAGATAGGTACCGCATGTGTATGTACTTTGCGTGCCATATCGCGTTCCCAAACGACGAGCAATGCTCGTCTTTCGAAAGTTTGTTCTTTAGTCTCCGCTCCACCGCTATCGGAATCGGATGTCAATCGGATTGAAAAAAATGCCTAATTGTGCCGTATAGAGCTGTAGAATTTCGAATAGAAACGTTGGCCTAGATAATGGACACGTTTCTTATCATTGGTTCGTCACAGTAGGTAGGAAAAAAATGGCACGCTCGTTTTCATACAAATGGAGGGACATGCGGTCTCTATCTTGATCTATGTATGTGGTTTTAGATCATAAATGAAGCGACTCATATAATAATGATCGAACTTCACTTGAGAAGTTCATTTGATCATTTATAAATGATCAATGTTATCTGTGTACAGTGTAACTGAATTGTATACAACAAAATATATTTTAGGTGCACTACTACTACGTTTACTTATTTTCCTGCTATGAAACTAATGTATTTTATCCTTCATATTTGCGATAATCGATACAATAATTGGTCTCGGTCGTTCATTTCGTTATAAAAATATATAAAGAGAATTTTAAAGTATATTGCGCATTTAGCATTTGCATGCTAAAGTAATGGAGAGAAGCGTGCTATGTTGGGGTCAACAACACACTTGAGAACATACAGCTTGGAAGCTCTCCACTTTGCAGACGCGACCGTTTCGTAGAATTTCATTGCAAGTATGTTCATAAAAATAAAGATGATAAAATAATGTCTAGTTAACTATTTTAAATTTTCGTGAGACAGTCGTGGGAGATCCATGCTTTGGCACGAATGAGCCGGCTCGACCGGAGAAATACCACGTTCTCACAGAAAACCGGCGTGAAACAGTGCTTGCGTTGTGTTTCACCGAGTGAGTGAGTTATACCCTATTCCCTGTTAAAAGGCCGGCAACGCACCTACAGCTCTTCTGATGATGCGAGTATCCATGGGCGACGGAAGTTGCCTTCCATCAGGTGACCCGTTTGCTCGTTTGCCCCCTTATTTCATAAAAAAAATAATCACAAACTAGATGACGCCTGCAACTCCGTTGTGCCAAAATTAGTTTATTGCGCGGGAACCGTACATTTTTCCGGGATAAAAAGTATCCTATGTCCTTTTCCGGGACTCAAAGTATCTCCATACCAAATTTCAGCAAAATCGGTTCAGCGGTTTGAGCGTGTAGAGGTAACAGATAGACAGACACACTTTCGTATTTATAATATTAGTATTATACTCCACTCGGGCTAACTTGTCGCTAGCGGTCGTTGGCTCCCTGTCAAAAACTTGTCATTTTCCATATAAACCGCGATTGACAATGAAGTGTCAGATATTGTCAATCGTGGTTTTATATGGAAAATGACAAGTTTTTGACAGGGAGTCAATGACCGCTAGCGACAAGATAGCCCGAGTGGAGTATAGTATTTTATTAATATAGACAATGTCAATCAAATTTTCTTCACGAAAAATACGTGCAGCCTCTTAGGTATAATAAGTAAAAACTTGTATAACAACGAAATCTTTATCGTCGCGTCATGGCAAAAGAAAAATTTCTAAAACCTAAAGCTTTGAAGAAAACTTGGAAAATTCTAGAAAAAAAAAATTGGTACAAGGAGTGTTAATGGTACAACATATTATTATGTCGTTTATTAATATTTTATTTACTTTACTACTGAGACACGACAAAAGTAAGTATTCATACGCCCACACAATCATTTATGATCCACGTGATAATATACAGGGTGTCGAAAATGTCAATAACGCTAAAGCCGCCCCCTACCCACCCCCAGTCTTCGCGGGGTTTTAAGCCCCCCTTCGTTAATTAAGTTATTTAATCTTGACATATTTAATACATAACCTCTATACACGAAATAAGATCTTATGCTAATATACATTGTTTTAACTGAATTTTGCCTTTGAATGGATGTTTTATGTGAGAAACATTAAGTGAAATTAAATTTTTGTAACCGCATTAACATTTACAACAATTAACAGCAAATATATTGTGTAATTTGTTTTAAATTAAGATGGAGGTCTGGTGTCCTGAAATACAGGCTATGCCTAGCTTAGGCACCAGTCTCCCACAAAATAGTTAATTGTACTTCACTTATTTTTAATAATATTGTGTGTTTGTGGTGAGAACAATAAATAATTTTTCATTTCATTTTCATTTTCATTTAGAGCTGACCGATCCTGAATCCCGAATTTGAAGCACGGTTGTGACTCTCAACTCAATTTTCGACTCAAATACAGCTATGAAAGATCCATACATACTATGTTCTAGATAAAATTGTTAAAAGCAAACACTCGCTTTGAAATCTCATACGATACGTTAATATTTGTACAAAATGTTATTCTACGAGAATCCCGGACGTATCTGCCGGTATTGGAAGAGCTATCAAAACAATTTCTTATATTGAACGACGTCATTACGGTCGGGGTACGAACAAGCGCTTGTACCGGATATGGCCGGCGGAGGGCACCAGCAGCGTGCCAATACACTTATATGTGGAGCGAAATGGTAACGTGGTCGTTTACGAGCATTGAAATTACAAATCAATAATAATAATAATATACATAAATACAAATATAAATGAGAAAGAGGTAGAATATGGTTTTTATTTTTTTACACAAATCAAAATGATACGTACGTTGACATTTTGTGTTAACATTATGAATTTAGCTGAGTATTATTTATATATTTTTAGTTTTGCGGAATAAACATCATTAGTATTGACACAATTAAAAGTAGGCTTCTAATATCATTTTATAATGATGCAAATTAAATAAATCATACTGAGCACATAATTCACTTTAAATTTGAATAAAGTTCAATTTATACGCAGAGTGGTCCGACTATCGATGTTATATGTAAATATGAACTTAGAGCTTATATTGAGTATGCGTTCACCAGAGAAATACATTTTCGAATGCATTTGTGAAATATAACTTGATGAACTATGGATCTGGTTAGTTTCGAATTCTTACTCCCGTAAATCTTGTCATTCAGCTAAATTGACACTCAATGTATAACGCCGTCCAAGTTTAACTTTATTCGAGATATTTTATGTCGCACCCCATTATTATTTTTATACAAAACATGTCAGATATAAGACTTTATAATTGGGTAATTATCCTCAAAGTAATTAAAGACGTGAGTGGAAGAATCGAACAAGTTCGTTCAATTTCGTGACATACGGACAATAACTCATTTTGTTCCTTATTATTTTCATAAAACTTATAACTTATCTACTTCATAGCCTAGCTAATTATCTGGTCACACATATAATCCACAGTTTTTCTATTTCAAATATTTTTTCCGGCCCTAAAGCCACCATTTAAGCAAAAAAAAGGAAGTTTTTTCATGTTACTTACCTTATTCTTCCACTCACGTCTTGAATTATTAAACTGTGACCTAAAACCAAATATAACGAGTCATAGATACAAAGAAAACATAAAAGTATAATTCACCCATTGCCGATACTTCCAAAAATAGTCCAGACTCCAGACAGATCGAAACGATTGTGACGTGTAACATAAAGTACAAACAGGATGTTCGACGTAATTAATTTACGTTATACAACACGTACGTGTGATACAAAGTTGTACGAGACAAACATCTCGGAGGTCAAATGCATTGTTACTATCCTTCATTAAACGTGTCTCCGGGCTAGGGGGTGCCACACGCCGAATTAGCTGTCGTTTATTTAATACTCGTGAGTCGCAGGAATCAGACGCAGGTAATTTAATATTCCAATATACAGGATGTAACAAAATAAGTGATAATATTTTAGGGTGTGAACGTGTTCCTCGTAGAGAGTTCACTGTAAAAGTAATAGCGCTGGATAAACATTTTTTTGGTTTTTTGTATGGGCAAGCGCCCCAGCGTCAGAAAAAATTCCTTCCATACAAAAGTTGAATAAAAATTAATATCCATCTTTCAGCGCTACTTTGACATTGAACTCAATATAGGGCACTCGTATATACCAGTATTATATTTTAGTTTTGCTACACCTTGTATTTTCATAAATAAAGAAAACACTTGCCTAAAAAATAATATACTTTATGTCGAGAAACTCAAGAAAAAAAGTTTTACTTGGCAAAATTCAAAATTGAGAACATTAACTCTGTCCGCTCAGAATGTTTACGTCAAACGCAAGAAATTGCGGTCCAGTGATAAGACCGCAACCGCAGCGACGGGTATGTCAGATACACTGTTCAGTGTTCATTCGATACTGCTCTCAATTCGTCTGCACCATCATCATCATCACGAGTAAAATAAGCTACACTAGTAGCACGAGTACTAATAGCTATAAGACGAGCCAGACGTGAGAGTTAGAGTACCCGGTCAAGATACAATAATATTTTACCAGAATCTCTAATATCGTATTCTATAACTTTTTTATAAAGTAGCGTGCACCGTAAAGTTGTATAAATATTTTAATTTAAATACTTTTAGCCTGTTCCTACGTGGAAAACACGACATCACGTCACATAATATTATCGCCCTTCGAATCCCATGTTCGGTTGAAGTATGAGAAGTACACGTCTGGTAGGAGGCGTCCACAATTACGTTTAGTGAATAATCTTAAGACCAGGTCTCGGCAAATCTCACGTAATTTGTTTTTCTTGTTTTCTCCAACGTAAGATTAGATGACATTTGACTCGACCCCCTCCCCCCTTGAACACCTTACGTAATTAGTGGACGCCCCGTTACTTCTCAGATCCTTTGAAATCAAAACTGTATAGTTTTCATAACTCATAAGTCATAACTCATCACGCATCGATGGTTACGTATCTCATAAAACTAGACACGAATAATAAAGCGAACTAAAACAGCAATATGACAGGAAAATTCTCGTCTACGTTATATTATGCTATAACCGAGCTAAGAACATGCAAATAAGATTATATTGCATGTGAGTTGCATGCGAAGACGTTTTATGATCTATATTTGAACTGCACTTAATCCCAGGAGACTGATGGAAAGCGGAATGAAAAATATCTCGCTTTATCTCAAAGGATAATTAAAAAATGAACATCGTATGGAATATACAGGAATATGGCAAAATAAACATCAGTTATCACATTCTTTGTCTGTCTGAGGTACGAGATTATCCTTACCAAGACTAGTTTGTGAAAACTATTTCTTTAAATTACTTTATTGTTATTATTTGCTAAATCTACAATATCAATTTAGAATTTCTCGCGGTAGATTCGCCATGGACGGATCGCATCTTGCAGTCGAGACCGACTGCAAGATGCGGTTGCTGCACGGCGATCTGCAGCAGTTTCCGTACTAAATTCATATCCACAATACACGGACCGCTCGACTCTCGAGCAGTTCTTGAGGAGTATTGTGGATATGAATTTAGTATGGACACTGCAGATCACCGTACAGCAACCGCATCTTGCAGTCGGTTACGACTGCAAGATGCGGTTCGTCATTGGCCGGCCTTATAGCTTTTATTTTATAACGATTAATTATACATATTTAATTAACGACCTGTAAGCGTATTTGGACACCTTTCCACAAATAAGCTATAACTGTGCGAAATTTCACAAACCCAATTAACATAAAAACAGTTTTTCTACCATCTACAAAAGTATTTTATTGCATTACCTAGAAATCCTCCGTCGGAACGGAAAAACTCGCTTCGATTAAAGTAAACAAGGTCTGTTCTAATCTTCGTTGGGTATGTGCGGTCGGTCAATCTGCCGTCAAATCCATTAGGGAATCGCAGTAACGCGGTGGGTAGGGATCCATCAATATGCCTGCACTGATTCCCAATACGACTTAATACTATTCGAATTATTTTTCCAAGCGTGATTCAGATAAATTCCGAGTTGGAAACGGGCAAACGTTTCAAAGAAGAAAGAGAAAGATCGGAGCAGAAGGCGCTATTAGCATACAATAAATAATCCGACCAAAATACGACATGTTGCAAAGTTAACGTCTATTCAGAATATTGTCAGCCCCCGTAGACAAGTGGCAAAACGCTAACGCGAACGCTAACGCTAGCGCTACAAAATGTATGGAATTGACATTAGTATTCGCTAGCGAAGCGATGACTTATGTCAAATCGCATACATTTTGTAGCGTTATCGTTAGCGTTAGCGCTTTGCCACTTGTCTACAGGTCCTGAAACGTTATGTCTATTGTGGAAACGTTATCAAAAGTCAAACCAATATTTTTGTTTACTGTCAGTGCTGATGCTGCCCGTGAAAGTACCATCGAGAAAATGGATTCCTAGGCAGTTTACAGACCAACGTCATTTGGTCGGATCATGTTAGTTGTGACTTTGTGAGCTATCGGCTTGGTTTGACATAACGCGACCAAACTACGTAGGTCCCCCATCTGCCTAGAAATCAACTTCTCTGATAGTACATTTAAGTCAAAATGATGCTTGGCCATTTTTATTACATTTCATTTCAATATGAATTTTGACGTATTTTAATTTTATAATAATTATGATCGTAAACCGATTGACAAGTGTGATCTTAAATGCAAGAAAATCATTTATAATAACTCTGATATTTTTGCAATATCAAAATCAAATGCTTACAACTTACAAGCTACAAAAAAGACTACTTAAGTATTTTTTTAATGTAAAAAATAAAAATCTACTTAATCAGCATGAGTGTTGCACCCGAAGTAATTAATTAATGTGAAACAGATACGTAATATATTATTATGTTAATACGATAAAGCCAACCTTTTTATTCATATCCAATTGGGGCAGATTATGTAAAACAATCCAAATTGTTTGTTTGTAATATAGCGGAACTGTATGGTAATAATGTCGTAAAAATACTGTCACAGAGCCGGGGACCTGGATTCATAAAATTTCGCTTTTTATACACAAAATAAGATATAAAATGTAATGAAACTTCGAAGTATGAGCTTAAATCATGTTTTATAATATAAACCTTATTACCGTACCGTATAAAACGCGAATAAGGAGACGGTGCATTGTATTCTATGCATAACGTATATACGTATGTACTATATTGTACACGTCATTTTGTCGCGTCGCACTTAGCTAATGCGACGTGTCCACACTATGCAATTTCATCTTCAATTTTCATCATCCTCTTTTTATTCAACTTTCGTTTGGCATATTTAAGAGGATACACCAGGGGCTAGAGAAATGAAAAAAAAGTACGTGTAATATCTATAGCTGTCTCCCTTACTTCAAGCCTATACCGCAAAACGCGATAGAGACAACTGCAGAAAATCCAGAAAATCAACGATTCGTTGTCCCCTGATTCCTTCTCCAAAACTTAACCGATTTAAGTACTTTTTGCATTAAAGATTTAAAAAAGGCTTGAGCTGTGTTCCTATGTTTTGCTTTTTTGGTATAATCTAGCGAAATCTATTTTCTGGACGTTTGAACACAGCGGAAAATCTGGCCATTTTTTTGGGTTTTTGAACGTTCATAAATCTTATTTAATAATTAAATTATGGAAAAAAAGAAAACATAGGGACATTGTATTAGTGGCCGTAGATATTCAGGAAAAAAATAATAACTCTACTAGCATTATCCAGGGAGGAAACAGGGGACAAAGTTTGTATGGAAAAAAGGGCGGTGTGGAATCCTCTTAATAATTGAATGCGTCAAAATCCACCCGTGTTGGAAAGAAAAGTGTCATAGCGTCGCGGGCATGCCTCACGTGCGTTGTTGACTGCGCTATAACGCATGCCCTTGATGAACAAAAAAATGCACAGTGTGGACAAAGCTAGTCTGTCGTATCTCGGTGTGCGTTAAATTAAGAGCTCACCTGACTCTAAAAATCCATCATCGTCCTTCCCTCTTCACACTCACGCCCGTCTTTCTTATGCCAGGTGAAAAAGAATGGCCCGGAATCATCGCCGAGTTAGTTTTACTTGAATAAAATACGAACTATAATGATTATGAAAAAAGTGTTTTGAGCAAATTTAGGTTTTATCAATACCTTTTTAGATATTAAAAAATATTAAAGAAAAGACAGCAAACTTCAAAGATCCAACCAAAAATGTGTCTAAAAAAGTTTCCGTCTTGAGCATTTAATCTTTATGAACTGAAGTTACCTGTGTCAAAAAATCAGTTTTCTAGACCTTACAGATTTTGAGATCTAGGTTAAAGTATGTAGTCAAGTTAGGGTCATATGCGCTCTTAATTTAGATTTGAAAATGATATTAATTCTAATATTCTCGTAGACGTTAGCGCAAAGTAATTGAAGGTAAGAAAACGAATTATTGTAGTCGATTTGGAATTTGTCCGTTTAACCATGTGTGTCACGTGCGGGATTATAAAAGCTTTTTCCAATTCTACTGGAGCCAGGGTCCTCACGACAGCCACGTAGGCCATATCTTACCGCCGCTTTTATTTTAACAAAATTTAGCTCCGTGTCGTTGCCGATTATTTTCCATTGTCTAAGAAAAGAGAACATCGGGAATTGCGCGATAAACGATATTATCACGCTGCGCCTTTTGTTTTCATTCATTTGTGCAGTAATGGAATTTACGGAAGAAATAATTTATGGTTGCGGGTTTGTAATTTAACATTCTAGTTTTGTGCTGGTGGTACTACTTAGCATATATATATATATATATATATATATATATATATATATATATATATATATATATATATATATATATATATATATATATATATACTTAGTGATTATAGACTATAATATATTATACATATAATAAATAAATATATATTTATTGTTTTATAAATTACATAATAATAATATTAATGTTGTGATGATGTGGTGAGGTCCTAGTCGGTGTGGCGGCCAGTAGGTCCGACATTTTCCGATTTCCTTAGATTTTATGCTGCTCCACCCTTTGCCTTTAGATGTTGTGACATTGGCTTGGTGGAGAGGGGTCACTCAAGCTGGGTGGAGTTTCTAGGGTGTTAAAGAGATATCGTTCTGTGTCGAATCTACCCGCCATGTGGCTTAGGACTTTATCGTTCCTGTCTTTTATATTCTTATGTTATTTTTTATTCTTATGTTAAGTTCTTTTATATTCTTATGTTTAATCTGTATTTACAATCCTTTTCAATTAATCAAAATTGAATATTCTTTTCATATTGCTATAGAGTTAACTTCGTAGGCAATCATGCCAGTTAAAGAAAGCCCCGTTAACAGTATAATTCATTATTTTTATGCTCTGTTTCACCCTATTTTATTATACAGACCAAATGTCATCGAAATCTATACTTTAAATCAAATGAAAATGGAATAAATTTAAATCTTTCCTCCTGCGAATAATAAAAGCCGTTAGTTTTTTTTAGAGTAACTGTGTCAAAAAATTTGTTCCGAATTCCGATTCTACAAAATGTGACCCGAATACATGCATACTTTATGCAAAAAGAGGCTCGAATACGCATGCATGAATGTTGTGTAATTATAGAAGTGACAATTATTGTCAACGGCTTTATTTTGTCAATTTGAATATAGTCACAATAGACATAAAGTTACGTGTTTCGTAATTATAATTGCCATAATATTATTTTAGTGTGCGAAAAGAACCTTGAGAATCAAATTCAAAACGATTGAAGTACGGGAGTTGCGTTTCCTTAATTTTTATTATTCGTAGCTTTCCTCTATATAATATTACACTGGTATTACTACTGTTAATAAATCTTATCTTATATAATATAAAATTCTCGTGTCACAACGAGAAACGGCTTGACCGATTCTCATGAAATTTTGTGAGCATATTGAGTAGGACTGAGAATCGGCCAACATCTATTTTTCATACCAAAAATTATTTATATGGCAAAACAACGTTTGCCGGGACAGCTAGTAATATATAAAATTCTCGTGTCACAATGTTAGTTACCGTAACGACTTTACTGATTTTTACCAAATTTTATATGCATATTCGGTAGGTCTGAGAATCGACTACTGGCTACTTTTTATATTGATAAGTAGGTACATTTGTTGAATAAACGTTCTCTCTCTCTCGAGTTGTAATAGTAAATTATTACAACTCGAAACTGACGGCAACCATTGATGACCATTGTTAGTGCGACGGGACAAAGATGGACGTTGCCATGGCGCCATACTTATTTAGTCACTTCAATAACATAATATGGGCGAAATACTTTAAACGGCAAAACAATGTTGCCGGTACAGCTAGGAGTTCTATAATAAAGGTTGTCTGGAAGAAATCGCTTGTAGCGATAAGACAGCCTTTTGTACTTTATACTCTTAGATACTAAGTTCTGTTACATGTCATGGTTCTTTTCGTATAGATAAAAAACGAACGTGAAACAAACGTACTTGCGGTATTACTTGCCCTATAAAATTAAACGAAGAAAAATACTTGAACCGTCCGGGAATTTTTATGAAGACTTTAATTAAAACAGTTATTCAATAATATCCCTACAATAATTATTGAAAGGCGGTTAGCTTAATATTGAATATTATGCTGTATTCATAATTAATAATTATAATACAGCAATGTTTTTTGGTTTCGTTTTATTCAAATTTTTCTCCACGTGTATTAACACGTGGGCAAAAGTAGATGGTAAAATAAAATGATTTACAATACTCAATACTTCCCCAGTGTTTTTATTTAGGTAATCACTTTAATCACTGCAAATGGAAGTCATTTTAAAGGCGCCAACATTCCACTCCCCCATACACGTGTAATAACGACAGCGTCAAGAAACAAAAAATACCCCTGATATTTTCGGAGCGAGGCCCACAATGGGCGAGTTATTTGTTGTCCCTATTCATACTAATCCGGAAAAAATAAAACAGATATTACGGGAGGACAAACTCTGGCCGCCTCTCGTTTTTAGTGCGGCCGAATAACATTTTTATTCAAATATTTCCTGAAGGTAATTTATTTTGTTTTTTTATTGCCGGGTGAGATTTTTATTAGGCAAATCTATTTTATATTTATACAAGTATACTGGGGTAACGTATTAACTATAAAATTATATTTTTGTGTTTTTATAACTAAATTAAGCAATTTAAATGGAGATGAAATCTATTTCTAAAGCTGTGGCCTGTTCAATTAATTGGGATTCAAACAAAATAACCAAAACCAAACACGTATCTAATCTATTCCTATTAAAATATTTATTTTTATTTTCTTATTGCCTTTTTGTAGTAAGTGGTTGATTGAGGGTCTTAACATTGTCGTGAATGGTCGTGAACAGGCATGAACATACAATAATCGAGTTCTTTCTTATGTCTGCTTATTATAAGCGAATAGTCGCTTTACGCAGTCATCATTTTATAAAGTAACTGAAGCTACTACACTTTCTCACTTTGAAAGGGACAGGACATTTAGGAAAGGAAGCTTCTTCTTCATATTACTAAAGTATAATATACAGTGTGTTAGTGTAAACACCGTTATCCTTGAAACCATCAAATGAGCCTGTCAAAATGAACAACTTCTTCTAATGAAAACAATGCTGGGAACTCAAAAAAAGTGCCGTCTTCATACCCATACAAATTGCCCGGATCTGCTATTTGTATGGTTATGAAGATGGATTTTTTTGAGTTCCCAGCATTGTTCTCATAGAAAAAGTTATTCATTTTGACGGGCTCATTTGATGGTTTTAAGGATAACGTTGTTTACACTAACACACTGTATATGCTTTAGTAATATTATATTCTTCATATTACTAAAGCATCACTTTATTCTTTATCTCTGTTTGTCTTCTCACTAACCTAATCTTGCAACTTTAGTATAATTATTAAGTTCATTATAATTTGCTGCCAACAGTTTCGCGTGCGTGGGGTTTGGATTAATATGGACGATGTGAATCTGTAGTAGTGATGAGCAAAATCGGTCTTGCAGCCTGAGTCTTGGTCTTGCAAAAAAGCAATGCCGAGACCAAGAATACTTATTCTAAAACTAAAAAAAACAAATCCAAGACCAAGATCAAGCAGATTTGACCAAGTCCAAGACCAATATTGTACTAGAAATACCAAAACCGAGACTGTCTGAGTTTTGTTTTGCTCATCACTAATGTGTAGAGTCACCATTATAATATTATATAGAAATAGAATATATGTAATGATCGAGGATTTCTTTAATTTTAAAATAAAATGGTTTTTGTTAAGATATTAGATTTACCATGTAATGTAATGGCATATAATTTAGAAAGGCTGAGTCTGCTGATCAAAGGATTATATAGCGCGAGTTATTATAATTTAGATAATAAATGTTTTATTTTGCAAAAACACAATCGTATCCAATCAATAATAGTTTTAAATGATGTAACAGGTTATTCAATCAAATTTGTCATGGCATTGCGTAACAAAATACCAAGGATTTCACTATATTGTTTTCTTTTGATTTATCTTTTTCGTGTTGAATAGTGCAAGGTTTTGATAGCATATTGTTAAAATGTTCAATGATCTCGCCCGAATGAATAGTGATACTCGTATCATAAAATTCCACATATATCTTGGTTATTGTTTAGTTAATATTCGATTTTAAGGGCTGGCAACGCACTTACAACTCTTCTTAGTTTGATAGAGTCCATGACCGACAGCAGTTGATTTTCATCAAGTGGCCCGTGTGCTTGTTTGCCCCCTAATTTTATTAAAAAAAAAGTTAAATTAATTCGCGGAAGAGGCGTCAAAACCATGTGTCTCCGTCAGTATAGGGTCAAAACACACCATAACAAGATTTGTCGAGAATCGAGATGAAGTGGCCGTCATGGTCATGGTAAAATAGTGGCATTCCGAAATTAAGCCGTTTGAATTTTTTTAAGGTCAATTTTGAACAATGATATAAGTAAAAAAAAATTTTTTTTGGTGCGATCTCGGCAACGCAGCAGATCAAGGTCGTTTGCTAAGGGCATGGCCTTAAATAGATTCTTGCGTCGGGGTGTTGACAATGATTTTAAATAACATTACCGGACCAAGTGCGTCCAATACACAAAGCGTTCTTATGTCAATCACGCATTTATTTCGCACTGTTCTGGGCTTAAACTTCAGTAAATGGAAAATATTCTGAGAAATACGACGGATTCTCGTCGTATCCGCGGGTCGCATTCCTGCCGTACCTCATGACCACATCTATATCAGAATGTACGATACGGTATTATTGGATTTTCATTCGTTTATTCAACGTTCCACCAACAATATGTCCCACCGCAGCATCCAATGATTATAAATTCCGATCTTTTTATTGTTTTTCTGTGGGGTTTTCTATAGTAAAACACAATTTTACGTCCTCTAGTTTTTATAAGATACATCTTCGTTGGCTTTGTGAGAAAAAATGTAATATTTAAACTTAGTTTTATTCATCGTTGGTAGCTAAATGTATGATATTATTAAACAGTTTGTTTTGGGATCGTCATAACAATATTTTAGCTAAAGGCACCGAACAAATATTTCCTGTTTGCTCTACATATTGCGACTGATGTTGTTCAAATCAAAATGGAATAACAGTTGAAGTCTGTTGACAACAAGTTGACAAATTGAAAATGGATAAAGTACTTATTAAGTATAAGTACTTAGTATTTTTAATTTTATTAAATCTTTTAAGATACTATTAGACAATGCTTATACGTCCGACAAGAGTTAAAAAAAATTGATAAAGTCATATTTTTTTTTACAAAATATAGTACGGTGTACGGTAATATAGTATGTAGTACGGTGGTACTCCTAATGTCGTTGAAACTAAGGTTGAATTTCGACCATTAACGATCTTTAGTAAACAGGAATGTCCCTACTGATCCCTACCAATGTATTTAAGGTAAGTTTGTTACGATTTTAGTTGAAAACATAATATCAACCTAATATCACAAAACTTTGTACGCATCATGTATATTTTATGAAGGTATTAGAAGCAACATAAAGCTAGCATAGTAAAAGATCCTAATAAACAAATTACGAAAACTAGTTCCGTAGATAGAAAAGCTAAATTGTAAGTGATGTACGAGTATATTATTGATTTCTCCAGAGGTTTGGGGAAGTATGTCCTGAAAGTATGAGTGGGTTTTCAACGTCATTCCCGGGACCTTTGGGATGGCCCGTCAGCTCTGAGTGTATTGATAGTGACGCAGCAAACCAAGCTCTACAAAGTTATGTATCATCAGAAAAATAATCGGGCAAGTGCGAGTTGGGCTCGCGCACGGTTCTGTACCATTATAGACAATAACAAGGGCGTCGCCAGCCGATGACGCAGGGGGGGGGGGGGGGGGGGGGGCAAGTTGACTTTAGCTACTACAGTCTACAATTCATACTTTACTCACTCTCTATAAATGAAAGTAGGTATGAATTGTAGGTAAAGTCGACAGCACATGAAGCTTTTCACTTGTATTTTTTTAAATATTAATATTATGGTCGTTGTTTGCATTATATTTGGCAACTTTTTTAGAGTCTCTAGGGGGGGGCAGCTGCCCCTCCCTGCCCCCCCCCCCCCCCTTGGCGACGCCCTTGGACAATAAATTGTGCTTTTTGTATGGGAGCACCCTTAATTATTATTTATTTTATTTTAAATAATAATTTTAACACAATTGAGTATATTGTGCAAAAAGGCCAAAAAAAATTACGTTAGTCCTATCATAGTCGTATGGGAGGTTTTTATCAAAATTAAAATGTTAATTTACTTTATGAAATTACGGATGTAATGAAAACTGGCCAAGTTAAATCTAGTCTAAGATCTCACATTATTTAAATAACTGCAATTGTTATTGATATTCAATAAAGCAAAGAAATAGACTTTATTAATTGTTCATAATGTTATTTGGTTCCTATAAATATAGTAAGTATATACATATTTCGATTCTCCATAGAACTTGGCACTCATATAGATCTCCATCCTTTTTACGGCGAAGTACTTAGATAAGCATAATGTTTGTATTGAACTTGGCTCTCCTTTTTTACATTTATGTTTTTGGTGGGATAGCATTACTTTTTGTTAAGAAAATTTTTCTAGCATAGTTTAGACACCTAAATCCTCCCAGTTCAAACTTACATATTCGACTATAGTCGTTCGCAACCTTAAGAGGCCATGTGAACCTAGACAGACAGACTGACAGATGGATGGACGGACGGACGAAAGGACAGACAGACACACAGACAGACAGACAGATGCCGATCGCAATTCTTTGTCTATTCCCGGGACTCAAACGATATCTCCATACCAAATTTCAGTACAAGCAGTTTAGGCGTGAAGAGGTAACAGACAGACAGTCAGATAGACACACTTCATTAAATCTCTCTCTATTCATTTCATAAAGTTTATTCACTTCACTTCAATGAAGTGATACAACAAACGTGTTTTTTTGGCCTTTTTTGCTTATTATCAATAATGGCAGCCGGTAGACGCTTGAAATATTCAAAAAATCTTTAATCATAATTTTACTTTCATTATTTATAATAAAAGAAAAATAAAAGAAATATTTAAGGCGGTGATTTTTCCCTGTGCTTACGTACTATTACAAATCTGGATTCCCATCCTTCTAGATCATCTGGAAGTGGGTTAGAATTTTGATCTATAGGTCAGTCAGTGATAAAAATGACGATTTTCGGACGACATTATTTAGATAGCCATTTGAGATGTATTTATGAAATTCAGGGCATATATATTTTATCTCGCAGGTCTCATAAAATGAGCCAAATTTATGTGAAATAGTTCCTGAATTTTGAGGGGGTCAAAAATGGCTGCAAATAGTTCGTGTAATACCTATTACAAACGGTGCTCCTTGCCAGTTCTTGTTATACTTGAACTTGGCTTGACACGCTACCGTGTGTCTAGATCACGCTCAAAAGGTGATTTTTTATCTTTGTATTTACACAGAGAACGCTTTACACTTCAAATATTATCACCTTGCACATTTTTATCTCGATTATTAAGGTTTTTATATTTTTATGTGATTTCAATATTGTCAGTTGTACAGCGTCTACTCTTTAATAAGCTATATTTTACGTACTTACTTATGTGATGTGTACAAACTTCCGCCTTTATAATACAAGTCTTATAATGATATTGTGTTTAAAAGCTAAAAATCGGATTCCTACTTGTAAAAACTTGCGTAGAAGAATTTTGCGACAAAGGTTATTGTTGGTATAAACAACTAATACTGTTGACAAAAGGGCAAATCGCGGGTGTTTACGTAGAAAATTAAGCAATGAATAAAATATGACACGGCAGGCCCATCAGGAACTACCACTTAAGTCCCCTATAAAAGTAAATCTGCTAACATTGGCGATAGATCCGACTGATTAGAGAATTTATGTTTGCGCCCATTACATCGTATTCGGCGTGTTCGTTCGGGACTCTATCGGCATCAGATTTATAGACTACCGAATCGGAGACGCGTTTGCATGTTAGACAAATTAACTGCCACGCTCGTGATAAATGATTTTGGGTGAGTATTTGATTTTGAGAGCCTTTGGCGCTCTCACACGGGAATTTGAAAAGCGCCAGCCAAAATGGCAGTTGCTCCACATAATATTTAAGTCTTAACATATTAAATATTTCTCGATATATATATATAGTAATAACTAATAACATAAATGTGATAGTGTGTCTGTCTATCTGTAACCCCTTGATGTTTAAACACCTGAACTGATTTTGATGAAATTTAGCATACTGGATCTCCTGGGATAGGTGTAGTCATTTCCAGAGAAAAGTATAGTTAGGACATAGGATAGTTTTTGTTGCAGAAAATGTACGGTTCCGAGCGATAAACAAATTTTGGCGCAACGGAGTTCCGGGCGTCATAATATAATACAGACATAATATTTGTAATCAAAGCCCTTAGCAATAACTGCTGTGTTTGTTTATTTTACTGACAAAAAGCAATGTGCGGCAAATGGCAATATTTTGACATGAGGAATAACCTTGAAAATTAATATTTGAATGCGTTATGACTTATGAGTTATGACAAATATCGCCAGTTCCCTTTGATTCGATAACTATCAAGTTAATTTTCCGTGAGTTACTTCATTTTTAATAAGACGCCCAAAAATTTCATCTGCGAAAGTTCTCGAAAGTGGTAGCTAACAATGAAACGAAAGATAAAAAGTTTTCCGTATTCGCAAATCCGAATGCATGGAATCAGTAGAAAATACACATTACACACGTTCGTTTTTCCCTGTACGGCACGAATTCCGCACGTACGTTTCAATTGCAAGCCGGCCCGTTCGCGTGTAAAAAACAAGCGTTTGCGCTAGTCTCACGAAATTCCGAATCGTAATAGGAAATCGCATTCGGAAAACGAGTGTATACAGCCAGCCTTATCGTACTTGCGTACGTTCCTATAATGAAACACCTACGGCACATAGGGACAGCCTTATTCATTAACTTTGTAATCTCACTGTCTTTTAAAACTTGGCCTTGTTCTCAACGTGGGCTTTGGGTGTGTCTATATTAACATACACTTCACTTTGTGTATTACTTAGCTTTTGGATATCGATCAAGATGTTTTTCGATGTTATTATGTGTCACCTTATGTATTTAATTTCAAAAGCAATTTCATGACTACCTAGCCTACATAATATTACAATAACCAACTTTCTTATACAAACATCAGCACAGTATATATTATGGATGATAGACTTAATAGTCGTACAATATATTATGTAATTATTGTCCTGTTGATACCAGAGAAGTGTATCGACGGACAAGAACAAACCGTTGTATATAACATCTGTATGTAGATACACATCTATTATTAGTAAGAGGGCAAAAATATAACACAACATCAATTTATCACTCTCAGTTTTAAGTATAAAAATTAATTTCGCTTTACTTTACATTGCTTTGAAAATTAACATCAATGAGATTTAAGCTTGTTTTAAAACAATGGGACTATCCTTTATAAAATGTCACCGGCAAGACAATAGAATTTAAACGTTTGCTAAGTGTAGCAGAAAAGTCACGGAGAGACGTCGCAAACAAAAGCCGTAACTTCCGACCGCCAGGTCTTGTCTTGCACCCGGGACGTGCTTTGTACTCAAGTGATGGCATTAAAAACCAACCCTTAGTGTGTGAAAATATTTTTTTAAAGTTTAAATATGGAATACTTTTTTTTTTTTATTTTTTTGTGAGCATAGCATACAAAGAATTGTGAGCATAGCATACAAAGGTTTGTAACTTTTTATGTGTTTTTCTATAAAGCGAAATTTTATTGAGTTTTGAACATGGAATATATTTTAACGAAACGCGCGAGAATATTCTGTATTTTAAGTTTATATGAAATATTACATTCTACAATATGCTTTGTCATTAAAAATATTTATTTACATTGGCAAAATAATAAAATTCTGCGCCTTAAAAATATTATGCATTTCGAGTAAGTACCAAAAACTATCACTATTATAACCAAAAATAAAAAAACAAGTGTGATACGAAATTATTATTCCACACCACCCTTACCCTATAAAAACCTTTTTAAATGTTTCTCAAGATCTAACTGGAAAATAAATATTCAAAGCTTAAGTCTGACATAAATTTAGTAGTTATTAAAACCTTTATTCTTGGCTATGGCCGGCTTTACTATATCAGTGTCATGAAAAGGTGTCTTTAACGAATGAGACCTGCATTTTCTAGCATAAGCTGGATAGTTCCACTTGCGGAAAATAATGTTGCGAGAGTATTTATTCCAAGCGCGTAATCTAGGCGCAGATCCATTATTTAATTATTTTATATTTAAATTTTACCATCAAAACTTTTAAGTTACTTATAAAGGGTTTTTGGTTAAGTTACAATCGAGAAATTCGACAGTGACATTAATTTACAAGTGACATCATGCAATGTCTAATATAAAAATCATACTTTTTTTTATTTCTAACTTTGATATTATAATTTTGGAAGATGTTTTTCCTTTATTGGATAATATTATTGGCAAATTGTTCTATCATTCTGGAATTCATTATAATATTATCTTACTTGAAAGCATCTTAAAAGTTGTATTAAAATATATAAGTAAGAAGATAGCAACACTAGCTAGCTAGGTGCATAAATTCCTGTGACTTTATAATTTATATTGTGCTTTACAATCCATACTTATTAGTATATAAATATAAATGCGAAAGTGTGTCTGTCTGTCTATTACCTTTTCAGGCCCAAACCACTAAACTGATTATGCTGAATTTCGGCATGGAGATACTTTGAGTCCCAGGAAAGGACATATAAAGGACTTTTCGTAAGCAAATATGTATGGTTTCCGATAATCGAATTTTGGCGCAACGGAGTTGCGAGCGAAATCTAGTATAATAATGTAATAGATCAATTATAATATTTTGTCAATACCCTGAATACACCATAAAGTTAATATACCTATACTAGATGTCCCGCGCGGCTTCGCCCGCGTAAATTAGAAATTTTACAGAATCCGTAGGTACATTTTCCCATAAAAAATATTTCCCCCGTTTTTCCCACATTTTCCTGAGTTTCTTCTGTCGTATTAGTCTTAGAGTAATAATATAATATAACCTTCTCGATAAATGATGAGTCTTACTCGATAAATGATCTATCTAACACTGAGATAAGTTTTTAAATCGGACCTGTAGTTTCTGAGATTGACGCGTTCAAGCAAACATACTCTTCAGCTTTATAATATTAGGTAGATATAGATTTTTTTTAATTATCGCTTGACAAACTCGAGTCTCGATCTAAAAGACTATGAAATGGTATAATATGGTAGTGATGATGATGATGATGATGATGATGATGATGAAGAATGTAATTTGCATAGTAGCATATGCTTTCTGTTCTTAAAACAACGCCGAAACTCCCAAACTTGTATCTATAAAGAATCAGGAATTCTCTCAGCACCTTCCGAACCACGGTATACCAGGTATATCTCGGTGCAAAATCTTACTTGTTGGTAGCATATGCTTAGAATACTTCTCACGAAACCGAAGTCACCATATGTTTCCCTATAAGTTTTGAGGAGTTCCCTCGATTACTTATGGATCCTTCATCAGATCACCACTTTTCTGAATATAATACCAAATTGGGATGATACCCTATATACCAAAAGAAAAATTTGAAAATCGGTTAACAAACGGCGGAGTAATCGTTGAATATAAGAAAACGAACATAACACCTCCCCCATTTTGAAAGTCGGTTAAAATTGTAGCCTATGTGTTATTTATTTAATATTTTAATCAGCACATGAATTGAATAACAAATTTTTTTTCAAATTAATCGTAGCACCATCTGTCAGGACAAACTAAAATTGAAATAGAATAATATTGAATGCGATGATAGCGCCGTCCGCCGGATCTAATGTAAAACATTCCAAAATCAACAACTCCTTATAAATAAGAAATTAATTGAAAAAACATTTTCCAGTAGACCAAACTGTAAATCTAAACCATTCTCGAATCTCCACGAACACACACAAAAAATTTCATCAAAATTGGTCCAGTCGTTTAGGAGGAGTTCAGTCACATACACACGCACACAAGAAATACTATATAATATAAGGCCTGAGCAAGAGAGATGTCATTAACAGTAGCACTGCGTGGTAAGAAGAGACGTGTGATACATCACAGCAGCACTCTTTTTTTGACGTCCAGTCGGCACGTGCCACACGTTGGCAATTTAATCTCATAGAATTCATCTTCAATCATGCTTGTGTAAGTGACAAGTGTATACGTACACATATTTTTCACACAGATGAAACCAATTTCAGTTTCGTTTGACAGCTCGAGATTCAGCTAGGTATATTAACTTTATGGAATACACCAACAATATTACAGAGAAACAGACTAACAATATTATATAGCCAAGTCGAGTATAGCTATTGAACGCAATTTGAATATCGAACTTGATAATGGAAAGGTGGGGTCGATATACGAAAATTACGATAATTTTATGTCAGGCATGTCAACTGAGATTGTGCGACTTGCGATTCAAGGCTAGAACGTTTTGACTGTGCTGTAAGGGTGTCTTTCAGACGGCGCGATTCCGATTCAAAAGTATAGGTTAATTCCTATACTTTTGAGTTAAGACGCTCCCCCTACGGATATGCCATAATTTACCATAATAATATATAATATTATAGAATAATTATATAAGTACAGTTATATAAGTACAGTTTAATACGACAATACGAGTAACACTATAATTTTGTCATTAGTTGTAATAAACCTATAATAATTACTGATGAAGATACATTTTAATTATTTGGTACAAAAAAGGATTTAGAGCATTGCTTACAGCCTATTATTAAAAGAGCTTTTTTTATGAAATAAGGGGGGCAAACGAGCAAACGGGTCACCTGATGGAAGCAACTTCCGTCGCCCATGGACACTCGCAGCATCAGAAGAGCTGCAGGTGCGTTGCTGGCCTTTAAGAGGGAATAGGGTAATAGGGAAGGGTAGGGAAGGTAAGGGAATAGGGGAGGGTAGGGAAGGGAATAGGGTAGGGGATTGGGCCTCCGGTAAACTCACTCACTCGGCGAAACACAGCGCAAGCGCTGTTTCACGCCGGTTTTCTGTGAGAACGTGGTATTTCTCCGGTCGAGCCGGCCCATTCGTGCCGAAGCATGGCTCACCCACGTATAAATTAATTGGACCTTATTTTAACATTATTTTTGAATTGTAAAACATTATAATGTAAAAAAACTTTGTAATAATATATTGGTTTACAGTACAACTGGGATTAGATTTTTTAGAGTTTTCCATGAATTATAATTCCAGTTTACAAATAATAGCCGGCAAAAGCATTCAGTGTCTCACCGAACACAATTAAAAGTAAGTAACTGGGTTAATACCCTGCAGCAAATTATTAAAGCTTCCAAAAATTATAATATCTGAGTTACGATATCAATGTGGCTATCTTCTAGCTCGCCTCCTCAGAATAGCCCCTATTAGAACAACTCTGAATTTGTTATCGTCAAGCGAATATTGACCATAATTTGATTAAGTAGCTATGTTAAGGTCAAGTAACAATTCTACTGATATCTTTATCTTGTAAATATTGGAAAGGCTGCACGCCTACTGATTTATTACTTTACTATAAACCAAAAGTATAATATTACCCGTCAAAATATTGTCAGTAAACGGTAAAACAAGCTGAAAGTTATTCTACTATGAAAAACAAAGTGTGTGTTTTTGACTGTTAATGCTCATAATGTAGTGTGTGTTTTGACTGTTAACGCTCATAATATAGTGTGTTTTGACTGTTGCGTTCAGACGTGTGCTTTTTCTGCTGTAGCGTATGAGGATGAAGCCAAACGAGCGTAATTTGTGAGTTGTGAGACGCAGAATTTCGGCTGGCAGAAATTCTGCTGCATTCAGTTTCATACAAAAGTCCTATTTTCCTATAGTCCCTACCTTCCCCTATTACCCTATTCCATCTTAAAATGCCGGCAACGCACCTGCAGCTCTTCTGATGCTGCGAGTGTCCATGGGCGACGAAAGTTGCTTTCCATCAGGTGGCCCGTTTGCTCGTTTGCCCCCTTATCTCATAAAAAAATACATTGGAAAACTCGTTCAAAGGCAAAAACTATCTTGTATAGCTTATTAATTATTGTGTAACTTTTTACTAAAATGGTACAAGTCTACTGTGTTGTGACTAGTGACTGATCTATCAAGTTACGTCGTTGTGTGCAGTCTAGAGGATTCAGGAAAAATGCTACGGAATGGCTACGAGCTTTTCACTCGCTCTACGACCCTAATTAACTTCGTTTATATAAAATTATAATAATAATAATAAAAATAAACATTTATTCAACACGTACACATTACACCACATTACAACGGACATTTGATTCACATGACACAAGTAAGTAGTTATAAAAAAAAAGAAGTAATAAAAAAAAAGTACAAAAAACATAAAATTACAGCAACATAAAAGTAAAAACATAAAAAAACATAAGTACAAAAAAAAACATAAAGTAAAGTGATGAAGTTTACAACTACAAAAAATAGCACATTCAATGCGGTGCAATGCGAATGCCGCCGAAAAGGACTTCACTCAGGTGATGATCGCGGCATAGTTTACCTACACCGCGATCCCTGGTATTCTGTGAGGCCTTGCTAGTTGATAAATCGCTCGACAGATGTACACTGGCGTCAGTACAAACTAATCAGGAAGAATACAAATTATATTAAACAAATTATAAATTATAATATACACATGATATTTACAACAGTATCTAAGCAATAAAAATCAAAATATTACATTATACGAATGATTAATTAATAATATATACCCCTACACCTGAGTTTCACGCCACAACTGCAACATGACGTCACAAATCGTAATAATTATTATAATCGCTTAAAAACAGCTGTTACTTACTGGCGTCGGGCTGTCGGTCGGTGACCTAGATCCTAGCGAGATACAATAGATAGATGCGATAGAATTAGGGGGCAAACGAGCAAACGGATCACCTGATGGAAAGCAACTACCCTCGTCCATGGTCACTGACAACATCACCAGTGTTGCAGGTGCGTTGCCGGCCTTTTATGTCGCCAGCAGTATATTTCTGGATCAATATATTGATCTAGAGCTGGTGCCTGCAGTTCGGTTCAGAGTTTTACTGTGTGTGGCAGAAAATCGCGAAAAACGCACGATGGAAGACTGCCAATCATCAAGGTGCTGAGGATGGTATATTATTTTTCTCGTGGAACGATGGCGGAAAGATATGTACTGATTGATGGTAATGGATTTGTATATAATTCTGTTCCTATGATGGAACTTTTGAGGAAAAAGCTTATTTACTTATAATATTCATTCATCCATCATCTATCAAAACCCGAGGGCCTAGACAAGCGGCAAGCGATTATAGCAAACGCCAACGCCACAAAATGTATGGGATTTGACATCAGTGTTCGCTAGAGAAGCGATGACTTATGTCAAATCGCATACATATCGCTTGCCACTTGTCTACAGCTAAGGCTGATCTGTTATATTTATGGTTTATGTCATCTATGGCACGTTTTGGAATGTTAGTGTACATTATGATTTCTCAGGGTTCAATAATTAATCATTTTTTCTACCAGAGCGTTTCGTACATACTCGTCACCTGATTTCGATTTTAAAATTGTGAGAAAACGCATTGATTTATTAAAACTTTTATATATAGATAGGTGCCGCATATTATATTGTGTTGCTTTCTAAACAAAAATAACCCCAATACGGCGTTCCTAAAAAGAAGGGTAGGATAGCCGCTAAAGGGCATTATCTTTAGCGGCTAAGCTACTGATTCAATCGTATCAAATGAGATGTCAAAAGATTAGTGCTGATGCTGGACACAGGCTTTACTTTTTTTAAGTTGTATATCTTTCGGTGAAGACTTTTTGAACTAATTTAAATTGCTTTAAGAAAGAAAATTTAAAATTGTTGTAGTTAGCACGTCGTTACCTCTCTATTTCATGACAATCGTGTCTCAGGGTGCAACGAGAAATAGTTCGTGCGCATATCTGCATATCTTCGTGAAGTCATAATCACGGCCATGAGCATGCATCGAGAAGAGACAATCACTGCATAGCTCGACGCACCCAGGTGTAACAATGTGAGTTATGGCGAGTAGCCGGGCAGAAGGTCGACTCGTCACGCCGTGGGTTAAGGACACAAAGCGATTAAAAGATTATCTAACTAGGTGCAACCTCTAACTGCGTTTACGAGGATACCTTTCCTGAGAAATGAGTCAATATCGAGCGAAGTTTTATCATCGCCGTATATGGATAACCCGTACTAATATTAGAAACGTGAAAGTCCGTCTGTTTGTTACCTTTTTACGCCCAAACCGCTCAACAGATTTTACTGAAATGGTGTATGGCGATACTTTGAGTCCCGGGAAAGGTCACAGTTACTTTTTAACCCGGAAAAATGTACGGTTCCCGCGCGATAAACGAATTTACATGCGACAGAGTTTTTATATAGTACCATCCTTAGCGCTGATTTCGCTCGTAAAGTGAACGACATAGTTGGGTTTGGTTGATTTTTTTCAAAAGAAGAACATACGTACTTAAGGCCCCAAAATGCCAGTATTTGTGTGAGTAGGGTATGCCTCGCTAATTCAGAAAATGATTGCATAGATTAGGCATCGTAACTCCTTTACTGATTTTGGTAGAGTACGGTAACGTACTAATTATTACCTGACTACGGCGCAGCCAAAGGGAAGGGTAATAATGTAGGCAGTATAAATACTGTTTTTTTTTTGCGCAGTAGAAACCCATCATGGGTGCCCCGGGTTGGGGGTGTGCCTCAGTTAGCTGAATCACCCCGGGGGTATGTGAGACTCTTACTCACTAAAACCACCTGCGGTTCGCCTTCAGCTGTATAAAAGAGGAATGTCTCGGATCTAGCAAACATAGGACTCCCTCCACGACCGGCCGGTCTACCTCAGAAGGGACCGGACTTCCACCAAAGTTAGGGAACGCTTCGGCAAACTGAAGCGTTCCCCTCGGCGCCGGGACTGACTAAGCCGGGGAGGTTCCCGTCCTCTCCCAGAGCCCCGTTAGACGAGAGTTAGGAGGTTCGCATAGCGTCGCCTTCGCACTCCCGCCCTACGCCGGCGGAGCGGCAGAGAGGTAGGAAGTATAAATACTATGTATGCCAGTGTTTTTTAACCTGTTGAGCGTCGCGTCGCCAGAGGTCGAGAAAACCATTTCATTGAAAACAATAAAGATTTAAAATATTGATATATTGAGTATTTTAACACAAACATATTATTATGTTGTACCTATTATACTCATTACTACGAGTATACATACATAATAAAAAAGCAGAAGGTAGAGGGTCGCGAAATATTTTTTCATATCAGGTCGCATCATAAAAAGTTTGAAAAATACTAATACATAATATTGTTATGCCAGTACGATTTCAATCAATGGATTGGTAATGATGCCGCGGATCACGTACCTACGTTATAATAATATTATGATAATAGGTATTTTTTATTTATAGTTAGGGAGGCGAATAGGGGAATTTTCGGTAATACTCGAGCGTGGTAGTTTAAGATATGAGAGATACCTTGGCCCTAATAGAACAACCTTGTAAAGTATTTAGCTCTATATGTAGTGACGCGCGCCTAGGATAGGAAAAAAAATTGATAGTCTGAAATACTCGAGCGCGTCAGATTAAGATATTGGGGGTTGATTTTAGTGTTTTAAGACTAAATTTAACTAATCTGACGATAAGTCCTTGACGCCGCCGAGTTATAAGGTCGCAAACTTGTAAAAAAAAACGATAATTCGGCATTCTCGAGCGAGATTTTTATTTTTTTTATTTTGAAGAATATAATCTAAAACTTACTAAAAATACAAAATCTGCCAGTTTCCTCATGACCGGAAGTGTGGAGGAGCCATTTCGTCTTCCGAAAAACGCGTTGCGGCATATAAGTCGCGAACGATACATTTTCAAAAAAAGGGTTAAATAAACAAAAAAGCTAATTTTATTTTACACAAAAAAGGTTTCTTTACATTTTTGTCCAAAGTTAAAACTTTTTGACTTGAAGCATCATAAAAACTCAAACTCCCGGTTTTTTGAGTATATAATATATATCTCGAAAACTGAGGGTGTTAAAAAAATTTATATGAAATAACGACGATTAAATTATGTGACTTTTGTTATATCTCAAATTTTTTTTCTAATGCTTCTCGACAATTTTCGTGGACTCGGAAAAAGTTACGCGTATCTGTATACAAAAGTATTATTAACATGTACAGTTTCATGTATGTATATTATTCAATAGCCTGTTGATCCTCAAATTGTTTTTTGGACGTACCGTAAGCAAAACGAAGTGAAGAATTGAAGCTAAAAGAGGAATTTGCCATAAACATGTAATACAGACTGAGCGCTTAGCGGAAATATGCCGTCCTACCAGTAATCAGTCAGTCATTCTGAAATTCCCCGTTTTATCAAGGAGAAAGAAAGGAAAAAAAAGAAACCAAAAAACCTTTCCGGTCAGATTAAGAGAACCCACCAACATTTTTATCAGATTAAGAAAATATGCTTTCAAGATACCGAGATAAACCTCCCCTATGAAAATCTGACGCGCTCGAGTATTTCAAAAAAACTTTTTTTTTGCATTTTCAAAAATTCATCGTAACTTATCGTCACGCTGAAATCGTCAGTTTTTTTAAAGGGAGCTTCCTTGGGGCCTACTTATCACCCCTTCCGAAAATCTGACGCGCTCGAGTAAATTTTTTTTTTTTGCATTTTTGACTACTTTATATGCCTACCCCCACCACGCAAACCGGCAGATTAGTATACCGATGTTATTAGAGGCACTTGGGGCATACGTAGTATGAATATCTGACGCGCTCGAGAATGCCCAAGTAACTGTTTTTTTTTAACATTTTTGAAAAACCGTACACGCCAAACCCACCGCTAAAATGGTTTTTACCATACGAGCTTTTCTTTTCGAAATTATTTTATCTTTCGATTTTGATAGGTCTCGACAGCGCCGTTGAATTACGCCATTTAGCTACCTCGCCTCCCTAACTATTATATATTTTTTATTTTTTGGATTTGTGCCTCAGTCCGCTTTTGGTTGTTCAATATTATCACTTAGTAATTAATTAAAACCTATCGATTATCAGAATTATCGGTTTCCTTTATTTTTTTTATTCGTACTTTTAGTTACGGAGCATAATTACTTGTCATCAAAGTTAATTCAAATTGCATTTAAGATAATCTGTGTAGTACCTACAAATTAACAAGTTACGTACAATTTACCATATACGAGCATAAACTGCGGTCTTACGCCTCACGATAACTGACCACATGGCCAAGGCTCTATGCTAAAGTGGGTAATGCCTTATGTAATACGACCGGTTTCAATGTTATGGTAAGAATAATTGTATCTTTCACTGCGCTTTAAGGCGACGCCTTGATAATTTGGCTGTAGCGATATCGATTTTTCTCAGCAATGACTAAAGCTAAGAAATTATAGTTCATTGTCAGTATTCATCATGTCTTTGTCTTTGAATTACCCAGAGCATAACACGATTGGTCAACTTTTATAACACAGAATAATCAATCAAAAAGACCTCTGTAAAAAAGGGATTCCTATTTTGCCAATATAGGAGAGTGATTTAAGCTTCCAAAATTTGTACCTAAATTGGTTTAAGCATACACTTTAATTTGCCCATAGTTTATATGAAATGTATTAATGGTTATTAAATTACGCGACAAAAACCATTTTGTCGCTACGCCCTTTCCATTTTTTGCTGTTCCATTGAGCCGGCCTCTCATAGAAAACAAGCAATCTAAAACATATCCGACACGGTTTTTTAATTTAACGCGGCGTCACTTTAACTAGCTAAAATAAGGAATATTGATTACTCAATTTATTTGTTTAATCAGGCAGATAGTCGAGACAATTACCACAGTATAGCAATATTAGTTAGGGATATGTCATATTGCTATATTGTGCAATTACTGACACTTTTTTCCATATTCTTTGATATCTGTTAAAACTTGTTTACTTATTAATTTAATTGATATGATATTTTTTCAATGAGTTTCTAAAATACTAGAGTAGCAATGTCTTACAAAAGATTCTCATAAATGCGTAACCACTTTTTTGTTCAAAAGACAATGTCAAGTCATATATTCGTTATGTCATTATGTATGTGAGATATGCCTGCAGGCATCTTCGAAGTGGCAACGCGTTGCTACCGTAAACTTCCAATCTAGTTACGTTAGTAACATAGAATATCATTGTATTTTTTACTGTTTCGACACCGGTACGACATCTAAGAAAATTATGAGCATATACAAAATCTTATCGTAAGCATAGGTACCTATATAATGGTAATAATATATATCTTAATATATATATTTCTTGTGTGCGTGTGTATGTGACTGAACTCCTCCTAAACGACTGGACCAATTTTGATGAAATTTTTTGTGTGTGTTCGTGGAGATTCGAGAATGGTTTAGATTTACAGTTTGGTCTACTGGAAAATGTTTTTTCAATTAATTTCTTATTTATAAGGAGTTGTTGATTTTAGAATGTTTTACATTAGATCCGGCGGACGGCGCTATCATCGCATTCAATATTATTCTATTTCAATTTTAGTTTGTCCTGACAGATGGTGCTACGATTAATTTGAAAAAAAAATTGTTATTCAATTCATGTGCTGATTAAAATATTAAATAAATAACACATAGGCTACAATTTTAACCGACTTTCAAAATGGGGGAGGTGTTATGTTCGTTTTCTTATATTCAACGATTACTCCGCCGTTTGTTAACCGATTTTCAAAATTTTTCTTTTGGTATATAGGGTATCATCCCAATTTGGTATTATATTCAGAAAAGTGGTGATCTGATGAAGGATCCATAAGTAATCGAGGGAACTCCTCAAAACTTATAGGGAAACATATGGTGACTTCGGTTTCGTGAGAAGTATTCTAAGCATATGCTACCATCAAGTAAGATTTTGCACCGAGATATACCTGGTATACCGTGGTTCGGAAGGTGCTGAGAGAATTCCTGATTCTTTATAGATACAAGTTTGGGAGTTTCGGCGTTGTTTTAAGAACAGAAAGCATATGCTACTATGCAAATTACATTCTTCATCATCATCATCATCATCATCACTACCATATTATACCATTTCATAGTCTTTTAGATCGAGACTCGAGTTTGTCAAGCGATAATTAAAAAAAATCTATATCTACCTAATATTATAAACCTGAAGAGTATGTTTGCTTGAACGCGTCAATCTCAGAAACTACAGGTCCGATTTAAAAACTTATCTCAGTGTTAGATAGATCATTTATCGAGTAAGACTCATCATTTATCGAGAAGGTTATATTATATTATTACTCTAAGACTAATACGACAGAAGAAACTCAGGAAAATGTGGGAAAAACGGGGGAAATATTTTTTATGGGAAAATGTACCTACGGATTCTGTAAAATTTCTAATTTACGTGGGCGAAGCCGCGCGGGACATCTAGTACTTGTATATAATACACAAATCTTCACAGACAAACCCTAAACATATTAATGATGATAAAAATCGATTTTTAATTTTTATAAATTTTCCATTTATTTACACAACATTGAGATACAAATACTGTAAAGTAATACAATAAAAATAACTAAGCTAGCCATAAAAAGTAAGGAATAACAGTTTAAATAAAATAGATTCTTATCTAGGCTGCTGAGTGCTGCCCTTAGGGGGGGGTGCCTAAAATGCTGGCGACATTGCCCCACTGTAAAGCCAGACTTAACCGCTGACCAAAATATTATGCTCCAGCCCTCTGGTCACCTGTGCGTTTTACGCAAAGTTCTACGAGGTGGGATGAAATACAATTGAAAAATTTTTTCATATTTAAATCATCCATTCGCCTAACGTTTCAAACGCCAGCGGAAAAAATAATATAATATAGTCACGGCTTTGATATAGGATTTTTTTGAATATAGGCGTTTGCGCTTTAGACGCCGCCGCACTATAGATGTTCCATGCAAATAGGAGGCCGCCAATGTGTCAAAACATGTTGCTTCCCACACCAAGCACCTCCCATTTTTCCATGGAACTAATGTTAAACCGTCGGGTCTCTTGCCATCATCACTGGCAATATCATTCGGTTCTAAAATAGGCGGAACGTTGATAGAGACAAGAGCCCGACGAAAAACATCATTCAGTGCTGCGTGGCGCAAAAAACGACCAGCGCTCCCCTGGCAAGAAAGTCCATGGTGACCCAGACGATCTACCGTAGATCCACAAGGGCAGCAGTGTGGCCATGGTTTGTCGGCAAACCTAGTCGCAGGCTGATGATAAGGGAGTAGGTGGTATTGTCCAGAAGCATGCCTAAGTTTGGAGATAGAAGTAATGGAAGCCAGAGTCCAGATTTCCAAGTTGCAGCAGCAAGACGGGCCCACTCAGCCGTGTCGAAACTAGAGTTAATTACTAGCTTTTCAAAGATAACACGACAAAGCGGCTCGTCCCAAAGACGCTGCAAACATAGGTTGACTGGAACGGCTCCATTGGCACTAGCTTCTCTCCAGGCCTCTAAGACTTCATCATACTACGGAAAATCAAAATTACCAATATTGCAATATAATATTCAGGAAGTGCATTTAATACGTTGGTAAATATTATGCGACGATAAAATATTCGCTTCAGAGCGCGTTCGTTAAGATGTCGAGGAGCTAGTGAGTCGGAAAATCCTCAGCAATTCGTCGCGTACCTTTCAACTAGTTTCGCAAGTATAATATTATGAGATAAGAAATATTAAATTGTAGTGCATCTCTCACATAAAAAAAAATTAATATTTATATACTTAGTAGTTTATTGACAACAGGTGTATTTTTTGTAGATTTTAGAGGCTTAGGAATGAAGAAAGATTTGGCTAAGTTTTATCCCTGGGAAAAGAAGAGAAAGGATAAAACACCTGCAAAACCTGCGTGGTTGCCTTTTTATAATTGGACACCGAGCGAAGCTTAATCTCTCAGGTACTTTTAGTTAGGTCTAAGAATTGGTCAATCAGCCAAAGGCGTACAAAAGGTAGTTCTACACTGATTACGACCTCACCACCTTCCTGTATATCAGCTTTTCCTTTCTGAATTCTCCCGGGTAGTCTTTCTTTCGAGGTCCTTATAGTTGGGGAGGGGAAGAGGGGATTTCGGGACAAGCTCGAGCGTGTCAGTTATGCTTGTATAGGCTTCCGACATGTGTCTAGTTATCATGGTATATAAATCAGATTTCTCACATGGTGGGTTAATTTTTTTTAAATATTGAAATGTAATCGGATCTGTCAAACTAAGATAGGAAATGTTAAGTATACCCCAAAGAAGCTTCCATATAAAGCACTGACGATCCAAAGGTTAGGTAAGCCTGTAGGGACATTTTAAAATATAAAAAAATAAAGCTTCATATTTTCCTAACTAAGCTTCGCAGATATTTTATTTTGAACTAAACTAAATTATTTAGTCCTTGTTGTCTAAATATATATTTATAATTAACCTAAATAAGAAATTTTCTGGATATATTTTCTTTTTCAAAACTTTAAAATGGCTGCAGTTTCTGAACCCACCTAAACCTACTAGGTCTTCATGACGCTCGAGTGACTACAAAATTCCCCTCCCCTACTATTAATACTAAATATATTGTGGATGATCGTCCGAACGCTGGTACTAAAAATTCACCCATTACCTAAAAATCATATTTAAACATACTTCTTTGTCTCGTTTTATGTAAGTACCTATAAATTAGTTACAAAGGTAGCGGAGTGGTAGAAGTTAACAGATACGTTTGACTTTGTGCCTAAATAAAGGGGTGATATTCCCCTGTTTGTTTTCAACACTTTGATGTCCAAACATGCGGGAGGCAAACGATATTTTAATTAAAATCGAGCTCAGGTTGCAAAATGTTTATATTTTATTAATATTAATGATGTTTGTAAATGGTGATATGTTATAATAATAGTTGTAAAGGAAATAATAATAACTAGCTGTCCCTGTTTTTTCCCTGTTTTCCTACTTTTCTCTTGAAGTTTTTTCTGATATTTTTTTTCTATAGACCTCACGGAACCCGAGACCTTTGCAACGAATGTAAAACCGTGGAAATCGGTTCGGTGAAAATGGTCGCTTTGGAGAATCATAATGTTATGAATCACTAGATGTCCCGCGCGGCTTCGCCCGCGTAAATTAGGAATTTTACAGAAACCGTACATTTTCCCATAAAAAATATTTCCCCCGGTTTTCCCACATTTTTCTGAGTTTCTTCGGTCGTATTAGTCTTAGCGTGACAATAATATGTATAATATAGCCTATAGTCTTACTCGATAAATGATCTATCTAACACTGAGATAAGTTTTTCAATCGGACCTGTAGCTCCTGAGATTGACGCGTTCAAGCAAACATACTCTTCAGGTTTATAATATTAGGTAGGTATAGTTTTTTTTTGATTATCGCTTGACAAACTCGAGTCTCGATCTAAAAGACTATGAAATGGTATAATATGGTAGTTATGATGATGATGATGAATGTAATTTGCATAGTAGCATATGCTTTCTGTTTTTAAAACAACGCCGAAACTCCCAAACTTGTATCTATAAAGAATCAGGAGTTCTCTCAGCACCTTCCGAACCACGGTATACCAGGTATATCTCGGTGCAAAATCTTACTTGTTGGTAGCATATGCTTAGAATACTTCTCACGAAACCGAAGTCACCACAATATGTTTCCCTATAAGTTTTGAGGAGTTCCCTCGATTACTTATGGATCCTTCATCAGATCACCACTTTTGTGAATATAATACCAAATTCGGATGATACCCTATATACCAAAAGAAAAATTTTGATAATCGGTTAACAAACGGCGAAGTAATCGTTGAATATAAGAAAACGAACATAACACCTCCCCCATTTTGAAAGTCGGTTAAAATTGTAGCCTATGTGTTATTCTGATGTATAAGCTATATTATTGTAAAGTTTCATTAAAATCCGTTCAGTAGTTTTTGCGTGAAAGAGTAACAAACATCCATACATCCAAACAAACTTTCGCCTTTATAATATTAATAGTAGGATATTAATATGATTAATTTTTTATATATCGCAAAATTGTCACTCTGCTTACAATTCATATGTCTAGTAATTCGCGCAATTCGTACTACAGATCGACAAGGCTTTATATGAACGTGGCGAAAAAAGGAACTAACACTGCCATCATACAATAACGTCATTTTATGACAGTTCTCCTTTACGTGCAGCCTAAAATATGATAATAATTTTGTTATCCTTTGGCCTTCTTTTGTTACCTTCAATTGTTTAGCTGAATAAAATCCGCTAAAAGTCGTTTAATTTGGTATTTTATTTTAATGTCTTCTGTATTCGGATGGAATCGTGCAAAATGTAGAGTTCTTTCATTAAGGCGCTGTGGTGGTTGCAACTACGTAAAATGGGTTTTTTTAAAACACGTTTTTAGTAAAGGAAAGGTCATTATTTAAGTATAAAAAAGTACCGTTTTAAAATTAAGAAAATTTCCTATACGCAAAGGTATATCAGTACAGAATTTGAAAAATTCTGCTCGAAAGAAGAAAATCTCAAAGATGACTGTTATAACGCTGTTTTTCATAATTAAATCATTTTATGGCTAAATTACACACTTTCTAGAAGAAAAAATGTAGTATATGTGTCGTAACCTAACGTAAACGATTTGATATATTTGATTTGTGTAATACTAAAAACAAAAGGTTTTTACTCCTATTTTCTATTATCAAGGCACGCGGCGAGCGTCGATGTCTGTCAGTACGATATCGACGTTAAAGTCCTTAATGTCGATATTCGTACTGACAGACATCGACCTGCTTATTTTAGGGACTACTGGGCCTTAAGAAAAACTTCAATTATTCTTAATCCTTATATTGTGCAGATATAATGATTAAGAATAATTGATACGTGGTAGAGCCATGCTTCGGCACGAATGGGCCGGCTCGACCGGAGACTCTCTCACAGAAAACCGGCGTGAAACAGCGCTTGCGCTGTGTTTCGACGAGTGAGTGAGTTTACCGGAGGCCCAATCCCCTACCCTATTCCCTTCCCTACCCTCCCCTATTCCCTTCCCTTCCCTATCCTTCCTTATTACCCTATTCCCTCTTAAAAGGCCGGCAACGCACTTGCAGCTCTTCTGATGCTGCGAGTGTCCATGGGCGACGGAAGTTGCTTTCCATCAGGTAACCCGTTTGCTCGTTTGCCCCCTTATTAAAAAAAAAAAAATACTCCGGCACGAATGGGCCGGCTCGACCGGAGAAATATCACGGGCTCACAGAAAACCGGCGTGAAACAGCCCTTGCGCTGTGTTTCGCCGAGTGAGTGAGTTTACCGGAGGCACAATCCCTACCCTATTCCCTTCCCTACCCTTCCTTACCCTCCCCTATTCCCTCTTAAAAGGCCGGCAACGCACCTACAGATCTTCTGACGTTGCGAGTGTCCATGGGCGATGAAAGTTGCTTTCCATCAAGTGACCTGTTTTCTCGTTTGTCACATCACAAAAAAAGATGTTTTCACAACGGGAACGGGTAGATATTCTAAAAAATTTAATTAGGGTAAAACCTACGAATACTAAAATAGTTTTTTCCTAAATGGGTATTTAAAATAATTGATAGTTTATCTAGTTTTTTAATGTTTTCACTAAACTTTCTACTGTTCATATCTTTAAAAAAAAATTGTTTGTTTCTTCAAATCAAACGTTTCCAAATAATAAAAACGGTACACAGTAGGTTATCTGACGAGAAACCGAAAAATTCTAAGTAGATCTTTTTGGTATTTTAACATCGGGACTAGTTGAAAGTTTATTTTAGATTAGATTCGAGCAATGCACTCGGCACATAGTTTGCTGACCAGAGTGTGGCATGCATAAGCAATCGTTTGAGGCAACTGAACCCTGATATAGAATAAATATATGCACTGAACTGTTATACCCACCAGTGCGAGAAAATAAAATATCACTTTATTTTAGTTTTATACTACTGTAAAGAATGAAATACAAGATAAATACGTGGAGCGTTTGGATCGCAACGTAAGTATGGGCGAAACGAAGTAGAATCGTCTTCATGAAACGTAGCTAAAACAATAAAATATTATAGTACGTATTATACTATAATGAATTCGCTTCATTGCCATAATAAATAAGAAATATTTTTTATATTCCTGAGACAGTTTATTGGGTACCATGAGGAGTATTTTTTAAAGAGATTATGATTATGTTGTATGGTATATTAACTTTATGGTTCTGTTACTCTGATTACTGATATAAGGTGCCATCCATAGAGAAATATATTACACCGTGCCATCTCTAGTGAGATGCTCCCACGGGATTTCTCTATGGATGGCACCTTATAAATATCAGTAGGTAATCAGAGTAACAGAACCATAAAGTTAATATACCTAGCGGAATAGAGCATCAATCTCGAGCTGTCAAACGAAACCGAAATTCGTTTACTCTGTGTACGTATACAGTGTAGACTATACACTTACACAAGCATGATTGAACATGAATTCTATGAGATTAAATTATCAACGTGCCGATAAGTGCCGACTGGACGTCAAAAAAAGAGTTCTGCTGTCATGTATCACATGTCTCTTTTTACCACGCTGTGTACTGATAGTGACATCTCGCTTGTTCAGGCCTTTGTTTGTCTATTCCGCTAGGTATATTAACTTTATGCCGCGGCCGCAAATGCGTAGTGCTTCGCGTTAAAACCGATACTATTGGACGATCTGCGTATATCGTCCAATAGTATATAATTTCGTCTCGTAGCATGAAGCTTCGGACGATAGACGCAGGTGCGGCCGGGCCGTTATGATTAGTTCTGTCTACTCTGCTTATAATATTTTTACGGCATAAGTAAAATAAAATGTTTCTTCTTCTCCTTCATTTTTAAAGGCAATCCCTCGTTTTTCAACAATCGGCCAAAGTGTCATGTGTGAGACATTTTTTTAATATCATTTGATTCTGTTTGGAATATGGATTGAACAATGACAGAAAAAACTGCTGTATGACTTTGTCATTGAGTGATCAAATAAAATCATGTAATGTTTACAAAATTTTATGTAGATAGGTAGATACTAACATTTTTCAAAATGCTGCTCCGTAGAGAGCCAGAAAAACAACAAGAAAATTTCGTGGTGGATATTACGAGTATATTCTTTGGTATCATATTGATTGTACTTGTGTTAATGGTTCGTAAATGTAAAGTACTTAAGCGTCGCCACAACGTCCGTTTCCATGACGTGCCTAGCAGAGGCATCGTCGTGCAACTGCAAGATACGGAGTCGTACCTTTCCCAGGAATCACAAAGAGAACATAAACTACGTAACAAGGAATCAGATGAATATAGACCGAAGAAAAGGAAAGGTTCCCGCCCAAGATGCACCTGCCACTGCTGTAATAATTAGGAATTCCACTTAAAGAGACTTAGGACTTGAACCACCTTTAAAACACGTGTATTGTTTTACTTATCATGGCAATAATATACTGGTTTAAATTACTTTTTTGTTTTTTATTTATTTATTTACTTACTTATTCTTTATGTACAATTTTGTAAAACTAGCTTCAAATATTATACCATACATTAATAGAGTACATAGGTGTGCTTATCTCTAGAAGAGATCTCTGTCAGCATCATCTCTGCTGTTTTTTGTTTATCTTAAATTAAGAATCAAATAATTATATCAAAATCCTATAAAATCGAATATAATTGAATACGAATATATTGTATATCAAGCGAAATAATTTACTAGAAGACGCCCATTACACTCCATTACGGAAAAAATATAATATACAAGATGACGTATATTATATTTTTTCCGTATATTATGATTTACGTATATTATACACGTCAACACGTGGGAGAGCCATGCTTCGGCACAAATGGGCCGGCTCGACCGGAGAAATACCACGTTCTCACAGAAAACCGGCGTGAAACAACGTTTGCGCTGTGTTTCGCCGAGTGAGTGAGTTTACCGGAGGCCCAATCCCCTACCCTATTCCCTTCCCTACCCTCCCCTATTCCCTTCCCTTCCCTACCCTCCCCTATTACCCTATTCCCTCTTTAAAGGCCGGCAACGCACTTGCAGCTCTTCTGATGCTGCGAGTGTCCATGGGCGACGGAAGTTGCTTTCCATCAGGTGACCCGTTTGCTCGTTTGCCCCCTTATTTCATAAAAAAAAAAAACGCCCGTAACGCCGTTGTGCCAAAATTAATTTATCGCGCGGCAACCATAATATATTCTTCTGAAATAAAAAGTATCTTATGTCCTTCTCGAGACTCAAAGTATCTCCATACCAAGTTTTAGCAAAATGGCTTCAGCGGTTTGGGCGTGAAAAGGAGACAGACAGACACACTTATACTAGTATTATAATGTTGTTAATGCTATAAAGTGAGAAACTACTTTGTAATTTGCAGTATGGCATTAAATACTCCTTTATATGGCTACGGTATGGCTGCGGTGAACAAATCCTTGTTTCGACGTAAAACTTTGTTTGGCTTGTAATTAGGATCGCAAAGGAAACACTGTTGTTCATATCTACTGAATAATTAGTTGAATTGGATTTGTTGTTTTATTCTACAAATTAAGTTGTTTTATTCTACAAATTAAATCATTAAAATTTTCATTTTATAAATAAAAGGTAGAATGTTACTCACGATATGCATAGTAAGGGACGGATTAGGTACTTTTTATTCAATTTTAGAAATGCTTTCATAAGCTTTTATGTAGAATTCGTGCAATGTGCATTGTAAAATTTAATACATCGAAAAGGTATATATTATGTAAAAATATTTTACCACACATACGACAATTATTTTCAATAAACTTTTAACGGACTTCAAAAAAGGAGGTCATGAATATTATGTACTTAATATTGATTTGCAGAATTTATTTGTCTATATCATCGACTGAACATATATTATGCCAAAATGTATTATTTTTGTGTCCGCATATTATATCTCCGGATTCCGGAAATACGAGTCCGATTTAGGTTATTCTTTTTTGTTGTACAAGGTATTGTTCAACTTATGAAATACTGCAAGTTTCATCAAAATAGGTTTAGTATTTGTTGAAATAGGGAAAATTTAATAGATTTTATTTTTATTTTAATTATAATTAGTTTAATGTGTGTTTCATTTTTATTTTAATTATAATTTAGTATAAAGTTTAAAAAAAAATGAAAAAAGGAATCGTGGTTTATATGCGTAGTTTATATGGCACTTTTATTATGAAAATATAAGTAGTCCTAATGGTTATTTTACCTCAATAAGCCAATATGTTGTTTATGTCTTGTTTGTACAAACGAAGCGTATGACAAGAAGCAACAACAAAAGCCAAAGTGAGTTTATTGCTTTCTTCAAGCTTTGTAGTAATATAGCATAACTGTTTTTACTTTTCATATTTTGCTATAAATTATTATAAATGTGAATTTTGTCTCCGTATGTACATATTGCAACGAATATTAGTCTCTAATAGGTATTTATTTCGTTTAATCCCTCGATCGTGGATTCCTGGAAATCTATTGTTTTCGCGGTCAAATTCGACCGCTTGGGAGTTGAAGCATAGGAACACACTTTCAAACCGGATAAAAGTGGTCAATTAGGTTTAACACTGTTTTTAACATTAATTAACGTTTAGGTCTCAAATTAGAGCATTTCCAACAGAAAAAGTCGTTAAAAATCTATTTGCGTTTAGTGTAATACTGGAAATAGGCATTAAAATATTACTTCATTTTTTAAACGCAGTACCCGTTTAGTGGAAAGATAGATGCAGCGAAAATTTCTTTTCAAGAGGTAAAATTTTCACCCACCCCTCCTCATTAGTGGATCCTTTTGAAGCGTTCGCTTTGCGTCTGCGATTCGCTTTTCGCATTTACACGTACCTCCCGCGTGCCTGATTACTGATTACATTAATGTGTCAAACGCGAATCGTATTAACAATGAGCTTTTTTTAAGAAAAAGGAGCCAAGCTTCTACAAATACCGTAAAGTATAATACGAGTAAATGATCTATTAGATTGCTTCTACAACTATCGGCGGATTAAAATCTTGCACTGACTTCCGGCACCACTAGTCTAAGCGATAAGTTGAGAATGGCGAAATATAGAGATAAGGGTCATTAAAATACGTGCGATAGCTCATTAGATTCGTGAAGACGTCTAGAAAAATGTATCGGATTAGCACACAAAAAATTGCAAAAGTTATAAGCAAATTAGTTTACAAAAAAAAGGCATTATGTCTTTTGTTAAGAACTCCGAAACTATTAACATTTAAGAAATTAAAAAAAAAGATTCTTAAAGAAGAGGAAATTTCCATAAAAAAATCCCAACTCCCGGAATTCTATCTCTATTATTTATAATTTTGGCCTCCGCGCGGCATTTTTAGGTAGTGCGCGTGGCTTCAAAACCGAGCACGTCACACTGATTATTTTTTTAAAGGTATTAAATATTAATTGAAAATTTTCAAAAACTTATGGTGTATTCCGAACACTTCAAAGAATTTGCTTCCGTTGGGAATTTAACTTAAAGTTAATTTTTCAACAAATTAGACAAAATATGTTAACTAACGAAATTTTTTCGAACTTCCGTCCTCATTGTACTTTAAAGAAAACGTTTAAATAATTTTCGTAAAATTTTTCACTTCGTGGAGCCCTTGATATAAACATACTTAACAAGATCACGCCATAAAAGTTAAAAAAAATTTAATACTTTGTTTATAATCATTTTTTAACTTGAACAAAAACTAGAAATCCACGTAATAATGTAAAAAAAAAAGTGGTTTCATTTATTATCACGTAATTGATTTGATATCAATGAAGGACATGTATTAACTAAAAAAAAAATTTTTTCCGCCATTTGCTAATAAAAAATTTATTAACCAATGGACTATTACGATGCTTTTAAAAATATTTTTTTCTTACCTTTATTCTCTTGAAAATATTATGATTTTTAGAAACAAAAATTTTTCTTAATAACAATTTTTTATTGTTTATAATCGTTTTTTAAATATTTCTATTGTTTAAATTATTATTTTAGAAAAAAAAATCCTCTTAGAAATCATGATTGATTGTCCTCAATATGGTTACAAAAACAAAAATTTTTTTTATCAACAATTTCATTATTTATTAACATAAAAATTTGTTATTAAAAATTCTGAACTTTTTTATATTCTTTTTCTGAAACTCTTAATGTAAAAAACATAATACCTTTTTTTTGCAACCTAATTTGCTTATAACTTTTGCAATTTTTTGTGTGCTAATACACGCTTCCGATACATTTTTCTAGACGTCTTCCCGAATCTAATGAGCTATCGCACGTATTTTAATGACTCTTATCTCTATATTTCGCCATTCTCAACTTATCGCTTAGACTACACCACTTTAGAACGTTTTAATTTGTGTAATTCCTTTTGTATATTAATTATTATTATTATTATTAATATTACTATATTATTAATAATATAGTAATATTAATAATAATAATAATAATACTCCCACACCGGTTTCGGTGACGGTGGCCGGTTTCATTGAAAGCAGGGCAGGTACGCAGGAGTAATTTTATAGTGTGTACATAATAGGACTCTCTATTCCTTTACTCCCATAACCCAGTGGGACGGAAGACCGACATGACTGGCGAGAGATCAGGCGCAGGACCGACTTTTTACATGCCCATCCGACGCATGGATCATCTTACTTGTCAGACAATCAGGTGATCAGCCAGCATTGTCCTAATCAAACTTGGAAACAACATGTTTCCAACGCGGGAATCGAGCCCACGGCCTCTGAGTCAAGTACCACGCTCTTAACCACTGGACCACGAAGGCGTACTTTTGTAGACATAATATACAGATACTCTACCCATAAATGCCGTACTTTTTTACAGCGCAGGCGCCGAAAGCCATGGTTCACAATCACAACCCTTATAACCTCACCGCATACTCACCTGTCCTGCTCAGAGCACTCAGAGTTATTTTCAGATATAGAAACAGCCTTCTAAGCGATATTTACGTTGGTTCATACTTCACCCGTTAATTTTCTTTAAGTGTCATAGTCTATACTCTATAGAGCTCATTGTAGAACGATTATTATTATCGACGCTCGTGGACCTCCGCAACACCGGGACACTCTCAACCAGAAACAATATGAACACCCAACCATCTTCGCGGTTAAAAATTTAACCGCGAAGATGGTTGGGTGCTGCCATCAAGTTGGGATCCAGTGATAAATAAACTTAAGCACAAATCTAGGAAACCTCGGCTTCATGACACTGTAAGTTCGTTCTGCGTAGATCGGAACTCAAGCAAAAATTGATGAATCTTCGGGTAGTTGAAGAACTTCAATAAATTGGACGCCTGTCACCTCAGTCCATCCGTGACCACGGCCGCTGTAAAGTAGCCGAAACGTCGGGATTAATAAAAGTGCTCCGCGACAAAATCCGTAAGTGTTTGAACATTGTAATATAATGAGTGATACTCGCGTAAACCTAAAATGTCAATATGTTTTTTTTTAGTGTATTATCAAAAAATTCAGTCTTTGTTTCAAGTCCTGTAGGAAGCAAGATATCTTAATGTCATAAAAAGGTCATGTTTGTTTGAGGAAAATATGGGCGCTAATCGCTATCAATAAAAGAGTAATTATATTAGGTATATATATTTTTTAAATAAATGTATAAAAAGACATAATACCTATCTAAAAAGAAAGCATAAATCTTTATTCTCAACTAAGCTGAACTGAATTTTTCTGAACTTTTATGGAAAATAGTAACCAGATAAAAGCTTAAATCAATAAAGTGCTCGGTCACGTACGAGGTAGACGTAAAATTTATATTAGCGGGTTCTTTTTAGGACCTTGCCAAGTATTCTGGGTATTTCAGTACAATACATACACTAGATTTTAGAATATTTTTCCTAGACAAATTCCACTATTCAGAAAAAGTTCACTCATCAATTGTTTCCAGAATTTTAAAATAACATGAAATTCGACATTGTTCTCGTTATTTATTTTACGGAGTGACTTCGGGAAACGAGCTAAAAATCGCTTTATGGGAAGCGACTATGAGCATTGAGCATCTCACTCTAGACTCAACGTAATTACCATTTTGTGTACTTTTTAGGGTCCCGTACCCAAAGGGTAAAAACGGGACCCTATTACTGAGACTTCGATGTCTGTCCGTCTGTCTGTCTGTCTTCAGGTTGTAACTCAAAAACTGCTATAGCTAGACTTCTGAAATTTTCACAGATTATGTATTTCCGGTGCCGCTATAACAACAAATACTAAAAACAAAATAAAGTTTATATTTAAGGTTAACAACAAACATTATTTTTTTTGCCTTTTTGGCTCGTTATCCATAATGGCAACATATTATAGACACTTGAAATTTTCACAAAATCCTCAATTATATTATGTGTACTTTAATAATATTAAATAATAAAACTGAAATAAAATGAATAATTAAGGGGTGCTCCCATACAAAAAAACACAATATTTTCCTTTATTTTAGCTCTATAACGGCACGGACCCCTTCGCGCGCGAGTCCGATTCGCACTTGGCCGATTATTTTACCAAATAAACTACATAATACTTGAAGACGTAAGTGGATGAAATGGGTTACTAACAATTTGAAAATGATCGTTTTTTGCATAAATAGTGGCTTTACATTAGGACCGGGAACGATTTAAAAATAAAAAATAATGTGAACTTTATGTATATGTCACCGTCAAATCGTAAAAACCGTGAGATTATAAAATATGCCTAAATTATTAATTGCAAAAAATAGTAAATAAGTACTTCGGTTACTTACTTAAAATTTATTTCGTGTTTGAAATAATTTGCGGACTTTTTCATCGTTAAGAGATATTTCGTTACACTTTCATTCGGTAAGTTCTTTTTAAGCTATTGCATTAATGCATAGCTTTTATTGTGGGCTTTGAGCGTGGTCACCGAATTAAGAAATTCCGTAACGAAAAACCTAGTGTTAGGTTTTTCGTTACGGAATTCCTTAATTTTTTCTAACGTTGTTCCGTTAGTGTGTCGTTCGGTAGTGTGCGTGTACTAGCTGCTGCTAAAGCATTGTAAGAAAAAATATTATAATATAAGAAAAAATAATATACTCAAATAGCTAGTGTAATATTAACCCTCGGTTAGGCGCGCTTTTAAAATAACGCCGTTGGTCACCTGGGCTCTTTGAAAGCCCGAAAATTAAATAACATAAAAATGGCATAAATTTATATATTTCTTCACCTTTTTATCTATATTATTATCATTTAATTCAATAATAATCAGATTCAATCAAAAACTTAATAATATTTTGAAGATTATTAATTTAAACACACAATTTAAAAATACAAGTCAAAAAATTTCAGCTGGAGACCGTGAGATTGGAAAATTGTAAAAAAAAACAAAATTATTTTATTATTGTAGTAAAACGTGAACATAACTGATATAACAGTTAAATTTCCTATAACTTAGCCTGCAATTTAAAAAGCTAAGTCCAAATAACATAATATAAACTATTGAATGTTAAACATTGACAAATTTTCAGCATCAAAACTTACTAAATTGTATATATTATTTTCCTGTTCTAACACTTAAAACGTATGGTAAATATACCAATAATTACTTTCTCATCATCCCCAGAAAATAATAATCATCATTTCAGTCTAGGTAGCAAAATATGCATTTTTGGAAATGTGCGTCTAACGCTTCTTGTAAATGACATAAAACAATAAGACTCAACACACGATGATTTTTATTGATTTATTATTAACCCGGCGTCATGGGGGTTGGGTCTGTGAGACCCATCACTTTTTATTTCACTTGTAATTCAGTTACCATGCGTTCGGCGTTGCCAAATTTCTCAATAGCTGGATCTGTTGAGTTGGTCTATGAGTCACAGGTAACGCGTTAGTCTTGCGACGGCCGCAGCGGTAGTAACAGGGGCCCAAAGTTGCATAAGGTATGTGAGACCCATCCCCGCAGTCAGTGTAACAATTTCGGGACACCTTACACAGACATTATTTTAATAATTATCAGTGTTTTTAACATTTTATTTTTGTATTTTTGTTGTATTTTACAATAAAATTAGATTATTTATAGTTAAATGTATTTTATTTTTTGTAGGTACTTCCTTAATTACTTTTTTTGCGTTTTTTGTAGGTACTTGAAGTATTTTAATCTTTTGATCGTGGATTCTTGGAAATCTATTGTTATTCTATTGCTGTCGCGATCACCTGTGATCTTATTTTACAAGAGTTGGAACTCGGACTCTGATTTTACCCCGTCAGACCAGGAAATATGCGAAGCAGAAGATCACTTGAGTAAACGTAGTAATCCTAGTGACACAGAGCAAGATATCTCTGACGATGATGACATTCCACTGTCTTCGCTTGCGGGTAGAAATCGATTGTCGGAAGAACATTGTACACCTGAATCGGCCAGTTCTTGACAAAGGTACAATTTGGTACAAGACGCCTATTGAAAAATTTGTTGGTGAATCTTCAGGGGAACCTCCGGTAAAGAAGCCGAATATTTGCAAAAGATGTCAAGACTGGCCAAAAAAGACCGTAAAACGAATTATTACACTTGCGAAAGTTGCAACTTGCACCAAACACATTTGCTCAGAACATGTTGTACCTTTCTGTGCTGATTGTACCAAAGATAATGATTAGATGTGATTATATGTTATTTTTTTATAAAAATATTTTAGTATTCTTTAAATAAGTGCCATTAAAAAATTTAAACTGATTGTTAATAAGTAATAGAGTAACATTTAAGTAGAGGAGAAATAGTTTGTTGACTTTTGTCGTTCTTTTTTTAAATCTCTATTAAATATGGTTAAAAATTATATAATATATTTTTGTTTCATTAATTCATATAAATACATAATGAACTTAATATAAACATATAAAATAAATTGATTATTATAAAAGGTTGGACTAATTTTGATATCTAACACACGGGTATGTAAGACCCACTCCAACGTCCGCGTAACACTTTTCTGCCCCCATGACGCCGGGTTAAAATACAATGAAAATCATGAAAGAAATCCATTTCGGTGTGAAAACTGTGTGGAAATATCAAATCAAATATGGGGAGATGAAGACCCCAGCGTGTATAAACGCATCTGTAACACACAACACATGCACGTGAGCTCAGACGAGTGGCGATTATATTGAAATATATTTCCTTTTAGGAAGCTACTTAAGAGAGGAGTTGTTACGAATAATTTAAATAGTACCTGGATGACCGAGCTTTGCTCGGTATAGCAAACACTCATTGACTTCGTGTTACTTAATAACGCCATTGCTGGTCGTTAAAACAATTAGTTGCTCACATAATAGTATTATTATTCGCCAATAGATGTCAGGAAGAGTCATATTTTTCAGTTTATAGATTATCGATAAAACACGAATAAAAAGACATTTTCTGAGAATGATTCCTAGCTAGATCGATTTATCGCCCCCGAAACCCCCTATATACTAAATATATATATATATATATATACAAGAATTAGTTTTATCACGTTTTCGCAAACTCCGGCCTTTTAAAGACCCCACGCGACCAACCGAGGGTTAAATAAGATAGTAAATAAATTCATCATTGAATAAATTGTTACAACTTGTAACCAATAAAATAAACATACAACAAACCACGAAAAAAATATAAAAACGAACCACGAACTTCGCGAATATTTCTTTTGCTTCGGAATTTGAGTGGTTATTTACTATTACAGTAACATTCGGTACCTGTGGCTCACTGTAGCTGCGGTCTAAGGCACTCGACTCGAGAGCTCTACGCCGAGATTCGCAAAAACTCCTGCTTTAATTGGATTGCCTTTTATTAGCGTAATAAATTTGAATTTCACCCCGGTTCATGAGCGCGATCCGATGTTTTGCGGCCCCCGAGTGAAGCGTTCAATCATTGTACGTAATGGGTGGGTGATTTGTTACATCAAATCGAAGCCAATTACTCTCGATCTCTAAGGTCAGGTTTTTATTGTGGACTAACTGCTGCCCGCGACTTCGTCCGCGTCAGCAAAATATGATAGCAAAGGTAATAAAAAAGAGAAAAAAAATCCAATTTTTAAGGGACACTTTTTTATAAATCCCTTTATAATTAAATATACCCTCCTTTTTTCGGAAGTCGGTTAAAAAGTAGCCTAAGTTATTCCTTACTACATCAGCTATGTGCCTAAACAAGTCCCGTCAAAATCGCTCCAGTCATTTCAGAGATTAGCCGGAAAAAACAGACAGACAGACAGACATACAGACAAAAATCGTAAAAAATGATGTTTTGGTGTCTGTACCCTATATACATTCATATGCATGTAGTAAAAAACGGTTCTTTCAATATTACAAACAGACACTCCAATTTCATTTATATGTAAATAAATGTATAGATGTATAGATTCTACCCGAAGCCGCTGCGGTAGCGGGCTTGCAGACTAAAGGCTTCGACTTTTTTAATTTAAGATTAATAAACCTCACTTCCGACGCATTCAAGAATCGAATCAATTTGATCGAAGTACTTTCGGTACTACTCCTAACATCTACATCAGGAAACGTCATGCAGTCGCGGTGGCTTAATTTGCAACTTAACAAGGTTAAAAAAGTTTGGCGTTTGGTCAACGCCATGAAGATATTGATTCAAATTGTTCAGTTGTTTACTCACGATCGAAACTGAATCAAATCTACATCAAATCGTAGTCGTTGATCTAATCAGTCTGATTAAATCCTATTTCGAATTTGAGTGATTTGATTTACTGTGTGTGCGTATTCCCTAGCAAACATGAATCAAAAATCCCTATTGAGAATGTATGAGAACTTCTTCAAGTTAGTCAGTGATTTGACGACCCCTTAGTCATGCGTAGGTAGATTTTTTATTAAATCGAGTTGATTCGATGTTATCGATTGAGTCACGACCCAAGTGAATATGAAGTTAGGCTTGGCCACACATAAACTGCGGGCGCAAATGAACATCACATCGTGAAAGCCTAGCTTAAAGTCCTCCTTAAGTTTCGAACCGGAAATGATTTTTACACACTCTTTTTAGACACTTATTCAATATTTTGATGGTATTTATCCAACCATAATATTGTGATATTATTGAGACACAATGCATGTCATTCAGGCGTACAGTGCTCCCAAAGTGATAATGCGCATAGAAATTTTCGTAATTTTTCGGCAACGGTCGTATTTCCCGAACGTCGGAAGACGTCGCTGCAAAGCACTGTTTTTAAACTTAACAATAAGAAAAACACCGCTTTGCGACGACGTAGAGGCGCCAGACGTTGCTTGGAAGTTTTGATTGTAACGTCTCTGGCCACGTCGCGATAGCTTTCTGGTGATTATAGCACAAATTAACGGACCGGCCGGCGACAGCGGATAGCCACCGGCTATAATTATTATATTTACTTCTATTTCCTTTGAAAAAGGTGCAAAATGCATTGCTTGGGGCTGGATTCAAGTGTCATCGTGATTATGACAATTAGCGGAGATTTGCATGCGCAATATTAATTTCGGAGTACTGTTCCTGACCTAATTATTGTCATTTATTACTTCCCGGTATAGATATGAGTTGATAATATATTATATTTATGCACTGTAATAAATAAACACTTTTCATGCACTTATTACACTTTATTTATATATTAATAATTGATTTCATTTCAATTTTAATGTTTTACACGACCGGTTTCGACCTGATGATGATTTTTGTCGAAACTGGTCGTGTAAAACATTAAAACTGTAATAGAATAATTTGATAAAGTGGAATAAGTGCATGAAAAATGTATATTTATTACTGTGAAACATGAAATTCCACCAATAAATTACAGTACATTCAATATCATATCTATTATATTAAATTATTGTTTTTGCATGAATAATACTGTATTTTTTTTTTTAATGAAATGTCACCTGATGGAAAGCAACTTCCGTCGCCCATGGACACTTGCAGCATCGGAAGAGCTGCAGGTGCGTTGCCGGCCTTTTAAGAGGGAATAGGGTAATAGCAGAGGGTAGGGAAGGGAAGGGAATAAGGGGAGGGTAGGGAAGGAAACATGTTAACCATCCCTAGATACCTCTAGGGATACTTGACCCTATAATACCTTATAGGGTCATGTATCTCTCAAGATAAAAACGTTTTCACGGCAGATGGTCCTAAGTCCTTAGGCCCAACGTATTTTCACATCGGTCGCAGCGAGTGCCCGAATGCATTATGCCATTTCCCGACATAAAAAAAGAATATTCCGTATCGCGCCACCAGCGATTTTGAGGCCGTTTTTTTTTACAGTCGCGTTATAATCTGTAAACATCAGAACTAGTATTGTTATGATGGCGCATGACTATTTCTGGCAAAAGAAAGTCGACGGAGCCCCGCTACGCGAGGCTCCTATTTCTGGGTGTTGTGGTCTACGTTCCAACCTAACCTAACCTACTTTTAGACTTTTGGATTGTGTATGTTTTTGTTTTGGCGGGGGGCTGAGCCCCCCGAGCCCCCTTTATGGGGGCCTGCGCCCCCCCGTCCCACCGCTTAGGTATCCGGTGGTCAAAGGGGGTTGTATTTGGGACACGGGGGTTAGCCCCCCTAAGCAAAGCCCGCCAAAACACAAACAAGCTTATACGTGGGAGAGCCATGCTTCGGCACGAATGGGCCGGCTCGACCGGAGAAATACCACGTTCTCACAGAAAACCGGCATGAAACAGCGCTTGCGCTGTGTTTCGCCGAGTGAGTGAGTTTACCGGAGGCCCAATCCCCTACCCTATTCCCTTCCCTACCCTCCCCTATTCCCTTCCCTTCCCATCCCTACCCTCCCCTATTACCCTATTCCCTCTTAAAAGGCCGGCAACGCAACTGCAGCTCTTCTGAAGCTGCGAGTGTCCATGGGCGACGGAAGTTGCTTTCCATCAGGTGACCCGTTTGCTCGTTTGCCCCCTTATTACATAAAAAAAAAAAAAAAAAAAAAAAAAACTAACACAATAAGATATTATAACAAAGAACTCGTAACATTTTAAAATAATTCGTATACCGAAACATTCGCTACAATGATCATTATTTTTAAACGAATGTTTTGTAAATTGGAAACTCGCCGGGCTTATGATAGTGCAAAATACCGACAATCAATGAAGCGGCCTGAAGCGGCACTGTCCAAAATCAAAACCGCCGCGCCAGCCATGGCAGCCGGTGAAAAATATAATTGGATCGAGCCTGGCGGAATAAATTGGATGTCAGTTTATTTTTACAATTTTTACATACTATCATCTCTATAATATTTATTGTTTTTAGATACGATAACTTTTTAATCGTTCGGTGAGTCGGAAACCCTATCAATTCACTGGGCTACAATTTTAACTCCTAAATTTTTATTCCCATTTGTTTCCATATTTAAAGATATTTTGTTACTAGATGTTGCCTGGAGCTTTGATCAAATGAAAAAGCCCAATTGGAAATATGAAATGAAAAGCTAGTCAGGACTCTTTATTAATTAAATCTGTTCCTGAAGTTTGAAAAAGCGGTAGACAGAACTCGGTCTGTTTTTCAAGCTTTTAGTCTTGTTTTTTCAAGTTAGCTGAAACCTAAAAAGTGCGTGTCGAATTTACTCCTATTTATTATGCTTTTCTAAAAGAGTTAAGGTGGGGTTTACCAATGACACATAAAACTCCGTTTTATAAAACATTGTTCCCATTGAACGCGTTCATGCGGAGACGTAAATCTCGTTCTGTTTCAAATGTATTTCACAAATTTCATTTGATCGCGATTAATAAATCTAAGTTCACGAGACGTCACGCGATTATTTTATATGTTTTTATAACTTTAGAGCCTTGTCACGTTAATTTAACAAACGCACGTGTCAAAACTGTCATCTTGATATTTCTTTTGTCTATGTATTTCGTTCCGCCATGACACTACACTGACAGGGCTTGATCGGGTTTTATGATAACTTCGGACTTTGGGCATTCAGAAGATAAAACTCGGATTTGCTATGAACGCGTTCAGTTTATGTTGGAGAAATGCAATTCGATGTTACAATCGTGTTTAATACGTTTTGAACCGGTTCAGTGTGCATCGAACGCGTTCCATTTCTTTGGTGAAATCGTCCCTAAGTCTCGAAACTTCGCAACTATAATGTCATTGCACAGGCCTCTTGTACGTCACCTACGTACACCTGGACTTTTAGAGGTATGTAACATAATATTATGTTACATACCTCTAAAAGTCGTCTAACGTCGACAAAAAATCAAAAATAATTTAAATTTTTATTCCCATGTAATATGTTAAGGTGTGTTAATTTAGTACAAAAGCAGCTTTGTCTTTCTTTACTTTAATTTTCACTCGGTACCTCTACGCACTCTCGTAACAGTGCCTCGACAGACTGACACGACGGACAGGCATCGAAAAAATGCGGGTTCTGTTTTTCTTATAGAATATAGAGGTACGAAACCCTAAGAGACTAAAGACTTTTAGTCGGCCGATGGTTTGACCAAATTGGAGTTTCAGTACATTCATTTAGTGTGCGCACCTTCATGTACTATCAGAGAAGTTGATTCCTATGCAAATCGGGGACCTAAATCAGAGTAGACAGAATGATACCTAAGTAGTTTAGTTGCGTTACGTCAAACCCAGCTGACAGATCACAATTAACATTGAATTGACATATTCGACCAAATAACGTTGGTCTGTCAATTGCATAGGAATCAACTTCCTCGATGGTACATCTTCGTACTGATTAAGCTCTCGATCAAACTATCGGCAGACTAAAAGTCTGCAGTCTGCGGGGGCTCTAAATCTAATCAAACCCATTCGTTCCAGAGCTGCAGACACGTCAAACTTATAACATTCGTATTTTTTCAGCACGGATCGAAAAGGATTTTCGCCGTAGGCACACAGAGCGTACTGTGGCTAACGACACGCTATTAAAACTTTAAATTGGCTAATAGTTTGTGCTTTTGCATTCTAGCTTGGAGTATTGTGCATGAACTAAACTAATATAGAGTTTATTGTAGAGTTTAGGTGCGAGAAAGAGATGGCGAATACAAAATCGTTGACTGCCATAGTGTTTCAAACAGCTTGGACCCCTTGGAATTACGCCGAGATGTTGCTTCACTCTGCATCCTCTATCGGTTGTATCACGGAGAGTGCTCTGAGGAATTGTTCGGAATCATACCACCTGCAACTTTTCGCTATCGTCCCACGCGAAAAACATACCATCCTCATCACCTTGATGAGTGGCAGTCTTCCACCGTGCGTTTCTCGCGTAACTTTCTGTTGCTCACTGTAAAACTCTGGAACGAACTGCCACCAGCAGTTTTTCCGGACCGATACGACCTGCAAACCTTCAAGAAGAGAGCGTATTCCCTCTTAAAAGGCCGGCAACGCACCTGCAGCTCTTCTGATGTTGCGAGTGTTCATGGGCGACGGTAGTTGCTTTCCATCAGGTGACCCGTTTCCTCGTCTGCCCCTTTATTTTATAAAAAAAAAAAATACAATAACTCATGGATTCCATCATCAGGTCACCACTTTTGTGAACATGGTACAAAATTGGGGTTGAACAATACAATACAAAAACACTTTATTGCACACCAAAAAAATACAAAATGAACAATTTTACATAAAACAACATATTCTAGATGATGCACAAAAGGCGAACTTATTGCTAACAAGCAATCTCTTCCAGTCAACCTTTTGTTTATCGGATTGTCTATAAGAGATTGAAAACATCGTGTAGGTGTACAAACCTAATTAACAAAGAAAAGATTACCTTAATAACAATTAACTTAAAAAAAATAAGAAAAAGGTACTTACTAATTAGTAATAATGTAGAAACAAATTTAAGTCTTATTTAACAAATGGAGTCTTAGCTTATTTTTAAAAATATTAATCGTATCAGCGCGACGAATATCCAGTGGCAGTGAGTTCCAAAGTATTGCAGCACGAACAGTAAAGGATTTGGAAAATAGGGTAGAGAAATGGGACGGGATTTCAAGGGTCAGATTGTTGGAAAAGCGTAATGATAATTGGTGGGTGTCACGTAGGAATTAAAACGATTTTTTAAATATAAAGATGTGGAAGGGTCAAAGAGGATATTATAAAGGAGTGAGAGCATGTTAGTGTTACGTCGGGATAGAAAAGGAAGCCAGCAAAGCTTTTTGCGGAATTCTGAAACATGATCATATTTCCGTAAGCCAAAAATAAATCTGATGCAAACGTTTTGAAGTTTTTCTAGTTTATCTAGTAGCTCTTCTGTTACATCGATAAAACAAACATCAGCAAGGTCTAATATAGGTAACAGTATTGTGTGCGCCAGAGCAATCTTTGTAGACATTGGCAGAAAGTTACCAAGTATACGGAGAGATGCATTAGCCCGAAAAACTTTACAGCTAAGAGCATCAATGTGAGGCTTCCAGGATAAGTTACCGTCAAATGTGATACCCAAATTCTTAACGCTGTCCACAAAAGGAATCTGGGAGCCATCGAAGCTCAGTAGTGGGAGTTCTTGCTGTTATTCTGCTGCTATAATTCGGGAGCAAAGCTTTGCGCTACCAATAATAATAGCTTGGCTTTTACAGGGGTTTACACTTATGCCGAATGATTTGCACCAGTTGGCTAGGTAGAGGAGGTCTTTGTTGACGCGATCAACTGCCTCTTTTAGATCCTCGATGAGAGAGTGCGTATATACCTGGAGGTCGTCAGCATAAAGATGGTAGAATGATGTTAAGCGGCAACTGATGGAATTGATAAATAACCCTATACAACAAACCCTATACAACAACGGCGGAGTATTCGTTGAACATACAAAAATAATAAAAATATCCACAGCCGAACGTATCCTCCTCCTTTTTGGAAGTCAGTTAAAAATAAAAATAATGAAAAATACTTTTCACTGTTCGGACAAAAATAATAAATTCAATACAGTATGTAATTTTTTACAAATAATCTGTAACAAAGTCAAGGGACAAGGTAAAAACCAGGGGTACACATTTTTTTGAAAATGCCCACCTCGGTTCTATTTATAAAAAACCGAATCAAAACTTCTTACTTCGCTAAGTTTGACGTAATAAAAAAGTCCAAAGTGAAAGAAGATTAAAAACAAGCAGTAAAATGTTAAGGAGTTAAACAAGAAAACTTTGTAATTTCGGATTTTATTCTTTTGTTTATGGTAAGTAATAAGTTGTAAAAAGTTTGTAGACATGGCTGGAAAATGGAAATAAGTAAATCGAACGAATTTTGTTTTCATTTTTTTGGGTCTATCTATTAATGTCATCTACACTACTATTATAAAGAGGAAAGATTTGATTTTTTGTTTGTTTGTTTGTTTGTTTGAGTCGAATAGGCTCCGAAACTACTGGACCGATTTGAAAAATTCTTTTACCATTGGAATCCTGCATTATTTCTGCTGAACATAGGCTAATTTTTATTTTGGAAAAATATAAGGTTCCGTAAGATATTTGGGATTTTCGGACGCAAGGTTTAAAAAATCAACCAGAAAAGTTACTTATTTTGCGTACGCTGCCTAAACTATAAAAGATAGAGGCATAAAATGTTCTAAGTAATTATAGATCTTTTAAATATCTACAAAAAAGTCCGCGACACACTATACCTATCTATGTTGAGTGAGGCACAATAACCATTTTTTTATTAAAAAATCTAGAATTTTTTTTGGACTATATTTAAATGCGTTTATTTAAATCATGCTATTGACCCTTATCAAAATAAATTATTTCATCACTAAGTACAGTTAATGTAGATAATATTTGGTCTTTGAATGATTAAAATTGGACGTTTGGTTTTAATGTTATGGCGAAATTAAAATATTACGATTTCTGCTGCACGTTGCGAATTGGGCGTCAAGGCGCGATGCGCGGGTGTGCGTGCGGTAGGGGAGAGATTTAATTATCAGTGCCACAGACTCGCCCGGAGAGTCCACGTAAATATTACCTCGATCGTGGGAATCGCAGACACAATAGATTTTCAATAGTTATGCGACAGCCGGGTGCTGCTTTATTGATTTGATATAGACTATCGTGCTTCATTATTATAATCCTAATTTCAAAAAAGCTTTAAAAGTTATGACTACGAAAGTAATATTTTTAGAACTTTTTAAAATAAGTTTTGAATGACTATTATTTTTGATTGCTATTATAATTAATTAATTTCTTTAACTATAAATCTCCAATAGCGGCAGCCGGCTGCCAGCATAACAATTGAAGTTCTATTGTGTCTGCGATACCCACGATGCCGATGCACGATGGAAGTATTAATGCATATTTTTTAATCCACACTATTTCTGCTGAATATAGGCTATATTTAATGAGAGAAAAAAGGGAACCGTATTAAGTGTTAATAATTGTGTGAAAAATCTACCAAATATTCCTTCTTGCTTATGCTTTATAAATTATAGACTATACTTACTTATCGCAAAGTGATGTACTATAGTCTTATAGTTCTGCAGGTAAGGATAAAATAATCAAACATAACACTTTAAATATAAAAATATAAAAAAAAATACAATAAAAATGTGTTATATGTACATAATAATTATAATATAGTAGTTGCAGGCTAAATAATGTAAACTATTTTTATGTTCTGCTTAACTTAAAGATTGACTACCTTTATTTTAAAAAAATAATTTAAAAACCAATGTCCACCCGTGCGAAGCCGGGCCGGGCCGCTAGTCTTATAAATAAAAATAAATCGCTAAATCAGTTTGTACTTTGTAAGCAGTAAGCACTAATCTCGAGAACGGCTGAACCGAGTTCGGTAATTATTTTTATTGTGTTTGTTAATGTCGAAAGAAGGTTGTCAGGCAGTAGACATTTTCAAAAATTACTTGGAAAATTAGGAAATTTAAGAATATGTCGTTAGACCAATGTATGTAGAAAATGAAACCTATAAACCTTAGTCATGGCAATTTATTTAAATTTTTGTGGGTGACATCCCGGTAACCGGCCCAATTCGTTTTAATCACCCTTGACTGCCCTTGAGTGAAGTCCTCAGTCATGTCAATTAAGGGTCAATTCAGACCGCAACGCGCCGCGCAGATGCATTTCTGTACTGAATTGACAATTTTCTTGAGCGTGAGTCGTCTTACAAATCTGTCAAATACTTACAAATATAGAAATGCATCTACGCTTCGTGTTGCGGTCTGAATTGCCCTTATGTACATGTCGTAGGATTAACTTCTGAAATCTTCACAGATTGTGTATACCGTTGCCGCTATAACAACAATTACTAAAAACAAAATAAATTTAATATTTAAGGAGGGCTCCCATACAAAAAACGTGTTTTTTTGCTATTTTTTGCTCAATATCAATAACGGCAACACATAGGCACTTTAAATATTCACAAAATACTTAGTTGTATTTGTACTTTAGTTATTAATAATAAAATTTAAATAATTAAGGGGGACTCCCATACAAAAAACGCAATTTTCAGCCTATTTTGCTCTATTGTGGTACGGAACCCTTCGTGCGCGAGTCGAACTTGCACTTTCGGAATTTTTAAAATTTAATATGAAGTTTTGTGGCTTGTTTACCAGTTGAGACCATAGGTGGTCTTGTGGGTGTTAAATGTAGAGGTAATCGAATTATTTAAAATTATTATTCTAGGCCATTTTATAAGGATATCGAATGGCAGGTGTTTCTACAATACTATGCTACATGTAAATTATAATTATTGCTGAACTGTATAGAAAAATCCAATAATAGTAATAAATCAATTTTTTAGGCCCAATCGTAAGCCTAATATTACTAGCCTTTATTTGGAAAGACTTGTATAACGCACTCCTACACAGTTAACTAACAATAGATTTATTGCCACTATGTAATATGATAAAGGATAATCTTTTGTACGTTTAGGTTTAGTAGACACACCCGTAGTCTAGTCATGTTATGGTAAGACCGCTTGAATTATGATTGTAATAATCTTTTATATCAATATAATAAATAATAGGTATCACTTACCGGTTGTGGTTTAAGCCGAAACCGAGAGATATAGGAAGTTCGAAGATGCTTGCCAGGTGTACCGGCTTAAAATTTGGCATCAAAATAATAGATATTTTATGTTGTTGCTGGTTACTGAGAATGGGTTCACATAACTTTCGGTCCCTGAAAGGAATTGAAAATGTTGACTGAATGTACACTAATAGTTCTATTATTTATATAAACAGAGTAAACAGAATAAATAAAGTAGTATATTTCATGTCACTAATAATATATAATATATTGATGTAAAATACACTTACCATACTCTTTTTACAGTATAATCCGCACTATAAGTATTAAATTTCATAATAGTCCCTTCGTCTTATATGTAGGTACTTATATATTTAATTATTTATTGATAGCACTATACTCGGTAGTTACTATGAACTTGACCTACATAATTATGTAGGTCACAGGAGGTCGGCGCGAGCGCATACCTGCGCGCGTGCTCCCCGTACAACTTCGTTTCAGGCACTGAAGCGCGGGAAATAGGCACTTATCTCCTGAAGCTGGAATGTCGTTGCATCACAGGTGCGGGTGTTATGCCGTGCCGAACCACGGAAGATCAGGTACCGCGGTGCAGTGTTCTGCGCCGTGGTAATACACCTGAGTGGGTATCCTTTTCGGCATTATACAATGCACTGCCTAATGATGCCATATTTTTTTTGTAGTTTGTTGTTTGTTTAATTTTTCTTTTGGTTTATTGTTTGCTTTTTTTTTTTGCTTTAGTGTATGCAGTGTATTGTATTTATGTTTGAATAAAAATTTTATTATTATTATTAATTTTTTTAATTGATTAATTTACCATTTACATAATAATCAAAAGTCTTAGATACTATAGGACTGCATAAAGAAAAAACACTTCCAAACCTTCATTTACTTATCTCTCTCTTCCTGTCTAAACGTTGTTTAAAATATTGTCATCTGAAATAATAATTCATACAAAAAAATAGCTCCCACACCGGTTTCGGTGACGGTGGCTGATTTCATTGAAACCAGGCCAGCTACACAGGAGTAATTTTTTATAGTGCCCAAGTGTGTGTGCAGTACACAAGAGCACTCTCTATTCCTTTACTCTCATAACCTAGTGAGACGGAAGACCGACACGACTGGCGAGAGATCAGGCGCAGGACCGGCTTTTTACGTGTCCATCCGACGCATAGATCATCTTACTTGTCAGACAATCAGGTGATCAGCCTGCATTGTCCTAACCAAACTTGGAAAATAACATGTTTCCGACGTGGGAATCGAATCCACGACCTCCGAGTCAAGAGCCGCGCTCTATACCACTAGACCACAGAGGCGTTGCTTGCTATATTTTATACCGCGTGACTGGTGAGACATGATCAATACTTAAGGAGAGTACTCGGTACTCGATTTTCATTATAATTATATAATAAAATTATGTACTTAATTTTTTACCAAATTTCCCTTTAAATAAATGAATCATATACCCTTAGTAACTTACTATGCGGCCCGCGCGGCAGCTTGCGCCCCGCGCCGCGCGCTTGCCCACCTGCGCGCGGTTTCCATGCGTTGGGTAAATAATTATTTAACTTTAAGCTACATTTACTCAGTCATCAATTGATATAATTTTTTATATATTTTTTTCAACTAATATAATAGCCAAATATCACGTCCTCGAGTATTGAACATGTCTCACCAGTCACGCTGTATTTTGATTTATACTAACAACGTATATCGTATATCTTATAGATTTTCCCAAAGTTAATTATTAAAGAACGAAAATGATAAGTAAGTACTTATTTACACAAAAAATGTACGATTCCTGTGGAATTCGTTTTGCCTGTTTCGTAGGGTTTCTTGCAAACAAAGTTGCAAGCCAAAATCAAAAACAACAGAAATTATAGCAATTCTCGTGAAGTTTAAAGGCGCTGATGAACAAATTCTTTATTACTAACTTTACAAATTGGAGTCAGCAAAACGTAATATTAACTTAAATATTTTAGCTCGCTGAGTTTAAGTATAGCTTTCAAGGATTCAATGGCGGAGTTATTAAGGAATGAAAAGATTGGAGATTTAGTCTCTGTCGTCGCTAATTGCATCCGGTTCTTTGCATCCGCTGCTATTGTGAATGCTCCAACGCAGGTTTTAATGAAGCGCCTTAATTCAAACTCGGAGGAAACTCGCGATGGTCTAGGCAAATACAAAGTTTCATTCGGAAATTTTAAAGTTTCGTCTCAACCTAGGCGAAGTTTTAGTTACTTCATAATTAGAACATAAGAGATAGTTTAAGTTATTAATTTCTAGTTTGAATAATTATTTTCAATTAGCGGTATTTAAATGTTTAGAGAATTTTAGTAGCATTTAATGAAAATTGTAATAGCTAATATAAATGTAAGTAAACAAACAACAACAAAGTAAAATATTGTTATAGAGAGTGCAACAAAACAAAGTATACAGGGTGTAACAAAAATAAGTGATAATACTTTAGGGTGTGTACGTGTTCCTTGTAGAGAGTTCACTGTGAAAGTAACAGCGCTGAAAGATATTTTTTTCACTTTTGTATGGGGAAACTCGTGACGCTCGGGCCTTTGCCCATACAAAAGTGAAAAAAATTTTTCGTCTTTCAGATCTGCTACTTTCACAGTGAACTCTCTACAAAGAACGCGTACACACCCTAATGTATTATCACTTATTTTTGTTACACACTGTATACATATAGTAAGAAAGCAAAATTCTAATGGTGTTTCTTAAAGGAGTGAGCACACTGAGACGGGCCGTGCCGGGGCTCAGCATGCCGGGTCTCATCGCAAAAATCCGCCTCCATACAATTTATATGGAAGCGGAAAATGGAAATCCGCTGCGCCCCGACACAGTATGCGATACGCGCATCCGCTTCCATACAAATTGTATGGAGGCGGATTTTTGCGATGAGCCCCGGCACGCTGAGCCCCAGCACGGCCCGTCTCAGTGTGCTCACTCCTTAAACAGTACTGTTTATTTGGTGAAGGCTGAAATAATTTTTATTTAGAAGGAAATTTTGTCCACGCTGTAAGCTGTATCCTTACAGCGTGGACAAAAAACTAAACAATATACAATGGAATATAACATATTGAATTTAATAACATCCGTATATTATGTATAACGTAATTAAATTAATTAAAGCTAATACATATAAAATAATGCATGATTTTTATTATTTGGATATAAAGACCTTCGGATATAGCGACGAAATTAAAGTTGTCCTTCCGCCGTCGTTATAACCGAAATAATTCACTGTAGTAATATATTAAGGTGTGTAGAACGTAGCACCTATACTGTAGGTCTCTTTTAGATTGAGTTTAATGTAAAAGTAGCTGCGCTGGAAGACTTTTTTTGCGATGGCAAATTCATGACGTTGGGGATTTTAATGTAAAAACATACGCCCAGTCGTGCACTAGCGGCCAATCCGCGGCGGCCAGGTCGCAGCGGCCATCGAATGTATGGTGTGGCCGCTGACCGCCGTGCGGCCAGGTGCGCGTGGTCTATGGCGGTTTCATACTAAGGTGATTATCTCGATGGCCGCCGCGGCCTGGTCGCTGCGGCTTGACCGCTAGTGCGCGCCCGGGCTAAGTCTAAATACAAGGGACATAATACAGTGTGTTTGTGTAAACACCGTTATCCTTAAAACCCTCAAAATAATTTAATGAGCTCGTCAAAATGAACAACTTTTTCTATGAGAACTTTTTCAAAAAAATCCGTTTTCATATCCATACAAATTGCCGATCCGGGCATCCGTATGGTGACGGCATTTTCTTTTTTGAGTTCCCAGCATTGTTCTCATAGAAAAAGTTGTTCATTTTGTCGGGCTCATTTGATGGTTTCAAGGATAACGGCGTTCACACTAACATCTTGTATACATCTTAAATACCATAGAACTATGTCATGTTCTCTGACTCCTAATTTATGCCGCTTATACTCTATTTCAAGTACACCTTAACGCCTACATAGTTCAGTTGTTTAGAGTGTGGTTTGCGGGGGGTTTTGAGTTCAAAGCAGACTGTGCCTCTCGCAAGTCATGTCGGTCATCCCGAAACCGAATATATACGATAAGTATTTTAGTTCAGTAAAACAAATAAAAGTTTTTGTTAAATAACCATTCTTAAATCAAACTATCTTATATGAACAACTTTACTAGCTAGGGATAACTTTCATTTTTGTTGTATACTTACTTAAGAGTGTAGAACAACCAAAGTTTTTATTATAAAACGAGACAAGTGACAAATCAAAAATATTATTCGGTAGTTGGATGTCACTGTTAAGGTGCTCCCTCACCGGCAGCATTCGCGTGTAATGTAACATTATAGATTCGACTTTGAGCATTACACAGCAAGTTGACATCACTGTCACGTAGCATTGATGTTACAAGTTGTATCAAAGTATGTTACACATTGTATCAATTAATGTATGAATTGGAGAAAAGTAATTTAATGCTCGACGAACATGTTACATTACAAGCGAATGCTCCCGGTGAAAATATTTAAAACAATTTACATAAAGGTGCTCCCCTTTATGTGAATTGTTTTGAATATTTTTATGCGTTTCCATTTCGATGCTTCAATTAATTTACTCGTTCCAGAATTCGATTTATTCGAGAATGCAATCGCAAATTAAACGAATCAGACTCACTAAATAATTTAAAACCTTAACTCAATAACTAGCGAATTTGAATAATAAAACGGTATGGAAATACATTTTCGATTCCGGTTTTTTCCGACTTAAAAATCTATTGCTGCACGTCCGGACACGAAAATATTTGGTTTTCCGGACGCCACCCGAGTGTTAATCCGTACGGCCCGCTGATCCGGACGGGATTCCCGAACATTCCGGATTTCAGGAATGTGCCAAACTACAGAGTGACAGCCAGAAAGGATATTATGAGCGTCATAAGTGCGGATTGAAAATGCTTTATTAGGAATATTGAAGTATTTCTAAAATAATTATTGAATTAAGATCTACGAATCGTAGTAGGCTCCAGTGGTAGGCGCCAGTAGCAACAACGTTCGGAAAATGTTTGAAAAAAACTTATTCTGAATAAAAATGTTTGACTTTGACTTTGACTTTGTAGATTAAGATCGTATTAATTAACAATCTCTTTTGGCAACGTTAGAACTGTGTTCGGTGCTTCAGAACTAAATACACACAAGACCTGCTCGCATAATATCATAATATTATAGCTTTACCTGCCATAATATCATATTATAGCTGCCTTTTCGTATAAGCACACACCCGAAGTATACGCATTATGCTTACTTACAAAATTACCCATCCACTTCAGATCGTTTTGTGCCCACTTCTACATCTTATCATTTATTTTCTCCGGCGCGTTTAACTTAAAATAAGTCCAATAATTTTATCATTTGCCCGATTAGAATGTCGCACGTGTGACTTTAGGGGAGGTGGCTTAACGTGGTAGAGCCATGCTTCGGCACGAATGGGCCGGCTCGACCGGAGAAATACCACGGGCTCACAGAAAACCGACGTGAAACAGCGCCTTCGCTGTGTTTCGCCGAGTGAGTGAGTTTACCGGAGACCCAATCCTCTACCCTATTCCCTTCCCTACCCTTCCCTACCCTTCCCTATTCCCTTCCTTATCCTCCCCTATTCCCTCTTAAAAGGCCGGCAACGCACCTGCAGCTCTTCTGATGTTGCGAGTATCCATGGGCGACGGAAGCTGCTTTCTATCAGATGACCCGTTTGCTCGTTTGCGGCTCTTTTTCATAAAAAAATGGGGCCAGGCCCCCTCATTGTTTATATCCAAACCAACTAGCAACAGACTAGTTATATAGCCACGATTAAACTACCATGGTCTTATCCAGTAAGCTTAGACCCTTTCGAAAAAAAATGATCATAATAAGGCTGTCGATCGTAATTTGATGTGATTAGGAGTATTTACTAAATACATGCCGAGCACTTATCTAACTTAATCGCAATATGTAATTAGTTATTTCTCACTGGATTGGATACCAAACTAATTGAGTTATGTTATATTAACTATGTTACTTTTTTGCTCCTTATTACATCTATGCGACTTCCTCTTCAAATTAACGCAACGGCTTGATAAAAACTCTGAAGCGATAACGGTATTCATCTATTAAAACTTATAAAATTATAGAATTTACCTAAAACATAAATTTTTTAGGAAAAATGTTTTTTGTATAGGAGCCGCTCTGTTTTTTTTTAAATAATAGGGCCTCGTTTTTACCCTTTCGGTCCGGAACCTTAAAACTTGGCTACTTTGATGTAATCCTGTATGTCAGTATGTCACGAAGACGAATCTAATGAGGTATTATTAGATTCGTCTTAGTGTCGTCGTCTCAAACATTAGAAAAGTTTTTATACTTTCAGCTACACAAATATATTACTACTAGTTATCGCCTGCACCTCCGTTGAGTCAAAATTTGTTTATTAAAAAGTATCCTATGTCCTTTCCCGAAGTTCAAAGTATCTCCATACCAAATTTCAGCAAAATCGGTTAAATTGTTTGGGCGTGAAGAGGTTACAGGCAGACAGACAGTCAGACATACACAAGTTCACATTTATAATATTGGTAAGTATGGATATAGAGACATAAATGCTCACAGGTAGAGCAAAATTATTTTGCACCTCAAATTACCAACTGGTGAATATCAATCGCAGCAAATTATGCAGGAATAGTTGTTCGAATGACTATTATACGAAAAATGATATATAACTAAATATTATATAAAATTCGGCTAGCATAATAATTAAGTAACAGGCGCTGCACCAAGGTTGCTGGTCCTATACCCTAATAGCTCGCCGATATTGTGCAACACGCCTTGTTCCAGTTTCTAAACTTTAAAGTCAAAGTACAAATTATTTAGGACCTGTATTATGACAGTGTATTGGTCCGAGGTCGACCCTTTAACGTAATACCTAATATTTGGTGCAAGGACAAGCTAGACTTGAAATTCTTGTAAACCTCCTCGAACACCAGTTAAAATTCTTGACATGCACATTGCACAGTATTACATAATTATGTCGCCGGTAGTAGGAACGTAAATATGTGAGAGGCGTATCACGTATGTTGTTTTATTTGTCGCAATAGTCGGTTAAAAAAGTGAGTTTATACCTAAACGAAATAGCTAGGACGCGGCTTTATAAGCAGCTCAATCGTTGATTTCTCGCGGAAAGAAGTGTTATTTTAAGAGATAGAAAGTGTGCTTTACATGATGATAGGTCAACCCAAAGAGAGATAAGACACCAAAATTTGATGTACAGCCTGAAATTTAAAAGATGTATGTTCGGGAACTAGCCCGGCGAGAAAAACTACCAAAACATCCAATATTTTTCTTTTGAAAATATGACCATTGACCATGTAATGTAACTTAATCACTATAATCTTATTACTATGTAAAAAAATATTGTTACAACATAATACAGCATAATTATTATAAATCAAAACTTATTATATAAAAAAATGTAGGAGTAGCCTTAAATTTTAATTGAGTTGCACTTAAGGTGACGCCTTGATAATTAAGCCGCTTTTTAGGGTTCCGTAGTCAACAATGGAACCCTTATACGAGTAGTTTTCCTTAAAGCCCGCATTGGTCGGTGCCTAACCGCCGTAAAAGCTACTTCCCGCAATTTTTAAATCTGTAATATGTGCGAAAATATTCATTTAAATCAAAATATTATGCTGTAAAGGGACATAATAGGGCCAATTTAAATCAAGACATTTCAACGCACACAAATACAATACTTAGTACATTATTTTGATAAATCTCGTAGGGTTTAACCTGTGTTTGCAATGAAAGCGCAAGAAAATTAAATTATTCAAGACATCACATTAGAAACCTCAAAAATAGCAGCAATTCTCCACTATTTAATGAATATTATTATACTTATACGTTATTTTATACGTAGGAGAGCCATGTTTCGGCACGAATGGGCCGGCTCGACCGGAGAAATACCACGTTCTCACAGAAAACCGGCGTGAAACAGCGCTTGCGCTGTGTTTCGCCGAGTGAGTGAGTTTACCGGAGGCCCAATCCCCTACCCTATTCCCTTCCCTGCCTTCCCCTATTCCCGTCCCTTCCCTACTCTCCCCTATTCCCTTCCCTTCCTTACCCTCCCCTATTACCCTATTCGCTCTTAAAAGGCCGGCAACGCACTTGCAGCTCTCCGATGCTGCGAGTGTCCATGGGCGACGGAAGTTGCTTTCCATCAGGTAACCCGTTTGCTCGTTTGTCCCCTTATTTCATTTAAAAAAATATATATAAACCTTCCTCTTCAATCACTGTATCTATCAAAGAAAACCGCATCAAAATCCGTTGCGTAGTTTTAAAGATCAAATGGAACAAAGGGACATAGGGACAGAAAACGCGACTTTGTTTTAAACTATGTAGTGATAAACTTTGTATCACTTGCACTGTCCACCTAATGACAACCTTCCCTGAACTGCCACGAATATTTCAAGACTAAAGGCCAAATCAGTTCAGCTGTTCTCGGGTTCTAGTGAGACTATCAAAATTTAAAAATATTTTTTATATAGATTTTCACACTGTATGTCGTGAATGTTTACACTGGATGCAATTTAAATTAAGATAACTTCCTTATTCAAACACCTTACAGTTAATAACACAATTTAACTAGATTCGAATAATTGATTATGTATTTGCAATCGTAATAGATTCGTTAGTAAATCTCCAAAATTAAGTCCTAGTTTTGGTCTACCAATATTTAGTTCAATACTTCGACGTAGGCGCGGCTGATATATAGCAGTACATTTTAAAAGCAATTATTCAAACAAAATTGCAATTGCTGTATTAAATTTGGAAACGATCGTGAGTCGTGACTAACTAAAACATTTTAATGGAAAATCTGATTATCGTTCCAACTTAACCAAAAGTTACGTTTTTCAACGGAATTATGTAAATAATGTTATCGATAAGAATAACATTATTGTAGTAGATAATTGCATTACGTGGGAGAGCCATGCTTCGGCACGAATGGGCCGGCTCGACCGGATAAATACCACGTTCTCACAGAAAACCGGCGTGAAACAGCGCTTGCGCTGTGTTTCGCCGAGTGAGTGAGTTTACCGGAGGCCCAATCCCCTAACCCCTACCCTATTCCCTTCCCTACCCTCAACTATTCCCTATTCCCTCTTAAAAGGTCGGCAACGCACTTGCAGCTCTTCTGATGCTGCGAGTGTCCATGGGCGATGGAAGTTGCTTTCCATCAGGTGACTCGTTTGCTCGTTTGCCCCCTTATTTCATTAAAAAAAAAAAAAAAGATAATGAAATATATTTATTTTTGACTAGATGTTTTCACACAGTAGCTAAACTACTACATGTTATTATTGTAGTAGTTTAGATACTGTACCTTTTTCCTATAAAAGGTCAAAAATTCAGAACCAAGACATTTTCTTTATCGCATCAAAAATGTATGGAATTGACATAAGCGTTCGATAATGTGATGTCACCATTCCACTAGTGTCATTTCAATTCCATATATTTTGGTCAGTGACTCCATAAAGAAGTGATAAAGAAAAAGTCTTGACTTGGCTCTGATAATGTTTAATGTAAACGTAAAGAAAACACTGCATAATCTTTCGGGGACTATACATTTTCCCGCGATAAAAATAGGTTTCCTTCCCCGTAGTCTCTATGATATAATCGAAATCAGCGTTTTGATAACAAACCTAAAAATAAAAGTTAACTATGTATTGAATAATTGGATATCAAACTAAACTAGTTTCTGAATTAATATATAATTTACTATTATTTATTCAACAAATGTACTTATCAATATAAAAAGTACCCAGTAGCCGATTCTCAGACTCAGACTGAATATGCATATAAAATTTGGTTAAAATCAGAAAAGCCGTTTCGGAGAAGTACGCGGCCTAACATTGTGACACGAGAATTTTATATATAAGATTTAACTAACGATAAGCTCCTTAATTTAGTAACAATTACGCATGTAAAAATCGACAGGCTTATAAGATAATTTTAATAATAGGCAAAGCATATTATTATCAGCAATATTTCCCTTTTAACCTATTAAGATAAAATATCTTAACTACTATTAGGTAGTCAGTATATTAAAATGTATGCTATTTAACAATTTAAAAGTTTTAATACATAATAAATGTTTCTAAATGTATACCTAGGAGGTAAAAAGCTTAAAATAATTATATTAAAATATTGAAATTTTTCAACTTATCCACCGTCATTGTTTCAGTAAACAGTATTAGTCAAGGACCATTTTGTGCTCCACGCTCGTTCCTTTAATGATAGAGTTAGAAAATCCTATACACGTATTCCTTTCCAAATTGTTGCGACACGACTTGTAGGAGCTATAAGGTTATTATCTCAGCACACCCAACAATACCGAAGGTACTCCATGTTGTAAATATATGTTAGACTTGTGTTGTAACCTAATAGTAATATGAATGCACGATGCTATGTACATTGTACATACTAAAACATGCTAAAGTTTATTTGTGTCGACGCTTGACGCGTAAACCATTGGACCAATCATTTCGGGCATGCAAAATTATTTTCTGCAAAACTGAGGCGGTAGTCCACAACTTTTTATATTAATTTTGACATAATATTTTAATGAATAGCTGATGTCACTTCCCTGTGGTTTCGTTATTTCAATGCAAGTCATAATCTCAAGACTGCATCTTTCAATACGCGGTCTTGTATACGCTGTGTGTTAAATTAAGTAGAGTTTAACATTGTCAGTGGCGGCCGAAAAGGAAGATCTTCCGACCGAGAGAGATAGCATGCTCGGTCAGGCCGAAGCCCACTGACGTCATTTCAGACGTTGTATATATCTTGCCGTTCTCCGAAACTTCGATAGTGCGATGCAGGAATGTTAGGCGAATTGTGGGTACCGCCACACCACTCCCCCCCGAAGACATGTGGTATTATTCTTCGATGCGCTTGTGTTGTCAGGTGTGGGCCGAAGCTACGCGTGCAATGAGCAGGAGAGGGACCCCGAGCTCTGCTTGTTGACTGGTCGTTGTAGCCTATCATGGCTGCCCCGTTCAAGCCAGACACGGGTTCGACCGGCGCGGACGCCCAACGCGGCTTATGGTCGAGGCGACCCGGTTATGCTTGATGTCTGTTGACGTGGCCGTGGTGCGGATGGGCGGGGAGTGTTGATGATGATTGATGTCCAGAAGGATGCGTGTTCTTGTCGGTGGTCACCAATTTAACGTTGACAGTGGCGGCCGAAAAGGAAGATCTTCCGACCGAGAGAGATAGCATGCTCGGTCAGGCCGAAGCCCACTGACGTCATTTCAGACGTTGCTTATATCTTGCCGTTCTCCGAAACTTCGATAGTGCGATGCAGGAATGTTAGGCGAATTGTGGGTACCGCCACAAGAGTATTATCATTTTTTTTGTTACAACCTGTATATTTTTGTTATTGATAGTTATTACTATGTTACTAGAGATATCCTATTCCACATTTGCAAAAGCTGCAGAAAATTATTAAAGTATACTAGATGTCCCGCGCGGCTTCGCCCGCGTAAATTAGAAATTTTACAGAATCCGTAGGTACATTTTCCCATAAAAAATATATCCCCCGTTTTTCCCACATTTTCCTGAGTTTCTTCTGTCGTATTAGTCTTAGAGTAATAATATAATATAACCTTCTCGATAAATGATGAGTCTTACTCGATAAATGATCTATCTAACACTGAGATAAGTTTTTAAATCGGACCTGTAGTTTCTGAGATTGACGCGTTCAAGCAAACATACTCTTCAGGTTTATAATATTAGGTAGATATAGATTTTTTTTAATTATCGCTTGACAAACTCGAGTCTCGATCTAAAAGACTATGAAATGGTATAATATGGTAGTGATGATGATGATGATGATGATGAAGAATGTAATTTGCATAGTAGCATATGCTTTCTGTTCTTAAAACAACGCCGAAACTCCCAAACTTGTATCTATAAAGAATCAGGAATTCTCTCAGCACCTTCCGAACCACGGTATACCAGGTATATCTCGGTGCAAAATCTTACTTGTTGGTAGCATATGCTTAGAATACTTCTCACGAAACCGAAGTCACCATATGTTTCCCTATAAGTTTTGAGGAGTTCCCTCGATTACTTATGGATCCTTCATCAGATCACCACTTTTCTGAATATAATACCAAATTGGGATGATACCCTATATACCAAAAGAAAAATTTTGAAAATCGGTTAACAAACGGCGGAGTAATCGTTGAATATAAGAAAACGAAAATAACACCTCCCCCATTTTGAAAGTCGGTTAAAATTGTAGCCTATGTGTTATTTATTTAATATTTTAATCAGCACATGAATTGAATAACAAATTTTTTTTTCAAATTAATCGTAGCACCATCTGTCAGGACAAACTAAAATTGAAATAGAATAATATTGAATGCGATGATAGCGCCGTCCGCCGGATCTAATGTAAAACATTCCAAAATCAACAACTCCTTATAAATAAGAAATTAATTGAAAAAACATTTTCCAGTAGACCAAACTGTAAATCTAAACCATTCTCGAATCTCCACGAACACAGACAAAAAATTTCATCAAAATTGGTCCAGTCGTTTAGGAGGAGTTCAGTCACATACACACGCACACAAGAAATATATATATTAAGATGAAAGGTACTAAAATACACACTATTTCATAAAATCTGAATTGGAGACATGAGTGGAAGAAGCAGGTAAGTAACAGTTAAAAATTTGCCGTTTTTGCATAAATGAAGGCTCCAATAGGACCCCGAAAATGATTTGAAATTAAAAAAAATGGATTTTATGTATAGCAAGATATAATATTAGCCAAATGATGAAGTAGGTGACGTACAAGGTTTGTTTAAATTATAAGGGAAATATGAGTATTGAGTAATAATTGTCCTTATATTATGTTACAAAATTTTAGTTATCTGGTTCTTCCACTCACGTCTTTAATTCTGAGAGCGCCTGTATTTGCACGTAATATTTCAGAATAATTGCGAGGTTCCGTGAAACATTTTAATATTCCTTGTATAATTAATATCGATTCTGGTGTATGGTATATTGGTTCGTCTCTCAAGCTTGCCTACAATAGCAAAGAGACGATCGAACATGGTAAATTTTATCAAAATTATTGATTTCTTGCAACTTTTTTTCTTTATAAAATAAGGAGAAAACGAGCAAACGGGTCACCTGATCGAAAGCATCTACCGTCGCCCATGCACACTCGCAAAATCAGAAGAGCTGCAGCGTCGCCGGCCTTTTAAGGCGACGCGACGCCTTGATAATTTGGCTGTAGCAATATCGATTTTTCTCAGCAATGACTTAAGCTAAGAAATTAAAGTTCATAGTCAGTATTCATCATGTCTTTGTATTTGAATTACCCATAGCATAATACGATTGGTTAACTTTTATGACACATTAATAATCATCAAAAAGACCTCTGTAAAAAAGGGATTCTAATTATGCCAACAGAGGAGAGAGTGATTTAAGCTTCCAAAATTTGTACATAGATTAGTTCAAGCATACACTTTAATTCACCCATAGCTTATATGAAATATATTTATGGTTTTTAAATTACGCGACAAAAACAATTTTGTCGCTTACGCCCTTTCCATTTCTTGCTGTTACATTTATTGTTTTCTATGAGGGACCGGACTCTCATAGAAAACAAGCAATCTAAAACATTTCCAACACGTTTTTTCCTTTAACGCGGCGTCATCTTAAGAGGGAATAGTACGCTCTCTTCTTAAAATACCGTATCTTTATTTTCTCAAAATAGCCATTACAATACCATAACAGTCTTTTTATAATACGCTCTCTTCTTGAAACTTTATATTGTTACAACAGACACAATTTAGCGTTATATAGACTACAATATGTTGTAACGAACAGCAGAAATATTCCAAATGCCATGTAGCACAAACTAATATAATTTAAAGTATTAGGAGCATTCTAATTCTTGTAATGTATTTTTCACAGCCATACTGTAAATTCTATTGCAACCGAGTACACTTCCTAAAGGAAGTTAATTGGAAGAGATCATTACGTGTAAAAAAAATAGTCTCTATCGAATTTGTTTTGTATGTATATTTACATTTAATAATTACAATTAATTACAGACATGGCGATACAAACACACACACCGTGACAACAATAATTAGGGACTAAAATATCACTTTACACTTAGGAATTAAAGTCAGTAAAATATATTATTTCATTACTTTTAAAAGTTGTTTGACGGGGTTTTTTTAAAACTTCTTAATTTAATTTTATTTCATGCTTTTTAATTTTGTGTTGGTTATAGTGCAGAATAATTCCTATCAACAGGATCATATTATATCCCAATGAATCTCGTCTAGGAATGTCCTTTTGGATGAGGGATATGAGTCCAAACATGAAACCTCCACTTTGGGTTCATATAGAGCTCATCTCCTATAGAATCCAGGTGATGCTGCAGCAGCAGCATGCAATTTATTGGTTATCTACGTCTTACTAGTTGTCGCAATTAAAATGAGCCCAAACACGAAACCATTGCTCTAAGTTGGTGAGTAGTTGGGTATATGAAAAATCAAGTCGATCGGTTGCTTAGTTAGGCTGCGAAGAGAGGACAAATAAACAAACACACTTTCGCATTTATAATATTAGTATGGATTGCTGTTGCCCGCGACTTCGTCCGCGTTGGTATAGTATAATAACGGAAATAAATAATTTTCTCCTTTTCATGGTCCCTTACTCAAAGGGTAAAAACGGAACCCGATCACAAATATAAAATATCAGCCTGTCCGTCTGTCCATATCCAGGTAAAGCCTCCCGCATATTAATCAAACGACTCTCAAAAGCAGCCCCCCCAAGTAGGGGCCGGGGGCAAAGTCCCCCGCGTAGTAATCCAAAGACAGTTGCAACTGTATGTTTAGTATGGAGCTGGAGCTATAACTGGTGCTGGAGTTGGATTTGGAGTTGGAGCTGGAGCTGGGGCTGGGGCTGGAGCTGGAGCTTGAGTTGGAGTTGGAGTTAGAGTTGGAGTTGGTGCTGGAGTTGGAGCTGGAGCTGGAGCTGTACCTGGAGTTGGAGCTGGAGTTGGAGCTGGAGCTGGAGCTGGAGTTGCAGTTGGCGTTGGCGTTGGCGTTTGTGTTTATGTTTGTGATGGTGTAGGTGTTGGTGTTGGTGCTTGAGCTGGAGCTGGAGCAACTGCAACACCAACACAAAAACCAACACGAACACCATCACAAACACAAACGCCATCGCCTACGCCAACGCCGCTGCAGTTGGGGTTGGCGTTGCAGTTGGCGTTGGCGTTGGTTGCAAGAGCTGGAGCTGGCGTTGGCGTTGCAGTCGGAGTTGCAGTTGGCGTTGGTGTTGGCGTTGGCGTTTGTGATGGTGTAGATGTTGGTGCTAGAGCTTTTTATTATAAATATGGCCAAATAACTAGCTATTTTACCGAGCTTTGCTTCGATAAAACACTAACAAAATGACATTTTCTAAAAATTATTCCTAGCTAGATCGATTTATCGCCCCCGAAACCCCCTATATAAATTTCATGAAAATCGTTGGAGCCAATTCCGAGATTCGGGATTCTGGAATCCCGAATAATCCCGAGTAAAGCACCTGATCTCTCGCCGGTCGTGTCGGTCTTCCGTCCCACTGGTTTATGAGAGTAAAGGAATAGAGAGTGCTCTTGTGTACTGCGCACATACTTGGGCACTATAAAATTACTCCTGCGTAGCTGGCCTGGTTTCAATTGATTCGAAGAAAGTCAAAAAGTGTGACGTCTCTCTCGGTAAAATCGACTATATGACAAAAATCTAAACCCCCTCCCCCCTCTTGTGACCGATCGTAGTATTTGTAAGCCCCCCCCCCCCCTAAATAGGTCACGTAGTATGGGTATGTTCCCCCTAACCTTACTTAACTTTTCTTTCTTTCTTTAGAGTTAAGAGGAGTCCACACCGCCGTTTTTCCATACAAACGCTGTCCCCTGTTTCCTCCCTGGATAATGCCGAGAGTTATGATTTTTTTCCTGAATATCTATGGCCACTATTAGCATGTCCCTATGTTGTCTTTTTTTTCATAATTTTATTATTAAAAAGATAAGAACGTCCAAAACCCCAAAAAAATGGCAAGATTTTCCTCTGTGTTTAAACACCCAGAAAACAAAACTGGCTAAAATATACAAAAAAATAAAACATAGGAACACAGCTCAAGCCTTGCTTTAATTCTTAATGAGTAAGTACTTAAATCGGTTAAGTTTTGGAGAAGGAATCAGCGGACAACGAATCGAAGATTTTCTGTTCTTTTATTAGAACTTTTGTCGTGTTGTCTCTATCGCGCTCTGCGGTGGGAGACTTGAGATTGGTGAGACAGCAATACATTTTCAAATACCTATTTTCAATTTCTCTCGCCACTGGTGTATCCTCTTAAGTGTACGTATGTATTATTTTTTCAAAGTATAGCCACAAACGACAAAAATTTTTATTATAATATTTGATGGCGTTTGGCGATCAATATCTATTAAACTTATTAGGTCTAAGGATACTTATGATAATATGTAATGCTGTAAATAAATATTTGAGATAATTCATAAATTTTTATTAGCGCACGTGTCGAATTAATTGCTAACATAGCTTAAATGAATTCTTACTATGTATTAGAATGCGTAAATTGTAATCAATAATCATATTATAAAAAAGTGGTACGGATAATTTCCAAAAATAAAAAACTTTTGCCCTAACTTTCTAAGTTTATTTGCAAGCTGTTGCCCGCGACTTCGTCCGCGTGGACTTCAGTTTACAGCGCGCGATGGAATTTTATTCCGGTAATAAAATAATAGTTATTTAAGGGGGGCTCCCATACAACAAACGTGTTTTTCGCTCGTAACCAGTAATGTTTTTTTTATGAAATAAGGGGGGCAAACAAGCAATCGGGTCACCTGATGGAAAGCAACTTCCGTCGCCCATGGACACTCGCAGCATCCGAGGAGCTGCAGGTGCGGTGCCGGCCTTTTAAGAGGTAATAGGGTAATATGGGAGGGTAGGGAAGGGAATAGGGGAGGGTAGGAAAGGAAATAGGAGAGGGTAGGGAAGGAAAAAGGGTAGGGGATTGGGCCTCCGGTAAACTCACTCACTCGGCGAAACACAGCGCAAGCGCTGTTTCACGCTGGTTTTCTGTGAGCCTGTGGTATTTATCCGGTCGAGGCGACCCATTCGTGCCGAAGCATGGCTCTCCAATGTCAAAAATAAGTGGTAACAGCTAGGCACTTGAAATTTTGTCAAAATCTATAAAATATTTATACTTTAATAATTATAATAAAACTTTGTTTACATAAGTAAATATTTATGGGGGGCTCCCATACAAGAAACACATTTTTTGCCTATTTTCGCTCTACCGGCACGGAACCCTCCGTGCGCGAGTCCGACTCTCACTTGGCCGATTTTTTACAATTTTAGAAAAGTGTTAGGGCGCGTTCAGACGTGCGTGTGTTCTGCGCGTGTTCTAATAGTAGAACACGCGCAGAACACGCGCTAGAGAGTATGGGAAAAAAACGCGCGCGGCCTGCATCGTACTCGTGACCACGGCCGTTGCAACACGGCCGAAACGTCGAGAAAAAGTATCATGTACTCGTAGTAGCATTACTACTTAAATAAGTCGCGTTAAGTCCCGATTAAAAAGTTTAAATAAGTCGTTTAGATATCGGATTATATTATGCACGATCAAAGTGCCAAAATATGCATGCAAATATGCACGAAAAAAAAGCAAAAATATGCACAAAATATGCACAATCAAAAGTCACTTATTATTAAAATTTATTATTATTTCAGGAGTTTTCCGGTGGTGCCGTTAAGGCGGGGATTAATCTCAATCAAAAACGATAACCTTGCACACAACCAAAGACCAAGCGTATACGCATCGCAATAAGATCAATTTTAGCTTAGCATAAAACTATAGGTTCTCGGGCGAATCTTCTCTATTTTTCATGTTTTTTTTAAATATCTTTGGAAATAAATATTAAGAAACAAAATTGTTCGGTTAAAGAATTTTTAATATAGATTTACTAACAATTTATTCAAATAAAATGTACAATTATCCTAGTTAATACTTATATTTCGATGAAATAGAGTTTTTTCGGAGGTAAGTTTGTAAATTAATTACAGCCAAAGTGTTACGTTTTATTAAAATGTTTATGGTTTAAGGTATTTTGAATATTGTGCTTTATATCTCATATTTTTTAACACTTCGTTATTATATTGGAACTAGGTAAACCGGGAGTCACGGAATAACAAATTGGGGTTTATCCTCGCCTTAATAAATGCGCCAATGCGCCAATATTCATCCAGGATCAATAATTTTACATTTTCCGATTTAAATCTTAGTGCCAATGAAAGTTCATTATCTACTTCATTTAAGTTGCCAAGTACAAAGAATTTTTTTTTTCTAGAAATAATATATTATTGTATCTATCGGGTGTATTGCGGAAGTTTTTAAATAGGGATGGAGCCACATATTATTTGAATTTTAAAGTATTTTGATATATCGTACCTCTATTTCGTCGTTAACGGTTGAAATAGGTATCCACTATCAACGAAAAATTGCCAAAATATGCACTAATGTCTAAAAAGTACCATGTCATGCATTTGCATAATATACAAATATGCAAATGCATAATATTATATTCCGATGTCTAGTCGTTACATACTATTGCTTGTGATCTCGTGGAGTAGCGGCCAAACCGCTCGATTGCGCGGACATACATAAATCCCGCCTAACGTCTTGTCTCCACACTCTCCAGTCTAGACTGTCAACAAGGTAACAAATTAATCATTTAGTATTTAATAAATCGTATTTAAACATAAGTTTGATTAATGATAAAAATGTTACTACAATTAAATGTTCCCTAAAAACTAGTGCCCGTGTGTCGCTAAAATCAGGGCCGTTGATTTATTTAATTTTATTAACGCTTATCTTATAAAATAACCGAACTAAAGGTACACACATATTACACATTTTTTATCAAGAAATTATTTGGTATAAAGGAAATTCATCTGATCCGCTAAAGCTATCATAAACTTAAAGAAATTTCAATAATATTCGTATTAATTCCCATTCGTAGCGTCCCTTTAAGAGTCCGGGTGTCATCGCAGTTCTCATACAAACGTAATACCAACATCATTTCCCATACGAGAATATTTACCATATTTGAGTTATTATTCAACTTAAGATAGTAATTACCTAGGTTCCTATACAAAGATTCACTGCAAAATATTTACATACCAAAAATATGAACGATTACAATATTTACATACTAAATTGTAATCGTTCATATTTTTTTATAAAAACAAAGTACCTACATAGTTATGTACCTAAGTATTGTTATTGCTTACCTAAAACCCCTGGTACATTTCATACAAATCTAAATGTGACGTCGCATCGAAACCAATGAAATGGGCCTTGACTATGATGACTTGCAGCAAATGCATGACGTTTCAATTTTTTTCGCAGCTTCGCGTCGCGTCTCGTTCTTTTAATGTAAACTGGCCCTTAACTTTTGTTTTCGTCTAAAAACGGGCACAATGTATTATTTATCGAGGTCTATCCATACAGAGATTATGATATAACATTAAGTGTTTATTTCGCTCACTATTGTGCCTTAAAATACTCGTTTTGGCAAAAACTTCAGTTCAATGGATAATTTAAAAAGCTAAAACTACAAGTTTTTTGGCGTAGAATAAGTTACAAAGGCTTGTCCTTTAGATTGTTAGAGTCGATTATTACTTTGAGCGTGTCCCACATTAAATTTCAAGTCGCAATGTCCTTCAGCAGAAATAGTTGATCTGTATAAATTTAGAGCAAATTAGCGAAGAAAAAAGGCGTCAGGTTTCACAGGTGGTCAGATTTAATTTGATATTTTTTTGATCAATTAATGATCAGGGTTTTTAAATAGGCAATTGGTCCACACATTTCCACTCCTGCGATTCTTTATAATATTGTCGGAATTAAGAGAGGTTACTAACGATGAAAACATTTTAATACTAATATTATTTGTATATGATTAGGAAATTTAGGATGGAGGGCCATAATTATATTTAAATAGGTACTTAATCATAATACTATGTACCATATCCTTTGCGAAATATGCTCGTAAAATGTTAAATGATATTGGATACTTATTTCATCGACGTCCCATCGATTATATATTATATGAAATATCATTTTTTCTTTAGTACTTTTTATTAATCGATGCCAAAAAATAGAAAACTTTCCATATTCCATGCAATGCCTTATGCCACGTATTAGGCCATATTCTTTTAACATCTCTAAACATTGGACTTTTTTCTTTCTTCTTCTTCGTCTTATTATTTTGTTTTTTATCTAGTATGAATAATAGTCCTTTGACATACTATATTTCAATATTGTAAATGAATCACGATGAATTTAATTTCGACATAATATAAGGGGGAAATTATTGTAATAAGTATACTTCCATTAGGTCTGAATGGTTATTATGATACTAACTTAAACTTTGACAAATAATGATGTAAACTTAAATTAGTTAATATGAATATTTTGATATATAAATAGGTAGATAATTATGTCAAAACTAACGAACTAACTGTCAGTAAATTCTAATAACTTGACTAACATTTATTTAACATTTTGCACGTCGAAAAATCGACAAAATATGTGAAACACTGCTTGAATTGTATCACCCTCTGTACCATATTTTTGCAAATAAAAATTATTATTATTATTATTATTATTGGCACAGTTGTCTTATTGAGGTATTCAATAGTCCTAGTCGTTATTACCTATTACATGAAGGATAAGCATCAATATAATAATAACAATGAGAATAAGCTAACAACCAAAACTTCGTGTATGAGATAAAACTAGGCGAATAACAAATGGGGGCAAAGCAAAGCAACTAAGTTTATCTTGTAACCTTATATCGAAAACATTTACTTATCTAGTTCGCGTTACAGAGAAACTATCTCAGTTCACAAATTGATGGGAAAAGTTACGGCATGGCGGAGAATTTCGTTACTATACGATTTTAAATTCAGTTTAATAGTTTACGTGGACGGAGCCTCTATGATATTTACAAACTACTCCGATCCTCTGTTAGCACGTTTATTCATTTAAATTTAAATAAATGTGAACAAAGCTCAGTGAAAGGCACAATAACTTAAACGTTAAGACTTTAGTCACCTAAGAGTTACGGGGTTGTCAATTCATCTCCTAAATTATAATGGTTTAGGTGTCACTTAAACGTCAGTGAAAACAAAACTGACGTTAGGTGCCCCTTATATTGGCTTAAGGGACACCTACATTTTAGGTGATGTTGGTGAAAACGGGCATAAATCATTTAGTTTAGTGCAAAATTTAATATCTGCGAAGGTTAGTTAGGAAAATATGAAGCTTTATTTTTTTATATTTTAAAAGTGTCCCTACAGGCTTACCTAAGCTTTGAATCGTCAGTGCTTTATATGAAAGCTTCTTTGGGGTATACTAAACATCATTCACAGTCATCTTAATCTGACAGATCCGATGACATTTCAATATTGTGTCACATGTCAGAAGCCTATACAAGCTTAATCTGACACGCTCGAGCTTGTCCCGAAATCCCCTCTTCCCCTTCCCAACTATTTATTACTCCATTATACAAGTACGCTGGACTTTCTTGATTGTTGATGAAGATTTAATCGTAAGATCATTCACTAATTCGTTCGAAAGAAAATCTACTGACTGTCAAACCAAACGTTTACGTAAGAAACCTACATTTTGAAAAATCTCACGTGAGATTTGTGGGTTGAATAAAATCTCACGAAATCTCACCAGGGGGCGGGGGGGATTCAAAAAATTAAAAAAAAGACACCTCACATAATTTGTGGACGCCCCCCAACCTAAGTGACTATTAATTGGTTTATTTTTACTTAATAAAGTCAATTTTCATCTTTAACGAAGGAGCCGTTAACTCCCCAAAACTTATTTAATTAGATTTGTTTTGTCAATTATCAAAGAAGAAGTCAATTTAAATAGGCAAAGGTCAGAATTTTACTTGATGGAACTTGGTAATTCGACACAATACGAATAAGATTAGCAATTATTACCTGCTAAAAGAACCTGTAATATTAAGTTACAAGTATGAAATATATCCGGACGTAGAAAGTACCTACGATAATAGAGTTTTTAGATACAAAACTAAAATAATTATTTAAAAAAGAAAAAGTGGCGTCACAACTGAATTTGCGTTGTTTTAAATTTATTTTGTTCTCTGAAGCCTATTAAATCCATACTAATATTATAAATGTAAAAATGTGTCAGACTGTCTGTTACCTTTTCACTCCCATCCGATTTTGCTAGTTATGGAGATACTTTGAGTCCCGGGAAAGGACATAGGATACTTTTATCCCGGAAATATGTACGGTTCCCGGACGATAAACGAATTTTGACGCAATGGAGTTGCGTGTATCATTTAGTATAATATGAATCCTTATAATTATACGATAATTGACCTTTCTCATTAAGATCTTACTTTTTAACTCTAGAGTCTAGATATGGGTGAGATGTAAACAAATTTTATACAGGTTATATTTTAGAGGATTTCAACGGGGTTCAGCCACTCGACCTATATCTGAGTGAGATATAGGTCGAGTGGCTGACATCGACAGTAACACAAATGGCCCAATATGGCAAAACCATAGAATAAATGGACACAGAAGACGCGTTATATTATCAGGAACCCGATACTCATACCTTGAATGTTTGATTCGAATTTCGAGCTCAAGTTGTTATATTATAGTTTTGGGTGACTTACACCCCTATAATAATTATTTATTATTACTTTTTTCCTCGATATATCCTCGACTCAACCTCAATCTTCAAAAAAACGTGATGTTTCTTATTATTTTGAATAAAAGACATAATTTTTTAAGAATTAAGGTTGAGTCGAGTGGAGGAAATCTCAAGGAAACAACGTAAAATACGGGCGATAGCGTAGGTACATACAGAAAATATGAGAGAGCCTACGATGAAAGCTTCATTCGTTATGATCGGACCTCTGGCAATGACACGTGGTCTCCACGTGTCATTCCACGTCGTGGAGTGTTCATATAACTTATTATTAGTAACTACATGACGCCCGCAATCTTGTTGCGCCAAAATCTGTTTATCGTGCGGGAACCGTACATTTTTTCCGGGATAAAAGTATCCTATTTCCTTTCTCGGGACTCAAAGTATCTACATACCAATTTACTACAAAATCGCTTCAGCGGTTTGGGCGTGAAGAGGTAACAGAAAGACAAACTTTCGCATTTATAATATTAGTATGGATATAACTTCATACATGTCGTATTATGACATCGTGTTATCGTAACGAAACAATTTATGGCAAGCGTCAAGTAGCTAAATAATTTGGAGAATTAAACTTCCTTAACCTCAGACTTAGTTAGAGGTGAACTATGTCCTGAATCAGGACTCCTGAGTCCTGATTATAGTACATCAAAGACCGAAGCGCGAACAATGTATTAGAAACTGAACAACTAAACAACCAAAACACTAACAAGAAATGGCTTCTCTAATCCGAAATCCCAACACTTAGAATACTTTGAAACTATTTTAGGATTTCGAAAAATTTGGTCAACATTAGAATTAAATAATTTCCTAATCATAATAAAAAGTATAAGTTTAATGGAAAAAAAAGTATAGAGATTAAAAAAATTAACACAACATAAATTAAAAATTGCATAACATTCAAAATTATACAGCAGTTATGCTGGCTCCGTCGAGAGAAGGAACAAAACGCATAAATTATAAAACATAGAGCCTACCTTCTGTAAGAACATACCACTCTGTGGCTAAACGATCAATTTTATTGAGAGTATCACACGATGTATAAAATATTTTTACAATAACAGTATTAATGCCACTTAAGGCGAGGATAAACCCCAATTTGTTATTCCGCGACTTCCGGTTTACCTAGTTCCAATATAATAACGAAGTTTTAAAAAATATGAGATATTAAGCACAATATTTAAAATACCTTAAACCATAAACATTTTAATAAAACGTAATACTTTGGCTGTAATTAATTTACAAACTCACCTCCGATAAAAATCTGTTTCATCGAAATATAAGTATTAACTAGGATAATTATACATTTTATTTGAATAAATTGTTAGTAAATCTATATTAAAAACTCTCTAACCGAACATTTTTGTTTTTTAATATTTATTTCCGAAGATATTAAAAAAAAACATGAAAAATAGAGAAGATCCGCCCGAGTAGTTACAGTTTTATGCTAAGCTAAAATGAATTTTATTGCGGTGCGTATACGCTTGGTCTTTGGTTGTGTGCAAGGTTGTCATTTTTAATTGAGATTAATCCCCGCCTTAAGGAATTTTAATTTGTACTTAGTTTTTTCTGTCTAGAAAGCTATACCTACTGGCTACTATGATATTATAATATGACGTGAAATGAAAATAAAAACTTTTCTCATCTTTTATTTTCCTTACTAGTGAAAATATCCATATCCATACTAATATTTTACATGCGAAATGGTGTCTGTCTGTCCATCTATTTGTCTGTCTGTCTTTTTTTTTATAAAATAAGGGGGCCAACGAGCAAACGGGTCACCTGATGGAAAGCAACTTCCGTCGCCCATGGACACTCGCAGCATCAGAAGAGCTGCAAGTGCGTTGCCGGCCTTTTAAGAGGGAATAGGGTAATAACCCTCCCTGGGTTGGGAAGGGAAGGGAATAGGATAGGGGATTGGGCCTCCGGTAAACTCACTCACTCGACGAAACACAGTGCAAGTCCTGTTTCACGCCGGTTTTCTGTGAGAACGTGGTATTTCTCCGGTCGAGCCGGCCCATTCGTGCCGAAACGTGGCTCTCCCACGTATAAAACTGTCTGTCTGTAACGTCTGTCTGCCTGTTCATATATTATTACAATTAATGATATTATTTAAATTATCCTTGGTGCGAAAAGCAATCCAAAGATAGCAAAAAAAGGATATGGGCGCAGAGCCCATAGGCGGCCCTAAATTAAATAAATAAAAAAAAACGTCTGTCTGCCTGTAACCTCTTTACGATCTCAATTTGGCATGGAGATACTTTAAGTCCCGAGAAAGGACATAGGATGGTTTTTATCCCGGGAAAATGTACGGTTCCCGCGCGATAAACGAATTTTGGCACAATGGAGTTGCAGGCGTCACCTACATAGTAATAAACGTTTAATACAGATCAAAATTTGATTACCACGAAGGCCAAAATTTTATGACAATGTCAACCTATAACTACTCAGCGATAAAGGAGTATATTTTTAAATATATGGAGTCTGGTCCAAATTTCCACCACTAACAAGACCTATATAGTAAAATTGTCAACTAAATATTGAATCATTGTAACCAGACCGCAATCGAAAATACCCTGTCAGGGAAAAGTTATGGCTGAATGAAAATTCGTGCTTTTTACCATTTTGTATGAAAAATATTGTAGATGTTATAAAAATGAATTGAGTTTTGTGCAAATTTCTACAACCAATAACACTTACGTAATGGTCTTCTAAATACGGAATCATTATAACTGGACCGCAACCAAAAATATCCTATAAGTAAAAAATTATGATGGAATGAAAAAGTTTTCTAACATTTTATTCCATAAAATGGTATTAATATTATGATCCATTGCACTTGTATTAACTACTCAAACTATGTTATGTCATGTCTCTTGGCATTTCCTATTAGGTTTTCACTAAAATAGATGAATATCAATATCAATATTTTAACACTAAAAATATTTTTTTCATATTATGGTCATAACTTTTTACTGACAAGCTTATTCTTAATTTGTCTCATATTGAAAATTAAACTATATTTAATAGACAATAAGTCAATATGGGTCTCGTAGGTGGTGGAAATTTGGACCACTATATTCATTCTCCTTTGTTCTTACATAAAATAAACAATCTAAGAAATTCACGCTTCATTAAATTAATTACTAAAACTAGTTAGGCTAGAGTCAAACAGGGGTCGAAATTCTAATTTAACTTCTACAATGTTAGGTATAAAGCTAGACTAGGTACCTACCTACCTAGACCTAAAGAAGTCTAGACTTTATTATGTAGTTAATATATAAAATTCTCGTGTCACAGTGATTGTGCACAAACTTCTACAAAACGTCTCAACAGATTTTAATGAAATTTTGAATGTACATTCGCTAGGCCTGAGAATAGGTTTTTATCTACTTCATAAATTGATACTTACTAGATTTTTTTTAATTGATGCGGTAAAACAAAATTTGCCGGGTCAGCCAGTAATTATGTAAAAATCGATATAAGATTGGGATGGTACTTGGTAGAGAAGATTATTATTAATGTACATAATATCTCCTATAGTCTTATATTTTATACTCTATACTCTATAGTCTATAGCATTGATTATATGCAATGTTTTTGAGCATGCACCAAGTAATTAATAACATGTTAAATTATACTTAACATTCGCTTAATATTTATTATGATAATACAATACGCGAGTCATAAAACAATAATTCGACAATAAAATCAGTGGAATTTATTATCTTTTGTTTAATGTTGGCATTCTCCCACCATACTCGTAAAATATTATATCATTTCAACTAGGAGGACACTAACTTCAAACGACTCAGTCATAAATTTTCACGGCTCGCATTTTCATGGTTGTTTTTGGAATGCTTCTATGAAGTTATGAGTTTTACAATTCTCTTATTGTATCTGAGACTTGCATAAAATGCAGCTCTTTGTAGCAGGAATCATTATTTTGTTATCGCATTTATGGCTCATTAAAACAAAACTCCTTTCAGGTCAGTGACTAAATATTTAAAGAATTATTCAAGTAGAAGCGTAATTACAAACTGCCCGACATGTAACGTTTCGTGTTTACAGTTGGGTTTTAAACGCAGTGGAAAATTTATATTCCACGTAGAACAAGGGTTGCAGCATAAACTGCTTAAACTTTTATTTAATTACTTCTTGTAATGCACATACCTCGGGGCATCGCACGAAAATGACCTACTTAAAATTATAATTATATTACCACTAGCTAACCGGCAAACGTTGTTTTGCCATAAAATTATTTTCCCTGTTTTCCTGCTTTTCTCTTGAAGTTTTTTCTGGTTTTTTTTCTATAGACCTCACGGAGCCCGAGATCTTTCCAACGAATGCAAAACCGTGGAAATCGGTTCGAGCGTTCTGGAGTTATAGCGTCAGGAAGGAAAACCCGACTTACTTTTATATATTAGATATCGCCTGTAGCTTTGCAGAGAAATTCGTTTATCAGTTAGAACATGATATTTTTATATTTTTTATACGAATAATATTTTCTAAGTCCTTTCCTTGGACTCCAAATTTTATTTATATAAGTATACAAAATTTCATCAGAATAGTTTAATAAAAAATGAATACTTATTTCAAGGAACTAATGCAAGACTTACACGATGTGTAACTGTGTATCAGCTGTAAGGGCCAACTCACACGTACCACAACCACACGACAACCACAACCACGCCACGTGGTCGGGCGTATATTTCGTATTGTTAATAAACTGGACCATTCACACGTACCACATTTTGCAGTCGTTGTCGACCACTTGTGTGATACCGACCACATCGCAACCACTGGCGAGTGGCGACAACACAACCACGCAGGCATTTTGTCGGTACCACAACGCAACTACAAAAAGCTGCAGCGACACCATTCACACGTAACCAATGCTAGACGACATTTTGTCGTTGCGATGTGGTGTGATTGTGGTACGTGTGGGTTGGCCCTTCGTATCGCATCGGGCGTTACCTTACAGGTAGAAATGAGGCCTTGTATTCAGCCAATGACAGTCAAAATATCATTTTGCATGTTGTTAAAAAATATATTATATTATATCCACAACCGAACATATAACCGCCTCCTTTTCAGAAGTCTGTTAAAAATCAGACAACGTTTCATCATCAACATTGCTTAGGCAGCTGCCCCACAACATCGTCATCATTATCAGTCGTCGACGTTGTCATCATATGTGCAACATTGTAGGTTAATCTTAAAAATAGTGAACTAAAATTTTGTATTTCTGTTCGACGACTGATTCTAGAACGCTAAAACAAAGTCAAGGGTTGAACAGAAGTCTCAAGTCGGGAGATAAGAGCGCGACACGACAACTGAAGCGAATGTTTAGCCCCGAGCCACGATATCTTCGCGCTCAAAACTTCGAATGAAGTTTAAAAGTTTTCACACCACGCGCAGATTGTGCCTTTATCTATAAGCTACAAATAAAATGTAAAACTCTACCTACTATCTACTCGCTAAGAAAAAGTATAAATCTTTTTTTTTTAAACGCCTAAGGGATAATTCATACCGCAACGCGACGTTTATCTTGCATTTCTATAAAATTTGTATGAATTCCAAAATTTTGTAAAATTTAAAACTAAAAGTTAAAAAAATCTTCAGTCCTACTTGATACAAACCTAGCCTACGGCATTTTTTTAGCTGCATCTTAAAACATTGATACAAATGACGTACAATTTTACCATTTCAGTATTCCATTGTGCAATGGATATTATTGTAATGACTGAAATGGTGTAGCACTTTTATTTACCTACGAGCTTTCGCCCGCGGCTTCGCTCGCGTTAAGAAGTATTATTATATACAAACTTTCGTCCCCTATTTGAACCCCTTGGGATTGGAATTTATCAAAATTCTTTCTTAGCGGATGCCTACGTTATAACATCTACCTGCATGCCAACTTTCAGCCCGATCCGTCCAGTAGTTTGGGCTGTGCATTGATCAGAGTGTGAATGAGTCAGTCACCTTTGAGTTTTATATATATAGATTCATGTACTTTTTTTAACAAATCTACAAAAGTTTATTACTTTTTAATTTTATTTAAACTATGATGACCTTAAGCCTTAAGGGAGGCCTTTGCCCAGCAGTGGGACACAAAAAGCTAGTAATAATAAAGGCTAGTAATAAACCTTGGGAGTTATTTAAGTGATAAATCACGTAGCCCACATGTAAATACAAAAACACGGTCCTTAGTTTTATCCCATAGTTTATCAAGAAGTAATTTATCAAAGTTTCACATTACCGTAGCAATCAATAAACAATAAAATAAATAAGCTACCGCAGTGCCATGTAATCCATATTGTTTATCGCTGTTGAAATCTTTAAGGCTCTATTACACTTCGCTGCACGGAGTGACTAATCTACAAGGCTGTTCGACATGGACCAAAATCAGAAATAACAGAGGCCGTAGCCAAAGTTTCTTTCGTTAAAAACGATGACGAAATTCGTCATCAAAATGTATGGGATTTGACATTAGTCTTTGCAAGCGAAATGTCATTTAGCGATGTCAAACCGCATACATTTTGATAACGAATTTCGTCATCGTTTTTAACGAAATATTCTTCGGCTAAGGGGCTACGAATAATAAAAACTAAGGAAAAGTAACTCCGTCTAAAAACATGCTCCTCAATACTTGTCAAAAAAGTGTACATTTCAATACATTTGCAATATTTAGGTGACCTTGAGCGGTACTAGGCTGACGTTACATGACATATCAAAAGGAACCAAATTTAAAACGGTAATAGTATGGGAGTTACGATTCCTTAGTTTTTATTATTCGTAGGATTTGACATTAGTCTTCGCAAGCGAAATGTCATTTAGCGATGACTTATGTCAAACCGCATACATTTTGATAACGAATTTCGTCATCGTTTTTAACGAAAGATTCTTTGGCTAAGTGGGCTGCGCCATGTTCTGAATTAATAGAGCTGCTTCACACTCGATGTAAGTGTGAAATATGATAATAGTTCCTTTTTTTATGAAATAAGGGGCAAACGAGCAAACGGGTCACTGGATGGAAAGCAACTTCTGTCACCCATGGACACTCGTAGCATCAGAAGAGCTGCAGGTGCGTTGCCGGCATTTTAAGAGGGAATAGGGTAGGGGATTGGGCCTCCGGTTCCTGTCAATATCATCCAAGTATCATCTTATATGGCCAAATCGAAAACTAACGCTGGTGTCATTTTAAATGATCCTTGATTAGCATCTACGCAATATGACAAAGTGATTCATGTTGTGGCAGTTGTGCAGGAATTTATTTACACCGGAAATGCTGATTACTTAACTAATCAAAAACTAGTATAAGATTGAACAAATAAATTGGTTTAAAATAAATTTATACATTTATAATAATGGTGTTTACACACGCTGTGTCGTGAACTAGAACAGCCTGTGCCGTAATGGAATAGAGCCTTTACTGGCGGCTGCTGGAAAAATGTTCATAAATACCGGCAAATTTGCCCACATCCATCATTCTTAAGGCCAAGCCGACCACAGGTGTCTATTGTTGACGACCTTTTATCGATTTATCGCTTAAATGACGAATGATTAAACGAATTTGAAGTGTCTAAAATAAAATTATAAAAAGATGCAAATTAGGACTATTGAAAATTTTTCACGCCTCTAAAATCGAAAACTAAGACCTTCACATCGATTGTGGATGATTCAAATCTAATTAATGTGGCGGTACCCACTGCCAGCAGTTCGCCTAACATTCCTGCATCGCGCTATAGAAGTTTTCTCAGTACGTCGGTATACAGTGTGTAACAAAAATATGTGATAATACTTTAGGGTGTATACGTGTTCCTTGTAGAGAGTTCACTGTGAAAATAGCAGCTCTGAAAGACGAAATTTTTTTTTCACTTTTGTATGGGCAAGGGCCCGAGCGTCACGAGTTTCCCCATACAAAAGCAAAAAAAAATTTGGTCTTTTAGCGCTGCTGCTTTCACAGTGAAATCTCTACAAGGAACACGTACACTCTAAATTATCATCACTTATTTTTGTTACACCCTGTATCGACGACAGCTGAAATGTATCACGTGGGCTCCGGCCTGACCCAGCATAACACCTCGCTCGGTCCGAAGATCTTCCTTTGTGGCCACCACGCATATTCCCACAGTGTCTTACACAGCAACAATACAGATTCCTCTTCATAACATAGTCTGTCTAGTGCAGTGGTTAAATCTTAACCGGTGGTCCGCGTACCACTGGTGGTCCCTGAAGACATTCCTAGTCCGCAAAGCCATCCTAATACATAATATGTGAGAATTCATAAGTTAATAAAGAGTATGCAGTCAAAATCAGATTAAATTAAAATCTGTAACTTGAAGATTTTTGCCAAATAAAAAATGAGTTGTTAGTCGTTATAAATTTGTGCTTGTTTTCTTTATCAAACAACCTTTAATTTGGGTAAACTAACTTGGTGGTCACCGACAACACAAACATTTTGGTAAAATGGTTCCTCATGACTACAAGGTTAAGAACTACTCTAGTGTCTAGCCCAGCAGAACAGCGGGGCTAAAATGGTCGCTTTGGAGAATCACGTTATGAATCATAATATGATTCACTTTTTTAAAATCACAAATTGGTCACTCTGCTCGCAATTAGGCTAAGAACTCACGGCGCGTTTTTTTCCCGCGCCCGCCGCGGTTGCGGGCCCGCAGTCTTCGTAGAATCCAGTTTTGTATGTAAAAAACGAAAGCAAAACTCACGGCGCGATTTTCGCCCGCGGCGGGCGCGGTTGTTTGCGGCTCCCGCTGCACCGGCCAGCGGCGGTCGCCCGCAGCTTCGGCGGCTTACGCCCGCGCGCTCTGCGATAGTTTAGCGGGTGATCGTAGTACTAGCCATAGGGGAGCGAACTCACGGCGGCGCGGCTTTTTCCCGCGCCCGCCGCGGCTGCGGGCCCGCACAAATCAGCGGTCTCGTGAGTTCTAAAATAAAACCACTCATTTGCGCAGGCCCGCAACCGCAGTGGGCGCGGGAAAAAACCGCGCCGTGAGTTCGCTCCCTTAATGTCTAAATTCGTACTAATTTGACATTCCTCAATTTAACAATTTTGACAATTCATTTGCTGAATTGTTTGAGAGGAATTGCTAAATGTGACCATTTTAGCCCCACTGGTCAAATACGTCCGGTTTATACCTATACAATATATTACATAGATACAGAATATTCTTTAAGTGCATTTGCAAAAATAAAATATAATTTTATCTAGATAAGTAATAAACATTAGCATTTTTAACCATAAAACGTAGTTAAATGTCTGATAATTTGCTAATTTTATTAGCAGCTAGTACCGGTCTTGCACTTTAGATTCTAGCTGGGAACACGTTGATCTCTGCACGGGTGTGGTCTAAATGTCAAATTAAAAACCGCAGCCAACAGGAGCAATACAATATTATTGTAAAATTTAAAGAGATATTTTATTGTTGCTTCACAGGAGAAGCAATGTATATAAATGTAATAATATTAACTATATAATATAATTTAGAGTAAAAAATTCATGCGCTACCAGGGTGTGAGAACACTGAACCTTTCTCATTTATTAAGAAAAGCCTATCAATTGCACGATCAAGTATGTTATTACTGAATAAATTAAAAACAGTCAGTTTTCAATTATAAAGTCTGAAAATCGTTTGCTATAGTTAATGTAAGTTACGATCGAGTGAAAAATTGAAATAACTTTTTAATATTCGTCAAAGAAAATGTTCGGTTCTCCGAGCTTCGATCGTACATTCACAACATAATTACAGTATTATTGAAAGCACTGATTGTGTTGCTCTCCAGCGGCTGCGCGCCCACAATTTAAAACTCAATTTGTACAGACTTCAATATCAATTGTTGCAACGCAATCAATTTTCAGCGCTCGCCAATACCACGCGATCGTTCTGACTTATATCGCTGCTTATTAGTTTTTATTTTGTGTACATTTTTGTACACTCACGAGTACACAAAGGACAATTGGACGCTGTTAAGCATTCGTATACTAACCCACACAAAAATTACGTATTGAGTTATGAATGCAGTTATGTTCTTTAGATGATTTAGAACAAGACTGCATTCAAAATTTAACAACAAAAAAATTGTGGGTTAGGACACTAATGCTTAACAGCGACCAATTATAGCTTTGTCCACTCTGTGCCTTTTTCTGTTCGTCAAGGGCATGCGTTATAGCGCAGTCAACAGCGAACGTGAGGCATGCCCGCGACGCATGCCCTCTGACCGTATTTAAAACTTCAAAAATAAAAATATTGACGTTGTGTTCCCTGACGCATTCAATTATTGAATGCGCCAATATGAAAGTTGATGACGAAAATTTAAGATGAAAGTGCACAGTATGGACATAGCTAATGACGCTCAAAGCACCATCGAAGAAATTGTTTCTCAGGCAGTTGACAGACCAACGTCATTTGGTCGGATCATGACAATTCAATGTTAATTATTGTGACAGCATTCCGTCGGCTGGGTTTGACGTAACGCGACCAAACTACGTAGGTCGCCAATCTACCTAGGAATCAACTTATCTGATAGTACATAGGCAAGGGTTAGGATATGCTTGTATGATACTTGATATTATTAAGCTACACATGAGCAATAATAATTGTCAATTACATGGTACACGTCTTCTACAAGCATAATATAATACGCCTAGACACCGTGCAGTGTGCACATGTCATCTGTAATATCTATCATGCTCGGGACATTATGCGCCGACTGCCAAGTAAACCTAGTAAGTACAGTATTTACAATATTCACTAGGCAATCGGCGTATTCTGTCGCGCTTCTTCTAATCTCCAAATTTTATGTACACGTTTTATGTGAAGGAAACCAAACTCTTTATCAAGATAGAGATCAACAAACTTCAGAAATTATTATTTTTAACAAAAAATTTAAACTGACTTCCAAGGTAAAAACAATACCGTTTTCTTATTAAAAATATGATCTAAAAAGTATGAATTATAAATCTTATTCTCCATTAGCGCCTTGTTCGAAATTCGACTAAACCTCAACCAATTTTGTTCTCAATCTTCATTCGTTTGAAGTTGGTACCAGGAACTGAGATACTTGACATAAAACTTAGCCAGTACCGACTTCAAAAATATGAAAATTGAGAACAGAATTGGTTGAGGTTCAGTCGAATTTCGAACAAGGCGCTAAAAAAGAATAAGAATTATTTCATACTTTTTAGATCATATTTTTAAGAATATCGTTTTTAGATTGGAAGTCGGTTTAAATTTTTTGTTAAAAATAATAATTGTACTCTTTTTAGTTATCTACAAGATAAGGCTTCATGCGTAAATAACCACTACGAGTGTTAACTATGTATTTATGCAATTTCCATGCCCAAAAATTATAAAATTATAAAATGGAAACAACATTATTTTTTTAAACAAACTATACCAGAGGCAGAATATCTCATCGAAGCTATATCCAATCATATAGAGACCTATTGATTAAAGTATCGCTGCCAACACCGATTTTATCTGCCTGCGCTCTACACAATTTGCTTTAGTTTTTTACATTTTTTGATTTCAATCCGACATGAAATAGCTAGACCACACATTTTTACGACCCTCTATATAGCCTTTTAGAATTGTATTGCTTATACAAAATATAATATTTTTACGATAGTTACGAGTCACGACAAATCCATTTTTAGCTGCCTCAGTGCTACTTACGGCAGTAGTTGTACCTATACCATGTACCATCGAGGAAATTGATTCCTAGGCAGTTGACAGACCAACGACATTTGGTCGGATCATGTCAATAAAATGCTTTCATCCGTTCAGGTCCGCGGTAGTCTAACTTGATTAATTATACTGTTCAAGTGTTGAATATACTGTTTATAATTAGGTATAAGTTAGCTTAAAAATATATTATAATATTGTTAATAAGGAATGTAATGAGGATGCCTATATTTTGCTAAATAGATTTGGATGAAACTTGAAAAGGTACCCATTGAGTCCGAAAAAAGGGTCAGCTTTCATTATGGATTTATGCCAAAGAATAGTTAGGAATTTTATATAATATTATATTATAACTGCCCCATTAAAATAATTTAAATGTCGGGAAAGGAATCATGATACGATGATGACGATCTTTGATCATAAAAGATAAATCATAAAGGAAAAGTTCTGCGATTACCATATTTTGTTCCATCATTAAATTGGGCTATCATCAGATTCGTTTCGCCGTCATCGTCCACTCTGTAATAGTAACTAAGTTTAAGTAAGTCATAAGGTTTGGTAGTAATAGATAGAATAATATTAGACTCAATAAAAACCTTTTACAAACCATAATGAGTTTTGCATAATAATAACCCTTTTATCGGCTTAATTTTCAACAGTGACCTTACAATTTACATTCCATTATTAATAATTATAATTCTTATTAGTGACATGAAATTTGATCTATTACTTTACTAACACTGGTTTGTAAAGTAATAGATCATATGTGACTCAAAATAAATACTTATAGATAATATTATTATCCATAAGTAGTTATTTTAAGTCACATACCAAAGTTAGTCCTATAACGCTATCCTATGTCCTTTCCCGGGACTCAAACTATCTCTAGGCCAAATTTCATCAAAATTGGTTGGGTGGTTTAAGCCTGAAGAGACAACGGACAGACAGACAAATTTTCGCATCTATAATATTAGTATGTATCTATTAAACATTTCGTCGACGTGATTATAAACGTGGCACTGGTGTCACCAATGCGGAACATGAAATGGTTTATTATTTACTTGAAATGTTCTGCCACCTATGATTACGTTTTCTTCCACAAAGAAAGTCCTGTCTACTGACCCCTCATTAGTGTAGGTAATTACCCTTATTCGCTAAGTTAATATTGTATGAGTAAGGGGGCAAACACTTTAAGCCGTCGCTACCGATGTAGATAACCACTAAATTGTTTATTCTACCTTTTCCAATGATGAAAAGCTGATTTGAAGAGCTGTTTATAGTTTTTATACTTCAAATGACTACAACAATAGAACCCTTATGAAAACCTTTCAATAGATCAATAGCTTGTTCTATAGTGTAGTGTCTATTCATTCGTTTTTCTTTCGTGAGAAAACCGCGTTTGCACCTTGTTTATTGTCTATATCTGACCTTTTAACTCAAATGCCAGCTGTACTTAGCTCGCTTCATTGGTTATTAAATGTTTGGGTGTACCATAATATTATTTGAGGTAACAGGGGCAGACTTAATTACTTGGCCTAAATAATAACTTGAACGTAAGTGAGCACTGTTACTCATTCTTATGGAATTTAGGTGACGAGCAGCCGTACTCAGTACCTTTAATGATTACTTAGCTTTAATTTAACTAAAAATTTTATAGAGCTTATGTCAAAAACTTAGTTTTTTAATGGAGTAATAATTAAATTAATCTAAGTGCGGCCACAAGTCCATTTTTAGGGTTCCGTAGTCAACAAGAAACACTTATAATTATGGTCTATCCATCTGTCTGTCTGTCTGTCAGAGACTATAGGGCCTAAAAAGCCATAATTCGGCAAAAATGCATATTGTATTTGTCGGCATCATGAATATATTAAATATTAATGATGCCGACAAAATAGTATTAAAAAAACTTTTTTTTTATCGTGAGTCCCCTACACATCAAGCGGGGATTTTTTTTTCGCGTCCACCCCACCGTGTGCGTACAATCATAGTATAATATTTTGTCCATCATACCCAACGTGGAGAAGCCAACTGATATTAATCCCAGATAATTAGATTTGGTCCCATAATAGGTAAGATAGGTTGTAGGTTATAAAATCAAAGACTATTCTGATTAATTAAGTGATATTGTTATCTTAATTAAATCTTTCGTCCGCATTTCTTCGTGTTGCACCTTATTTACAGGTTTTGAATTTTGCTTTGAAAATTTTAACCATCTAGCTACCGAGGTTCTTGAGAGACAGTCTGGAGAAAGATAGACGAATGGACGAACATGGAAGTCTAAGTATGTACTGTCACTTCTTAGTGGATATACAGGTTGTAACAAAACTAAGACTTGATAATACTTTAGGGTGTGTACGTGTTCCTTGTAAAGAGGTCACTGTGAAAGTAGCAGCGCTAAAAGACCATTTTTTTTTTCACTTTCGTATGGGGAAACTCTTGACGCTGGGGCGCTTGTCCATACTAAAGTGAAAAAAATGGTATTTCAGCGTTACTATTTTCACAGTGAACTCTCTACAAGGAACACATTACACACCCTAAAGTATTATCACTTAGTTTTATTACACCTTGTAGTGTTAGCTTAGTATAGGAGTTTTTATACCCTTTGGGCACGGAACCCTTAAAATGAAATGGTTTGCGAATTGCGGATGTACTCATTGCTATTTTCACGACTAGAATATGTTGAAAGTCATCAATCATCATCAATCAAACAATAATAATGGAAAGCTTTTCTCTCCTTCACAAATGCGATTAAAAGAGGCCTAAACATACCATAAGATATTGTTTATGTAAACATAAGAAAAAATAATACTCTTTTTGACCAATCCAGAAAAGGAAAAGTGATATTTTCGTTTAAAAAATGTTAATAGTATTTAAAAATATATGTAAAGATCTAAGTACATAATTTTGAAGTAAAACATAGGATTTTAATATTACTCTATCTCTCTGGACTTCACACCAATAATAATAATTCTCCAATATCTTACAATAATCTTTGTTATAGCATAATAATTTTGTTCAAGAGAAAGCTATAAAACTCATCTATCTGCCCGTTATACACTGAAAATAATTTATTTTCAAAGTTCGAACCATATTTAGTTTCGCATAGTTTTAAAGGAAATTCACGAGGCTAGAAATTATACTTTATTACTTGAGGTGGCGCTTAACTTGCGCATAGTCTAAAGGATATTAAACTTTACTTAAAAATTCTTTATGTTCCTAACTACTCAGTAAGATGTGAGATCTTACTGAGTAGTTGCTGTATTAAACTACAATAGTTTTTTCCAGTGAGGATTAGCGTTGACTTTATCTTAAGGTGCCGCCGCGTTAAAGTAAAAAACCATGTTGGATATGTTTTAGATTTTCTATGAGACGCCGGCCCGGCCTCTCATAGAAAACAAGAAATGGAAAGGGCGTAAGCGACAAAATGGTTTTTGTCGCGTAATTTAAAAACCATAAATATATTTCATATAAGCTTTGGACAAATTAAAGTGTATGCTTGAACCAATCCATGTACAAATTTTTGAAGCTTAAATCACTCTCCTCTGTTGGCAAAACAGTAATCCCTTTTTTACAGGGGTTATTTTTGATTGATTATTCTGTGTTATAAAAGTTGACCAATCGTGTTATAATATGGGTAATTCAAAAACAAAGACATGATGAATACTGACAATGAACTTTAAATTCTTAGCTTTAGTCATTGCTGACAAAAATAGATATCGCTACAGCCAGATTATCAAGGCGTCGCCTTAAGTAGATGTAGTATTTCCGCGACATATTGTGAACGTGGGCCAAGCCGCAGGCAAAAGCTACTTATTTCGTAACACTACAAAATAAAGTTTCAAATAGAGAACGAATTTTATCAATTCATATATTTTTTTAATCCTGTACTTCGTAATTGTTCTCTCAGGATTATGACAAAATATCAATTAAAACAGTTTTATTTTAACAGAATAAATTGCTACGCTTAAATAACTGATGACGAGCTCTCGGCACGCCATCACTTTAAAAGTCCTGTGACAAAACAAATAAACAGTCAGTTCAGAGTTATTTTGCCTCCAATATGACCTTTACTCTTACGATATAAGGATCGCTTCCCGCTATACGACCTGGAGCCAAATATACAGATAAACTTGGAGTTTACAAAAGAAATAAAAAAGTAATATCGCCACCCGGCGGAGGATCTCAATAAAGTTCAACTTTACCGTCTAGCGCATATTAAGAAGAAACTTCGGATGGGGTTAAGGTATACTGATTCCAGAGCGACACGGAAAAGGTGGTGCCTAAGTACGAATAAATTGGAATAGGGGGGTCTTAAGAAAGGACGCCGCTCTTTTTGTCGCACCGTGAAACTTGTGACTGAGTAATTTCGAGTTCGAGATCTCTTATAACTGTTAAACGGTGAATTTCCAATGGCAACTGAAAACTTGGTTGGGTTCAGTTGCCGTTGCAAACATTTTTAATCAATTCTAGATTAGCGTTCTTCGCAATTAGTCCAGTGGGCGTAGCGGGAACGTTGGATAAACTTCGTGTTCGTAGTAATTGCAGTCTTATACATAATGCATACTAATATTATAACTGCGAAAGTGTATGTCGGTCTGTTACCTTCACGGTTAAACCACTGAACCGATTTTGAAGAAATTTAATATGGAGAATTTTAGTCCCGGGAGACAAAGGATAACTTTTTATCCCGAAAAACTAATTTTAGGATAACCGAGTTGCTTGTAACTACTTGTAAAAGCGATATTATGCCGTAACAAAAACGCAGTTTATCATTATAATTGGAACGAAGTTCCTTATCGCGCGTTATGAAAGGGGCTAGACGAAAAGTGGTAACGACACAAAAGTGTGTCGCGTGTTTCTCTCTCTGTCTCTCTCACATTGAACAGTGTGAATGATTCGAGGAATGCTATCCTCGAATCATTACGAAGCTTACAATAATTGTTTATTAAAATATTTGTCAATTAGAGAATAGGGATGATGACAAGGTCAAAGATTAGCAAATTTTGTTAATAAAATAAAGAAATCACGGTAAAAAATAAGTGTTCCCAAAATTTAAGCTTGATAGCATTTGTATTTTTTTTGTTATGCGCCTTCTAAGTTGGATATTCAAGTCGAATTATTTTTCAATTAAATTTCTTAATATTTGTATACCATTCGATGATTTATGCAATTAAAAACAACTTTTGTTATGAAACCACTTTCATAAACGCAATATTTAATATACCTATCGAACAAAGTTCTCTCCCGATGCGTACAAACTACGAAAGAGTGATGTCATACTTTCGTAGCACTTTGTATGGAGCGTTTCGGGCAGGTCTATTTTATGAGATCATATTTGAATTGTCACATCTTGGTGAATTTTTAAGCTATCAGAGTCATTCTTTCAGTGATGTTTCTATTTTTTAAGGCTCTTTCAATTACCAATAAGAAAAAAAATAGTCATCATGCCTATTACAGCAAACAGCTATTATTTAGCTTTTAAACAGTTTGCCTGGACTCTAACGATGATTTTTTCCACTTTAAAACTTCATATTTCACAAATGGATCCCTAAATCGGAAAATGATCTGTAAATACTCGTAATATTTAAAAAAATCTATCCAACGACACCCTACACAAAGGGGTGGACCCGAAAAAAAAGTCATCTCCGCTTGAAGTAAAGGGGAGGTTCTTTATTAAAAAAAATTAAAGATCTTATATTATACCATTTTGTCGTCACTATTAATATATAATATGCATTCATGCCGAATCACAGCTTTGTAGGTCCTATAGTCTCTGAGCAAAACCGCGGACAGACGGATAGTTGGACAGACAGACGGACGGACCGGCCGAAACTATAAGGGTTCCTTGTTGACTACGAAACCCTAAAAAGCGGCTTGTAATGTCTTATTTGTTATCCTATTTTTCCTATTCGTTATTATTCGCCTAATAGCACGAACTAATCCTACGCTCTCCTTGGACCCTCAACCACGATTCCTGGATTCGGCGCCGCTCGATTATAACGAAATTGCCATCGTTTGTAGGCCGAACGAAAAAATGTTGAAATTTGTGGCGTTAAATAATGCCGTTAAATATTAAGAAAAATGTTCCCTGCCACGGCCGCCCTCTAAATTGCTAGCCGTACATTATACAGGGAGTTTTCAATTACACCAATCCGCCGGTTTTTCATTCGTTATGCGACTTTGAAACAATCAAATCCTTCATAAGCGGCAAAAAACTGTACATAGGGTGAGATGTTGGTAAAGTTTTGGTATCGCACTGATAATATATTAATATGCTAAGGCGGTAATTGGGTAGGTTTGATATTATCATTGTAAATAAATAAAATAATCCTAATAAAGTTATAATATACGCTACGTCATTACTCATTACACTCGCAATACACGCCGTATTGCCGACTGAATCAACATAATATTATGGCGTCATCTACACTAGGCAGTACTGGGCTGTATTTCGGAACATATCCAAATAAGGCCCTGGTCTATTAGAACTATGTTTGGGTAATGAAATGGCTTCTCAAGATATTGTATCGAAGTTAATCTCAGCAGAGGAAAGTTGTAATCGAAGATGTTAAGATTGCGTTCTTCGACGACTACAGTTATGTTTTCACCGAGTTTCTGCAATATGATTCTTACGTCGGTGGAATAAGGAACATGTCAAAGGTAAAATATGTCTTAGTCAATTGCTGTTGCTGACGTCTCAGAGATACGGTAGAGTAGTTAGATGAGCTCATCGATAACTTAGTGTCGAACTTGGGAACTCATCTTATAAGGGAGCAGAGTACAGTGTACTCGACTTTTTGCTACATTTTTAAACGGCATGTTAAAAATTAAACTTTATTAGGAAATACGATCTAAGATGACACTTTAAAAGTTCGAATTTCAAGCTGCACCGCTCTGCGCAGCCGACGCCGCTATGACATAAAAATAAATACTGAAAATAAAGTTATTAGTCTTCCTTTTCTCGGTGGTTTAGCAGACAAAAATACTCATGAACAAATACAGCTTTCTACGAATTCATAACTTACAGATGAATATTTGTTTCTAATTAGATATTATCTGATGTAATATTAAACAGAAGTAAAAACCTTGCTAAAAGCGTGATAACAAATTTGGCTTATCGGGTGCGACCGATCTCGAAACATTGCGACCGGCCCGGACCAATCTACAAAGTGAGAAATGTACCTTTAATTTCATAAAATGTCAACTTTTGTCAAATCTTTCTGAAGAGGAAATTAAATCCCTTATCTTATTACTGTGATAAATTTCTTTGGCTTTTCTTGGACCCCTGGGACTGTCGCTTTCATTATTAAACTTTTAGACATCTTGTTTTGTTTCAGAGTTTTTGTTAAATTACGCGTGAAATTAAAAAATACAATTCAAAACATCATCTCCATTTTTATTAATCACATTCTATTATCTATACCTACTATTCTTTACTTCTTAGATACTAATAATATAAATGCGAAAGTTTGTTTGTCTGTTTGTCTGTCTGTCTATCTGCTCCCTCTTTACTCCCAAACCACTGAACCGATTTTGTTGAAATTTTGTATACGGTACTAGATTTTGTATACAATTTAACGTCATTCAGTAAAGTTTAATTGGTGTTTACTTGGGTACAATATACGTAAGGTTGCAGCTCCACCTAACCCACAAGTAGTACTGAAGATTTCAACTCATGCACGTCAACTTTGTTAATAGAAGACCTACAGACTACGTACCCAATGTATCTGTACCTACTATTAACATAGTTGACGTGTTTGTGTCCCATAATAGGACACACACATTTTTTACTGTTTGACAGTTACGATTTCTTTAAATATAAGGTGCCCCATGATTAATTACCGAATAAAAATATAATATCTATGAAACCTCTATCAAAATAAGCCCTTTTTTTAACCGATTTCCAAAAAACGAGGAGGAACAAGAGCTTTCATATTAGGAATTTCTCACCTTAACTCCACGTGACTGAGATATAACTAATATGATTAAGGACCTCTTATCAGATGATTGTGATACAGTCTTTGAGACTAAATTAAACTTTAATGAAATATTCTTGCTAATTTGTTTAAATAAAAAGCAAAATAGCCATTTAAAAATGTTAAATTTAGCAAGAAACCTCGCTACGTTAATCTTAAAAAGAATTTTACTTCCTGTATTATACTGGCACATATTTCTTCGCTTTTATGAACGAGCTAATTACGGACGGTAATTTCAAAAAGCAAGAATTCTTCGGGGCGCATATTAGCGACAACTTTGTAAGACTTACATTTTGTTTCTCTAAGGTTTTCCGAGACTTTGAAATTTTCTCAGTTACTTCCCGCGCTACGAAATTGAGTGTTAAGGAGTGAGCACACTGAGACGGGTCGTGCCGGGGCTCAGCGTGCCGGGGCGCATCGCAAAAATCCGCCTCCATACAATTTGTATTGAAGCGGATGCGCGTATCGCACACTGTGCCGGGGCAAGACCCGCTGTGCCCCGGCAAGGCCCGCTGCGCCTCGGCAGCAGTGTGCTGTAGCAAGCGGCACGCGGATGTGATGCGATGCGGCCCGGCAAGCCTCGGCTCAAAATCCGTCAATGCGATGCGCGCCGACCCGCCCCGGCACGCCCCGACACAGGTAGCGTTAAAATCCGTCAATGCGATGCGACCCGACCCGGCAATAGTGTGCTATAGCACATTTTGCGCTGCGCTGCGCCCCGACCCGCCGCGGCATGCCCCGGCACGCGCCGACAAAGCGTGCGCGATCTTTTATAGAGTGACTGTTAAGTTGCTAATTTAGTGCAGACTCGGTGGCAGTTGGTGCAAGTGTTACGTACAGGTGTAACTGTCTCACACTGTTCCTAATACGCTAAGCACTTTGTTGCTTTTACCGTCGGTTTCCGTTACGCCTCAAAGTTTATGTTTTACTAGCGACCCGCTCCGGCGTCGCACGGGTATAAAATATATAGCCACTGAAAAAAATATTGAAATCGATAGCCTATGATCCTTCACGTGGTCTACTTCTTATCTGTGCCAAATAACATAAAAATTGCTCCAGTAGTTTGCGAGATAATCCCTTTCAAATAATTTCCCCCGTTTTTCCACATTCTCCTATTAGTCTTAGCGTGTTAAAATATAGCCTTCCTCAATAAATGGGCTATCTAACACTGAGATATTTTTTCAAATCGGACCAGTAGTTCCTGAGATTAGCGCGTTCAAAATTAGCCCTTTCAAACAATTTTCCCCGTTTTTTTCACATTTTCCTTTATTTTTTCGCTCTTATTAGTCTTGGCGTGATAAAATATAGACTATAGCCTTCCTCGATAAATGGGCTATCTAACACTGAAAGAATCATCAAAATCCGTTGCGTAGTTTTAAATATTAAAGGGAACAAAGGGACATGAGGGAAAAAAAGTTACTTTGTTTTATAATATGTATATGTCGCAGCCGACTGGTTTAAATAGCCGTTCAATCAAACAGCTAGCCCTTTGACTGAACAACGCCATTTAATCACACGTCTAGCTTTTATATTGAATATTTTAGTCGCTCAAAACGTTCAACACTACAGCTGATTCAAAAGCCGCCGTCTAATTGAAGTAGTTCAGTGCGCACCGCTGCGGCGCTAGGTGCGTTTTATTTACAATATGGCGTCAACTAGCAGGTGTTTGTTGGTGTTTGTGGTTGTTTTTCGGAAAGGAAGTAGTTAATAAAAGTTACAAGTGTTATTAAAGAGACAAAAATTGTGGAGGCACATACGAGTGAATCAAAATTTCAACAAATATTCGAGGAGAAATTACGGGATTATGAAATGGATGGACGCAGCCCCGCCGAAAGGGGGGGTTCGGGGGGCACAGCCCCCCGTCAAAACAAAAACAAACACAATCCAGAAAGTCCAAAAGTTGGTTAGGTTAGGTTAGAACTTAGACCACAACACAGAGGGAGCCGAGCGAGCGCAGCGAGCGTGCTGCGGCAGCAGCCGGCGACCGTCGTCAAATAAAAGGGGGGCTCGGGGGGCGCAGCTTCCCGCCAAAACAAAAACAAACACAATCCAGAAAGTCCAAAAGTAGGTTAGGTTAGAAAGTCTGTGACTGTGCTGCGGCAGCAGCCGGCGACCGTCACAAAACACGCCTCAGATTTTTTTATTTTCACTTATTGCATTAAAGTTTTGGTCACCCCTTAAACTTAATCCGAGAATAATCTTTCAATAAAATACAAACAGTTTTCCTATTCTCCCAAATTACATATGAAGCTAATGGTCGCCCTAGTTAATTTGCCATTATACCAGTTGGCTAAGCGTCGTCTAGCTGTAGTGTTGAACGTTGTAGTCAACAAGTCGGCTAAACGACGTATAGCCGTGTGATTGAATGGCGTTGTTCAGTCAAAGGGCTAGCTGTTTGATTGAACGGCTATTTAAGCCAGTCGGCTGCGACATATAGATATAGATATAGCTGATGACGGTATGTTTCACGTACATGATTACAGGTTCTTCCCGTGCAAAATTTTACCTAAATTGTATTCTCTGAAAAATTTGCCATTTTTTCAGTGAAAGTATTTCATAAAGTATTTGACTAACACTAAGCAATAAGATTAAAAATAATAAATACCAGCCTTCAGTCCCCACCTCCGACCTTGCTGTAATTATGCGATAAATTTTAGGGACGCAAATGAAATTTTCCGATTAGCTTCAGTAAAAGTTACGATCACGACGGTGTAACGCTCATTTTCAGCAATTTTTATACATTTTATGCCTTTAATTTATGAATTGCAAAATTATTTTTATTCGTTCCTAGTAAAATTATAATTTAATTATTTTTAAAATATAACTGAGCTGTAAACGCAGTTACGTTTTTTTAATAAATTTAGATAGGGACGTATCAGACAACGACAAAATATTGCAATAAATAAATAAAACTTTGTATACGCAGCTTGTATATTCTTTTGATAAGTAAGGGGAAAAATATATGTCAACAAACATAATATTATACACTTTACACATACTACATTCCGAGGAAGCATTCGTAAGAATCTTGTTTCTTTTTCTTCGTAAGAATTCTCTTTCGAAAAAAATTAAGTCAGTTTCTAATTACGTAGTAGTTAGAGAACAAAATGCGTAAATGTGAAAAGGAAAAGTTGCAAAAAACCTACATTTCTAAGCGCATGTTACATCAGCGCAGGAAAACCTACGACATTTTGCTCTAAATAATTCTCGTTAGGAACTAGCTGCTAACTGAACTAGGCTGCTGTGCTAAGAATCTTACGACTCGAATTAAAAAACATACCTCATTCAACCTTTTGACGTGGGAGAGCCATGCTTCGCCACGAATGGGTCGGTTCGACTGGAGAAATACCACGGGCTCACATAAAACCAGCGTGAAACAGCGCTTGTGCTGTGTTTCGCCGAGTGAGTGAGTTTACCGGAGGCCCAATCCCCTACCCTTTCCTTTTCCCTACCCTCTCCTATTTCCTTCCCTACCCTCCCCTATTCCCTTCCCTACCCTCCCCTATTACCCTATTACCCTATTCCCTCTTAAAAGGCCGGCAACGCACCTGCAGCAATGATACTGCGAGTGTCCATGGGCGACGGAAGTTGCTTTCAATCAGGTGACCCGTTTGCTCGTTTGCCCCCTTATTTCATAAAAAAATAATAATAATAATAAAAATAAAAAAAACATTATTCCACCACTTCCCCCGTGACACAATAACGTAACTAAAGCCAGGATATAACGCTCTGATTGGCCCTATAATAATATTATGCCTCCCACATTAGTTTCTTTGGAGTAGGCTGGTTTTATTTAAACCAGGCCAGCTGCGTAAAAATATTATACAAGAGCATCTTCCTTGCTCTACGCTCTACTCTCTTATCCAGTGGGACGGACGACTTTTACGACTGATGACTGGTAAGACATCAGGCGCAGGACCGACTTTTTACATGCCCCTATGACGCACGGATCATCTTACTTGTCAGACAATCACGTGATCCTGCTCTATCCTAACCAAACTTGTTATTAATTACATAATATTCCCAACGCGGGAATCGACCTACCTAGTATGACCTCTGCCACGCTTTAAACCACTGGACCAAGGAAGCGTGTAAAATCATACAATAAACTTATCATTTAGTCATTAAAGGAATTTAATAAATTGAATATCAAATACAGGATGTTCAAAGGCTCGAGAAACATCGCACCAACAAAGTTTTAAAGCTTCCTTTAAATGTTGCGCTTGTGCTTAATTACATTTTCATTTATCTTACCTCCCGACCGTCTCTCCCCAATTATCTGCACCACTCTGTATCATAAACTTACTTTGCACTGAACCTTCATTTATAATAATTAAAATATGCTTAAAACAAGTCGCTTTATTTTCAAATTCGGTTCTGTGAAACAGATGTTTGTTTTGAATTAGGCTTACGAATATAATGCATTATCCAACCAAATATTATAATAAACGCGGAAGAACGTACGATATTGAACATCGCGCCCCTTCAATCTAATTGTCAAATAAACTATTAAATAAAATTGAATCGTGACATTACAATAATTGATCGTCTAGGGACCGGCTTACTAGCCGATTACACGAGCAATTTTATTGTCAATATTACGTGTTGCGTAATATTATTGACCGTCTAAGGTTGATATTGAACATCACGCGTCTTCAATTTAATTGTCAAATAAACTGTTCAATAAAATTGAAGCGTCATATTGACAATAAGAATCGCCTAGACGAGCTACGTCTAGGCGACCGGTAACGTACGCCATAATTATGTGTACAGTGTATTTTCTCTATTTCTCTCATAATAAAGAAATGAATATAAAACCTTTATTTATTAAAATTAATTTGATAACACTATCAGATAGATACACTCTTAGAGTTGTCATAAGCTGCACTATATCCACGTATTTTCTCAAAGTATTGTTGCAATAAGGGTTTCGTAAAACAATATCCACATAGTACAATACTAACAACATAATAATATCGTTCCAAGAGCGCAGTTCAGGTAAACTGTACCGTCGCTAAAAGATACTTCCACAATATTATTAAATAGAATAAAATCATATAAACTTAAAAGAGAAAACAGTTTTAAACAGGTGAGAGTTTAAACTGGAAAATTCTAGTCAGTTTAAAACTATAGGTACTCAACATTTTTCTTCTAGTTTAAAACATAGAAGTAAGACTATGGCCTGATGAAAAAGATCAAAAGATGACATTCGTCATGTTTTTGATATTTTTCTGTAAATACTAGATGTCGCTTTTTCACGTAACTTTCTGCCGCGCACTGTAAAACTCGGGAACGAAATGTCACCAGCAGTATTTCCGCACCTATACGACGTACAAACCTTCAAGAAGAGAGCGTATTCCCTCTTAAAAGGCCGGCAACGCACCTGCAGCTCTTCTAATGTTGAGAGTGTCCATGGGCGACGGTAGTTGCTTTCCATCAGGTGACCCGTTTGCTCGTTTTCTCCCTTATTTCATTAAAAAAAATGTCGCTCGCAACTCAGTTGCGCCGAAAGTTGCTTAAAGCGCGCGAACTGTTGCATTTTTCCGTAACTAAGACTATCTAATATCCTTATCCGGGACTCAGAGTATCCGCATACAAAATTTCATCGTAATTGGTTTAGGCGTAAACAGTTAACAGACAAACAGGAGCTCTACCATGAGTTTAAAGCTATAGTATTTTTCGATACTCGATACTGACTACGTAAATTTTTAGTATGGCAAATTTTACAGCGCCTCTAGCGGTTACTTGCGGGACTAAAATCGACATACTAAATATTTACGTAGTCGGTATCGAGTATCGATAAATACTATAGCTTTAAACTCATGGTAGAGCTACAGATACACTTTCGCATTTATAATATTAGTAGTGATGAATATCCATCCAATACTACTAATATTATCACCCTTTCGGGTAGGTTTCCAAAAGTTTATCCTTACCTGTCAAGGGACTTTTCTAACGTACCGGACAAACATATGACAAACAAAGCATCTAGGTATTTTCATTAGTAAAAGAATGTAGACATGCACTACACGTGCACAAACTTTGCACTTTTGTTACGGGGATGGAGAGTAATCTCCTCAACGCCAGTGGTATTGTCCGCTGAATGACTGGCTGGAGCACCTGGCTCTTTTCACGAAATTAAAAAAGTTTCCACTCGCAGCGATCTGGATTCCGGACGCATTCATTTAAATTCTAACGGATTCTGTCACCGGTCGTTCAGAGTTTTGTCAGTCGCGCTGAAAAGTTTCTCGTTCACCGCCCATTCTATTCCCTATTAGGTTCGAGTAAACCTTTGTTGTAATTCCCATTCATAAAATAGTTTGGGACTATAATTTTTATTTGTTTAGTAATTATTGCTAAAAACTTTCTCCGGTTTTTACAATTTACTTAGGGCCTGTTTCACCACATCCTGATAAGGCTATCCACCAATTAACTTGACAGATCAAGTATGGAGAATCTGTCAAAAAAGTTGTGAATAGCCTATTAGGCACTTTATCAGAAAGTGGTGAAACAGGCCCTTAATATTTTATCTACAGTAACAACAGCAAGTACGTGGCACGCACGGACTATGTATTATACACAAACAGCTAAAACATTTTTGTTTTACCCTAAATATTTGTATATTCTTTTTGTTAAAGGGGCAATATATTCTATAAATTATAATGTAACACAGTCTTTCCCAAAGTAGGCGATAACGCCCCCTTATGGGCGCTGAAGGTCTAAAGGTGTGGTCCCAGAACAAAATGGGGGCGTTGTGTAGAGGCTTGGGGGGTGATTTATTTCTTCTGGATGCATTTTAAATTGAAAGAAGGGGGGCCCTAAAACATAATATGTAATTTATTCTGAAAGTGGGCGGTAGACAAAATTAATTTGAGAACCCCTGATGTAACATTTCAGCATGGCTTAGCAAGCTGCTGTCATCACAATGAGAGCAAAGTCTCAGTTATAGGGTTCCGGTTTTACCTCTTGGGTACAGAATCCTGCAAAGGGTATTTAAAAAAAGAGAATCATACTATAAACAGTGCCTTTAATGCTTTAAAAACTAAGTATAACTGAGCAATGAGTCGCTTATGTACACGTTTTGTAAATTATTTTTGCAATCAGTTATAAAACGATACGTATTTCTAACAAAAACATGTTCATGATAATATATTTTTTATGTTTATCAGAACGAATTTCTAAAGCCAAAGTTTAGAATTTTCAATAAAACATGTACATAATATAACTATAGTCAGAGCGTATTGAATATTAAACGCCCGTATTCAGTTTAATCCAGGCCCGCACCTTAGCCACGTTCGTGTAGACCCCGGGATAACCTGCGCGTGCGCAGCCCGCGCCGAACGACACAATACCGAGCTGCACGTGGTCGTTGTTGACCGCTGGACCACCGGAATCGCCCTGAAATAACCGATACTTAAATATAAGTCTGCCGTGCTAGATATTGTGGTAATAAAGCAGAATTTTTATTGTCTACAGAGAGTCTAAGCACACTAGGCCGAAAAAACGCGACCGAAGTTCGGCATGATTACGTCAGCAATGCGCTACGCATACAGTATAACGCGACTTAATTTCGGCATGGTGTGTCATCGGTAATTTAAAATACATTGCAGGCGTAATCATGGCGAACTTCGGCCGCGTGTTTTTGGCCTAGCGTGCTTAGACAAGAATTAAATAAAGAGCAAGTTCTGTCATGCATGTTATCGCCCGCGCCCGGATCTACATTTCATATTATTTATAGACGTTTTCATGTCATGCGGGCAACACGCGCGCGGCAAGGAGTATGTTGTCACCCGCGCGCTGATTTGTCCGCATGCAGGTCACAAATGTCACAACTCACATGATAGGAAAAACACTCTAAGGCTGGCCTCACACAGCCAGAATTTCATAATCGGAAATTCATATTCTTACAGATCGAGCTATGAAATTCATAATCTGAAAAAATCTGAATGTGTGTGGAGCGTACTGATATTGTATGGTATTCCGGTCTTTCTGAATTAATAATAATATGAATTTCCGATTATGAAATTCCTGCTGTGTGAGGCCAGCCTTAGTGCAAACAGTAAAAGTGAGTTGATTTGCAAATGAATTCCATTTACGTTCGCTCCGAACCTTTAATAATTCAATGAAAATGACTAGAATTTTCCATTCGCCAGCGAACCTGGAATAAAGAAAGAGAGAAAAGCATGCAATATTTCAATAGCCTTTACCTGACAAGAGTCTTTGCCCCCTTCTGGTACGCCAGCACAAAACATTCTCATTGTAAGTGAGCTGTACGACTTTTTGCAGTCCTCGTTGGAAACAGTGGGGACTTCAACCGCCATTAGAGTCGAGCTCGTGTCACCGTTCTCCTGCAATATTCAGTCAATTTAAAGGTACGCTTTTATGTACCTCTAGAACGGAAACATTGAATACTAAGATATGAAGAAAATAACGCGGCACCATAATTATTAATATTATACATTTTGACATTTAATATTATGAAATTTTGTACCTAGATTCCCCGTTTGATTTTTATAAGTTACTAGTAACTTGTGTTGCATGTTGGTGGTAACTTCCAACCACTTAAGTGATGCAATCGTGTTTAGAGTAATGAGTAACAATTTCAAGCACTGCATTTTTCGTGCGATTTTGTATGCGTCAAAAGAAATCTCGCGGGATCTCTATTTTTAACCGACTTCAAAAAAGGATTATTTTTCTCCATATAGAATATGCCTACTTTTTTTTACACCAACTATATAAATGGTGATCGAAAAATATATACTTACAGTGGTCGTACCCCAGCCAGAGACTAGGACCTCTGTGCCAGGTTGTATCGTCGTCCTCATCTTTGCCAGCTGTACAGCCTTTGTATTTACACCGTCTAACTTCAGCTTGGAACTCAACCGAACGAAGCCAACGTCGTAGTCGCTACTCCTAGGGTTGTATCTTGGGTGTTGTTTAAAAATCGCAGAGGAGACCATAGTGCCACCCCTATCTGCGTCTGTGCTGCCAACCCTGACGAACACTTTTTGGACGCTGAAATACAGGTGTAAAATATGTGAAAATGTACTAAAATACTTAGAAAATTTAGAAATGCGACCAAGTTAGATGTGACTTTGAATGGGACATTTCAGAAGTAATATTAGTAATATTATGTGTCAGGATATATACAATACCGGACGTCCGATGAAAATCACGTCATGATAATCTGGACACACCATTACCAACTTTAAAAACATAACAATGTACAATGAATTATACTGAGATACTGTTTACTTTTTCTAAAGAAGTTCAAGGTACATCACAATATGTACAATGGCTCAATAAACTTAATAACTTTTGCATAATTAAATAACGATTCATGTCGATGACTACGCTTGACTTAATGCATCCGTAGTTAATAACGTTTATAGATTTACAGAATAAATTAACAGGGTCAAAAGGTCGTATTTTTATGCGCATGACATAACTTATAATGGACTCATGCTCGTTATCAAGGAAGTTTAAGAATAATAAAAATACTATCGTGGTCAGGCGGTCCGCAGTCATCAACAATAATAAACTTCGTGAATCACTGACGTAAAACTTAATGCGGTTTAGCAAGTTCAAAGTCGCAACCGATTTAAAGATAAGCAAAGAGAGGTCATAGATTTAATATGACACTATCGTAATATATTTAGTATGGTAATAGATTTAACGTGGTAGGATATTTCGATTAATAAAAGAGACAATTATCTTCCATGTGTGTGAATCTATTGGAAAGTATGAAAAATTTTCAGCTTGGAACAAAGACCAGCGGGGCTAAAATGGTCGCTTTGAAGAATCATGATATGAATAGCAACTCTGCTTGCAATTCATTTCTGTATTTTTGTACTGATTTGACATTTGTCAGTTTGACAGTTTTGACAATTCATTTGCTGAATTGATTGAGAGGAATTGCTAAATGTGACCATTTTAGCCCCGCAGAATCCACTATTTGTAGACACTGGACACATTTTGGAACTAAGGTGTACTCGAGGAACCGAGACAGTAGCGGTCATTGCCTGTCAAAAAAGTTGTGATTTTATCTACGAATAATAAAAACTAGATTTTATATATAAACCGTGATTAACAATGAAGTGTCAGATGTTCCTAGTCTAAGTGCGATATCGTATTTTGTATACTCGATGTGAACTGAATATGAAGCATATTATAACTTCGAACTCATAAAAAGTTGAAGATTATCATTCTAAGAGTTACCAGGAGGTTTTCCGATGAATCTGTAATAATCTGTGTCTTTAGAAGAGGTCAATTTTATTCTTAAAAATATTCTAAATACAGTGCGAGCATTTTTCATTTAGCGCCTAGACTAAAAAGGTCAATGACCGCTACCGCCATGTTTCGCCGAGTATAGTATAGGCAACTATCTGCTAAAAAGCTTGACTTATTTCTAGAGGACTCTTAAAACCTACATTTATTTAGGATTAATAAGGCGTAAGTAAATCATTACCTAATCTGGGGGCCTACTACAACCTCTTAAAGCAGTATTATTTTAATCTTACTTTATGATTTCGTACCATCACCTCTTAAAAGTAAGATTACTTTATGATTGTTCCGTCAAGACGTTTTGTGACGTCATGTCCCGATTCATTCGCTCTAAGCGTACCATGAGCTCCATTTTTACACCGTTTGACAGATGAGCAAGATTACTTTAACGTCAAACTAGCGATCTTAAATCCGCTGTGAAATATCAACTTTTTTAAGATTGTTTTGCATTTTTTACTGTTTTTTAGTAAAATTATATTTGAGTACTACCGTACTCAATTTTCAAATATTATTTAATAATTAATACCGACTTTAAATTACGCATATTATGTATTAACAACTAAATTCTTAACTTTATTTGTATTTAAAGTTAACCATGTACATAAAAAACGGCGTTTGTTTTGAGATAACCAATGTATTAAATATTTACTAAACGTACCTTCTATTTACCTTATAATAGAAAATATCGAAACAGTCTTCAAAGTCGCGCAACTCACACACCACTTAAAACTTTTTTGTTTTAGCGTACCACACCAACACTTCACGTCTTATTAGTGTTTCAGCATTGGTTTTTCAACAATTTCACTATTTGATTTAATTCTTATTGTTAACAATTTAGCGCTGAATCGGTTTAATTTATTGAAATATTTTGGTTTAGTACCATTCAAATTCTCTACAGTCACTAATAAGTTTTTTCTACATATGTTTAGACTAATTAGACACTTCATTTGTTTACACAATCGTGTGAGAGTGACAAAAAGCTTTATAGCTGCTATCTCGCTTCCACCCATGACAATTCATTTGTTTATACAATCGTGTGAGAGAGACAAAGCGCTTTGTAGCTGCTATCTCGCTTCCACCCATTGATAAATGTAAACAAATAATTTGATATCGTTCATTCTTTCCCATCACTTAGCAGGAATAAAACAAGATTGTTTTCATACACCTTAAAAAGTTCATGGTACGAATCAAAGTAAGGTTATTGTAATCTTACAACAAAGTGTTCTGGAAACATGATAGTTTTAGGAAAGGTTGTGGTAGGCCGCCAGGCCTCTAAACAAAAATATCAGTCATAACTCATAAGCTTCGGATTTTCATTATGGGAATGCTATACTGTCTTCTCCGATGTTACATAGTACGAGGACACATATTTCATACCATATTCATTTTTATTAGTTAAAGGGATAATATTCTAACTGCGGTACTCAGAGGCGAATATTAATAAATTAACTTTAGTTTGATGAAGATTTTGACATAAGCCGCATACATTATTATTTATCTGTCAAACTGTAACTGAACTAAAATGAAGTTTAATTAAATCTTATATCTTTAAACGAGCAATTCTTGTATAAATATATATATATATATATATATATATATATATATATATATATATATATATATATATATATATATATATATATATATACAGGGTGTAACGAAAACAAGTGATAATACTTTAGGGTGTGTACGTGTTCCCTGTAGAGATTTCACTGTGAAAGTAGCAGCGCTGAAAGACCAAACTTTTTTTTCACTTTTGTATGGGCAAGGGCCCGAGCGTCACGAGTTTCCCCATACAAAAGTGAAAAAAATTTTTGGTCTTTCAGCGCTGCTACTTTCACAGAGAAATCTCTACAGGGAACACGTACACACCCTAAATTATTATCACTTGTTTTTGTTACACTCTGTATATATATAATTGGAATCTCGGAATCGGCTCCAACGATTTTCATGAAATTTAGTATATAGGGGGTTTCGGGGGCGATAAATCGATCTAGCTAGGAATCATTTTTAGAAAATGTCATTTTCATCGAATACCGAGCGAAGCTCGGTCAAATAGCTAGTTGTTACTTTAACTACGAAATGTCAAATCGACTGTCTAATAATGGTTAAAATGACGCCATCCTACTAATATTATAAAGGCGGAAGTTTGGATGTATGTATGGATGTATGGATGTTTGTTACTCTTTCACGCAAAAACTACTGAACAGATTTTAATGAAACTTTACAATAATAGCTTATACATCAGAATAACATATAGGCTACAATTTTTACCGATTTTCAAATTGGAGCAGGTGTTATGTTCGTTTTTTTATGTTTAACGATTACTCCGCCGTTTGTGAATCGTATATCATCCCTTCATATCATCCCAATTTGGTACCATATTCATAAAAGTGGTGACTTGATGAAGGGATCCATAAGAAATTGAGGGAACTCCTCAAAATGAATGAGGAAACTTGTGGTGACTTCGGTTTCGTGAGCAGTTTTCTAAGCATAATAATATGCTACTACTCCTCCCACTCTTGACGTCGCGTCGCTGAGAGCGGCCGTAAAGCTAATTTATATATTTCCTCTAACGATATTTCCGGGAAGTCAGTGCGAAATACACGCTGTGTGGTCTAAGCCTCTAATTTGTCAAATTCCAACAGATTAATCAATATTATCAGAATAGAAAAATAACAATACATCTTTAGAAGGATTTACAATGTTTTTACTCAAGGCGTAATAAATTATTTGTAGGTTAAATTAACAAAAAACTATGATTTGACAACATACTAATTTTATAAGAGTGACTATGTTTTGTTGTGTGACTAAAGTTATATTGCACTGATACTTCCTGATATCTCATGGTTATCTAAACGTATAAAGTATCTCTTATATTCTATCAAAGTTTTTCTAAAAATACTTATATTATTAAGGACGATTTCAATATGTGAAACGACCTAACATGGTGCCAAATTATTTCAATAATATTAAGGTAATTTTTTCCGGCCGGGGGTTGTTAGGTTTATTTTCGTTACGGAATTCTCAATTCGGTCGCCGCACTCAAAGCGCAAAAAAGATATTTGCAATAGCTTTATTAGGGCCTGTTTCACCACTTTCTGATAAAGTGCCATATTTGCTATTCACAACTTTTTTGACAGATTCTCCATACTTCATATGTCAAGTTAGGTGGTGGATAGCCTTATCAGGAAGTTGTAAAACAGGCCCTAAATATTATTATCCCGCTTAAAAACATCTGAACTCACCCTGTGAGACAATGCGCAGCTGTCAGTATGTACTGACTGCTGATGATGGACCCTCCGCACTGGTAGTACTCGTTACCCTTCTGCAGCAGCAGGTAGGCCTGGTAAGGAATATTCTGGATGGTGGTATTGTACCCACCCACTATCTTGCCATCGTGGCTTTTGTGTGCTCGCGTCTTACCAAGAACATCTGGGAAAATGTTATATTGTAAGGCCGGCCATAGACGGACCACCTCTTTCAGTCGAGACCGACTGCAAGATGTGGTTGCCGCAGAGTGGTCTGCAGTTTCCATACTAAATTCATATTCGCAATACACGGATCGCTCGACCAGTTCTTGAGCATTAGGTTTGTCCACACTGTGCCTTTTTTTGTTCATCAAGGGCATGCGTTATAGCGCAATAAACATCGCACGTGAGGCATGCCCGCGACGCTATGACACTTTTCTTACCAACGTGGGCAATGAGTTTCTAAAAAACATAGAATATCATTGAACGTGGGTGGATTTTGACGCATTCAATTATTGAATATGCCAAACGAAATTTGAAAAACAAGATGATGACGAAAATTGAAGATGAAATTGCATAGTGTGGACAGAGCTGTTCGGAGCTGTCGTTCTGCGTTCAACGCGACCGCTCTACTGCACTACCGCAGTCGGTCCCGACTCCCGACTGCAACTTGCGGTCCGTCTATGGCCAGTCTTATTGGAAAAATATTTTGATACACAGATAATATTATTATGTTTTAGAAGTAGATATTTTTAAATTGTCGAATAATAGAATAGAATCTACCTAAAATATATTTAGGTCTGGGACTAAGTCTGACCCAGCTAACTACAGACCAATATCTATTTTGCCAACTTTTAGTAAAGTATTTGAAAAAATAATTCTAAACCAATTACTAGTTCACTTTAACTGTAATAATTTGTTACATAACAATCAATTTGGCTTTACTAAAGGTAGGTCCACTACAGATGCAGGCATCAGTCTTCTATGTAGTATATTTGAAGCTTGGGAGGGGTCGCAGGATGCACTTGGTATCTTCTGCGACCTATCCAAAGCATTTGATTGCGTTGAACATGCTACATTAATCAGAAAATTGTATCATTATGGTATAAGGGACACAGCCCTAAAACTGTTAAGTTCTTACCTTGCAAATAGAACGCAAAGAGTTGAATTTAATTCTAAAAGGTCTAATGGTAGTAAAATAAAGCTAGTTGTTCCACAAGGATCTATTTTAGGTCCCTTTCTTTTTCTCATTTACATAAAAGACCTACCTTATCTAGTTAAAGATAAGCATGAGATAGTACTTTTTGCTGATGACACTTCACTAATTTTTAATGTGAAGCGACAACAATATAATTACGAGGTAAATAGTGCTCTCTCAAAAATAGTACAATGGTTTAATGCTAATAATTTACTATTAAATTCTAACAAAACGAAATGTTTAAAGTTCAGTTTGCCAAATGTTAGACAAGTACAAACCAATGTACTATTAAATGATGAGAAAATGAAATTAGTGGACACCACTGTTTTCCTAGGTATAACTTTAGACAGTAAATTACAGTGGGGTCCGCATATTGCAAATCTGGCGGATAGGCTCAGTTCTGCAGCATATGCTGTTAAAAAAAGCAGAGAAATAACTGATGTAGAAACAGCGCGACTTGTTTATTTTAGTTACTTCCACAGCATTATGTCCTATGGAATCCTTCTATGGGGAAATGCAGCGGACATTAATTCAATATTCGTGCTGCAGAAGCGAGCCATACGTTCTATTTATAAGATGTCATCGTGTGAATCCTTAAGAGAAAAGTTTAAGGAAATAAATATTCTGACCGTCGCATCTCAATATGTCTTGGATAACGTACTGTATGTAAGAAAGAACTTAAATAATTTCAAAAAGAAAAGCGACAATCATTGTTTTAACACTAGGAATAAGAACAAATTAGAAATACCAGTGATCAGACTTAGCAAAGTCAGCAAATCTTTTAAAGGCCAGTGTAATACGCCTGTACAATAGAATCCCAGAAAACGTTCAAAATCTCTCTATCAATAAATTTAAAAATGTAGTAAAAGAACGTTTGTGTACTAAAGCTTATTATAAAATCAATGATTTCATCGACGACAACACACCTTGGGAATAGGGTGGTTCCTACAGGCTACTAGAATATTTTTTATAATTCCTATTGTAAATAGCTCTTAGTGATAATATTGTTATATAACACAGTCAAATTAACTAGACGCATGGTGATGATGTCATTACGAAGCTTGCATATACATTCCAGTGGTGCGTCAGGTTAATGTGACAGTGTTGTACTGTATATGTTTTAAATTGTAATTTTCCATCTTTTTAGTAAAAGATGGCCCCGTGCGAGTTTCTTACGCCGGTTCTTCTCGCCGGGTTAGTTCCCGAACCGGTGGTAGGCACCGTAGTATCGACGTTCGGTAAAGTTTTTGTAAAAAAATTACTCCGAATAAAAATATTTTTGATTTGATTGATTTGATTTGGTACCTACCAAACTACATACTACATACTTATACAGGGTGTAACAAAACTTAGTGTTAATACTTTAGGGTATGTATAATATTATGTAGAGTTGTTTAGAGTTTATTGCGAAAGTAGCAGCGCTGAAAGAGCGTTTTTTTTGTGATCTCTTTGGGCAAGCGCCCCAGTGTCATGAATTTTCCTATACAAAAGTTAAAAAAAAGTCGCTCTTTCAGTGCTGCTACATTCACAGTCAACTCTATATAATGGACTCTTACACACCCGATAAGATAAAGTAGAAGGTTAGAAGAATTAATGAACTTTTCTACAAAGAAATCTAGAATTAATATTATGCACTTATAAAAAAACATAATATTTCCTCGTTTTATCTACGAGTAATCTTAATTTAGGGCCTGTTTCACCACTTCCTGATAAGGCTATCCACCACTTAACTTGACAGATAGAGTATGGAGAATCTGTCAAATAAGCCTATCCGGCACCTTATCAGGAAGTGATGAAACAGGCCCGTCTTATAAAAAAATTAAACCATAATAATTTTTTGGTTACTTGTATTGTAAAATATTTGGATTTTTGTTTACCAACCTCCTTGGCAATATAAAACAAAGCACAAATAAAACAACCACGAACTGAACATCCTGCGGTCCGTCAAGTGTGACCTTTTACTTTTTACATATATTATATACTTTTTAGTTATATACTGAAATTCATTTCTTATCTATAACTTCAATAACAAACATATTAAAAATCCATTTTCTAGACTTCCTACAATCACATCGTGATTACTGTAAACGGTGCGTTATCGTTACCAATTATCTGGGTGCATGGTAGTGCCCCCATCAAGCAGGCGCGGCGCGGTCGCAGCCTGAAGTTTTGGAGGGGGTCACTCACTAGTCACTACACCAAAAATTTATCGTTGTTATAGGGCAACTAGAAATTTCCTTTTATTAATTGTCAAGATTTTGAGATTTTTCAATTTCACCTTAGATTTTAGGGGGGAGTCATGTCCCCTGTGACCCTCTACCCTTCGGACCGCGCCTGCCGCCAAGGCGAGTCAAGTGACGCGCAAGGGCACTACCTACCTTTTCTCGAAACGTTTCGTCGTATTTTTGAACCCTCGTAACTTTGGTTTGGATAATGCAAGATAGTTCAAATTTTAAAAATATAATGGCATGAGTTTAGTAATTAATTTTGCAAAGGTTTGCAAAGTTTAAATATCATAGCTATTATACTTTAGATTTTATAGGTGTCCAAAAACCTACAATTTTGTCACTGACTCACCGATCATCAAAATTGTTAGGGTACTTCCTTCCTAAAGTCTTAGAAAGCTGAAAGCTTAAAAATGGCCAGGCCACCGATTTTGACGAATGTGTACAGTTTTTTGATTCTTGTCGTGCAGCTGACACATTATATCAAGTATTTTGCCGTGACTTAAGTGTAAAATTAAGGTTTTTAGATTTAGGGCTGAGTATATAAGGTAAGAAACTTGGCTCTACATGAGATCTCACTACTTTTTGACACCACGAACTATAATATTATGTTCTCGTGTTGGCAACATTTTTACATGAAAATGTTTTTGGTGGGATTTTCTTTTACTTCTTAAGTGCAATACCTATTTTATTTGGGTATCTTTATCTTAATATTATATTAATTTTCTTCAGGTAACGTATGGAACAAGTTTGAAAATGTATCTTTCTGTCTCTTTGTTACCTTTGTCTGAACGGCCACTGAATAGAATTAATATTTGGGGTACGAACCTTTGTGGCATAGGCCATCTTGATTTTTTTTCAAAATTTCCGCGCACGATAAAAGTAGTATATTTGGATAGAGTACACTTATACAAACAAAAATGTTATATAACATGGTAACCTAAAGTGTCACGTTTCCGAGATATTTAAAAGTAAAGATCGCCATATGAGTCCAAAGGACATAAATATACTTCTAAGTCCTTCATAAGTCCAAATATACTTCTTTTATTGTGCTCGGAAATTTAAAAAAAATCAAAATGGCCGGCGGCTTTATATGCCCGGCTCCATACAAAAATGTTCGAACCCCCCGTTATAATTTAATGAGTCCTATGATTAAAAGACATAGCTTTTATCCCAAAAAAGACGTGTGGTTCCGGAAATATTTTTGGCCATAAAACAAATAAAAAAATACTTAATTGATTGTTATATCAACAGAGACAGCTTGGTCGATATTCATGATAATTCATTGGACAAAGTAATATTATAATTTATTGATATTTAATAGGTTAAATTATTAAGACAATAATCATATAAAACATTAAAATGTCTCAATTTAAACCTAAAATATTAAATCAAAGTTAACTTTGATTTAATTCATATTTATTAGTTGTCGATTGTCAGAATAATGTCGAACAAAATTTACGATTTTGTCATCACACAACCAGAAATCTAATATTTCATCAAATGATGCGAATATCACTATATAAAGCTTACTCTTCCGTAGAGTAAAAATAATATTTTATACAGAGAAGCAACTGCACAGTCAAATCCAAGCATATAATATTATATGCTTGATTAATGATTATAGTGTGTACAACTTTTAAGGCCCCTCTCCACATTAAGACACGATTAATAATAATCATAATTTTAAAATTAAATATTATATAATTTTTAAACATCTCTTCGTTCCGTCGGCGGGATTCTAACCCGCGACCCTCGTCTTGAGCCGCCACACGCTCAACCATTGAGCCACAGAGGTCATCATAAATGCCACTTGATAAGTCTATGCGTTCGTGATTGCTTGTCAATACAAGCGTTTACGAATGTGTGGACCAATGTCCAACATGGTCAATCGTGGTGTGGCCTCTTAACAAGGCAGTGAAATAACAACATACAATGTTCCCAAAGTGATAATGCGCATAGAAATTTTCGTCATTTTTCGGCAACAGTCGTATTTCCCGAACGTCGGAAGAAGATAATAATTCCATTACCATGGCAACGTCCAAGCAACGTCTGGCGCCCTTACGTCGCTGCAAAACGCTGTTTTTAAACTTAACTTTAAGAAAAATACCGCTTTGCGTCGACGTAGAGGCGACAGACGTTGCTTGGACGTTACCATGGTAACGTCGACAGAACACAGAACACGTCATATTACTCACGTAACGTCACTGGCCACGTCGCGATGGCTGCACTTGTTGACGGAACGGAGACAACGAACAGCCACCGGCTCAACACCGGCTATAATATGATATTTACATTTCCTTTGAACAAGGTGCAAAATGCAAGTGCATTGTTTGGCGCTCTTACGTTTCATAGATTCGGGTGTTTTCGTGATTACGACAATTAGCGAAGATTTGCAATCGCATTATTAATTTGGGGGTACTGTACACTTTTTACATGTGCCCACATAATAATAATGCTTGTAGTGGTGAAATCGATCGAACATCTTCCTACACATCTGTTTCTCTGTACGGTAATCGTTTTTACTCTATGCCCGTTCTATACGCTAATAAATTTTTATGAGTATGACAAATCGCTTTGTAAACCTATTGTACAAAATGAATATTGTAATATTTATGGATTATGAATAAAATTAAGTGAATTTTCCGCCCATAACCCTTTTTGGTCAAGGCCACAATCATCATTTGGCGTTACAGAAGTTGTGTTTATGTCGCAAATTTATTATAGCACTAAAACCGCAATAATTCGGTTAGGAAATATTATGAGAACATTTTTTTCTCAAAATCTGCCAGCTAATCAAGAACTTAGTAAAGGATCCTCAAATTTTAAGGCTTTAGGGTGATAATACTTTGGGGTATGTATGAGTCCGCTATATAAAGTTCACTGTGAAAGTAGCAGCGCTGAAAGAGTATCTTTTTAACCTTTTGTTTGGTCAAACTCGTAACGCTAGGGTTGCCCATACAAATCACAAAAAATTTTCTTTCAGCGTTGCAACTTTCACAGTGAACTCCATACTAGGGGCTCTTATCCACCCCAAAGTATTATCACTCAGTTTTGTTAGACTCGGTATTATATTCTAGACCTAACGATAAGCATAAACATTTCAACAAAATTAGTCTTAACGTTTTTTAAATTTAAGAATCTTCTTAAGTTAAGTATATAAAATTCTCGTATCACAGTTTTTGTGCTCCTCCGAACGACTCAACCGATTTGAATGAAATTTTGTATCTACATTCGTTAGACCTGAGAATAGGTTTTTATCTACTTTTTATATTGATACTAGAAATCACACTAATATTATAAATGCGAAAGTGTGTCTGTTTGTCTGTCTATCTGTTACCTCTTCACGCTCAAACCGCTGAACCGATTTTTCTGAAATTTGGCATATATTGGAGATACTTTGCGTCGCGGGAAAGGACATAGGATACTTTTTATCCCAGAAAAATATACGGTTCCCACGCGATAAACGAGTTTTGGCGCAACGGAGTTGCGGGCGTCATCTAGTGATTTATATGGCAAAACGACGTTTGCCGGTTCAGCTAGTTTTATATAATTATATTTGAATATCGGTATGCGGTACACGGAGTTGGTAGGTATAATATAATAATTGTCTATCGACAAAAACCCCACGTGACTCGTGAGCACGTGTCGATTGTATAATTACCTCATCGAAATTAAAAAATCAACAAAAAAGAGAATTAAAGTTCACCAATCAATGTGAGTGAATCATCTTAATTGTAATGACTCATGCCATGATTCCTCGCATGCCGGGAGACCTCTCTTCACGTTGGCAAATGATGGATTACCTTGATGAGTTTACCTGTCTATACTCAAAAACGACGTAGATATTACACGTCCTTAATCGCTGTATTGGTGCCCAACGTGGACCTACGAGAAAGACCGCATAGCGCTGATACGAATTTGTCAACAATGTTTAGCTTTTACCTGACAAATAATAAGTTTTTACCCAATAATATTAAGAGGGTGACTAACGCAAAAAATCAAACATCGTCCTTCTCTCTTCACACTCACGCCCTTCTTTTATATGCCAGGTGAAAAAGGACGACGCGGATTCATCGCCAAATTAGTTTTTTCTCAATTACTCGATAAATATACAACATTTTAAAAATCCGCTAGGTCAGATTTTCAATGATAGAATTTTATGCAATGTGTTAAAATATTAACTTAATTTAATGCACGGTTATGGTATATATATATGAAAAATTCGTGAAAATTAGATGCATCTTTGTGATTTTTTTCTATCGAGAAAATTTTAAGACATCGTATTTTCGCTAGTTCGGATCCTCTGAAATATAATGTCGTATCTATGTTTAGAAAATAAAACTATTCGGGGCTTATCTTCAAGTATAAATATGAATTATACAATCGACAATTTAGGGTTAGTCGCACCCTTAAATTAAAAAATTTAAAGACAAACCCCGATTCAAAACTCTACTATTCAAACTAATCAGCTTAATGAAGTAGTTAAGCCCAAATTTTTCAGCACTGAGTGGGCTGATGATGAAGTATAGCTAAAAACACTATCTTAGCTTTTTAAGAAAGAAAACTAGAACATAATATTATATAGTCGAATTTAGGAACCTCCTCCTTTTTGGAAGTTGGTTAAAAATCGGCCCACCCGTTTGGATGCTACGATGGTACGGATACACATACACACACAGACAGGCAGTCAGTCAGACAGATACGTCAAACTTATAACACCCCTCTTTTTTTGTCGAAGGTCAACAAATATTAATATTCCACGGAACATGGCAAATTTATACGTGGGAGAGCCATGCTTCGGCACGAATGGGCCGGCTCGACCGGAGAAATACCACGTTCTCACAGAAAACCGGCGTGAAACAGCGCTTGCGCTGTGTTTCGCCGAGTGAGTGAGTTTACCGGAGGCCCAATTCCCTACCCTATTCCCTTCCCTTCGCTACCCTCCCCTATTACCCTATTCCCTCTTAAAGGCCGGCAACGCACCTGCAGCTCTTCTGATGCTGCGAGTGTCCATGGGCGACGGAAGCTGCTTTCCATCAGGTGACCCGTTTGCTCGTTTGCCCTCCTTATTTAAAAAAAAAAAATTTTTTGATAATCTACTCTGTGGTTTTTGCATGAAGAGAAGTAAAAAACCCACCTACAAACTTTCGCCTTTTTATTAATACCAATATTACCTTACAATAATGCATTCCCAAACTTTATATTTTGTCTACTGCCCACTTTGAGAACAAATTATGCCCCCTTTGTTTCAATTTAAAATGAATACAGATGAAATAAATCACCCCCCAAACGTCTACACAACGCGTGTCATTTTTTTTCTGGGTCCCACACTGCCCCCCTTTAGACCTACCGCGCCCACAAGGCCCACGTTATCGCCCACTTTGGGAAAGGTCACACTATTGTAAGGTGTTAAGCTACGTGTTAAGTTATGTTAACATTATACAAAATTGAAAAAGTTTTATTATTATGCAGAATGCATGATATTCAATATACTATACAAAGAAATATTTATTATATCTCAATATATAAAACTCAAAGGTGACTGACTGACATGGTGATCTATCAACGCACAGTCCAAACCACTGGACCGATCGAGCTGAAATTTGGCATGCAGGTAGATGATATGACGTAGGCATCCGCTAAGAAAGGATTTTGATCAATTCTACCTCCAAGGGGTTAAAATAGGGGATGAAAGTTTGTATATAATAATACTACTTAACGCGAGCGAAGCCGCGGGCAAAAGCTCGTAAGGTATATAATGTGACGTGCAATATTAAAATAATTGTGAATGTGATTTTAACAATTTTTAATTATTAAAAAACAAGGAAATGGGTAAAGTTACTCATTTGACTTTTAAACTTTAATTAAATACTTATTAATATGATTGTCAATTAATGTATAATTTAACAACATCGTATTTTATGCTTTATCAAGATGGTTTTTTAACAAAATCGTTAAACTTTACAATAAAAAACAACCACCTTGAAAATATCACAATTATAATTTACTTAAATGTAAAAAATACGTAAAGAAAAACTACATAATACAACGAAAAACTTTTAAAAACCTTTTATTCCGTAGATAAAATCTTAATTTAGACAAAAGTTGGATTCATAAATATTAATGAGTAGTTACCTAACTACTTTTATAAAAACCAAAACAGTTGTATAATACTTAAAAAAGTGCAGTTTATCGCTACAATGTGGAAAAGCTCAAAAGTTAATACCACTGGAAGTATATTATATATTAAAGTATATTATGTGTTTTGTATACATTATTAAACACAGCGCGCAAATCACTTTTATCGTGAGGAAACCGTACATTTTTCCTAAATAAAAACTATCCTGTGGCCTTTCACGACTTTCAAAGCATCTCCATGCTAAAATATTTCATTTAAATCCATTAAAGTGGTAACAGACGTTTTTCAGGTTTTTCGGACGTGTAAGTCATTCTTAAGCATCTCAGCACTCAAAATCGTTTATTCCGCATACGTGCGTTTTGGAGTACAATAGTCCGATATGGTCCCCTCATTACATCATATAATATAAAAGTCGCCTGGAACGCATTAAGAAAAAATTTATATCTTACCTGACTTACCGCTGTGGTAAAAGATTTGATTCCTATGCCGAGAGCTGCGCTGAGTTTGATCTCTTGCCCCTGGAGCAGAGACGTACTGTTTTGGACTTATGTTTACTGTACGATATCGCTAATAGTAAAATAGATTGCCCTAATCTCGTGTCACAACTTACCTTCCGCACGCCGAAATTCCGTACTAGAAACACCCCCCTACTGCACATACCTGCATCAAACACTAGTTATGGATAAGGCCGCGCTGGGATTGAGGAGGAAACCCGACTACGATCTGTGTCCTGTTTCATTCGTCAAGCGTATCTTAAGAGAGGATACGATTGAGGAATGGGACAGGAGATACGAAGTGGGAGGGACGGCTGGAGTCACGAAGCTCTTCTTCCCAAGCGCTGCCGCTGCGTACAAAATAGTCAAAAAGATAGACATCACACACTACACCACACAGATTCTGACTGGACACGGCGGATTCGCCTTCTACTTGCACAGATTCAAGTTGAAGGAGGATCCGTCGTGCCTGTGTCAGCCAGGAGTTGAGGAGACGGTTCCTCACCTGTTACTCGACTGCCCAATTTTTGGTAGCAATAGATATGATATTGAACAGAATTGGGCACATCGATGACAGGTGAGAATCTGCCATCCATCCTGGTGGGAAAAAAGCGGGACATATTCCTGGCTTTTTGCAGGAAGATTGTGGGTGCAGTATGTAAGAAAAACAGTGATATTCTGTGTCATAAAAGTTAGGTTCTAGTTTAATGGTTAGCTGTGATATTAGGATAGTTTTACATTTGTGCCGTTGTTTTATCTTTGACATTGTTGCTGTATAATATTGAAAAATGTGGATTGAAATTTTATTTTTGGTAATTTTTATTTACAATTTGTACTTATCACATTGGAATTTTATTAATCAGAAATTTATTAAATGGAACATATGGAAAATTGTAAGAAACTGGTTATTGGAACCATATTGTATGAAGGATAATTTTACATAGGCTATAATATGAAAAATCGAAAAGAAAAAGGAAATTGTATAAGAGTGACAAGAATCGCGAAATGATATTTTAATGTAATAGCTATCTAAGAAATCAGTAAATAAGACTATAATAAATAAAAAGAAATAGAAGGAAAAGAAAAAAGAAATTAAAGAATAATAACAAGCCCTAATGATGTTAGGGGGGTGGGAATTAAAAAAAAAAAAAAACACTAGTTATGGACAGAACTCTGTTATATCACGTATAAGTCGCTCATACACAAAAAAGTTTAATTCTGTAGACCTATTTGCTTACAAGACTAAAACTAAATTCAAGAGTGAAGTTATAAAAATATTAAAAAATGATACTTAATTAAAGAAAAAAAAGAGGAATGAATTTACATAAACATGTTGTATGTACAAACCTTACATGCGATACCCTAGTGGTATTTTTCACTGACCCCAAGACTTCGTGTCTAGCCCTACGGCTAGGGTGCCGCACATGTACACACACATACACACTTACTTGCACACAAACACACACACATACATTATATTAACATAATTAGCTAAGACAAAAATATTTTACATTTTATTAAAACCACAATACTGGGAGTTGACTAGCTTATTAAATAGTAACCATGTCAAGACCTTATTGTGTCGATAATAACGATGACGGTCTTCTAATTTTAATTAAATAGTTTTTAGTATAATGTTAAATACATAGCACTACAATTTGACAAACAATGTAATACCTGTTACTGGCCATACTGATTGTTACATGTTAAGTGTTAAGCTCCAAATTGTAATACGCTGTTGGTATTCAATAAAGAAAAATAAAATAAAATATACAGACAACCACATTTTATAATATTGTTAGTAAGGATATTCTTGCATGTATGTGTAGCTGGTTTTGTAGTCACATTCTAACTTAGTCAAGATCTCGTAAAATATTCCGAGACATGCAAAATTACATGGAATTTACAGAATACAGTTTGTATAAGGTACAATACAAGTACAGAGGCATTGTAAAAATTTTATAAAAATATTAGCATAAGAAAAAGCTTCGTCGCAAAGCTTCAGAGATTATTTCAAAGAATTTTCCCGATTTCCACTTTTTTATTAGCGTCATTGAAATTTCAAAGTATCATTTAACATTTCAAAGTAAAAGTGCATCCACTTTCAAGAGATTAAAGTTGTATTAGACAATAAAAACATAAGTGCCCGTTTTCAGTTTTGGAATAATTTTGTTTCAAAGAAATTGCTGATGGTGGAAGAAAAACTGTCATTGAATTTGTCTCTTGTTATTATTTTAACATCTGCTTCATCTTAATATACCTGGAATTAAAACGGTCTTACAAAGTAATAGTTATGATATTCAAAAGTTTTGTACGGTTTAAAACTAAAATTAACTTCATCGTAAAAAGTGAAAAAAGTTAAGACTTTTTAAAAACTTGGAATATCTTAACCTATTGACTAACTTGATAGACTGATAAGTTTGTAGTAGTCGGTTGAAAAATTACGTCGTAATAATAAATCGTAATAGCAGTCGGTTAAAAACGTCTTTATAAATTCACTCTGCTGATACAGTAGTAACAGTAAAAGGAGGGGAAGTAAGTTATCTTCATACAAAGGCACCGCGCGCGACTTGTATGTGTGCGCTATAGTATCAATGCGTCGCCACGTACCGCACACAACAAAATCTCGGCGGTACCAGCCTAGTAAAACTGGCCGAGATTTCGTTGTGTGCGGTACGTGGCGACGCATTGATACTATAGCGCACACATACAAACCGCGCGCGGTGCCTTTGTATGAAGATAACTTACTTCCCTTCCTTTTACTATGGTAGTAACTGACAAGTGCAAAAAATGTCTACACACCGGAAGAAATATCAGTAATTTCCGGATAAATAAAATGAATTGATATTGCGTAAATCCGAGCAATTTATTAGTTACTACTTGACACATTTTATGCTTAACGAATAAGTTTCTCTTTTATTTCAAGCTCTATTTTTTGCACAACAGAAAAGCTAGGAAAAGAGTATTTCCCACAGCAGTTGTAGTCAGTATAGTATTTATCAGAATTTAGTACCCATATAATAACAGGTGAGCATATTATACAAATGTTAGTATCGCTAAAACTCGAGATCAGCTGAACGGATTTAGATACTTTTAGTCTTGAAATATTCATGGAAGTCCAGGGAAGGTTTATTAGGAAGAAAGTGACAGTACGTTCGTCGGTTCTAGTTTTTAATTACTTAGGCCTTAGGGGCTTAATAATTTTTCTATCCCATATCAAATTAACAGAATTAGTCAAATACAAAAAAAAAATAAGTTAAGGCATTTATTGTGTTCAGCGGTGAAAATGCAATAATGTAAAAATGCCAAGGTAAATAGAGCAACATTGTTTTAGCAAGTGTTCACAAACGACACGAATATTTCACTAACTATTATTGCTTAATCCGGATTCGAGCTTTAAGTGGCTACAATATCTCGTTAAAGTGTATGTACTGTCAGAGAAGTTGATTCCTAGGCAGATGAGGGACCTACGTAGTTTGGTCGTGTTACGTCTAACCCAGCCAATCACAATTGAGGGTTGATTCCACAGATTTCTGATATCTGTGGAATCAACCCTCAATTGACAAGTTAATTCAGACCGCAACGCGACGCGTAGATGCATTTCTAAAATTATAATATGGATTTGACAGTTTCGCAAGACGTCTCGCGCAATTGAAATCTGTCAAATCCATACATGCCGCGCCTCGCCTCGTCTCGCCTCGTCGCGTTGCTGAATTGACCCTAACATTGAATGGACATGATACGACCAAATGACGTTGATCTGTCAACTGCCTAGGAATCAATTTCCTCGATGGTACATCCATACTAATATCCATACTTCCATACTAAACTAATATTAATATAAATGCAAAAGTGTGTCTGTCTGTCTGTCTGTCTATCTATCTGTTACCTCTTCACGCCCAAACCGCTGAACCGATTTGGCTGAAATTTGGCAAGGAGATACTTTGAGTCACAGGAAAGGACATAGGATACCCAACTAGAAAAATTTGGTTATATAAGTTTCGAGACAACGTTTTGGTTATAACTTGAGGTCAGGCCTTTTTGGTAATACTAGAGATCGCCCAATGGTCGAAATTCGACCTTAGTTTCAACGACATTACCTATATTTTGTAAAAAATATTGACTTTATCATTATTTTTTTCAACTCTTGTCTCTGGGACTCAGCTGATCTTAGACTGGCCGTGTAAGCATTGTCTAATAGTATCTTAGATTCAATAAAAAAAACTATAATCCATTTTCAATTTGTCATCTTGTTGTCAACAGACTTCAATAATAAATAAAAGAGTATAATTCGTATGAATAGGCTTGTCACTCAACAATCTGTCATTTTTCCTAGTGTGTGTGTTGTAGTGTGTGTAATGTTTTATTTGTTAAAAAAATGTATGATAAAAATGTAATTTCAAAATAATATTAGCTCGATGCACTCCTTCACCTTATAAACTATAACTGTACAAAATGTCAACTTGTTGTCAACAGACTTCAACCATAAATAAAAGAGTATAATTCGTTTAATAGGCTTGTCACTCAAAAATCTGTCATTTCTCATGTGTGTGTGTTGTAGTGTGTGTAATGTTTTTTTGTTAAAAAAATGTATGATAAAAGCATAAGCTCAAAATAATGTTAGTTCGATGCACTCCTTCACCATATAAACTATAACTGTGAAAAATTTCATGCACCTACGTTTCCCCATTTTTCGTAAAAAGGGTTACAAAGTTTTTCGTTCGCGTATTAATATTATGATGATAGCATTCGTATTAACCTTTATATGACGCGAAATAGGCGCAAAATATATAACTTTTATTTGCATAGCGATCGTGTCATAGTCGTTTTAGTGGCTAAAAATTCGTATAGAAGTCGTAAAGTGATTAATTGTATAACCGTTCCGTCGTATTGTGATACAGTAGACGTCGTATAAACATTGGGAAGTAGTCATCAGCATTACCTTTTTGCGGATAATAATTATTTTACAGTTCTGTTGAAGTAAGATAAAAGAAAAAGTAGCCATCATGTTGGTTGTATTAATGTATTTGGTGTTAGTCGGGTTACCGACTAACACCAAATACATTAATACAACCATACTGTTACGTATTACTGTTAAGTATCTACTTTTCTAAGGGAAATTAAATTTCTCGACGATTGTATAATATACGTTAATTAACAAATGTTTAACGCCCCCTTCGAATAATTGCAAAATAATATTTATGAATTTAATTTAATCTAAGATTACCTGGTATTTTACAATTACACGATTTTTGGTAATGATGATGACTTGTGTATGTCTCAAGACTATAAGTCGCTTAACTTACCATTTATTTATTTTATCATCCGCCATTTTGGGTACCGTAACAAAGTGGAAACTCATGCATTTTATCGAATTCTCAATATGGTGATAATTTCTGATGTCGATTTTTTTTTAACTAATTAACGATTTGAAGTAATCGGAAAGTTAGGGTTCCGTAAGGTAAGGTGCCAAAAAGGTAAAAACAGGACCCTATAATTACTAAGACTTCGATGTCTGTCTATCCTTCTGTCTGTCCATCTGCCTGTCTTCGGGAGCTGTATCTCAAGAACCCCTATAGCTCGACTTATGGAATGTTCACAGATTTTGTATTTTTGTTGCCGCTAGAAGGGAAAATAATAAAAACAAAATATTATTTATATATTTTAAAGAGGGCTACCATATAATAAACTAGACATTCCGCGTGGCTTCGTCCGCATAAATTAGGAATTTCACGGAAAATGTACATTTTTCACAAATTAATAACCCAAGTTTCACGTAGTTTACTATGTATATTTGTGCCAAATGACCTTTGAAATAATTTTCCTCGTTTTTTTTACATTTTCCTCTGAATCTTATTGGTCTTAGCGTGATAAAATATAGCATATAGCCTTTCACGATAAATGGGCTATCAAACACTGAAAGAATTTTTCAAATCGGATCAGTAGTTCTTGAGATTAGCCCGTTCAAACAAACAAACTAACTAACAAACTCTTCAGCTTTATAATATCAGTAATAGGTAGGTACATAAAATGTTCCCAAATTTTCAATTATATTTGTTATTTAATAACAAAATTAAAATAAAGTGAATATTTAGGGGTGTTCCTTTAAGAAAAACAATTTTTGGCCAACTTTTGCTCTATATACGGTATAGAACCAACCGTGCGCAAGTTTAATTCGCACTTGGTTGACTATTTCTTGGCCGAAGTCGTCAAAGAGAAACATGAAAATATAATTAAATAACTAAAATGTTTTATAACAGTAACTTTTAAAAGTATTTTAAAATCGTTATTTAAGTTCTCAAAATATGAATATTAAGCTTATAAACATTTTATAATAGTCGTATAAAGAGTCAAAAATCATGTAAGAAACGTTTATTTAAAGATGTATTTTATAACAGTTACTCGTAAATATGTGGACTTTATATGATAGCCATGTAGAAATCTTATTCCTGATAAAGAGTAGTGTTATGGTCGGCATTACAACCAGATTATGATTGTTATATAAATTAATTTTATACAACATCAAATATGTATTTTAAAGGTCACAACTGCGATATTTATAGGATAGTCATATAATTTGGTCGTGTTAACGATTACAGGACTAAATTAAATGACTAAACTCTTATACGACATATTGTTCGTTTAATAAATTGTTACACGATGTTGGAGACTTTAATTACCACTATACGATTTCTATACGACTAAATGTCATTTAGGCTTTTTGTTAAAAGACTAATTTGCTAGTTGGGTACTTTTTATCCCGGGAAAATGTACGGTTCCCGCGCGATAAACGAGTATTGGCGCAACGGAGTTGCGGGCGACATCTAGTTGTGGATATTTTTAGGGCACGGAACCCTACTGTACCCTAGCGGTACCCACCACCAATAATAAAAAAGCCACCACACTACTGAACGGAACTGGTACAAGTTCAGTATTTTTGGGTACAATTGACACACATACACTCACAAAGTTTCTTATTTAGATATTTTATCTGCGTTTACATCTGAAACAAGTTTTCTCAATTACTTATCCCTTAAATACTTAGGTATAGACTAATGGAGTATAACAAACTTAGAATAAATTTTAAAGTATAATTATAAATATTATATAGATTAAAAAAACATACAATGAAAGAAAAAGCTAGAAAAAGTTCGGTATTTAAAAAGCTTTTATTTAATTAAAGCTTCTTAGCGAGTATTCGTTTGCACTTATAGAACTCAATCGAATCGGAAACAAAGACCCTTAAAGGGATATTAAAATTGTTCGAATGCCCTCAGTAGTCTGTAGGTACCTATTGAAATAGCTGGAAATACTTTAGATATTTATCGGAAATTTCTTCAGAAATTACTCATTATTCTCATCTGAATTAATATTCCAAAGGCAATCAGAATGTCATGCTAATTAAAATTTGTACAGGTAACAAAACTAATGCCTGTTTTCACCAATTTAACCAACCGCCTCCTAACGGTAATGTGGTTCCCTAGCGGCCATTAAGGGTACATATCCTTCAAGATTTCACGAATTTTTGTGTGTCACGTTCGTCCTTAGGGCGTAAGAACTTTTGTAAAACATTACTTTTTTTTTAATTGTGTTTGTTCTAAGAGATATTTGACCCGCAAAGATCGCTAGGGAACACGCGTTAGGAGACCGTTGGTGAAAACGGGCATGTGAAGTATTTTAGGGCGTGTTTGTGACCCTTATATGTATCACTGTGAAAGTAGCAGCGCTGAAAGAGCAAAATTTTTTTTGTGAATTGTATGGACAAGCGGCCGCACTCTATAAATTGTTTCCATACAAAGGTGAAAAAAGTTACTATTTCAGCGCTGCTACTTTCACAGTGTATTCTATAATATATTAAAGGTACACTTACACACCCTTAAGTATTATCACTTTTGTTACATCTTGTAAAACATGAATTTTATTACAATTTACAATGTTCTTGTTTTAGTTGCCAGTGATAGTTACAGAGTACAGATTATAGCAGCACCTTCATTGTGTATAATAAAGCTAGTGTATGGATATATTGCTAATTAATTAATAAATATAATATCATAATATTATGTTTTATACATTATTACCATTATAAACGTTACTCTTTTTCAACTTTAAATCCACTTTGAAGTTTGATGACGTCTCCACACCAAATATCATCTTAATCGGTTTAGCACTTCTGTGTAATTCGGGTGATACATATTTGATATTTTTTAATCAACAAATCTACATTTAATGATGTTAATAAAATCGTACTTTTTCCAGAAATTCGCAGGCATTCGCTTATAATAAATTTTCATAATTCCAAATTAATTAATTATTATTCTTCTTGGATCTCAGCTTGTATACAATTCGTAAATACCTAAAATAAATTGTTTGTAAAACGCAGGTAAACGTAAAATATGATTGTCATAACTTTGACGGAACCCTGGCACGTTCATGGGTTTTTACACTAGACACAAAGTACGCAATACAAGAATTGCCTCATTTTTAATTAGGTACTTATTAGACGTTCGATCAGCATCAATGTACTATATAATATTGTATCACATAAATATAATATAAACTATATAATATTTATGTGATAAAAATTTAAAATTGTGAAGGATTTTTGACGCCTTGATAATTTGGATGTAGTGATATCGATTATTCTCAGCAATGACCAAAGCTAAGAAATGAAAGTTCATTGTCAGTTTTCAGACTTTTTTGTTTTTGAATTACCTATAGCATAACACGATTGGTCAACTTTTATAACATAGAATAATCAATCAAAAATACCTCTCTAAAAAAAGTGATTCTAATTTTGCCAACAGAGGAGAGTGATTTAAGCTTCCAAAATTTGTACATAGACTTTAATTTGCATACATACATGCATACACTTTAATTTGCCCATAGCTTATATGAAATATATTTATGGCTTTTTAAATTACGCGACAAAAACCATTTTGTCGCTCACGCCCTTTCCATTTCTTGCTGTTCCATTTCTTGTTATTCCATATAGAAAACAAGCAATCTAAAACATATCCAACACGGTTTTTTTACTTAAACCGGCGTCACCTTAAATCACCTATATCTTATATAAAATTAATATTCAATTCGAAAGTGTGTTAATCCGGTGCCTCTTTATAATGCACTAGCTATTTGACCGAGCTTTGCTCGGTATTCGATAAAACACGAATAAAAGTACATTTTCTAAAAATGATTCCTAGCTAGATCGATTTATCGCCCCCGAAACCCCCTATATACAAAATTTCATGAAAATCGTTGGAGCCGATTCCGAGATTCCAATTATATATATACAAGAATTGCTCGTTTAAAGATATAAGATAAGCCGTTGGGACGATTTTATAGCGCGATGCGTCCGCGATGCCGCAGTGTAGTGTGATGACATAAGATTGGTCAGTTTTCCCCTATATAATTCAGCTTCCGTGTAATAAGATTGGAGACGACAGATAGGGTCAAGACGTATGGCTGTTGCACAAGAGCCGAGTTATTTTGCAGCATACTTTATTATTCAACGAGTTGGCTTTTGTTTGTTTTTAATAAGCAAAGCTGCTTTCAGAGGAAGAAGTTATACTTTAATAAAGTTTATATTAAATTTTCCGGCAAGACTATTTTTATAACAAGTAAGATAAATATTATTTAAAACTTGTATAAATTTCATAAGCTCTCATCTAAATTGAAGACGCAAGTGGATGAAGTGGATAACTAACATTTTGAAATATAAGGAAAACACTCATTTTTAGGGTTCCGTACCCAAAGGGTAAAAACGGGACCCTATTACTGAAACTTCGCTGTCTGTCCCTCTGTGTCCAGGCTGTAACTCAAGAACCGCTATAACTAGAATTCTGAAATTTTCAAAGATTGCGTATATCTACTGCCGCTTTAACAACAAATACTAAAAACAAAATAAAATTAATATTTAAGGAGGGCTCTCATACAACAAACGTGATTTTTTTGGCCTTTTTTGCTCTATATCAATAATTGCCACAGGTAGGTACTTGAATTTTTCTCAAAGTCCTTAATTATATGTGTACTTTAATATTTCATAATAATATTAAAATAAACTAAAAAATTAAGGGGGGCTCCCATACAAGAAACACAATTTTTGGCCTAATTTTGCTCTATAATGGTACCGAACCCTTATTAAATACCTTAATCTCTTCTCATCTTTGCCATCTTTCTTTTAGTGCTATGATTGTATTAAATTACTTTACCTAAGTATTTAGTTCTTACTAATATAAACCAAAATACATTGCTGCGAGGAGAACATTTTTTTCTGTTTAAGGCTTCGTAAAGGTTTAGGGTGAACATCTTATGCAAATTCTTGTTAGCTTCTCCAATCACTTTACGTCTGATTCAGCTAATGGGTTCAAAGATAAAATCTACTTCACCCTTCATCCAATTCAGTTGTCTAAAAATAAACGAAACCTCGTATCGAATTAATTTATAGAATTCGATAAAAATCACTACACAACGGAGCCCAAAACACATCTGGACCTACCTTAATCTCATTTTGAGAAATCGGCACCAAAATATATTTCGTCAATTTTATCTCACTTTACTAATTACTAATTGATTTATATAATATAATACTAGCTGTTGCCCGCGACTTCGTCCGCGTGGACTTCAGTTTATAGCGCGCGATGTCAACAAAATTGGTGTCAAAAGCTTTTATAAAAAAACCCTGGTAACCCTTAAATCAATACAGCTGTGCAGTGTGCACACAATAAGTATTTCATTTTTTTATATTAAACTTTATATTTTATGCCAAATTTTAAAGCTTATTTAGCCCTCCAATTACACAACTTTACCCATAAACTATTTATCATTGATAGATTTAAGGTTACGTCACTGCACAGATAAAGTACTGAGTTATTTAATACCGTAGAATAGATATAACAATCGAAACTTAAATGTAAGATGATACCACGTCTTATAGAAAGACTTTTGAGCAAGCGTCAGCGCGATGTAGAAGACGCACGGCGCCATCTATTATGAATTGTTGGAACTAACTTAATTTGAACAAATTTACGCATTTTCACCCCCTTACAACCCTTTTTTCCAGTAAAAAAGTAGCCTATGTCCTTTCTCAGACTCTAGAATAACTGTATACAAAATTTCATTGCAATCGGTTCAGTAGTTTTGGCGTGAAAGCAAGACAGACAGACAGACAGAGATACTTTCGCATTTATAATATTAGTATGGATATATTATACTAAGGTCTTTGATCTTTCAAATTAATTTTAAGGAATTATACTGCATTACACTTAATGCTGTAGTTAGTTTTAAAACTTCAGTTTTATTTACATTATTTTATATTATTGAAAACTAACAAACTAAAAACTTCAACCCCTTTACTAATAAACGTTGTATAAGCTTTGAATAGTTATACAGTGTTTTGTTCCTGTCACACAAGTGACATTTTTAATTGGATTGACGAAGACAAAACACTTTTGACGTGGGAGAGCCATGCTTCGGCACGAATGGACCGGCTCGACCGGAGAGATACCACGTCCTCACAGAAAACCGGCGTGAAACAGCGCTTCCGCTGTGTTTCGCCGAGTAAGTGAGTTTACCGGAGGCCCAATCCCCTACCCTTTTCCTTTCCCTACCCTCCCCTATTTCCTCCCGTACCCTCCCCTATTCCCTTCCCTACCCTCCCCTATTACCCCTTAGAAGGCCGGCAACGCACCTGCAGCTCTTCTGATGATGCGAGTGTCCATGGGCGACGGCAGTTGCTTTCCATCAGGTGACCCGTTTGCTCGTTTGCCCCCTTATTTCATAAAAAAAAGCTGTATAGCTATTCAAAGCTTATACAGCGTTTATTAGTAAGGGGGTTGGTGTTTAAAGCATCACTTACTTAAATATTTTCATCTGCGTTTTATTATTTATTTTCGAAATCGCAAACATATCAGTAACGTTCGGTACACCGTGCGGAAAACGTACAATATCGTTAATTAATGCCTCGTTATTAAAAATACAACTGCAATGTTAATTAAAAGGATAATATTATACTATTTACTATATGGTGAAGTAACGTATCGAGCAACATACGTTACTTCACCATATAGTATATACATTTATACGTGGGAGAGCCATGCTTCGGCACGAATGGGCCGGCTCGACCGGAGAAATACCACGTTCTCACAGAAAACCGGCGTGAAACAGCGCTTACGCTGTGTTTCGCCGAGTGAGTGAGTTTACCGGATGCCTAATCCCCTACCCTATTCCCTTCCCTACCCTCCCCTATTCCCTTCCCTACCCTTCCCTATTCCCTTCCCTTCCCATCTCTACCCTCCCCTATTACCCTATTCCCTCTTAAAAGGCCGGCAACGCACCTGCAGCTCTTCTGATGCTGCGAGTGTCCATGGGCGACGGAAGTTGCTTTCCATCAGGTGACTCGTTGGCTCGCTTGCCCCCTTATTTCATAAAAAAAAACAATATTTATTTATTCTTATATATCTCCCATAATATTTTCTCTTCTATTTAGTTTCTTTTACGAGTCATATTCATAAGAGTCATATTTTGAGCCATATTTGATTTGATTGTAGTATCTAAAACAAATGAAAATGGTTTTTAATTTGAGCATGCCATTGCATTTGAGCAGTTAGTTTTTATGTAGAAAAAATTAATAATTATTGTTATATTATGTCAACAATGTGTTATCTTTCGCTACCTTTATTTGTATAAAACTGTTTTGCTCACGTTCTTTGCCCTGTGTGCCGGATCCTTTGCAGACAAAGGACTATGGCAACCTTGTCGAAACTTTCTTCATTTAAAATACTGTCAACAACAGATATCGTCAGTTGTTTGGGACATGAACTGTAGCAATGGAGTAATAATTTTATACTGCGAAGGAACAAAGCTTTTAGTTGAAAACGCCAACTTCAGCACCAAATTATTAAGTATATTTTACAACTTAATTAAAGTGTTGGCGATCGTATTTTAAAAAGAAAAAAGAGTTTTTTGTCCAGTGGACAAATGTTTTTTCACAAAGTAATATTAAATGCTTTATTCAACAATTATTTTACGCTTTATGACTAAAGTAGGTAAGTATGAATTAGGTAAGGTATTGCATTATATAAATTATTTTTATCTCACAGTAATAAAAATAAAATAAAATCTTATACCGATACATACTTTAAGAAAGTTTCAACTAAGACTTTATATTTCTGTATTTCTAAATTTATATTTTTCTATTTATTTTCTAACCCCCTTACTAATAAACGCTGTATATGCTTTGAATAGTTATACAGTATTTTGTCTTCTTCAATCCAATTAAAAATGTCACTTGTGTGACAGGAACAAAACACTGTATAACTATTCAAAGCTTATACAACGTTTATTAGTAAGGGGGTTAATGTTTATATTTGTAAGTATTAAGTGCTTGTCTTAATATGCACTTAATTTTTTTTTCGATATATGTTTCTGCAATATGTTTCATCGAACATTCAGCAAAAGTTTAAATATGTATTTAATCTTGTATGGTCGGCTAGCCCAGTGGCTGCTCCCTCTAATTGTGGCTTTCCCTATAATATAGTCTCTAGAGACTTTTCTCTTGAGCCTTTGAACTTTTGTATCAATGTTCATTAACTGTGTTGCAAGTATGTTTGGATGCTTGTTTAACCTTTGCTTAAATGATTCAATTATACAGTGTGTAACAAAAATAAGTGATAATACTTTAGGGTGTGTACGTGTTCCTTGTTGAAAGTTCACTGTGAAAGTAGCAGCTCTGAAAGAGGAAAAAAATATTTCACTTTTGTATGGGCAAGGGCCACGAGCGTCACGAGTTTCCCCATACAAAAGTGAAAAAAAATTTTGGTCTTTCAGCGCTGCTACTTTCACAGTGAACTCTCTACAAGGAACACGTACACACCCTAAAGTATTATCGCTTATTTTTGTTACACCCTGTATATTTTGTCTGTTCCTGGATAGTTCTTATTTTAAGGTCGTGATTTGTTATAAACCAAGGAGCCTTTGTAATAATTCGTACTACGTTTTTTTTTTGATTGAATTGAACTTTTGATTGAAATCGTTGAAGTATTTCTAGATTTGCATTTGTCCAAAGAGCTGTAATCTACTAAATAAAAATTTAAGAATACATTTATTAATTAGTAGTTGGTACTCTAATGATAGCTGTGATCTGCTGCCAAGCTTTTCTTTTCAATTAATATTAAACAGACATTTTAATATATTTCTTAAGAATGAACTCATACTTGTAATTATTTCCACACAAAATATATTATTATCGTTCACCAAGTAATAAATGACTGTTAAAAATTAATTTAAAATAATATGTTAGGTTAAAATATAAGGAAAATTGTTAACTACTTATTCGATACACAATGTGCGCTTTTATAATTTTGGACGTGGCGGTAATATCGTGGACGTCCGCAGTCAAATGATAACATAGGGAAGTAAAATGTATGGAAATATATGAAGACGCGCTTAAACCGTCGACGATAACTTTAAAACGTGCACGTTAGAGGACATCACGACGTCTACACTCTTCTGAACCGCACAAAGCGTCCGCGGTGCGTAAAATCAAAAGGGCATTAATTAACAAACCCAACATTTTATCGTGGAAGTTGGCGTTAACGATAACGTGACGCCCAGAATAATTATAAAAGCGCACATTGTAATTCAATTTTACATCAAATGACGACCAAACTTGAACTCTACACACAGTGCCGTAAATAGGGCGGTGCCACCGGTGCCCAGGCACAGGGCGTAGACTCTGGGGGGCGCAAGAATGGCCAGACCAGAGTCCAGACAGACCCTTATTTAACGAATTGCTCCCGATAAGTTCCCGCTGCGACCATGTTTCCCAATGTAGTAAAAAAATATCCACAGCCGAACATATAACCTCCTCCTTTTTAGAAGTCGGTTAAAAACAAAGGTGCAGTTATATAGAAGCTCGCACAAGGCGCAAAAAAGGCTATTTACGGCACTGTCTACACACAGACAAGCGCAAGCTCGTATGTATAAGGTAATTTTTAATGTACTTACAGTAAGTTGAGTTAAGTGCATAAGTACGCTGATCACGCATGATTCTCTGATGTCACTTCGCCGTTTAACAGAAATGTTGAACCAAGTGAACGCAGCAGACGTTTAAACATCATTTTTTTTCTTTTTTTATATATTCATAGTGGTAAAATTCAAAGGATTTTTGTAGATTACTGTTTCCAGATGAAATTAATTTTAAATGACTAAGTGATATTATTAGGTGTTTATTACGTAGGACTTACAAGTATTATTTTATTGCAATATGCTAATTTTATTATTTTGATATTTATTCCCTTTTATATTTTTCATCAAGATGGCAACAAGAACGGAATGAAAGCTAATTTTATCTGCTACGAAACAAACAAAAAAAGGAAAATATATTATGACTGTAAGATAATAATTTGATATTTCTTTACATGTTTGAGATTTTCACACTAATCGAGTGCAGTGTTAAGGTGAAATCGCAATCACACGCTCCCATTTATTCTTTCAACACTTACACTAACGCAAATCAATTAACAAGAGAATTTTCATTTTTTATCCTTAACCTTAATAAAGTCGAATAGTTAGATCGACAGTATCATTTGGAGTCCGCATTCACTGTTTTGGTATTAGTTCTGGTGCGCACACGCACTCCGCGCAGCGCAGGCCTCAGTGCGACCGCAACGCTCGCTCAGTATAAACTTGAAACGAAACGATCGTGAACTGTGACAGTTGAACTCTGTGTTTGTTTGTGTTTGATTTATTCATTTATGTAAGTAGATATTTTTATAATATGATTTATTTTTGCAAAGTTCTCTTTAATTTAGGGATCTATATTTTTTCTAAAATCATTTTTTTTGGGTTTCCATTTCTTTATTTTCTGGAGTCAAAATATGATATGTCGTTATTTATATTGATTTTAAAAATGATTTTAAAAATGAATTGTAGAAAATAATAGTCTATTGAACGTCTAATGTTAATATTTTCGTAGTAAAGTGATATTGCTTTCTCCGGACGGATGTTGTTTTGTTTATTATCTTACTGTGTGAGTGATTTATTTTTCTTCTAAATTTTAGTGTCTTTATTTTATAAAAAATATTTTACTTTAATACCTACCTAACCGCAAATTTAAATTTTATACTTTATTTTAATGTAAATTAATTTCGGAAGTTATTTATATCGGAACTTCCTTCAAAACTTAAGATTTTACTTATAGCTAGTTTTTTCTTTCTTGTCGGAAACATAAGCTTAGAAAATTAATATTATTAAATAGTGAGAGTCTATAAATTTTGGACACTGAGTTCGGTGTCTCTGTAAATATGTTGTAATAGATTGTTGAAAATTGTAAGTGTGGAAACCAATTGCATTGAAATTAGCATACCTGTAACAATCGGTTGGTTATTGATTTTTTGCTTTCATTTCACAACGATACGGTTCGAACGAAATAGGTAACATCGTTGGGTCATAACTCATAGCGTTCAGAGCCCAATTAACACTTTTTCTGCTTTATAATAAAAAATTATCGATAAAAATAATTTTCTACTCTATTTTTCGCTGATATTTTAATGGGTAAAACTTGTAGTTGGTACATAAAATAATATGTGCGTAGAAAAATAATGTATATATTCTGTCTAATATTATCCTAAGGACTGCATCGATAGAATTAAAATCGTACCGTAGGCAGTTAATTATAGGCTGCATTAATTTAACCTGAATATTGGAATAGTGTGAACACAACGAAAATGCTAATTCTTAAAGTGGTACAAATATAAAACCGCAATTCCTCGACATCAAGAAAGACAATTTACGATAAAAAATAACAACATGCGAGTTTTCTCTTGGCCATAATCTAGCGCTTGGAAATCAGAGTTACGAGAGATGCCAACTGTGTGGTGTCCAAGTGTCGATAAAAGACATATTTTTATTGAATTTATACAGAATTGATGATTATTTTACTATTTATGTAGCTAATTATTAAAATAATCATCGATTTAGAACTTAATTTAATTAGGTAGGATATTGGAAAATAAATATTTTTTAAAATCAATTACAACTGATCTATGTTACCTATTAAATGTTATTAGCAACAATAATGTTATTGTTTAATTGTTGCAATATTAAGCAAATAGCAATTGCCTTCGTCGATTATGATTTCTAAACCTTACGCAATTAGTTTTAACTAACAGTTAACAGTTTTTAGGCACAGAGCTCTCTTTAGTAGTATTTTATTAGATGAACGATTTGTGTTAATTTTATATTTTATGTGAATAAAAATTTTGAATTTCAAGAAATAATTGAAGACATTATACATATTTTTATGATGACTTTTCAAGTTTTCGCTTCGGAAGTATTTGAATATCTCCTACCCTTCCTACTTCTGATTAATTTAGCTTAATTATCGAGCACTCAAAAAGATTTTCGTGGCTGTTGAATATTCTAGCGACACAATTGTAGCGATTTGGCTAGTCAATTGCCTGTAAAAATATCAATTACATTAAAAAAAACTTGATATCGATAAAAATAATCACCTCAACGTACAACACTAATAAGCGCGATCATCGCGACCTAGAAAGATAGCATCCACTCTCACCGCGCTGCGCCTCACTGTCTGTGGGATAAATTATATTGAGTAATACATTGTGGTCACAGTTCAAACACATCATTAACTTCAGAAACATTTTATTAGACGCTAATTCGTATAGTCAGGGTTTCCTTAGAACATTTTTTTTTTATTACTATCAAGCAAATTTTTTGTGAGTATCTTCATTTTGATAAGACGAATAACATTTTTATCTGCGAAAAATCTTGAAAGTGGTAGCTAACAGAGACAGAAAGGATTTCATAATTTGATTTGATTGTCCTAAAATATTATGGATTGTTCTATTTGTAGGACAATGTTACTCTTAAATCATATAACTATTAACCTATCGATATACAAAAATACGTGGGAGAGCCATGCTTCAGCACGAATGGGCCGGCTCGACCGGATAAATACCACGTTCTCACAGAAAACCGGCGTGAAACAGCGCTTGCGCTGTGTTTCGCCGAGTGAGTGAGTTTACCGGAGGCCCAATTCCCTTACCCCTACCCTATTCCCTTCCCTACCCTCAACTATTCCCTTCCCTTCCCTTCCCTACCCTCCCCTATTACCCTATTCCCTCTTAAAAGGCCGGCAACGCACTTGCAGCTCTTCTTGATGCTGCAAGTGTCCATGGGCGACGGAAGTTGCTTTCCATCAGATGACCCGTTTGCTCGTTTGCCCCCTTATTTCATAAAAAAAAAAAAAAGCTGGTTAGGGTTCCGTTTTAGGTTCCCGTAGTCAACCAAGTTTTGTTGATTTTTATATTGAATATCTAGCATTGTATGTCGTCTGTACGTAGTGAGGATCTGTTTGTTAGTATCGAGGTTAGATTGTTAAAAATTATAACAATATGTTCTGTTTGAGATAATACCCTTTTATTAAAAAAGTTTACGAGATTACTTTTTTTAAGACACATAAATTTGTAGTTGCACAATGCACATGTCGTGTACTATAATATAATGTAGGTTCTCTATATAATGTTATATGTTATATAATGTAGGTTTTGCGTAGATGTCTTGGTCTATAAATTATCATATTGTATCACCTGTCTCAGAATCAACAAGATTAATTAATAAATTACAATATTTATGGTAAAATCTTACGAGGATCTTAATTGTAAAATGATTTATTATGAAAATTGACCAATATGGAAGTTTAGACATAAATAATTATGATGTCAAGTACAAATGTACGTAGAATGTAAGGCATTTCAATTAATGTAACACGGGCAATTAAATGTTTTTGCGAATCATAATTAAGTATATTTAAATACTTTTGAGAATGTTCATGATATGCCTATTTAGGTTTAATTAAGATTTAAGGACAACATAACAATTGTGTGCTTCCTTGGTTGTCATAACCCAGCCGTTCAGGCAACAAAGACAACTTACACTACATAAAAGACAAGATTACGATTCATAAATATGTGCAGGCACCTTCACTAAGTGGCAAAACGCTTCACTAAGTGAAATGTTATATAGCTTTTGAAGACTGAAATTAAATTGTATTTTTTTTATAATACAAGATCGTTAAGACCTTTGTTATAATTTAAGCGTCTTTATTTACACCCGATAACCGACACACGTATGAAACTACTCAACGTTGCTTGCACTCTTAGTAGGTTACTATAGAAATTATCCCATCAAAATCAAACATCCTGTAAAAAAACCAAGTCTCGCAACTCAGTTTTTATACTGTAAAAATTTATGAGATCCATGCAATACCAAGTCGGTTAATTTATTTAGTCCCTACCTAGGGGACCTTCTGTCTCAAGTTATTACGTAAGTTATTATTATCATATCAATATTAAAAATCTTTTACTGGGATGATTATACACAAATGATTCCATTAATTGTTTTTTTATGAAATAAGGGGACAAACGAGCAAATGGGTGCATTGCCGGCCTTTTAAGAGGGAATAGGGTAATAGGGGAGGGTAGGGAAGGGAATAGGGTAGGGGATTGGGCCTCCGGTAAACTCACTCACTCGGCGAAACACAGCGCAAGCGCTGTTTCACGCCGGTTTTCTGTGCGCCTGTGGTATTTCTCCGGTCGAACCGGCCCATTCGTGCCGAAGCATGGCTCTCCCACGTCAGTTTTATCCAATTGATCGTGCATTCATCCAACAAAAGAAATTACCTCACGAATTGTCACTGAGGACGATCGGTCACAAGATGCGCGGACCGCGGTGATGTGAAAGTAAGTTACACATTCATGGCACGCGAGCCGCGCCGAGGCCGCTCGGGCCTCGGCGCGGCTCGCGTGTATGGAGCTGGAGTAACGGTACTGTGACGCAACGGCACACAACCTGTACGGCGAAAGCGAATATAATTATTGGCTTATAACGTTATAACTGATTTACGTGGGAGAGCCATGCTTCGGCACGAATGGGCCGGCTCGACCGGAGGAATACCACGTTCTCACAGAAAACAGAAGAGAGTGAGTGAGTTTACCGGAGGCCCAATCCCCTACCCTATTCCCTCTTAAAAGGCCGGCAACGCACCTGCAGCTCTTCTGATGCTGCGAGTGTCCATGGGCGACAGAAGTTGCTTTCCATCAGGTGACCCGTTTGCTCGTTTGCCCCCTTATTTCATTTAAAAAAATGTAGTAGTAACAAGATGACCTATGAAATTTAGAAGTTAAGTGATACCACAGAGTACTATAATACTGGCGTAAGTGATAAGTGAGTTAAGTGATACGAAGTTCGTGAAGTTCAATTCACGAACTTCGTATCACTTAACTCATAACTCATAACCTTCACTGGACTTCCACAAATATTTCCAAACTAAAATTAGCAAAATCGGTTCAGCCGTTCGTAAGTTTTAGCGAAATTAAACAAAATGGAAATTTTATTTTTATTTGTATATTATAGATAGATAATACTATTTTAACAAGTTCTATAATATAAAAAAACTACTTCCTATTTAAAATTCCATATCTCAAAAACTACCGAAGATGTTTTGACGAAACTTGCAGTATTCCCTAAGTTGAACAATACCTAGTACAACAAAGAAAGAATTATTATTAAATCGGTCCTGTAGTGTCGGAGATATATGATATAATATAATTTATGATCTAAGTGTTACTAAGTGTTACTAAAGGTACAGCTCTAATGTTCTTGCCGAAAGATTACAAATAAAAAACTTTTTCGTATACGTGATTTCGTGATTCTGTACTAAGTTATCAAATCTTATAATCAAATCAAATTAAATTATTTTTATTTCGGGCATCAGAGGCTCATATAACAAATACCTTAAAACTAACATACATAATATTTTTATTTATATATTTACTTATGAACTTACACTGTCACTTGTTGCCGGCGACATGACTCGCTTCGTTCCGGAGTCTCCCCCGAAACCTCCGGTAAACCACATCCATCGGCCAGAACTCCGGCGGCGCCTTGAAAGTCGACAGAAGATTCATCGGTACTCTCACCACAAAGGAGAGATGACATAATAATTATTGTTATGTAATCCAGGGTTCCGACTCAATACGCCTAATTTTACAGGACCTAACTAATAAAACTTTGCACCTCAATCTAGACATGCAGAAAGCCACTTCATTATCTTCTATAATTAAAAAATATTTTTCGTATTTTCTGCAATTAATTTATAGGAACAAGGTAAAACTCTAGTATGACTAAAATGACTCTTACAAAATATTAGCATAAAATATTTATTAGGCAAAGGATGTTTCTTATAATGTCAGGTTCACCTTTGTCCTATATTCTTAGTACTATGATATTTTAGGAGACGCACTTCCTGCCAATTATACTAGTGCTATTAATTTCAACAGGTGAATCATAGGATACCCAACAAGGTGGTTTTTTACTTGCCTCTTTTTTACAATAGGTAGGTATTTGTTTTAATATATTTTTTTGAAGCGGATAACTCATAAAAACCTCAGGTAGTTTTAGGTATCGGCTTTCTAGATTCAAATTCTGCAATCGGCTTTAGCGCTAACATTTTAAAGACCATTTACAATTTAAAGGATGAAATGTAACATGCAAATAATTGTCTCTTCCCTTCGGAAGGGGGAACAAGAGGTCCCGTATAAGGGGCCTATAATAAAAAATAATAAAAAAAACATTTTAAAGACCAGCACGTAAATCCCATTCTTTTAGTTAGGTCAATAGTGCTTATACCAGCATGTAAATCCTATCCTTTCAGGATTCAACAGGCTTTCCTATAAAGAAAAATCGACCTTCGTTATTATTTTCGCAATTCTGTGCCTATACTCGGTATGATACCAACTTGTGTATAATTATAATGTAAAAAAGTTGTAAATACAGGTATTTTGTATCTACGCAACACATATTATTTTGTAGAGCATTCTTTCGTGAATTATAGCATCCACACTCATTTTAGTTATATAAAAATTCCTTTTTTGGTCTAAACGATTTATAACATTTATTTATCAATTAAAATGGACAGTTAGTGCTTAAGTTATGTGATCCCGCATCTTTACGAGCGTCATGTGGTTTTAATACGAAATAAATAAGATTACCTTTGGAAAAGGTTTTGTGTAGAGTTTTTATGGAATTCTAGAGTGTTCATAGTTGAATATCTACAATATTTTTATCGTCAGAAATATAGCTATTTGAGAAATTAGGAAGAAATTGATATCTGTGATTTGTTTTAAATGATGCCAACATGAAAATCGGTTTATAGTTTTGGGGATTTAATAAAAGAAAACATTTTTTTCTGTTTCTTTATATGAATTACTGCGCCAGTCTGGATTATTGGAAATTCTGTGTTAGGAATTAAGGCTAAGTGCAGAAACGGCGTTTTGGCGCGTAATCTACGAGTTACATGTTTGTCAGTCTAGTTACGCATGAGTAGAATACCTAATTTAATGCGCAACATAAGTACCTGAAATGCGTAAGCATTATGCATAGTATGAATAGGATTCAAATATGTATCATTAAACTATTGAAACTCATTTTCTCCAGTCGAGTTATTTTCAGGTAAAAACTAAATTAAAACTCCCATTACGCCAATGAATATTTTTTTCTTCCACGTCGATGAAAGTTCTCGAAACAATTTAAAGAAAGTTAAAGAAACAAATAGAAGTGCTCATTCACGCGTGGAACGATCTCAGGAGTTACCTCAACTTACCAAAGATTCGGAAATCTTCTTGTGTGCATTATATGCCGAAGGCATTTTTTAAGGTTCCTTATCCGAAAGGTAAAAAGTAAAAAAGCCATTGTGTTTTCACCAGGGCATTGCGGCAGTTCAACACCGAAATTGGCATTTTTGCTAATAAGCTTACAAGTGCCGCATTGCTGATGTATGATCGACCCTTACTTAATGCTCACTGGACACACGTCGTCGTATTCATTCGTGATCTGACACTACATAATATATTATGTAACACGAAGGACTAATAAGCTTTTTATTTAAACTGCCAAAATGTCAGACATAGTTTTCAGTGGTACATAACTACTGAATGCTCATTATAGAGTAACATAGTAGGCACACTACAAATATTACTCTCGTCACTTCTATCCTGAACCCCTCACGCGCGATACCTACTCGAACTTGGCAGTATTTCGTAATGGAGGACCTGGTGTCATTGTACTCGCGAAGTTCACCGCTCTGCCGCAGGAATGTCCCGAATACTACAAAGCAAAGACCTCAATGGCGAAACTTGAGCCATCCCAAGATGGATGGATCTTTTGTGATATTCTTTGTCGCGAAAATCGAAAATGTAGCGCCAAGTTTTGCCAGCAATAAGTATATTTGTATCCATGAGAGTGGATTTTTTTAATATTTTGTTTGTATCCTTTGGTAAGGTATTAGTGATATTGATGATATTGTATTTTAGTTTCTCATGTACATAAATTGATGATGTTATTTTCAACAAAAAGGTACTTTGAAAAATGATTGTAATTATTATTATAAATGGGTAATCAGAACTATAGTGTCTAGACTGTAGGTCACCTACAGGATTTCTGACGTCATGTACCTTTGATGTTTACTAAATTGTAAATTTAAATGTTTTACCTACAGAGTACGGACTTGTGTGTCCGTAGATAGAACATTTAAAGTGAGGACATACTATTTTAATATACGTTATAATATCTTTTTAACAGCACGAGCCAGTGATCCTAGCATTGAAAATATTTCGTTCGGTTTTATTTTTTTCGCAAACGCTTCTCATACTAGATAAAATAATTCGTGAAAACTACCATAAAATAAAATGAAGTATAAAATTGTGTCATCATTACCTTTATAAGGTCGGGTGCGGACGGGTGCCAATTAAGTTCGCATCTCATTTAAACTGACACGGACAGGGATTTTGAGCGTCAACCTTTAATGATATCATGCTTAAAAATATATAAATCATTTTTAAATCCCCGTAACAGCCACACCAATTTAATCCTGTGCGCGTGTAAAGTACATATAAATTAATTACAGCTATACAGGTTAGGTATAAAATGGAGTACCTATATCATATGCCAGACTTAATCCTTTACGTGGAGTTCTGATGTATCAACGGCATTAATTACAGGGCGTAGCAAAAGTAAGTGATAATACTTTAGGGTTTGTAAGTGTTCCTTATATTGGTTTTCCTGTGAGAGCAGCAGCACTGAAAGAGCATTTTTTTAACTTTACTAAATTTCAGGTAAATCGGTTCAGCGGTTTAGGCGTAAAGAGGTAACAGACAGACAGAAAGACGTACAGACAGAATGACACACATTCGCATTTATAATATTAGTATAGTTATTTGTACAAAGCCACAGGCGGCAAGTAAGTAATTAAGTGTAAATAAACCTTGTCCTTAGTGTGAAGCCTGGTATTATAAGGCAATAATTATACACGTAAGGTAAAGGCAGTATTGAATACGGAGTTAGAGATGGAACCGGGCTCCATAAGTCGGTCAAGTTGCCGTATCTTTTTTTTTCAATTCGTATCCACACAGAGTAATTATTCATTAGTCACTAACTCATAAAGCATCAGTTATTTTTTAAATTCTAGATTCTAGAAGAGTTGTAAGTGCGTTGTGATTAAATTTTAATCAAACGATACCTTTAATTATTATAAAATTAGAGGTATGGTTTTGCAAAATGCATCAGCTACTCTCCGTCACTTTGTATATACGCGAACGACGTTCCCTAGCCCTTGGTTCCGTACCCAAAGGGTAAAAACGGGACCCTATAATTACTGAGACTTCGATGTCTGCCTGTCTCTAGGATGTATCTCAAAAACCGCCATAGCTATACTTCTGAAATTTTCACAGATTTTGTATTTCTGTTGCCGCGATAACAAAAAGTACTAAAAACAAATAAAATTAATATTAAAGGGGGGCTTCCATACAATAAACATGATTTTTACGCCTTTTTTGCTCGTAATCAACAATTATATAGATTAATGCGCGTTTCGATTGTTTTGTTTGTTTTCCTCAATAAAACCACCAAAATCCTTTCCCGGATCTAAAAGTGTATTAATTAATAAGTAATATAATATAATAAAAGCTATTACGAATGATACTTTTATAGAAAAACATTTTTTTTAATTATATAATGCCCTGGTGGCTGATTTTTATTCGAGGTATTTATGTTATAATATCACCTTACGTCTACACACTTATGTTCTACTTATATTTTCTGTTTTGTTGTTATTATTTACTCCATTTATTATTTTCACACAGTACCTATAGCAAGAATTCTCCCCTATTTTTCTTATCTTTTACAATTTCCTTTTAAATACTATTAACATTTATTTCTAATACTATTTTCATCTCCAGATTAGAAAAACATTTAGGGCCTGTTTCACCACTTCCTGATAAGTCTTTCCACCATTTAACTTGACAGATCAAGTATGGAGAATATCTATCAAAAAAGTTGTGAATATTAGGCACTTTATCAGAAAGTGGTGAAACAGGCCCTTATAAAATTTAATGTTAACTACAAGTATGTTAGCGTAAATACTGCCTTGCGATGTTGTGTTTACATATCCTCGAAGCATTCCTATAAATAATTTCAAATGAACATAAAACAAACAGGTTTTACCTAAGAAGGAGTTACTTAGCTCGAATGTGTGTCAATATCAAGGAGGTCAGAACATGGCGATAGAAAATAAAAGTGGTAGTGAAAGTCCACCTGTGTCAGTAACACATAATAGCAAAATTATGTTAAATATCCCATTATCATGCATTATTTTTGTACATCATAATATCTTATTGTCATGTTTAAGTGTTGCTTGATACTTTAGAATTTATCTTAAATATAAAATCCTCGTGTCACAATGTTAGTTACCGTACTCCTCCGAAACGGCTTTACTGATTTTAACCAAATTTTATATGCATATTCAGTGGGTCTGCCGTCTGAGAATCGGCTACTGGGTACTTTTTATATTAATGAGTGCATTTGTTGAAAAAATTATAGTAATAGTTTGTGCAACAGGATAGCGATTTACCATGGTGCCATACTTATTTAGTCACTTCAATAAAATAATTATATGGGCGAAATACTTTATATGGCAAAACAATATTTTCCGGGACAGCTAGTTAATTTTAATATCATTATTAATTAATTTTAATAATATATAATTAAAATTAACTAGCTGTCCCGACAAACATTGTTTTGCCATATAAAGTATTTCGCCCACATAATTATTTTCCGGGTCATAGATGTAGTTTGTTAATATTATTATTATAACTGCTATATCTATGACCCGGTGTACTTCGTATCATTTTCCTCCTAATATGGACCTTAGCTTTGACAACAAAAATTTTAAGACCTAGGTAAATTTGGTATTGGTTCAGCCCTTCTCAAGATTTAGGCACTTACAAAAAAATAATATATTTTTTATGGATTATGAAACCTTGCACGAAGCTTACATTTTTAGGCATTCAAATGTGTTTATTAGGTAAATTTAATCCAAATTTCTAAATAAGGTCCTGAATCCTTAACAATGTAAGCCAAACAATTACAAAGATTTCCTATTCAATGAACCAATATCAAAAAAAATCTTGTTAAGACGAATTATTCCTTTATATTATAATATTATATATTAATTTACTATCAACACAGAGGAGAGAAAGTAAAAACTGGTAGTATATAGATGCATGAATACATATAATTCATAAGTTTTTAGGTGCAAATTAAGCTTGTTCTCAACAATTTATAATTCGGTAGGTGATATAAAAAACTTAACGGTTAACGAAAGCTATTATAGTATTTTCTGTACAATTTAAAATCAAAAACAAGCAACAAAAATTACATAACAATACAGTGTTCCCAACATTGTATTTTATGGATGAATTTAGTACTAAAAGCGTACGATCACAACAGGCCCGACTTGCAATTTTATTTAACTTGGCTAATACAAAATAAGTTTACTCGGCTTTAAAGTTTTCAAACGATCCGAAGTTGGGAATACAAAATAATGCACTCCGACCAGTCGATACTATAAGTTCTCGACTTAATCTTGGCCGGGATTACCGAAGTAGTCTATACAGTCCATTCCATTACTTAGTTTCGCCCGTGTGCAATTTTATTTTAGATGACCTGGGACTACCGACTACCAGGTCTTGAACAAAATGAACATGACGTAATTTAGTTCTAATGTTAGAATACCAGGATTTAGCAAAACTTGATTGTGGTGTTTGATTCTTTTCTTGCATCATTTTGATCGCATTAACTAAAAATAAATGATTGCGTTTAGCAAGTATTAAAATAGCTCACTCCGATAGAGGCGCAGGCTCACAAGGATTTTGGCGTGTAGATGAGAATATTGTTATGCAGTGTATAGCTCACTCGATTGGCTTACATGGCTACAAGGATTTTAGCGTGTAGATGACAATAATAATTATTATTATTATGCAGTGTCAGCTGACACCAAAGACAAGGCATAATAATAACAGCTTTTTGTTCAATGACACATACAAAAACTTACTATTATTCTATCACACGAAAAATAACATAAATTGCAATATTATAGCATTGATAAAGCATCAAGCAGTTGCCTGTGTCACTTTTCAAGTTGGCGAAACATCCTTCATGTAGGATTGTGTTTTTACCAGATGACTCACTGCGTATTCAACGCGCATACAGCGAGCACATGCAGTGTAATTTCACAGTTTATAATGCACCACATAACTGGAAGAATTTAGAGCGATGTGCGCCGACCAGGCGTGACGACCATGTTGCTGCAGTGTTCACTAATTTCATAGGCCTCTAAATTCTGTGTAATTATGCAGTATATTAATTAAGCTTACATTAATTTAGGGGAAGCAACCTTATTTAATGTACAATCGCTTTTAAGCAACATCTGCAATAATTATCTCCTATTGTGTATGAGGATTTTTGCGAATATAAAACGATATTGCTAAGCTCCTGGCAATACGCATTTTTATTATTTTTTGTTTCTTCTTATCTTTAAACTCCGGGCGAATCTTGTTCCTCTAATTCTGAATAATATGCTGTAGAATATAATATTTTCTCTCAATGATAGAAATGTAAACACTAAAATACTATCTAAAATATACAGATATATTATATATACAAACTTTAAATATAAAACTATAAAAAGAAAAACTTGCCCAAGTCGTCTCCATTAAAATTTTAAATTCTCTCAATTAAAATTTTTTATGGAATTTATTACTTACTTAAATAAATTTATATTTATTTAATAAAAAGCTGTTGGATACCTGAGGATTATTTCGTAGCAAAATTGCTTGGTCAATATAAAGTACAATCTTCTAATATTAGTCATTTTGCCACTTTGTCAGTCCAATAACTTTTGCCTACTTCTCTTTTGATTGAGTTTTTATTGAGACTGTGGTAAAATGATATTTCCTCTCTCAGCTAGGCGTTCAGATATCTTTATACAATCCAAGTTACCATTTTAAAGCCAATTTATTATGTTCTCGTGAATATTCTAAGTTATTTCACGCCTTAACCTTTATATCAAGATGTAGTTGTAGAGAAGTTGAACTAAAACGGGTTTCTTGATTGCAATTAGACCATTTAAACCGGATAGTAATTATTTGTATCTAATTTCAATTTCTTTCAATCGCCTTACATAAAATAGCGATTCTTGTTTGTGAACCAACCCATTTTTCTATTTAATTCACTTAGTAAAGTAACTGTAACTACTAACTATATAATAATTAAAAAGGTAAACAAAAACTTAATATATTTTAGAAATCTCACAGTTTAAAACTTTGGTAAGCACCAAAACATATGATATATTATGAACTTATACGTGGGAGAGCCATGCTTCGGCACGAATGGGCCGGCTCGACCGGAGAAATACCACGTTCTCACAGAAAACCGGCGTGGAACAGCGCTTGCGCTGTGTTTCGCCGAGTGAGTGAGTTTACCGGAGGCCCAATTCCCTTCCCTATCCACCCCTATTCCCTTCCCTTCTCATCCCTACCCTCCCATATTACCCTATTCCCTCTTAAAAGGCCGGCAACGCACCTGCAGCTCTTCTGATGCTGCGAGTGTCCATGGGCGACGGAAGTTGCTTTCCATCAGGTGACCCGTTTGCTCGTTTGCCCCCTTCTTTCATAAAAAAAAAAAAAAGATCAACAAAACATAGATATGGTACAATATCATACTTGTGAGTTGTGACAAATAAAATTACTTGAAACGCTACTAAATTATTTATTCAAAGTTATAAATATTTGTTACTATTTATTATTACCACGACTGTATAGACGTTCCTTGCGACTTCACGAATCACGGGGAAACTACTACTACATTTTTCCGTGGTCTACTCTATATTATATTCTGTGACAATATAACATAAAGTTACAGTAGGTCTTTAGATTATCTAATCATAAGACCAACGTTTAAACCAACTGGTTTATTTTTTTTTTTACTTTTAATAATAATATCTATGGACGCTTCACACCACGCCAGTCTGGCCCCGTGCTAAGTACCTGAAGGACTTCTGTTACAGGTACCAGAAAACTGAAATATTTATAATACTTTTATACTGTATAAATATTTAAGATTTTTATTATATCATACACATATTTAATACACATCCAGACCCGGGAACATTGAAAACTTTTTGTTCCGTCGGCGGGATTCGAACCCGCGACCCCCGGCTTGAGCTGCCACACACTCAACTAATTGAGCCACAGAGGTCGTTTATTATATTAGAATGGATGTAAATGTATCATTTTACGTAAATCTTGTCACATATTGTGATTTGTTAGCGCTATGAGACTCCGAGAAGTTCCGGCCGACAACTTTCCAATGAAAGCGACAACATTTTGCCTTAGACAATTATGTCGGAGCATACGTTTTAACGGTCCACTCTGCAATTTAAAACAAAGCAATTGAAACAAGTGAAAATATAATTTGAATTCATTAAAAATATTTTTGCTGTTTTGCTGTTTGTACGATAATTACGTAATCATAACATAATATCGTACAAAAAATATGTAAGTCTACAATGGTGTTTTGGCTCGTGGCATTGTCATGGGTCAATCATGGGGCGTGGAAGCATTTGTAGACCAAAATGACGCCAGCATTTCATTACTTGCAAATGCCTCCGTGGTCTAGTGGTATAGAGCGCGGCTCTTAACTCGGAGGTCGTGGGTTCGATTCCCGCGTTGGAAACATGCTATTTCCAAATTTGGTTAGGACAATGCAGGCTGATCACCTGATTTTCTGACAAGTAAGATGATCCATGCGTCGGATGGGCATGTAAAAAAGTCGGTCCTGCGCCTGATCTCTCGCCGGTCGTGTCGGTCTTCCGTCCCACTGGGTTATGAGAGTAAAGGAATAGAGAGTGCTCTTGTGTACTGCGCACACACTTGGGCACTATAAAATTACTCCTGCGTAGCTGGCCTGGTTTCAATGAAACCGGCCACGGTCACCGAAACCGGTGTGGGAGCCATTATTATTATTACTTGCAAATGCATAATGTATATACAGAATATCATCGACTTATGTCAATACCAGCACTCTCTCGCCATAATTTGCATGTAATGACGAAAAAATCTGATTTTATCATTGACCAATTATTGTAAACTGATTATGTAAGTTAAGTCGTCGTTGTATAACTCTAGCTGGTTAGGTTTAAAAATCTAAGATATTTTGATGTTGTCAGAAAAATTGTGAATGATTACGAGAATATATCGGTTTGCATCAAGACGTGGTTTTTATCTTTAGTTTTATAATCAACTAGTTTCCAGTTAAACAGTCGTACTAATAGGATTCATTTTTAAGCATGAATTTATTCTTAAGTTTTAATTTTCTTTTATCTTAAATATATGGAGAATCTTTGTTTCAGCTGTATTTACCTGTAATAGACTATTGCGTTAGATCTCATCATAACTGTAGTAGATTTTAATATATGAATGTTGCCGCAATGTGTTGTTGGCTTATCTTTAATAAATAAATAAAATTTTGACCACGTGCAATAGTCCAGTACAGTTTGTATAACGTTTTCCCAAGGTTGATCCTTGGGCGGTGTCATGGCCTTGGTTCATTAAATCCTTAACAGATTGGTCACGGTATAAATTGAATTGAATAAACAAGTGACGCGATCCGTTTTAATGAAATCCTCAACAGATTGTAGACAAACTTTTAATTAGTTAAAAGACAATCAAATATGTAAAACATAGCTTATTGACGATGACTAATGATTTTACTAGATGACGCCCGCAATTCCGTTGCACCAAAATTAGTAATTAGTATATCGCGCGAGAACATTTTTGTCTGTCTGTCTGTGTGTCTGTTACCTCTTCACGCCCAAACTGCTGAAGCGATTTTGCTGAAAGTCATGGAAAAACTTTGAGTCCCGGGAAAGGACATGGCATACTTTTATCCCGGAAAAATGTACGGTTCCCGCGCGGTAACGATTAGCACAACGGAGTTGCAGGCGTCGTCTAGTAGAATATAAATTACTAGATGACGCCCGCAACTCCGTTGCGCCAAAATTAGTTAGTCGCGTGGGAACCGTACCTTTTTTCGGGTTAAAAATTACCCTATGTCCTTTCTCGGGACTCGAAGTATCTCCATACAAAATTTTAGCAAAATCGGTTCAGAGGTTTCAGCGTGAAGAGGTGACAGACAGACACACTTTCGCATTTATAATATTAGTAAAGTATGAAAGTATGGATGACTAATGATTTTATTATATTCGAATAATTAAACAAATAATACAATGTTCTTGTATATTGTTTTCATTATTATAGCAAAGCTTAACATAAATATAATCATATTATTCCTTCATTGACAAAACAATACTAAACGTGTAAGATTAAACAGACGATCATAGGAATAAAACGTAAGTTGAATCTATACATATATTTTGAATACAAAAGTGTGTCTATCTGTTTGTCTGTTACCACTTAACACTTAAACCGCTGAACCAAATTTCATGAAATTTGATATGCAGACACTTTGAGCCCCAAGAAAACACAAGGGATAGTTTTTATTCTGGAAAAATGTACGGTTTTCGCGGGATAAACAAATATTTGAGGTGACGGAGTTGCGGGCATCAACTTAAGCCTTTTCTTTTAAGATATTGAGGCTAGAGCATGCCTACACTTCTTTCATTTCGACGACCTCTGTGGCTCAGTTGGTGGGCTGTTGATAGTTCAAGCCAGGGGTCGCGGGTTTGAATCCCGCCGACGGAATAAAAGTTTTCTAAGTTCCTGGGTCATGGATGTGTATTAAATATTTGTGTATCATATAATAAAAATCTTAAATATATGTATAGTATAAAAGTATTAAATATATTTCCGTCGTCTGGTACCCGTAACACAAGTCCTTCAGGTACTTACCACGGGGCCAGACTGACGTGGTGTGAAGCGTCCTTTATAACAAAAAAACATAACTACATTTACAGTAGTACCTACTATCAGAGAAGTTTATTCATAGGCAGATAGCGGATTTGGTCGCGTTATGCCAAACCCAGCCTCAGATCACGACTCACATTGAATTCACACAAAACCTGACCAAATGACGTGGGTCCGTCATCTGCCCATGAATGAATTTCTTAGATGGTACGATAAAATCACTCGACTAAATTTGAAATGTCATAACTTGGACCACAACTGAGCAATTGTGAAGTACATAAAACAAACGTATAATATATTTGAAACTGCTACTTTTATGGACGTCTTAAAGAAGGTATTGTACGTCGTTCAGTTGAAAGTCTGCGACGGAATGGCTACTGACCGCCAACCCAATCGCTTCGCAATTAAAGACGTGAGAAGTTGGTAACTAACAATTTGAAAAAACTGTCGTTTTTCTACTTAACCCATCAAACCCCATAAGCTCACCGATGAGCGAGACACAATAGAATAACAATAGATTTCCAAGAATCCACAATCGAAGGATTAAATGGAGGCTTCAGGACCGGGAGAATGATTTGAAATCAAGAAAATGTGGATTCTATGTATAGCTTGATAATGATGTAGGTAAGTTTAAAGTTATAACTTATAAGGTTAGTTCAAAATTCAAATTATTAAGGAAAAAAAATAGTAATTATTGCTTTTATGTTGAAAAATGTTAGTTACCCCTTTCATCCACTCGTTGTTTCAATTATAAACGACTGTGGTGAGTCCAAACGACAGAATAACTACTTGTTCAAACATAAAAGTTGCTAGCTTGTATTATAATATAAATATATACAGTAGCGTTGCCAGCGGTATCTTTAAAATCATGCCCTAAACCAGCCTTTCCCGAAGTGGGTATCCGATAACACCCCCTTGTGGGCGCTGAAGGTAAATGGGGTGTGGGACCCATAAAAAAAGGGGGCGTTGTGTAGAGGCTTGGGAGGTGATTTAATTCATCTGGATTCATTTTAAATTGACATTTAAATTGACAAACGACCAAACGGGCCACCTGATGGATAGCAACTAACCTCGCCCATGGACACTCGCAACATTAGAAATGCTGCACCGACCTTTTAAGAGGGAATAAGCTCTCTTCTTGAAGGTTCGCAGGTCATATTGGTCCGGAAATACTGCTGGTGACAGTTCGTTCCAGAGTTATACAGTGAACGGCAGAAAGTTGTTCGCCTGATTCGAGTGATCTATACTCCAGTATGAAGATAGTCTACTGTTATTTATTTACATTGCGCTTATGTGCTCCAACTTAATGTTTAACGTAGCAAAGCTTTTAGTTGTGTGTTAATTTTGCTCGTCTGTTTGAGTTTCTATCGAGGTCCACGTTTTTGCCCGTATATTGTTTCGCCACAACTATTGTCAAATGGCTTTGTGGAAAAAGGTCAGAGCATTAATCCAAGTTACCTTCGCTAATCAAAAGTTCTAAAATAAAAAGCTATACCTTTGCGCAGCGCAGACGACAGACTATCCGTGACGCACTTTTTAGTCTGTGAAATAGAACCTATGCAATTATATGCTAACACCTCCGTGGTCTTGTGGTATAGAGCGCGGCTCTTGACTCGGAGGTCGTGGGTTTGATTCCCGCGTTGGAAACATGTTATTTCCAAGTATGGTTAGGACAATGCAGGCTGATCACCTGATTGTCTGACAAGTAAGATGATCGATGCGTCGGATGGGCATGTAAAAAGTCGGTCCTGAGCCTGATCTCTCGCCAGTCGTGTCGGTCGTCCGTCCCACTGGGTTATGAGAGTAAAGGAATAGAAAGTGCTCTTGTGTACTGCGCACACACTTGGGCACTATAAAATTACTCCTGCGTAGCTGGCCTGGTTTCATTGAAACCGGCAACCGTCACCGAAACCGGTGTGGGAGCTATTATAATTATATGCAGTAACGCAAACGTCTGCGCTGTGCGTCATGTGCGTTACTGCATATAATTGCATAGGTTCTATTTCCACAAACTAAAAAGTGCGTCACGGATAGTCTGTCATCTGCGCAGCACCATAATGGGATGACTTACGACAAACCTAAAATGTTACTGTATTTACTTTCATAAATTAACCAAGTCTTAATTTACCAAGAAAACCTATGTTTGTATACTATCAAAGAAATGAAATAATAAGCAATTGGCGGATCTATATCACTTTGTAGGGTTATGCCAACTCACTTTTTAGTTAGATCAGTTCTGTTGGCTGCGCTTGACATATTACCTGACGAAAATACGCTGGTCCGCCATCTGCCTATGAATGTATTTCCCTGATACTACGTAGAACAAGCTCACAAGTCTGATTTCAAGTACATAAACTGAAAATAAACTTAAATATTTGCATATTACGCTAACATACAAATAATTTAGAATACCTATGCTTCGATACTCACTTAGTAACTTGTAATAATTCTCTTATTTGTTCATTATTTTTGTATCTTTTCTTTTTATACAGAAGCGCATCGATTGTATACACCCACATAGTGCTGCATCATACAGGATGTTTCACTTCCTCAATTAAATTTTATTGCAATCTTCATTCTTATAGTAACTAGCTAAAGGAATCTTGGCAATGCCAAGTGAAGTAAAAGTATTTTATTTTCTTGACGTTTTGCATATTTTCTTACTAAAGATCTATGGACTTACTTTGACAGATTTAATTAATTTTAAGAATTTAATGTCGTAATGACGTTTTTAACCAATAGCAACACTATCAGATGACACGTGAGTGACCAATCAAATCAATGACGAGTAAATCGACTCCAAAAGGTCGTATCTTACTAGCAACTATCATATAATAAAATCTGATAATACCATGAAGATAACAATTTATTAGCAGGTATAAAGTAAATAATAACAAAAAATGTGATGAATGATTAATGATTATATTGATGTCCTCAGTCTTGCGACATTGACTTATTATTCTTCATGGACTTTGTTATAATAAACATACAATTACTTAAACAACATAATTATTATAGTGCTATTATTATATTAATATACGTCTCACAAATAATTGCGATGATAAGTTTCAATTCACAGTCAGGATTTATAATGATAATATCTATGGACGCTTCACACCACGTCAGTCTGGCCCCGTGGTAAGTACCTGAAGGACTTGTGTTACGGGTACCAGACAACGGAAATATATTTAATAATTTTATATTATAACATATATTTAAGATTTTTATTATAATATGATACACATATTTAAAACACATCCATGACCCAGGAACTTTGAAAACTTTTTGTTCCATCGAGATTCGAACCCGCGACCCCCGGCTTGAGCTACCGAGAGCCCACCAACTGAGCCACAGAGGTCGTCAACGTCATTTTCAATGAATAAAAATGTTATACTTACACACTTCTTTCAATAGGATTATAATTTACTGAAATGTTTTTACGCTAGACGGCAGCACCAGCACAAAACTTTTTGTTCGACGTTTGACAAGATTTCGGTCAATATTCTGATATGAGGTCATCATCGGATTTTGGTCGGATTTTTACTGTCTGAGCTTGTGCTGCCGACAAAAAAACTATGTGGAATATATCCTACTAGATGACGCCCGCAACTCCGTTGCGCCAAAACTCGTTTATCGCGCGGACACCGTACATTTTTTCGGAACAAAAAGTATCCTATGTCCTTTCCCGGGACTCAAGGTATCTTCATGCCAAATTTCAGCAAAATCGGTTCAGAGGTTTGGGCGTGAAGAGGTTACAGACAGACAGACACACTTTCGCATTTATAATATTATTAGTATATATTAGTATATTAGTATAGTATGGATTGAAACGATAAAATATTATGTACTAGAATTGATTAATTCATGATAACTTATTAAAGAAGTATTTCAAATTGACGTGATCGGTGATTCGTGTCGATAATTTAGGAAGCAATTAGACGTGATCAGAGTGATCACGACCGATGGTCAAAACGATTATGCGACGGTCGGTTATGTCGAAAGCGTGAACAGTTAATTATTTATTTTCGCCCTTTAAACGTTGCATATCTAATAATAAAATAACATTATTTGTTCGTATCGTATTTTATGTTTATTTTACACTAGCGGCCCGATTCATGCTTCGCTAAGAGCTTGCCTGGGCCTGTAGACAAGTGGCAAAACGCTAACGCTAACGCTGACGCTAACGCTGACGCTAGCGCTTCAAAATGTATGCGATTTGACATAAGTCATCGCTTCGCTAGCGAATACTAATGTCAAATCCATACATTTTGTAGCGCTAGCGTTAGCGTTAGCGTTTTGCCACTTGTCTACGGGGGCTGTACTGTCAACACTGAAAGAAGTTTCAATTTGAAAGCCCCATGATCCACCACTCGAATTGAGAAACCTTTTTTGAAGTCGGTTAAAATGTGATACATGAAGAACCGCTCGACCGATTTTGTGCAAACTTTTACATAAACCATCTATTAAATAGTCCAAAACAAAGCCCAAACAATAAACATTTTTGGTTTGGATAGGACGTGAGCTCGTTCTTGAGTTATAAAATTACAACAAAGATTGTTATTGATTTATATCTAGAGATTTTTTGCCAGACTCCAAAAGGATGCTCTTAAGACACACTTGTTTGTTAAACATATAATTCACACATGGTGAATAATATGTTTACTTACTGCAATTAGTTTTATGTTAAGTGTTAGGTACTCCTTGACCTAACAATTTTCTAGATGTCCTTTGAGAAGCCATAAAGTCTTGTTGACTACAATCATGTATAATTAACGATAAAATGTATTAAAAAGATTAGTAATACATTAATGTAAGGGTAACAATATGAGTGAGAAAAAATATCGTGATCATAATAAGATTATTGAATATAATATTATTTTGCATGCTCAGTAAACATTCAATGTATTTTTCTAGTCAAAGAAAAAGTGTGCTTAGGTTCTCGACCTAAGTACACTTTTTCTTTGACTTCTTCCTTTCCTAGATTCCTTTAGAAAATACTGGGCATTTAACTACTTAGGGAGAAAATGCAAAGTCCTGACGTCCAGGGGGTGCAATAAAAGTGCTACAATTTTGACTTAATCCAAACAGTTTGAATTGAGCACTTCAAAATCTATAAAATACTAGATTACGCCCACAAATCCGTCACGCTAAAATTCGTTTATCGTGTATCTAACTAAAATTTTCTGCAACAAAACTATCCTATGTCCTTTCCTGGGACACCAAGTATACATTTTTTTATCAGAATCGATTGAGAGGCGTGGAGAGGTATCAGACAACAAGACAGACAGAATTTTGCGTTTATAACATTAGGATGGATAAAATGCTGAATTAACTTTCTTCCCAATAATATAAACTACCTAGATACTATCTTATATTATATAAACGAGCAATATAAATATGTAATATATATAATTGGAATCTCGGAATCGGCTCCAATGATTTTCATGAAATTTGGTATATAGGGGGTTTCGGGGGCGATAAATCGATCTAGCTAGGAATCATTTTTAGAAAATGTCATTTTATTCGTGTTTCTTCGAATACCGAGCAAAGCTCGGTCAAATAGCTAGTGTATATTAAATTGCAATAGAAGAATGTCATCATGCCTATTCTATGGGTGTATTATGGGGTTGTATTGCGTCTCGTTGCGTCTCTGTTATACAATGTCGCGGTGCTGACTGCTGATGCAAATCACGGCAATGACACTTGCCGCTTGCGTCACCGCATCGATCTCGATCGAGTAAAAGAGTTCAACGCACGCGCACGTCGCGCGCATAGCGAGCAGGTTGGATTAGGTCTCGTGTCACAGTGTTTGTGCGCGAACTTCTCCAAAACGGCTCAACCAATTTTAATGAAATCTTCTATGTACATTCGTTAGGACTGAGAATGGGTTTTTATTTACTTTTTATATTGATACTAGAACACTGTCTTGCGCCTCTATTTCTTTTTGTGTAAATCAAGATTTCCGTTCGACTCGGATTTGGAAATCTTACCGTGCGGTCATCGGGTCAACCTAGCGCGGCGAACATTAATTATTGGATGTCGCACGATTTCCAAGTCCGAGTCGAATTGCGCGTTGTGAATTCAGCGTCTGAAATGATGACAGAGACAAAGCAAAGTTACCGGGATCAACTAGTATTCTATAACATTATATTAATTATGCGTGTGATGTCTTTTTAAGCCCCGACTTCCTAGTAGACGATGATGTTATTAATGATGATTAAAGACGTTACACACATTAGGTAACGTAGTCGTGACCGTCCCCGTATGACACCGTAACGAACATTTTTGGCACGAGAATACATTACAAAGCTTTTGTTACTATCCATGATTATTTAAAAGGCACTAAGCAAAAACGTTGCACCAATTTTATACAAAATAAACTTTTTATCATTAAAAAACTTATAAAAGAATTTGAAACAGGTTAGCAAATTTTGCACAACTACTAGAAGCATAGTCAATGAGTTTGTTAAATAATAACAAAATTAATCTTCATAATAGCGATTAATAACACCAATTAAAACAAGTCTAGCTACTAACAAAACCACTATACAAAAAATTGTAACGTCAAAATAAAATTTCAATCCCGTAATTATAAAACTTTTTGCGATTCGATTAAGATTAGACAATCTTAGCTTCGCATAAAAAAAGAAAATCTTTAACGTTTTTGTTTTATAGTGCATAACCAAATCATGCCTAAGGCCGTTTGGCCATTTTTTATTATAATTGCTGTAATATCTAAACATGTAAACTAGTACTAAGAATCCTAACCGACTTTTCAAACGTACGTTACGTAAATTTAAAAAAGTAGTAAAATAACGTTTGTGTACTAAAAAAAGCTTATTACAAAATCAATGATTTCATCGACTACAACATACCTTGGGAATAGGGTGGTTCTTACAGGCTACTAGAATTTCTATTCCTATTGTAAATAGCTCTAAGTCATAATATTGTTATACGTTTTAAATTGTAATTTTCCATCTTTTTAGTAAAAGATGGCCCCGTGCGAATTTGTTACGCCGGTTCTTCTCGCCGGGTTAGTTCCCAAACCGGTGGTAGGCACCTTAGTATCAATGTTCCAAAATATTTTTGTAAAAAAAAAATTGTATCTATCACAATAAATTTTGCTTATCTGTAGGTACACAAAATATCTTGTGTTGACACAACAGATTATGCTGTAAATTATAAATAAAATACTATAAAATGTTAAGTTTCTCTTTCAGTGAAAAATTTATTGTTCTCAATCTTTGATCTTAAAATTGTATTAGGCATGGGCTTAATAAGATAAGTGTATAACCTATTACATCCAGGTGGCACGAGAATAAATTGTGGAGTTTTGACATTAGCGCCGGAGAGCGCCGTCCAGTGGCCGAAACTTGGACATTATTTCAATCTGCATCACTCCCAAACTTCAAAATGGCCAAACTTGGGCTCCATTATGTTTTAATTTGGGCCACATAACAAATAAGATTTCCCGAGAAGATCCATTAGAAGTTCGTCTCTCAATAGAAATCAACTCTATTGTTGCAAAAGTAGGGAAATGTAATTTAAATTTTCAAGAAGTTTAAGTCGGATTACTTTTGACTAAGCACAGTGGAAGCTTTTGAAAGTGTCGGAGATATGAAACAATACCGAATTGAGGTGCTTTCGCTAAATTATTTGAATCTATTGAATTCTTTTGTTCGGATGAAGTAGCGCCGAAAATAATTTCAATATTTGAAAAGTTCCAACTAGAAGTGAAATTTCTTATTGAGATGAGCATTTTATTCAGCGTATGAAATAAATGAAAAACTAATCATTTTAAAATGACTTACCGATAAAGAACGTTATGAAGCGAGTTTAGCTCGGCTTTTAAGTTATCTTAGTTACAATAAAAGATACTCGTCCAGATTATTAACCGACTTCCAAAAAACGAGGAGGTTATAATATGTTCGGCTGTGGATATTTTTTTTTTGTATGTTCAACGATTATAAATAAAATTCTCGTGTCACAATGTTAGGCCGCGTACTCCTCCGAAACAGCTTTACTGATTCAAATTTTATATGCATTTTCAGTGGGTCTGAGAATCGGCTACTGGGTACTTTTTATATTGATAAGTGCATTTGTTGAATAAATGATAGTAAATTATTACAACTCGAGACTGACAGCGACCATTGTTTGTGCGACGGGATAGCGATGGACGTTGCCATGGTGACATACTTATTTAGTCACTTCAATAAAATAATACGGGCGAAATACTTTATATGGCAAAGAAACGTTTGCCGGGTCAGCTAGTTATACATATTTTAATTTCTAAAGAAAAGTTGTATTACTTGTGTAAATACTTTGTTCGGTACAAAAGATAAAATAATTTCTTAAACAAAGAAACCTAATAAAATGTTAGACCGGTATAATAACAAAGTTAAATAAATAAAAACTCAGCGTACATTTTAATATTAATTAAAATAATAAATGTTTTTACGTTTAACTAACAATACAATATAATCTAAGCTTGTGTTAATAGGGACTCAATTTTAAAATCAACCATTATGGACGATACCATTGTTAGATGTTTTTCTAGTCCATTTACGTAATTAATGGATTATAACACCTATGTAGAACACTTAATGAATTGCCAAATGCGTTGCAAATCACTCGTCATTGTTCTAGTTAACTCGGACGAACGGCACTTGTCGACGGCTGCCGTCGACTACCGTCGTCGATGAAATTTTAAAGAAATTTGGGAAGTGAGGGAAGTGATAGAAGAGTCATCTAGTTAAACTATACAAAATAAAGTTTAGCATTAATTTGCCAATTTCATACTTAATTAAACAAAATAATATAATAAATAAGTAATTTAAACATACCATTATAGTGATTTAGAGAAAAGGCAATAAACATGTCATTAAATTAATATCTAGTTGAGAGTAGGCTTAAATTTAATGCTTATAAGGGGTATTATGTTCGTTAAGGATCGTTTCTGGCCTCCACTCCAAATAACATGAATCGAATGTCGACTTTATTTTATCAAATGCTTATGTCAATTTCATACATTTTGATCAACAATTATATAAAGAAGAGATAAGGAAAATGCCTTGGCTAAAGGGACAGGTCCTAACCTAACGTAGCCGATTAGAGAAAGTAGAAAACTGAACCTTGCAAATTGTAAGAACTTTTCCACATGCAGCTACATATTTACAAAAATATTAGATAAAAGTACATAGAACATGATAATGGAAAAAAATCAGCCAAGTGCGAGTCGGACTCGCGCACGAAGGGTTCCGTACCGATACAGAGCAAAATTAGGCTAGAAATTGTGTTTTTTGTATGGGGAAGGGGGGCCCTTAAATTTTTATTTTATTTTGTTTTCAGTATTTGTTGTTATAGCGGCAACACATACACAATCTGTAACAATTTCAGAAGTCTAGCTATAGCGGTTCTTGAGATACAGCCTGAAGACAGACTGACAGACAACGAAGCCTTAGTAATAGGGTCCCGTTTTTACCCTTTGGGTACGGAACCCTAAAAAGCCCAAAAACAATAGAATAATAATATTTATTTAAACATGAAGCTTACAACGACCGCGACACACTTAATTTCTGAGTTTTATAGTAAAAATAAATGGAATACGCTAATGTTTTACTAGACAAAATGAAATAATGAGAAAATCTTAAATGGTAGATCCATTTAATATTTTCTTATCATTTCATTTTCGTGTTTATTTAAAAACTTTTATTTTTACCCACAACGGCACGGTCCACGGATAAGATATACGAGTTTAGGGTGGAAGACTCTGTATTTGTTTATGCAAACGAATATTACTGATTATCAGTGGATATAAAATAATAGTATAGTTTAGGAAAACTACCAGAGCGATTTAAGTGCGGTTTTTTAATTTTAATATTTTGTATTTTATTTAGATTATATTTTTTATATTTGAACAGTGTGTACAGATCCTTAGCTCACATAACAAACAGGAAGCCCTGACGGAACTCGTAGCCGGCATGATGTGATCTGCAGTCACATACGGTAACTTACCCCGCGTTACGAGAACTGACCTCGATATCAGTCTCAGGTTTTTTTTATTAACAGTAAGACTGGCCGCATACATATTACATACGTTTTCAGTATGCGATTTCCGAATTCGTTTTCCGTTATCGGAAATTCCAGATGTTCGTTTTTAACCGACTTCCAAAAAGGAGGTGGTTATATTAGGAGGTTCGGCTGTCGATATTTTTCCCTGTACGGAACGAATTCCACACGTACGTTTCAAATTCAATACTGGCGAGTGGCGCGTTCGCATACAGTGAAAAAACGAACCTGTGTGCAAGAATCACGGAATTCCGAAATTCCGCATTAGGGAAACGAACACGGAAAACGTGCGTATGCGGCATATTAATGAGTCGTCCCCGGGCTTTTCGCCAATATCGTGTGTCTATCGCTTTTGTTACAATTAATTCGTACCAAGGTTTACATAATCTTGTGTGTGTGTTTACATGTCCTCCATAAAGTTGCCATATTGTGTGAAGTGCCTGAGGTAGTTGCTGTGAGGGACAAAGCCTATCAATTCCACCGACCCGTCTGGTCCACACTTGAATCAGTGAGATAAAACAAAAAAGGTAGTAAATACAAGATTGTGCCGCTCGGTCGGCCGCAAAGGTATGTGGATCTACCTACTAGGATGACTCAATAACCAACTTCAAATAAAGGAGTTTATGTATTTACTATTTATATTAAGTCACCCCACGAAGTTCTTAGAGAAATTCTTACAATAAAATTAGATACGACATTCGTAAGATAATTAAATAAGTATGCAGTGTTATTATAAAAGAAATAATAGTATTCAGATTACAGCTGATGTATAAGACTTATCTACATTGAAATTACTATTATGGTATTCTGAATTGCAAAATTATATCATAGTTGGCAAATATTAATATTTGTAATCAAATTTAATACATATTTGGTTGTAAATTTACTGCTTATTGAAATATATTTCATTCTAAACTATAATAATTATATTAAACGTATAATTATAAAATATGAATTGACCAACATTTGAGTTATACTTATATAAATCTGTATTAATAAAAATAAAATTTCCATTTTGCTACTTTCGCTCAAGCTAGAGAACAGTTTAGTCTTGCAATATTCATTGTGTAAGAACATATTTTAATAGGCTTATTGGATTTATAGGAAGGTTTATATTTTAGTTGGGGAGGGGGAGAGGGGATTTTGGGAGTAGCTCGGGCGTATCAGATTAAGCTTGCATAGGCATCCGACATATTGTGTTTAGTTATCATGGTATAGAAATCAGATTTCTCTGTCATATTAAGATAGTGGATCTTTAGTATACCCCAAAGAAGCTTCCATATAAAGCACTGACGATTCAAAGGTTAGGTAAGCCTGTAGGGACATTTTAAAATATAAAAAATAAAGCTTCATATTTTCATAACTAAGTTTCGCAGATATTTTATTTTGCTCTAAACTAAATGCTTTAGTCCTTGTTATCTAAAATATATTTATAATTTACCTAAATAAGCAATTTTCTGAATATATTTTCTTTTTTAAAACTTTAAAATGGCTGCAGTTTCTGAACCCGCCGCTAAAATAAAAAAACGCTCTTATTATTTTTTTATCAGCTTTACCTAATGTACAAAACCTACTATAGGTCTCCATGACGCTCGAGTGACTACAAAAATAGCACCCTCCCCTCCTATACTATTTCATTTGGAGTGAAGTTCACCGGGTCATTCAGTACAGTTTAATATAATATTTTGATACGAAAATACGTTATGAAAACTTTCCAGTTTAGTCAAATGTCAAGCTTTTATTAATACAGATGTATTAAATTAAACGGGGAAGAAAGCTGATTATACAATGCCAGATGACCACCGGCTCTCTGTGACCTTTGACACACGAATTTCGATCTTGCGTAATCGATATATTGAGAACTAGCGAACCGCCCCGGCTTCGCATCGGGTATAAAATATATAGCCACTGAAAAAATGATTAAAATCGATTAAGAGGGCGACTAACCCCAAAAATCAAACATCGTCCTTCTCTCTTCACACTCACGCCCATCTTTTATATGCCAGGTGAAAAAGAACGACGCGGATTCATCGCCAAATTAGTTTTTTCTCAATAACTCGATAACTATACAACATTTTAAAAATCTGCTAGGTCGATCTCTCAATGATAGAATTTTATACAATGTGTTAAAATATTAACTTAGTTCAATGCACGGTTATGCAAATAAATGAAAAATTCGTGAAAATTACATGCATCTTTGTGATTTTTTTCTATCGAGAAAATTTTAAGATATCGTGTAATTGCTCAGATCGAATTTTCGGAAATATAATGTAGTATCTAATTTAAGAAAATGAAACAAACAATTCGGGGCTAATTTTCAAGTATAAAAATGAATTATAAAATCGACACTTTAGGGTTAGTCGCCCCCTTAAGCTGTTTTTACCGCCGCCAAAGCTACTTCTCGCAATTTTTAAATCTGTAATACTATCTTCGAAAGTATTCATTTAAATCATATGCTGCAAAGGGCCATATTATAGATTTACATTAAATCAACAATGTATTTAAGTTATTAATTAGAGGATTAATGCTGTATTTATTAAAATTGCTTCGAAAATTAGCCATTATTTGTCATAAAAAGAAAATGACAAAAAAATGCTATTGTGGGATTTCCATTAGGGAGATCGCAGATGGCACACTTTTTGTGTGATCGAGACTGCGGCGCACACAAAAAGTATGCAGTAAGAGATATACCATCGCGGAGTTTTCTGTAGACCTTTTCAATGTGTACAATACTTGGTACATTATTATGATAAATCTCGTAGGGTTCAGCCTGCGTTTGAAATGTAAGCGGAAAAAATGTAATTATTTACGACATCATATTAGAAACCCCAACAATAACAGTATTTCTCCACTATTTAATGAATGTTATTATACCTATAACTTTTCTATTGAATCTCCTCTATTCCTATTGAATTTCCTCTATCTATTAAAGAAAACCGCATCAAAATCCGTTGCGTAGTTTTGAAGATTAAAGGGAACAAAGGGACATGAGGGAAAAAAAGCGACTTTGTTTTATCTTATATATAAAATTCTCGTGTCACAATGTTAGGCCGCGTACTCCTCCGAAACGGCTTTACTGATTTTAACCAAATTTTATATGCATATTCAGTGGGTCTGCCGTCTGAGAATCGGCTACTGGGTACTTTTTATATTGTTAGGTGCATTTGTTGAATAAATTACAACTCGAGACTGACGGCGACCATTGTTTGTGCGACGAGATAGCGATGGACGTTGCCATGGTGACATACTTATTTAGTCACTTCCGTAAAATAATATGGGCGAAATCAATGATGTTTTTATAATAAAATATCACTGGGCGAAATACTTAATTATATAGCAAAACAACGTTTGCCGGGACAGCTTGTAATATGTATAGATATAATCCTATTTAACGGCAAAATTTTAAAACTTTCCATACATTTATTAAACGCTAGTGTTCCCATTTTACCCAACTATGGTGTAGTTAGAAGATAGATTAAATAGGGATTATTACACAAAGGTCGTAGCAGAGGGCGCTACTAGCATAATATACAGAAAACAATCCGACATGTTGCGACTTGCGACATAACAGAATATTGACAGAAACGTTATCAAACTTCTAATGGTGGCCATACACCATCCTTCCTATCATCCAATCGGCATGACGCTACCGATTGGATCTATCTAACTGATCCAATCGGTAGCGTCGCGTCATGCCGATTGGACGATAGGAAGGATGGTGTATGGCCAGCATAATAAAATTTTTCGTTTACTACATAATTACATAATATTATTATGCTGGTGCTGCATGTTCCAGTAATTGTAACCTATTAATGTATGCTAGGATAGCGCGAATCAACTTTTCGAAGAGCTACGTATTTGATAATAGTTATTATTATTAACAAATGAACGACAACAAAGCATATTCAGTGACTTTCATAGCAATTTTTGAATGTTTTATACAGTAATGACGCCGGCAACTCTGTTGCGCCAAAACTCATTTATCGCGGGGGAACCGTACAATTTTCCGGGATAAAAGGTATTCTATGTCCCATTTAAGGACATAGTATCTCCATACAAAATTTCAGCAAAATCGATTTAGTAGTTTGGGCGTGAAGAGGTAGACCGATAGACATTTAACACAAAAGGCTCTTAGAAGAAGTTTTTGTTAGAAGGCTTAAGTATTTACAGCGACTACATTATCACATTAAATTAACCGAAGTTTTGCGTGTATTTGAGTTGGAATGTTGCGGTTAGAATTGTGGCAAGATGACGGGTTATAGTGTACAGTTTGCAAAACGCACATTACTTTTGTTTTCCATGCAATTGCTATGTTGCCTGTAACTTAGTATATTAAGCAATTTGAAATGTCGGAACCCTACTAAAAAATACTGTAATGTCGGCTGTTTTCAAAACCATTTCATTGGCTATATACAAATAATTTAATAATAATAAATACTCCTATTTATAATATCAATATGTACGCAGCTACATAATATAAAAATAATTACTTTAAATAAATTTGTATGCGTGTCAAATAATATTTTAGACTATGTTGATGTCAAATTTATGTTCTATCAAACTTTTCATTAAATTTAAGTTTACATAACTTAAATTTAATGAAAAGTCATTAACCTCGGTCGCACTTTATAACTTTTATAAGAAATATCTGATCAGAAAAATTCGGACGCCCGCCGGAATGCACTTTGCTCATAATATGTTTTGTTGTGGACCCCGCATACTATCAATCCAGCGAGGCTGAGATGGTCACATTTAGCAATTCCTCTCAATCAATTCAGCAAATGAATTGTCAAAACTGTCAAACTGACAAATGTCGCATCAGTACAAAAATACAGAAATGAATTGTAAGCAGAGTTGCATTTTGCGATTTTAGAAAAATGAATCATATTATGATTCATATCATGATTCGTCAAAGCGACCATTTTAGCCCCGCTGATGTGTCTGACGTCCGACAAATTTTTTCTGATCAGAAATTCGGATCGCGCTCTCTCTAATAGTCTATACGTTTTGTACTAAACTTGGGCTCGCCGAAAAGTTTCTGATAGGTGGGTGGTAAGGCGAATTTTTCTGATCAGGAATTCTTATGTGCAGCCGGGTTAAATCTCTCGGAATGCGGCAGTTCACATTCCTGAATCATTGTTACCTTACGGGAGCTCAAAGAAAAAAAAGGTATTTATTTGCAAACTCTACAATCTACATGTTCTATAACTACGCCCTACAGGTATTATTATGTCAACATACTAAGGAATATGCCAAGAGCTATGACACTTGACACGCATGTCATAGAAAAGATTGGTCTATTTCTGTAGTAAATAACAGAAAATAATAGTATGTATTATAAGAATATACACAATACTTACATTTGAGAAGAATTTTAATAAATCTTATATAATGTTATTTCTTACTTAGTAATAGTTTTGTCGTAATAAATATTTTAAATAGCTATTTTTTTTATTTACTGCTTAATTAGAAATATTTTACTCAATACGACGAGTGTGATGAAACAAAATCTAAGAAAAATTAACGAAGATATTATATTGGGAAACATTTTGAAGGATTAACTTGAGTGGACCTTCTCATATCTTTTTTTTTATGAAATAAGGGGGCAAACGAGCAAACGGGTCACCTGATGGAAAGCAACTTCCGTCGCCCGTGGACACTCGCAGTATCAGAAGAGCTACATATGCGTTGCCGGCCTTTTAAGAGGGAATAGGGTAATAGGGATGGGAAGGGAAGGGAATATGGGAGGATAGAGAAGGGAATGGGGTAGGGGATTGGGCCTCCGGTAAACTCACTCACTCGGCGTTTCACCCCGGTTTTCTGTGAGAACGTGGTATTTCTCCGGTCGAGCCGGCCCATTCGTGCCGAAGCATGGCTCTCCCACGTATATATCTTAAGGGTTCTTGACTTTCAAAATCATTACTAATAGTCTTAAGATCACCTTTATTAGTTAATGAGGGTGACCTTAAGACTAGTTTAGTTTACGAATAGTAGTAGTAGTTTACGAGTTCGTAAAGGAATCGTAACGACTCGAGCCGTTCAGACGTTTGGTTTGTATGAAACTCCCTTTATTTTTTTTTATGGCATGTGAAACCCTTTATGGGGTCCCCGGGCTGGGGATGTGCCGTAGCACCCCGGCGCCGGGACTGGCTAAGCCGGGGAAGTTATCCTCCTCCCGGAGCCCCGTTAGACGAGAGTTAGGAGGTTTGCATAGCGTTTCCTCCGCACTCCCGTCCTACAGCGGTGGAGCGGCAGAGAGGTGGGATCATCCTCTCAGTCCCATTCCGCGGCCTCTTTCTGCGACATAACAATTTCGCAGAAAGAGACCGCCGCCTGCCAGGCCTTATCGCTCTCGAGCAGCGTACCATGTTCGGGAGCGAGAGGTCCCCGCCTAGCACTCGGCGATTATTTCAGTTAGATTTATTGAAGAGGACTATATTCCAATAACAGCAAAGAATTAGAGGAAAATGTGGAAAATTATTTGAAAGTGCTTATCGCAATTTTTACGTTATTTGGCACAGATATGGAGTAGACCACATGAAGGGACATATTTTTTGCGTAACTAAAATACGCGGGCGAAGCCGCGAGGAACGTCTCATGATGTTAATATGTGTGATGTATCCTTAATAGAATATGTCTTTGGAGGATACCGAGCGTTGCCTGTATTTTTGAATGTGTTCGAATACCGTTCCTAATCCACTCTACCAATTTGTCATTAAACTTATTAACAATATCACATTGCTTGTTTCAGATAGATCGATACTGCATTGAGTTGACTGGAATCTGGTAAGCTTCATCCAAACTAATATTATAAATACGAAAGTGTGTCTGTTGCCTCTTCACGCCCACACTGAACCGTTTTTGCTGAAATTTGGTGTTGGAATACTTTTACTCCCAGGAAAGGACATGGGACTCTTTTTATTTTGGGACAAATATGTACGGTTCCCGCGAGATAAACAAATTTTGGCGTAACGGAGTCGGAGACTATTTGAATTTGAGAACTGCACTATTCATTTTCAAATACTCTACATTATTATAAAAACAATAATCATTAAAAAATATTATCTTATATATAAAATTCTCGTGTCACAATGTTAGTTACCGTACTCCTCCGAAACGGCTCTACTGATTTTTACCAAATTTTATATGCATATTCAGTAGGTCTGAGAATCAGCTATTGGCTACTTTTTATATTGACAAAATGCATTTGGTGAATAAAATATAATAGTAAATTATTATAACTCGAGACTGACGGCGACCATTGTTTGTGCGACGGGATAGCGATGGACGTTACCATGGTGCCATACCTAATAAATCACTTCAAAAAATAATATGGGTGAAAAACTTTATATTCTTATGGCAAAACAACATTTGCCGGGACAGATAGTGTTTTGTATAAATTGTAAATACAAAATACTGTCCGCAGACAAAAATAAAATATTTGTTTTAACACACGGGAACGCCAACTTTTCCGCAATAATATCCGGAAAATGCCGATGTACATAATAAAATCTCGTTCAAGAACTAACACACAAACGGATTACTCTTTTAATTATAATACAACTTTGGATTATGAGGTTCACAATAATATTGTACTCATTAATTTCGAGGCAACATCGGAAGCTATCAACCGTAGTACCGACGGCCATCGGAAATCAAGCTAATCGATTTTCATTTCGCCCGAGAGGAAATTAAATCCTTTGAGAGCCCTGATGGCGGAATTCTGCTAAGCGCGACACGTGCTCATTCGATTCCGACTCGGCTTCGATCACGTTTTTAAATCGATTCGTATCGATATTAATATTCTCTCTTGTTATTAGAAATTTGGACGATATTAAATACTCTTTGTTATTTTGTCGCGCGAAGGCTTTATTCAATTTTATGTTATGAAAATCGCTTGAGTATATTAGATTATATTATGATAGTCTAGTTATAAATTATTTAGATGAAATTTTATTACTGATTCAATGTACCTTATTAACAGCTACTGTACTTTATACGTGGGAGAGCTATGCTTCGGCACGAATGGGCCGGCTCGACCGGAGAAATACCACGTTCTCACAGAAAACCGGCGTGAAACAGCGCTTGCGCTGTGTTTCGCCGAGTGAGTGAGTTTACCGGAGGCCCAATACCCTATTCCCTTCCCTACCCTCCCCTATTACCCTATTCCCTCTTAAAAGGCCGGCAACGCACCTGCAGCTCTTCTGATGCTGCGAGTGTCCATGGGCGACGGAAGTTGCTTTCCATCAGGTGACCCGTTTGCTCGTTTGTCCCCTTATTTCATAATAAAAAAAAAAGCTATCCATACTAATATTATAAATGTGAAAGTGTTTCTGTCACTTCTTCACGTCCAAACCACTGAACTGGTTTTAAAGAAATTTGGTATGAATACTTTACTTTGCGTAGCGGGAAAGGACATAGGACACTTTATATCCCGGAAAATGTACAGTTCCTGCGCGATAAACAAATTTTGGTGCATTGCCCGCGTCATCTAGTTATTCTAGAACTTACCACATTTCTTGCTCTTCTTTTCTTGACAGTTAACTAATCCATGTTTTTTTCATGATATTATGCTCTGGTAATTTGAGTACATGTCAACATATTTCATTCGAACCCCATTTTTCCATCAAAATAAACAGTATAATATAAATTAGGCAAATGTCGCTCGTTGCCATCATCTTGTGAGGTTCGCTGTTGTTGAGGCTTTCTATTAATGTTGCTTACAAAAGAAATTTGATTCACCACACCATGAACAATGAAACAGAGACGACGTTTCATAATAAAGGGGCTAAGTAGTACCTAATTCCTACCCACTAACCACAGATAACGTCCAGTTATATCGTGTGGCAGCACATGTCGTTAATTATATCTTAAATTAGACCTGATTTGTGGAATATACCACAAGCTATGGATTGGTGAATCCATTTCATGGCACCTGTGTTACGCACGTTCCCTATCATGTTTTTGGATGACATTTTCAGTCTAAAATCATTATTTTGTTAATGGTTAAATTACTATCATAATGAACTTTTTTTTTATTTTTAGTGCATTTATCTTGAAATTAAAATAATTATATTTAAAACTTAATGGAAACAAAAATGCCGTAAGTCTAAGCTATATATTTTTAGTGTTTATCTGATGCATCATTCAAATGGAAACTATAATCCTATAATATACGAGTAATCGTTTGACATCTGATAATATATGATCAAGAGATTATTTTCATTAGCATACATCATTATCCATTCACAATATGATGAATTCATAGCAACATAAGTATATAATTTTAAAAAATATGCCGCTCTTGCAAGCGTTTATTGCAACATCAATAATTAGGTATGAAAGACTAAATCTTTCTATCTACTCGGTTATTTGGTCTCGAGACTCGCCGGTATGACATGTACGTTACGGGACATTTCGATTTATCCGCGAACAAGGCGCACTTCCCCTGGGAAATTAAGGAACTAGACTGACCTCTCAGCTATAGCATATAACAAATATTATATTTTGATAGCGTCGAAAAATATGTTTCTATTTATATATCAACTAGCTGTCCCGGCAAACGTTGTTTTGCCATAAAATGATTTTCCCTATTTTCCTGCTTTTCTCTTAAAGGTTTTTCTGATTTTTTTTCTATAGACCTCACGGAGCCCGAGACCTTTCCAAAGAATGCAAAACCGTGGAAATCGGTTCGTGCGTTCTGGAGTTATAGCGCCAGGAAGGAAAACCGAAGGAAAATGTCGTGATTCTAGTGTTTCGCCATAAAGCAGGGAGCACAATGGCTCTGGTGGCGGAACCAATAATGGCAATCTTAGGTATTATTTTCGGTTAATAAAAAATTTTCGAAAATTAATGTCTAAAACAAACAAATATAACAGTACCTGAACTTTGTAGACATTTTACAAAAAATAAATACACTCCCGGGGGAGGCAACATGTGCGCAATAATCATCAAAACCTATTTTAAAAATGCTTCATAAAAATAAACATAATCAATAAGTAATAAAATAAGTCTTGTCTTCTAAATTACAAAATTATAAAAATTCCCGGTGACTCTGCTGGTAATTTTCGCCGGTAAATTTGTCATGACCTTCTTCGCCCTTTGACTCCTGCAAGATGACGTCTCGTACTTTATCGTCTAGTCTTGCCGGTTCAGCCAGCTTCCGACGTAGTGTGCGGTGTGGCGGTCCGGCCGACGTTCAAATGTTTCGTATCAGAAATTTCGGACAATGTGCGGCCGGGCTAAAGGTCTCAGCAACCAGGCCATAAGCTCCAAAAAAATAGTTGTTACACTATTTGACAGGATTGGACAACAAATGTTTGACATGTAATAAACAAATCAGCATCTATTGAAATGATAAAGTATTCATTAATCATTACACATATCGAGTTTTCATTGTTTTTAAGATGTATTCTACTATTCGGGACGGAATTAACTTATTTTATTTTATGACAATAGTTTTTAAATTAATTGACATTTTTACTTTATTTAATTTCTTGACATAAATATATAGATTTCTCATTACTCTCATGACATGTTTAATTATTACTAAGTATGTAAAAATTGATTTGAATAGGTATTGTTAGCGTAAAATATATTTTGTATGATTATAATTACTTATATTATAACTTTATGATAATATGTTTAATTATTACTATTATTAATGATGATTGATAACTTATGTATAAAATTGATTTGAATATTTTTAGTGTAAAACATATTTTTGTACATGATTATAATTTAAATATATATTTGCATGCTATTTTATACATAGCTAAAAGTGTTAGATCTTAAGAAAATAATCATTACCACCTACTGTATTCACCACTTTTATAGCAAATAAACGAATTGAATTGAATTGAATTGAATTGGAAACAAAATATCCAACAAATCAAAAACCATGGCAATTGCTCCAGCCGTTCTCGAGTTATAAGTGTTGTAACAAACACGACTTTCTTTTATATATATATATATAGATATAGATATTATGTTGCCTTTCTAAATATTTAATTTAATCTAACATAGTATTATCATCTTCCCTTCGTACTCGCTAAACAAAACATGACTGACATTGACAATGTCTCACATTTTCAATACTCGACGACATGATATTTGGCTATTATATTAGATGAAAAAAAAATATCAATTGATGATCACTGAGTAAAATTATTATTTACCCAACGCAAGGACACCACGCGCGGGAAGGGTAGCGGCGCGGTGTTTCTTTGATGGCACACGCCGCCGCGCCGGCCGCATAGTATGCCTACTTGCCTAGCCGCGTAATTTACTCAGGATCCATGATTCATTTATTTAAAGGGAAATTTGTTAAAAAATTAAGTACTAATTTTATTACATAATTATAATGAGAATCGAGTACCGAATACACTCCATAAGTATTGCAAATGTCCCACCAGTCATGCAGTAAGTAATACAGCAAGAGCCGTAAATTTTTCCAAAACAATTATTATTATATAATTGTTTTTGAAAAATTTTGCCTTTCCCTTCGTCCAAAATTTATCAAAATTGGTCCGGCACTTTCGGAGCATATATTTTCTTTATAAAATTATTCATAAAGAGGTCGGTCTCACTATCTACAAATAGAAGAAAACTAAGGAAACTTTTCGTATTTGTCATTTTTATGAGGCACCACACCACAAAGTTAACTTTTGTAAAGTTTTTATATCAAATTGATTTATTATTGGATGGTTGGCATATTTTTGATATGATTTATTCAGAAAACGTTAGCAAAAGTTTGCTACGCATTGCAGACGTCAAAGGACATTAGGCATTCTGGTCTAAAAAATTTCGCGGCCAGAACTAAAAATATTTCCAATAGCTAGGCCATTTGAGAACTTAAAAAAATATATGGATTTAACCCTGTAACTGCATTTTCTGAGTAATTATTTAGTTAAGAAAAAAAACATTAAAAGCATTACATTTAAAGGAGTCTTACTGGGAAATTACCCCTTACCTCGCATTACCTCTTTCCTAGTACGATGCCATTTTCAGTGCGACCCCTTTCCTAGTAAGACCCCTTTAAATGTAATGCTTTTAATATTTTTTTCCTAACTAAACAATTACTCAGAAAATGCAGTTACAGGGCCAACGACATTTTTATCTAATAAATATTTTACATACCTACTTAAAAAACGTTGAATTCACAATTTTATATGCAATAATTTTTTCTCTCACTTAAAATAGTTTAAATTAATAACTAATCGTCTACAAAAAAAAATAAAAGGCAATGCAATGTGCAGGCGCAGAGAATGAAGCCGGTAAATTAGCGGGTTATTTCTCCATACAACGATAGTTCTTTTAAGCATCTGTCCTTTTCATTCCTGCGAACTGATCGTCATGTTCTGTCTCGTTCTAGCACGCGCGAATATACTCGGTAATAAGCCGATCCTTTTGGGCTTATTACGGAAAAAGGATAATTAGCAACGCACAAGTGCAAGCGAGAAAGATGAGTCATGAAGTAAAATTGTTATGATTCGAACACGAAGCTTAGTTTGACATAATATTAATATGGCGGACAGTGTATTTGTAAACAACTTGTTGTTTGTTTTGTTTTGTCGAATTTTATTTGTTTTAGCGTTAGAAGAGTGTCTTGAATTAAATTAATTCGTATTGTGAATTGTGAGTCGTACTGACGTAATCGTGTTGTTCGGAAAATATGGCATCAATTCAGAAAGACTGTAGTCTGACAGATTATTTGCTGTCGAAGGAAACTTCGTTTTCCAAACTTAGTTTGAAAATAAAAAGCATGTCATTCAATTATATTTTGGTAAGTAGGTTTTTTACTCCGACTTCCCTTTCAAAAATATTCACCCTTCACCACTGTGGCCTAGTTATTTTAAATAATCCTTGGTCTGGCCACGCAGCTTTTTTAGACCAATATTGTATGGAAATTGCCTGATGTCCTCCTGACTTTACTTTCTCTAAGGGCCTGTCTACTACATCTTCATTCTCCACGTCATGACGTCGTCAACGTGGAACGGTGCGGTAACGTGGCACATCACGACATAGCAACATTGTACGTCGCCATGCCTTGTAAACTGCTACATACTTCACTAATGATCTAGATGTAGACAGCACAATACGTATTCTGCTTTTGCTATTGTTAAAAACGGAGACAGAAAAGAAAATAGACGTGAATTTTTACGTTACGTTGACGTAAATTTACACGTCACGTCAACGTACCGTGCCACGTTTTCGCACCGTTCCACGTTGACGACGTAGTGACGTGGAGATGTCCAATGGCCCTAACATCCACTTAAAATGAAAAAGAAATAATATTTACGATTGGAGAAAAGACAAACACATACAAAAAAACCACGTCAAATTCATAATTACCTCTTTAGACCAAATATTACTGACTATAAACATTCATAAATTATATTAAAAAGCGTGTAACTTTATTTTTACTCTCCTTTGTGGAGAGGGCTGATTTTCAATATTATAAATTGTACAATAAGTAATAAGAGATTCATAAATTTCATTTTAAAATTACATGGAAAACGCAGAATGTAATTACAATTTCAGTCGTAAAATGAGTGTAAAACTTAAATTAAATTTTCTTTGTGATATACATAACGACTTCAATGGTAACACTCGAAAATAATGAGAACAATTTCAAAATTGGAACGTGGAAACCACAATCAAATTATGTAAATTTCATCCATCATATTTTATTGGCAAACGTAATTTATTTCTGCTGCCGAATCACGCCAAATCGATTTTAATATTTTTGTCAAACCGCTTCAACTCGAATCGAAAGAAAATTGTGCACTTGTAGTAAGTATATTTTAATTTATTGTGTACAAATTAGACACCTCTTAAACAAAATATTTTTAAAAGTGTCTAAGGTAAAAGCACTAATGCTAGACTCGGAACTAATAGATGATACTTACGAAAAAATACCATAAAATAAGAATTACTCTTATTATTTCTCAACACTTCAAATTTTATAAGCTTCTCAAGCTATCTGTTGATGTGAAAAAATATATTAGGGACGCCTTCGGGAACAAAATTTTAAAATGGGATCAGTTTTCGTAAACAATGTGACCGCGTTAACACGCGCTCAGCAATTTCTTAGTAAATAGGTTGAGGAAGGCGAAATTTTGCACGTAAGTTTTGAATACGTTTATTTGATTTTTTGTAATTTGTATTGATTTTATTGGATTAATGATTAAAGGTCATGTTGTATACACTAATTAATGTTTATTTATGATGTTTTATCCATTTTCCCTAACAATATAAAGAGTGTCTACTATCAGTTCTTGAAAATGTAAATAATAAAAAAACCTAATAGATGACATGGAATTCTTCTTTTAGTTTTGCAATACATACTTAAGTTATTTTGTAGTTTATTCTACTGCAAACATCATCACTATTGTCTAAAAAAAAATATTCGAAAATATAAACTAACAACTTAGAACCATGTCCACTTTTAGTTACCTGAAAATGGACATGGTTTCTAATATTAGACCTTGTACTGATCTAGCAATCTATTACTTTAGTTTTTAGCAGTAAAAAGAAAAAAAAGAGCAGAGAAAAAAAAGAAGAAAAAAGAAGAGGCAAAAGAAGCACGGAAACTAAAGACTGTATGAATAAATAAATATGTATAATGAAAAATATAAAATAAGAGGAAAGAAAAAGATAGAATCTGGAGACAACGTGAATAATATTTCTGATGCATGTAGTTACTATGATGAAGTAAATGAAATCTTTTGAAAAAACGGCAAATAAAGACCTAATAACAGGAAAAATGTTAAATATAATGTAATGTTCTCTGTCAACTACTATACTCCACTCGGGTTAATTTGTCGCTAGCGGTCATTGACTCCCTGTCAAAAACTTGTCATTTTCATATAAAACCACGATAAACAATATCTAAGACTTCATTTTCAACCGCGGTTTATATGGAAAATGACAAGTTTTTGACAGGTAGTCAATGACCGCTAGCGACAAGTTAGCCCGAGTGGAGTATAGTTCATATTGGTGTCTACTATTAGTGATGTTCGTTTATTGTGATGTCATCTATTAGCTTATATGACTAAGTTTACAAAAAGACCAATAATATATTTTTTATTGATTTGTCAGAAAATAATTATAATAGTTCTATTTTGTAAGAGTTACTGAAGACATAGAAGAAGTTATCAATCCTTTGTTTTTATAAATATATAATATTTTATAGCATTCAAATGCTTTATGTTGCCTTAAAGTGTCTGGCCATTAGTGCTTTTACCTTATTTATCTACAAAGACCATCACTTATTAATTTTACCTTATTTAAACAAAGCAGTGGTCGCGCGTAGGCTTATATTGATTATAATAATACACATTCACGCGGACGATGTTGCCTGCAACAGCTAGTAATATAATATAACAAGCGGGGGTACTCGCTTTATAATAATTAATACATTATAGTAATGTATTAATTATTATAAAGTGAACTTATAGATAGGTACGTTTTTAGGATATATATTTTAATAGGATGTCAAAGCAATGATATTAATATTATGTACTTTGTACCTTGTTTTTTTTTTTTTTTTTTTTTTATGAAATAAGGGGGCAAACGAGCAAACGGGTCACCTGATGGAAAGCAACTTCCGTCGCCCATGGACACTCGCAGCACCAGAAGAGCTGCAAGTGCGTTGCCGGCCTTTTAAGAGGGAATAGGGTAATAGGGGAGGGTAGGGAAGGGAAGGGAATAGTTGAGGGTAGGGAAGGGAATAGGGTAGGGGTTAGGGGATTGGGCCTCCGGTAAACTCACTCACTCGGCGAAACACAGCGCAAGCGCTGTTTCACGCCGGTTTTCTGTGAGAACATGGTATTTATCTGGTCGAGCCGGCCCATTCGTGCCGAAGCATGACTCTCCCACATATATAAACTTGTGCGTTTTAAAAGTTAAGATTCGTTTGTTTCGCACACAACATTACAAATGTAACAATTTTTGCAATTTCCCCCAACAGTGCGATAAAATTGTAGAGCGAACTAGATATTAAACTTTTTGTTTGCTCCAAACTTTCCCGTGTAAGAAGCGGGAAGTTGTGAAATACGGTATCATTAACGTAGAAAGTAGATGTTTATTATAACACTAAAGGCAATTCATCCATTTTCATAGTTTAAGGTTCTTCCGAGCACACCATTATAATAACTTTTATGACTGTTACTAAGTTTTTTACTGCGAGTCGTTTAAAGTAGTTTCCGCTTAATACAGTGTTATATTCTTGTAACGAAGTCGTCTTCAAATATAAATATTATAAATATTAAATGTTCTGTTTCTTTGTTTCCAAAGATGGGACTTCTGATAAGAAGATGGAAAGATAGGAGTTACTATCGGACACATTTTGATGAAGCAAGGATACTTGAAAGACCAGGGCATTTAAGGAAGGACTTTATAATTTTATTCTAGAAAAAATTCTCGCTTCGCTCTGAATTTATTCTACCCCGTGAATTTATTCTGGAGCTACTAGTAGCTTTTTGTGTTTTGAGGGCTTTATACCAATTATAATTTGCGAGGCAATCTGTGCTTTTAATCTAGCTTTATAGGGAAGTGATTAATAACCTCTTAGACTAGAAATATAATTATATTTTTTAATGCAATAGTATTTTGATCGAATCGATAATATCAACACAATTTTCATTCAACAATTTTTTAAAAAACGCTTTTATGTGAATCGTGAAAAAGTGGCCAAAAAGTTTTTGGTGAAACACTATCACTCGCTTCGACTGTTGAAATTCGAGCGGACACAATTTTTCGCCGCCCGTCCCGGCGCCCTCTAAATTCGTTAACAGAGGTTCTATTTTTGCACCCCTTTTCAAATAACACCAAAAACAGTGCTGCCATTGTTGACACCAAAATGTTTCCACTTTCGCGCGAAAACGGACGTTGATACGTGTATGTTGTTAGCTAGTGATTCTACGAATACTTGTCCATTTATTTTTAGTAAAATATAAATATTTGTAAATATTTCCGAAAAATCTGGAGACCATTTTTTATGCAGCAAGTGCACACACAACAAAAAGTGAAGTAATCAAAATAAAAATGGTAAAATACACTTGTTTTACTACCCACTTTATTTATATAACAACGTTTTTATTAAAAGGGGGATATATTTTATCTATTTCGAGACTGAATAAGTCTGCTATCTATATGATTAAAAAAATATATCCGTGGAAGTCCGGGTCATCTAGCTAAATAAAAACGTGAATGTATCATGTAACATCATTTTTATTGCTTATACTTGCTTAAAGAAAAATTTTAATAGGTACTTATTTTTGGAAGCGTATTCAGTGAAGTCTTGAAATGAAATAATCATTCACCTTGTATGTAATATAGGTAAACTTCTAAAACCGATAAATCAATAATATGATCACACGGAAGAGATCGCAACAGAAGTCGTGAAGGTTTGCACTGAAGTGAGGACAGCGGTCGATTGCATAAAAATGCGGAAACCCACCTCAGTGTGATAGCCACTCTCTAATGGATGACTGCCTTGAAAATATTTTAATACTGCTTTTTATACAATAATATATTGCCGTCCAGTATTTATTAAATCAAGTTTTACAGCTACGGTGTGATAGAGAATGTGATACATTTCCTGAGAACGACAAGTACAATTGTCGTGAATTCCTTATTATACGACTTCATAATAATAATGATTCATAGTTATTACAATTAATATATTACAGATTATACACTCAAAAGATTGAAAAAGAGTAATTTTTAGAAGGATTATTATTTTAATCTTCTGCATTAAAACTATAATTATTAAAAACAAACATTATTTATTTATTTTTGGTGTAAAATAGCAATTACTTCTTACATAATTTAACAGTAGGTATAAATACTTGTCCTATTTTTTTAAATTGAATCCTCATTTGATTCATACGTGATACGGCACCGCGCCGCCGCGCGTCTTGTGTCGCCTCGTTTGTTAAAGAAAATATTCAATAGTATTGAATATTTTTTACAATTTTTGATTCCTTAATTTTTCCTATATCCTATATCTTTAATACCTCCATCCGTACTTGCACGTTCCCTACTATGTGGAAGGATGCAGATATTATACTAATCCCAAAAAAGTCTAACCCTTCCGGTTATACTGATTTCCGTCCTATATCCATCCTTCCCTTCCTATCCAAAGCGTTTGATTTACTTTCAACTTAACCGTTTTCTATGTACTAACAATCTCCTTAATCCCTATCAATCAGGTTTTCGTTCAGGGAATAGCACAACCACGGCCTTATTAAATATCTCAGAGGACATACTGTTGCGTATGTCCTCTGAGATAATAATACTTAAATTAAACAAAACTACATGCGGCATGCAGGAGTTTTCTCAAACCGATAACAAAGAGAAAAGTTAAAAGCTTTATATTTTTAACGAAATGTTTCATAACAGTTAGTACCTTGAACAAATCGTCGAAAGAGAAGTACGTCTATAGAAATTGTGAAACTTAAGAGACAATAGATTTAGCCACTTGAGAAAACAGATGTCGAAGTGGAGTTAAGTGCGCAGCGCAAACGCTTTCTTTAGCGCAATTTTTGTCCCTGGATTGTAATCTAATTTTTACACTTATTGTTTTTTAAATATCAAAATTTCCAAAAACAAGTATACTCTACTATACAGGGTGTAACAAAAATAAGTGATAATACTTTAGGGTGTGTACGTGTTCCTTGTAGAGAGTTCACTGTAAAAGTAGCAGCTCTGAAAGACGACTTTTTTTCACTTTTGTATGGGCAAGGGCCCCAGCGTCACGAGTTTCCCCATACAAAAGTGAAAAAAAATCTGGACTTTCAGCGCTGCTACTTTCACAGTGAACTCTCTACAAGGAACACGTACACATCCTAAAGTATTATCACTTATTTTTGTTACACCCTGTATACAAATTTTCATCCCCTATTTTAACCCCTTGGGGGTAGAATTGATCAAAATCCTTTCTTAGCGGATGCCTACGTCATAACATCTACCTTTTCTTTTTTTTTTTTTTTTTCGTTGGGGAAATGCGTTTACGCATTCCCGGCAGTCTGGGGAGGGCTACCGGGGTATGTGGGACTCCCTGGGGGCAGAGGGCCGCGCCCGGGCATACCCACTAAAACCCCAACGGTGTTCCTACTCTTCCGCTTAAGGCAGAGCCACGGGATACGCGGAATACACAACCGCGACCCTGCCAGCGGATGCCTCTAAAGGCTTCAGTGCATGGCTGTTAGGCCTACACTGTCACTACAACGCGATGCGCGGAGCATGTCCAGCCCGATCCGTGCAGTGGTTTGGGCTGGGCGTTGATAGATCACTATGTCAGTCAGTCAGTCACCTTTGAGTTTTATAATATATTCAGATTCAGATTCAGAAGAAGATAAGATGACTCGATGCCCGTAACTCGGTTGCGCCTGAATTCGTTTATCTCACAGGACCTGTTAAGCAGCCTCTACACGTTGGCCGTGTTTGCCGAACAGAAGGGGACGGCGCTATACCAGAAAGAAAGACGCAAATAATTCAATCTCTTTTTTTAGTATAGCGCCGTCCTCTTCTGTTCGGCAAAGCGGCCAACGTGTAGAGGCTGCTTTATGTTATACAACATAACAGTTCCACGTAACTGGTGAGACGTTTTCAACAATCGACTACGTGATATTTGGCTATTATATTAGATGAAATAAAATAATATAAAAAAAAATCAACTGATTACTGAGTAAATGTAGCTTAAAGTTAAATAATTATTTACCCAACACATGGACACCGCGCGCGGGAAGGGTAGCGGCGTGGTGTTTCTTTGATGGCACACGCCGCCGCGCCGGCCGCATAGTATGCCGACTTGCCTAGCCGCGTAATTCACTCGGGATCCATGATTCATTTATTTAAAGGGAATTTTGGTAAAAAAATAAGTACCTAATTTTATAACATAATTATTATGAGAATCGAGTACCGAAGTAGGTACCTTAAGTATTGCAAATGCAGTGCAGTCATGCAGTATAATATTCTCCGAGTCTGTCAGTCTGTTACCTCTTTATGCCCAAACTGCTGAACCGATTTTGCTGTAATTTGGTGTTGAGATACTTTGAGTCCTGAGAAAGGACGTAAAATACTTTTTATTCTTTGAAAAAAATGGAAAAAGTTTAAAAAGCTTGTACGGATTATAAATAACATAAAAACAAATACAGACGTAGTCACGTGTCACTAAATACCTATTCAAGGCATAAATCCAAAGTAACAATGTCTCCACTTTCTAGATATATATCGAATGTGTATGTAATATGTATAGAAAAGCTTAAGTGTTATGTCAAACATATCACATTAAGTAATGAATATGTTCCAGCCGTGTGACAGATATCGTTTGTGTAAGGCACGTCGCATACTATCTATAAATTCTATAATATTATTATGCGAAAGTGTGTCTGTCTGTCTGTAACCTCTTGCCGCCCAAACCGCTGAACGGATTTTGCTGAAATTTAGTATGGAAATACTTTGAGTCCCGGGACATGTCATAAGAACTTTTTATCCCGGATAATTCATGGTTCCCGCCCTATAAACGAATTTTGGCGCGACGAGTTGAGGGCATCGTCAAATTGTCAATTTATTTCTAGAATTTCTTTATTGCTTTTTCGATTATGTATCTTATACAGACATACATTTATAAGCTGGCAGATAATATTATTTCTCGGTCAAATGTCACACTAATAATTATGAATGCGAAAGCTTGTGTAAGTTTCTTCATGCAAAAACTGCTAAACGAATTTTGATGAAATTTGACGTGGTTGCGTTTTAGCAAACATAAAAGCTACTTTAAACTTTTATTGCGATAACAACCGGTTTTTATTCGAGACAGATCTTAGTGATAACACTTTACAAAAAGAGGTTACCTTGTCTAGTAATAGAAGGAAAATTATGACCATAGCATAATATGACTCTAGGAAATTTAACCTTCGCAAAAACTCTGCATACTAGTACGCGTGTCGTGTTTAACTTTAATTATAATTACTAATTTAATAAGTTTTAATAGTTCTCTGCCATTTAAACTCTTCTAGGACTACATCTATCATTAGCTGGATGTAATATTAATGATTTTGCTGTTATTGACTTATTAGAGTAATGACAACTCAATAAGTAAGACTTGCATTAATGCTTGTGTTACTGATAAATCGTCTTCTAGAAACGATATGAAATATTGTGATCGCCATTAAATAATACTTATTGTGAGTTATTGCTAAATTCATTAGTGTATAATTAAATTATATAATGGATGATTGAATGACATAAGTCATGTAATTTACGTTCTACTTGGTGCTCATTTTATTGACTTTCATGTAACAATTGCCGTCAAGATGGCGTGGGCATGAAATCACATCGACGGTAAACCTTAAAGAATGCTAAACATTGCATAATGTAGCATAAAAAATGGTTTAATGAGTGGTTAATAAGTACAAAATAATTTAAAAAAAAATGTGACAAAAAATTAACTATGATATTTTTTAAATAATTTAATGGGTTTTTTATAATTATTTTTTTATATACGCAAATCAGTGCGTAGGTATATTTTCTTGCTAAAATAAGTAACATAATAAACTGCATAAAAATATTAATCTTCTATACTTAACTATTTTAGCAAAATAATTAAATCATCATCAGCAATCTTTTTAATAATATTACTTACCTATGACTAATTAGTAAATTTTAATTATATTACTTATGACTATTACTTAAATCTTAATTACAACAATATTACGCATAAATTATATTATTTAAACTATCTATTATAAGACAGTGGCGTAATTATGGGATGAAGCTATTAAGTCGGATATTTTCGCGCTTGAACGACGATACGCACGTTACACTAATTACACTATGTCATAATGTGCGCTCATCCTTACGTCACAAACGACATGTCATTATGACATGGCGAAATGTCACACCGTCACAAAACATCGGCGACACTTTCTCCCCTGGTATTCCGTTCAAACTCTATAAGTAAAAGTGACACAAACCTGTCTCTGTTCAATATTCAATGTATCAATACGTAATTCTTTATCTTGAGTGGTAGGTTGTCATAAAATTAGCGGTTATATCGATAATTTCGTTAATGTTTTTAGAGACATCGTTGGAGCATGAGAATGATTTGTTTATAAATATTAATTTAAAACCGACTTAATGATGAATTACGAAAAAGGTAGGGTACTCAAAATGTGCCTATAATAATCAGCATAGTTGCATTAGAATAAAACCTAATAAATATGTGATTAACGGCTAATCTGAAAGGCTCTGCTATACAGCATAACTGGTGAGAGATCATCAATACTTAAGAGCGATCCACACCGCCGTTTTTCCATACAAACGTTGTCCGCTGTTTCCTCCCTGGATAATACCGGTAGAGTTATAATTTTTTTCCTGAATATCTATGGCCACTAATACAATGTCGCTATGTTTTACTTTGCTTGCTTTAATTGTTAATGAAAAAAGTACTTAAATCGGTTAAGTTTTAGAAAAGGAATCAGAGGACAACGAATCGATGATTTTCTTTTATTTTATTAGAACTTTTGTCATGTTGTCTCCATCGAGCTCTGCGGTGGGAGACTTGAGATTGGTGAGACAGCAATACATTTTCTAAATACCTATTTTGAATTTCTCTCGCCCCTGGTGTATCCTCTTAAATAGAGTAATTATGTAATAAAAATAGGTACTTAATTTTTGACCAAATTTCTTTTCAATAAATACACTTAGTAAATTACTAAGCGGCCGGTGCGGCTGCGTGCGCCGCGCGCTACCCTTCCCGCGCCCGGTGTCCATGCGTTGGATGGATTGGAATAATAACTTAACTTTAAGCTGCATTTACTCAGTCATTAATTGATATTATTTTTTTATATTTTTTTGTCAACTAATACAATAGCCAAATATCACGTCCTCGAGTATTGAAAATGTCTCACCAGTCATGCTGTATTTACTCAGAGACGATGTCACCGCCCACTTACCGGATAACTTATTCATATCTTAGTAGATGACTGTAAAACAGAGTAATATAGCTACAATACTGAATTTACACGCTGAACTATAAATCTAAATTAGTAACTCCCGCGTCTCAACAGCCGCCTTTACAACTTAATTAAACTACACGATATTTAATTTAAGTTAATTAAAACACACTTTAGTTTATTGAAGTTATAAAATGTAGGCCTCACTACTCATAACTCGCTCGTAAAGGTGAGCTTAGACTGCACTAAGTGTAAGTACACTGCAGCGCGAATTCGAAGAGTCTACACGTCGCGTTGCGATGCGTAGAAATTTGGTGTGGAGATACATTGAGAGGCGGGAAAGTTTTTATTGCAAAAAATGTATGGTTCCCGCGTGATAAACGAATTTTAGCGAAACAACGGAGTTGCGGGGATCAGCCCTAGTAGACAAGTGGCAAGCGATTAGCATAAACGCTAACAAAATGTGTGTTTGACATAAGTAATCGCTTCGCTAGCGAATACTAATGTCAAATCTCATACATTTTGTGGCGTTGGCGTTGGCGTTTACGATAATCGCTTGCCGTTTAGCTAGGCCCTCATGTAACAAAGAATATTTGGCCGTGACCACTGACGTGTGGCGTCGCTGCAGTGTAGTTAGGTCTAGTTAGGTCTAGTCTTTACAGTGGTTATAAGTAACTGATTGTAATTTAAGTATAGTAAAAAACTGCAACAATTTTCATAAAATTTGACCCACAAAAGTAATAAATTGTTGTTTTTTTTTCAGATAAACCACCTGTCTTCTCAACCTGGTAAGTAATTCATACAATAAATACAATAGTAAATACAAAAATTTAAGGCCATCCCCTGAGCAAAGGACCTTGACCATACATTTGCCGCGTTGCCGAGACCGCACCAATATCCTATTTAGTTCAAAATTGACCAACAAAAAATTCAAACGGCAAATATGTAGCTCTTTAATGAAATTGTCGATCTATTGGCGTTTAAAATGAACGTCATTTTTAAGTACTAGGGAGATACTGAATGTATGCTTGAATTTAAATAAATTGGTATTACTTGGGAAGCTGATATCATGAATATAATAAACAAAAATAGGAAATTAATAACGGAGAAAGGAATGTGCATATGCTGAAGATTATTGCTGTATTTTTATTATAATTTTGTAGCTTTCAAGTTATGAGTTAATAAGACTCTAAAAACGGTAAATTACGGCATCTCCATTATAGGAGGAGCGTCTTAACATGTGAGTATATTAAAGGGCCGCACGTGTAGTCCGCACCGGCAATTTTCATGTAAAAAGAATTTCTGCTAAACGAAGTTGCGTGCAACATTTAGTTTTAATGTATAAGAATAATAAACTAAAATGTAACCCTTTTTAACAATGATATTATGTAAAATAGTATAGCTTAAAGTCATCAGAATAACAAATATTTTGACCTTAGAAATAGAAAAGGTTGCCTTCACGCTCGTTGAGTGGTAATATAATAGTAGTTAAAATGTTTTTTTTCTTACAATTATAGCGCAGGAAAGGGAAGTGTTGGTAATAGTGATTTTCAAGGCAATAATGTAGAGTATAATTATAATATTATATCAAGGTGTGTATGTTTTTTAATAGTCGATCATGTTACAAATCTTATATTTAGTAAAGCCGGCCAAGTGCAAGTCGCAAGTCAGAATTATTGAATTCGAGCAAATGGCGATAAGTGGCGTTTTTCCCGATTAAATTCTTTCAAATTTTTCAAAATATTTATTTATTTATACATTTAAATATTTATTTATTTTGATATATTAAGTACCTATCTGTTGTTATAGCAGCAACAGAAATACATAATTTGTAACAACTAGATTTCAGTCTAGCTATCGCGGTTCTTCAAATAAAGCCTAGTGACGGACGGACGGACAGCGAAGTCTTAGTAATAGGGTCCCGTTTTCACCCCTTTGAGTACGGAACCTTAAAAACTGCTAAGACTGTCCGTCCGAAGTAATAGATAAGATTCAGATGTTTTTGATATTACATAACAAGCCAGGTATTTTTGGTTAAAATATAATATTTTCTTCTATCTTCTATAGATATAAATAAAATAAATTTTCAACTTATTCTCGCTCAAGAATGGCTGAACCGGTTTGGTTATTTAGTCTTAAAATATTCCTTAAATTCCAGATAAAGTTTTCACGGCGAGAAAATATGATAAAAATGCGATTGAAATTCTAAATATTTTTTTTCCGAAATGACACGAAATTCAGGTCATCTATTAGCAAATAGAAGTGATTATTTCTCGCACTTTTTGCGATTCAAATATAAAAGAATATATAATAATACCTAGACGAAAAATAATAAAGTCTGTCTGCACAGCACAAAAAGTATCCTTTGCTACGCATCCGGTTGGCAGTGACAGTGCAACATTTTTTGCTCTTATTAAGGTTTTTATCACTATTAATAGCAATTAAAGTGAACGTCAGGATATCGTCGGTGTAGACACTCATTAACAATCCTTTCGTTTAGAATGAGTCATAGACATGACTCGATTTCCTTCGCAACTAGTTTTCCCGATGCTCCGCCTGCGTTGAACGAGGTATAATTATTTTGGGGGCGTCCACAAATTACGTGAGAAGGTCCAGCAGAACTTTTTAAAGGCGTCACAGAAAATCCACGTAATTACCATAGAGGAAAAGGTATTAAAAAGTAAAGCCAATTCCTTAATATCTACGCTATAGTATAATACAAAATCGTGGATTTGTAATATTGGTTAAATAATATAGGGTGTCCTGTTTCTGGACTCCAGACTCTAGGTACAATAAGAAGCGTCCAATATACATAAGACAAATCCAAACATAAACTTTCATATTATTATTAATTATCATAGAATCATGTGCACAGTGCTGCTCTATAATATATCGCATAAAAATATAAGGCCGCCCTTGCTCACATCAACGTCTTAATTTTTTAAGTATTTTGAGTCTGTTTGTATACCCATTTATATGTAAGCAATAAATCTATCAATTTATCTAAATAAATTTCAAACTCTGTACAAACTGGCTATAGTTTATGTAAACTTAATATTATACTACTTAACGTTGGCCTAGTCACCTGGTCACTAGGGGTCACAGGTTCAATGACCTACTAAATTAATTGAAGTATCTTGAGACCTCAGATGACCCGGTGTCCCCGAGACCACGACCTAGCGCAATCCGTGACAGATTTATAATATTATTGTTGTGAAAGAGTAGGAAATATTCATGGACGTTGACGCGGTGCCAAACGTATTGTTTTTTTTTATGAAATAAGGGGGCAAATGAGCAAACGGGTCACCTAATGGAAAGCAACTTCCGTCGCTCATGGACACTCGCAGCATCAGAAGAGCTGCAGGTGCGTTGCCGGTCTTTTAAGAGGAAATAGGGTAATAGGGGAGGGTAGGGATGGGAAGGGAATAGGGGAGGGTAGGGAAGGGAATAGGGTAGGGGATTGGGCCTCCGGTAAACTCACTCACTCGGCGAAACACAGCGCTAGCGCTGTTTCACTCCGGTTTTCTGTGAGAACGTGGTATTTCTCCGGTCGAGCCGGCCCATTCATGCCGAAGCATGGCTCTTCCACGTATAATTTGTTTTCTGAGCCTTCGTTCACGCAGAACGGAATTCAATTCAATTCGTTTATTTGCTCTTAAAAGTAGTAAATACAGTTGATGGTGATCAGGTTCTTAGGGTCTAACACTTTTAGCTGTATATAAAATAGCATACAATTGTATAAAATTATAAATTAAGTCTAAAATGGATTATGCCTTTTCACTCATTTCTTTTGACAGAACGGGAGAAACGACGGTGCATCAACCCCACAGGGTGTGCTTCCAAAAAAATACGAGGGCTGCTATTTATGTATCCGGAACTGGCCACTTACAAGAACAATATTTAAAAAGTAATTACAACATTTGAAAATAGAACTCTTTGGTTGAAGAATACATTTTGTTTCATGTGACTGTCAATTATTTTTCCATTGTGGCGTCATTTTCAAATTGCGTGTCTTCATTTGCCATGGATTTAACGCGTGAACATTTTCGTGCAATGATTTACTACGATTTTCGGCGTGGGCTAAATCAACAACAGTGCTTTATTCAACTCACCGCAACTTTTGGAGATGAAGCACCATCGAAAAACCACTGTTTATCACTGGTACAGTGAGTTTAATCGTGGGCGGTCTATGCTCACGGATGAAAATAAAGAAGGTCGCCCAAAAACAGCTGTTGTCCCACAAAATATAGATGGTGTGCGGGAACTAATAATGCGTGATCGTCATGTTACATATCGCGAGATAGAGGCGTCCTTAGGCATAAGTATGACGAGCATACATAAGATATTACACGAACATTTGGCTGTAAAAAAAATATGTTCGCGTTGGATTCCGCACAACTTGACAATCGATCAAAAACGGGCTCGTGTCGATTGGTGCAAAAAAATGATAAAAAAATACAACCGTGGTACGTCAAAAGCCGTTTATAATATCTACACAGGTGATGAATCTTGGATCTATGCATATGACCCCGAAACTAAACAACAGTCAACGGTGTGGGTGTTCCAAGATGAGCCGAAACCAACAAAAGTTACTCGTGCAAAAAGTACTTTGAAGCAAATGGTCGCCTGTTTTTTTGGAATTAATGGACATGTGGCTACAGTGCCATTAGAGAATCGTAAAACGGTTAATTCTGAATGGTATACGACCATTTGTTTACCAGAAGTCTTTGAAGAAATAAGAAAGGACAACCGACAACGCAGAATCATATTACATCACGACAATGCTAGCTGTCACACCTCAGCTGAAACAACTCAGTTTTTGGAGGGTCAAAAGATCGAATTGACTGGTCATCCGCCGTACAGCCCTGATTTGGCACCTAACGATTTCTTTTTATTTCCATACGCGAAGAACAAATTACGTGGTCAACGTTTTTCGAGCCGCGAAGAGGCTGTTGATGCGTTCAAAATGCACGTTTTGGAGATACCTCAATCAGAATGGAAAAAGTGCTATGAAAATTGGTTCCAGCGTATGCAAAAGTGTGTCGATCATCGCGGCGAATATTTTGAAAAGCAATAAAACCATATTAAATGATATATGTTTGTTTCTTTTTTTTTTATTCCGGATACATAAATAGCAGCCCTCGTAATCTATGAAATTCGTAAAAAACAGAAATCAAACAAACATGTAAATAAAACGCTACATCGTATGAATAGCATAATTATCATATTTTTTGCTATTAAAAATAATTTACCTCGAATTACTTTCACGTTTACATAAGTGTGAGAATACTAAATCATAACGATAATGCGCACCTTTCTCCGTTTATTTGTTATTTGATTACGCTGATTCAATATTACAGTCACGAATAAAGTAGGTAACTAACAATTTGAAAATTTTCGTTTTTTCTCATAAATGAAGGCTAAACCGGAATTGCTGCAGGTGCGTTATAGATAAAATATCTATAGACAGATTATTATTAGCCCGATGATGAAGTAGGTGAGTTACAAGGTTTGTCCAAATTATAAGGGAAGAAATAAGTAAGAGCCCTGCAGGCGTAGCATGGTCACCATGAAAACGGCTTCTTTCTACGGAAGAATAGACAAAGTGACAGTTAGACAATGGAAATCCGCCATTTTATCGATAAAATCTGTCAGTATGTCGATTCTTTTCCATTTCTACTGTTGCTATGCTCCCTACTGGTAAGTGGTAGTTATCATTATCTACATAATTTATATGTTCATGTAAGAAAATGTAAGTTATCCGCTTCATCCACTTACATCTTCAATTTATCCAATGAATAGTACATTACACAAAGTATATTACTTAGCTGGTACTAGTGTTTTATATAATAAGGAATGTTATTACTTTTTATGCGTAATGATGAGTTCGAAAGCACTTTGTTACAATCCGATTTTCCCTAAAGGAGTGAGCACACTGAGACGGGCCGTGTCGGGGCTCAGCGTGCCGGGGTTCATCGCAAAAATCCGTCTCCATACAATTTGTATGAAAGCGGATGCGCCTATCGCACACTGTGTCGGGGCGCAGCGGATTTTCGCTTCCATACAAATTGTATGGAGGCGGGTTTTTGCGATGAGCCCCAGCACGTGAGCCCCGGTACGGCCCGTCTCAGTGTACTCACTCCTTTAAGGTACAATTCCGTGCATCGAGATCGATCGCGGCCGCGCGCGTCTGTAGCGGGCCTCGGATGCCTCGATGCCATACATTTTCATATTACACTGACTATTGTCGCGCGCGGCCGACGACAGTCGCCGGTCGCGCGCTGCCGCGATCTATCACGATGCACGGAATTGTACCTTAAACTGTTGTGAATACTGTGAAAGTTAAAAATTGGCTAAGAGCTAGTCAGACACGCGCATGTAAAGTTCTGTACAAAAAGGCAAAAACACTATTGTGTCCAAACTGCAAACGCTACAAATTTTTTTCTATGCTTAGTACCTAGATGAAATTGATTCATAGGCAGTTGAAGAACCTACGCGATTTGGTCGGATTATGTCAATTTTGTCTGTCGGCTGAGTTTGACATAACGCGACCAAATTAAGCAGGTCCGCCATGTGCCTACGAATCAATTTTTTTTTTTATGAAATAAGAGGGCAAACTAGCAAACGGGTCACCTGATGGAAAGCAACTTCCGTCGCCCATGGACACTCGCAGCATCAGAAGAGCTGCAGGTGCGTTGCCGGCCTTTGAAGAGGGAATAGGGTAATAGGGGAGGGTAGGGATGGGAAGGGAAGGGAATAGGGGAGGGTAGGAAAGGTAGGGGATTGGGCCTCCGGTAAACTCACTCACTCGGCGAAACACAGCGCAATCGCTGTTTCACGCTGGTTTTCTGTGAGAACGTGGTATTTCTCCGGTCGAGCCGGCCCATTCGTGCCGAAGCATGGCTCTCCCACGTATAAGGTAGTACGTAGTAAGTAACAAATAGATACTTCTACGATAGTATCTATTTGTTACTTGCTGTAGCAGAAGTATAATCCGTAACAACTAGACAGTTGTTACGGAACCATGATAGCTAGACAGCTATCATGGTTTACAAAATACATCACAAAGAGAGATAGACATTGAAGTTGCAGATAAATGTACCATTTTACCGCTGAAATGATATTGATGAAATAATTTGAGCCCCAGACGGTTCCAGAATCTATTTTGATGAAACTCAGCATGAAATAATTTTAAATTTAACGACTTCTGTGGCTCAGTGGTGAGCGCGTTGGTAGCTCAAGCCGGGGGTCGTGGATTCGAATCCTGCCAACAGAACAAAAAGTTTTCAAAGTTCCTGGGTCATTTGAGATTCGGGATGTGTATTAAATATGTGTATAATATAATAAAATCTTAAATAGGTATATGTATAGTATAAAAGTATTAAATATACTCGTATTTCCATTGTCCCGTAACACAAGTCCTTCAGGTACTTACCACGGAGCCAGACTGACGTGGTGTGAAGTGTCCATAGATATTATTATTAATAATTTGAGTCCGAAAGGTGGGTAGTATGACAAAAATTGTCTTCTATGCGAAATATTTACCAAGCGACTTTTTGTGCTAAATTGCTTAAGTTATTGCGGCAAAACATGTTGTGAATAATTGTGATAAAATGTTATATTAGCACTCACCTTGTTATAGTTGTAAGACATTTGTCAAGCTTTCCGATATTGTTCAGCAATTAGGCTGTCGTAAGTGTATCGAAGTATATGGGCGAACTATTAGTTTCGTCACATATTTCAAAAGGCTCGCCTTGATATGATTTTCATGCATCCGTGACGATGCATACCGTGGCCGACGACTGGGTTTTTTGTACCAGAATATGTACAATGTAGTCAAAGAAATTGAATCGCCGACTTACATTATGTTGGTTGGATGATGTTAATTCAATTGTAGGCTCGATTTATATAAGCGTCCGCGCGAATGAGCGTTTTGGTTGTTACACCACAAAATTAAAAGCAACTGCACTTTGGAACCATTTTTACGAAAAATGCGGAAACGTAGGAGCATGAAATTTCGCACAGTTTTGTTTATATGGAGAATCCTTCTCGCATCGAAATAATATTGTTTTAAAATTATGCTTTTATCACACATTATTTTAATAAATAAAACATTACGTACACACCACAATGCGCATACTACCATGTTTTGACTGACAACCACTATATATAATTCGGTGTATAACACCGAATTATATATAGTGGTAGGCAACATGTAGTTCAACATTCTGAAAATATTTAATTCAAATTTATTCAGAAATATTTTTTTTTATACTCCTTTGTTTATGGTTGAAGTCTGTTGTCAAATTAAAAATGGATTGTTGTTGTTTTTTATTAAATCTGAAATAGTCAATACTTTAAACGGGGAGCCAAAAGAAGAAGAAAATTAAATTTAAGGTTGAATTTCGACCATTGGGCGACCTCTAGTATTAAATAAATCGCTACATAATAAAATTGCTTGTATTCTCGCGGTGTAACGGCCAAACCGCTCATTCGCGCGGACGCATATATAAATCAAGCCTTAGGGTGGGTTGCACCAGAGGCGAAGTTATAGTTAAGGTTAAGGTTATCGTCAAATATGGCGTCCATTATGGACTTTTACTAGGAATTTAGCAGTTCATTTGACATTTTGTTATGGTTTAAGCTAAAGTTATAGTTAAAGTAAGTTGGTGCAACCCACCCTTAGTCTTCGGCTGTCGCCTAGCTTCTACCTACCTGACCTTCGTAGCAGAGCAAAGATTTTAATGATCACGATAGGCTACAATTACGATGAAAGTTCATACCATGCCCAGTCACTTAAAGGGCGTAGAAAGCAAATTGACGATTTTATAATTCCTTTTTATACTTGACTAGCTGTCCCGGTGAACTTCGTGTCACTTTAAAACCTTACCTGGACTTCTACGAATATTTTAAAATCAGCCCAATCCGTTCAGCCGTTTTCGAGTTTTAGCGCGACTAACACATTTGAAAATCCATTTTTATATATAAGATAAGATAATAATAAGCGGGGCCCGATTTATATTCTATGAGTACAGGCTACTTTAATATTGCCGCCCCCTCTAGGACGCCATAGAACGCTGCTGCCCATATGCCATGGTCTACCTATATTGCCTATACATGAATCCAGAGCTGATAATAAGCCACGAATAGTTTCATTTTTTAAACATAGATACTACACTATATTTACAAGGGTCTGTACTAGCGAAAAACGATATCTTAAAATTTTCTCGATAGAAAAAAAATCACAAAAATGCATCTAATTTTCCCATTTTTTCAATATATTTCCAAAATGGTGCATTCAACTGAGTCAATATTTTAATGTTGAATGTAAAATTCTATTGCCTATGGACTAGACTAGCGGAAAATTTTGTATAGTTATCGAGTTATTACGAAAATCTATTTTGGCATCGATTCCGCATTAAGAGTGAAGACACAAGGGCGATGTTTTTTTTTTTTGCTTTATTGGCCCCTTAAGACATCGTTATTACTTATTGCATAATTACCTACTTAAGGTTATCGCATTCTCTGTTAATTATAGTTACAAAATCTGAATAAAATTCAATGTCATTATCGTTTTCCGAAATGTGTAAATTAATTACTGTTTATGTTTAATATTGCAATAAAAATATTACAAAATACATTTAATTACAACTCTATACATCACAATAATTATCGTAAAGTCTAATATAATAGCAAATAGATATTTAGTGAGCTGTTAAATATTTTTAATGGGAGAGGGACATGACATTTATGTTATGATTGTGTTATGTGTTAAGATTTTGTTATGGAAAGTTGCTTGCTAATTTTTAATTGAATATAATAATTATTATATAATATGGATCTTAAAAAAATCCTTCAAACTACCACCCTTAGCCTGTAATATACATAATGCCAAAACAAAGAATCAAGAGTAAAATATCTAATATATAAATTCACGTCGTTCACTCCATTTCTATTCAATCAGGTAATCCACATACGAAATAAATTATTACACGACACTTGAGTAGATCGAATAAAGAATGAAATATGTAAGCGTCTGAAACTCAATTTAGATATTGAATGAATATAAATTATACAGCGCACCCGTAAATACGTCGAGCGAAGCCGCGCACGTAAGGACCTCCATTTCCTCTCGGAATCCATTCAGGAAGGCAGGGTACTTACGTCTCCTAATCGGACGCCTAAAATATTACCGGGCTAAAAACAGCACATTAAAAACGCTGCATATCTCGAATGGGTAATCTAATATTTTTCCCAATATTTAGCCTTTAGTACGAGTAATCGAGCGCTTGAGGTTAATTTGTATTTTTTGTACGATAAAATATCGTAAAATCGATGTATCGCTTAAAAGAATAGTAACTTAAAGCCCGTTTTCACGTTCAGATCATAAGCAACCATAGACGTATGCTCTACAATTTCGCAATCGCTGGATCCATGGTCCAATATTGAAACACTACATGATTTGCATAAAAGCGTAAGAGTTTTGTTAAACTGCTTTTTCTCTTGTTAGTTTTTGGAACATAGTTCCTTATCGCGCGTTGCGCCTTGGGCTAGACTGAAAAAGTTGTAACGACACTTTTTTGTTAGTAGGTACCTACCTGTAGTGTATATGTATGATGTATACCAGCTGTTTGACCGAGCTTTGCTCGGTATTCGATAAAACACGAATAAAAGGACATTTTCTAAAAATTATTCCTAGCTAGATCGATTTATTGCCCCCGAAACCCTCTATATACCAAATTTCATGAAAATCGTTGGAGCCGATTCCAAGATTCCAATTATAAATATATATATATATATATATATATATACAAGAATTGCTCGTTTAAAGATATAAGATACAGGTTTTTTTAACATAAGAAATAACTTCGTTCCATTCGGGTGTCCCTTGACACCTCTCAAGTTTTTTTCTATTGTTTTACGAAGGCCATACATCATAGAGCGTATACCAATATAGATTTTCGCTATTAATTTCCTTTCCAATAATTACAAATGTGACACACTAATTGTTCGAAATGAGCATAACATTGTTCGTAACGACCTTAATTATTTGTGACCTACGAGACTGGCCGTGCACAGAAACATTTACATATTCATATTATTAAATGCACAGACACTGTGCAGTGTACAGTCAACCAAAGTTTTAATCTCCTACGCTGTAGTTTTCGTATTTAAGGGCCCCACTGCGCGTATGAAGCTTACAGAACAAAGCTAAATTAATATCTTAAAAGATATTTTAAGTGTCCGCGAGCAAGAATTTTGTGCTAAGCAGAAACATTTCTTATATACTACGCTTATATAGGATTCTTTCTTGTTTATTACACGACGGGCGGAAAAGATTTATATATGAAAAAATGACTACTATGAGTCTATGACTTACTTTAATATTTCGCTGACTATACACTGAATAATGAATTCGCAATATAATATTCGCAATTGATGCTTCAGTTTGCAACGTTCAAGTTAATTTACCTGCATCATTACAACAACTATAATAATATTATAATGTGCAGTTTTCACACGTGAATTCAAAAATTTTCGACACTTCATATAATTTTTAGGGTTCCGTACCCAAAAGGTAAAAACGGGACCCTATTACTAAGACTTCGTTGTCTGTCCGTCTGTCTGTCTGTCTCCGGACTGTAACTCAAGAACGGCTATAGCTAGACTTCTGAAATTTTCACAGATTATGTATATCTGTTGCCACTATAACAGCAAATACTAAAATAAAATAAAGTTAATATTTAGGGGGGCTCCCATACAAGAAACGTGTTTTTTTTGCCTTTTTAGCTCGTAATCAATAATGGTAACAGCGAGGCACTTGAAATTTTTACAAAATCCTTAATTATATTTGCACTTTAAGAATTAATAATAAAATTATTATAAAGTAAATACTTATAGAGGCTCCAAACAAAAACACATTTTTTTTCGCTCTATACCGGTACGGAACCCTTGTACGCGAGTCCGACTCGCACTTGGCCGATTATTATTAAACTAGTATACCACATAATTTAAATGGCGAAAATGTTCAGGTTCTATAATTCAAATACTTGTGAACGTAGTATTAAAATTAAACATAATAATATTACTACACACTAGTGTAGTAATATTATTATGTTTAATTTTACACAAATAGGTAGCAAATATACTCTGAACATTTGCTAAGCTTTCGTAAAGAGCTTATATCAACACAAACCAAGATGCACGATTCCAAAGGATAACTAGAGTTTAACGGAGCGGAAACACCACGAGAAACTAAAGGTACGTTGGGGAGTTAGGAGACATAGAGGACGGAGGAGACGTAGGGGACAAAGGGGACGTAGAGGTATTAAACTGTACGAGGTAACATTTGTGAACATAGCATATTACCGTAACCGACTTTGAATCGTACAATAAATCTCACTACATGATATTCTAGCTTTACCGAGCAATTACGAGTAGACTGTGATGCTTTTGGTTTCGTGCAAGTATGAGTGGCTAGGTTTTCAAACTCTGAGCATTTCGCATCTTTAGGACATGACGAGGTCTGGTAGAGTTGCAATGGGTTCTATCGTACCCGCAAATTTGCCTTAAGCGATGAATGAAGCACCATGGGGTTTTAGTGGGTAGACTACAGGAGTCCCACATACCGCGGCCGATATCCCCAATAATAATAATAATAATATCACTCTCCATGACAAACAGAACAGAACCGTCTACTTCATAGATGTAGCCATACCTAACTCCCACAACCTCACTAGTACACACACAACCAAACTCACAAAATACACAGACTTGACAATAGAACTAAAAGCGCAATGGAGAGTAAGCACAGTTAAAACCATACCAATCATCATATCAACCACAGGCATCATACCTAAAACATTACACACATCACTCAAAACACTTAATATACATCCACTTACATACATAACCTTACAGAAAGCAGTCATCTTAAATACATGCCGAATTGTCCGAAACTTCTTATCCATCACTTAATTTCATATTTACTTGTAGTTGTTTGGCCACAAGCTCGCAACTACAGTAGCTACCCCGCAAGGGAGAAAAAGAAATTTAAAAAATACAAATAATAATAATATATAAATAACTTACCTGGTGTGTACTTGGCTTCGGCTCGTACATACCAGTTTGCCGGTGGAAACTGAGAAAATCTAAAATACCATACAATAATAATAATAAAAACTCTTTATTTCACACCAAAATACAGATACAATATGAAATATACTTTAACACATATTATACTTATTGATGTACAAAAGGCGAACTTATTGCTACTAAGCAATTTGCCGGGGATGCGTAAAGCATTTCCCCATGTTAAAAAAAAGGATATGACGAGGTGTTAAAGTTTTGAATGTGAGTTCTAAAATTTAACCCTGCAGTGCCGCTAGTGCTCATGATGCTATAATATCTGAACATAATGCCATTAATATCTGAATTTCTCTCCCTTTTTTTTAATAAGTAATTGAATATTTATTTACCTGTTATGATTCGTATTTTTAATTAAGTTTGGATAATTGAAATTGGTTTTACATCACGTTCCCTTAAGGTGAAGTCAAACGAGCGTAATTTTGTGAGTCGTGAGTCGCAAAATTTCTGCCGCGTAATATTTTATTTTATTTGGAAAACTTACAACTACTTAAAAATGGCTATAACAAAGATTATTATAAAGCTAAGAGCCAATTACAAGTTTCCACTAATAGATAAAAATACTAAAAAAAAAAGAGAGAAGTGAAAATCAATGTATACATACATTAGCTATACTTAACTTTAAACTTTATCAAAACAATGACACGGTTGACGTGGGAGAGCCATGCTTCGGCACGAATGGGCTGGCTCGACCGGAGAAATACCACGTCCTCACAGTAAACCGGCGTGAAACAGCGCTTCTGCTGTGTTTCGCCGAGTGAGTGAGTTTACCGGAGGCCCAATTCCCTACCCTTTTCCTTTCCCTACCCTCCCCTATTTCCTTCCGTACCCTCCCCTATTCCCATCCGTACCCTCCCCTATTCCCTTCCCTACCCTCCCCTATTACCCCTTAAAAGGCAGGCAACGCACCTGCAGCTCTTCTGAAGCTGCGAGTATCCATGGGCGACGGAAGTTGCTTTCCATCAGGTGACCCGTTTGCTCGTTTGCCCCCTTATTTCATAAAAAAAAATCTGGATGGTATGATTGACTATGGCTAAATAATAATAGTACAGTTGAGAAAAAAAAATATATAATATGCAAAAGTAGTTTTCTAATTTTAAAGGGTTTTAAAGAGAAAATATCTTCGAGTTGACTGTTAATAATAAAATTATTAAGTTGGGTGCTCGATCTACACATGAAAGAGTTGCGACGGTAAAAGGTGTTGTACGGTGGGACATATAGTGGAACAAATTTACGTATATATCGGATAGGGATATTAAAATTGTATTGTTTTATTAATATATTGATTTTCGTACAAATCATGACTCACAAAATTACGCTCGTGAGAATCAAACAGGAATTTTGTATGAAACTGAATGCAGCAGAATTTCTGCCAGCCGATATTCTGCGAGTCATAACTCACAAATTACGCTCGTTTGGCTTCACCCTTAAGCCGTTATTTCTTCGTGGAAAACTTCCGTGCCAAGGACAAGTGAGTGACAGCGGGCAATACTTGCAAAATAGAATTCGAAGATTTTGCGAAACTTTTCGTGACCATAAAGCCGCAGAGTTTCCGCGTGCGCCTGCGCAGGTAACGTTATAATTTTATGTCTCGAGCTACGTGACGAATCTTCAAAGCGGTGCGATTCAGGCCGAAGCCTACCGCTGCTGTGTTAAGAGGATACACCAGGGGCTAGAGAAATGAAAAAAAAGCACGTGTAATATCTATAGCTGTCTCCCTTACTTCAAGCCTATACCGCAGAACGCGATAGAGACAACTGCAGAAAATCCAGAAAATCAACGATTCGTTGTCCCCTGATTCCTTCTCCAAAACTTAACCGATTTAAGTACTTTTTTCATTAAAGATTAAAAAAAGGCTTGATCTGTGTTCCTATGTTTTGCTTTTTTTTGTATAATCTAGCCAAATCTGTTTTCTGGACGTTTGAACACAGCGGAAAATCTGGCCATTTTTTTGGGTTTTTGAACGTTCATATCTTATTTAATAATTAAATTATGAAAAAAAAAGAAAACATAGGGACATCGTATTAGTGGCCGTAGATATTCAGGAAAAAAATTATAACTCTACTAGCATTATCCAGGGAGGAAACAGGGGACAACGTTTGTATGGAAAAAAGGGCGGTGTGGACTCCTCTTAATCATCTCTGTAACCTCGTTACTAAAAAATACATAGCAAAAAATTTAAAGAAGATATTTTCTCTTATCTATACATCCTTACATATATCTATACATCTATACACATATAAATAAAATGGAGTGTCTGTTTGTAATATTGGAAGAACCGTTTTTAACTAAATGCATATGCATGTATATAGGGTACAGACACCAAAACAACATTTTTTACAATTTTTGTCTGTATGTCTGTCTGTCTGTCTGTCTGTTTGTTCCGGCTAATCTCTGAAATGGCTGGAGCGATTTTGACGGGACTTACTTAGGCATATAGCTGATGTAGTAAGGATTATCTTAGGCTACTTTTTAACCGACTTCCGAAAAGGAGGAGGATATATTATTTAACTTTTTTATAAATGAACCTTAAAGAGGGATTTTTTTTTCTCTTTTTTCACAATAAATTCATAAATTTTCCGAAAGGTTTCGTTAAATTAAAGTTAAGTTGTCATTTAATGTCTCAAAGTGTAGCCGTAACTCAAATATTGAAAACATCATATTACAGGCACAGATTATGGACCTTAAATAAAATTAAGAGTAAGGCTTAACTCTAAGGGTGGGTTGCACCAGTAGCCTTAGCACGGCTACCAGTAGAAATGCGAAAGTATGGACAAACTGTGGACATAAACTAAAGGTGCCGTTCCGATCTTTACCGCGGCCAATCGCGACCGACAAAAATTCAATTAAAATACCACTTTATGACAGACTATAGTATATGTCATAGAGTAGGATATTATTTGAATTTTTAGGACTATAGTCTGTCATAAAGTGGCATTTTAATTGAATTTTTGGGAACGAAAAAAGATCGGAACGCTACCTTTAGTTTATCTCCACAGTTTGTCCATACTTTCGCATTTCTACTGGTGGCCGTGCTAAGTCAACAGAGGTATAGTTATAGCTGTTAAGGTTAAGGTTATTGACAAATATGGCGTCTATTATGGACTTTTACTAATGATTTGACAGTTCATTTGACATTTGGTTAAAGTTAAAGTTATAAAGTTAAAGTAAGTTAGTGCAACCCACCCTAAGGCCCACTTGCGCCAGACTGGGTTAACACGCTTAACTCTGAGTTAAATTATACTTCGAATTTAAATTCACATCATATCTTGCACCACCAAGAGTTAGGAGTTAACCTCGAGTAAATTTTTTAAATTTTTAACCCACCGATGTCGGAGGGTTAAATCAACTAACTCTGGGTTAGTAATATCAAAACTGAGATTTTTCGGTTATGACTTATGTACTTTGTTGTGTTCAGTAATAGGTACCGGCACAGAATATATAATAGTAGTACCAAGTACCGGTTTTATTTTGTGTTTAACCATGATAAATGATCAGTGGTTGTTATCTGATGATGATGAAGAAATTATCGAATACATTAGTTCGGACTCGTATTACAGAAGGATTGTAGAACGGACCGATCTGTTTAGGGTCCCGTATTTACTCACAAAGAGACAAAGATTTCCTTCGAAGATTTCGCCTAGAAAAAGAAACTGTTCTCTTTTTATTAAATAAAATTGAAAATAATTGCAATATACAAATGAGCATAAAAAGTAATTCCCTACCAAAGTTTAATAATAATATCATTGGATTAGTGCGTCTTTAGTGAACTCCTTTATAAATAGGTAGACTAGATAAACATTGGACACAAGTGTTTCTTCCCAATTTTTATCATTTTCCGCTTAATTTATTTGCACAAAATATCACAATTCACAACACAATGCGACATAGAACCACGTGTCATTTCAAATCTGACATAAGGAGATAGCCTTATTTAAAGTACTGTGGAGCGAGAGAGAGCAGTACACTTAAATTATTCAGCATTCGCTCTATCATATTTGGCTGGGTGTAAAAAGAATGAATGAGAACATGACATAAGCCCGGGTTAGTTGACTCTGGGATAAATTCTTCTGGTGCAATAATATATAGTATGAGTTAAAAATTAAAAACGTTAACACTGAGTTATTAAGCCCCGGGTTATTTATTTAACTCAAAGTTTTGGCGCAAGTGGGCCTAAGTGAACAAAACTTAATGATAAAATAAAAAAATATGATATTCCATGAAATTAAAACAAACAAGATCTCAGCTAGGTTGTGTCAAAGTAAATTTTGATTTTATAGTACTATTCTGTCTAGTTCTTCGTTATAAATTAAAGAAGCGTTTTAATGATAAATGATCACCAATGACTCCAATTAATAATATTGGCGAAATAACTAACAAGGCATAAGATAACTATGAAATATTTTTGTACGTAACACATACTTATAACAGCCAAAATGTACAGTTGTATTTCAGGTTTTTAACAAGTTCTTGTTACTCTACTTGTATCAAGTTTCATAACATTTTCTGAGATCTTCTGACCACAAAACCGTTACTGAATTACTGACCTTTGCTCTTAATTTTGTGTAGTACGTGATAACATACAAAACTACGAAGCTGCTTTGGCGCGTGGACAAATTCAGAACTAGAATTTCTTCGTAATCTAAAATGTTACCTGCGAAATGGTTGTTTCAAACTCTACACTCTTTAACTTCAACTTGCATAATGTATTCAAAATTAAAACTCAAATTATTATAAAAGTTAAAATGTTCAGCAGCAACTTGGTACTTTTGTCATGACGTGAATACCGAGGTTTTTGGTATTTTTGTAAAGATGCCAGCTGTCAAGCGCCAAACCAGCGTTGTATGTCTATGATAACTTGTTAGTTAACAAGAATGTCGTGTGTTCACGATATGATCTACATACGGCATGTTATATTGCAATTCTTAGAAAATGTAAAGTTTTTATGTTTAGATGTAAGAATAATTTATAATCGTATCAAAAGTTTTGCTTCTAGAAATCAAAACTTTTGCCTATAGTATCAAATATTATTACAATACTACGAATTTCATTTTTAAATGCAGAAATAGTAATTGTAGAGGTGCGACAATCTAAATAGAATAATGCAGATTGTAGTTATTTTTGCGTTACGGTTTAGTAATGAAACTTCCATAGCCCTGTGACTACACAGGCATATTGCTTTCTATTATAATCAATTTTAATTATTATAGGTACCTCAAGATATTACTCAACATCTTAAGTACGAAGCAACTTATTATCAACTTGTCTTAAATTAATTACTTTTTGACGACCTCTGTGGCTCAGTTGGTGGGCTGTCGGTAGCTCAAGCCGGGGGTCGCGGGTTCGAATCCCGCCGACGGAACAAAAAGTTTTCAATGTTCCCGGGTCTGGATGTGTATTAAATATGTGTATGATATAATAAAAATCTTAAATATATGTATAGTATAAAAGTATTAAATATATTTCCGACGTCTGGTACCTGTAACACAAGTCCTTCAGGTACTTAGCACGAGGCCAGAGTCAGACTGACGTGGTGTGAAGTGTCCATAGATATTATTACTATTACTATTATTACTTTGGTTTATGACTGCAGGTTGATAATAAGCAAATTTTTGGATCACATAGGTACACACAATATATTTTTAACCGGATTCTAATCCATACTAATATTATAAATGCGAAAGAGTGTCTGTCTGACTATTCTTCATGCCTAAACCGCCGAACCGATTTTGCTGAAATTCGGTGTGGAGATACTTTGAGTTATGTTCCAGGTACTAAAATACTTTGAGTTATGTTCTTTACATAGGATAATTTTATCCCAAAAAGTACGGTTTCCGCACGATAAGCTTATTTTGGCGCAACGGAGTTACGGGCGTTGCGTCATAACTCATAGAGTTCTCTATTCCCTTTTTATCTAAAATGATAACTATACTATCTTCTGTTTTTTTTTTTTTTTTTTTTTTATGAAATAAGGGGGCAAACGAGCAAACGGGTCACCTGATGGAAAGCAACTTCCGTCGCCCATGGACACTCGCAGCATCAGAAGAGCTGCAAGTGCGTTGCCGGCCTTTTAAGAGGGAATAGGGTAATAGGGGAGGGTAGGCAAGGGACTGGAAGGGAAGGGAATAGTTGAGGGTAGGGAAGGGAATAGGGTAGGGGTTAGGGGATTGGGCCTCCGGTAAACTCACTCACTCGGCGAAACACAGCGCAAGCGCTGTTTCACGCCGGTTTTCTGTGAGAACGTGGTATATATCCGGTCGAGCCGGCCCATTCGTGCCGAAGCATGGCTCTCCCACGTATAAATGGACATGGAATAGAATATGGACCTGTTTTCGAGTCGTACTCTATCGCCGATTTCTTCGATATCAGATATTTAAAGACTTTCTACTCCAGTAACTACTAAAGTCCCAAGTTGTAAAATTATAAAAACATAATAATATATTATTTATTATTAATGACGACAAAACAAGTTACGAAAGCGACGCTATTATTTTCAGATTTCTATGTAATGAGGGCCATACAATTGTAGATGACTAGTTTTATAAACATTATAATATCAGAAACAGAAGAAGGACAAAAGTAAGATTTTATTTTTTATCTTATAAATAAAATTCTCGTGTCACAAAGTTAGGCCGCGTACTCCTCCGAAACGGCTTTACTGATTTTAACCAAATTTTATATGCATATTCAGTAGGTCTGAGAATCGGCTACTGGGTACTTTTTATATTGATAATTGCATTTGTTGAATAAATAATAGTAAATTATTACAACTCTAAACTGACGGCGACCATTGTTTGTGCGACGGTATAGCGATGGACGTTGCCATGGTGACATACTTATTTAGTCACTTCAATAAAATAATACGGGCGAATTACTTTATATGGCAAAGAAACGTTTGCCGGGACAGCTAGTATTTATATAATTGTCTCACTTTCCGTAACTACGAAAATGCGTGATTTTAATTAAAATGAAGTTATCAACGAAGTTGTTATCTGAGGACTGTGAGTTGTGACTTATCGTCACTAAAACACCTGCAAAGTAAACACACGAAGTTAAGGAAAACGCGTCCAATTAAAGATCTCTGTCCAGCCGAACTAAGCTTTACAAACTAAGTTACTCTACGATTACAACTGTGCGCACGTGATACATTGCGGCTTTCGTTCAGTAATAAAATTAGTCGCGGACGATTGAAAATCGATGTACAACATAGTGAAATGTGATAAGAGATTTTCGCGTAAATAGTATTGACCATAGCCTCGGTCAGTTCGCCGCAAACTGGTTTCATTATCAAAAGTCAATAACTTTCCGATGCATTCCGAGTCATGGCCAAGTGTACGTAATGATCTCAACCGCATTTGTGGCGATTCCGATGTTGACACCGGATTAAAGCCATAATTAGTATGTTCCGATCGTTTAGCTTAAATTGCTACGTTTTATGAGCTGCTCTAGAAATTTTCACGGCCAACTTTTTGTGCATTACATTTGTTGGCCTTGTCATTATCGTGGGTAAGGTGAAACACCCAATTATTATTATTCTTGGCGCTTTAAGAGACCTTTATTCGGAAAATCAAAACGATGATTTATTTCGAAACCAGTCGTGTAATTTGTTGAAAAAATTAGAATAATATCTTAATATAGTGGAAAAAGTGCACGAAAAATAGTGTCTTATTAGTGTTCAACATGAATGTCCACCAAGAACCGACAGTACAATCAATTACATACATAAATCAAAATCAATCAAAAAAGATATTGGCATTAGTACTTAGACTTTAAACAAAAATTTAGGGTGCCCATAATGGATTGACTACAACGAGGTAGTTTATATGACTAAAATTTATCTTTATTTATATAGAGCAAACTACCCTTAAGCAAACATCAGTAGGTATTATATATTTTATATACACTTGAACTGTAAAATTTGATACAGATGACTGACTGCTAACTAGTTATAGGTCATAAGAAGTATTATAAAATAGCTTATTCAATACTACTCAGGTAAATCGTAAATTGGACATGCGAATTTCGTGATAAAATATGAATCCATCCTTGTTGACTACGGAACCCTAAAAAGGATGAAAGTCGCAACCGACCAAAAGAAAGTTTACTTTTTAAATTTTGTTTATGGTAAAGCTTGAATCATTGATGATGTCTTATCCGTTTCTAGCTTGTGTCGAGGTATTGCTTTATAATATTACTAGCTGTTGCCCGCGACTTCGTCCGCGTGGACTTCAGTTTATAGTACTTTATAGCGCGCGATGTCAACAAAATTGGTGTCAAAAGCTTTTATAAAAAAACCCTGGTACCCCTTAAATCAATACAGCTGTGCAGTGTGCACACAATAAGTATTTCATTTTTTTATATTAAACTTTATATTTTATGCCAAATTTTAAAGCTTATTTAGCCCTCCGATTACACAACTTTACCCATAAACTATTTATCATTGATAGATTTAAGGTTACGTCACTGCACAGATAAAGTACTGAGTTATTTAATACCGTAGAATAGATATAACAATCGAAAAAAATCGAAACTTAAATGTAAGATGATACCACGTCTTATAGGAAGACTTTTGAGCAAGCGTTAGCGCGATGTAGAAGACGCACGGCGCCATCTATTATGAATTGTTGGAACTAACTTAATTTGAACAAATTTACGCATTTTCACCCCCTTACAACCCTTTTTTCCAGTAAAAAAAGTAGCCTATGTCCTTTCTCAGGCTTTAGACTATCTGTATACAAAATTTCATTACCATCGGTTCGGTAGTTTTGGCGTTTGGCGTGAAAGCGAGACTGACAGACAGACAGACAGACAGAGATACTTTTGGCGTTTGGCGTGAAAGCGAGACTGACAGACAAAGATACTTTCGCATTTATAATATTAATATAGATTATGTGCACACTGCACAGCTGTTTTTGGGTATTTTGATTAATTAAGGGCCGCGCTACACCGGAATGGCAGCGGCGAGGCGAGCACTTTCAGCGCTGCCATTCCGGTGTAACGCGGCCCTAAGAGGGGTACCACTTACCAGGGTTTTAAAAAGTTTTAAATTTGACACAAATTTTGTTGACACCGCGCGCTATAAACTAAAGTCCACGCGGACGAAGTCGCGGGCAACAGCTAGTTAGTTAATATTAACGTGTATAACAATCGAAAGAATCGTAAAACCTACCTCAACATGGTACCACCTCTTATAGAAATACGCATGAGCAAGCAATAGCGCGATCTAGGGGACTCTTGGCGCCATCTGTTTTGAGTTTTTTGGAACTAAGTTAATTTAACCAAATTTACGCATTTTCACCCCCTTACAACCCCTTTTTCCAGTTAAAAAGTAGCCTATGTCCTTTCTCAAGCTTTAGACTATCTGTGTACAAAATTTCATTACAATCGGTTCAGTAGTTTTGGCGCTGTTGTTTTTGAATTTGATGTCTAAGTTGGTAGGTGAGTTATTAGTTAACAACGTGTATAACAATTGAAAGAATCGAAAAATCTAGCTCAATATGGTACCACTTCTTATAGAAATACGTATGAGCAAGCAATAGCGCGATCTAGGGGACTCTTGGCGCCATCTGTTTTAAGTTTTTGGAACTAAGTTAATTTGACCAAATTTACGCATTTTCACCCCCTTACAACCCCTTTTTCCAGTTAAAAAGTAGCCTATGTCCTTTCTCAGGCTTTAGACTATCTGTGTACAAAATTTCATTACTATCGGTTCAGTAGTTTTGGCGTGAAAGCGAGACAGACAGACAGACAGACAGAGATACTTTCGCATTTATAATATTAGTATGGATTAAACATCATATTCTAACGTATTAAAAACTATAAACAAAAACATACTAACTAATAAGTATGATTAGTTCTATGTTACAATAAAGTAAAAAATAAAACGCCATCTGTTGAATCGTATTAGAACTAAAATGTTCATTCCATCGATATATTTCTGGATTTTTTATAATATTATACATAAAATATGTTTAAGATTTTTGAAATTTTATTTTAATACACATCCAAGACCCAGGAAAATTGAAAACTTTTTGTTCCGCCTGCGGGACTCGAACCCAGGACCCCCGGGATGAGCGCTGGCCACGCGCAATGCGAATTCATTTTCATCGAAATTTTCATGGAAATAAGATATTTTCCCACATCAAAATGTAGCCTATGTCCTTTCTCAGACTCTAGAATAACTGTATACAAAATTTCATTGCAATCGGTTCAGTAGTTTTGGCGTGAAAGTAAGACAGACAGACAGACAGACAGACAGACAGACAGACAGAGATACTTTCGCATTTATAATATTAGTATGGATAATATGTATAGCTGAATAGCTTTATGTATATTCGATGTAAATTACCGTTATGATAAAATATAATAATATCATTTTAATTTATCTTTCCAAGAAAGCAGAGGTGTTAAATTATTAGTTCCACGTAATCAGAATAATACTTGCCTGTCTCCTCAGAGAAAACACACTGCACATCTGCACCCGTAGCATGGCTACAGTAGAAATACGAAAGTATAGATAAACAGCGGAGATAAACTGAAGGTCGGCACCTTCAGATCACTTTATGACATAGACTATAGTCTATGTCATAAAGTGGCAATTTAATTGAATTTTTGTCGATCGCGTCTAGCTGCGGTAAAGATCGGAACAGCACCTTCAGTTTATCTCCGCTGTTTGTCTATACTTTTGTATTTCTACTGTAGCCATGCTACGGGTGCTGGGAGCAAAGACGTTGACTCCATTGCTCTCCAATAGATTAACAATTTTTTCGCAGGCATTACTATTACATAGCTTTTATCGCAGGATTTGTGCGCGGCGACCGAATCAAGAAATTCCGTAACGAAAGAAACCTAACACCCCCACTCCAACCGGAGTTGAGAGAGAGAGGCGTTGACTACTTCGGCACGGTGTTTATGTGCGTGTGACGTATGCGAATTATACATAATTGCATTCAGAGTTGATAAAAATGCTTTTCAATAGCTTTATCGCGACAATCCCCGAGTACAACACACGTTTTTTTGAGTCTTTATCGACACCTTTTTTTATCAAATAAGGGGGCAAACGAGCAAACGGGTCACCTAATGAAAAGCAACTTCCGTCGCCCATGGACACTCGCAGCATCGGAAGAGGAATAGGGTAGGGGATTGGGCCTCCGGTAAACTCACTCACTCGGCGAAACACAGCGCAAGCGCTGTTTCACGCCGGTTTTCTGTGAGAACGTGGTATTTCTCTGGTCGAGCCAGCCCATTCGTGCCGAAGCATGGCTCTCCCACGTTTGAAACACCTTTACCTCTACCTTTATGCTTTTTGAGATCAAGGGTTATTCCTTGATCTCGAAAAGTAGAAAGGAAGATAATGATGAATTATTAATACAGCTAACTTATTTTCTTATTATTTATTCCCAAATTACTAAGAAATATTTAAAATAAAATTCTCTAAAATATATTTTCTTTACGTATTTAGGAAACTGAGTAGAAGGCTTAAAATCTTAAGTGGCTAAGAGTCTTGCAACGCTCTAAATTTTCGCTTACCAAGACGTCTCTAGACAAGTCGTTGCCCCTAATTCTTTGATGTATAAAAATTAAGCGAAGAGAAAATGTTTTTAAGCCTTATACAAGAAAATGGAACAGTTTTCTGCTGGTTTTGTACAAAAATATTTCTGTACATAATGTTTGCTTTTAGTTAGGCCCTACCACATTATGATACTTACTACTTAGGCCGTAATAAAAAAGAACTTTCACATTTTGCACTAAGTGTTGATTAATTAGATAACTTATGAAGCTTTGATTAAATAAAACGAAGATTTCCGAGAATTAGCAGTTACTGCAATCGATGCCATGGAAACGTTGTCACTTGTCAAGCGCAATACGCTGGCCATGAACGATATACCTTCACACGTTCTTGCATTGCTCATTTTCTCTACCTACAAACCTTCCCACGATATAGAAAAGTAAGCTATACTTATACAACTCTATATCGATAAAATCTGTTTCAATGGTCACGCCACAAATCTATCAGCTGGCATCGAGAATAAATAGAAATGTCGTGAAGAAAATTATTGTAACAAAACTTAGGGAAATTATTTTTAACAAAAAATTAAAACCGACTTCCAAGGTAAAAACAATAATAACATCCATAATATGATATGAACTAAAAAGTATTAAATAAATTTTCCTATCTAACAGTGCATTTTTCTGAATTCGGCTAAAAATCAACTATTTCTGTACTCAAACTTCATCATTTTGAAGTCGGCATCACTTTTGTGAAAATGGGACCAAATTGGAGTGAAACCTTATACAACAAAAACAAAAATTTCGAAAATCGGTTCACAAACGGCGGAATAATCGTTGAACATACACAAATAAAAATAAAAAAATAAAAATATCCACAGCCGAACACATAACCTCCTCCTTTTTGGAAGTCGGTTAAAAATAAACGGCACCTTAGACGATGAATTTTACTGTGCAATATTATTGAAGGTTTAATATTGAACGCCTTTCAATCATATTGTCAAACAAGTTGTTCAATATTATTGTAGGTCTAGGGGCCCGCTAAGGCAAAATGCGTACTCGAATGTTAAATTAAAATTTAATTATGTAAAGGTCTTCGGCGTAGTCATGATTCGTGTCGCATAATTTTGGATAAAAATAGATGCGAGACGTAAGAATTTCCAGTCGCTTAAGATTCACCAGGGTGTTCGTACCGCTGAGCGGGAGCACGTACCCGTTGAACTAGAACTTATCAGATTATAGCGCACAAAAGCGTATGGAATAACCATTTAATACACCTCAAGAAAAAGCGAGGTGCAGAAATGAAGCAAGGGACACCTTTTTTGCACGGGGAAATACTTTTGATTGAGATTGGGGACATCGGCTGAGGTATGTGGGACTACCCACTAAAACCCCGGACGCGGGATCTACGTACTAAAACCCCGTGGTGCTCCACTCCCCGCTTAGGAAAAGCTCCAAGAACGATCAACCCATAATGGTTGTACCAGCCGTGGTTGTCCACGTCACCCAGGGATAAAGCAAAAAATCAAAAGCCACCAGTTTCCTGGTGCAACTAAAGCTTTGTTGCAGTAAACGGTTGTAGTAGGCAACATCTACAAAGGTATTTTTATTACGGATTGTGACGATCAAGCGTGTTAAGAAACTTAATAGCTATGTCCACACTACACTTTCGTCTTCAATTTTCGTCATCTTCTTTCATTCAACTTTCATTTTGGCGCATTGTATAATTGAATTCGTCAACGAACGCAACGCCAACATTGTCATTTTTGTTTTTTGGATACGGTCAGATGCGTCGCGGGCATGCCTCACGTTCGCTGTTGACTGCGCTATAACGCATGCTCTTGACGAACATAAAAAGGCATAGTGTGGACAAAGCTACTAGGAATCCCAAAGCAAAGTCAATTTTGTAATTTTGACTAATCAGAAGCCGTGTGGCGTCGGTAGGTAGACATTTAATAAGATTTTGGAGTTTTCCTACAATAAAACACCAAATTTTTAATAAATGTCTACCTACCGACGCCAAACGGTTGAACTGTTGAATCATTCAACAGAATCGACATACTATTATCTGATTCTTATTACACATTACCATCAATTAATTACATACTTTTTTTGTACATGATGTCGATCACTACTAATGATAGAAACCAGAAGCCCTGCCCCTAGGCGACCTGTGCTCAGAACGCACGAGATAATTACAACTGTCTATTAGTCTAAGCACATAATTAATATCAAGTAATTTCGCAGACGCTATCTAAATTAATTTTCATACTATTACGTCATAGCTTGGACAAGCTATAATGACGTCATTATCTGTAACAACCGATTTATAGTAAATATTGAAATGTTCGATACACAATGCGTTGCTTGCAGTTTAACCCGCAATATTGGTTTTTAGGAGTTCAACGACTTTTAAAAGAGTTCAACGCCTCCGTGGTCCAGTGGTTAAAAAGCGTGGTTCTTGACTCGGAGGTCGTGGGTTCGATCCCCGCGTTGGAAACATGTTATTTTATATATATTATATAGTTAGGACAATGCTGGCTGATCACCTGATTGTCTGACAAGTAAGATGATCCATGCGTCGGATGGGCATGTAAAAAGTCGGTCCTGCACCTGATCTCTCGCCCGTCGTGTCGTTCTTCCGTCCCACTGGGTTATGAGGGTAAAGTACTCCTGCGTAACTGGCCGGTGTCGGTGACGGTGGCCGCACCATGTGGGAGTTATTATAAAGAATTTACATAATATATCTCTAAATTAAGTATAATTGCGAAGTTGTTTAAGGCAGTGTAGTTTTCAGTAACAATTGGATTCGTTTACACTTAAGAATCTAATTTCGACTGAAAGCTATCATTCCGACTTTCGCTATCGGTCGCCACTCTCTCGTACTTGCTCATCACTTCCTGTACTACCAGAACATAACTTCGAAAGCTATAATTTATATTCACATTCATCCAGGCATAGAAATATGGAAATTCTTCCTCTTCAGAAATATAACGAGGATTTATTGAGTAATTCAGGGACCTTGTTAGCATTGATATGCAAATTGTCGGAGGTAGTTGTATAAAGTGGAGCGTCGCTACACTCGAGTGTCCCTATAGAACGTAACTTGGTCTTTAACTATTCCACAACTCCACTCCACCTTATTATAACCGTTCAATGCCTTCGAGCGCGCCATTAAATTCACGATATTCTTTGTTTTATTCTATTCTTATCTTCTAAGGAGGGAGATATTGGATCTTGAAATGAAATGAAAATATACATTATTGTGCACAATCAATGACATGAAATACAAATTAAAAGATATAAATATTAGGAAGAAAGCACACAAAGGCGGCCTTATTACTTAGCAGCAATCTCTTCCAGGCAACCTTTGAGCGAGAGGATTAGATTGCTGGATTTGGATATAGTGCTAAAAGTTTATTACTAAAATGCTAAGATAGTTATTAAGTGTTAGTGTAAAAAAAATACATAAACAATTAGAAAATTAGCCTGTGAATTAAATAATGAATATTCCCAATGTAATAAAAACTTTCCTAACACACGTTTCATACCTACAAAAATAATCGGCCAAGTGCGAGTTGGACTCGCCCACGAAGGGTTCCGTACCATTATAGAGCAAAAATAGTAAAAAATTGTGTTTTTTGTATGGGAGCCCCCTTAATTATATATTTTATTTAAATTTTATTAATAATTATTAAGTTATAAATACAGCTGAGTATTTTGTGTACATTTCAAGTGCCTACCTGTTGTCATCATTGATACCGAGCAAAAAAGTTTGAAAAATCACGTTTGTTGTATGGGAGCCCCCCTTAAATATTTAATTTATTTTGTATTTTTTGTTATAGTGGCAACAGAAATACATAATCTGTAAAAATTTCAAATCTCTAGCTATTACCGTTCTTGAGTTACAGCCTGGAGACAGACGGACAGACATCGAAGTCTCAGTAATAGGGTCCCGTTTTTACCCTTTGGGTACGAAACCCTAAAATTACTTCTATCTTGCAAGAACCTTTATAATCGTATCGAAATAGCAATGCATTAAGCACGCACTTATTCTATGATTTCTCAACGCAAATCGAATTATAATCCGATATAAGTCAGCGTGACCACGAGATTACAGAAATGCCCGATTTTATAATTTTATCTTTTTATAAGTATGCTGTAATGTCATTGAAATAACTGGATCCAAATCGGTCACCGATTGAGCCACGGCCCACCGCTGATCTTTTGGTATTATATATATTGGTATTGGTATTATATTATAGAGGTGTTTCATGCTAATTAAACTTAACTTTAATGAAAAGTTTCACAGTTGATGTGTAGGGCATTAAATGTCAAAATCTTCATTTAATTACAGCAATTAATATTCGTATCTGAATGCATTTAGCATTAATAAGTTCAGTAGTTGAGTACAGCTACGTATTGTCATTTCTTCTTCCTAATTTCTTCTGATTAATTTCGTTGTCGGTCTCAAGAAAGCTTTAGCATGTCCCTCGGGCCCTGAGATCATATCAAAGGGTTTTCTTGGTTGAATACCTTATACCGCTGTCGATCCTGGCGACACAGGACTCCTGTGACAGTAGATACAGTGGTGGGAATCTGTGGTGGGCCAAAGCCCAATTTAGCTACGTATTGTACTCATAACATGATATAATATTTCCCGCGATTTCGAACGGGCAAAATATGCTATTTTATCCTAATGACAAGTCTCTATGCATATAATATTTATTTCGATGATTTATATAGAAGCCAGTCGTGTTGTAATAATTAATGAATATGTTTGTTGTAATTAATGAATATCGTGGAAAAAGTGCACGTAATATTGGGTATAATTTTTTTTTCTATGCATATGGTTTTTTTCTCTGGTCTACAGCTCTACATCATGAAAATCGCTCCAGTTGTAAAACCCAGGATAAGGTTTCACGTTACTATGGGGGAGAGCTGTACCCTAACACCTACCACCCTAATGCCCTAAGGTCCTAGCCCTAACCATAGGTTTTTGTGATGTATAAATATATTTAATAAGTCCAGGAAACCTGCTACCATGAGACCTAAGGTACCAGGCGGATAGTTGAAGGGGATAAAGGATGGAAATGATTTTCTCACTGTCAATCACCCAGGCTCAGGTGACTGTGGTTAGGCTAAAGGTGTCTTGGCCACAGTGAGAGGTTGTCGGTAGGGATTTGGGAGTCGGTCGGAACACTTCCAGAGAGTAGCCCTGGACGAGTGTTTAAGGGTAGGAAATGGGAGATGAGTGAGACACAACTAGAAGTTGATATCTGATTTATTGCAACTAATTCTTACAATATATACTTCTTCACGTTTACGCACACAAATATTTACAAGTCTCCTAAACACAACACATAATATATGTACAAATTATGCTATTATTACAGTATATTAGTTACAGTTTAAAAAAGCCATGGAAAGTCAAATGTTAATCAATTTTAAGATAATTGGTCACGTACAAAATAATTAGTTGGGGCCGCAATAGAACGACACATCGTGACCTATTTCGTAAAGAAAGCCAATTACCGATAACGATTTCTTGTCACATGAAGGTTTGTCTGTCAAATCTAAATTAAATGTATAGTACTAAGTATATTATAATTAGTTAAAATTGAACGTACATTATAAAACAAAAGAAACTTAATAGACGTGTATTCTACAGAGTGTAACAAAACAAACTTAATAATAACATTTTAGGATGTGTAGGTATGTGTCCCTTATTATAAATAAATAAATAAAATTATAGAGTTCGTTGTGAAAGTAGTAGCGCTAAAACCGATTTTTTTTAAATTCGTATGAACAATTATAAAAAACAAGATCTTTAGTATTATTCTTAAGTATTATCACTTTGTTCTATTACAACCTGAATACATTGTAGTACATATAGAGCACATTTGATATTACCCAATACCCATACATTTTTGAAATGGAAATATAATCTACGCAACTACTGAGATTTTAGATATCAATTTTATGACTAGTTAATTTGGCTGCTTGTATTTTGTTGGCCACGTTCATTGTTAAGTGTAACTTACTGGTGACCCCAGGAGCACTTAGTCACAAATGACTAATATCCAGACTTACCTTATCCAAAACATTAATCTCACTTACACGCTAAATATTTCCTCGCTATGTTATTTACAACCCAACCCAAATTTGCGTCATTAGGTGCTAGTTACATTTTAGTTACAACGTACAACTAGACATAGTTTCAGCCTTACTGTACATAACTTTGCCTTTTATTTAAGCCCACCTTTTGCTGTGACGTAGTTCATATTAAATCCGTAACATACATCGATTTGATTTGATAAGAAAGTGAGTGTATGTTTATCCAATTACTTTCAACTTTTAAGCACAATAACAACAAAGAAAATCCCAGATGTATTATAGACTAGCCCTCTTATTAATAAACGCCCTATAAGCTTTGAATAGTTATACAGTGTTTTGTCTTCTTCAATCCAATTAAAAATTTCACTTGTGTGACAGGAACAAAACACTATATAACTATTCAAAGCTTATAGGGCGTTTATTAATAAGAGGGTAGGTCCATAGAGCGTGCTTGCATGCGCAAGCGCACGAGTAAAGCTGTAAAGATTTTGCCTACGTGATAGACTCTAGAAGTCTGTAGCCACTATCTAGGGAGAAGTTTCTGGAATAGTCATTACATGTATAATCTGCATTCTGCATATATCCAAATATATACAGAAGAAACTCAATACTCAGAGCTCGGCTCATCCTTAAGAATGCACCTGATCCTAACTTGACTATATATTTAAACCTAGATCACAAAATCTGTAAGGTCTAGAAAAGTGATTTTTTTACACAAGTAACTTCATTTCGTGGAGACTAAATTCTCAAGACGAAAACACGATTACTGAAAAAATGCTCGATAGTCTTTTTTTCACAAAAAACCTTGTTTTAGACACATTTTTGCTTGGATCTTCGAAGTTCGCTGTCTTTTCTTTAATGTTTTTTAATATCTAAAAAGGCATTGATAAAACCTAAAGTTGCTCAAAATACTTTTTTCATTATCATTATAGTTCGACTTTTATTCATAGTAAAACTAACTTGGCGATGATTCCGCGTCGTCCTTTTTCACCTGGCATATGAAAGACTGCCGTGAGTATGAAGATAGAAGGACGATGTTTGATTTTTTGGTTTAGTAGCCCTCTTAACAATGATCGTGTCTATGAGTTTCTGGATTTTTACTAGTTTATTTACTTGTTCCCTCCATTTTATCTATAATATAAAAATGAGTCGCTGAATGTGTTGCTAAGCGCAAAACTCGAGAAAGGTTGGACCGATTTCGCTAATTCTTTTTTTTAAATATTCCTTGAAGTACGAGGATGGTTCTTACGGAGAGAAAAATTCTAAAAAAAAATCATGAAAAAGTCTAAAAACAACACTTTTCTATACTCCCATACAAAAGATTTGTGATAATACTTAAAAGTCAAATATATAAAAATGGATTTTCAATTATGTTAGTAACGCTAAAACTCGAAAATGGCTGAACGGATTGGACTAATTTTAGTCTTAAAATATTCGTAGAAGTCCAGGGAATGTTTTAAAGTGACACGAAATTCACCGGGACAGCTAGTAGTTAATAGTTTTTTCTTTTTTCTGTACTTATTATACTTAGCTTTCAATTTACATTGCGCTATCAGCTTATCATACATCATACAACCATTAGCCAGGCGTGAGTGCTGCCCTTCATGACATATTCAGATGTCACGCCTATTGAAGTGAACTTGAGTGCGGACTCGAGCCACGACTCAAAACCGAATATCTCACGACGGTAATGCCTCAATAAGTCCAAGTGAAAGACTTAGGCGACTGTAATATTGTTTACTTAACATTCTCTAGCAACCGTGAGAAAGTTCATCAACATACAATAAATAATATTTGACAAAGTATACCTGTCCAATTTAATTAGGATTGTCATAAATATTTGTATGCATTTTATGTATTCTGGCAACGTCTAATTGGCCCACAATATCTAAATAGCTTGTTGTATAATTGCGCAATTTAAATAATGACTAATAAATAATTAACCTAACAGTCGTAACTTTCGATTGTTAACATTTTGCCATTCACCTTGACTGCGGCGAATGTTGTTAATTTATGTAGTACCAAATGGCTTTCGGTAATCGTTGTTTAAGCATGTTTTTACAGAAAACGCAAATACATATATCCAAATACTACAATAAAGGTGCCATGATTAATTATTATACTTATTACAAACTTACAAAAATTATGCATAGCAATTGTATTGTGTAAAAATGTCCCTATAAACTTGGAACAAGAGCATTATCCGCTCCCGCTTCGCTGATTCCGCTACTCGCTCGCACTCGGACCACGACTGGCGGTCACCTCACGACTACGGTCAAGCTCCAAGGTCCGTTACATAACTGCATTTCGCTACAATAATTGACACATGAATGTATTGTTGCCGACCACTCGATCATAACTCAAACAAAAGCGGTGCTAAAGGTGAACCAATTAAACGTTTTGAAATGCCATTAACTAATTGATAATTATACAATCGCTCAAAGGATTATTATCAGTAACACTGTCGCAGTTACAGTTAAGTTACACGTGATTAAAGGTTTTGTGATAATATAAAATAAGATATGAATATTTTAAGTCATAATTATTTTATCAAGATAACTTTTTAGTCAAGATATTCTGAAGTCTCGATAAGATTCTTATTATCCTACGCATAAATGGAGTTGATACTTACATTGTCGTTGAACTCGGCGCGAGGGTGGAAGCTTTACGTTTTCTTATTCTATTCCACTTAGCCTTTGTAGAAAGAAAGCTTGCAATTATTTCTTAAAGTATTTTAATATACAAATTTCTGGTGTCGCTTTTTTGCGTGAGTACTTGGAGCCAATTTAGTATCTAAACACACTGTGCCGAATTTCCGCGGCGGAAGTTCGGCTTGATTCCGCCTTCAATGTATTTTAAATAACCGATGACACACCGTGCCGAAATTCCGTTGCGTTATATTGTATGCGTTTGACATTGCTGACGTAATCATGCAGAATTTCCGCCGCGGAAATTCGGCATAGTATGTTTAGACACTTATTCGGAAACGAGACTAGTATAGGACGAAGCGAAGTCGACACTACGTCTTGTCATAACTAATATTAATTAACACGCTTTTATAAGCTTGGGCTGTATGTATGTGACGGAATCTTTTAAAACTTTGCATACGTATTAACAGATAATGACAATGCAATAATTTGTTAAAATTAAAAATAAAATAGGCCAAGTGCGAGTCAGACTCGCGCATGAAGGGTTCCGTACTGTTATAGCACTGCAAACATAGATTATGTTTTTGTATGGGAACCCCCTTATTTTTTTTTTTTTAATATTATAAAAATAGAGCAAAAAAGGCCCAAAAATCACGTTTGTTGTATGGGAGCCCCCTTTAAATATTAATTTTATGTTGTTTTTAGTATTTGTTGTTATAGCGGCAACAGATATACACAATCTGTGAAAATTTCAGAACTCTAGCCATAGCGGTTCTTGAGATACAGCTTGGAGACAGACAGACGGACAGACAGTCATCGAAGTCTTATGAATAGGGCCCGTTTTCACCCTTAGGGTACGAAACCATAAAAAGTGTTTATTTTTAAACTATTTTTATTAAAGACCGAATTTTGGAACTAATGAATTGTAAAGTATCACTTTCTATGTACTTTATAGACAGCGCGCTGCAGCGGGCCCATACAAAATTGAGACACTTACAAGATTGAGTGACAAAGTGATTCAAATGCCACAAGATCCTTCTAGGCTTGTACGCGACATTCTCTTTCCGTTTCAATTCGGTACTGTAATTTAATTCCTCACGGAAAAATCTTACGTTTAAATACAATATTTTACTTACCCTTATAAGTATGTAAGTACTATATATCAAAATCGGTTCCTGTCTATTGTATGTTACCAAATCTGACTTGAATAATATGCTAACCTATTCATACTATTATAATGAAATTGGTTCCAAATCATTTAGAGGTTTATTCATACTTCAAAGGCCTTCAATCCCAGAATTCAACAAAACGATTCCAATAGCATTCGGAATCGTGACTTTGTTGCAGAATTTGTTATTTTGTTGCTCTTTATATTGATTTGTTACATTGTTCGGTAATGATCTCAAGTGTACAGTCGGCAACTGGCTCGTTAGACCAAATTTGAACCTTAATTCCTTGCGATAAGATCGGAAAGTGATCTGTCGGCGACTGTATTATATACCGTTGGAATTAATAAGGCGCATTCAAATGTCACGGTATTTTGTTTTCATTGCCTTCGACGATATAGATCTATCGATCGTATCGATCGATCGAAACAATGGTATCGAATTGATACTCGATTTTTTGACCTAGGATTGTGTAATCGACATACTTTGTTTCGACCATGACCCTGAGGAGGCATAGTTGAACAAGTATGGAGTTCAGAATTTCTTAGTGCTATAAAAATAACAATAATTTCTTACATGTATTCGTATTATGACGTAAGCATCAGTAGACGGTTCGACGATCACTGGGTCAATTCAGACCGCAACGCGACGAGGCGAGGCGAGGCGCGGTGCGGCATAAATTTGTGTGGATTTGACAGATTTCAATTGCGTAAGACGTCTTGCAAATCTGTCAAATCCATATAAATTTAGAAATGCATCCAGGTGTCGCGTTGATCATGCGGCCTGAATCAACCCTTAGGGTCATTTCAGACCTCAACGCCACTCGTATTTATCCGTCTATTCATCTGTCTGTCTGTCTCCAGGCTCCAGGCACTTGAAAAATACACAAAATGCTCAGTTGTATTTATATTTTAATATTTAATAATAAAAAAATAAACTTAATAATTAGGGGGGCTTCTATACAAAAAACACTGGCTATTTTTGCTTTATAATGGTACAGAGTCCTACGTGCGCGAATTTAACTTGCACTTGGCCGATTTTTAATCTATATATTAATCCAAAAACTTTGTATCCCTTTTGACGAAAAATGGAGAAACGTAGGTGACTGAAATTTTGCACAGTTATAGATTATATTATGGTGAAGGAGTGCATCGAGCTAATATTATTTTGAAATTATGTTTTTATCATACATTTTTTTAACAAATAAAACATTACACACACTACAACACACACACTAGGAAAAATGACAGATTTTTGAGTGACAAGCCTATACATACGAATTATACTCTTTTATTTATGGTTGAAGTCTGTTGACAACAAGGTGACAATTAGAAAATGGATCAACAGTTTTTTTTATTAAATCTTAGATACAATTAGACAATGCTTACACGGCCAGTCTGAGATCAGCTGGGTCCCAGACACAAGAGTTGAAAAAAATATGATAAAGACAATATTTTTTTACAAAATATAGGTAGTAGAGGACTACTACCATTATTTTGTAAATAGAGGACATTAGGAAATGTCGTTGGGACTAAGGTCAAATTTCGACCATTGGGCGTTCTCTAGTAACAATAATTATTACTTAACATAATGATTGACAAAACAAAACCTTTAACCGTGTAATTGACACTTGTGTAGGAGATAATGTATCTGTCTCATTTCAAAACATTTTGAGTTATATTGACATAATATTGCTCGCAATAATGAACTCGGAGACAACCTTTTAGTTGCATAATCGATCGCGATACAATTAAAATCTAATATTTGACATTTCGAGTTCATTGTCAATCGACTACTGCCCTCTGGCGGTGGAATCAAGTATTTAGGTCGCCGCCTGCTCATTGTCTTACAAGCTTTTGTTATAGCCCAGAAGCCAGCGATAGCCAAACTTTCATCATTTAATAAAAGCTGAAAGTTTTCCTGCTAATGACCCCTATAGATCTAAGATCGACCTGCAAATATAGAGTTTCGATCGCCTAGTTCTATCTAACCTTCGATAAAATATAAAGCTGATTTTTTTTAAATCTTATTTTCTTCGGGATCAAAGCCTAATTAGGCACTTTTAGGGGTGTCTGGAAGTGGGAAGCAGCTGTCAAAAATTACCTACTCTATTACCCCCTAATGGTTGGACCCCGTGTGTCTAATTAATGGTATATTAGCGAGTCGTAAATATTTAAACCATAATACCTGTAACAATTACATCTAAATCGTTTCAGCATTTTAAGGGGAAGGAGGTAACAGACCGCCAGACTTTCGCATTTATAATATTAGTAAAGTTTTATAATATAATAGATACTAGTAAATAATATTTTTTGTAGATTGTGTAAATCTTGATATAGTTTTATTTGTAAAACAAATACCTCTTACACTTTGTACTATTTTATTATTTATTATGAACAAAATAGATAAAACACTATTTCATTAATCATTAATAATGCCAATAACTCGCCCACCAAAGGGCCAAAGCCACCTTATTAATTTCAATAGGACTGCCGATTCAATAATATTACATTTCAGACTATTCCTTTGAGACTCTGTAGACACTCACTACTTTCCCATTTGCCTACAGTGAATAAGTATTTACTTTTTTTTATGAAATAAGGGGGCAAACGAGCAAACTGGTCACCTGATGGAAAGCAACTTCCGTCGCCCATGGACACTCGCAGCATCAGAAGAGCTGCAGGTGCGTTGCCGGCCTTTTAAGAGAGAATAAAGGAGGGTAGGGATGGGAAAGGAAGGAAATAGGGGAGGGTAGGGAAGGGACTAGGGTAGGGGATTGGGCGTCCGGTAAACTCACTCACTCGGCGAAACACGGCGCAAGCGCTGTTTTACGCCGGTTTTCTCTGAGAACGTAGTATTTCTCCGGTCGAGCCGACACATTCGTGCCGAAGCATGGCTCTCCCACGTATAGCTTTAAATAACAAAACACTTTAAATAAGGGGCCATTATATTTGCAGCGTCTGCAATCGCTTCCTTCCAACAGATGATGTAAGACGAAAGCGCTTTTTATTAGCAACTAGCAGTTGCCCGCGACTTCGTCCGCGTTAGCATAGTAGATCACATCCCAAGTATTATTTATTGTACAAAAATATTCGATATACAGAATTGACTTTCCTATATGTTCCGCGCGGCTTCGCTTGCGTAATTTAGGAATTTCACGCAACCGTACATTTTGCAGCAAAAAATAGCCTATGTCCCTTCACGTGGTCTATTCTTCATGTTTGCCAAATAACATAAAAATTGCTCCAGTAGTTCATAAGATAATAAGCAATTCCCAGCATATAATTTCCCCCGTTTTTTCCACATTTTCATCTATTTCTTCGCTTTTATTAGTTTTAGCGTGATAAAATATAGCTTATAGCCTACCTTGATGAATGGGCTATTTAACATTGAAATAATTTTTCAAATCTGGTAAGTAGTTCCTGAGATTAGCGCGTTCAAATAGGTACTTTCATATAATTTCCCCCGTTTTTGCCACGTTTTCCTCTATTTCTTCACTCCTATTAGTTTTAGCGTGATAAAATATAGCCTTATAGCCTTACTCGATAAATGGGCTATCCAACAATAAAATAATTTTTCAAATCGGAACAGTAGTTCCTGAGATTAGCGCGTTCAAACAAACAAACAAACTCTTCCCAATTATAATATTAGTACTCGTATACGAGTAGATACACTGACAGAATTTTTCAAATCGGACCAGTAGTTCCTGAGCTTAGCGCGTTCAAATAAGCCCTTTCAAATAATTTCCCCCCGTTTTTTCCACATTTTCATCTATTTCTTCGTTCCTATTATATTTAGCGTGATAAAATATAGCCTATAGCCTTACTCGATAAATGGGCTATCCAACAGTAAAATAATTTTTCAAATCGGACCAGTAGTTCCTGAGATTAGCGCGTTCAAACAAACAAACTCTTCCCAATTATAATATTAAGTATAGATATCAACCCTAGGGCCTACAGGCTTTAAATTAAAATCTTCTTTAGCAGTATTGTGATTTTTTTAGAATGGGAAAATGTTAAATCAGAACACGTGATCTGATCGAAAATTCGTAAGGCGGAGGGAAACTAAATAATGTACCGGTTAAGTTATACCCTTTTTTTTAATATTAAGGGCCTGTTTCACCACTTCCTGATGAAGTGCCGAATAGGCTATCCACAAATTATTGACAGATTCTCCAAACTCTATCTATCAAGTAATGTGGTGGTGAAATGTTTTTCTTTCCACCGGTTCTTCCGGAAAGCAATCTGTTGTTCTTTTTTTGCTCTTAATATCCTACTTCCTACTAATATTATAAAGGCGATAGTTTGTTTGGATGTATGGATGTGTGGATGTGTGGATGTGTGGATGTGTGGATGTGTGGATGTATGGATGTTTGTTACTCTTTCACGCAAAAACTACTGAACGGATTTTAATGAAATTTTACAATAGTATAGCTTATACATCAGAATAACATATAGGCTACGAAAGTCGGTTAAAATTTAACCGAATTTCAAAATGGGGGAGGTGTTATGTTCGTTTTCTTATATTCAACGATTACTCCGCCGTTTGTTAACCGATTTTCAAAATTTTTCTTTTGGTATATAGGGTATCATCTCAATTTGGTATCATATTCACAAAAGTGGTGATCTGATGAAGGATCCATAATTAATCGAGGGATCTCCTCAAAACTTATAGGGAAACATGTGACTTCGTTTTCGTGAGAAGTATTCTAAGCATATGCTACCAACAAGTAAGATTTTGCACCGAGATATACCTGGTATACCGTGGTTCGGAAGGTGCTGAGAGAACTCCTGATTCTTTATAGATACAAGTTTGGGAGTTTCGGCGTTGTTTGAAGAACAGAAAGCATATGCTACTATGCAAATTACATTCATCATCATCCTTCATTATACCATTTCATAGTCTTTTAGATCGAGACTCGAGTTTGTCAAGCGATAATTAAAAAAAATCTATACCTACCTAATATTATAAACCTGAAGAGTATGTTTGCTTGAACGCGTCAATCTCAGGAACTACAGGTCCGATTTAAAAACTTATCTCAGTCTTAGATAGATCATTTATCCAGTAAGACTATAGGCTACATTATATTATCACGCTAAGGCTAATACGGCGAAGAAACTCAGGAAAATGTGGGAAAAACGGGGGAAATATTATTTATGGGAAAATGTACGGTTTCTGTAAAATTCCTAATTTACGCGGGCGAAGCCGCGCGGGACATCTAGTTAGAAATAAATTATTCTTATTTTCCTTAAAATATTAAATTTTTAAAACTGTATGTAAAAAGTTATAAGTTGGGTACCTACCTATATTCATTAGTTATTTGTACCTAATTAATGGTGAAACTAAATGATTAATGATACATCATGGATACAATAATCATCAATCATATTTTAATTTAGATTTCAGTTCCTCAAACTTTGTTTATTAATACTTCAAATATAATAAATCAAAATATTATATTATAACGGAATTACACACAACTTGAAAGTAAAAAAAAAATTACATAAAGATATTATATTTTATTGCGAGCAACTTCTAAAGAGTTGCTACAACAGCATTTAATACTTAGCATAATTTTATATTCTAAAATAAAATACTTATCCACAAAATTCAACTCAATTAAATTAAAAACATTATTTAAACTGTAGATATACTGAAAGATTCTTTTAGCAATTTTCTTTCCACCGTAGGCTGGCAAGTTATAGTATTCAGGGATTCAGCAAGCCCCAATGCTATACTGCATGACTGGTAAGACATATTTTGCAATACTTAAGGAGTGTATTTGGTACTCGATTCTGATTATAATTATGTTATAAAATCAGGTACTTAATTTCCGTTTAAATAAATGAATCATGAATCCTGAGTGAATTACGCGGCTAGGCAAGTAGGCATACTATGCGGCCGGCGCGGCGGCGTGCGCTATCAAAGAAACACCGCGCCGCTTCCCGCGCGCGGTGTCCATGCTTTGGGAAAATAATTATTTAACTTTAAGCTACATTTACTCAGTAATCAATTGATATGTTTTTATATTATTTTTTTCATCTAATATAATAGCCAAATATCACGTCGTCGAGTATTGAAAATGTCTCACCAGTCATATTTAATAATTTTCAGTTTTTGTGATGAAAAACCTGTAACATAAATAATAAACTGATTGTGAAAATAAAAACCATGTCATAAAACACGCGACGCGCCCGCGCCAACTCGATAAATTTCAATTTGACAAAGTTTCCGAATTTCACGGGTGAAAAATGTTTGACGTATGATGGGGGAGACGTGGCTCCGCTGTACCCGGCCGCGCCCCCGCGATAAACATCAATAATAATCTGTAACAACTTATCACATGATTGGCCAGAATTGACTTTATGTGACGCCAGCTTTTTCACCGTTTCTACGATACATTGCTTACAAAACTGTTGAAAATTAAATACACAAAGAAGCATAATATGAAGTTTTAAAAGCTACCATCCCTCGACAATTTATACACGGCTAAGATACGTTTTTATTTTACTTATATGTTTTTGCAATTTCATAATAACGTGTTATATGTATTAATTAAATAATATTTTATTGTAATCGCGCGTCGTAATCTGTAACGCAGCTGGATATCATTTCTTCACCCAACCTTGCACGTACACTATTTAACCTTTATGAACTAAATACTGAACATTTTGAATCGTCAAGTTTTGCATAATAATGGCACAATAAGTCGAATAAGAGTCTGTCCTTGTTACAAAACGTCGGGCAACACCTCTCCGAAGCCGCCCCCGGGCTCGTGGCTCATGAATTATTCGATTCTGCGATTTGTGACACTTCTATCCCGCTCCTCCCCTCTCCAACAAATTGGAGCCATAATAGGAAATTCTGTGAAAATCAAAATTTATTGCGTTATTACATCAAATGGAATATTGAAATAGACTTAGATGTTGAATAATATTTTCATGACAACAATCGACTATTAGGGCTCGATTAATTCGATTTCTAATATGGGTCAATTCAGACCGCAACGCGAGGCACAGGTTCATTAATTCTAAATTTGTTTTGAATTGATAGTCGCCGCTTAGACGGTCAAATTTTTATCAAACTGATCCATAAATCCGGTAAAGATTGACGAAAATTTGATCGTCTAACCCAGGATTGATGGATTGATCATATTTTTAATATGAACTTTTTATAAACATCAATATTGATGGTTATATCCGTCAATCAGATTGTTTTTTTTTTATGAAATTAGGGGGCAAACGAGCAAACGGGTGAACTGATGGAAAGCAACTTCCGTCGCCCATGGACACTCGCAGCATTAGAAGAGCTGCAGGTGCGTTGCCGGCCTTTTAAGGGGTAATAGGGGAGGGTAGGGAAGGGAATAGGGGAGGGTATGGAAGGGAATAGGGGAGGGTACGGAAGGGAATAGGGGAGGGTACGGAAGGAAATAGGGGAGGGTAGGGAAGGGAAAAGGATAGGGGATTGGGCCTCCGGTAAACTCACTCACTCGGCGAAACACAGTGGAAGCGCTGTTTCACGCCGGTTTTCTGTGAGGACGTGGTATTTCTCCGGTCGAGCCGGCCTATTCGTGCCGAAGCATGGCTCTCCCACGTCAAAAATCAGATCTGATGGATCAGATTGATGAAAATTTGACCGTCTAACCGGCGACATAGACTTTAATTATTGCGTGAGATGCAGGGCCCGAGCCCCGATCTAAGGGGGGGCGAGCCTGGCATTTGCCCAGAGCGGCAAAAAAAGGGGCGGCGAAATTGACTTATTATTCCTATCTTCCAACCTAGCCATCCACCACTTAAGTTTGAGAATTTTACCAGCTAAACCTTAAGCTTGCTAGTGGAAATATTTGAGTAGGTATTTTACTTAAATATTCCTACCATTTTCCCCCATCAAATATGTTTCCTGTATATGTAAAGGGCGGCGAAAATGATCTTTGCCTGGAGCGGCTTAATGGCTAGATCGGGTCCTGGTGAGATGTTATGCAAGTCTATCAAATTATGAATTCAATATAAATCGCGTCAAAATGTCCGATCGTAAAGATTGTTCCAGTGCAATAAATTCTTATTCCTCTACAAATGAAGAAGACGGAGTAAAAAAATTGTAGCATCGATACAAATGAAGCCGGGATGAAAATTAATTTTGCAACCGTCACCATGACGAGTGACGACTGGAGTGAGGGGGGAGATGTTCATTTTCCGTAATTCCAGAACGAGATCGTATTGACGTAGGCGCGAGGACCCTTAAGATACAAAGTTAAATAATCGTATGTGACTCCCGACGACACCAAAAGTCAATACTCTGAATTGACTTACAACGCGAACGCTTCAAATAATATATTAAATAATTTGGGATTACGACGTACCTTCACGCTAAGGGCGTGTGTGCACTACACGGAATTTTACCATCCGACGCGGCGCGGCGCGGCGTCCCGTAATTATATGGCAAACGTGAAAGTTATGAACGCCGGACGGTAAAATTCCGTGTAGTGCACAAACGCCCTTACACATACGCTTTGCTAAGGATATCTAAGAACCCTAATTGTATATACCTAAATGCAGGGTGTAACAAAACTAAGTGATAGTACTTTAGGCGGTGTGTGTGTGAGCTGCGGTAGGTTCTATCGTACCCGCAACACTGCCTTAAGCGATGAGTGGCGCACCATGGGGTTTTAGTCGGTAGTCTACAGGCCATTTAGCCGAAACTTTTTCATTTTCGCTTCGTTATAGAATCGCCGATCAAAATGTATGGAATTGACATAAGACGAGTCGAACGTCAAATACATATTAACGAACGCTTATGTCAATTCCGTACATTTTTATCGGCGATTCTATAACGAAGCAAAAACGAAAAGATTTTGGCGGGGCTAAAATGGTCACATTTAGCAATTCCTCTCAATCAATTCAGCAAATGAATTGTCAAAACTGTCAAACAGATAAATGTCAAATTAGTACGAATTACTAAATATAAATTGCAAGCAGACTTGCATTTTGCGTTTTTAAAATGATTCATCATAACATGATTCATAATATAATTCTTCAAAGCGACCATTTTAGCCCCGCAGGAGTCCCACATACCCCGGCCGATATCCCCGATTTGCCGGGGATGCGTAAAGCATTTCCTCGTGTTAAAAAAGGGGGGTGTATGTGTTCCTCACATAGAGTTTAATGTGAAAGTAGCAGCGCTGAAAAAGGATTTTTTTTTCTTGTGATTTGTATGGGCAAGCGCCCAAGCGAGCGTCATGAACTTTCCCATACTAAAGTAAAAAAGTTACTCTTTCAGCGCTGATACTTATACAGTGAACTCTGTATAACTATACATGCCCTAAAGTATTATCACTTAGTTTTGTTACACCTTGTTCATGTATAATATATAATAATTATATTATAACTAAACTTCTAATAAACTATCAATAAAATATGATTATAATTACAAAGTGGCTTTAAGAATTTTGACCAATCAGAAGTGAAACATGAGTTATAGAATAGAAAAAAGAATAGAAAGCGTTTATTTGCTTAAAATAAGGTATAATAATATATAATATTATGATGTTCGTCAAGTAAACTGCGGGGCTAAAATGGTCGCTTTGAAGAATCATGATATGTATCATATTATGATTCATTTTTCTAAAATAGCAAAATGCAACTTTGCTTTCAATTCATTTATGTATTTTTGTACTGACTTGACATTTGTCAGTTTGACAGTTCTGACAATTCATTTGCTGAATTGATTGAGAGGAATTGCTAAATTTGGCCATTTTAGCCCCGCAGTTCTCTTATTTTGCCTTTGAGTGGCGTGCAAATTTTCAAGTCGCTTAGAAGGTACAAGTTACAACTAAAATAATGAGATAATTAAATTCTCTTCACTAATTATTGTAGACAGCCACGTTATTTTGACTCTAATTTGAATCTGACACGATCAAACCTCTGAACGCGTTTAATAACTTTGATTTGGATGAATATCATACGACAAGCATATAAAATTATCGAGACTGCATCGAAACCATATCGATATTGTAGCATTATTTGATAAAAGCGAAGGTTTAACAGGTTTTTCTGTTGAACCTTTGTAAAATCGGAATAAGGGCTTAGTAAATAAAGCTGTTCTCGTAATTATTTCGTTACCGAGTAAAAGATAAAAGATTTACGTGAGTATTGTAAAATTCATGAAACTTATTATTTGAGCGAGCAGCTTCGGTTCTCTGAAACGGTTATTATAATACCTTTTGAACCTATTTATATAATATTATTATGTATTGATTACAATAAAAGCGCACGCTACGCAGAAAATATGCTATAATTTGTTTATCCGAAGATAACACATAAAGCTATTATAGCTAACGCACTTAATCCGGATTCGGATATTTCGCTACCCTGTCTTCCGTAAATCTCGGATTCGGATCGGATTCGGACCAGACGTACTACAAAATCTATCTATATAAATAAAAATTTATTTTAAATAAACCGATTTGGTTGATTGTCGTCTTAAATATTTCGTGGAAGTCCAGGGAAGGTTTATATTATGGGGGAGTGATACGAAGACTGAAGTTAACCGGGTCATCTAGTTTACGAAATATTAAAATTATTATCGAGCTCTTCTTTAAGGCATCCATTATACGCTCATGCAAGCGTCAGTCAATTCCGTCAATCATGGATTATGTTTGACTGATGGTGACTGATGGACTGACGAATGTATCCAGATTTTCGTCAATCAGCTTCATGCAACCGTCAGTCACGCTCTTACACGGTAGGTTACCCATCAGTCACAGTCATGACTGTGGTAAAACTGACAGCAAAACCTACCGTCTAATGGATGCCTTACCTACTAACGGTAGGAAAGACCAACTCAGCAAGACAAGAAGACTGTTCCTGTAACTTAACACTTAAGTTCACAATGCAGAAATAGATCTGAAAGGTCAAGAGCGATCTAGCCTAGAATCAATCAAGTATATGCCACGGACGCCTTTTCGTCGTTAAAGTTCAACACCACGTAAGTCAAAAATAGCAACTTTTTAGGAGAGAGAAAATTGTTTGAATTTTGTATAGATATTATATACCATAATGTAGATTTACTATTTAACTATTTTACGAGATTTTGTTGGCCGATACGTGTTCCTGATTGGCTAAAACGATACGTTTTCCGATTTTCTGACAAATTGTATAAAAATGTTGAAATAGGCCAAAAGTGGACGTGGGAGAGCCATGCTTCGGCACGAATGGGCCGGCTCGACCGGAGAAATACCACGGGCTCACAAAAAACCGGCATGAAACAGCGCTTGCGCTGTGTTTCGCCGAGTGAGTGAGTTTACCGGAGGCCCAATCCCCTACCCTTTTCTCTTCCCTACCCTCCCCTATTACCCTATTCCCTCTTAAAAGGCCGGGCAACGCACCTGCAGCTCTTCTGATGCTGCGAGTGCCCATGGGCGACGGAAGTTGTTTTTCATCACGTGTCCCGTTTGCCCGTTTGCCCCCTTATTTCATAAAAAAGTGACTTACGTGGTGTTAGAACTTTAATGACGTTTTTTCCCTACATAACATAACGTAACGTAACGTAATTCATATTTGAATAGCTAATGAGCTAAGCGAGTAACATAAGCATTTAAACTTAAGACGATTTTGTTTTGTTTGCAGGTTTTCCCGTCGTATCGGACCCAGAAGTACTACTTCAACTAACGTAAGCTTCAGTTGCTTTTTAAAGCTTTATGCAAATATGAAATATTTTATGTTTAACTTCTTTAAGTTTTCTATTTTATTTACTTAATATGATTTTGTTTCGTCTGTCTATCGCGAATGTTGGGTTTTTGGTTTTCGTATATCGCGGTATAATCGTGAACAAAATCTATAATGCTCGCTTTAAGTGACAATAATATCCCACGAAGCCATAAGCGATACATTCAAAGAACAGGACAAAAAGCACGTTCAATATGCCGCAATGTATTTTTAATCAGTATTTAAACGTTTCATTTAAGCCGGCGACCGCCGGATTTTATACCGATATTGGAGATTATAGTAGCCGGGACACGGCATAATTGCTATTATATATCAGGCGGTTAATGCTTTTGCTATAATGCAATTTCTGTATTGAAATTTAATGCGGCTGAAAATTATAATAATTACAATTTCGTTTTAATTTTAATCGTTTAGTTCTGTCAACTCAGTTTTTAGGGTTCCGTAGTCAACAAGGAACCCTTATAGTTTCGATCTGTCTGTCCGTCTGTCTGTCTATCTGTCCGTCTGTCCGTCCGTCTGTCCGTCCGTCCGTCTGTCTGTCCGCGGTTTTGCTCAGAGACTATAAGACCTACAAATCTGTAATTCGGCATGAATGCACATAATAATGATGCCGACAAAATGGTATATAAGATCTTAAAAATATATATTTTATTAAGGTACCTCCCCTACACATCAAGCGGGAATGATTTTTTTTTCGCGTCCACCGTGTGGGGTGTCGTTCGGTAGTTTTTTTAAATATTATGAGTATTCATAGATCGTTTTCTGATTTAGGGATCTATTTGTGAAATATGAAGTTTTAAAGTGGAAAAAATCATCCCCCTTCTACCAGCTAAACGGTTGCTTCAAAAAATGTGAAAAAATTCAGTAAAGTAGGAAATATGCTGAATTTAAAAGGAAAACTATCACGGCTAAGAAGACTTCATAAGTTATTGAGTAATAGTCGATAAACTAAAAAAAATGTATTTGAACGTAACTGAGATGATTGTTAGTAGTGTAAAACACGTTATAAATGTACATTCATTGACCATACAAACATTATCAAAAACTAGCGGTACTAGTGGTACCTATATTGCGCGTGGCCCGACACGCACTTGGCCGGTTTTTTAGGATTTCAGCGTATTCAAATAAAGATATTTTTATCTTGGCGAAAGCGTAATCAAGGTCTATATCTAAAACTCTGCGAAATATCCATCCATTATTCATCTATCTGTCGTGGATACTGAGCCAATTTTTTAGGGTTCCGTAGCCAAATGGCAAAAAACGGAACCCTTATAGATTCTTCATGTCTGTCTGTCTGCGGGGCTAAAATGGTCACATTTAGCAATTCCTCTCAAGCAATTCAGCAAATGAATTGTCAAAACTGTCAAACTGACAAATGTCAAATCAGTACAAAAATACAGAAATGAATTGCAAGCAGAGTTGCATTTTGCGATTTTAGAAAAATTAATCATATTATGATTCATGTCATGATTCTTCAAAGCAACCATTTTAGCCCCGCTGTCTGTCTGTCTATCCGTCCGTGTGTCACAGCCACTTTTCTTCGAAACTATAAGAGCTATACTATTGAAACTTGGTAAATAGATGTAGTCTGTGAACCCCATTAAGACTTTGATACAAAAATGGAAAAATTATAAAAAATTTTAGGGGTCCCCGTAGATACAACTGAAAAAAAAAAATTTTTTTCTAACCTATGCGTGTGGGGTATCTATGGATAGGTCTTCAAAAATCATATTGAGGTTTCTAATGTAATTTTTTTCTAACCTGAATAGTTTGCGAGAGACAATCTTCCAAAGTGGTAAAATGTGTGTCCCCCCCTCTAACTTCTAAAGTTAGAGGGGGGGGACACACATTATAAAAAAATATATGATGTATATTACTACAAAAACTACCACGAAAATTGGTTCGAACGAGATCTAGCCAGTAGTTTTTTTATACGTCATAAATAGTAAACCTTAATTTAACTTTCATGAAATCAACTTAAATATGAAAATAAATCAAAAACCTCTTAATTTCATAAAAACAAACCTTATTGCTGCTGCGGAACCCTTCATGGGCGAGTCCAACTCGCACTTGGCCGATTTTTTTTTTAATTTTCACAAATGCTGAAGAATACTGTAGTTTGTACTATTACCACCAAAAGTAAGTATCCCAAATTCCCAAACAACGACTACATTAGTGGGTAATAGGTATGGTAGGTAAGCATATTATGATTCACACAGAATATTCAAAGGCAATCAATTTTTTGATAGATTAACAATAATTATCCTGTCAGTCATTTATTTTACACCTACAATTTACAACTAATTCTTAGAAATGTTTTAGACAATATTATAATTAACGTTTTAACTTCAAAACAAATAGATTGAGCTGTCGTATCCACAATCGATTTAGAAGTTACCAGGGGAGTAAGAGATTGAGTAGTAGAAAAAATTTTGGAGGTGCATTTGGAAAAAATCAAAGACATAGGCTACGTTTTATGCCTCAAAAATAAACTGGATAAATAAATTTATCCAAACTGGATAAATTGGAAAATATATTTTCGTCCATACTAATAAAAAGTTTATGTGTTTTTACGCTGGTTTTATGGTTGCTGTTAAGCAACTGTTCCAACGAATCAGACAACGACAAACTATTCCTTCGTTACTAATAAAACTATTTAATAAAATGGAAATGTTATAGATACTTAACTATAATAATTCAAGGTCCGCTTTTTCGCCTTCGTCTCGTGACGTTTGTAATAATAATAATATTCCAGAGAACTGAGAAGTAGAACTCGTATTCGCTGTGTAAATATTTTTATTAGTAATCGGGAAGACGTCGACACAACACAGACCTTTATAATAGAAAGAGTATAATTAATATACATTTCTATACAAGTATGCCCAATCCCCTACCCTTTTCCCTTCCCTACCCTCTCCTATTTCCTTCCCTACCCTCCCCTATTCCCTCTTAAAAGGTCGGCAACGCACCTGCAGCTCTTCTGATGCTGAGTGTCCATGGGCGACGGAAGTTGCTTTCCATCAGGTGACCCGTTTGCTCGTTTGTCCCCTTATTTCATAAAAAAGTACATACACACAACAATTAATATACTTATATACATTATACAAGTCCCGTGCAGGCTGAGAGTGTCACGCGACAGCTGAATAATGATCCCGCTTGACATTTAATTTGAGATACAAAGCCTCTTTATGCTGTTTACCCTAATCCATTTATCGTGGGGCCGGGTCCTTATTTAATATTGACAGCAACCTTTCCAATTCGCGCGGCTTAATCACCCTAACTCGGGTCCTCCCCAAACAAAATGTCATTTTAGTTTATTTACATCTCGTCCACTTCATTTGTTGGAAATGGTTAAAGTCGGAACGACTTATAAACTAGATTAGGTAATAAAGTATAACAGGAAGCGCTATTGGTACAAAAACAAGGCCTCCGATGTGGATGATTAATATAGTATTTTCAGTGCGAATTACTCTTTGAATACTGTAGTGCCTGCAGCCTGGGACAAGATTTTAAGATGTCCACGCCCAACGGCAACTACGGCATTCTCGCAACATAGTCGGCCTAGTCCAGAGGAATGAACATATCAATACATCATGTATAATTTGCAAAACTAATGAGAAACTACGGAACCCTAAAAAACCGTATTGTTCTTACAAAAAAAACACAATTATTAATAGAGATGCTAGAGCTGCAGAACTAAACTAATAAGCAGCTTTTTGCTGATTACAGCCGTATCTTTCAAGTAATGACAAAATGGAAATGTTACCGAATTATGAAGTACTATCAGGTAAAAAGATAAGAAAGCGTAGGTAGGTGTTTACTGTGAAGTGTAGGTTTCTTTAATTAGGTATCATTTGATGGTAAATAAAAATGTTGTAGTGGTCGTTAATTTATTAGTTTTATTAGAAATAAAATTCTTCGAAAGCGATGTTGTTGTTATTTTTTTTGTATTTCATATTATTTTGTTCCACGCCGTAGCTTAGTCTACAGACGACGTCCACAAATCCGTTGCGCCAAAATTCGTTTATCACGTAGGAACCGTACCTTTTCCCGGGATCAAAAGTATCCTATGTCCATCCCCGGGGTATCCGCAAAATTCGTTCAGTGGTTTGGGCGTAAAGAGGAAACGGACAAATACAATTTCAAAAAAACAGAAAACAACATAACGCGCAATATACTATACCGCGGATAAACTAAAAACCCTCGTTGGAAGACCACCGCAGTACTGTCTTTGTGAAGACTTACACATCACATAGTGTGAAACACAAGCAATTAACGTCAGCCAAGAGGCGAACTTTGATTTCCGATTCGAGTTACGTGCGAAATCACTATTATCGACTCCGGAATTCACATGCGGTAGAGCTCCATGTAGAGACGTCATTCTCAATAAACTAGTATTCAGTACAAGCTTGATCAGGTTAAACCTGTATAGCCTACGTGTCGTTAGTCCTTAAATTAGGTTCAAATTTATAAAATATATTTGCCCAAAGTTTCCAGGCAAATATAATCAGATAAATTTAATAGAAAAAAAAACACTTAATTATTCGAAGTCTAAAGCAATCACAAAACATTTTGCAGACAACAAATATTTAAGTAGCATTCGAACATCTGAGGCCATCTAATATCAATCAGGGAGTGTTTATAACAACATTAGCGTCCCGATGCCGAGCACGTTAAGTTATAAACTACAGTACAAATGGCGCAAACGTTGTAACTTGGCCTAACTTATGTTGCGGACAGTTCGCTCTAATCAAGGGACGGGCCGCGCTTATTCACGACGGGCTGGTAATGACAGCTACATCTTCCAAGTTAATTCAATAGTTATTGTAGTAACGCAATTGTTTCAATGTTTCAACATAATGTCGTAATGATTTGATACTTTTAATAAAAATACAGATGGAAAGGATGCGACAAAACGCTCAACTAGCTCCAAAGATTCTACTTCAGTGAATCAAAACTCTGTTGCTACATGGCACCTGTTGGCTGTTGGAAGGTAGGAAAAAGTCGGAAAAATCATATTGATAGTCTTCCAAAAACTTGAGAGGTGTCAAGGGACACCCGAATGGAACGAAGTTATTTCTTATGTTCAATAAACCTGTATACAAAATAATATATAAATACACTCAAAAAATTATTAAAAATCGCCATCTATTGACGCCCAGGAAAACTAACAACGCGTCGGTTTATTCTCAAAAAATGCCATCTAGTTGACGCACAGGAATACTACCAACGCCCTCTGCCCCTACCATGTTGGTGTGGTTATGTGGTACTAGTATAAAAGTGTCGAGGTCAAATATCGTTCTGTCTAGCCTATCTAGCCTTTACGCCGAACGCGCGATAAGGAACTTCGTTAAAAACGAGTCTACTAAGCGACGGAAATATAATTATTATGTCGGGACCGCTCCCTAGCGCAAATGAAATATCGAAAACCCTCATTGATACTCATTACCAAATAGTGAGGTTGAAAAGGTTTTGAGCAACTGTACATCAACATCAATGCAGCACGCAGCCCATGTCCACTCGTCACATAAACCTTTCATCCTTTGACCCTCACACACATATGATGCATGCTTTGCATATAAATTGGGGGATTTTGCAATCCTTCTATTGTTCAGTGACTATGACGATCCTTGTGTTTTAAGTGAAATGTCATTGCCGAATCATTCAGCCAGAATAGTCAATACTTGCCTGCCTATTCACAGTCCGTTCGTGTGAAGTTCGTAATTAAAATTATTGTTTATATTGTAAGCGTCATTTACTAAATGTCTACAAAATGAAGCGACCGTATATTTGTATGATTGAGTTTAGATAATACATTGTATTATGAACCATAGACTCTATATCTTATAGTTATAATATATTATTTTAGTACATGACGAGTACGTTCTTGTAATATGAAACTGATCTAAGAATTGTTGTAAATAGTATCATCCACAAGAAATTTCATAAAGCAGTGTTTCGAAGCTGATACTCTATAGTGAAACTATCATGGTAGTGTTACGGTTTTCCTTGACCCGAACTCAACAAAAACTGTTGCAAATCGCTTCGTTACACAAATTATCACAGATAACAATCGCACTGCAATTATAATATACATATTTAAGCGAAGAAAAAATCTTGTTTGTTTAATATTGTTTCTTTTTACGGTAGTCGGTATTATAGTTTTTTTAGTAGTAAAACTTTTCTCTAAAGAGTGACTTACTGCTTACCTTAATGGGACGTTTTGAGATACTTACGAAATTACAAATAGAACTCTTAAAGTGATATTTTAAGTATCCTTAATAGATCACTTTAAGAATAGTTTTAACAAGACATTTCCAGCTAAGACATAATATTATTATACTTCTTATTTTATTAGTACTTGTACACAAACTTTTTAAGGATACGAGTTACGAGTTACGACGTGCATAATAAAAGCCTAAAAATATTCAATACAACTAGTATGTATGTAATATTTCCAGAACTGCCCAGTTTTCGTATATTATGTTAGTCTTAGATAATATATAACAGCCTCTGAACAAATATACAAGGTGCAAAAAAACAAGTTATTTGTAATTTGTATGAGCAAGCGGCCCAACGTCATGAATTTCTCCATACAAAAGTTAAAAAAGTTACTCTTTCAGCGCTGCTACTTTCACATTTAACTCTATACAGTGTGTAACAAAAATAAGTGATAATACTTTAGGGTGTGTACGTGTTCCTTGTAGAGAGTTCACTCTGAAAATAGCAGCTCTGAAAGACGAAACATTTTTTTTCACTTTTTTCACTTTTGTATGGGCAACGGCCTGAGCGTCGCGAGTTTCCCCATACAAAAGTGAAAAAAAATTTTGGTCTTTCAGCGCTGCTACTTTCACAGTGAAGTCTCTACGAGGAACACGTACACACCCTAAAGTATTATCACTTATTTTTGTTACACCCTGTATAGGGGTACCTATACACAGTACACACCCAAAAGCACTTAGTTTTGTTACACCCTGTATACAGTTAAAATGCGGCACGCCGGATCTGTCTTCGCCTGTACCCGAGTTGCGCCAACATAATGCAATAGGAAGCTCTCATTGAAATGTAAATTGTAGCATTAATCGCATCAAATCAATGTTCACAGCCGCGAAACTGCAACACCTTGAGAATAACTTTATATTTTAAGTGGTTCCGTTCAACGTAACAACTTTTAACATATATACGAAGGTAATACGAGGGGCCTTTAATGTATTCTCGGTATAGGTACGAAGGAAAAGGCGGAAAATTCTGAATTAATTTTATTTTTCTATATAGTCATCTTCATCTAGAAGCTGCCTCGGCAACTCGCGCATTGTGAACCGGTGCTTTGTTGAGGCATTGAGCATTTGAGCCCATCTTGCGCTGACCTTCGACAGGTTAAGATTGTCATGGAGGATGGTGTGAATGGTCCCAACTGATAGGTTATTCATCTCTGCGAACATTTTAATTTTAATACAGGCATCTTCAAGAACAATTTTCTCAACTTCTTTTACTTTTTCTTCTTTAGTGGCACTCACCGGCCCGCCCACGCGGGGGTCGTCTTCAATGCTTTCCCTTTTTTAAACTCACTTGACCACTTTTGAACTGTAGATAATGAAGAAACAGCGTCTTGATAAACTGTTACCAATTCGTCGTGGATCACTTTTTGAGTTTTGCCCTGCTTTGTAAGGAATTTAATCACTGCGCGGTGCTCGATTTTCGTCAACATTGTCCCGTCAGTCATTCTTGCTATGCTCAACTTGAGATTTCTAAATGACTAGTGATGATAAATGTTTGAATTTTTGTACTTATACCCTCAAATAATGTCATTACCTAATGTGATATAGTAGTGGACTCTATATAAGGAACATGTACACACCTTGTATATAATCAACTAGTTGACGCCCGCAACTCCGTTGTCCCACAATTCGTTAATCACTCAGGAACCGTACATTTTTCTTGGGTAAAAAATATCCTATATCCTTTCCCGGGACTCCAAGTATCTCCATTCCAAATGTTTGCCAAAAGGTTCATTGGTTTGGGCTTGAAGAGGTAACAGACAGACAGAGTGAACAGACACGTTTTGCATTTATAATATTAGTATGAAAGTATGGATAATTAATTCAAAACAAATATCTTCTGAACCCTACTCTCGTACTCGATACACTCGCTTGCCTTTGATTACGGTAAACATGGACGGAATAAAAGATTCCCTCGTTCTTAATTACTTTATTATCATATTATCTTATTCATTCCGAGTGATTACACGACTCGTATTACCCAATTATATAATTATACGAGCTTTTGCCCTCGGCTTCGCTCGCGTTAAGAAGTATTATTATATACAAACTTTCATCCCCTATTTGAACCCCTTGGGGTTGGAATTTATCAAAATCCTTTCTTAGCGGATGCCTACGTCATAACATCTACCTGCATGCCAAATTTCAGCCCGATACGTCCAGTGGTTTGGGCTGTGCGTTGATAGATCACTATGTCAATCAGTCAGTCAGTCACCTTTGAGTTTTGTATATATAGATGTAACAAAACAATGTGATAATACTTTTGGGACATGAGTTCAGTGCGAAAGTAGCAGCGTTTTAAGAGTAACTTTCTTTTTATTTTTGTATGGGCAATACCCAATTATATAATTATATTACCCAAGAGTTTGTATATCTGCTTATGCAGGATGTAACAAAACAAAAAAATACTTAGGACATGAGTCCCCCTTTTCAGTGCGAAAGTAGCAGCGCTTTAAGAGTAACTTTTTTTTATTTTTATGTATGGGCAAATTCATGACGCTCGCGCTGGAGCACTTGCCCATACATATCACACCCTGTATATTTTGTGTGTGCAACTTACTTTTTTTTATCTGAAAACTTTATTTACTACACAAAAGATACACATCATTAAAGTACGTAACAAACTTGCCTCATACACTTGTTTCAAATTCAAAATTAAAAATGTTTCACGACATTTGCGACGTTGCAATGTAAACCCACCCTAAGAATGCTCTAAGGCAGGGGTTCCCAAAGTGCGCGTCGCGGCGCCCTGTTGCGCCGTGGAAAGGCAGGAGAGGCGCCGCATCGTGACTCCTGAGTCGATCCTCCTGCCTCCATCATTATCAAAAACCACAAATATTATAACATTATTTTTTTATATTAATTATGTAAAGCAGATAGATGATTAAATATTTGTTAATTATCATTTACCTGCTTAAACTAACTATTTGAATCATTACAGGTGTTTATTTAAGTATATTTTTCTAATAGCTAGGTAGAGTAGGGCGCCATGACAAAATATTGCGACGTGTAACTGCGCCGCAGGCTGAAAAAGATTGGAAACCCCTGCTCTAAGGACTTGGATACAACTTACATCTACTGAGCTATCCCTACCGCCGAGTACTGTCTACTCGGTAAGTGTAATCAAGGCGTAATATAGAAACCAATTTAGCACATTACATCAACGACCAAAGAAGGTCCTCTTATCTGACACCATTAGCGTAATGACTAGCCATACTATCCTCAGACAATGCGGGTTGGGTAAGGAAGGGCACAGCATTAGCAATAGTCGTGAGAACTTCCCACAGACTGGCTTAACAGACTAATTACTGTATTAGTACTGCTGGTCTCTAACTTGAGTACTCCGGTTGTTAATTTGGTTAACTCATAACTGAAGACGTGACCGGATGAAATGGGTAACTAACATTTTACAACTTTACAACATAAGAGGAATTATTCTTTTTTTTTCCTTATAATTTGAACAAACCTCGTTACTTACTTACCTACTTCATCATCTGGCTAGTAATAATATTATATCTGGGTATACATATGGGATCTATCAGACATAGAGCGGTCACGTGGTCAAGCATTGAAACGGTCAGTTTTGCGTTATTTGTGTTATATTACGTTACATAGATATTAAACTCACACAGGGGGGCGTTCTGTAGCTCTACCATGAGTTTAAAGCTATAGTATTTATTGATACTCGATACCGACTACGTAAATATTTAGTATGGTGATTTTAGTTCTGCAAGTGACCGCTAGAGGCGCTGTAAAAAATATATATGTAGTCGGTAACGAATATCGATAAATACTATAGCTTAAACTCATGGTAGAGCTACTGACCGCGTCAGAATTTCTCCTTTGTGACTGAACGAACGTAGAATGCGAACGCAGAACGCTTCAACGCGTGACCGCTCTCTGTCTAATAAGTCCCTAAACTGCTCATTTTTTTTTATTTCAAATCATTTTCTCGATTCTAGAGCCTCCATTTATGCAAAAAAACGTTAATTTTCAAATTGTTAGTTACTCACTTCATTCACCTACGTCTTTATTACTGCCTGCGAAATTAGTGAACTATAAATGTCTGAAAGTACAGTTTTAAATCTACGCTAATGCTTCGGGAATTTTAGTGCTGGTTAATTTATTAGATAGGCTTCAAAACTTATGGGCCGAGTTTGATAAAATTCGTAGACGTAAAAATTAAAATGTTAATACAGTTATGTTTTCACAATTATTTCGAAAGAATAAGATATATCATCCTCGTAATGACCCCAGATTAAAAATGAAATTAACGTCGTATGTAAAAAAACTGTTATTAATACAATAGCTCTCAATTGCAACATTCGCGATTGTAATCGCACATTTTTATTTTTCCTTTTATATTATGTGAACATAATATATCATGGATACATATATCCTATTTATTACGAACGTGACACCTACACCATTATTTGTGAAATATTATTATTAGGCTGTCGAGTGTCGACGATGCTCCTACACTTCCAAAAATTACTCGCCTGCGAAACAATGTGAGAAAATTTTCAATGATTGTTTTATCTTCAAAACATTACATTATTGTTACTTACTGCCTACGGACATAACAGCTTTCTCGTTTTCGGGAAGTTTACTAGGCTAAATCTATATAATATAATAAAACTCAAAGGTGACTGACTGACTGATTGACATAGTGATCTATCAACGCACCGCCCAAACCACTGGACGGATCGGGCTGGGCATGCAGGTAGATGTTATGACGTAGGCATCCGCTAAGAAAGGATCTTGATATATATCTATCTGATCTATATGATAGAAGTATTATTATATACAAACTGTCATCCCCTATTTGTACCCCAAGGGGTACAAATAGGGGATGACAGTTTGTATATAATAATACTTCTTAACGCGAGCGAAGCCGCGGGCAAAAGCTCGTACCATAATATACAGGGTTAAATTTGTATAAAAAAACATATACATTAAATGAAAATTCTAGGCCCGAACGACATGGGCTGATCGTGCCCGGAACCATGCCTAAGCAAAAAGTGCTTAGGCATGGGTAGGCTTAGGCATGCCTACCCACTAAAACACCATGGTGTTTTAGTGGGTAGTACGGGGAGTGCCACATACCCCGGCCGATGTCCCCAATCCGCCGGGGATGCGCAAAGCAGCCCCAGGTAAAAAAAGACTCGAACGACATGTCATAATAAAGACGACGGTAGATAGTAAAAGGATAGTAAGGGAAATATAGAATTTAACTGTAAAATGTTATGAAGTTTTTTTTTTATCTGTGGAATAAACCGACAAAATTAGCATTATTAAAGTTGGCAATTGTCATGTGGAGTCAACTCGAAGAGCGTAGACAAAAGATACCTTATCCATTCACATCTTAATGTCTTCAGCAACCAGTTTAATAGTCATCTTCAACATAACAATACATATAAATGTAAATTGGAGTCGGACAAAATCAACAGTTTTATGACAAACTTTATAATTGCAGTGAATAAAAGGCGCCATTGAAAAACAAGTTTCTGATGTGTGTTTATTGTTTTAATCAATTTTTTTATAGTCCTCATTTTTAATTATTTGTAAAGTATGCAAATTCGTATTTCAGTGTTTTAAAGGGAAAGTTATTAGTTGGTATCTAAAGACTACTATACTATACTACATTAGATGGTTACTTACTACTACAACACTACAACAACAGTGGTCTAGTAGTAATAGTAAGTAATAGATGAATGCATAATATAATATTACTAGCGACCCCCCCGGCGTCGCACGGGTATAAAATATATAGCCACTGAAAAAATGATTAAAAGCGATAGCCTATTATGATCCTTCACGTGGTCTACTTCTTATCTGTGCCAAATAACATGAAAATTGCTCCAGTAGTTCGCGAGATAAGCCCTTTCAAATAATTTTCCCCGTTTTTTCCACATTCTTCTATTAGTCTTAGCGTGAAAAAATATAGCCTATAGCGTTTCTCGATAAATGGGCTATCACTGAAAGAATCATCAAATCCGTTGCGTACTTTTCAAGATTAAAGGGAACAAAGGGACATGAGGGAAAAAAGCGACTTTGTTTTATAATATGTATAGTCTATGTTGTATCGAAGAAATAGGTTTACAGGCAGATAGCAAACCTACGTCATTTATTCAGGTAATGTGAAGTCAGATTACTCAGATTCGTAATCTGTAAGCTCACAGCTGGGCTGGACATAACCCGACCGAATTACGCAAGTTCGCACTTCGCCTATGAACCAATTTTCCAGAAAAGCGGGAAGCCCCCGCAGAAACGAATAGTAGTCCGTTCAAAATTATTCTACCTCAAAGTTTCTCGATGACCCTTATGCCGTTAGCATAAAGGTTACGTCGGGGGCAACATAGCTGCAGTGGATCTCGCCAACGTATATCGAACAAATTACGGGAGTGCGAAATAATCTGGTGCATATCTGTCACGAATATCATCATTGGCATCACGTTTGCGATAGCGCAATCCAATTCCATCTATGCGTACGACAATGCCGTTTCGACATGTCCGACATTTCACCATTTTCATAGTTCGTCATGTTCTCGTGACGAGTGTTGACACGGCTGCGGCGAGAATGTGGATCGGGACTTGATGAGGAACAAATGACTGTTGATTTTATCGTGCCCACGTTTGCGCATTCACAACGCGGAGCACAGCGGGGAGTAAATTAACGTATCAAGCAGCAGTCGTCATTAAATCTATACTATACTAGCTATCCCGGTGAACTTCATGTCACATTAAAACCTTCCCTGGACTTCTACGAATATTTTAAGACTAAAATTAGCCCAATCCGTTTAGCCGTTTTCGAGTTTTAGCGTTACTAACACAATTGAAAATCCATTTTTATATATATATATATATATATATATATATATATATATATATATATATATATATATATATATATATATATATATATATATATATATATATATATATATATATATATATATATATATATATATATATATATATATATATATATATATATATATATATATATATATATATACTAGCTGTCCCGGTGAACTTCGTGTCACTTTAAAACCTTCACTGGACTTCTACGAATATTTTAAGACTAAAATCAGCCCAATCCGTTCAGCCGTTTTCAAGTTTTAGCGCGACGAACACATTTGAAAATCCATTTTTATATATAAGATATAGATAATATTATTTATACGGTAGGTCTACGTGGTAGAGCCATGCTTCGGCACGAATGGGTCGGCTCGACCGGAGACATACCACGGGCTCACAGAAAATCGGCGTGAAACAGCGCTTGCGCTGTGTTTCGCCGAGTGAGTGAGTTTATCGGAAGCCCAATTCCCTGCCCTTCCCTCCCCTACCCTGTAATCCTCCCTCTTAAAAGGCCGGCAACGCACCTGTAACTCTTCTGATGTTGCATGTGTCCATGAGCGACAGAAGTTGCTTTCCATCAGGTGACCGTTGCTCTTTTGCCCCCTTATTTCATTAAAAAAAAATGCGTAAAGTGTCTGTCTGTCTATCTCTTACCTTTTCATGCCTAATCCGCTGAACCGAATTGGGTATGGAGATACATGATTGAGCCCCGGGAAAGACTAAAATTTCATCCCGGTAAAAATGACGGTTCCCGCGCGATAGCCGAATTTCGCCGCAACGGAGTTGCGGGCGTCATTTAGTTACTACTTACTAATATATTATATTAGAGTGTCTGGTGTTAGGAACTGCACCTACTGTTATGTGCAGTATTTTTATTTCTTACTAGCTGTCCCGGCAAATTTTGTTTTGCCATAAAATGATTTTCCCTGTTTTCCTGCTTTTCTCTTGAAGTTTTTTCTGATTTTCTTTTCTATAGACCTCACGGAGCCCGAGACCTTTCCAACGAATGCAAATTCCTGGAAATCGGTTCGTGCGTTCTGGAGTTATAGCGTCAGGAAGGAAAACCTGACTTATTTTTATATATTATTAGATTACAGCGATAAAGAAGATAAGAAGAATAAGAGAAATAACAATCTAACAATAGATTGACGTTAATCATACAGAGAAAAGGTGGTAATGTGGCCCCTGCATATTGTATATTATACAACGTTGTCCAGTATAATTATGGTGAATCCCAATTGACCACGACCGACGACCAATATTTGCTATCGGGATAGTTACATTTAAAGGTAAGGGAAACTTGGGTATTTTGTATTTTATTGTAATAGAACTACACATTGCGCTCGTGGACAGGATAATGCATATCACGGGCGGTTCCCAAGCACCAAATTTATTTTTATGTATATTTTTATTGTTCGTGAGCACTGTCTCCCCGGGGCCCGTTTGTATGCGGTGGGGTAACACACGATTCACGAGTGCCACTAAAACAATTTGCTTTGAAATATTACAAATTGCCGCTTAAAATATTACATCCACATTTTATTATTCAAAAACTAGATGACCTGCCCTAGTAGACAAGTGGCAAGCGATTAGCATAAACGCTAACAAAATGTATGCGATTTGACGTAAGTCATCGCTTCGCTAGCGAATACTAATGTAAACTCCCATACGTTTTGTGGCGTTGGCGTTGGCGTTTACGATAATCGCTTGCTGCTTGTCTAGGCCCTCTGGTGTACTTTGTATCACTTTCCTCCTAATATAAATTTTCCCTGAACTTCCACGAACAAAATCGGTTCAGCCGTTCCCGAATTAATTCTTACAAGAATTATTTTTTATTTTATTATAGAATATAGATACAGAGTAGGTTACACTGAAATAATATTAATTAAGTAAATGCCAATATACATAAAGTTTATGTACTACTTTGTAATACGAAACTAAAAGGCTACTTAACAAATTAAGCCAAAAGTTTGAAGAAAATTTAAGTGAGATGGTGTTCTTTTGAAGCTCTGTGCTCATTCAGATTTTGTTGAGAGCAGACCATAAAGTTAATATACCTAGCGGAATAAAGAAACAAAGGCCTGAGCAAGCGAGATGTCACTATCAGTAACACTGCGTCATGCGTGGTAAAAAGAGACGTGTGATACAATATGACTGCAGCACTCTTTTTTTTGACGTCCAGTCGGCACGTGCCGCACGTTGACAATTTAATCTCATAGAATTCATGTTCAATCATGCTTATGTAAGTGTATACGTACACACATTTTTCACACAGATGAAAACCAATTTCGGTTTCGTTTGACAGATCGAAATTGTTGCTCTATTCCGCTAGGCATATTAACTTTATGGAGCAGACAGACGAGGGTACCTACCTAAGCAGGGAAGCACCAGAAATCCTACTATCTTTCCTACTAATATTATAAAGGTGAAAGTTAGTTTGGATGTATAGATGTACGAGTATGGATGTGTGGATGTATGGATGTTTGTTACTCTTTCACGCAAAAACTACTGAACGGATTTTAATGAAACTTAACAATAATATAGCTTATACATCAGAATAACACATAGGCTACAATTTTAACCGACTTTCAAAATGGGGGAGGTGTTATGTTCGTTTTTTTATGTTCAACGATTACACCGCCATTTGTTAACCGATTTTCAAAATTTTTCATTTGGTATATAGGGTATCATCCCAATTTGGTATTACATTCACAAAAGTGGTGATCTGATGAAGGATCCATAAGTAATCGAGGGAACTCCTCAAAACGTATAGGGAAACATATGGTGACTTCGGTTTCGTAAAAAGTATTCTAAGCATATGCTACCAACAAGTAAGATTTTGCACCGAGGTATACTTGGTATACCGTGGTTTGGAAGGTGCTGAGAGAACTCCTGATTCTTTATAAATACAAGTTTGGGAGTTTCGGCGTTGTTTTAAGAACGGAAAGCATATGCTACTATGCAAATTACATTCATCATCATCATCATCATTACTACCATATTATACCATGCATCGTCCCATGGTTATGACTTATGAGCCTATAATGACCCTGTTATTGGTACTTTTCATAGTCTTTTAGATCGAGACTCGAGTTTGTCAAGCGATAATTAAAAAAAATCTATACCTACCTAAACCTGAAGAGTATGTTTGCTTGAACGTGTTAATCTCAGGAACTACAGGTCCGATTTAAAAACTTATTTCAGTGTTAGATAGCTCATTTATCGAGTAAGACTATAGGCTAAATATTATCACGCTAAGACTAATACGACCGAAGAAACTCAGGAAAACGTGGGGAAAACGGAGGAAATATAAGAAATTACCAACTCCTGGAGCAATTTTTATGGCAATATTAAGCACAGATATAGAGTAGACCAAGTGCAGGGAGTAGAGACATAAGCTATTTTTTATGGGAAAATGTACGGTTTCTGTAAAATTCCTAATTTACGCGGTTGAAGCCGCGCGGGACATCTAGTACAATATATTCCCACAAACGCGTACCTAAAGCTTTGTATACTTCGACAATACAATATTAATGATAAATTAATTTATATCAATGTATATAATATTATTACTGACAGTTTCACTTAACTTGCGTCAATTTAAATGACAAACAATTATTTGAAGCCGCTTAATACCACTAAATAGTACGCCATAACGACATTATCACAATAAATTTTCCTGACAACCTCAACGAAATTCCTGGTTACGTGTGAACAATGAAAATACTCTATAATTTACATATATTATATCTATGCTAATATTATAAATGCGAAAGTATCTCTGTCTGTCTGTCTGTTTGTCTCGCTTTCACGCCAAAACTACTAAACCGATTGTAATGTACACAGATAGTCTAAAGCCTGAGAAAGGACAAAGGCTACTTTTTAACTGGAAAAAGGGCTTGTAAGGGTGTGAAAATGCGTAAATTTGTTCAAATTAAGTTAGTTCCAAAAATTTATAACAGATGGCTCTAAGAGTCATCTTTATCGCACAATCGCTTGCTCTTACGTGTTTCAATAAGAGGTGGTACCATCTCAAGTTACATTTTTCGATTCTGTTTTACACGCTTTAGTACTTTAGTACCTGGATGACCGAGCTTTGCTCGGTATAGCAAACACTCATTGCTTCGTGTTACTTAACAACGCCATCTGCTGGAATAGCTTTAGCTGTTGTTGTGTCGTTAAAGCAATTAGTTTGTCACAAAATAGTATTATTATTCGCCCATAGATGTCAGGAAGAGTCATATTTTTCAGTTTATCGATTATCGATAAAACACGAATAAAAAGACATTTTCCAAAAATTATTCCTAGCTATATATATATATATATATATATATATATATATATATATATATATATATAGAGTCGGCTCCAACGATTACTATATATATATATATATATATATAAATATATATAATAAATTATAGTTTATGGGTAAAGTTGTGTAGAAGTATGTTGTTGTCTAAATAAGCTTTAAAAGGCATAAATAAAATTTAATCAAAAATAATGAAATATTATGTGCACACTGCACAGCTGTTTTTGGGTATTGATGGAACGTAGTCGCGGGCAACAGCTAGTGTATATCCAAATGATAAACTACCGGAACCGCAGGATCGTACAATTTAATAAACATATAACATAATCTGTCGCTCAATTTTGTGATTAAAGCTGTCTTTATATTACCACTAGATGTTGCCCACACTTCGTGCGCATAAGTTCGATTATAGCGTGGGATTTGTACATTTTTCCGCAATAAAAACTATCATATATACATTCCCCGGCCTTAAACTATGTCCACACTCAGAAAAATCGGTTCAGTGGTTTAAGTGTGAAGCGACAGACAAACAGACACACCTTCGCTTCGCATATTGTATGAAATTATATTGATTCATGCTATAATACTTAAATTAATGACTAAGGGCTGGTTTACACGTATTAAGTAGATAAGTAGTAACTAAATTTTAACTTAATTTGAAGTGCCTGTCGGAAATGTGTCAAGTGACAAGCCCCGCCTGCCAACCTTACAGAAAATAGTCAAAATTCTAATTTCCTTGTTTAGTACTTAACTAAATTTTAACTTCCTACTTGCTACTAAATTTTGTGTTTACATGCAATAAATAACTTAAAATTTATTTAAAATTTAGTTAAATACTTATCTACCTAATACGTGTAAACCAGCCATAACGGCCGCACTTAGAGACATTAGAGATTACTTGATTAAACAATTTTGACAGATAATATATGAGACATTTTAATTGATATGTTTAAACGTCAATTTAATGAAGAGTTTGACAGATAATGTAAGGCGCTTCTGTCAAAATCTCTACTTATATTAAATTACAGTTAAGCAATTAATATTCTCTGAGACTCTGAGTGCAACAGCTGCATATTTGAAAAAATATATTCTCAAACTCTCTAAATTAGTTCTGTAGTGAATGTTCTAACAATATTACCATTAGATGTGTGCTCCGGTTCACAACCAGAAGCAGTACGAACTACGACGAACATAAACTAACACAGGCGCGCGCTATTGCTTAATAAATATTCCGTAATCCTATTGTAATTAAGGCGAAAATGAGCTCTGATAAAATTAAAGTGCTTTATTGTTATACATTTTACACAGCTGCTGCTAACACGCCTTTGTATATTATTATGGTTGGAATCTTTAGATATTGTAAATGAAATTGTGACTATTCAGCACGTAATGTATTACGACTATAAGGGCCTGTTTCACCACTTCCTGATAAGTGCCTGACATCCACCACTTAACTTGACAGATAGAGTATGGAGAATCTATCAAAAAAGTTGTGGATAGCCTATCCGGCACTTTATCACTAAGTGGTGAAAATGAAACAGGCTCTTATGTAACAGTTTTTAACAGTTGGGAACGTCCCTCGGAAACCTACGTTTTTAATGTGGTAGGTTATTTTATATTTTAAACAAATATTTTCAGAATGTCCACGTGCTAACCTACCGGCTACCACCGGTTCTTTAGCGAAAATGCTTTCAATTGGTAACATGAAATAAAATCCGGGATCTTTAGCGTAAATACCCTCAATTGGAAACATGCATTTACAAAACGAACGGAAAACTACGCTTGATAAGCAATCAATTACTTATTGATGTTCATTCACTGATCTTTTGCCGTGAACGAATGAATAGAATGTACGTTCATTCGTGCGTTTTGACATGAAAAGCTACAGCCTCTACTATGGACAAACTTTCTTTATGAAGCTTTATATTATGTACTTTTCTCTTTTACCCGTTAACATTTTAGCAACATATTATATACTTAGTTTAACTCAATATATTTTGTTATTTATCTATTTTAATTAAACCAGTAACAAGCTAAACCAAACCAATAATATCCAAGATTTCGTCGTGACTAGGTACTACAGCACTGGTAAGCTTCTTTTAAGTATAATAATTGAGTTATCACTTATTTCTTAACTCAAATTGCGGTACTCACAAAATAAATAGATCACAATAATGTAAGGGACCATCCATAAAATACGTTACACCGCACACGATTTTTATGTTTTTAGACCCACAAGAGGGAGGCCCTTGGGCCTTAACACAGGTGGTCACATATTTTGTAACATTTGTCACTCTCTAATATGACGTCACAAATTTATAATTTTACATCTAATGCTAAGTACTCATATACGGTTTTATCGAGCAATAACGTCGAGCAAAACCCGCGGCTCGCGATTTCGTCCACACATTCAGCATTGCTCGATAGTTTTATTCTAAATCGATATATTTAATTCCATCGAGCCGGCTCGATGCGAGCCTTCGAGCTGTGAGTTTTGCGGTCTACACAGTAATTATTACTCGATTTGGAGTTAAAGTATCGAGCAAAACCGCATGTGAGTACTTAGCATAAAAATTAAAACCACCTCAATATTATAAATTTCGCAATTCAAGTTATATAGCGATAATCTTGAGAAGTATTTATCCGATTTCGCTAATTCTTTTTTGGAAAATTAGAACATTTAAGATAACTTTAACGCCTTTAAATAGGATTGTTTCAAATAAAGTTTTAACAATTTAAACCTCATGACATGACAATGTCTATCGGGCCCGCTACTAGACGGTTAAAAATATTATTATAATAATATTATCACAGTGTAATAAATATATAAATATCTCATATCTTTAAACGAGCAATTCTTGTATATGGTTTCGGGGGCGATAAATCTATCTAGCTAGGAACCTTTTGTAGAAAATGTCATTTTATTCGTGTTTTATCGAATACCGAGCAAATCTCGGTCAAATAGCTAGGTGACAATATGAAGTACGGAATTTTAAGATCTTGGTAGCTGTAGGCACCCATTATTCGCGCTTCGTTCAGGACTTATTGCTTTAAAAAAAAAGTACCCATCGATTTTAAAGTGCCTGGAGTTTGATGAAAAGAGTGGTGCACTTATGCCGTCAAAATTGCGAGAACAATGCACGATTTTTGTCATAGCCTCGGTATATAGCTTCATCCAAGGGTACGGAGGAGCAAAATTTACTGTCCCTCTTTGTTCTACAGTTTCATAAGCGTGGCAGGGGTGCAATTCTAGTATAGCCGATTTCGGTCTATTTTTAAACTCTTTAACGATTGCTGGTCTAACCTAACCCGAGTTTGATTCTCAGTTAGTCTGGCTATTTGGGAAGTGTGCGTTCGCCTTCAGACTATCTAGCTATTCAGGCAGCCTAAATTCGATTTTCAGGGTGTTATGCCTATTTTGAAACCAAGATTCGAGTTATGAGAATTGGCCCCACAAAGCAAACTAATTTTCATGCGATATTGGACTTAACTTCGGTGTAACTTTTCGACAAAGTCAAAGTTGTAAGGAGTTAGGAATCACCGTTACTATTATCTCATTTCGAAGTTTGGCCCGATTGCGTGATTTAAGGATGATTTCCAAGTGATTAAGGAGTAAGTTTTGATTGTTTGCAAACATACTCATTGAAATCTAGATCAAACATCGCGTCGAATTCGATTGCCGTATACATCGAACATATTATTTGCATATAAATAATTGTTAATAAATATTATGTAGTAGGATATTATGTAGTACTACGTAATAAATATTATGTAGTAGGATCTTTTAATGCATCGTTTAATTATCTAATATATAAAATTCTCCTGTCACAGTTTTCGTTGCCATACTCCTCCGAAACGGCTTGACCGATTCTCATGAAATTTTGTGAGCATATTGAGCAGGTCTGAGAATCGGCCAACGTCTATTTTTCATGCCAAAAATTATATATGGCAAAACAACGTTTGCCGGGACAGCTAGTATATTATATTACTAAGTCTTATGGTAAGTTTAAAAAAGTAAAGCCATACAAGTTTTTGACGCCGGTTATTTGTTTAATTTAATTGACCAATATATATTTACTGTTTAGGTACTGCTGGCAATGATAACGAAGAAAGCAGCTTAAAAAACTGAATTGGTAAGTAAATAAATTTATTTATTTTATACAATTTACAATATAGCAGTAATAACCTAACCTAAAGCCAAAAGATGTGATGACTTTCGTGTGCAATTTCCTTGCCCCATATCACAAAAAGTTTTTCTTAACGTATACAAATTTTATCTTTTCTTGACAAAACTAAAAATTAGCTAGCAATAAGAATAAAGAACTGAAATTGTTCGCTTTAATCTACTTTATATTTTAATAATGCATGGAGTACTCTCGTGAGTCGTTCGCTAGCGAATGCATGTCTCCGAATAATAATATCATCAACGTACGCGTGACTACGAATAAGGATCCAAGTAAGCGGAGATCACTGTTCTGTAAGATTTATAATTCAAGCCCCTTTTAACTCTTAATTAAATGAGTATAGTGTTTAACCGAAGCTTCCATTACGGCCATCATTTGGCTTAAATATTCAATCAAATCAATTTATTCAGAGTTATTATTTTTTACAAAATTCCTTCTGAACTAATTAATTTCCTTCATAACTCCAACACCGATGTCGTCTGGAGCCGTAAACCAATACAAATTACGAAGAAAATCATTTTAAAATGCCCAAGTATGTGAGCAATAAACCATCAAAACAGGTGTTTTTGACAACCTTATCAGACAGGTATCATACTTAATATTCATCTTGTCAGCGGGGCTAAAATGGTAACTTTTAGCAATTCCTCTCAATCAATTCAGCGACATGGTTCATCTAATTCAGCGACGTGGTTCATCTAATTTTGTAAAATAACGTCCTACCTCAATGGTAATTCAATTCATTAGCAGATTCATAATTGAAACTGTATTGCCATTCTGAAAAACATAAAAACGAACATGACCGGTTTTTTTCTACATTTATTTATGATTTTATGAATGATCCACGAAATATTTGATATAATTGTTATATTTTATGTATTAAACTATACATTTATTGTATATTTGTTCATTAAAATCATTTTATAACTAAAAACAAAATGTTGTTTAATAATTTCACCATAATCTTCAAATATCGTTATATTTTCGTAACGTTACTGCCGCAAGGGCATTTATGCCCTTATAACAATATAAAAATTTAACCGATACTTGAAATTATTAATTATATGGAAACATAATAATTATGGTGATTTTGATTTAAAGAGAAGTATCCTAAGCATATGCTACCAAAAAGTAAGATTTTGCACCAAGGAATGCTATGGTTCAGAAGATACTAAGAGAACTCCGGATTCCTTATAGATAAAAGTTTGGGGGTTCCGGCGTTGTTTTATAAAGAAAGCATATTATTATGCTACTATGTAAATTACATTCATCATCATCATCATCACTACCATCACACCACAGACCAATTATACATAAGACTCTTGAATCCCATAAAAAAAAAGCCTGTCTGCAGTTTTTAGTTCTCATCTGAACGATAGATGACGTTGAGTGTATCAAATTAGCCTAACAAATAAAAAATGCAATAAATAAATGCACCATCTAGTAGACTATTTTTACAACACGTTCACAAACTGCAAAATTTTCCCAAAGATGTCGCTGATTAATTTTAATCGGAAATGACATTTATTAAAGCTTTCTTAACTCTTTTAGTTTTTGGCTCTTTTAAAATATCTATATTATTTATAAATATAGATACTAAAAAAAAATGTTTTTTTTTATTCCGTCGGCGGGATTCGAACCCGCGACTCCCGCCCGGCTTGAGCTACCAATGCGCTCATCCATCTGTTTTTCTGACATTATGTATTTCTATTGCCGCTATAATACTAAATACTAAAAACAAAATAAATTAAATATTTAAGGCGGGCTATATGTAGCTTCACTCTGCATCCTCTATCAGTTGTATCACGGGGAGTACTCTGAGGAATTGTTCGGAATCATACCTCCTGCAACTTTTCGCCATCGCCTCACGCGAAAAATATACTTACCATCCTCATCACCTTGATGAGTGGCAGTCTTCCACCGTGCATTTTTCGCGTAACTTTCTGCCGCGCACTGTAAAACTCTGGAACGAACTGTCACCAGAAGTATTTCCGGACTTATATGACCTGCAAACCTTCAAGAAGAGAGCGTATTCCCTCTTAAAAGGCCGGCAACGCACCTGCAGCTCTTCTGATGTTGCGAGTGTCCATGGGCGACGGTAGTTGCTTTCCATCAGGTAACTCACGACTCACAAAATTACGCTCGTTTGGCCTCACCCTAAGGGTTCCTTGTTGACTACGGAACCCTAAAATATGCGTCATGTCGAATTTTTTTTATGAAATAAGGGGGCAAACGAGCAAACGGGTCACGGCTCCGTGAGCCGTGACCCGTTTGCTTGCTTGCTTGCTTGTTTTGCCGTTTGCTTCACTGAATAATTAAATTAATCAACAATCTTGCGCGTAAATAAATTGTACGAGCACACCCGCGTGCACTGTGCAGTGTTCGCTGTAAATAAGAACAAGTATGACATGTCCGTGTTCGCGTGGAATGGCGCGTAATTTCAAACGCGGTACAAGACGGTAAGTATAGATGTCCGCATCTGGCACAGTAAAATTTAATACAGACAGACAGACGGCCTGACAGACCGAAACTGTAAGGGTTCCTTGTTGACTACGGAACCCTAAAAAGTAGGTAAGCACAAATCTTGCGCAAAAACTTTGGTGCTCGAAGTTGGGCTTTGAGTGAAATTTCGTGCGTCTACTAACATGAACGGAAGGTGTCGCGTCGAACTGGCATCATTGCATACCAAAAATTACCGTTAAAAATATCAGTATTAATAACGTTATTTTTATACCTAAAGGACATAGGTATCTAAAAATGTTACCCACAGACTTGTATGAATATTAACGAAATGTGTCGCGTCAAACTGGCAACGTCGCATATCAGATAATAACGATATTTTTACCGGTAATAATAACGGCATTTTTTAAACTATATTTAAATGTTATGTTACCTACTAGATATCGTTAAAAATATCGTTAAGCTACCCTTATAAAAATAACGGTACATAACGGTAATTTTTCTAGTAATCGATAACGTTATGAAGCCATGCTATATGCTGGCAACATTTTTTACTTTAGTCATGTTTGTATACAAACTTCAAAGTTGTGAATCCGACTTTGTAATTTTAAATTTCTTTAGATAAACAATTTTTATAATGTATTACGACATAAGAATAGTTCTAAGATCAAAGATGACGTTTATAGTAACATTTGATGATTCTGCTATTTGACAGAAAAACAATTCGGATTTATTGGACCATTTTTACGACTTTTCATAGAAAAATATCAAACAAATGAATTGCTTAGTACGAATCATTAAATGAATTGCACGTTAAGAGAAGTTTCAAAATGAATCGTAAATGATTCATTGTATGATTCAACTAAGCGACCATTTTAGCCCCGCAGTTCAAAAAGTGATTCATCCTGCCAACATTATTTTTTTATTTCAATGCTTAAAGCAAACCCACAACCAAGGATAGCCAAGCTTTAAACCGCTGGACGACATTTTTTAATGTAGGTAACATAACATTTAAATATATTTCAAAAAATGCCGTTATTATGAATATTATTTCAATTATCCTTGGTGCGAAAAATCTAAATAATAAAATAACAAAAAAAGGATATAGACGAACAGTCCATAGACGGCCACAATTTTATAATAAAAAAAAAACCGCTGGACGACGAAGGGCTTATGGGCATATAGATATGGAGTATAATCTACAAATTGAATAATCATTACTGATTTACAGAAGCAAGTTTCATTACGTATACAAAACATTATAATTGGTACTATAGTTATCACTGATTCGTACAATTTGCATATCTTAAATGGATTCACCGCGGCTGTCGACAGGGATATCGCAAGCAAATCGTGAAATCAGGAAAAGGAATATGCCACACAATACAATCCCGCTAAAGCTGAAGATCCTTTAATTTACATGTTTTCCGTAACCAAATATCGCTTTCGTCGTATCGCATTTCGTGGTTTCGTCTATAATTAGAGTTCGACGGCTCTTATAACTGTAGAGCTCGTCTAAATGTCGTATTACAGATACATTATTCATGAGGGGTTGCGGATCGCGGTATCTATTCATATCTGTTGACATTTTACTCGTCTGTGTATCCCTATTTTGTGTCGGGACAATGTGCGAGCAATTAATGCGCCTCGTATATTTTAGTTGTATTATCTATTCTGTGATTTTAGTGTTAGGGCTTACGCTTTTATTTATAAATCCTTCACAAATACTTACTTTTATTAAAATCTTAATCGTAATTAAAAAAATAGTCATAATATTAAGCATTATAAATTTTAAGTAAGATTTACTTGTGCAATGTTTTTTTTTTAATATTATTAATTTTTTTTATGAGAGAAGGGAGCAAACGGGTCACCTGATGGAAAGCAACTTCCGTCGCCCATGGAAACTCGCAGCATCAGAAGAGCTGCAGGTGCGTTGCCGGCCTTTTAAGAGGGAATAGGGTAATAGGGGAGGGTAGGGATGGGAAGGGAAGGGAATAGGGGAGGATAGGGAAGGGAATTGGGCCTCCGGTAAACTCACTCACTCGGCGAAACACAGCGCAAGTGCTGTTTCACGCCGGTTTTCTGTGAGAACGTGGTATTTCTCCGGTCGAGCCGGCCCATTCGTGCTGAAGCATGGCTCTCCCACGTATAATGTGAATTGGCCCTTAATGTGCAAACACGATACAAAGTGGGCAGGTGTCTTAAGCAGGCTAGGCTGAATGTCAATGTAAATTAATAAAGACTAGAGATCGCCCAATGGTCGAAATTCGACCTTAGTTTCAACGACATTAGGACTACTACATATATTTTGTAAAAAATATTGACTTTATCTTTTTTTTTCAACTCTTGTCTCTGGGACTTAGCTGATCTCAGACTGGCCGTGTAAGCATTGTTTAATAGTATCTTAGATTCAATAAAAAAAACTATAATCCATTTTCAATTTGTCATTAATTGTATAATTCGTATGTATAAGCTTGTGACTCAAAAATCTGTCATTTCTCATGTGTGTGTGTTGTAGTGTGTTTGATGTTTTATTTGTTAAGAAAATGTATGATAAAAGCATAATTTCAAAATAATATTAGTTCGATACACTCCTTCACCATATAAACTATAGCTGTGCGAAATTTCATGCACCTACGTTTCCCCATTTTTCGTAAAAAGGGTTACAAAGTTTTTCGTTCGCGTATTAATATTATGATATAACAAAATCTGTACCCATTTCACATATTTTATAATCTTTGAATCGTCAAGATCATCATTAATTAACGACAGATCGGCGATTAATTACATTATTTTTATACACATGTCAGTTATACAAGGAAAAGTCATTAAGCAAAATCATCGCTGACTTCAGCTATAGCTTCTTTTACGAAATGCACACAAATTATTGTTTTCCGTTGATGACTTTGAAAATTATAAAAATATGTACATAATATTATTGTACATATTTTGTTGGTATTTTCCAAAGTAATGAAATTAAGCATGATAGCGGTCGAAACAATACCATTTATTTAGTTTTAATACAGTCATTAAAATAGGTTGATATGAGTTAATACACAACAGAACAAAAGGGATGGGATACAAGTAGATCTAAAGTAAGGTTGGTGAGCCTAAAAAATGCCTATTTGTATAACAATCGCTTTATACCGCGCTTATCTAGAGTTAGGGTTGTAAACCATTCAGGATTTCCGGACTTATCCGGAATTCGTTGTAATTTGTTACATCCTTGATCCCGTATTTCCAAATGTATAAAATTACGGTTTCGTTCTAAGCATATTGGAGTTACAGGTCAATTTAAACGAAATATAAACTTCTTGATAAATTATATTATAGGTATTTATAAATTTTCAGTAATAAAAGAGCTTAAATTAAATGTTCATGAAATATTATCCGAAAACGTTGTTCTGAAAATATTTTATTAGAGCAATTTCATTGCAGTTACATATTTTTATATGCAGTTACATTAATTATTCATATTTTCCGCAATGCGCCCTGTGTCGTGGTCCGTGGACCGAATTTTAAAGCTTTGTTGAAAAAATTCCGTAGTGATTATCTAATCCCGTAACTGACCTCTGTCCTCTGAACTCATCGGCGATATCAAACATAATTGTCGTGTGTGGGGTATAATTTTATAATCTCCGGCACTTTTGAGGCTGCGTGTATAATTTGTAGTCTGTCACACGTCTGAGTCACGTATCACATTCGACCTTTGACCTCGGTACGGTAATGAGCGAGCTCAACCACGCGCTAAACAAATTAAAACCGAAATGATTGATCAGACAATTAGATTTGACGCCTTCGTTTTTGTAAACAAAGATTTGTAGCCTTGGCATATAAAATAAAAATACGAGACCGAAATTATATTACTTAGATCGTATCATTCCCGTGAAATCTAAAAGCAATATTTAATGGAACAGCCCTATCCACTGGCCGCAGTATAAAATATAAACAGAAGACTACATAACTACCTGAAAAATTTTATTCGGGATGTTGGACTGGATTTGTGACTCCGTATATGCTTAAGAGGAGTCCACACCGCCGTTTTTCCATACAAACGTTGTCCCCTGTTTCCTCCCTGGATAATGCCCGTAGAGTTATGATTTTTTTCCTGAATATCTATGGCCACTATTAGCATGTCCCTATGTTTTCTTTTATTTTCATAATTTTATTATTAAAAAAGATAAGAACGTCCAAAAACCCAAAAAAATGGCCAGATTTTCCTCTGTGTTCAAATACCCAGAAAACAAAACTGGCTCAAATATACAAAAAAAAATAAAACATAGGAACACAGCTCAAGCCTTGCTTTAATTCTTAATGAAAAAAGTACTTAAATCGGTTAAGTTTTGGAGAAGGAATCAGCGGACAACGAATCGAAGATTTTCTGTTCTTTTATTAGAACTTTTGTCGTATTGTCTCTATTGCGCTCTGCGGTGGGAGACTTGAGATTAGTGAGACAGCAATACATTTTCAAATACCTATTTTCAATTTCTCTCGCCCTTGGTGTATCCTCTTAATATCGCCGATATAATTTAATAGACTATTTTCTTTATCCCTTGAATTTTATCTTTGATATTAAAATTATGTTACTGTAACTGAAATAAGTTTTCTTATGTTAATGGAATCACCGTCTATAGATTTGAAATTTGAATAATGTTTCGGAATATCATGATTTCTACATTTCAACTGTATTTTCTTTCATAATGATTGTCCTTGTAATTGAATTTGAAAGTTTTATACAATACTACATTATATTTTCATTAAAGTTTTTGTTAATTCAAATTGTTAAGAGAAAACTTGACAAAATCGCACTAAACTTTCCAATAATGTGACTTTTTCTTGTAATTTGATCCGTACATTTACGAGTCTGGGATACTTCAAAGAAATGATCATAATATTGCAAAATACTTTAGACTCTCCGATAATGGTTTTTGCTAAAGTTGCAGGCTTTATTATTCTAAATCTACCCTCCAATAACTTACATACAGTACTACTTATTTATGTTTGTGTTATTATGTTCTTGACGTGTACTTTAGCAAACAATTTGAATGCCAGCTTTTTGTCGCATTCTCATCACGTCATATAATTCTCAAGTAAACGTTAATGCAAATTTTGAGTAAAAAGTCGTAACCTTGAAAATAGAATAACAAATAAGCGATTCGTGATGTATAATATTCGCACGTCTGCACATTTGACTGCACATTATAAATTACTAGCTATTTGACCGAGCTTTGCTTATTATATATATATATATATATATATATATATATATATATATATATATATATATATATATATATATATATATATATATATATATATATATATATATATATATACGTGGGAGAGCCATGCTTCGGCACGAATGGGCCGGCTCGACCGGATAAATACCACGTTCTCACAGAAAACCGGCGTGAAGCAGCGCTTGCGCTGTGTTTCGCCGAGTGAGTGAGTTTACCGGAGGCCCAATCCCCTACCCTATTCCCTTTCCTACCCTCCCCTATTCCCTTCCCTTCCCTACCCTCCCCTATTACCCTATTCCCTCTTAAAAGGCCGGCAACGCACATGCAGCTCTTCTGATGCTGCGAGTGTCCATGGGCGACGGAAGTTGCTTTCCATCAGGTGACCCGTTTGCTCGTTTGCCCCCTTATTTAATAAAAAAAAAAAAAAAAAAATATATATGTGGGATAATTATTAATTTAGTATCAACTTTTTAATTTGTATTCTATTGTCTATGTACAGCAGCCCGGATAGGTGATGATTTGGCAGAGGTGACACTTGTCAGATGTGAGTAGAGTTGTCAGGGGTAAAAGCAAGATGAATGAGATGTTTTGTTGGATTGTTATAGAAAAATAAAGTTAGTGAGAATTTAAAACGTTTTTGCATTGGATTGAGCCTCATCCCACATCTTTTTGGGGGCTCGTCCGGGATGGAGTAAAATCTGATGTGAAACGGAAGACGCAAGACGGATTAAGTTAGATACAGAATTCTATTAAAATGGTAGCTTTTGGGAATTTGGATTAAAGATTTATTCTTGAAGACGATAGACTAAATGACCCCAGATAAGCCATCATTTTGCACGACTACCAGAAGAAGAAGCAATTTAAAGAGAGATTCTAGTTTGAAGAGTTCTAGCTTTACTGTAACAATGCCGCCGAAAAAAGACGATAAACACGAAACCGAAGACGAAGAAGAAATAGAATGTGAGGTAACGATTTCGTTCAAGGATTTAGAAAAGTCTATGACTATTTTTACCGGAGATGACACCTATCCTATTGAGACTTTTATTGATGAGTTTGAAGATACTGCGCAGATTATGAAATGGACAAAAGTCGAAAAATTGATCTATGCGAAGCGACTGTTAGATGGAACAGCAAAGTTGTTTTTACGTTCTTTGGGAAGAGTTAAAGATTATTCCAGTCTTAAGAAGGCACTTAAAGAAGAGTTTGGACCAAAGATCAATAGTGCAGTAGTACATAAAAAGCTTGCTTCTCGTAAGATGAAAAATGACGAGACATATCAGCAGTACTTCTTGTCTATGAAAGAGTTGGCGCTTCACGGCAAGGTCGAAGATGCTGCTCTAATTGAGTATGTGATAGATGGTATTCGTGACCTGGATGCAAATAAAGTTATTTTATATGGCGCCTCGGATATCAAAGAATTTCGCAAAAAGTTGGAAATCTACAGCGAGTTCAAAAAGAAGATTTCTAATAAGCCTGCAAACTTTACTAGTGATGTCCAACCATCTAGAAACACATCATTTGGAAAGAAGAATCGCATCCATAGATGCTACAACTGCGGAGACGTAGATCATGTCTCATCCAACTGCTCAAAAGGAGTCAAGTGTTTTAAATGCAATGACTTTGGACATAAAGCTACTGAATGTTCCAAACCGGCGAAGACACTAAACATTCAAAGTAAAAACGATGACGAGAAAGTTCCTTACAAGAAGATAAAGATTAACGGCCAAGACGCTTTAGCTCTGATTGACACCGGAAGTGACATTAACCTTATTACGAAATCGCAATTCGAGAAAATTAAAGAAAATGTAAAAGACTACAAAAATAAAACAACGTGCATAGCTGGTATAGCAAAGAACGAAGTTTATACAGAAGGTATGTTTGTAGCTAATGTTCAGATTGATCAATGTTACGCAGATATCAAGTTTCACGTAGTCCAAGACAATGAGATACCAGTTAATATCATAATAGGTAATCCCATTTTACACGACTTTAAAGTTTGTTTTACTTCAGAAGGAATTTTTATGGAAAAGATTAGTCACCTTACGCTTTTAGTAGAAGAAAATGACAAAGACGATGCTGATAAGCAAATGGGTGAAACAGACAACGCTGCTGAGAAACTGGGCCAGCAAAAACGGGGTTCCGAAGATGAAGAGGACCTTGGAGAGCAGAATAAAAAAGATAAGGAAGAACGAGGTACAGTTGAGAGCACTGGAGGAAAAGAGATGGGTGCAAAAGAACAAGAGAAAGGGACAGACGATGGATCGGATGGTAAAGATAAAAAGAAACAGAAAGATATCAACGAAATGGAGGATGATAATGACGGTGAAACAGAAACGGAAAATCTATTCGACATTGACGTCATGAAAGATGACAAACCTGAAGAACAAGACGATAAAAATGAAGAAGACAAAGAAAAAGACAACAAGAACGGTTTAGAAGTTTCCAGTGATGAAGAAGATGGTGGTGATAATACAGAACAGCAGGATAACGAAAATCAAGAAGCAGAAGACGGCCCAGAGAAAGAATCTAAAGATGAAGCGGAAAATAAGGATGAAGAAGGTAACAATGAGAATATTGCACTTTATACGATAACTACCGGAAAGCCAAGAGGCAATGGACAAGTAGAGCGCATACGCCAAATCATTATAGCTGTATTAAGCAAACTAAGTGCTGATGACCCTAATAAGTGGTATCGCCATGTCTCTAACGTTCAAAGATGTCTAAATGGAACATACCAAAAAGCCATTAAAACGACGCCGTTTGAGTTACCTTTTGGTACCAAAATGAAGGATAAAGATATAGAACTCCAAAAGTTGATAGATGAAGAAGAGATAGAAATTTTCAACGAAAAAAGACAAGTACTTAGACAGAAAACCAAAGAATCTATAAGAAAAATACAGGAAGAGAATGTGAAATCATATAATAAGAAGCGAAAGAAAGCCAACGTTTATAAACCAAGCTACTTAGTCGCGATAAAGAGAACCCAAGGAAGTAAACTATTACCCAAATACTTAGGACCTTACGAGATTATTAAAGGTAACAAAAACGATCGCTATTCTGTAAGAAAGGTTGGCAATGGCGAAGGTCCGTTTAATACAACTTCTTTATCTGATTTCATGAAGCCCTGGGTCGCACAGGAAGATGATTCATCTGAGGCAGATGAATAGCAGGATGACCGTGTGGGATAATTATTAATTTAGTATTAACTTTTTAATTTGTATTCTATAGTCTATGTACAGCAGCCCGGATAGGTGATGATTTGGCAGAGGTGACACTTGTCAGATGTGAGTAGAGTTGTCAGGGGTAAAAGCAAGATGAATGAGATGTTTTGTTGGATTGTTATAGAAAAATAAAGTTAGTGAGAATTTAAAACGTTTTTGCATTGGATTGAGCCTCATCCCACATATATATATATATATATATATATATATATATATATATATATATATATATATATATATATATATATATATATATATATATATATATATATATATATATATATATATATATATATATATATATATAATAAGCAAAGCTCGGTATATATATATATATATATATATACACTACTATTATAAAGAGGAAAGATTTGATTGTTTGTTTGTCTTGAATAGGCTCCGAAACTACTGGACCGATTTGAAAGATTCTTTTACCATTGGAATCCTACATTAATTCTGCTGAACATAGGCTAAATTTTATTTTGGAAAAAAATAGGTTGGAAAAAAATAGGGTTACGTAAGATATTTGGGATTTTCGGACGCAAGGTGTAAAAAATCAACCAGAAATGTTACTTTTTTCGCGTACGCTGCCTAAACTATAAAAGATAGAACCATAAAATGTTCTAAGCAATTGTAGATCTTTTAAATATCTACAAAAAAGTCCACGACACACTATACCTATCTATGTTGAGTGAGGCGCAATAACCATTTCTTTATTAAAAAATCTTGAAATTTTTTTGGACTACATTTAAATGCCTTTATTTTACTCGTGGCATTAATTCTTATCAAAATAAATTATTTCATTACTAAGTACAGTTAATGTAGATAATATTTGGTCTTTGAATGATTAAAATTGGACGTTTGGTTATGGCGAAAATAAAATATTACGATTTCTTCATTAATTCATTAATTCATTTCGTTTAGTGTAAACCATTTCTATGTTCTGCTTAACATAAAGATTGAGTAAGAAATAAAGGTTGAAAAAAAAAATTTAAAAATCAATGTCCACCCGTGCGAAGCCGGGGCGGGCCGCTAGTATATATATATATATATATATATATATATATATATATATATATATATATATATATATATATATACAAGAGTTGCTCGTTTAAAGATATAAGATAATAATTATTGTCAATCAAAATCTTGACCGATGACCTTACCAAGTGTATTACCTTTTGTATTAGTTCCTAAGATTATCATCAAATATGACCATATCCTTTGATACCAAGAAGATGGGTGATTTAATATTAGAATATTTAGGATATATTATGAACGTTTAGTTTTTCTTTTATGGTCTAACTTTTATTTGGTGTTTAGTTGTACAGATTACAGGCTAGAATCTGACTTGGTGTTTTTGCTCGTACAAACTATATTTAAGAGGAGTCCACACCGCGATTTTTTCCATACAAACGTTGTCCCCTGTTTCCTCCCTGGATAATGCTAGTAAAGTTATAATTTTTTTCCTGAATATCTACGGCTACTAATACAATGTCCCTTTGTTTTCTTTTTTTTTCATAATTTAATTATTAAATAAGATATGAACGTTCAAAAACCCAAAAAAATGGCCAGATTTTCCGCTGTGTTCAAACGTCCAGAAAACAGATTTGGCTAGATTATACAAAAAAAAGCAAAACATAGGAACACAGCTCAAGCCTTTCTTTAATCTTTAGTGAAAAAAGTACTTAAATCGGTTAAGTTTTGGAGAAGGAATCAGGGGATAACGAATCGTTGATTTTCTGGATTTTCTGCAGTTGTCTCTATCGCGTTCTGCGGTATAGGCTTGAGGTAAGGGAGACAGCTATAGATATTACACGTACTTTTTTTAAGGGGTTCCGTAGCCAAATGGCAAAAACGGAACCCTTATAGATTCGTCATGTCTGTCTGTCTGTCTGTCTGTCTGTCTGTCTGTACGTCCGTATGTCACAGCCACTTTTCTCCGAAACTATAAGAGCTATACTATTGAAACTTGGTAAGTAGATGTAGTCTATGAACCGCTTTAAGATTTTGATACAAAATTGGAAAAATTATTGAAAATTTTAGGGATCCCCATAGATACAACTGAAACAAAAAAAAATTCATCTAACCTATGCGTGTGGGGTATCTATGGATAGGTCTTCAAAAATCATATTAAGGTTTCTACTGTCATTTTTTTAAAACCTGAATAGTTTGCGAGAGAGACTCTTCCAAAGTGGAAAAATGTGTGTCCCCCCCCCCCCTCTAACTTCTAAAGTAGGGGCATGATAAGTCTAAAAAATATATATGATGTACATTACTATAAAACCTACCACGAAAATTGGTTCGAACGAGATCTAGCCAGTAGTTTTTTTATACGTCATAAATGGTAAACCTTAATTTAACTTTCATTAAATCAACTGAAATATGAAAATAAATTAAAAACCTCTTAATTTCATAAAAATAAACCTTATTGCTGCTGCGGAACCCTTCATGGGCGAGTCCAACTCGCACTTGGCCGGTTTTTATTCATTTCTCTAGCCCCTGGTGTATCCTCTTAACATAAGAACTAGACGCTTGTAATCAGTTATGTATGATAAATTGATATCGATTTTGGCATATTAAATAAAAAATGGAACTATATGTATTGTGAATAGAGAAAATAAAAAATAACTATCAGTTGAACAGCAATAAGAACAAAACAATAATACCGTAGTCCGTAAGGCAAATCCAGCTATATAGAAATAATATTCAAACTTTGCTGTTCTTTGAAAACTTCGACTCATTTGAATTTAAAATGCAATCGGCACTTTGAAAAAGTTAAAGTTATAATGATCCCATACAAAGTGCCGCTGGCTTTGTTGACTCTGTGGCTAATATTTTTTTAACTGTTTGTTTTTTTTTGCTGACAATCAAATTTTTCCTTAGACTTATGCAATACCTGCATTTGGGAAAAAATGGTATTACACCGTGTTTATTATTAAATTGTTAGTTACCTTCATCCACTCAGATCTTAAGTATCTGACGTCGTGTAATCAATTTAACTGGTATAACTTACAAATCCTATCAACAATCATTTTAGACGCAAACACAATAAGTCTGACCTTCTCTATCAATCGAAATATTGGACCGAAGTGTTCCCAGGATGGTGCATCGACCTTTTACGTCTGAATCTGAACTTGATACAATACCGTTTTCAATTTGTTTCTTTTTAATGCCTTTTAGGTCAAGGCCTCCGAAGGTTTCGATAAACAATATCCTCATTCTTCTGCTTGATTTGATACGTTCGATTCACGACCTTTTAATGGGCGATTGGAGAATTGTTTTATGGCCGTATCTTTAAAGTTTGGACGTAACTACCTTACATATAGGTCAAGTGTGGTATACGCGATAAAAAAAATATTATATGTCGATTGAATAAATTGTCTTATGGCACAGAATATAATATATTGGTAGTACCAACTTACGGTAAGTTATATTTTACGTATGGACGAGAATAACTTAATTTATCAGAATTCAGATACCAAAGTATCTGCAATCTGCATACCACATTTCAGCAAAATCAGACAGGTAAACACTTAACACACTTTTCCACTTTGTTTGTTATTAGTAGATATGGTAAGGGTATTTTTGTCGAGATGTATGCATGGCATTTAAATTCTTAGAGTACTGTACTGAAAATGATATAGGTACTGTTCAGATGAAATTGAAACGTAGTAGATATTCTTTTAATGGCATCGTAATATATTCGTTTTTCCATTTTTAGTGTTCCGTGCCCAAAGGGTAAAAATTGGACCCTATTACTGAGACTTCGATGTCTGTCCGTCTGTATGTCTGTCTCCAGGCTGTAACTCAAGAACCGCTATAGCTAGACTTCTCAAATTTTCACAGATTATGTATTTTTGGTGCCACTATAACAAAAAATACCTACTAAAAACAAAATAAAGTAAATAATAAAGTTATTTATCATACAACAAACGTAATTTTTTTTTACCTTTTTTGCTCGTAATCAATCATGGCAACTAGCAGTTGCACTTGAAATGTTCACAGCATCCTTAATTGTATTTGTACTTTAATAATTAATAATAATACTGAAATAAAATTTAATTTATTTTAATATTATTATAAAATATTTAAGGGGGCTCCCTTACAAAAAACACAATTTTTGTCTACTTTTGCTCTACAACGGTACGGAACTCTTCGTGCGCGAGTCCGACTCGCACTTGGCCGATTTTTTATTACAGTACTTTATGTAAAAGTGTAAAACTACCATTCGTGAATCTTCATTTAACAATTTTTTTTGCTTGAAGCATATTTTTCACATCGATAAAGTCAATATTAAACCCGCGTTAACAGGCCGCGTTAACGACTGTCGGAAAAACGCTTTTATTTTATTGCAAGTTTATGTTTTATCCAGCATTCTACTACCACAATAGACATAACTACCAGTAGTTCGACTGCAAAGAAACGGACAGGTTTCAATATCTGTCAAATTCGTCGGGTTTCACTAGGATTATGAACGGAATGTGCCTCGTGCTGGCTGATATAATTTATTTTTAAATATTTAAAATAAAGATTTCAAAATTTGATTCTGACAATTTTAATCGCATGTGCCAAAACACAAACAACAATACGACCAAAGAGGAACTCGTCCAGCGAATATGTCATAGTTTTAAATTCGTATGTAACAAGTAAGCAACCCTAGCGACGATTTTCGTCATAATACGTCAAATTTAAAAATTTCAACATCAGTTCTAAGTCGGCATACTCTATCATTCTGTCTACTCTGCTACTACGGTTACATAGTCCACTACCTACCGTTACATAATTTCCACTACCTTTGTCATTTTCCGGCGTTGTGGGTAAAATGACCATGGTAATAAATATCGGGGAAGTTCGACCCCGAGTTTTTTCTCCCTCGGTGCGCTTGTCGCTTAAACTTTAAAATGTTTCGTGCTCGTAAGCGGTGGGCTTATAGAGGCAATAGCTCATAACGCCGCTGGAGCAATTCATCAAAAATCTAATTAACTCGGCCCGGGCCAGGCTTTAGCTCCCGGACTACAGAACTCGTAGACCTGACGGAAACTCCGGTGTTTGAAATGAATCCTTACTACACTTGCTAAGTGTAAATTTACAGTCACAGTAGGATATTTTATAATTACTTTAATTGAATGGGAAGTTTGATGTTTAAGTCAAAATCTTCATATATTTTTGTAGTTTAGGTACTAACTTACATTTGATTTTCACCTATTTATAACCCTGTTACCTGTAACACCTGTCTAACATGAAAAGGTTGGGTCAAGTCAATCAAGTCGAAACAACTTGATTTGACAGAATCCAATTTGACTCGACATAATCCAAAATTGTCTTGACTTAATCCGAACAAACTACAGAGGTCCACCATTTATTCTGTCTGTGAATGTTCTGATAGCACATAATCATTATAAGTAGTCGTATTTCACTATGATCGTCTCTATGTATGACTAGCTATTGCCCGCGGTTTCGCCCGCGTGAAACGACATAATTTCAGAGAAAAAGACATAACTTTTTATAAAAAAATATAGCCTATGTCACTCAGGGATACCCCAGCTTGCTATCGGTGTTAATTTTTTTGCAATCGGGCCAGTAGTTTCAGAGATTACCTCCTACAAAGAAAAAACTTTACCTCTTTATTATATTTATATACATTATTTTTAAATGGCCTAACCTTACGTCCCCACCTTCTTTTATTACCTGCCTCCAGTCGGTGGCTGTTCTGTCCTCTCCCTCCTTCGGTCTATGAGCTGGAGCCGTCGGATTAAGCTCACTTTTAATTACGAGCGCTGGTGCAGTGAAGTCATCCCCGGCGACACTAAGTGCTGTTTACACTTGGTATACTTTGACTATTAAATAAATAGACTTGACCTCTGCTGAAATATTTGCAAGTTCCTTATGCTGCACAATATAGTTTGTTTTTGATTTAAATACATCAACTTGTGACCTATAACAGGTAACAGGATGAAATTTTGCTTATTAACCCTCGGTTGGTCGCGTTTTTAAAATAACGCCGTTGGTCACCTGGGGTCTTTGAAAGCCCAGAAATTAAATGGCATTTATATATTTCTTAACTTTTTTCTGTAAGTTATTGTTATTTAATTTAATATTAATCAGATTTAATCAAAAGATTAATTATATTTTAAATACTTATAACCAAAACTTATAAATTAAAAATAGAAGTCAAAAATTTCAAGTGGAAACTTTGAATTTAACGTAGATAAAAGGAAAAACTAAGAAATTAAAAATCAAATTATGAAATCCACTCAATATACTTTTAAAAGCTCACGGGATAATGCGAATTAAGTACTTAATGAATATTATAATGGCTTTTAATGGGTCTACTTTATTAACACTTTATTAATACGTGATATTTTACTCATGTAGTAAATATAATATAATATAATATAAATATAATATAATATAACCACTTGATTACTGACTTAGTAACAGCGTTAAGTAAATCAATTATTTCATTAAAACATGCAACATAAAGTACATCAATAGACATATTAAATTAAGTAAATTTATATATTAATACGCAAACGAAAAACTTTGTGTCCCTTTTGACGAAAAATGCGGAAACGTAGGTGAATGAAATTTTGCACAATTATAGCTTATATGGTGAAGAAGTGCATCGAGCTAATATTATTTTGAAATTATGCTTTTATCATACATTTTTTTAACAAATAAAACATTACACACACTACAATACGCACACTCAAGAAGATGACAGATTTTTGAGTGACAAACCTATACATACGAATTTTATTTAAATGGTTGAACTCTTGACAAGAAGTTGACAAATTGAGAATGGATTATAGTTTTTTTTTTATTGAATCTTAGATACTATTAGACAATGCTTACATGGCCAGTCTGAGATCAGCTGAGTCCCAGAGACAAGAGTTAAAAAAAATATGATAAAGTCAATATTTTTACATAATTTAGGTAGTAGTCCTAATGTCGTTGACACTAAGGTCGAATTTCGACCATTGCATTGGGCGATCTCTAGTATTAATTAAAATATAATATTATTACGTATCAAGTACCTTAAGGCGGGGATTAATCTCAATCAAAAACGATAACCTTGCACACAACCAAAGACCAAGCGTATACGCATCGCAATAAGATTCATTTTAGCTTAGCATAAAACTACAGGTTCTCGGGCGGATCTTGTCTATTTTTCATGTTTTTTTTTAAATATCTTTGGAAATAAATATTAAGAAACAAAATTGTTCGGTTAAAGAATTTTTAATATAGATTTACTAACAATTTATTCAAATAAAATGTACAATTATCCTAGTTAATAGTTATATTTCGATGAAATAGAGTTTTTTCGGAGGTAAGTTTGTAAATTAATTACAGCCAAAGTATTACGTTTTATTAAAATGTTTATGGTTTAAGGTATTTTAAATATTGTGCTTTATATCTCATATTTTTTAACACTTCGTTATTATATTGGAACTAGGTAAACCGGGAGTCACGGAATAACAAATTGGGGTTTATCCTCGCCTTAAATCGGGAACCTAGACTCTTTATTTTTCTGTGTGATACAGAATTGGTATCCTGGGTTTATATTAACAGGCGTAATTTCAATTAAATTAAAGCTATTTAATTTTTTAAACGGTATTGCATTTTAAATTATTCAACCAAAATGTGGACATAACTGGCTCTAGCCAGCTATTTAACCAGTTACCAGAGGTTATCAGAATGTCAATTTTTAAGCCAACAGGCTAAGTCGCGAGCAAAAGCTATTTCTACATCGTAACAAGAAAACTTTTCGTGTCAATACGACAATAAATAGAGGCGAAAAATTGAAATCTTATTACAAAATAACGAAGCCGGTCGGCCGGATCAGATAAGACGGATGTCGCTGGAATTGTAATGACTTATTAGTATTCCACAGAAACAACAAGTATAAAGTGGGCCAGTGCTGGGAATTGAAAATATCCGTCGCGGCAGAGGAAAATGAGCCGCCTCGAGCCGTGACGCCGAAATGTGCCGGATACAGTCTGAAAAACTTTCCTGATCCTTTTTGACAACTCATAGAGTTTCCACTAAATAACTTTAACCGGTGCAGACATGTTACTATACTGTATGTTATAAAGTAGTAAGGATTTGTAACTCAACAAGTGAGATACCCACCCAAGTTAAAAATATTTTACTTATTTTTAAATAATTAAAAGATACGTCACTGAACATTAATATAATTTGCCATTTTATTTTAAAACATTAAAGGCCTGTTTCATCACTTCCTGATAAAGTGCCGAATAGGCTATTCACAACTTTTTTGACAGATTCTCTATACTTGATCTGTCAAGATAATTGGTGGATAGCCTTTTCGTCACTTATCAGGAAGTGGTTAAACAGGCCTTAAAACAAAACTTGCCTTTGCCCATAGATATAATATCGAGGTAGAACTTGCACGCAGAAAGTGAAAAGCACAACATAAAGCAGCTGAAGAACAACTGAAGAACTAAAAAAACGTAATACCTACCCAAAGTCGTAGACGTCAAAAAACAAAAATTTATTTAAACGTTTAATATCAAACCAACAAAAATAAAACCGTTTAATCCGTAAAATACTCTCATAAAATATCACTAAAATGTCTTTCAAATTAGTTTGTTCACAACCAGATAAATGGAAAGCGAAAATGGTAACAATCCGGAAAACGGATGATTGAAAACTACTCCTTGTATTAAATATAGCGGAGTGCCAGACAAATTAAATAAGGGGCGATTTCACCAAAGAAATTGTATGTATTGTTTCTTGCTATTTTGTTGTAAAATTAACGTGACAAGGCTCCAAAATTACGAAAACATGTAAAATAATCGCGTGAATCTACTTAGATTTAATCATCGCTCTCAAAAAAAGTATGTGAAATCCATTTGAAACAGAACGAGATTTACGTCGTCGCGTGAACGTGTTTAATGAAAACTAAAGTTTATAAAACGAAGTTTTGAGTGTGCCTGGTGAAATCCCACCTAAATTCTCAGCAATGGAGGTCAGGCTTAAGCAATAGAAATAAGGTGTCTTTACTCTTTACTTTACAAGCTATCTGACTGAGACGATCACGTCGTTTCCTGACTTTAGCACATGAACCATCACTACTTTCTATATACAATGTGTCCCGACACCAGTGTCCGATCCTTTAATGTCTTGGTGTATGGCATATTTTATTGATAAATTGGCTCTCAAAAATTTTTTCCTCTAACTTTTGAAAAAAAAAATTTCACCGACTCTCATACAAATCTAACCAATACTTCATAAGAAAATCGTTATAACTTCTAAACCATCTGACATAGAAGTAAAGGAATTTATTTAAGATGAAAGCCTCCTCTATCTTTTCTATCTTTTTAAAATAAAAAAGAACCAGTTCAATGCGCTAGATTTTTCAGGAAGGGCGATTAATTAAAAAAAAAAATTTTTTCCTTAAATTTTGGTTTTTCTTTATTTTATTCCACGAAACTATAATAATATATTGTCTGTGTAAGCGTAGTCCACAAGCTTAGCTATCAAATGATATCTGTTTTATCTTCATGGGATAATAACATGAGAAGTATTGGTCAGATTTGTGTGAAAACCTGAGAAAAACTAAAATGGCTGCCATTTTACTATCGTGAGAGAGAGAAAAAATTTGAGAGCCAATACTTAGTCGATAAAATATGCCATACATCATGATAGGATCGGACACCGGTGTCGGGACACATTGTACACATAATAATATCGATAATTATAATATTATCGACGTTAAAATTATACATGCCAAAGTGTGTGCCGCTGCCGCTGCACTGATTTTGCTAAAATTTAGTTTTGAATGAATCCTAGGAAAGGACAGCAAAAAAAAATAATTTTTATTAACCTTTTAATTATTACTTAAAAGTTATTTATATTGTGCTATAGTTTGTGCGTTTTATGATGATATGCGTGTTACGTTAGTAACATAGAATATCATTGTGCGCGGCACATTATAATTATTGACAATAGTAGGTAAGTTACCCAACAAAAATTAATCGATAATTTAAAAATATCGAATCACTTCGTAAAGGAATTGCAATCGAAATTATCGATTTCGTACTGACATTTCAGCGGTGCCGGCGATTTAAGATGGCCGCCCTTCTTTATCGATTTCATTTCGATTCAACAGAGTCAATCTCTATTGACATAAGTTCCGTTTTATGCATCTGACATTTTTCAAATGTTTTCGTGACAATAATTTTATACACCTATTTCAGTTAATATTTAATATTAATTGTACTTTTATAATATAAGTTAGCATTTAGCAACTTTTCATTTTTATTCATTTACAATTATAGGAAACATTTGTTTTTGTAGATGGAATATAATTTATTACATTTTGATTTTTTTTGTTTTCTTGTAAAAAACCCGTAGCAAGGAACATGAAAACTGTCACCCATATCATCTTAGAACGCACAAACTATAGTAGTTTCACTGTTCACATTCAAGTTGTTGAGCATCAGAAACTACACACACAATCTCTGTTAACGAGGACCTAGCAATAATAATGTAGGATCTAAACCGAAACGTACATTGAAATAGGCTTAATGTTCGCCGTATTTATCAATTAGCATTAATTACTGTATAAACAATGGCACAGCGTCGAAGCATTAGCTATCACCACGATATATTCATTTCAGTATGTTTCAGAGTTACTCGTCCCTGTGAAAATGAGCCTTATGTCGTGGGAATATAGGTAGCGATAGGGGAATAAATAAGAACGGATTTTAAGTGATGCATAGGCACGACATCCCAAAATCACACGTTACAACCATTGATGAGGTGTCTGCAACATATACGATTCATCACCATTACCTCATTACCACTATCCTAATATTATTATGGTGATAACTTTTGGTGTATAAAGTAAAGTATGGTGTGAGATTTATAACTGAAATTTTTAGTGTTAGTGCGATAAAAGAATTCCTAAAAGAAGTTTCTGGCAACAATTATTATTAGCAACGCAATAACAAATAAGATGGCTCAAAAGTCAAGTAGATATAATTGGTACATAATATTTAAACGAAAAAGCTGTAAACAATAATTCTCTCAATTTAAAGCCCAAAGTATAGGACTAGTATCTTCGGTAATTTAAGCTAAAACAATAAAATTTTCAAAACAACTTCATAATAACTTGGTATACAAGTAAGTAGGTACCAAATAGGTATCAATACAATGAGAGAATGTTCTCGTCTTTTCCGTGATAAATAGTTGGGCAACTCTATGTCCACGACCATTGATTGTTTTCACAAGCAAATAAACACCAGGCACCAGCACAATAGCAAATTCAACATTCAGACAGGAGACAAACCGTGGTCGAGACTCGAGAAAGATTCCCACTGCTGTACCGACAGCAAAAAACTTTACATTTCAATTGATACGAAAACTTAAGCCAACATTGCGACTAAATGAAAAAATGTCTTGCATTTTTATCTTACTGCGTATCTACGTTAAAATAAAAAAGATTAAATACTTTATTGTGCTAGAAATTTAGTGGTCAATTTTTTTATATTATTATTCTGTTTATTCTTAATCATAAACCACGTGAATCAGCAATCTTTGTTTTTCTATGGAAATGACCGAATGGGTTATATTCATAGAAAAACATCCATCATTGATGTAGTACTCGTATGATGCACGGGAAACTACCACACATGGAAACTTATACATATAATTCTCGGAATCTTAATTTCAATTTTGTTTTTTTTAAGTGGTTTCATTAAATTTGTAGAATGTGGAATCAAATATTTTATTTAGCAGTTAAAAACAATATTATATATTATACTTATTACGTAACTACATTTTTCTTAGTTTTTTTACACAAGTCGTATTCGCTGACCGTACCCTCGTTGGAAACAAATTTCTTTATTCTCTGCACTTGTTTATAGGTTCCAACAATAATATTATCTTGTGAACATTGGTTTCCTCCAGTGTAGTACATAGTGAACGAAAACATAATGTATCAATGTGGTATTGAGTTTCACAGAATAACCGCAAAATTAGATTTTCGGTTATTCGAATTTTGAATATACTGAGAGGTAAATTGTTTTTTAATTTGAAATAAGTAATTATAATTACTTTTTCATATTTTTGTGATAACAATACATGACGTAAACAGTAACAGTAAGGATAAAGCAGGTATTCCTGAACAAGTGCAACTCAACGGAGATACCTCAAACGATCCTCAATCCGTATGTAACATGTTCTCCAACTTTTTTTCATCTGTATACGAACCAGTGTCATCCACGCTCAATATACGAGAACCCACAGAAACCGCCTCAAATGACATACATATTACTGACCTTCACTTTAGTGAAGACACAGTTAGATCTGCGCTCAAAGCTCTCGATCCAAGCAAGGGCCCTGGTCCTGATGGTCTGTCGCCATACTTTCTGAGGAACACTGCATCTTCTATCTGTAAGCCTCTAATGCTTATGTATAACAAATGTATTAAGAAGGGTGTGATGCCTAAGCTCTGGAAACAAGCAAACATTACTCCAGTACATAAAGGTGGTTCCAGGAGAGATGTTTCAAACTACCGTCCGATATCAATATTGTCCTCTCTTTCCAAACTATTTGAACGCTTGGTGCATAATAAGATATATCCTGTGCTGCACAAGGCTATTATACAACAACAGCACGGCTTTGTGAAGCATAGGTCAACTACCACCAATTTACTAACTTTCTCTGTATTCCTTTTTAATAACATCGACAATCGTGTACAAGTTGACACCATATATACGGATTTCCAAAAGGCCTTCGACAAAGTGGATCACGAGTTGCTACTCGACAAAATTGCATACAACGGTATACGAGGGGATTTGTTGAGATGGTTCCGCTCTTATATCACCAACCGCGTACAAAGGGTCGTAGTTAATGGTTATCATTCAGAGTTCTCCCATGTTACCTCAGGCGTACCACAGGGATCTATTCTAGGTCCCTTGCTCTTTATACTATTCATCAATGACATCGGCAACTGCTTTAAGAACTCCAAATTTCTTCTATACGCGGATGATCTAAAAGTCTATAGAGCAATTAAGAGTCCACACGATTGTGTTCTTCTACAGGAGGATCTTGACAGACTGTCAGCATATTGTTTAGCTAGAAAATTGAAATTGAGCATCCCCAAATGTAATTATATTACTTTCACTAAAAATAAAATGGTCATTAGATTTACCTATTCACTCTGCAATAAGCCTCTAAAGAACGTGGACAGTGTCAGAGATCTCGGTATTCTGCTTGATACAAAACTCTGTCTCAAAACCCATGTTGATAAAATTGTAAATAAGGCGTATCAGATGTTTGGATTTATAATGAGAGCTACCAATGACTTTAAACATTCCTCCTCATACTTATGCCTATACAAGACACTGGTACGTTCTCAGCTGGAGTATGCAGTGCCTATCTGGAATCCATATTATAATAAGTACATAGATGTAATTGAGAATGTCCAATTTAAGTTCCTTCGGGCCATGCATTACAGATGTCACAAGTCATATCTACCCTACTCCCAACTGCTCAGTAAATACGGACTCCTGACACTCAGTGATAGACGTAAGCAGTTAGAAGGCATGATTTTGTATAACATTATACATAACAAGTACGACTGTCTGGACCTCAATAATGTTATATGCTACGCGGTCCCCAGAACTGTCCATAGAAGACAGGTGCGCGCAGGCAAATTGTTCGCTGTGGGTGCCTGTCGTACTAACAGCGGAGAACGCTCACCAATTAGACGTATGGTTGAGACATACAACATTTATTTCGAGCACATTGATATTTTTGCATGTTCTCTATCTAAGTTTAGATTGTGTTTATATCATACACTTATGTAAGCGATTTACAAGTTGTAAAACGTTAACATAGGTGTTAACTATAGGTGTAACATAATTTAGATGTTAGTAGTAGTTAATGTTAGTAGTTATAGTAGTCATTTCTGTTGTTATTCTTCAAATGTAGTCAATATATATTTTATATTTTTTTTATATATATATTTTTTATTTCTCTTTACTGTTTACTTTTTAGTTTTTAGTTCTTAGTGGCTCTTACTTTATTGTTACTGTTATATTTTAACTAGTTTTTTTAATGTAGTGTCAGCGATATCTGGTGCATGATTAGTAGCCATCCTAGCTTTTGTTAAGTAAAATATAATATAAGAAATCTGTGGACAGTGCTGTGGGCTACACTATTATTATTATTGTACTTTGTTTATGCTATAGTTATATGTACATAGTGTAGCTGTTTACTGTTCCTTTCTAATAAAATAAAATAAAAAAAATAAAATAAAATGACGTAAACCTGTTAGAGGGGGCCTGTCTCATTAAGTTCTATAATAACATTCATCGCGAACGGAAGAAAGCACTTAAGAATTATGAAAAAGATTTCAGATATTCCATTATAGGACAATGAATTATTCGTCCATTAGTGGTTGCCACACCCACTTCTACTTTCAAATCTGAATTTCAAAATTCTGTTGAAACAGATAAATGGAAAGAATATTTAAAGAATATTTCCATTAGAGTTGAATGACAGATATTTTATCTTAAGATTTTAATATCGCTCTTAGCGCTATCGGTCTCGTTGTAAGCTCTACTTAATTGTTACTCAACATAAGCTGATTACGTAAAGGCGACTTATTTCATTTTGGGTTTTAAAACGGACGGAATGGAAGGAAATTTCATTTGTGTAGATATGTTTAGGTGACTTCTTATATATTTACTGTACTTTTATACTTACCACAGCTTCTGCGTCCTACAACTTACTATTCGTTTGTGTTAAACTGAAAATAGTGAGAGTCTTTGTTACCTACTACCAACGAAACAATTGTTTGTTAATTGTTTGTATCAATTAAATTCAAAAATCAAATTATTCAATCTAAAACTAATTAATATTCAAAATCCAGAATAAAATACAACATCGTTTAATCGTTTTAACTATCTACATTTTTTTATAAATTTAAACATACCTATCACAATAATAATAATGCCACCTAGCAATTAGCACCTGAAATAGACACTAAACTGTATAATATTATTATGAACTTGCACCAAAACAAAAACTAAAATGGTGGATCCACAGTGCCGCAACAAAAGCTCGGATAATGAATTTAAATGTTATTCAATTAAATGCACATGAATAATTCAGGTGAGAATACTGAGGTAAGAAAGAATGGCAACCTTCGTCGCAGCCTTACTCTCCTGTATAATTAATTACTCCTCAGTTATTACGGAATACATTACAATAACTACATCCTCTTGCACCTGACGCCACTTTCTAATCTGTATAATATCATACCAGAGGGGATTCTCATACCTCGAATGTCAGGCAATATTCGATCGTAGACTCAACTCAAAGATTTAGCCCGGCCGCACATTGTCCGAATTCTGATCAGAAACAGTTGAATTTCGCCGGACCGCCACCCCGCACACCATCCGAAATATCCTTACGGCGAGTTCGAGCTCACTCGGCTCAGTACAAAAAGTAAGAGACAGCGCGGACGTTCAACTATTTCTGATCAGAAATTTCGGACAATGTGCGGCCGGGCTTAGCCTGTGATCGAAGTGACATTCGAGGTTCGAGAGTTGGGCCCTTAGTAGACGATCAATTTTATTGTGCAATATGAAGCTTCCATTTTATTGAGTAATTTGAAGTTTATTTGACAATTAGATTGAAGGCGCGCGATGTTCAATGTCAACCCTAGATTGTCAATTATATTACACAATACGTGATATTATGGTACTCCTTCACCGGTAGCGCTCGCTTGTAATGTAACGTTAGTGAGTCGAGCATTACATCAGTGAGAGAGGAGAGCCGAGCATTAAAATCCGCACCTTGTCATGATACAAAACCGAGCATTACAATGCGCACCTTGACAATGATGATTTATGTAATATCTTGATACAACTTGTAACATCAAACTGACATCTATACATATAATAAAACTGTAGAAATGACAATTCTGTACATTAAAGATATCCAAAAAATAATAAGCGGGGGCTGTTACTACATCGCTATAAAAGCCAAAACTGTGGTTAGTTTTTTGTCTGTCTGTCTGTCTGTCTGTCTGTATGTTTGTTCCAGCATCACACGAAAACTGCTGATCCGATTTGAATACGGTTTTCGCAGATATATTTATCTTCTTCCAACTTAACATCTGGTGTATAAATTTTTCCCCCCTCACCCCTCTAAGGGAACAAAAGAGGGGGCAAGATTTTGTATAAAACTTTTTTCTTTAACACGAAAACTACTGATCCGATTTGAATACGGTTTTTGCAGATATATATGCCTTATTCAACCTTAGCATTTGCGCCCCCCCCCTCCTGGTAATGTTGCTAAGCAAAATGGTGTTGCGTCCTTCTTTATAATCAAAGTAAGTTATTTATTAAAAGTGAAAATAATCTAACCAAAACTAAACATGCAGATTTTGCGTGTCGTTTCATTAATATGTGGGAGGCTTTGCCCCTGCCCCTACTTGGGGGGGCTGCGCTCCCCCAAACCCCCCCCCCCTACCTGGTAATGTTGCCAAGCAAAAACGTGTTCCGTCGTTAGTGTTGAGTTTTACTTCTCCTTCTTTAGAATCAAAGTAAGTTATTAATTAAAAGTGAAATTAATCTAACCAAAACTAAACATGCAGATTTTGCGTGTCGTTTGATTAACATGCGGGAGGCTTTGCCCCCGGCCGGCCATTCCTTAGGAACAAACTAAGTTATTAATTAATAATAAAACATGTGAAACATACAGATTTCGAGTGTCATTTGATTAATATGAGGGAGGCTTTGCCTGGATATGGACAGACGGACAGGCTGATATTATATCTGTGTACTCGGGTTCCGTTTTTTACCATTTGAGTAAGGGACCATAAAGAGGAGAGAATTATCCATTTCCGTTATTATACTATGGTAACGCATACGAAGTCGCGGGAAACAGCTATCCGTACTAATGTTATAAATGCGAAAGTGTATTTGTTTGTTTGTCCTTTCTTCGCAGCCTAACGAAGCAACCAATTGACTTGATTTTTGGCATCGACTTAGTTGAAAGGATAGAGAGTAACATAGGCTACTTTTGGTCTTGGAAAAACATCATGTTTCTAAATGAGATTTGCAAGAATATTCGTATTGTACACGATTTTCGAATTTCACGCGAGCGAAGCCGCAGGCAAAAGCTAGTTATAGAATAAACTAGCTATGGAATGCTCAAAGTTGAATGTTACATATAACACACAGTCAGTAGTCAGTATTGTAATGTAATGTTCAAAGTCGAATCTTAAATGTTACATTACACGTGAATGAGGGAACACTTTTACACAATAAAATTGATCGTCTAGGGGCCCACTTTAGCGTATAATCAAATTGACATCGAAAACGATGTTCGAAAACGAAAAGCAAATGATGGAATTTGACATTCAAGTTTCCGCTTTATATTTCATTAAAAAAAATATTATAACGGCCATAAACGCCATTTTCTTGGCGACGCTTTTCTTAATAATTACAAAAATGAGTCGCTGGCGATAAATTCTGAGTAGCGTGAACAATACGCAGACTCTGAATACAAACGGCCATTAAATTTAATCACAAAACCATAGCAATATGATTTGTTTTTTTCGAAAGAAATGAAAAGAAACACTTCTCAATTTTAGCAAGACATGTTTTATTATTAACGTCATATTGTGTCACAAGAATGTATAATGTGCTACTAGTTAAGTTTTAAGAGTCTTCGATGTTTTGCGCATAATGTTCTCCGGCTCAAAGCATAAGAAATATTATGGTATACCTAATGAAGATCATATAATAATATGTCATCGCACCACCTACGCATAACGCAGCGCATACGTGAGAGAGCCATGCTTCGTCACGAATGGGCCGGCTCGACCGGAGAAATACCACGTTCTTACAGAAAACCGGCGTGAAACAGCGCTTGCGCTGTGTTTCGCCGAGTGAGTGAGTTTACCGGAGGCCCAATCCCCTACCCTATTCCCTTCCCTACCCTCCCCTATTCCCTTCCCTTCCCATCCCTATCTTCCTATATTACCCTATTCCTTCTTAAAAGGCCGGCAACGCAAATGGAGTTCTTCTGATGCTGCGAGTGTCCATGGGCGACGGAAGTTGCTTTCCATCAGGTGACCCGTTTGCTCGTTTGCCACCTTAGTTCATTAAAAAAAAAAGCGCCTGTTTTCCCGCTGGCTTTGTATCAACTGGAACACCATCATCATCTATTTCATGCGGATATCAAAAAACATTTCCTTCATTTTCATTTCAAATGACGTAAACACTAGATTCAGACATGGCCGCCGATAAATATCGCGAGGTGTACAAGATTGTACAAAATAAATCACATTCATAAGTTCACGCGGCGGCGCACAGTAGTATAAAACATTGTAGACACAAAATATGTTTGTGCACGTCCAGTTATCTCTGATATATTGGATATGTTCTGCCGCGTCCGAACCTCGGAGCCTTTTACGTAGATAGCGATTAATAATTTCACGGTAGCCACGAAAACAATTGGCCTTACCTACAGGAGCGTAACTATAGAGTGGCAGGGCTGGCAAAATGCCACGGGCCCCCGATCCAAAAGGGCGGCCCAAGAGACCGTGAGGTCAGAATTTTATACATTGTTTTTTTATTAACGTGACGATTTTTACTGATAGGGCCCCACCAATTTGCCACGGGCCCGGGATGTTAAACATGCTATTATAGCTATGCCACTGCTTATACTTAGTCATAATATTGCATGAATTCATAGTGACTGACAAGGAGTTGGTTTAAAATGTACGGGACCAATCTGCTAAGTAACATGCGAATTTCGATGCTATATTTCAGAAGTAGTATTAAATGCTTTTAATTTCTAACTACACTGTCAAAAGCGAAACTATCTGCAATAATAATTTGACTTAAGTACGTGAACACTATACCATCTAAAATTCTAAAGAATGGAATATCTCAATAGCGAACCAATTAATTGAAGAAGAAACATAAACAAAATTTTATGTCGCTAGACGTAGACGCTAGTCTCTACTGGATGCAATAAAGAGTTTTACGATTCGCAAATAAACACTTTAATTCTTCTATGTTTTGAGATTTTTATTCAAATTCTTTTGTTTTATAGCGATTCATTTGTGTCTTGCACCTAACTGAACGTAAGCTCAGTAAGGCTTACGGTTATAATGCGACCAATTTAAACGTTACGCATCATTTATTCAATTACTTATCTCGCAATAAAGAAATATAATGTTATATCAATTTGGTTCTATCCCCTACTCTATTCCCTTCCCTACCCTCCTCTATTACCCTATTTCCTCTTAAAAGGCGGGCAACGCACCTGCAGTTCTTCTGATGCTGCGAGTGTCCATGGGCGACGGAAGTTGCTTTCCATCAGGTGACCCGTTTGCTCGTTTGCCCCCTTATTTCATAAAAAAAAGGTGCGATGGAGAAAAGATATGCCTGACACAACCACTGCAATTTCAATGTAACTAGGAATAATGGTGGCAGCCACTCAAATAAAAAAAATTAAGATCTCATTCCGGAGTTCCCGAGGAACAGGCTAAATTAATGCATCTTGAGACCCTTTCGAAAATCAATCAGAAGAAAAGAGGAGAGGAACCAATTCCCTACTTGAGTAAACAATAGAGATTAGAGATAGAGATCATCTGCGTTTACGTAACAACCCCCGTGCCCCGCCATAATAAATTTCCTGACAAACAATATTCCCGTGTCCTTTGTCTGGTCGGGACGAACATCGATCGTGGCCCGGGACTCCTGCATATTATCTTACATATTTCCATACTTTACCTTTCACAATTAGGCCGCTTTATCTTTGACCCATTTGTCCAAAAGGATATTAATTTTAATTACACCCTTTATTTGGACGGATAGGATATCAGAGACGTAAAAAATTGTCTATCAGGGATGGTGAGGGGGTAAATAGGTACTAAATTATAATTATAATACCGAGCATCCTTTATAGATATTATGTATTTGCTTCTTTTATAGATATTATTAAATCAAAATTCCTTATTTAGAAATGGTTTTTAAAAATACTATAATTTTGCAATCAAAATACGATACAATATATACGATAATATGATCAGCCCTGGATTTATAAATAGGCGTAGGCCGCGACCTAGGGGCGGCAGCATCCTAGGGAGGCGGCAGATTTCGTACATGGGGTGGGGAAAATAATGATGCCTACATAGATTAAAAATATTATAAATCTGGTACTGGATATGATAGTCATATATTTATCACATTGAATGCAGCACCCGAAATCCGAATCGTACCGCTAGCGCCATCTATTTCGTATAGCCGTAAATTCTTCTACCACTTCAGGAAATTACAATCCTCGCATCGTAATGGGAAAGCTTAAAATATTATAATAAGTGGCAAACGTCTACAAAGTATAATATAATTTGGATATTCAAATTTTATTCATATTACCTGAACCACTCACGACGCGCTCTCAAATAATCTACCGTGAAATATCATTTGAATAAATTTCATGCCTTAACCCGAATAAAAATTCGATTGAACGTCACACAATCACCCCCAACCGGAGCTCTCATATTAGATATGTATGCCTTATTGGATTTTCGCTTAGCAACAAAATTCTATATCCGAAACTAAAATAAAACGATAAGAGCCCTCGAAAACACTAAAAACGCTTGAAATTATTGTTGGCAGATTTACGTTTTGTTTTTGATTCAATAAAACATGAACAGCCGAAAATTAAATGTCACAATTTATTTTAGCAAATAAAATCTTGAGTCCTTAGACACTTTTGTTTTCATGTCGACGTTCAATTATTCGCTCATAATAACATTCCAACATAAAGTGGGTAGACGCTAGCAGCATCAGATTATGTGCCATTGTTATGAAGTGTGTCGGCGCTCCCTACACCGATGACTCAGATCACGGCTGGCTTACGAAATTCCAAAGAGGCATTCGAGCAAAATCGTGTTGAGGAAGCTACCAGAGGTTTGGTTGAGCAATTGTTCAAATTCCTAGCGCATTGCACCTGTTGTAACTTGTGACTACACTTGGCTTTAAACGAGTAACGGATATTCGTTTTTTGGTGTAATCGATTTGGTTTGCTTCGGAAAATGTGGAATCACACAGCACACTAGCACAAAGATTAAACGTTAGCTTTTCCAAAATCCATATAGATTTTCTATAAGGCTGGACGACTCCGGTCAAATCGTGCTTAGATGTAAGAAGATGTCTTATTCAGGTTGTTAAATTCATTTGGTAAAATATTGAAGCCCAAAGTTGTGGCTGCAGTTACAGCCCTGTGGAAGTTGGCACATAAATTTGTCGAACCGTTTTGTGCCACAAGAGTCCCCATAAGTTACTGCGGAGTGCCGACACATGCCAGTGAATGACGTATATTTATAAGGATTGTAAACATTCGCTAGTAGGGAAATATGCTTTAAACTGTCGATTTATATACTTACTATTTAACGAACGATGGCTGAACTTCTGTACATCGATCGTCGTTATAATTTTCGCAGTAGTAAAATCAAATTTAAAATTAAAATAAGTTCGTTGCTCAAATATAACAAGAGGATTATGTCTGTACGAATTACAGCTCAAAGGAATCTGCACTAACTGCACTAACTGCAGGGCAGACCTGCACGAAAACAGTTTATTTGGGAAAGCGTAGCAGGTTTCGTTGGTACCACTAATATACAGTATGTAACAAAAATAAGTGATAATACTTTAGGGTGTGTACGTGTTCCTTGTAGAGAGTTCACTGTGAAAGTGACAGCTCTGAAAGACGAATTTTTTTGCACTTTTGTATGGGCAAGGGCCCCAGCGTCACGAGTTTCCCCATACAAAAGTGATTTTTTTTAATCTTTCACCGCTTCTACTTTCACAGTGAATTCTCTACAAGGAACACGTACACACCCTAAAGTATTATCACTTATTTTTGTTACACTCTGTATATTCTGTGGTTTCGTTTATAAATTCATGAAAATAGACATGGAAGTGGTGAATGCGTCGTTTTGGTGTGTAAATACATATCAAAACGGGTTAGCGGCGGGCAGTGTTGAGGTTCTATCGCGCTGAGCGGATTAAAGTCTTCGCAAGACGTCTGAAAAATCTGCAAAGCGGCTTACGTTTTCGATATTGAATAGAATCTCATAAAACATTCGCGGAATCCCGTTTTACGCCTCCCTCGTGATGGAAATCCGTGGGCTGTTCGATGTTATGTACAACATTAAAAAAGGCCCCCAGTATGTATCATTGTTTCAGTGCGTTTTGCACTTTGCATTTGCACAGACAAAGAATATTTAATCCATACTTCTATACTAATATTATAAATGCGAAAGTGTGTCTGTCTGTCGGTCCGTCCGTCTGTCTGTCTATCTGTTACCTCTTCACGCTCAAACCACTGATCCGATTTTGCTGAAATTTGCCATGGAGATACTTTTAGACCCGGGAAAGGACATAGGATACTTTTTATCCCGGAAAAATGTACGGTTCCCGCGCGATAAACGAATTTTGGTACAACGGAGTTGCGGGCATCATCTAGCTGTTAAGAATAATTCAATAAGATTCTCACGTCTCTACAAAAGTTGTAGTAAAAGTTAGGTACTTACCTACTTTTTTACTGCCATAACATTGCAGTCAATAAATTAATCTTAAATATACCTACAGATAACTACACAACAAAATAATATTTAACGGTTCAACAAAAATAAGTTTGGTATGTTTTGAATGATTATTAAGCTATCGTGTCCATTGTAGTTCTCCAATACACAAATTGTAGGCTAGCACTTCTTTTTCTTTATTATTTATTTAGGGCTTAAAAAGTTTACGAGTATTAGGAACCATAATATTGTTAAGTTCATCCTGATACCAACTAAATGGCATGTAGAATTAATTAGAAATCCGGATTTGATCCCGTAGCGCGAACAGGCAGCCCGCCTCATTAAATTTTGTTTGGATAGAGGGATGAACCAAACACTGCCTCTGTGGTCAGATATCCGACGCGACGCGATGTACGCGTACCGATAGCAAAATATTATATATAGATACAGTTATTTAAAGAAAACTGGGATTATTATTATTTAAATTTCATTTTGAGCATCGTAAGCCCATATTATAAATATCTAAAACTAATATACCTACCGTATAAATACGTATGCACTATGCATATCCTAAATACCTTCAAGGTATTTAGGATATGCATAGACTAAAATATGTACATAATATAATAATAATAATAATAATAATAAGATAACAAAACTACACTTTGTCAGTTGTCTCTTATTTTGCACTTAAAAAATGCAAGGCAGTTTTCAAACTATTGTCTTGTGAATTTGCTTTCTTCAGTTTCAACAATGAAAATGAAATGAAAAATGAAAAAAAGGTTTATTCAATAAACAGATACAGCTATCATACATTTTTTATCTCCCAAACTGTACAACAGTTTGTAGGCAGATTTCGCTCACAACAAAATGTACTTTATAATTTAATAACAATGATATCAGTAACCCACCAATTTAACTCCTAGGACTATAGATTATTAAAATGATCTTATGTTTAATGTTGTTTCCTCTTGTTTCATTGTAAGAGAGAGTATGTGAGTGCGACTCTGTCTACTTAATTATGTAAATGCCGCTTAGGCATCCTAGCCCTACGACTTAGTCTTGGGATCAGTGTTAATAAACCACTAGGATGCCTAATGTACTTACATCTTTCCTGTCTACGATTTTGGATCTGAATGCGGTTTGTAGTGTTTTCTACATTGCTCTTTAATTTCTCTGTCTGTAACCTCTTTACGCCCAAACCACAGACAGATTTTACTAGGAAAAACTAAAACCACGCTTTAACCGCCCACCAAGCCAATCCGCCATCTTGGATGTCTGCCATGTTAGATTTAAGACATTTTTTTTTTGTATTTCTGACAGCAAATCCTTTAATTTGATACCCATATCATGGGGGTGCATTTCAAAAAGCCTGTCGGCTGTCCGCCATCTTGGGGAGGCTGCCAGTTTTTTATTCCGGAAAATGTACGGTTCCCGAGCGATAAACGAATTTTGACTCAACAGAGTTGCGGGCGCCATTTAGTCATGTGTATTGATAGAAACTTTTCGTGCAACAATCTTTTACTCTAGAGTCTAGAGACTCTATCATACCACCATTTGGACCTAGCATTTTGGAAGATGAACTTCGCTTAAAATAAATTTCGTTCTCGACTTACTAAAGAACATCTCCAGGATTTAATATCAATAGCTTGCACCAATTTCAATCCAAACATCAGAGACAAAATTAGCTACAAAAATTGACACTTTTCTCATTGATTTATAAAATGTGTGGACCGTGAAGGACATTAATTCATTTCTTAAAATGGACCACGAGCGAAACAATAAGTGACCCCTGGCTAAGGTGTAACAAAACTAAGTAATAATACTTTAACGTGTTTATGGGTGCCCTATATAGAGACCGCTGTGAAAGTACTAGTACTGGACTCTATTTAAGCAACACATACACACCCTAAAGTATTATCACTTAGTTTTGTTACACCTTGTTTACAATATTTGTAGAGTTTTATTTGTAACCAGTACGTAGCACAGTAGTGGGAGATGATCACTGCGGCGCCCGCCGCGGTCGGCAAACACTCCGCGCGAGTCGCTTTGTGTACAACCCCTTGTGTACGGACTCCCCTTCAAGGAACACTTCAATGTCTGCGTTTTAATATTTTGGCCCTCTCTTTTCGGAAGTCTTTTGTGCCCTTGTGATTGCTCCATGATTCTTTAATTCTAGTACCCCGATTCTACTATTGAAAATAGTAGCTTCGATTCACTCCGGACTCTATCTTACTCGTAGCAAAGTATTCTCATGCACTATTAAAGAAGTTGATACATAGGCAGATGGAGGACCTAAGTAATATTTTGGTCGCGGTATGTCAAACCCCGACGACAGCTTACTACTACTTAAGGTTCAATCAGACCGCAAAGCGACGCGCAGATGCATTTCTAAGGGTTGATTCAAACCGCACCGCGACGCGTAGTTGCATTTCTAAATTTATATGGAGTTGGCAGATTCTCAAGACGCTTCACCACTGACCTCCATTATACAACTACGCTGGACTTACGATACCCTTTGAAATGACTGTTGTTTTTTGTGCCTATTTGAAGCGGAATCAGCGCCCCCAATGCAGTGGAAGAGAACTAAATCTGACGTAACTTGCAAATGGCCGCTTAATCGTTATTGGTTGTAGAAACTAGTATTAGTTCCAAGTACTCCCACTACTGCTATCAGCGCCAATATGGCGACTTTCAAACGTCAAACTAACGTCAGTTTTAGTTATCTTCCCCCGCATTGGGGGCGCTGATTCCACTTCAAATAGGCACAAAAAACAGCTGGGTATAATAAGTCCAGCGTACTTGTATAATGGAGGTCAGTGCGTTTCACGCAATTGAAATCTGTCAAATCCATACTCGCCTCGCCTCGTCGCGTTGCGATCTGAATTGACCCGCGTCACTTTGCTTGCGGTCTGTATTGACCCTTACATTGAATCGACATAATCCGAACAAATGACGTAGGCCCATCAACTGCCTATGAATCAATTTCTTCGATGGTAGATGGAACAATTTAACAACCCTAGCGACGATTTTCGTCATAATACGTCAAAATTAAAAATTTCAACATCAGTTCTAAGTCGGCATATTCTATAATAATTCTGTCTACTCTGACAATTCTGGGTTGTTAAATTGTTACCTACGAATTTCAAACTATGACATATTCGCTGACGTGTTCCTGTTTGCTCGTATTTGGCTCGTATCATTGTTGTTTGTGTTTTGGCACATGCGATTAAAATTGTCAGAATCCAATTTTGAAATCTTTATTTTAAATATTTAAAAATAAATTATATCAGCCAGCGCGAGGCACAATCCATTCATAATCCTAGTGAAACCCGACGAATTTGACAGATATTGAAACCTGTCCGTTTCTTTGCAGTCGAACTACTGGTAGTTATGTCTATTGTGGTATAATGTACCTAGTACATCAAGCGAACAACCGAATTTCGTAATTTTGACCAATCAGAACGCGATTGATATTTTTCTTTTATTGAGAGTGTAACAACTAATAACCATCGTTTTTTTTAACATTCATCCGTCGTTTAGCTTAACAAAATAATTATGGCTTAACTTTGCATCTCTCGTTGATGTTAGCGAAATTGTACCAAAACTTTCACAAAGCCTTGATTGTTGGATTAATAACATAATAGTTGTAATAAATAATTCTTTCAGTGACAATTTTCAGTCCATTCATTAATTTATCTACCTTGTAACAAGTATTATATCGAATACTTGTCAATTACAATAATGAGTATGAACCACATCAGTGACCGCTTTAAATAACTATACCGTGAAATGTGGTTTGTCAACCAAATTACTGCAACAAAGATTAGTTGTTTCAAGCTTGATTTGCAAATTTCGATTAAAATCCAACTTTACTTAATTAATAACGAGCTGTTGAAAATTATTATATCCGTCCCCTGCGGCCCTGTCGTGAAATTCGACCAGGTGGTAACTTTTGTAAAACCATATTTTACATCAATAATATATTCATATTACTTATTAGACAATTCTTATATATATGGGTTTCTTGTTTATATCGACGGAATATAAAATTAAATCCAGAACGTCATGCTTTATTAATAAATATTTAAAAAAATCTACCACATTATTACTATCTTCATATTACTTGTAATAATTTATTTCATCAAACATGCTTCGTCGGTAAGATGGCTCCACACAAGTTTATCTTATATAACTATCAATTTTACTCCTAACCTCTTCACTCGGTTTTATTCCTCGACATGATCTAACAAAAATCTGTAATGAAACGAAATCTTCAGTTACTTGTCTTCATAGGGGATTATCTTTAAGAATCCGTACTAATATTATAAATGTGAAAGTGTGTCTGTCTGTTTGTCTGTCTGTCGATTTTGCTAAAATTTGGTATGGAGATACTTTGACCTTTAAGTCCCGGGAATGAACATACGAGACATTTTATACCGGAAAAATGTACAGTTTTTAACGGTGCAGTGGAGTTGCGAGTGGCATCTAGTGATAAAAAAACTTGAGAGGTGTCAAGAGGGACACCCGAATGGAACGAAGTTATTTTTTATGTTAAAAAACCTGTATACATAATATACACTCAAATTTAAAAAAAAAAACCGCCATCTATTGACGCCCAGGAATACTAACAACGCGTCGCTATTTATTTAAAAAAAAACGCCATCTAGTTGACGCACAGGAATACTTACTATCAACGCCCTCTGCCCCTAACATGCAGGTACTAACAAAAAAGTTTCGAGGTCACATCAAGGTCAAATATCGTTCTGTCTAGCCTTCAGATTTACGCCGAATGCGCCATAAGGAACTTCGTTTCCATAAATAAATTACCTGTGAAAAATTACTAACCGTGTCGCATTTATGTAGCCTCATTATAATATTTACATTCATAAACTATACCATGATTCAAATTATTAATTACAATAATAAATCTTCATAATCAAACGTTTTTAGCCCCCGACCAAAAAAGTAGGAGCCAGTTTGACGTGTCTATCTGAGGTTTGTATGTTTGTCTGTGGAATTATAGCACTAAAACGGGTTATTCAATTTTGATCCAGTTTTTGTTAAAGCTGGCGTGATCGAGAATGTTCTAAACAATAGCTCATCATCATCAGTGCTGGAAAGTTCGGGTTTTAAATATATTTCATGAAAGCTTCCAGTGATTTCATCTGATCCGTAGATCTGATCAATATTTGTTTTCTCATTCCTAACAGTTGTTAGAGTTTTGGATCGAGGATTGTTTTTACTTAATTTATTACTATCGAACTTCTCTGTCGACTGTCGATGTTTAGACATAGCGGCCATACTTGTGAAATCTGAAGATTGATGGTAAAGCGGAGTTCTCAGTTTGTGGGTTGGCCTTAAACTTATTGAATAAGTATTTTTTTCTTGGTGAACAAAAAGGTTTTCTTGGGATGGCAACTATAATTTTTTTTTTAACTTGCATCTTAGCTCCCACCCACACGTATAGTCTGTCAAAAAAGTGAAGAAATTAAGAAGTAGCAACATCGTAGTGTCATCCCTTTCAAATCAATCTAAGAAAAAGGGGATGACACTACGATGTTGCCCTTTTTAGTTTCTTTACTTTTTTGACAGAGTATACCACAACCACACCACATCGCAACGACAAAATGTCGTCGAGCAGTGGTTACGTGTGAATGGTGTCGCTGCAGCTTTTTGTAGTTGCGTTGTGGTTACGTACGAAAGTCAATGAAACGGAGGGGGGGAAGAACGAGGGCGGTGTGCTCGCACTGTCATTGCAATTTGCATCGACGCAACGTTGTGGTTGCGATGTGGTCAGCCGTGGTTGCGATGTGGTCAACCGTAGTTGCGATGTGGTCGGTCAACGACTACCAAATGTGGTACGTGTGAATAGTCCAGTTCATTTACAATACGAAATATACGCCCGACTGTCGTGTGGTTGTGGTACGTGTGGGTTGGCACTTAGCCCAACTACACGAACATAAAAACAATCAAACCTTTTACAACAAAAATATTATTGTTGCTTTAATTATTGTTTTTATATGCATATTCTTTTAGAAAATGTTAATGTCATAATTATTTTTAACAGAAAACAAAAAACGGAATTGTCTATTCTGGTAAAAAAAACTGGCAAACACTTGTGGGGACTTTTTGAAGGACATCGCACAATAATATTTTTGTTATTTAAAAAAATACGTAAACAGTAAACACGTTAAAAATACATAAATATAGCACGTTGATTATAAATAACGACCATGCACCATAGAAGGCCACGTTCCTATGAAGTAACTGATAAAAAGTCGTAGTTATCGTCATGGTAAGACATATTCTTTCTACTACACACTTAGATCCATCAAACTTAAGGCCACAAACGCGGCAGCGAGTCGATCGCGCCGCAATTGTGGAAATGAGATCTCACTGTTTGTAGACTTTGGTAGTCGAGGCTACAATTATAATTTCTGCACCCTGAAAAACTTTAGTTTTTAGTTACATAACCTATATCTATCTCAAATTTTATTACAGGGCAATGGGCGTTGTCGTATGGTACTAATAAAAGAAAATCTACTTATGCCTCGATTTAATTTAAAATATTGGTAATGTTCCTAGGAAGGCTGGTGGTTCCTTATAAGGCCCAACCAAAGATTTGATAGTTGGCCTTGCTAGGGAACATGAACTTTACAAGGAACATCTCAAAATCATGAACATAATATAAACAGTTATTTTTAGTTATAAATGCGTACCGTTACAATTAAAATAATGTTGTTTTTATAACATCTTTACTTATTAAGATTATTAAACTTATACACGCATATTGAACATTATGGCCTTATAAAGAACGGGCCCATAAGAAGGCCAATTTAGACTAAAAAAATGTTTGATTGCATTATAAAACGCATTGGCACTTGGTTATAAGGTGTCAATGTGATACTCATTACTACTATTTTTAAAAAATTTCCATTAATATATTCTTAGATATAAGATAATGTTTAAGCAATGTTCGTTATAGTTTTTTTTAATGATATAAATATATTGAGCATTTAATGTGTTGTGTATTGAAAGAAATTGTAATGTCGTTTTAGTAAAAGCAAATAAATAAATACTTGTAACTCTATTTTCAAGTTAAATGACTGATGTATAATAATATTGGCCTTGTTTGGAGCTGTGTTCCTTGCAAGGCCATTTGGAAGAGCTTAGCAAAGCTTAAGTTTATTAAATGGCTATTGAAGCTAGGTTAAAAAGATATTTATAATATTATGATACCTAATAAAACAGAGCATTACTTGATAATTTGTTTTCTTAATTTATTTAGTTAATAAACGAATAACAAGCATTTTCCCGTTAGAGTGGCCTTACATGGTTCAGGGTCCTTAAATCGCACGTTATTCGTCATGTTTTGTATTTCAAAGTAAAAATTTATTTTAATTAAACGAAACAAAAACAGGTAAAAGAGAAAAAAACAACATAAACTAAAGAAACTTAAAAGCTAAATAAGTATAACTTTTTAAAGTTTTACTTATTTTTTCTTAACAAGTTAAACAGATATTGGAACCATATGTTATGTAATAAATTAATATTATTTTACAATTAATAAGCTTAGGTACCGTACCTACTAAAAAGTCTTTAAGACTATAGGAGATTATTAAATTATAAAAATATTATTTATAATAATGGTACGCAACAGCTGTCCTTACGAAGCTTTAGAGCTTTTTCATTAGTATGTATAGTATGGTCTCTAGTGTAGTCTATACTAATATTATAAATGCGAAAGTATCTCTGTCTGTCTGTCTGTCTAGCTTTCGCGCCAAAACTACTGAACCGATTGTAATGAAATTTTGTACACAGATAGTCTAAAGCCTGAGAAAGGACATAGGCTACTTTTAACTGGAAAAAGGGGTTGTAAGGGGGTGAAAATGCGAAGTCGCGGGCAACAGCTAGTATTTAATAAATGAACCTAATTTGTCTTCGTAATCCTTAGCACTGCATAGACTGTTATAGAGCCGGTTAGCCGATCGGACTTTTGAGCCTATTATTTATTGTAATATAATGTAAAAGGTTTCGCATTTTATGCTTTACAATAGTGTAATAGATAAAGATCACTGTAGCTTTCTCTTCTATTTAACAAATAACACATTTCGATATCTTTGTAGAAAGGGAAATAAATAGAATGATACAATAAAACTTAGGTTAAAGATTAAGTTTTATTACGAAATAGCGATGAGTAAGCAAAATATAACTAAAGCTGATAAGAAGATTATATAATACTTGTCCACTCTAATAAACATTGTCGTTTTTAGGGTTCCGTAGCCAAATGGCAAAAAACGGAACCCTTATAGATTCGTCATGTCTGTCTGTCCGTCCGTATGTCACAGCCACTTTCCTCCGAAACTATAAGAGTTATACTATTGAAAATTGGTAAGTAGATGTAGTCTGTAAACCGCATTAAGATTTTGATACAAAAATGGAAAAATTATTAGAAATTTTAGGGGTCCCCATAGGTACAACTGAAACAAAAAAATTTTTTTTCATCTAACCTATACGTGTGGGATATCTATGGATAGGTCTTCAAAAATCATATTGAGGTTTCTCATGTCATTTTTTTCTAACCTGAATAGTTTGCGAGAGAGACTCTTCCAAAGTGCTAAAATGTTTGTCCCACCCCCTCTAACTTCTAAAGTAGGGGCATGATAAGTCTAAAAATAATATATGATGTACATTACTATAAAAACTACCAACGAAAATTGGTTTGAACGATATCTAGTAAGCAGTTTTTTTATACGTCATAAATGGTAAACCTTAAACTGATAAAAAAAATTTTTTCATCTAAACTATGCGTGTGGGGTATCTATGGATAGGTCTTTAAAAATAATTTTGAAGTTTCTTCTATAATGTTTTTGTAACCTGAATAGTTTGCGAGAGAGACTCTTCCAAAGTGGAAAAATTTGTGTCGCCCCCCTCTAACTTCTAAAGTATATATCATGATAAGTCTAAAAATAATATATGATGTACATTACTATAAAAACTACCAAAGAAAATTGATTTGAACGAGATCTAGCAAGTAGTTTTTTTATACGTCATAAATGGTAAACCTTAAATTAATTTTCATTAAATCAACTGAAATATAAAAATAAATCAAAAACCTTTTAATTTCATTAAAATAAACCTTATTACTGCTGCGGAACCCTTCATGGGCGAGTCCAACTCGCACTTGGCCGCTTTTTTATTGACCTTCTTTTTATTACAATTTTATACTATTTGAATTCGTCCTATGTTCTATGTATAATACCTGTGATAACAGTTAGTAGGTAACTCGATTTATAAGTTAGGTATATTATGTATGTATAATGCTAGTCGACTCCCGCAACCCCGTTGCTAATAGCGCCGAAACCGTACATTTTTAGGGTTCCGTACCCAAAGGGTGAAAACGGGACCCTATTCATGAGACTTCAATGTCTGTCTGTCCGTCTGTCTGTCTCTAGGCTGTATCTCAAGTTTCTGAAATTTTCACAGATTGTGTATATCTCTTGCCGCTATGACAACAAATACTAAAAATAAAATAAAATTAATTTTTAAAGGGAGCTCCCATACAACAAACGTGATTTTTTGGCCTTTTTTGCTCGATATCAATAATGGCAACAGGTAGGCACTTGATATTTTTACAAAGGCCTTATTTATATGTCTACTTCAATATTTAAGAATAATATTAAAATAAAATAAAAAATAAGGGGGCTCCCATACAAAAACACAATTTTTGGTCTATGTTTGCTCTATAACAGTACGGAACCCTTCGTGCGCGAGTCCGACTCGCAATTGACCGATTTTTTTCTGGGATAATAGTATCCTAAGTCGTTTCCCGGGACTCAAAGTATCCTCATACCTTACATCAAAATATAGGTTCCGAATTGGGTGTGAAGTGGTAACAGACAGTCTGATAGACACACTTTCACATGTATAATAGATATTAGTATGGAAGTATTCATAATATTGGGAATCCAACTCAATTCATACTACAGGTCCGTTGGATATTCAAAATGTGTCTCAATTTCGGCCTTAAAATATAAATTGTGGCCCGTAGCAATCGGAACTTAACTTAGGAGTTAGAGGGCATTGAAATGCTCTCAATATGCAGCGCTATGCGGCCGGCGGGCGGCACAATGGCTGCCAATTTACTTGGGAATCCGACCAGGATACCTCAGCCAACGTTCTATGACTGAGCAATGACATATCTCGGGCTCTCGGCCTCCCGCAAGTAATTGTCTGCCGTACGACGGGTCGACGGGTCGCAAGATGTACAATTCTCCGAGTCAATACTCTTTTGTGTGATAAGCTACCTGCCCCCCTAGACAAGTGGCAAAACGCTAACGCTAGCGCTACAAAATGTATGGATTTGACATTAGTATTCGCTAGCGAAGCGATGACTTATGTCAAATCGCATACATTTAGTAGCGTTAGCGCTAGCGTTAGCGTTTGCGTTTTGCCACTTGTCTAGGGGGGTTGGCTTCACCAATATTCAAATTTTCTTGAGGAAATTAACTAAAGGATATTAGATATATTATATTAATACGCGAGCGGAAAGCTTTGGATCCCTTTTGGCGAAAAATACGGAAAAGTAGGTGAATGAAATTTTGCACAGTTATAGTTTATTATAATATGGTGAAGGAGTGCATCGAGCTAATATTATTTAGAAATTATACTTTTATCATACATTTTTTTTACAAATAAAACATTACACACACTACAATGTACACACTACCATATTTTCGAATGACAAGCCTACACGTATACGAATTGTTTATGGTTGAAGTCTGTTGTCAAATTAAAAATAGTCAATGTTTTAAACGGGGATCCAAAAGAAGAAGAATTAAATTTAGGTCGAATTTCGACCATTGGGCGATCTCCAGGGACCTCTAAATACACTAGATGACGCCTGGAACTCTATTGCGCCAAATTCGTGTTTCGCGCGGTTACCGTACATTTTTTTCCGGGATAAAAAGTATCCCATGTCCTCTCTCGGGACTTAAAGTATCTCCCTACTCCATACCAAATTTTATCAAAATCGGTCCATAGGTTTGGGCGTGAAGAGGTAACAGACAGTAAGACAGACACAATTTCGCATTTATTATTATATTAGTATGGATATTAAGAAAATACTGATGTATTTTTAAATAAATTAAGCCAGACTATCATTTGTATATTTATATTTTAAAATAAAAATATGATATTATCTATGAAATTTTAAATTTAGCTTTTAATGGGAAAAAATCAAGCTCAATTTTTTTCCTAGCAAACCGCTCATATTTCTATTACTAAATCTCCGAGGTAAATTATTCAAAGTGCTTATTATTAGTTGTGTATTCGTATTTACTATAGTATAAAAGAAATTCGCTGTCTATATGATATTATTATGTTTTGCAACGTTTACAGTGTCGATTTTATAATTCATTTTTATACTTGAAAATAAGCCCCGAATTGTTTCATTTTCTAAACATAGATATACCTACCACATTATATTTCCGAGAATTCGATCTGAGCAGAAACACGACATCTTAAAATTTTCTCGATAGAAAAAAAACACAAAGATGCATCTAATTTTCACGAATTTTTCATTTATTTCCGTAACCGTGCATTGAACTAAGTTAATATTTTACCACATTGTATAAAATTCTATCATTGAGAGATCGACCTAGCGGATTTTTAAAATGTTGTATATTTATCGAGTTATTGAGAAAAAACTAATTTGGCGATGAATCCGCGTCGTTCTTTTTCTCCTGGCATATGAAAGACGGGCGTGAGTGTGAAGAGAGGACGATGTTTGATTTTCGGTTAGTCGCCCTCTTAAATAGATAGAGATGTTGGTATTTTAGGTTAAAAATACAATACTTATGCATATTATTAGTTATTACTAGTAAAGTGTAACGTATTGCATAACAACGTTTAATACAAAGTGGGAATCTGTGCTGCTTATGGTGGATGTATAGCATTCCGAACATGACCTCGGTGACCTGTGCAGGTCCTCTGCAAATGCCGCAGTTGGGAGCAGTCGTGAATTGCCAGCGATAGCCTGTTCAAACTTATCCTACCTTTGAGCCCTATGAAAGTGATCCTTATGTAGTTGGCACAAAGGTCCTGACTCCTGTCTAGATGGATCCGAACGGTCTGTAATCGCGATCGTGGGGTATAAGTCAGGCATTTGATTGGTATCTCCAGTTCACCTCATTAATCTGTTCTTGCAATTTTATTTAATACTAGATGACGCCCGCAATGACGTTTATCGCGCAGGAACCGTACATTTGTCTGGGATTAAAAGTACCCTATGTCCTTACCCAGGAGTCAAAGTATCTCCATATCCGGCAAAATCGGTTGAGCGGTTTGGGCGCGAAGAGATAACAGACTTTATAAGTGTTACGTTAAAATTGTGGGAATAATAAATTGAGAATGACTTCTTTTACTGGTCCCGCTTCTGCTGAGTTGAATATTCCCTCGAATTGATGATGTCTAGAAATTATTTTAATCGGCCGTAAAATGAAAGAGTTATGCCAGCTGTTAGTAAATAAGAAAAATGTTTTTTGCTCTCCTGTAAAGTCGGGGTTTATCCTTACGACATTTGAAATTTCCACCGTCGTTTTTATACGTGGGAGAGCCATGCTTCGGCACGAATGGGCCGGCTCGACCGGATAAATACCACGTTCTCACAGCAAACCGGCGTGAAACAGCGCTTGCGCTGTGTTTCGCCGAGTGAGTGAGTTTACCGGAGGCCCAATCCCCTAACCCCTACCCTATTCCCTTCCCTACCCTCAACTATTCCCTTCCCTTCCCTACCCTCCCCTATTACCCTATTCCCTCTTAAAAGGCCGGCAACGCACTTGCAGCTCTTCTGATGCTGCGAGTGTCCATGGGCGACGGAAGTTGCTTTCCATCAGGTGACCCGTTTGCTCGTTTGCCCCCTTATTTCATTAAAAAAAAAAAAAATATGGAAATCCTGCACCGTGCGCGGTACAGCAGTGTACGCACACTTGGGTTTCTGAATAAGTATTAATAAATTATCTACATTATCTTGATACTGATATTATAAAAGTGTGAATCACAGATCATGTCTGTGGTGTGAATACACTTATATTGCGATTAGAATATATAGCTCTACCCGAATTTGATGGCAGACGGCAGATTTTCAAAAAATATCCTTGACCATTAGATACATTTTTATATTTGCATGTTTAACACACTGAATAAGCCGCTAAAAGGAAAAAATGGATCAAAATGTTTTATTCCAAATACCCCGGCATTGCTAAAGTCAATTTAATTTCTCACTTTAAGCCATTTTTGCCATCAGATGGCAGACCTATAGTTTGCCACATTTCATAAAAATTCATCATGATTGTTTTTAAATCAGCTGTCCATTAGTTTTGATGAAATATCGATATAGAAAATGCAATAATATCTGTGATAAATATGAAAATAAGATAATGTTATAATAACTGCGTTGAAAACCACAAAATCATACGGAAAATACGGATAGCATAATTTCCATTGGTTCCGTAAATTAGCAATTATCCAGTAACCGCTTTAATTATGTGCACGCCATATTTATTCTAAAAGCAATATTCACGATATATTATTTTTAATTTAACAATTTATTGAGTCTATTCGATAAACTAATTTTAATTGATTATTATTGTTTATTCATTATTATACTAGCTGTAGCTAAACTAACAGCATTCTAGAGATTACTCCACCCAATCCTGTATCTAAATTTACATAGCACAAAAAGTTTCGTTTGAATTTTCTATTTACCACAAGCTATTCAAGCCGTGACGATGTAAACCTTTTTGACGCTTTGCAACGTAAACGTTTGAGTGCACCCGATTTATTCCGAATCGGAATATTTTATCACTCTTTTCCGTGACATTCACTTTAATTCCTCATATTTACCTACGAATTCACACTAAAGTATACTTTATAAGGAACTGTAGTACACAGTAACACAGTAGTATTGTATGTTTTATTGATGTCCTTGGCTAATCGTTATACAAAGTTTTGTCCTTGTTTGACAAAATTTTGTATAACTATAACGAACTTTAGAAACTTTAGAAACAAATCCCCATACACTGTGCAGCTGTGGAGCAGGGGCCTCATCGACTGATGGTGTAGAATGTAGATATTTAATAATTAAAAATCACCCCAAACCGTGCACACGGGGTACACACAGCACATTACGCTTTTACACTTTTTAATAATGTAAAACTCCACACATTGTGGAGTTTTATATTAATATAGAAATAAAAGTTTGATTTTATGTTGTTTACGCTAAGAGCCCCCGCAGACTTTTAGTCGGCTGATAGTCTGACCAAATCAGGGTTTCAGTTAGGATTCCTCCCGGATTACCCGGGAGATTCCGATAATAATGCTTAACCTCCCGTCCTCCCGGAGAACGATAATTTCTCCGGTTTTTCAAAAACTAATAATTATTGCATAATAAATAATAATTGACTTAGTGAAAAATTATAAGATGAAGTTGGATTGGACAATCATATTATTAACAAATCGCTTGGATTAACTCTCGGCTTACTAATGACTTCTTTACGAAATTGAAAGAGAGAAATGGTCCTGAGACTATGTTCTTTCTCATTCCCACCCCCTACGATTCTCCCGGGTTGGTCCTTTCGAGAGTTGGCAACCCTAGTTTCATTACATATTATTATCGGCCGATACAAATCGTTTATTATGATTTGTGCGCACCTACTTCATACTGATTAAGCGTTCGACTAAACTATCGGCCGATTAAAAATCTGCTGTCTGCGGTAGGTAGTAGATTATTATATTCTTTATCTATATAACTATAGATAGAGACCATTTGTAACTAGATATCTGCAATGCAACCATAGATATTGTTTCCTCCCTGACACTCTGAAGGCTACACAACATAGTAGTATAATTTTTCTCTCATTCTGCTAAATGCCGTGCGCCCACGCAGTCTCCCACAATTATTTAATTAGGCACTTAATGTGATTTTGTAATACAATTTGCTAATCGAGATTTTATATTAGCTCCTGTCCGTGTGAATTGTAGCTAGTCTTTGTTTGTTACTGGGTCATAATAAGTAGCAGTTGTCACGTATACGGTAGATATTTATAATGTAAATGTATGAAATTCAATCAATTTCCATAGAAAAATAACGTTATATTCTTCGTTAAGACACTGCTGCTTTTATACCTACTATTATGATACAGAAGTTCTTACACAAAATAGTTTGTGTCACGTCGAGCCAATAAATAGAAAATAAGAAACTTTCCAGTGATTTTCCCGAAGTTAAATTAAAAAGACTGTACGAGACGACAAAGGGAAACGATTTTTAATGCTTTTTGTTTCTTTGTTACAGATCTGGTGTGCCATTTCAAAATGCGAAACAACAAAAGTTGTCGGAATTAACATAATATCGCGCCAGGAATGCTGAAGAAATCTCCAACAAAAATGGACCACAGAATATTTCTTTTATTGGCGCTGTCCGCGCATCTGTGTAAGTAATTCATGACCTTTTATTATTTTAAATACGGATCAACTTGAGTCCTAAAATAATGTTGTACCCAACATGATTGGGTGAGTAGTTGCCGATTAACATACATTTTTTTTTCGTTAAAATTAAACATTTCTTTTAATTAAGAGATGACTAGAGCATCCACGTTTAATGCAAAATAAATCTATTGATTTATTCATTTATTTTTCATTAAACGTTTTATTAAAATAGCTAAGCTTCAGTTTTAATTCAGGTGCATTTTAAGCCCCCTAGCAATCTTAATTCCGATTCCCAGTATAAAAATTTCATGATACGACTGTACTGATAAAATAAAAAAGTTACGGCCTTTCAAAAGCGTGTAGTTAAACGTATGACTCGGCGCTAAACGTAAAAAAGGTATAAAATGAAACTCTTAGAACAAAGTAATTGAAAACACATAGATTGGAATGCGGGGGCGTATTCTGATCCTTATCTAGGGACTATCTCAGCCCACTTGATGGCCAATGGGGTGGAAGTAACGAGGATATAGCTACGACCCCGCGAGAATTTCGCTACTTCATATTATGCGAAATGCAACGCAAATTTTAGCCGTTCCGCTAAATCCACTCTGAATAAAAAGATCGTATATTATATTTGAAACAAATTTTATACTGTTCTCGTTCGCTTATATGGAATATGAACAATATTATTCTGGCAATGTTAGGAAATTATTATTTGGTTAAAAATAAGCATGTTATAAAAAAAGAAACAAATTCTGATGTCCGACATTAATTTTATGTCTTGACCACAATTGATTGATTATTGTTCATTAATGAGGGATCTATATAGTGTAAAGAAACGATACTTAATTATAATGTAACAGAAGTTATTACATATCATGTAAAGAATTATTTCTGCGTAATATTCTGCAAACATCCTTTCCACCTTAATAAGAGTATCAAGACTCTTTTTGGCTCATTGACTTTTTAATCAATTTCAATGATTGCCATTAAAGGGACGGTATTCCCTTCTGTGTCGTTACTTCCTTTACTTCTACAGTAAAATACCTTTTTAATTATCTTTAACGCATCTAAGAGAACTTATAACCCTAGTATAAATATAATGGAAATATTGTATAATACATTATGTGCTTAAAAAGTGTGTAGCGAAAAAAATATTATGCATACTTTTGGCTTCTAACATTTGCCATTTTTCTTAACTTTACGCATCATTAGTCAAGATATGAGTATGTTTTGCATAGCTTTCTGTATCATGGGTTAAATGAACCACTATTTCAGACCATTAACGAAGCGATGGTTTCGAGGCACAATTGCGTTTTATCTCATTCGCATTAACCATATTTTCTTTTTCGCTAAATTAAGTAACCATGTATTTATTTTATTTTTCTTTTTGCTAACCAATCTGTAATCAAAGGCGCCTAAAATCAATGCTAATATTATAAATTAAAAGAGATCTGTTACCTCTTCACAGTTAAAAGGCTGAACCGAAACTGCTATGGATATAACAGTTATTCTATATCCCAGAAGATATTATTTATAAATTACCCAGGTTCTGGTGCCAGGGGGGGGGGGGGGCAAATTACCCAGGTTCTGGGCCCAGGGGGGGCAAATCAGATTTTTCATAAGCTAGGTGTTTATAAAGAATAAAAGATATAGTTGTAAAAATATTGTATTGCAAACAAATGGCAAAAGTTCGTTTTCTTAATTTTTAATTTTTATAGATAAAAGTACTAGATAATATACTTAGTAGGGACGTCAACATGATCCAGGGGGGGCAGCAACCCCCCCCCCCATATTAAACTGATAATAATATGTACCTAGTATGTTAATGGTAACGGTTTGTTCTGATATTGCAACTTTCGCCTTTCAGGTTTGGTGTCCGCTGACAACAATGCCTTCCTCACGCAGACAGTGTATGGGTTCTTGGACTTTACCACCACGATAGGAAACACGGTTATGGTCTTCTCGCCCCAGTCTGCTCCCCCACCAGGTTGTAATTATAATGATTAAATATATCATATATTCTTCTAGATACAATATACCTACATTTTATAATACAAAAATTAATCGCAAAATGTGTTGGTAAGCGCATAATAAACCAATTTTACCAATCTTTTAATTTTCATTGAAGTCTAGGGATGGTCTTTACGGCGATAACGTTTGAAAAATTACTAGGAAAATTAGAAAATATAAGAAAATTTCACCTCGCAGAATTACGTCCGTCGGGCCCGCTAAAATTGTATACAAACGTAATAAAGCTTCTATTTATATATCTCTCTAAATGTAATAAAGCTTCTATTTTATAATAATAAAAATAATATCTTTATTTCGACCAAAAATAGAAGTTACATAAGAAGCCTCTGACCCCTGCACTAGTGTTGACTGTATTGCAGAGGCCAGCGTCCTCGCCCATGTAGTATTATATTATTAGTATACATATATTCAATATTTAAACTACAAAAAGAAACTTAAAAAGTAAAAGTAGGTGAGTACTTAATCTTAACATAGACTGTAAGTATACAATTCAACAATAAAGAGAGAGAAAACAATACAGAATGAATGTAAGGCTGTCGTTAAGCATTTAGTAGTTAATGGCAGAGGCCAGCGTCCTCGCCCATGTAGTATATTTATATCTCTTAGCCAACGGTGACACTCTTTAGTAATATAAAAAATATTATTTTATCCTTTATCAAAATTACATTTTCAAAAATAATATTTTCAGAACCACCGAAAACTGAAAAATCTATTCAAGAAAATGCTATCGAGACGAAACCACCACCAGTTAGTGACGTAAAGCCTGAAGCTATAAAACCAAGCAAAACTATCGACAAAACAAATCATAAAGCCTCCTCGCCGTCAAGCTCTATTTCGGTTGTTACATCTAAAAAAGAGGACAAAAAAGCGAGTACTCCAAAATCTGTCGTTAAAGAACAAAAACCAATAGTAACCAAAGTTGAGGTGGTAACTGGACCTTCAAAAATTGTTGAAAATCCACAAAAATCGGTGAAACAAAGTGATAAAGTTCAAAAGAATTCACCTGCTAAGAGCTCTAATGCTATAAGTAGCAAAGTTGAAGTGAAAGCTAACGCCGTACAACCCTCTATTATTTCGAAAGTTAATAGCGTGGTTCACGTTCAATCCAGTCAGTACGACGAAGAACCAGCAATATTAGTATCCAATAACATTGGAGAGCCGGAGTACGATTACTTATCTCGTCAGCCATCTGAGTTTGTCGAGGAAACTTATAAAGTAATCAATATTCGCCCATCAAAATCTCATGGCCACAAGCCAAAAAACAATGGTAAGAACCGTCATCAACCCACACCACCACCAGATGACGATGAGCATCCGCTGGGCCTTGTGACAACTCTCGGTGGCACGATCGTCAATAATGGACTAACAACGGTTCACGAAACCAGTGTTATCGGCACATACATATCAGGAAAATATGCTCAGGTACTTAACAGCAACTCAAAAATATTGAACTCCGGTCACAAGGCAAAGATTAGTCCGAGTCAACCTCATAGAATTACAAAGACAGCGGCGCCATCTATATCCAAAAATCATAGACATAATCTGGAACCGACGCCATCAGCGGGAGACGAAGATTCAAGTCACAACAAGAATACGCGAAGACAAGTCAACGGTGGTAGCTCATTCAAGAGTCACAGGCACCGATCTCAAAATAATGAAAATTCTAACGCTGAACCTACTGCACCTCAAGCTCCTCAGGGCAAGAAATATAAAAACAGAAATCATTCATCGCAATCTCAAAGAGCACAAAATAAAGAGTAAGTTGCATCATATTTAAATGTATAAATTATAATTTTTACTTATATTACTCGTATTATTCTGTGAGATATTTTAAATTAGTTAAGTTATTATATTAGTAAGTAGTGAATACCTTTATCTTAGTAGTATGTCTTAAAATCTCCACAATATGATTTGATGTTATCACCGTTAAAATTCTTTATAAACAAGAAGTTGAAATTTTTATATTTAACATACAGAAAAACATACAATTTTGTCCTTATTTTTTCAGGGAACAATCTTCTCAAGGATATACGACTAGGCGTAACAAAAATAGCTCTAACCGACACAAATCAACTGCTACCAATGCAGGAAATAACGAGGGTCAATCAAAACGTTTCAAAGGTCGCATCCAACCATCATCCGTAGAGCAGGTAACTCCTGCAGCATCAACAAGCGTTTATAAATTCAAATTAAACAGAACCCCAAGCACAGGCCGTTGGCAATATAAAACTAGTCCGAAACCAAAAGTGACTATAAGGAAATCTAGCGAGGACGACCAACAAACAACGCCTAGCTACAATCCCTTATTGGATGATCCCGCTAATGACCTTTCTGCGAGAGCACGATCTGATAATGATTTGGAGCTATCCGGCTCACAAAGTGGTCCAGGAACACTGCTCGAGAATGATACAGATGACAACTCTATTGAAAAGTTACCCCCGGTAGAAACACTGAAGGTTGAAATTAGTACTCCCGCTGATTTTCATGATGTGTATTACGAAATAGCTACTCTAAAATCGCCATACACATTCCAGGTAATATTCATAAGTTATCTTGTGTTTTTAAGCTCACCTAGAGATGAAATAACGCCTCATATAATTAGGGTAAACTTAAATTATAGAATAAGAATATATTGTATTTTTATCTTATTTTCTATCTCTTCAAAACTAAAATTTCTGCTTAATTTGTTTTCAGGTTGGGCGAGTAAAAAACACCAGAATAATAACTGTTACAACAACGATCGAAAAACGAATCGAACCTACAATAGTGCCTTCACAAAGTTCTCTCAACGAACCGTTGACAGAAAATATATTAGCGACAGCATCACCGTATGGGAAAGATAATTATTTCTTAGATTCAAGCATTGCTACTTTACCAGCGATAACGCTATCTTCCGATGTCGAAACACCACCACTAGAAACGGTCACAGAAACGTTCAGTACGACGCAAAACATGCTCAAGACCCACATTTTACCAGTCATCAGAGAGCCGAATATTACCAGCAGCCTCACTTTCATTCAAACTTATCATGTGACGAGACTAGTGACGGCCACAAAAACTCTACCGCCCATGGAATTCTTCCAGTTCATCCCAAGTAAAACATTAAAAGAGTTCAACAGTCGTCTAGATGAAGCTGGATCCGAATTACATTTGGAATTGGACTTCGGCGACAGCAACGAAGACGAGGAAGGCCACTTGCGTCGCGTGTTCCCATCCGACCTAGATCTCGCGAACATCGGGTCAAACTTCGATTTGACAGAAATCGATAAGTACCGAGACAACCACTTGCGACTCAAGAAAGCGCACGGACAGAATAAGAACAACCAAGTGACCGAAGCTCCGAGTCCCTCCACGCCCGCTCTCACTCCGGAACAGGCTCAGCAGCTCGCCCTCCTGAGGTTGTTGAACCCGGCCGCGGCTGCTCAGATTCCGAACGTCGTCACTACTTCCAAGCCGGTCTTGAAGTATGAAACCATCTACGAGTCCCACGTGATCCCCTTCTTCAACGGCAGATCGACCGTGGAGAGCACTATATCTCGGCCCGTGGCGACGGTCACGAAAACCGAGTACGAAATAGGCACGAGCAGCCTGCCCGCTCTACCTCTGAACCCCCTGTTCCCTCAGCAGCAGTTCACGGTGACGTCGACGCCCGTGATCGTGAACACCGAGGTCGTGGCGACCGACAGTCAGGTTCTGAAGCTGACGTTCGGCGCCAAGACCCTCTACACGACGTTGTTCACGACCAAAGTCGTACCCACGGTGCTGACGTCGTACGTGACGTCATCGGTCCCCGTGCAGCCGAGCGCCGCCCCGGGATTCCCCGGCTACTTCCCCGCTCCCTACCCACCGTTCCCCTACGTAGGTTAAATGGACAGTGAAAAACGACAGTGCGTTTGAGTGATAAGTGATACCGTGACGACGCGTTAGTGAAATTGAGTGATGAAGTGCCGTACGAGAAATATATGTCGCAAACTCGAACAGTGCTAAAAGCGTAGTTGTGATTTATGAACTTACATATATATTGAGACGGTTGTGTTTGTGAATTGCTCATCATTTCATTGTAAATCGTTGATATAAATAATAATTATTACCATTAATAAATTAATATTAATTAATCGATGTAATGATCTAAATTTTAGTTAATACTCATTTAAAATTCGTTCTCGTAACTTCTTCGCATTTCGTCATTATTGATGATTTTTGTCTAATTTAACGGCTTATTAAATTAGATATCTAATGCGCGAACAAATTTTGAGAACAGTCTACCTGCTAAAGGATTAAATTCGCTGACGTGTAACACCAGGGAATTTGTAAATATGTTATTTATGTTTTGTATATATTGTGTACTTTTTAATCTATATTAATTATTATTAAGGTTAATTTTAATGAAATTTGTATAATATAGTTTATAAACATTTTATACGTTTTGTAAACTTTTCGCTTAAATAAATACAGTGTTTCTTAATAACCATAGCTTTTTAATCAGGGCCAAGTACGGTTAATTATGATTAATAAATAGCACCCTCTATAATTGATGCGATTTTTAAGAAAGAAGGCAAGTATTATTTTAGACAAAACCTAATCAAGCTTTCGGGCTCGAGTACTCTATAAAGTATCCTTTTTATCCGTGATGAACCCCGAATTAATGGAACAATATTGAAAAAAATCATTAAGTACGAGTTGGACTTGTGCACGAAAGACTCCGTACATAATAATTGTTAAAATTTCACGATTATAATGTGAGAATGAGGAGCTTATATAAGTTGTTTAGTTATACCTACATAAATGTCGCTCAATTAATAATTGCATTCAGTTTAATGTCGGCAATTATTTGTTGTTTTAGTGACAAAACATACACATAATATGTAAAAGACTTTACTGCATCATAGTATACACAGATCCGGACTGACGGTTGGGCAGAAGAACCTTGTAAAGTCAGTCACTAATTAACCCTTAGGCTAGGGAACCCTAAAACATTTTCAAGGCTTTTGTTTAGCGAATCTGACTAAAAATATCCAATTTTCTGAGCCATGTAATATATTTTCAGAGAACAGGGGTTTATGTTTCAGGGTATTTAATTAAGGCGTACATCGAGGCAAATCGTAAGCCCAAAGCCCTATGAACTCTCGTTAATGAGCGCCGCGCTGCTCAGGAACGGAATAAGCAAACAACATCACAAAAATTGCCATGTCCTAATAAGCCATTAGTGGTAATCTAAGACATAACCTGACTAGGTATATGGGACAAATCAGCTTTATAACTGTCTAGAAAGTTGAAACTCTCGGCAAACATCAGGGCTGTCGCTCGCTTGAGACGACTTTAGAGTTTAGACAGACTATTACAATACAATAATAATTCAATTTTAGTGTCTAAACATACTAGGCTGAAAAAACGCGGCAGAATTTCAGCCGCGTATGTTCTGAAAATTGCGGCATTTCTTTCATAAATATGAAAGAAATGCCGCATCTGCTGTGTGGTAAAGGGTTGCCGATTCACGAAAAAAACTGAATAATCCAAATACTTTTTCATAATCTGTATATATAAAACTCAAAGGTGACTGACTGACATGGTGATCTATCAACGCACAGCCCAAACCACTTTACGGATCGGGCTGAAATTTGGCATGTAGGTAGATGTTATGACTTAGGCATCCGCAAAGAAAGGATTACGATAAATTCCAACCCCAAGGGATTAAAATAGGGGATGAAAGTTTGTATATAATAATATGTACTTCTTAACGCGAGCGAAGCCGCGGGCAAAAGCTTGTTTATACTATGTAACAATACTAAATTACATAATTTATACTAAGTATACAATATTATACATTAAACAGTTGGTTAGAACTTAGAGTTCAGTTTTCGGGTGTTTGTTGTTAGCTAATTCGAAAACTCCATGTTCTAGTTGCATTGTAAAATAGTATTCCTTGAACTTTGATTCTCTATTTTATTATCTTGAGGGTAAAATCTTAAAAATCCATTTCGGATATTTATTAGGTTGAGTTGCACCAACTAACTTTTACTATAACTTTAACTTTAACTACAGTGCAAAATGTCAGGTCTTTGGTTAAAGTTAAATTTAACCATAACCGCTCATACGTTATATTTTTTATATTTTTCCTGACGATTTTTACGGATAATATTTTTTTTATATACTGGCATCACACATCCCGTTACCTTTAGATTGAATAAGATGATAAACGCAACAGATATCTGTGAATTTCTCCAGTTAAAGTTAAAGCTAAAGAACGCCATATTTAACTATAACCATAACTTTAACTTTAATCACGCCTCTGGTGCAACCCAACCTAAAAATATCCAAAATGGATTCTTTTATTTTCCTAATCAAGTACAGGGGTTTTATTTTCTAAAGATACACATCCAGATAATCTTAGGCTGGATTTATAATCGTCCGCGCGGTTTGGCTGCTACACAAGCTATAATAATTTATAAATTATAGCTTAATATATTATAGCCTACAATTAGATTTAAGTATTTGAATAGCGGCGCGGTCGCGCTGTTATAATATACATTTTATATGTTAAATTAAAAGCATAATATGATCCCAGATCCCACAGCGATCAGACATGATACTTGACTTATTTCCACACGGATGAAACCTTAGGTTCCCAGTTATAGTGCCTCATGTACTTAAAATACCTGCGTGTTTGTGGAGCTCTACGTGTCCTGGGCAGTCTTATTTAACTTTAATTTTTTTTCATAGCTGATATTTATAATATATATTTTGTAGAATATTATTCTGAACTGGTACCATGAAGTTTCATGGATCGTAACTTTTGTCAGACGCTTTAAGACTGCGTTTCCGCCAGAGCTGAGCGGAGCTGTGCGAGGAATGTGTTTTTGAAAACCAATAGTCGTGATGAATAGATGTCGTGGCAAAGTCATGTCAATGAAGCGATTCTATTGGTTTTCAAAAACACATTCCTCGCAACACAGCTCCGCTCAGCTCTGGTGGAAAGGCAGCCTTAAGGAGTGAGCACACTGAGACGGGCCGTGCCGGGTCTCATCGCAAAAATCCGCCTCCATACAATTGGTATGGAAGCGGAAATCCGCTGCGCCCCGACGCAGTGTGCGATACGTGCATCCGCTTCCATACAAATTGTATGGAGACGGATTTTTGCGATGAGCCCCGGCACGCTGAGCCCCGGCACGGCCCGTCTCAGTGTGCTCACTCCTTAAAGTCCCACAAAAAATAAAATTGTTTCTATATAGTTTTAAGGGGTTATTTTTTCGTTTCGTGTAAGTTCAGGGAAGGCTTAGGACAGAAGTGATACCATGTTCACCGGGTCATCTAGTAGTGGTATAAATGTAGATGGTAGAAAAGAGCTCGCCTTTTTGACAACCCTATTCGCGAAGTGAGCAGTGAGCACCAGTGAGTCTACGCGAGCAGTCGGCTTCAGCGCTGATTGAACGAGGTTAGGGGAAATCGGCTTATCGTCCGATGACGGGAGGCAGCGGGCAGAGGAGGGGGGATAATTTTATTGGAATATGCAACGTACTTCCCAGCAAATTGCACATTGTTCGCTGTTTCCTCAAACTGTACGAGAAATCTAGTTTAAGAGCATCCTTTGTACGGAACTCGAGACAGTGGTTCCTTTATGTTAATCCATAAAAGTTTTATTGATGAAATAAGTAACAATAATCATACACGATAAAATATGATAATAATATTTTATTAATAATATTATAAGTATTATCTGAAATCTGAATTTTCCATCGAATAATTTTTTTCCATAAATATGCCTGTGCCTACTCCGTCTAAGATATAAGTAAATAATTAACACTTTAGCCGTATGCTATGATGACACGACGCATTTTAATAATCCATACAAAAATAATAATTATCAGAAAATCATTGCTATCATTGTATTGCATCGCTGACAACGAAAGATAACACAATCAGTTATACAAAGAACGTCATAGGTACTTCCCTTTTTGTTTAAACAATTGAAATAAAATTAAATCCAATGTATAAACTAGTAAGTGTTGTGGTCTTTACTTGTCTAGGTGAGTAGCTACATCTAGTCTCTACATTGAATAATTCATGTCATACTTACAATTTAATAGTAAAATATTGTGACATCAACGCGGCAATATTAGCTTGTAATATTGATCAAAATAATTATTTATTGAAGACATGAGTGGAGGAAGCGGGTAAGTAGCAATTTCAAAACTGCAGTTTTATGCTTAAATGGAGGCTTTATGACCGGGAAAATAGTTTGAAATTAAAAAAAATTGATTTACTTCCTAAATGCTAATCAACGTGCCTCACTAAGGGCATGTTTCACCACTTCCTGATAAGTGCTGGATAGGCTATTCACAGTATGGAGAATCTGTCAAAAAAAGTTGTGGATAGTCTGGCACTTTATCAGGAAGTGGTGAAACAGGCCCTAACTCTACCAAAATATGAATGTGTTAATTTTGTCAATATTGCGCACTAAGTACCATCTATTTAAATTCGTGTATAAAACCTGTAAAGAGCATTGTTTATTATAAGAATTAGCTAAAATTTAATGTAGGCTCCTACATTCAATTTTAGTTAATTATGTACGTTTGGTAATTTTAGCAAATAAATGTGTAGATTCTGTATAGTATATAATAGATAGTTTAAAAATCGCACAAATCCCTTACAGACCTTATTACAAGTAATCAAATCCATACCCAAACATAAAATCATGTTTGAACTTAAAAATGTAGGGACGGTATTCCAGGGTTCGTGGCGGCGCAGTTGACGACGCGCTGTTTCCAGTTCACATGGCTGGGGCCGCGGTACAACAATGAGAGCGTGTTCCTCAATGCGACCTGCCAGGAGGCCACCCGCCTCGCCTCCGGAGTGCCCTGCCAGATGCCCCTCGTGGCCTCCTGTGAGTTGAGTAATGCGCTGAAATATACCAAAACAGCCTCAGGACTTTAGAAGCTGTTATAACTTTTTAAACTACCGCACTCAGAGACGAAAAACGACTAGTGATTGGACAGTACCAGTCATTGGACAAAACACAAAAACGCAATATTTATTAAGGTTGCTTTAAAAACTGCCGGTTTTTAAAGTAATAGAACGCCTGATTTTAAAGAAAAACGGGTAGTTTTTAAAGCAACCGCTAGTGTTTTTGTGCTTTATCCAATGACTAATAGGTACTTGATTGCGACCGTAAGCCGCGTAAAGATGACCGCTCATTACATAGGTTGTTTAGATGCTGTTTATGATTCGAACAAGCCCGGTACCACCATTTACCATCTAAACGGCAAAATACCTCATAGCACATGAGCCAAGTAGGGTAGGGACGCGGGAACCCTCGGCTCGTCTGTGGTAGAGCCTCCTTAATTATCACTAGACGAAGGCATATTGTGTTGTGGGCTCAAATTTATAGGTTATGATGGTTCTTCAAATAGAATAAGTCTGAATTTGAACAGACTTTACTTGCGTATTAAATGATAGATAACATTTCATATTTCTCCAAGTGCTTGTCTCTGACGCTGTGTTGTTTAAATAAGAGAACGAAATGCTTCAGTACGATTTACAAATGGCCGTGCCTTACCAAAATCTAGAATATCCGGAAAATAACGCTTTTAACATTTCTTCCACTGGTTCAAGACAAGAAATCAGTAAGATAAACGAAATGATATTATTATGTTGTTTCTCTTCCCGATTTCTCGTTTTGGTTAAGCACTTTATTAAACTTACCATCAGTGCCGAATTTATATTTTTTATGAGAGTAGGCCACTTTATTTCCGCAGCCCAATGTATCTGTAGGGCCTCTATGGACGCTGCAACCCCCTAGAAGCTGCCGCTCCTATGCCATGGCCTATAACACGCTATTATATTTTATAATCCGGGGCTGCTTACCGTAACAGGAGTAAAGCAATAAAATTGATGCACCTGCTTTCAGATGACGGGTCATGGCCCGATGTAGAATACATCTGGACCCACCACGGCCAGAACGCCTCTTGTGTGTTGGCGGAGAACGACGTGTGCGCCCAGTTCACGTACTACTTCAATGGCCATCGTAAGTATTATTAATATAGTCAGAATTCAGATGAATATAGGGTGAATTTCCCAAGTCCCCAATTTCCCAAATATATTATTTATCACAGAGGTCACCAATTAGTTTCGCTCGGGGTCCGTTTTAAGACATGAAATGACCTTCGCGGTCCACACATTTTATACAAAAAAAAATTAAACAAAGGTAAGTAATTACAAACATTACAAAGGTATTTTTAGATATCAATGAGAAAAGTAAACCATTTTTTGTAGCTAATTATCTCTCTGAAGTTTGGAGTGAAATATTGGTGCAAGCTATAGATTTTTAGCTATAGATTGACATTAAATCCTGGAGATGTTGAAGTTGATGTTGATGATGAAGAAGATCATCTTCGAACATGCTTGGTCCGCACACAATAGGTCGGCGGTCCGGATGCGGACCGCGATCCGCCATTTGGTGACCCCTGATCTATCAGATGCAGGCAAAACCGGCAAAGCCATTAAGCTAACTAGCCACAGCCATAATAATATATCAATAGGATGTGGTATTCAAAACTATTTTCACTCTTTTCTAGCGGAAAACTCAACCTACATGTGCACCAGAGCTATAGACTCAAATGGCACTATTGTCCGTAACGGCTGTTACCAGGAGGTCTCAGGCAGCTACAGCACCCAAGTATGTTTCTGCCGAGGAGTAGCAGGAGGAGTGCCGTGTAATAATGCCCACTCTACGAAAATAACATTTGCATTAGCAGCATTCAGTTTATGGATTTTACAAATAATGTATGGAATATGTAAATAAAATATTTTAACTCAACTGTGTTATATACAAAATTTGTGTGCTTTCATAGTTCTTACATTTTTATTGGTGTGGGTTATTTTCAAATTATCCCGCTGTGTCATGATTTGCGAGAGGTAACGCGGGTGCAGTAGAATTTAAAGGAAGAAACTATAATTGCCATCACGATTCACCCTGCACCGGCACGTACATTGTGATAGAGACAAAAATATATTATATTACAGTAAATCGAGGTAACGTCGTCCTCTGATTCCTCCTTCAAAATGGAGCCTATCTAATTAAATTATTTTTTTAATGTATAGGAAGAGTGAGTCTTAAAGGAAAGAAGGAGAATCTTAAAGACTTTCAAATTTGTTTTATGTTCGGTGGATTGGCGGGGTACGGGGCATTAATTTTTTGCGATTTTTGAAGGGTCATAACAAAATATTTATTCTTAACTCTTGGTGCCCCCCTTGCGCCCCCATTGTTTAAATTCAAAATGCATCCAGATGAAATAAATCACCCCCAAGCCTCTACACAACGCCCCCATTTTTTTCTGGGTTCCACACCGCCCCCCCTTTAGACCTTCAGCGCCCGCAAGGGGGCGTTATCGCCCACTTTGAGAAAGGCTGGTTTAATTAAGGATTAATTAAGGATTAATCCTTCAAGCCCCATAAGGACACCGGTGACCGCGACAACAATAGAATACAATAGCATTTCCAAAGCACTTTATTAAAAATATTAAAAGGAGAAGACGAGGAGTTTTGCTGGGAATACCAAAGAGTGACGTTGTGTTTTTGTATTACTTTCCTAAAATTGTGTTATTTCTGTTTTTAATGTGTAATGTTGGTACTTGGTAGAATATTAACCATTAAATATTCGATGTCGTGCACAAGTGTGGGCGATACAACTTCAAGAAACGTGCCATTTTGTGTTCCCTCCAAGACTCCATCGAAAGTTTTAGTAAAGGGTCTACCACTTTACTAAAACAACTGACTTGACTCGTTGACTTTACTGACTACTTTTTTAGACTTTCGACTTGACGATCATCTGGAACGAAAAAAACGACTTAAATTTATTAAAGAAGAAGGGGCACTTCGTACCCACTAATGTAGCACTTTGAGACATATGCCAAAATATAAAAGGGTTTGAAAAGTTGAACATTTTATTGTATGACGAAATATCTCTAAGCCATGGAAGAAAACAGTAGCAGTAGTAGTAGAAGATAAGAAAAAATCACAAAACAACACCCTGTATTATTGCATCAATTTATAGTGTTGCTGGTAAGGAATCATTTCTGGAAAGTAATCGTATGTGGCAAACTTGAGGAAACTGTTGTATTTTAGTATACTGTTTAATATTTTTAAGAAATGTATGGGGAAATAATAAAACCTTAAAATCTAACCTTTCCTGGATTTTACCGTATATTAACCGGGTATGTTACCTTGTAGAAATCTATACTAATATTATAAATGCGAAAGTATCTCTGTCTGTCTGTCTCGCTTTCACGCCAAAACTACTGAACGGATTGTAATGGAATTTTCTACACAGATAGTCTAAAGCCTGAGAAAGGACATAGGCTACTTTTTAATTGGAAAAGGGGGTTGTAAAGGGGTGAAAATGCGTAAATTTGGTCAAATTAAGTTGGTTCCAAAAACTCAAAACAGATGGCGCCAAGAGTCCCCTAGATCGCGCTATTGCTTGCTCATGCGTATTTCTATAAGAGGTGGTACCATGTTCAGTTAGTATTTCGATTCTTTCGATTATTATACACGTTATTAACTAATAACTCACCTACCAACTTAGATATCAAATTCATAAACAGCGCCAAAACTACTGAACCGATAGTAATGAAATTTTGTACACAGATAGTCTAAAGCCTGAGAAAGGACATAGGCTTACTGGAAAAAGGGGTTGTAAGGGGGTGTTTATGCGTAAATTTGTTCCAATTAAGTTAGTTCCAAAAACTGGAACAGATGGCGCCAAGAGTCGCCTAGATCGCGCTAACGCTTGCTCATATGTATTTCTATAAGAGGTGGTACCATGTTCAGTTAGTATTTCGATTCATTCGATTGTTATACGTCATGTTATTAAATAACTCACGTACCAACATAGAAATCAGAAACAACAGTCTACCAATAATAAATACTAAATAGTTTATGTGTATTGGGCAAAGCTAAAGTTGTGTAATGCATTATGCAGCTAAGTTGTGTAACGCTAAATAAGCTATAAAAGGTATAAAAAAGTTTAATTTAAAAAAATCATATTATGTGCACACTACACGGCTGTTTTGGGTATTTTGATAAAAGGGGTACCAGGGTTTTAAAATGCTTTTGACACCAATTTTATTGACACCGCGCGCTATAAACTGAAGTCCACGCGGACGAAGTCGCGGGCAACAGCTAGTTGTTTATAAATTATAATAAGCAATACTAGCGATAGTTTTATTTTTTCAAAAAAAAAATATATATCCTGTCTTATTAGTTATTACACCACTAGCTGTTGCCCGCGACTTCGTCCACGTTAGCATAGTAGATCACATTCCAAGTATTATTTATTGTACAAAAATATTCAATATACAGAATTGACTTTCCTACGATTTTATTATAAGTATAGATAGATGTTCCGCGCGGCTTCGCTTGCGTAATTTAGGAATTTCACGCAACCGTACATTTTGCAGCAGAAAATAGCCTATATCCCTTCACGTAGTCTATTCTTCATGTTTGCCAAATAACATAAAAATTGCTCCAGTACTTCATAAGATAATAAGCAATTCCATATAATTTCCCCCGTTTTTTCCATATTTTCATCTATTTCTTCGCTCTTATTAGTCTTAGCGTGATAAAATATAGCCAATAGCCTTTCTCGACAAATGGGTCATCTAAAATTGAAAGAATTTTTCAAATCGGATAAGTAGTTCCTGAGATTAGCGCGTTCATATAGGCCTTTTCATATAATTGCCCCCGTTTTTTCCACATTTTCCTCTTTTTCTTCGCTTCTATTAGTCTTAGCGTGATAAAATATAGCTTATAACCTTCCTCGATCAATGGGCTATCTAACACTGAAAGAATTTTTCAAATCAGACCAGTAGTTCCTGACATTAGCGCGTTCAAATAAGCCCTTTCAAATAATTTCCCCCCGTTTTTTCCACATTTTCCTCTATTTCTTCGCTCCTATTATACTTAGCGTGATAAAATATAGCCTTCCTCGATAAATGGGCTATCCAACAGTAAAAGAATTTTTCAAATTGGAATAGTAGTTCCTGGGATTAGCGCGTTCAAACAAACAAACAAACAAACAAACTCTTCCCAATTATAATATTAGTATAGATTCGCTAGTGTTGGTAATATTTAACAATATCTCCAAAGTGATAGCATTTAATAAAATCAAGGAAAGGCTCGATTTTAGATATAATTTCGACAGTAAATTTTTTTTATGAAATAAGGGGGCAAACGAGCAAACGGGTCATCTGATGGAAAGCAACTTCCGTCGCCCATGGACACTCGCAGCATCAGAAGAGCTGCAGGTGCGTTGCCGGCCTTTTAAGAGGGTATAGGGTAATAGGAGAGGTTAAGGATGGGAAGGGAATTGGGGAGGGTATAGAAGGGAATAGGGTAGGGGATTGGGCCTCTGGTAAACTCACTCACTCGGCGAAACACAGCGCTAGCGCTGTTTCACGCCGGTTTTCTGTGAGAACGTGGTATTTCTCCGGTCGAGCCGGCCCATTCGTGCCGAAGCATGGCTCTTTCAGTATTTTGTTGTTTTCTCATACATTTTTTTAAAATATGAAACAATAATATTAAAATAAATTACTTTCCTTAAGTTTGCCATATACGATTACATTCCAGAAGTTATTCCTTACTTACAACACTATATATTGATGCAGTAATACAGAATGTTTTTTTTTGTATTTTTTTGTGAAAAATGAAACATTCTGTATTATTGCACGATTCGTTAGTATTGCTAATTATAAAAAAAAATCTCCAAAGTGATAATATTGTACGATAAAATAAAGGAAAGGTTCGATTTTTAGCATCTTATTATTTTCTCATACATTTCTTTAAAATATGAAACAATATACTAATAAATACAACACTTTCCTAAAGTTTGCTAATATTAAAATATATACGATTACTTTCCAGAAATTATTCCTTACCAGTAACACTATAAATTGATACAGGCTGTTTTTTGTGATTTCTTTTTACCTTCTACCCTCGTTAACTTTTTTCTCCCACGGTTTAGAGATTTTACGTCCTACAATAAAATGCTCAGCTTTTCAAGCCTTTTCATTTGATATATGTGTGGATATGCTACAGCTTGGGTACGGTTTCCATACAAAAATGCCCCTTGTTCTCTTGTAAACTTCTCACGATTTTTTTTCCCCGCCATAATATTTTACTTGACACTGGCCATGGTTAAAAAGGCGAGCGCCATATTATGAAAAAAAAAGAAGAAGACGAAGAAGATAACACGTAAAACATGACGTGTACGATCGTCAATCGATTGTCAACGTCAAATTTTATCTGGTATTTTTCGCCAGGAACGGTTTATTGTATTTTCATGTTTTTATAACACAAATTACTAATAAATATCCTCTAAAATGTATTCAGTTCTAACTAGAGTTAATGCAATACTAACCTACACTCTCAGTGTGTTAGCATGTCTAACATTTCTATGTTTTCTTTCTACCCTAACTGTGGATTACAGAACAGCGGCTCAGATGAATACCGTGAAAGTAGTAGTGTAAGTATAATAAATCTGGTATAAGTATACTTTCTTATCGTCCTATATTTAATAGGGTCAAAACACTATTTGCTAAATCTAAATAACGCAATTCAAATATACTTAGGCGAAAATTCCACGTCAACAAATTTACCTGCTATAACCACTAAAATCAAGACTTTCTTTGACTATAAATATTTATTAGTAAAAATAAAATCAGTAGTCTTACTGGTAAGTTTAAAAACAACTATGCTTTACAGGAAAAATGTTCCTGACTATGGCGATTCCAGGGAAATGAGTGACCTGGGATACCTAACTTTTGATCTCAAAACTGATCTATCGCACCTCTTCAACTGGAATGTTAAACAACTATTTTTGTACCTGACTGCTGAATATATTACCCCCACTAATGAGCTCAACCAAATTGTACTGTGGGACAAAATAATTCAAAGAGGAGAAAATTCAATTTTAGATTTTAAAAACATGAACATCAAATACTACTTCCGTGATGATGGTAATGGTCTCAAGTAAGTTGAAATTCCTTGTTTTAAAGATATTCCACAGTTTAAATAAGAGCAAAAATAATTAATAAATTTATTTACCATGCACCCTAGTCTTGTAATATTGTTATAACACATAATTTAACAAAACATGTCACATAAATAACACATAATTTAACAAAGAACATGAATTATTGTGAGACATTAAAATATCCTCTCGATCATCAATTATAAGGTGGTTTACAGAGTCTCAAGCATTTGTATTAAAAAATAAATATATTTTTCAGGGGTCACAACAATGTTACTTTAACTCTCTCATGGAATGTGATACCAAACGCAGGCTTGCTCCCAAACATACAAGCCATCGGCCAACACTCCTTCAAATTCCCTGCAGAATATACAAACTCAAGAGTATGATTTATAGTGTAAATTATAAAAGACATGTAAGTGATGGTTTACATGAGTGTTGTTTAAGTAAGGAATATATTATGAGTTTCAATAATTTTTGGACTTTAAATTGTATCTCAATCCCATAGTATGTAGCTATTGAATAATTTTGAGCCAATTTCATGTACACTTGAATTATAACTAGATAATATAATATGTTGTCTAAATACCATGTTATGACAGTTTATTCTCATTATTAGTACTTCGATCGCAGATTCCAGGAAATGCTTTTGTATTCTATTGTTGTCGCGATCACCAGTGCTCTTATGGGGCTTGAAGAATTATGAAGGAATAAGGTGCCGGTTGGCAGCGGGCGACATGAAGGGGCGGCAGACGACGTATCGTCGCGACACTACTGGTTTCTATGTATTTCAAAGTTTCGCTAGCTTCGTGTCGCTAGCTGCGGAGGATATTTCATAGAAATACATAGAAACCAGTAGTGTCGCGTCTGCCGCCGCTTCATGTAGCCGGCTTCCAACTAGTACCTTTAGTCATAACATTTAGGAATCTTTCATTGTTGCAGATCATTTCAGATAAAGGAAAGACAAAAAAAAATTATTTGTTCTTTATTGTATATTTTCTATGTGTTTTTATTAAGACAATATATAAATCAGCACTAGTTGCTCATTCTACATCAAAAAACTTACATCAGGTTGCTGTTTAAATTACTATAAAATATCTACTAAGGTACATTTTACTATTAAGTTGCAAAAACATTTCATTATCTAGTAAATATAAGAAAAATGAACAATGTATGTAATTTATCCAATTATTTATTATTGTTGATTTGTGGTAACTAAAGTTTAAAAAACATTGCAAATTTTACCTGAATATTATTGTCGAGTCTGTTAAATACAATTATTTTTTTACTGATTAATAACACCACTTTAATACTGTATTTCTTTATTAGTACAAATCAAATTGATACAGACAGCATATATTTACGATGATAATATTATTTATACAGGTTGTAACAAAAATAAGTGATAATACTTTAGGGTGTGTACGTGTTCATTGTAGAGAGTTCACTGTGAAAGTAGCAGCGCTGAAAGACCAACATTTTCTTTCACTTTTGTATGGGGAAACTTGTGACGCACGGGCCCTTGCCTATACAAAAGTGAAAAAAAATTTTCGTCTTTCAGAGCTGCTACTTTCACAGTGCACTCTCTACAAGGAACACGTACACGCCCTAAAGTATTATCACTTATTTTTGTTACACACTGTATAACTAATCATTAAGCACACATTTTCTCATAGTGAAAATATAGGAATATTTTTCATGTGGTATAATATATTGTGCTTGAAGCAATTTTCTTTAAAAGCTTTCTTTATCATGCATATGCATAATAATTACAATGTATTTTAACATACTTTATAAGTATACCTACCTAATAATAAGTCTGGAAATTAATTGAAAAAAACTTTTTGACCCTACTGCCTAAAAGCCGAAAAATATAATTTTATTTGTAATTTTAATAACTTCTTATTAAAATAGTAAAGTAGATAGTTTTTTCAATAGCTAAATTGTTATTATATACTTATTATATGATAAAAAACTTTTTGAAGGTCACATGTCAAAATTACGCAAAAATAGGAGCAGAGGGCTCTACTAGCAGATAAAGTAAAAAATAATCCGACCAAAATCTGCCATGTTCAAATATCTGAATATTGACAGAAACATTGTCAAAACTTTTTAGGATTTCGTACCCAAAGGGTAAAAAGGACCCTGTTACTAACGGCCGTTCCCAATATTGACATAAAATATATTATGTCTCTAATGTCTAATGTGAGCTATTCCTATCTCTAGTAGGGCAAAACCAGAGATAGATCAAATATTGGGAACGGCCGTTAGACTTCGATGTCTATCTGTCAGTCTGTCTCCAGGCTGTAACTCAAGAACGGTAATAGCTAGAGAGTTGAAATTTTCACAGAGTATGTATTTCAATGTATGTATAACAAATAAGTACTAAAAAATCTGCCAAGTGCGAGTCGGACTCGCGCACGAAGGGTTCCGTACCGTTATCTAAGAGCAAAATTAGCCCAAAAATTGTGTTCTTTGTATGGAAGCCCCCCTTAATTATTTAGTTTAATTTTATTTTATTATTAATTATTAAAGTATAAGTACAACTGAGTATATTGCGTGCATTTCAAGGGCCTATCTTTGGGCATTATTGAAATCGAGCAGAAAATAGCAAAAAAATTACGTTTCAAGTTGTATGGGAGGCCCCCTTAAATATTTATTTTGTTTTTGGTATTTGTCGTCAACAGATATTCACAATCTGTGAAAATTTCAGAAGTCTAGCTATAGCGGTTCTTGAGATACTTACAGCCTGGAGACAGACAGAGGACAGACATCATTCTTAGTAATAGGGTCCCGTTTTTACCCTTTGGGTACGGAACCCTAAATAAATTAATTAAATATTTAAGGGGGGCTCCCAATCCATACAACAAACGTGAATTTTTCAAACATTTTTGGGTCTGTATCAATGATGACATTGACAACAGGTTGGCACCTGAAATGTTCATAAAATACTCAGTATTTATATTTTAATAATTAGTAATATTTATTTTTTAAGTACTGTCTATGCTGGTGCTGCTCTAGCGTCAAAACATCGTAGTAATAATATATCCTATTGTGTAATATTTAGTTATTATTGTAAATAAGTAATAACATAGGTATTATGTTATTTACAATAATAAAATAATGACAAAAGGAGACAATTGTTATTTAAGTAAGTACTTAAATATTTAATTCTGATTTTAAAAGAAGTTTGTGAAATTTTAGTTTTAGTGATCAGTACAAAGTCACTTTATTTGTACATGTATTCTGATTTCCTCAATTTACAATGATTTTATCAATTTATCAATATAAAATTTTGTAAAGCAAAATTTTAGTTTGGCACAAAAGTTTTTAAAATGTCTATAATTTCAGGAATGTTGCGCCTGAATTTCATAAGCAAGGAATTAATAGATGTACCTCAGTTTGTTACCTACTTGTGCATATAAGGGTAGCTATCATAATTCTTAATATTATATATTTTGTTATGGTAGTTATAAATAACATGTTTTAGGGCCGATTCACACTGGAATGGCAGCGCAACGGCGCAGGTGCGGACGCAGCCTAAAATTTGGGGGGGGGGGGGGGGTGTCACTCACTAGTCACTACACTAATATATTTTTTTTTATCTGCGCCCTAGGACGGTTCTGGGTTGACAGCTGTCTAAGGTCGGACGTAGTGGCGGTTAGGGGATAGCTAGAAATTACCTTTTATTATTTGGCAAGATTTTGAGATTTTTCAATTTGACCTTAGATTTTGGGGGGGGGGGGTCATGTCCCCTGTGACCCCCCCCCCCTCGGACCGCGCCTGCAACGGCGAGCATTTTCAGTTTCATAATATTATTTTAAACTTTTATTGTAATAAATAGTATCGCTTGAGAAACTTGGAAAGTCTCGCGGCCACGATTTCTCCAGCGATACTATTAGGGCCAACCACACGTACCACAACCACACCACATCGCAACGACATAATGTCGTCGAGCAGTGGTTACGTATGAACAGTGTCGCTGCAGCTTTTTGTAGTTGCGTTGTGGTACCGACAAAATATCGACGTGGTTGCGTTGTCGCCAGTAGTTGTGATGTGGTTACGTACGAAAGTCAATGGAACGGAGGGGGGGAAGAGCACGGGCGGTGTGCTCACTGTCATTGCATCGACGCAACGTTGTGGTTGCGATGTGGTCGGTATCACACAAGTGGTCGACAACGAAATATGTGGTACGTGTGAATGGTCCAGTTTATTAACAATACGAAATATACGCCCGACCACGTGGTGTGGTTGTGGTATGCTGGTGTGGTTGTGGTATGGTTTTGTGGTTGTGGTACGTGTGGGTTGGCCTTGGCCCTTACAATAATGAAGATAAAGTTTAAAATCATATGACACTGAAAATGCTCGCCGCTTCGCTGCCAATCCGGTGTGATCGTCCCTTAAGATTTTTGCAGTAAAAACAAAATTATACTTCAAAAATTATATTCAAAAGTTAAGGATAGGGGATTTCATTCACATTAGTTGTTTATAGGAAATGCTTATCATGGATAGGTGATAGGTTTTCATAGTAAATACTTAGGATATCTTTCAACTACCATTTTGAGTAATATCTCACATTGCAACATTATGTTGTACCCAAACGGTGTAATTAATTAGGTAAATCAACTACATTGTTAAAACTATTTGCATCTTAAAATTCTACAGCAAAATCTAAATGACAGGATGAGGAAATATGAGTAATGAACATGAAATTTAAAATGAGGACGGTAAGAATTTCATACCAGAGCATCACAAGCCTTTACAAACGTTCTACGCCAAAACAAAGAAACACTTCCTACTGTATTTCTTATGCCTTAGAATGTAGTTTCAACAAGATCACTACAATTTTTGCCTAATAACATGTTTATAGCACTAACATCCAAAGCGCCTTTACATTACAGTTTACAAATATAAATGTTCTAAGTGATCTACTTAATTTAACAATGTTAAATTTTATGTCAGCTATAATTTGTCTCTAATAAAAAGGATATTTGAAATCCATTTGGAATTTCTCATATTTATAAGTTTTATAGAATTTAAACTATCTTATATTTATTAATGTAGTATAATCAAGTTAGTCACTCATGGAGTTAACTGCTGGTCGTTGACATATTTTTCAGATTACTACTTTTTACAAACCCATTGGTTAAAAGAACTAAGGTCAGAAAGCATTGACGGAGACATGTCTTCAACTGTACGTCGCGTCGCGTCGGGGAGCAAGGCTCAACCAAGCATTAAACGGTCATGTCATTTATACTACTGTGAAAAAGTTAAACGAAAATTTTAAGTTAACATAACCTTGTGTACCATGTGAATAATAAAGTTTAAAAAAAAAGACTTAAAAATATTTAAGAACTACGTAATAAAATCAATTATCTAATCCTATAGATTCACAAATCACTTAAATCAGAGAAAGTTCGAAAATGCTTTATGATATTATGATTTTAGAGGGAACGCTAACACTGTTTTTCCATACAAACATATACCCCAATTTACTCCCTGGACAATGCGTCTAGACAAATGATTTTTATACAATATTGGGATCTGTTAAAGCTATGCCTCTACGTTAGACTTTTTCTAAATTTGCTAATAAATAAAAAATATGACCCTTCAAAAATCACAAAAAATTAATGCCCCATACCCCGCCAATCCACCGACCATAAAACAAATTTGAACGATCTTTAAGATAAAAACGTAGATACATAGACTCACTCTTCCTGAAGGTATTAAAAAAAACAATTAGATAGGCTCTATTTTGAAGGAGGAATCCGAGGACTATGTTACCTCGATTTACTGTATCTGTCTCTATCAGCCGGCGCAGGGTGAAGCGTGATGGCAATAGTTTATTCGTTTAAATTCTACTGTACCCGCGTTCCCTCTTAAGCACCAAAATACATAATAGTATGATAAAACGATAAGTGAAAATTGTAGCTACAAGGTTAGTTTGGTTTTATCGCTAAGCGTTTCGAAAACGCTGCCGGAACGCTTAACGATAAAACCAGCCTTACCAGTGACAGAACCTCAATGCTAATAATAGCCCCACTCCAAGGTGGAACTGCTCAGTAGTCTACATTATACTAAAGTTTTACCAATCTTCATCATAAACATATTATTTACTCTAAGTTTACCCTATTTCATGTTATCCATCGAGCAATGACCATAAGCATAGTAAATATTTTTAATAACAAGGTGAGCCAGCACACAGATTGCGAGCCTGTACATACACTGTACACAATATTCTTGTACATTTTTTAAAATTTTTACAGCTTTAATAAGTATTCATTTTATAATAAAGGTTACTAAAGTTGCTGCTCAAACAGACATGATGATAACCATAGCTGGGCATTAACTCGTTAATCCGTTAATCGTTAATTAACGAAGTTAACATTTTGATTAACGGATTAACTTTGAAGTTAACTTTTAAAAATATTAACGGACTCGTTAACTTCCGTTAATATGCAGAAGTCCGTTAATCGTTAATCCGATGCCTACTATTTACCGCACGGCACTGCGCGAAAAGGTTCAGACAGTTAGTATTAAATTAGTATGAAACGACAAGTGCCGGGCCGGCGGGCAGCGCGGCGCCGCGGCACGGCAACAGTGAGTGAAACAATAACAATACTAGATACATTTTCAGACGCGTGCGAGTGAGAAGAGATTTGTTTCGTTTTATCATTTCATTACTCAGCGCCGGTGCTTATAGAGTGAAGATTGATTTGTTTTTTGTTATTATAAATCATTTACATGTTGACAAAGAAGAGTGCAGTGTAATATAGTTAGGTAGAATACAATAATTATAAAAGTATTTTGTTTTGTCCCTAACCTGTTTACTTCCAGAACCTAAACCAACAGGTTTTGTATGTACACTAACGCAATGATATAAGTCATAATAAGGCCATATTATAACACATATTAACGGATTAACGATTAACGGTAACTTGCGTTAATTCGTCCCAAATGCAACGCTTTAACGTAGTTAACTTTTTTTTAACGGATTAACGAAGTTAACTATTTGATTAACGGTGCCCAGCTATGATGATAACGATGGCAATCCCAATTTGGCCAGCTAAATGTAGTTTGGTTTAATTCCCCTAGTCTTAAAATATTTTTATGTTATTCTGTAAAAGCACAGAATATATAATTAGTACCTTACGGTACAGAAATTTCAATCCCGAGTTTAGGTATGATAAACGCAAGTGTACTATCACCGGACTAGTCTCAATAGGCTGGCCCTTTTGTATTCTGTGGCTGAGCGATTCGCGCGCTCGCCGCCCGGCCGCCGCGCCGCTGCTCGCTTGACAGCCATGGTAGATTGAAGCGAGACGGCAGACAGTTATTGAACTATGAACACTAAACGCAATGCAATAGGTTAAAATTAGGTTGTTTTCCAGAATAGTATGGAAGTGAGACAGGCCTGGTAAAAGCTAAGTTAACCAGGTCAAGCAGAAACTGTGTTGATGTACCTTGAACATAATATAATATGTATATTAAATTGTGATGATAATGCAACAATAATTTAACTGAGTACCTACTCACTTAAACTATCCCATTAAACTACGATAATATGATGAGAAAATTAGAAAACTTAAAATTACTTTTAAGGAAACATTAGGCTATTGTATGTACTTATGTTATGCAGAATCATAGTGGAAAAATACAATAAGAAAATTAAGTTCAAAAATAAATTCGGATTACGAAAACAATCTGACACATACTTATTTGTTATTAATTATTATATTAAGGGCCTGTTTCACCGCTTCCTGATAAGGCTCTCCACCACTTAATTTGACAGATGGAGTATGGAAAATCTGTCAAATAACCCTATCGGGCACCTATCAGGAAGCGGTGAAACAGGCCATTATAATAGGTCAATATATTTTGAGCCTGAATGTGTGTGTTTAATTGGGTTTCTTTGTTTCCCTAATTATTTTTCAACAAAAACTCGACTGTTTTATTTTTCGTGAGTAAATGAAAAACCAAACCAAAGTTTTGTTACACAAGATAATATTAATTAGTGAACTTATTGACCATTTTATGTCCATAACATCTATTGTGAGACATACTAATAATGTACACATTGAAAACGCATATAACAACAAATATCTTTAACTGGGGCACTATAAAATTTAAATCATTTTATATTTAACATCAAATAGGGACATTTAGACAGTTCTTACATCAAAAATCTCAGGGTAAGAAAGATAAAGTATCCAAAAAACGGCATACGCAATTTATACAGCGATGACATTCCAAGATTGTAGGCACCTACATTATTCTTGCAATCACATGTACACAGTCAAGAGGTTCGTACGGAGCAACGATACAAAAGCTTGTAGACACACGCTCACAGTGGGTACGGCAACGCTTTACATGTGTTTGGAGACTCGATGTGTGTGTGTGTGCGCTCACAGGCGGCAGGTGTCGGCTGCGCTCCGTCACGCGCCTCCCAACGGTGGCCCATCTGTCTGCACATCCTTGTCCGCAGTTGGTGGTGCGATACGATCCGAGCCATACCGTCTTGACAGATCTAACATCTCCCGAAGACCCTGTAATTTCATTAAACAATTGCTTTTGTATAAATATACTTATAATTTATAGCTAGACCGCACTATACACACAAAACTATGTGACAAAATTTGCTCTTCAGTCTAGCACTTTGGTAACATAGCAGTCATGTTATTCAACAACGTTAAGGGCCGGATTCACCAGTTCCTGATAAGTGACGAATAGGCAATCCACCAATTAACTTGACAGATCAAGTATGGAGAATCTATCAAAATAGTTGTGAATAGCCTATTCGGCACTTTATCAGGAAGTGGTGAAACAGGCCCTAAGAATTTTACAGAGGCTTTTTAGCATTTCAGTATTACTGATCAGCCTCATAGATTTTTCTCCATAGAGGTGATAAACTTCATATTGATTTAGCACCAGCTAAGAAAGATGTAATTCATCTGTCCATTGTGAAGTGTTACTAAGGGCCTGTATCACCACTTCCTGATAAGTGACAAATAGGCTATCCATCACTTAACTTGACAGATGAAGTATGGAGAATCTATAAAAAAAGCTGTGAATAGCCTATTCGGCATTTTATCAGAAAATCAGAAAGTGGTGAAACAAGCCCTAAGTCTACTTGACCTCAACAAAGGTATAGGACAGGGGTCACCAATTAGTTTCGCTCGGGGTCCATTTTAAGGAATGAAATGACCTTCGCGGTCTGCACATTTTATAAAAAATCTTTTTTAAACAAAGATAATTACTGAAATTACAAAGGTATTTATTTACATAGCAATGAGAAAAGTGATAATTATCTGTCTGAAGTGAAATTTCTGCAACTAAATGAAGTTCATCTTCGAAAATGTTTGGTCGGTGGTCCGCACACAATGGGTCGGCGGTCCGGATGCGGACCGCAGTCCACCATTTGGTGACCCCTGATATAGGACCTCAAGGTAAAAGGTAGTCTAGTTTAAATGCTGAATGCTGGAACATTCAACAAACAGGCTAGCACCAAAAGCTTTCTTCACAAGTTGAAATATATGAAGGCAGGAAATATTTGTTTTTTACTAAAGAAAATGTTTTTATTAACATAATAACCAAATACCTTGTTCTCCACTAAAAGTCTTTGGTAAATTTCTTCCTCTTTCCTCCTAGCATCTCCATTTTCATCCATGTTAATGGCCTTGTACATGACGCTTGTCATTTCATTTATCCTCTCAGCTTGCTGGCGGATCAACTGAAAGTAATTTTAATGTTAATATAACATGAACTAGTCTGTCAAGAAAGTGAAGAAATTAAAAACACATTGTAAATATTTTTTAAGTCTATATCTATTAGGGATGACACTACGATGTTGCCACTTTTTAATTTCTTCACGTTCTACAATCAAACCAATGAATTAAGTAAGCCAGGGACATAGACTTAAAAATATTTACAATGTGTGGTATAGTAAAAAACATTTAAATCTTGGATGACTGGACTGGAGTTTTATATTTACTAAGAAGTTTAAAAGATCTAAAAGCTACACTTACTTCATTTTGCTTTTCATTAATGGCAGCGGTGAAGTCTATCCTAGACTCCCATATCTTCTTTTCTGTATGTTGGCGATATTTTGACATTATGAGCTCAAGAGCCTTCCTATGATCTTCCAAGGCAGCTCTCAATTCATTATTCTCTCGTTGTACATCCCTCATCAGCCGAGACTCCCTCTCGATACTGGCAATAAGCTCTCCCCTAGGTCTCTCACGAGCCGCTTCGTTAAGTGTGTCAATATCTTCCTTATACTGCAACATTATACAAGAGAGAAATTATTATTTGTTGTTATTATCATGATCTTTATTTACATTATTGTTTATTAATTTAAACATAATTGCAAGAGGTCGATACTTATTATTAACTATTTCATTCAAGAAAACCCTTTCATATTGAGATCAAGCAATATTGTAAAATCTTCATTCCTTATCTGACCTGTTTCATAGTGTGGATCTGTCTGTATGCTGACTGAGTTTCAGTTAAAAGTGCATCTGCCTCCGAGTCTCTCTCTTTAAGACGTCCAGCGAGTCTTTTAGCGTCTAATATAATTTGTTGTATCGTCAGTGACATCTGGAAAATAGAACAATATAAAACAAGCTCAAAAATACCTTACCATTCGTTGAAGTTATATGCATCACAAACCCTGAGCTCCAAAAAATAAGACCAGATAGGTTCTGAATCATTTAAACAACGCTTAATTGTTTTTTCAAACAAATTGCAAGCAAGAAGTTAAAATTCACATCAGCTGTTTAGTTTAAATACGACGAAACGCCATTACCTTTCAGAAGAAGCGTGATGCTATGATGTCAAAATTAATAGACAACTGTGTTCAGACTGTAAGGAAGGTAAAACAGAGATGAATATACAGTTTCCTATAAATTAGAAAGAGAAAGCAGAAAGGTTATTGAGTGGTACACGTAATCAACAACCTTTTGAATTTGGTAACGTAATATTTATGATGTGACCTTGAATGTTTTTTTTAACAAGCAATGATGTCTTAGTTAAAAGTTTAGAACAAAACTCCAAAAATGGCGCGTGTTTTAAAATATCGTCTTCTACAAAAATTTTATCACCGTATTCCAAAGATATTAAAATAAAATATACCTACGGACAGAACGAGATAAATCGAGGTCAACAATTCTAATCGGTAATTGTAGCATTCTAATATAGGTACTTTAAGTATGTGCACGTGGGCGTACCGAGGGGGGGGGGCATTAATTTTTTATTCTTTGTAAACCCTAGCTTATCAAAAATCTGATTTGCCCCCCCCTGGCCCAATATATGGGTGTTTTGCTTTTATTCCTTTACTCTCATAACCCAGTGGGACGGAAGACCGATACGACCGGCGAGAGATCAGGCGCAGGACCGACTTTTTACAAGCCCATCCGACGCATGGATCATCTTACTTGTCAGACAATCAGGTGATCAGCCTGCATCGTCCTAACCAAACTTGGAAATAACATGTTTCCAACGCGGGAATCGAACCCACGACCTCCGAATCAAGAGCTCTATTACACGCTCTATACCACTAGACCACGGAGGCGTCATCATCATAATGTAATGTAAATATACTTGGTAAATACATGCTGCATCTGATACAGCCCGATCCGTTTCATACGTTCCGAACCTCACATCGAACACATCTTTGGGTTTTTTTTTTGCGATCGTCAAGGGGTTAATGAGCGTCTTTATTATATTTTATGATACCTATAAATATTAGTAGTATGTATCGTATTGAGCTCATTCTTTATCGAATAATGATACGCAGGGTCGTGACTCGTGACTCGTGAATCGTGATTCGTGAACTACTTATGTCAAGATGGTACGGTGGAGTGTAGACCTAGCTTTAAATACTCTCATACAACTTGTGTAATGAGTTGTATTGTACCTAACCTTATTTTTCTGTTCTGAGGTTGTAAGTTGTAACCGACTCTGCGTTATACTTATATAATATTATATATACTTATTACCTATACCTTAATCAGTGGCGTTTACATTAGCCATTAATAAGAAACATGTCGCATTGTATTATTACGTAGGTTACACGATTAGTTTTTTATCAATCTGATCCATCAGTCTGGTAAAGATTGACGGAAAACTGATCGTCTAACCCAAGAATTGATGGAAAGATCATTTTTAGCGTTCCGTAGTCAACAAGGAACCCTTATAGTTTAGGTCTGACCGTCCGTCGACTGTCTGTCCGCGGTTTTACTGGGCCTACAAAGGTTTATAAAATCATTAAAAAAAAAGCTACCTCCCCTACACATCAACACAATAGACATAACTACATCAATGCGGGGGCCATTTGTGAAATATGAAGTTTTAAAGTGAAAAAAATCGTAACTAAAAACAAAATAAATTCAATATTTAAAGAGGGCTCTCATACAACAAACGTGATTTTTTAATCATTTCTTGCTCGTTATTAATAATGACAATAGGTATGTTCACAAATTACTCAGTTTTATTTGTATTTTAATAATTTATAATAAAAATAAAAGTAATAATAAAGGGGGCTCCCATACAAAACCACTTATATTTTCTTATTTTTGCTCTATAGTGGTACGGAACCCTTCGTCATTCGTGCGCGAGTCCAACTCGCACTTGGCCGATTATTTTTTTCTATAGACCTCACGGACCCCGAGACCTTTGTAACGAATGCAAAACCGTGGAAATCGGTTCGTGCGTTCTGGAGTTATAGCGTCAGGAAGGAAACCCAACATTTTTATATATTACTAACTGTTGCCCGCGACTTCGTCCGCGTGGACTTTAGTTTATAGTTGTTCCCGTACATCAATTGAGTCGTTTACGCGCAAGTCAGAAAAGTGTATTATGTGGGAACCACACATTTTTCCGGGACAAAAACATTCCTTGTCCCAAATTCAAATTAGTATCTCCAATCTCCATGCCAAATTTCATCAAAATACTTAGATTAAATAGTTTAGGCGAGAATCATAAAAGTTTATTGTGCGGGAACCGTATATTTTCCGGGATAAAACGTATCCCTTGTCCTTTCCCGAGACTGAAAGTATTGCCATACCAAATTTCATCAAAATAGATTGAATAGTTTAGGCGATAATCATAAAAGTTTATTGTACGGGAACCGTACATTTTCTAGGACAAAATTAGTATTCCTTATCCTTTCCCGAGACTGAAAATATCTCCATACCAAATTCCATCAAAATAGATTGAATAGTTAGCGCGCAAATCATAAAAGTATATTGTGCAGTAACCGTACATTTTTCCGGTACAAAATGTATCCTATGTTCTTTTTCGGGACTCAAAGTATCTTTATACCAAATTTCAGCAAAATGGGTCCAGCCGTTTACGCGTGATGTCGTGACCACGCGAAATATAACGTTCCGCGGAGCTTCACCCGCGTAAATTAGATATTTTACATACAAATTAGTCCACAAAAATAGCCTATGATCCTTCACGTGGTCTAGGTACTCCTTATCTGTTCCAAATAACAGAAAAATTGCTCCAGTAGTTCGTGAAATAAGCCCTTTTAAATAATTTCCCCCGTTTTTTCCACATTTTCATCTATTTCTTCGCTCCTATTAGTAAAAGCGTGATAAAATATAGCTTATAGCCTTCCTCGATAAATGGGCTATCTAACATTGAAAGAATTTTTCAAATCGGACCAGTTGTTCCTGAGATTAGCGCGTTCAAATAAGCCCTCTTAAATAATTTCCCCCGTTTTTTCCACGTTTTCATCTATTTCTTCGCTCCTATTAGTAAAAGCGGAATAAAATATAGCTTATAACCTTCCTCGATAAACGGGCTATCTAACACTGAAAGAATTTTTCAAATCGAACTAGTTGTTCCTGAGATTAGCGCGTTCAAATAAGCCCTCTCAAATAATTTCCCCCATTTTTCCCCATTTTCCTCTATTTCTTCGCTGCCATTAGTCTTAGCGCAATAAAATATAGCCTATAGCCTTTCTCGATAAATGGGCTATGTAACACTGAAAGAATTTTTCAAATCGGACTAGTAGTTCCTGAGATTACCACGTTGAAATAAACCATTTCAAATAATTTATCCCGTTTTTTCCACACTTTCCTCTATTTCTTCGCACCTATTAGTCTTAGCGCAATAAAATAAAGCCTATAGCCTTTTTCGATAAATAGGCTATCTAACACTGAAAGAATTTTTCAAATCGGACCAGTTCTTCCTGAGATTAGCGCGTTAAAATAAGCCCTTTCAAATAATTTCCCCCCGTTTTTTCCACACTTTCCTCTATTTCTTCGCTCCTATTAGTATGATCGTGATAAAATATAACCTATAGCCTTCCGCGATAAATGGGCTATCTAACACTGAAAGAATTTTTCAAATCGGCCCAGTAGTTCCTGAGATTAGCGCGTTCAAACAAACAAACTCTTCCCAATTATAATATTAGTATAGATGTATAACCTACGTTATAGACGTAATAGACGTAGGTTACACGATCAGTTTTTCATCAATCTGATCCATCAATCACAGATTGACGGAATACTGATGGTAGACCACAGAAATGGGTCTACTAGATCCATTTCTGTGTGGCAGACTGATTCGTGTAACCTACGTCGGGTAGGAATAATTTAACTTTTATTAAATCTAGAGGTATACCTATATTATGTTACTAGCTGTTACCCGCGACTTCGTCCGCGTCAATAAAATGTAAAATACATAGGTAAAAAATAAAAAGTAAAAATCCTCCATAGGTAAAAAATAAAAAAGTAAATGTCCTCCTCCTTTTTGGAAGTCGGTTAAAAAGTAGATTAGCCGGAACAAACAGACAGACATACAGACAGACAAAAATTCTAAAAATTGTTATTTTGGTGTAAGTTCCGTCTAAATATTAATATGCATGTAGTGAAAAACGGTTATTTTAATATTACAAACAGACACTCCAATTTTATTTATATGTATCTATGTATCTATATCTATAGATAAAGAAAATGCTCCGTTAATTAATGAAAATAATAATTTATTAATTCACAAAACTTTACATAAGAATTTCATATTATATTTAAATTATTTATTATTTAAAGAGTGACTATAATGACAACAAAAAGCTAAGTGAGATTATGTTTTTTCAAAAATTCTGTCATAATTTTATTAGCTACATCTGGATTCTCTTGCTGTACAAAATGTCGGCACCCCTTCATGATCTGGGTTTCGATCGTCTTGTAGCTCTTCTTCATAACATCCAGAAGCTCCGGGTTCAAATACTTGTCGTTCTCAGCGAGAGCAATGAGAAAAGGGACGTTCTCGTCGTGGTATTTTTGCTCGCAGTCGTAGAGGAAGTTTGCTCGGTAGTAGTTGATCGGTGGTGTGAAGGCCACTGAAACAAAAAACGAGTGTGCTTTAAGGCGCTGTGGTCGTTGCAACTACGTAAAATGTGTTTTTTAAAACACGTTTTTAGTAAAGGTAAAGGTACGTTATAAAATTGAGACCTATACGCAAAGGTATATCAGTACACAATTTGAAAAATTCTGCTCGATAGAAAAAAATCTCAAGGACGACTGTTATACCGCTGTTTTTCATAATTAAATCATTTTATGGCTAAATTACACACTTTCTAGAAAAAACAAAAAATGTAGTATATGTGTCGTAACCTAACGTAAACGATTTGATATATTTGATTTGTGTAATACTAAAAACAAAAGATTTTTACTCCTATTTTCTATAACAAGGCACGCGGCGAGCGCGTAACAGCCACTGTACAAGGCGCGCTGATATGAATGCTATTTTAAGGTCCTTAACGTCGATATTCGTACTGGGAGACATCGACCTGCTTATTTTAGGGACTACTGGGCCTTAAACCACAGAACTGAAGTAAAACTTCTTGAGCTCCGTCAAATGTGCGCGCGCACCTCTTCGTTCGCCTACCCGATCACACTTTTCGTAACGCTTTCGTCACGCATTTACAAGCTTACTCCCCGAGTCAAGCATGCATAAAGAAGTTCTTATAAAACATTATTAAAGCTTGCATGTATGTATGTTATGTTACAATCGAAGAAAAGGATTCATAGACTAACTCTAGCGTCTCTAGCCATCACCGTTGAGATGGAGTCAGACAGACGGACAGACAGCGAATTCTAAGTAATATGGTCCTGTTTTTACCCTTTGGGTACAGAACCCTATCAATTACAGTGCACACTTCCATAATTGGAGGTCATCGACCTTAAACTGATTTCAATTGATTAAACGCTAAAATCCGGTCGCCAGACCCAAATCAGTACATTAAAATATGATAGATACCTAAGTCGTGATTTTAAAAATAAAAATATGCATTTAGTAAATGTTGACTCACAATTTTTCCCGAACCAGTATTTGAAGCACTCGATGTCCTCTTTGTCGATCCCGTCGGCGCGCATGGTGGCGTCGAATATCTCGAGGTTGTTCATCTGCAGCACCAGCTCGGGCACGTAGGGGCATCGGAAGCCGAACACGTAGCTGGAATTATACAATACTATAAGGGCCTTACAGTGCATAAGGGAGACTGTTGCAGCCTGCAGGACCTGCCTGCCTAGCATACGCCAACGAGATATCTCACTCTCGAGATAATTAAAAACTACTTGTCTCATAATGTCAAAATCTCGACATTATCTCGACAAAACTCTATAAAAATGTGTTATTTTGATGATAGATCTACGCGAGAAAAAATGTTTGACATGCTAGGGTCAATAGAGATGACGAGACAAACCATCAAACATCGAGAAAACATGTAGAGTGAGATATCTCACTGGCGTATGCTAGGCAAGCATAAGGGCCTTGAGGCACGACAGACATACTTAATAAAGTTTTCTTTTTTTGCGGCCCCTACTATACATAAGGGCCTGTATTCACTTTATTGTCTTTTGTTGATAAGAGATTAGGAGAAATTAAAGTTGCACTAATCAGTCGCTCTCCACACTACTATCGCCTAATCACTAATCTCCTGCAATAATCACCTGCACTTATCACTAATCAAAGTGAATACAGGCCATAAGAGAGAGTTACATGCTGTCTTAAGAGGATTCCACACCGCCCTTTTTTCCATACAAACGTTGTCCCCTGTTTCCTCCCTGGATAATGCTAGTAGAGTTATAATTTTTTTCCTGAATATCTACGGCCACTAATACAATGTCCCTATGTTTTCTTTTTTTTCATAATTTAATTATTAAATAAGATATGAACGTTCAAAAACCCAAAAAAATGGCCAGATTTTCCGCTGTGTTCAAACGTCCAGAAAACAGATTTGGCTAGATTATACAAAAAAAGCAAAACATAGGAACACAGCTCAAGCCTTTTTTTAATCTTTAATGAAAAAAGTACTTAAATCGGTTAAGTTTTGGAGAAGGAATCAGGGGACAACGAATCGTTGATTTTCTGGATTTTCTGCAGTTGTCTCTATCGCGTTCTGCGGTATAGGCTTGAGGTAAGGGAGACAGCTATAGATATTACACGTACTTTTTTTTCATTTCTCTAGCCCCTGTTCTATCCTCTTAAGGCTTGTGTGAATCTCCTAAGTCCTAAATCTTGTCTGACGGGGCTCCGGGAGAGGATCGGAGACTACCCGCCGAGGGGAACGCTTCTGCAGTTTGCCGAAGTTTTTTTATTTTATTTTGGTGGTAGTCCCTTTGGGCTTTGACATACACGTTACACGGTCAGTCTGGCATCAGTTCAGTTCATCATTCTGATTCAGACTGACGGTAGAATGATCGTGTAACCGTTTGAATGACGGACTGATGGACTGAACTGATGCCAGACTGACCGTGTAACCGTAGTCTAAGTGAGACTGTAACAGGCTGTTTTAAGGCTTGTGCGAACCTGCTAACTTTTGTCTAACGGGCTCCGGGAGAGGATCGGAACTTCCCGGCGCCGCGCCGAGGGGAACACTTCAGTTTGCCAAAGTATTCCTTTATACATATTTAGGTGGAATTTAGGTCCTGTGTTAGGTGTTCTGTGTTAGACGTTAGGGTGCGTTTCCATCGGAGCTGGGTTGCTAAGAATGTGTTTTTGAGTACCAATCGAATCGCTTCATTTGCCTGACCTCGCCAAGCGCAGCGATTTTACTGGTTCTGAAAACACATACCTCGTAACCCAGCTCCGGTGGAAACGCAGCGGCGTTCGTAACTTTCACGTTTGCCATATAAATAAGGTAGGAAATCAGGATGCTGCGCCGCGCTGGACGGTAAATTTCCGTGTAGTGCACAAACGCCCTTAGGGTGAAGCCAAACGAGCGTAATTTTGTAAGTCGTGAGTCGCTGAATTTCGGTCGCGTAATTTTTCATTCTAATCAAAATTACGCTCGTGTGAATGAAGTAGGACTTTTCAATGAAACTAAATGCAGCAAAATTTCTGCCGACCGAAATTCCGCGACTCGCGACTCACAAATTACGCTCGTTTGGCCTCACCCTAAGAGAGATCCAGGACACTCTCCGTTCACTAGTGGCACTACCCAAGGCATAGTAAAAGGAAAGGAAGTAAGTTATCTTCATACAAAGGCACCGCGCGTGGCTTGTATGTGTGCGCCATAGTATCAATGCGTTGCCACGTACCGCACACAACAAAATCTCGGCGGTACCCACGAAGCTAAACTGGCCGAGATTTTGTTGTGTGCCTTACGTGGCGACGCGGACGCATTGATACTATGGCGCACACATACAAGCCGCGCGCGGTGCCTTTGTATGAAGATAACTTACTTCCCCTCCTTTTACTATGCCCAAGGGGTTCTTCAGCACTGAGGCACATCCCCACGGCACGCATAGAGCGTTTCCTGCCTGCTAGAAACTCGGGTGGACGTGCGTCGATAGGACTGGAAATTGTAACGCATATTTCTTTATTATAATTCTTACCTAGGTTAATCCCCCCTGAATTGAAAGATAAAACCTTTACTTCAGCAACTACTCAAATACTTTTATGTGCGTAGATTATTATAATATGCGGACTATAAAAAGTTAATTAGTATATAATATAATGTACTTAGTTAAAGTTTTTATGAAAACATAGGTAAGGATGAGTATGTAATCGAAATCTTCATGTAAATCACATAGGTATGACGTTAACTAAAACATATGTTTTTTCGTTTATCGTAAATTTCGTTTCTTAAATTCGTATAGTAAGTAGTTTTATTTCATTAGGATGGGACATAAAAGCCATGCGTGACCTCAAAAAGTACCGTTTTGGCTATTCCGTTTCTCAAACAAGTTTGCCTATGGTCTCGTAAGTCGACCGTGCCGCGGAAATGTATTTTAGCAACTGGTAACCAAAGGTGGTTTAACAGAAAATATTTGATAAGACAATGTGTCCCTCGACTCCCTCCCTCGTGCTACCACACGGAACTTTCGAAAATTGATTATTATTGTCTCACTTCTCCACAATAATTATACATAAAAATAAAGTAAGTAGACATTTCTATCGACCAGTAGACGTACTTTAAACTTTTTCTCAAAGTAAGAAGTGTTTTCCATAACCTAGTCGAACGCGTAGGTATCTATGTACTTACATAATAAAAAAATAATTACTATCAAAGCCAAAGGTTTTTTCATAACAAAATGTAAATCAACAAAAAAGGTATAATTGTATTGTTTCAATACAAATAAACATATCACATACAAATCTACGGTATAATTGTATTGTTTGTCTGAGCATTGTTATGGCTTGTACTTTGGCATTTGGCCTTAATCTTCTCCAGGTGCACCTCAACTCACAAGACGTAACAACTATAATATTTAATTACGAGGCTCCTCAGAAAAGGTCAAAAGTTACCAAGAAAATCTGAGAAAATCGCGTAACGTGGGAGAGCCATGCTTCGGCACGAATGGGCCAGCTCGACCGGAGAAATACCACGTTCTCACAGAAAACCGGCGTCAAATAGCGCTTGCGCTGTGTTTCGCCGAGTGAGTGAGTTTACCGGAGGCCCAATCCCCTACTCTATTCCCTTCCCTACCCTCCCCTATTACCTCTTAAAAGGGCGGCAACGCACCTGCAGCTCTTCTGATGCTGCGAGTATCCATGGGCGACGGAAGTTGCTTTCCATCAGGTGACCCGTTTTCTCGTTTGCCCCCTTATTTCATAAAAAAACATCTTCGATCAAATATTTCATAGATATAGTGATAATGAAATTTTATAAAAGTTACGGAAAACCACGACTCCGCTGCTAGGTACTCTAAACTTGTGAGTTGTGGTAACTTGTGGTTTGATCATTATAATAATTACATAGAATTAGTGTAATTAGAGATTTGTCGCCAGTTTATTCGCACCGAAATAAGTACAGGTTGCAGCTATAAGTATACCTAAGTAGGTAATATCGCATTTGTAAAATAGCACTTAGGTGTTTTTTTTAATGAAATAAGGGGGCAAACGAGCAAACGGGTCACCTGATGGAAAGCAACTTCCGTCGCCCATGGACACTCGCAGCATCAGAAGAGCTGCAGGTGCGTTGCCTGCTTTATAAGAGGGAATTGGGTAATAGTTCCTCCCCTATTTCCTAGGGAATAGGGGAGGGTAGGGAAGGGAAAAAGGTAGGGGATTGGGCCTCTGGTAAACTCACTCACTCGGCGAAACACAGCGCAAGCGCTGTTTCACGCCGGTTTTCTGTGAGGGCTCACAGAAATGTGTAGTGGTATTTCTACGGTTGAGCCGGCCCATTCGTGCAGAAGCATGGCTCTCCCACTTATGTGTAAATATTACAGGTAAATGTATGGATGTGTTGAGCTCATCGTGTATAATATTTTTCGTGGTACCTACTTTAAATACAATTTTATAACATTTATTTCTTGCATAGTTACTAAATAGTTCAGCTGCGTGTTATCTATAAGTATATTTAATGATGAAACACTAATATTAATTATTGCTATCTATTATATCTAAAGTAGATTAGATAAATGATGAGACCTACTTATCAAATGTTAAGAAATAATAGATTGACGATAGTTTTCGATACGAAACTAGTTAATCTATATTATAGGCACAAAGTAAAAGGGTAGGTATGTAATGTATTTTCGTGCGATCAAAAGTAGCCCATGTCCTTAAGAGGATACACCAGGGGCGAGAGAAATTGAAAATAGGTATTTGAAAATGTATTGCTGTCTCACCAATCTCAAGTCTCCCACCGCAGAGCGCGATAAAGACAACACGACAAAAGTTCTAATAAAAGAACAGAAAATCTTCGATTCGTTGTCCGCTGATTCCTTCTCCAAAACTTAACCGATTTGAGTACTTTTTTCATTAAGAATTAAAGCAAGGCTTGAGCTGTGTTCCTATGTTTTATTTTTTTTTTTGTATATTCTAGCAAGTTTTGTTTTCTGGGTGTTTGAACACAGAGGAAAATCTGGCCATTTTTTTGGGTTTTTGGACGTTCTTATCGTTTTTAATAATAAAATTATGAAAAAAAAAAAAGAAAACAAAGAGACATGATTATAGTGACCATAGATATTAAGGAAAAAAATCATAACTCTTCCGGCATTATCCAGGGAGGAAACAGGGGACAGCGTTTGTATGAAAAAACGGCGGTGTGGACTCCTCTTAATTCCCGTGTTTTAATCAAAATCGGCCCAGCCAAGCGTAACTTCGTGACCGAGCACGAGTTTTCTCATGCAAACATGAAAAAAAATTTGGTCCTTCAGCGCTGCTACTTTCACAGTGAACTCTCTACGAGGAACACGTACACACTCTAAAGTATTATTACTTAGTTTTGTTACACCCTGTATATTTACTATTTCGTAGGTAGAATAAAAAAAATCCACATACCCCGACTTCTGTCTCTGGTCTTCGGAATTCCATATTTGATAGTTGAAGGCTTCCATGGAGGAGCTGGCCAGCATAATGAGTGCTGTGGTGACTCCGGGGTGGGTGTCTCGGAAACGGCAGGCGATCAGACCACCCCAGTCGTGAGAAACTAGAATACACTTCTCAACACCTGAAATTAAGATCAGAAATACCTTATACCTCTAACTTTGTAGTTTGTACCAAGTTACAAATTATAGAGAAGTTGATCCCTAGGCCTAGGCAATATTATGTTAACCAACTAATTTGAGGTACGTAATATTTGGTCACTGGTGTTGTATCAAGTCCACCGTGATCTGTCGGGTGGCAATAGTCATCCATTTGCGTTATATAAAATATTAATCTTCTCTGATACTCGTTATATTTTTAACGGAATCGTGGGTTCGATTCCCGCGTTGGAAACATGTTATTTCCAAGTTTGGTTAGGACAATGCAGGCTGATCACCTGATTGTCTGACAAGTAAGATGTGATGCATCGGATGGGCATGTAAAAAGTCGGTCCTGCGCCTGATCTCTCGCCAGTCGTGTCGGTCGTCCGTCCCACTGGGTTATGAGAGTAAAGGAATAGAGTGCTCTTGTGTACTGCGCACATACTTGGGCACTATAAAATTACTCCTGCGTAGCTGGCCTGGTTTCAATGAAACCGGCCACCGTCACCGAAACCGGTGTGGGAGCTATTATTATTATTATTATATTTTTAATGGAAAAGTTTTTGAATTCTGTCTTTACTTAGTACAATAGGTAAAGATTTGTCTTCATTGTGTTTATTTCTGTTTTTTTTTTGCTTAAAATAACATAGTTATTACTTAGTTACAAAAGGTTAGAATACTAAAAAGTTAGACAATAATAATAATTATACGATGCTTAGTTAAAAATTAAAATGTATTCATTCGCTAGTTTCGATAGCGAAGTTAGATTAGTAATTTATGGAATTCGACATAACTATACTCCACTCGGGCTAACTTGTCGCTAGCGGTCATTGACTCCCTATCAAAAACTTGTCATTTTCCATATAAAACCACGATTGACAATATCTGACACTTCATTGTCAATCGCGGTTTATATGGAAAATGACAAGTTTTTGACAGGGAGTCAATGACCGCTAGCGACAAGTTAGCCCGAGTGGAGTATAACCATTTTCAACTTGTCGACTATTGTTGAGTAAACTACATCGCAAGTGCCATAACATGGCAGTTGGCGACAAAAGTCAAATCCCTGGATACATTTTGACATCGTTGGTACTTATTTCTGACAGTTCTCCATTAATGACATGTGACATTTAGTATTAAGTACTTCTACTTCTTTCCTTCACCTTTTAGACTAAACTTTATAAAATATGACATTTGCATACTATTAGTTTAGTTGAGTGTTATGATTATGTATTATATTATGAAGACCATCTAACTGTACATTTCACTCTGGCAAATAAATGATTATTGTTACAGTGCATGGCAATCAGTTTACATTATAACTGTTCACATCTTTCGCCTCAACTCTGACGCTGGCAACTCCTAAATGGGGAGGCTTACGCCAAAAAAAAGAGAAGAAGAATCATTTGATAAAACTGATGAATGCTTACCTAATTGACGAATAAAATCTCTAATGTCTTCAATGAGAATGTCAAGTTTGTATGAAGATACACCCTCGGGACGCTCTGAGTCCCCGTACCCTCGCATGTCCAGGGCGACGCATCTAAAAATTAAATCAATATCAATTTGTAAGTATCAGATGTTATTCGCCACGTACGTTTGATACACACTTCCAAATTTATAAAATTGATAAGGATCACATTATACATGTAAAGTCGACGGCTCACGTATACTACTCGTACATATTATACAGGTTATAACAAAAGTAAGTGAAAGTACTTTTGGGTGCGTATCACTGGCAACCCTATGCATATGTGATAAGTGTCCCTTAACTAGGTCACCATGAAAGTAACAGCGAGCATTTTTTTTTTGTGATTTGTATTTTGTATGGGCAAGCGCCCCAGCGTCAGAAATTTTCCCATACAAACGTAAAAAAATACTCTTTCAGCTCTGTAATACAGGAGACTCATATACACCCTAAAGTATTGTTACTTACTTTTGTTGCACCTTGTGTAGTATATTATGCCAAGACTACACTGCATGACACACACAGTTAAAAAGTTTGCATACTATTTTAACAGTGGGTTTCTATGCATGTACTATCAGAGAAGTTGATTCCTAGGCAGATGGGGGACCAAAAACCAAACCCAGCCGAGAGATCACAAATACCATTGAATTGACATGATCCAACCAAAGGACGGTGGTCTGTCAACAGCCTAGGAATCAATTTCCTCGATGGTACACGGTGTGCTCCACCGACCTCTCAGTGCTCCTCTACAAATTCTACAATGCCTTACTTCACAAATATTTAACCTTTGGTTTAACCACTTCGCTATACTGAAGTGTAAGGTAAATTTAATATTTCCAGTACATTACAGTATTTTTAGGGTTCCGTACCCAAAGGGTGAAAACGGGACCCTATTCATGAGACTTCGATGTCTGTCTGTCGGTCTGTCTGTCCGTCTGTCTGTCCGTCTCAAGAACCGCTATAGCTAGAGTTCTGAAATTTTTACAGATTGTGTAGGTATATTTGTTGCCGCTATAACAACAAATACTAAAAACAAAATAAAATTAATATTTAAAGGGTATACAACAAACGTGATTTTTTTGGCCTTTTTTGCTCGATATCAATAATGGCAACAGGTAGGCACTTGATATTTTCACAAAGGCCTTAATAATGACATTTCTACTTCAATATTTAAGAATAATATTAAAATGTTTCCTCTATAACGGTACGGAACCCTTCGTGCGCGAGTCCGACTCGCACTTGGCCGATTATTTACAATTGTCTTTCATACAAGAAGTAGTAACGCCATTTCAAATAATTCAAATTACTTCTCTTCTTCAAGTACCTGTAATCCTTACTGAAATGCACTAGCTGATGTCTCCAAGAATACCAAAACTCGGGGAATCCGTGAAGGAACAGCATCAAAGGTTTGCTCGGGTCGCCGTTTTCCACATAGTGGAGTTTAATGCCCTGAAAAAAGAACGTCGTATGATTTTACTTGGGAATTTGAGATATATACTATGTATTTTGATATTTCGACTTCAGATTTTAAGTATTTACCTATCGACATGGGCGTACCGAGGGGGGGCAGCTGCCCCCCCCCTGGATCATGTTGACGTCCCTTCAAGTACTTTTATCTATAAAAATTAAAAATTAAGAAAACTAATTTATGCCATTTGTTTGCAATACAATATTTTTACAACTAAAAATTATGAATTTTTTATTCTTTATAAGCACCTAGCTAATGAAAAATCTGATTTGCCCCCCCCCCCCCTGGCCCAGAACCTGGGTAATTTGCCCCCCCTGGCCCAGAACCTGGGTACGCCCATGCCTATCGATATTGAATTAATAGCATGCAACCCTGAATATGCCATTATCCATACTTATTACTTAATAATAATGTAAATGCGAATGCGTCTGTTTATCTGTCTGTTACCTCTTCACGCCCAAACCGCTGAACCGATTTTGCTGAAATTTGGCTTGGAGATACTTTGAGTCATCTAGTTATCAATAATCATGCAAATCCTGGGTTCTGAAAAACATTTAAGGCGGGGAAACGTTGGATCAATGTACTAGGCCCTAGGGCAACAGAAGTGTTGAGGATGTGGATCATACAATATTAAGCTGCCCGCTCTAGCGTGCCTCGCACGCTCTCGCTGACCGTCGGGTGCCGTCGGGCACAAACGCGTCACAGGCCACAGCACCAGTACCCGGATTCTCCTACTTTAATACAACACTAATGCAGCTTTGATATGGTTTCGATAAAGACTTTAGACTCTGTTTAATTAAACATTGCGTGAGTTTCAAAATTTAACCCAGTTTACTGGCCAGTGCTCATGAGTCATGACGTCTTGAATCCGATGCCGTTTTGTGCTGGTGTGGCAATTGTGATGTATTATAATGACATCCCAACAAAGTCATATACCGCATATACGTTAATACAAGGACATAATACTGTGTATCGAACGAATCAGTAGTATGTCGATTCTAGATGTCATAAGCAATAATCGGTATAATAGCTGGTTATATTTCAGAACTCATTCATAAAAAAAAATCAAAACTAAAAGTGTTCTATAATTTCCAAAGACTTTTTTTAAAGTACGTTCAGATAATATTATGATAATTTTGCTGTTTCGTAGGACTTGTGCTGGATCGAAACAATCATAAATCATAATGATTAAGTAGCAAAATCAGGTTACAGCTCAACCTCCTAACTCTCTCCTACAAAATCATGAATCGCAACACCGTTCCGCTTTCATACGACATACGAGCCTAAATAGAATTAGTTCATTAACAAGTACTTGATCACATTTAGGCCCCTATTTATATTTCGCTATGAATTTCCTACTCAATAACAATCTTGGCTGATGAACGCATATTAAGATAGTCTTAAATATTAGTTTGATAACAACTTGGCAACACTTAAGTTACGGGTTCACCACACTTAAACAGCCTCTCAAGAAACAGTTTGACAGCACAGTTGAGTGCCGAATGTCATTTGTTCGCACTCAATTGATATGACTCACACAAGCACAGTACATAAGTACGATTTAATATTAATACATAATTATAACAGTTTCCTAATAATAATTGTGAACATAATCCTAGCGATAAGAGCGGTTTGTTAACACGGGCCTAAGTCTAGTCTCTCATAAATCATAATATAGTAGTATACTCATTTATGATTTTAGCTAAATATACTACTTAAAACCGAATGTTATATTCTTAGTTATGACAAATTGAGTCATTGGCCCACCAGTCACCACTCACCACATATTCCCACCACTGCAGCACATGTACAAGCCAGGATCTACAGCGGCAACTACTACGAAAACCCTTTGATCTCAGAGAGTTCGAGAACAAATAAGAAATCGGTTCAACAGTTGGGGTGCGAAAAGGTAACAGACAGACAGACAGACAGACAGACGGATGGACACACTTTCGCTTTTATAATAATATATTAGTATGGGTATTGGATAGTATGGAAGTATGGAAGTATGGATTAAGGATGCTGCAAGACCTAATCCTCACTTCTGTCACGTCTAGTTGGAGGTGCCCACACAATGATACATCATAAACAACTAAAACTAACTCGACCCTAAATACATGTTTTCATACTATTCAGTAACCTCAATAATAATAATTACTACAATTAAAATTAAGCGTTCGATTAAAACGCACGCAAAAAATTATAGGTACTTAATATGTGTAAACATTATTGAGCTAATGTAATTCAAAATAATTACTGTTATGCGTCGAATATGTTTTATAGTAACGCGTGGTAACGCTATGTTTTGTACTATTAATTTACGGTACATATTTACACCTTCTTGGACCAGTGGTTTAGCGCTTAAGTATATTATACAAGTTGAGCTACTCTTGAGAGAGTGATTCTTGAAATAGACAAGAAAGATGAAGTCATCCCGTTGTGTTACAAAAGTACAAGAAGAGAAAGTGATAGTACATTATGTATGCAATATATACATATGTGGCAGGCAGATTGTATATTTAGCCGTATTACATTACGGCTAGCCGTTTTAAAAAACGGCGCCGTTTTGTTATGCGGCGTGTCGACGTTTAGCCGAATTATAATTGCGATACGGTCTTCAATAAGGCGGCCCACGTTTAGCCGCATCGTACTCCTACGGAAGTTATAGGGTGACCATGATTGTAAAATAAGACAATGCTGCAATGAGTGGCCTATACTTCATTAAATTTTGGTAAGCACTCAGAGAATAAGCAAAAAATTCTGGATTTATTTTTTTGTTTTGGCGGCTGCGCCCCCCGAGCCCCCCTTTTGTTTTATTACGGTCGCCGGCTGCTGCCGCAGCACGCTCGCTTCGCTCGCTAACCTAACCTACTTTTGGACTTTCCTACTTTTGGATTGTGTTTGTGTTTTTGTTTTGGCGGGGGGCCGCGCCCCCCGAGCCCCCCTTTCTTGGGGGCTGCAACACCCGTCCCCCCGCTTCGGTATCCCTGGTAAGTAGGCCTTCCGTTAAGTCTTTATTAATTAATAAAATAAATAAATTAATAATGAAATGAAATAAAATACTGAAATGTTTTCTCTGCTGACCGAATGTATAATCTTGCCGACCAAGTAATTATTCTGCCGAGTGACTGTTTATTTTGCAGATACATAATAAAAATCGATGCCAGTTATGTGTTTAAATTGCTGACCATTGTCATGATTATTTACAGAATACGTGATTTTAATTATTGCTAACAAAATCTTTGTATGCTGACAAAATTATTTATTAGCTGTTATTTCTTGCAAACCATTACCATACCAAACCATTTTTAAATGGCATACGAAATTAATTACTTCTCATATATTAATCTGTGACACGGGCAGCGCCACGAGTGTTGAGAAACGAATTACGGAACTAAAACTGTCAAAAAGGCGACTAGTCTCTAGCCAATGACATATTAAACATGTCATTGTCTGTAGCCTTATTACATTACGGCTAGCCGTATTGAATGACGTATAGCGCCGAATACATTCCGGCGGTTTTTTATTCAGCCGCATTCAATCCGGCTTAACGTCGACACGCCGCATTACAAAACGGCGCCGTTTTTTAAAACGGCTAGCCGTAATGTAATACGGCTAAATATACAATCCGCCTGCGACATAATATACATAATATTGTTACGTGCTAGGGTTCGAGGATTTGGAGAGAAAGACCTGGTGACTCTCTTGAAGACTTTATTAACACTGCACTAAACACTAAGCCACAACACTTAGCACTAAGTCCAAACACTAATCACTAGGTCCAATCACTAAGCACTATCACTGTCCTAGGTCGTAGCCAAGTCGAAGGTTTCACTGGTTCACTCACTATTGATCACTTGTCACTCCGAAATCGCCTTGATGATCTCTCGAACCGAACTGAATCCGCCGGGCCTGCCTGCGGCTTTTTATATGGCGAGACGAATTCCAGAAAGTTCCCGATTCACGTAAACAAGTAAACAAACGTGGGAACTTTTTAGGAGGCTCGAGCATGTACCACAATAAAACTGCCGTCCTTACGATAAGTGCAGTAAGTTGAATTTTTTGGCAAATTTAATTTAGACCTTATGGACTCAGTCATAAGGTCTAAATTAAAACACGTAAACACGCAAACAAATAAACGGTAAACACGTAAACAAACATTGGACCTTTCTAGAAGGTTCGAGTATGTACTTGCGCACCTCATGCCATCTAGTATTGAGTAGGGGATTTATGTTGCCTGTGCTCCCTCGGTAAGTTTCGCTGGTTTGTCGCTAGATGGCACCACGTGTCCGTATACCATGTACCGTAACAATACACTAGTACAAAAGCTTAAGAAGATATAGAGAGAGGTACATAACTGCGTACACTCTTGGGTACTACAAAAATTGCGCAGCTGGTCTGGTAAAACCGGTGTTTTTTTTTTTACATAAGAAGGCAAACGAGCAAACGGGTCACCTGATGGAAAGCAACTTCCGACGCCCATTGGACACTCGTAGCATCAGAACAGCTGCAGGTGCGTTGCCGGCCTTTTAGAGGGAATAGGGTAATAGGGATGGGAAGGGATTGGGCCTCCGGTAAACTCACTCACTCGGCGAAACACAGCGCAAGCGCTGTTTCACGCCGGTTTTCTGTGGGAACGTGGTACTTCTCCGGTCGAGCCGGCCCATTCGTGCCGAAGCATGGCTCTCCTACGTATAATGGTGTGGGCGTTGTTATTAATATTTTATTAAGCATTCAAAGAATTTGAGAAAACATTTTATGAAGATACGAGTACATGCATACAATAAAAACAAAAGAATTATCGGTATTTACATGCCGCTAAAGTGTGTGAGTACATTAAAAGTAAATAAAGGGTCAGAATCGCAAACATGTCGCAAGTGAGACGGAAGAAAGCGACAACATCTGTGACGTGATCACTTTCAAAACTCCCACTTGGCTGATAAGCACGTACTTAGTTGTGACTCGTGAGATTTTTTTTATTGTTTATTAGTTTAAAAAAACAATATCACAATATAAAATACGTTTACACACAGTCTTACTCTATGCAGTCTTACTTAAAAAACATTTTACATATTATATGTATATGTGGTAAATGATGTTTTATACGTGGGAGAGCCATGCTTCGGCACGAATGGGCCGGCACGACCGGATAAATACCACGTTCTCACAGAAAACCGGCGTGAAACAGCGCTTGCGCTGTGTTTCGCCGAGTGAGTGAGTTTACCGGAGGCCCAATCCCCTAACCCCTACCCTATTCCCTTCCCTACCCTCAACTATTCCCTTCCCTTCCATTCCCTACCCTCCCCTATTACCCTATTCCCTCTTAAAAGGCCGGCAACGCACTTGCAGCTCTTCTGATGCTGCGAGTGTCCATGGGCGACGGAAGTTGCTTTCCATCAGGTGATCCGTTTGCTCATTTGCCCCCTTATTTCATAAAAAAAAAAGATGTGGATATCACAATTACTTAATTGTGATATCCACATCATTTACCACATATACATATAATATGTAAAATGTTTTTTTAAGTTTAATTCTATAAGTAGTTAAGATTTTAACCTTGATTGATTAGCAGGCGGCACCCTAGCCCTACGACACTAGGTCTTGGGATCAGTGACAAGGACCACTAGGTGGAGCTAACTGAATACGTCAAGACTCAAGAGTGAGCCAGAAGTTTATGCGTGCCTATATAAGTTTACTAGAGAATCGATACTAATATTCAGAAGACGTGCCTTGAATCTTGAGAGGGCCCGTATAAAAATTGATTTGAGGAAGAGTATATTACGCACATTGGGGCGTTGGGCACGTTTGGACCCCCTTAGCCCGGAGGCCCCATAGTTAGTGGTAGCTACGCTTCTGCTAATATTATAAAACTTATAAGTTATAATATTAGCAGAAGCGTAGCTACCGCTGTATCTGCCGTGACAGTTATACGGGGCCTCCGGGCCAAGGGGGTCCAAATGTGCCCAACGCCACAATGTGCATAATATACTCTTCCTCAAATAAATTATTATACGGGGATCCAAGGCACGTTCTTCTGTGTGAAAGTGTGTTTGTCTGTCTGTTACCTCTTCACGCCCAAACCGCTTTATAATTTTGCTGAAAGGTATGGAGATACTTTGAGTCAAAGTCGTAGAGCAAAAGACATAGGATACTTTTTGTCCCGGAAAAATGTACAGTTCCCGTACGATAAACAGATTTTAGAGCAACGGAGTTGCGGGGTTCATCTAGTAGAAAATAAACTGCTGACATAAGTTTAGAAAACTATAACCCGACTACTTACAAAAGGGGTTTAAAAAGGGTCAAAAAAGAAAATGTTCCAGATTGAAAGCGAAAATCCTGAATTCCATATTATTCACAAAAATGGCTATGGCTTGGTACTACTAATATATATTCTGTGCTATGGCGTGGTTGCAGTGCAGTGTCGCTAAAATTATCATTGTTTAATGAGTTGTAAGTTGTAACCTAACATAACAATTATGTAACATTGTAACATAGTTAATATGTACTGCCACAATCATTATCCTCGTATTTGGCTTCAACGTAGTCGAGTAAAAAGCATTTGTAACTTCTTTGGTTTTTGCATATGTTCCGAATGCCGATGTTCCGGACGACGGAACACGTCTTGTTTCTTTCCGGATTTTCCGGTATAGTTTCCGGTCGTTTTTGCATATGCCTATTTTCGAAGTGTGTTACTCATTATACTTTGGAATTGCTTCAAAGGATATATTTAGCAATATCTATTAAGTTTCTCTACTATACCGTTATGTAGGTTATTCAGCTATTTTAAACATCGCTGAAATAGTTGTCACTTATCACCTAAGACTGGTTTTATACTTTAATAGCGAAAACTACTTAAGACTACATTTAATAACCCCTACACCAGTTTCGGTGACGGTGGCCAGTTTCATTAAAAGAAGACCAGTTACGCAGAAGTGATTTTTATAGTGCGCAAGTGTATGCGCAGTACACAAGAGCAATCTCTATTCCTTTACCCTCTTAACCCAGTGGGGCGGACGACCGACACGACTGGTGAGATATCGCAGACGCAAGACCGAATTTGTAACATGCCTGTACCTACGACGCATGGATCATAGCTTACGTGTCTTGTCAGACAATTAGGTGATCAGCCTGCATTGTCCTAACCAAACTTGGAAATAACATGTTTTCAACGCGGGAATCGACCCCACGACCTCCGAGTCACGAGGCACACGGTACCTACTCTAAACTACACATTAATTTATTTACACTGTGTTATTATAGTAAAAATAATGAACACCGACCTGGCGAAAAGTGGTTCAGCTCTTTAAACATTTTAAACATCGATAATGACGATTGTTTTATAGCTCACCAAATATAATTGCATTACCGTAAACATTTCAGTTTTATCACATTGTCTTTATGATGTAGACCAAATAGAAGCGTTTAAACTTTTAATTTGGAATTTCATTTTACGCTTTCTTGGACAATGTTAAAAAAAACCTTACTCACCGAGCTATTTGCGCTATTCTATCATAAAGTCAAATCTGTGTATTAATCACTCTTGAGTTATCTCAATCCAGAAAAGAATAGTTTTTTTTTTTTAAACTAAAAAAACACGTTTTTTTATATTTCAAAAATAATAAATTGTTGCATTGTCACTGGCTCACGTATGCAAAGTTTCGAATTAATTAGACTACTAGAGATAGTATTACGGGAGCCCTAGAACAATTTTTTTTATTACTATCAAGCTAATTTTTTGTGAGTAGCTTCATTTTGATAAGACGAACAATATTTTTATTTGCAAAAAATCTCGAAAGTGGTAGCTAACAGAGATAGAAAGGATTTCATACTTTGAATTGATGGTCCTAAAATATGGATTGTTCTATTTGTAGGACAATGTTACTCTTAAATTATATAACTATTAACCTACCAATATACAAAAAATTTGCTGGTTAGGGTTCCGTTTCAGGGTTCTGTAATCAACAAAACTTGGTTGAGTTCGGTACCCTAAAACGGAAACCAAAGTGTGAAATCCTTTCTATCTCTGTTAGCTACCATTTTCAAGATTTTTCGCAGATAAAAATGTTGTTTGTCTTATCAAAATGAAGCTACTTACAAAAAATTTGCTTGATAGCAATAAAAAAATTGTTCTAGGGCTCCCTGGCTATAAAAAGCGCGCTCAAAGATTCCGTTACCGTAGGTCATACTGCAGCCCAAGCTAATAAAGGCGTTTTGCACGGAGTACATAAGTACCTAGCATTTTTTTTTACTTGCGGGTGCTCGTTATTCAAATAATTATTTTTTTATATGGAATTAACTTCAATAATAATATGTAATAAGTAATAACGGTTAATATTCACTAGTGGCTTACAGATGGAAAGACAAAGGTTATATTATATTTATTCTACGATAGGATAGGTAATATTGCTTCTAGAATTTCACACAGAAATTGTAGGTATGATGTAATTAATGTATATTAAGATAACTGAATTTTGAAATTTATTAGAAAGTAAGAAAAAAATATTTTCAATACGCACAAGACACAACTATATTTATAAACAGTAAATTATTAGGAGTTAGGACATTAAAACACTTACGTTCGCTTTAATATATTTGTGGGTTCCGTATTTGGGGTCCGAAAGTCGCGCCGGCGGTATCAAATTCAGCTTCGCATCCCACGGGCTCTTGAAGGGATTTTTCAGATAGGACACCGCTATGTAGACCAAGGCCAGGACCGTGCGAACTGTGGTTATACAGTTCGCTACTATAAACCGTTTCGCGATCGTAGCGTAATTCGCCATTTTGGTTTGGTGAGGTTTGTACACGCGCCCACTCATCTCGGAGTCCGACGACTGACTGGCAGAATAGATAGGTAGGTACTTTATTATGAGATTGATGTGCTACAATAGTACTGCTTGTAATCGAGGATCTTGTTATTGAATAATGATAGACGAAATATGAAAAAAGACAAAAAGTCATCGAGGTCGTGTAAACAGCGATGTTTCTCGTTTTTTGTACAAAGGCAAATATCGACAAATCAGGCACATACTTTGCAGTGCGAAATTAAAAGTTTCTAGTTTAAATGGTTTGGTACAGGCAGTGCCGGATTTGTATTTTTAATGAGTGTAGGCCACTTTATGTCCACCGCCCCATGTGCGACATCTGATAAGTTAGGACACTCCCGAGTCCGGCCGGCCATATATTATTATGTCCTATGAGTTATGACCTATCTATAAAATATAAATACTAAACTAGCTATTTGACCGAGCTGTGCTCGGTATCCGATGAAAATGACATTTTCTAGAAATTATTCCTAGCTAGATCGATTTATCGCCCCCGAAACCCCCTAAATACTAAATTTCATGAAAATCGTTGGATCCGATTCCGAGATTCCAATTATATAACAAATATATTTACTTAAATATTCTATCATACCTAGATTTATTATTTGCTGGGTAAGTTTTAGGTATGTACGCAAAAAATCGTATTTTCTTGCGTATTGTAAGTATAAAGGTAAACGAAACAGATCATTCCTACGTACATAACAAGGAATTTCTTTAAATATTTTAAATATAAATTACAGCTTGTTGTAGTTTAAATTTATAATGTATGTACCGGCTTAACAGAATAAATAATTATGCATACATGTCAGAAGTTGAACAAAATGATTTATTTTTGTGGCACCAGAGAATGGGTCATTTAAATTTTGAAACATTAAAGAAATTGAAAGATTGTACTCAAGAAGTAACATTATTTAATAAAAAGCTACCCGATAATAATTTGACTTGTATAACTTGCAAAGAGGGCAAGCAGACAAGATTGCCGTTTAAAAGCAGTGAGTCACTTACTACAAAACCATTACAACTAGTGCACTCTGACTTATGTGGCCCTATGGAAACGCAGTCATTTGGGGGAGCCAAATACTTCTTAACATTCTTAGATGATTATACTAAAAAGGTTTTTGTTTATACCTTGAATAACAAAAGACTGTCAAAATTTAAAAACTTTAAAAAGGAAGTTGAAAATCAAACAGAGTGTAAAATGTTTTAAATTTCCTTTCAATCTTATTTATAATTGCTGGTTCGTCAAATGCAAGTTCTCATTATGTGAAAGCTGATACGAGAAGCTTACCAAAAGTTTGAAACGTAATGTTGGTCGAATTTATTGCTAATTTACGCCATTGAAGGTCAAACAAAGGTTAAACGTATTTGTTCCAAATATAAGTAACTAATGAGTATTTTTTTCGTTTATATACAGAAAAACGATCACTGACCTTATTCCTCGAAATTTTTTTGTAATGAGCAACATTAAAAAATCCCCATTTCACCCTGTTTTCATGCATTTTATAATTATTATACAAAAATAGTTACCCTCGACACAATAATTACTATAGTCAATAGAAAAACTTCACTTTTCTTAATTCAATCATGAGTATTTTTTAGAAAGTGGTGGTAATAAATATCACCTCATTCATCCCGAGCAGACGAGTAGAAAGTGAGTTTCGACAGCGCTCGACCTTGGCCGAGGCAATGAGATAGCGTGCTATGAATATTTTGTGGAATTTGGCGTATTCCACGTGTTAATTTTCTTTATTTCCAAGTTTGGTTAGGACGATGCAGGCTGATCACATGATTGTCTGACAAGTAAGATGATCCATGCGACGGATGGGCATGTAAAAAGTCGGGTCTGCGCCTGATCTCTCGCCAGTCGTGTCGGTCGTCCGTCCCACTGGGTTATGAGAGTAAAGGAATAGAGAGTGCTCTTGTGTACTGCGCAAACACTTGGGCACTATAAAATTACTCCTGCGTAGCTGGCCTGGTTTCAATGAAACCGGCCACCGTCACCGAAACCGGTGTGGGAGCTATTATATCTAATCTGATGAAATTGTATAAGTAACTATAAATCAAATTTACTTTAACACTATTTTTATATTACTAAATTAAAATTTTATTTATTCAAATTAACTAAAATAAAACAACTGTACTAGTTATACTTCGATATTTATTTACCATTATTACATTAATTTTTTTTTTTTAAATGTGATATGTATTTTGTAACAATATTGTAACATAAGTAATGCATAGTCTTTTAATGATGGTTGTTCCTTTGCACGGAGTCACGTTAAATCATATTTTGTAATAAAATAAAACGGACCACCAAGACGGGGTCCCCTGGTTAAATAATAATATTGTAATTCCTAACGTAATTTTAAATAAGTCTGCACTCAAATCATGTAATGTATTGTAAGCAACCTAAATATTGTGAACTCTTATACTTCTGATGTTATGTAAGTTAAATAAATAAATTAAAAAAAAAATTTAAAGTGTTGTGAAATGGCGTCAAATAATATTGTTTCGAGTAGTGACAAAGTCTTTGATATATTTCCCTTTAGACCTGATATTAAGCCAAAAAAAAATCGAAAAGTAGAATGCAGCTCGAAAAAAGCATCAGCACAGCATTGAATCAGTTTTTTCTTATCATTATCCATACTAATATTATAAATGCAAAAGTTTGTCTGTCTGTCTGTCTGTGACCCCTTTACGCCCAAACTGCTGAATATTATATAGACACAAAATAATTTTATGATTAATGGACCGGGCTTAACAGAAATGTATCAAACCAATGTCAGAAAGTCAAGTTTAAAATTCAAGATTGTTTTGCTCCATGTTGTTGTTAAAAATTTATCTAAGACTAGAGATCGCCCAATGGTCGAAATTCGACCTTAGTTTCAACGACATTAGGACTACTACCTTTATTTTGTAAAAAAATAATGGAAAGCAACTTCCGTCGCCCATGGACACTCGCAGCATCAGAAGAGCTGCAGGTGCGTTGCCGGCCTTTGAAGAGGGAATAGGGTAATAGGGGAGGGTAGGGATGGGAAGGGAAGGGAATAGGGGAGGGTAGGAAAGGGAATAGGGTAGGGGATTGGGCCTCCGGTAAACTCACTCACTCGGCGAAACACAGCGCAAGCGCTGTTTCACGCCGGTTTTCTGTGAGAACGTGGTATTTCTCCGGTCGAGCCGGCCCATTCGTGCCGAAGCGTGGCTCTCCCACGTGTTGTTGTGTGTGTAATGTTTTATTTGTTAAAAAAATGTATGATAAAAGCATAAATTCAAAATAATATTAGTTCGATGCACTCCTTCACCATATAAACTATATAACTGTGCAAAATTTCATGCACCTACGTTTCCCCATTTTTCGTAAAAAGGGTTACAAAGTTTTTCGTTCGCGTATTAATATTATGATAATAATATATCTATGGACGCTTCACACCACGTCAGTCTGGCCCCGTGGTAAGTACCTGAAGGACTTGTGTTACGGGTACTAGACAACGGAAATATATTTAATACTTTTATACTATACATATATTTAAGATTTTTATTATATCATACACATATTTAATACACACCCAAGACCCAGGAAGTTTGAAAACTTTTTGTTCCGTCGGCGGGATTCGAACCCGCGACCCCCAGCTTGAGCTACCGACAGCCCACCCACTGAGCCACAGAGGTCGTCAAAAAAAGATAGTTTTTCTTTTATTTTATGTTTATTCGATATTCGGTTTATTTTTAATAAAATATATTGCATTATCAGTTATCACTAGACACGAAATATTATTTATTATATTATATACTTAGGTTAAGTTAGGTTAGGGTATAGGTTAATATACCTATTTATATACCTACAAATTAAGGCAAAATGTGATTTTAATGTGAGCAATAGAAAATTTTAGTTAGCTATATTTTTCCTATTATTTTTTATAATTTTACGAGCAATAACATACTTACAAAATTACTTGTAAAATTAAAGCCCAAGAAAAAAAAGCCTAATACAAAAAAACATACAAAAACGCGGACTTTGTACTTAGTGTACATACATTAGACTTCAACGCGTTCGCTGCACCTTCATACTATTTTTTTACATGGCCGGGCCTCGTTCTAACTTAATTAGATCTCAGTTTTAATTATAATTTTATAATATTATATTATAGTATATAAGTAATATTAAGCACTAGATAAGCTTAACTTTGTTATCAAGCATATTTTCTATTATCAAATCTCGAGATATTTCTTCGAGATCGAGGTATGTATATTATAATGTTACAATTTACATCCTCCTCCTCGCGTCGTGTTCCTCATTGCTGAGGGTCGTGATTCCCCTTTTGAAGTTTAGTGACGACCACACTACGCCATCTGTGGCGATCCTTGGCAGAATGGAGAGCATCATTGAGGCCAGTGTCTACAGTTGTGCGCACTCGATCAGACCATCTAATAGGGCTTCGGCCTCTTGGGCGGCGACCGTCAACTTTGCCTGTAACCACTAGCTGTTCGAGGTTATGGCCATCCTTTCTTGCGATGTGACCAAAGAAATCCAAAACTCTACGTAGGCAGATTGACGACAGTCTTGATTTATCTTTAGGTCACTAAGGATGGAGACGTTGGTACGAGAGGCGGTTCATGGTATTTGGAGCATTTTTCGCCAACACCACATCTCGAAGGCGTCAATTCGATCGCGATCCGCTTTCTTTAGAGTCCACGTCTCCGCTCCGGAGGTAAATATGGAAAATACTAAAGACTGGACAAGTTTGATTTTTGTCTTCCGGGAGATGTTACGATCTTTCCATATTTTTTGGAGCTACGACAATTTACATATTATCTAATTAAAAATTTTTATTTATCTCGTAACAAAACATGTTGACTGTTGCTCAATTTTAACAAATAAGAGTACCTAATGTAATATGTCGAAGATGTATAGGTACATAAAATATTTAAAAGGTTTGCCATAATTTATAACAAGAAGATTTGAAGTTACCTACGACTACTAGTTACGACTACCTATAACTTACTTTGACATTGCGAGTGTTGCTTGCGGCACAGTTGCTATCCCAGTTGCGGCACAGAATATATATTAGTAGTACCAAGTTGGGTTACTTTTGTTTTACATCAATTTCTATCAAGCTACAAAAAAGACCCGAAAGGGTCTTTTTTGTACTTTGATTGTAGTTTCTTTTGAAAGCAATTATTAATATAGGTAGTTAAAATACTGAGGTAGGTACTCAGTATTTTAACCACGTCCAAAAAGGAGGAGATTCTAATAGAATCATTCTATATCCGTGAGTAGATTTTTTTATATATTTCCTAACCTGAAGCACGTCTCACTCTAAAAGTCTGAACGGAGTAAAATACTCTTGATATATTTATCAAGCAGGCTTTCATATTTAGAGCGCTTACAGACGATCGGTATACTTGTCGACGGCACGTGTCGACGGCAGTCACTGGATTTTTTTTTCATTGATTTTTTGTCTTGTCAACGTCATATTAACGAACGCTTATGTCAATTCCATACATTTTCATCGGCCATTCTATAACGAAGCGAAAACGAAAAGATTTTGTATCACCCCCTGCGCAGCTAGCGACACGAAGCTTCAAGCTAGCGACACTTATTAAGAGCCCATATGACCCTAACTTGACTACATACTTTAACCTAGATCTCAAAATCTGTAAGGTCTAGAAAACTGATTTTTTGACACAAGTAATTTCAGTTCATAAAGATTAAATGCTCAAGACGAAAACACGATTACTCAAAAAATGCTCGATAGTTTCTTTTTTACAAAAAACCTTGTTTTAGACACATTTTTGCTTGGATCTTCGAAGTTTGCTGTCTTTTCTTTAATATTTTTAAATATCTAAAAAGGTATTGATAAAACCTAAATTTGCTCAAAACACTTTTTTCATAATCATTATAGTTCGTCTTTTATTCAAGTAAAACTAACTCGGCGATGATTCCGCGCCGTCCTTTTTCACCTGGCATATGAAAGACGGGCGTGAGTGTGAAGAGAGAAGGACGATGTTTGATTTTTAGAGTCAGGTGAGCTCTTAATAGAAATAAATAGAAACCAGTAGTGTCGCGACGACTCGTCGTCTGCGGTTGCTTTATGTCGCCGGCTTTCAACTTAATAATTGTACCTTAATGATGATTAGTCACGCCGAGGCGACCGCACGAGCATCGCTGCAGCGCCGGCGCTGATGGGCCGAGATATATCAATGTCCGAGATAGGAAGCGCTTATGAATAAACTGCGACGATATACAGTCCTGTGTCACCGCAGGCGGCCTAAAAAAATCAGCCTTATTAGTAACTAGCTTTTGTTAAGTTGGCTTCGCCCGCGTGGATTTTTTTGATTTCAGGGAAAAAAACATACCTTTTATACATAAAATAAAGCAGGGCCCCCGTAAGGGCTACTGGCGCCTGTGTGCAAAAAAAGGATTTTGGCGCCCCTTTAGGCAAATTTTTTGGGACCTTGGTTTTGACGCCCCTAAAGATGGCAATTTAGCGCCCCTAGTTGATGGCGCCCGTGTGCATTGCACACATTGCACATATTATGGTAGTAGGGGAATACAGCCTAGTCACTCAAGAACACGCCAGCTTTAAATCGGTGTTAAAATTTTTGCAATCGGACCAGTAGTTTCAGATATTACCTCCTACAAACAAAAAACAAACTTTACCTCTTTATTATGTTAGTGTAGACTGTAGATATACATTATACAATCAACGGCATGAAATAAAAAATCCAATTCCACTTATTTCTCTATAAATTCTGAAAATTATCAATTATAGGTAATGTTTGTTGAGAAACTCCCTGATGATATCGTTAACTTTATCCGGGTTCTCCTGTTGCACGAAGTGTCCGCAGTCGTCTACCACGGTGAACTCTATGTGCCTGTAGGAGCGCTTCATAGCCCCGTGCAGTGACAGACTCAGCGCGGGGTCGTCGGCCGCGGCGGCGACGAGGAACGGCACGTTGTCGTCGTGCCAAACTTCTGGCAAACCGTAGTTGAAGTTGGCACGGTAGTAGTTCAACGGCGGTGTGAAGGCATCTAAAAAATTGTGTATGAAACTTTACCTAGGGCGCTCCCATACCGGAAACATTCTCGTAAACTTTCGACTTTCCGACTCGAGCGAAGGTAAAAGAAGAAGAGCAACTCCGTTGCGCCTAAATTCGTTTATCGCGCAGGAACCGTACATTTTTCCGGGATTAGAAGTATCCTATAGATGTCCTTTTTTTGAAAGTATACTTTCAAAAATATGTCTTGGGCTGAGTTTAGTGTTACGCCGCACGCGCACCATCAGTGCTGATGGCCCGAGATATGTATGAAATCGAAGAATGCATTTTTAAATAACTAAAACTATATTTTACAAGATTTTAGCAGCGATGTCGACGGTCAGGGAACGGTCAGCTCAACAGTAAAATCAACCTTGATTATTTTGTCCTGAAGGCAGGTCATTGTAGCCCTGACGTCACTGCGACCCTTGAGAATCTATTGTGACTCCTTCGCATTAGAGTACCGTCCCCAACCCAATGCTGCTCAGAAATCGAACGATATGTATGGGGATGATGCTACAAATTATCATTCCGACCTCTGTAGTGCCAACTGGCGGCAGATTTCGTCCCTGGTTTGGTTCATCTCCCAAAAAAGCTTCTCGCCGGAAGCAGGGGGCTTACCAATCCTGGGCCAACGCAGTGTCTGCTCGGGATTTAAATACCAGCATTTATAAAAAGGAGTACAACCTTGCCTCTAGGTCCCTCAAGAAAGAGATTACTCGGGCAAAGCAACAGCACGTCAACAGAATTGGCAAGAGACTTGAGTGCCTCCCCTCGGGAACCCGTGCATTCTGGTCTCTGGCCTAAGCTATTGAAGGAAATTTCTGCAAGCCAACCCTACCATCCCTACACGTAGGAAATGGATCGTTGGCCCAGGACGCACAGGACAAAGCCGATCTTCTGGGCAAGCTCTTTACGTCAAACTCGACCCTGGATGACGGGGGGCAGAAACCGCCGACCATACCGCGATGCACGAGCAGCATGTCGGATATTCGGTTTAATCAACGCTCAGTGCGAAAAGCCCTCTGTTCCCTTGATATCCAAAAGTCGAGTGGGCCTGACGGAATCCCGCCTATTGTGTTAAAAAAGTGTGCTCCAGAGTTGGCTCCGGTCTTGACGCGTCTTTTTCGGCTCTCCTATTCCAATGGCATCGTCCCGGCTTCCTGGAAGACAGCCTTGGTGCACCCGATCCCCAAAAAAGGTGACCGCTCAAATCCTTCCAACTACAGACTAATCGCTATAACCTCTCTCTTCTCGAAGATAATGGAATCCATTATCAATAGCCAGCTTCTTCGATACTTGGACGGCCAGGGATTGCTAAGCGACAAACAATACGGGTTCCGTAAGGGTCGCTCGGCTGGTGATCTCTTGGCATACCTGACTCATCGTTGGGCTCAGGCAATTGAGTCGAAGGGAGAGGCATTGGCTGTTAGTTTGGACATTGCGAAGGCCTTTGATCGGGTTTGGCATAAAGCGCTGCTATCAAAGCTCCCATCATACGGGCTGCCCGAGAAATTATGTAAGTGGGTCACTAGTTTCTTAGCAGACAGAAGCATAAAGGTCGTAGTTGACGGCGAATGCTCGGAAACTCAGTCTGTTAATGCTGGTGTCCCTCAGGGCTGTGTACTATCGCCTACTCTATTCATACTGCATATCAATGACATGTTACAAACCAACGGCATTCATTGCTATGCGGATGATAGTACAGGTGATGCTGTATATACCGGCTCCCCTAATATTTCTCGGCAAAATGTCACTGAGAGTCGAAACGAACTTGCGTCTAAGGTGGGGAATTTATTGGAGAAGGTCTCTGAATGGGGTAGACGTAACTTAGTCCAATTCAACCCCACCAAGACACAAGTCTGCGCGTTCACCACTAAAAAGTCACCAATGGTCGTTTATCCTCGTTTCGAGGGCACATCTTTAACCATCTCCCCTAGCATTGAGATACTTGGCGTCAACATATCGAGCGAAGTCCAGTTCCGATATCATCTTGAGGGTAAGGCCAAATTAGCCTCGAAGAAGCTTGGTGTACTTAACAGAGCGAGACAGTACTTCAGTCCGGACCAACGCCTACAACTCTACAAGGCGCAGGTTCGGCCTCATATGGAATATTGTTCTCATCTCTGGGCAGGGGCGCCAAAATACCAACTGCTCCCTCTGGATCGTATCCAACGAAGGGCTGCTCGAATTGTTGACTGCCATAGTGTTTCAAACAGCTTGGACCCCCTGGAATTACGCCGAGGTGTAGCTTCACTCTGCACCCTCTATCGGTTGTATCACGGGGAGTGCTCTGAGGAATTGTTCGGAATCATACCACCTGCAACTTTTCGCTATCGTCCCACGCGAAAAACATACCATCCTCATCACCTTGATGAGTGGCAATCTTCCACAGTGCGTTTTTCGCGTAACTTTCTGCTGCGCACTGTAAAACTCTGGAATGAACTGTCACCAGCAGTATTTCCAGAGCGATACGACCTGCAAACCTTCAAGAAAAGAGCGTATTCCCTCTTAAAAGGCCGGCAACGCACCTGCAGCTCTTCTGATGTTGCGAGTGTCCATGGGCGACGGTAGTTGCTTACCATCAGGTGACCCGTTTGCTCGTTTGCCCCCTTATTTAATAAAAAAAAAAAATTCCTCTGTGGATGAGTATTTGTAGCGAACAACTACCGAGGTGCAAGTTTCTGCTCTGTAGTAGAGCAGGATTGTCGAGGAAAAGCCTAGGTGTATAGGACATGTCTCGTCCTCCTCCTCGCAGAATCTGCAAGTCGTTATGCTACTAACACCTTTTCTGTTCACGTGCTTATTAAGCTTGTAGGCTTCTGGTAAAGTATCTTAATTGGTTCCTATACCCATGGTACAACAACTCTAATATTATGTGTGTCCCAAAAATCCGTAGTTAATTTTACCACACGTTATATAATTTGAAAATGTACTTCTATGAAGATCTTCACTTACCCTTCTTACTGTAGTAGTATCGGAGGCAGTTGACATCTTCCAATTCCGTCCCTTTATTGGCTCTCGTCATCATGACGTCTTTGAAGAACCTCAAGTCGCCCATCCTCAGTATCGCTTCGGGCACCCACGGCGCCCGGAACATGAAGACATACCTCGGAAGAGAAAACAAAATAAAAAACAGCTCCCGATTCAAACTTCTCATAAACGGAATGCAATATATGAGTATATGAATGGATCAAATCACTGGAAGCTGCCCACAGTCTATCAATAAAATATAAATATGATGGATAAATCCAATCTTTTTGTACAGAGCGGGCTGATGACGATGACGATAAACCCACTATAGTGACAGTGTGGACTCAGCAAGAGCAATAAAATCACCTCTGCAGAACAAATAGTTCTCAACAATGTTGGTTTACTTACAGAGACATCCAGAACTGCTGCGAGGAGTTCCATATCCTGTCAAACCAGGCTTCTATGGAAGCGCTCGCGAATATGATCACGGCATCACACACTTCGGGGTGCGTGTCTCTAAATCTGCTGGTGACAAGACCGCCCCAGTCGTGAGCGACTATGGTACATTTCTTCACACCTGAATATAAATAGGTCATTTATCACAAAGATCAGAGACGAATCTGAAGATAATTCTTCTTAGTCGTGCGTAGTTTCTGTGCGCCTGGGAAAGTTGCCCTTTACTCCGGTAACTATATTACCGCATTATTTCTTCTTCTCTTAGGGCAGTTATTATATTTTCATCAAACACAAACTTATTTAAATTTATTAATTGTAAAATACTTAAATAGTTTTTTGATGTTGTTACGTTTACTGTACGTACCCAACTGACGAATGAAGTCCCTTATATCCTCCACCAAAACCTCAACTTTGTACGAGGATAACCCTTTAGGTTTGTCTGATTCTCCGTAACCCCTCATGTCGATGGAAATACATCTGAAAAATTAAACCAATATTTTTATAATATACACCTTACACCTACAATACTGTGTACGATCTATGTGTTTTAAAGTCAGTTGAAAATGTTACGTTACCTGTAATACTTGTTGAAGTGAACAATTTGGTGCCGCCACGAGTACCATAGCTCTGGAAATCCGTGGATGAACAGCACCAGCGGTTTGGAAGGATCCCCACTTTCCACATAATGCACTTTTACATTCTGAAAGTTTAAAAATACACATGAGATGAAAGCGCACTAGATTGTATGTATGAACTGCACTGGCGCGCGCTGCGGAAACTGCTGTCGTCTTGTAAGAAGCCTAAGCCCGGGCGCGCATTAGCGGCCAAGCCGCAGCGGCCTTGCCGCGGCGGCCATCTAGATAGATACCTTAGTATGAAACCGCCATAGACCACGCGCACCTGGCTGCAACGCAACCAGCGGCCACACCATACTTTCGATGGCCGCCGCGACCTGGCCGCTAGTGCGCGCCCGGGCTAAGGGTCAATTCAGACCACAACGGCGCAACGCGACGCATTTCTAAAGTATCGGGAATCCGGAATCGTAGATTATTTGGGTTAAACCCAGCAAAATCGGTTCAGCGGTTCGGGTGTGAGAGGTAACAGAGAGACAGACAGACACACTTTCGCATTTATAATATTAGTATGGATTATGTACAGTTTGTTAATGTGTACACTGTACTTACATTGGCTTTAATATATTTATGCGTTCCATATTTCGGTTCCTGCAGCCTAGACGGCGGTTCTTTTTCGCTCACATGAAATGGATTCTTAAACGGACTCTTTATGAGATTCCTTATAAGAGATAAGAGGAAAAACACGCTTGAGAACACCACTGTCAATATATTCGCTAAAATAAAACGTTTTATATTCATTTTCGTATTTTATAACACAGTATATTATACCGCAAGGATAACCAATCAACTGAGTATTATCAGGTCTGGTGTCAGACTCAGAACGGTATAAATTATACTATAACTACTTGTACTATTATCTATTCTGTGCTATGACTCACCAATTAATTTATCCTCACTATCATGGGTCTATGGAACGTATCTATATGTATTTAATTCGTCTACTGTACACGATTGCAATTCTTCTTGCTACTTCTTATAGTAATAATTTATGCAGGGTATAACAAAACTATGTGATAATATTACTTAAGGCGTGTACAAGGAGTTCACTGTGAAGCGCTAAAAGAGCAACTTTTTTTCAACTTTTGTATGGGCAAACTCATGAGTCATGAGGCTCCGGTCGAGCGCATGCCAATACAAATCACAAAAAACAGTTGCAACTTTCACAGAGAACTCCATACAGGGACTAACCCCGCGGGACTCCCCCAGCGACACCTCTCCTGCCTCAAGCCGCAGCTCTGTCAATGTTGCCGCCCCGGTGCACCGTGCGTGTGACCATTTTGAGGGGCCCATTCAAAGAGTTGGCGAGTCACCGTCTGCCAACTTCTCACATGTTTCCACGTTGTATCGGCAGACGCCATAGTCCTTTCATAGTCCCAGTTACCCAGTCCACTAGCACCTCACCCCCATAGCCTGATATCATTTTAATTACATTCCTGCAATAGTCCTACACTTGCCGCTGGCTCTCCTTGGTCGTACCAAGGAGAGCGTCCCGATTTTGGCGGGACGTCCCGATTTTTTCATCAAAATTAAATGTCCCGCGCGGGACATGCTCAGTCCCGCTTTTTGGGGACAGCCCGAACGTACGTGCAGCGTGCTGAGAAAGAAAAGTGCGTAATGAAGATAAGAGTGTGGGAGGTAGAGGGGTGGATTTTCTTTGCCTACTTTAGCTATCTATTGTCACGTAAACGTTATTTTAACACAAATAAAAAGATAAAGATTCAAAAAACTTTTGACTTCATACCTATTTTTACTTTGTCCCGCTTTTGACTGAAGAATCCCGCTTTTTGACTCAAAAAGTTCCCAAGTCCCGACTTGGCACAAAAAAAATCTGGCAACGCTGGCGGACAGGGAGAGTCGCCGGCCAGTGTCACATAACATTTATATTAAAACAGTTTAACGGGCCTCTACGTGTTGGCTTCGGCTCCACGCATGCATTCCAAAGGTCCGGGACTTAATTGCCCGAGAGCAAGGAATACTAATAATAGTAAATTACTTATCGCAAAAAACGGTAAAACACGTTAAAAACTCGCATAAATACAAATCATGTGATTTCCGTCAAGGCTGCGTTGATGACATACCTAGCAGATTCAAACTTAAATCACGATGCTGATCTGATATAAATCTTTTTTTACATTTATGGAGAATGCGTTCTTAATTTTTTACGTTTGATCTTGTGTTCGCTAGCAAACCTTAGATGCGTTTGTTTGGATGGCGTCATCCAAACTGCTACCTCTTCACATTGAAAGCTGCTGAAGCAAATCATAGGGGCAATAATTTTAATCCCGAAAAGAATAAGAAAGTTTTTATTCCGAAAAATGTTTGTTGATCCCATAGATCCCTACCCAATAGTATCGGAGGTAGTTAACATCTTCGAATTCGTCCCCTTCTTTGCTCTCATCATCTTGTCGTCTGTGAGGAATCTCGAGTTGCCTATCCTCAAAATCGCCTAAGGCACCCACGGAGCTCGAACAATGAAGACATCCCGTAGAGAGGAAAAAAATCCTTAAATGAAGTGTACATCGAATTGCGAAAAGACATATTATTCAACAAGGAGCCATTCCAAATTCTAATAACAGTATTTTAAATTTTAAAAAGATAAAACGGACTTCAAAATTGTACGTAATTAAGATAGTGAATTAAGAATTAAAACTGCCTATCTCAAAAACAAATATCGATTTTATTATACTAACGATAAGGTTTAATTTCCCAAACAAAAGGGATGTTTTTTAAGTTTAAAGTTTTTTGTTCGCAGCGAAAAAATATTAATTCCCTGCTTAATAATCCAACCTCCACGATTTGGTTATTGTGTGCTTGTTTGGTCAACCTCCAGCTATATAGCCAATCACAGCTCGCTATTAGACGTGACGTAGCGTTGAAGTGGTAACTTGAACAAAGAAACACTGCGGGGCTAAAATGGTAACTTTTAGCAATTCCTCTCAATCAATTCAGCGACGATATTACGAGCAGTATCGTCGGTGATTCATCTAATTTTGTAAAATAACGTCCTACGTCAATGGCAATTCAATTCATTAGCAGATTCATAATTGAAACTGTATTGCCATTCTGAAAAAAATAAAAACGAACATGACCGGTTTTTTTTCTACATTTATTTATGATTTTATGAATGATCCACGAAATATTTGATATGATTGTTATATTTTATGTATTAAACTGTACATTTATTGTATATTTGTTCATTAAAATCATTTTTAATGTCATTTAATAATTTCACCATAATCTTCAAATATCGTTATATTTTCGTAACGTTTCTGCCGCAAGGGCATCTATGCCCATATAACAATATGAAAATTTAACCGATACTTGAAATTATTAATTATATGGAAACATAATATGGTGATTTTGATTTAAAGAGAAGTATCCTAAGCATATGCTACCAAAAAGTAAGATTTTGCACCAAGGTATGCTATGGTTCCGAAGATACTAAGAGAACTCCGGATTCCTTATAGATAAAAGTTTGGGGGTTCCGGCGTTGTTTTACGAAGAAAGCATATTATTATGCTACTATGTAAATTACATTCATCATCATCATCATCACTAACATCACACCATAGACCAATTATACGTAAGACTCTTGAATCCCATAAAAAACAGCGTGTCTGCAGTTTTTAGTTCTTATCTGAACGATAGATGGCGTTGAGTGTATCAAATTAGCCTAACAAATAAAAAACACAATAAATAAATGCACCATCTAGTAGACCTTTTTTAAAACACGTTCACAAACTGCAAAATTCTCCCAAAGATGTCGCTGATTAATTTTAATCGGAAATGACATTTATTAAAGCTTTCTTAACTCTTTTAGTTTTTGTCTCTTTTAAAATATCTATATTTTTTTATAAATATAGATACTAAAAAAAATGATTTTTTTTTATTTCGTCGGCGGGATTCGAACCCGCGACTCCCGGCTTGAGCTACCAATGCGCTCATCCATCTGTTTTTCTGACATTATGTATTTCTATTGCCGCTATAATACTAAATACTAAAAACAAAATAAATTAAATATTTAAGGCGGGCTATATGTAGCTTCACTCTGCATCCTCTATCAGTTGTATCACGGGGAGTGCTCTGATAAATTGTTCGGAATCATACCTCCTGCAACTTTTCGTCATCGTCCCACGCGAAAAATATACTTACCATCCTCATCACCTTGATGAGTGGCAGTCTTCCACCGTGCATTTTTCGCGTAACTTTCTGCCGCGCACTGTAAAACTCTGGAACGAACTGTCACCAGCAGTATTTCCGGACTTATACGACCTGCAAACCTTCAAGAAGAGAGCGTATTCCCTCTTAAAAGGCCGGCAACGCACCTGCAGCTCTTCTGATGTTGCGAGTGTCCATGGGCGACGGTAGTTGCTTTCCATCAGGTGACTCACGACTCCCAAAATTACGCTCGTTTGGCCTCACCCTGAGGGTTCCTTGTTGACTACGGAACCCTAAAATATGCGTCATGTCGATTTTTTTTTATGAAATAAGGGGGCAAACGAGCAAACGGGTCACGGTTCACTGAATAATTTTAATCAACAATCTTGCACGTAAATAAATAGTACGAGCACACCCGCGTGCACTGTGCAGTGTTTGCTGTAAATAAGAACAAGTATGACATGTCCGTGTTCGCGTGGAATGGCGCGTAATTTCAAACGCGGTACAAGACGGTAAGTATAGATGTCCGCATCTGGCACAGTAAAATTTAATACAGACAGACAGACGGCCTGACAGACCGAAACTATAAGGGTTCCTTGTTGACTACGGAACCCTAAAAAGTAGGTAAGCACAAATCTTGCAAAAAAACTTTGGTGCTCGAAGTTGGGCTTTGAGTGAGATTTCGTGCGTCTACTAACATGAACGGAAGGTGTCGCGTCGAACTGGCATCGTTGCATACCAAAAATTACCGTTAAAAATATCAGTATTAATAACGTTATTTTTATACCTATTGTTATGAAATTAAAGACAAAACCAAGGAATATTTGGTTTTATTCCAAATAAATTATTGTACATATTTGTCAGTATGAAAAGGTATGACAATAATAGTTGTTGACATTAATAGACAATTTGAGAGGTGCTGAAGAAGGTCTTAATGTACACTAAATTCATCCGGCCTTTAGAATTAACGAGGAACATAGTGCTTGAGATAATCTGGAGTTTTTCTTTGTCTTCCAGATCTTCTTGTCCGATCTCGCTCCTCATTGCCAGTTATAGTTTCCTCTGAGCTAATTCCCGGGTGTGAAGAAGGAGCTTCTTGAAGTACTTCTTCATCTTGGCGTGGTGAATCAGAATCAAAATCCTCCGTGTTCTGGTGTGATGAATCTGCTTCCATCCGTACTTCGTCAACTTCGGCATTACCATTTGAACTCAATGGTCTCGTCTCCATTTCTAGTTGTGGTTCCAGGACGGTTATTGGAGTTTGAGGAAGTGGTGCTAAATGTTTGTTAGATATGGTAGCCTCCCGCCCGTCTGCTAGTCTTACGTAAGAATACTGAGGATTAGCTTCGATCAATTCCACTTCTTCTACGTCTGGGTCATATTTAGAGTGTTTTGTATAATTCTTCTTTAAAACAGGGCCAGGGTTTAGGAGCCACGTTGGAAGAGATTCACCGTTAGCACTCCGCCGAGGGTGTTTAAAGAACCTCTCGTGAGGGGTCATGTTTGTGGACGTACACAGTAGTGATCGAATGGAATGTAAAGCGTTAGGAAGAACGTGTTCCCAATGGCCAATATCCATTTGTTTCGACTTCAGGATCAGTCTTATCGTCTTCCATAATGTTCCATTTAACCGCTCGACTTGTCCATTCCCTTGAGGATTGTATGGAGTAGAACGACTACACGCTACACCATTCATCACTAAGAAATCTCTCAGTTCTTTCGACATAAACGCTGCACCTCTATCTGAATGGATATAATGTGGTGTCCCATACATCTGAAATAAATCCTTAAAACATCCTATTACAGTCGTAGCGGATACGTCTTTAGTGATGTATGCAAAAGGAAAGATACGATCAATTCTATATTAGGTAGAGGATACGCATCTAATTCAGTGAATCGATTAATCGTCAGTGAATAGTCTATCACGAGACGTTTACGATGAGTAGTACTTGTAGTAACCAACACTTGTGCTCGCCAAGGAGAATTAGTTGGCTCGATCACGCCATCCTTCAAAAGTTTCTCGATTTCATTTTCAATAAATATTGTATCAGCTTCTGAGTGTTTCCTAGATTTAATTGCTATGGGCTTCACATTTTCAGAGAGGTTAGCAAAAAGTGAGACTTCAGGAACAGAAGCTGCTATGACATTGCATATTTTAAGAGGTTTCTTTGTACCTCCAAAGGTAAGTTCGACTGACGAGTGGTCGCTTAAGATATCATGTCCAGTTATAATATCAGAGCAAAGTGAGTTAAGAATATAAAGAGGTTTACGTCTGTAGAAATGTTCATTCATTTTAAGATCTACGAAGCACATCCCCTTTACACACGAAGTGTTATTTTTGGAGGCTAAAGTTACATTTTCGTTCCAGGGAATGCGTTTTAATTTCAGTTCTTGAACGAGATTCTCGTCTATAAAGCTAGTAGAGCTTCCGCTATCTATGAGAGCATCGGCTCTGTGATTATTGATAGATACAACTATAGTAGTCTTTTTCAAGCTCATAGGAGAGGCGGCAGATATAGCTCCTAGTAGTTCATTTTCCGATACGGCATTAGACGAAGTCCCGACTCTTTCACCCTTGCATACCTTGGCATAATGGCCCTTCTTGTTGCAATTGGTGCATGTGACATTTAAAGCGGGGCATTTTATGCGTTGGTGGACATGGCCACCGCAAAAAAAACATTTCTTTTGGTGAAAAGTAGTCGTCGTTCTCTCAATATTATTGAAATCCATACTAGTAATTTTGTAGTCTTTAGAGTTATTGTTTGCCAGTTCAATGGAAAGGGCTTTATTAACGGCCTGATCTAAATTTATATCTAAACTTTGTAATAATTGTTGTCTGATCTCATTTGAATTAATCCCAGCAATAAATGCGTCACGTATGTATTCACTTTTGTGAGTTTGAGCATCTACAGCTTTAAAACAGCAACTTTGGGCGCGTTGCTGGAGCGTGCGCAAGAAATCTGAAATGCTCTCATCTGGTTTTTGTACAGATCTTAACAGTATATATCTGGCATGAACCTTATTCTTTTCTTTAATATAAAGTTTGTCTAATAGTTTAATGGCCGAAACATAATCTTTCGCTTCACGAACGTGAATATAAACATTGTAAGATAAATTGTTTAATAGTAACCTTAGCTTGGTTTCTTCCGAAAAAGTTTCTTTTCCCATGCCTTCGCTAAGATAGTTTGAGAATGTCGTTTTCCAGTGTTCATACTTTAATTCAGCATCCGGAGTGCCGGGTTCGACTTCGAACTTATCTGGCTTTAGTAGTTGCGCAATTGTAGACATCGCAGATGATATTTTTTATTTGGAATAAATTGTTATGAAATTAAAGACAAAACCAAGGAATATTTGGTTTTATTCCAAATAAATTATTGTACATATTTGTCAGTATGACAATAATAGTTGTTGACATTAATAGACAATTTGAGAGGTGCTGAAGAAGGCCTTAATGTACACTACACCTATAGGACATAGATATCTAAAAATGTTACCCACAGACTTGTATGAATATTAACGAAATGTGTCGCGTCAAACTGGCAACGTCGCATACCAGAAAATAACGATATTTTTACCGGTAATAATAACGGCATTTTTTAAACTATATTAAAATGTTATGTTACCGTTAAGCTACCCTTATAAAAATAACGGTACGTAACGGTAATTTTTCTAGTAATCGATAACGTTATGAAGCCATGCTATATGCTGGCAACATTTTTACTTTAGTCATGTTTGTATACAAACTTCAAAGTTTTGAAACCGACTTTGTAATTTTAAATTTCTTTAGTTAAACAATTTCTATAATGTATTACGACATAAGAATAGTTCTAAGATCAAAGATGACGTTTATAGTAACATTTGATGATTGTGCTATTTGACAGAAAGGCAATTCGGATTTATTGGACCATTTTTACGACTTTTCGGATTTATTGGACCATTTTTACGAATTGCTTAGTACGAATCATTAAATGAATTGCATGTTAAGAGAAGTTTAAAAATGAAGTTTAAAAATTTTAACATTTAACACACCAATTTATCGCACGAGAAACACCCCTATGCTTAGTGTGCCTTCGCATCGTACATCTTATGGCCAAAATGCTGTACTTACAAGAGTTGCAAAAAGTTACAATAAATACTTTTCTGAAGTTGACATTTTTGTTGGAAATAAAAAATCTTTTATGAACAAAATAAAAATCATTTTATCTGGTGAGAGCGCTCATTAATTTCATCTTAATTTATTTTAAGTATTATTTTATGACTTTGCATGTGATATACCTATTGCTGCTAGAAAGTTATATAAGTAATAATAATTAGTGCAAACTGAGTCAAAGTTATTTTTGGTTGTAATAGTTTCTATATTATTATCCATAACATAATAAGTATGTATTGTAGTGTGACTAAACCATATCTTACCTCAACGCAACATTCCATGAAATGGTAGTGAGGCAATCTAAGTTTTTTTTTTCTTCTCTACCCTCTCTTATATTATTTCTTTGTTTAAGTACATTGTATTAGTTAAATTTATGTAATAGTAATTAGATATTTTAAAATGATGTGTGTTTATACTTAGATATTCTAATTAAGTCGGTTTAAGCTTTAGTTTAGTATTTAAGCTGTATTTAAGTAGGTAACTTTAATTGACCTTCTAGTTAACTATACACTGTTTATTTAAATAGTTAGTTTTAAGGTTGTAGTTATCTTAATAAAAAAAAATTAAAAAAATAAAAAAAATGAATCGTAAATGATTCATTGTATGATTCAACTAAGCGATCATTTTAGCCCCGCTGACCGATTATTTTGCAATTTGTGCTAAGTGCAATGCAGTTTTGTTTTAAGTCCACATTCGTAATTTTATTCGTGGTTTTTAATTCAAACTTCAATTTAAACTTAAAAATAAACTAGTGATTTTGAAGAAGTAGTTTTTGATTCCACTTATAAACATATAAACATAGTAATTTAAGTAATTGGTCGCCTTACGCTTGCATCACAAAAATAAACTTAAAAACCTGTCTTGTGAAAAAGGTAGATCTCTGCCACATCAATTAGCTTAATATCCACTAATAATGTGTGTTATCCCTTTCATTAACAGGAAGAATGAAGGAAATACTACGACTGATTAACATTAACGATATACTATGTTATCTTTGACGATACATCCCTACTTAAAAATACGATAATAATTTTATAGTCTTTTTTACGACTTTTTATAGGTAGTCGTTTAAAAAATATTACCAGTATTCTTTGTTAAAGTGAACAAGTTGGTGCCACCACGAGTACCACAGTTCTGGAAATCCGTGGATGAACAGCAGCAGCGGAAGGATCCCCACTTTTCAGATTGTGTAAAGGCCCCGCAGCGCGCTACACCGGAATGGCAGCGGCGAGGCGAGCACTTTCAGTGTCATATGATTTTAAAATCTTCATTATTGTAATATATAGTATCGCTTGAAAAATCTACGGCCGCCTGTGGCCGCTCGTAGCAGCTCGTGGCCGCTGGCGGCCGCGATTTCTCTAGCGGTACCAACAAAATATAACAGATTAGTAACAGATACAAGGATGGTAACGCTGAATTGCTACTTCATTGATATGTCGCAGCTAACTGCGATGGCGTTGTACAGTCAAAGGGCTAGCTGTTTGATTGAACGGCTATTTAAACCAGTTCGTTGCGACAGATATATATTTTTAGGCGGAAGAAAACATTTCAATAACATGAAGATATTATTAATTTTTATTATTATTATTACACAAAACACAAAAATACATTATTTTCGCTCATGAAATATTATATAAAATAACTTTCATCATCATAGGATCAAGAATATTGGACTAGATATTACTCGTCTAAGTACTCACATACGGTTTTGCTCGATAGTTTTTACTCCAAATCGAAGGAAATGACATATTTGACATATTTAATTCCATCGGGCCGGCTCGAGCCTCGAAGCGAGCCTTATGGTAGAACTAGATGTCCCGCGCGGCTTCGCCCGCGTAAATTGGGATGTTACGGAAACCGTACATTTTCCCATAAAAATAGCTTATGTCCCTACTCTCTTCACGTGGTCTACTCTATATCTGTGCCAAATATTGCCATAAAAATTTCTCCAGTAGTTCGTGAGATAAACCCTTTCTAATATTTCCCCCGTTTTCCCCACATTTTCCTGAGTTTCTTTGGTCGTATTAGTCTTAGCGTGAATTATCACGCTAAGATACATATAATATAGCCTATAAAATAAAAAAATAAAAATAATTTATTTTCAGACAACAAAGTCCATATTATAAATAATTCTTGTGACATTAAAATTAAGTAACAGATAATCAAGATGCAGCTCATCTTGCTACCCTGACATGTAGCTCAGTGAGTCTGCGAAGGAGTGGAGAGTCAAGTCTCTCCGCTATCATCTTCAGGACCCTATTCCGGCTCTCCCGAACTCTATGCACCACTGACGCTACCTTTTTTCGCATAAAATAATAAAAATAATAAAATATATTTTTATAAATGGGTATCATGATACACTTTTTGGAAGTCGAACGAAGAAACTACGTTGCCTACCACCGGTCGCATATATATAATCGCATAGAAGTCGTCGACTCCTGCGTCGGCGAACATTCCGGATGCACTGCAGTATCGAGGGAGCCGCAATAAAGACCTGAATATGTTATTGTAAAGGACCCGCAAGGCGCCATAGCTCCGTTGAGTAAAGCTGGCCCACAGACCACAGGTGTAAAACGCCTGACAAAAAGCTTTAAAAAGCGTTATCTTGACAGGCACTGTACACCTGGCAAATCGATAGCGCCCTGCGCTCCCTCTCAATATCCTCCTCATTACTGAGGGTATCTGTCACCACGTGACCGAGGTATTTAAATTTTGTAACACGACTCAGAGGAACTCCGTTAAGTAAGGGTGGTGGACATTCTTGATGATTGAAAATGTTATTATTGTATTTAAATATCATGTACTCACACTTACCAACATTGTACTCTAAGCCGTGTTCAATAGCGAACCTCTCACAAATTTTTAACAGCCTGTTAAGACCACTGATTGAGGGGCTCAGCAGTACCATATCATCAGCATAACTTAAGTTATTCAAACATACACCATCTATATGACAACCAGTATGAGTACTGCTGAGCTCCTCAATCAACTGGTTTACATAAATATACTATAGCCTTATTCGATAAATAAGCTATCTAACACTGAAATAAGTTTTTAAATCGGACATATAGTTCCTGAGGTTAGCGCGTTCAAGCAAACATACTCTTCAGGTTTATAGTTAGATTTTTTAATTATCGTTTGACAAACTCGAGTCTCGATCTAAAAGACTATGAAAAGTACCAGTAACACATAATAGGCTCATAATTGACGACGCATAGTGTAATATGGTAGTGATGATGATGATGATGAATGTAATTTGCATAGTAGCATAATATGTTTTCCGTTCTTAAAACAACGCCGAAACTCCCAAACTTGTATCTATAAAGAATCAGGAGTTTTCTCAGCACCTTCCGAACCACGGTATACCTCGGTGCAAAATCTTACTTGTGGTAGCATATGCTTAGAATACTTCTCACGAAACCGAAGTTACCACACGTTTCCCTATAAAATTTGAGGAGTTCCCTCGATTACTTATGGATCCTTCATCAGATCACCACTTTTGTGAATATAATACTAAATTGACATATATACCAAAAGAAAAATTTTTAAAATCGGTTTACAAACGGCGGAGTAATCGTTGAACATAAGAAAACGAACATAACACCTCCCCCATTTTGAAAGTCGGTTAAAATTGTAGCCTATGTGTTATTCTGATATATAAACTATATTATTGTAAAGTTTCATTAAAATCCGTTCAGTAGTTTTTGCGTGAAAGAGTAACAAACATCCATACATCCACACATCCATACATCCAAACAAACTTTCGCCTTTATAATATTAGTAAGATATTAAATGCTTTGAGTTTTTAACTAACTTCCTAGTTCTTGCACGCGTTAAAGTGCACGGTGCAACTATACAGGCTGTAACAAAACTAAGTGATAATATTTTAGGATGTGTATAACCTTGACTGTGAAAGTAGCAGCGCCGGAAGAGCTATTTTTGTTTTGACATTTGTATGGGCAAGCTTCCAGCATCATGAATTTTCCCATACAAAAGTAAAAAAAAGTATCTCTTTCAGCGCTGCTACTTTCACAGCGAATTCTATATACAGTAGCTCTACCATGAGTTTAAAGCTATACCTAGTTTTTATATATACTCGATACCGACTATGTAAATATTGAGTATGGCACATTTTACAACGCCTCTAGCGGTCATTTGCGGAACTAAAATCGCCGTACTAAATATTTACGTAGTCGGTATCGAGTATCAATAAATACTATAGCTTTAAACTCATACACACCCTATTACTGGACCTAGACACAGTACACACCCTATTAAAGTATTATCACTGTTACAACCCGGGTAAGTTTTATAATCTAAAGAGGTAGACCGTTGACATAACCACCTTACATATTTAAATTTCATCGTCATCGTCATCATCATCATCATCATCATCATAATCACTGGCATACGACATCCCACGGAACAGCTCATCGTCGCTGCTCGGTTTGGTATCCAGATTGACCTGCTTCCAGACTTCAAACTCGTTCATGGCAGTCGTGAATAACGCGTAAGGGTTTGACATGGACTTAGGCGCGGGAATCTCGTTCCTGTCTACCCTGCCAGCTGTCTCTCTCTCTATCCGTTCCAAACGCTGAATAGCTAACTCCGGATCCAGGCTTTTGGGTCTCTCGTTGAAGTCTATGTCGATGTCGATTCTGAAAAAGAAAAAGTTTGTTGGAAACCCGAACGAGGCAAGATACGATATCGTACAGGCTGTAAGGCCAATATTACTTATTAAGGCATCGGCCAATGGATGCGGTCTTGCGGTCGGAGTTCCGAATTCTGCGTTCCTCGTTCTCTGTAACATATGTGATGGCTTAGAAGTTAGAACCCTACACACACAAAAGCAGTCAGACCGCGACCAACGGTGTGTGTAGGGTACTATTATAAGTCATCACATAGGTTACAGAGAACGCGGAACGCAGAACTCAACTTTCTCTCTTCTTTCTCCGAAAACTCAGAATTAAACAATGATGATGTTGCCAGAAACTTAAGAAGCTGGGGGTAATTACTTGGTAATTACTAGCTATGTATTTTATTTTAATACTTATATTATTTGATATTACTCTCCGTGACCCCTCCCTTAAATCTCGTGAAACCCCCCCGAAATTGCAGGCTAGGGCCGCTTATTCCGCCGGCCCGCCGCATACTCTCAGAGAAGCATATTCAAAGGCAGATGGCGGAAGTGAGTGAGGACCAACGTAATTTGGCCGCGTTATATCGAACCCAGGTTCGTGAGACGACAGATCGCGATTAACCAAAGGGGATGTAAACTACGTAACAGCGACTAACATTGAATTGACCTAATCCTACCTACGGCTACGTGGATCTATGTATTGTGTTCTGCCACCTGCCTGAGTCAAAGGTCGTGTTCGTCACATTTTTTTAGTCACATAGTTACACATCAGGTTTCGTTGTCCTGACATGACACGATTTTAATATGCGCAACAAAATATGATAAAAAATATAAGACAAACACGACTAATATGTTCGATGGTGCATGCGCAGCCTGAAATGAGGGTAGTTGAAATTCTATTTGCCACCACCGGTGCCGCGATGTAGCCGTCTGGTCTATCTGTCAAACTGCTGTCATATGTCGTGATATAGCCATGGACGTAGTTTGTATAAGGCTGCCTTCACTTAAGTCGCGAGTAGTGCGGAAGCCGCGCGACTCGCGACTTAATGTGGAGGCAGCCTAATACGTCCATGGATACAGCTGTCATGTGTCATGATATAGCTGTAATGTCTCACGATATTACGTCTTTTTGACACGATAGACCTAAGGCTACATCGTGGCACCTGGTGGCAAATAGAATTTCAACTACCCTCTCTGCCGTCAGCTTCATCCTGACCCAAGGCCGCTGGCCACTAACCCGGTTTGGTCCCTGAACTTGGCCCACTCCTGCGCGTCGGGCACGCGCGGTATCTCGCTCGCCAGCGCCCGGCCCGCCTCCTCCAACTGTCTTTCTATCGCTTCCAGCTCTGATTCCACTGGAATCAGAAGTCAAATGGAAAGCTGTACCTCAAATAAAATAATTGCCACAAAGTATAAAACTTCGTAACGGATACAAAAAAGTTTAATTTCAATAATTTAACACAAGAAAAAGAGAGAGAGTTTAGCAGAAGAAATAAAGTCTAAAACTATATTTACACAGGTAGAAAAGTCGTTAGAGAAGGGTAAGTTTTGCAGCATCAAAAGTGAGTAAGCAAATTAAAATACAAATTAAATAATATGTACTATCAGAGAAATTGATTCATAGGCACATTAAGAGGATACGCCAGGGGCGAGAAAAATTGAAAATAGGTAGGTATTTGAAAATGTATTGCTGTCTCACCAATCTCAAGTCTCCCACTGCAGAGCGCGATAGAGACAAGAACAGAAAATCTTCGATTCGTTGTCCGCTGATTCCTTCTCCAAAACTTAACCGATTTAAGTACTTTTTCATTAAGAATTAAAGCAAGGCTTGAGCTGTGTTCCTATGTTTTTTTTTTTTTTGTATATTTTAGCCAGTTTTGTTTTCTGGGTGTATGAACACAGAGGAAAATCTGGCCATTTTTTTTGGGTTTTTCGACGTTCTTATCTTTTTTTAATAATAAAATGATTAAAAAAAAGGAAACATAGGGACATGCTAATAGTGGCCATAGATATTCAGGAACAAATCATAACTGTACCGGCATTATCCAGGGAGGAAACAGGGGACAACGTTTGTATGGAAAAACGACAGTGTGGACTCCTCTTAAGAACCTACGTTATTTGGTCGCGTTATGTCAAACCCAACCAACAGATTACGAGTTACTTATATTGAATTGACATACCCAACCTAACCAAATGACGTACTACCTGGGCCTGATACTTTACGAAGGTCCGCCAATTGCCTATGAAGTAAGAATCAATTTTTTTAATGGTACTTTAGCAACATGAAAAGTTAGAAACCAAATTGAAAATATTACATGGTATATATTACATCTTATGTAATAACTATAAACATTCTTTTTATCACTTATGTATTGATGAATGCCGGTACTTATAGGCTTGTTGGCCTTTAATCCAAGACTTTCTCGACAAACATTCAGCAACAAGTAACAACAATGTTACATGCGAGCCCAAATATTGAGACTAACACCATCTAACACGTCGCCAAAGAGATAAACAGAAAGAGAAATCTACATGTCACATTGTCGTAAAAGGTTTCTAAGGAAACAAAATATAAACACGGTATGTGACTGTGTACACTGTACACTATACCTACAACAGTGTACCAGTTATGACGTGTATATTTACTGTGTATATTTTTGAGCAATGACTAATATTTTTTTCTATTTTATTGTGTAAGTTTATACTGTAAGTGAATTATACAGATTATACATTTCAAAGTACAGCGCAGAGCACACTTTTACTTATTTGCAGTAGTCCACGAATTTTTGTTAGATCTCCAACCCTAAGGGCCTTCGATAGGGGATATCAATAATTATTCTATTTGATACCAACGAAGCAGCGTAAAAAATTCATAGTTACTTACTCGATGTACTTTTGTTTCTCCGTAGCGCAAGCGCCAAGTTGCCACACAAGGGGGCCCCAGATGTCAACTTGCTGCCGGCACCTTGCCACTCCTCATCTATACACCACAGTCTTTAGTTATTAAAATGGATTCACTTGTTTTGATAGCAAAGTTAGATGTCAAAAATGCATGGGATTTGACATAACGCATCGCAAGCCCAATGATGCGATAATATGTTAAATCCCATCCATTTTTGACATTCGAAACTGGCTTTGACTTAGCACTCTGGTCAAGTGTCCCGACTCCTGATGCGAGGTTAACATTTTTACCCATCCCAAAAAAGTATTTAGCGCTGCTAAAGAAGTCTTCACTAAAAGTATATGCCTACCCATAAGAGTGCTAAGTATCTGCAGCTTGGTCGGCCGATTGGTTGACCGTTCCTGAGCGGTGCTGGGCCGCGGGCGCTGCGGCGGCGGTAAAGGCCGTCGACCGCCACAATCGGTTGTGCTTGGTCGCTGACGAGGATGATCTTGGACCTACAAAGGAATATTACTCGCCTAAATAGAAAAGCATTGTACCATTGAAGAAATTGTTTCATAGGCAACACGTACGTCATTTCTGCAGACTATGACAATTTAATGTTAGTTTTGAGTTATGCAGGCTGGGTATTGGGCACGGAGCTCTTGGGTAATGGGTTTGACATAACGCGACCAATCTACGTAGGTCGGCATTTCGCCATCTGCCAATAAATGAACTTCTCTGATAGTAGATAATATTATATAATATAGAATAATGCAACCGATTTCAGTGACGGTGGATGGGTTCTAAACTAGGCGTTAATTTGCTGGTTTCCGAGTTAAATAAAGCCTAAAGGTGCATTACACAACAGCATTCCTAAAACTTTATTTTCGCCCTCAGTGGGACGGATAATCGACACGACTGGCGGGTAAGTATAGGAAAACTGTTTGTATTCTCGTCCTAGGCATGGATCATCATTATTGTCAATAAGGATTAAGGTGATTAGGTTGCCTTTTCATAACTCTTATCCAATCAAATATAATGTAGGATTATAGGAACTACTGTTCGTAAGTCGTATGATACCAAGTCCATTTTTGAAGTCCCCGGCTGAGGCTCCACTGGCGTTGGCAAGGGATTTCCTTTGGCATGCATGTGATCATCTTCATCCTCTGAAGCTGACGACACTTCACATTCAATGTCATCGAAGTTTATTTCTGAAAAATTGTGTTTAAATAATATAGAGGTACTTATAATAAATAATTAACAGATTTATTGTTCAAAAATCTAAGAATTAGGCTTAATAGGCCAAACCTACGCGACCACGCGACTGCGAAGCGGGAGCGTCAAGTTGCGTCAAGTTGTCAAATGTGTGTTTTGTATTGACGCTCCCGCTTCACAGTCACGTGGTCGCGTAGGTTTGTACACAGCATTAGCCGATAAAGAAATTAGCGGATACTAGTAAAACTAATTCAATGTCATCTACGATGTGCCTTATCTTTCAAGGTTATTTTCCGATTTTTGAATCTTTACGGTTGGCATAAAGATTAAAAAATTGGAAAACGGGCACAGCGATCATACCTTCATCTCCCACGTGGAGTGGTACATCATCGAGATACGCCAACATGGGGAGAGTCGTGGCGACGGACGAGCGATAGTTGAGGGTGTCGGCGATGGGAGCACCGACCAGTGTGAGTCGCCTGAGCGCCCCGCACACTCCCAGTGTCCATATGTGGTTAGACTCCTCTATCGGATTGCTAAAGGAGGTAGAAATAGTAGAATGAAATGCGACGAGGAATGCAATACTGCAAAAAATTTAAAATGTAAATAGCTGTTTCGTTTCCTTGAAATAATACCAAAGTATAATTTCGATCTCCGGACGGGGGGGACTAGCAAGTAACAAATAAAGTCACGCCTACAGTCTCTGGTCGTGCTTGTTTACTCGTAATGCTTCATATACTTACGGTTAAAAAGTCGGAACAACAAAATATCTAAGTATAATTTTAACCGACCTTTGAAAACGAACCTTTGAAAATATTTCCATTCGTGGGCACTATGAACTGGTCCAACTGTCCAACTACCTCAGGGCACCAATTGGCTCAGTGCCCACGAAATAAATTATTTTACACCCACACTCATCAATCACTTACTTAGACAGATTGAGCGTATGTAACTTCTGCAACGCCGCCAAAGCATGAAGGTCGCGTAGTCTGTTTCCGGCCGCGTGTAGCTCTCTCAGTTTCCCCAATCCCCAGACACCATCCAAAGACGTAAGACCGCAGCGGTTTACGCTTAACGTCTGGAAGCACATAGACTTTCTATGACAGGGACTTTCTTGAGTTTAGTGACCAAACCCTAGAGACATAAAAACTTGCAGGTACAGTCTACTTACAAACATTAGGTAGGCCGTAGGTATCCTCTAAGGCTTAAGCATGCACCTTGTTCCGTGACGTGATGTCGTTACTTTGACAGCAATACGACAGACGAAAATTGTATAAGATCACCTGTTGAACCCTGGATGTTGCATTGCTGTCGATAGATAAGCAAAAGCCTAAAGGGTCTATCAAGTATCAGAAATCATACGGCATATCACGAAAGTTGAGTTACAATTGGTTAAACTTAAGCATTTGAGTTTTTTTTTATCACTGACCTTAAGATGAACCAGGCCGATGCCCAGGTCTCGCAGTGACGATATCCCGCTCCCATCCAAGTCCAGGGTGCGCAAATGAGGTGCCAAGACATGAAGGCGGCGCAAGCCAACTCGCTCGGCGATCACGCGCAGCCTCACCTCGCGAAGCCTGAGGACCTCCTCATCGGTTGCTACGCCACTGGATTGTTTCTAATGAACACAAGAACTTGGAAAGGATCGCAATATGTTTAACTACGATGACTGTAATCTTAGTGTTGCACGAGAATTCGTAAATCGTGATACGAAGAGCAAAAGAAACCGAACCGTACGGAATGGTTCTCGTAAATTGCACTTGCTGTCCATGCTGAGCTCTTATGTTAGTACCAAAGTAGTTTGAGCAAGATAAGCACATTCAATCCATAAAATCTTTCTCCTTTTTAATGTTTAATGAGCCTGGGTAGGACATGGATGTTCAGTTAGGTTATGTTTGGAAAAACATAACCTAACTGAACATCCAGTGGGTAGATTCTAATTTCTATGTCTGAGGAATCAGACATAGAATCTACCCACTGAAACCCCATGGCGCCCTACTCCACTGCGGGAACGATTTTGGTATTTTTGGTTTTGGTCTTTTGGTATGATTACTATTACTATTTAATTTAAATTAAATAGTGGGCGCAACATACCAAAAGTTCAATAAGCGTTAACTCTCTAGGGATGACGATGCGCCTGTAGCCGGGGAGCCGGCGCTCCAACTCCTCTTGCCCCGCCGGCTGTTCAGGGTCAGGTGGACGAATTGTCAGTGCCCTGTGAATATAAAATACTATACTACGAGTATTATACTATAAGTGCAGACTGACTGTCAAAACAGATAAAAATAATCGGCTAAGTGCGCGTTGGACTCGCTCAAGAAGGGTTCTGTACCGTTATAGAGCGAAAGTTGGCAAAAGTTGTGTTTTTTGTATGGGATATAAATATTTATTTTATTTTTATTAATATTTATTAAAATATAAATGTAATTATATATAAGGATTTTCTGAGTATTTCAAGTGCCTACCTGTTGCTATTATTGACTACGATCAAAAAAGGTAAAAAATAACAGAACTAACAGAACTCTAGCTATAGCGGTTCTTGAGATAGAGCTTGGAGATAGGCAGACAGACGGATAGACATCGAACCTCGAAGTCTCAGTAATTAAAGGGTCCCGTTTTTGCCTTTTGGGTACGGAACCCTAAAAAGGGTTCTGCCACTTTTTTTTATGAAATAAGGGGGCAAACGAGCAAACGGGTCACCTGATGGAAAGCAACTTCCGTCGCCCATGGACACTCGCAGCATAAGAAGAGCTGCAGGTGCGTTGCCGGCCTATTATCACGCAGTGTTACCTAAACTTTATTTCGTGTAGACCTATGAAACATACGTCTTATTGGTCGTAGGTACGTATTGCCTGTGTAAGCGTAGTCCATAAGTTTTAGCTATTAAATAAGACCTTTTTTATATTTATATTAGGATATTTACATGAGAAGTATTGGTCAGATTAGTGTGAAAGCCCGAGAAAAACTAAAATGGCTGCCATTTTACAACCGTGAGAGATAGAAAAAATTTGGAGCCAATTTATTGATGAAATATGCCATACATCACGACATTAAAGGATCGGACACCGGTGTCGCGACACATTGAATATGACGCGTTTTCGACCGGTGATACTTCGACCGCGCGCTCTCCTCAATACAGCTCTAATACAACGATATCAAACAAACCTTACTTAGTTAAATAGATAGTTTTAGCTATAGTACTAAGGGTGGGTTTTTTACAACTTTAACTATATACCTAACTGTAACTTTAACTACAATGTATAATGTCAAATCTTTGGTTAATGTAAACAATGGACGCCATCAAGACGCCATATTTAACCACTAGATGTCCCGCGCGGCTTCGCCCGCGTAAATTAGGAATTTTACAGAAACAGAAAAATAAAAAATAGCTTATGTCCCTACTCCCTTCACTTGGTCTACTCTATATCTGTGCTTAATATTGCCATAAAAATTGCTCCAGTAGTTCGTAATTTCTAATATTTCCCCCGTTTTTCCAAAATTTTCCTGCGTTTCTTCGGTCGTATTAGTCTTAGCGTGATAATATATAGCCTATAGTCTTACTCGATAAATGAGCTATCTAACACTGAAATAAGTTTTTAAATCGGACCTGTAGTTCCTGAGATTAACGCATTCAAGCAAACATACTCTTCAGGTAGGTATAGATTTTTTTTAATTATCGCTTGACAAACTCGAGTCTCGATCTAAAAGACTATGAAAAGTACCAATAACAGGGTCATCATAGGCTCATAAGTCATAACCATGGGACAATGCATGGTATAATACTATGGTAGTGATAATGATGATGATGATGAATGTAATTTGCATAGTAGCATAATATGTTTTCCGTTCTTAAAACAACGCCGAAACTCCCAAATGTGTATCTATAAAGAATCAGGAGTTCTCTCAGCACCTTCCGAACCACGGTATACTAGGTATACCTCGGTGCAAAATCTTACTTGGTGGTAGCATATGCTTAGAATACTTTTCACGAAACCGAAGTCACCACATGTTTCCCTATACATTTTGAGGAGTTCCCTCGATTACTTATGGATCCTTCATCAGATCACCACTTTTGTGAATATAATACCAAATTACGATGATACCCTATATACCAAAAGAAAAATTTTGAAAATCGGTTAACAAACGGCGGAGTAATCGTTGAATATAAGAAAACGAACATAACACCTCTCCCATTTTGAAAGTCGGTTAAAATTGTAGCCCACGTGTTATTCTGATGTATAAGCTATGTTATTGTAAAGTTTCATTAAAATCCGTTCAGTAGTTTTTGCGTGAAGGAGTAACAAACATCCATACATCCACACATCCATACATCCATACATCCAAACAAACTTTCACCTTTATAATATTAGTAGGAAGTAGGAAGTAGAAGTATAGAGCTCGACAAGGCTTTAAATGCACGTGGCGAAAAAAGGAACTAACGCTGTCATCATACAAAAAACGCCATTTTTGACAGTTCTCCTTTACCAGCAGCGCCCCCGGCCAAGTTCTTATAAACCTTGTCGGACCAGCAACGTCTTCTGTCAAATTCTGTGGTCAAAGTTAAGGTTAAAGTTAAATTAGCCTTAACTATAACCATAACTTTAACTTTAACCACGCCTCTGGTGCAACCCAACCTAAGTACTTCCATCACTAAATAATTTTTTCTACTTATTTTAGTATTTACTTAGTTAAAAATAATACAAAATTATTCCACTATACAAATATTGTGTCTGCTTGCCTTTTTTGGTAAGTACATTAAACAAGACAGGCAAAGACAGCGGACCTCCTAGCAGCTATAAGATTACGTTGGTAATATCTTCTGAGGCCCAAGACGTATGATAATAAAATTATTATTACTTATACTTACCTGAATAATGGAGTAGCCTGAACGTTCTGTGGCTCTGGAGAACTTGCACTTGATATTTCAGATGGTGAAGGAGATATTAAGTTGGGTGTTTGAGGCCCTGAACCCAGTTCTAAGGTTGGCGCTTGTAATATTGGCATGTTTGTAAATTAAGTGCATAGAAGCTAGTAAAGATGATGCAAATTCAAAGCAGTTGATGCAAATCAATTAATTAATCCAATAACAAACGTACTTTGAGAACAGAAATATAACAAATTACTTAGACAAAATAAGTATCGCATTTATTAAGTACTTATTGTTTTTTGCGAATATAAATTAAAATTATATTAATAATCCACCATTATGTTTTGTGATGTTTTGATCAGTTTTGCCCCGTGTATTATTTTCCCTTATGGTTTTGATTATGTTGCTATTGGCAACAAAAACTCAATTTAAAGATAAAGCTCGTCACAGACAGAGCAGAGGTGTATATTAATGTATATTACATCCCGGGATGTATATCTTTACATTATATTAATGTATCACACACACAACAGGTAATGTAATGTATCTTTCCATACATTTCAATGCTAAACGCCCCGCTTGACGCACATTTCAGCTGCTAAAGTGTTATACACTATACATGCTGTTCTTATTTTTAATGTTGTAATAATATGGCCTTTCGAGTTACTTGCTAATTGCTATTAGATTCACTAGATAGTTCATCAGAAGATGATTCGGATTGTAATTTTGATGCGCGCGTTGTTACATATTGTGCCAAAAACAGAACGATGTGGATTGAAGATATTTGATTGAAAATATAGGCTCTGGGAAACAGACTGCCTGCAGTACCTGCTGTGAAGTGCTGTACTAAGGTGGCAAGTGGCAACACTGTGTGAATCTGTCTATCATACACATATAATATATTCACAGAAATTTTTGAACACCTATGAAGAGAAGAGATGTATCGTAATATACAGAAATATATTGAGATGTATTTAGATGTATCAAAATATAAATGTATATTTTCATATAGCTCGGTATCTTAAGATACGAAGATGTAAAAATATACATTATAGCTGCTGTGTGTGGTCTCCTGACGATTTCTATAGAAAGATGTATTGAGATGTATCGTGCTATAATATACACCTTTACATTACCTGCTCTGTCTGTGATGCGCCTAAACGTACCAAGCACTGTATATTTGACTGCATATTCTGTCCTTTAAATTCCTTTCCTATTAAGTAGTTATAGTATATTAGTTTTTATTATTCGTAGTTAGTACAGTCCTTGAAAACGCAGTGATTATATTCTCCGAAGCTATGATATTCTATTATAAAAAAAAACATCATTGCTCCGAAGTGTCTTGTTGGCCGCTATACGGATGAATAACATAAATTTATTCATCCGCTTACCGGACAGCAACAGGCCAACGAAGTGTCTAGTCGTCCGCTGGACGGATAAATATTCATAATAAGTAGGCTGCGTTTCCACCAGAGATGTGTCGCGAGGAATGTGTTTTTGAGAACCAATAAAATCGCTTCATTGACTTTCAAAAAATATCCTTGATCATTGGATAAAGTTTTATATGTGCATGTTTAACACACAGAATCAGCCGCTATAAGAAAAAAAAGGATCAAAATGTTTTATTCAAATTACCCCGGTATCAATTTATTTTCTCACTTTTTACCATTAGATTCTGGTAGACCTATAGTTCTCAAAAACTCATTCCTCGCATCATATTTTGCCAAGCCCCCCGCATAGCAATCTAACCAAACAAACGATCGGACGAGTAAGCTATCATGATTATTCATCCGATAATAATCGGACTAATAATTAAAATTTATTCATACGCTTAGTATACGCGGACAACTAGCAACCAGGCCAACGAAGTGTCTAGTCGTCCGATAAACGGATGAATAATACAAATTTATTCATCCGCTTACCAGACGACTAGCAAGTAGCAACAACCCTATGCATTCCATAGTGTGTCATTAGCAGGTATTACACGCATCAATATTATCACGATTCCGTGATAATATTGATGGTGTAAATTTATTGGCCGAATCACAGTATCACAGTACACGACGTCTTGTGAATCGCATGTCTACAAATATATACTAGTAATCTGTGATCGCATAATACCTACTATAACCCGTCAAAAAAGTCACGACATTAATAGAGTCGCCACTTGTTTCCGGTGTGGCCTCTTATGGCCACACTGTATCTAGTCACTATAAAAGATTTTGATACTTTATATTAAATACAGTTTAAAAAACACGTTGTAAATATTATGATTTATATTATGTAGTTAAGAAAATTGGAAATAATTATGATGTACCTAGTTATAGTGTGTGTTTAATTTACGACATTACAAGAAACAATCTAATCTATGTAATGCCGGCTCTCGACATAGGCGAACGCGTTGGCCAACGCGTCTGCAGACGCGTTGGCTAACGCGTTCGCCTATGTCGAGAGCCGGCATAAACTGTAAAGTATTATAATCTTTGTATACCTATGTCATAAGTCGTGTTCGTTTCGTTTTTCAATGCACATTGCGCATGCGCAAAGGTAAAAATTAGTGTCAGTGTGAGTGTCATATTCTAAAATCTGACAGAAATTGTTAGTATTTTATATAACATGACACTCAATTATGAAGTTGACAGTCAGCTGCCAAACTGCGAAAAAATGAAACGAACACGGCTATTGTCTGTCTCTGTCATAGACATAATATATACTGTCGTAAAGACCACCTGACAACTCGAAAATGCGTGACCATTTTTGATCTGTCAATGTGTGCGTGTGCTAGTGATGTATATTTTACTATCGATAGTATAGTATTTTGCTATCGATAGTTTAGTCCGTTCGAGTTATTTTACCTGAGTTTCTATAAGAAATAAATAATATGCAACTTTGATAGATTTGTATTTCAAATTAGGTATCATAAATTTTAATTGGCAAAAAAAGGTGACGATTGAAAAGTAGATACACATTTTCTTTTGGAATGATTTTTCAATCGTCGGATATGTTATGACATGAGGTTCTTATAGGGGTAAATAATTTACACTTAACAAATTATAAAGTTACTTATTTATTACTCAGGTAAAATCTATCTGGTAAATCAGCCCTTACATTGAAAGTAAACGTTGAAAGTAAACAACACACATAGTATATTATATTTTATTCTTAAATTAAATACATATTATAAAATATCATAATATTTTATTACAATTATTTTGAACCGACTTCCAAACAGGAGGAGTCTAGACGTTCGCCTGTGGATATATTTTTATGTATGTTCAACGATTACTCCGCCGTTTATGAACCGATTTTCAAATTTTTTCTTTTGCTGTACATTGTATTGTTCCGAGTAGGTATCATGTTCACAAAAGTGGTGGTCTGGTGATGGAAACAATGAGAAATCGAAGTGACTCCTTGATATTCAAATGGGAACATATGGTCCCAGAAAATGTTCAAGAACGTTCACGAAATGAAGATTGAGTACAGAATAAGGATTATTTAATACTTTTTAGTTCATATAAGTATAATCTTAAATGAACTAAAAAGCATTAATTGCTTATAATTGCTTATTTTTAATAATTGCTTCAGTAATAAGTGCAACAGTATGTCAAACTTACTGGCACAAATAAACTTGGGATAGCTCCTTTAAACAAAATAGTATTTATTCTAATTTTTCTTTAAAAATTTTCAATGAAATGTTTGCTACATATTGTTGAATTTTTTTTGGGATTCCAACCAACACGCCCAATTAATTTCAGCCATTTTCCTCTTATTAGAGGATCTTGAGGGAATCTGTAAAACAAATGATTATGATATATAAATATAAACCTTCCTCTAGTTTTAGAGTCACTCTATATTATAGTAGTTATATTATATTAGCTATATTATAATATACTATTAGTTAAAATAAGATAATATGTCCTTTTAGTCCGGCCGCACATTATCCGAATTTGTGATCACTAAAATTCGGACGCCCCGCCCCGCTCATACATTTTGACACGTCAGAAATTATTTTAGTATGATGGGTCTACAACAAAATGTATGAACAGAGTGCGTTGCGCCGGGCGTCCGAATTTTTCTGATCAGAAATTTCGGATAATGTGCGGCCGGGCTTAAGGTGATAAATATAAAGGTAAATGATTTTTATTTTAGATTTATGTTATTGTAAAATATCGATAAGCATATCGATAAATTTGATTCAAGCACTAGCGTATATGTAAGAAATTTTGATGAAAAATTTTTCTTCAAAATTTGTGTAATATAGGAACAATAGTAACTTTAGTTACGCAAAATATGAAAGTAAAAGGGAGGATTCACAATATTTTATTTGAAATAGAGAACTAAAGACCAGAATGTAGCAAAAATAAACACATCGTAGCAATTAGGACATGAAGATTAATTACGGGTGAAATGTATATTTTTCAGGATTATTCCTATGATTTACACTGCAATCACTCACAGCACAAGTTATTATTGTTATATATAATAGTATTTGTTGAAAATAACATACGATTTAAATAATAAATTGCAAATACCGAAAGGGCATAAAAACGATTGACGACTTTTGACGACCTGTCAAATAAAAGTTGTTACAATTTTCATTAGACTGCCTCTCTCTTTTCATCATGTTATAATTCCATAAAGGATTTTCTTCTCTCTCGCACTCTTTGTTGGTCTTTAGGTATATATTATGTCTATGGTCTCTGTCAAGAAAGTGAATAAATTAAAAAGTGGCAACATCGTAGTGTCAATCTTTTCAAATCAATCTAAGAAAAAAGGGATGACTAATGTCATGTTGCCAGTTGCTACTTTTTAATTTCTTCACTTTCTTGACGGACTATATAAAAATGCAATAACTCGATTAAACGGTTGAACCGATGTGGCTAATTTTAGTCTTAAAATATTCCTGGAAGTCCAGGGAAGGCTTATAAGTGACACGAAGTTCACCGGGACGTCTAGTCACTAGTGTTACATATTAGAATTTATAACACCTGTTATTATTTAAGCACCCTCTCCCTGAGAGCTGCAGAGTTACTTTGATGACCAGTGAGAGCCGAGAGAAGCTCACTCCTTTTTTATTAATGAACTACTTATTTAAGAAAATACAAAAAATAAATAAATGAAAAACAGGGTTTTGTTATTTTAATAAAATATGATCATCCAAATAATATTCTACAATGCAGCCGGAAACAGAATCATCGCCACTTTCTAGGTCCATGTAGTTACAGTAGCGGCATCACAGTGAAGAGGCACTTTCATCTTCAATAATCAGCTCTTCAATATCCTAAGGGTTACTTCCCACTCCTTGTATTTATTTTCAGTGTTTTTTTTTTCAAAATGATAGTATAAATTCTCCCAGCCATTTCGGTTATTTCGTTTAATGCTTTTTCTGCTACCTGTAAACATAAAACGTAATAATTATAATTATAATATTATATAACGCTGCATCAAAGTGTTAAAGGAGACACATACACTGTGACACGAGAATTTTGTATACATCTAAGAATTAAGATACATAATTTTACGCAAAGCACCTAAGTCAAAGTATCAATCAATGTTAGGCGCGATAAATGATAGATTTTTTTGACAGTTCATTGTTTACGTAAACATAAGGTTTATGTGAAATTGTAGTATTATTATTCCACATAATACTTACTCAGGCTACTTAAAATTGCACTTTACAATAAAATTAACATACAGAATTTATAAAACAAACGCTTAAATACCTGCTACTATGGCGATTGGGCAATCAGAATCGAAAATGTGGACGCGAGAATTTCAGTGATATTTTCGCGTTATACTATTTTTCTTCAATGAAAATCTTCAAATTTTCAGCACTCTGACACGTCTTTCACTTTAATTATTAATATTAATCATAGCAACATGTAGTTTTCACATTGTAAAACTAAATTTAAGCAAATTGAAAATCTTTGTTTTGTAAATTTTATGTCAAAGAGTATTGATACAACAAAGGGACAAATGTCAAAAGAGTGTTGCTATTGCTAAAAAAAAGTTTCGCCTCCTAGACATTCTTGACGCACTATAGAATCATGAATCATGATTAATATTGATGCGTGTAAATACAGGCTGCCTTTTGGTGTGTCTCAAAATTTTAGGTGTACCTAGTTTTTTTTTCTATCGACTGTAAAAATAGATGGTTCGTACTTGAGCAAGAGGATGAAGAATTTTGACACTGACTTTAAAATTCGGATTGGCGCCAAAAGTTTGTGCTTTTCAAGAAATTCCGTCTTTGCAATTGCCTGTTGCCAATTTCTGTGGCCAATTTGCATAAAAATTCATTCAAACTATCTAGTCCTTAAAAGCTGAGGATACACATAATATATCCAATTATTATGTCTTTATCAAATGGTTCTACTACAAAACATGAAGAATATCAATATTTGAACTTGGTAAAACAAATTATCGAAACAGGTAATTTAGCCATTTTATCCAAGCTTAATTTCTTACTGTTTGCTTTATCAAAATACTAGATGACGCCCGCAACTCCGTTGCGCTAAAACTCGTTTATCGCGCGGGAACCGTACATTTTTCCGGGATAAAAAGTATCCTATGTCCTTTCCCAGGGCTCAAAGTATCTCTGTGCCAAATTTCAGCTAAATCGGTTCAGCGGTTTGGGCGTGAAAAGGTAACAGACAGACAGACAGACACACTTTCGCATTTATAATATTAGTATGGATGATAAATATTTATAACTTTTTAGGTAGCAAAAGAGGTGATAGAACAGGTGTTGGAACCTTATCTATATTCGGGGCTATGCAGAGATACTCTTTAAGGGATAACATTTTACCATTATTGACCACAAAGAGAGTTTTTACTAGAGGCGTAATAGAAGAGCTACTTTGGATAATATCTGGTTCTACAGATAGCAAAGCCCTTGCTGGTAAAAATGTACATATTTGGGATGCTAATGGATCTAGAGCGTTTTTAGACAACCTAGGTTTTACTGAAAGATCAGAAGGTTTGTAACTCCATAGTCCACATTAACCAGATTTAAAAAAGTTCAGATAAATAATCGTTAGAGATAATAATTAAGTGAAATGTGTTCTATGTGTATATTTTTCTAGGGGATCTTGGTCCAGTTTATGGTTTTCAATGGAGACACTGTGGTGCAGAATATAAAGATGAAAAAACTAATTACGCGGGACAAGGAATTGATCAATTACAGAATGTTATAAATACTATAAAGTAAGTATAATGAGTATGCTAAGTTTTAAGGTAATTCAATCATTGTGGATTGTTATGCGACAGCTGGGTGCTGCTTGGGGATTGATGGGTTAATTTTATTTCAGAAATAACCCAGATGACCGAAGGATACTTATGTGTGCATGGAATCCACCAGATTTACCAAAAATGGCTTTGCCACCGTGCCACTGTCTCGTGCAGTTCTATGTATCTAATGGGGAGCTCTCCTGTCTTATGTATCAAAGAAGTGCAGATATGGGTTTAGGTGTACCATTTAATATAGCAAGTTACTCTCTGCTGACACATATGATTGCACATATAACTAATTTAAAGGTAGGTTTTATTGAATCAATCAATGTATATTTATTGTTTAAATTTTAATACTGACTGAAAAACTGTTTTTTTAAATCAGCACTAACTTTAAAATGTTTTCATTTATTGTTCTAGCCTGGTGAGTTTATCCACACGACAGGTGACACTCATGTTTATTTGAACCATGTAGAACCACTGAAACAACAGATGGAAAGGGAACCTCGGCCTTTCCCAACATTGAAGTTTGAACGTGAAATAAAATCAATTGATGACTTTAAATTTGAGGATTTCATAATTGAAAATTATAAACCTCATCCAAAAATCGATATGGAAATGGCTGTATAAGGCTTCAAGTACTGATAAGGTTTATCTACACAACATTTGGCTGAAAACTGTAAAAGTGGTATACTTAGGTTGGGTTGCACCAGAGGCGTGGTTAAAGTTATGGTTATAGTTAAATATGGTGTCCTTTAACTTTAACCTCAACTTTGACTGGAGAAATTGACAGATGACAGCTGGTCCAACAAGGTTGTAAATTAATGTGGGTGGGGGCGCTGCTGGTAAAGGAGAACTGTCAAAAATTGCGTTTTTGTATGATGACAGCGTTAGTTTCTTTTTTCGCCACGTGCATTTAAAACCTTGTCGAGCTCTATGGTTATGGTAAAATATGGCGTCTTGGTGGCGTCCATTTTTAACTTTAACCAAAGATTTGACATTTTGCATTGTAGTTAAAGTTATAGTTAAAGTTGTAGTTAAAGTTGGTTGGTGCAACCCAACCTTAGAAATTTTAATCATGTTGTTAATTTTTAATTAATATTCTTAAAGCTAATATTCCAACAGTATCAACATAATTAAACTATTAATTTATCATGGTTATAATAACGTTATAAACACACCGGCAAAATTAGAGGAACATAACAAAATTTTAAATTTTTTTTTAATTGTTCACTGATTTTTATATATTTATTTATTTATTTACTAATTGATTATTAAAAAAATAAATTTTATATAAATTTAGGGCATAAAAACGTGAAAAATAGAAAAAAATCAGCAAAAATCAAAAAATTAAGAAAATCTTTGAAATTTCAGTAGTAAGTTTTTAAGATAAATTCTCCATTTTTATTAAAGAAATGCCATGTTAAAAACGTGTAATGCCTTCTATGGATCTCAAGAGGGCCTGGATACGCCATTCCATGCTTGCATTTTAATTGTCAATCTTTTCCTGTGGGATATTCTCCTACTCCTCCAGTAGCGCCAACTCGATCTCCTGGACACATTTTGGAGCTGGAGTTTTAACTCGTACCGTTCACCCATTGATGTGCCACACGTCTTCAATCGGATCCACATCCGTAGACCACGCTGGCCTCTCCACCTGGGCTACGCCAGCATCGTTTAGGTAATAATGTCCGATTTTCTTACTCTATGGACGCACATAAAATTGAAATTACTACCTAAAACTATGTAAAAGGCACACCATGCAGTTCCAGGATATCGGTGCTATAGCCCTGTACTGTCAAAGTACCATCATCTATAATCATCAGCTCCATGCGGGCTCCAAATCATATGCAACTCCAAACCATTACGAAGCCTGCATCATAGGCCACTGTTTCCGGTAAGTTTGATGGCATGTAGCTTTCCTTCTGATTTATCCACATTCTTTATCGCCTGTCAATACAATGTACATAGAATTTGCTCCCATCACTGTACAGCACAAGATTTCACTCACTTGTCTAATTTTGATGTTCACGCGCAAATCTTAGCCTGGCTCTTCGGTGTCCTGTCTCAAGTTTTGGTGCCCTTGCTGGCACTTTTGAGTTTAATTTAACTTTTTCGAGTCTTCTTCTTACTGTACAATCACTTACACGTTCATCTTGGACCTGTTCCGACAGATTTCGTGTCTGCATAGCAGTTTGAGGTCGATTTCTTAAGTTTTGTTTCCTTACAAAATGGTCATCCTGAACCATTGTCACCCGATATCTGCCTTGTTCTCGTCTCCGAACGTAAGATCCAGTCTCTCTGAAGCGTTGAAAGTTACGATGAACCACGGAAGCCGACACACCTAAGGCCTGACTGACCGAACGGTAGGTGTGACCTTTCTCTATCGTGGTTACAGCTCTAGCTGTCGCAGATTCTGGGAAATCACTAATTTTGTATCTAAGCAATGTGTTCTTCCAAAAACCAAACAATCAAATGAGCTGAGCATACCTTACACCCCGCTAAAACGAAACGAAAACATTCTTATCAGGAACACTTACAACGTCAATAATCGAAAAACACTTATTAGGGCATAATTGCTATAAAAACCTGTCAACTTGCCAGTTTTGTTCAATATTTTATTTCTTGAATGAGCTTAGAAGCTATAAAAAAGGCTTTTAGACAGCCCGACCCACTTGAGTTCAAGTTTTGGCCCTTTTTACCTATGTTCCGCTAATTTTGCCAGTGTGTGTATTATACATTTTTTTTGCTATATAATAATAATAATTATTATTATTATTATATAGCAAAAATTTAAATTAGGGACATAGAAAGATTGAATTCCACTTCTGCAGTTATCGCCCATATAAAGAAAATATAATTGATCATATTCTGATTAAAAACATTAAAAATCGTATAAAACTTTATTATAAGTAAATAAATTCATTACAATATTTTCTCGTCATCATGGCAAATATGACGTATGAGTGTTGCTAATATAAATGTAAAGAAAATATCTTTCTATACATCTCATATTTTAACAATAATTAACAGTTTTATTATTACCAATATAATTCTGTTTTTATTCTACCCTTATACCATATTTGTACATTGTCTCAAGAGAAGAATGGTGAGCAAAGCCTTCAAGTAATAAGTTAAAATTACACTGATTTAGAACAACACAATGTATCATTTGGATACATCTCAGCAGTATTATCATGTCAAAAATTGACAAACATACACTACAAAAAATAATAATAGTAATTTTATTACATTTATATATTATGTAGATCATGGATTTTTTTTGCTACTTCATATGTAGGTACATATATATACCAAAAACTGTTAATCCTTTTGTAACCTCCATTATTATGACAAAATTAAAATGAATATTTTTTTTAAAATAAGTAACAATAGCAAGGCCTCTTATCCATCTCTGTTAAATTGTTTCTTTCTTTACAGTTATTGTTACAATATGTTTAATAAAAACCAATACTTAGTAAATTTCTAAAAAATGATCTTTTGTTTTACTAAATTCATAACAGTAAATTAATTCATTACAAAATAAATTTAATAATATAAACAAAAAAAAATGCTATGCACACTAAAGAACTTTTCAGAATTGAAAAGAATTGTGCAGAAAGTTGGGATTTAAAAATATGAATAAAAGTTTGAATTAAATTGTTTCACAGTTGTTATGTGTTTTGACAGGAGCTATGCAACAGTTGTTGATGTTTAATGGCAATGAAAAGTGGTAGTGAATACTCAATCTCCTGTCACCCAAGAACTGGGCGTGACTATGTAAATGAATTATGTATCTTACAAAATGTCAACACATCTGATCATCTTGTGATGGCATCTGAAATAACAATACACAATATTACTAAATAGGTATTTCTCAGAACTTGGTTTGTGGACTTGCTTTTTGAAACCATATCCCATATTCTTTACCTGAACTTAACTTATGTTAGAAAAAAATAAAAGTATCTCCATATTAATTCATCTCAATTGTTTCAGTGGATGAGGCGTAAAGAGATAATAAGACAGAAAAACTATTGCATCTCCAATAGATTTTTTGTAATTATGTAATTATATTAATTACTAGATGACACCCAGAACTCCTTTGCACCAAACTTCGTTTATCGCGCGGGAACCATAAATTTATATGTTTCCGATAAAAAGTATCCTTTGTTCTTTCCCGAGACTGAAAGTATTCCTATACCAAATTTTAACATAATCAGTTCAGTGGTTTGGGCGTGAGTAGGTACTGACAGACACACTTTCTCATTTATAACATTATACCCCAGAACAGATAGCCTATGCTCAATAAAGTGGCCCATTAGTCCTAGAAGTTTAACCTTCATTTAAAATTACAGTAAAAGATTATCATTATTAGACAAAAGGGAGAAAAAGTGAAAAACTTACTTGGGACACTGAGTCTTCCAAAGGGCTGCTGGGTACAGGCAGAGCAGCAAGTTGCTGCGCTAGAGCCATAGTTTCCTCCGATTCAACATTTACTTCTACCCAAAGTGGATCTAAAATATACAAATCATAATATTATTATATTTTTTTAACTCAAAATAGCTGCATAAATCACAAAAAATAGTAATTCTCATATACAGTAATTCCAAGGAAGCTTTATTTTACTTCTAAATACCTCCAACTTGTTCCCCTTTGTCTGTCACTAAATGGAAGAAGCCTCTGTGGGTCCCAGGTGCACTGGGTGACCGAAGATTCATAGTCACATTAGTTGTATGCCCTGGTGGTAGTGGAGGTACATATACCGGAGTCGCATCAAATGACTCCCCACCAGTTTGGACTATCCTACAACTCCCAGGCCAAGCTTCAGTCCCTGTATTGGCTATACTCCAATGCTGTTGGAAACTGTAATACAAATTGTTATTTATTTTAACATAACATGATCCTGGTAACAATGTAAGTCGGATTTTAACCCATTAATCCCCAAGCGGCACCCGGCTGTTGCATATCAATTGAAAATCTAACAAGTCTATGATTCCCACCATCGAGGTATTACAGTCAAATATATTCTTACCATGTTAATGGACCTACTGCCGATTCCAGGCTTTGAGCAGCTTTCAGTGACATAGAAGGAAGTTTAGGTGGTACACTATAATCTAGATAACAACAGATTGCAGCTTGTAAATTCCTGAAAATGATACATTTGGTGGTCAGTTATTATGGAAATTATGATGTTGATAGCGAATATTTTACACAAAATATTTACCAATTACTCATGTCTAGGAAAAAACTTGCAGTGTTATGGTTTAAACTAGGTCCTAGCAGTCTTTGCATTTGGCTTACGAGCTCATCTCTATCAGTAGTGTTCATACAACTAAATTGTAAGAGAAGACTTTGATCTATGTCACCTACGCTAGGGGCTACGACGGATATATCTTCGTCGTCCATGGTGTTAAAAAATGTAAATAGTAATTAAAGGCACTCAAAATCCCTATTCTTTTAGAAATGACATTCCCTTTGTTTATATGCGTCAGCTGACTTAATGGACTTATTTTATCTCAATATTAGTAATAAAATTTTTACATGTAGATAAAGGATTTAAATGTGATTTTAATTATATGCCTAACTGAAAGATTTTGAGTAATAAGCACGATTTCACAATATTATTACAAAAGTCGATGTTTACGAACGATTATTTTTGTGGAATAGTACTTGAATGTCAATTGTCAAATCTAACAGAAATGTCAACTGTCAAGACCTCAGTCAAGTCTGTGGTCAAGATACACTTCATGCTTGCCTAGCGCGCACCACGACTATAGATAGAGTGCGTTTCATATATTATGTCTATGGTTTCATCATGGTTTCATCCATAGACATAATATATTATATTATGTCTATGGTTTCATCGAATAGTTCCTTTGCCGTCATATTGGCATTACTGTCTGTCAATAACGTAAACATGGCAGATATGCTCTGCGAGTATTCATAAGTTTTACTGTGATTTCGTCAGAAAATCATGCCGAAAACATTAAAGAGTGATGAAAGAATGATGGTGTTAAGAGTGAAAGTGTTTTGTGAACGTAAAAAACGTAACGGGGGCCCAATAACTGTGAATAACTCAGGTTGCCGCCATTTCAGCTTAGTGAAATAGGGTTACCAGCATCAGTTTAATCACCCTGAAATACAGTAAAACTTATGAATACTCGCAGAGCGTGTCTACCGTGTTTATGTTATTAACAGACAGGAATGCCAACATGATGACAAAGGAGCTATTTGATTAAACGCACTTCTAGTGACGAAAACTACATACATGCGTCATGCGAACGAAGTCGCGGGTAAAAGATAATACTTACTTATAGCCCGTCAAAAAAGTCACGACATTAATAGAGTCGCCACTTGTTTCCGGTGTGGCCTCTTATGGCCACACTGTATCCAGTCACTATAAAAGATTTTGATACTTTATATTAAATATAGTACAATACAGTGTAAATATTATTATTATTATATATATATATATATATATATATATATATATATATATATATATATATATATATATATATATATATATATATATATATATATGTATATATATATATATTTAAATCGCCGAAGACTTGTTGCGTCTTTTCAAAGTCGAACCCTATGGCGTCTACCATTCCCAATGACTTTTTAATTGTTATTCGTGCGAATATAGTTACATTGCTGTCATGTGAATTCTATTGTCGACGAGAAATTTTGTTTACGTACGAAAATTAGATATTCAATTTCAAATAATTCTCGCTGGTTTTTTGCTTCCGTTCTCGATGGAAATCATGTGACACATTGTATATTTTTGTATTCGTTCCATGCATTTAATCGTTTTTCCTACATCCATTTAAATGTATGGTTATATTGATACCGTATATTGTACTATATTAATTCCATGCATTCTACTAATTAAATGACTCCTTACTATATTTGAGATTATATCGGTACCGTATATTATTTTTTTATGTACGCCATAAACTGTTGAGTTTGTTGCTTCCTCCTAACCTTATATGTTATATCGATACATACATAGGTACCTATATAATAGATCCCAATAAATTCATTGCGTGATGTGGTCTCTGTCTACCCCAATGAGGGACAGGAGTGACGATATGTATGTATAAATAGAGAATCATCCCTCTTTATGAAGTCGATTAAAATGAAATACTTATTTCTATAACTTGGAGTACATAACAGACATTAAAAACAAGTTATCCCTATATTACATAGATTAATTAAATTTTAAATTATAATTAGGTAAGTCCGCTAGGCTAACTAAAAAATATTAAGAATAATTATGATAGATATGATCATTTTATTTATGTGAGCGTGTTTCTTCTGAACTTAAGTATGAACACAAAATAAAACAATTGTTTCGGTAGTAGGTATTTTTAAGTTTTATTGTTTAAAATCAAGTAGGTACAATAATAAACCCATAGTCATAATAATCAAAGTGTCGGACAAATCAAATACACCGAAATAGGAACATAAAAGTAATTTAAGAAATTAACAATTTTAAGAACGACCAGTTGAGAGGCTAATTTACTGTGACATTGACTATAGTTAACTTGTGTATGTAAGCAATACTAGTTTTCAATCGTGGCTCTGCCCACGTGACAAGTTGATAAAATTTAACAAATTGAAATTCGTTATTAGCCGTTTAGGCGTTAAAAAAATAAAACAAAAATGCTTAGAAAAATATTAACCTGAAGAATCACATATCAGACATACCTATCAGTACAAAGTCTCAAAAAAGGCCCTTTAGGCGTCGAAAGGAAAAATAAAAACGTTTTAAAAATTATTAACGTACCTATCAAAAATAAGATAAAACAGTCCAAAATCTCAAAAAATTACACAACTACACAAAAATTACACAACAATATATATACTTTGTTTGTAAATTTAAATTATGGTTATTATCTATAATAGTACCTATTATTTCTGTTTATTTGTTTTGTACAAAAAGAGGACGGTATTTGATTATAATACAAGTTCACAATAATAATAAATTTTTTCGTAAGTAGTTGGTTAACGCGCGCGCGTAAGCAAACACGACGCGACGTTGCGTTCTGTGCTGTGATAGTCATAGTCAATCATGGTTGTCGTGATTGATGTAGATCGTTTCGATCGTTTTTTGTATTGTTTATTGTATCTTCTTCTTCCTAGTCGTATCCTCATGGCTGAGGGACGTGACCACCAAAATTTGCTTTTTGGGATAGGGCTCTCCACTTGTCTCTATTTTTGGCCTGATGAAATGCCTCCTGGAACGTGCAGTCAGCAGCCTTGACAATCGCGTTTGTCCATCGTGTAGCCACTCTGCCTCTGCCTCTTTTCCCCTCTAATTGCCCAGCTAGTATGAGACTCTCAAGATTATTAGGCTCCCGGCGGGCTATGTGGCCAAAAAAGGCAAGTGATCGTTGTAGACAAAGCGTGGACAGGCGGGTGGTAATTTTGAGTTGCTGAAGTATAGACGTGTTGGTCCGGTGTGCGGTCCAAGGGATGCCGAGCATTTTACGCCAGCACCACATTTCAAAAGCGTCAATCTTAGCTCGAGTACGTGCTTTTAGTGTCCATGTCTCGGAGGCATATAAAAATATTGAAACGATTAGGGAACGCATTAGTGTTATTTTTGTGCTACGATAGATGTTCTTATTCTTCCATATCTTTTCTAAGCGCCCAACCGCAGATTTAGCAATCTGAGCCCGTCGGACAACCTCCCTCTCGCAGTTACCATTGTTGCTAATCAACGATCCCAGGTAGACAAACTCCTCTACGGGTTGGAGATCTTGTAGTAAGGATGTCTTTTGTATTTGGTTCAGCTTATCGACGTACATCAGTTTGGTTTTATTGCGATTGATTTGGAGGCCAAAGTCTCGACTAATCTTTTCGAGCCGCGCTAGAAGTTCAGCAAGTTTCACTTCGCAAGTACTTATAAGCGTGGTGTCGTCAGCGAACCTTAGGTTGTTGAGAAGGTATCCGTTAATTTTAATACCATCCTCCCAATCTTCCAACACTCGACGCATTATATATTCGCCTACGAGGTTGAACAGCTGTGGAGAGAGGATGCAACCCTGTCTGACACCACGCTCTGTAGCAAACGGCTCTGACAGATTATTGTCTAATCGCACCCTTGATCGACCTTCCAGATAGAGGTTTTGTACCAAAAATATGAGATGATCGGGGACGCCCAACTCTCTCATCACCTCCAGCATTTTGGACCAGACGATACAGTCAAAGGCCTTAGCGTAATTCATAAAACAGAGTACTATTGGGACATTGAATTCTCTGCTCTTTTCTATCAGCTGACGGATGTTTAGGATTTGTTCTCGGGTACCCCTGCCCTTTACGAATCCCGTCTGCTCTTTGGATATCTGTCTAGTTATATAGTGTGCCAATCTGTTGTTTATAACATGGAGAAGAATCTTACTGGCGTGTGAAATTAGTGAGATGGTCCGATAATTTCCACACTTTTTAGTCGACCCTTTCTTATGTAGTGGTATCACGAGAGATTCTGTCCAATCGTCTGGCCACTGTCCTGTTCTCCATACTTTAAGACATATTGAATGCATTACTCTGATTCCACACTTACCCAAGCTCTTAAGCACTTGTGCCTGTATACCATCTCCACCGCAAGCTTTTGTTTTTAGCTTATTTATAGCTGCTTCTACTTCATGGAGAACGATGTCGGGTTCTTTATCTGTAAAATCTAATCTAGTGTCAGGTTCATCAGCGTCATATTTGTACAGGTCTTGGCAGTAGTTCCTCCATCTTGTCATCACTTGGTTCTTGTCTAAAATCAGGTTACCCTTTTCATCTTCTATGTTCCAAGATTTTGATTTTCGTTCCCGTGTGAGAATTTTTACCTTTTGGAACATGTCTCTTGGATGTAGGGTATCAGAGTGTGTTTGTATATCTCTACATATAGAATTGATATATGCATTCTTGTCATGTCTACAGAGACGCTGTACTAGTGAGTCAAGTTCAGAGTATCGCTGTTGTTCTTCCTTTGAACGAATTCCTCCAGTCTTTAGAGCCTTTCTTTGTGCGATTGCCTCCCAAGTGGTCATCCACTCAGATCTAGGGTGTTTTACTTTCCGTCCATTTGTGATTGTTCTAGTTGTCTCTTCTAATGCGGCCTTAAGCTGATTCCATGATGTATTGGCTGAGTCAAATGGGCAATACGTTTCACTGTCCAGTCGAGTTTGTAGTGTGTCCTCAAAAGCTTTCGCTTCTTGTGTTAGAAGAATATTTTTGGATGGTGGAGGCTTTGAAACTACTTTGAGGCGGACTCTGTATTGAGCTATTAACAGCTGATGGTCGCTGCCACAATCTGCACCCGGAAAAGTCTTTGAGAGAGTTATGCACGACTTCCATCTGCTGCTGATTAATATGAAGTCAATCTGATTTTTATGACCTGTTGGCGATCGCCATGTCCATAAGCGTCTTGGATGTTGTTTATATGCCGTGTTAGTTACGAATAGTCCTTTTTCAATGCAAAACTCTAACAACATCTCACCTCGACTGTTGCGGGCTCCTAAGCCGTATTCCCCAATAACATTCTTTAGGTGTTGATCATTATCAGTGTGCCCTATCTTAGCATTAAAGTCTCCCAGGATGATAGTACATTCCTTCTTTGGTAACGCTTTGCAGGTTAATTCTAGCTCGTGGTAAAATTCCTCCATCTCTTCTTCGGTGGCTGCAGTGGTCGGCGCATAGACCTGTACAAAGTTAATTGGGTGTGGATGGGCTGAAATTTTTAAGGATATAATTCTATTGTTGATGGTATTATACCCCAATACCTTGTCTCGTAGCCAGCTAGCAACTATGAAGCCCACACCACTAAAACTATTGTCTTGCCTGTCAGAGTAGATTACCATATTTCCTTCAGGTGTGATGTGGTATCCGTTATCTTTGACATGGGTCTCACTCAATCCTAGTATAGCCAGATTATAGCGCTCCATCTCCGCTTCAACAACTTCGATTTTTCCTGGCCTTAAAAGTCCACGGACATTCCAGGTTCCTATTGTTATTGCCCTTCCCTTGGGTGTTAGTTTGCTAGAGTAAGATGTTATGTTTCCAACTGCAGCCGGTAGCCAATTTCACACCAGTCGGCCCGGCACCAAGCTGGCGCCGAGCGTTAGTCGGGTCGCATGACATCATATTATCTCTGGTGGCGTTCTTAATCATGGTGGTTTTCTTGGGATTATAGTCGCGGTAGTTTCCCGTTGCTTTCCGCGCTAGACTTTTTGGGGGTATTTAGTCCTCAAGGCCACTACTTCCTAGGAGTCAGGTTATCATATCCGCCGCCTGAGACTCGGCGTTGTTACTCGTTTAGCACCACCCGGGGGACACGTGTAGGGTAGTAAAAGGTAATTCCTACGGACGCGAGTAACCACCGCCCCCGTTTATTTTATCAAGTTTGATTAATTTTAAACATTGATTTGATTTGTAATCTAATTTTAATTGCCTGAAATGTAAAATCAGCGATATGCGATCAGTAGTTGGGAAAGGGTCCGGTGGCTTTAACACAGGTTATACTCTAACCTAGCTAAGCTGCCGGTTGCGATCTTAACATTCTAATATAAAAAACCATTCAAAATAAAATAATTTGCATGTTGTAATTGTCTAGATTAAGGTTTTTATGTTATCGAGCTGAATAAAAGTACATTATTATTATTATAAGTATGCCATCACAGTTACTATAAATCTTGTCAAGGGTGTCGATTTATGAATGAACAAAGTCAAGATTTAAAAAAAATCTCAGAACACTGTACAGTGTACAGCCTAGCCCATGACCCGGTAACCACTTGACGTTGAGTTTCGATGCACTTTGGGCTATTTTCTCATTACCGTGGCTTTCTAATAGCGAAAGAATTATTTAAAAGTCTCGTAACTCGTAAGTTAAATAGTAATAAGCAAACGATTAAATATTTCGTCTCTACAATATTAGTAAGTATAGATATTTAAAAATACATTAGTCCCAACCCAATTCGCAGTCTAAACTCAGTCACTGATGGGCTTTTGTTTAAAATATACAATAGGTAAGTACTTATCAAAGAAAATCATATACGTAGGTATGTAGGTAGGGACATAGTAGTTAATACAATCGATCCAAAATACTTTTAGACAGGTAAGTATATAAACAGTTCAACAACAAACAGGACACTGGACGTCAGGATAATGATCGTAAATTGCATATTTATTTGTAAATAAATATGCTGCACCAGAAAAATGAAGATTTATAAAGCGATTTTATGTTCTTTCGTTTCATAGGTAGAACAAAATTATTTGTAATAATATTGATATTATTCTTGGTCGTTGCACCACAATTAAAACATTTTTTTTGTATTACAAAATGGGTCGACGGCCAAGGCCATTTTATTTTGTCTTTAAAATAGTTTTTAAAATCACTTCTTTAAAAAAAAAAACGATCTACATCAATCACGACAACCATTGACACGACAATCTAACACTGAAAGAATTTTTCAAATCGGACCAGTAGTTCCTGAGATAAGCGCGTTCAAATAAGCCCTTTCAAATAATTTCCCTCCGTTTTTTCCACATTTTCCTCTATTTCTTCGCTTCTATTATTCTTAGCGTGATAAAATATTGCTTATAGCCTTCCTCGATAAATGGGCTATCTAACACTGAAAGATAGCCCCTACGCTGTGTAGGCCCCCGCGCTGGGCCTACACAGCGTAGGGGGGCGTCCCCCGGGTGGCGGATGGGGGGAAGGTCGGTAGCACAGCCTAGCTAGCTACACGGCTAAATCCGATGGATTCGCTGACCAACGTAGGATGTGGTCCTCCGGCATTTTGGGGGTTGTGCGGCGGGTTAACACCCCTCCCACGTAAAAAATCTATAAGTTACGGAACTAACACAAGATGCAAAACGATCTGATCCCAAACTCGACGACAAAAGGCAAGGTATTATGGACCTCCGATTAGCTTCGTGGAATGTTAGAAGTTTATTTAGGCTAGGTGCAATGTATCAAGTATCCAGAGAGCTGCAAAGATACAAAATAGGTGTCGCAGCATTGCAAGAAGTAAGGTGGCCGGGACAGGGTGAATGCACGCTAGAAGATGGCAGCGTTCTGTTTTTCAGTGGTGCAGCTGGTAATCATGTAAATGGCACGGGCTTCATCGTACAGAAAAAACTTCTGGGTAGTGTCATAAAGTTCGAAGGAATATCTGATAGAATAAGTATATTAAGAGTTAAAAGTAGGTTCTGCAACATAACAATATTGAATGCATATGCACCAACAGAAGTAAGTGATGATCAGAGTAAAGACGACTTTTACGAAGAAATGGAACGCATTAACGACCTCATGCCTGAGTACGATGCAAAAATAATAGTTGGCGACTTTAATGCTAAAATAGGAAAGGAGGATGCATTCGTCCCTACAATCGGAAAATACAGCAAACATATTCAATCTAATGACAATGGAGTACGTCTAATAAGCTTCGCGACATCTAAGTCCATGGTTGTAAAAAGTACAATGTTTCCCCACAAGGAAATACATAAAGGCACCTGGAAGTCACCCGATGGAGTTACTGTTAACCAAATTGATCACGTACTCATTGATAACAGGCATAAGAAATACATAGAAGACGTTAGGACTTTTCGAGGTGCGGACTGCGACAGTGATCATTATATGTTAGGTGTTAAATTAAAAGCTAAAATTAAAATAGTAAGAAATAAAAAACAGAAAAATCCGGATGACATTAATGTAGAAAATCTCAAAGTAGAGAAAATCAGAAACGAGTTTCAAGTGCAATTAAATAATAGATTCAAAGAACTAGAAAATGAAGAGAGCGTAGATGAGACGTGGAATACGATAGAAAATACAGTAAAAGAAATTGGAATAAGTGTATTAGGAAAAAAGAAAAATAAGGGAAGGACTAAGTGGCTAACGGAAGAATGTAAAGCTATGATAGAGGATAGAAGAAAACTAAAAATTTTAGCTGAGAAGGACGAAAATTTTAAAGCAATTTATTTAGAGAAAAGAAAGGAAACAAAAAGAATGTTAAGGTTCGCTAAAAGACAACACATGGAAAATATGGTACAGAATATGGAAAACCTAATAAAGGCCAACGAGTCTAGGAAATTTTATAAGGAAGTTAAGTCAGTTAAAAAGGGATATCAAGCAACAACAAACTTAATGGAAGATGAAAGTGGAAATTTAATAACTGCAGAGAATGAAATCCAAGATACATGGAGAGATTATTTCAAGCGGCTTTTAAATTGTGCTGTCCCGGACCAACATATACAGGAGAGTGATGCCCTTAATATGTCAGATATACCACCACTCCAATTTGATGAAGTGAAGCAAGCAATCTCCAAACTAAAAAATAACAAGTCACCAGGTATTGACAACATCCCCTCTGAGATCTGGAAATGTGGTGGTGAGATGTTACAGTTAAGGATATATGACCTACTAAGTAAAATCTGGAATAATGAAGTTCTACCTACTAAATGGAACACTGCCATTATCTGCCCCATACTTAAGAAAGGTTCGAGGAAGAAATGTGCAAATTACCGAGGAATTGCACTATTGCCAACAGCATACAAGATCCTTTCGTACGTGCTCCTAAAGCGATTAGAACCATATGCTGAGAATCTGTTAGGGGACTATCAATGCGGATTTAGGCGAAACCGTAGTACAGTAGATCAGATCTTTCTACTTAAGCAGTTGATGGAGAAAAAATGGGAATATGCACAGAACATCCATGTGCTATTTGTGGATTTTGCTAAGGCATATGATAGTATAGATCGTGCTTCCCTATACACGATATTAAGGAATTTCCAAATCCCTGAGAAACTTATTAACTTGATCAAGACAGCTACGAGTAAGAGTAATGCGGTGGTACGGGTAGACAGGTCATATACGAGTTTATTTAACATAGAGACTGGACTAAAACAGGGGGATGCTCTCTCACCAATGTTATTTAACCTAGCGCTAGAATACATAATAAGGAAAGTAACAGACCTTGACAGGGGCGTCCAGCTTAATGGAAAACATCAAGTAATAGGCTATGCAGATGATCTGGCTCTCATGAGTGAGAAAAAGTCTGATGTCGTGGATATGGTAAGGACCCTTGAGAAGGAAGCCAATAAAGTCGGACTTAAAATCAATCATGGGAAAACTGAATACTTGCACATGCGGAGATACAAAGACAAACGACGACCACCTGAAGATCTTTTAGTAGATAACATCTTAAACACAGGAACAGCTAAGTTTAAGTACCTAGGTTGCACTATAACCGACACAAATTCTAGAGTAGATGAGATCGACATCCGAATCCAAAGTGCTCTTCGGTGTAGTGCGGCACTCCATAGAATTTTAGTGTCCAAGATCCTAAGTAGAGGTACGAAGATACGAATATATAAAACTGTAATTCGACCTATACTCTTATACGGCAGTGAAACTTGGACCCTAACTCAAAAGGAGGAAACAAAGCTGTTAGTAGCTGAGAGAAAAATACTGCGCAAGATTCTCGGGCCGACGAGGGATGAAGATGGCAGTTGGAGGCCACGGAAAAACCTAGAGATTGAAAAACTCGTGGCAACGCCCAATATTATCGGGGAATACAAATCTCACCGAATCCGCTGGCTCGGTCACGTAGAAAGAATGAATGATGACCGAGCGGCTAAAAAAGCGTATGTGGGGCAAATGACTGGCAAACGACCGGTAGGCCGTCCCAGATACCGCTGGAGGGATGAGGTAGAAAAGGACCTGAAGGCGTTACGAGCCGGATCATGGCAAGATGTCGCACAGGATCGAAATAAATGGCGTGTGCTTGTGTCAGAGGCCAAGACTCAATTTGGGTCGCTGCGCCGCAGTAAGTAAGTAAGTAAGTAAGTAACACTGAAAGAATTTTTCAAATCGGACTAGTAGTTCCTGAGATTAACGCGTTCAAACAAACAAACAACCTCTCCTGCTTTATAATATTGAAGTGTAGATAACATTTTTACTACTTTTCTTACTATTCTACTACTATTTTTCGAAAATGTGTCAAATAACTACCTAATTGTAATATCGACATTGCATCGATTCGATATATTTGTTCCTGTTTTCCTGTAATACAGTTACAGTTTTAATTATTATTCTGAATGATCGTCATTATGTTTTTAGGGCTATTCAGGAAAAAGACGTTCAAGAAAATGAGGAATTCACTAAATTCGTTTATAATTAAGTATTGATATAAAGAAAATTATTAAGAACTTAGAAATGTTGCGGGCCTTTATAACTTGGTATAAAAAAAGTAGTGAAAAACAGACAAATGTTGGCACAGTCGAGAAATGTAAATGACGTCTTATTTGGAAATTTTTGTAGAACGTATTTCAAAGAGAGAGAGAGAGCATAAAACGAAGACCTCTATCCACACCAAAGCACTGCGATCAAATAAAGTGAGCCAGCAGATTTTATCGCAAAATAGGTTTCAACCCGTCACGTTGTGTATATCGGCAAGGCATTCAAAACAAAGAATGCGCAGGACAATGACGCGAATTTTATGAACATTTTAAAAATATAATTTTTAGTTATTTAATGTAAGTTGATGTGTTATTTGTTGGTATCGGATTCTTCTCTTCTTTATCTTCAAATTAACATTAAATTTTTAATCCTTTCTAGCTCATTTTTTTTTATAAATAATAAATTGTAAGCGGCAGTATCGAAACGACACGCAAAAATTTCATAATTTGGTACTTTTTTTTATAATAACTTTTGAAATATTAACTCTACTTTCAAATAGTTTTAGCAGCATTTTTGTAAGTTAATTAGACATTGAAATGTGTAATGTTACATCAAATTTACGAAGGCGTTGTGAACCCAACTTTGAAGACATGAATTTAGTCTCTCTCAAATATTCGCCCCACTACACAATATTTATACCACAAGCGTCATTACGTCCGCGCTGGCCGGCAAAAAATATAAACAAAAACATGCCCTTGCATGTCGCGTGCGAACTCCGCCCCCTCGCCTCTGTCACCCCCGCGTCTCCTCTGGGACGATGTCGTTTTGTGGGACGTAATTAAATCACACATTAGAATTGATAAAAACTTTATTATATACAGGAATCCACATTATCGGCGTGTTATACGTAAACAAAGTATCGAATATACGCCACCGATATACGGCGCACAGTAGCGACCTCCAAAATTCGCGCGCCAAATGACGGAACTAAGAAATACGCCGAAAAGCACTCCGGTGACAAAACAACGTCCATGCCAATATTTCACCCAGCCATTGTACTAACCTTAACACTACTTCTGGCTGAATTTGAGAGATGGTCAATCTTGCGTCCGTATACAGGATGCAACAAGTCAGTCGGACGCAATATCATCGGCAAAAACCGCCATGTAGGACGCAATATCAACTCCGGGGTGGAAATATATATATATATATATATATATATATATATATATATATATATATATATATATATATATATATATATATATATATATATATATATATATATATATATATATTATATAGTTAAGAAAAGTTGAAATAATTATGATGTAGTTATATTTTGTGCTTAATTTACGACATTACAAGAAACAATCTAATCTATGTAAAGTACCTACCTATTATAATCTTTGTATATGTCATAGTCTGTCTCTGTCAAGAAAGTAAAGAAATTAAAAAGTGGCAACATCGTAGTGTCATCCCTTTCAAATCAATCGAAATAATCGGTCAAGTGCGAGTCGGACTTGCGCACGAAGGGTTCCGTACCGTTTTAGAGCAAAAATCAGCCAAAATTGTGTTTTTGTATGGGAGCCCCCCTTAAATTTTTATTTTATTTAAATATTATTAATAATTATTAAATAACACATATTATAATTATGGCCTTTGTGAAAATTTCAAGTGCCTACTTGTTGTCATCATTGTTACCGAGCAAAAAATGTTTGAAAAATTATGTTTGTTGTATCGGAGCCCTCCTTAAATATTCAATTTATTTTGTTTTTAGTATTTGTTGTTATAGCGGCAACAGAAATACATAGTCTTTGAAAATTTCAACTCTCTAGCTATTACAATACGTGGTATTTTTCCGGTCGAGCCGGCCCATTCGTGCCGAAGCATGGATCTCCCACGTTCAACTTTGATTACCAGTGAGAGCTGAGAGAAGCTCACTCCTTTTTTATTATGGAAATACTTATTTAAGAAAATACAAAAAATAAATAAGTGAAAAACAGGGTTTTGTTATTTTAATAAAATATGATCATCCAAATAATATTCTACAATGCAGCCGGAAACAGAATCATCGCCACTTTCTAGGTCCATGTAGTTACAGCAGCGGCATCACAGTGAAGAGGCACTTTCATCTTCAATAATAATCAGCTCTTCAATATCGAATTTAGGATATCCTAATTAAGGGTTAATTCCCACTCCTTGTATTTATTTTCAGTTTTTCAAAATGATAGCATAAATTCTCCCAGTCATTTCGGTTATTTCGTTAAACGCTTTTTCTGCTACCTGTAAACATAAAACGTAATAATTATAATATTATATTACGCTGCATCAAACTGTTAAAGGAGTTAAGCACATACACTGTGACACGAGAATTTTATATACCTACGTATAAAAACGCAAAGCACCTAAGTCAAAGTATCAATCATTGTTAGGCGCGTTTTATGATAGATTTCTTTGACAGTTCATTGTTTACGTAAACTTAAGGTTTAAGTAAAATTGTTGTTTTATTATACCACATAATACTTACTCAGGCTACTTAGAATTACACTATATAATAAAATAAACAAATAAAATTGATAAAACAAACGCTTAATTACCTGCTACTATGGGGATTGTGCGATCAGAATCGGAAATGTGGACGCGAGAATTTCAGTGATATTTTCGCGTATTACTATTTTTCTTCAATGAAAATCTTCAAATTTTCAGCACTATGACACGTCTGTCACTTTAATTATTAATATTAATCACAGTAACATGTAGTTTTCACATTGTAAAACTAAATTTAAACAAATTGAAAATCTTTGTTTTGTAAATTTTATGTCATAGAGTATTGATACAACAAAAGGACAAATGTCAAAAGAGTGTTGCTATTGCTTAAAAAAAAAAGTTTCGCCTCCTAGACATTCTTGACGCTTGACTTTCTTTCCTGTATCTGTGCTTCGAAATAATCGACAAATAGAAATATTCAAGAAAAGAAACTCACACTACTTGTATGAAAATAAGCACAAAATGGCCACGCGATGACGGGCTAAGACTACATCTATAGTGTAATACTTTATCTATGGGATTTCCCCCTAGATTTAGCTAGATTTAGGGGGTTTTCGACCAAGATAGGGCCAAAATAGGGTATTTCTGGGGGGAAATCAAATAAGTTCAGGGGGAAGTCGCCGAGACCATCTGGCAACACTGGCTACCATGCACATTTTCAAAAAATCAAGAATTTTTGGTCTTGTTACTTGTTTTCAAAACTCAGTGTTGTAAAAGTTACCGATTTATCGGTAGATCTCCCGATTTTGGCAATACCGATAAAACGATTTTAGGGTATAATCTCCCGATTTACTCAATCTTAGAACATTAAACTTAATTTATATTAATTTTGTAGTTTGTAACACCAAATTTAACATTTTTATTATTATTATTTTATTCCCCAAGTTAGGGTTATTCCCCAAGGGGCAAGGCATTAGATTGGCCTTTCAATAAACAAGCAAATTTAGGCTGTAATTCATACTCACTAAAGTTGAATATTATTGTAGAGGAATATATATTTTTAAATACGTCGATATGAATGCGACAGGTTTCAAATTTTCAATTTTCATTTTTCAATTTTTCATTTTCTAATCATTCGTCCGATACGCAACTTCCCATATTGTATTAACGTAAATCAAATGTCTAGTTCAGACCCAGACAGTGATTTTCCAACCACTAGTAGTGGTACGTTCGAAACAAAAAAAAGATATACGTACTACAAAAATATAAAAAAGAGTGGGAAACACGCCCGGAGTTTGCTGGGTGGTAACAGGCAAGCAGTAATATTAAAGATGCAAACTACGCCTCTTGTCTAAGCTGCAAGGAGGCTAATGATTAATAACTTTAACACGTGTTTTAATTTTATTTATTTAGGCAGTAATCTCCCTATTTCTCCCGATTTTAGTTCGTAGCAATCTCCCTATTTCTCACGATTTTTAGTTGGTAGCAACACCGATTTCATAAATGTCATTTCTGCAACACTGTCAAAACTCTTCACTTTCAAAAATATTCTGTGTTCAAAAACCAGACTAGAGTAGTTTACCTATGATTTATGAAGCTCTGTATTAATATTATATAATGTTTTAAGTATATTATTTTTAGATTCAATAACTGTAGTAGTTACTAAAATAGAGCAATGAAAATGCAGTCTACGGTAAAAAAATATGTTTGTCCCTATGAGGGCTGCAATTCAGCTTTTAACAGACCTTATAGATTAGATCAGCATCGATTGGTTCACTTAAACATAGTAAGTAAAGTCTAATGCATACACACTAGACGTTCCGCGTGGCTTATCCCGCTTAAATATGGATAATATCATGGTAACTGAAATTTTTTTACAAAAAAATTGTCTATGTTCCTTCACATGGTACTTTATATAATTATCTGCACCAAATAACATAAAATTTGCTCCAGTAATTCGTGAGATAAGCAATTCAAATATTTTTCCTGTTTTTCCACATTTCCTCTGTTTCTTCGGCCCTAATAGTCTTAGCGTGACAAAATATAGCCTATACATAATATAGTCTTCCTCGATAAATTGAGCTAACACAGAAAGAATTTTTCAAATCGGTCCAGTAGCTCCTGAGATTAGCGCGTTCAAACAAACAAACTCTTCAGCTTTTTAATATTATAGTATAGATAAAGAGCTAGGTAAATTTTCAATTTTTAATTTGGCAGGTTAGGTAGATGAATCACTAGTTAATTTATTGTAATCTCGGACCATAGTGTTACTTAATTTGTTAACCTTGATTCATTTCAGAAACCATTTTCTTGCCCAGAGGAGAATTGTACAAAAGAATATACAAATAAGAGTCATTTAGATAGACACATCAACAGTGTCCACAAAAAGACTGAACTTAACATTCTATTCTGGTATGTGTAATATAGTGTATACAGTTTTACCCACTTGCAGCTAATATTTACAGTATTTAATACTACATAATATAAGTACATACTTTTTTAAGCCCCCACCAAAAAAGAAGGGTGAGTTTGTCTCTGTTGTGTGTGTGTGGCATTATTGCATATGGATAGACCATTATGATCTAGTTTGTTTGTTTGAAAGTTGACATGATCAAGAGTGTTCAAACTATAGTTAATCATCATCAGCACTCTCAGTGCTAGAGAATATTTGCTATATACTTGATGAAAGGTTGTAAGTAACTTCCAGTGATTCGACCAATTCAATATTCTGCATTCAGATACTTATTAGAGTTTTGAATGGAAAAACAACATGATTTATTAATTTCTTATACAAACTTTATAATTTTAGTTATATTAAATTAATAACTTTATGTGTTATAGACTATAGTCAAATAAACAAATATTTTTTATTTTAGCTGCCCGTATTGCATGAAAAAGTATTCAAACCGACAAAACTTAAAAAGGCACATAGAAAAAAGTCATAAAGATGATAGAAAATCTTATCAGTGTGATTATTGTTCAAAGTTATTTAGGAATAAAACAGATATCAGTATACACATGTATAAACATACAGGAGTTAAAGCATTCAGGTTTGTTTTCTACATTTTTAATAGTACCTTATATTTTCTTCTAATATGTATTATTTGTCATCTTATAATATGCCCTTTCTTATTTTACATCTTGCACCACTACATAATTGGCCAAGTGCGAGTTGGACTAGCACATAAATAGGCCAGAAATTGTTTTTCTTATATATTAATATTATTTTGTTTTTTGCATTTGTTGTTATAGCAGCAATAGATATACACAATCTGTGAAAATTTCAGAAGTCTAGCTATAGCAGTTCTTGAGACAGACAGACAGACAGACAACGAAGTCTTAGTAAGGGTCCCGTTTTTACCCTTTGGGTACGGAACCCTAAACTAATGCCCAGTTTCTGGGGGTTTTTTTGACAGAAGTTTATCTTTTCACTAGTGTTGTTGATTGGTAAATTTTTTGACGCTATCAAATAAAAAGCAATAGTAAATATATATAAACTCAGGTTAAAAAACTCAGAAACTGGGCGTAAGTAAATTTTTGATCAATCAATAATAATAAAATCATTTAATTATTAGTATTAACGATATAAAATGTATTTTAGATGTACAGTTTGTCACAAAGAATTTATAAAGAACTCTCATAAAAATCAACACATGAAGAAACATAAAGAATATCCATGCCAAGAATGTGATAGCAAGTTTTATAAATTGAGTCATCTACTATCACATCAGAGAAGCCATCATTTATGGTCAGGTATAATTTTCATTTTAACTTCAAACAGCATACTTCTAAGTGGTAGACAAAAATGTTACTTCTACGAATAATAAAAACTAAGGAAAAGTAACTCCGTCAAAAAACATGCTCCACAATACATCTTGTCAAAAAAGTGTACCTTAGGTATACATTTCAATATATTTGCAATATTTAGGTGACCTTGAGCGGTACTAGGCTGACGTTACATGACAGATCAAAAGGAACCAAATTTAAAACGGTAATAGTATGGGAGTTACGATTCCTTAGTTTTTATTATTCGTAGTGTTACTCTATAAATGTTATAAAAGAATTAAACACAATTATCATGTCTCATTGATTCTTGACAATTTAAAATATTTTATTAATTAATAATATTAATACCAAAATAAATCATGACAATCATTATATTTTTCAGAATACATATGTAATGACTGCGGGAAGAAATTCAAGAATAGGTCTGGTATTATCCGCCATGTGAAAGTGCATGTGGTCTCACCAGTATTTACTTTGTTTTTCTGTCATTACAGTAACTGCAAGAAGTAAGTGTAAAATTTTAATATTTTAGATTTTAGAATATATTAATAACTGGAAGAAGACAAAAACAGAAAAAAAGAAGAAAAAGCCATAAAAGCAGTCTATATTCTTTGTCTTTTTTTACGCCTTTTATTAACTTTAGTCTAATAGTTTTGAAGCTCATCATCAAACAAAATTACTTACACTTTGAGTGGGTTAAGGTCATAAAGCTATTATAGAGAGGAGATGGCCTAAGCAACTGTGCACTGTGATTTTCAACTAGATACTGAAGTCATCATTGTGGGTGGGGCTTAAGTCAGTACACTTTCAGCGTTTGTCAGGTGCACACGTAACGAGACTCCCAATAAATTGGTGTTAAAGGATGGAGTATTGTGTTTTACAATGTCGAAAACACTCAGACAGACGTTCTGATAATATAAATACCATCACATTTAATTTGGAAATAATTTTAAATGTAATTTAAATATAAAACTTCTAGAACATTTTAGCTTTCAGCGTTAATTATACTACTTGACACTAGATGGCCAGACCTTTGAAAGATAATACAGACGTAAATGCTTATAATTTTGCATAAATTTATTGCAATAATCATACTTGAATACTTAAAACCGTGATACACTTTGTCTTAAACACATTTGATAGCTAAAACTGTACTTATATAGCTTTTATTATCATATTACTTACAAAGCGCCATCTGTCGTCATCTCGGATAACGTAACAAATATCCAGGGCCGTATTTAGAATTAAATTATTAACCGACTTCCAAAAAACGAGGAGGTTGTATTTTAATTAAGTATCGCAATGATAGTTTGTTTGCTAATGTTGATTGTTGACGCGCGCGGCTGATATTTGGCCAGCCGTAGGGTCGACAAACAAAAACGTTTTTATTTGCGGACATTTCTTTTAAGTTTTTGTTTTAATTTTTTTGTGATAATAATAGGTAATATGTGATACTATTATAGTAATTGATTAATAAAATAATAGCTGAATCACATTCATTGATAAAATATTACCACAAATCTTTTCATGAAAATTTTGGATTCGCTCAAAAATAAAAAAATAAAGTACTTAACTGAAGGAGTTGAAGCTGCCACGGGGTTGACCAAAAACAAGGTAATACCTCAAGGTTGGGTAATGGGTTGCACCAGAGGCGTGGTTAAAGTTAAAGTTATGGTTATAGTTAAGGTAAATTTAACTTTAATTTTGACCGGAGAAATTGACAGATGACAGCTGGTCCAACAAGGTTATAAATGAACGTGGGCGGGGGCGCTGCTGGTAAAGGAGAACTGTCAAAAATGGCGTTTTTTGTATGATGACAGTGTTAGTTCCTTTTTTCGCCACGCGCATTTAAAACCTTGTCGAGCTCTATGGTTATGGTTAAATATGGCGTCTTGATGGCGTCAATTTTTAACTTTAACCAAAGATTGACATTTTGCATTGTAGTTAAAGTTAGTTGGTGCAACTCAGCCTTAATGTACAGAATTGGTCGATTACTTACCTATAAATTAATGCTATCAGAAAATTTTGCTAACGCTACTTTTTTAGCAAATAAAACTATCATTGCGATCCCATTCTGATCTTACCATTACCATTCATTCTTACCATCAAAGAAATGAATCATAGGCTCGTTTACTCATTTGTCCCCTTATTTTACATTAAAAAATCGGCAAAATACTAACCCTTTTTTTATTAATTGAAGTAATTAGTAATTAATAATAAACATTTTTTAAAGTTCTGAGTACGTCCCATAATATTCAAGAATATTCAAGAATTTTGACATCTAGTGCTAGATAGCTGAACTACGTAGTAACATTAACATCGACCTAAGCTAGTAGTTTTGCTTTTAGCCGATAGATGAAATATTGAAAAGTGGGGCGGAGCTTGACACCCCCTCACCCCGCAAATTGTCAAGCGTCGTTTCTTAAGGAAATTCGATTACGACACCTCCTTTCTCTATATTAGCTTTATGGTTAAGGTACAAGTCTTTCCATTAATAAATTTAAAAAAGTAGTTAAAGAACGTTTGTGTGCCAAAGCCTATTATAAGGTCAATGATTTCATAAACGATGGCACACCTTGGGAGTAGGATGGCTTCTTGCAAGGCTACTTCTTCATTATTATAGGACTTACAATTATGTATGTGGATATTGTATATAATATTTAGTTACAAAATTGTAAACTTTATTTTAAAAGATTAATTTTTTTCTCACTTTTTTTGGTAAAAAAGTGGGCCCCGTGCGAGTTTCTTACGCCGGTTCTTCTCGCCGGGTTAGTTCCCGAACCGGTGGTAGGCATCATGTAGGACTTTCTGAAAACATTTATTTTAAATTTATTCAGAAATAAAACAATTTTGATTTTTGATTTGATTTTTGATTTTTGAGTTGGAACCAAGCGATACGCGACAACTGCAGAGTGCAGACGACGTGTCGTCGCGACACTACTGGTTTCTATGTATTTCTATGAAATACACTCCGCAGCTAACGACACTAAACTTACGACACTTATTATTCATAGAAATATATAGAAACTTCAAACTAGTAGTGTCGCGACAACACGTCGCCTGCAGTTGTCGCGTGTCGCTCGGTTCCAACTTGTACCAACAGCTGTCTCCCAAGTGACATTTTAAATATTAAGGTTAGGTTGCACCAGAAGCGTGGTTAAAATTATGGTTATAGTTAAGGCTAATTTTAACTTTCAATTTGTCAACTTCTTAGTTCTTGTCAACAGACTTCAACCATAAATAAAAGAGAATAATTCGTATGCATAGGTTTGTCACTCAAAAATCTGTCATCTTTTTGAGTATACCACTTTGAACTCATAAAAAGTTTGATATTATCATTCTAAGAGATACCAAGAGGATTTCCGATGAATCTATAACAGCCTGTGTCTTTATAAGAGTCTAAAAAATCTTAAGTTAACTGATTAAAAGCGCAAGCATTTTCACATAGCTCCTAGACTAGAAAGGTCAGTGACCGCTGGTGCCATCTTAATTCCGACGAGACTAGATCTCTATTCTATTGGTAGCATTATGTATTGACCGTAAGTTGCAATAGTTTTACCCAGCATTTTACCCAATCTTGTGCTGACCGAAAGTAATTATTCTTTTACAGGTACTACACCAGGAACAGTAATCTAAAACAACACATCCTAATAAAACATAAGGACCAAAGATTTGACTGTCCTCTGTGCCCAATGAGATTGGCTTCTAAGGTACATTTTTTGTTTAATTATGTTTGTCTTAACGTAGTGAAGTAACGACTCATGACTCACAAGTCACAACTCGCGACTAGTCACGCACGAGTCACAAGTCACAACTCACAAGTATCAGAACATATAAATCACGATTCACGAGTGAATATTGACCAAAAACTGCACGACTCAATTTGTACTTGTCTATTATTCTGTTTAAATTTCGTTTTTGTAAAGTACAGTTTCAACCTGCATGGTGGTGAGGGGCCTTGCACGGATTTGCCAACATTATTGCTTGTGTGGTGGTGGTGTTTGCAAGTTCTTGCATGCGAGTGTACGCATAGGCAGTGTGGGAGGAGGGAGGTGCTGTACGCATGCCTATGCGTACACTCACTCATTTACTTAAAGGTGGAAGTGGTTTTCGCGGAATATTGCTAAAAATAATAACAAACTAAATTTAAACTATGGATTTCCGCAAAGTAACGCCTGATTCCATTAACTAAGTACAGTTTCATCATTTCATTTTTGATTTGGTGTGGGTGCAACATTCAATATGTGGAAGTGGGTTTTGAGTTTGCATGGTGGACGAAGCAATTGTTTCCACCAGTCCGTTATAAGTTTCATAACTTCCCAGTTGTATGATTATAATCAATTTTGCTTTCTTTTTCTAGGCCAGATTAGAAGACCACCTGAAAAGACATGAGCAGCCAGCCAAAGATCAAAGAAGAAATCCGAAGACAATAGAAACTGGCCGACTAATAAGAAAAGATAGGAACAGCTTAAAATATTCTACAGCTATGAAATTGGCGGGAATAAAGGATGTGGAGAAAGACACAATCGCGCAAAATAATGTCATCAATGGCAATGAAAAAATATGGATGTGTTCAGAAATATAACTATACTAGTCAGTCAGTAATTGAGACTCGACGTCTAACGGCCGTTCCCAATATTTGATCTATCTCTGGTTTTGCCCTAATAGAGATAAGAATAGCTCACATTAGACATTAGAGACATATATTTTATGTCAATTGTGAGCTATTCCTATCTCTAGTAGGGCAAAACCAGAGATAGATCAAATATTGGGAACGGCCGTTAGACGGACCGGACAGCTAGAAACGACGTCGCCGGTCGCCATACTATTGATTTGTTTCGAAATATACGCCAGTGATTATGATTTTGTTCGGATTTTATTAGAATATGTTGCACTTGAGTCTTGACTCTTGAGCTTGGTTTGATGATGATCGATTCTACTGGTCAGTATTATAATACTGAATTAAATTTCAAAAAGAGTTCGATCCTTTTTGTATGGAGCGTGGCATACCTAAAGTTATTTTCGTGTACTGTCGTGTACCTACACCTATGAAAAATATATCAATCGACAGATAAATTAATTACAAACAACAAATACTCTTTGACAAAATGTCGTAAATGATATACTTTTTGGAATATTTGAGATTGCATAATATCTAAAATATTATTTTTTATTAAGAGCTTTAATTACTTGCTCTGTATGTATGTAAGTATGTATGTTACGGTGGAATTTTGGAACTCAATTTTAAGGTAGATATATTTAACCGATTGAGTTGAAACTTTGCATACGCATTTAGTTTGGATGACCATGCACGATATGGTATGTGACATCACTCTAAATCCATGATGGCTAAATAATTATTTTCTATGCAGTCCTACAATATGGATATTAAATGAAAGGGCTTTTTGAGAGTAACTCGAAAACGAATGTAATTTCATTCTACATCCAACATGGTGGCTCATCCAAGATAGGGGAATAGTTATTTTTAATGCACTTCTGCAATATAAGTATTAAATGAAAGGACTTACTGAGAGTAACTCGGAAACGAATGTAATTGCATTGTATATCCAATATGGCAGCTTAGCCGAGATAGGGGAATAGTTATTTTAAAGCACTTCTGCAATATGGGTATCAAATAAAAGGGCTTATTGAGAGTAAATTGATAAATAATATTCAAGTCGTGTCGTGTCGTGCGTGTCATGTCGTGTCTCGACGTGACGTTACGTGTCGTGTCGTGACTTTACGTGACGTCACGAGACGTGACGTTATAGTGCGTCAAGAAAGTGAAGAAATTAAAAAGTGGCAACATCGTAGTGTCATCTCTTTTTACCCGACTGCCAGGAGGGTTATGTGTTTGGCGCGTATCTTGTATGTTTGTAATATTCTTTATTACCTTGTATCTCCAGAACCGCTAAACGGATTTTCACAATTGGGGTACTCGTACTTTTGAAGTCGCTACCAGTCCGGAAAAGTTCTGAGATCCTTGACATAGAACTTATGCTAAGGTAAGCTGGTACCGACTTCAAAAGCATGAAGATTGAGTACAGAAATACTTGAGGTTTATTCGAAGTCTGAAGACGGCATTATAATAAGGGATAAGAATTATTTGATTCTTTTTAGATTATGTTTAAGAATATTACTCTTGTTTTTACCTTGGAAGTCGGTTTTAATTTTTTGTTAAAAAATAATAATTTTACCCTTTTTAGTTACCTATGAGACCATAAGGCTATATTACTTATAGCTTGTTGTCTTAGAGTTGTACATATGATTACTAGCGGTCGCCCGCGGCTCCGCCCGCGTGGATGTCGGTTACGGCTGCAAAAAGCCTACCCAGAAAGACTCGGTCAGCAAAATGATTCCCAGGTCAATTCACAGACTCCAACACTGACATCGACGACGCGGACGCAGTCATTATCCGAAGGGATGCATATAGTGCACACTGCACAGATTGTCTTCCGCGGGGGTGCGCCCCTCTTGGTGACGCCCACTATCGTTATATTTTAATTTCGCCATAATTTCAAAACTAAACGTCCAATTTTAATCATTCAAAGACCAAACGTTTTCTACATAAACTGTACTTAGTGATGAAATAATTTATTTCCATAAGGATTAATAGCATAAGTAAAATAAACGCGTTTAAAATATGTAGTCCAAAAAAATTCAAGATTTTAAAATAAAAAAATTGTTATTGTGCCTCACTCGACATAGATAAGTAAGTATAGTGTGTCGCGGACTTTTTTGTAAATATTTATAAGATCTACAATTACTTAGAACATTTATGGTTCTATCTTTTATAGTTTCGGCAGCGTACGCAAAATAAGTAACTTTTCTGGTTGATTTTACACCTGGCGTCCGAAAATCCCAAATATCTTACGAAACTTAATTAAGGTTAAAATACCCAGGTTCTTGGGCAAATTACCCAGATTCTGGGCCGGGGGGGGCAAATCAGATTATTTTTTTTTTATAAGCTAGGTGTTTATAAAGAATAAAAAAATTATAATTTTTAACCGACTTCCAAAAACTAGGAGGTTATACGTTCGGCTGTGGATATGTTTTTTTTTTTTTATGTATGTTCAACGATTATTCCGCCCTTTGTGAACCGATTTTCAAAATTTTTGTTTTGTTGTATCGGGTATTACTTCAATTTGGTACCATGTTCAGAAAAGTTGTGACCTGATGATGGGATCCATGAGTAATATGATGGAAACACCAGGATATACCATGGTTCGAAGGTGGTGAACAGAACTCCTTACTCCTTATAGATACATGTTTAGGGGTTTCGGCATTGTCTTAAGAACTGAAAGCATATACTACTATGCAAATTTCATTAATCATCATCATCATCACCACCATTCCACCATACATCCATGAGTAATCGAGGGAACTCCTCAAAATGTATATGGAAACATATAGTGATTTCAATTTTTTAAGAAGTATCCTAAGCATATGCTACCAAAAAGCAAGATTTTGCAATAAGATATACCATGGTTCCGAAGGTGCTAAGAGAACTCCGGTTTCCTTATAAATACAAGTTTGGGGGTTTCGGAGTTGGTTTAAGAACTGAATGCATATGCTACTACGCAAGTTATATTCATCATCATCATTATCACTACCACCAGTCACCACACCATGAATTATCTAATTATAATAACCCTTATTATTGGTACTTTTAATCCGTCTTTAAGAACGAAACCCGAATTTGTCGAACGATTTACAAAATTATAATGTTATATCAATGTAAATGATTCGATCTTGGTATTTAGGTTACCAAGTTAGCAATTTGATCATAAGATCTACTTAATAGGTTTGTTATTCTCCTTAAAATTTATAAGGACGATTATAGTTATATTTGAGCATAATATTATATTATGTTGAGCTGATGGGTTTCCATGAGTGTAATGATAGAAATAAATTCACTGAACAGTACTTTAGAGCCTTTAAGACAGGCGTATGAACATTAATTTTATCATTGCTTGATTAAGAGCGAGCTGTCGGATCCAGTCACTAAACATAACACATTAGTCTGCACAAAAAGCCAGCTTATTAAATATGACTAAAAAGAGTGAAATTATTATTTTTAACAAAAAATTAAAACCAACTTCCAGGGTAAAAACAATAATAATTTATAATGAACAAAAAAGTGTTAAATAATTCTTACACTTTAATGTGCCTTATGCATAACTCTCCTAAACCTCAACTATTTCTATGTACACAATCTTCATTATTTTGAAGTCGGTACCAGTCTTAAATATTAAAAATATTTTGTCATAGAACTCAGCATTCTTAGCTGGTCCATTTTCAAAATAATAAAGATTGTGTACATAGAAATAGTTGAGGTTGAGGAGAGTTATGCATAAGGCACATTAAAGAGTAAGAATTATTTAACACTTTTTTGTTCATTATAAATTTTTATTGTTTTTACCCTGGAAGTCGGTTTTAATTTTTTGTTAATCTCGAACCAATTTAGGCTCTTTTAGACCCCCTATAACTTCATTGTGGATAAACCAACAAGCCTAAATTTTCAGTTGCTAAGCAAGCATTGTATAAACACGGTATATTTAAAATTTTATTCAATTTGCACCAGAAGTTTAAGAACTGTAACTTGTTAAAGTTTCTTAATTTTGTCACTGACTGACTGACCAAAAGTCTAAGGCACTTCTAGCAGACATAGAACCTTCAAAGGTGAATGGGCATTTTGTATGAGGTGTGTCCTAACCCTTGTAACAAGTTGCGACTAGTATAAACATGTTCAAATAAGCATTTTTATTATCAGTATGCCAAGCTTTTGTTGTAATGATGTGAAATGTAACTTTTGACCTGCACGCAAGGTCAAAAGTTACTGGGCTTCAAGTAAAAAAAAAGTTTTTGTTTTAAATAACGCTTTAATCATACTTTATTATATTTTGCGTTACAATAATATGTAAACATAATTCTTACATTTATAATAATTGTACAGTAATCACAGGCAGTGGTAGTTGAGACCCCGAGTTGGCCGCGATGCGCTAAGTGTTCCGCGCATCGCGTCGTAGTGACAGTGTGGGCCTAACATCTATACACTGAAGCCTTTAGAGGCATCCGCTGGCAGGGTCGCGGTTGTGTACTCCGCGTATCCCGTGGCTCTGCCTTAAGCGGAAGAGCAGGAACACCGTTGGGGTTTTAGTGGGTATGCCCGGGCGCGGCCCTCCGCCCCCAGGGATTCCCCATACCCCGGTAGCCCTCCCCAGAATGCCGGGGTTGCGTAAACGCATTTCCCCAACAAAAAAAAAAGGCAGTAGTAGTAGTTTTTTTATCGTTATTAAGAATTGCACAGTTGAAAATATGTAAATAACAAAGGAAATAATAATACAAATCTGATAATTGTATTATTTCCTTTGTTATTTATATATTTTCAAATACATAAATAACAAAGGAATAATAACCCTTAGCCAATGTCGATAGTTCTAAATGTAGAAACACCAGAAGTCCTACAATAGTGCGTAAGTTGTCAATAAATAAATCGGGGAGTAACAATTTTAAACATTAAACACAGCTACCAAAAACTGACTGTGTCATGTCATGGCAACGCCACGAACAAAGTTATTTATATACTTAGTTTGTTCGTGACGTTGCTATGACATGACTGATGACACAGTCAGTTTTTGTTCATGTGCAATATTAAAAGGTTTAGCGGTGCAAAAAACCAAAAATTACGACGACACGGCCAATATGGCAGCGTGTGGCGTCAGAGGTTTAGAGTAGGCACACAGTCGACCGTGTGGTATTTACCACTTGATTTTAAATTAAAATACTTTTGATTATGTTTTATTAAATATTTTATTTAAAAAAATGGAACGACTATGTCAGCTTCCCTGCACAAGATACAGAGTTACGCCCATACAAAAAAATACAACACTAATTGAGATCTTTCATTTGAAATAGGTAGGAAAACGTTACAATACATGGGACGAAACCGCCCATTCGTCTTTAAAATATAATTAGTGTTTAGTGTTTAAATCAAGGAAAAATTCAAATATTTCAAAATTTCTGTCCAGTTTTCTAGATACAAATAACTTTGTAATCCCATATAAATGTATAGGATTACAAAGTTACATTTGCGGTTTATGAATCATTGTATCCGATACCATCAATATCTCCGGTTTATCGTCGGTAGATGTCCAAGTTGATCTATTTATTTAAAACGTAAAAGATTTTTAATATTGATATGATAATAACTTACGTAATAACTTGAGACAGAAGGTCCCCTAGGTAGGGACTGAATAAATTAACCAACTTGGTATTGCATGGATCTCATAAATTTTTACGGTATAAAAACTGAGTTACGAGACTTGGTTTTTTTACAGGATGTTTTTGATGGGATCTACTTTAACGATACTATAAATTTTTCGTACGAACCAGAAGCAGGCCATGAAGCCAATCGTACCGGTTAATAAGAAAAACAGGAATACCATTATAAACGTGTAACCGAAGTAGAGGAAGGTCGAGGCGGCGTCTTCGATGTTGAGTTTAGTGACGAAGTAATGGCAGCAGTAGATGAAGAGGTAGCCCGCCGTCGAGCCGGAGCTGAGGAAAGCTCGCCACCACCAGTGGTAGTCCTCCGCACACAGGTGGAAGTAGCAAAGCAGGATCGTCGTCTCCGAGCACGTGATGACGAGAATCACGAATACCAGGAACAGAAATCCAAACATGTGGTACATCTGAAAGAAGAAATTAACATTGTTTTTAATGATAAAAATTACGAAAAATTTTAATCGTCAGTAACAAATGATCTCAGTAATTATGCGACGTATTAAAACTCACCTGACTAGACCACAGTGAATTCAGAATAAAGAACAGCTGAATGAAGATGCATCCAAAAGGCAAGACTCCGCCGATAATGATACCGGTAATCGGCTGCGTGTAGAGAGACTGCTCGGGAATTTGGCGGGGGATTTGGTTCGTCCGCACGGGGTGATCGAGGATCTGTAATAAAACAATCATAATGTAAGTAAAGAGTCGCGGGACAACTTAATTTACTTGTACTTAAAAGTTTGAATAAAGTTTTTTTTTAAATATAAGTGTTTTATTTACTAAATATAAGGTTAGACTAAAAGCAAACCTCACGGAACACGCTAATTGCGGAAGAAGTTTTACTAAATTCAATCTTTATCGTAAGTACAATTTTCCAAACGCAATTTTAGGGTTTTATTGAGTTTAGTCATAGAGAAGGTATTTTATAAAATTAATAATTACCCTCTTTCTAAATCCGAAGTAAGCTCCGATAAACGTGAGTGGGACTGAAACTCCGAACCATAGAGCCAGCAGAGCAACCAATGTTGAGAAAGGAAGAGCTGCCGAGGATCCCTTGCCCCACAGCACTAAGTTCATTATGAAGAACAACGAAAAGACAACACTGTAAAAAAAATTAAAGATCAAGTTTATTCATATCAAGTATTGATTGCTTCAATCTAGGCTTTAGGGGTAGTAAAACACTTATACATACTTTCCAATCAAATCTCACAAGGATCATACACGCATTCAAAACCAGAAAAAGAACAAAATACTATTTTATCACGAAATGCGTTTAGGGAGGATAAGCCTTTGGTCTGCGAGAAAGAGAAAGAGAAGCAAAATAATTATATTTCCTTCATTACAAAATCTACCTACGTCAAAACAGTTACGCGAGAAAGAGACAGACTGTCTCTTGTTTGTTCATTTGATATACATGCCCGGATATAAAGACAGGCAACAAACTTGCAGTTCTTATGTTGCGAGTGTCCATGGGCGACAGAGACAGACATGGTAGTTGCTTTGCGTCAGGTGACCCGTATGCTCGTTTGTCCCTTTATTTTAAAAAATTTCTAAAAAAATAAAAACATACCCAGGGCAGACCATGGAGGTGAGTAGTATGTTGCTTTTCCAGCGTCGTCCGCCGAAGCTCTTGTAGATGCGGGCGCTGACGTACCCGGCGGCGGCGCCGAGCAGCACCCACACTACCAGTGCGCACGTCATCAGCGCGCCGCTGTTCGCCGGCGACAGGAAACCGAGGCAGGCGAACGACAACGTCACGAGAGTCATACCAAATACCTGGAAAAGTTTAAATCTCGATTTATTCTCTCTAAAAATATTTTGGACAATGAAAACGACTTATGCGACCGATTTTAACACAGCAAACTCTAGAGAATGGTCCATTTTTTAACATTTTTAAGGTTGTTGCACACCAATGCTGCAAAGATTGTATTTTGCGACTTGTCCACGAGTGGGGTTGGTGTGCAGACAGCCTTAGGATGTTAAGCAGTAGCTAAAGTCTGTACTTACAGTTTTCTGATGTTGAAATCAGTCGCTGGACATTGAATACTCATTTGTAAAATAATGTACAAATTAGACAACCAAAACAAGATTAATCACCTGCGCTCCAGACCCAAGGAATACAGCCAGCAGCATCCGTTGACGCGGTGGACGGAACACGTCGCCATGAACCAGCTTCCAACCAAATTCCTCCTGGATAAAGAAATAGTTTGATTGCCACAACTTGTTTTACTGATACATTCGCTCTGACACAAATAATATGAGGCAATGAATTTTCAATCATTTTCAATTTCGATTTGGCCCAATTCGGCCACTCCAGATGTCGCGCAACATGATGGTCTTCTACACTACTATTATAAAGAGGAAAGATTTGATTTTTTGTTTGTTTGTTTGTTTGAGTCGAATAGGCTCCGAAACTACTGGACCGATTTGAAAAATTCTTTTACCATTGGAATCCTGCATTATTTCTGCTGAACATAGGCTAATTTTTATTTTGGAAAAATATAAGGTTCCGTAAGATATTTGGGATTTTCGGACGCAAGGTTTAAAAAATCAACCAGAAAAGTTACTTATTTTGCGTACGCTGCCTAAACTATAAAAGATAGAGGCATAAAATGTTCTAAGTAATTATAGATCTTTTAAATATCTACAAAAAAGTCCGCGACACACTATACCTATCTATGTTGAGTGAGGCACAATAACCATTTTTTTATTAAAAAATCTAGAATTTTTTTTGGACTATATTTAAATGCGTTTATTTAAATCATGCTATTGACCCTTTTCAAAATAAATTATTTCATCCCTAAGTACAGTTAATGTAGATAATATTTGGTCTTTGAATGATTAAAATTGGACGTTTGGTTTTAATGTTATGGCGAAATTAAAATATTACGATTTCTGCTGCACGTTGCGAATTGGGCGTCAAGGCGCGATGCGCGGGTGTGCGTGCGGTAGGGGAGAGATTTAATTATCAGTGCCACAGACTCGCCCGGAGAGTCCACGTAAATATTACCTCGATCGTGGGAATCGCAGACACAATAGATTTTCAATAGTTATGCGACAGCCGGGTGCTGCTTTATTGATTTGATATAGACTACCGTGCTTCATTATTATAATCCTAATTTCAAAAAAGCTTTAAAAGTTATGACTACGAAAGTAATATTTTTAGAACTTTTTAAAATAAGTTTTGAATGACTATTATTTTTGATTGCTATTATAATTAATTAATTTCTTTAACTATAAATCTCCAATAGCGGCAGCCGGCTGCCCGCATAACAATTGAAGATCTATTGTGTCTGCGATACCCACGATGCCGATGCACGATGGAAGTATTAATGCATATTTTTTAATCCACACTATTTCTGCTGAATATAGGCTATATTTAATGAGAGAAAAAAGGGAACCGTATTAAGTGTTAATAATTGTGTGAAAAATCTACCAAAATATTCCTTCTTGCTTATGCTTTATAAATGCTATCGATCGACACCGTCACTAATATCGAAGATGCAGTCTATTATCCACAGGAGTTTTTAAATTCGCTGAATCCTTCTGGACTTCCACCACACGAACTGACGTTAAAAATCGGAATTCCAATCACGCTTTTGAGAAATTTATGCCCACCAAATATGTGCAATGGGACAAGGCTGCTTATTAAAGAATTAAAGGACAATTTAATTGTAGCTACCATTATCACCGGCCCAGCAGCTGGTCAACTAGCTCATATACCGAGGATACCGATGATTCCAACTGATCTGCCAATTCCATTTAAACGGCTTCAATTTCCGGTAAAAATATCTTTCGCATTGACTATTAACAAGTCCCAAGGTCAAACTTTCAAATTAGTAGGCATCGACCTACGAAAAGAATGTTTTACTCATGGTCAACTATACGTTGGCCTATCCCGAGTTGGAGCTGCTGATAATCAATTTATTTTGCTGCCACAAAATAAAACAACATCAAATATCGTTTACAGGGAAGCTTTAACCCAATTTTAATGGAATCTTTTACGCAAAAAGAAGTATGGTGTAAAAAAAAATAAAGCGCAAAAGTACAACAAAAATACTTTATACAAAAACAAATAGAAAATTTCAAAATGTATATAATAGTAGATGTAGGTAAACATAAAATAATAAAGCATAAAACTACAAAAAAAACATAAAATATTTTAAACAAAAAAAAAACATGAAGAAATTGCAAAATATTATAAATAATAGTATCTTCTGCAGGTAAGGATAAAATAATCAAACATAACACTTAAAATATAAAAATATAAAAAAAAAATACAATAAAAATGTGTTATATGTACATAATAATTATAATATAGTAGTTGCAGGCTAAATAATGTAAACTATTTTTATGTTCTGCTTAACTTAAAGATTGACTACCTTTATTTAAAAAAAATAATTTAAAAACCAATGTCCACCCGTGCGAAGCCGGGCCGGGCCGCTATATGTAAATAAAGGGAATCTTTTGGTTAGTTCAATTAATCCATATTACAAAAAGGATATCAATATAGGTTTCTGTTAAGTCACATTTGATTAATTACTGTAGGTAACATTTATAACCAGAATGTAACATCATTTATAAATTAGTACAGATAAGTTTAATGATAGCTTATCATTAATTCTAAATGGTCTGTACATAATATATCTATTTTTAAAATTATCTTTTACTGCTAAACACCATTAGTAGGTACTAGCACATAATCAACAGAAATTACAAAAAACATACCTGTGCATCCTTGCCACATTCCATTTGATTGTATCTGGCAATATCCTTGTGTAGGGTCCAGAGCAAAATCATGACTACCATACCACTGAGGAAGAGTACTATAACAGGAGAGTTCAAAATAGGCATTGATTCCAGAATGTAGTCCCAACGTGAGGACCACTTGATAGTATTGTTCTTTTTAAAGGTTACACTGTATGTGTATGTGATACTGAATGTTTCATCGCCAGCCAGAGTATTTGGTATTTTCAGTTGGTTGTTTCTAGCACTACAATCGAGGTTATCCTTGTTCTGGTGGTGAATACTTGCAGGTTTGATCTATAAAATAAAAAATAAACATAAATAATATTATAGGTTTTTTTGTGACAAGCTTTCAACTAACATTATTTATTTTTAGTTGAAAGCAAAATATAAACAATAGTAATTGGCTAACATTCCTTTGCAGATATAATACGGCCTCCATTGTCCCCAAATCCTACACCCCACTCCTCTTCCCTGCCGCTGTGATAAGTGATCTCAATGTCCACATGATTAAAAAGAAAGTAGGTGCCAACTTGATTAGGTGATGTATTCACAATTGGTGCACAAGTATCCTGAAAAAATGATTTTGCATGGTTTATTATCAATAATTATGTGATAAAATATTGTCAAAAAAGACAATGTATTAAACTTTTTTTTCCAAACTTTCGATTTTAATAAACAGACAATAACACAAAACCAAATATTTACCAAGTATTTTCTTACTTGACATCCCATTGGGAAACCGGTACTGCAATAGGTTTTCCCCCCCTCATTGACTAGGTAGCACCATGTGACAGGCATATTGTCCAAAATCCAGTGGTGTTGGTAGTTTAGAGCCATTCCCATCTTTAGTAGATTGAGTTTCTTAATAGCTTCAGGGTCAGAGCCCTTATAGTCCTTAGTACACACAGCCCTACACTTGACATCTTCCAGGAAGTTTAGTTTGTAGGGACTCGGTCTAATTCTTTCGCCAAAAACTACTTGGCCAAGATTCTCGACTGGCGACTGAGTTTCATCGGACAGACAAAAATCAAAATGATGATATTCAAATGGAATAACAGATTCTTCCGTATTGAGTCTATTCACATACAATGGAATTTCATTCTGAAATAAATTTATGTTCATTCATAAATATGAATACAGGTTATAATACTAAGTACAGTTATTATCCATACTTCAATACTATAATAGTATAAAATATCTGAAAGTGTGTCTGTCTGTTACTTCTTCATGCCCAAACCACTAAACCGATTTTGTTGAAATTTAGTATGGAGATATTTTGAGTCCGGGATAGGACATACAAAACTTTTTATGCCAGAAAATTTACGGTTCCCGCGCGATAAACTAATTTTGGCACAATAGAGTTGTGGGAGTCATCTAGTAGCAAAAGATAATATCACTGAATCTTAAATATTATACAAGTTGCTTATAATTCGTATGTAAAAAAATTGCCATGAAAATTTTCATAATTATTGCAAAGGTGACTCTAAATTATCATGAATACATTTGAAAAATTTAAATTTTAGAAATAAGTATATCAGTTCATTAAAATATGAATTATAAAAGAATTTGTGTTACAAATCTTTTGCAAGCAAACTGGGTTTACACTCATTTAGTTTTAAACTAGGTATTAAAGCAAAATAATATAAAACATTATGTATACTTATAAAAATATGAGTAGTCTTTATGAATGTATCATAAAGACTACTCATATTTTTACATTATCATCAGATTGCTTAATTTTATACTCAACATTCTGAGCATACTTCTAAATGAAAAATATTAGCACAATAATTTAAGAATATAATATTTGTAATAAGTGCTTATTGTATTAAAGATTCATAGACTTTTATAAGATTTTAGTGTTATCAATTTTCCAGAACGAATTTTAATGATGTTGGTTTTGAGAAACATACGAACGAATTGTCCAAAAGTTATTATGAAGTTACTTACTTTACAAGATTTTCCATTGTCATCACCGGCTCTGCAGTAGTTTACGGGAGCTAAGCCGGGCAAATAAAACGCCGCAATAGATGACAAAAGCAACAAATTGCAAACCACATACGGCAATAGTGCCATACCTACTTTGATTATATACTACATAATCAAAGGTGCCATATTTACGTTAGGATGGTGACATCTTGCGTAAACTGTTTATTCAAACGTTAGTTACGGTACCGTACTATATATTATGACAACATGTCCCACATAGTCCTAAATATAACACGACGTAAATCTGGGGGCACGCCGCGCGGCAGTGCCCCCGCCAAGTCGAGCAAAAAAGCGGCACGGCCCGCGGCCGTATCATGGCGGCTCTCGACAAGAGGTCGGACTTAACTCTCACAGATTACTAGTATATTGTTAACTCTTCAGTAAGTGCCAAAATCTTTGCAAAAATGTAGGTAGAAAAAAAATTAACATTTTTTTTTTTTTAAATTGAAACTAAAGTAAAAAAATTTAAGTGCAAAACCCTCCACTCTAAACATACCAAAAATTAAAAAAAAAAAAGAAATGAGCTCAAACAAATGTTTTATTTCAATAAAAATTATTGTACATAGCTAAATAAACACAAAACAATAAAACAAATTTAATCCACAAGGTTTAGGCAACAAATCCGTCCGATTCCGATCCAGTGGACGCGATTCTTTATACATACACACATATGTATTATTACTTTGTTTTGTTACACCCTGTACATACGACAGCTGAAATATATCGCGTGGGCTCAGGCCAGCTGTATACCACCTCACTTGATCAGAGGATTTTCCCTTAGTGGCGGCACCTCTCATAATCCTTACAAGTCTTGAAAATTCCCAAATTTCTCAAGAAATCTTTTAATTTTCCGTAGCTTGACTAGAGCTTGACAATAAAATTTTCGTAAAAGTTTCGGCAACTCGTCATTATAGTGGCAGTGTCATCGCTCTGCACGGGTCCCTATAATACCTCAATGCCATAATAAGAAAAGAAAAAAGTATAAATGTCAAAACCATATGTTCAATGTTGTCAAAATTCAAATGGACAACAATACTTCCTTTTATTTTTCAATTTATTATTTATAATGGTAAAGTAAAGTATAAATTATGGTAAAGCTTTAAAATCGGTTTCATACTTTTATTTATATCGGTTTTGCAGAATCTGAGAAATCTTACACCTACACAAAAAGTTTTTGTTTTCTTTTCTCTGAGCTCATTCATTCATTGCATTCAGAGTCATTGCTTATAGAATATGGATTTTACACTAAACTTGTTTACATTGAACTGTTGGTAAGTACAGCGTATTTATGTGTTTTGTTTATTTAGATACGTATATTGAAGTCACACAATTTCGTAACCTTTCAGGGGCATTCCTTTGGTTTCCAAAAATCGCAAGGAAAGAATTAAAGCAATAGCAACTTACTTGATAAATGCATCACACAATATAGTGTGTCTGCAGGAGATTTGGAGTGAAGCGGACTTTATATTCTTGCAGGAGGAATTGAGGATCTGTCTACCATATTCTCATTATTTCTATAGGTAAGTATGAATATTTTTATTATAAAAAATATATTATATTATAGTAGACAAAAGTTTTAATTTGTACAGGTAGTTCAGGTCTACATAACAATTTATAAAATACCAACCATCAATAAAAAATGTCTTCATATAATTTTTATTTTATTTTAGTGGTGTGCTCGGATCTGGACTATGTGTGTTCTCAAAATGGCCAATCCAAGACGTGTTCTTTCATCAATGGCCATTAAACGGTTACATCCATAAGATACACCATGGAGACTGGTTTGGTGGCAAAGGTGTGGGACTTTGTAGAATAAAAACAAATGACATTCTTATAAATGTTTACTGCACACACGTAAGTACCAACACTCAGATACAATGATTGATAATAACATTAAAATTTGTGACCGACCGAACTTTCGGTTTCGGCCATTTTCGGCCAAAAAATCTAGTTTCGGTTTCGGCCAAAATATAGCCGAAACTTTCGGCCCCGCCGAAACTCATGCGTCGTTGGGTAAACTTCACAGTTAACTCGACGTGCTTGCTTGCCAGTGAGGCCCCCGGCTCAGTTCGCCACCATCTATTTATTTAGTTTTGAGATTTATTGTGTTCCAGATTAGTCCCAAATCAGAAATCAGCACTTGGTTTTATTTTCATTAAATTTAAACTTATTTTTATCGAAATTATATTATTGAATTTTATTTCTACGACAAACGCAGGCTTATTTAATATACATAACTATTGGCAAATTACGTGCTATTACATAATTATAACAATATAACAATGTTTCCCAAACAAGCGATTTAGTAAATACTATGATAAATTGATTATATTATTGTGTGTGAACTTTATTTACTTAAGAATTTTGTTTGACTGTCAGATTATAGGATATATTAGGATACTAGATGATGCCCGCAGCTCCGTTGCACCAAAATGCGGTTATCGCGTGGGAACCGTACATTTTTAAAAGTATCCTATGTCCTTTCCCGGAACTCAAAGTATCTCCATGCCAAATTTCAGCAGGTTCAGTGGTTTGAGCGTGAAGAGGTAACAGACAGACAGACACACTTTCGTATTTATAATATTAGTATGGATATCTTGTGAGATTTATTAGTAAATCATCTCTCCTCATACTTTTTCTTTTACCACGCGTTTTATTTAAATATTTAAAATTAGCTTTTATCTATGGACACGTAATAAGTTTGCTCAGTAATTTCGTTTTGAACTTTGACCGTGGTCGTGTCCATGTTTGCAGTATATTATTTCCCATAAAAATAATATACTGCAATTGATTGTGTTTCCAGTAGTACGTCGTTAATTTCTAAGGGAGGATTGCACCAATCACACAACTTCGTTTTATAAAACTTGGTTCTCATTAAATGCGTTCCTACGGGGATGTAAATCTCGTTTTTTTTTCAAATTGATTTTATAATCTTCTCATATCTGTTATAAACGTGTTTAAATACGTTTAGAACCGGTTTAGTGTGCGCTAAGTGCGTTCAATTTCTTTGGTGAAATCGCACCTACTTGGAATCGTATAAAAAAACGGATTTTAGTAGATAAAGAAACGGATTATAGTACAAAAAAGTTTCTTGGGAACATAATATTCGAGTCTAAGATTAATAATATTATTTATTTTAAGAAATGTCGCAAAAAGTAAAAAATTCAATGTGGTACTTTTTCTTTAGTATAAAAAGTTTGATTAACGAAATCAATAAATTTCAGTGAATAATCGTAATTTTGAATGTTTTACCCAGTTTCGGTTTCGGCCGAAACTGAGAGTAAGGCCGAAAGTTCGGTTTCGGTTTCGGTACGTCCGTGGGTTTCGGCTGAAAAATCAGTTTCGGTCGGACACAAATTAAAATATACCTTGATGTTATTTAAGCATCTTTGAATGAAGTATGATTTACCACAAAATAATTTTTCAGTTTTAGAAATATCTGTTTTTGTTTTTTCCATGCTAACACGAATATTATACTTTTATATGCAAATATATATTTTTTTGTATAACTTTTCCAGCTTCATGCGGAGTATCATGAGGATGACATGTATCTGGCTCACCGAGTGCTACAAGCATATTCAACAGCCGAGTTTGTGAATCTAACAAAGGATCCAGCTGATATTTCCATTTTGGCTGGTGATCTTAACACTGCACCAGGAGACTTATCCTTCAGGTACTATAATTATAATATTACTTATACAAGATGTTAGTGTAAACACCATTGATCCATCCTTGAAATCATCAAATGAGCCCATCAAAATGAACAACTTTTTCTATCAGAACAATGCTGGGAACTGAAAAAAAATCTGTCTTCATACCCATACAAATTGCTGATCTGGGCATCCGTATGGGTGTGTATAAAATGGCATGACCTTGTTTGTTATTTTTTTCTCTTCACTAGTAACTGAGTAGACATTCTTTTTCTTGGTATTTAAATATACCTACATAAAAAATATCGTACTGTTTATAAAATTGGCCTATTACGCTATATTATTTCATTAATATAGGGTCAATTAATATTGGTAATTTAATCCCTTTCAGACTTATTACTGAATTGCCTGAACTAAGGGATCCATTTATTGAAAGACATGTAGACAATGACAATGAAGGAACATGTGACAATATTAACAATAGCTATTCCGATCCGAAGATGGTGAAAGTGAATCCAGGAGGAAAAAGAATTGATCATATCTTATATAACCTAAATCCATCATGGGAGGTATGAATTTTTGTTACAATCACTAAATCTTGTTAAATACACATTTTAATGCTGTATACAACTTGATAAACATGTGCTTTCAGTGTTGCTATTAGTTAGCAACATTGTATACTTATCAATGTTTTCTAAAAAGTTGTATTTCATTTGTAGGATACAAACGAAATACAACTTTCTAGAAAACTGAAAATGAACACTTCATTCATGGTTTTCTCATTTTATTCCATAGGTATGTTCTCTATTTACAGGCAGAAATAATAAACTTTGGGAATCCATTGGAAAGCAGAGTGCCTGGAGAAGATTTTTCTTATTCTGATCACAATGCAGTATACTTGGAGATTAAAATGAAGCAAACAAATTTCAAATTAAGACCAAGTCAGAGTGTAGATACACGACGCCAGGAAACTATAAACGCTACTATAAAAGTATGCAAAGACTCAACAACTACTGTCATGAAATCCAGGAAGTTGTTCCTTATGACTGGAGGACTCATTTTTATGTTCCTCCTTGGATCTGTAGGTTTTTGGCCAAACAATATACTGGCTGATGTGATAAAAATCATTATGACTGGTATATGCTTTTATTATATTATGATGGGAACAATATGGAATAGAATTGAAATTAATAGTCTAAAAGCTGGTCTTTCCGCTCTAGAAAATATAAACAAAAGCAGAGATATCAAAAAGTTTTAAGTTTTAGTAAGTAATGTTATAAAATTAAAACACTTAAAAAATATTCCACATAAAACATATCAAATTCTATATTATAATCTATTATAAGAAACAAATCACTGTATGTGCTAGGAATATAAGTTGACTTTTTTTATGCATTTAATTATTAGTAAGTCTTAATTATTTTTTACATTTAATTTTAATTATTGACCATTTATTTTTATATTATTTTCAATTAGAATTGTTTTTTCATAGTATGTTCTCAATATCAGTATTAAAATAATAAAGTAATTAGTAAGATTTTTTTGTCAAATTAATTAAACAACATTTTTAATGCTGGAAAAATATTTAAATAATATTAATACTGGCTTTTTTGTTAACCCCCCTTTATTTTATTTTTATTAAAAGAATTTGAATTAATTTTTTCACGACTAAAATTATATCCGATATTATGCTTTACTATTTCGAATCTAATAAATCATCTGTGTTGACTGATGGATTTCGACAAAGTAAGTATTTTACCTTGCTTTCTATTATGTAGGTATGTACTTACACACATTGGTAAATTCATACACTCAAATGTTGATACTTACCTACTGCTTGCATAAAATAAATAAAATACCTTGTTATAAACTGAGAAATTTATTTCATTTCCGATGAACAAACTTAACAATATTTAGCGTACCGCGTTAGGTAGTTAATAAAGTGGAAGTGGAGACAACATTCTACATTTCATAAGTCAATCAGTTATCACATATTTAATTAATTACAAATAAGTCTTATACATAGACTTAATGGTCTTATATATGAATGGCTTTAATTAGAATCATTTCATTAATAAGGTTTTAAATGTTTTGTTTGTGATGAAATTGTTAAAAAATATTTGTTCTCATTATTCATTACATAAATGTTTTATGTAATAATATGGGTAATAAAGTAACTAATAGTACCTAATCATTCTAAAATGCTTGATAAATTTTCAGTCCCAAATCCCAATACTTCTCCCAATAGCAAATATGTTCTCCAGTCGGATATTTGAACCCACTCAAGAGTTAAGGTCTGTTATGGAACCCTGGGAAATAATACATAAAAAATAAATTCATACTTTAACAGTAAGTACTAAAGTAACATTTTTTAGTTAAAAAAAAGATCAGGGGACTGGGTTATTTACAAAAATATTACTTATACATTTGTTTCAGATTCGGAAACTATGTGTAAGTTTTTGTCACTCTCGCCATATTAACTACAAAACGGCATTAAAATAGCTCCGCTAATGGCAAACAGTAGTCACTAATTCATCGTCATACAATTATTATTAACAATATATTTAATTACCGCACTCGAGTTGTGCAGTGACAAAAACTCACACTCAGCTCACATGGCCCATAACAACACTAAAGAACTCAATACAAGGAAATAAATGCATGCATAATATAATAATAGTTATTAGTTATGTTAAACCATAATGACTAACTTAATCAGTTGATCGATACAAATCATTCATAAAGATAATAATATGTAATTCTGAACTATGTAATACTCTTCGTTGAAAACAAAATACTATGATTATTATTGATAAATAATAAGGTAATTCTAGACAAATTTATAAGGGGGGTATTACATTATCATTTATATTGGATCATTTCTATGAGCATATATAGGATCCAATATATATGATCATTTGATCATATCTGCGTATTACATTATCATATTTCATTGATCCTATTTTACGTCATATGTGGTTTCAATAGCCAATGGGGAGCGCTAACGCTGACAGATATTGACGTCAGGGTTACTAGATCTCAGAGAATTCGATTTGTCAAAAAAACATCGTCATTTTTAATATGGCTTGTTTTTTGTTATTTCAGCAAGATTATCCAAGTATATAATTAGAAAAATAATTACATTACATTATTTGGAACATGTTAACGAACAAGAAATTAAAAACTCTTTTTTATATTAAATAACTGGTAACACCTATTTCTATGACCGTATTGGATCCAATCTCTCAGCAAATGTCAAAAATCTATGATCAATGAAGAAATGAATCATATGTCTATATTACATTATCCAATATCATTGACTCAATGATCTCGGATCCAATATATATGATAATCTAATATCCCCCTAAGTCAACTGAATTTTATAATGGAACAATTACTATAATATAGTGATTCGTGAATAATGATTATTTATTTAAACAACACAAATACATAATATCTTAACTTTTAATAACATAAAATATTATTACTTATACATAAAATTTCTAACTTCTATTCAGCATTTTTAATATTGTAATATTAGGTACTATACACGTAATTCATACAATGCTACAACTAAATCAATAAGCAATATTAGAAATAGTATTTATAGTATAATACTATACATTAATATAATTTTTGTAACTAATTAATATAAATTATTATGTAAGTGCATGTAATTACTAATATCACAAATTGTTTGCACTTTTTATTATACAGTGTGATCCTGTAGGCGACTTATTACTTATGAAAACGTGGAATAATGAAAATAATCTTTTTCTATTTGGAATTAAACATTACTTTAGGGCCTTGTGTCACGAGCGATTATCGCGCATTTTAAGCTAGCCAGTGGCTATGTTATACGAATCCATATCAAAATGGCGTATTCACAGTCCAACATTGATATACGAATTGTTTAATGTACGAAATAAGTCGCAACTCGCACTTTGCGACAGCGGAGATACGCTACACAAAACGTCAGATTTATAGAAAGAAGGTCGTGTCGACCTGCTGCAGCATAGTGTAGCCTAATGCGGTCTCGCCCTAATTCCTAACATGGTAAACCTTTGTTATTTGAAGTTTAGCCAATAGCCACTCCATATAGCTCGGTTACAGCTTGCTTCTGGCCCTAACAGAAAGCAGTCACAGAATCTTATACTGTTGGATCGTGTTTATCGTTGGTTATGAGAGGTTCGTTCTCGGGGCTCATTGAACCTGTGGCTGTGTTGTCGATGGAGCCGTACACAGTCGGCCGCACCTCCACTGGGTCCGCATCCACAGTCAAATTCGGGGCTGAACTCGAAGGGGCTGTCTCGTTCACCAGCCTCGAACTCTCATCATAACCCCTGGCCATATGATACATGGACTTTCCTCTTAGTCGCCTGCTAAATGAACTTCCTGCAATTAATAGTTATAAGTTCAATAGAGTATTTCGCTCGTTGAAGTTAAGAAACATTGTATGGCTTATACTCTGATCTTTTGTCTGTGCACAATTTTAAGATCGCTCGGCGAACTGGAGATGGCATTTGACGCAAATATATACGTAATTATTAATCGATTGTGGTCTACCTATACTCCGATCTCATCTATATCAATTAACATGTCGTTCGTGTTTCGATCGTGATTCGAAAACTGTTGCTTTGCATTCCATTTTTCGAGTGATATTAAAGTTGTGCGCAGTTTATGACATATAGGCCATATAGGCCGCGGCCTAGGAGCGGCAGCGTCCTGGGGGCGGCGGGCGGCGGAAATAAAGTGGCCTACACTTATAAAAAAATATAAATCGGGCACTGGTCTATTATTAATATTACATTAATTCAATCTTAGTGTCTTAACACATTAGGCAGGTTTTTTTCAGACAGATTAATAAAGGTCAATTTTCAATTGACCTTTATTAATCTGTTACATTTTATATTACAACAGGTAAATACATGCTGCCCCCTCCACCCCCACCCCCCCACCCCCTACACACTTAAGGCTGAAAGCAAACCATGTATACTATAATGTTGAATTATCTAGAATATCTGTTAGTTTAATAATATATTATATAAGAAATGTGATAAAAATAACACATACCAACAACTCCGAGATGTTCAGATATGTCGCGTTTGACGTCAGACACATCCCACATAGCCAGGAAGGAGCCCATGCAAGATGGCGAAGGATTGAGAGGTGACACAAAAGGCTTGTATGAGAAGCTGTAGTGATGAGCTATAGCTGCTATAAACATCTCTATACATATGAGGAAGTCCTGAAATGGTAAAAAAATATTTAAAATTTAAATTCATTCTACTGCAAAAAATTGGTCACAGTTTTCATTGGTCAAATTATTTTGTGTATAAGTATAGAGTTAAATGTAGTAAAATATTATACATATTTGAATATTATTTTCAGTCATACCTGCAGTTTGGAAGATATTATCTTTATCTTATTTGTATCAGTTATATCAAAGATAGTTGATATAACACCACAATATACCAAAACATTGATGATCACTCCCTGGCTGTAAAATAAAAAATATAGTTAAAAGATTTATATTTTAATATACAAAATAATAAGGTCACTGTTTTATGCTGATGAAAATATACTTACAAAAATGAGAAGAAAACTACAGCTTTTATACACAAAAATTTTCCAATGGGCTTCATGGGTTTAAGTTCAGTTTTATTTGCTCTGTAGAACAGAACTAGACAATACATGGCCACAAACTGCGATAAATTGTTGATCGCTATCATGTAAGGAAATGCTACATTGGGACTAAAGTCACTCTCTCCATAAACACCAGATAAATCACAAATCATAGATATGACTGTTGTGATTGGTCTCACCAGCGTATACTGTAGGATACCATGCTTGCAATTGTGTACAAATTCACTGAAATCAAAAAGATAATAAGTAAAACAAAAAAGTAATTTTTAAGTTTGCTTTAAATAATATTTATACATTTTCAAAATATCAGTTAGTGCATCTTCACTGACATTGCTTTGTGCAATTATCTCTATCACTAATGTAACTTTACTCTTTGTTGACATAAAATATCATTAAGTTTATTAATTATTATTTACTAATAAACTATATTATTGCTTAGGTAACAATACCGCATATAAGTTAAATTTGAAAAGTTTTCAGACAGATTACACATTCAGTTTGTCATCAATCTGGTGTCAGTCATCCATCAGTTTGGCATCAGTCTCACTGATACCAAATTAATGGCATAAAAGTAGAAAAAGAAATGATCAGTCCATCAATCAACTAGTTAGACTTTCAGTTTTGCATTAATCTTACCAGATTGATGGACTGAACTGATGAGAAACTGATTGTGTGACCTATGTCTTATGAGGGAAAAAAACTGCTTTCATATGAAATTATCTGACATTTAATTTAAAAAAAATATTTTTCATTTAAATCATTTTATTTAAAATGATTTCTTACGAAATGTGAAGCAAACTTGACTCAATATGCTGTGTTACCTAAGCAAAAATAGACAGACTGCTTTATCTTAATGTACTGTTTTTGTCTCTTACCTTCCCATTTCCCAAGGGGTCAAACAACACAAAGGAAATATGTGGTAGACCTGGGGTTTTGTCTCCAAAACAGCTTCCAGATCTTGACCTTCATTCAAATAGTTTAAAAGATATTTCATGAAATTATAAATCACATATGCTTCGTAGCATTCTCTCAAGGAATCCATGTATATAGACTGCTCCGGGAACTGTAAGCCCAACCAAGCATTGAGTGCATAAATTGGCACCATCCACAAGATCCTAAAAAAAACAACAAATTTACACTTGTAGGCATACACTTCACATCCACAAGATCTAAAAAAAAACTTGCTATATATTAACCCGTAGATCGTGGAAAAATGAGACACAACAGAATTTCTTGTGTCTTGGTCACCGGTGACTGTATGGGGCTTAATGTTGCTAAATTAAGGTATGCAGTTTCCTAATGAACTTTAGACCACTAAAATGTACCTACCTAATAATATGCTTCTGCAATGAAGGCTTGGTATAGTGGACAACATGTTGAGTTATTTGCCATATTGATATTGGCAAAGCCAACAGGACAAATCCTCCAGCCACTAAGCTACCTTGATCGGACTTCGTAAAACCATTCCTTATTGAGTGGGCTATCAGCAGCGGCACTAAGACAATGACGAGCAACACATAACTTGATATGAAGAACGGTCGAATCCACAGCCTCCATTGGCTAAAGAAGTTCCAAAAAGATCTAGAACACATTTCTTCGATATTATATGAGCGTTCTCAATTAAGGGAAAATATATTGAAACGCGCCACTTATTTGCACGGTCCGAATCAAATGATTCATTTGGAATCTCCGTAAGGTCAGGACTTGGTCAGGACAATATAATCACAGTGTTTTTGTATGTTATTGTTTTGTTTTTTCAGGAATCCATGTACATTTTTATAAAGAAAATACTAGGTACTGTGTACAAAGTACTTTACGGTTAATTATGCCATAAGGTAAAAACTTGAAACTTGAATAACAAGAAATTCGATTTAAATAAATGCTATTAATTTATTTCGAAAACTTTTTTACGATCGTCAAGTGCACTGTAATGTCAACTGTCAAAAGTCTGACGTCAACGTCAACTCGTCAAAACTATTTTTTTTTTCATTTGAAGAAGCCAAACAGCTTACAGCTCAGGAGTCAGGATTTTACGTGGGAGAGCCATGCTTCGGCAGGAATGGGCCGGCTCGACCGGATAAATACCACGTTCTCACAGAAAACCGGCGTGAAACAGCGCTTGCGCTGTGTTTCGCCGGGTGAGTGAGTTTACCGGAAGCCCAATCCCCTACCCTATTCCCTTCCCTACCCTCAACTATTCCCTTCCCTTCCCTTCCCTACCCTCCCCTATTACCCTATTCCCTCTTAAAAGGTCGGCAACGCACTTGCAGCTCTTCTGATGCTGCGAGTGTCCATGGGCGATGGAAGTTGCTTTCCATCAGGTGACCCGTTTGCTCGTTTGCCCCCTTATTTCATAAAAAAAAGGATAAAAGTTGTCAGCAGTATATAGTAAAAGGCCGTATACATGATTGGTTCCAACACTTCCAACCACCAACAGAGGTCACCTTGGTTGGGTCTAAAAAGTTGAATTTCTATCTACACGTAAATCAACTCGTCTGTCTTGACTAGGCTGTGAAAAAGCGAACAATGGGACCACTATCTAAAATGTAATGTATACGGCTTTTAATAGCTAATTCTGAAAAATATTAAATTAAATTAGCCATATTATTAAATTAGCCATTTAGCTAATAGCTGGTAGAAGGTCCCAGACACTGTAGTTGGGGAGGGGAAGAGGGGATTTCGGGATAAGCTCGAGCGTGTCAAATTAAGCTTGTATAGGGTTCCGACATGTCATTAGTATTAGTAGTTATCATAGTATAGAAATCAGGCTTCTCAAATGGTGGGTTAATTTATTTTTAAATGTTGAAATGTTATTGGATCTGTCAGATTAAGATAGGGAATGTTAAGTATACCCCAAAGAAGCTTCCATATAAAGCACTGACGATGCAAAGGTTAGGTAAGCCTGTAGGGACATTTTAAAATATAAAAAAATAAACCTACATATTTTTCTAACTAAGCTTTGCAGATATTTTATTTTGGATTAAACTAAATGATTTAGTCCTTGTTGTCTAAAATATATTTATAAATAACCTAAATAAGCAATTTTCTGGATATATTTTCTTCTTCAAAACTTTAAAATGGCTGCGGTTTCTGAACCCACCGCTAAAATAAAAAACGCTCTTATTATTTTTTTATCAGTTTTACCTAATGTAAAAAAACCTACTAGGTCTCCATGACGCTCGCGGCTCGTGTGACTACAAAATTAGCACCTTCCCCTCCCCTACTGGACACTAACGATTTCTTCCACTTTAAAACTTTGCCTAAATCGGTAAATGATCTTGGAATACTCGTAATATTTTTAAAAACACCACACACGGTGGAGTGGACGCGAAATAAAAAGAATTATCCCCGCTTGATGTGTAAGGGAGGTCCCATAACTTTTTTAAAGATTTTATGTACCATTTTGTCGATTTAATAATTTAAGTATAATGCTTTATGCTCAACTTCATGTACTAACTAATAAAAAAGTGGTAGAGGTTAATACAGGGGAATTAATGTAATTTTCATTTACAAATGATTAGGTATCTCTTTATTAATACAAAAGTATTATTATAGTACAGGTTCCCTAGAACATTTTTTTTATTTCTGTCAAGGTCATTTTTCGTTAGCAGCTTCATTTTGATAAAACAAACAACAATTTTCTCTGCGAAAGTGGTAGCTAACAGAGATAAAAAATAAATAAAACTAGCTAACAGAGATAAATATGATTTAATATTTCGATTTGATGGTCCTAAAATATGGATTGTTCTATTCAAAATGCGTTTCAAAATGAAGCTTGATATTAATCATAGATTTGTTCTACCTGTACTATTATTTTGTAACACAATAATAAAAATTAAAATAATACTTTTTAATTGCATAAACTATATATATATATATATATATATATATATATATATATATATATATATATATATATATATATATATATATCGGGATCCGCAACATCCCTGGTACGTAATATATATGTCGCAGGCGAATTGTATATTTAGCCGTATTACATTACGCCTAGCCGTTTTAAAAAACGGCGCCGTTTTGTAATGCGGCATGTCGACGTTCGGATTGAATGCGGCTACAGACAATGACATAAGAAGTGTCTCTTATGTCATTGGCTAGAGACTAGTCGCCTTTTTGACAGTTTTAGTTTCGTAATTCGTTTCTTAGCACTCGTGGCGCTGCCCGTGTCACAGATTAATATATGAGAAATAATTAATTGCGTAATGCGTATACCATTAAAAATTTGGTTTTGTAAGAAATAAAAGCTAACAAATAATTTTGTCAGCATACAAAGATTTTGTTAGCAATAATTAAAATCGCGTATTCTGTAAATAATCATGACAATGATCAGCAATTTTAACACATAACTGGCAGCGAGTTTTATTATGTATCTGCAAAATAAACAGTCACTCGGCAGAATAATTACTTGGTCGGCAAGATTATACATTCGGTGAGCAGAGAAAACATTTAAGTATTCTATTTCATTTCACTATTAATTTATTTATTTTATTAATTAATAATGACTTAATGACAGAAGGCCTATTTACCACGGATACCGAAGCGGGGGGACGGGGAGGTGCAGCCCCCTCGAAAGGGGGTCTCGGGGGGCGCAGCCACCCGCCAAAACAAAAACAAACACAATCCAGAAAGTCCAAAAGTAGGTTAGGTTAGGTTAGGTTAGAACTTAGACAACAACACAGAGGGAGCCGAGCGAGCGAAGCGAGCGTGCTGCGGGAGCAGCCGGCGACCGTCATAAAACAAAAGGGGGGCTCGCAGCCCCCCACCAAAACAAAAAAAATAATCCAGAATTTTTTGCTTATTCTCTGAGTGCTTACCAAAATTTAATGAAGGCCACTCATTGCAGCATTGTTTTATTTTGCAATCATGGTCACCCTATAAACATGGGCCGCCTTAATGAAGAACGTATCGCAATTACAATCCGGCTAAACTTCGACACGCCGCATTACAAAAGGGCGCTGTTTTTTCAATGATATTCTATGTTACTAACGTAACTAGATTGGAAGTTTACGGTAGCAACGCGTTGCCACTTCGAAGATGCCTGCAGGCATATCTCACATACATAATGACATAACGAATATATGACTTGACATTGTCTTTTGAACAAAAAAGTGGTTACGCATTTATGAGAATCTTTTGTAAGACATTGCTACTCTAGTATTTTAGAAACTCATTGTGTTTTTTAAAACGGCTAGCCGTAATGTAATACGGCTAAATATACAATGTGCCTGCGACATATATATGACATTCTCTTTGGTCAAAGTGGGCATTTCGAGTTTTTATTTTTTATTTTAACGTAACAATATCAAGAAAGCCATGTTTGGAAAGTTTTGGAGAGAGTATTGGAGTAGAGAAAAAAACTTCATAATATTTCATTACAAACAATATTTTTAATTCAAAAATCTTGAAATATAACATTTAATAAAATATAATATTTTGATTGGAAAAGAAATTGTTTATTCAAATAATTAGATAATTTTTTTTTTTAATCATTCGACTAATGTTTAGTGGGCTTAAAAAAGTGGCAAGTGGCAACTGGCAACAGCCAAAGTCTGGAAACAGGCATGAGGCAACTTTACTGTGGCCTGTGACTGTGGCAACTGGAATGGAATTATGGAAAACCGTCATAGGATGACCGTAGTGTAGATTACAAAAATGGATTTATATGTAAAATGTCAGTGATTTCCTTTTAGAAACTACTAAACTTGTGATAAATTAATAAATAATACATTTATTTACCTGCCCCAATAACTTTAGGTAATGGTGGGGACCCACTTATTTGTGCATTTACAGTTATTCGTGTAACACGTATTTTGTGCATAGAGTTCATGCGTTGAATTAGGCCACATAGCGATCTCTCCCTAAAATACCGCTGTTCTGGTTGTCGACGTATCAAGACAAGCTATCGTGAGTGTGTTGATTTTATGATTGTTTTAAAAACTTGATGTTTCTCGTTTCAAACCTTTCGAGTGGTGCGGGATGTGTTCAGGATACAGTAGATAACGTCTATAAATAGTCTAATCGCGAGTCGATAATTCGTGTTTTCGTAAATAGGTCACCTCGCCATTCTTTCGTCAAAGTTGATATCGCGTGAATACGTTGTAATCTGCGATTTGTAGAGATGATTTCTGGAATATTAAAGGTTTCATTATGTTCCTAACACCTGTGTTTTAGTCGGGTGAGGCGGGAAAGTGATGATCGTGGAGTCCGCGATCTAATGTGATGTCATCAAAAGGGGAAACAGAGGCCGATTCTGGCACCGTGTCACCGAATTTACCTGCTGTTAAAAATGAACCGGTGAGTATACCTGTAATAAACTTCATGTTGTGTTAATTTCTTGGATGCAAAAATGTAGCTACATTTAGGTACTTGTACCAAACAGCACTTTACTTTTTTTCTGTAAACAATATAATTTTCTACAATTTTTACTTGGAATAAAAATCTAGGATAAATATTTTATGTCAACCATAACATTTACAAAGAAATATCATGTTTGTGTCTAACCAATCAGCTGTCCTTTTGTTATGATCCAATGTAAAAACATTGTAATAGATTCATGTTATCTATCTTACACAATTATTTTTCTGAGTGTACAGAAATACTTGTAAAGTACAATCATATTTTTGTTTTCATCGAATGTTTAAGGCTACATAAATTATCCAATTTTCATAGTAATTGTCAGTTGTTACCAAACACCAGTGTTTGAGCTCTACAACAGTTATCATTAAAATGTTATCATGTATCTCATAAACAATTGATTACTTAACTTTCAATGCAAATATTGTTTACTAAAATATTATTATTATTATTAATTATACAAAGTCAACATTGTATATTTTGATGCATTTAAGAAATTTTACTATATATCATCTGTCAGGTCAATTCATAAGAATTTAAGTCAAATGCTAAATAACCCAAGAATATAATTTGCAAATTATATCATGAGCACCACAATAAGTACAGTTTGGCATGTTATATATTCATTTTATTCATTCAATTATTACATAACTTTATGTAATATATTATTCATTATTTTCAGGTGCCAGCGGCGAGCAAAGAGACTCCCAAAAGGGGAAGTGGTACATTGTTGAAATGTACCACCTGCAATAGTTTCAGTACGCTCAGTAGCAGAGCACTAACAACTCATATGGCGCAGTGTTCACCGGACAACAACAATGTGGCTGCCACCCAAAACAACACAGATGCGAGACCACACAGAAAACTATTTGAGTGTGATGTCTGCAATATGAAGTTTTCCAATGGTGCTAACATGCGTCGTCACAAAATGCGTCATACAGGTGTCAAACCATACGAGTGCCGGGTTTGCCAGAAAAGATTCTTCAGGAAAGATCACCTAGCTGAGCACTTTACGACACACACCAAAAGCTTGCCATATCATTGCCCTATATGTAATAGAGGATTCCAGAGACAGATTGCCATGCGTGCACATTTCCAGAATGAGCATGTCGGTCAACATGACCTCGTTAAAACTTGCCCGCTTTGTAGCTATCGTGCACAAACTATGAAGAGCCTTCGAGTGCACTTCTTCAACAGGTAAATGAATAATAATTATAATAAATTGATATTCAGTTATTTTGTAAAAGTTATATTACTAAAAAATATTAGTCTTAATTACTGTGGTACCTCTCTAGACTGCAAAACTGTTGTTTTAAGGTGGTTAAGGTGTTGAAGGTTATCAGTTATCACAAAAATACAAACATTCTGTTAGGTGTTATATTAAAAACACTTGCCTATAGAAAAATCATTGTGAAATATAACTATCTTAATAAAAATTAATAATTATTATATAATTTACTAGCTGTTGCCCGCGACCACAATTCACATCCCAAGTATTATTTATTGTACAAAAATATTCAATGTACAGAATTGACTTTCCTACGATTTTATTATACATATATAGATGTTCCGCGCGGCTTTGCTTGCGCAATTTAGGAATTTCATGCAACCATACATTTTTCCGCAAAAAATAGCCTTTGTTCCTTCACATGGTCTATTCTTCATGTTTGCCATATAACATAAAAATTGCTCCAGTAGATAGTAAAGATAATAAGCAATTTCAAATAATTTTCCTCCGTTTTCTCCACATTTTCCTCTATTTCTTTGCTCCTATTAGTCTTAGCGTGATAAAATATAGCCTATAGCCTTCCTCGATAAATGGGCTATCTAACACTGAAATAATTTTTCAAATCGGACCAGTAGTTCCTGAGATTAGCGCGTTCAAATAAGCCCTTTCATATAATTTCCTACGTTTTTTCCACATTTTCCTCTATTTTTTCGCTCCTATTGGACTTAGCGTGGTAAAATGTAGCCCATAGCCTTCCTCGATATATGGGCTAACACGGAAAGAATTTTTCAAATCGGACCAGTAGTTCCTGAGATTAGCGCATTCAAACAAACAAACAAACAAACTCTGCAGAATTATAATTTTAGTATAGATAACCAACAAATTTTAATGTTGTAACATTAATAATAATATTGTAGGTTATGTATAATAAGGGATTAGTAAGCTTTTTATATTTGTTACAGGCATGGTATTGATCTGGATAATCCTGGTCCAGGCAACAACTCTGTTTCCCTCCTCGCTGCCGGCATAGCCAATGCCGCATATGCTGATGGCATGGACCCTAGTGCTATCAGCGCTTTGGGAGCACTAGGTTCTGGCCTGTCTGTGTCTGTGGCAGCTGCATACTCTGACAGCGGCGACAGCAATGGAGAACGATCAGTGGACAACGCTACCCCACCTATGCACTACCTTACCCCACATGTCGAGATATCTATGGCTGACAACAACGAAACATTCTCACCAGGACAAAACAATCACACTGGTAAATAACTTTGTAATGTTGAAGCTGTGCTTTTACTGGTTTTAAAAAAATTTACATCTGTTATGCAGCTTATTTGAGAATTTTCTCATAAAAGCCTACTTACTGTTAATTAAAATGGCTACTAGATCATTTTTATGAAACAAATCTAAATAACAGTAAAAGAAACTTATCAGTACTCACTGATTCAAGTTATGTAGTTTTTTTTTAACTTGGGTAAAAAGTTTGCCAACAAGAACATTGTTCTTTTTCAGAGCCGCAAGTAAACGGCGAGCGCTCTAACTCTCCGCCGTCGGGCGACAGCGCAGTACCAAGCAGTTCTCTGTCCACCGGCTTACCAGCCAACATCACACCTTCTATCACTCTTATACCCATCAAACAGGTATTTTTTTTCATTAATCATTGGAAAAGTAGGACACAGCAACCAATGTGTAAAAACTTTGATTTTTACATGATTAGCATTGTATTCTACAAAAATATATATCTAAATGATAAAAGACTATTCACTTAATATGTGTGTATTTCAAATACAACCCAGTATAACGCCAGCTCATGACGTCATGAGTCGACACCATACTGTTGATTAATTCCGAGATAATATACTGATTACTGGCACTGCATTGACATTTATTATTTACAGTATACTCTGTATACACTATACAGTATACAACTTTGTTATGTCATTATTACAATTACTATGAGACATTCGCCACAGTTGTCTTACCAGTACAATATAGATATTATATTCTATATTATATCCATAGATATGTCAGTCTCATGATGTCATAAGCTCATAAGCAGAGGTCAGTATCAGGCGCGGTCGTAGCCTGAAATTTTGGGGGGGGTCACTCACTAAAATAAATAAATAAAAAATGTTTTATTTCTGAGTAAATTTGAATCAAATTTTTTCAGAATGTCTACCTGATGCCTACCACCGGTTCGGGAACTACCCCGGCGAGAAGAACCGGCGTAAGAAACTCGCACGGGTTCCACTTTTTACCAAAAAAGTGAGAAAAATTATTCTTTTAAAATAAAGTTTACAATTTTGTAACTTAATATTATATACTAGTCACTACACTAATTTTCTTTTTATCTGCGCTCTCGGACGGTTCTGGGTTGACAGCTGTCTAAGGTCGGACGCAGTGGTGGGGATAGCTAGTCTTTTATTATTTGGCAAGATTTTGAGACTTTTCAATTTGACCTTAGATTTTGGGGGGGGGGGGGGTGTCATGTCCCCTGTGAGCGCCCCCCCCCCCCCCCCTTCGGACCGCGCCTGGTCAGTATACTGAGTTTATTGCCGAGCTCAAAATTTTGGGTTACATATGAACATAAGATTTGGAAGATGTGCATATCTAAGCATGTGACATAATATGTATGTGTATGATTTTAACATACGTTATGTATGGCCCTTTTCCTATATTTATTGTGACATAATTTGTGGATGAAGTCAGTAGAGGCTAAATTTGTGAATAAGGGTTAGTGCACAAAAAACACAAATCAATCACAATGTGAGGTGCCAAGCTCTTCGACATAGAATATCAAATATAAAATTAATGTTTAAATATTTTATTTTCATTTCTGTTTCTCTTTACATGAGATTCATTGCCTAAATACAGGTTTGTAACTTGTGTGATGATAGTGTAAATATTATAATGCTAGTACGAGATAATATTATTGTTTAAGTATAGTTCATTGTTTTGTTTTGAAATCCCAACATTTGAATTTTTTATCGCAATTGCCATAATTATAAACCTAGCAATGACGCAATGCGTCGACAAATATTCAGCGTTTTTACTACCAGTTTATCTTTCCATTATTTTCATATTATCCAGCATTTTAGCTTTGTACTGAACGTTTTAACGTTTTATTATAAATGAAGATTAATGAACATATTAGCAATAGATTTGTAAATAATAATCAACCTTATTAACACAGCCCCAGCTATGTTTTGATAAAGAATTTGAAGTTATCATATTATGTGCTTTCTTAGGACAATAGAAATTTGGGAATGTGACCGCGCATGAGTAGAAGCGTCTTTATTTAACGATGTCAAGAATCAAGATACAATCGAATCGTGACATCGAAATTCGGATGTAAATGTTATGTGCAACTTAAAAAAAACAATGTGCTTTAGACTGCACAACTGAAGTAAAACTTCTTGAGCTCCTTCTATATGTATGTATAATAGAGAAGAAGATGTGCACGCGCACCTCTCCGTTCGCCTCGTTCGATCACACTTTGGTAACTTTCTCGTCACGCATTTACCAGCTTACTCCCCAAGTCGAGCATGCGTACAGAATTTTGAGGAAATGTGCGCGCGCACCTCTCCGTTCGCCTCACCCGATCATACTTTTCGTAATGCTCTCATCACGCATTGTCCTGCTTCTCTCCAAGTCGGGCGTGCGTAAAGAAGTTTTACTTCAAAAACAATAAGCGATCCCGAAATTGTTCAGGAACCGAACGCACAAGAGGAGGGCACGGATAGGGAGGAGGGCGACAAGCGCGACGTGAGCTCGAGCCTGTCGTCGCTCATCAAAGTGTCGCCGCTCAAGAGTCTGTTGCGCGAGGACCTGCGTCGGCGCATCTCGGCGCGCGGCCGCAACCGCGGCGCCAATGTAAGTGTTCCGGGGCAGCTGGGCTACTACCCAGGGCGACGGATAAAAAGGGGCCCCGCAGTCTTAGGACTACTAGCGCCCTGGGCAAGATTTCTTCGCGGGTGCTGTAACCGGCACTGTCCGGTGGTCCCTAAAGCCCTCTCTACACTATAAGCGCGATTCGCCCACGACCGACACCCGAACGCACGCCTAATACTTTAGATATTCGTGCACTATTTGGCGTCATTTTCGCGCAATAGTTAGCATAATTATCATGCAATATTTGGCATCGTGTTTGCGCAATATTTGGCATCGTATTTGCGCAATATTTGGTATCGTTTCGCGCAATATTTGACATTAATTTCGCTGGGTCGTGCGCGGTTCGTACGTGAAGTGTGGTGCGGGCTTAAAACCTTATGGGTAGATTAACAAGGAAATAATAGCTTTTGTGGTATTTTAAACAATTAAGATGCCACAAAGGCTATATTTTTCAAATAACAAAAGTCGGGAAAATGCTTTGCTAGGGCTGATTATTATATATGTGGTAGTGCTTCAATTAACAATGCGTATCTTCACTAAGTTCTCTGTATTCAGGCATGTCCATGTAAATATCAACTTATTGTGGCCCAAAATTATTATGCTAGATTCATTGTATAAGTATAGTACAATTAGTACTCATGGAATTTCTTGTAAAACATTACGATTTACGTTACTATGATTTGGTCTAAATTCAAATCCATCATCCAGCTTCCGTAGATCAGAGTACTTAGTCAAAATGCATTTGCTAGTTTCGATGGCGAAGTTAAGGTACCTTTACGAGCAAAGCGGTAAGCGACCGCGACTGACAAAAATTGAAATAAAATGCCACTTTATGAACTAGGCTTATAGGTTTCATTTTCTACCGACATTGGTCCAGCGGGCAACGACCCATGCCGCCGCGTGTGTTGTGTTATGTTAAATCCCATACATTTTTGACATTCGCAACTGGTGAATGCATTATGACCAAACTCAGCTCTAAAATGAACTATTTGGGAAGTTGATTCATATAGGCAGATGGCGGACCTACGTAATTTGGATCTGATCACAAATAACATTGAATTGACGTAATACCAAATGAGTAATGACGTAGGTTCGTCAACTGCCTAGGAATCAACTTCTCTGATAGTATCCATAGGTGTATAAAGTTGTAAATAATAAATTGTGCGTTCCAGGCGCGCGCTTCGCCGTCCGAGGGGGGTGCGATCACGTCTACGGGTGGCGCCGGCGGGAGCGAGCCCCTGCTGTGCACCTTCTGCTGCATCACCTTCCCCGACACGACGCTGTACTTCCTGCACAAGGGCTGCCACTGCGACGCCGACCCGTGGCGCTGCAACATCTGCGGCGAGCAGTGCTGCAACGTGTACGACTTCAACACGCACCTGCTCAGCAAGAGCCACCAATGACTGGCAGCCGGGGGGCCGTTCTAAGCGTAGCGATCGATCGGACGGGTGACACTAAACCGCTCTTTGCTCAGTATCGTTCAGCATGTAAGGTCGTGCTTAAGTGCCGTGTGCACTTTACTGTGCAGTCAAACTGTTACTTGAGTACTACATGCTAAAATTTAAATACCAGCGTACTCTACTAACTAGTATCCACTACAGCATCTCATAACGCTGGCAGCGTATTACCTACGATCGGTATTGAGTAGGAGTATGAGAGTGGTTAATGAGTATGGGCCTAAACTGAGGTATATTTTGCCTCCTGTTCAATACAAGGAGGTATATTCAACTATTCCCGCTCAATACTTTGCCTGCAGCACGTGAATAAAATAAAACATTACGCGGAAAAGTAATTCGTATTGTTTTGCGCAATTCGCGTCCGCCGGCTATTTGCACGAGGAGTGTAGAGCGCGCCTTAGATTTTTTTCACTGAATTATCATGTAAAAAAGTAATAGAACTCTATTTTTATTACAGCAAAACTTCAAGACCCAGCTTGTTGTAGTTTTGCTGTGACGTGACTGGTTGAATCTTGAATATTTTCAAGAGAAAAAATATAAATTTAATTTGACTGTTTAAAATTAAAAAAGTAGGTGATTGTAGATACTGGGAATAATATAAGAAATGCCTCCTTGGTGTCACTCGTCCTGTACTCGACTTACTCGTGTTCGTGCGATACTTTGATCCTGATTACATGGGATGTACGCAATAAATTCTTCTTTGATAGATCAATAATTCTCCGAATCTCGTGTATATCGAGACCGAGGTGATATGAACACGAGTAAATCGCCTAATCGATATTTTAGTATTTGTTGTAAGACATTCCTTTTCTGAGGTTTTCTCACTGGCACGGAAGTGCTCGGATTGCTATTCGCTGAACGCCCCCCGAAGCTATGTTATAAAGTTCAAACGGTTCGGTTATTTAGTGGTAATTTTAGTTAATGAGGGATATTCGTATCGATATTTAGGTTTATTTACTCGAGTGCTGCGAATCGGCCTCGGCGAAAGATTCCAAATTATGCGGCAGATTCGACATTCCAATGTGAAATGTATGCATTCCATATTAAGAGATTTCTAGGTAGAGTAGACTTTGGCGGGGAGGGGTGGTGATCGTTATCTCTATATTTTTATTTATTGATTTTGTCTGTACTTAACCGTACGTTATTGGGAACGATATTTACAAAGTATTTTGGTGCGATAGTTGAATTATACAAATGTTTTATTATATCTTATCGTAGAGAGTGTACAAATTAATATATTTTTACATACGCTGTTAAAGAATACGGAAGGCGAAGCCTCTTTTCGGTTATTATACTTAATTGTGATCGACTAATAGAAATGAATTTTGAATTCTACATTCCACGTTTACAGCATGTAATGCGAGTCCACGACTACTTATGTACAAGTTATTTTTTGTTGTTATTATTTATTTTCTAAATTATGATGTGATGACATTGTGTGGTACTTAAATCGTATCGGGGTGACATGTGTGTGTGGGTGATGTACACATACGCACTTGCTCAATCGCTCCGACCGGCTCAATGTGTTGATAACTCATAGATTAAATTCGCACAAAACAAATCTTATATCCAAAATTACATTCCAAATCGAGGAATTTTATTTACACCTATATTTTTATTCGAAGACGTAGAATCGTTCTGAAAACTTTTAATTGAAGTAGTATGTATATAACTTCAATTTTATAATATTTAAAGGTAGTAATGATGGTCTCTATTTTTTTTATGTGACAAGTCCCAGGACGGTCAGAGTCTAGATATACGTTGTGGCATGGAATATATCAATATGACGCAGTTCTTGTAGGAATGAAGCAGATGTTAAATTTATTGATATTGTTACTTAAATATTTATTATCTTAAAAAGTTACAGATAAGTATAGTATTTATTTTATATTATTAGGAAACATGGAGGAGAAATAATTGTATAAAGATTACATTAGCATTGGGTTTAGTAAATTTTCTGTCCAATCTGTATGCATTTAATACTGTTTTCATGTTATCTAAATTATGATGAGGCGCAGCGGGCAAGCTTGGCATTTTATAAAACTTTCCAAGTACCTACAGGTTCTAAAAATCCCACTTATCCATAATAAAAATGGATTTTGATTTTGTTCGTCTCGCTATTACTCGAGAACAGCTAAACCGATTTGGCTGATTTTAGTCTTAAAACATGGAAGTCCAGGGAAGGTTTGTAAGTGCCTGCCCTACTAGACAAGTGGCAAGCGATCATTGTAAACGCCAACGCTTCGCTAGCGAATACTAATGTCAAATCCCATACATTGTTGGTGTTTACGATAATAATCGCTTGCCACTTGTCTAGGCCCACGGGACATCTCGAGGGTTATAAAAATGTGCATCAATAATGCGGCTCGCCAAATGTGCCGTATCATGTGTGCGTTACTGTCTAAAATATTATTATAATAGCATCATTACAAAATTAGGAAACTGTATTTTTCGAACATATCGTAACACTGTTGTCATTTTAAATAGATGTTATCGCAATAATGCGTTATAAACATTAATAATAAAAACACTATTACATAAGTAATTACTACAATAATTTCTTTGAGCTAACTGAAGGGACAAAATTGAATCTAAACGACTTTCAATGATTGCAGAACAATGCTGGCGTAATTGTGTACCGGTGCGAGTACTTATATGCGGCATTTCGGACATCTGACAGGTTATGCCGATCTGTTACCAGTAACCCACAATAAGGTCAGTTTGCGCCAAAATGGGTTGCTGCTATAAGTTTGTCAAATAGCGTGCCTTCTCTTTCATTCCTGAAAGGTATGAGGGAGATAGCACGACATTTAAAACAGGTCGGAGTAACCGAATCTTTGACCGCTACTTACGGTCGGTTGTGCTCTTGCCTGTTAAGTTTATGGAATCGATTTATGTGGAACTCTAATTGTTTACCAACGAAGTTATATTGTTTTTTTGTTTGAGTTTAGGTTAGTCGGTGCGCGGTAGTCCGTCCGTACCTAGAGGACTTTAGTGAGTTACCTGAAATGAGCGACACAATATATTTGTAGATTTTCTTATTTCGTGTTATTTTATTGTTGGTCTTATAGTCGGTCTGGCTGAGGTTAATCGGAGCGATAAATTGTTTGTCGAACGCAGTGCAAACGGCGATTTGTCGAAGCGATATCGCAGACCGCGATTTTTATTTTGGTGTCTACCGTAGCGCCGTGTGCTAGCAGTAAGGTTAGAGTAATATAAAAGCTATTAATATAATTAATCGGTAACCCCGTTGGGCGCCTTCAAACAATCCGTCCATATCTAACTATAGATATTGCCTTTAATATTTAATAGAGATAATATATTTATAGATTCTAGTAGATAAAGTAAGAAAAGATCTTAAGATTATAATATTTACATATATTTACAGACGTAGACAAATTTTTATTCGATTTGAACTATAAAGATTTAAATATTTACTTAGATATTCGTCCTCAAAACAACGAGAAATTTTAGCAGTCGTCACGTTTATATATCATAGAAAGTTCCCCCACTACGAAACTATGGTCAATTGATAAGACGAGATTATATTGTACACCTTTATTGAATCTATTGTTTTAAATGTGTGAATAAATATGCATAATTTTATTCCTCTGTGGTGCGTTAGTTATGTTGTTATTTTAATTCACTGGAATAATTTTACTGTTTCTTTGGGCTGTTACACCTAGAATACTTAGGCTGATGTGTTCTTGTTTGAGTAATTTGTTAAACTATCCCGGAGACCCTTTTCGGTGTTGTGTGTATTATTATAGTGAATTAAAAACTCCGACAGTAGATGGTTTCGCACCGTCGTTGGCCACCCTCACAGAGTGGCATCCAACATTAGTTTAGCAATCCTCACCTTAATACCAAAACACAGCTTACCAACATTATAATTTTGTTTTAGTTGTTATGTGTGTAATATAAGAGTAGGTAATCGTTGTAATGCAATTATTTGTAACGGTAAACAGGTTCAGATCGTTGATTTTGCTGTTAAATTTATTATGTTATTAGTGTAAGGGTAACATATTTTACTAATGTATAGATGTGAGTGATATAGAAAATATCCTGATTTATATATATCATAGCATATCGTGCCTTAGATACATAGTAATTTCCGTTTAAGAGATTACCGGATGTAACTCCAATATAGGTGTGTGCATTTTAATATATTACAAAACAGTAAAATAATCAGTTTTTAATAAAAATCAAAAGTATTAGAGTATTGAAATAAAATGTTATTTATTTATATTCTTAGAGAAATATTTGCAATATGGCTGTTTACTTGTTTTTATGGTAAAGTTTATTTGCAGTTGAAATAGTAAATCTATAATGTATTTATATATATAAATAAAATATTATGTCTATTTCGTCGCGCTCATGCGATTGTTTTAAATGAAGATTATGGTACTTATTACCGGGTACGTTATTTTATTTATTTTAATATAATAATTTGGTAAAGGGTCTATTAACTAATAATAAATTATGAAACAAAGTACGTGTTTTATTTTCTCCTTTTCTGATTTAATATTTAATCTATAAATCTCATCCTTATGGGGTATATATGGATAAGGTCGGCATGGCGCGGCCATGTGTGCGCCGCAGACTCGATCACACAAAAGTGTGCCATCTGCGATCTTATAAGGGTAAAATAGCCTATAAATAATAAAATATCCCTTGAACCTTGTAATTAGTGATTACAATAATTAATATTATAATGAGTTTTTTGACTGAAGAACTTATCAACCATAGTAGAAATTTGTTTTAAGTAGAATGTTGTAGTTGCAATAAACGTAGTTAATCCACGAACGATAGTACTGATGTCTACGAGATCTCACAGTTTTTAAAACTACTAGTTTATAACTAGTTTGTAACGCCTTGCCTCGACGACGCTGCGAACTGCGAAATACCGGCGGACCGATGTACTGTCTCATCCGCCACACGACAATGCATCTCGGCTCTCGCTCTATTCTTTCGCATTGGTTTCGCAGATATCATAGATTAGTTATTATGTTTTTGTTTATAGTTTATAATACGTTAGAATATTATGTTTAATAATATTATCACTTGGTATAATAATAATCAATCTATCTTATCTTATAGAACTCCTACTGCATTTCTAATATATGTGACAAGTTGACAACAGAAGGCGCTCTAAAATAAAGGAGTTCAAGTGTACCGTGTTGGCTTTTAATCCATCCATACTCTATTAATATAAATGCGAAAGTATCTCTGTCTGACTGTCTGTCTGTCTGTCTCGCTTTCACGCCAAAACTACTTAACCGATTGCAATGAAATTTTGTACACAGTTATTCTAGAGTTTGAGAAAGGACATAGGCTACATTTTGATGTGGCCTGTGGGATATATATCTTATTTCTTATTATGTATATCTTATTTCCATGAAAATATCAATGAAAATTAATTCGCATTGCGCGTGGCCAGCGCTCATCCCGGGGGTCCTGGGTTCGAGTCCCGCAGGCGGAACAAAAAGTTTTCAATGTTCCTGGGTCTTAGATGTGTAATAAAATAATATTTCAAAAATCTTAAATATATTTTATGTATAATATTATAAAAAATCCAGAAATATATCGATGCAATGAACATAGATTATAAGTCTATGATCTCGATGGCCGGCCGCTCTGGCCGCTAGTGCGCGCCCGGCCCGGCCTGTATTACTTGATGTCGTCGTACGTGGGAGAACCATGCTTCGGCACGAATGGGCCGGCTCGACCGGAGAAATACCACGTCCTCACAGAAAACCGGTGTGAAACAGCGCTTGCGCTGTGTTTCGCCGAGTGAGTGAGTTTACCGGAGGCCCAATCCCCTACCCTATTCCCTTCCATACCCTCCCCTATTCCCTTCCCTTCCCTACCCTCCCCTATTACCCTATTCCCTATTAAAAGGCCGGCAACGCACCTGCAGCTCTCTGATGCTGAGAGTGTCCATGGGTGACGGAAGTTGCTTTCCATCAGGTGACCCGTTTGCTCGTTTGCCCCCTTATATCATTAAAAAAAATGTACCGTGCGCATACGGTACGGTTCACGGTTGTCGCCATGTCGGTACTCGGTACATAAAGATAGGTCCCCTACGATACCCCCTAACAAAAAAAAAATACCCAGATAAATATATAAAAAAAAAACGTTTTATTTCGGTATAAACTAACGAAGGGATATTATTTTTAAGCTATGATCACGGAGGCTATTCAGTATAGGTATAAGCTCCGAGTAGCGATTCAGATAATACTATAGTCCGTCAAGAAAGTGAAGAAATTAAAAAGTGGCAACATCGTAGCGTCATCCCTTTTTTCTGAGCAAAGGACTCGTTTCCAGCTCCCAATAAATAAATAAAAAATCCCTTTTTCTGATTTGTTGATTTGAAAGGGATGACACTACGATGTTGCCACTTTTTTATTTCTTCACTTTCTTGACAGACTATACGACCGTGTATCTTAGGTCTAAGTTTAATACTTGACATTTGACAGCCGCATAAAGCAGAAAATGACGTTCTCGCAATGAATAAGGAAACGTCAATGCGTTCTCACCATGTTCTCACTTCTAGGCTCTAGGCTCTAGCACCGAAAAAAAAAGTGTCAAACTTCAAAGTTTTGTTGACTTGGTTTTGCGAAAAAACTTTCTACATTCTTTAAACTTTTTATTTTATTATTTAAAACCTAACCATTTATTAAAATAAGACAAACAAGTGATTCTGTATCTGAAATCTGAATTATAAACGAACTGTAATGGGTAAAACAAACCAAGTTGATGGTGACAATAATCCAACTTCAGATTCTGATCCTGCGAAACTGCTCGAGGCGGCTTTGCTGCAGATGGATGGAATTATTGCCGGTAAGTGAAAAGTTTAATACTCTTTCCAGTTATAGATAGTCAAAGTAATAATGCAAAATTACTTTACTTTTACTTTGCAACTTACACTACCATCTTTTCTGAACTGCAACACCAACTTATTAATCTGTTATATTTTTTTGATTTTGCTTTATTATATTCTGATTGGTTATTAAATTGTTTTTTAACCATCTGGTAAACTTGCATAGGTAAATTTTTGTATGATATTGCTAAACTTAATTAATTAAACATAATATTATATTACATTGCATCAGAGCTCTGAGGAATATATAAGGGGTAAGCTAACACATACCAGGTAGTTCTGTCATATTGAATGTGGCCCCAACACTCCTAACATTCCTGCTCCTTGCAACTTTTATTAACCCTAAAATATTATAATTCATTCTAGTAAACACAAAAAATATTGTATTGTTATATTCCTACAGTGTTATGACTCATAAAATTATAATAATATATAATACTAGATGTTCCATGCGGCTTCGCCCGCATAAACGCACAAATTAGATATTTCACAGACAAATTAGTTCACAAAAATAGCCTATGATCCTTCATGTGATCTACTTCTTATCTGTGCCAAATAACAGAAAAATTGCTCTAGTTGTTCGTGAGATAAGCCCTTTCTAATTTTATTTTTAATTTTCCCCGTTTTTTCCACATTTTCCTATATTTCTTCGCTCCTATTAGTCTTAGCGTGATAAAATATAGCCTATGTCCTTCTTCGATAAATGGGCTATCTAACACTGAAAGAATTTTTCAAATCGGACCAGTAGTTCCTGAGATCAGCGCGTTCAAATAAGCCCTCTCAAATGATTTCCCCCCGTTTTTTCCACATTTTCCTCTATTTCTTCGCTCCTATTAGTTTTAGCGTGATAACATATAGCCTATAGCCTTCCTCAATAACTGGGCTATCTAACAATGAAAGAATTTTTTGAATCGGACCAATAGTTCCTGAGATTAGTGCGTTCAAACAAATAAACAAATTCTTCCGCTTTATAATATTAAGTATAGATAATATCTATGGACGCTTCACACCACGTCAGTCTGGCACCATGCTAAGTACCTAAAGGACTTGTGCTACGGGTACCAGACAACGGAAATAATATATTTTGATACTTTTGATCCAGGAACTTCGAAAACTTTTTGTTCCGTCATTCGAACCCGCGACCCCCGGCTTGAGCTACTAACAGCCCACCAACTGAGTCACAGAGGTCGTCAAATTAAACATAACTTAAAAATGCCAATAAAACTTAAAACTTAGACAATATATTTATGGTTTTTACATTTCTGAAGTTTTTGTTTGGTTTAAACTTTAAATTATTATGTTAGGTCATTTATGGTGAGTGTGTAACCTTAATACTGAAACTCAGTCAACTTGTTAAATTCTGCAAGAAATCTGTAATGTACTATTTGATGTTATCTGATACTAGTTTTGTCTGTCTGGTTTTTAGGGTACCATGCCCAAAGGTTAAAAACAGGACCCTATTACTAAGACTTCACTGTCTGTCTGCCTATATGCCTATATGTCTCCAGGCTGTATCCCAAGAACTGCAATAGTTAGAGGGCTGATATTTTTGCTTATTTTTTCTTAAATTGTCCGGAACCCTTTGTGCAGGAGTCTGACTCACACTCTGCCAATTTTATTTACTTATGTTATCAGGATTGAAGATTACAGGGATTTAAATGGGTGGAAACATTATGTAGAATGAATTTGCTGATCTATTTTGATTTTTGATAAACAGAAGATATTATACTGAGTTTGCCCTAGTATACATCAGAGCCCAGAGGGAACAGTATCATATTATGAAATATCGAAAGACATCATGTTATAAAAATATTAAACAAAGATTTATATCAAAGAAATATTGGTAGTGTGCTTCCACCCTAATATCTAGGAAAAATCAACTTCAAACAAAATGTATTGTAACAAAATAATATTCGAATCTCGTGTGCTCCCACCCTTATATTTAGTGTCCGACCGAAACTGGTTTTTCAGCCGAAACCGAAACCGAAACCGAACTTTCGGCCTTACTCTAAGTTTCGGCCGAAACCGAAACCGAAACTTAGTAAAATATTTAAAATTACGATTATTTATTGGAAATTATTGATTTTTCACATAAATGACAAATTTTTAAACTAAAGAAAAAGTACCGCATTGAATTTTTTACTTTTTGCGATATTTCTTAAAATAAATATTATTATCTACTTAATCTTAGACTCTAATAATATGTTCCCTAGAATTTTTTTTGTACTATATTCCAAGTAGGTGCGATTTCACCAAAGAAATTGAACGCGCTTAGCGCACACTAAACCGGTTCTAAACGTATAAACGTATTTTTATACGTGGGAAAGCTATGCTTCGGCACGAATGGGCCGGCTCGCCGGAGAAATGCCACGTTCTCACAGAAAACCGGCGTGAAACAGCGCTTGCGCTGTGTTTCGCCGAGTGAGTGAGTTTACCGGTGGCCCAATTCCCTTCCCTATCCTCCCCTATTCCCTTCCCTTTCCATCCCTACCCTCCACTGTTACCCTATTCCCTCTTAAAAGGCCGGCAACGCACCTGCAGCTCTTCTGATGCTGCGAGTGTCCATGGGCGACGGAAGTTGCTTTCCATCAGGTGACCCGTTTGCCCCCCCCCCCCCCCCCCCCCCCCGTCTTTCATATATAAAAAAAAACACGTTTGTAACACTCAATTGCATTTCACCAACATAACCTAAACTCGTTCACAGCAAATCCGATTTTTATCTTCTGAACGCCCAAAATTTGAGTTTTAACTTCATAAAACACACTTAAGTCCTGTCAGTGTAGTGTCATGACAGATCGAAAAACATAGACGAAAATTGGGGAATTTATTTATCGCTTTTGCTATTTTGGTAATAAAACAACGTGACAAGGTTCTAATATGATAATAACATATAAAATTTATCGTGTGACGTAACGTAAATGTTTTTTCGCGTAACTTTTAATCGCGATTAATAAATCTATTATTAATCGCGATTAAAAGAAGAATGTGAAATCTATTTGAAACAAAACGAGATTTACGTCGCCATATAATCGCGTTCATTGTTCAATGAGAACTCACGTTTAATAAAACGAAGTTTTAAAAGTGATTGGTGAAATTCCCCTAAATGTATAACAACAAAGGATTACCCTAAAAAAACAAGGGCAGAAATTATTTCAAGTCATTTTATTTAGGTGCAATTACACCTAAGAAATAGGACGCGCTTAGTGTACACTAAATCGGTTATAAACGTATTTAATCGCGTTTATAGCACCAAACTGCATTTCACCAACAACGTTCACCGCAAATCCGAGTTTTATCTTCAGAATGTCCAATGTTGTACTGTAGTTAAACTTCATAAAAGCCGTTGAAGTGCTATTAAGGTGTAGTGTGGTGGCGAATCGAAAATCATAGACGAAAAAAATGTCAAGATGACAGTTTTGATAGATGTGATTGGGTAGCTTATGTATCGTTTCTTGCTTTTCTGATGATAAACTCCTGTCTCCAAAATGATACAACCATGTAAAATCATCACGTGACATCACATAACCTTTGATTTATTAATCGCGATTAAGATTATGAAATCCATTTGAAACAAAACGAGATTTATATCCCCTTAGCTACGCGTTTAATGAGAACTAAGATTATAAAACAAAGTTGTGTGATTGGTGAAATCCTCCCTTAGACATTAACGACGTACTAATGAAAACAAAATCAATTGCAGTATATTATTTTTATGGGAAACATGGACACGACCGCGGTCGAAGTTCAAAATGAAATTACTAAGCAAACTTGCAGTAGGCGTCACTAAATCTCGCAAGATATATCCTAATATATCCTACAATCTCACAGTCAAACAAAGTTCTTAAGTAAATAAAGTTCAACAAGCAAGCACGAGTTATCTGAGAAGTTTATCGAACGACGCATGAGTTTCGGCGGGGCCGAAAGTTTCGGCTATATTTTGGTCGAAACCGAAACTATGGCCGAAACTAGATTTTTTGGCCGAAACTGGCCGAAACCGAAACCGAAACCGAAAGTTCGGTCGGTCACTACTTATATTATAGAGGGTGCAAACTGTTGAACAGAGGGTGGCGGCGCCAGTCGGCCGCTGCCTCGCGTACGTTCGCACGTCGCGTCCCGACGTCACGCGCCAACACACGACAACACGCTATCCGACCCCTCAACACGCGCGCCCTTCCGCGTTTTTGCAACACGTGTTTTGAGTTTTCCAATTTTAAAAATCGTGTCGCGTGAATTACGTGTGATTCGTGTTTCTCAGTTTTTTATTCGTACTAGTTTCAAGGTTTTATTGTATTTTTAAACATATTATATCTTCACACGAGCAATTCTTGTATATATATGTAATTAAAATCTCGGAATCGGCTCCAACGATTTTCATGAAATATAGTATATAGGGGGTTTCGGGGGCGATAAATCGATCTAGCTAGGAATCATTTTTAGAAAAAGTCATTTTCATCGAATACCGAGCAAAGCTCGGTCACAATAGACTTCTTCTTTGCAGTCGAAAACTATACCAGTAGTTCGACTGCAAAAAAACGGACAGGTTTCAATATCTGTCAAATTCGTCGGGTTTCACTAGGATTATGAATGGATTGTGCCTCGCGCTGGCTGATATAATTTATTTTTAAATATTTAAAATAAAGATTTTAAAATTGGCTTCTGACAATTTTAATCGCATGTGCCAAAACACAAACAACAATCCGACCAAAGAGGAACACGTCCATCGAATATGTCATAGTTTTAAATTCGTAGGTAACAAGTTAACAACCCTAGCGACGATTTCGCCATAATACGTCAAATTTAAAAATTTCAACATCAGTTCTAAGTCGGCATACTCTATCATTCTATCTACTCTGGCTCGGTCAAATAGCTAGCTAGTATTATCTGGTGCACAACCTTGATTTGAACTATATGACGTGTCCCGATAATTTTTTCTGTTTTCTCTGAGACTATCACTAATGCTATTACAATGCAAAATTACGCAAACAATTGATAACAATTAATAATTGTTTAACAATTAACATACATCGGAGTATGTGCTAGCAATATCATAGGCATAGTCTAGTCCAGGGGTCACCAATTAGTTTCGCTCGGGGTCCGTTTTAAGAAACAAAATACCTTCGCGGTCCACACATTAAAAAACAAATTAAACAAAATATGTACTTATTTTACGAAAATTACAAAGTAATTTTCGTAAAATAAAATAATTTGTTTGTATCAATGAGAAAAGTAACAACTTTTGTTGCTACATGTTCATTGACCGAAATTAATTTTTAACGAAATTCATCTTCGAACATGCTTGGTCCGCACACAATGTTAATGGGTCGGCGGCGGTCCGGATGCGGACCGCGGTCCGCCATTTGATGACCCTTGGTCTAGTCCATTATTAGATGTAGCTAAATTCGAATCTGAGGTTTTAATAAAAGAAAAAAATATCTTACTAAATTAAAATACTTATTAAAAATATTTAATGGTCACTTGACACAAATATTTCAAAAATATTTTTATCCCACCAAAACATTAAATGTAAGAAGGAGCCAAGCAAAATATTGCATAGCCATGCAATATATCTATCGTAAAAAGTTTTCAGATCACATTCAAGCCAAGCCTTCAACTTATTTTGTAATTTAAATCAACATTCAGTGAATTTATCAATAGTATTCTTTATTTTATAATTATTATAGTGGCTCGGCAATGAGCACAAGAAAAACAAATATAAAACTTCACATTTGGGGTAGTTCATACTTACACAAACGGCAAGCGTAAAGTGTTTTTAGTATGTAACGACGCATATGGACGATGGTACCCAATAAATCCAATCAGTCGCTGATTATTTCTCTAGTGCTCATTGCCAAGCCACTATAATAATTATAAAATAAAGAAAACTATTGATTAATTCACTGAATGTTGATTTAAATTACAAAATAAGTTGAAGGCTTGGCTTGAATGTGATCTGAAAACTTTTTACGATAGATATATTGCATGGCCATGCAATATTTTGCTTGGCTCCTTTTTACATTTAATGTTTTGGTGGGATTTCATTTCTTTTTTTAAGGTTTCTTTTCTTTTCAGGTCACGTTAAAACTTTTCTGTACTTAGCTTAGCACCCATTCTCTATCTCTAGGTATATATTATAGGTCGTAAAATTAATTGATAATAACAGGTAGGTACTTCAACAAAGTACAAATTCTATGAAGATAGCCCAGCAACTTTTGAACTTTCAGGAGGTTATTCGTGCACCGATGTTACTTTCGATTGAGTATTACGACCTATTCCGGATTTTTTTAACCATAATAATTATACTCCGCAAACAAGCGATACCGCGATATAAAGGGAGTGCTACACCATCTATCGAGTGAGTATGGACTATGGAGTGTACATCGTAATTCGCAGTTCTGATTTCATTTATATTTTAATCGAATTTAATTATCATAGTTTCATTGTTAACTTTGTTAACACTACTTTTCCTTTTGTACGTAAAATAATTATTATGAAGTCCAAACTCATTTTAAATGTTCTTGGAAAGCCACAAACATAAAAATCTTTTATTTAATAAAGTTATATTATACTTTTCAGTTTTTAGGTTTCCTTGCCCAAAGGATGAAAACGGGAGTCTATTCCTAATGAGTCTAGACTTCGCTGTCTGTTTGTCGTCCGTCCGTGTGTCACGAGGCTAGATCTCGAGAACCGCAATAGCTAGATATTTTAATTTTTTACAAATGATGTACTTTTGTTGTCGTTATAAAAGCTAGTAGTCCAACTAAAATAAAATAAATGATTAATGGGGGGTCTCATACAACAAACACGTTTTTTTTGCCCTTTCTTTGCTCTATATATTTCAGAAAATACTTGATTGTATTTCAACTTTAATAATAAGTAATAAAAAGTACATAAACTTGTGATTTAAGGGGGGCTCCCATACAAATTTACGGTACGGAACCCTATGTACGCCAGTCCGACTCGCACTAGGCCAGTTTCATAATTTTTCCTTTCATTGTGGATAACGACCTACCTTGTTGCCAAATTTCAAGGTTCTAAGTCTGCTAGAAGTACTTTAGAATTTTGATGATCTGTCAGTCAGTGAGTGACAAAATTCCCTTCCCATCCCTACCCTATTCCCTCTTAAAAGGCCGGCAACGCACCTGCAGCTCTTCTGATGCTGCGAGTGTCCATGGGCGACGGAAGTTGCTTTCCATCAGGTGACCCGTTTGCTCGTTTGCCCCCTTCTTTTTTCACACTTTCAACACTGTTTCACGAGTGTGGGTTCCGTACATTGTTATTTGTTAATAACTCACAAATACCTAATGACTCCTAACTTTACCCCCATGATATAATATCTTTCAAGATTTCATGATAAAGATTTCACTGAAAACGTAATTCTTTTTGCACTTGTTTAAAAGTTTTAGGTCTTTTAGGTTCAGCGGGGAGTATTCTATTCTGATTCTCTTGTGAAATTTTTCGCTTTTTTGCCCAAAAAATACCTTATACGAGGGCTGCTATTTATGTATCCGGAACTGGCCACTTACAAGAACAATATTTAAAAAGTAATTACAACATTTGAAAATAGAACTCTTTGGTTGAAGAATACATTTTGTTTCATGTGACTGTCAATTATTTTTCCATTGTGGCGTCATTTTGAAAATTGCGTGTCTTCATTTGCCATGGATTTAACGCGTGAACATTTTCGTGCAATGATTTACTATGATTTTCGGCGTGGGCTAAATCAACAACAGTGCTTTATTCAACTCACCGCAACTTTTGGAGATGAAGCACCATCAAAAACCACTGTTTATCACTGGTACAGTGAGTTTAATCGTGGGCGGTCTATGCTCACGGATGAAAATAAAGAAGGTCGCCCAAAAACAGCTGTTGTCCCACAAAATATAGATGCTGTGCGGGAACTTATAATGCGTGATCGTCATGTTACATATCGCGAGATAGAGGCGTCCTTAGGCATAAGTATGACGAGCATACATAAGATATTACACGAACATTTGGCTGTAAAAAAAATATGTTCGCGTTGGATTCCGCACAACTTGACAATCGATCAAAAATGGGCTCGTGTCGATTGGTGCAAAAAAATGATAAAAAAATACAACCGTGGTACGTCAAAAGCCGTTTATAATATCTACACAGGTGATGAATCTTGGATCTATGCATATGACCCCGAAACTAAACAACAGTCAACGGTGTGGGTGTTCCAAGATGAGCCGAAACCAACAAAAGTTACTCGTGCAAAAAGTACTTTGAAGCAAATGGTCGCCTGTTTTTTTGGAATTAATGGACATGTGGCTACAGTGCCATTAGAGAATCGTAAAACGGTTAATTCTGAATGGTATATGACCATTTGTTTACCAGAAGTCTTTGAAGAAATAAGAAAGGACAACCGACAACGCAGAATCATATTACATCACGACAATGCTAGCTGTCACACCTCAGCTGAAACAACTCAGTTTTTGGAGGGTCAAAAGATCGAAATGACTGGTCATCCGCCGTACAGCCCTGATTTGGCACCTAACGATTTCTTTTTATTTCCATACGCGAAGAACAAATTACGTGGTCAACGTTTTTCGAGCCGCGAAGAGGCTGTTGATGCGTTCAAAATGCACGTTTTGGAGATACCTCAATCAGAATGGAAAAAGTGCTATGAAAATTGGTTCCAGCGTATGCAAAAGTGTGTCGATCATCGCGGCGAATATTTTGAAAAGCAATAAAACCATATTAAATGATATATGTTTGTTTCTTTTTTTAATTCCGGATACATAAATAGCAGCCCTCGTATGTATGTATTTATTGTAGCTTTAGCGCGTGCTCTAATTTTAACTATCTCTGATATATTCAAATAACGCGGTTTGGCCATTGACAGATAGAAAAACCACAATAGACATAACTACCAGTAGTTCGACTCCAAAGAAACGGACAGGTTTTAATATCTGTCAAATTCGTCGGGTTTCACTAGGAATTAGGATTATGAACGGAATGTGCCTCGCGCTGGCTGATATAATTTATTTTAAAATATTTAAAGTAAAGATTTCAAAATTGGATTCTGACAATTTAATCGCATGTGCCAAAACACAAACAACAATGCGACCAAAGAGGAACACGTCCAGCGAATATGTCATAGTTTTAAATTCGTAGGTAACAAGTTAACAACCCTAGCGACGATTTTCGCCATAATACGTCAAATTAAAAAATTTCAACATCAGTTCTACGTCGGCATACTCTATCATTCTGTCTACTCTGGAAAAACGGACCACAGTCCACAAGGTGACATAATAAAGGTTGCGTTTTAACTTTTTAATGATTTAATCCTTTTAAAGTCCGAACTGACCCCTAATAAAAATTAATAATTGTACGATAGTATTTTTTGTATGATACACATGACACTTCACTTATTTTTAAAGTGAAGCGACAACAGTCGAACTACGACGAGGTAAACAGTGCTCTCTCAAAAATAGTACATTGGTTTAATGTTAATAACTTACTTTTAAATTCTAGTAAAACTAAATGTATAAAGTTTACTTTGCCCAATGTTAGGCAAGTCCAAACCAATGTGCTATTAAATGATGAGAAGATGAATTTGGTAGATAACACTGTATTCCTAGGTATTACACTTGATAGTAAATTACAGTGGGGTCCTCACATTGCTAATCTAGCAGGTAGGCTCAGTTCTGCAGCATATGCAGTCAGAAAAATTAGAGAAATTTCTGACGAAGACACGGCACGATTAGTATATTTTAGTTATTTTCATAGTAGGATGTCATATGGAATCCTTTTATGGGGAAACGCTGCCGACATTAATACAATATTTGTGCTGCAGAAGCGAGCCATACGTTCTATTTATAAAATGTCTGCTTTAGAATCTCTGAGAGATAAATTTAAAGAAATTGGTATTCTAACTGTTGCTTCTCAATACATTTTGGATAATGTAATATATGTTAGAAAAAATATAAATAAATTTAAAGTTAAAAGTGACATCCACTGTAGAAATACTAGAAATAAGCACAAGCTGGACATGCCAGTGATCAGACTTAGTAAAGTCAGTAAATCTTTTAAAGGTCAATGTATACGCCTTTACAATAAAATCCCAGAAAACGTTCAAAATCTTTCCATTAATAAATTTAAAAAAGTAGTCAAAGAGCGTTTGTGTGCCAAAGCTTATTATAAGGTCAATGATTTCATAGAAGATGGCACATCTTGGGAGTAGGATGGCTTCTTGCTTGGCTACTTCTACATTATTATATTATGACTTACAATTATGTATGTTGACATTGTATATAATATTAAGTTACAAAATTGTAAACTTTATTTTAAAAGAATAATTTTTCTCTCACTTTTTTGGTAAAAAGTGGAACCCGTGCGAGTTTCTTACGCCGGTTCTTCTCGCCGGGGTAGTTCCCGAACCGGTGGTAGGCATCAGGTAGACATTCTGAAAAAATTTGATTCAAATTTACTCAGAAATAAAACATTTTTTATTTATTTTTATTTATTTGTATCACATATAGTTACTAATTACTATGTATAATTATGTAGTATACTGTTCTGAGGTAGTATACGTACGACGGCTCATGACACCCACATCTCCGTTGCGCCGAAACTCGTTGATCACGTGGGAACCGTACATTTTTCTGGGACAAGATGTCCTTTCCCGGGACTCAAAGCCTTTCTATGCCAAATTCCAGCAAAATCGGTTCAGCGGTTTGGGCGTGAAGAGGTAACAGACAGACAGACACACTTTCGCAAGTAAGTAAGTGATTATGGATTTGTTTTGCGAAATACTATAGCTGTTTGTTCCGATTCCATATCCGTCTCACGTATTTTCGTCAGGAAAATAACTTATAAAATGTTTGTTGTAATTTTCCTGACGCGCTACGCTAGCGGATTTAGGAAGCGTCTAAGGGGCTTCCTTTCAAAACCATACAAGGCAGACAGATCTCTTGATGGTATGCATATTATTATTATTTGTAAAAAGACTGAACCATATCATATTTGCACAGAAAATATATTATTATTATCAAGTCCTAACAACATCCTGTATAAATGTTCACGTTACAACAAAACGCATTTGCGTCGTCCTCATCTATTGGTGTCGAACGATCTTTAAATTATGCAGGGCCTGTACCCTTTCATTAAAATGTCATAAAAACAATACTTTATATAAAAAGTTGCGTTCAACTGTAAACGAGTTCAAGTCTAACATTTATAGGACTTCGTATTTTATTTTCCACGGCGAGCGGCGCGGCTTGGTGAACTTTTTTAATTGTGACGGGCTCAGGTGGCTGCTGCCTCCGGGGGCGTTTTTTATACGGGTAATTTAGTGCTAGCTTAATGAACTGACTGTTATGAGTTCTATCATTTTTCGATTCGCCATTGAATCTGGAAGTCGGTTGAAAACAGAAGCGATGAACACTTGACGAAAAGATCAGTTCCCTGAATATATTTTCGATTCATGTGTGTTTTGCGTTTTGATTGGTCAATACTGCAAATATCAATAGCTTATATCTTGCTGTTTTATAGATTCCGGCCTCTGGATGTAAGCAGTATCATTGTTAAATTAAAATATCAGATTCGGAGTCAACCGTATTTTTTTCCTTTTACAATATTATAATTTCTTGTTAAAAAGTCTAAAAAGGTCAATTCGTCCAATAGCTTACCAGAAGTTGAAAAAAGTGCTGAAAGTTTTGTGCGAAAACAATCGGTGTTATTGTTTGAGCCTTTAGAGAGACTCGCATTCATCAAAGTACATCTACATCGAACGAGCTACGTACATTGTTGTGTGTAGATTATCCGCGTGTAGTATCCTTGCCAAATTGCTGTAATATTTTCAGTTTTTTGCTGCAGCTAGCGATATTAAAAGCATTTTTAGGGCACTGAGTTTTTATGTTTTGAATTCGTTGTATTATTGGGAATAATAAAAATGTAATAATATGGTAGATTGAAATCTTTTAACAATAAGCAGCTTGAATCTACAAAACTGCTCGGAAAAGTCTTTTACTTCTCGAAACCTCCGTTATCGAGTTAGTCTGAACTCGGAAGATTGGACATCTCCCATAAATTTTTTAACAATAGGCGGTAACTACTTATTATTCACGTAAAAAACAATTCCGAAAATTACATGTTCACAACAATTTATGACTACACTGGGCTTAGTCTGTCCTGCAGGGCTAATCACGGCCAGTACTTGATGTTACATAACAGTAGTATTTCAGCTAAGGGCCCATTCGCATATAGGCGACGCCTTGATCATTTGGCTGTAGCGATATCGATTTTTCCCAGCAATGACTAAAGCTATGAAATTAAAAGTTCATTGTCAGTATTCATCATGTCTTTGTCTTTGAATTACCCATAGCATAACACGATTGGTCAACTTTTATAACACAGAATAATCAATCAAAAAGACCTCTGTAAAAAGGGATTCCTATTTTGCTAACAGAGGAGAGTGATTTAGGCTTCCAAAATTTGTACATAGATTGGTTCAAGCATACACTTTAATTTGCCCATAGCTTATATGAAATGTATTTATGGTTTTTAAATTACGCCTAAAAAACCATTTTGTCGCTTACGCCCTTTCCATTTTTTGCTGTTCCATTGCTTGTTTTCTATGAGAGGCCGGGCCGGCAAACAAGCAATATCTAAAACGTATCCAACACGGTTTTTTACTTTAACGCGGCGTCATCTCTCGGGGGGCATAACATTTTAAAGGTGTTCACAAAACCACATATAAGGGGTTCACAATTTTGTGTGACGTAATATGTGGATGGCTCCCAAGTAACGGATCGTTAATTGTATATTCGAAGCAAATACAGTCGGGCGGTCGTTAAGACAATTCCATGAATCCTAGAACAACAGTCGACGCTATTACGCGATATAAATGGAGGCTTCACAGTGATAACAAGAATTCAGAACGCAGCACAAACCAAAATCCGCTTTTAATATAACTGAGGTAACCGAGTTACAAGGGGTTCACGATCCCCGTTCAACTCAATGGAAAATATTACTGTATATTTGGTATGATTTATATACTCCGTTCGAGGTGATTTAGCACAAATTGTTACATATATTTTACAAAAAATACATTACTAATTGAAAATATGTGTTACGTTTTTTTTAGTCTTCTGTACAAGTAATATCGAGGAAAGATTTGTTTGTGAACTTTGCACCTAACAGGCTCCGTAACCATTGGATCGTTTTTGATGAAATTTTGTACAGATCTATTGTGTATTACTAGAAAGATAACAGACAGCTAGCAATACTCTTTCAGCGCTGCTACTTTCACAGCGAACCCATTTTTCACATTCACAAACTGAAGTATCATCACTTAGTTTTGTTACACCTTGTAAAAGTTACTTCTAAATGTCATTTTCGATTGGCGCATGGCCATGGCGGGCGTCAGGCTCGATGAAATTGTAATGCATCATTACAATTCAGCGACAATGCCGTCATGAAGTAGGCTCTATGCGAAGGTCTACAGCCTATACCGTATAGTATCTGTCTGCGTCTAGGCTTCAAAAGCGATAGGACAATGAACCCGTTTGTTACTTATCCGTGGCAGTGAATGATGCCATAATCCTCAGGATTGCAGTCAGCGAGATTGTTGTCAGTTGTCACATACGAAGGGAGGTTGGGTCCCATTATTTCCATATTATATCACTAAGAATCGTGTCCAATAAATTGTTTTTAAATTATTATTTACACTCCTATACTTAAACCTGAAAAAATATCCTAGTATAGTCGTTTTATAGGACTCTAATATTCATCAAAATCGGTTTAGTGGTTCGTCAAGAGGTAGGACAGACTTAGTTAAGTAGTATGGATTATGGATATAAACTTGTTGATGTGGTGAGGAAGTCACAAACTTCAATAAGCATAAGCCATCCTCAATAGCAGGGTTAAAATTTCCAGGTGACAGCGAACCCCTAACTAACTAATGAATGAACCCCACCCCCATGAAAATAATAAAATTTACTGTTGAAGAAAATAAAGTTTTTATTCGATTAAAAGGTAACACATGAAGTGCCAAAAGAGTGCCGCGCGTGCCTGCTAGTTATCAAGCCACCATTACGTACCCCACTTTGAGAAACCCTGCTCAATAGTATTCGAAGTCCAGACTAAGGCCGTTTGTCCACCGCCGCCGCGCCGTCACCGGGACGTCACCGATAAAAATGCTAGTATAATGCCACTTTATGACCTAAACTAGTGGTAATCAACCTTGTTATTACGCGCCACAAACACGTTTTGGTCTTGGTGTCACGGGCCGCACCCAAACCTTTTAAGGGTTAAAAAATGACGTTCCATATTATGTATGTATATTGGTCTGGCGACCCATCCTATCGCTGCTTGTAGTGGCGTAGAGCAAAAAAAAACCTATAGCCTAGGTCAGCTATACTCAACCTGGGACCCGCCGCCCGCTTGTGGCCCGCGTTAAGTTGAACCATTTTGAAATTAACGCCTACTGGCAAAATAATGCAAAATCGTCGTGAAAGTCGTGAATTTTTTTCTACTTTTAAGAGGAACGTTATTTTTTTAAACCTTAAAAGTTTTGGGTGCGGCCCGCAACATCAAAACCAAAACGTGATTGTGGCCCGTAATAATAAGGTTGAGTACCACTGGCCTCAGTAGTAAAGTGGCATTTTATTTGAAATTTTGTCGGTGACGTCCCGGTGTCGGCGGCGGTGGACAAGCGCCCTAAGATATTGGCATAGCATTGTTCGTGCATAGATCAATACTGGCTTATTCCGTCTCGGCTGTTGAGGAAATTATCGGGAACTTTGAAACTCAAACAACCCGAAGTGTCGTGGACTCATAGTTCAGTTTCAGTAGCATTTGCATCGAAAGTTTGTCTAGTGCTAAGATTAAGAAATTTAAAAAAACCCCCGCCAAGCAACTTTAAAAAGTAAAGAAATAGATAATAATATATTTTACTGACTTTAAGTTTAAATAATTCCTAAGTGTAAAGTGATATTTTAGTCCATAATTTTTGGCACACAAAAACACCCAAACACACAGCAATAATATCTATTACTCCTGCGATTATGATCGGACATTTTTGATTCGTTTAGCCGCGGCGCGGCGTTGCGCAAGCGAGCAGCGTAAAGTGTTAGCCCCGACTGGTAATGCCGAAATACTATCCGAGATTTTGTTGTGTGCCGTGTGGCGACGCATTGATACTATGGCGCACATATACAAGCCGCGCGCGGTGCCTTTGTATGAAGATAACTTACTTCCCCTCCTTTTACTATGACTTGGGGTTCCAGGCGCGGTCGCAGCCTGAAATTTGGGGGGGGGGGGGGGGGGGGGGGGTCACTCACTAGTCACTACACTAATATAATATTTTCTTCTGGGTTGACAGCTGTCTAAGGTCGGGCATCGTGGTGGCAGGTGGCGGTTAGGGGATAGATAGAAATTCACTTTTATTATTTGGCAAGATTTTGAGATTTTTTAATTGGACCTTAGATTTTGGGGCGGGCATGTCCCCTGTGACCCCTTTGGACCGCGCCTGTGTCCCCTGTGACCCCTTCGGACCGCGGCTGTTGGGTTCATAATAATTATGGAGCTCGGCTCATATGGAATCCAGGTGATGCTTCAGCAGCAGCATGCAAAAATTTATTGGTTATCTACGTCTTAAAGCTAGTTGTCGCAATTAAAATGAGCCCAAACACGAAACCATTGCTCTAAGTTGGTGATGAGTTGGGTATCCTATTGATTACCAGGTGATGCTGTAGCACCAGGTCAACTTTCCATTAATGTGTAAATATTCATAAATGTCACTAACTAGAATGCAATAAAGCCCACCAAACGACTGCAAGTTGCTATTCGGCCCTTCACGAACCAGATGAACCCCGATTTTTCAGCACGGAGCAGGCTGATGATGATGAACTATTGTAGCTAAGAACACTCTCAGTTAAGTCAGCTTTCAAACAAAAAAAAGTAGATCAAAATCGATCCACCCGTTTGGATGCTACGATGCCACAGACAGACAGACAGACAGACAGAAAGACAGACAGAGAGACAGACAGACAGACAGACAGACAGACAGACAGACCGACAGACAGACACGTCAAACTTATAACACCCCTCTTTTTTGTCGGGGGTTAAAAACTCAGGCACATCTCTCACCACATACCAAATATTCGACATATTCATTATTCAGTATTAAATATAAAATTAAATTAAGAAATTTAAAAAAACCCCCGCCAAACAACTTTAAAAAGTAATGAAATAATATATTTTACTGACTTTAAGTTTAAATAATTCCTAAGTGTAAAGTGATATTTTAGTCCATAATTGTTGTCACGGTGTGTCGGGGGACTAAAATATCACTTTACACTTAGGAATTATTTAAACTTAAAGTCAGTAAAATATATTATTTCATTACTTTTTAAAGTTGTTTGGCGGGGGTTTTTTTAAATTTCTCTGTCTGTCTGTCGGTCTGTCTGTCTGTCTGTCTGTCTGTCTGTCTGTCTGTGGCATCGTAGCATCCAAACGGGTGGACCGATTTTGATCTAGTTTTTTTTGTTTGAAAGCTGACTTAATTGAGAGTGTTCTTAGCTATAGTTCATCATGATCAGCCTGCTCCGTGCTGAAAAATCGCGGTTCATCTGGTTCGTGAAGGGTCGATTAGCAACTTGCAGTCGTTTGGTGGGCTTTATTGCATTCTAGGTCGTGACATTTATGAATATTTACACATTAATGGAAAGTTGACCTGGTGCTGCAGCATCACCTGGTAATCAATAGGATACCCAACTCCTCACCAACTTAGAGCAATGGTTTCGTGTTTGGGCTCATTTTAATTGCGACAACTAGTAAGACGTAGATAACCAATAAATTTTTGCATGCTGCTGCTGCAGCATCACCTGGATTCCATAAGAGCTAAGTGGAGGTTTCACGTTTGGACTCATATTGATGGCCTCATCCAAAAGGACATTCCTAGATGGTATTCATTGGGATATAATATGATCCTGTTGATAGGAATTATTCTGCACTATAACCAACACAAGTTTAAAAAGCATGAAATAAAATTAAATTAAAAAAAAAAAAAAACAACCCCCGCCAAACAACTTTAAAAAGTAATGAAATAATATATTTTACTGGCTTTAAGTTTTAATAATTCCTAAGTGTAAAGTGATATTTTAGTCCATAATTGTTGTCAAGGTGTGTCGGCGGACTGCTAATGTAGATGTTTGATTTCACATAACATTATAGTTTAAGGGTCCGTTTTCAGCAAACCAAATCGAGACAATCAGTGACATGGCAATACAAAATGCAAAAGACACTGTTGGCGGTCCCCCGACACACCGTGACAACAATTATGTACTAAAATATCACTTTACACTTAGGAATTATTTAAACTTAAAGCCAGTAAAATATATTATTTCATTACTTTTTAAGGTTGTTTGGCGGGGTTTTTTTTAAATTTCTTAATTTATTAAAGCGCTTTTACATCCAACCCTTGGAGGAGGTGTTTCAATGCTTAGATAACGGTTTCTAAGTTTTCAAAGTACCTAATTCTGATCGTCTTATAAGTGGGAGTTTTCTTTCTAAGACATCTATAAATCTAAGCAACGAATTAAATAATATAATGTACCTATCTGAGAAACAGAAATAACTTTCCTTTTACAATGAAACAAACTTAAACAATCCCAACCTACTTGTAAACTTAATAAAACTAATCCGTCGTGAAAAACTAAACGAGATGTAGGAATTTGTATTTTATTCTTAAACGAGCTTTTGCCTGCGTGCGGCTTCGCTCGCGTTAAGAAGTATTATTATATATAAACTTTCATCCCCTATTTTAATCCCTTGGGGTTGGAATTTATCAAAATCCTTTCTTAGCGGATGCCTACGTCATAACATTAACCTGCATGCCAAATTTCAGCCCGATCCGTCCAGTGGTTTGGGCTGTGCGTTGATAGATCACCATGTCAGTCAGTCGCCTTTGAGTTTTATATATACAGATGATTAAAATGTAAGAAAACTAGGGCCTAGTAGCGTCTGTGTTTTAATCTAGGACTCCGAGATAGCCCGCGGCTCGTGGCGCGCCAGCCGCCAGGATCAATGTTGTTCGAGATAATCACGCCTTCCACTGGAGAGAAGAGGCGGAAAGAACTCGCCTCATACACTCGAGCAAATTGAAATTGCGTTTTTTATTTTGTGCAAAGAATTAAAGCTTTAGAACTTTCTAAGGAATTTCTTATCCTATTTACGTGTACTGTTTACGAAGAATTACTGAAATGTGATGAACTATGGAAAGAATTAAGGGAGGCCTTTACCCAGCTGTGGGACACTAGCCTGCTAATATTACTGAAATGTACGCATAATTTAGAATAGAAGTTCGCATGTATTCGTAACATTCTTTCCAACAACAAATGGCATTTAATTTGCGTCTCGGGGTTTCGGGATGCAGCCTAATTACGCGCTCGCGAACTTTAATTAGTATACGTTGATAACTTCACATAGAGCGTTTGTGTGCACGGAAACCGTCTATAATAATGTGTTCCATAAATAAATAACTGAAAATTAAAAAAAAAGATTTTAAAAACTTAGAGCTCGACAAGGCTTTAAATGAACGTGGCGAAAAAAGGAACTACCGCTGCCATCATACAAAAACACCATTTTTGACATGTTTTTTCAGTTCTCATAGATAATACAATATCTCCTTTACCAGCAGCGCCCCGTCCACGTTCATTTAAAGACTTGTAGCACTTTAAAAATCGATTGCGTTTTGATATACCCACTCTCACAGGAAACAATTATAAAAACAATATAAACATACTTTCAAAAAACTTAACCCTCCTGGCGCAGTTGGGTAAAAATAACTGTCTGTTAACTCTGTATCATACTCACGGACCTGAGTAATCGTAAACCCAGCCAGTATTCCAGTGACAATGTGTGAGTAGCGAAGAGAGGTGTAACTCGTGTGCACGGTGTACAGTGATGTGAGACGATGCCGGGGTGCTGGCAGTGGCCCGAGCACATCACCCGCTGCTGGCTGTTCGACGCCTGCCACCGGCGGCTCTTCACAGAGGGCGAGGAGTCTCAGATACCGCAGCGTACGTAGTCTTGGCTCATCACCCGAGGTCAGCTCGGCTCGGATCAGAGTTTCGATAGCGAAGTTAGATGTCAAATGTATGGGATTTTATGTAACGCATCGGTATTCCGTAAGAGCCGTGGCACTTGCGTTATGTCGAAACTGGCGAAAACATCTTGCCTTGGGGGCCAGGTTTCTGCTGATCCGATCTGAGCCGATTTAGTATCAATTTTTTTTTACCTTATCCGAGCTAGTTACTCCCGGGCCTTTTCCGATCTATACAATAAACAGGGTTAAACAAAACAAAATGATAATACTTTAGCAGGGTGTGTACTGTGTACTGTGTACTCATAAAATATAGAGTTCACTGTGAAAGTAACAGTCGCGTTGAAAGAGTAACTTTTTTTAACCTTTGGATGGGAAAATTCATGACGCGAGGGAGTTTGTCAATACAAGACATAAACAAAATTGCTCTTTCAGCGCTGCCACCTTCACAGCATAAAGTTAATATATCTAGCGGAATAGAGCAACAATCTCGAGCTGTCAAACGAAACCGAAATTGGTTTACATCTGTGTGTAAAAATATGTGTACGTATACACTCACACAAGCATGATTGAACATGATATCTATGAGATTAAATTGTCAACGTGCCGATAAGTGCCGACTGGACGTCAAAAAAAGAGTTCTGATGTCATGTATCACACGTCTCTTTACCACGCAGTGTTACTGATAGTGACATTTCGCTTGCTCAGGCCTTTGTTTCTCTATTCCGCTAGGTATAATATTAACTTTATGCTTCACAGTGAACTTTATAATATACGAGCTTTTGCCTGCGTGCAGCTTCGCTCGCGTTTAGAAGTATTATTATATACAAACTTTCATCCCCTATTTTAATCCCTTGGGGTTGGAATTTATCAAAATCCTTTCTTAGCGGATGCCTGCGTCATAACATTCACCTGCATGCTAAATTTCAGCCCGATCCGTCCAGTGGTTTGGGCTGTGCGTTTATAGATCACCATGTCAGTCAGTCACCTTTGAGTTTTATTTATATAGACGAGCTTTTGCTCGCGGCTTCGCTCGCGTTAAGAAGTATTATTATATACAAACTTTCATCCCCTATTTAAACCCCTTGGGGTTGAAATTTATCAAAATCTTTTCTTAGCGGATGCCTACGTCATAACATCTATCTGCATGCCAAATTTCAGCCCAATCTGTCCAGTGCCAAACCACTGGACAGATTGGGCTGAAATTTGGCCCAATCTGTCCAGTGGTTTGGGCTGTGCGTTGATAGATCACTATGTCAATCAGTTAGTCACCTTTGAGTTTTATACAGTGTGTAACAAAAACTAGTGATAATAATTTAGGGTGTGTACATGTTCTTTGTAGAGAGTTCACTGTGAAAGTAGCAGCTCTGAAAGACGAACATTTTTTTTCACTTTTATATGGGCAAGGGCCCGTGCGTCACGAGTTTCCCCATACAAAAGTGAAAAAAAATTTTGGTCTTTCAGCGCTGCCACTTCCACAGTGAACTCTCTACAAGGAACACGTACACACCCTAAAGTATTATCACTTGTTTTTGTTACACCCTGTATATAAAGATTAGGGACACAAACACACTCTTAACTGTAAAGTAGTAGGTATCATTTTGTTTGGTTACACGGTACACCTCGTATAGAGATGGATAAACGCCAAATAAGCAATCATCCCCGATTGTTTAGCCATAGATGGCTGTTGTGGTAGAAACTAGCAATCATATTTTTTTAATTTATCCGGGCTAAGTTAGTAGCATGTTTAGAAACATTCTTTATTCTACCCGAGCTAAGTTAGCGGCAATCATTTGGGGGATCCAAAGACGATTACTGCTCACTTCCAGCTAAGTTTTAAGTTTTGCTTTAGGTGTGACTACTTCTTGTAACTAGTAGATACAAGATTTTAGTATATCATGATATTTAGGTTAGGGCCTGTTTCATCACTTCTTCACTATCTATCCACCACTTAAGGGGGCGACTAACCCTGAAATGTCGATTTTATTATTCATTTTTATACTTGAAAATAAGCCCCGAATTGTTTCATTTTTGCAAATTAGATACTACATTATATTTCCGAGAATTCGATCTGAGCAAAAATTTTGGGGTTAGTCGCCCTCTTAACTTGACAGATAGAGCATGGAGAATCTGTCAAAAAAGTTGTGAATAGCTTCGATCACTAATATACTATAGTTTGTGCGTTTTATGATGATATGCGTGACACATTATAATTGACAATAGTAGGGAAGTTACCCAACAAAAATTAATCGATAGTTTAAAAATATCGAATCACTTCGTAAAGGAATTGCAATCGAAATTATCGATTTCGTACTGACATTTCAGTTGTGCCGGCGATTTAAGATGGCCGCCATTTTTTGTCGATTTTCCGTTTCATGCATAAGACATTTTTCAAATGTTTTCGTAACAATAATTTTATACTCCTATTTCACAGTTAATATTTATAATTTTTATTAATAAGTTAGCATTTAGCATCTTTTCATTTTTATTCATTTACAATTATAGGAAACATTTGTTTTTGTAGATGGAATATAATTTATTACATTTTGATTTTTTTTGTTTTGTTGTAAAAAAAACCCGTAGCAAGGAACATGAAAACTGTCACCCATATCATCTTATAACGCACAAACTATAGTGATCGAAGGTGAATAGCCTATCCGGCACTTTATCAGGATGTGGTGAAACAGGCCCTTAATGTACTATAATGTAATGTCTCACAGTAATATATAATAATTCACACTTTTCTGTGTCAATTCAAATATGGAGAATCTGTCAAAAAAGTTGTGAATAGCCAATAGGCTATTCACAACTTTTGCCTAATAAGGCACTTTATCAGAAAGTTTAATTTTATATTATAATCAACTTAGACCGAAACGAGACGAAAAGCGATACGACGCTATTTTACCCACAAGAAGAAAATACATTTCATTAGTAGGTCTACTAAATTTGGTTTTTGAGGTTCTAAGAACTCTATTGGGAATATAATTAATGTATAAAAAATAAAATATACTCAATACAAAATATTATGAGAACTATAAAGAATGACAAATAGAACTGATTTCTAAGCAAGATATTTGCGATTCAAGTTAGGTTTATTTAAAATTTAAATAAATAAAATAATATATGTATAAGTATTTGTCGGCTTTTCTCGTGACGTTTAGGTGTGAGCTAACCCTAACTCAACGTATTTCGTCACTCGTGTAATCGTGTTATGAACTGTGGCCGGTTAGAACTGTCACTCTAACAGCTAGACGTGCGCTCGTTAGTCGTTGCCAGTTAAATGGGCTTAACCACCGGTAATTCCTATTTCCGTATACCATCGAAGAAATTGATTCAAAGGCAGTTGACGGACCCACGTCATTTGGTCAGGCTGGATTTGACATAACGCGACCAAATTACGTAGGTCTGCCATCTGCCTATGAATCAACTTCTCTGATAGAAACATCGAGGAAATTGATTCCTAAGCATATTTTGAAGTCACCTGCGTCATGTGGTCTACTTATGTCAACTCAATGTTAGCTGTGATCGGTCGGATGGGCGCGACCAAATTACTTAGGTCCACCATCTGCCTAAGAATCGACTTCTCTGATAGTACATTGTAGTACAGAACAAAAAGTGTGAGTTTCTGCCGCCGGTTCTTCTCGCTGAATTAGTTCCCGAACCGGTGGTAGGCGCATCAGTTGCGACAGTCAGAAGCTTTGAATAAAAATAATTTTGATTTCCAAAAGGAGACCACTTTTTTAATGTCAGGCGTGATCATCATAGAAATTTTATTCAAGGGGCAACAGGCAACAGGGCTTATACTTTTCAAGGTTTCTAAGAATTTCGGTGCTTGAATAGCGCATAATAGTTGAATATTGAATATTAATCCTAGGCTAATAAAAAATCTATGGGTATCTACTAGTAGTAGAGTAGCTATCTATGTATGTGCTCTATCTGTGTTTCAAATTACAACAACAGTCACGGCAGTTCATAACTTTCTATGTGGAAAACACTGGAACATATTATATTTTATTTGAATCATACCTTCCATTTTTTATAAAAGCATAATAAAAATTCCTTCTCCTGGCAAAGCCTTATTGTTTCTGCCCGGACTCTATTAGAAAATGCAATATCGTCCCCGCGAGCTCCCGTTTTCGCGAGATCTCGGCTTTTTTGTGAGATTGACCTCGGTCGATAAAGTACCGTCTTAAGTTCTAGTCAAAACTACATGAAGATAAAAAAAAAGGAAGATAAACGAGGGAAGTGATACAAAGTTCCGGTGAACTTTGTATCACTTCCCTCGTTTATCTTCCTTTTTTTTTAGAATAATTGAACAAAAACCACACAAAACTGTTAACCTCGCGATATTTCGAAATTGGCGTGATTTCGCGAGATTTTCATAAACTAACGAGATCTCGCTTGAGCCCAATCTCTCGAGATTTGCACTCCCTAGACTCTGTTCCTGCATAACGGCGAGGTATTTCGAGAGGGCTCGTATAATGGATGGTGGAATGGTAATTTTTTCCTGACTGCAGTGTTCCTCAACCAAGCAATTACAGAGTCGCACTACTCGGTGTTAATTGGTCGTAGCTTTTAAAAACGATTGGACGCTACAATACTTGGGAAAATTGGATTTTTGACGTTAGCTGGACAGAGCTCGTGCGACGATTAGTTTTGCAGCTGCATCAATGGCTTAGAAATTTGATAGATTTGTGGAAAAAGCAATTTTCAACAATACTCGAAATGTTTTTCTTATCAACTTTTCCATTCTGATAATTTTTAAATCATAAAACAGTTACAAATTAATGTTTTGATTAAATAAATGTTTTGATAAAATTCACCAAATTAAAAAAAAACTTATATTTAACTTTTTTTTTAATTTGGTGAATTTTAATCTAGTAGTAAGTATAAATTAAATTATAATTTTATACATTTTCATCAAGTAACATCTCAATGCGATGTTCAGAATCATAGTATCTAAAGCGGAAGTAATGTAAGCCGTCCTCGACATCGATACTCGGTAGTCGATAGTCTATACCATCGACTCGATAGCCATCATCATCACCCGCTACAACTCAGATTTGTAAATCTAGACCCGAAAAGTTAGATTTAAAATATTTTGTTAATTAAAATGTAAATTTTGTGTGATGTCTGGTTGACAATTTATATTGACCATCATACGATCAACATAATATTGATGCTTGTTGCCGTTGCCGCAAATTGCTTGATGTAGTCGTGACTCGAGTCGTGACGTTATAGTTGACGAGTATTGACTGGAATTGAGCAATTGTAGTTGCCCGTATAAGCGTACCTTCAGGGCCCGCTATGAGTTGACTGACACAATCATGAAGTATTGTCAATATGGGCCCGGACACACGTCATCACAGTCTCACTATTTGCATTTAAATTAAAGGCTTTGACACATGCATAATAAAGTCTATAATATTTCCAATTTACATTACTTATATTAAATATAATATTATATTCTATAATGAGTCGATACTCAAAATTCAGAATTCAAGTCGTTTAAAATATATATACTAAACACCGTCTTTTTCTTGGCCTCAAGCCGTGTAAGGCTCAGATTACATTGCCATTGTCTCTTGATCACACAGTGTATAATATTGCTATTCAATCCAGTGATCAATAGTAACGCTACGAAACTGACGTAGCTTTAGCTCGGTGGATAAACATATTATGATACCTTATCCAATATCCTGCGGACGGCTTTGATAGGTTAACTGTTTTCAAAGGAATCTTTGATGCTACGGCAAAGGACCGTACCTTTGCCATCGTGCACAAAGTCTATATATACATGTTGAGTAAGTATATTTATTGGTTATTTCCCTGGCTAAGTAAAGTCTATACTGTACTCGGCGAAACATGGCGGTAGCGGTCATTGACTCCCTGTCAAAAACTTGTCATTTTCTATATAAACCGCGATTGACAATGAAATGTCAGATGTTGTCAATCGCGGCTTTGTATAGAAAATGACTGTTGAAATGAAGTTTTTGACAGGAAGTCAATGAACGCTACCGCCATGTTTCGCCGAGTACAGTGTAGGTAACAGCATTATTTCCACTTCCTCTCAGTGACATTTTATTTAGTTTATAATTACAGAATACAGAGTTATCTGTAAAATTACGAGATTTCGAACACTAAAAATGTGATGCATAAGTTTATGCTAGTTTAACTTCCCTACTTGAATTCCATACTTAGATATTTGGCAGCCGCTCCTATAATAATGGACCATTAAAACTTGTGCAACGGGAACTTAAATGCTGTAAGTTTGTTACTTATTTTCTACTGAATATTACAGCGACTGGCAAATCTCGCTTCCTGGAGTTTAATTTGGGTAACTTCTCAAACTTTGACCTCTCGGGTAAAATAATTTTAGGCCCACTTGCGCTACTTTGGGTTAACTTTAATCGTCGATTAAATATCTCTCTCGTATTTATGAAGAAGGCGTGAGTGTATAAGCCAGGGTAGTTTGGGGGCTTTGTAATTATTTCATACGAATATGTATTTCTTTTTCATTAAACATTTTTGAATCTCCTTCGAAATTACAGTTTGTTTACGCCTATGAATAATAAAAACTAAAGAAGAGTAACTGTGTCAAAAAATTTGTCCACGAGTCTACAAAATGTGCCCCGATTACATGCATATATTTGGTACACAATTAGTGTTTCGCCTCAGTTTAAATAGAAGTCTTTGGTGTTTCGTTGCTATTGCCATATTTTAGTGTGCGAAAAGGAACCAAATTCAAAACGGTTGAAGTATGAGAGTTACGTTTCCTTAGATTTTAATATTATTCGTAGGTTTACGCCCTAAAACACGATATTTAAGTTTCGTCAGTCTATTAGCATTAACCCAGACTGGTTCTAGTGGACGTTCATAGTAGCTACTAGTCATATTCCAAGCTCCTAGTTTAGTGTTTTTAGCATTAAGTATGCGGGAGCTGTCCTGTTTCAACATTCATTTGTGTCTGGGGACATCTATACAGAAGTAATTTACAACAATGTCCACTAATCCTTTTAAACTTTTTATAATTAGCTAGCGCTTAAGGCTTTGCTCTGAAAACTACGTTGCAGAATTTTCGACACTTAGGGCTCGTTTCACCACTTCCTGATAAGTGATAAGTGCCGGATAGGTTATTCACCACTGACACAGGCCCATACGGTCGTATTGTATCTTTAAGTGAATGAAGTATTTGACAGTAAGGGCCTGTGTGAAACTGGCACTTCTTGATAAAGTGCCGACTCTACAACTTTTTTGATAGATTCTCCACACTCTATCTGTCAAGTTATGTGGTGGATAGCTTATGCGGCACTTATCAGGAAGTAGTGAAACGGGCCCTAAGTTTACGTATGGAGCTTAATATGTTAAAATCTTCAGTAAATTAAAGTTAAGTAGTCATTAAATGTCTCCGAGTGCGAACGTTAAACACTTAGTACCTATATTTGTCATTTCGTTTCTTTTATACATTCACCTATTAACTGTCTACAAGAGGAAAACGAATCTTCCTACTTTTAATATTATAAAGGCGAAAGTTTGAATGTATGTATGTTTGTTACTCTTTCACGCAAAAACTACTGAACGGATTTTAATGAAAATTTACAATAATATAGTTTATACATCAGAATAACACATAGGCTACAATTTTAACTGACTTCCAAAATGGAGGAGGTGTTATGTTCGTTTTTTTTATGTTCAACGATTACTCCGCCGTTTGTGAACCGATTTTCAATTCAATTCAATTCGAATGGAAAGCATATTATGCTACTATGCAAATTACATTCATCATCATCGTCATCAGCATAAACCATTATAGAACCATGGATCGTCCCGTTTTTACCCCTATTATTGGTAGTTTTCAGTATTTTATTATATGATATCACCTAAACCGCGGGTAACACCGCGGGGCACAGCTAGTTGATAATATTGTGAATTATTATTTGTTCGACGTTACGTATTTGCTCAGCGGGAATATTTATTTGTAGTATTCAATAATCCTACTCGCTGGCAACACGGGCTTACTTACAATTTATAAGGCTTCCAGGCGCGACTGTACGAATAAATTTGAAACTTCCTTACTTAGGAATGACACTTTGAAGATAAAAATAATTTCAACTGCAAAACAGTTCTGGCGCGTAATATTAATGAGTACTCATGTTTATTTTTGGACATTTTGCGTTTATTATGAAAACTTCAGTTCACTACCTTTTATTTCATATTTAGTGGTAGCTTTATAACTACAGTAGGGCCTCGATAGTCCGAACCCCTGCTAATCCGAATACCTCTATAATCCGAACGACCTCCCATCCCCGCACAAGTCACTCCCGCCGCCGCGCCGCTGCATTCTAGTGACACGTCTAAAAGTACTATAACGCGTATTGTTTTTGACCGCCCTGCGCCCCTGCGCGCTACTCCGCCATTTTGTTATAGGTTTAGGGACATATCTTTGTCCGATATTTGTGCTTTTTATCATGGCTTCAACATCCAAAAAATGCCTTTAAAAATGTATAAGCTATAATCCGAACGCTGTGTACATCCGAACAGGTTATATATTTTGGGTGTTCGGACTATCGAGGCCCTATAACTGTAATGGTTTTTTATTTCTATTGCTAGTCCTAAATGATTTTGCAAGTTCAAACTAATTCACTAGTAGTGCTGCAATTTTGAGAGCAGTTTACATTTGGTGCGATGAAACTTGGGTTATTGAATTATGCTTTCGAAACGAAACCAAAAAGTAGCACCGATGACAGAGATACCTTCAGATTCAGCGGTGCTACTTTTACGGTGAACTCTATACAGGGTGTAACAAAACTAAGTGATAGCTTTTGTATGGGGATTGGGGAATCTCGTGACGCTGGGGCGCAGGCCTATACAAAAGTGGAAAAAATTGGTATTTCAGCGCTGCCACTTTCACAGTGACCTCTCTACGAGGAACGTGTACCCACCATAAAGTATTATCACTTAGTTTTGTTACACCCTGTATAGAGTTGGTTTTTCAGCGCTGCTACTTTCACAGTCAATGAGTCAACTCTCTTCAAGGAATACCTACATACCCTAAAATATTATCACAAACATAAACACTGTAGTAATGTAGTATTAACAATTAGCTTTTACACCCTGTATAATATAAGTGTGCTGTCACAGCTTTTTTCTTTAGCCTACACAATACATGTGAAAATACCAAAAATGATCTCCAGAATCATCTTCTGTAATCCAGAGGCGGGCGGCACCGGTCCGGGCGGGACGGGCACGGGGCGGGCGGCGCGCGCCAGGGCGCTGGACCTGGCGCAGCAGCTGGCGTCGTCGCTGCAGCACGCGATCCCGCCGCCGCCCAGGCCGGACTTCACCACCGCCAGCGCTATACTCCGCTGGCTCCAGCAGAACAACAACTCCGTGGCACTGGTGAGTTTATAGTAACTAACTAGATGTCGCCCTCAACTCTAAGGTGTGCATTAGTCGAAACTCCAAAACGTTACGTTACGTTATATTTTAAGAGGATACACCAGGGGCTAGAGAAATGAAAAAAAAATACGTGTAATATCTATAGCTGTCTCCCTTACCTCAAGCCTATACCGCAGAAAACGATAGAGACAACTGCAGAAAATCAACGATTCGTTGTCCCCTGATTCCTTCTCCAAAACTTAACCGATTTAAGTGCTTTTTTCATTAAAGATTAAAGAAAGTTTTTTTTTTGTAAGTATAATCTAGCCAAATCTGTTTTCTGGGTGTTTGAACACAGCGGAAAATCTGGTCATTTTTTGGGTTATTGAACATTTATATGTTACTAAATAATTAAATTATGAAAAAAAGAGAAAACGGACATTGTATTAGTGGCCATAGATATTCAAGAAAAAAATTGTAACTCTACTAGCTTTATCCAGGGAGGAAACAGGGGACAACGTTTGTATGGAAAAAAGGGCGGTGTGGACTCCTCTTAATGGTAAAAACTACAGTTCCAATTGCATAGTTTTGTTTTGATGCGCGTCCGTAAAGAGTGCGTCCTTTCAAACATCTTCAAATCTTCTTCGGCCCTTTTGGAGCGTCCAGCTTGAATATATTCAAGAAATCGAAGACGTTCTTTCTTCTTCTATCTTAGGTTTACCTGCTGTCTGCAGGTCAATTGTAGTTTAAATTAATCCTTAGTTAAATATGTTATCATCCCGTTCGATTGATTATTTTGATTGTTACATATTTTACTTGCACCTACGTTTCTGTCTGGATGAAAACTCTTTTTGATTAAAATCAATCGCTTTTGACGAGCAAAAAATTGGACTTTATACAGTAAACTGTATAAAGTCCAATTTTTTGCTCGTCGAAAGCGATCACTCAAAATAAACTAACCCAGGTAAACGGAAACCTCAACCGCTCGGAAAGAATGAGTCTACAAACTGTTCGGAAAAGATTTATTTTGCAGTCCATAATACTCGAAACATTTACTTACTATTTCTAAGAAGCAGTTCTGTTTAGCTGCTCATTTTTGAATGGTTCGGCTTACGTTCTCGGTCTTTTTATAAGGTTCCGTACCCAAAGGGTAAAAACGGTACCCTATTACTAAGACTTCGTTGTCTGTCTGTCTGTCCGTCTGTCTGTCTCCAGGCTGTATCTCAAGAACCGCTCTAGCTAGACTTCTGAAATATTCACAGATTGTGTATATCTGTTGCCGCCATAACAACAAATACTGAAAACAAAATAAAATAAATATTTAAGGGGGCTCCCATACAACAAACGTGATTTTTTTGGCCTTTTTTGCTCTTTACTTATCAATAATGACAACAGACGCAGGTACATGAATTTTTCTCAAAGTCCTTAGTTATATGTGTACTATAATATTTAATAATAATATTAAAATTAAAATTAAATAAAAAATAAGATGGACTCCCGTACAAAAAACACAATTTTGGCCTAATTTTGCTCTATAATGGTACGGAACCCTTCGTGCTCGAGTTCGACTCGCACTTGGCTGATTATTATTATATGAGGACCGGAAGTAGGTTCCGTTTTTAGGTATGTTATTAATAAAGTATATTTTGTTAGGTGTCTTTTTAGACCGGGAGCAAGATGAAAATAAGGTTTAAAATATTAAATCAATTTCTAATGTTTGGTGTTTTACATATTAATTTCACCCAAGGGTGAACTGCTAGGCTTCCTTTTGAAACTTGCAACAAATTTAAGTGACGCAAAAGCGGATAAACTTGTTTCACATGCCATTCACATGTGTTTTGTAGAGTTGCAACATAACAAGGTTTTCTGAAAGGACGCCCCATTTTCCTGCTTCTAGTGTTGGCAGCTTCGCAAGTAATTGCCTTAAATCTAGGGACTTTATCGTTGAAATGTTTCGCTGTAGCTTTTCAAACGAGCAAAAGCGTCAGTAAGATCGAAGCCACATTTCCCTGTAGCGTTGCGGTGCGTTTTGTGGTTCGTCGTCGAAAAGGCGTAACTCCTTATTTATGGGCCTAGCCATAACACTGATTTGCTAGTTGCGACGTCGCAAAAAAAAACCATTCACATTCACAGATGCCGCAAAGAAGTTTTATGGCTTGGCTTGGCCTTTCTGTCCGTCGTTCCTAGACAATAACCATGTCTGCAATGCTTCAATGTGACATCTATCTTCTATCTATCTATATATATATATATATATATATATATATATATATATATATATATATATATATATATATATATATATATATATATATATATAAAACTCAAAGGTGACTGACTGATTGACATAGTGATCTATCAACGCACAGCCCAAACCACTGGACAGATAGGGCTGAAATTTGGCATGCAGGTAGATGTTATTACGTAGGCATCCGCTAAGAAAGGATTTTGATAAATTCCCACCCCAAGAGGTTCAAATAGGGGATGAAAGTTTGTATATAATAATACTTCTTAACGCGAGCGAAGCCGCGGGCAAAAGCTCGTTATGTCATAAAGTAAACTAGCTATTTGACCGAGCTTCGCTCGGTATTCGATGAAAATGACATTTTCTAAAAATGATTCCTAGCTAGATCGATTTATCGCCCCCGAAACCACCTACGAGGGCTGCTATTTATATATCCGGAACTGGCCACTTACAAGAACAATATTTAAAAAGTAATTACAACATTTGAAAATAGAACTCTTTGGTTGAAGAATACATTTTGTTTCATGTGACTGTCAATTATTTTTTCATTGTGGCGTCATTTTGAAAATTGCGTGTCTTCATTTGCCATGGATTTAACGCGTGAACATTTTCGTGCAATGATTTACTACGATTTTCGGCGTGGGCTAAATCAACAACAGTGCTTTATTCAACTCACCGCAACTTTTGGAGATGAAGCACCATCAAAAACCACTGTTTATCACTGGTACAGTGAGTTTAATCGTGGGCGGTCTATGCTCACGGATGAAAATAAAGAAGGTCGCCCAAAAACAGCTGTTGTCCCACAAAATATAGATGCTGTGCGGGAACTAATAATGCGTGATCGTCATGTTACATATCGCGAGACAGAGGCGTCCTTAGGCATAAGTATGACGAGCATACATAAGATATTACACGAACATTTGGCTGTAAAAAAAATATGTTCGCGTTGGATTCCGCACAACTTGACAATCGATCAAAAACGGGCTCGTGTCGATTGGTGCAAAAAAATTATAAAAAAATACAACCGTGGTACGTCAAAAGCCGTTTATAATATCTACACAGGTGATGAATCTTGGATCTATGCATATGACCCCGAAACTAAACAACAGTCAACGGTGTGGGTGTTCCAAGATGAGCCGAAACCAACAAAAGTTACTCGTGCAAAAAGTACTTTGAAGCAAATGGTCGCCTGTTTTTTTGGAATTAATGGACATGTGGCTACAGTGCCATTAGAGAATCGTAAAACGGTTAATTCTGAATGGTATACGACCATTTGTTTACCAGAAGTCTTTGAAGAAATAAGAAAGGACAACCGACAACGCAGAATCATATTACATCACGACAATGCTAGCTGTCACACCTCAGCTGAAACAACTCAGTTTTTGGAGGGTCAAAAGATCGAATTGACTGGTCATCCGCCGTACAGCCCTGATTTGGCACCTTACGATTTCTTTTTATTTCCATACGCGAAGAACAAATTACGTGGTCAACGTTTTTCGAGCCGCGAAGAGGCTGTTGATGCGTTCAAAATGCACGTTTTGGAGATACCTCAATCAGAATGGAAAAAGTGCTATGAAATTTGGTTCCAGCGTATGCAAAAGTGTGTCGATCATCGCGGCGAATATTTTGAAAAGCAATAAAACCATATTAAATGATATATGTTTGTTTCTTTTTTTAATTCCGGATACATAAATAGCAGCCCTCGTATATACTAAATTTCATGAAAATCGTTGGAGCCGATTCCGAGTTTCCAATTATAAATATATATACAAGAATTGCTCGTTTAAAGATATAAGATGTAATCCGGTATCTCCACGTTAGTCCATGATGGGCCAATACAAGCTTTTATGCGTAGAGCACGCCATTATGGTCGCACTATCGAGGTCGCGTCGATTGTGAAGGCTGATTGCTGACATGGGCGCCGGCAAAAATAATTTCCAAGGGGTGCAGATTTTAGTTTTCTTTCTTTTCTTTTTACTTTTTACGAACAACAGTGACTGTCTATTTACGTCAAGAGAATACATTTAGTGCCGAAACATCTTTGTACGGCATGGTAAAATGATTTCCAATAGACGACTTTTATTTCAATAATCAAGCGCACCACCTGGCACCCCCCTGCCGGCGCCCATGATTGCTGAGTCGATCGCGTCGCCGCAACGCAATAGATCATTGTGGCCTCACTCTAAGTAGACCATAAAAACGACAATGAAATGTGCGTCGGGAACGTTCTTACATATCAAAGAAAGGATTTCTTGTGAATATGTATCGACATGCGACGACATTAAGCTTCTAGTAAGCGTGTAAGTACGACAACATAAAATATAATTATCGCCATTGTCCTTTTAAAAGAAGTGATTCTTATATCAATGTTTATTTTGAAAGTACAAGGAAAGGCTTTATAAACGAATCTTTTACTAATACGAATATTACTTACTTACTTCTGTAGAGGTAGCGTTAGAGTTAGACGTTAGTATTCAGTAATAGTTATATACAAAGTTTTGGCTTTGTTTGATAGTACGTTAGAACGCATACTCAATTGTGTCAAATACTTATGGATATGGATAACCAAAATGTGAACCTAAAAATACTTAACTGGCTACTCTATTTTACTGTGAAAATCTTTATGAATTATGATGAAAATCATAACTCTGTAATAACGTTATTACGTGAATAAGATAATATACTAGTTAGACAAGATGATATACCAGAAATCGTGGTGTATTTTCATCAGTCAGTATTGTGTAACATTACATTGTAGTCAGGTAAACACATTTGACGTGACAAAGGCACAATTGACGTGGGTTTCTTTTGTTCACAAATCACTGATATTGGCCACCAAATTATCTTGTACATTGGACACATTGTACGTTGTTGGGGATTTTTCTCTGAACGCCCTTGTAGTTGTAACTGACACTGGTGCCGACAGGTGCGTAAGTGCAGTTTACTCGGAACTACCGAGTACCAAGCGTCCCCTCAAATCTGTTAAATCAGAAGCCCCCGACCCCAATTGCGAACAGTTGGCAGTTGCCAGGAAATAGGAATGTAAGTGTTCTGCGTTCGTGTTCTAAATGGAATATTTTATGTCCCTAGCGGTTTACACCGAATTGACATACTGACTCGAGAACCGCATCGAATACTTGCATACCTGATCTTGGTTTTCTACTTTGAATGGGCGGGGTTTTTAACAATGAATGGAGTTCTATGACACAGATTGTAGTACGATATGTACGATAGTCGATAGGCCATCTTAAATAACCATGATAGTCTAGACTTCTAGAGTCTAGACTATCATGGGTATACCATTGATTGTTACTTTTTAACCGACTTCCAAAAAACGAGGAGGTTATATATTCGTCTGTGGTTATTTTTTTTTATTTTTTTTTTGTATGTTCGACCACTACTCCGCCGTTTGTGAACCGATTTTCAAAATTTTTGTTTTGTTATATTAGGTTGCAATCTGATGATGGGATCCATGAGTAATCGAGGGAACTCCTCGAAATTTATATGGAAACATATGGTGATTTTGGTTTTATAAGAAGCATCCTGAGCATATGCTACCAAAACGCAAGATTTTGCACCAAGGTATGGTTCCGAAAATACTAAGAGAACTCCGGATTCCTTATAGATACAAGTTTGGGGGTTTAAGCGTTGTTTTAAGAACTGAAAGCATATGCTACTAATTACTATACAAATTAAATTCATCATCATCATCATCATCATCATCACTACCATGTCAGGGTCACCAATGTCACAACTCGCATGGTTGTATATGGATACAATATACACACAACACCATAATTATATCATCAGTCATCACGTTATGTCCTTATTTATTTGGTACATTTAATAGCGATTTTAATAAAAAATATATACTTAATGTTGTTTCAAAATACATATTTCAAGTACCACAAAATTTAACATACTTGAGTAACAAATTTAACCTTAACTCCAGAGCGTAAGGCACACATTTGACATTAAAAAATGTAAAATGTTCTCGTCGCACATGACGTTACAATAAGCTGACAGACTTTTCAACTAAACAAAAAAATATACAATGTTGGCGTTGCGTTCTTTGAGGCATTCAATTATTGAATGCGCCAATACGAAAGTTGAATGAAAGAAGATGACGAAAATTAAAGATCAATAGCTAATCTACATCGTAATAGGAATAAGAAACACAATCGCAATTAGTATAAAAATACTTCGTTTATACGGTTTATACTATATTTATAATTTTGAAGTCGGTGCCAGTTCCAAAAGTTTCAAATATTCTGTCAGAGAACTGAAGATTCAGCTATCTGGTACCGACTTCAAAATGATGAAGATTGAGTACAGAAATAGTTGAGGTTTAGCCGAATTCGGAAAAAGGCACTATTAGATAAGAAAAATTATTTTATACTTTTTAGTTCATATTATAAGGATGTTATTATTGTTTTTACCTTGGGAGTCGGTTTTAATTTTTTGTAAAAATAATAATTAATTTTTTTGACGAATTAATTATGATTGTATGGGCATTTTCTTAGACACATACAAGTTAAATTAATAACCTCTTTGATTCTTCTCGAAACTCCGGGCGTTTTTCCTGGCATACGTCTCGTGCGCGGGATCTGGTCCGCATGCGGGTGACTAGTGACAACATGCTTTTGTCCGCGCGCGTGTTGCCCGCGTGACAGCAAAATTATCTATGAAATGATAGGATGCGGACCAGATACGCGCACGGGAGCTGATACGCATGATGGGAAATGCACCCTAAGGGCCCTTCCACACGACGTATTTTTTGAGCACTGACATCGCGCGTTTCTGATGCGTTCGTCTTCTGCGCGTTTTCATCGCGTTTTCGCAGATATCAAGTTTAAAACGTGTCGGCTTCCTTGCGTTTGCTGAGCGTTTATCTTGCGTTTGTATCGATACAAACGAGCGTAAAAAAACGTGTGGAAGGGCCGTTAGGGAAACATACATAGTACATACATAAATTACTATTAATAAGTACCTACACATTTTTTTATGTAACACGTTCTACGTGCAATTTATCCATTGTCCTTAAAATTAATCTAATAGCAAAATTTTCCTAATTACCTTATAGATTTCAAAAATATTGTGTATCGAAGTATGAACATAAAAATAACATTTTTAGACCACAACGCTAAAACGTGTGTATGGTCGCAAAGTAAACATCGTGATTCGCCGTATAAAATTTTTTAAACTAGTTATGTCGATGGCTTTTTCATCGATATTCATAAAAACAAACCTGAAAATATTTTAAGGTTAAAAACTTTAAAGCGACTACACAAATTAATTATTATAAAGCAACATAAATTATTGTAATTATGAAATTACACGGTAACTGTTATTGTGATCTCATTTACTTGATTTACCTCATCTACACTAGCTCATGCGCCTCGACATACTTATTAACAGATACATCACGAGTGTCAACATGATTTTCAGCTTTCGTGAAACAAGGCAACTAGCGAGTAATTGAATATTCATTTTGGTAGACACGCCGGCGGCTCTGGGGTAACAGGTGTGTGATGAATGCCCTGTTTGCTGACCAGGATCCCTACTTCAATGGGGATTCGCTCCGGCATTCATCAGCCGGGGTAACTAACCTGCCTGAATACCTAAATACCCCGTTCACGGTTACGCCGCGCCGTGAGCCCGTGACAAATCGTTATCCCTGAACTGAAGACAATGGCGCAGACTGCAGTTGAATTTCCATCTTTTTTGCACTGTCCTTTTGTCGCAGTACAGTAACGTCTACGATACAGTAAAACAGTTAGGGCCAGGCCACAACACTGCGTTGTGACGTCGCATCGCAAAAAACTACATTGCTTTTCTATGGTTGTTTTTGCGATGCGACGCCGCAACGCAGTGTTGTGGCCTGGCCCTTATTGTTAGGGTGTAACAAAACTCAAAACTAAGTAGTAACTCAAAACAAAACACTTGAGTGTGTGTGTCCAATGTCCATAGAGTTTTAAAGAGTTCACTGTGAAATAAGCAGCGCCTGATTTTTTTTTTAATTTCGTATGGCTACACTTTGACGCTGGCGCATTTTTATAGAAACACAAGTCAAGTTTACTAAGTTTTATTCACGCTGACACTTAAATATAATATTTGTTTAAATATTATACTGTCTGCAGTGCATAACGGCGGAAATAATTCCTTAGGATATTTACAAGCGTACAGTAGAGACAAAATCCAAAGGTTATTTCAATCTAGGAATAGCTTTAATCGATAGCGTCTGAATTTTTTAGTTATAACACAATCGTATTATAAGACGTTGAATATAAAACTATTTATGCCCCAATTCCGCGCTCTGATTACGAATAATATATGAAATATTTTATAATTTTAAGCGTTTAAACTTTAAAGTTGGTGTCCTATTAACCTTATACGCCGTGAAATTAATTAACGAAGGCGGGTCGCACACTGGCTGCAGGTTCCATTACTGCTAATTAGAAATTTCTGCGAGCCACCCAGCCGAGGTATAACCACTTCCCCCTAATTTTGTACACGACTAGATGTTGCCAGATATTCGATTATTACGCTAATATCGTATATTTTTCCCGTAAAGGAAACTTATACACGGTGTACGAAACAAAATTAAGTGATGAAACTTTAGGGTGTGTATGTGTCCCTTATATAGAATTCACTGTGAAAGTAGCAGCGCTGACAGAGCATTTTTTTTATTTGTATGGGCAAGCAACCCCAGCGTCATGAGTTTTCCCATACAAAAGTTAAAAAAAGTGACTCTTTCAGCGTTTCTGCTTTGACAGTGAACTCTATACGAGTTCTACAAGAGACACATACGCCACCTAAAGTATTATCATTTACTGTCTTGTTACAGCCTGTGTGCCCGGGACCCTAAATATCTCCATTCTAAATTGCATCAAAATTGGCTCAATGTTTTTAGCGTGAAGAGGTAACAGTGAATAGATAAACACTCTTTAAAATTTATATTTTATAGTAATATTAGTATGGAACATGGTTTCACAATTTACGTACCTTATTCCCTAAGAGCCGCAAATGCTTTAGTTCCTAACTTAACTTAAAAGTTTAGGCTCCTATTTCCTAGTAGCGAAAGGCTTTTATAATTCCTTATAGGCTCGGTAATCCGGAAAGCGTATTTCTTATTAGAAATTTTCCTATCTTATTTTATATATTACGGAATGAGTAAATACTTTTTAACCCCCGACAAAAACAAGTTTGACATGATTGTCTGTCTGTGTGCAGTAAATGTTAAAGCCATTTTATTTGATGATATGGGTGACAGTTTTCATGTTCCTTGCTAGGGGTTTTTTTTACAAGAAAACAAAATAAATCAAAATGTAATAAATTATATTCCATCTACAAAAACAAATGTTTCCTATAATTGTAAATGAATAAAAATGAAAAGATGCTAAATGCTAACTTATTAATAAAAATTATAAATATTAACTGTGAAATAGGAGTATAAAATTATTGTTACTACATTTGAAAAAAGTTAGATGCATGAAACGGAACTTATGTCAATAGAGATTGACTCTGTTGAATCGAAATCAAATCGATAAAAAAGGGCGGCATTCTTAAATCGCCGGCACCACTGAAATGTCAGTACGAAATCGATAATTTCGATTGCAATTCCTTTACGAAGTGATTCGATATTTTTAAACTATCGATTAATTTTTGTTAGGTAACTTCCCTACTATTGTCAATTATAATGTGTCACGCATATCATCATAAAACGCACAAACTATAGTTTGAAATCTGACATAAGTGAGACTGCTCTTACGGCCATTCCCAATATTTGATCTATCTCTGGTTTTGCCCTACTAGAGATAGGAATAGCTCACATTAGACATTAGAGACATATATTAAATTTGAGTTATTCCTATCCGTTAGGGAATAGGGACCTATCAGAGTTCAGACAGAGAGCTGTCACGCGGTCAGTTTTGCGTTCTGTGTGTTAAACTTGAATACATACATTATATACTCACACAGGGGACCGCGTCAGAATTGCTCCTGCGTGACTGACCGCTCGAACGTAGAATGCGAACACAGAATGCTTGAACGCTTGACCGCTCTCTGTCTGATACGTAAGTCCCGCAGCCATAATTCATCCTCCTTTGTTCGCTCACTGCTGAAAAGTTCGGTTTTATATTTTTTATTAATACTTAGGTACATTATTTACACTAGAAGTTGAGATGTAACAGAAGGAAGAATTTCAGGGGCTGCTTTTCGTTTTTGAATTGATTTCCAAACTACGGAACCCTAAAAGGAGTTTCTATGTCCTGTTGACATTCGGGGTCCCTGAAATTTCATTTAGTTTTGTGAAGTTTTTAACGTCGTGTTTAACGATGAAAGCATGTTGAAGTAATTTGAATAGTATCGCTCTTGGCGAGGAATTTCCTCAATGTTATTAAAAAGGGACTTCATCTTTGTTGTTGCGACGTATTTTTCCATAACCTCAATTTATCAATAGATCAGAGAGTTTCAATATTTGGGAATAATTTCGCGATAAAAACTCTCCTACGTCCTTTCCCGAGACTCAAGTATCTGTATGCCAAATTTCATCAATATCGCTTCAGCGGTTTAATCGTGAAGAGGTAACAGACAGACATACAAACACACTTTCGCATTTATAATATTAGTAAGTATGGATTTGGAAATATTTTACACATTACTATGTGAAATTATATTACTTAGAACAGATTATTTGAAAGCTTTTTACAACTTTTATACTTTCTAGTTGAAGCACAGATTACACTATAAATAACTAATTAGTATTTCGAAGGCCAACAGTACTCAGTACATAGTATAAAAGAACCTATGCTTAGGTATCTAAAACTTTGCAACTAATTTTGAAGTGTAAAACAGTAATTTATGGAGATAATCATCCAGAAGCTTTATAATATTATGTATTATATAACTACATGCATTATATCCATATTAATATTGTAAATGCGAAAGCACTTCTGTCTATCTATCATTTCGTCACCCCCAAACCGCTGGACCGATTTTGATAAAATTTGGTATGGAAATACCTTGAGTCCCGGAAAAGGCCGAAAAAAAATAGTTGGATACTTTTTATCCCGGAAAAATGTACGGTTTCCGCGCGATAAACGAATTTTGGATCAACGGAGTTGTCGGCAACATCTAGGAGTAGATAAAAACTGAAATTTTTAGAGATTTTCCACTTGTGTGAACCCGAAATAAACGTCGACTCCTGCATTTAAATAATAGCAATCGCTTATAAATAATTATGCCATGTGTTCATAGCCGGGCGTTTAACCGCGATTTTCCAATAAACTACAAATTGGAATTTAATAATAATTTAATTTCCGCTTCAGGGAATGTTCCAGTGTAACAATTAAAATGTTTAACCTTAATTGGCTACAAATTATTTTGTTGGAATTTACATTTCTACTATAATTATAAAACGCCCGGTACGGTTATCAAACATCAACATTAGGATTCGGGTCAGTTCGATGATCGTTGTGATGTATTTCTAAAAAAGCTATTCGTTGTATTTGTAACCGGCAGCCCGATACTACGAGCGGCCAGTCCGTCATTCAAAGAGAATAAAAAAGTTACTCTTTCAGCGCTGCTATTTTCACAGTGAACTCTATATAGGGTATCCATACACACCCTAAAGTATTATCACTTAGTTTAGTTAGACCCTGTATAATTAGAAAGAACCATTGCGCTATTGGGAATACAAGTCATATTATCATGTTCTCGATCGTTTTATATGCTTACAATAAGGGCGCCTTATTGTAAGCATATAAAACGATCGAGAACTCCGTTGCGCAAAAATTCGTTAGTCCCTCAGTAACCGTACATTTTTCCTAACAAAAATTATCCTATGTCCTTTCTTTTGCCTGAAGGTACCTCGATACTTAATTTCATTTAAATCGGTTCAATCGTTGAATCGGGAAGAGGTAACAGAGATACAGACTTTCGCATTTACAATATTAGTGAGGAAGACGAGTCTTACAATATTTGAAATATAATCGATTTTTAATTATCTAAGGGGAAACGAAACGATGATGAGCTGAAAAAGCTGTCGGAGGTCGTCACGACCGCGACAGTATCAAGGTTTCTCCCTCTTCGGTGACATTCACGGGCGTGAAAGTAGGCTGCGTCCGGTTTCCGGGGCGCTGTCTCCGCCCTCCCTTCCCGTAACCCGCAATCATTTAAACCAGCGGTTCTCAACCTTCTTGAGTCTGCACATCCTTTTTTTTTTTCTTTTTTTACGGCCGGCGGATCGGGGATGTTGCCCGGACATGGGACTCCCCTAGCGCTCCCCTGGTGCCCCAATCCCCGCTTAAGGCAGAGTTGCGGGTAATAGAACCTCGGGCAACTCTGCCAGAGCCTGCAGACCCCTAGGATTCAAGCACAATTTCAAGGGCCTCCTTAATAAAAAGCGCAGAAATAAAATGACAATTCATTTTAGCACGAAAAAATACATTTCAACAAAGAAGTTGTATTCATGTGTAGGTTAGTGCTGCCCTTTGTAACTAAATTAGTGATATTCGGATTGATGGCGGACCCCTATTATATTATACACATATTTATACGTGGGAGAGCCATGCTTCGGCACGAATGCGCCGGCTCGACCGGATAAATACCACGTTCTCACAGAAAACCGACGTGAAATAGCGCTTGCGCTGTGTTTCGCCGAGTGAGTGAGTTTACCGGAGGCCCAATCCCCTAACCCCTACCCTATTCCCTTCCCTACCCTCAACTATTCCCTTCCCTTCCCTTCCCTACCCTCCCCTATTGCCCTATTCCCTCTTAAAAGGCCCGCAACGCACTTGAAGTTGCTTTCCATCAGGTGACCCGTTTGCTCATTTGCCCCCTTATTTAATAAAAAAACACATACTTGCGGACCCCCAGGGGTCCGCGGACCGTAGGTTGAGAAACGCTGGTTTAGACTGTGATTCGCACTTGACCGTTTCAACCTTAATTGTGTGACAGCGTGAGTGAGTATTCGTGCTGAAATACTGTTCCTAAACAAACTTGTTCTGATCTCTGTTGTTGTGGTCTCTAGGCTATTATTTTACTACCTTCAGTAACAATTTTCTCATTATTTATACTAATAAATGTTGAGGATAAAGTTTTTATATTTTCAATGTAAATGTTATTCTTTTAATTGCCAAATTGAAAATAATTCACTTGGCAGCGGCTGTTAATATTTTCATGAAATTTTGCATGTAGGATGTTTGTGAAAAGAACGTCGATCTAGCTTGCTTGCTTGAGAGACTTCTGTGCTATTAATCGCTAAGACTCGAGAAAGCCTAAACCGAGTTGGCAAATTTTAGTCTTAAAATATTCGTGGAAGTCCAGAAAATATTTGTATTAGGAGAGTATTCGTAGCATGACGTAGCTTTGCTACGGCGCGCTACAGCCTACGAGCACTATTGTGCTACGACGCCTACGAGCTACGAAATGAAGCTACGGTTCTTAAAATCTATACAATATAGGTACATTAATCATTACTAGAGACCGCCCAATGGTCGAAATTTGACCTTAGTTTCAACGACATTAGGACTACTACCTATATTTTGTAAAAAATATTGACTTTATAAATTTTTTTTTCAACTCTTGTCTCTGGGACTTAGCTGATCTCAGACTGGCCGTGTAAGCATTGTCTAATAGTATCTTAGATTCAATAAAAAAAACTATAATCTATTTTCAATTTGTCAACTTGTTGTCAACAGACTTCAGCCATAAATAAAAGAGCATAATTCGTGTCTATAGGCTTGTCACTCAAAAATCTGTCATTTCTCATGTGTGTGTGTTGTAGTGTGTGTAATGTTTTATTTGTTAAAAAAATGTATGATAAAAGCATAATTTCAAAATAATATTAGTTCGATGCACTCCTTCACCATATAAACTATAACTGTGCAAAATTTCATGCACCTACGTTTCCCCATTTTTCGTAAAAAGGGTTACAAAGTTTTTCGTTCGCGTATTAATATTATGATGATACATATTATATTATTAATACGCGACCGAAAAACTTTGTAACCCTTTTTACGAAAAATGCGAAAATTTTGCATGATCTAGTTTATATGGAGAAGGAGCGTATGGAGCTAATGTTTTTTTTATTATACATTATTTTAATAAATAAAACATTACACACACTACTATGTTTCGACATGGTTTTGACTGACAAGCTTAAATACTGTTAGCCAATTATTGCACGGCCAGTCTGTCATCATTTGACTTAATTATTCTGAGACTGTCATCGGAATTATGTCTAAAATCTAAATGTCTAAAAAATAATAAAGTCAATATTTTGACAACAGAAAAGCGTGAAACTTAAGCTGGGAACAAATTATTGGACATTGTCCTCGGACTTTTTTCTCGGATGCGGCTTGTTTCTATCTGGTTAATACAAAATACACTAAACTGTGCACATTGTCTGACATAAGTCGCGGACGCGACCTTGAGCGTTCGGACGTCTTAAAAGAATCTGGCTAGCGAGATGTTTTTTCATCCGCGGACACGGCGGGGCGCGGGGACTCGTCCGCGGACGTTCAGTCGTATTCGTTTCATTTTATGCGCATGTGCAGCTTTCCCGCATGTGCAGTAATAGAAATTAACATCAATTTCTGTCAGATTTTAGCACATGACACCACATGACACATTCAAGTCATTTCAAATTGTTTGCGGGAAGCATGTCAACCATTCAGGTACTATAGATGTCAACTGTCAAGCAGCGACAGTGAGGATGATTATTTAGCGGTAGCTGCGCTGTGTTGTCCGCCAAAAAAAAGAAAGCACGCTCGGAAAGCTTATGAACCATAATGAAATATAATATGATAGTAGTTGACAGTACTGATATTATGAACCCAAAACTCTACATTGTATTACCTATAGTGTCCGAACTCCGACCAAAACTGATTTTTCAGCCGAAACTGAAACCGAAACCAAAAATTTATAACATTTAAAATTACAATTATTTACTGAAATTTACTTTTTTTTTATTTTATTAATACATTAGAAAAAGTGCCAAATTGGATTAAAATAAATATTATTAATCTTAGACTCGAATATGTTCCCCAGAAACTTTTCAGTACTCATATTCCGTTTTTTTATCCGAGTAACAATAATAATAATATCTATGGTCTTGTGTTACAGGTACCAGACGACAGAAATATATCCCCGCCCCGCCCACTTTCATTTAAAGCCTTATCGCACTTTAAGAATATGTCATAAGTCATAACTCATAGCACGTAATTCACCAACAGTTACATACCTAATCTATACTAATATTATAATTGGGAAGAGTTTGTTTGTTTGAACGCGCTAATCTCAGGAACTACTGGTCCGATTTGAAAATTCTTTTACTGTTGGATAGCCCATTTATCGAGGAAGGCTATAGGCTATATTTTATTACGCTAAGTATAATAAGAGCGAAGAAATAGAGGAAAATGTGGAAAAAACGGGGGGAAATTATTTGAATGTGCTTATTTGAACGCGCTTATCTCAGGAACTACTGGTCCAATTTGAAAAATTCTTTCAGTGTTAGATAGCCCATTGATCGAGGAAGGTTATAAGCTATATTTTATTACGCTAAGAATAATAAAAGCGAAGAAATAGAGGGAAATGTGGAAAAAAACGGGGAAAATGATTTGAAAGGGCTTATCTCACGAACTACTGGAGCAATTTTTCTGTTATTTGGCACAGATAAGAAGTAAACCACGTGAAGGATCGTACGTTATATTTTGTGGACTAATTTGTGTGTGAAATATCTAATTTACGCGGGCGAAGCTGCGCGGAACGTTATATTTCGCGTGGTCACGACATCACACGTAATTAACGGCTGGACCCATTTTGCTGAAATTTGGTATAAATATACTTTGAGTCCCGAAAAGAACATAGGATACATTTCGTCCCGGAAAAATGTACGGTTACTGCACAATATACTTTTATGATTTGCGCGTAAACTATTCAATCTATTTTGATGGAATTTGGTGTGGAGATTCTTTGAGTCTCGGGAAAGGACAAGGAATACTAATTTTGTCCCGTAAAATGTACGGTTCCCGCACAATAAACTTTTATGATTATCGCCTAAACTATTCAATCTATTTTGATGAAATTTGGTATGGCAATACTTTCAGTCTCGGGAAAGGACAAGGGACACTTTTTATCCCGGAACATATACGGCTCCCGCACAATAAACTTTTATGATTCTCGCCTAAACTATTTAATCTATTCTGATGAAATTTGGCATGGAGATTGGAGATACTAAATTAGTATCTCCAATCTCCATGTCATCATCAATCTGAGACAAGGAATATTTTTTGTCCCGGAAAAATGTGCGGTTCCCACACAATATACTTTTTTGATTTGCGCGTACACGACTCAATCGATGTACGGGAAAAACTATAAACTAAAGTTCACGCGGACGTAGTCGCGGGCAACAGCTAGTATTATTTATTATATTAAATAAACGTGCGTTTGTCGCTTAGAAATAAAATTCAACAGTATAATAATAATAATCTTTATTAATGATAACAATATAAGTATATTATGTACATGTCGCAGTCCACTGGTTAAAATAGCCGTTTAATCAAACAGCTAGCCCTTTGTCTGAGCAACGCCATTCAATCACACGGCTATACGTCGTTTAGCCGACTTGTGGACTGCAACTGCAACTGCACTACAGCTAGACGACGCTTAGCTAATTGGTTGAAAGAGGTAATGTTGATGTACTGAAGATTAATGCTGTATTTTTATTCCGCCGGTCTACCGCCGTTGGCCTGGTTTCAATGGAACCGGCCACCGTCACCGAAACCGGTGTGGGAGCTATTTTTATTATAACCTCGTAGCTTTAAAATTATCAGTTTATAAGGCTCTAAATACGGTAAATTACGGAATCTCCGTAGGGAAGGCTCTTAACTTTAGTCATGTTAGCGCTCGGATAGGTATTGTGTTGTCTGTCTGTGTGTCACGTATGGAAATAAGTTTAGAAAATGTTATGAAAATAAAACGAAGTACTAATAAAAACAAAATAAGTACTTAGTGATTTGGCACTCATTTGCAAAACATAACCTCAAAACACGATTAAATGGACGGTGGCGAACTAAGCCGGGGCCTTAATACCGACGAGCAAGCACGAGTTAAAGTATGCGTAGTTTACCCAACGGCGCACGTAAATTTACGAACACTCGAGTTTCGGCAGGCCGAAAGTTTCGGCTATATTTTGGCAGATACCGAAACTAAGGCCGAAACCGAAACTAGATTTTTTGGCCGAAACTGGTCGAAACCGAAGTTTCGGTCGGTCACTAATCTATGCCCGAAACGTCTTCAGAGATGCGATGTTTTTGCATCCAGCCAGCAAGATCAGTGTTCGGATGTCCGTATGCTCAAGGTCGCGTCCGCGACCTTGACGACCTATAGCGTTCGGACATCCGAACAGCTGATGTTTTTCATCCGCGGACATTATGAACGGGGCGCGGGACTCATCCGCGGACGGCAAATAATTTTCTGAAATGACTGGCCATACATCCGAAGACTCATTTTCCTACAAACCTTCCTTCGTCCGCGGATGTCCCCGTATGAACCGTGCACATTGTTAAATCGTATCCATCAGCCGCGACTTATAGATGCGTCCGATAATTTGTTCCCAGCTTTATAATTTAATTTTTTATTTGAGGTCGAATTTCGACCATTGGGCGATCTCTAAATATAAAAACAACTGTTAATGAATAAATTCATCAAACTTGAGAAAATATTGTCAATTATTGTTTTCAAAGTTTCATACAAACTTTCATCACAAAGGGGTTAAAATATGTAGCTCCTTGGGGTAGACTTGATCAAAATCCTTTCTTAGCGGATGCCTACGTCATAATATCTACTATGCTTGCCAAATTTCAGCTCGATCCGTTCAGTAGTTGCAGAGGTAGTTGTTTGGGCTGTGCTTTTGGTTGTTTTAGATCACTATGTCAGTCAGTCAATCACCTTTGACTTTAATCATTCAAAGTTTTATAATATAGGTATTATATATGTCACGATCATTAAAACGTGCGTTTGAGGTAGAGGATATGATCCCGGTTATATTTTAGTTTCAGGATTGTAGTTTAATAAATCCCGGGATTTTCGGGACTGATTAATATTTTTAATTAAGTTGATAACAATGTACGTGAAACAAAGCACACTCACTTTTTTGACGTTATGTCGGCCATTTTGTTAATACACTTAGACCCAATTTCACCAACCTCTGTTTGTTAAATCCTAACAAGGCATTACTTAACGGACCTTGGAAAATTAAACAGACTGTTAAAATACTTATGTCCCACAGTAAAAATTTAACAGCGGAAAATAATTAAGGATTTTGGGAATATTTCAAATTCCTACCTGTTGCCATTATTAATTACGAGTCAAAAAGATAAAAAAATCACATTTGTTGAATGAGAGCTCCCTCAAATATTAATTTTATGCTGACTTTAGTAGTTTTGTTATAGCGACAACTAAAATACACTATCTGTGTGAATTTCAGAAGTCTAGCTATAGCAGTTCTTGAGATACAGCCTGGAGACAGACATACAGATGAACATACGGACAGATACCGAAGTCTCAGTATTAGGGTCCCGTTTTTACCGTTTAGGTACAGAACCCTTAAAATAACAGTGTATTGATGAGAACGACGAGTATTAAGTATGGTTTACACAGAGCCAATAATCTCGGCGCCCGCGCCAGTCCTGCAGAAGCCAGTACTGGCCTGGCCCCTTTTGTTTAGACAAAGCCATCACATTCACGAATTTTTCTTCGGGTGTCCACACGTTTGCAGTAAAAAAATAATGAGTTAACGGCAAAGTCTGTTGAAAAAGAAATGTTTTAAGGAACATCTGCGAACTAGTAAGTAGTAACAGAAGAGTCGAGTGAACTATTAGAAAAAGAGAAAACAAAACTATTCTTTTTTTAATATTCATTCCGGCATGAAGTTGTTCTAGTGCTGAAACGCGCATTTGTTTATTTTTGTATGAATCACAACGCTCATTCCACAAGCATTAGGCTTCCTATAAAGTTGTATAATTTTTAAAGGTATCCAGTATAGTTTTCACAGAGCCAGTACTGGTTGCCAATAAGACTGGCAGCCAGTATTGGCTTAGTATATGCCGCGTGTGAACAGTTTGGCCTGGCTTGAAAAACTGTTCTTGAAAAACATGCGGCATATACCAAGCCAATACTGGCTGCTAGTCTTATTGGCAGCCAGTATTAGCTGTGTATAAACTATACTTTAGTTGTCATTTTCTATTACCAATATAATCCCGGAATGCCGGTATTCAATGTAGATAATCCCGAAATCCCGTGAGATTTTACGTGGTAGAGCCATGCTTCGGCACGAATGGGCCGGCTCGACCGGAGAGATACCACGGGCATCTCAAATAGTTTTCAAAATATTAAAAAAAACCAAACCCTTCTTTTTATGTTTACTTAAATGTTTATAACTTTTGCATTTTTTTTCAGCCCCTCTTAGAATGTTGTAAATGGTATTCCAAATCGAATGAGATCAAAATCATAATTTTCGGTGCACGAGATCAGATTTTGACGAAAATGGCACTTGTTGATCAGAGTATTAGTACTGTAAGTGCTTCCGCTATCTGCCTCAGTAAATCAGTTTTTGCTGAGTAATATGAAATCTGAGGGTCTGCTGAACTTCCATTTATTGTGATTATCTTACATTGTACGCGACACAATGATAAAAGCCAACAGACTGAAAGCGGTTGATATTTTTTGAAAGAAATGAATGGCCGTTTCAAAATGAAGGTTCCTGAATCCTGATTTACGGCGATTTTAAGGAAATGTACTGCTGTTTATGTATACAGTAGTAACTCGAATTTCCGGCCCTCGGTTATACGTATTGTAACTTTATCTGTTGTTTTTTTGTTTAACTGTTGTTACTTTAGTAATTTTTGAATAAACGTTGATTTTTTGTGTTAAAAAATTTATATTGGTGTTAAAAAGTTTAATGTTTATGTCTAGTTTAGGTTCATAAGGAACGTTGCTGCGTCTTTCCTGGGTCTTAAATTTTGGATTTGTGAGAGTGATCGATCAAGAATTCCTTTTGTACAACAAATCTCACTCTAATGCCGGCTCTTGATATAGGCGAACGCGTTGGCCAACGCGTCTGCAGACGCGTTGGCAGTGCGCTTGCAACGGCGTTTGTGAGTAATCCACACATAGGAAGGTCGTTCAGTATGCTTTGGATCGCGCCAATGTGCGGACGGATTCAAAATGGATGTTTAGTCGCTAACAGCTGCAGCTGTTTATTTATTCACAGCTTATAATTACTTTGTAAATGTGGACAAGAAAAAGTTTTTAAAAAAGTATTCTGGAAATAAATAAATAAAAGGCGAGAAAACGTAACAAACAAAGAAATAAACTCACTTTTACATAATATTTTATAATATCAAAATAATATAAGTAATTATTTTATTACCTACTTATTATTTATTAAATTATTACATACAAAAATTATTACATATTATAATAATTATCATAATTATAACTCCGGGCAAACTGATCGCGCGGCCTATGTGTGGATGGAGCGCGAAGCTTGCGACAAATGTCCTTTGATCTTTTGCCGACATTTCCGACCCGCGCGGCAAGCTCGCAGATGCGTCGGCCAACGTCTAAATACCTACGGCCAACGCGCGAACGCCCGTTCTACACATTGGGCCAACGCGTCTGCAGACGCGTTGGCCAACGCGTTCGCCTATATCAAGAGCCGGCATAATACATAAATAATAGGAAGTTCTGAAACATAAAAACATATAATTGTTATGATACTCTATTTCAATTATTTAAAAAACTTTGATGTTACACTTATTAATCGCTACAAAATATAGCGTAGCAATTTTGCTCGATTGGAAGGTTTTCCTTTGGGCTTGCTACTATTATTATACATACAACTCGACGGTACAAAATCACACTAAAATTATAAAGGCGAGTTTGTGAGTTTGTATATTTGTTACTTCTTCACGTCTAAAAAGCTGTAGCGGTTTTAATATAATATAGCATGGAATTAGTTGATACCCTGGATTAATACATATTAGGCTACTTTTGACTATGGAGAAAACAACATAAACACAACAAACAAACAAAAAAATATAATATGTGAGCTATTTAAAGAGCTACGCACGGCATTCTGTTTAATACAATTTTAGAAGCGGATAGCTTTACGCCCAATAATGTTGGGTGCTACATAAACAAGAGCGGTGTCCGTATTATGTAAACATCTCGCTCTTCCGGCAATAATTAAATGGAGCAGGGTATTATTATCCCGAAACAGAGTAGCTTATATCTAATTCCCGCTGAAATTTTACGTTTCATTGTAAATATCTAACGGTGTACGTGGAACAGCAGTGATTGAGTGTATACAATTTGCAACGATTTGCTAATACACCAAACCTAGGCTGGTATAAATAGTCAGTACTTAAGATGCGATCCGGTCTCAAGACGCGATTCGGCTCTGTGATTGGTCCAAATTTTGACAGCCAACCAATCACAGAGCCTGAACCGTGTCTTGAGACCGATTTGCATCTTGAGTGCTGACTATTTATACCGGCCCCAGACATGCTGTTGTCCATTGTCATAGTTTTAATATAGGTTTTCGATAGTCTTCTTCCCTATCTTCCCTAACTCCTAAAGTAATAGATTGATAAAGCTAAAGAGAATATATGATGTAGATGTACATTACCTACTTCACTTAAATGCTTTGGCGAAATTCGTCACGCATATTCTGCATACTCAACTTCTCTGGCGCCTGCTTTACTCTTCCGATTGCCTTGTAAATTCGCAGTTACTTTAGCGGCTGGGTGTGTACCAATCTTTACATTATTGCCCGCCGACTTGCGGTAAGATTTACTTCAAATAAAAATTCCTTTTTGTTTGACATGAATTGAGATCATGCAGCATGCTTGTTTATACGACATTCTAAAGTGATGTAAAGTAATGTAAAGTATGTGTAAAGTATAAAATATATATTGCTGTAAGATCTCGTGGTAGCCTTACCACGAGATCCCTGTAACGCAAAGGGTGTGCAATTTTTCACTTTTCACGGAAAAAAGTCTTAGCAATTCATCTTTTCTTTTATTTAAATGTTTATTTAGCTTGCTTTGTTGCCCTTTTTGAGGCGTGATTAAAATCTCCTTTGTTCGTTCGGAAAAATATATTCGAACAAACACCAGCTTACCCTAGAAAAAGTATCCGTGTCACCTTTGTTGTATTTATTTTTATTAGCCTATTTTTTTAACACCTACTTTTTTTCTTTATTCGTAATGATTCGTAACAGTTTAACTACTAGAATATTTTATAATTCTTTCGTAAACAACCTTACATTAATTTATAATTCATCGCGTTTAAGGTATAAAATCTTGCCTTAAAATAATTAAGAAACATTTGATTTTGATTAGTTATAACATCGATTTCCGTTACTTATAAAAATAATATAATATAATTATGTACATGTTGTATGACCTTTCGCATTTACGCAGTTGGGTCTACATTCAATTTCCATGACCAAAGTAAGTTTGAACGAAGAGGTTCTAAGGGCTTTCCTTTAATTTAATTTGCCAATACATTGACGTCGGCTTCGCTACCAAGGAAATTATTACACTACCAATTTACCAATTTGATACCGTATAATGTATTCGATTATGGCACAAAAGCCAGTGAGCAGTCGTGTTTAATTTGTGGTGAGACCTTTTCGGAAATCTTTCAGTAGCATGAGCAGCTATGTTTAATTTGTGATGAAACCTTTACGGAAATCTTTCAGCACTTTTATTCTAATTGTCTATTTTGCCGTCCAAAAAATTATTAAATTATGAAGTTCTAGTTAGTTTATGAAAAACATAAAACTATTTCTTACGGCCGGAATCATATAAAAAGCTTACAAATGTGTCCCAAGTTGATTGGATTTAAGTTTCGTCTACACGTGCTGTTTCCGCCAGCACCGAAATAAAAGTCACGGTTTTATTAAATATATTCGAATAGGAGTAATGCGACAGCTGTCTTACTATTCCTGGGTGTGGGGGAGGAAGTTTAAAGTTATTTTACCTCGGGGTTTTACAGCGTGATCTTTATGTCAACGGTATAAAGGTCTTTACAGAGGTAAAAAACCCAATTAACTGATCTACGCCGTCGGCTAGTATCGTTGATGGTGTTAAATACAACTGCCAATAAACGTTGTCAAAGTTGTTTAGGACTTGCTCTCAAAGTTGTCAAATAACTTTGAACATAACACTCACGATTACAAGTTAATAATTATCCTAAATATCTATCAGAGAAGTTAATTCCTAGGCAGATGGGGCACTTACGTAGTTTGGTCGCGTTATGTCAAACCCAGCCGACAGATCACAATTAATATTGAATTGACATGATCCGACCAAATGACGTTAGTCTGTCAACTGCATTCCTATGCAGTCAACAGACTAACGTCATTTGGTCAGATCATGTCAATTCAATATCCTCGATGGAAGTACTTAAATGTGTAATCTTGAGTCTTGACCAACTGTAACTTCTAACTTAGAAGTTTGATTTTAGGACATTGTTTAGAAGTACTAAGTATGTAAACGATTGCAACTTGTGTGTTCGCTTCAAACTTCCGCAGTTAACACTAAACAGTGCCCCGGTGCATACAAAATGACCTAGGTCCTAGATAATATGAATCGCAAGTGATAAACTTACTTGTTTAAATATTACAAGAAAAACCTCCTACAGTTTTTTAATTTGTAGGAACCATGAACGTGCTTGTACTTGACTCTATGTGATTTGGACCATGTTCTATGATTTCCTGACCCATTTAATGAAATAATACTGAATAGCACCCGCAAATATGTGAAGACTAAAGTAAGGTCAAAAATAATAATATAATTATTGATTGGGATCTTAACTGAGTACATCCCTTGATACATTCCTGCTCCCGATGCCGCGAGGCGGAGGCGATAAGAAGCAAGAAGGATGGGTGGGGGTTCTATATCAGGATCTAACTGTGCGCCGTACACCTCGAGTAGTCGTTGCGAGCGACGCACTCGCTGCAAGCACGCCGTTCGCCCACGCGCACCGCTCACGTGCATATGTAACCACGGTTTTTATTTACGTTTCGTGTTTACCGACTGTTGCGAAGAAACTCATGTTTATTTAACGCCGGTTATACAAAGTTCTACCGATTTAATAATGTGATAAACAGTCGACGCGTAGTGCGTAACACGGCCGAATCCAGTCTATTTCCGGCCCGGGCGGCGCCTATACTCCTTAAGCGATTTATTTAGATCAAAATCATGCGCGAGCTCAGCCGCGGCGGCTCCCTCGTCGCGAACACCATCGCGTCCCTCCAGAATCGAGCCGCCGCGAATAAAAATAATTCGACGGGCGCGCAAACGACCGACAGGAGTTTCAGGAAGCCCCTGAGGAAGATCCGCGAGGACAACGACGAGGACGACCTGTACAGGACATCGGCGGCCAGCGAGCGCCCCGTGTCGACGGCGTCGGAGGCTTCCGAGCGCGACTCGGCGTCGCTGCAGTCGAGCGAGGAGCGACCCCTAAACGAGAGTACGTAGTCGACGCTCTATGAACGAATCACTGACGTAATACTACTGGATCGCGGCCAAATTTAAAATAGAGGTGGGTACGTCGGTGACTCGTCCGGTGAGCTCGTCGCGCAGTGTCACCGAAGGGAGGCCTCATGTCCGACCGCGAATTTCTCACGGAGCCCCTGGACGAGGAGGAGGAGCGCACGGCGGTCGGGTACCTGCACCCCGCCGTCCGCTCCTACATGTACTCGCCGATGGGTAGGTCGCCCGACGTCGGCCGTGAGGCTTCCCGCGTCGACGCCGACGCTCAAACGTGTTATCGTGGCAGGTGGCGATTCGGACAGCCCCGAAGAGACGACAGTGAAGTGTACCGCGTGGACGGACCGGAATGCGGTTCCGGCTCGAGCCGACTCCTCCGACTCCGACACTTCGAGCAGCCAAAGCGACTCCGAGGAGCGGGAGTACGAAACGGGCGGCGGGGAAGCCGATTATCATACCCTGACGCCGAGCAGAGGTGCCGATATCGCGACGCGCTGCACCGACGACTTCCGATGGATGCCGACGGGAGAAATAGTGGACGACAACAGTGAGCCGCCCCCGATGGGTCCCCAGGTGGACGATTACTCGGCTGCGAGCCTCGAGCGCCGGCGACGGACGTCGGGCTCGCGAAACGAAAGGGACAGAAAGAGTAGGTCGTCCCTGTCGGCGAAGCCTCCGCAGCACCCGTCGAGCGTGCGAGCCTCGCCGCGGCCTAGGCGCACCAGGAACGATGAATCGCCGTCCGATTTGCAGCGGCGATGGAACTCGTACGAACACTTCCGTTGGCCCGAGGGTGGGTGGTGGCCCCCGATGTGCTGGTGTCACGGACCCCCGCCGATGCCTCCGCCGTGCTACATGCAGGACCGCACCTGGCCCTCGCACCCCTCGCTTCCCCCGATGCCCACAAGGTCAAATCAGGTACGACACAATGTCACAAACATGGACGTAAAAAAAACGTTTTTTACGTCCATAATCACAAACTGAAAATATATTTATGTATTCATTCGAATTGAAAACATTTACGTTTTCATAATAACAACTACTCTTTTGAGGTACGTACGGCAGTAAATCTTTTTGTCACGACTACGAATTTTTCCATTTAAAAGTTTTACTGCGACCAAAATGGGTTTTGGGTTTTTACCGTATTTTACGAATGTAACTAAGATCAACTCGTTTTAGTATGATCCTCTTAAATGTGAAATGTGTTAACGGTCTTGTAGATTTTACTCCAATCTGCAATGTATTATTATCAATCAAAAAAATAAATTATGTAGTATTGACAACGTTTCCGCTCAAAGAGCCATGCGATTTAAATTACTTTCAAGTTTCAGACGTGTAAATAAGAAAACCACCTACGATTACATATTCTGTGTTTAACCGTAAAGACTGCAGTCGTAGGTATCCCTTGTATCTAAATACATTGGTCGAGTTGGAATACTCGACAAAGATGCCTCAATGTATTTGAGCACATGGGGTCAAAACTTTGCTCATACTGTATAGTGTATACCTACATGAACTATAACAACTCAATTTGGCTAAAAGTTAGAACCATGCGGTAAACCAATAAAATTGTTTTGTAAGCTAGCGCACTACTGATACATCCACTATCCACGTTGTCAATATTGCTCTGTTCGAACGAAACTGCAATCGGAAAATGCGTTTGTAGTTGATATATGAATCTCATGTACTCGTAATTCGTATAATATGTATTTTGTATAGAGTATAGAGTTATATACTATATGGACTATTAAGCAAGCAATACATAATATTTGTCGTCTACTTGGAACAGCTACGCTCCACGAACTCCAAATTAAATAAATTTTCACATTAAATGTACGGCGTTTTCAACAACAACAAACCATCCACGAAATCATATTTCAATTTAACGTTATGAACTCATCGCCGTTAAATTGAAAGATGATGAGTGAAAGAAAACTCTACAAATTCTGTAAACTCTATATTAAAATACGAAATATCCCATCGTTGGCATCCTAATTGCACCTTAGATTTTTGTTTAAAAATACTATAAATGCCAATAATAGGAAATTCCGTAGGACGAACTTTAAAGTGATTACAATAATTTATGTGTTTAACCTTATCAATCAATCAAATCAAAAATATTTTTATTCGGAGTAATTTTTTTACAAAAACTTTACCGAACGTCGATACTACGGTGCCTACCACCGGTTCGGGAACTAACCCGGCGAGAAGAACCGGCGTAAGAAACTCGCCCGGGGCCATCTTTTACTAAAAAGATGGAAAATTACAATTTAAAACATATAACAGTACAATAGTGTTGGTAAAAATAGCATTAGCAATAATAATTAATTGTTAAATGCCCATTAGCAATAATTAAATTAATCGTACTTGCTAAAAACTACGATTGCTAATATTATCGTGCGTAGCAATAGTCTACGATCATCACAAAAATCACGTCCGCGCTGTTTCGCACCGCGGTGCTAACTGTTAATGAATTGCTATTTTTCACTCGATGCGAAATAATACTCGACGCGGGCGGTGCGATGCGAACCGATAATTCACGAAGTCGCGTTTTTAGCTGCAAATAGCAAAGCAATAATACTTAGCATGCTGTATCATCAAAATTAGCGTGTTAATGAAATTAATAGAAATTGCATTAATTCCCATTACTACAGTACAACACGGTCACATTACATCCCGGGATGTATATCTTTACATTATATAAACCCGACGCACCACTGGAATGTACATGATTATTATGAGTCCATGTTTATTTTATGTTTGATAGCATTTTAAATAAAAATATTTTTAGTACTTATTCGAATTATTTAAAAATAATTTGGCCAATATTCGAATAATAAAATCGTCGAATATTCGAATAAAACGAGTATTCGAATATTCGAATAACATACCCTACTTATGACGTAATATAGGACAGTCAATAATTACGACTTTAGGGGAAAACAAACTCATTACCCATACTATAATTTAACATCCATAAATCAATCAACTAACACCTAATTACATGAATGTAATTAATGGAACCAGCGTGATGTAACGCTTACGACGTGTTTCGCTGAGTGAGGATCGAAACCCTCAGAACAAAATATAACTTGCAGAAACGTATTTTAGGTCCTTTAACATCTACCTCATTCGTTAAAAGTATTTTCTTCGCTCTCTTTATCTCTTTGTCTTAAGTCCGGAGAGGATGTCTGGACGTTGAATTTCCTATAATCAGGAAAACCGTAAGGGCGTTTGTGCACTACACGGAATTTTACCGTCCAGCGTTCAAAACCTTCACGTTTGCCATATCAAAACGTAAGAAATCAGGACGCCCGCGCCGCGCCGGATGGTAAAATTCCGTGTAGTGCACAAACGCCCTAAGGATGGATAAAAATTCCAATTAATTAAACAATTCATATTTCGTCTTTATAATCATCAGACAGAGCGAATTTTTATTGGTGTCGTTTTCATGAACGGGCGAAAGCAACAAGGACCATGGTGCCATCAAAATTTATCCAGAAGATTATATCTATATAAGAATCAAAATTAATATATTAATTTTCGTTAGCCTCGTTTAAATTTCAGATCGGCCGATTTGGCTAATTTTAGCCCCATATTGTCCGAATTCTGATCAGAAACAGTTGAATTTCGCCGGACCGCCACCCCGCACACTATCCGAAATATCCTTCCGGCGAGTTCGAGCTCACTCGGCTCAGTACAAAATGTAAGAGACAGTGCGGACTTTCAACTGTTTCTGATCAGAAATTTCGGACAATGTGCGGCCGGGCTTAGTCGTGAAATATTCGTGGAAGTCCAGGGAAATATTAGGAGGGAAGTGATACGAAGTTCACCGAGTCATCTAGTATTATACAATTTGTACTTACCCCTATTTGTTGTTCGCAGAACGATGCCGAAGACAGAGTGCGGAGGTTGGAAGCCGACAAGGAGAGCCTGCAGCTGCAGGTGCAAGTGCTGTCGGAGCAGATCGCAGCACAGACTGAGAAGATGGCGGAGTTGGAGCGGTCGCTACACGACACCAGGCAGCGGCTAGACGACACGGAGCAGAGGCTACAGAAGGTAGGCTTTGCTAGAGGCGGAGGTACATGTCTATAAGGTGTAACAAAACTAAGTGATAATACTTTAGGGTGTGTATTGTGTCGATTATATATAGAGTTCACTGTGAAAGTAGCAGCGCTAATCATCTGCAATTTCTCTTATATTTTCTGAAAGTACGTGTGGACATTGGTGGACAGCGACTGATTAGTGCAAATTCTTTAATTTCTCCTAATCACTTGAACTAATCACCTGCACTCGCACTATTCAAAGTGAATACATGCCCTAAGTTATAGTTCAGAAGTTTCAAGGTCACATTTACTGCTCATTGAAAATTGAAATAAAAAATCGGCCAAGTGCGAGTTGAACTCGCGCACGAAGGGTGCACGAACCATTATAGAGCAAAAATAGTAAAAAAAATGAGATTTTTGTATGGGATTATTATTAATTTTACTTAAATGTTATTATTATTTATTAAAGCATAAATACAGCTGAGTATGTAGTGAACATTTCAGGTGCCAATCTGTTTTCATCATTGATACCGAGCAAAAAATGATTGAAAAATCACGTTTGTTGCATGGGAGCCCCTCTTAAATATTTATTTTGTTTTTAATATTTGTTGTTATAGCGGCAACAGAAATACATAATCAACTCTCTAGCTATCCTCTCGACTGTCAAGCGCCCAAAATGGGCGTCTTACTCTAAAACTATTCAAAAGTAGCTATTTATACTTTGACCACCGCGCGATTTAGTATTTTGTTTCAAATATAAAACTATGTGTATTTGCGCCACTAATAGCATATTTATTAAAAATTCTAATTATATAAAAATTATATATAGCTTTCATGGTTATTACTTTAGATAATAATAATAATAATATTCTTTATTTGCATAAATATGGTACAATAAGGTGTTACTATAATTCTAACAGTGCTTCACATATTTTGTCAATTTTCTCGACGTGCAAATGTTAATTTAGGATACATTCTTAAATATAATTTGTCATAATAATTGTTAATAAATGCATGCCTAATAATCTGGGGGCACGGGAGTGCCCCCGCCAAGATGAGCCAAGCGAAGCGCGCAAGGGCACTACCTACCTTTTCTCGAAACGTTTCGTCGTATTTTTGAACCCTCGTAACTTTGGTTTGAATAATGCCAGATAGTTGAAATTTTTAAGATAAAATGACATGGGTATAGTTATTAAATGTGCAAAGTTTGAATATCGTAGCTATTATACTTTAGATTTTATAGGAGTCCAAAAACCCACAATTTGGTCACTGACTCACCGATAATCAAAACTGTTAGGGTACTTTCTGAAGTCTTAGAAAGCTGAAATTTGGTATGTAACATGATATTAGTACTAAAACAACAAAAAAATATCAAAACCAACTTAACCTATATCCGTATTATAAAGCAAAATTAAGCAAAATTTTGTGTTTTTTGTATGGGAGCCCCTCTTCATTTTTTACTTTATTTTAATATTATTATTAAATATTAAAGTAGACATATAACTAAGGACTTTGCGAAAAAGTCAAGTACCTACCTGTTGCCATTATTGATATAGAGCAAAAAAGGCCAAAAAATCACGTTTGTTGTATGGGAGCCCCCCTTATATATTTTATTTTGTTTTTAGTATTTGTTGTTATAGCGGCACCAGAAATACACAATCTGTGAAAATTTCAGAAGTCTAGCTGTAGCGGTTCTTGAGATACAGCCTGGAGACAGACAGACGGACAGACATCGAAGTCTCAGTAATAGGCTTCCGTTTTTACCCTATGGGTACGGAACCCTAAAGAATGAACTAAAAGAAAAAACAACGTAAACCAGCTTACAAAAAGAAATGAAATCCCACCAAAAACATTTTCATGTAAAAATTTTGCCAAGATGAGAACATAATAATATTATAGTTCGTCGTGTCAAAAAGTAGTGAGATCTCATGTAGAGCCAAGTTTCTAACCTTACATACTCAGCCCTAAATCTAAAAACCTTATTTTTACACTAAAGCGCGGCATAATATTTGATAATAATATTATAATGTGTCAGCCGCACGACGAGAATCTAAAAACTCTACACATTAGTTAAAATCGGTGGCTTGGCCATTTTGTTATTCGTCAGGGCTTTGAACTTACTAATATACCGTAACTAATGATAAATGGCCAGGCCACCGATCGTTGCCAAGATGAGAACATAATATTATTATGTTCTCATCTTGGCAACATTTTTACATGAAAATGTTTTTGGTGGGATTTCCATCTTACTTAATAATATGTCAAAATTATAAAAATAAAGAACAAACGACATGACAAAGGAAAAGAAGAAGAAAAAAGAAAAATAATGTCAGCGGATGTGGATGCGTAAAAAGTGTTCATAAAATCATAATAAACAACATTTGAACATATTTTTGGACATGAAAACGATAATTAATATAAAATCATTGAGCTATTCCATCCCATACAATGATTCGTTTATAGCTCGACTTAGAGGTGCGCGTGATAGGTAAGGTACTACATATTTTTTAATAAGTTTATTTTTATGGTTTTTGGTGTTTCTCATCATTTACTATAGTCTATAATATTTTTAGCACCCAAACCATAGGAGAGCCATGTCATGCTCATCAAAAAACCTTTTGAGTGACTTTGCATGTGGTGCAGACAATACAGGTAACCCTTAGAATTATCTGTAATCTTTAATTGTTTGAAGTACTAGGTACTTAATTTGAATGTTAAACTTTAATTTTTATTTTTTATTTTTATTTTCAGCACACCAGCATAGCTAGCACGAGGTTTCCCAGTCGATTCTTCGGAAGAAAGTAATGGCAGTTTCTTTCCCATGTCTACATATCTTTTTCCCGAGCATGGCACCACCCATCGACTTGAGTTTCAGTGGACAAAGACAAGAAACTCATTCCATAGCAACCATTAAAGCAACGGCAATTATTTTTTTTAACATTTAGTTTCTTGGTTCTTTTTTTTTATTATAGCACCTCGGCTATAAAACCATGGCCAGTGTCGAATAAATGGCGGCAAATTAAAAAAATCGACGTGTAGCAACCTTGTCTATAGCCGGAATTATAGTTTTGATCTACGAAATACGAATAAAAAAAACTAAGGAACTTTATTATTCGTAGTTTGTAGATCAAAACTATAATTCCGGCTATAGACAGGGTTGCTATACATCGATTTTTTGAATTTGCCGCCATTTACTCGACACTGGCCATGGTTTTATAGCCAAGTGCCATAATAAAAATAAAAACAGAATCAAGAAACTAAATGTCAAAAGCGGATCGTCATGATTGACATATAGATTTTCAAAAGCGAAAGATATCGAGATACGAAAGAAACTTTTACTCCAATGTTTTTCCGGTAAAACTGTCAAAATTTAGTTTCTTTCGTTTGTCTACGTGCTTATGCTAGCTATGCTGATGTCACAACTGATGATAATATTGAGAGTAATTGGAAAATGATTGGAAATTGAAAATTTTTCGAAATTGGTTTGATAGATCGTGACAGATGAACGACCGTTCTTGAGTTACAGCCTGGAGACATACAGACAGACGGACAGACATCGAAGTCTTAGTAATAGGGTCCCGTTTTTACCCTTTGGGTACGGAACCCTAAAAAAATGTCTTAATAAGATACAAGTAGATGAGCTTACCGTGACTCGTGAGCTTGTAAATGTAACTTATGCAAATTCTGAAATCGGAATATGAGATCACAACTACATTACAAAACTGCCCAATGACTATAAAATTGAGAAAGATATGCCTCGGGGCTCGGATGCGTTAGATTGGTCGTATCCTGGTATTTGATACTAGGTAAAGGACAATGGAAGTAGCGCAAGTGGTCTAAGTCTTGTTAGCATTCATACGAGCTGTAACCTAGTGACCGGGACTCGATAAATAACTGTGAATCGCGAATGCATTACTGGTCACTTTTTATTGATTGCCGAAACGGGATTGGCCTTTACTATTATAGCGTCTAATGTCTATCTAGTTCCTTATTTGAGACTTGCATTCCGCTTGAAGTGTGAGTTCGATTTTTAGATGGAACTAAAATTAATCTATCATATATGTATATGGATAATATGGATTTTCAATTGTGCTAGTAACGCTAAAACTCGAAAACGGCTGAACGGATTGGGCTAATTTTAGTTTAAAATATTCGTAGATGTCCAGTGAAGGTTTTAAAGTGACAAGAAGTTCACCGGGACAGCTATCACTATCATATTATAAAAATGAAACGCAAAATGTGTATGTAAGCGCTAATCTCGAGAACGGCTGAACCGATTTTGCTAATTCTTTTCTTGTTTCGTTTGCCAATATCGGAGGAAGATTGATACGGAGAGAAAATAAAACAAAATAAATTAAAAAATAGAAAATTTTCGAAAATTTCATCACCACGGTATTTCTGATGGCGGTACCTCACCGCTTTTGACAAGTTAAACTTCATCTTCAACTTGGTTAGGATCCATGTGTCGGAAGGACATCAAAGATGAAAGAAGTCGGTCCTGCGCCTAATCTTTCGCCGATCGTATCGGTTTATTTTTCGTTTTAAGTAATGAGGGCAATGAAAGCGCACTTTTGTGCTGTGCACAGTGCACACATTTTCGCTTTAAATTTACATCGAAATGGACGTAGGAGTTAATAAATTATTCCTTAAATATATTGAATGTAAATGAATGGATTGTATTCACTCTTCGGATGAATACTAGTTGATCCTAATTTTCTGTGACATTCATTGTCTGATCAACAAACGAAAAGAAAAAAAAAAGGAAAAGTTCACTGAATATAAACTAGAGATTCTTTGAAAATTGATTTTTATCCTATATAACTTTGTAACTGTAGAATACAGACATAATATTATATTTAAAATATTTCTTTCTACTAGTGTTCAATGCTATACATATAATAAATTATTGTAATGTTATAATACCCTACCCATGAAATCATGTCAGCTACACAGAAATAATTTTGACGTGGGAGAGCCATGCTTCGGCACGAATGGGCCGGCTTAACCGGAGAAATACCACGCATTGCGCTGTGTTTCGCCGAGTGAGTGAGTTTACCGGAGGCCCAATCCCCTACCCTATTCCCTTCCCTACCCTCCCATATTTTCTTCCCTGACCTCCCCTATTCCCTTGCCTACCCTCTCCTATTACCCTATTCCCTCTTAAAAGGCCGGCAACGCACCTGCAGCTCTTTTGATGCTGCGAGTGTCCATGGGCGACGGAAGTTGCTTTCCATCATGTGACCCGTTTACTCGTTTGCCTCCCTTTATTTCATTGAAAAAAATGATATTGCCCAAGTGTGTGGTCAGTACACAAGACTAGACAGCAGAGTTTTATTGTCTTAACAAAACTTGGAAATGACTTTGTTGTAGTTCACCACGGAAATCGATTCCACAACCGAATCTAGAGCCAAGCTCTTACGCCCGCACTCAGACATATTATAATGATAGTAATCAAACTCGGCGGTTGAAGAGGTTGACATAATGTACGAGGCTTATGTCAAAATATTAATTTAATACTTATAGTTTGTGCGTTTTATGATGATATGCGTGACACATTTAAATTGACAATAGTAGGTAAGTTACCTAACAAAAATTAATCGATAATTTTAAAATATCGAACCATTTCGTAAAAAATCATTCGAAATTATCGATTTCGTACTGACATTTCAGTGATGCCGGCGATTTAAGATGGCTGCCTTTTTTTATCGATTTGATTTCGATTCAACAGAGTCAATCTCTATTGACATAAGTTCCGTTTCATGCATATGACATTTTTGAAATGTTTTCGTAACAATAATTTTATACTCCTATTTCACAGTTAATATTTATAATTTTATATTAATAAGTTAGCATTTAGCAACTTTTCATTTTTATTCATTTATTTTTGTAGATGGAACATAATTTATTACATTTAGATTTTTTTGGTTTTCTTGTAAAAAAAACCCGTAGCAAGGAATATGAAAACTGTCACCCATATCATCTTAAAACGCACAAATTATAATATAGAATATGTAATTAATATTCGTCTCTGAGTGCGGCAGTTTATCACTCAACATCAAATCTAATAAGTATGTAATATTTGACCGACTTCCAAAAAGGAGGAGGTAATACGTTCGGCTGTATTATCTTTTTTTTTTACACTGTAGTTGTTAGTTGTTACCACTGTTGATCCTGGCGACACAGAAGTTGCAATAGGTTCATTGATTAACACTGCTTCCATTATGTGAATTAACTTATTTATTATACACCGTCCGCCTCACAATCGAGTATTGTCTGCTAAGACTTCACAAAATGAAAATGTTTCATAAAATATTACCACCATCTTAAAACCAGCTGCACTTTATATAAAAGCTGAATTAATATTACGGTGAATAGCGAGTGAATTAAAAATATCATGTTTAACTTAGTTTCTCGGCTACTTTCGTTCCTTTGATTAAGAACTTGCCAGAAATAAAAGCAACATAATTTAGAAGTTGATTTTTATTTAAATTATGAGAGTTCTACGCGGAAACGCTAACGTTACAGGGCACTTCAGTTGCTTGGAAAGTAGTGTCGCTCTTATCCGCTGCAGTGTAGTTCGCCTTGTGCACTGTGCACAAGGCGAACTACAACTTAAGAGGAGGAACTACAACTTAAGAGGAGTCCACACCGCCGTTTTTCCATACAAACGTTGTCCCCTGTTTCCTTCCTGGAGAGTTATTATTTTTTTCCTGAATATCTATGGCCACTTATACAATGTTTTCTTTTTTTTCATAATTTAATTAATAAAGAAGACATGAACGTTCAAAAACCCAAAAAAAAGGCCAGATTTTCCTCTTTTTTGACAATTCATTTGCTGAATTGATTGAGAGGAATTGCTAAATGTGACCATTTTAGCCCCGCAGTTCTGTTCCTAATTCTGATATCCTTGTAGATATCCTCTGTCTAAGGCTGCCTTCACATTAAGCGAGTAGTGCGGCAGCCGCGCGACTTAATGTGAACTTTGTGAAGGCAGCCTTAACTCTCCTATTCAGAACTTTGTGACATGTGTAAAAAAGGTATCCCCAGATTTGTAAGGTTAACATTATGTCCACTTTCTGAGTCCAATCAACAACGCTTGGGAAAAGATAAACACCGTACCTGTCAGAAACCGGGCATTAGGGATTGAAATGTGACGAGGGTAATAAAAAATCTAGACGTTAAAATGTATTATGTAAACAGATTTGAAGTTATAGGTGAAACATATTTCACAATTCTTTCACCACAAATAACCATTCATTTCCACCATCAATATATTAAGTGAATGATTTTTCAGCGCTATTCATATTTGTAGTTTTACTTGTCAAGTGTGGTCTTGTAAAAATAGTCCATAAAATGTATGTTTTATTTATTTCAATGACTCATGTTTGGCCTAATTTTACCGCTGAATTTGTTTTGTTTGACTTGGCCCGGATACACTATGAAAAAATAGCAAATGTACAGTCAGTGAAAATGTTTTAGATTCACGATGTTGAAAAATCCCCTTTGATACCCGTAGGGCTGCCTAGTATCCGGTCAGTTCGTCCGTGATCCGTCCGGCTTGGTATATTTCGGAAACACGCAATAAAAACCAAGCGGCTTTATCTCTTCAAGGGTTAGCAATGGTAACAAGCAACAGGTGCCTTACTCCCGAAACTGATATCGATTTCGATTTGCGATTTCAACGGTTTTTTGACACTTTAGCCATCTAAAATATGTCTAAAAAATGTCAAAAAACAGTTGAAATTGAAAATCGAAATCGATATCAGTTTCGGTCACGTGATGGAAAGCAACTTCCGTCGCTCTTGGACACTCGCAGCATTAGAAGAGCTGCAGGTGCGTTGCCGGCCTTTTAAGAGGGAATAGGGTAATAGGGTAGGGATGGGAAGGGAAGAGAATAGGGGAGGGTAGGGAAGGGAATAGGGTAGGGGATTGGGGCTTCGGTAAACTCACTCACTCGGCTGTTTCACGCCGGTTTTCTATGAGAACGTGGTATTTCTCCGGTCGAGCCGGCCCTTTCGTGCCGAAGCATGGCTCTCCCACGTCTGAAACAAAACAAAATATTAGAAAAATTTTATGAACTTGGGGTCGGGCGACCGGCTTTTTAACAGTGTCCGCCCAAAGATGATGCGTCAGGCTTTTCGTTTTGGCATTCCGGCAACCCTGGACAGCGAGTATTCACTACGTAAAAGCACATGCACAGAATGTTCGGGGCTATTTTTACACATTTGTATAAAGTATAAACTGTATTAATGTACACTCCGTCCAGATTTATTTTGCCCCGGAGTTGGTATTGTGATCTCTATGTCGTTGGCATAAAGTTGTCAGACGTAGAAACGTTCAGTTCTAACGGTCTGTTTTAGCTTTTAAGTTTTAATCTGTAACGGGAATGAAGTAATCTTTATCTAGGTGATTCTTATAAGTTTGCCAGATGTTCTTTTATGATCATAGAGTTCTGTAAAGGTTCGGGTATAATCTTTAACGGGAATTTTGTTCTCTATCTCATTCGTTTAAGAAACGTTTTGTTTGTCATAATGTTACATTATGTATAATGTTTTTTTATGATACATCAGGATAAAATTTTGTACAGACTACAGTCTATTAACAAACTACAAAGTACCTAGTACAAAATAAATATCTATTGTACTAACAAGCTTGTCATTCGCAGACACTGTTTTATTTTTATTCCTCTATCGTGAACGTATTAGCTTTATTATTAGATTCCATAGTCGGTATTTAATTTGCAGTAGCAAATTCAATATCGACTGGAATCTCGGTATTAAAGGAAACAATTATCTATACTAATATTATAAATGCGAAAGTATCTCTGTCTGTCTGTCTGTCTTGCTTTCACGCCAAAACTACCGAACCGATTGTAATTAAATTTTATATACAGATAGTCTAAAGCCTGAGAAAGGACATAGGCTACTTTTTTACTGGAAAAAAGGGTTGTAAGGGGGTGAAAATACGAAAATTTGTTCAAATTAAGTTAGTTCCAAAAATTCATACTAGATGGCGCCGTGCGTCTCTTACATCGCGCTAACGCTTGCCCAACATCTTTCTATAAGAGGTGGTATCATCATACATATGAGTTTCGATTTTTTTCGATTGTTCTTTCTATTTTACGTTATTTAATAAGTCAGTACTTTATATCATATACAGTGACGTAACCTTAAACCTATCAATGATAAATAGTTTATGGGTAAAGTTGTGTAATTGGGGGGCTAAATAAGCTTTAAAATTTGGCATAAAATATAAAGTTTAATTTTAATAAAAAATGAAATATTATGTGCACACTGCACAGCTGTTTTGATTTAAGGGGTACCAGGGTTTTTTTTATAAAAGCTTTTGACACCAATTTTGTTGACATCGCACGCTATAAACTGAAGTCCACGCGGACGAAGTCGCGGGCAACAGCTAGTAATATTATATTTTTAGATCTGACTTGTTATTTAGGTGCTAACAAATAAACAAAGTCTTATAAAGGAAACAACGTGGGTTGTAAATTATCCTGAATAAAGAAACATTATAAGACGTTATAATGTTTCTTTATTCAGACGTTATTGTACCATCGCGGAAATTGATTCCTATGTCATGTGGTCGGCTTAACGCGACCATGTTACTTAGGTCCGCCATCTACATAGGAATCAACTTCTCAGATAGTACATTAAGCTTGAGTCATAGCATATTATATCCCATTTTAAAGGCTTTTGCATTAAGCACGCTACAAAATGTTATGCAGTTTGGCAGGCTAATAAAACTGTAAAAGTATTAGGGTGCGTTTCCACCGGAGCTGCGTTGCAAGGAATGTGTTTTTGAGAACCAATATAATCGCTTCATTTGCCTGAGCTTGCTAAGCGCAGCGATTCTATTGGTACTCAAAAACACATTCCTCGTAACGCAGCTCCGGTGGAAACGCAGCCTTATGGCGCATCCACACATGCCGTCGGCTTATACCGCCGGGTTTGCCGCCGGCTTTCAGCCTGCATTGCAACGGAAGTCGGCGGCATGTGTGGTTAGCCGGCGGCCGGGCCGCCGACCGTGCTGCCGGTATAAGACGGCGGCATGTGTGGATACAGAATTAGAGAGAATTTTCATATGAATAATTTATTTTATATTTAAATTTGCAGGAGATGCTGCACCGGTCGTCGCTGGAGACGCAGAAGTTGGAGCTGCTGACGAAGCTGAGCGAGGTCCGGCTGCGTGTCGCCGAGAGGGGAGTCCTGGAGAGGTCCCCGCCGCCGGAGCCCGCGCCCACCAGACCAGCACCGCCCAGAGTTAGTACCTTCAGACGTTTCGTTTATTAAAGTTGAGACCGCACTAGGCGACACTAAAGGCACCGTTCCGATCTACGTAGCAAGCGACCGCGACCGACAAAAAATAATATAAAAGCCACTTTATGAACTAGGCTATAAGTTTCATTTTCTGCGAAGCAACAGCGTTGTACAAACTCCTGAGTATCTATCTCCCATATATTTTTAAATAAGTACTTAATAATAAAAAAAAATATATTTCGGCCGAGCGATCGGACCGTTTCCTACTTCGAAATACTTTTTAAGGTAGATTGCCGAACATTTCCGGCCGTTTGTGAGAACCAAAATAATCTTAAAGTAGACATTGCAAGAAACAAATTATAAAAAAAATAATCATGTTACGTAATGAGGGCAAAATGACCTCAAGTCATCACACACTTAAAAGGCTTTCCAAAAAAATTGGTTTGCGTAATTTTTTCCTGAAAGGTAAAGAAATTTTCTATTGAATACACTTTGATGGCAAAACATTTATTCACTTTTTTTTTTCTTAATTTTTTCTACGTACGTTACGGCTTTGCAAATCCACGCAAACCGAGCGTTTCGAATTTTTATAGTTCTAATCTACATATTATATATTTTCATCAAGAAAATCCATGCACGCTATGAGGGCACTTTTGAGATTGACAGCTCCTGGACCATGATGAGTATCAGGAAGCTTTAATAATGTAGGTACGCATTTAAAAGAATAAATAAATAAAATACTGTCCAGTTTTCTAAAATACTGTATAAAATACTATCAGAGAAGTTGATTCCTAGGCAGATTCGGGACCTATATATTTTGGTCGCGTTACGTCAAACCCAGCCAACTAATCATAATTTACATTGAAATGACATGATCCGACCAAATGACGTTGGTCCGTCAACTGCGTAGGAATCAATTTCCTCGATGGTACTTCAGATATCTGAATATACTTTATTTTTTGTGAAAAAAGTTGGCAACCCTAGGTACATATGGCACTAAATCTACGTAGTAACTAAGTGATAATCTGTGAGTAAAACCTTGAGGCTACACAGATGCATTTTCGGCGTAATACATAACCCAAGGCTAAAGCCTTGGGTTATGTATTCATCCTTTATTGCATCAGCATTCAGCGCTCAACAAACGAATGTAAAATTGGTCGGTCTGTACTCTCCCGTGTAAACTGTATGACTGTACCTAAATAAAGCATACCGATGTTTGTTTGTTTTACTTCAAATAGATTGTTTGTTTCGAAATACCGATTGGATACGTGTTATAGCTTACAACGATGTGTTGTTTACTTTACGAGGGTAAAATATTATTAAAGGTTAATGTATGGTAAAATATGCCTAGAATTGCTTATTCGAGTATGTACCAACTGCCATCGAAGAAATTGATTCATAATGTGCAGTTGACGGACCTACGTTAATTGGTCTGGTTACTTCAATTCACATCGCAAGAAAGGATGGTCATAAGTCATAACCTTGAACAGCTAGTGGTTACAGGCAAAGTTGACGGTCGCCGCCCAAGAGGCCGAAGCCCTATAAGATGGTCTGACCAATACGTGTGCACTACGCTAGACATCGGCCTTCATGACGCTCTCCATTCTGTGGCGTAATGTGGTCACGACTAAGCTCCTATTGAGGGGAATCACGACCCTCAGCAATGAGGAACACGATGAGAGGAGAGGGATGTCGTCGTACGTCATCTAGTTGATTTAAAAAACATTCGAGGCTTAAGCTATATTTTTTATAATATCTAAACAGCATACTACAATTACAATTGTATTACAATTTGCATATTATGAATTCATGATTCAAATGGGCGCACATTCTGTCTCACGCTCGAGTGAAACATGACAGTTGTGTGTATAGAATGCTTGTATTCCTTTAATTTGTCGATATTTTCGATTGCGCGTTTTGTTTGGTTTTGGATAAAAAAAATAAAAACCTAAAAATGTAAATTATTTTATTGTAGGTAAAATATCGACACAGCGGATCAGGAAAAAGGCTTGAAATATACCCTATTTAATAGGCTTTCAGGTGGAATACAAAATTTTATTTATTACGTAAATGTTTTGGAGAAATATGGACTTTTCGCTTCCGGGCCCCTAAAAATCGCTAAACTTTGGTAGCTCGTAGCATGAAAACTATTTCGAATTGACACGCGGGTGTTCTACTCTCGCATTCATTTTACTAATGCCTATTCAAAATCGAAGAAAATAGAAAATTTCCGATTTTTCGTATCCTCCGTACACCGTGAACTGGTTTAAATAGCCGTCTAATCAAACTGCTAGCCCTTTGACTGAACAACGCCATTCAACCACACGTCTAGCCAACTCTTGTAAGTTGTAACGTACCAGACAAGGACAAAATATTATACAGCGTGGATATTTTCATAAGGGGTTTTAAAAATATGCAAACTATACAAGGTGTAACAAAACTAAGTGGTAATACTAAAGTATTATCACTTAGTTTTGCTTTTTTCGCTGCTGTTTATCCTAAAGGATAAGTAGCAGCGCTAAAAAACCAATTTTTTTTTTTACTTTTGTATGGGGAAACTCGTGAGGCTCGGGCCCTTGCCCGTGAAAAAAAAATGGGTCTTTCAGCGCTGCTACTTTCACTTTACAAGGAACACGTACACACCCTAAAGTAAATATTATCACTTAGTTTTGTTACAACCTGTATAAAAATACAAAAAAATACATAAAAGTATACAAACTACGAGAAAAAACTGTTTATTTTTTCAACAGTTGAATTCCGGGCGATGTAAAAATATGTAAGGATATTTTAGCCGTTCATCATGTTTCAATAAGTTGACCTACTAACGAGTTTTCTCCTTCGCCATTCATTCCTGTATACCACAGGTGAAGAGTCACATGAAAATGTGCTTTGTGTCGTTAATAATAAACGATAATTTCGTTTGCGCCGCCTTTCATTACTGTAGATAATTTTATCACGTGGATCCTGAAACAAGGGGCGCTCATTAGTTGTGCTCCGCGGCCCTAATGAACGGTTAATGATGCATATAAAGTACACAGACGAAGTACCATATAAGTAGGCGGACTGTCTGCTGTACATTAGCTATACTTTGCCCTAAAATAGTGAGTAGGTAAGTACAAATGTACACATTAGAATTTAGAGTATGATAAGAAAGTCAAACTAAAACTTTTTTTGAAAATAAAAAATATTCCGTATCTTTCAATGCTATTTGCAAGTGAGGCTTTCACAGCTTAAATAATATAATATAAAATAAGATTTTAAAATTAGTTAATTGTCCAGAAATTTAAAAAAGGGCGACTTTAGTTGCTTTCCATCAGGTGACCCGTTTGCTCGTTTGCCCCCTTATTTTATAAAAAAAAATTATATGACTCTTGCGAATTTTGTCTGTCTTTCTGTCTGTCTGTTACCGCTTTATACAAACTCTTAAGTGAAACCGAGAAAAGACATAAGATAGTGAATTCACTAAACATCATAATATAACTTTGTTTTTAGTGTTTTATTTTATATTAATTAGGTTAATGATTACTTAGAGATTTAGTCGAAGTTTTGACATCATGTGTACATATTTTTCTAATTACTGTAGAAGTCATACACATATATCCTTCGTGGTTTCTCGATGATATACCTAATATTGTGTGTAGTAATAATAATAATAATATCCATGGACGCTTCACACCACGTCAGTCTGGCCCCGTGCTAAGTACCTAAAGGGCTTGTGTTACAGGTACCAGACAACGGAAATATATTTAATACTTTTATACTATACATATATTTAAGGATTTTTATTATATCACACACATATTCAATACACATCCAGACCCGGGAACATTGAAAACTTTTTGTTCCGTCGGCTGGATTCGAACCCGCGACCTGTGGCTTGAGCTACCGACGCGCTCACCACTGAGCCACAGAGGTCGTCAGTGTAATATTATATAATGTGTATTGTTTTAAAAGATAAATAAAAATAAAAAACCTAAGTCCTAAGTAATCATTTAATATATTTAAGTGATTATGTATATCTATATTATCAATTCCTGTGTCATAATTTCCGATTTTAGTTACAATAGAGACTTTAGGGCTATTATGACCTGCCTTGAGGACAAATAATAATAATAATAACTAATTTCCACTTTCCAGACGCCGCCGGCGAACTACGGGCGTCAGATCGAGCGGAACACCCACGCGTATTCGTCGCTGCCTCGCTCCTCCATACTGAGCTCCGCCGTGGCCGGTAAACACACGGTGGTGGGCTGCGGCAGGGGCCGCTCCGTGCCGAACCTAGGTGCCGACAGTGTAGCTAGCGTACCCCCGAGCCTTTTGAGCCTTGAGTTGTCATTGATGTACTCGCTAACACTATACAGTAGACCACCGTTAATCCGACAAACGTTTTGCATGGCGGATTATAGAGTACTGCCTAGATTTTTACACATTACAATACACTACAGATCTTTATCAAAATTATGTTTATGTACCTACCTAAATTAACCAGTGATAGTAGATAGTCTCGATTTGTGTTGTCGTCCATTGCCGCAACGCGACTATGTGACATAATATCACATACCTCCTACATAGCTCACATACCTGATACCGTAAGTTATTTCATTCCGACGACGCAACGTATGTCAACGAACCGAAGCAATGTGACATTAGACATAGCTTTAACATATGATAATATCGCGTATACAGGATGTAACAAAACTAACTGATAATAATACTTAAGTATGTGTTCCTTATAGAGAGTTCACTGTGAAAGTAGCAGCGCTGAAATACCACTTTTTTTAATTTGTGGCCAAGCGTCACGAGTCTCCCAATAGCTATGTCCACACTGTGCACTTTCATCTTCAATTTTCGTCATCAACTTTCATATTGGCGCATTCAATAATTGAATGCGAACTTTGACGAACGAAAAAGGCAAAGAGTGGATAAAACAAATACAATTGCTCTTTCAGCACTGCTACTTTTACGGTGAACTCTATAAGGAACATGTACAGACGTACACACCTTTAAGTATTATCATTTATCACTAAGTTTTGTTACATCCTGTAGATTCCGTCGTCAAATACCATACACATTTATTTTGAACTTCGTCGCCACTTGTTGTGATATTGTATAGCAATGACGACTCGGTTAGGCTCTGAAACCCCCGCCTGTAGATATGGGATAGCACCCGAACAGTTTTGAAGCTAATGTTCCCTCGCTTTTGTCGCTTATGTATTGTAGTAGCTTGTAACAACTTAACGCATTTAGCTTTTTTTATGAAATAAGGGGCAAACGAGTCACCTGATGGAAAGCAACTTCCGTCGCCCATGCATGCAACATGCGTCACTCGCAGCATCAGAAGAGCTGCAGGTGCGTTGCCAGCCTTTTAACAGGGAATAGGGTATTAGGGGAGGGTAGGGAAGGGAATTGGGTAGGGGATTGGGCCTCCGGTAAACTCACTCACTCGGCGAAACAAGGCGCAAGCGCTGTTTCACGCTGGTTTTCTGTGAGAACGTGGTATTTCTCCGGTCGAGCCGGCCCATTCGTGCCGAAGCATGGCTCTCCCACGTATTTAAGAACGGCGGTGTTTGAGTAAATTTAATGTTTTGGGAATTAGGACTGTTCCCAGTTAAATGTAAATTACAAAAATAATAATCTCAGCAGGAACTGCTGTTGCCCACCAGTATACCATATTTTATGCGTATGTTATATATTAGGTTAGGGGCCATCCATAATATTATGTCAAACTTTTCTCACCAATGTGACCATGTGTGACAAGGAGGGGTCTGAAAACCTGTTATTGTACTTTATGGATGGTCCCTTACTAGAGTACACGGATGTTTTGCCACTTGAATGAACGTTGGCAGGGGAGCAAATTGCAAAATGAAACAAGCGCGCCGATATTCTCGTAGTATTAGTTTTATACGTGGGAGAGCCATGCTTCGGCACGAATGGGCCGGCTCGACCGGAGAAATACCACGTTCTCACAGAAAACCGGCGTGAAACAGCGCTTGCGCTGTGTTTCGCCGAGTGAGTGAGTTTACCGGAGGCCCAATTCCCTTCCCTATCCTCCCCTATTCCCTTCCCATCACTACCCTCCCCTATTACCCTATTCCCTCTTAAAAGGCCGGCAACGCACCTGCAGCTCTTCTGATGCTGCGAGTGTCCATGGGCGACGGAAGTTGCTTTCCATCAGGTGACCCGTTTGCTCGTTTGCCCCCTTCTATCATAAAAAAAAAGTATCGTAACTTGGCGGTAGAGGTCATCGACCCCCTATCGAAAAACTAGTCGTTTTCTATCGTTATATTTTATTATTTTTATATTTTATCGTTTTCTATGCAAACGATTGACAATGAAGTGAACGATGTTTCTACTCTAAGGGCGATATCGTATTTTGCATACATGCAAAATACGATATCGCCCTTACTTTACTTGACTTGAACTGATGCAGTAAGTTACCAAGAGGTTTTCCGATGAATCTATACTAATAGTCTGTACCTTTATAAGAGGTCTATTTTGTTTATAAGTTTACAGATAACAGTGCGAGTACTTTTTTTATCGGTCAGCGCTCCTAGACTAGAAAGGACAAAGACCGCATTGATGCCATCTTGTTTCATTTTGGTTGAAGTTCTAAATATTAACATGACATGACATTGTAAGGCTGCTTTTCTACCAGGGATGTGTTGCGTGGAATTCAAAAACACATTCCTCGCAACACATCTCAAGTCTGGTGGAAACGCAGCCTAAAGTTGGTTGTGGGCAGCGTTAGTTCTAATTAAGACCCGTGCCAAAACATCCTTGTAAAATTGTATTACATAATATTAATATTTTTTACTAAAATAATAATATCGTTATGTAATCATAAAAAAATTACTATGTTTAACGATTTTTTCAAACGTGACAATTATTGTGACCTTATAAGCAATGAAGTTCATGTTCATTAATGTTACATAATAAGAGGTAGGCTGGCCTGGAGCAAAGCGCTCAAAAACAATGTTCTTAAATTACAGCGGAGAAGGAGGAGACGGGTCGCGGCAGTCCGTCGCCGTCGCTGCGCGAGGTGCGCGCGCGGCTTGGCAGCAACAGCGTGCGGCTCGAGGGCGACGACCTCGCGCGCGGCACGCTGCGTGCGTCCGTGCGCCCGCCCCGACCCGTCACCATGCCCTGGTACGCTATGACAACGGCATAAGGTTCATTTTCTCACCAATTTTATCATCTAAGAACGAGTACACGTGACGGTCCGTCGCTGCACGAGGTGCGCGCGCGTTTTGGTTGGAGGGCGACGAACCCGCGCGCGGCACGCTGCGTGCGTCCGTGCGCCCGCCCCGATAGGTCACAGAAAATGAACCTTGTTGTTATTACAACGACAAGGTTCATTTTCCCACCAATTTTATCATCTAAGAACGAGTACACGCGCTAGCACAGAAAACCGTGTGCGTCCGTGGGCCCGCCCCGAGTCTTCACCATACCTTGGTAGGCTTTATGACAACGACATAAGGCTTATTTTCTCAGCAAATCTGCTTCACTACAGCAGCGGTGTTCTGAGTTGTTGAGACGGAATAATGCGTTGTATGCCACACGTTTCAATTTGGTTTCGCAATCTTGGAAATACATATTTTATGTAGCTTATGGTTCTGTTGTTTTTAAAATAGGAATAAAGTTTTTTTTTTTTTGTAATTGTACAGGCAGACAACGGATGTTCGACAGTGGGACTGCGAGACGACTTGCGGGTGGCTGGAGTCGCTCGGCCTAGAGACGTACGTTACGGCGGCGCGCGCGTGGCTTGCGCACACACAGGACAAGGGGGTCATCGCGTCCGCTTCCTCGGCGGCGATAGAGAAGGAGCTAGCCATCAAACATCCCATGCACAAGAAGAAGATACTACTGGCGCTAGCTGATTTACTGGTATTTTATATAATTTTTTTATATATTTTTAAGAAAACTCTCATTTTGTGCAGGTTGTGGAAAGCAGAATAATATTATAAAGACAGTTACAAAATATTATCTGTTTACAGTTATTTTAAAGTTGATACTCTTAATCTAATTTCAGTCCGCCCCGCCAAAGAACTTTTTTCATTATGTTATTATTAATATTTTACATACTTAGTCTGTGTTAGTTGATACAATATGAAACTATGAAAACATTAAACTCTGCATAACAATATATCTTCAGATATAGCCATTAGTCGCCATTTGTAGCATATCTTCTAAAATGTTTAAAAATAAAAGAAGATTAATCATCATTTGAAACATCTGTTAAGTAATACATGAAATATATCTAAAAATATAAAACACGATGTGACTCTATTGAAATTTTTATAAATCTTGTAATTACATGAAAGGTATTGATAACGAATATAATTTAACGTTATTGTTTACCTTAATAATATTAAATATGACGAAAATTACTAGAATAGTAAAAAAAATTGTTGCTTTTGCAAATGTACTGCTTCGATCGCGGGTGCAACCACTTTTAAGGTACTGTTTTTTCATTAAAAACCATAAAATAGTTTATTCCAATGATTAATTCCTATTTCCCTCTCAATTCTCCTTACTTTTACAAAGTTTCAAATTATTAACAATTTATTTTAGCGAGAAAATTAAACTTGTACCTTTTTTATCGCGGGTGCAACAATATCAACTTTTGTTAAATATTGTTTGAAAGCTAATTCAAAATTATTGATTTTTTTCGCAGAAATATAAACTTATGTTACTCAGTCAATATTATGTAGTGAAATTCAACTTCGAGCTGGTGATTTGTAGACAAAAATAATCATGTGTGGCATAAGCAGTTTTTCTCGCGCCGTTAGATGATGTCACTTCGGAATGTTATAAATCATTCAAATTTAATTTTTTACTGATAAAAGTTCTTTTGTTAGTAAATATACATCTTTTTATTTATAATTCAATAACAAAATTAACAAATGATGTAATTTAAAAATTCGTGTCGAGGGTAGTCTCTAGCGGAATCGCCCACAGATTATTGTAAATAAAATCAGGGTGGTCACGGCGACGCTTTACTGACGGCGGCGGGGCGTCTCGACGGTGCTTGGACGCTGCGGTGGCTGGAGGACGTTGGAGTGTGCGCCGCGCGCGCGCCCGCCGCCGACGCCGCGCTCGACGGCCGCACGCTGCACCGCCTCACGCACGCCGAGCTGCACGCACACCTGCGCGTCGCCACCGCCCTGCACGCGCTGTCTATACGACGAGGTATGCCTACCGCGCTGTCTATACGACGAGGTATGTGCCTACCGCGCTGTCTATGCGACGAGGTGTGTGTTGCCCGCACTCGCGCTCTTATGGCACACGCTCAACGTCACCGCTCTGCACTCTCCATACGAGGCTCTCATTGGAGGAATGCGCTGTAAGAGTTCTGCTCGCACCGTGTGCGGTGTGACAGTTCAATATCTTGTATGCACCGGACCCGCTTTTCTTCATACTTTCGATTTTTAATCTCAATTACCTGATTTATCGAGTTTTCACCGTACGCAAATTGCAGGTATCCAAGTGCTGCGCGACAACAAGTTCAACCCGGACACGATGATCCGTCGCGCGGCAGAGGAGGCCCCGGCGCCGGTAGCGGTGGGGGAGGAGGGCGAATGCGCCCGCGTGCCGCCCGACGAGCTCGCCCGCTGGTCCTCGCACCGCGTCATGCAGTGGCTCAAGGAGATCGACCTAGCTGAATACGCGCCCAACTTGCGCGGCGCAGGTACTCCTTTACTAGCTACGAAAAACAAAAACTAAGGAAACGTAACTCCCATACTTCAACCGTTTTGAATTTTGTTTCTTTTTGCACACTAAAATATGGCAATAGCAACGACACACACTATTTACGAATAACGCCGTTAACATGAATTGTCACTTCTATATTTACGCAAAGTTGTGTACCGAATACATACAGTATGCATGTATTTGGGTCACATTTTGTAGACCCGTGGTCAATTTTTTTGACACAGTTACTCTACCTTAGTTTTTATTATTCGTAGTTTATTAGTAAAGGGAATGAATGCTATTTTATATTAATTTCATTAACATGCTAATCTTGATGACACAGCATGCTACGTGTTATTGCTTTGCTATTTGCTAAAAACGCGGCATCGTGAATTATCGGTTATATCGAGTAAAAATAGCAATTCTTTAACAGTTAGCGTCGCGGTGCGTATATTGCGCGGACGTGAATTTTATTCATATTAATGATCGCAAACTATTTCTGCGCACGATAATATTAGCAATCGTATTTACGTACGCAAGTACGATTAATTTAATTATTGCTAATGCGATTTTTACCAACACCATCCTTTACTATAATCAAGGGTCATGTTCGTTGGCGCTGTTATATAAATCCGGTTATGGAATGCCGAATGCCCATCCGCATTTAAAAAAGGCAAGGTACTCAGGCTTTGACCGCGACAGAGTCGAGCCGTGTGATCAATCGCCTGATCATCATAAAATATGACAACGGTGTCATTTCATTAAAATTACACAGACAGTCAACTGTATAAAATTATTATTAAAGTATGTTTGATTAATTTTGAGCTTGCACCAAGAAGCACGCCAATGAATACGGCATAATATTATGTTTGTTGGCGTGTTTTTTCCGCCTGCGCTGTAAAATTGTTGTAATGTGTTTACATATGTTTCTATATGATCGCTTATTTGTTTTAAATTGTTTTGTGTGATTGTCAAAATATGAACATAGTTATTATTATCCATGTAGGCGTGCACGGTGGACTGATGCTGCTGGAGGCGCGGTTCACGGGCGAGCTGCTGGCGGCGCTTCTCAACATACCCGCTAACAAGACGCTGCTGCGGCGACACCTCACGCAGAGGTAGTTTGCCTCGACCCTTACATTTCGCACTGTGCTCTGAGATCCGAACGACCTTCACCGAGCTGATAATAAAATTTAACACTTTATAACTACACTAACGTTTTATAAGAAATTAAGTAGATCAAAAAAATATGTTCAGGTTAAATTTATATTAACCCGCGCAAACGCACGTTTTGGCAACTATACCGCGACTTGATCACAAACAATGGTATATAACGATTTATTTAAATAGCGGTGGTCGTGTTGTCATTTACATACGCATACGTTTACTTATAATTGCGCGGTGTAGCCGTCAACAAGCCGCGCGTTCAGGCGGACGCATATAAATCTAACCTAAGAATGGGTTGACTAAAAAGAAATAATTAGAAAACTATAATTTATATATTATACCTACTTCACGCACTAAATCCAACTTCGTCTTTATAATATTGTATTGTATGTGTGAAAGTAAACGAGTTTGTGCTCGCTACAAACGACAACAATAAAACTAACAGTTACAAAATATTACAACGTCTTTATCTATATTTTCTCCCACAGAACTATTTTTCACAACGGTTAACTGAATTAAATTTGTCTACTTATGTTTTCGCATGTAAGAATACATTTGAGAAACAAAAACATCATCAAATTGTTTATTTTTCAGATTTAACGACCTGCTAGGCCGCGACGTCATACAACAGAAGCGGACGGCCGAGCAGACGCTAGGGTATCAACCGCTCACCGCTACTACTAAATACAAGGTAAATAGACCGACTTTTATCAGACTACGTCTAGTTATGATTTAGACTTGTATGTATGTACGGTGCGCACAATCTTTTTATGATAGTTTTATATTGATTTGACAGAGAGCGAGAGAAAGTCCGTTTTTGATACTTACTAAAATTGTTTATTAATCGACTGATAGCATGATATGAGTACGCGCGGAATTATTGATGACCGAATGCGAACTGAACTTTGCTAACAATAATTACTGAAATTATGTCAAATGCTGATGATACAACTTTTTTTAACGCGCTTGCCCGTACAATGTATATGTAGGTGACTACTGACTATGGACTATTTGTTCCCTCATAATTTCTGAACTTATTATTTTAAATTATTAGTAAACCAGAGAAAGGACATACAATATCTATATTCTTATTGCGGGAAAACGTACGGTTATCGATAGGCACATGCTGCACATAACTTCTAGTAAATAGATAATATTTGATTGTTTAAAAAAGAGGTAAAAATTGTGCTCAAAGATTATGTGGCATATAATATACAGCCCAAGCTAATAAAAGCGTGTTAATAAAAAAAATATTAAAGGTGCCAAAGAGCCGGCAGTTCTCGCTGAAGCGGCGCAAGAGCCGGGACGAGTTGGAGCTGGGCGAGCTGGTGTGCCCGCTGCGGGACGACGGCTCAGGTGACTCCCCGCCCGTAAGTGCACACTAACACATTAACAACGGGTTGCCACACCGACGACGCCATCTAGGGTCAAGTGTGGCTATCCGAACACGGCACGTGACAGACAAAAATCCGAACAAAATGCCACTGTATGAACTAAGGCACTTCATCGCCTTTGTTCGTACAGTGCCTTGCCTCGCAAGGTATTTTTTTGTAAGGCAAAAGGCCTAATAAAGTTCTGCCGCCCAGGGCCTCGCAAAAGACCTTTCGCCCGGGGCAATGGGTAAGGCCGCCACTGGCTATATGTTTCAAAACGCCACTGATTTATAGTGGCGTAAACTAAAATGAAACCTAATAGTAATTGTATCTAAAAGCTAGGACAACCTTAGAAAAAAGCGAAGTGGCACAGATATCTTTTTTCATTCTTATAGGCCTTTGATGTTTTGAGTGACAAAAAGTCACAGTTAAAGTTTTGGGGTTACTTTCATGCTTTTATCCTTTTTCGTAAATCTGTAAACCCCTTTTTTGTGGTCAGTGATGTCGGTGTGCAAACAGCATTAGGTAGTTGTGTACTTTACTTTAAAAATAGTATCTATCTTGATCTATCTTACCGAAAATTTTGCAAAACGCTCAAAGAGACGAAGACAACATTCTAATCGAATCACATTTTAAAATATAAATTTCATTGGTCAAAAGTTTATTCCAGTATTGACCAACATCTATGCAACAATTCTGATGTAGCATTTGCTACAACTAGTCAAATGGTATGGTACAGTTTTATTAAGCTTGGTGTTATTAATCCACTAACAAACGCTTTGGTTTTGGGTTTTATTTAAAAAGTTTTGGGATACTCATAAAGACAGATGATTATAGCTGGTTATACTGCCTATTATATAAACATGAAATGAACAAAAACGCTGTTTTCATTTATTAATGTACATATCGCAGCCAACTGGTTTATATAGCCCTTCCAGCAAACAAAGCTAGCCCTTTGACTGAACAACGCCATTCAATCACACGTCTAGCTTTTTAATTGAATATTTAAGTGGCTCAAAACGTTCAACACCACAGCTGATTCAAAAGCCGCCGTTTGGTTGAATTAGTTCAGCGTTCACCACCGCGGTGCTAGGTGCGTTTTGTTTACAATATGGCGACAACTAACCGGTGTTTTGTGGTTGTATTAAGATATTTTTCATAAATATACGTTACAAGTTACAAGTATTATTAAAGAGACAGAAATTATGTGAGCACATACGAGTGAATCAAAATTTAAACTAATATTCGAGGAGAAATTACGGGATTATGAACTGCATCACCAAGGTAATTTATTGCAATTGTGTTCAAAATGAGTTAGAATACAATTATTCTGCTTGTTATCTTTACGCTTGTGTAATAATAACACTTAGCTAATGTAAGCTAAGCGTCATCTAGCTGTAGTGTTGAACGTTGCAGTCAACAAGTCGGCGAAACGACGTATAGCCGTGTGACTGAATGGCGTTGTTCCGTCAAAGGGCTATCTGTTTGATTGAACGGCTATTTGAACCAGTTGGCTGCGACATACACATTAAAATGTATTTTATTATTAGCGATTTGTAGTCTAATTGATTTTAGTTCAAGTCAAAATGTCGTAAAAAATAATATAAATCTGCAACACTAACAATTTTTTAAATATTATTATAATATTTAAAAAATTGATTTAAAATTCTGTGGCCAGTCTTAGCATTTTAATTATAAACAGTAAACTGTTGCACTGGCCACTAGCCAGTATGCTGTTAAGAGTTTCGGAACGCACCCATTATATTTTTTCTAAGATATTAATGTGAAATGTTACAAACAGACGACGAAGACCACATCAGTAGCGGGAGTCGTCGAGTCGGCTGCCTGTCTCCCGCGTGACACCGCGCGCACACACTAGTTCATATCACACAACCATACTTATAAATTGTAAATGCTATACTAAAGGTAAGCTTCAACTCACACTGGGCAGAGTCAAAGCGTCATGTTTTTTGCTTACAGCATATTCATCTCTATTGTTCTATTATTATTTAGGTACAAACTGCTATACAAATTTTATGTCGACACGCGTTGACGCGCGCATTCGTCTTTGACGCTTCCAAATTTTCACAAAAATTTGTACTTAAATAATATATCAATAGAAAGACTCTACCCCGGTGTGAGTTGACCCTAAAAGACCGCACTAAAATGTTCTTGGCATAGAGTGAGGCACTCTGACACAGAATTAATAAACTGCTTGTAAACAGAGAAACAGTTATAAAACAGCTACAAATTAAGCTGTCCAAATGATTTCATTGTACGTACTGTGTTGTACGTACTACGTAGAATGTTTTCCAATTGCAGCGCTAGAGCGCATCATGCTCAACGTTGAATGTTTCAACTACAGCAACGCTTCGCACAATCAAGCATTTTCATAAACTAATTAACGTTCCAATTAAGCATTAGCACACTTCAGCCCCGCCACTGATTCGGATTACGCTCACAATTGGAAAACAAACAATTTGTGCAAAAATGTTACTAGGCAAATAACGCTGTGCCAGTCGTACTTCGGCACGGTGTTTTGTTGTTGTTGTTGTTTTGCATCCCGCTTTACCGCGGCAGTCCTCGACCTCGTGCCACACGTATTTTTAACTCTGTGCTATTTGTCGAGTCGCTTCACTCTTCTGCCATCGAGTGTGGTCTTAGGGCGTCCGCTGCGTTGAGCGTGTGCTCGGCGCGGCTGCACGTCGCGGGCATCCGCGGTTATCCATAGTAATCGTGCGACGACTGACACGCTCAACGCGCAGCGCAGCGCTGCTTATAAATGACATGAAACAAGCACGCCTCGCGGGTGGCCGCACCGCGCGCACGCTCAACTCTGCGAACGCCCTTACCTGAAGAAGAATTTCGATTATCGCTACTGATAAGTTTATATTATTTGTAAAATGACATATCCTTATAGCTATTATAGCAACCTGAAAACTGTAACTTTTTGCGGTCCAAACATATTATACTCCTGCTTTAATTTACTCCTGCTTTTATTATAGGTACTTCTTTGGAGCAGCGGAGTACAAGTGTCAAAAAATTTTGTTCAAATTATGAGAGAAAAAATTAGTTAGTAATGTAATAATGTTATAAAATGCTAGTTACCCACTTCATCGACTTATGTCTTCGATTGTGACCGAAGAAAACTTAACATAATAGTTATTTTGAACTTATTATTCCTTGCAAAGCATACCAATGGTATTCAACACTGTTTTAATTTTTATTGGGAAATTTTAAGCGTTTTCCCAACATCTAAAATGATGATGATGATATTATATGAAACTTTTTTTTTCTATTGTATTTAAGCAGGATTAAAGTTATCCTTTTGCACAATGGGGAAATGCTCAAACTTTATGCCTAGTAGAGATTAAAACCAAAGACCAATAACGCATAAGCTGCGTTCTGTAAATTATTCTGTTCGCATTAAGCAGACAGTAAACAAAATAATTTACTATAATATTATTACTAATGGGGATTGTCCATTTTTTTTTAATTTTGCTCATTCAAAAACATTTCGAGGAATAAGGTCAGTGATCGTTTTTCTGTATATAAACAAAAAAAGTACCCATTAGCTACTTATATTTTTGAACAAATGTGTTTAACATTAGTGTGACCTTCAATGGCGTTAAATTAGCAATAAATTCGACCAATATTACGTTTCGAACTTTTGGTAAGCTTCTCGTATTAGCTTTCACATAATGAGAACTTGCATTTGACGAACCAGCCATTATAAATAAGATTGAAAGGAAATTTAAAACATATGCAGAGGTCAATTGGCCGCCGGTGATGACGTCAGAGCGAAACTTTAAAAATTTATTGAGAAAATACTAGCCAATGAATTTCAAAATTATTTAATTTATATTCTTAAAATACCCTATTTTAACGAAAAAAAAAAAAAAGTACATGTGATTTTTTTTGGACAATGCCCATTACACCAAATAATTTTGAAATAATAATTAGGTCACGTGACTGTCTGCTTGACGCAAACAGAATATGAATTAGATTAAGTATAAATGATATAATATCATGGACTCCTTAAATGTTACATGCATTTCTACTTTGTAAATATGGTTGTGTTGTGTATAAGAAAATTATAACACTTTGGATTTGCGACTATAAATATTTCTATTAATTATTCTACAAAATTAATCTTAACATTATTTTATTCTTATTTAAATTTAAATTATTATTTTTATTCTACTTAAGGAACGTAATCCAAAGTGCACTAATTATTTATTGAGACTACAACTGCCAAAAACTTATCTTTTGAATAGATAGTAAGATATTAATTTATTTAAATGTTAAAAAACTGCAAACTATGTTAATAGACATTCCAGTATTTCGACATTCTGTTCATTATCATAGTTACAAGCCATAGTTACAAGCGAACCTCGAACTTATTAAAAAATGTTAAAAATTCTTAGCAATAATTCGATTATTACAAAAACAGACTCAACAACTGTGGTAATCATAACAACTCACACAATCGAGATACGGGACAAACTGATTTCTTGAAGTCAGAAAAAGTGCAACACTAACCCCGCGTTCTATTTGATATTAAAAACGATCAGAACGCTCAAAATAGGAGGCAATTTGATCGTTTTTAACATCAAATGGAACACGTGGTAAAAGGTCACAAAACTAACGTACGAAATAACTGCACAGTAAATAACTATTCAGGTTTTGCTTGTCTGCCAGGCATATTAGAAAATCATATGACAGACCTTAAATAGTATATAATATACTGCATTATGCATAATGTCATCTTGCAGATATCCGCTTAACATAAAAGTTTTTGTCAGATTGCTATTTTATTCAATTATTTATATTTTTCTATTGGTCCTTCGAGGTTTGCACTTTGCACATAGTCTACCATATTTTGTATTATTAAGTGTAACTTACGACTGAGATATGACAATATAACTGGTCTATTTCGATTTGCTCGTTTTACAATAAAATAGTTAAATAAATGTATCAATTATGAATGTTTTATAAATGTATAAATAAATTAATTATATGTAAAAAGTTTTGAACTATGAAAGTGTTTATCATATCCTGTTTCATTACCACCAGTTATACAAGTTAGATCAGTTGATTTCAATTGCGGCCGAATTAATCGTATATGTCGTCTACGAAAAGTTTCTTTCTTAACGAGAAAGATTGCTTGTCGATTCGATACTATGTAACGTTGGCAAACCCTATACAAGTATTAAACCTGATTGTTGTTAGATACTAGACGGTAGTGCTATCTACTCGTTACGTTTTATAAGAGTTTTCATTGTTAGTAGTAATGTAAAATATAGGTTATTGTACCCGTTATATATGTATACTTCTATCTGAGAAATTGGTGAAAATATTAGGGAAAAATGGCCTACTTAATTCAGTCGGATTATGTGTGTATTGACTTGACGTATCCCGACCGAATAACGTAGGTCCGCCAATCTGCCTTTGAATCAATTTCTTTCATGGTCCAATATAGTGATATCGCACAAACGAAGGGATCCGTACAAAATGCTAATGGACCATTCTAGTACTTGCGTCCTGATTCCAGAAGGCCTGACTTAAAGTTCACAGGACAGCCCTAACACATGCTATCCTTTTCAAACCCGCAAATAGGATTAGTTGGCTCTCTGATCCAGGATCAAAATTGGGCACATAACTATTATATAAAACAAACGGCATACATTTTGATTATAATAAAGAATCGACTGTTTAACAGTATGTGTATTAGTGCACATGTCGACTGAATACAGTAAGCCTATGATGAGTGATGACGTCACTTTACTGTAGTTTTTTATGACTAGTGAAGGATGATAATTTAATTATTTTTTTCAGACGAAAATAAATTTTAAAATGTCTCTGAATTTTACTAAAAATCATCGTACATTTGCAATGTTTTTCTCGGTATGACTACAATTCGGTCGCCGGTTAGGGGGGTATTACATTATCATTTATATATGATCATTTCTATGATCATATATAGGATCCAATATATATGATCATTTGATCATATGTGCATATTACATTATCATATTTCATTGGTCCTATTTTACGTCATATGTGGTTTCAATAGCCAATGGAGAGCGCTAACGCTGAGAGGTATTGACGTCAGTGTTACTAGATCTCAGAGAATTCGATTTGTCAAAAGACATCGTCATTTTTAATATGGCTTGTTTTTTGTTATTTCAGCAAGATTATCCAAGTATATAATTAGAAAAATAATTACATTACATTATTTGAAACATATTAACGAACAAGAAATTAAAAACTATTTTTTAATTAAATAACTGGTAACACCTATTTCTATGACCGTATTGGATCCAATCTCTCAGCAAATGTCAAAAATCTATGATCAAGGAAGAAATGAATCATGTCTATATTACATTATCCACTGATATCATTGACTCAATGATCTCGGATCCAATATATATGATAATCTAATATCCCCCTTAGAAAGAAATTCCGTCAATGGACCTCACTTCTTACCATGCACACGAAAATGTTTGTACCTACTACGTGCTCACGTCATATGTGTTTGGAAATCGATACACAAGTATTTATAATTTATTTACATATTTCGTGTAGTATAAAGTATTTTCGTGTGTTTACGTCCGAACTTTAGCGTCATTGCCTTAGTTAGAATGTCCTCGTATCCTATGTAACAATTCAGTATTGCCAGAGTAAACAGAACCGAGTGGGCTGACTCAGAAGAGATCTCGTTTATACGTTTGACGTAGTGTGTCATATTACCCAGCATTGTGAAACACGTTGAAAGTGACAGTCGAGCCCAACTCGCGTATATTCGCCTGTTTGAAGTCGAGGCACTCCTTAGCACCAAAGCACCAACCCACACGTACCACAACCACGTCGCAACGACAAGATGCCGTCAAGAAGTGGTTACGTGTGAATGGTGTCGCTGCAGCTTTTTGTAGTTGCGTTGGGGTACCGACTATAGTTTGTGCGTTTTATGATGATATGCGTGACACATTATAATTGACAATAGTAGGGAAGTTACCTAATAAAAATTAATCGATAGTTTAAAAATATCGAATCACTTCGTAAAGGAATTGCAATCGAAGTCAATCTCTATTGACATAAGTTCCGTTTCATGCATATGACTTTTTTCAAATGTTTTCGTAACAATAATTTTATACTCCTATTTCACAGTCAATATTTATAATTTTTATTAATAAGTTAGCATTTAGCATCTTTTCATTTTTATTCATTTACAATTATAGGAAACATTTGTTTTTGTAGATGGAATATAATTTATTACATTTAGATTTTTTTTGTTTTCTTGTAAAAAAAAACCCGTAGCAAGGAACATGAAAACTGTCACCCATATCATCTTAGAACGCACAAACTATAAAATATGTCGCGTTGTCGCCAGTAGTTGCGATGTGGTTACGAAGGAAAGTCAATGAAACGGAGAGGGGGGGGGAGAGCACGGGCGGTGTGCGCTCACTGTCATTGCAACGACGCAACGCGGCAACGGTGTGGTTGCGATGTGGTCGGTATCACACAAGTGGTTGACAACGACTGCAAAATGTGGTACGTGTGAATAGTCCAGTTCATTTACAATACGCCCGACCACGTGGTGTGGTTGTGGTACGTGTGGGTTGGCCCTTAGTTTTGTCTACTCTGGTACCGTATTACATTATGTGAGTAAATTGAGCGCCATTTTCAAATTATAATTTTTTATCCCTTTTTTAAGTAAACTGCTTTTTAAGCATGATTGTTGACAAGACGTGTAATTAATAAAGTATCTAAAACGACTGTTGTGATTAATGTTAACAAATATTTAATGTACCTTTTATATGAAGTCGGTAACGATCCTGTCTCGTCTATTTTACACAAACTCTAGTTCTACAAAATGTATTCATCAAAATAAACGTATTATATTTTAAAATGTTTAGATAGACCCCCGTCTTCCACGACCTTTTAATACCTAGACTGATAAGTGTTCTGCGTACAACCCAAAAACACAAGTGTTTATACAACATTATATTAATTAATTTTACAATAACTTAAAATACATAAATATAAATGTATAAAATTAATAAACACTGATTCAAAATTTTTGTGTTATTTATTCCTCGTTTATTACCTGATGTGATATTGACTGGGTAGTTACTGCTTTTAATACTTTTAAACTTTCTGAAATGGAGAAGAGAAGTCATGAAATTTTGTAAAGCTACTGGAAAATGTTTAGGCTACCTGTTTCAATGTTGGAACTGCAATCTAGTCTTTAATTAATAGAATTTGTAATACCTTTTGCTCTACTTTTTCGTCGAAGTTCTGCCAATCTTTCAGATTCTAAAATGTCGTCCTTCGCTCCCGATCTCCTCTTCATTTCTTCTTCAGCCTCTTTTAATAACGTTTCCTCCAAAAAACTTAGTTCTATAAAGTTTAAATAACTTTTTAGTTGTTTAGTATTTAATATATCACAATATGTTGCTTGTAAGATTTTCGTATTATACAAAATTCAGTTTCAGTCAAAAACAAAGGATAGCGCAGAGCGCTAAAACGCTTTTAAGTCTACGATATATCGTATCGCGAGCTGTAAAAACTCTGAGGAACTAACTGGTGAGTCTTGCGTCCATGGCGATCCATGGTCCTTCGAGCACGGCGGCGGCGCTGGGGCGCAGCCGCGGCTCGGGCTCCAGTAGGTCAGTCACCTGCTTCCGGCACTCCATAGACAACTGATTCACAATGCCTGACCGAAACCGCCACTTGCGCATGACCTTCAAATTATAATTTATAGTGTAATCGAAATTAAGGTCTTAACTGTTGATGCATCCTCAGACTACTAAGGGGTTACTACGTATGATGCATCTAATGAACGAAAAGTATGTTTCCTAACTTTTCTATTGATAATCGTATTGCACAATACGGACGAAATATCTGTAGATCTGATTTTTGATGAAGGCATTACGGAGCAGCCGTTTTATCTCTCAATCTAGCAGAGTCTATAGTCTATACAGGTATTTTGTTCAAGTAAGTCAAATGGTCGTACCTGTTTCTCGCGAAGTTTCTTTACCGAGGTTTCGTTGAACGGCAGCGCCTTGTTCAGCATCGTGTACATAATGATACCCACGGACCACATGTCGGACAGCTTCGGGTAGTACGGGGTGCCCTTTAGGACCTCAGGAGCCGCGTACGACAACGAGCCGCAGTACGTGTCGCTCGCGATATCGCGGCTCCGCTGTCGCACGACCCGCGCGAACCCGAAGTCCGTCAGTTTGACGTTATAGTTGGCGGTTATCAGTATGTTTTCGCACTTCAAATCCCTGTGCGCGATATTGAGGGTGTGGATGTAATTGACTCCGGACACGATCTGGCGCATCCAGAATCTGCTCTGCGTTTCGGACACGGCGCCGTTCTGTGTCAGAAAGTCGAGGAGGTCCCCGTTCTCGGCGAACCGGAGGAATATGAAGTACTTGGCGCGGCGCTGGAAGATGTTGGAGACGTGGATGATGTGGGGATGGTTGACCCTGATGAGGATGTCCAGCTCGCGCGGGAGGAACTTGGTCAGGTACTCGCGCGGAGCCTGCGCCGTGTCGATCACCTTGCACGCCACTACGTTATGCCGGCCGTCCTCCTCCATATGAACTGACTTGAACACCTAAAACACATTTATTCGCCTCGCGTATTTGCATCTGCCAAAACAGGAGGAATATAATTTATTTAAAAAATACTTTGGCATAGGATCCCTGGCCTAATATTGTTTTCAGTAAAAATCCTCTGTCCTCCAAAACTCGGTAGTCTGATTCGGTTAAAGTGAGATTCAGCTTCGTCATTTATTTTCTTTTAAACCCAATCATGCGACCGGACATAAAATTTTAGCATGGTTGTTCGGTAAAGCGTCAATGATCTGGTCAATTTTTATAAAATAATCATTGTAAATTCACAAAATTACCATTTTCCATGACATCATCGAAAACAAATATCAAGTGTGTCAACGGTTATCACCAATGACATACCTATTTGACATACGACATCAAACAGCCAAGAGCCCAAGAATCAAGATCAATTATGCAAAAAAAAAAGTTTTTGGACCTGCCGTAGCCGTTCCTTCCATTTCTTCCGGCTGTTCACAGTTTAGACCCAATATTCGCTTCGATAGTTTGCTGAACTTTTAGTGCTTTTCTTATAAAATTCGCCTTTTCCTGCCGAGCTTTGTTATAAGCGATCGTTTCGTTGAGGTTCCATTCTACAAACAATTTATATGCGTTTTACACGTCGCTACATTTAAATCTTAACTACAGTACGATAAAACTTTTCCTATGGAATAAACGATTTCAGCTCAGTACGAAAAGCTTAAAGTTTCTAGACCTACTAATCTCGGATCCATGAGAATCCATTTGCTGCGAGCCACCTCCTCCGCCGTGATCCTCAACCTGGGGTTCGGTTCCAGCATCAGAGTGACCATCCTCTTACACCGGTTCGATATGGTAAATTCAAAGTAAGGGTTGAACTTCCAATTTCGGTCGATCTGAGCCCGCAGGATCGCTCGCACGCGCTGACCGTCGAAGGGCATTGCCTGATTGAGCATCACGTACAGGACGACTCCCAGAGACCAAACGTCCGTTGGCTTGGGGCAGTAGGGCTCCCCCTGCAGGATCTCCGGGGCGGTGTAGGAGACGGACCCGCAGAAGGTGTCGCTGTAAACGGGGTTCGAGTCACCATCGACGCACGACCTCGAGAAACTGAAGTCGGTCAGCTTCGCGTTGTAGTTGGCCGAGAGGAGGACGTTCTCGCACTTTATATCCCGGTGGGCCACCTCCAGCTCGTGCAGGTACTGGACGGCGAGCGCCAGCTGCCTGGTCCACACCCGGGCCTGCTGCTCGGGGACGGCTCCGTGCCGGACGATGTAGTCCAGCAGATCCCCTCGTTCCATGTACCGCATGAATATGAAGTACTTTTTGTTCCTCTCGAATATGCTGTGGGCGGGGACGAGGTGTGGATGGCTCAGCTTAGTGAGCAAGTTGATCTCCCGCGGCAGAAACTTTTCGACGAAATCACTGGGCGCTACATTGGTGTCGATCACCTTGCACGCTAGAACTTTTGCTTTATTACGCTTGAAAGAGTTTTTGTATTCTGCCAAATACACCTACAAAAATATTTTAGTACTTTTGTACTCATATAAAATCATTAAAGCAGTGTTTTAATTTTTAAATTATATTTTTTTTTTTTTTTTTTAAATACTTTATTCACTTTATTACAATTGTTTTACAGTATACATTAATACGCCAAACTGAACAAGCAGTTTGTAGGCGTTCCGCTCAAACACAAAAAATTACATGCAATTGTAATACAATAATTACACAAAATATAATACTAACAAGTAACATAATTATGAACTAACTAAAAAGTGTGTGTTTGTGTGTGTGTGTTTGTGCGTGTGTGTGCGTGTGTCTGTGTGTGTGTGTGTGTGTGTGTTTGCGTGTGTGTGTCGGTATTTGTGTGTGAGAATGAGACTACATTTTTTTTATTACATTTTCTTAGTATATCCAAGCATTTCTTTGAGTTTTTGTTTTAATTTCTTTTTACACTTTATTTTCTTTTCCTCTCTTAATAACTTAAACTTATTACATAACTTAGGCACTATATACTTCCTAGTTCTTTCCCCATAATAATTATTTACTTTTATTTGCTCTAATTTTCCTTTTTTCGACTCTCTAACACTATATTTATGCTTTATCTTTATTTTAAATTTATCACTATAATATGTTTCTATCGCAATTAAATATTTCACTTTTTCACTTACTGGTATAATTTCACATTCCTGGAATAGCTTACAATAGTCGTCTTTGTATTTATTTTTTGTTCTTTTATCTACCATTATTTTTAAAAACCTTATTTGTATATTTTTAATTTGCTCTATATACGTTTTAAACGTTAACCCATAGCAATTTAATCCATAATTAATGACAGACTCCACCAGAGCATAGTAAACCATAAGCAGAGTACGTTTATCTAATATTCTTTTTAAAAGATAAAATTTACTGAGTACTGATCTCAATCTGTTACATACTAATTCAATATGCGGCTTCCAAGTAAAGGTTTTATCTATAATCAGACCCAAATATTTTATATTATTTACCACTTCCAATTCGTTACAATGACAGTTATTTTTTGATGTAAACAGTTATATATGTGTCCCACTATGCGTACATTTGCTCCTGCTGATCGATTGTAGGGTGAGCATATATGCATAACTTTAGTCTTACTGGCGTTAAGTATTATCCCATTGTCGTGGGCCCATTTTGTTATTTTATCAAAATCACTTTGCAATTGACTTTCCATCAGTTGCAAGTTTTTACCTACTACTACCAAGCATGTATCATCAGCATACATGTATAACCTACTATATTCTACTACATTAGGCATGCTATTTACATGCATTGTATACCCAGAAGGACCATATACAGAACCAGTGGGCACCCCCAACGTTATGTCCGCATCTGCGCCCGTTGTATCATCGACAACGGTGCAGAGCGTCCTGTTCTTCAAGTAGCTCTTCAAGTAGCTTGGAATATGATCCCTCGTTAATCTTCTTGATGATCTTATAGCCTCGCGACCACAGCGTTGATTGTTCAGATTCTGTTAATTTTAACACATTTTTTTCCTGCGAATTTAATATCTTTAAGAATGGATACTAGGATCTGTTTTAAATTGTGTAAAATAATAATTTTACAAACTTTCTTAAGTCTCTCCATTTGGTTCCGTTAACTTTGTTTTCTTGGGATCTGTAGATTTTTTTACCATTTCAGTTACCTGGAAATGCGTACAGAATTATAATATTTTAAACAGTTTTATGTTGAATCAAAAAAATAGAAAATGATTAACATCTTGTTGCAAAACATCCACGTAGAACAGTTACCAAGATAATAATTTTAATTTTACCCTGAACGATGAATATCTTTCGTGCGTTTTCGTCGGCAAAATAGAACCTTGTTTCTTTGGTTTGCTACGCAACTGGAATTTTACTCTCTCTTCTTTAGCTTTTTTAATCGCTCGCTCTTCCACTGGGTTCAATCCTAGACGAATACAGTTTATGAGATCTTTAGTATCTACGATCAACATGCATACTTATGATACGTAGTAAAATCATTCGATTACGTGAATATTTTTAATTTTAAAAGGGTCGCAATTGAAATTTTCTTTTGCACCTTTGAGTCTACTGTCCATAGCGATCCAATCGGAGGCAAGAACCTGCGCGGCGGAGTGGCGCAGGCCGGGGTCCGGCTCGAGCGTGTTCCTCACCACCGTCCTGCACTCGGACGAGACGACGCCGGCGACTCGGGACCGGAACCGGTACTTCCTCCTCATCTGCTGCTCGTACAGCTTCCGCATCCGGGCGTTGTCGAACGGCATCGACTTGTTGAGCATCACGAAGAGGATCACGCCTAACGACCATAAATCCGTGGGCTTCGGGTGGTAGGGCTTCCCGCGGAGGATCTCCGGCGCGGCGTACGACATGGACCCGCAGTACGTCTCGCTCAGGACGCGCCTCTCGTCGTCGTCGACGCAGTACCGCGAGAACCCGAAGTCGGACAATTTGACGTTGTAGTTGGCCGTCAGGAGAACGTTCTCGCACTTGATGTCCCGGTGAGCTATCTCCAGCTCGTGGAGGTACTGCAGCGCCAGCGCCAGCTGCCGGAACCACACGCGCGCCTGGTTCTCCGACACGGCGCCCCTCTTTAAAATATAAGTCAGAAGATCGCCGTTCTCGGCGTTCCGCATGAATATGTAGTACTTCGTTTTCCTCTGATATATGCTGTGTATGTGGATGATGTGCGGGTGATTCAGGCGGACGAGAACGTCGATCTCGCGCGGCAGAAACTTCGTGACGAAGTCTCGGGGAGCCTTCGACGTTTCTATCACTTTGCAGGCCAAACTCTGCTTGTGCTCGTCCTTGTCGAATGTTGTTAAATACACCTGTTGCAAGAAACAGAAGTACGTAGTTATGAATAACCAAGGCCGGTTCTAGCACTACCAGCGCCCTGGGCGAGATTTCTGCGGCGTCCAGGGTGCTGATAGTGCTGAAAAAAATTTGGCGCCTCTTTTGTTTGCCTTCAGCGCCCCTTTTTATCCGGTGCCCTGGGCGATCGCTTTATGGTTATAACGAACAATTAGGTATTATTATTGCTAGTTATTACTTACAATAAAGCCGCTTACCCTACAGTCCACCGTACCTTAGCATAAGCACCTTCCCCGATGAGTTTGTCTAATTTGTAACCTTTGTCCTTTAGAGTATTTTCTTCGGAGTTAGTTACAGCAATTTTTGACATGATACGTTACGAAAATGGTCCACGATACATTTTGCTATGGTGGAGAATTTTATGTACGATTTCGTAGCGAACATTGGGACAAGAGAGCGAATGGGCGGCATTTTCTATTATTTTATGAATCTACATCATTTACCAGATTTTTATCAAAGGTTAGTTAAGGCCGAAAGATGTCATTTTGACAAAAAGCACAACAGATTACTTTTAATTTAAAATTTTTTGAAGTGTTATATACGCCATACACGCTACGGTTTACTAGAGAGGTCTACCTGCGTAGGTAGACCTCTCCAGTAAACCGGAACGTGTGTGGGAATAGACCTGTGAAGTTTTGTAAGCCTGCGCAGTGCGCAGTCGACCGGAGCAAAATCGAAAATAAATTCTTTCGACTGATACCTGCGCAGGCGGCCTCTCCGGTAAACCGTAGCGTGTATGGCGTACATTAACAATCGATCGTCGCATCAAAGGTACTAGTTGGAAGCCCGCTACATGAAGCGGCAGCAGACGACGTGTCGTCACGACTCGCGACACTGCTGGTTTTATCTATGCATTTCTATGAATAAGTGTCGCTATCTTCGTGTCGCTAGCTGCGGAGGGTATTTCATAGAAATACATATTACTACTTGTACTATTATCTCATCTGTGATATTACATAGAAACCAGTAGTGTCGCGACGACACATCGTCTACGGTTGTCGCGTGTCGCTCGGTTCCAACCATAAAGTTAATATACCTAGCGGAATAGAGAAACAAAGGCCTGAGCAAGAGAGATGTCACTATCAGTAACACTGCGTGGTAAGACACGTGTGATACATGACAGCAGCACTCTTTTTTTGACGTCCAGTCGGCACGTGCCGCACGTTGACAATTTAATCCCATAGAAATCATGTTCAATCATGCTTGTGTAAGTGTATACGTACACATATTTTTACACACACATATTTCGGTTTCGTTTTCCAGCTCGAGATTGTTGCTCCATTCCGCTAGGTATATTAACTTTATGGTTCCAAGTTTCCAACTGATAGAAAAACAAATAGATGATTCTTCAGTCTTTAATAACATCAATATATTTTTAATTTTCTCTTATAGGGAATGATAACAAGATATATTAATTATTATTAATAATTTACAACAGGACATAAACAGTTGCTAAAGTTACAACACACATTTTGGAATGATTTTACTGTAATACCACAAAGTTTTGGATTCAATCTAAAATATGTTAAATACTTATAGGTACACTAAGGTTCAGAAAGGTGGCACAAACCTTCATGTAAAATCTATTTTTTATGAAATTCTGTGCCTCGTTATTTCGATTATGCTATACAAATTACAAGTTCATACCACCCTAAAAGAACATTATTGTTATTAGATAGCAAAAATCTGCCTAGTGCGAGTTAAACTCGCGCACGGCACGAAGGGTTCCGTACCTCAATTGAGCTATAGGCTGAAAATTGTGTTTTTTTGTATGGGACCCCCCCCCCTAATTATTTAAGTATTTAAATTGTGTCTATGTGTTGCAATTTTTTGCTTTTTAAATTTCGTTAAATAAGTATTAATTTTATTTTGTTTTTACTATTTGTTGTTATAGCGGTAGTAGATATACACAATATGAAAGGGGTATGAAGATTTTTGTATGGAGCCTGGCCGACCTACTGTCCGCTAAATGTGTTTTTTCGCGTTCACGAATATTTTTTTCAAAGATGGATAGCTAACATCAATACAAACAAAAAATAATCTTGGACAAATCCGCGTAAGGTGTCACATTTCGAAGATTTGAGCTGCCAAAGTTGCAATATCTTAAATTGGTAAAATTTTAGCAGCTCATATCTTCGAAATGTGACTCTTTACGTGGTTTTGTCTAAGATTATTTTTTGTTTGTATTGATGTTAGCTATCCATTTTTGAAAAAAATATGAATTCGTGAACGCGAAAAACACATTTAGCGAAAGTAGGTCGGCCAAAATCTTCATACCCCTTTCAGAAATCTAGCTATAGCGGTTCTTGAGTTACAGCCTGGAGACACACAGACAGACAGACGGACAGATGGACAGAACATTGAAGTCTTAGTAATAGGGTCCCGTTGTTACCCTTTGGGTACGGAACCCTAATACCATGGCATAGGTGTGTTCGTGAGAATAAACGCCCGACGTGCACATTCTAAACGCAAATCCAAACCGATGAGCGCGTCTACGAATATTATGTTATATTTTTCTTACACTCTTTTCTTACTATTATTGTTATATTACAAAAGTCTTTTAACCCTAACTGACGATGTAGCAACATCGATTTTATACACAATTTTAAAAAAATGATAATTCACTGATCAATGTGCTTCCCGGTATTCTTTCAAACATACTCACTAAAAAAAATAATACATGAAACACAAAAAAATAACAGTAGTTCCATATGTAAAGTCGTAGCGCGTTACCTTGATTCTCTCTGTAAAAAAGTCTAGCACCCTAGATTCCTCCGATTCTAGGGTGGTAGCCTCCGGCTATCCATGCAACTGCTCCTTATAGAGGAATTCGCCGGCCAGAGATATTCGCTGCAGGAACGACGGCGCCGGAGTCAGGAGCAGACTGTATTTATCCGCATCCGGATGATCGGGATACCTTTTCTCTCTCCTTATCCGTTCTAGCAGGCGCTGGGGTTCACATTTGGTCTTGGACCGCCAGGCGTCCATGTTCAAAAAGTCCTGAATAACTTTCGGGAGCAAATTGATGGACTCCTTCACTTGTCTGGCGCTCGGAGGCATGAAGTCTTGTTGGGATACGATCAAGTCGTCTACGTCTACTCGCTTATTGCTTTCTTCCACTCCTTTTTCCTTCTCTGTATCATCGCTCGCGTTGTAATAGCTGCTTAATTCTTCTTTTATATCGCTGCTGAATTTATCCTCTTCGCCCCTTTCGGTTCCGTCGATGTTCAAGTAGCTCGTCGTAGATTCCGTCCTAATCTGGGAGGCACTCTCGTGTTTTTCTATCTTTTCCATTAAATGTTCTCTAAAATCTTTCTTAGCCGTAGTTTTGTTATCGTTCTCTGCGTCGAGCGTCTGTAAATGTATGTTGTCCTCCTCCTCCAATATTTCGTAAATTCTGTGTACTTCGCTTATGTTGACTCTGGAAACATAATATTTGAAGTTTTCGTGAATAAGGTTGTTTGATAAACCAATTCCTAGATTTTTACTCCCTACTTATTAGTAAAGGTGTATTTTTATAAAAATTTAAAATATTTAGACTGTGTACAACTATTTGAGATCCACTGTGTGAAATACAGCCCCAGTCCTTATTATAGTCCATTGAATGAATCGCTCAAAAGGGGGTCTAGAGTGCGTGAGCGGGATCGTGAGATTTTTTTTGTGTACAGAGTAACTAGTTCATAAACATACTAAAAGTCCTGGACACTAGGGGTACTGGCGGAGTGGGGGGAGGGGGGGAAAGGGCCCATTTTTGTGTTTTTCACTTATATCTGAAAATTGGTGCGTTTTAGAGAAAAACTTTCAAAGAGTAGATAAAAGACCATAAAATTATCTACAAATAATACCTCGAATGTTTTATAAAATTTCTTACCGTTTTCGAGTTACACCTTTTCGAAAAGTAGGGGTAAAATGTGGAAAATGCCCATTTTTGTGTTTTTCAGTCATATCTCAAAATTGGTGCATTCTAGAGAAAAACTTTAAAAGAATAGTTAAAAGACCATTAAATTATCTACAAATTGCATCTAAAACATTTTAAAACTCAAAAACGGTAGGATATTTTTAAAATGTTTTAGATGCAATTTGTAGATAATTTAATGGTCTTTTAACTATTCTTTTAAAGTTTTTCTCTAGAATGCACCAATTTTGAGATATGACTGAAAAACACAAAAATGGTCATTTTCCACATTTTACCCCTACTTTTCGAAAAGGTGTAACTCGAAAACGGTAAGAAATTTTATAAAACATTCGAGGTATTATTTGTAGATAATTTTATGGTCTTTTATCTACTCTTTGAAAGTTTTTCTCTAGAACGCACCAATTTTCAGATATAAGTGAAAAACACAAAAATGGGCCCTTTCCCCCCCTCCCCCCACTCCGCCAGTACCCCTAGTGTCCAGGACTTTTAGTATGTTTATGAACTAGTTACTCTGTACACGTTTCCAAAAAAAAATCTTACGATCCCGCTCACGCACTCTAGAATTGCTTTATTCGATGGACTAATTATGTAACTTTGATCAACATGAAAGTGCAGCCGCCAATTTTTCGTTCGATCGTTAAGTGTTAGGGAAGGTAAAATCGGGAGGAAGTAATGCTGAGTTTTTACGTACTCTATGGAAAGTTTTTTTGTGACACAAATGTAAATTGTAAATATTAGGTAACCCATCAATCCCCAAGCGGCAGCCGGCTGCCGCACAACAATTTAAAATCTATTGTGTCTGCGATCCCCACAATGGAGGTTTTAATGTTTTTTTATGTGAAACATTAACACCTCCATCTATCAATGCATCATATGAGTAGTCAAAACGGCCATGTTTGGGGCTATAATACAAACCACATTGTGTATTATTTACAGAGATAAGTTTCAACGCTACGATAGTGTAGAAGTAAAAATTCGCTACCATTTTAGCACCTAGAGTAGCTTAGACACTACTAAACGTAGAAGTGTCTACACTACCAACGCAATAATTCAGCGCCATATCAGCAAAAGTTGGCGGCCTCACCCATGAACTTTATTGCTTACGGCCACAATTATTTTGACGCTGAAATTTTACAACTTTTAAAATTGTATTTTAAAATGTGCTAAACAATATGCTATGCTAAACAAGCACTCACCCTTTGCTCGCCTCGTGGCAGCAGAACAGCATACTGGGGTCGATAGGATGGGCTTCTGTGTTGAACACATAGCCCCCAACGTCCACCACACACTCGCCGTTCGGAGTGTTGACTATCCTGCCCAGAATACCGGGGTTGTGTATAAAGTTGTCGGGATCGAACAACAGATACAGATATTTCGTTGTCTCCGCCAAAAAGAACGACTCCATTCGATCTTCTTTTCGATGGTCGCGAACGTCTTTAATCTGGAAAATCGACCAAATTTTATTTTAATTATATGTTGTTTTTTTGCCTCTTGACTTGATTTTGTGCATATTTCGGCCATTTTTCATGCACATTTGCATGATGCATGCATATTTTGGCTCTTTGATAATGCTTATAATCCGATGTATAATTAATCTATACATATAATATAATTACTAAGACAAGACATTATAAAAATATTGTTTTTATTTTTTTAAAGTGTCATGTAAATTACTGATAAATCTAAGATTAACTGATTTGACGATTTCTGTATAAAATACTAGCTTTTGTCCGCGGCTTCGGTCGCGTTAAGAAGTATTATTATTATATAATAAGGTATCAAAGTACCTATATTAATACTTATAGATCTAAACTTCCCTCCCACACGCGCACCCCCGCCCTGGTGACGCCCAGTTCACAACAGGCCATGCAGCAAAAATCGTAATATTTTAATTTCGCCATAACTTCAAAACCAAACATCCAATTTTAATCATTCAACGACCAAATATTATCTACATAAACTGTACTTAGTGATGAAATAATTTATTAAGGTTTGGACGATAAGGAATAATAGCATGAATTAAATAAACGCGTTTAAATTTAGTCCAAAAAAATATACAAGATTTTTAAATAATTTAATTGGTTGTTGTGCCTCACTCGACATAGATAGGTATAGTGTGTCACGGACTTTTGTGTAGATATTTATAAGATCTACAATTGATTAAAACATTTAATTGTTCTATCTTTTATAACTTTTCTGGTTGATCTTTTACACCTTGTGTCAGAAAAACCCAAATATCTTACGGAACCCTATTTTTTCCAAAATAAAATTTAGCCTTTGTTACTCGTGGATAATGTAGCTTTCGAATAGTGAAAGAATTTTTAAAATCGGTCCAGTAGTTTTTGAGCCTATTCATTACAATTAAACAAACAAAGTTTCAAAGTTTTCCTCTTATAATATTAGTGTAGATTAAGAATGATTTATTCTATTCTGAACAAGTAAATCTACCGTAGCATATCCGCATGGCGTCCAAGCGCTATGTTGTATACTCCTCAATATATCTTCACCCATTTGCAACAATATGGGGTCTCTCGTATCACGATACAGGTACATGATAGATTCAATCAACTCCGGTCGCAGTGGATAACTCTCTCTAGAGGTAGACGCCTCCCCTGTACCAAGGTGGTAAACTTCAGGTGTGAATCCGTATTGCTTCCAAACGCTGTGGTAGTTATGTATTAACCTCATAGCAGTGTCGCTCTCACCTGTAAAATATATTTTAAAATATATAAAACTACATTACTAACATTTACAAATTCATCAAACAATGTTAGATTTATAAAAAAATATTTATTTTATTGTTATTAAAAATTGTTTTTAAAAAGTGGTATACTTTTTTTTATGAAATAAGGGGGCAAACGAACAAACGGGTCGCCTGATGGAAAGCAACTACCGTCACCCAATGGACACTCGCAACATCAGAAGAGCTGCAGATGCGTTGCCGGCCTTTTAAAAGGGAATACGCTCTTTTCTTGAAGGTTTGCAAGTCGTATAGGTCCGGAAATATTGGCCGGGTTGAATTGGACCAAGATACGTCTACCCCATTCAGAGACCTTCTCCAATGAATTCTTCACCTTAGACACAAGTTCGTTTCGACTCTTAATGACATTTAGCCGAGAAATATTAGGGGAGCCGGTATATACAGCATCACCTGTACGGAATGACTAACGGCATTTATAGCAATGAATGCCGTTGGTCTGTAACATGTCATTGATATGCAGTATGAATAGGGTAGGCGATAGCACACAGCCCTGAGGACACCAGCATCAACATACTCAGTTTCCGAGCATTTGCCGTCAACTACGACCTTTATGCTTCTGTCTGCTAAGAAACTTGTGACCCACTTGCATAATTTCTCGGGCAGCCTGTATGATGGTAGTTTTGATAGCAGGGCTTTATGCCAAACCCGATCAAAGGCCTTCGCAATGTCCAAACTAACAGCCAATGCCTCTCCCTTCGACTCAATTGAAAAACTTTAACCATAAGGCTGGAAATTAGCATATATCTACCAATAGCGCGTTAGTGTCTGATCACGATCTACCGATCTATAAAACCATGTTTAAACAGTGACCGAATAGTGCCCGTGTGGGCATCAGTTTACTTCTAGAAGTCAAAGATACCTAAAAAGGCGCCTAAAAATCGAACACCTTCTCTTCGATTTTCATCAGGAGTTCTAACAACTGCGGCCTATGCTTATATTTGAAGCTTTATATTTAGGTGCACGTACCAATCAGGCTAAGTACTCCAGGCCAGTAGGACTCCAGCGACTGGAATATGGGCAGTGTGAGTTGGCCACGTAACATGGTCGCCCAAACATACCAGTCGTCCTTCTTCAGGTACTTATCTATTACTTTTCTCGACTCCATAAACATTGACATTAATTCTGGCCTCTCTAGAAGTATAGCTCCTGAAATTTTATTTAATAAAATAAATGAATATGTGACATTTTAAACTCTGTAATGATCTGATGGACACTAAAAAAAGTTACCTTTGACTAAGTATTCAAAATAGGAATCCACTCCACCACCTATGCCAGAGTCATGTGCGGTCCAGCGACCGGTCATAACATCAATGTGATTTCCAACCAAGCCTATTGGCGACCGATGATGATATAAAGCCTTTAAAGCATTGTAAGCTACCTGAAAACCATTACACATTTTACTTATTTATTTAGGTAGTAACAAAATATAATATGGGTTATTACCTCTACCCTTTTAAAATATAATAATATATTAGTAACAGACATAATGGTTAACCATTATGTCTGTTACAATAAGATAGGAGTTGTTGAAATTAAAAATGATAACAAAAAATGGGTACCAAATTTTTGGTGTAAATTTTGCTGGGCTAAAAACTTTAAATTACTCAATATACAATCACAAACAAATTACTTCTTCATACAAGGGATCTCCTGTAAGTCTGCTTAGAGTGCCAAACTCTACAATAAAGGTGCCAACACCAGCTGTACAAGTGACGCTAGTCTCTCCGGGTGGCACGCCAGATTTTAGATTGATTGTTCCATACGGCATGCCAGTTGTAGTGTCAAAAGCTGATATGAGTCTTTGAGCAACATCCTCTGCTAACCGTAATAGAGGGCCATTACATGGCCAGCCAGGTTCTAACTTCATACCTGACCTGAAAATGTAATGAAAATTAAACCCACCAACAAAATATGTAATAAGAAGTGCTTAATACACTTACTGTCAATAACATTATAATATCAGTAGCTAACCGTTAATAATGTTTTTATAGTTCAACATCACAACAATAATACTATACTGCCGCTACTGTCATGTTTCACCCAGTACAATATAATATAATATATATATTTTTTATATTACATGATACAACTTAAATTTTTTTGAATATGCAACGTTGAAGGAATTGTAATGTGTGCCTGTACATGCACATACTCACTTGTAAGACAAAAGATGAGCACTAAGCAAACCTCCAACAATCCTTATGTTAGTTTCAAACACAGATACATTGATATCAGTATCAAAATTTTTTTGTTTTTGGAGTACAATGTCTACGACGCGATTGAACTCTGTGTAATTGCCCATAATGACTAGCATGTCTAATGCGTCTATGAGTGTTAGGGAGTAGCTCCCCCATGTGTCTACACCGTCACAACTAAGAGGTCGTAGCTCGTCATATGGGTATGCATACTGCAAGTAGCTGTCGTAAGCATGCTGGAACATATCCCTCACTTCTTCTCTGAAATAATAGGGAATAAAGCAAATTATATGTCCCTCGAAGATTTTCATACAGTTGAAATCAATTGTGTTAGTATGTATTAAAAGCCATTCATTTCTTACATGGTCTTTTTTTATGAAATAAGGCTGCAGGTGCGTTGCCGGCCTTTTAAGTGGGAATAGGATTACAGGGTAGGGGAGGTAAGGAAGAGAATAGAGAAGGGAATGGTAGGGATTTGGGCCTCCGGTAAACTCACTCGGCGAAACACAGCGCAAGCGCTGTTTTCTGTGAGCCCGTGGTATTTCTCCGGTCAAGCCGACTCATTTGTGCCGAAACATAGCTCTACCACGTAAAGCCTATACATGTAAGTAGATATACCAACCTTAATTTTATTATATCCTCTTTTTTATATTCTCGTAAACTATGACACGTTTCACAAACGCAACATAAAATTAAAACGAATGCTAAGCTTAGGTGCTTCATACCAGTGGGTCGACACTTCCATATAAAAAGCCTGACCCCCAAGCCAGTCACTAAAAACACGACTCTATCGCTTTTAAAATAAAGTCTATATTTGAATAACCGCAAGGCTTCAAGTTTGAGATGCGAATCATTACCAACATACAGAATCTTAACATTTTGTTATCTATGATTTTGTGATTACTGAAGGTTGGCAGCTTTGCAATGACTTTTTCACTTTTTGAAGTTGTTTGAAAATTGTATAAAACAAACATCTGAAAAAATTGATTTTTGCTTGAATATCAAGTGAATTGGCTATTAAATTTGTGCTTTTATGTTAAGTTTTGTTGCGTGTCACCGATTTCGTGAGTTTAATTACAGTTTCACCGACTCCTTGAAAAGTGATACCTACTTATTATTTTCGTCTGAAAATATTTCAACTAACATGGAAAGCCGCATCTGCAAGAAGTGTACGATTTGTGGAGTACGTAGACTCCCCAAATCGAGCATATTTCTTGCAAAATTTCCTCTTGACCCTGATCGGTAAGTCTTACAACTTTTGTACTCTTGCATCATAATATGACAATTGATGTTGATGGTGTGATTCGGCACTAAGGGTTTTGGCACTCATTGTGTTACTTGTATCAGTACGTATTTAAATCAGCAAAGTCTAATTAGTAATCCATCCAATTATATATTATAATATAAAACTTGTAACTTGTACCTCTTATGCTACTTTATATAGATTATAGAGGAAAGATTTTATTCCTTTCGACAAATAAGGCTCTACTAAAACTATTGGATCCATTCCAAAACTTCTTCCAGCATAAGAATGCTATATTATCCAACAGTAACATAGGCTACTGTTTTGAATCCTGTAAGAACTAAGTCTGATGACTGCTTTGAATGACTACAAACAAATTATTATAAATCTTTCAGATGTCGATTATGGGTGAAAGCATCGGGCATTGAAGATTTAGTTTATGTGCCAATTGAAAAGTTGCATCAGCTCAAGTTTATCTGTAGTGCCCACTTTACCCGTCAATGCTTTAATGCAAAAGGGAACCGGTTGCTAGCCAGTGCAGTGCCAACTGAAGGTCTCATGAGAACCCCTTTATCTGATGACCTTTTTACTGAGTTTCCTTTGCATATTAAATCATATTATGATAAAATTAATCCTGCTGGAAAACATACAGGTAAGTGACCATTGTATTTTTTTTTATTTTTAGGATTTCGTACCCAAGGGGTAAAAACAGGACCCTATTACTAAGACTTCGTTGTCTGTCCGTCAGTCTATCTCTCTGTCTCCAGGCTGTATCTCAAGAACCGCTATAGCTAGACTTCTGAAATTTTCACAGATTGTATATCTGTTGCTGCTGTAACAACAAATCCTAAAAACAAAATAAAATTAATATAACGATGGAGAGCCATGCTTCGGCACGAATGGGCCGGCTCGACCGGAGAAATACCACGTTCTCACAGAAAACCGGCGTGAAACAGCTCTTGCGCTGTGTTTCGTCGAGTGAGTGAGTTTACCGGAGGCCCAATTCCCATCCCTATCCTCCCCTATTCCCTTCCCTTCCCATCCCTACTCTTCCCTATTACCCTATTCCCTCTTAAAAGGCCGGGAACGCACCTGCAGCTTTTCTGATGCTGCGAGTGTCCATGGGCGATGGAAGTTGATTTCCATCAGGTGACCCGTTTGCTCGTTTGCCCCCTTATTTCATAAAAAAAATATGTAAGAGGAGCTCCCATACAACAGACATGATTTTTTGGCTATTTTGCTCTATATAAGTAATGGCAACAGTTAGGCACCTGAAATTTTTACTAAGGCCTGAATTATATGTGTACGTTAATTAATAATAACATTAAAATAAAATATACATTTAAGGGAGGCTCCCATAAAAAAAAACTAAATATTTGGCCTATTTTGCTCTATAACAGTACGGAACCCTTGGTGCGTGAGCTCAACTCGCACTTGATGGATTATTATGTATGAAGTCAGTCAACCTAGGCAGATGTTAGAAAAACTTTTCTACTTTTGATTTTTTCTAATTTCTAGTAGGATAGTAAACATCTTAAACCTTATGCATTTTTTCCAGATAAACTTATGTCTACTACCGAAAAGATAAACATGAATATGGCAATTGAAGCAAGCACTGAAATAAATGAGACAGAGGCACATATTTATCAAGGTAGACATTTCTTTTTTTAGTGTTCCGCACCCAAAGGGTAAAAACGTGACCCTATTACTACTGAGACTTCGATGTCTGTCTGTCTCTCCAGGCTGTATCTCAATAACCGCTTTAGCTAAACTTCTGAAATTTTCACAGATTATGTTTTTCTTTAATTGCCGCTATAACAACAAATACTAAAAAATATAAAATAAAATAAATATTTAACGGGGGCGCCCATACAACAAACGTGTTTTTTTTTTGCCTTTCTTGCTCGATATCAGTAATGGTAACATGTAGACACTTGAAATTTTCACAAAATCTTCAATTATATGTGTTCTTTAACAATTAATAATACAGTAAAAATAAAATAAATATTTAAGGGGGACTTCCATACAAAAAAAAAACAATTTTTGGCCTATTTTTGATCTATGACGCGACGGTACGGAACCCTTCGTGCGCGAGTCCGACTCGCACTTGGCTAAATTTATTTTTCTGTTTTATGGAGTAGCTGTGGAAATTATCATAAAGTTAAGTAAAAATGATTTTAATTTTCAGGTGGACCAGTGCTTACTAATGTCCATAAAACATATGGTACTGATAATTTTGTACCAATACCTTCAACCTCGAAAACTCCTACACACTTGACATATAAAAGAAAAAAAGGAGGTAAGAAATACTACTATTTATACTTCATTGCAGCCCGTTCACCGTCAATGATAAAACATTGTCGTTTTTTTCGAATGCTTCTTTGCTGCTGCTGTAACCTTAGCACGGCCACTAGTAGAAATGCGAAAGTATGGACAAACTGTGGAAATAAACTTAAGGTAGCGTTCCGATCTTTTTTCATTCCCAAAAATTCAATTAAAATGCCACTTTATGACAGACTATAGGACTATTTGAATTTTTAGGACTAAAAATTCAAATAATATCCTACTCTATGACATATACTATAGTCTGTCATAAAGTGGCATTTTAATTGAATTTTTGTCGGTCGCGATTGGCCGCGGTAAAGATCGGAACGGCACCTTTAGTTTATGTCCACAGTTTGTCCATAGTCTCGCATTTCTACTGGTGGCCGAGCTAAGGCTACTGGTTTGTTTTTGTGTTTCCTTGCAATGTAACATTAAAATTTAAAAAAGAAAGTATGTGGCACCTCAGTATTGTTCAGATGTGCAGCACTTGGCGGTGAATGGGTTAACACCCACTCAAGGTAAAATTCTGTTTTTTGTTGCCCCACACTTTAATAATATAAGAAAATGTGTGAGAAAAGTACCTGTGGAATGGTCTGTCTGTTTTGCTAGGTACAGCAAGGGAATTTTTAATCCCTATCCTTATCCGCTATCCTTATGGATTTGACCTCGACGAGGTGTAAAATAATAAAACACCGAATGACATTATAATATAATGCTGGCGACGCCTGCAACAGTCATGAGCCGGACCCAGGGAACCAAAAAGAAAAAGATGCACAAACAGAAAAATTAAATTATATTCTTACCTACTGGGTGTGACTTATAATGCTTAAACAATAAGCAATTATGTACCTAATTAATAAAAAGTAACAGAAATACCACAACAATATTAGTTCTTCTAACAAAAGTTGTTGGAAGAGTTATATTTTGTGGAACAGAAAAATGATTTATAGAAGAATTAACAAACATATTCCTATATTAACCTTTAACCTATAATTTCAGTAGAAATGTATCCTACGGCGAACGATGAAATTTCGGTTCAGAACATTGTATCACCAAAAAAATGCAAGACTGGTAAGTTTTGAATCTTTTGTTAAAAAAACATATAACTGTTATTATAAAAATTATAACTATAATGATTTTGTTTGTAAGTTCATATATATTCCAGGAACCACAATGCAGATGGGGGGTGAAGAAATTCTGGTGCAAGGCTATAAAACATCAAGGAAAAGTCGAACAAATGGTATGTATCAAATTAAAATTAACATTCTTATTACTCACAGGACAAACCTCTTTTTCATTAGAAAATCTAGGGGAAAGGAAAATGCATTGTCCATCCATACTAATATTGTAAATGTGAAAGTGTGTCTGTCTGTCTGTTACCTCTTCACGCTCAAACCGCTGAACCGATTTTGCTTTTTGGCATGAATATACTCTGAGTCCCGAGAAAGGACATATTATAGTTTTTATCCCGGAAAAATGTACGGTTCCCGCGCGATAATCTAATTTTGGCGCAACGGAGAGCGCAACGGGCGTCATCTACAGTTTCATGTACTTGATCTGTGAATGTGTATTTTTTGTTACAGATGAAATAACTTTAACAAAAAGAGAAAGGAGAATATTAAAACGTCTACAAGAATCAAAAATCACGATAAGGAGAATGGCAAAGTCCTTATTAAATTTGGATAAATTAGACTCTGATATCCTTAAATCGATTGTGGAAAATGCAGTCAAAAATTACAAAAAAGCCCCACACGGAAAACGATGGCAACCGCAAAACAAAACCTACGCTCTGTCTATTTTTAAGCGTTCTCCTAAAGCATACCGGTATTTGCAAAAAATGTTACCACTCCCAAGCACACGATCACTTCAAAGGCTTTTAAAAGAAATCCCTATGGAACCTGGCATTCATTCTAAGATTATACAGATATTAAAAGAAAAATCTGTAGAAATGGAAGATGACGAAAAATACTGTGTTTTATTGTTTGATGAGATTGCCTTGAAGAAACGACTGATCTATAATGAATCACTAGATAAGGTTGAAGGATTTGTTGACCTGGGAAATGGTGAAAGTATGGGCAGAAACAACAAAATTGCAGGACATGCCTTGGTATTCATGATACAAGGCCTGAAACAGAAATTTAAACAACCGGTAGCGCATTATTTTGTTGAAGGAACAATAGAAAGTGAAAAGTTAGCAGTATTGATAAAAAATATTGTGAGAGCCATACAAGAGGCTGGATTCAATGTTCTTTCGACTGTTTGTGACCAAGGCCCCACTAATATTGGTGCTATTAATTTATTAAGAAAATTTAATGGCCTGAGTACTGAAGCCAACTATTTTCTTATTGATGAACGAAAAGTATTCATAATTTTTGATATTCCACATCTATTTAAATCGATAAGGAACAATTTTTTCCAAGCTGGTATTATGGAGTACAAAGGGAAAAGGGCGAAATGGTGCCATTTGCAAGAAGCAGAAGAGAGGAATAGGAATTTTTTGAATTTCAAGAAAATTACATCAACAGTTGTGAACCCTACATATAAAACTAAAATGCGTGTTAAATTTGCAGCTCAAGCATTAAGCAACACGATGGCCGCGGTTTTGAAGATGATGGCATGGAGCGACCCACGTTCAGAAGAGATCAACGATACTGCCTACATTGTTGAAGAAATGGACAAACTTTTTGATTGCACAAATGGACCAAAATCGCCAGAAGATGTAAAAAAAGGGATCAGGGAAAATGTTTCAAAAAAAACAAAACACGAGGAATCTTGGAATTATTATTTAAAGTATATTCATACAATTAAATTTCTAAAGTCAGACTCTCAAATACGTTTGAGAAATGTGCGTTGCATCCAGGGTTTAGAAACTTCTTTAAAGTCATTAAAAGATATTTGGAATTTTTTACACAGAAAAGCTAGTTTCAAGTATTTAAATTTACGCCAACTTAACCAAGATTCCTTGGAAAATTTGTTTGGGAATATTAGACAGCACAGCATAACAAACAGAAATCCAACATGCAGTCATTTTAATGCTGCTTTAAAATCCAGTGTGATTTCTGGATTAACAGGGCCGCATAGTCGTGGCTCAAATTGTGAAATTGACTATAACAAACTGTTTATATCTCATGCAGAATTAACTAAAAAATCTGAGTCTGAATTAATGCTTGAAGCTACGTGTCTGAATGAGAATTCTGATAAAGAAGAGGCAGATGTTTGTTATCCTATGCTGTCGCTGCCCGAAGAACCCGAGATTGAACATGTCGAAATTTCTTTTTGCAATTTTGAGGAACAACCAATTGTATATGTTAGTGGATACTTAGCTGCAAGAGTTCTTAAAAAATTTGATTGTGAAAGTTGCAAATATTTCCTTAAAGAAGAAAATCCAGATCTAAATGAGCCATTATACAAATTTATATCATTAAAAGAATGGTGGCAAGATAAAATTTCTCTTACTTATCCAAAAAAAGAACTTTGTATTTTAGTGAGTGAAGCAAAAAATGTTTATGAAAGTACAATTTTGCCTGAGCTACATCAGCTTCATATTGCCCAATATTGTACCTTGCAATTAAGTGTCCACTGCAATATGGAATGGTTTAAGTGCAGTGTTCACTCTAACTCTGTTCATGAATATTTATTGACATTTTTGAGCAAATTATTTATAAGAAAATCTTGTAAAATATTTAATACTGAGTTCTCAAAATCCGAAATTGATGTCGCGGACAAAATTAAAAGAGCTCAACAACAAAATAAAGACCACTAAATTTGTATCTTGTGTATTTTTTAAATATGTTACACGGGTATATTATATTAAATATTTAAACATGGATTTTTGATTTTTTTGTTTGATTATCCATGTTTAAGTATTTTCTTTCTGTGTAACATTCACTTTTACCCAGAAACAAAACCCCGAGGCCCTACCTACCCCTAGGATATTATCAATAGAAAGGCCCAACACTAGTATCGATATTCGATAATAAATCTTAATTACTAGTCCACATCACTAGAACTGTCAAATTATGATCTGTCTGAAGGTTGGCAGTACTGTTTGTCGGTGATCAGAAATCTCTAGGTTGGTACTAGTTTGCAGTCTAACTGTCGATGTGTGCGTGAGCTCAACTGTTTCTATGGTAGTGCGGTCTCTTAAAACGTAGTGATTATATTCTCTTTGCTTCATACTTGACCCGGTATAAAGAAAAAAGCGAAAGAGATCATCTGATCCGAATGTTTCTCGAATGTATGAATAAACGATGAATAATCACGTGTTACAGATTGTTACAGTAAGATAAACTTAATTTAAATTTATAAGCTATGTGCTGCAATTTGCAAAATATCGATTTAAATTATAGATTTGCTAAAGATGAAAACATGAAACTTTGTGTTGAAATGGATTTTCTACTTCTTCACAGATTACTAGTATACCTATATTGTTCTTCTTGAAAAGTTGACATTAAGTTTTTCAATGTCAATTTTTTGTCAGTCAGATGACAGATTGTTTTTTTACGTTACAAGCACAGCTCTTTAAAAAAATAGTCTTGAGTCCAGAGTCCTGACTCTCACTAGTCACTCCTGCCGATTGAGCTCCTTGCCCCTTTCCACGTCTTTCTTTTCCCTTTTCTTTAAATTGTAGACGACAAAAGACAATTTTATAATATCCATTACTTATAAAGAAATAACAGGTAAACTATATAATTATATGTTGCAGTCAAAACTCTTAACCAGTCAAAAGTACTATTGACTAACAAAATGATTCAAAACTACTTTTGACTAAACAGGTTGGTCAAAAGTGATTTTGACCGAAAATTATTGGTTACTAGCGATCCGCCCCGGCTTCGCACGGGTATAAAAAATATATACTTAGCCTATGTCACTAACTGAAAGAATGATTAAAATCGATTCAGTAGGTAGTTTTGATTTTTATTCATTACTATCCGTGGCCCGCATTGGTCGGTACTGCCGCAAAAGCCTGTATTGCAATTTTATCGTGCACGGTACAGGTCCAAAAATTTTTAAATCTATAATACTTCAAAAATATTCATTTAAATCATATTATGCTGTAAAGGGCCAAATAGATCTATATTAAATCAATAATGTATTTAAATTTTAAAGTATTTAATTGGATAAGGATTAATGCCGTATTGGTTAAAATCGCTTCGAAAATTAACCATTATTTGTAGTTAAAAGTAAGTGACAAAAAATGTTATATTGGGATATCCATAAGACACATTATACCATCGCGTAGTTTTTTGTACTACAAAAAACTTCGCAATTACCTATACAATGAAAAGATTTGTATACCTTTTCATTGTATAGGTACGATACTTAGTACATTATATTTTAATAAATCTCGTAGGGTTCAGCTTGCGTTTGCAATGTAAGCGGAAATATTTACGACATCACATTAGAAACCCTAAAAATAACAGTATTTTTCCACTATTTAGTATTTAATTAATGTTTTTAATTTTTATACTTATAAACCTTTCTCTTTAATCACTCTATCTATTAACCGATTCCGTGCGGTGTAATTTTTTGCAATTTTTTGCGCCTGGCGGCGAACAAATATTTCGTAGCTCCTCTGAGGCGCCAAGCGCCAGGAACTTTGATGGCTCCTCTCGAGCGCCACCCGTTATCAATTGTTTAACGCTTTTTTTATGAAATAAGGGGGCAAACGAGCTAACGGGTCACCTGATGAAAAGCAACTTCCGTCGCCCATGGACACTCGCAGCATCAGAAGAGCTGCAGGTGCGTTGCCAGTATTTTAAGAGGGAATAGGGTAATAGGGGAGGGTAGGGATGGGAAGAGAAAGGAATAGGTGAGGGTAGGGAAGGGATTAGGGTAGGGGATTGGGCCTCCGGTAAACTCACTCACTCGGCGAAACACAGCGCAAGTGCTGTTTCACGCCGATTTTCTGTGAGAACGTGGTATTTCTCCGGTCGAGCCGGCCCATTCGTGCCGAAGCATAGCTCTCCCACGTATACTGTTTCGTTTGTTTCCAATTGTTTTTCTTTTAGTAGTGACCCAACAGTGAACGTCAACGGATTATTAATGACAAGTAAAGCCATTTTTTATTGAGCGGAAACCTTCGAAAAATGTTATTTTATCATAGTTTTACCGGTAAACATTTTGGTTCCTCTCGGGCGCCACACACCATACAGAAAAGATACCCATGGCGCCTCTGCGGCACCATCCGCACGGAATCGGTTAAAGAAAACCGCATCAAAATCCGTTGCGTAGTTTTAAAGATTAAAGAGGACAAAGGGACATGAGGGAAAAAAGTGACTTTGTTTTTAAAATATAGTACCTAGTGATTAGTATTTTTAACTGAATTTTTTTTTAAAGTACTTTGCCGGTGCCACGTTTTCCGACTAAAATTATTGACGTATCAGATAGCTTGAAAATTATATTCTGTCAAAAAAGTGAAGAAATTAAAAAGTGGCAACATCGTAGTGTTATTTTAAAAAACCCTTTCAAATCAATCTTAGAAAAAAGGGATGACCGGATGACACTACGATGTTGCCACTTTTTAATTTCATCACTTTTTTGACAGACTATAAAAAGCCGCTTTTTTGCTCGACTTAGCGGGGGCACTGCCGTGCCCCCAGATAAAAAGAACAAAGGGACATGAGGGAAAAAAGCGACTTTGTTTTTAAAATATAGTACCTAGTGATTAGTATTTTTAACTGAAAAATTTTAGTTAAAAGTACTTTTGACTGACGGTCTTAGTCAAAAGTAGTAAAAACCAGTGCCACATTTTCCGACTAAAATTATTGACGTATCAGATAGCTCGAAAATAAAATAATTTTTGGAAAATATTATTTTTGTTTTAAAGAGATACATATATTATTATGTTTCATTTAAATGTTGAGTTATTCATTAGTATATTTTATAATTCACTCATCGCTTTTTCTCACTTTTTTGGAGTTTTGATTGATACAGCCAATCAAAACACCGTTGACTGAATCACTTAGTTATAAGTACTTTTAACCAGCTTCACTGGTCATAAGTACTTTTAACTGTTATTTTAGTCACAAGTATTATTGACTAAACTTCTTAAGAGACCTGGTGCCATGGAAATTCTCATACACACGTAATACCAAAATCATTTTCTCATACGAAAATATTGAACATGTTTGAGTTATTTTTCAGCTTAAAATAGTAATTATCTAGGTAGTAAATTTTTGCGCAGGAACCTAGGTATTAGGTAATTACTATTTTAAGCTGAAAAATAATTAAACTTGTTAAATATTTTCGTATGAAAAAATGATTTTGGTATTAAGTAATTGTATGAGAATTTTTATGGCATACGGTCAAAAGTAATTTTGACTTTTGACTGATTTTGATAGTCAATAGTACTTTTGACTGGTTAAGAGTTTTGACTGTAACATATTATACAACATTACACTACAATCTATACATCTATACATATAAATAAAATTGGAGTGTCTGTAATATTGAAAGAACCGTTTTTTACTAAATACATAATATGAATGTATATAGGGTACAAACACCAAAACAATATTTTTTTAAAATTTTGTCTGTATGTCTGTCTGTCTGTCTGTTTGTTCCGGCTAATCTCTGAAATGGCTGGAGCGATTTTGACGGGAGTTTTTTAGGCACATAGCTGATGTAGTAAGTAATAACTAAGGCTACTTTTTAACCGACTACCGAAAAGGAGGAGGATTATTTCACTTTTTTATAATTGAACCAAGGGTTTTTTTTAAATCTTTTTTATTATCTTTGTTATCACATTTTGCTGACGCGGACGAAGTTGCGGGCAACAGCTAGTATTATAATATTATTGCAATACAAGTTGACACTGGACAGTGCCGAAATCATGAAACGATGTTTAAAAATTATAATCCAAAAAAAGCTACCATAGTCTTGCTGAGTCTTGCGATTGGTTGAAATTTGAAATATCATAAACAATAGAGAAACAAAAATTGCAACAGCTGAAAGATACCAAAATGTCTGTTGTCCGTTGATGCTGGTGAGCGTTTTGGGGGGTGATTTTAAGTTTTTACCAATTTTTGAACATACTCTCATTTTATTATTATAAATAATGTGGTTTTAAAAGGCTTACTGACTACGATTACCGCAACTTTTTACGGAATTGCTACACAATCCCGCGACATCAAAGTATAAGTTTTGCCGTTGCAACAACCAAACAAAGCGGGATAATGGCATCATTTAGAATTCACGAGGATCAAGAAAATGCTGCTTTAGGCCTAAGGAAGGATGCGGATGTCTTTTCTGCTGCTTCACAACGACGCGCCCTCGGAGATCTAAGCCAGTTCGCTTGCAACCAAAACCGAAATGCAAAACTTGTAAGTACAATTATTTGTTGATGTAATGTAGTACTCTATCCGTAATCCAGGTAACACGGAAGCCTTTTATTATTTCTTAAATTATTTTAGGCTAGCGTGACGAGTGGACCTTGTAAAGTTCAGGAAGAAAATAGAACAGTTCGTCAAATCAAAAATGAGAAGAATATTGTCCCCCCCGTGGCGCAATTTCGCGCTTTCAGCGTCTACGAGGACAAACCAACAGAGATAGAAGTGAAGAAGCGGGAACCGACATTTAAACCTTTCGTTGCTAAAGAAATCCGCAAAGATAACTTCTTTAAGAATACAGCAGAGCAAGTGAGAGCCCTATGTGCCCAAGTTGAAAAGCAAGACAGAGTCAAAGAAGCTCCATTAAGGTACATTTATATTTCTACCCGAAACATTTTGGACATTTTCATTGTATAATATCTATCTATAACCTATAAAGTATGCATGTGTGGAATCTTCAAATTCTCTATGTCAAACATTGAAAAATGCTATCAATATTGGATGCATTAATGATTCTTCTTATGTTCATTTTAGTTGAAGTGATTGGAATAGGCTATATATATAAGTATTTTGGTTTAGCCAGGTTCTGCACTTCATCTAATATAAGTACTTCTTGTAGCATTGGACTTTTAATTTTGTAACTTTAACATTTTTGGCAGTCTAGCAGCACAGTGTGAAGAAGATAAGAGTTACTAAGCCTATAATGTGTACCAATTGACCCAGTTAAAGACATACCTAATCATCAATTTAAACAAGGTCATAGACATGCAACTTATAATTTGCTTATCTGCACATAATCTGAAATCTAATATCATAAATCATTAGTTTTTACTAACTACAATAGTTAATAGCTTAATAAATTGTATTATGTTACTTCTTGTTTAGAAAGACAATGATAATATTATAGTTGAAAGTAATTAACCCATCAAGCCCCAAGCGGCCCCTGGCAGATGCTTAACAATTAAATATCAACTTTGTCTGTGATGCCCACAATCAAAGCATTAAAGCAGTACTTATTTACAATCTCTAATGTATTCATTTAAATTGTATTTCTTCAAATCTTTGATAAACGATGTAATAAAATCAGTTTTTGGATACCAAAATAATAACCAAAATGTGAATGTTCTAAGTACATATTAAAAGTCATTGCTGTGTTTCTTTTCCTTGAAAAAGGATTGATTGAAAGCTGCTACTAATCATGTCTTCTCTATTTTTAACTTGTAATTCAATTTTTTTTCATATAATATGTCTGGTCTTAGGGCACCATTGGAAGAAAAGAAAGATGATGTTGAATCACCCATGTCAGTTGTGGACACAAGCATACTGTCAATGTCCATTTCTAAAAATGAGAGTCAGATTCTCGAAGAAACTCTGGACGAAGAGGACACTGTCAAAGCTCAGACTGATCGTGAAATGTTCTTCCATGTGGCGGAGTACCGACAGGATATTTATGATTACATGAGACAAATTGAGGTAATACCTTTAAAAAATACATAAGCTTTATACTATTGATTGAACTATGAACATTTTCTACCTAAAGCTCTCTAAATAAAAAAAACATGCATTGCCTTAAAGTACCATAGAGGAAATTGATTCATTGGCAGTTTATAGACCCACTTCATTTGGTTGGATTATGTCACTTCAATGTTAGTTATGATCTGTCGGCTGGGTTAGATATAACGCGACCAAACTACGTAGGTCCCCCATCCGCCTATGAATCAACTTCTCTGATAGTACAAAATAAAATAAGTTATTTAAAAATTTTTTGTCAATTCATAATATTTATAATAATTAACAACATTTTCAAAGACGGATGGATAAAGTAACATTATAAGGATTTGTTATAGTTGCTAAAAAGCCCAATAAATTACCCATCAAACAGAAGTTTATTTACTCGCTTTAAAAACAATTTTGCTTTCAGGTGAAAAACAGGGCTAATCCACGTTACATGCGGAAACAGCCGGATATAACACATGCAATGAGGTCTATACTTATCGACTGGCTTGTGGAAGTTTGTGATGAATATAATCAGCAGAGTGAAACTCTGCATCTTGCTGTATCTTATGTTGATCGTTTTCTCTCCTACATGAGCGTTATAAGGACCAAACTGCAGCTTGTTGGCACAGCAGCCACTTATATCGCTTCGTAAGTATTATCCATATTATAATACCTCTTACTACTAAGTTTGGGTTGCACGGTGCACCAGAGGCATGGTTAAAGTTATGGTTATAGTTAAGGCTAGATTTAACCTTCACTTTGACCAGAGAAATTGACAGATGACAGCTGGTCCAACAGGGTTATAAATGAATGTGGGCGGGGGCACTGCTGGTAAAGGAGAACTGTAAAAAATGGCGTTTTTTGTATGATGACAGCGTTAGTTCCTTTTTTCGCCATATGCATTTAAAAACGTCCATTTTTAACTTCAACCAAAGATTTGACATTTTGCATTGTAGTTAAAGTTACAGTTATAGTTAAAGTTAGTTGGTGCAACCCAACCTAAAAGTACTATTTTAAGAGCATAATACGGCATTTCAAGATTTGCTGTTTTTATCAATCTTGTGACCTTCTCAATATGGGACACAAAACTAAGCAGAACTTGTAAAGTTATTTGGGGTATAAATATTTTTATATTTATACCCCAAATAACTTAGGGGTATTGTGCCAGTGATACAACTATATTTCTGTTATAACTTTGTTAATTTTGCAACACAGAATAAATTTTCTTTTTTTCTATTTTAGCTTCTGAGCTCTTATAAACAGTGTTTTAATAAAACCATAAAGCTAAAGCCTTTATGGCAACTAGACTAATAATACTTATTTAAATTAAAAACCGTTTTGAATTTCTGAAATACTTTTGCCTCTTACCAGAAATATATTTACCTCTTTCCAGTAAATATGAGGAAGTGTACCCACCAGAGGTATCTGAGTTTGTCTACATCACTGACGATACATATACCAAACGTGAGGTTCTGCGCATGGAGCATTTGATCCTGAAGGTTCTTTCATTTGACCTGTCAACGCCTACATCTCTGGCATTCCTCTCACACTACTGCATCTCTAATGGTCTCCCAAAGAAAATGTTCCACTTGGCCGCTGTGAGTATACTCTCTCTCTAGAAGTGTAAGATGTAATCAGACATTTCATTATAAATATTAAGAAATATTTTACTAAAATGCTTGTTAGACAAGGCTTGAATTCTGAACCTATGAAGAAGTTTTTTTGACAAGAGCTATTTTGCTATTTTTTTTCGTCTGGCTCAATTAGGTATCTTATTCAGCTTTTAAATCAATAGTTAATAATATAAATGACACAGTGTGTCTATCTGTCTATTACCGTCACGCCATAACTGTTGAACCAGCTTGATGAAATTTGTTATGGAGATACTTTAAGTTCTGGGAAAGGCCATACTGTAGGGATATACACATGCAATAAACAACTTAAATTTTAGTAATTTATGTAGTAGTTATTGTTCTATTATAGTATCTAAAATATGTTTCAGTACATAGCAGAGTTGACGTTGCTGGAGGCAGACCCCTACCTGCAGTACAAGCCTTCAATGATAGCGGCAGCCGCCCTCGCCACCGCTCGTCACTGCCTCACCTGCGACCGCGACCACGACAAACACGACTCGACCCTCGATCAGCACTGTGCGGACGCAGGTAACTAAAGCCACAGCACACATTTCATATTGACACTACGCCTCCATGGTCCAGTGGTTTAGAGCGCGGTTCTTGACTTGGAGGTCGTGGGTTCGATTCTCGCGTTGGAAACATGTTATTTCCAAGTTTGGTTAGGACAATGATGGCTGATCATCTGATTGTCCGATAAGTAAGATGATCCATGCATCGGATGGGCATGTAAAAAGTCGGTCCTGCGCCTGATCTTCCGCCAATCGTGTCGGTGTTCCGTCCCACTAGGTTATGAGAGTAAAGGAATAGGGAGTGCCCAAGTGTGTACTGTACTTGTTTAGTTCACCAGTGTTTCACCAGTGTTGAAGGAAATGTATTAAACATATATTTTATTTTACTGTTACAAATATGTTAGGTACACTTGTGAAGTTATTACTTCATACATTACAGCTTGGCCGGAATCGCTAGTGAAGAGCTCAGGTTACAGTGTGACAGATCTAGAGTCTTGTCTCCGGGAGTTGTCGCGTACTCACGCGCACGCCGCTCAGCAGCCCCACAGAGCGATACCAGACAAATACAAAAACAACAAGTGAGTATGAAGGCTGTTCTATTGTTTGCTGATGTTGAATTTAATTTTTTATTATAGAAAGAAACAACATCTTTTTGTCATTTACAAAATCCTTAGTTAATCCTTATTTAATCGTGGAAAAACAAGACACAATAGAATTTCTATTGTGTTAATTGAAATTCTTTAACCAAGCCAAACCATGGTTGGTTAAATAATTAGTAAGTATTGTAATATTATTTACTTTTACTTTTTATGAATTTGCAGATTTGATGGCGTATCCTGTATCGAACCAAAGCCAATGTACCCAGTCCAAAAGTATCAGGCGCCTCCGAAGCCCAATGCGGAACCGGCGCGTGCGAGCTAGTTATTTGTAGCTAATCAAGGCTAATATGGGTTAGACCTCTGTACCTGCTATGTAGCGGATTACAATTAATCTGAAATTGTTTACTTTGATAATCTATCTTTGATATCTATTGAGCTATTAAGGTAAATAATGTAATTACAGGAAAAGACAAATTGTTGGCTATACATCAGAACTAGCGTTTAACACAATTAGCTTTATTTTATATCTTTTACACACAACCAAAAACCTAACATAGTTGAAAGAATTGAAAAATATCTTTTGTTACTAAATATTAAGAAGTGACTAGATTTACTTCATTTAAGTTTTGATATTTCTTTCTACGATTTTTTCCAGTAACATTTCAAAACTACTGGCGTTTTTAATATCACTGTGTTTGAAATATTTTTGCAACAGGTTTTTTCAGAATTTAATATATTTTTTCATGCTATATATATTGTTATTTTACACATTTTAGTATTGTATGTTATGTATTTTAACTTATGAGTCAATATTTTATGTATGTGTGTGTACTGAATAATTCAAAATTAAAATGCCACAGTCATTTGTTCAATATTTTTCATAAAAACGTAACCTCAAAGGGAACTAAATACTGTTTAATTCATCAAGCCCCATACGGTCACCGATGACCGAGACACAATAGAAATTCTATTGTGTCTCGTTTTTCCACGATCGACGGGTTAAAGCAGATGTTTTTAAATAATCAATATCATCAATACATAATTTGCACAGTAATTTTAATCGGACTGAAACTGAAAATTGCATTTTATTTTAAGACTGAGCATTTTTTTACTATGCTTCCTTTCCAACGAAAAATTATGCCTTAATATAAAAACTAAAGCTTAAAAGTAAATAATACAATAATGTAATATTGTAACTGAATCTCGGTTGATTTATGGATAATGTTTTTTTAATGCTTAAATGAGTTTAACTGATACAATAATATATTAGAATCATTCTAGTGTCGACTTATAACTTTTTTCTTTGCCTTTTCTAATATACAAATTGTTCTTTCTGGCTCCTTTGAAAGTTTGTAACATTTAATTATAATTAGTTGTCAATTATCTAATTATAGTGATAGTCATTTAAACATTTAGAAATGTATTTTTATAAAAATGTTTAACAGTAGAAGGCACTTTAATTTTTGTAGAGTGAAATTTCTGTTAGAAAATTTAAGGTACAAGTTGGAATCCAGCGACACGAAGTTGGAATCCATAAGACGTGTCGTCGCGACACGGTTTCTATGTATTTCTATGAAACACTCTTTAGCGACACTTGTTCATAGAAATACATAGAAACCATCGCGACGACACGTTGTCTGCTGCCTCTTGATGTAACTGGCTTCCAACTCGTACCTTGAATCGTGCCTAGGCCGCGCCCAACTGTACAATATCTGGCAATGATTTACAGAACTGTCAACAGTGTCACACAGTCTAATCACTGATCTGCCCCCTCAATTTTTGTGCGCGGCCTGAACAGTGCGTTTGAGGGCCATTTTTATGTCTTCCCTGGTGGCCTTTTAAACTATTATTAAAATAATGAATGTGTACGTTATAATGGGACCAATTTAAATTAATTGTAGGCTTTAAATGTACAACGAGTCGAATCTAGTTGACTTTTAGTCAAAAACATAGTATAGAATAATAATCTGTCGCGTGTAAGGCATTCTCTCCCAAACTGTTTTGTTTCCAACCCTAAACGCACCTACTCGTCGTTAGTAAATTATTATTTTTGAGTTATAAGTATGTTAATCGATAAGTAGTTATTAATTTAATGTATTTTAATTTAATTAAACTGTGTATTTTCTTCAAATTAAAAGTGGAAATAGGACGACGAGACCTCTTTTGGTAATACACAATAATATATAATGGTGAGATGTTTCAATTCACTTCCCGTCGCCCGATATCAGAAACTGTTTAATTAATACTTATGCTTTCCCTAGCCAGGTTCATGAGACGTTGACTTGTAGTTTCCTTTCCCCGTCGTCGTTGGATTTGGGACTTACCGCCGCAGATAATAAAGACGGTAATGCGATGGTCGTAAGTTACGCTACGGTATATTCTATTTGGGGAACATCCGCGTAGCGACACGTGCCGTAGAGTCCGGTCCAGAATGTGCCCGTCAAAAATTATGACATGCATCTTCGAATTTTAACACATTCAGTGCCACTGACTCTCCCGGAAAGTCCACGTAAATTTTATTCCAGCGCCGTAGATTCGCCCGGCAAGTTCGATGTTCGCCTAGCGAGTCCGGCGTAAAATATAGGCGGCCTCCGAGAAAACATCGTAAAAATCGTAGTGGTAATAAAAGTGTTTAGGGAACTAGATTCTGGGAATGTACTATCGAAGAATGTTCCTAGGCAGTTGACGGACCTACGTCATTTCGTAGAGTTATGTCATTAGTCGTGATCTACCGGCTAGGTTTGACGTAACGCGACCAAACTACGTAGGTCCCCCATCTGTCAAGGAATCAACTGCTCTACCTACTATCACATAAATTTAAAGGCACACGGCGGAAAATGAAATTTTGAAAATTTGTACTTTTTGGCTGGGCTTAACATAATCCGACCAAATTACGATTTACCTACCCATGAATAAATTTCTCTAACACATAGTAATTTTTTGTCTGAAATACAAGAAGAGTTTTAAATATAGGGGTGGGTTGAACCAACTTACTTTAACTATAACTGTAACTTTATGCAGGTGGCGAAAAAAGGAACTAACACTTTAAGCTGTCATTATACAAAAACGCCGTTTTTGACAGTTCTTTACCAGCAGCGACCCCGCCCACGTTCATTTAAAGCCTTGTCGGACCAGCAACGTCTTCTGTCAAATTCTGTGGTCAAAGTTATGGTTAAAGTTAAATTAGCCTTAACTTTAACCATAACTTTAACCACGCCTCTGGTGCAAGTTGCAACCCACCCTAAGATTTATAGTGCACCATGCTCCATCTGTTGGTAGTATTTAGAATGCTTTTGCTGTTTTACAAAGCTTCCAAGTTTCGCATTTCAAGGATCCTGCAACTGCTACGTGATTTTAAATTATAATAATATTATATATATTTGTTTGTACTTATCTTAAAATATGTAGGTTCGATTATTAAAATACGAATAAATTTTAGAGTTTTATTTTACAAAAATATTTTTATACATTGCGTGTCGGTGCGAGGTTGTTTAATTTGTACTATTATTCGGTGGTGGTTACGGCGTACCGTGCTTCTCTTGAGTGTACACATTGCCTAAACCTTTTTTAGCGTTACTACCTGCAACAAAGAAAAAATAGATAAGTACAAAATACTTACAAATAAATAGATTGTGTCAATGGCGTAAGTTTGGAGTTTGGACGGTACTAACTTACTAAGTAGTAGGGGTGTCATACAAATAATATTATGTAGTAATTTAATCTAACTCGTAAGCTGAGGATACACCAGGGGCTAGAGAAATGAAAAAAAAGTACGTGTAATATCTATAGCCCTTACCTCAAGCCTATACCGCAGAAAACGATAGAGACAACTGCAGAAAATCAACGATTCGTTGTCTGATTCCTGATTCCTTCTCCAAAACTTAACCGATTTAAGTACTTTTTTTACTAAAGATTAAAATATAAAGGCTTGAGCTGTGTTCCTATGTTTTGCTTTTTTTTAATCTAGCCAAATCTGTTTTCTGGACGTTTGAACACAGCGGAAAATTTGGCCATTTTTTTGGGGTTTTTGAACGTTCATATCATATTTAATAATTTAATTATGAAAAAAAAAGAAAACACAGGGACATTATATTAGTGGCCGTAGATATTCAGGAAAAAAATTATAACTTTACTAGCATTATCCAGGGAGGAAACAGGGACAACGTTTGTATGGAAAAAAGGGCGGTGTGGACTCCTCTTAAGCGCAAAGTCTCACTGCTCTATTGCTTTCTTCACTTTTGTATGCCACGTCTGCGCCCGCGATTCCCTTTTTATTTATCCATCGTTTTTAGGGTTCCGTACCCAAAGGGTAAAAACGGGACCCTATTACTGAGACTTCGATGTCTGTCCGTCTGTCTGTCCGTCTGTCTGTCCGTCTGTCTGTCTGTCTATCTCAATGTCATTCTTGATCATTATTTCAAAACGGTAGTCCAACGACGAAACACCAATTTGACATAATATGAGAATTGAGAGTATCTAATGTGGCTCTCCTTCAGATATTTTTCTTGTCATCATCTGAAGAAATAATAATTTTAAACAGTCTTGATCACTTTAGGCCCTAAAGTGTCACAAGTCTTGTTAAACTTCATAATGTTTCTTATTCAACCAGAATGTATTAAGTATCTAATTAAATTACTTTTCGCTATCGCACATAATATCATAATAATTAATATACCAAGGCAGATGAATTATACTGGACATAATACATATTGTGAGGCCTTTGCTGAATGTCTAGTCTCTTTAGACTAGTCATTTAGCAATGGCTCAACAAATTTCTATGTGCATTGTAATAATTTAGTACCTAATGGTACCTATTATACATGTTACGGGTATTGCTAGAAGGTGGAGTAAACCTAGGTTTACCCGGGTTGACTTAGTATTACCCAAGTCTTTTGGGTAAAGTCCGAATATTAAAAAAAAAAAAATTAATTCGGGGTTTACCCATAATCGTACGTAATGTTAGGTGTTGCGTAATTTTCGAGCCTAAAAGGTGTAATTGCAAAACAAAATGTGCTACAAAGAAGTGTTCATGCAGAGCTGCAGGAAAGTTGTGCAATTCAAAATATCACAGCAGTTTATCTTGCTCAAATAAATAATTTCAATTTTAAATTTACAACAACCGCTTATTAGTATTTGCCATTGAAGCTATTAAGTTTATGTTCTTCGAGAAATTACGTTTGCCTTTGTATGTTATTAAAATAATAAATGTTTAAAATACTTGGATATTTTAGTAATTAATTGGACAAATTTTTAACATTACCCAGCCAGAGTTGGGTAGACCTAGGGGAGTATGGGTAAACCCAGAGTTAAAATTTATTTTTATTATTCGGACTTTACCCAAAAGTCTTGGGTAATACTAAGTCAACCCGGGTAAACCTAGTTTACTCCACCTTCTAGCCTTACCCGTAACATACATATTATGTAATTAAAATGCAGGTCTACAATCTTGTCCCATCTGCCTTTAATGCAAATGCGGAATATCTTGCAGAACAGGTAACTGGTTATGTATGTAGAATTCGAACTGCTTAATATTAATTATTATGAATGCCAAAGTTTGTCTCGGCAATATTGCTATAATATTATGCTCATTGCTCGGTTAATAAACCGCCTTACCCGGGGCACCCATACCTAAAGGGTCCCTTGCGCATTAAAATAAAACCGCCTCGCGGTATGGATTAAAATGTGTGGTATAAAGATTTTTTGATTTTCGGGAGAAGACGTACCGTATAATAAATTCCCATTTCTCGGAAAATAACGGTCCCGCGCTTCGGCGAACGAAGTAGCGGTCTAGTCTAGTATAATTTAAACTTGCAAATGTTAATTGCGGTTTTGTAACGCATTACGCAGCTGCATTTGAATTAACGATCATATGCGATGTTGATTGTTGTGTTTGCTGAATATAAATTAACTTCAATCGCCAATCCTACGGCGGAATTCAAAACAGATTCTGTTCAAAGTTACGAGAACTTAAACGACTGATTTCGTTAACGTATATTAATAGGGATTAGGGAATAATACCACAGAATATATTATAATATTAGTACAAGTAGTGAAAGATCGGAGCAAAGGGCTAGCCCATATTATTATAGTCTGTCAAAAAAGTGAAGAAATTAAAAAGTGGCAACATCGTCGTTGTGTCATCCCTTTCAAATCAATCTAAGAAAAAAGGGATAACACTACGATGTTGCCACTTTTTTATTTCTTCACTTTCTTGACGGACTATCTGTATAGTCCGTCAAGAAAGTAAAGAATTTCTCTCCAAAAAACTCCGCTGCGTTGCGTATGTCTGCGCTGACCCTTACTGTTAAGGGTCAGCGCAGACATACGCAACGCAGCGGAGTGGTTTTTTTTAACGCACTTGAAATTAAATATTAAAATTATTACATTCAAGTGTCCGTTCTGTCTGCGCAGAACCTAAAACAATCGCGAATAAACTAGTAATTAATATCAAAGCAATATGAATATTGTGTTATGTACATACTATAAGTACGGTACAATGTATAGGTAATACCGGCCGACGTTTACAAACATTGGCAAGCTAACGGGATAGTGCGCGGGCGTCTTTATTTTTATCTCATTTCCCAGGAAGTTTCCCATTAGCGGTCGAAGTGTACTACGAACAATACATAATATTGTTACGTGCTAGGGTTCGAAGGATTTGGAGAGAAAGACCTGGTGACTCTCTTGAAGACTTTATTAACACTGCACTAAACACTAGGTCACAACACTTAGCACTAAGTCCAAACACAAATCACTAGGTCCAATCACTAAGCACTATCACTGTCCTAGGTCGTAGCCAAGTCGCAGGTTTCACTGGTTCACTCACTATTGATCACTCCGAAATCGCCTTGATGAAAACTCGAAACGAACTGACTTGCCGTGCCTGCCTGCGGCTCTTTTTATATGGCGAGACGAATTCCAGAAATTTCCCGATTCACGTAAACAAGTAAACAACCGTGGGAAATTTCTAGGCGGCTCGGGCATGTACCACAATAAAACTGCCGTCCTTGCGATAAGTGCAGTAAGTTGAATTTAATTTAGACCTTATGGACTCAGTGATAAGGTCTAAATTCAAACACGCTAACAAATAAAGGGTAAACACGTAAACAAACATTGGACCTTTTTAGAAGGTTCGAGTATGTACTTGCGCACCACGTGTCCGTATACCATGTACCGTGACAATATTTTAACCTTCAAAACAATAGAGACCATACTGGTTCACAAAGATGGTGTGCTTCTTAGTTATTTTAAAAATAAAAATTGATACGAAATTAAACTTTTATATACTTGTTCTACTACAAAAAGAGTGATTTCGAGCTGCAGTTCTTAACAAAATAATATTATGCTGTGGACTGCAGTGGCGCGTCGCGTTGCGTTTTCCGTATTCGATTTTCTGATGTGGAATTTCTAGCGCAAGCGTTCGTTTTTATTACATAATAAACGTACGGAATTCGTTTTGTTCGGAAAAAAGCGAACATGTGCGTCAGTTAATGTATTTTCTACTGATTCTATGCATTCGGATGTTCAAATACGGAAAACGAATACCTGCGGTCCCTTCGGAAAACGTTTATGTGTGGCCAGCCTAGAAGTGAATGATTGTTGTATGCATCTTTTACGAGTTTCCGTGCCGTCTAGCTAACGAGACGGTCGCGAATGTCTCGGCTTTGAAAACGAGACGCAAATAAATCTTGCGTCGTTTAGCCAGATGATAAATTGATGGTTTTGATATTTATAAACTTTTACTGCGACAGTAGTGGGATTGTATATCTATATTTTAATACGTGAGAGAAAAACTTTGGAACCCTTTTTACGAAAAATGGGGAAACGTAGGTGCATGAAATTTCGCACAGTTATAGTTTATATGGTAAAGGGGGGCATCGAGCTAATATTATTTTAAAATTATGCTTTTATCATATATATTTTTAACAAATAAAACGTTACACACACTACGACACTACTACTAAGAAAGTGACAGATTTTTGAGTGACAAGCCTATACATACGAATTATACTCTTTTATTTATGGTTGAAGTCTGTTGACAACAAGTTGACAAATTGAAAATGGATTATTGTTTTTTAAATTTAATTTTAGATACTATTAGACAATGTTTAAACGGCCAGTCTGAGATAAGCTGCGTCCCAGAGACAAGAATTGAAAAAAACTATGATGAAGTCAATATTTTTTACAAAGTAGTAGTAGTCCTAATGTCGTTGTATAAAAATAAAAAATAAATTCAACCTTAATTCCAAAGCGTTAACGCCTTAGAGTATACATTAGCAAGCTATAGAGCGCGCGCATCGCTTGTTCCCCGTTGTGCCGATCGTAAGCAGAAGTTCTATAGATACTTGCCAAACGTATAACGCAAGTCTAGTGATGTTCCATGCGCCATCGTTTGACGCTTATAGGAAAATATGTTCACACTCGTGCTTACAGTTCATACCTTGTTAGAAGCACTCTATAGCTTGCTATAATGTATACTCTATGGTTAACGCAGTTATTACTTCTGAGAATTTAGAAAAGCGCGCGCATCCGCGCGAATTCGCGTGGATGCGCGCGATTAACGCTGATTGGCCTCTCAGAAGTAATGTATGCGTTATGCTCTCGAGTTAAGGTTGATTTTTATGTGTTCAGTTTTTGGAAATTCGCTTCGCTTCGACTCTGCGCTATTATATTATTTATTTTTATTTTATTTATTTTATTATAAATTGACCCTAATCGCCTCGCCTCGGAAGGGGACAGCGGTCGGCGAGCCGTAAGCGAGGCGTCGCCTAGCCGTAGCCGAGTTGACGTACACGTACACGTACGCTACCGATACGCTTTGGTTAAAACGCGAACGTGCATACGTTACGTTAACGCCTGGTTGACGGCGAGGCGAAAGGCGGTACAGTGACGATCCCTTTCCGAGTTGATGTGTGTGTCGGCCTGTGGGCTGTGAGTTATGACCCTTAAGATCATTAAGATACACGTGCTGTCCATCAATCCAAATGGCGTCTTGGCAGTCCAAAATCTAATAAAATTGTAATACATTATTAAGGGTGGCTCTATTACAAAAAAAATATGCCTATTTTTGCCCTGCAATGTCACGGAACCCTTCGTGCACGAGTCCAACTTGCACATGTGACATGACCGATTTTTTCACTAGTGCTTTTGATTGGCTAAAGTCAAATAAAGGATAGATAAATAAACTCCTCTGTTAGAAAATTGTTTTAATAATGGAAACTTTTTAATTTGAAGTACCTCCATGCCTCCATCCTCCATTCCAAACAGCTCGTGTAATCTAAAAGCCAAAAGGCCACCAAGGACGCGTTTTGCTTGCAAGTTGCAAACTTGCAACATAATAATATGTTTACGACAACTTCAACGCCCTTTGTTTGTGTTTGTGAAAACAATGGAAATCAGATATGGTCGTGATGTTATTGAGGGATCGTCCTCTAACGAGTCGTGCTTCGACGCATCTCGCCCATAGAAACGTCCGTGGGCCGTGGCCTGCAAGTTAATCAGCTAGTTTATGCAATGGTTGCACTGCGACTTAGGACGTCTCGTAAATCAAAGTGATATTATAAAGAGCAAAGCTTACTTTAAGTATACTTTATAGTACCTATATCACAACACAATTTTAACACATTCGTATTGTTTGTAACTTGCACGCAAAAACTATTAGACGTGTTTTAATCTTATGAGTTACCTGACTATTCTCGTATTGCCGAATCCTGTCCGTAGCGGCCATTGAACCCCGGTCAAAAATCTTTTATATTAAGCATCGTTTTCTATCAATCATTTTGCACACTCGAAGAGAACTGAGTATGAAGTACAATATCACTTTGAACTCAAAAAAAGTTGAGATTGCATAATACCAGCTACCAAAAGGTATTCCGAATTCCGATGAATCCTTTAGTCTGTGTTTTTATGAGTTCGATTTTTTTCTTGGGTTAACTGAATACAGTGCGGGCATTTTCCATACAGCTTCTAGATTAAAAGGGCTGACTAAAAGACATCGTGCTGTGCATTGGTAAAAACTATTTAGTATTTACCAATGGACAGCACGATGTACAAACATTTTGTTGTTTGTGTTATTTAGTTTAAGGTAAGTATAAGTAATTAGTGACTACTCGCAGCGAATGCCGTGCATGTTAACGAATGCTCGTATCGTCCATCGATACTTCCGCTCCCCAAAAGGAAAGGAAATTCACAGGTTGTCATGCAGCACACGACTCCAGACTTCAGGAGGCCGATTCTCGTATCTCGAATCCGGCGATCTAGTCGAGAAAGAAGGTACAAGAATTGAGTTATTAGTAAGTGCTGTGCAATTTGCCAATAACTCAATTATTTATTGCTATATTTCTGTAAAACTAGAAGAGATACGGCTTAAAGACTTCCGTTTTGTTGGCAGCAGGAGGTAATTCAGTCTTAGGCTGCGTTTCCACAAGAGATGAGAGGAATGTGTTTTAAGTGTCTAAACACACTAGGCCGAAGTTACGCGGCGTAAATTCCGCATGATTACGTCCGCAATGTCAAACGCATACAAAATACGGACGGAACGTGACGGAATAGTGTGTCATCGGTAATTTAAAATACATTGCTGGCGGAATCATACGGAATTTACGCCGCGTAACTTCGGCCTAGTGTGTTTAGACACTAAGATCCAATAGCATCGCCGCGTTGAGCGATGTCATGGCAAGCTCACGTTAATGAAGAGATTCTATATGATTGGTTCTCAAAAAGACATTCCTCGAGTCGCAACACATCTCTGGTGGACACGCAGCCTTATCGTCTGTAAGTCGTCAAACTGAAATTACTTTAAATTATTATGCGTTTGTATAATTACGTATTTATGTCCATTCTGCAATCCGCATACCCTGAGTCCTGACTCCTGACGTCACAGTATTTGGCGGTTATGATGTGCGATTGTAAACAGTTTGATTGGGAGTCTATTATCGACCGCGCAAACATTTTGAAGGGAAGCTTTCGTTCCATTTCCTGTTGGGATGAAATCGGGCCGCGTGACGCACGTTTTTACCTTACTCTACATCCGTTCGTTAAATAGATCGATTTCGGATGATCTACAGACGGCTCCGAAATATTTTGAGATTGAGATATTTACCCCTCATAGCACTCTATTGTAAACGTTATGGATCACCTTCACAGAAACTCCAAGTAACTGAACTCTCCGTTACACTTGTAGATATCACTCAGTAGTCAGTACGCTGCATTGCAAAACCAATGTAAAACCTATTAACGGCGATTATAAAGTAGCTAAATACAAAAGCTCTAATCAAAGATTTACTTGTACAGCGTGCTCAAATGAAACAGTACAACAGAATTGTTCGATTATTAGAATAATTTACCTACCAAATTACAGACATAATATACGTACTACGAGTACAACGCTTAGGTTAGTTTGACGTGGTGTATGTATAAGCTTGCTGCTTCAAGTGTGTAATCAGTAATCACTAATCAGTAATGGCTACTCTCTACATTGGCAACTCACTGAGGCCGCCATAATAAATAAGAGAAAAAGGGTGGCCAGTGTCAGAGTCTAGACCAGACGGTCACGTATTACGCCAATGACCTCAGCTAAGGTCGCCTTGGGATATTTCGGTCGCTCACTGAACCGCAATGCGCGAGAAATGTGAAAACAATTCTTGGAATTGGTGTATTCCGATGGCAAAACATGGCTTCCAGATTTATCTACGAACGCAAATAGCTTACATCATTCATAATTTCATACTCTCTTTCTAATATTCCATAATATAAAATTGAAAGGAGAAAAAGAAGTTGCAACGATATTTTATTTAAAGGCCACTTTTAAGGTGGCTTGCACCAACTTACTTTAGGTAACTATAACTTTAACCATAACAAAATGTCAAATGAACTGTGAAATCCTTAATGGACGCCATATTTGACGATAACCTTAACTATAACTACGCCTCTGGTGCAATATAGGAAATAGGAATGCGGCGGTAAACAAGGAACGATCAACGAAGACACCAGTGGAGTCACAAGTGCTTCAAACTACAGAATGTTATGAGATCGGGTTAACTATCTGCCAAATGCCAGTTTAAAATAATCCCGTGTGAAAATAGAAATGCACGGCATTCCACAGTAAAGCAGCATTTCGCTATACTTACTAAATTGAGATCTCAAGCTGGAACATGTAACTTTGTCTTTACAGAATACTAATGAAGTTGCTACTGTGGTTACTACGAAATGCATAGTTTGTTTACGAAAGAAATAAAAAGTAATGGCCGCATACGGAGACTTAATATATACTTATTATAAAAAGTAGAGAATAGAGACAAGGCAAATTTAAAGTTATAATAATCAATCAAAATTTTCAAGATCTAGACTCATGAATTTTATTACACCTAAAACATAATAAATGATATTGTATTTAGTGTGTAGCTAGGACTTAGTAGTTAACTTCACAATTCTAAAATTAAAAACGTTTAGCGTATTTTTAGTTACATTTTAAGACAAAAATATAAGCTCATCATAGAACCTCCTCGTTTGTTGAAACTTGAAAGACGTTTAAAAACTATGCAAAACTGAGTAAACAAAAAGCTACTCCATGGGTCCCAGAGCATGATTATTACCTATTGATCATTGATCACGAATCACGATACAACGTGACAGGACTGTGTTCCCGCAAACATGTGAACAACACGACTCTATTGTAATATGTATTTACAAAGAACACCGATCCAATTTTTCATAAGGGACGTCCGTAAATTACGTGAGAAAAGGAGTGGCTCTACGGTCCTCTCTTAACAATATTCCGCCGCACCGCGCCGGATCCAGCAAAATTTTACAAGTGGTCTATAAAAAAGAAAAGAGTTTGGGAACCCCCGCCCTAAATACACGACGTGTCACGTTGTTTTGTTAAGCCCTGTATACAGTATAATACAGTTTACGTCTAGACTGTACAGTGTACGTACTCTGCAGCTATAAAGTATGAATAAGTATGTGAGAGTTCCGCAAAATGTTTACGCAAAGTTTTCATCGCCACACCTGCCTAGCACCTGGCTAGTGTTCAACCGTTTCTTGTACTGAAGCATTATTCGCCTTAAAACTTTAATAACACATGAATTAGTAGAAGTTAGAACTCACCTCAGTGTTTAGATGAGTTTCAAGAATATTCGTAACAACTATTTTATGTTGTATGCTGGATTACCGGTAAAAACAAACAATAAATAAATAAAATTGCCGTGGGGTCCATCCACAAATTACGCAAGGGTGGGAAAAAAAAATAATAGAGAAGAAGGGGTTCAAAAGGGCCAAATGTTTTTATATCACATATTATCGACTTTACAGGTACTGCATAAACTGGAAAAGAGTCGGTAAAGAAAGAATAAATAAATAAAATATATTTTTATTCAAAATGGGTACCTATTATGATACACTTTTTGAAAGTCGAACGAAGAAACTACGTTGCCTACCACCGGTTCGGGAACTTTAATCATCAATACATAGGGTCTCAGCACTCTCAGCGTCTTTGAACTTACAAGTGTGTGGACGGCCTATTGATTAATTACTACTTATCCATTCGTCCTCCCCCCTATTAATTTAGCTGAGCTATTGAGACATGAGAGCGATATTACATTGGACATACAGGCAATAGTAATAACATCTTATGACACTGCTTGTAAGTTGTAAGTTTAGTTCACGCAGCAGTGTAAAATATTAGTTTTCAAAAAGATCTACAGATAATCTAAAAATAGTCCTAGGAGTTATTTCATCACCGAATTTCTCAGATCTCTATATTGTTCATAAATTGTAATTTTGATCACACGACAGTTTTTATACAGTACGTACTAGTCCACGTAGTGAAAGTAGGTACTTAAATGATATTGTTCGAGCCTTCGACCAATTTTAGAAAAGAAAAAGCGGCCTGGTAAAAGTATCAATAAATAATTAATTATTGTCAAATATCAGTTCGAGCAGGAAGTAGGATGCTTCCCGGCGGTGTCCCACAGGGGCGGAAGTGGAGTACGGGCCTGCATTACAAATCACCGCTAACGAACACACGTGTGAACGGTAAGGGCCCGTCCTATCAGGTACGCCACTGCACCAATACGAATTCATAACTTTCTTGATAATCGATAGTAATTTGTAAAGAGAAAATGTGATGGCGAATATTTCGAATGATGCAATAATAGTTATTGTATGCAAATAGCCGAATGGAATACACAAAAGTTCTATCATCAATCATCATAATCCAATGTAATATACCTATCACGTTTCATTGGAATATCCACCAACACTAAACATTAAAAGGTTTTAAAAAGAAGCACTAAGCGAGTATATTAATTATATTTTCTCTATGATTGATGTAACATTTTAGGCCTCAGACCTGCTCAGTCCTACGAATAATAAAAACTACCTCAGACCGAAAAAAAATTGTAATTAAGTAATTGATTGTTCATCAGAAAAATATTTCACTTAGTTAAATACTGAAATGGGAATCAATTATTAATGAATTGATTATTGACAATAATAATATTATGTAGTTGTAATTAATAATATTATGTATTATGTAATTAACTTAACACGCGTCCTTTAGATCTAAGTATGATGATATTTTATATTATTATCTAGCTTCATTCCACACCCCCCTCCCACCATCACGTAAGTTTAACTTCTGTGTCCTTCACGTGAACGTGATGGGAATTTTTGTTTTTGTATCTTACAAGTTCCAATAATATTTTATTCTGTCTTAATTTCTATACTGAGCCATAAAATAAAACAATATGCTTGAATTTTTTTTAACTTTTTACGACTAACGTCGTTTCGTCGGGTGAATAAAGGGTCATCCATATGTTACGTCACAGCACAGGGAGAAGGGCTTATAATAATTCAAAACGTTCAATGCTTTCCTAGGCGCGCGTGCGTTCTAAATAATATTATTACTTATGTTTTAATAGAATTTAATGTTTACAAATTATAAGATTACTGTGGTCCACATCGGAGAACTCAACGAATTACGTCATGATTTTGGCAATCTCACTGCGTATGAGTACACTTGAATTAAATAAACGCAGGCGGAGTACGGACTACGGAGTACTTTAATGTCACCCACGCAACGCAATGTCTAGCGGTATGCGCGGTCCCAGGCTGGGATCATAATTTACCCACATTTTTGGGGGATCGCATGACCCCCCTAAAATGTTGGTATTTAAGTACTCTTTGTATTGTGCTTAATACTATTCGTACGCCCCTTAAAAATCCTGTGCCCAAAATACATTCAAATAATATATAACTATCCCTTTCCGCAATTTCAGACTGGGGCCACGCGTTTTGTGACTACATTTCAAGTTACAAGGTACTCATTATGTGAACCTTCTAGTGTACAACGGCTCACTCAAAAACTCCCTAGTCCCTGGTAAAGTAATTGTTGGACTGTACGATATGCTGGCACGCTGCTGGCATTCAGCCAGAGATTAGAGTTTAGACTTTAGACGATTGACAATAGTGACAAAGCAAGATCAGTAATTTTCTTTGGCAAGTTCCTACGCTAGCTGTTTTCTTTCTTGGTGGACATACCGTAAAATGTCTGTGTTTTCCCCGTGCAGTGGTGTCCAAAGCCAATATGTGTCTGGCAAGATTATATACATTCGATGCCAATTATATTAATAGAATAGTTTAAAAGCCAGACGATAGACCATAGATTTTTTTTAAGTAAGTATATTAAGAAATTCTCTGGTTTTATCTACGGCTCTACATCACGTAGGTACGTCTAGATAAAACTAGAGATTTTTTAGAGGGGTAACATTTTCAAGTTTTCAAAACCATTTTTTTTTATTATTTTGGTGCAATTTAACGTACCTACTAAATAATTTCAGGGATTTTTTACGAAATTCCCTTGTATTCTACAAGGAATCATCAACCGAATTCAAATGCTAAATTGCTGAAAAAAATGCCGTAAATACAGAAAACCAGTGGGGTAAAAGGCTTACATACCAAGTAAAGCGTCCTTTGCGATGTGTATGTTGCAGTAGATGTGGTCGGCGGGGGGAGGGGCGGAGGGCGCCGGCACTCCCGCCTCCATCAGCTTCAGCTTCGCCGACAAATCACGGACATCTGGAAAGATCCATTAAATTGAGTAAATTATTCATATATTTCTACTTTTAACTACTATTATTAACGGGGAGACACAAAATTTTATTGATAAGTATTGTACAGATTTATAATATGATGTACTTATATTCAACAAATTGTACATAATACATATACATAGTTTGACTCTATACTCTACAAATACGTATGTATTCAGCATTAAGAGGAGTCCACACCGCTGTTTTTCCATACAAACGCTGTCCCCTGTTTCCTCCCTGGATAATGCCGGTAGAGTTATGATTTTTTCCTGAATATCTATGGCCACTATTAGCATGTTCCATGTTTTCTTTTTTTTCATAATTTTATTATTAAAAAAGATAAGAACGTCCAAAAACCCAAAAAAATGGCAAGATTTTCCTCTGTGTTCAAACACCCAGAAAACAAAACTGGCTAAAATATACAAAAAAAAAAAAAAAAATAGGAACACAGCTGAAGCCTTGCTTTAATTCTTAATGAAAAAAGTACTTAAATCGGTTAAGTTTTGGAGAAGGAATCAGCGGACAACGAATCGAAGATTTTCTGTTCCTTTATTAGAACTTTTGTCGTGTTGTCTCTATCGCGCTCTGCGGTGGGGGACTTGAGATTGGTGAGACAGCAATACATTTTCAAATACCTATTTTCAATTTCTCTCGCCCCTGGTGTATCCTCTTAAGGAAAAATCACACAACATCTAACTCAAAGGCTCCAAAAGGCTAAGGAGTCGCAGCAAGTAAACTATATTGTGCAATTAAAACACAACGTTGAGTCACTGCTTACAGTAATAATTGTGAGTGGCGTAAACTTATATAAAAACTAAATGCAGTCTTCTAGATTTCTATTACTCTTTCAATAAATCGCTGTAACGGAGAACCGCATAACGACATGTTTACTGGAGATTTCCGTTATAAACCTAAGAGTGGATATTTATGACGACCTATAAATACTTTCATGAATTAAGGTGCGAGGAGGTTTTGGTTAAGCAAATACGAAACAAAAAACACCGTTAGCTATTGTTACGATGGCGGTCGGCTGGTCAAAATTAGTAGCGCACATGTTCAAACAAACGCGCATTGTTTATGTTGGTAGCGCCTGCGCAGGCCGACTGAACCTGGATTGTTAGAGAGATAATAATTATAGTAAAACATAATTTAACTAGTTTTTTACTTTTCTTCCATGAACCAAGAACCAATGATTGATCCATTTTTACTGGAATAGTTTTCTCCACCTCTGTGTGGCGACCCCGCTACAAAAGCTTAGGTGTTTTTTGGGACCCCCTGGGAGCGCGAATAATAGAAACCTTATTTTGATTATAAAGGTATCAAAATAGGTACATGTAATTATTATAAAGATAACGTCAACATCTACAATATGTAACGTAAAACAATTGGTACAAATAATTTGAATGAAAGCTCGAATTAGATACAAACTGAAAGGGAACAAAAATGTAGAGCGCATGACGTGTTTTTGCGATCAATCACATTTATGAACGTTCCTTCGAACTTTTTAGGTACATACCACGTACATACCTGTAAAACCTTTCAGTTGCCGTAAAACTTTTAAATAGAAAATAGACTCTTGTAAACATCTAGAAGCAATTTAGTTTGAATCAGTATTGCTGTGAAGCTTACTTTCTCTTGAAAACGTTGAAATCGAAGCAATTTAGTTTAGGATTGCCATTATTTCGTAGAGACGCATGTTTTCGTATTCCGTCCAAGTCAAGGAGTTTTAGCTTGTAGTTTTAATGTTATTATTCAACAGACGTTAGTTTCGTAGAGCCTACATGCCCACTCGTAATGATACTTGGAGGTCATCTGTCCATCAGTGTTCTGAATAAGCGATCAGTTATACGCGATTTAAAATGAAATCCTGAAGTAGCCTGTCACTTGTGGTTTCTACTTACTAGTCAGTAAAAGATGAGGTGAGGGGTTTCGAATCTTCTAGGTGAAAATAAATTAATAATATTTGTTTACTTTCTCAGTTACGGTCCCGTTTAAATATATTTTATCATAGAGGCTAGAGCTGATGTTTATTCTCTCGTTTGTTTAAATTATGGCGCCAAGTTTTTTCGGACATAAACCAGAGAAACGCACGTTCATAAAGCTATTAAAGAGTTTAAAAGTACGATAACAATGTGTCTATTCTAGACTCTACTTGTAGATTCTAGAATGACTGGCACTAAGGTATTGATTATATTAAAAATTTATGTGCGAACTGTGGTGTGCCACACAAAGAAATCTGACATGCTATAATCTTGTAAAAGTCTAACCTAACCTAACCTAAGAAACATTCAAATTTTAAAATTCAGAACTCTTAAAATTCAAATTACCAACCTGATTTCAGCGCTTGCTTGAGCACTCGCCACTGCTTCGCGTGGTACAGCGACAACGTTAGCACCACCACAAAAAATACTATACAGCCACTCACGGCTACCGTCAACGTCGAAGTTTGCAAGTCCCACTCCACTTCTTTACTTTTAGCACTCACTTCACTGTAATCCGTGTACTCGTAGTACTCGTAATCACTGGACGAGTCGTTCGAGTCCTTTTGGGCGCTAAAGGGCCAGATGCGGACCTCGTAGAGCGGCTGGCAGATGGTGTCGCGGTGGACCTCGCAGGGGTACTTGACCGCGAGCCTCCGGGGGTCGCACTTGGTGCAGGGCAGACAGGCTCCCCGCTCGGGGTGCCACCAGCTCCGGCCGCGCTCGCACGCCTCCCCCACCGCCGACCCCACAGCGAGAGAGATCAGCAGACATAGCTTCGCCGTCTCTCCTACCATCACCTATAAAATATCACTTCCTGATTATTTTACAGCTAAATTTCTGCTTACAAAACTACCGTTTTATGTCCAAGGTTTTAAGGATTTTTTTTGTGACATTTGGTAGGATTTGTTTCAGCCCTTAAAATAACTTACGTAACGTATGGACGTATCAGGTAGTTATTACACTGCATCAACCTTCTAATAAATTATTGGGAAATTATTTCCCACTTCCTCCTAAGCTACAAAAAATATTTTTTATTTTTTTAATGGCTACACCCAGGAATGTCATATATGGAGATTTAAAATCTTAGTAACATTTTAAATTTGAATAATGGCAATATTTTTTTAACGGCCGCCATATGTCACCCCATTTTAAAGTCAAAGTCAGAGATCACAATTTTTTGTCAAAAAATCAGTTCTCGTTAGTTTTTTTCAGTTAAAGTAAAAAAAAACTGGTAAGTGGATATACTGAATACTACCATAAAGTAGACTTATTTCCTGTGTGTTTGGCTTGAAAAGAACCGTGGAAACATTTTTGAAACATAAGATTTACTAGAAATTTTAAGGTTTTAGTAAGTGGGTAATTATTTCCCATTGTTTGTTTCGACTTCGGTGTGTATTATGATTTATGATAGCTAGTTTGGAGACTGCGAGTCTGCGAGGGCATAATACGTATGAAATATGCACTATCAACGAAAAATTGCCTTAATATGCACTAACGCCTAAAAAGTGCCATTATTTCCCACTTCCACAAATTTTTTGCAAAATTGCCGTAACGAATAGTGGGAAATTATTTCCCACCGCAAGACACCCCTTCCCTATACAATTTTTATATATTTTTTTGTAATCTTCGCACCTAACTTATACCTAAAAACCAGTCTTAGATTTCATTTAAGTATCTCATAAAAAGTTGATCCGTTTGATTAAGGGTTAACTAGGGGTAACCCTCAAATGCTGATGTTATTACTTAAATAACGTACTTATGTTTTGTTTAACATCCTACTAATATTATAAAGGCGAAAGTTTGTTTGGATGTATGGATGTGTGGATGTATGGATGTTTGTTACTCTTTCACGCAAAAACTACTGAACGGATTTTAATGAAACTTTACAATAATATAGCTTATACATTAGAATAACACATAGGCTACAATTTTAACCGACTTTCAAAATGGGGGAGGTGTTATGTTCGTTTTCTTATATTCAACGATTACTCCGCCGTTTGTTAACCGATTTTTAAAATTTTTCTTTTGGTATATAGGGTATCATCCCAATTTGGTATTATATTCACAAAAGTGGTGATCTGATGAAGGATCCATAAGTAATCGAGGGAACTCCTCAAAACTTATAGGGAAACATGTGGTGACTTCGGTTTCGTGAGAAGTATTCTAAGCATATGCTACCAACAAGTAGGATTTTGCACCGAGATATACCTGGTATACTGTGGTTCGGAAGGTGCTGAGAGAACTCCTGATTTTTTATAGATACAAGTTTGGGAGTTTCGGCGTTGTTTTAAGAACAGAAAGCATATGCTACTATGCAAATTACATTCATCATCATCACTACCATATTATACCATTTCATAGTCTTTTAGATCAAGACTCGAGTTTGTCAAGCGATAATTAAAAAAATCTATACCTACCTAATATTATAAACCTGAAGAGTATGTTTGCTTGAACGCGTCAATCTCAGGAACTACAGGTCCGATTTAAAAACTTATCTCAGTGTTAGATAGATCATTTATCGAGTAAGACTATAGGCTATATTATATTATCACGCTAAGACTAATACGACCGAAGAAACTCAGGAAAATGTGGGAAAAACGGGGGAAATATTTTTTATGGTAAAATGTACGGTTTCTGTAAAATTCCTAATTTACGCGGGCGAAGCCGCGCGGGACATCTAGTGTTTTTATAAAATTCACTACCATGGTGTATTATATAATAGGTATATGGTTAACGTTTAATTAATAGAGTTATGACATAAAAAATGTATGCCTAGCTTGGGTAAGTGCTCGGTATGAACGTGAAACAAGAAATAAGGGACACGTACCTTATTACTTAGATTCATTAGACTTCCTGTATATCTTCACATAGGTCCACATTTCCAACAGTATAATAAATCACAAGCACTTTCACTTATTTCACTGGGCATCTTTTTATTTAAATAAGTATAAGTCTTAAGTTAACAGAAACACACAATTATAATTTATTGCCAAGAATTCTGCTGAATATGTGTAAACTTCGTCGTTGTATAGTATAGTAGAAATAGAGGATCTTATAAACAATAATTGAGAGCGTCTACGCGTATACGTCGGTTTGCCGACTCGTCTGGAGGCGACTGTTTGAAAATTGAATCTTCAGATTCGAACGCGGCACGGCACGGGACGCGAGACGCCGCATTCGTCCCTCTTTCAACTTCTACAGACCGGCGCGGCGCGGCGGCGATGGCCTCCTATCTAATATCCCTCCTACGTTCACGTCTAGCTAGTAGCTTCTTTACTGCCCTTGCCAGCATTCTAAAAATATCTAGCACTGATAAAATGGTGTTTATCGCATTTGTGTGAGGTGTTTAAGCGGGATAGGGGGTCGAGTAAAATCTCATCTAATCTTACGTTGGGGAGAGGGGGGGGGGTCTCGGCTAATCTCACGTATTTTTTTTTCTCATTGTTACAAAAAAAAAACTTACTTACCACAAAATGTTTAGGTTTTTGAATAAGTATACTATTTTGGCTGACTTTTTTATTTACGTTAGTTAAATACTGATTGTCAAACAATTTGCGTTTGCGTAAGAAACCCACATTTCGAAAAATGAGCGTGAATAACATCTTACGAAATCTCACCAGGGGGAATCTCACCATTCAGAAAATCTAAAAAACACCTTCACGTAATTTGTGGACGCCCCCTTACTGGTATAATAAGGCGCGCCGCGCGCACTGCTTTAAGGCGACGCCGACGCCTTGATAATTTGGCTGTAGCGATATCGATTTTTCTCAGCAATGACTAAAGCTAAGAAATTAAAGTTCATTGTCAGTATTCATCATGTCTTTGTCTTTGAATTACTCATAAGTCATAGCATAACACGATTGGTCAACTTTTATAACACAGAATAATCAATCAAAGGTTGGTTTCAGTGACGGTGGCCGGTTTCATTGAAACCAGGCCAGCTACACAGGAGTAATTTTATAGTGCCTAAGTGTGTGCGCAGCACACGCATAGCTTAGATGAAAAAAAAAATTGTTTCAGTTGTACCTATGGGGACCCCTAAAATTTTTAATAATTTTTCCATTTTTGTATCAAAATCTAAATCTACTACATCTACTTACCAAGTTACAATAGTATAGCTCTTATAGTTTCGGAGAAAAGTGGCTGTGACATACGGACGGACAGACATGACGAATCTATAAGGGTTCCGTTTTTTGCCATTTGGCTACGGTTCCCTAAAAAGGGATTCCTATTTTTCCAACAGAGGAGAGTGATTTAAGCTTCCAAAATTTGTACATAGATTGGTTCAAGCATACACTTTAATTGCCCCATAGCTAATATGAAATGAATTTAGGGTTTTTTAGGGTTCCGTAGCCAAATGGCAAAAAACGGAACTCTTATAGATTCGTCATATCATTTTTTGTTTGTCTGTCTGTCTGTCTGTCTGTCTGTCTGTCCGTCTGTCCGTCTGTCCGTCTGTCCGTCTGTCCGTTTGTCCGTTTGTCCGTCTGTCCGTCTGTCCGTCTGTCCGTCTTTCCGTCTTTCCGTCTTTCCGTCTTTCCGTCTGTCCGTCTTTCCGTCTGTCCGTCTGTCCGTCTGTCCGTCTGCCCGTCTGTCGTCCGTCTGTCCATCTGTCCGTCTGTCCGTCTTTCCGTCTGTCCGTCTGTCCGTCTGTCCGTCTTTCCGTCTGTCCGTCTGTCGTCCGTCTGTCCGTCTTTCCGTCTGTCCGTCTTTCCGTCTTTCCGTCTTTCCGTCTGTCCGTCTGTCCGTCTGTCCGTCTGTCCGTCTGTCCGTCTGTCCGTCTGTCCGTCTGTCCGTCTGTCCGTCTGTCCGTCTGTCCGTCTGTCCGTCTGTCCGTCTGTCCGTCTGTCCGTCTGTCCGTCTGTCCGTCTGTCCGTCTGTCCGTCTGTCCGTCTGTCCGTCTGTCCGTCTGTCCGTCTGTCCGTCCATCCGTCCGTCCGTCTGTCTCCAGGCTGTATCTCAAGAACCGCAATAGCTAGACTTCTGAAATTTTCACAGATTGTGTATAATATGTGTTGCCGTTATAACAACAAATACTAAAAACAAAATAAAATTAATATTTAAGGGGGGCTCCCATACAACAAACGTGATTTTTTTGGCCTTTATTGCTCGATATCAATAATGGCAACAAGTAGGCACTAGATACTTTCACAAAAGCCCTAATTATATGTCTACTTCAATAATTTAATTAATAATATTATTAAAATAAAATAAAAATTTAAGGGGGGCTCCCATACAAAAGTTAGTCTATTTTTGCTCTGTAACGGTACGGAAACCTTCATGCGCGAGTCCGACTCGCACTTGGCTGATTTTTATTTACTTCAACGCGGCGTCACCTTAGCCCGGCCGCACATTGTCCGAATTCTGATCAGAAACAGTTGAATTTCGCCGGACCGCCCGCGCCACCCCGCACACTATCCGAAATATCCTTCCGGCGAGTTCGAGCTCACTCGGCTCAGTACAAAATGTAAGAGACAGCGCGGACGTTCAACTATTTCTGATCAGAAATTTCGGACAATGTGCGGCCGGGCTTAAGAGGCCGGGTGCCATCGAAATTCTCATACATACGTAATACCAAAATCATTCTCTTACGAAAATATTTAACATGTTTGAGTTATTTTTTTAGAATAGTAATTAAGTACTTACCTGATTATTTTTTAAGTGTTTAAATATTTTGTAGTAAAATATTTAAACACAAAAAAATATAGTAAAACACTAAAAAATATGTAAGTACCTAAATAAATAGTAAATTTATTACAAAATATTTAAATTCTAAAAAATATTTTTTAGTATATTTTAAACATTTTGTAGTAAATTTACTATTTAATATATTTATATATTATTTTTTAGTGTTTTACAACATTTTTAGTGTTTAAATATTTAGTAGTTAATGATGATGGGCAAAAATGTATGGGCTCTCTGGTATTGGACTCAACAGGAATGGATTGTATCTTTTTAGGAAGGTATACCCATGTACATTAATGACCAATAGGGCTTGTCAAGAAGAGACAGTGCAGAACAGAAAAAGAACAATAATAAACGTCATTATCAGTCGTTATCTGTGAGAAATAAAATTAAATAAGATCTTTGGATTACAATGATATCTTTCGATGCATGGTGAATGGTGATTAAAGATCATTGATCGTAGATACGTTTTCGCCAATGTTACGATTGAACTAAGCAAGAATGTACATGATTGCACTCGGGCAAGGGGCTCTCGCACGAGACTCTCGCCCGAGAGCTTTCGGCGAGAGTGTACAGCCGACATAAAGAAAAAAGGGATGACACTACAATGTTGCCACTTTTTAATTTCTTCACTTTTTGACCGACTATACAAAATATTTAAACACTAAAAAATATTTCTTTTGTGTTTATTTATTTTGTAGTAAAACTATTTATTTATATATTTTTAGTGTTAGTAAGGTATTACCTAAGGTCGCATAAAGTGTATTAAATTTTGGCTTTATAAACCCAAAATATTATCACACTTTATGCGTATAATGTGTGATAATATTAACATAAATAATGATAAATAAAGAAATCATATGAGTAATATGACGATTTTTTGTTTCCGATTGTTACATTGATGTATTTACTCGGAACAATACAATGTGTTGTACATTGTATTGTTCCGAGAAAAGAAAAAATTTGAAAATCGGTTCATAAACGGCGGAGTAATCGTTGAACATACATAAAAAGTATATCCACAGCCGAACGTCTAGACTCCTCCTGTTTGGAAGTTGGTTAAAAATAATTGTAATAAAAATAATATGATATTTTATGATATGTATTTAATTTAAGAATAAAATATAATATACTATGTGTGTTGTTTACTTTCAACGTTTACTTTCAATGTAAGGGCTGATTTACTAGATAGATTTTACCTGAGTAATAAATAAGTAACTTTATAATGTGTTATGTGTATATTATTTACCCCTATAAGAACCTCATGTCATAACATATCCGACGATTGAAAAATCATTCCAAAAGTAAATGTGTATTTACTTTTCAATCGTCACCTGTTTTTGCCAATTAAAATTTATGATACCTAATTTGAAATACAAATCTGTCAAAGTTGCATATTTATTTATTTATTTATTTCTTATAGAAACTCAGGTAAAATAACTCGAACGGTCTATACTGTCGATAGCAAAATACTATACTATCGATAGTAAAATATACATCACTAGCACACGCACACATTGACAGATCGAAAATGGTCACGCATTTTCGGGTTGTCAGGTGGTCTATACGACAGTATATATTAAGTCTATGCTTGTATATTATTATAAGTTTATGGATGTGGCGGTCGCTCTGACTTGACTATGGACTTGACAATATAGAAAAACGATGAAAAAAATTATTTTCCCGCCATCTACTTGACATTGGCCATGGTTATATACCGAAGAGCCATATTGTTGGCTAGAAAAAAAACTTGATTTTGTTTTGACCAAATCAAATATATACTAGTAATCTGTGGTTTTGACATTGTCTTGTGGTTGTCACTTGTCAGAAATTTCAGACAGACTTCAGAAATCAGAGAATTTACTGTGGTCTGTGATTTATTTTGTGGATTTACATTTCGCTCATGCTTCCTATCCTAAGTTTTTAATAATTATTATCTAACAATATATTATTTTTATAAAATATTATAAACATTGTTATTGCTGAGAAAATAATTAATTTACAATTCCAAGTTCCAACCATAATATAGAGGGAGAAATAATGAGTTCAGTTAACAGAAGAATACATGCAAGTAATACCGAAGGTAGAAACCGATACCAAATTGTAATGCTGCAAGATTCGACAGTTTCCTCAACCTCTGCTCCTAATCCAAGCTTACACCTAAGGCGCCTCCGACTCGAAAATACTATCCTTATCCCAAGTACCTAATTCCTTGTATCTTTTCTGATTATTCTATCATTAAATTATTACCTATTGTCCTTTATGAAACAAAGGCTTGATAATTTTTTAGATGAGGGCACACAAGAAAACCCACAGATGTCCAATTCTCATCATTTACAAGGAATATCTACAACTAAGTCATTAATTATTGTTGTTTTATTATTTGTTGCTTCATTACTATTACTAGCAATATTGTACAAACAATTTCCAGAGTTAGATGAGTAAGTACTTCTTTTGTATAAATCATTAAGCATTCTTACTATTTCTTTAACTCCCAAGTGGCCTGATCAGGCCATGATAACAATAATTGAATAGCAACTGTGTCTGGATTTCCCACGCACGATCGAGGTACTATGACATAATATTCCGTTGATCGTGGAAAAACCAGTCGCAATAACTTATCTATTGTTATCGCGGCTGTGTGTGGCCCCTTGGGAGTTGAAGCAATATCACAAGTAATACATTTTGTATTTTTTATTTTTATATTTCAGAAAAGAAAAACAACACATAAGGTTACCATGGGATCTGGAAGATGCTAAGCAGTTAGGTCTGGTGCTAGACCGATATAAAGACAGATATTTTTATGAAGTATTATTTGGAGTATTTTTAGTTTACATATTGTATCCTTTTGATAATAATCATCAAAATGCCCAGGTTTATAATTATTTTACCAGTTTAATTTACCAGTCTGAAGAGAAACTAATAATGATCATTGTTAGTACCTGCATATTTTTCTCATAAAGAAAATGTGTTTTTTTTTAGATTACTTGAACTTCACTTTTCAATGCCTTAACTATGTTATCAGTTTGCAAACTTTTGCAATTCCCGGCTCAATATTCTTGAGCATTCTGTCAGGGTTTTTGTTTCCTTTTTATCTAGCATTAATTTTAGTTTGCTGTTGCTCAGCTATAGGCGCTAGCTTATGTTTCTTCTTATCCAACATACTAGGCAAGAAGCTGGTCAAGAAATTCTTTCCAGAAAGAGCAGCCCAATGGTCCAAAGCAGTGGAGAAACACAAAAACAACTTGCTCAATTACATAATATTTTTGCGGGTTACACCATTTTTACCAAACTGGTTTATTAATATGTCGGCCCCAGTTATTGGAGTGCCATTAGTGCCATTTGCTTTGGGCACGTTCATAGGTCAGTTTCAAATTTGTATGAAATATTATAGTATAGGTTTGTTCATTCAATACTCATTGATTTGTTACTGCCCATTGATTTCTGATTGATTACTAAAATATGCCCATTGATTTCAGGTGTTGCACCACCCTCATTTGTAGCAATTCAGGCTGGACAAACATTACACACGTTGACATCTACGAGTGATGCATGGTCGTGGACGTCTGTTACTGTTCTTAGTATTTTTGCTCTAGTGTCTCTAGTACCTGTGCTATTGAAACAGAGGCTACGAGAGAAGTTTGAGTAATGTTTTAAGTTTTATTATTTATTTTAGTCAAATGTTTGATGGTTGTAGCAAATAAAGGTTTTGTACATTCCAAATTTTTATTGTCCATTCAGCAGTATGATCCAACATGTGCAACAAATGTTTTGTTACTTGATGATGACATAGCAGTGGGACGCCAATACCACCAATTGTACCATACTGAAAAAAAATGTGCAATAAACTTTAGGCTTTTTATAATTTTATTGTTTTTCAAGTTGTTGACACCTTACTTACATAAATAAGATTCTTTGAGGTCTACTTTGAAAGATTTGCACTGATGTTTACACTCTTCAGCAGGTTTCAAATTAATAATTCTGTCGCCGCTTACAGCCAGTAAAAATGAGTAATTGCATTCGGAATCAGGTATTCGGAATGAATTTAGTTTTGTATCTATCACCATAAACCTTTCAATGCTTTGCCCAAACTTAGGAACAACCACAGGCCTTGGTATGAGCTCCCGAATTATTCTTGCCTCATTTATTGAATTTAATTTCCTATAAATAGAAACCAAAGTTTTATGATATTCAATATTATTAAGCAGAATTTCACATATTCCCCATACAAAATCACTATACCATACAAAAAGGTTGTCACTTTGTTCAAAAATGTTTGATAGTGGTTTATAATATTGGTTATCCACTAACACCTTAGAATTTTCCTCATGAAAAATGAGTACATTTTTGTCATATACTTCTTTTAATGCATTAATAGTTATCTCAGGTTGCTCAGTCTGAAAATAAATTATTCAGTAAATTAGTACATTTACACGCGTATTAGATGCCCCCTTTTTACATGCGTGAAGATTTTGTTACCTTGTAAATAAATGGTGCATTATGTTGTTTTTCAGTTATTGGTTGTGGATCATACACTTGACCAACATTATTGACCATACTACATGGCCAGCAGTCCATATCCACTATGGTGAAAAATGGATTTTGAACTAAGCATGTTTCTTGGTACAAGTCTTAAAAAAATATTAAGTAAAACATTTACATACTGTGTGATTTTTTTTTTATAATTTTAGAATATAAAATATAAGAAACCTTTTTATAATAACTTTATAAGAGTCAAACATTACAGCAGTAGATTAGATTTAGAAGTAAAGCATTTTTTTTTTACAACATGGACAATATTAAATAATGCCTATAATTATAGTCCTTCAGCATTATTAGTTTATTCCATAATGCAATAGTAATATAATATAGATACAATATGTCTTATTTACCTGTCAATGAAGGGAAAAGAGAAATAAGTGGTATAGTAAGTTTTCTTAATGATCTTAAACCTGGGTAAATATATTCTTGAAAACTACATACAAGACAACTGTATAGAGCTGAAAAATTGTAAAAAACTAATAATGCTAATACACAACTTGCTATTATAGTAGGCACCATTTTTTTAAAACTTTTATAATATGAGTCTGTTTGACTATGTTTAGCAAGCTCCTCTAAGTTATCATAATACATTTTTTTAAATGTACTATCACTTATTCCGGCTTGGTTGCTTTCATCCCTGAGTGCACGAATAGAATGTCTATATTCCTGCAATTCATCTTCATTATGCATTAGGTAGGTATTGTTAGAAGAAAATTAATTGAATTATTTAATTTATTATTTTACAGACTGATCACTGATGCAGGTTTCAGGAATGATCCTTGACAGCTGACCAGGGTTGCCAGATGACAATTTTTTTTCTTGTACCAGGGTTACTAAATATCTTTTAATTTCAACAGATAATCTCGTAAAAGCATTAATTTAAAGAAACTCAAATAAAATTAATTGATTTTATGCTATTTACTGTACTATGTAACTTGTGTAGTCATATTCTTTGCGCTTGGGGCTGTTAAATTCAACCAAAACAATTAAAAATCATATTTTTTATTAATTATATTCGACATCAGGGATGTTAGTCAAATCATCTTTATTTTTAGAGTATAGCTTTTCAGCTGTCATTCTGGCGAACATTTCTTTATGTAGGTAGGTTGTGCATTTTGTGCACAGAACCACAGATTACTACACAGAACACATTTGATTAGTAGATGCGCCGAGTTGATCGTTTTGTGTTAGATGGTTACCTAATGATAATAAAAAAGAAAATAAATTTGCATATTTACTACTACTACTAACTAAATTAACTTTTTGGCTGATATAGGTATGCGAAAGAAGTCGTCATTGTTAAAATCTCGTAAAAAAGTGTACGAGATTTTTGTTAATCTTGAATCTCGTACAGACCCTCTAAATCTCGTAATGGTACGAGATTTCTCGTACGTCTGGCAAGTGGCAACCCTGCAGCTGACCACAGATTATTTGACAGCTGACATTTCCTGACTCTGTGAATCAATCTGTCAACGCTGTCATGTGTGACAGTGACACATTGTTTTTTTATACGCACAGATTAAGCATATAAGCTTACGGCTAAATCATGGCTAAAACGTGCATTACAAACCGAATGAAAAAAAGGACTCTCTTAGTTTATTACTAGCTGTTGCCCGCGACTTCGTCCGCGATTCAGTGTTGCCAACTTTGTGGAATTTCCACTAGATCTGGTGGTTTAGACGTACCTTTCGGCGGGAAAAATTTGGTTTTAGTGGCTAGTGGATTTCTTAGTGGATTATTTAAGTTAGTGGTAGCTTCGACGTTAAACCACTAGTTTTTTTATTATGTTTCTAACCCTTGAAGACGCACACTGGAAACTTAATTATATTATTATTATCTTAATTGTTTTGCTGCATTCTAACGCTAATATAGAGTGATTATTTAGCATGATAAATGTTGTCAAGACTTAACAGAGAAACCGGATGAAGTTTGATCGCCTTTCTTTCGTGCAAGGTTAGGACGCAAAGGCAAATGCTGTAATAACAACATAATACCAAATACCGATTACAAAAATTAGAACTAAAGAAATTTATTCTTCACAAACTGAACAAGTAAATGAGAATGATTCCTCTGAAGACGTTCATCTTTACTCTTTAGTTAAGTACCTACTTATACATAGGTACATAGGTAACTAAAGTTTTCCTTTTTGTAGTAACAAAAATAATTATTTCATAATAATAATGACGTTGTTGTTGTATTATTTTCAAATTATATTCAGATAGGTTGTTGTTGTCTTGACGTTATTTAGTGGAATTCTGGTGGTTTGAGAGGCCATTTAGGTTTTAGCGGTTTCTGGTGGTTTACGCTGCTGAATTTGGTGGGTTAGTAAAAAAAAGTTGGCAACACTGGTCCGCGTGGACTTCAGTTTATAGCGCGCGATTTCAACAAAATTGGTGACAAAAGCTTTTATAAAAAAACACTGGTACCCCTTAAATCAAAACAGCTGTGCACACCTGTGCAGTGTGCACACATAATATTTCATTTTTTTAAATTAAACTTTATATTTTATGCCAAATTTTTTAGCTTATTTAACCCCCCAATTACACAACTTTACCCATAAACTATTTATCATTGATAGGCTTAAGGTTACGTCACTGCATAGATAAAGTACTGAGTTATTTAATAACGTAGAATAGTAATAAGTAATAACAATCGAAAAAAATCGGAACCCGAATGTAAGATGATACCATATCTTATAGAAAGACTTTTGAGCAAGCGCCAGCGCGATGTATGAGACGCACGGCGCCATCTATTATGAATTTTTGGAACTAACTTAATTTGAACAAATTTACGCATTTTCACCCCCTTACAACCCTTTTTTCCAGTAAAGAAGTAGCCTATGTCCTTTCTCAGGCTTTAGACTATCTGTATACAAAATTTCATTAAAATCGGTTCGGTAGTTTTGGCGTGAAAGCGAGACAGACACACAGACAGACAGAGATACTTTCGCATTTATAATATTAGTATAGAAGTATAGATATAGTATAGATTATGGGGAACAACCCTTTCTGATAGGTAATCTGCGTGCCTGAACCTTAAAAAGGGTTGTTCAGACTTCAGGCCTCAGGGAAGTAGCTAACGGAGTTTTAATACAGCTGAAGCTATGACCGATTTGGTCCCAGCTCTCCGTCGATTTCTTAAAGTATTGGTCTATGTAACTCTAGTTCAGCTATACTCAACCTGCGGCCCACTGGAACTTGATTAGTGACCCGTGTAGTTAAAGGTGTTTGTGGCCTAGATAAAAAAAACCGGCCAAGTGCGAGTTGGACTCGCCCATGAAGGGTTCCGCAGCAGCAATAAGGTTTATTTCTATGAAAATAAAAGGTTTTTGATTTATTTTTATATTTCAGTTGATTTAATAAAAGTTAAATTAAAGTTTACCATTTATGACGTAGAAAAAAACTTCTTGCTAGATCTCGTTCAAACCAATTTTCGTTGGTAGTTTTTATAGTAAAGTAGGGGGGGGGGGGGCACATATTTTACCATTTTGGAAGAGTCTCTCTCGCAAACTATTCAGGTTATAAAAAATGATATTAGAAACCTCAATTTGATTTTTGAAGAGCTATCCATAGATACCCTACATGCATAGGTTGGATGAAAAAAAATTTTTTTTGTTTCAGTTGTACCTATGGAGAGTGGAGACCCCTAAAATTTTTAATATTTTTTCCATTTTTGTATCAAAATCTTAATGCGGTTCACAGACTATTCTATACGTGGGAGAGCCATGCTTCGGCACGAATGGGTCGGCTCGACCGGATAAATACCACGTTCTCACAGATAACCGGCGTGAAACAGCGCTTGCGCTGGGTTTCGACTTTCGCCGAGTGAGTGAGTTTACCGGAGGCCCAATCCCCTAACCCCTACCCTATTCCCTTCCCTACCCTCAACTATTCCCTTCCCTACCCTCCCCTATTACCCTATTCCCTCTTAAAAGGTCGTCGACAACGCACTTGCAGCTCTTCTGATGCTGCGAGTGTCCATGGGCGACGGAAGTTGCGTTCCATCAGGTGACCCGTTTGCTCGTTTGCCCCCTTATTTCATAAAAAAAAAGACTTATCTACTTACCAAGTTTCAACAGTTAAATAGTTTCGGAGAAAAGTGGCTGTGACATACGGACGGACGGACAGACAGACAGACATGAATCTATAAGGGTTCCGTTTTTGCCATTTGGCTACGGAACCCTAAAAAGGTAGAGTAGCACTAGTAAAGGTCGCTGGTGTAATTTAAAATTCTTGCTGAACGCGGTATGTGGAGTGTGAGAAGTGAAATGCACAGCCTTGCGTATAGAAGAAGGGATTGAAGCTATTCATGAAAAATCGGGCTTCTGGGCAAAACGATTTTTTCAGGGTTCTGTACTTAAGGGGAAAACCGCGTACCTACGGTACGGTTGCTCGATATCGCTAAAATATTATGATCCTTACCCTTCGTGCGTGAGTTCGACTCGCACTTGGTCGACTTAATAATAATTAATGTTTATGCTGGGGCCCCTTCGATCACTAATATACAAGATACACAGTCCGCGGAAAAAAACGACCTCACTAAAAGAGCACCAAACGCAACATTCTGGTGGACTTTCGATTTAGTAGTGCTCGAACGCTCCGCTGGGAAACTTGTCCCAGTGCTCGTTCAACAATTGTAAAAATCATACGTTTAAAACGTTTAAGTATTAATTTTATCCTAATATATTTCATACAATTGTATTATAAATATTGGTATTTCGCTAAGAAATCAACAAAAAACAGTTTTAAAATTAGGTTGTAAATAAATCTCAATTGCGAATACTCATACTAAAGGTACTTATCGTAGTTTATCATGCCCACTTGAAATGTTCGGGTTATACACTGTGTTTCTGTTCCATTTGGTGGAGTCGCTATTAATTATTATTTATTTTATTGAGGAATATATTATTTCTATCCAGTTAGATGTGGATATCAGTTATAGCACGGCAAAGATGTGAACAATTTTTCTAGCCGACTTTAGCGAGCGTTGTATGTTCTAAGCATTTATATTCAATGTATACACGTATATTTTAGTTAACTATAATATTAAACATATTAGAACAACATAATATTATTACAAGTAAAAATAATTACTCCACACTTTATACATTAAACTTTGGAAAAATTAAAAAATGGACTATTAAAATTATTACAATCAACAAAAAATTTTGAACAGTTCGACTCCACTCATTCTTCACTTCACTCTGGTCCAGCGGCGAAGTGCGGCCGTAAAATTATTAAAGTGCTTTTTTGGAATTGTAATAATTTAAACTTTAAGACATATGGACGATGGTTGAATTTAGTTTGAAGCGTGCGTCGTTCGTAAAAATTTATTGCTTTGTAAACACACATTGTACATTGTTTTATAAAAAGATCTTTAATAACTATTATTAAGGTTGATTTTAGATAAATGTATACTTTTTTAAACACTTTTACTCGGCGACAGATTTTCGAGAGGTTTTGTATGGGACTGTGTATCTTGTATATTAGTGATCGAAGTGGGGCCCCTTATTTACAAAAAGGCAACCCGTAGGTCGCGACTCGCGGTGCGCCGGTGTACCCTTTATGTCAGTGTCTTTCAACATGTTGGTCGCGACCCCTTAAGGAGTCTGGTGCTGGCCTGGTTTCAATAAAACTGTCATCGAAACCGCTGTGCATTTTTATACATACTCAGTTTTGTTACATATTAGGGTTTTGAAGTTTTGAAGAGTACCTACCCCTTGACCTACAACTATATATTATAATACCTATATTATAAAAGTAACATTTTATTTCTATTCTTGTAACACGTCTCCCTCTATATATCTCTATAATATTTAATTTTATGTTATAATAAATTTCCATAATAATTTATTTTTATTCTTCCGTATCAGAGCAGCAAGTCCATTTCTTTACGATTTCTCTAGGTATTTAAAATGACGACAAAACACCACACGATAAGATAAGACAAAGTAGCCATGCTCCGTTGATAACACTGTCGATGAATAGGGTTTAGTCAATAAGACGATATTATGCTCTCTTATATTAAGTTCTGTTGTAAATAACTTAGAATGTTTCAATGTGCTTAGTGAAAATCTGTGCCCCGTAAAATTGGTATAAAGTGTGACAAATATGTTTGAATACAGAACACTAAATGGATCTTGATGCTCGAGGGCAGAGCGCCTGGCGCTGGCCTATACTTTTTTCCATTTTAATTTTGAATGTAAGTATATAGCTATTATTATAATTATAGGTAGTCTTTATTATTATGGTACTACAACGATCCATTGTCGTTTACTGTTTCGCTCTGTCCGTATGTTTCTTCGTCCTTACTTCTGTGATTCAAAAATTATATATACATGAGTAACTATGTACCTATTAGATTGCATAGGTATAGTTTTTGCTCTTCGGATCATGGAAAACACCATGACTTTGTTTTTTTTTCTGTACTCAATGAATAACTTAGATCTTACCTATATACTTAATATATTATGTATTATTATGAACTCTATACCTCAGTAACTCTATAATATTCATAATTGTTAGACAGTGAGGTTAGGTCATGAAGCCTGAAGATGTTAGATCATAATAGAATAGTGGTCAGCTCCATGAGATTAGGACTATGGTCAGTTTGGTTTGGGTTTTTATTAAAGGAGTTTATCCATTCATTAGCTTTTTATCTATCGTCAAAAAATGAGCTATCTACAACGCTGTAGAATAGAAAGAAACTTCTGTCAAAAAACCAATTTACCTACTATAGGCATAAGGCCAATTGGTCCGACCCGTAAATATAACCTTTGACGAAGTAGAAAGACTTAAAGATATAGAACAATTAACTTTTCCATCGCTTGCAAATTGCAATGCCAATGGTAAAAAAATTTGAAAATCGGTCCGTCTGTCTATCTGTCTGTCTGCGGTTTTACTCAGAGACTATAGGACCTACGAAGCTGTAATTCGGCATGAATACAGATATTAATGATGCCGACAAAATGGTATATATGTCGTAGGATGATTTGATAAATCCGTGTTTTCGCGAAATCCCTAGAATTTTCGCGAAAATTCTAGGGGTTTCGCGAAAACACGGATTTATCAAATCATCCTACGACATATACAAAATCTTTAAAAAATATTATTTTTTATAGTACCTCCCCTATAACACATCAAGCGATGATATATTTTTTTTGCGTCCACCCCACCGTATAGGACGTTGTTGGATAGTTTTTTTTTAAATATTACGAGTGTCATAGATCATTTTCCGATTAAGGGATCCATTTGTGAAATAGAAGTTTCAAACCAGAAAAAATCGTTAGAGTCCAGTGTCCGTCTCTTCTACCAGCAAAACGGTTGCCTCTGGATTCTGGAAATGTGAAAAGTTCACAGGAGTAGGAAATATGCTGAATTTGTGAAAAGTTCACAGGAGTAGGAAATATGCTGAATTTAAAATTATCACGGCTAAGAAGACTTCATAAGTTATTGAGTATTAAATAGTCGATCTACTAAAAAATAATAATATTCGGCTAAGTATAAAGGGACTTTTGGTTCAAATTCTTTTGAACGTAACTGAGATGATGTTGTTATTAGTGATAAACACGTTATAAATGTACGTTCATTGTGGACATTTAAGGCTTAATGAACACCCCCGTTGAGTCTCGTGTGGACCCCTGGGGGTCCACTTGGACCAATTTAGGAATTAATGACGCTAAAGTCTTATTTAAGACTAAACTGTTAAGAGTCCGTATACGAAATTTTGCCGATTTCGCTGATTAACAGACGTGATTTAACAGTTAAAATACAGTATTTCTATAAGTTTTAATGCACAACATGTAAGATCATTTCAATTATAATCTAATGTTGGAGCTAGATTTTTGTTTTTTAACTCAAACCCGCGACAGTTTTGTGATTTTTGCTGTAAAAGGTTTAGAATATCACCTGTTTATGGATTGTATTGACGTCTTAACGGTATGAAAAAAATACAATGGACTGTTGAGAAAGTCGTCTATACAATGTTGGAATTACTTTTTACCACTTTAATATGAAATAGTTGAGTAAAAAAATATGTAACTCGGCAAAATTTTAGAGAAAATGGGCAAAGAATTGCTGTTAATTTCGGCAAATAATCGATAGATAAAATTTATTATTTTATTTATTTATAATTTATTGTGCACAGGAAATATAACAATATAACAGTTTACACAGAAAGACGACACAAAGGATCTGCTTATTTCTAAAAGAAATCTCTTCCAGCAGCCCTACGGAGAGAGATAGGATTAAAACAGCAGATAGGACGTGCACGAATATGAATATTACAATAAATTTACAATAATAATATATGCTCGTTAAAAGTAAAACTAATACTTACTATAATACTAAAACGACAAATGATAATATATATGAAAATGACAAAACAAATAAATAATAAATATCAATATAATACAAAATGCTATATTTATAAGATATAATAATATAACTATAATAAATAAGTACTATATGTACATATAATAATGGTACTTAAATGGATAGAGATTCAAGGTAGTGCTCTTTCAATCGACGTTTAAAGACAGCAATGGTAGGACTGTCACGGACTGTGTGAGGAAGCGAGTTCCACAATCTGACAGCATGAACAGTAAAGGAATAGGAGTAGAAATTGGAACGATGGGAGGGAAGGGAGAGGTTTGACCGGACGTTGGACCTGCATGGGATATCGGGAGGGCGAAAGAAGTTGAAGCGGTCAAGGAGGTATGGAGGAGAGAGAGGATTATAAAGGATGTTGTAAAGCATGGAAAGGATATGGGAGTTGCGACGGAGACGAATAGGAAGCCACTTGAGTTTGGAGCGGTAGGCCGAGATATGATCATACTTTCTCAGACCAAATATGAAACGGATACAGAGGTTCTGTAAGCGCTCCAACCTCGTTAACTGCTCTTCAGTGACGTCTAGGTAGCAGGAATCGGCGTAGTCGAGGATGGGAAATATGAGTGCTTGGACAAGGAAAATTTTGGTCTGTATGGGTAAAAAGTTTTGGAGGCACCTCAACGTGTGCAGTGAGTAATGCACTTTCCTGCTCACTTCAGTGACCTGATGAATCCACGATAGGTTACAGTCTAGAATTATACCTAGGTTTTTGGCCGAATCTGTGTAATTAATTATGGTACCATTGTAAATGACACTAGGCACGTTACTAAGCCGTTGTGTTATATACCTGCTGCCAATAATTATTGCTTGTGATTTGCCAGGATTGACTAACAAGCCGAATGACTTAGCCCAATCTGCTATGCGTTCGAGATCTGAGTTGATGTCGCCAACCGTAGAGTCAATATCCAGAATGTGAGAATGACGATAAATCTGCAAGTCGTCCGCGTAGAGATGGAAGTAAGATGTTATTATTAGAGTGATATTATTTATAAATATTGAAAAAAGGAGAGGAGAGAGAACGCCACCTTGAGGCACTCCTGCATCAAGATCGGACCAGTCAGAGACAGCCTCACCAAAGCGGACTCGCTGTGATCGTCCCCGGAGATATGAATCTAGCCAGTTTATCACGGTAGAGGAGAGGTTAAGGGAGCGAAGAACTGAAAGAAGGATGTCGAAGTCAACAGAATTAAACGCATTGCTAAAGTCAAGTAACACTAGTATGGAGATACATTTATTTTCTAAAGCAAGGCGTAGGTCATCAGTAACTTTAAGCAGTGCTGTCACAGTACTGTGACCAGGACGGAAGCCGGATTGGAAAGGGGAAAGCAAATGGTTGGATGATAAAAAATGGGAAAGCTGTTTATGCACAATATGTTCAAGTACTTTGGAAAGGTAAGGTAATATGGAGATGGGTCTGTAATGGAATAAGGAAGAGGGATTAGGGGTTTTGGGCAAGGGAATGACGTCGGCACGTTTCCATGCCGAAGGAAAGCAGCTCGTTGCCAGGGAGTAATTAAATATGTGAGTGAGAACTGGCAAGAGTTCGGGAAGGGAAAGGGAAAACATACGGGAGCTGAGATCATCATTACCGCAGTAGATTTAATAGCTGCCATATGTTTAATAACGTCGTCCTCAGTAACAGGTGTAAATGAGAACGCAGTGCATGGAGGGAGAGGAGAGGAAGAGAGATGGGATACGGTGCGCTCTTTAGTAACCCGATCTATGACTACAGGAGGCCGAGAGAAGAGAGAATTAAGAGAATTTAGGTCTAAGGTGTTGTCTAAATATGATGAAGTCTTTCCTACTCCGAGTGTAGAAAGAAATTTCCAAAGTTGGGAAGGGTTGGTTTGATCTATGGATGAATGTATGTGGCGTCTTTTGGCATCCCTACACAGACGACTGCAGAGATTCCGGAGATACTTGTACTTTGCTAAGTTTTCGTCAGACGGTCGTTTTCTATAACGATACCAAGCTCGATTACGCTTGGCCATCATAGTTCTGATATCAGACGATAGCCAAGGTGCTGGTGCGTGTTTTATTTTGACTCTCTTGAGAGGGGCATGCTTATTAAAGATGTTAGTTAAAAGTTCAGTTAGCAGCCTTACCTTAAGATCAATGTCACTGGCAGAGTAGACAGTCGACCAGTCAGTATCACTTAAATCACGTTTAAGTGCCTCCAAATCTATGTTGTTAAAACTACGCAGGAAAAGAATTCTATCCAATTCGAGAAAAAAGAAAAAAAAAGAAAAGCAAATTGTGCCAAAAAACACGATTCAAAACAACCTAAATCTCTTAGCCTTGCGGCGAGTAATATAATGTGAGATTTATGTTGTTTTAAGTTTCTTTTTTCTCGAATTGGATAGAATTTTATCTACATATAAAGATTATTTCTGTCATTTTCTTCAAAATTTCGTATACGGACTCTTAATTTCATTTAGTATTGTAGGGCGGGGGCGCCAGGGGGTCCACCGGATCCACCAAAATTTTGAATGTGGTCTACGAAACAAAGAAGTTTGGGAACCTCTGCTCTATGTAGCATCTGCATCACACTGCAACCAACACGAACAAAGATGCAGTGGAAAGTCTGGAAAAACTGGGAAATGTATTAATCCTTAATATTACGATTTAGGGTCAATTCAGACCGCAACGCGACGCGTAGATGCATTTCTAAATTAGTATGGATTTGACAGATTCGCAAGACGTCTCACGCTGACGACATCTGTGAAATCCATACAAATTTAGGTCGCGTCGCGTCGCGCCTCGCCTCGTCACGTTGCGGTCTGAATTGACCCTTATGTGTTGACTGTTGACGTAGACGAAGTCGAAGTCAACATATAGTAAATAATAATAAAACCTGCCAAGTACGTGTCGGGCCACGCGCAATATAGGGTTCCGTAGTACCGCTAGTTTTTGATAATTTTTGTATGGTCAATAAACGTACAATATAACGTGTTTATCACTACTAACAACATCATCTCAGTTACGTTCAAAAGAATTTGAACCAAAGGTAAGGGACCTTTGGTTCAAATTCTATATACTTACTTAGCCGAATATTATTATTTTTTACTAGATCGACTATATATTACTCAATAACTTATGAAGTCTTCTAAGCCATGATAATTTTTCTTTTAAATTCAGCATATTTCCTACTCCTGTGAACTTTTCACATTTCCAGAATCCAGAGGCAACCGTTTTCTGATAGAAGGGACGGACACTGGACTCTAACGATTTTTTCCGCTTTGAAACTTCATAATATTTCACAAATGGATCCCTCTATGAACACTCGTAATATTTAAAAAAAACCTATCCAACAACATCCCATATGGTGGGGTGGACGCGAAAAAAATATATCATCGCTTGATGTGTAGGGGAGGTACTATAAAAATATTATTTTTTCTCGTCTTGATGGCGTCCATTTTTAACTTTAACCAAAGATTTGACATTTTGCATTGTAGGTAGTTAAGTTACAGTTAGGTATAGTTAAAGTTAGTTGGTGCAACCCAACCTTATTTTGTAATAATTTTTAACACAAGTACAAATATTGTTATACATAATAAATAATCAATAATTATATGTTTAAATGTATCAATAATTATAATACTCAATAGATTTTACCAAACCTGATATTATGGCATCTTATGGCTAAGCCAACAGAGTCAAGAAATTATTCTGATACGGAAATAGCGTTGATTTTGTCAAATCTCAACGTACAAGTGATATAGTAAATACTGATTGTGTAGGTACATTGTTTGCATGATTTTATCGGCCTGTCCCTGATACTGTAGATAAACAACTGAGTGTATACGGTCAAACATTGTTATTTGTTACTCCTATCAGTTATCACTTATCAGTTATCACCTATGCCTACGTCATGAAAATCATTTGCAAGTAAAAAGTCAGTGATGATTGATGAATGATCATACAGACGAATACAACCTCCTCCTTTTTGGAAGTCTGTTAGGGGCACGGAGCTAATACAAAGAGGAGCTGGCCTAAGCAACTGTGCACTGTGATTTTCAACTAGGTCCTGAAGTCATCATTGTGGGCGGGGCTTAAGTCAGTACACTTTCAGCGTTTGTCAGGTGCACACGTAACGAGACTCCCAATAAATTGGTGTTTTCTGCGTTTTAACAAGGAAAGGATGAAGTATTGTGTTTTACAATGTCGAAAACACTCAGACAGACGTTCTGATAATATAAATACCATCACATTTCATTTCGAAATAATTTTAAAAGTAATTTAAATATAAAAGTTCTAGAACATTTCAGCTTTCAGCGTTAATTATACACTAGGTGGCCAAACCTTTGAAAGATAATACAGACGTAAATGCGTATTATTTTGCATAAGTTTATTACAATAATCATACTTGAATACTGAAAACCGTTATACACTTAGTCTTAAACACATTTAATAGCTAAAACCGTGATTATGTAGCTTTTATTATGATATTACTTCTGTCGTCACCTATGATAACTATTTGAAACGTAAAAAATATCCAAGGCCGTAGTACGTCCCATAATATTCAATACAAAATTACATCTAGTGTAAGATAGTTGAACTACGTAGTAACATCAACATCGACCTAAGCTAGTAGTTTGGCTTTTAGCCGATAGATGAAATATTGAGAAGTGGGCGGAGCTTGACACCCCCTCACCCCGCAAATTGTCACGCGTCGTTTCTTATGGAAACTTGATTACAACACCTCCTCTTAGTATTACCTCCGTGGTTAGGGGGGGTATTAGATTATCATTTATATTGGATCATTTCCATGATAATATATAGGATCCAATATATATGATCATTTGATCATATCTGCATATTACATTGATCCTATTTTATGTCATATCACATAATATGTGGTTTCAATAGCCAATGGAGAGCGCTAACGCTGACAGGTATTGACGTCAGGGTTACTAGATCTCAGAGAATTCGATTTGTCAAAAGACATCGTCATTTTTAATATGGCTTGTTTTTTGTTATTTCAGCAAGATTATCCAAGTATATAATTAGAAAAATAATTACATTACATGAATTGAAACATATTAACGAACAAAAAATTAAAAACTCTTTTTTACATTAAATAACTGGCAGCACCTATTTCTATGACCGTATTGGATCCAATCTCTCAGCAAATGTCAAAAATCTATGATCAAGGAAGAAATGAATCATAATTCATATGTCTATATTACATTATCCAATATCATTGACTCAATGATCTCGGATCCAATATATATGATAATCTAATATCCCCCTTAATAAAATTAGGGTTTATAATTTATGTTATTATGAAAATGTAATTGCAAAAAAAGTTATTCTAATCAGCATTTAGCGCTGCTATTTTACTAAGGGTGGGTTGCACCAAAGGCGTGGTAAAGTTATGGTTATAGTAAAGGCTAAATTTAGCTTTAACTTTAACCTTAACTTTGACCGGAGAAATTGACAGATGACAGCTGTTCCAACAAGGTTATAAATGAACGTGGGTGGGGGCGCTGCTGGTAAAGGAGAACTGTCAAAAATTGCGTTTTTGTATGATGACAGCGTTAAGGTAAAAGCACTAATGGCAGACGCTTTAAGGAAACATAAAACATTTGAATGTTATAAAATATATATTTATGAAAATAGAGGATTAATAACTTTTTCCATGTCTTCAGTAACTCTTACAAAATAAAACTATTATATCTATTCTCTGACAAATCAATAAAAAATATATATTATTGGTCTTTTTGTAAACTTAGTCATAAGTACTAATAGATGACATCACAAAAAACGAACATCACTAATAGTAGACACCAATATGAACTAATAGTTGACATAGAACATTATATTACATTTTACATTTTTATATAGTTTTTTTTTAAAGATTTCATTTACTTCATCATAGTAACTACATGTATATGAAATATTATCCACGTTGTCTCCAGATTCTATCCATTCTTCTTCCATGCTGAAAATATCTTTCCTCTTATTTTTATTTTTCATATTTTTTTCCTAGTAAATTTATTTTCAGTCATTAGTCTCCATGCTTCTCTTGCCTCTTCTTTTTTCTTCTTTCTTTTCTCAGCTCTCCTTTTACTGCTAAAAAACTAAAGTAATCGATTTTTAGATCAGTACAAGGTCTAATATGTCCATTTTTAGGTACAGTAGTTCTAATTTGTTAGTTTGATAATAGAATTATATTTTCAGAGAATAGTGGTGATATTTGCTGTAGAATAAACTACAAAATAACTTTAGTATGTATTGCAAAACTAAAAGATGAGATCCATGTCATCTATTAGGTTTTTAACATTTTCAAAGAACTAATAGTAGACATCCTTTATATTGTTAGGGAAAATGGAAAAAAAATCATAAATAAACATTAATTATTAGTGTATATGTCGTAGGATGATTTGATAAATCCGTGTTTTCGCGAAAATTCTAGGGATTTCGCGAAAACACGGATTTATCAAATCATCCTACGACATCGTAGGATGATTTGATAAATCGAATTTTCGCGAAAATTCTAGGGATTTCGCGAAAACACGGATTTATCAAATCATCCTACGACATATATAACATGACCATTAATCCAATGACATCAATAGTAATTAGTAATTACAAAAAATCAAATAAATGTATTCAAAACTTACGTGCAAAATTTCGCCTTCCTTAACCTATTTGTTAAGAAATTGCCGAGCGCGTGTTGACGTGGTCACATTATTTACGAAAACTGATCCCATTTTAAAATTTTGATCCCGAAGGCGTCCCAAATATATTTTTTCACATCAACTGATAGCTTGAGAAGCTTATAAAATTTATAGTGTTGAGAAAAAATTAGAGTAATTCTTATTTTTATGGTATTTTTATCGTAAGTGTCATCTATTAGTTCCGAGTCTACTATTAGTGCTTTTACCGTAGTTCCTTTTTTTGCCACGTAAAGCCTTGTCGAGCTCTATGGTTATGGTTAAATATGGCGTCCATTTTTGACTGTAACCAAAGCTTTGACATTTTGCATTGTAGTTAAAGTAAGTTGGTGCAACCCACCCTAATTAATAACTCTATGGGTTATTGTTTATTTTAATTTTATTTTTACAAATGAGTTTTGATACATCTTTTCTGTGTATTTAGATTCCATACCATTAAAGAGCAGAAATAGTAAAATAGGTATTGTGTTTTTTGTATGGGAGTCCCCCTTAATTTTTTGTTTATTTTAATTTTATTATTAATTAATTATCAACGGGACAAAAAACATTCCTTGTCTCAGATTCAAATTAGCTGTATCTCCAATCTCCATGCCAAATGTCATCAAAATAGATTAAATAATTTAGGCGATAATAATAAAAGTTTATTGTGTGGGAACCGTACATTTTCCGGGACAAAATTAGTATACCTTGTCCTTTCTCGAGACTTAAAGTATGTCCATATCAAATTCTATCAAAATAGATTTACTTTACCCGCAAATCATAAAAGTATATTGTGCAGTAACCGTACATTTTTCTGGGACAAAATGTATCCTATGTTCTTTTTCGGGACTCAATCGTATCATTATTCCACAAAAAATAGCCTATGATCCTTCACGTGGTCTACTTCTTATCTGTGCCAAATAAAATTCCTGAGATTAGCGCGCTCAAACAAACAAACTAGTATTTAGTATAGATATAAGTAGAATAGTACTTATTTTTATTTATTTATTTATTGATAAAGCGGCAACGGATATATACACAATCTGTGAAAATTTCAGAAGTCTAGCTATAGCGGTTCTTGAGATACAGCCTGAAGACACACAGACAGACAACGAAGTATTAGTAATAGGGTCCCGTTTTTACCCTTTGGGTACGGTACCCTAAAAATTACGCGTTTGTACTGTAGTCTGTAATCTGCTGTGGGACAGTACCTACCTACTGAGTGTACGAAGTCCTTTAGGACCCTAATTCATTATTTTACTATTTTCAGAATTTTTAATCAAAAGTTTCATGTAATTGATTTAACCAATTTTACAGAAATGGATATACTTACTCATTTTTGGTACGCACTTTTCAGTTTCTGTTACCGACGCTTGTGCTGTGTTATGGGGTAATCTGGATCCGGCTTGCAGCTTTTGAAGTGCCTCTGTGGCTTGGTCTTGCAACTCCGACATTATTTCTAGTCGTTCACGGATTAACACGTAAGTCATTTCTACTTACTAGCAAATAAATAGTTCAGTTAATGAAATCTTCAATAAGAAGTACTTCCAAATATGTCACACAAAAAGATAAGATTGACAGAGATATAATATATTCGATGATTCTATTAAAAATTAAATTTTGGCGTTTCGTAATTCGTGCTGATCCTCCTCATTTCTTTAAATTCATCCAAAATGTTACTTAGTTGTAAGGTTCTTGTTATTTTCAGAATGCTGGTTTCGGGAGGCAGCGGATTCGTGGGGTGGATCACTGGGATATCGGGTGATGGCAGTAAGCGGTCTGGTCATGGTCGTTTCCAGTCTGCTGATCTGTATAATCCTACCGTTCAACGTTCAACCGATAGTATACGGTGTCTTGGGTGGTGAGATATTATGGTCACCTTACACACAAAATTTATTCTTTATTTTTTGGCCTTAAAAACAAGTAAGTAAAGTAAACTTTTATTATTTTTTAGGTTTAGGTTTGTCCCTTACTTCAGCGCAAGTCGACGCTGTCATCTATGAATCGTACGATACGAGACTCGATTTTGTACGTGGTGTATGTTTCACCGGTCAAGCGATAGGACTGTCTCTGTTTCCACACTTGTTGTCGTTACTGATGAACGTATACGGATATTCAGCGACGTTGCTGCTCCTAGCTGGCATCATGCTGCAAGCGCTCCCCGCTATATTGCTACTAAAAGTCGACGAAACGAAAAACTCGGCTTATTTGTCTAGGTATAAGGAGCTATCACAATCATTTATGGCCTTTAGGAATGAGGCCATGGATAACAATATATTCACCACGGAAGTACAACTTCACAATTTGAGCAAGAAATGCTGGAAAAGTCCCTCAGATGATAATCTACATAGAGAAGGCGAGTACAATTTTGACGATGGTGACATAATCGAAACGATAACACCACCACCTAGTCCAGAAGAGAAGAGGAGAAATTTTTTTGGGGTCGAAATATTGCCCGAAATACCAGAAGAGACTGAAGAGAGTGACAACGATGAACCTAATGCGAGCAATGCACAGAACACCAAATGTAAAAAACGCCTTAGCTTCGCAATAAAAAGACTGAGCAATTTAGGTGATAATCTAGATGAATGTATAGTGAACCAAGTAAGACGAGATTCTAAAAGCGACCGTGACACGAACAATACAAAGGAATATTCAGAGGTTGAGGTAACTTACGACACAGTATCTCCTGTAACAGACGTGCGGAGAGAAAAAATATTTAACTCCTTTAGCTTTAGATGTCAGTCAGCTTACACAAGTTTGAGAAGAAAATTATGGATACCGTCATATAAAGTTTATAGAACAAAAAGAAGAACTTTGTATGTTTTGTACTATTTGAATGACACATTTTTAAAGCCACTGAAGAGATCGTTGTCTAGCGGATCTTTTTACCCAGCACTTTTATTGAGCTTTTCGAAGCTAAGTTTAATAGCAATATCTATTACCTTACTGCCACTAACAGCACTGAAGATAAACCCAAGTTTATCCAATTTTGAAGTTAATTTCCTGATCTCCTTGTTTGGATTTACATGGATATGCTTTTTGCTATGTACGCCGTGGCTGGTTTATACTCAAAAAAGAAATTTCAAATACGTAACAGTCTCCGGGCTCGTAATATCAACATGCGCCTGTTTTGGTAAGCTCGAGTTTCATAATATTAACCTTACTAACGAAATTAACGAACATTGAGTTACTTTTAACCCTCAATTTTTGCTTTAACTATTTTTATCTTCATAATGAATGAGTAAGTAATTTGCATTTTTAACTGAGATCTTAATATTTTCAGTGCTGTCCGAAGCGAATACCCACGACACCTTTTCAATTGGCTGCGTCATTGCTGGCTTTGGGTTTGGAGCTATAACCTCCTCCTGGGAAACTGCCGCTCAGGAGTATGTCGGTGCTCACAAATGGTCTAAGGTGCACAGCACATTGGAGACACTGTCTGCAGTTTTGCTTGGATTGCTTACAACGGGTCTTTCATTCGTAGTAGAAAGAGAGGGTGGAATTCAGTTTGCTATGTATATCCAGGGACTCATAATGAGTGTTATCACTTTTGTTTGGTTAGTCATAGCTGCAATATCAATTTATACTGCAAAAGTGAGAAATATAAATTTAAAATTAAATTGGCGTGCAACCTAGTAACATAATATTAAACCTAGTAATGTTATATATAAATGCATTCAACAGCTAGAGGTTCTTGTCGATTGAATTGTGAATTTTAATCATAACTATTTATATTGACGATATGTAAAAATGTACGTAATTATTGTGATATGAAATTATTTATTAAAGATTGATTTTTTAAACAATTTACAATGTTAAGTTTGACCTTTTTCTTTGATTAGTAGATATATACCCTTCATGAGAATATTATTACAACATAAATAATTTAAAAATAATTAAAATTTTAACAATTTATAAATAACTAAAATTTTAATATGTGATATTATAATGCTAGCAATTTTTATGTTAAAATAGATAACCGAGTTCGATCTATTTATTTTTTAGTCACTTACGAGTCAATAAGATATTTACTTTAACGAAATTCTTCGATGAAGAAGGTAATTTTATACTGGGGAAACTCCACAATTATTAAACTTGGTAGATCACAATATTTACATATTGATACAGTTTGCAGAAAAGGGAGACGTTATCATTACTAATGACAAACTGTTACATTGATAAGTAATGTCATAATCATTTAATTAGTGAATGGTGTAGATTTGATTAACACTATATTGATAGCTTCTGGATTTTTTATAAGGACTAAAAGTTGCTGCTTCTTTTCAATATCTAAATAAGCTAAGTCTATGAAAACATCGTGACGAATTAAATATAAACATTGATATCTTAAGCAATATGTACCAAAGTGCAGTGTTTTCAATATTCATTTTACTCATAGGCCATAGCATACCTAAAGTACCATATTATAATAGTTGAGGTAATATCGCAGGAAATAGGATGCCAACTGTATTTGCTTAACTCTGATCTAATCAGTGTATGATGAGTGGTGTTTACACTGGCATTTCTCTCTTTAGTGCTATCTGTCTCACGCAGCAGCCTGTTTATTCGAAACGAGAACACGAAACGTTTAACAATTACGAAAACGAACGATAAAATTGAGATGTGGTCATGGGTTTTTCATACAAATATATCAAATTCTTTTTTGTGTTGGTGAGTACTAAACGTGGTTTTTATAAACAAACATTAAAAAGAGTGTGTTTGAGTGTTATTAATAAAATATGTACATATATCTGTTTTTTTTCAGCTACAGAGCTCTTCAATAGTCAATGGACTCAACATTGATTGCCATGGGAAAGCTTTTCACTGTGTTAATGTAACACACTTTAGGATATGTGTAGACCTTGGTGGTGGTATTTCAAAAACCGTGGATGACTTCCTACTTCCCTGTCCAGACAATACCTTTTGCATGCCGGCGAATCGTTATGAATGCGAATATCATGAAACAACGACGACAACGACATCTACTACGACGATTAAAAGTGATTTCAGTGAAATTAGTGAATTAAGAAAAGTGTCCGTCATACCATTACTTGCTGCTGAAAAGAAATCAGAAACTACAACTGCAGCTGTTAAAGAAACAACAGAAAAGTCTTCGACACTCTCAATTTTAAAAAATATTGAAGACACCTCTAGTAAACCAGCATCAGAGAATATGAAAGATGAAAAATTAACAAGTGAAACATTTTTTGATTTTTACCCAACCGAGAGCTACTTAGCATCTGCAGAACAAAATTTCGATACTAATAATATTAATAAAGAAATCGAAAATCATTTTGAGAATACAACAAAAGATTTCAAGATAATAAATAAAACGGAATACTCCAGTCCAAAAAGTGATAGTTCAAATAGAATTAGTGATAAAAATGTGACGTTAGATATTATAATGACAGATGATAGTGTTAATAACATCGAAAATAATAATTATACAATAAAGATAGATCAAGAAAAAAATATGCCAAGTGATAATAAAACGATTTTGAAAATATTTGTAAATATACCTTATGATAAATTAAAGCATACTCTGAATAACAATAACTTAAGTGATAAGAGTATGATAGATAGTGAAACTGGCGGTAAAAATGTAAATCACGCAACTTTGAACCTGTCTAATGGTATTGAAAAAAACGAAGAGCACCGAGTGAAAGAATCCTCTTCATTAAATCCAACCTTATCGATTAGAAACATTTCATTTGTAGAAAAAACAAAAAATCATGAGAATACAACTGAAGATTTCCACAAAATTGATAAATACTTCATTAAAAAAAATGAGGATGCGAGTCAAATGCGCAAAGCGACTAGTGGTCAGAACGTAAATATCGCGTCTTTGGTGTCGAATAGTACAGGGAGTGAAAAAGACGAAGACGAACGAGTACTAACTAATTCAGTACAACCAAATTCTTTGTTTCTAGAAACATCCATTAAGGACGATAAAGTTGGAGAAAAAGATATCTTAACAGAAATTAATACTTCTAGTGTTGTACACGTTGTATTAAATAAAACCAGTGATAAAAACAAAGAAGGAGAAAAAAATGTCCTCATTCCCAACTCGTTACTAACAACAAATAGTAGTTTAGCAGTGCGTGACGATTACATAGATGCCAAATTTAATATAAGTGGTAGTGAAACGCTGGATTCTCGATCTGTTCCCGTTTATGAAGAAATTAAAGGTAAGGATATAACGAATGTTATAGTTACGATATCGCCAACTAATAATAAAAATAATTATTTACAAGTTGTAACTGATGTTTCTACAAACGGTGAGCAGCTATTAGATAATTTTATGAGTACCAGTGCATACCCAGATGTAATCGTCATCATGAGAAATTACACTTTTGATGAGAAGAATGAAACGACTGTAACTAGTAATACTGTCATTCATAAACAATCAAAAGAAATTGTATCTAAGCAATCAAACCCTGGTGAAGAACGTAGCACTAGCGTAACCAACATTACATCATTTGTTGATGACCATTATTTAAATTCTTCGCTGTCGCTTAATTTAGAGAGTCCTGTGGAAACTATGATACCTACTGATGTATCACAATTGTCGGATAAATTGAAAACCGAAATAAGTAATGTAAGTAAGTTCACTAATTCAAATAACTTTTCTGTGTCTCTAAATGATAAAAAAACTGAGATAACCGAAAACGTTTTTACAACAAAGGAGTCTAGTAACAGAAATGAAAATAAAACTAATTATTCTGAAAATAAGAAAATATTTAATGGAGATGCACCAATAAATAGTAATGTGTTGAATGGAACTATTCAAGAAACAGAAGCAAATTCACCCAAGACGAATACTGAAAGTTTAAATGAAAATGACCCTAAATTATTACGTGAAGCTAATACACTCAGCATTCTAGAACTACAGACAACAACTGAAGATAGTGGAGTTGTAAAAGCTACTACAAATAATATTAATGAACTTGATTTTAGAGATGACCAGCACAAAACAGTTATAGAAACAGAAACTGTTAAATATACTGCTAAAAATGAAACAATACATAATCCAGCAGACCTAACAGCCAATCAAATTAATAAAACAATAAACAGTAACATAATTCCTAATTCCATAAACAACTTTATGTCATTATCGGAGTTTGAGAATAACCTAACCACCGTACCTGAAAATGAAGTTATAAAAAGAGGTTTTGATAACGAAAAAAATAGTGATGATAATCCTAGCAGTAGAACTTCAAGCAGTTCCAATTCAAATTTATTACATGAAATACAAACAACTAGAATATACGAAACAATAACAACTAGTACCGCTTCTGTTTTAAACATAAATAATGATGAAGATCCACACAAAAAAAATACTGCTAGTTTTCTTTTTGCTACTGAACCGTCAACTGAAAACTACTACACATATTCCCCTGACTCACCAGTTATACATACAACAACTAAAAGGCATGTAGAGGCAAAAGAAAAGGACACTGACCTGTACGTTTATGATTCCATAACTGCGGTTACTTCTAGTATCGTTCATAACTCCTCACTATTAACCGCAACTGAAAAATACGATTCGAGTAAAATTGCCTTAGAAGATTTGTCTTTAACAGACTTGAGACTTGTTATGAATAGAAATATAAATGGAAGCAGGTGGCTTCGCTTAAATGAAAACATTCCTTCGGCAGCTGTAAAAAACGATACCATCGCCTTCAATAATTCTGTTGTCTATACACATAATATACAAAATACTTACAATACAAGTGACGATTCGTCATTATTTGTTGCAACTACAGATTCTTATGTGATTAGCACAATTACGAGTAATTCGTATACAACAAAATCAGAAATCAAGATCGGACAACCAAAGGTAACAAATACCTATTTTACAGAAGAGAAATTCGTTGCGAGCACTTCAAAAAAAAGTGAAACACAAATTAGTCCGCCATCAGTTTATAATTTACAAGAACGCATCGATACAAAAGCAATAAATAGCGTTTTAAAAACTTCTTCGATTGAGCCATATGAAACTACAACCCAAATTGAACAAATTTATTTTACAGAAATCGAGGCAGATTCGAATAGGGTTTCTTCTAACATTCAATTTGATAAAATAAGTAATAATACTGCGTATCCTAACAAAATATTTACAGTAGATTTTAACACCACTAGCTCTGATGGAGCTTCATCAAAAAGAGGACTAATTGAATTTGATCAACTCAAAATTATGAAGAATGCTACTGAAATGGACAAGGATTTCCCTTTAAACCGCTACCCCATTCATTTACTTTCACTTTCGAAAAGCAATGATAGTGACAGCTCACTGCTATTGCATGATGACAACTTAGATCCCACAACAGAAACAATGAAATCTGGAGCCAACTTAACACACAACGCTCGTCCTGATAATGTTTCTGATAAAAATGACTTAACCAATAACACATTAATTAACGCGACGGAAAAATATCAAACTATTATTTTTACGTCTTATTCAAATACACATCACACAGACACAAACAACACCAAAGTAAGCGACACTATTACGTCCATAATTAATTCAATTAATCAAAGCGTGCCAATCCAATTGGAAATAACAACAAAAAGTAGTAAGGAGTCAAAACTAAAACAACATTTAAATACAACAGAATTTTCTCACTCCACGCTGCCTATTACACTCACTAGAGTCGAAAGAATTAACTTCACCGATGATAAAAACATACAAGGTACAAAAAGTAACACAACGGTAAATAGCTATAATAATATATTAGACAAAGACTTGCCATTGAATATTTCCAAAAATAATGACACAATCGATGTTCTATTACCAACTCAGGATTATATTTCCTCCTTTATAAGTACCCCAAAAACACCGTTAATTAGAAATATATCATTAGTCTCACAGTCTAAAGGGGACATAATCTCTACAGAACCAATCAATACTAATATACTACTTAATATTAATAATTTAACTACCAGTAGTAGTATTTTAGACAAACTAGTCAGTGATTTTTATGCTATAAATTTAGAAACAAACACAGAAGATAAGTTAACGAATATTAACTCGCAGAATAATATTGATATAATGTCCAATACTCCATTAAATTTACAAATAACCAACGGAACACTACGGCCTCTATTAAAAACAACATTAGGAGAAAAAACAAAAAAATCATCTAACACCCTCAATACATTAAAATCAACAGCTGTTTACGATCATACTACCAGAGCTTATAATCCCGAAGTAGAGTTAAATAATAATAATAATAGTAATACTGCTTTAATTGATACGATATCTGGGAATAACGAAAATTTAGACACAAAATTAACCGGAAAAGGTTTGAAGGATCTACTCAATATAACTCAATCAATTAAAATTGACACTGGAAATACTAGAACACAATATTTGCTTGCACAAGTAACACTTCCAGCCATAATTTTACCCAACAATTTACAAAATAGTAAAGTACAAAATGTTACAAAAACTAACTCACTGAATGCATCTGATACTATTGTCATTCGACAGAACGATGCTCTTAACTTATTAAAAATAAAAGTATTACCTACACAATATTTCAGGGCTCCTATAAACAATGATACAAAAAATAAACCAATAACTTATCCAGAACATGAAAATATTAGTCAAGGCAAAGAAATTAAAACAAATGTACCAATACCACAATTTGTATCTAATTTCAACAAAAGTCCGACAAAATTTATTGATGTTAATGTAAATAGCACTCTGATTAATAATTTAAGAAAACCTACAAGCCTACTAAGTATTATGTCAAGTTTCAATAAATCAAGTACTAATACATCAATCCTTGATACTGCAAAAACAACAACAAATAATGATACTGATTTAAATAGCATCCCTGTAAAAAATATACCCGTTACATACCTTTTGGGTGACAAATCATCTTTCTTCAACCAGACTAAAAGTTATAATCAAACTCATACTGTGACTGCGTTACCTAAAAATAACGCAGACGGCATGAAGGCAAACAAATGTCTCAATCAACCTAAGGGAAAGTATGCCGACAAGGATGACTGCAAGAAGTTCTATTTATGCTTAGGAGATGCAATGCCTGTTTTAGGAGAATGCCCTAATGGTACGGTTTTCAGTGAAAGTAAAAAGCAATGCACTAAAAATTTATCGCAATGCTACAGAAATAATCGATTCATATGCCTATCACCCGGGCGATATTATGATTTGAGCGTCAAAAATGTTTATTACATATGCGTGAAAAATAGAGAGAGATTCATACAATTTAAATATCAATGTCAAAATGGTTACAGCCTAAACGAAACAATCGTAAAATGTATCAAAGATTCCGATTCTTCTGCGCAAAACAATAGTGATTCGAATACAAAAGAAGATAGTGCAAGTATTTCAGTGGAGTCGTCTTCGAAAGCAGTCGAAACTTTAAAAATTAAAAGTAGCAAGAAGGCAGATACTGAATTTGAATGCAAGAAGGAAGGCAAGTACCCACACCCGAAAAAATGCAATCAATACATTTTGTGTACTAAAATTAAAAAGTCTGTTTTTCATCGAAAGGTAAAATCTTGTGATTCTGGTGAAGTCTTCGATAAGGAGAAAAAACAATGCGTCGATAGTGACAGTCATGAATGCTTATAAAGATCACAAACTAGCTTGTTATTGTTTATTAATTATGTATCTAATTGTCTTGTAAATAAAATGAATTATCCTGTAAATAAAATAATAATATTATTATTTATTAACTGATGAGTAAGTTTGTTACCATATTTTTATTGCTTGGAAATAAAATTACCTTTGATTAACTTTATTCTTGTTTTATTTAAAAAGTAATCTAATTATATTTTGTAAGAATATGCCTTTAAATGTTAACAACACATACATTAATTGATAAGATAATCATCCTTAAACGAATACACAAATTTTGTACTGTAAGCATAATATCATTTCTAAATTTATCTAACGCAGCCTAATTCAGTCTTGAAAAATGTAAAAATACAGACAATTAATCTTTGAACCAAATCATTATTTGGGCCAAAATGTTCTCGGTCGTCGGTAAGCAGCTCCGGTGCTTTCGATGAACTGGTCCTCGTAATCACGTTCTAGGGTGATGCAGAAGTAGTTGGAGAAGATGGTGCATCTGATACGAGACTCCCCCACGACGGGCCTCGACGGACAGAAGTAGGTCGCTTTGGTGGGAGCGTCCTCCTGGGTCACAGCGAACTTGTAGCTCTTGCAGTCGATCGGCCGATGGAAATGGGCCTGGTCCGGACTCTTACTCGCGTTGCTCTTCGAGCCGCTCCCCCCGAAGTATTGGAAGCTCGTTTTGGTAGAGTTTGCTATTGGGCACTTGTATTTTTCGGGGGAGGTGCAGGTCCGAGTGAAACCGTTGAATACGGTGTTGCCCGAGCACTTGAACTTAATGCCTTGGACGCGGTTTTTGTTTGGAATGCACAGGATGTAGCCCTTGCAATTTTCTACGCTGGGATCGGCGACCCTCTCGTTTCTGTGGCACCGAATCGTCTTCGACAACACTGGGTCTATGTAGTTCATTCTGTTTTCGCATACGTCAGTCGATTCCTCGTTGCACAGACTATCCGATGGGCAGTTGAAAGCCGGTCCCACTAGGTGGTCCCCGTCGCAAAGTCTGACTCTATTCGCCCCATCACATACGAAGCCGTAAGGCCCACAATCAGTTGTTCTGATGTTAATAAACGATTTAGCAGGACCTATGCTTAGTAGCTGAAAAGAAAAAAATTACAGTTACAAATTGGTTCCAATTTTATTTATCGCGGCCGCGGCAGTATTAACACATAAAAATATTTTAACTCAACTTTAAACCATTGGTGGTCAGTTAAATAATAATAAAACTTAACTTATAATAAAGACGAATAATAATTAATAAACTAAGTGCTAACAGCCTACGGAGACAATCCTTTCCTTCCTATCCAATTCCTTATCCTCTCAGTAGCCCTAGCATGGCCACAGTAGAAATACGAAAGTATACATAGATAAACTGTGGAGATAAACTGAAGGTGCCGTTCCGATCTTTACCGCGGTCACCGCGGTTAGCCGCAATCGACAAAAATTCAATTAGAATTCCACTTTATGACATAGACTATAGTCTACATATTATTATGTCATAAAGTAGTATTTTATTTGAATTTTGAGATCATAAAGTGGCATTATAATATTTGATTTTTTGTCGGTCACGGTTAGCCGCCGTAAAGATCGGAACGGCACCTTCAGTTTATCTCCACAGTTTATCTATACTTTCGTATTTCTACTCCACAGTAGAGATACGAAAGTATAGATAAACTACTTTCGTATTTCTACTATGATAAGACTTTTATAGCTATCCAGTAGCCCTAGCATGGCCACCCATGCTAGGGTTACTAGCTATAAAAGTCTTTATGGAAAGAAAAGTAGAATGTTTTCAATTTTTCATCGAAATGTAGAATCTTAAACATAATTATACGACGTAATATCTACAGGTGTTTATTTAGATTTAGATTATTAGGTCCCCTACCTAGAATTTTTACGACTGCCTCGAAACAAACCAGATAAGGACGCTGGTTGCAGACATAACATTTACACATTTAATACAGGGAAAGTTGTAGAGAGTACTCACAGCAATACACACGAAGCAGAATATTCTGGACATTGTTCTAGATGTCAAGGTTGGAGGAACGCTGGGCCGCGACTAACGGCGACACCGCTTTTCAGGTCACTTCACATTTCACGATCAATTATGATATTTGACACCTCGCGGAGAAAGGAAAATAGGCTGCGGGTTAAGGCTCAGTTACACTCATTCGATCTGAGGAAACTTTTCCAGCCAAGATGTATTTCCGTAATTGACTGTCTATTATTTTTTGATTTTTATTGACTATTAGGTACAATTTTGTTTTCGAACTTTGTCATCGAAAACATGGCTAACTTGGCTGAAGGCTTTTGTTCCTGTATGCTTAAATAGAGTTAACAGTTAAATGGACAATTATTAAGACTTCAATTTAAAAATAATCGGCCAAGTGCGAGTCGGACTTGCGCACGAAGGTTTCCGTATCAGAATTCAGAGCGAAAGTTGGTAATTTTTATGTTATGAGCACAAAAGGCAAAAAAAAACACGTTGTTGTATATAATATTGAAGGGGGGCTCCATTTTATTTTGTTTTTAGTAAGTATTTGTTGTTAAAGCGGCAATCGAAATATACAATCTGTGAAAATTTCAAAACTCTAGCTATAATAGCGGTTATTATAATTAGTCCTGGGAGACAGACAAACAGACAGACAGACAACCTCGGAACCTGGATAAAATCGACTTGAGATTGACGATTATGATATATTTTTTAGCGTTCCGTAGCCAAATGGCAAAAACGGAACCCTTATAGATTCGTCATGTCAGTCTGTCTGTCTGTCCGTCCGTATGTCACAGCCACTTTTATCCCAAACTATAAGAGCTATACTATTGAAACTTGGTAAGTAGATGTAGTCTGCGAACCGCATTAAGATTTTGATACAAAAATGGAAAAAATATTAACAATTTTAGGGGTCCCCATAGGTACAACTGAAACAAAAAAAATTTATCTAACCTATGCGTGTGGGGTATCTATGGACACAATAGACATATAATTCTGTCTACTCTGCTATGGATAGGTAGTCAAACATCATATTGAGGTTTCAAATATAATTTTTTTCTAACCTGAATAGTTTGCGAGAGAGACTCTTCCAAAGTTGTAAAATGTGTGTCCCCCCTCTAACTTCTAAAGTAGGGGCATGATAATTCTAAAAAATATATATGATGTACAACCTATGTGAAGTTAGCAACCGAGTTCAAGGTAAATGATTTTTATATATGTCATTCGATTGTACCCGGAGTGTACCCGATTGTACCGCAATTAAAATCGTTTGTACCTCAATAGGGTAGAAATGGGGGGGGTGGTAAAATTTGCTTAGCAACCGACATAAAGATACCGGAATTTTAATGATGCCATCTGGAAGAGTATCGTTTGTACCGGAATGTACCCGTTTTTAAAGTTAATTTTTTTTTTGATTTTACGAAAAAAAAAAGCAAAAAAAATTTTTTCCTTAAAAATAAGGCTTTTTATGGAGTAGAAGGAAAGAAAGTATATAAAGCAGTTCAAATGTGTAAAAGAAGTTATTTTTTGAGGTAGATTCGTTCGGTCTTGACGAATTTTCCAATATCTTACTATAAAAGTCGGAGTTATATTTTGCAGTTTTTTTGTCGTTTGTACCTCGCCAAAACAGAAAGATTATAAAAGAAGATACTATTCACTTCATATTTACACAAAAAAATTTGAGGTACAAACGATTTTTCATACAGTAACAACGTCAGAGATTCGATCGGTCTTGACGAATTTTCGAATATCTTACTATAAAACTCGGAGTCAAATTTTGCAAATTTTATCGTTTGTACCTCGCCAAAACCGAAAGATTATAAAAGAAGATACTATTCACTTCATATTTACACTAAAAAATTTGAGGTACAAACGATTTTTCATATAGTAACAATGTCAGAGATTCGATCGGTCTTGACGTATTTTCGAATATCTTACTATAAAACTCGGAGTCATATTTTGCAACTTTTATCGTTTGTACCTCGCCAAAACCGAAAGATTACAAAAGAAGATATTATTAACTTCATATTTACACAAAAAAATTTGAGGTACAAACGATTTTTCATATAGTAACAACGTCAGAGATTCGATCGGTCTTGACGAATTTTCGAATATCTTACTATAAAACTAAGAGTTAAATTTTGCAACTTCTATCGTTTGTACCTCGCGAAAACCGAAAGATTATAAAAGAATATTCTATTCACTTTATATTTACACAAAAAAATTTGAGGTACAAACGATTTTTCATATAGTAACAACGTCAGAGATTCGATCGGTCTTGACGAATTTTCGAATATCTTACTATAAAACTCGGAGTCAAATTTTGCAAATTTTATCGTTTGTACCTCGCCAAAACCGAAAGATTATAAAAGAAGATACTATTCACTTCATATTAACACTAAAAAATTTGAGGTACAAACGATTTTTCATATAGTAACAACGTCAGAGATTCGATCGGTCTTGACGAATTTTCGAATATCTTACTATAAAACTCGGAGTCAAATTTTGCAAATTTTATCGTTTGTACCTCGCCAGAACCGAAAGATTATAAAAGAAGATACTATTTACTTCATATTTACACTAAAAAATTTGAGGTACAAACGATTTTTCATATAGTAACAACGTCAGAGATTCGATCGGTCTTGACGAATTTTCCAATATCTTACTATAAAACTAAGAGTTAAATTTTGCAACTTCTATCGTTTGTACCTCGCCAAAACTGAAAGATTATAAAAGAAGATACTATTCACTTCATATTTACACTAAAAAATTTGAGGTACAAACGATTTTTCATATAGTAACAACGTCAGAGATTCGATCGGTCTTGAAGAATTTTCGAATATCTTACTATAAAACTCGGAGTCAAATTTTGCAACTTTTATCGTTTGTACCTCGCCAAAACCGAAATATTACAAAAGAAGATATTATTAACTTCATATTTACACAAAAAAATTTGAGGTACAAACGATTTTTCATAAAGTAACAACGTCAGAGATTCGATCGGTCGTGACGAATTTTCGAATATCTTACTATAAAACTAAGAGTTAAATTTTGCAACTTCGATCGTTTGTACCTCACCAAAGCCGAAAGATTATAAAAGAAGATACTATTCACTTCATATTTACACAAAAAAATTTGAGGTACAAACGATTTTTCATATAGTAACAACGTCAGAGATTCGATCGGTCTTGACGAATTTTCGAATATCTTACTATAAAACTCGGAGTCATATTTTGCAACTTCTATCGTTTGTACCTCGCCAAAAGCGAAAGATTATAAAAGAAGATACTATTCACTTCATATTTGAACAAAAAAATTTGAGGTATAAACGATTTTTCATATAGTAACAACGTCAGAGATTCGATCGGTCTTGACGAATTTTCGAATATCTTACTATAAAACTCGGAGTCAAATTTTGCAAATTTTATCGTTTGTACCTCGCCAGAACCGAAAGATTATAAAAGAAGATACTATTTACTTCATATTTACACTAAAAAATTTGAGGTACAAACGATTTTTCATATAGTAACAACGTCAGAGATTCGATCGGTCTTGACGAATTTTCCAATATCTTACTATAAAACTAAGAGTTAAATTTTGCAACTTCTATCGTTTGTACCTCGCCAAAACCGAAAGATTATAAAATAAGATACTATTCACTTCATATTTACACTAAAAAATTTGAGGTACAAACGATTTTTCATATAGTAACAACGTCAGAGATTCGATCGGTCTTGACGAATTTTCCAATATCTTACTATAAAACTAAGAGTTAAATTTTGCAACTTCTATCGTTTTTACCTCGCCAAAACCGAAAGATTATAAAAGAAGATACTATTCACTTCATATTTACACTAAAAAATTTGAGGTACAAACGATTTTTCATATAGTAACAACGTCAGAGATTCGATCGGTCTTGAAGAATTTTCGAATATCTTACTATAAAACTCGGAGTCAAATTTTGCAACTTTTATCGTTTGTACCTCGCCAAAACCGAAAGATTACAAAAGAAGATATTATTAACTTCATATTTACACAAAAAAATTTGAGGTACAAACGATTTTTCATATAGTAACAACGTCAGAGATTCGATCGGTCTTGACGAATTTTCCAATATCTTACTATAAAACTAAGAGTTAAATTTTGCAACTTCTATCGTTTGTACCTCGCCAAAACCGAAAGATTATAAAAGAAGATACTATTCACTTTATATTTACACGAAAAAATTTGAGGTACAAACGATTTTTATAGTAAGATATTCGAAATGTCTTCAAGACCGATAGAATCTCTGACGTTGTTACTATATGAAATATCGTTTTTACCTATATTTTTTTTTTGTTAATATGAAGTGAATAGAATATTCTTATATAATCTTTCGGTTTTCGCGAGGTACAAACGATAGAAGTTGCAAAATTTAACTCTTAGTTTTATAGTAAGATATTGGAAAATTCGTCAAGACCGATCGAATCTCTGACGTTGTTACTATATGAAAAATCGTTTGTACCTCAAATTTTTTTTGTGTAAATATAAAGTGAATGGTATTTTCTTTTATAATCTTTCGGTTTTGGCGAGGTACAAACGACAAAAGTTGCAAAATTTGACTCCGAGTTTTATTGTAAGATATTCGAAAATTCGTCAAGACCAATCGAATCTCTGACGTTGTTACTATATGTAAAATCGTTTGCACCTCAAAATTTTTTATATAAGTATGAAGTGAATAATATCTTCTTTTATAACCTTTCGGTTTTGGCGAGGTACAAACGATAAAAGTTGCAAAATTTGACTCCGAGTTTTATAGTAAGATATTCGAAAATTCGTCACGACCGATCGAATCTCTGACGTTGTTACTATATGAAAAATCGTTTGTACCTCAAATTTTTTTGTGTAAATATGAAGTGAATAGTATCTTCTTTTATAAACTTTCGGCTTTGGTGAGGTACAAACGATCGAAGTTGCAAAATTTAACTCTTAGTTTTATAGTAAGATATTCGAAAATTCGTCACGACCGATCGAATCTCTGACGTTGTTACTTTATGAAAAATCGTTTGTACCTCAAATTTTTTTGTGTAAATATGAAGTGAATAGAATATTCTTTTATAATCTTTCGGTTTTCGCGAGGTACAAACGATAGAAGTTTCAAAATTTAACTCTTAGTTTCATAGTAAGATATTGGAAAATTCGTCAAGACCGATCGAATCTCTGACGTTGTTACTATATGAAAAATCGTTTGTACCTCTAATTTTTTTGTGTAAATATGAAGTGAATAATATCTTCTTTTGTAATCTTTCAGTTTTGGCGAGGTACAAACGATAAAAGTTGCAAAATTTGACTCCGAGTTTTATAGTAAGATATTCGAAAATTCTTCAAGACCGATCGAATCTCTGACGTTGTTACTATATGAAAAATCGTTTGTACCTCAAATTTTTTTGTGTAAATATGAAGTGAATATAATATTCTTTTATAATCTTTCGGTTTTTGCGAGGTACAAACGATAGAAGTTGCAAAATTTAACTCTTAGTTTTATAGTAAGATATTGGAAAATTCGTCAAGACCGATCGAATCTCTGACGTTGTTACTATATGAAAAATAGTTTGTACCTCAAATTTTTTTGTGTAAATATGAAGTGAATGGTATTTTCTTTTATAATCTTTTGGTTTTGGCGAGGTACAAACGACAAAAGTTGCAAAATTTGACTCCGAGTTTTATAGTAAGATATTCGAAAATTCGTCAAGACCGATCGAATCTCTGACGTTGTTACTATATGAAAAATCGTTTGTATCTCTAATTTTTTTGTGTAAATATGAAGTGAATAGTATTTTCTTTTATAATCTTTCGGTTTTGGCGAGGTACAAACGATAAAAGTTGCAAAATATGACTCCGAGTTTTATAGTAAGATATTCGAAAATTCGTCACGACCGATCGAATCTCTGACGTTGTTACTATATGTAAAATCGTTTGCACCTCAAAAATTTTTATATAAGTATGAAGTGAATAATATTTTCTTTTATAACCTTTCGGTTTTGGCGAGGTACAAACGATAAAAGTTGCAAAATTTGACTCCGAGTTTTATAGTAAGATATTCGAAAATTCGTCACGACCGATCGAATCTCTGACGTTGTTACTATATGAAAAATCGTTTGTACCTCAAATTTTTTTGTGTAAATATGAAGTGAATAGTATCTTATTAATTCCCTGTACCGTTATTCGAAGCTTATTTAATTGAGATAGGCACTACGTTTCCCGCCATTATATCCATACTGTTGACTTCCGGTTACTCCCACTTTCGTCCCACCATGGTGAAGAGGTAGGGAGAGTTTATAAAAGCGAGCTAACTCGTCTGCCAGCTCATTGGCGTCTTGTTTCCCGCCCGATACGGTAGTGTTTTCGTACACAGGTATAAGTGCAATTTATTTCAAGGAATTACACAGGTATAATTGAATTTATTTCAAGGAATAATAATAAATAAATATCTACAGGTATGTTATATTCTTTTAATATTAATTAAATTAAATATATTTTAATACAAGAAATAAAAAATATGATAAAGTACTAATTTAATAATTTATTTTGTTAATATAATGACAACTGTTTTTAATTATATTTTAATTAATTATTACTATCGATGAAAAAAGTATAAAATATTTGCATCTTATTTTTCTTTAACGGATTTTCCGTTCAGATAAAAATTATCATTTACAAATTTTATTTATCACTTACAAGTTTATAAACAATTTTAGTTTAACATAATGAAATTATTAATTTAATGACTAGCTTTTCAGCATTTTATTTTTAAGACGAATGGAAATGCTAGTAAAATATGTGAAAATGGTTGATACCAGTTGCAGATCCATCTGCACCGCGACGTACTTTCTAATTTCTAGCTCCGATAGTGACAGCTCATCCACTAGCTCTTCAGACTCCGCTAAGCACCGTAGTAAAAAAAGGAGGGGGCAAACGCACGTGTCACTCAGACCGTAAATACTAACGGATGTACAAAGAAATTACTGACATTATAGTTGCAGCCGCATCAGAATAATACTCAGTATTTAAATAAGGAACCATCGGTTCCTAAATCCTCAGAAAATCATTAAAGCTTTTATGTAATCTCCAACATCTAGACGACGCCTTTTAGAGTGATATAAGGTATGCAGTGGCACTTATCTATCATCTCCAAGATTCACGAGCTTGGAGACTAATGAAGTAATTCTAAATCTCCAATCCTCCGGCCATGTAAGGCTTTTGGAGCGCTTACTATGTGCGCCATAAAACAACACGATTACAAAAACCACTCACTGACGTCACAAAATGGTTTAAGGAGAATCCGGATTACACGCAATAAAAATTATCAGCGGGGCTAAAATGGTCGTTTTGGAGAATCATATTATGAATCATAATATGATTCATTTTATTTGTTTATTTATTAATCACAAAATGGTCACTCTGCAGTCTGCTTGCAATTCATGGCTAGTAGGTAATTTGTACTAATTTGACATTCGTCAGTTTGACTGTTTTGACGATTCAGTTTCTGAATTGATTTTAGAGGAATTGCGACCATTTTAGCTCCGCTGAACTTTTTTCTGTAGGTGAATATCAGAGAATCTTCTCAGATACGTTGCATATTATATGTCGTCACCGACGTGAGATTATAACAAAACAAGTTCGCGATCCGACGATTAATACGTCTATAGTAGACGAAGCGTGGTAAGGTAAGCTGGTAGTCGGAAGTGTTTTGGCTTCTGAGGAAATCGCGTGCGGTCACCTTGCAGGCAGAGGGTAAAAAGCCCAGCGTCTCCTTTCAGGAGCACGCATCTCATAAAAAACCCTTACAGGGTTGTTGTGGTTGTTACTCAAACGATCTGCCAACGCAAGCTAGCAGTCACCACTGCTCTCACTCAGTCCTACCGAGTAATCGTGGGTAATTTCGTGGACGTGGCATATCACGTAACCACTTTAAACAGGCGACGTCGTTTTTGACACGAAATATCAGGCCGGTCGTCTCGCTCAATATGTGGATTAATGGAGGCAGTTGGGAGCACCAGAAACAATACTGAAAATAATTTCCAGGTATCGTATACCATTTCGCAAGAAATTTCGCCCCCTTATTTATGTGGGGATGCAAAAAAGAACAGTACAAATTATTCCTCGTTCTCGCGACATGACTGCCACTATCCATAAAATAAGCGAAGGCATCTTGGAGCTATGCAATCCATCTCCAAGCTTACCTTCGTCAACGTTTTTAGTACGCAAAACGGACGGTACTGCACAGCCTGTCTTCAACTAAGGGCTCTGAATTACTACATCAAAACAACGAAGTTCAAACTTCTGAACATGTTTTGGGTTCCAGATTTTCTTCAGCCGGGAGACTGGCTCTACAAAGTGGATCTGACGCAGGTATGCTTTCACGTTCGAGTCTCGTAGATTCTAACACTTGATATATCAAAAGCAACTTTGGGAAATGACGTGTCTACTATTGACTGAGTACTGCTCCAAGAGCTTTCGCGACAATAACCAACTGGGTGGCTCAAGTTCTTCGCAAAAGGTATTCGTATCATAATTTATCAAGCCGAGCAAAGCGAGCCCTAGAATATCCCACAACATTTTGTGGTACACTTTACGGAAAAACTATCACGCCTATTGATTTGTGCTTTAATATAGTAATATTGTCAGTCAAGGTCAAATGAGTTAAGGAGACATATGTTCATGTTGCCGTATAAACCTTAGAATTTTTAGGATGGATTATCAACAAGGAAAAAGCGATCCTTGTTCCATTTAAGTCAATAGTTTATTTAGGAGTCGAGTGGAATCCTACTACTAATATAAAGCGAGTTCCTATAGAGAAATTACAAATTCTAAAAACCAAAAATTTGTGAAATTCATAAAAAGCAACGTGTACCTATCCCTAAAAGAGATACAGAGCTTAGTTGGTCTATAAAACTTTCGTTAGTTTTACTGTACCCACAGGTCAGCTCAATTTCCGCGCGCTTTTGATGCTGCTCAACAGAATGTTAAAATCGGGCACCAGATGACGTACGATTCCGGCAGACGCCAGGAACATTTTGGATTGGTGGCTCGAGAATTGTCGTAAGCCTTCGGCTATTCATATGTCTTCACCATTGCATTATCTTACAGCTGAAACTGATGCTTCTGACATCGCATGGGGCGCTCGTCTTAATAATTTAAGTCTGACCTGTTTTTTGTCGCAAGACAAAATCATGCTCCATTGTAATCAGAAAGAAATATTAGCTATGTCAAAAGTTTTTCAAAGTCATCATAAAATAATGACTAATAATACAGTTTTAGTACAAAGCGACAATAAAACCGTAATCGCATACCTTCGTCACGAAGGTGGCACCAAATCTCAAAAACTTAGGATCTAAGAACGATATCAAATACACCTCAGTTTTTCACATTCCAGGGATTTACAACAGCCACGCCGACAATTTGTCAAAGCTTTGTCGGAAACCAGAGTGGCATTTGACGTCCGAATGGACAAATAAAATTTTCAGCAGATAGGGCATTCCAGTGATCGACTTCTTTGCTTTCAGTCGGGTGCATGTGGTAACGAACAACATTTCTCTTGATTTAATCAACCCTGGGGCGCTCTTTCTAGACTCCTTTTTACTGCAGTGGGTTTTCCAGTTAGCTTGGATATTTCCGCCACAATGTCTAATACCCAAAGTTTTGAATCATCTCGATCACGCACAGGGAATATACTTGCTGGTAGTCCCCCGCTGGAGCAAAGTCTACTGGCGATCAGATCTGAAAGCCCGAGCGACTGTCGCCCCATACACAATTCCACGCCTGAACAAGTTCCTCATCGACGCGTCGACGGGTCTGCCATCACCCGAGGTCCACAAGATGACACTGGTAGTTCAGAAATCCGAAATATGGAGGTGGAGTCAGCGCTTAAGAACCTGGAGCAAACTGTAAGTAGATCTTCTATGTATGTCATGGCACTCATCTCGTAATTCTACACAAAAAAGCTTATGTTGCTTGGAAACGATGGCTACACTGGTCAAACCAAAATCAAGTCGATTCATGTAATCCACGGGGTGAAGGTGTAGCCAGGTTTTTATCAGACCTAAGTCGGTTGTTTCAACTCTTTGTAACTTGAATTCGGCTGGAGAAATTAGTTCTTATATTATAGTTGAGTAAATGTTAAAATCCATAGCTTTACAAAAACCTACAAGCTTAAAACCACCAATATGGAATATAGATAGTTTGGCATCATATCTAAGCAATTACGCTTTAGAACATGACAACCCTTTTCAAGTAAAAAGACATATAGCCGTTTTACTGCTCTTATGTTCTGGTAGAACAATAATTTATGTTTAACCCTGCTAAAGATTGATAATGGCCATTGTATACAAAATACAAATGAAATAATATTTTTTGCCCATCTTTTGGTTCAAAAACTGACTTTTCTGATTACAGGCAATCTTGACCTAATAAAGAACTATTGAGGTACTCGATTCTAGGCGGAATACAATTACATTACATTTTACATAATTTATTATTATTTGCAGAGGTCGGATTAAACCTGCCTCAAGGACCATTATTTCAGGATGGATCGAATCCCTTTTCAAAGATGTGGGTATAACTGCTACGCCGGGAAGTATTTGATCAGCTGTTGCATTGAAAAATTGGGTGGTCAATTTTCCAATATAAGATATTTATATATTTATACAAATTGGTGTTCCCATAGTAGTTGGTACTACTGGTTGTTAAAAATAAACTATTTGATTTATATTATATTTTTGTATCTTTCACATTGGCGTCTAATTTACATTCCGTAAACTTTCGTTCCCACCAGGCGATAACAAACAATTCTCAATTAAATAAGCTTCGAATAACGGTACAGGGAATTAATAGTGGCGTTTTACCTACCAATAAAACGCATATTAATTTACTTACCTTATTCGAAGCTTATAGTTTAAATTCTGCCTGGTGAGTATAGACGCAATAAACTGGCAGACGAGTTAGCTCGCTTTTATAAACTCTCCCTACCTCTTCACCATGGTGGGACGAAAGTGGGAGTAACCGGAAGTCAACAGTATGGATATAATGGCGGGAAACGTAGTGCCTATCTCAATTAAATAAGCTTCGAATAAGGTAAGTAAATTAATATGCGTTTTATTGGTAGGTAAAACGCCACTATTTTATAATCTTTCGGCTTTGGCGAGGTACAAACGATAAAAGTTGCAAAATATGACTCCGAGATTTATAGTAAGATATTCGAAAATTCGTCAAGACCGATTGAATCTCTGACGTTGTTACTATATGAAAAATCGTTTGTACCTCAAATTTTTTTGTGTAAATATGAAGTGAATAATATCTTCTTTTGTAATCTTTCGGTTTTGGCGAGGTACAAACGACAAAAGTTGCAAAATTTGACTCCGAGTTTTATAGTAAGATATTCGAAAATTCAAGACCGATCGAATCTCTGACGTTGTTACTATATGAAAAATCGTTTGTACCTCAATTTTTTTTGTGCAAATATAAAGTGAATAGTATCTTCTTTTATAATCTTTCGGTTTTGGCGAGGTACAAACGATAAAAGTTGCAAAATATGACTCCGAGTTTTATAGTAAGAAATTCGAAATGTCGTCAAGACCGATATAATCTCTGACGTTATTACTATATGAAAAATCATTTGTACCTCAAATTTTTTTGTGTAAATATGAAGTGAATAGTATCTTCTTTTATAATCTTTCGGTTTTGGCGAGGTACAAATGATAAAAGTTGCAAAATATGACTCCGAGTTTTATAGTAAGATATTCGAAAATTCGTCACGACCGATCGAATCTCTGACGTTGTTACTTTATGAAAAATCGTTTGTACCTCTAATTTTTTTGTGTAAATATGAAGTAAATAGAATATTCTTTTATAATCTTTCGGTTTTCGCGAGGTACAAACGATAGAAGTTGCAAAATTTAACTCTTAGTTTTATAGTAAGATATTGGAAAATTCGTCGAGACCGATCGAATCTCTGACGTTGTTACTATATGAAAAATCGTTTGTACCTCTAATTTTTTTGTGTAAGTATGAAGTAAATAGAATATTCTTTTATAATCTTTCGGTTTTCGCGAGGTACAAACGATAGAAGTTGCAAAATTTAACTCTTAGTTTTATAGTAACATATTGGAAAATTCGTCAAGACCGATCGAATCTCTGACGTTGTTACTATATGAAAAATCGTTTGTACCTCAAATTTTTTTGTTTAAATATGAAGTGAATAGTATCTTCTTTTATAATCTTTCAGCTTTGGCGAGGTACAAATGATAAAAGTTGCAAAATATGACTCCGAGTTTTATAGTAAGATATTCGAAAATTCGTCAAGACCGATCGAATCTCTGACGTTGTTACTATATGTAAAATCGTTTGCACCTCAAAATTTTTTATATAAGTATGAAGTGAATAATATCTTCTTTTATAACCTTTCGGTTTTGGTGAGGTACAAACGATAAAAGTTGCAAAATTTGACTCCGAGTTTTATAGTAAGATATTCGAAAATTCGTCACGACCGATCGAATCTCTGACGTTGTTACTATATGAAAAATCGTTTGTACCTCAAATTTTTTTGTGTAAATATGAAGTGAATAGTATCTTCTTTTATAATCTTTCGGCTTTGGTGAGGTACAAACGATCGAAGTTGCAAAATTTAACTCTTAGTTTTATAGTAAGATATTCGAAAATTCGTCACGACCGATCGAATCTCTGACGTTGTTACTTTATGAAAAATCGTTTGTACCTCAAATTTTTTTGTGTAAATATGAAGTGAATAGAATATTCTTTTATAATCTTTCGGTTTTCGCGAGGTACAAACGATAGAAGTTGCAAAATTTAACTCTTAGTTTTATAGTAAGATATTGGAAAATTCGTCAAGACCGATCGAATCTCTGACGTTGTTACTATATGAAAAATCGTTTGTACCTCTAATTTTTTTGTGTAAATATGAAGTGAATAATATCTTCTTTTGTAATCTTTCGGTTTTGGCGAGGTACAAACGATAAAAGTTGCAAAATTTGACTCCGAGTTTTATAGTAAGATATTCGAAAATTCTTCAAGACCGATCGAATCTCTGACGTTGTTACTATATGAAAAATCGTTTGTACCTCAAATTTTTTTGTGTAAATATGAAGTGAATATAATATTCTTTTATAATCTTTCGGTTTTTGCGAGGTACAAACGATAGAAGTTGCAAAATTTAACTCTTAGTTTTATAGTAAGATATTGGAAAATTCGTCAAGACCGATCGAATCTCTGACGTTGTTACTATATGTAAAATCGTTTGCACCTCAAAAATTGTTATATAAGTATGAAGTGAATAATATTTTCTTTTATAACCTTTCGGTTTTGGCGAGGTACAAACGATAAAAGTTGCAAAATTTGACTCCGAGTTTTATAGTAAGATATTCGAAAATTCGTCACGACCGATCGAATCTCTGACGTTGTTACTATATGAAAAATCGTTTGTACCTCAAATTTTTTTGTGTAAATATGATGTGAATAGTATCTTATTTTATAATCTTTCGGCTTTGGCGAGGTACAAACGATAAAAGTTGCAAAATATGACTCCGAGATTTATAGTAAGATATTCGAAAATTCATCAAGACCGATCGAATCTCTGACGTTGTTACTATATGAAAAATCGTTTGTACCTCTAATTTTTTTGTGTAAATATGAAGTGAATAGTATCTTCTTTTATAATCTTTCTGTTTTGGCGAGGTACAAACGACAAAAGTTGCAAAATTGGACTCCGAGTTTTATAGTAAGATATTCGAAAATTCGTCAAGACCGATCGAATTTCTGTCGTTGTTGTCTCAAAAAATTTTGTGTGAATTTAAATTGAATAGTATCTTCTTTTATAATCTTTCTGTTTTAGCGAGGTACAAACGACAAAAAAATTGCAAAATATAACTCCGACTTTTATAGTAAGATATTGGAAAATTCGAGATTTAAGATATTGAAAAAGACCGAACGAATCTACCTCAAAAAATAACTTCTATTACACATTTGAACTGCTTTATATACTTTCTTTCCTTCTACTCCGTACAAAGCCTTATTTTTAGGGAAAAAATTTTTTTTTGTTTTTTTTTCGTAAAATCAAAAAAAAAAATTAACTTTAAAAACGGGTACAATCCGGTACAAACGATACTCTTCCAGATGGCATCATTAAAATTCCGGTATCTTTATGTCGGTTGCTAAGCAAATTTTACCACCCCCCCCCCATTTCTACCCTATTGAGGTACAAACGATTTTAATTGCGGTACAATCGGGTACACTCCGGGTACAATCGAATGACATATATAAAAATCATTTACCTTGAACTCGGTTGCTAACTTCACATAGGTATGATGTACATTACTATAAAAACTACCAACGAAAATTGGTTTAAACGAGATCTAGCAAGTAGTTTTTTCACACGTCATAAATGGTAAACCTTAATTTAACTTTCATTAAATCAACTAAAATATGTATAAAAATAAATCAAAACCCTTTTAATTTCATAAAAATAAATATTATTGTTGCTGCGGAACCCTTCAAGGGCGAGTCCAACTCGCACTTGGCCGCTTTTTAACATTGACGTTGGCCCACTTCTGATGAGAAGATAATATTTAATTCGTGAGTAATAATTCAATTATGTAGTAGTTAGTACCTATACTTACATGTTTAATTTTCTCAGGATGTGTAATATTTAGAATTTAGATTAACGTCGGTATGTGGGTATATGTGTCAATGTAATATTCGAACAAATAGTGAGTAATGACTAATGACTAATGTGTGTTGAATGTAAATTTTTGTTTGCATGAAACTGGTAATTACGTCGTATTATTTTACTAGATGACGCCCGCAACTTCGTTGCGCCAAAACTCGTTTATCGCGCGGGAACCGTACACTTTTCCAGGATAAAAAGTGTCCTATGTCCTTTCCCGGGATTCAAAGTATTTCCATACCAAATTTCAGCAAAATCGGTTCAGCGGTTTGGGCGTGAATATGGCCTGCATATTCACGCCCAAACCGCTGAACCGACCCGTAAGGGCTACTGGCGCCTGTGCGCAAAATAAGGATTTTGGCGACCCTTTGGGCAAAGTTTTTGGGTCCTTGGTTTTGGCGCCCCTAAAGATGACGATTTGGCGCCCCTAGAGGATGGCGCCCGTGTGCATTGCACACATTTCACATATAGTAGCGGGCGCCCTGTGAATAGGTAACAGACAGACGGACAGACACACTTTCGCATTTTATAATATCAGTATGGAAGTCTGGATTTATTTTACGTTTAATATTAGGTACTAACCATAATTAGACTAGGTGTTCTATGACATAATAATTCCTTCTGCCATTACGTCTAAAGTGGACGATTGGTAAATAAAATAACAGTTAAATTACGATACTAGTTATTAATATTATTTTAAAAAGTTTTAAATACTTTATTCGTCGTCCGACGAACTATCACTGTCACTGCTCGTGCCATCGCTGCTACTCATACTCGAGCCGGTCTTCGCTCTGAAAATAATCCAAAAATCAATATTGGTATTACCCCATTTTTTGTTGAAAAGGACGCTACACTAGCACATACGGTAAATAATTCAAATAAAATCCAACTTGTGCAGCTGATGTTGCACAAACAAAGTTCCGTAGTCAAAATTTCTGCTTTCCAATTTTTCAACCACACCCCCCTTTTGAACATTCATTAACTTAGGCTATAATAGGGTTTTCTGTAGTATGAAGTATGAACTCGTAACAGCGCTGAGGCGGACGGGGCGTGTTCATAATTTGTGGACGCATCACCAAGCGGACTTGACTTGACTTTTGACATAAGTATATCAATATTATTAAAAATGAATTTTAAATTTCGTTAGTCTCACTCGATAACGGCTGAAATTATTTAGCTTATTTAGTCGTCAAATATTCGTGGAAGTCTAGAGAAGGTATAAATTGATTCCTAGGCAGTTGACAGACCAACGTCATTTGGCCGGGTCATGTCCATTCAATGTCAATTGTGATCTGTCGGCTGGGTTTGACTTAACGCGACTAAACTACGTAGATCCCCATCTACCTAGGAATCAACTTCTCTTCTCATCAATCTTCTCTCGACCATATTGCACACCATATTATGTGGTGGAATAATAATAATAATAATTAGAGTTTTCACTCTAATTATTATTATTATTAGATTAAGACTTGTGACTTCATTCTAGCAATAATTGATTTCTGATTTCTGCTGTTCTGTTGGCGAGTTTATACAAATGTTGGCCGACTATCGTACAACTAAATTGAGCATTTTTACAATTTAATTGGTAAACTTTTTAATTTGTAACTAATCGGAAAGGAATCGCGGTTCTCATACGATCGGTGTCCAATTATTTAGTTGTACAATTTAGTTGGATGCAGTGTGCGAGCTCTCATAAGTCGCTAATTAGTATACTATGCCATTTAGTTGGCCAATTTGAAATTGTAAGTCTGCGGTCGATCTAAGTCTACTCACAAGTGGTAAGCGTCAACTATCTGCATGGCGTCGGGGTGCAGCGCGGGCGAGGCTTTCTGCTCCAATATCGCCCGCACCTCGTCCGGCGGCCGGTTGAGCAGCACGCCGAGCGCGCGCTCGCTCGCCGGCCCCGCCTCCTCGAACCCGCACTCCGCCAGGTACGTCACCGCCAACTGTCATATTGGGGATGTTCTCAAATTCATAAATTACATCGCGGTCACATTAACTTGACGCATAGTTTGATGACGTCATTATGAAGCGGGCAGGTTCATGGTGACGTCATCAATGCATCGGTGCATTCCAGCGATGCGTCAAGTTAATTGGACCGTGTTATACAGCATGACTGGTGAGACGTGTTCAAAAATTAAGTACCTAATTTTATTACATATTTCGCTTGTTTGCGACAAGGTAGTCATTACTAAAAAAAGACGAATTTGCAGAAAATCCATTTAAAAGTTTCAGATGTACGTAACTTGGTAACTATCAGCTATTGAAGAACATTAGTTTGCAAGAAATGTTGCCTGATTCGTAAATAAATGTTATTATCTAAGTTTTTTTAGCTACTTTATACCTATAATGACTTATTGACAAGTAAATGTGACGAGGAATCACTTATGACGTTGTTGCTGTTAGAATTTAATATATTTTGGTACTATTCTGACTTATGTCGTTGTATGAGCAATTTTTTTCATAATTTGAATAAATAAAACAAGAAAAGTCATTACTGAAACAAAACTTTTATTATAATAAAATAAAATAATTATGGAAACCAAAATAGACAACTGCTTTTTCTCATTACAAAAAAAAATATTCTAAAATAAAACAAATCAAAAAGCGCAAAACTTATGTGATGCACAATCTTAGTACACACTACACGGTTAGTATTGATATGGCACATAGTCTTAAGTTTAATTTAGGAACTAGAAACGAGATCAACTTATTTACTTAGTTAACTAGAAACGAAATAAACTTGCTTACTTAGGTCCTGTACCTAAATAAGCAAGATGATCTTGTTTCTTGTTACTGAAACAAAACTGAACAACAATAAAAAATAAAACTACTACAGTCATTATTCAATACTTACTCTCATCACAAAAACAATCTAAATTAAAACCAATCAATAACTTAATCTACAGTCAGTATTGTTAAGACACATAGTCTTAATTTTAGTTTAGGAACTAGAAACGAGATCAACTTTAGAAATACAGCCTTTTGTTTTAATATCATATCTTTATAAACTTTCTAGAAAAAATAGGTAAATGTAGATATCTTGTAGAATACTTAAAGAGCATTATAAAATGGAGCGATTTCGAGACTGATTCCGAGATTCTATCTCGGAATCAGGTTTTTATTTAGTAAATCTAACAAAAATTCAAAAAAAAGAAAAAAAGAGATATTCCTGTGTAAATATTCTGTAAAACAGAATTTAATTGCCAAAAGGAAGATTTTGCTTTTGTTTGCTTTCAACATAATCTTTGTGTATGTCTGCGATGCTTTTGCTGCCATCTATATAAACTTTGCTAGTATTAGCACGAGTGTAATGGGATCCTATCTTGGGAATAGATTCTATGTGCTCCCTTATTCCTTTTTTTATGGCTTCATCGACGTGTGCGTGGTTGTCATGTTTGCCGCGCTTATCCTCAGCTAACAAACAATTGACAACTTTATCTTGTTTCTCCAAAACAGTTCGAATTGGACGGTCATTGATGTATAGGGTGTTTTTAAAGAACATTTTGCACACTCTTATTGTTTTGTTGGGTAATTTCAGATGGAATGCACCATTTTTTTGTCGAGGTTTTCTCGTTCCACCTTCACGGACGTATCGGTATTTTGGAGTAATAACAGTAATGCTCCTTGAAATATATTCCCATTGTTTTTTATTGTCACCCAATGCCCAAAAGTTTTCAAACAATGTTTTTCTTTCTTCTTCCGTAAATTTAGACCCACATTTCAGTCTACATTTTTCTCCATAAGGTTCTTTAATTTTTCTCTCCTCTCTGATCTTCTTTTTTGTAGTCTGATAAGACTTCCTGTGTTTCGTAATCTTTTGGCAATATTTTTCTTCCATTGTGCTTCATCACGCTTGCGTTTTCTTCCTCTCTTTTTTTCAGGACTCACAGCAGGGCTCGTTGGGATTCTCCCTTCTCTGGAAGTAGACGGCCTTGCAGAAGTATTAGTCGTATTTGAAGCCGAGGTCGAGGGCAAATTTTGTATAGAGCTATCAAAGACACACAACATTTCGTTTTCTTCGTCGACAGGTAACTCATCGTGGTTGTTTTAACTTGGGTTTTTGGGCGGTATATACATTGGATCCTTATATAGATAGAGTCCTTTCAGATAGAGTCGTCGCTATCTGAAAAAAAAATTGGCATTTACCTAAGTTACATTATATTTAATTATTCAACAGGTAGGTAATAGGTAAATACAGCTTACCTTCACAAAAGGATTCCGAATCAGATGATGATGAGTCTGAAGAATCAGTTGATGAGTTGCTAGAACTGCTACTGACATGAGTTTGAGTAGAATTACCATAGCCTGCAATAATAAAATTATAAATTAAGTTAAATCAGCAAACAAGGTTAGCAAAACAACAATAATGGCACTGATATTATACCGGTTTCATTCAATGAAGGTCTTGTTACATCTGTTTCTTCGCTGTTTTCTTTGGGTGTCTGGGTAACTCCTTTCGAACCTGAAAGATAAGACATAAAATTAAAACAACAATATTAAGCATCTTACACAAAAGGTAGGTAGGTCAGTACTACTAATACGTACTGCTATCAGCCGAAGTACATTGTTCCTCGCTGGTGCCCACAGTATCATTTTTATTCCGTTCTAATAAGGCTAGCATCTTCCTACCCCTGGACTCCATCATTACATGACCTGAAAATATAACAAATAAGTTAGTTGATTTTTATCATACATAACGTTCTAAAACAACTTGTTGAAAAATAAAGTAAATAATTATTGTCACTGTTTATTTTTAAAATGGCATAAGCAAAAATAAAATTTTAGGCAATCAAAGTTTGACACTTAGCTTAACATCAATATCGTCTTTATTCAAAGTTTGACTTCAATAAGATCAGCTTTTTTCTACGATATAGTAATAACTCGAAATATTTACATAGCTCAACTTCGACATTTTTTAAGCAACATCGTCACATTTTGCAATAAGACATTACAAGAAAAAAGTAAGAGTGAAAATTCAACTTACCTTTATCATCAACAACGTTTCAATTCGAAATATTTCGGTCTTGACGAAAACACGCACAACCACCCACTGACACTGCCGCGGCGCAACTGAGTAGTGACGATGTCGTAGCAAAGGACCAAAACGAGCGAGATAGCGATATATCGTTACAACTTATGTCTCGCTCTTACATGAACGATCGCGAGAAATGTCGTTTTTGAAGCAAATTCTACTCTTTTCGCAGATTTTATCTGTATTATTAACTAAAAATTTCGGTTTTTTGAGTTATGACTACGTTGTCGCAAACAAGCGATTTATAATGAGAATCGAGTACCGAGTACTCTCCTCAAGTATTGATCATGTCTCACCAGTCATGCTGTACTTATATTGTTTTAATTTTGGTGTTATTACACCAAAACATATTAAACATTAAAAAAAAACAAAGTTTAAGGAAAAAAGTTTGAGTTGAGAACTTGAGACACTCGTGACATAAGATTTGTAAGATTTTTTTAACTATGTTTTTAAGCTATTTAATATATTATAATGTAATTTTAAGCTACGCGAAATCTTTCGGACGCACTCAAAGACATTTCATAATTGCTTGACGTTAATTTAATATTAAAACATAAACATTTTCTGCCGAATGTTTGAATTAAAAAATAAAAGTAAGTTTGCTTCTAGAATTGCCACTAGAAGCGCTGGTGTCACGCGAGATCCAAAAAAGTGAGCAAAATCTCAATGAGGGTGTTTGAAATTCTATTTGCCACCAGGTGCCGCTATGTAGCCAGTGTCTATCGTGTCAAATAGGCATATTACCGTGGTCCGTGATACATGAAAGCAGTGCCGTAAATAGAGTGGTGCCACCGGTGCCCAGGCACAGGGCGTAGACTCTGGGGGGCCGCAAGAATGGCCAGACTAGGCGGACTCTTATTCTTTCGAATTGCTCCCGATAAGTACTTCCTGCTGCGCCCCAGAGATGTTTTTCAATGTAGTAAAAAAAATCTACAGCCGAACATAATTATTATAACCTCCTTTTTGGAAGCCTCAAGCCAGTTGAAAAACAAGGGTGCAGTCGCACAGGGCGCAAAAAAGTCTATTTACGGCACTGCATGACAGCTATATTGTGACATATGACAGCAGTTTGACACGATATACCCTAAGGATACATAGCGGCACCTGGTGGCAAATATAATTTCAAACACCCTCATGGGATCATATAGTAATGCGTGTAGACTATACAATACTCACAGAAGCCAGGCTCGGGAGTCCCACTGTGGCGGCCTTTTCGGCCACGTCCGCTATCGCTTGAGGGTTAGACGGGACGCCTATCGTCTGTTCGCTGCGCAGTTTGTGTACCACGTTCTCCACCATTTCCCAGTTCGGATCATCCTTGTCTGTGGTATCGGAGCAGAGTTCTAGAATGTTCGTGAGCGCTGTCGCTGATAGCCTAGGTAAGATTGAAAAATACCATTAATTTCAGTCCTACACTATAAATAATTGGAGTCCAAATTTCATATGTCACGTATTTATTCAATTCGTAAAGGATGTAAACTTGATCGTAACTTTTGTTGTATTATAATAATAACTAGCTGTCCCGGCAAACGTTGTTTTGCCATATAAAGTATTTCGCCTATATTATTTTATTGAAGTGACTATAGTTTGTGCGTTTTATGATGACTAGCTATACGACCGAGCTTTGCTCGGTATTCGATAAAACACGAATAAAATCACATTTTCTAAAAATGATTCCTAGCTAGATCGACTTATCGCCCCCGAAACCCCCTATATACTTAATTTCATGAAAATCGTTGGAGCCGATTCCGAGATTCCAATTATATATATATACAAGAATTGCTCGTTTAAATATATGAGATATGCGTGACACATTATAATTGACAATAGTAGGGAAGTTACCTAACAAAAATTAATCGATAGTTTAAAAATATCGAATCACTGCGTAAAGGAATTGCAATCGAAATTATCGATTTCGTACTGACATTTCAGTGGTGCCGGCGATTTAAGATGGCCGCCCTTTTTTATCGATTTGATTTCGATTCAACAGAGTCAATCTCTATTGACATAAGTTCCGTTTCATGCATCTAACATTTTTCAAATGTTTTCGTAACAATAATTTTATACTCCTATTTCACAGTTAATATTTATAATTTTTATTAATAAGTTAGCATTTAGCATCTTTTCATTTTTTATTCATTTACAATTATAGGAAACATTTGTTTTTGTAGATGGAATATAATTTATTACATTTTGATTTATTTTGTTTTATTGTAAAAAAAACCCGTAGCAAGGAACATGAAAACTGTCACCCATATCATCTTAGAACGCACAAACTATAAATAAGTATGTCACTATGGCAACGTCCATCGCTATCCTTTTGCACAAGCAATTCAAGTTAATTCAGTCTCGAGTTGTAATAATTTACTATTATTTATTCAACAAATGCACTTATAAATATAAAAAGCGGTCAGTAGCCGATTCTCAGACCTGAATATATGCATATAAAATTTGTTAAAAATCAGTAAAGCCGTTTCGGAAGAGTACGGTAACTAACATTGTGACACGAGAATTTTATAAATACGAGGCAACACGTTGAATTACATAACTTTTTACAGCATTAATGCCATGAAATGCGTTCAAACGTACCTTCTAGATTCTAGATATATATAAAAAGAACACTAAAAAGTGTGTTTACTTTCGTTTATTTGTAGTTTTGTAGCAGACTAAATACAGTCTTAAACACACGTTTAAACTTTAAACAACAGTTTACAATTTAAACAATAAAATCCATACTTACTTGGGAGACGGAGTTCTTTTGTCATCATTCTGGTCTTTTTCTTCTTTGATTTGATCAAACTTGACGATGTCTGCTGCCATCGCACGAATCTTTGTCTTCGTTTCGTCATCTGGATTTGAATAACGTTATGTTTATGTCGCAGTCATCTGGTTGAATCATCGATTTGATTGAATGACCAGCGAATTGATTGAATAAAACCTACGAATAATGAAAACTAAGGAAAAGTAACTCCCATACTTCAACCGTTTTGAATTTGGTTCCGTTTCGCACACTAAATAATATGGCAATAGGAACGAAACACTAACACTCAAATTTACGAAATAATTGTCACTTCTATATTTACACGAAATTGTGTACCGAATACATGCATAAAGTATGCACGTATTCGGGTCACATTTTGTAGACTCGTGGACAAATTTTTTGACAGAGTTACTCTTCCTTAGTATTTATTATTATTTTATTATTATTCGTAGAATAAAACCATTTACAGTTGAAGCCTTGATGAGTTGTCATTTAATTTTAAAGTTAAATGTTACAACCAACGACTTAAATAAACAGTTGGCCTTTAGTCATTAAATTACATGGTTTCATTCTATCACATAGTAGATTCAACTAGATGATTGCGACATTTATACAACGAAATTTACAAAACGAGGGGCAATTGAAAATGTGCTGACGAAAGAATGTACAGTAGTAACTTTTCTTTTCTAGAACAGCTGTTGGTCAGCTCTAGGATCTAAATCTAGGTTTGACCGTCTTATTTTTTTTTCTTAGGTACCTACCATCGAGGAAATTGATTCAGGTAGGCAGTTGACAGACCAACGTCATTTGGACGGATCATGTCAATGCAAGCCTCAGTCTTACGCGACCGAACTACGTAGGTCTCCCATCTGCCTAGGAATCAACGTCTCTGATAGTACATAATTTGTCAAATTTTTAAGCTGTCTAGCCATCGCGGTTTCCGAAATACAACCTGGAGACTGACGGACGGACGGGACCGTATAATTCAAAGTGCACGGAAACCACAGACATAGATCAAGAACTGTGATGGAAACAAATTGATTTCTGAGAGATAACCTTGTCCGGCGTAGACGGTGGTGACCGCTGTCAGTAGGCGCTCGACGAGTCTGGTGCGCGGTGCCAGACCGAACACCACCAGTTGGCTCCACGCGCCCACCAGCCGCTCCCCGCAGCCGTTCAGCTCCAGCGTCTTGATTATCTATACATACACATTGAAAAAATAATTGCTAACGATTCAGTCTCGAAATCAGCGGGCACGGGGCGGGAGCAGCGGCGGCGCGTTTAAATGTATAGATTTATATGGATAAGCCTGTCTGGTCTGTCCATATAAATCTATACATTGGAACGCGCCGCCGCAATCTTTCAAATTATAAGGAGTGTGCAAAATGTTTCTCATTTAGTTTGTTTTTATTATTCAGATAGTATGCTATGTATCTGTGAAATAGGCAGATGGCGGACCTACGAAATTTTACCGGGTTATGCCACGCTGAGCCATATAACATTGACTCATCATAACCGGACTAAATAACATTTAAATGATTTCTCGCTAATCGCTTGCCTATAATTGACCTCTGATGGTACTATCAGAGAAGTTGATTCATAGGCAGATGACGGAGCTACGTAATTTGCGTCAAACCCAGCCGACAGATCACGACTATAGTCCGCGCGGAACTAGTTGGCTGCGCCTTAGGTAGGGGCAGGGGTGAGGGGGCGGGTTGCTTGCTGCTCGCAGCGCACATGAGATTAGAGAGTGACGATCGATCTCGCGATATCATGAACAATAATATTATTTAATAAGAATAAATTAAAGACAATTGATCAGTTTTATATTCTAAACTATTGACATCGGCTTTCCGTTTTTTTAAAAACGTACGCACTTTGAATATTATTTCCTTAGATTATCTTTTTATCGGCGGACTCATCTTGCTATTGCAATCTCTTGTGCGTTTGTCTAAACTAGCCAGAACTGTCAAAATCAAGCGCCCCCGCCTCTCCGTCCCACCGCTCACATACCTAAGGCGCGGCCAAGTAGTTCAGCGCGGACTATAATTTTTATTGAATTGTCATAACCCGACTAAAAGACATAGGTCTGTCAAATGCCTACGGATCAATTTCGTTGGTGGTACATACCTCTTCCATGACACTCGGTTCAGGTACATAGACGTTAGGTATGAGTATGTCCAGCAGTTGCATTGCCTTGTCGAACGGCGCAAACCTGCACGTCACCGTAACTAAGTGCCTGTAGTAAATGCTCTCCTTATACGCGTCCCCCACTAACTTGTAGTTGTCATCCTTCATGAGCAAAGCGTGGAGACGCTCCGCCAAGCTTACATCCTAAAAGCAAATAATAGTATTTTAAAAAGATAAAACCGACTTCAAATTGTACGTAATAATAATGAATTAAAATTCCGTATCTCAAAAACTACTGAATCGATTTTGATGAAACTTTCAGTGTTCCGTAAGTTGAACAATACCTAGTACAACAAAAAAAAAAAGAATCACTCAAATCGGACTTGTAGTTCCGGAGATATGCGTGCACAAACATAAAAACAAACATACATACATACACTTTTGAGATTTGGCACATTTGTTCAGAAGCTGCTATAGATTACTGCATATAAAAAACTGGACAGTTCTGTAAATATTACATACATACGCGTCGAATTGATAACCTCCTTTTGAAGTCGGTTAAAAAGGATAGCTAAGATTTAACAGTAAAACACCGGGGGAGGCTTAGCCAACATGTTTTCTGTATCACATAGAATTGAGATGAGTAGAGTGTCGACTTCATTTTATTATTATCGAACGCTTACCTATTCCAATTCCATACAATAATATTATTATTCGTCGATGCTATAAAGAAGCTATGGAGAAAAACGTGTTTAGACAAAGCCCTCCAAGTGCTTAGTTAAAATAAATTGGCTAGTTTCGATAGCAAAGCTAAATGTCAAAAAATATATGGTATTTATATTATGGACACATTCTCATTTTTTAATATTTGTAAGGATAACAATTTTTTTGACTTTAATTGTACATAGATAAGTTTAACATTATTGCTTATGGATAGGACTAGGTACCTGCAAATGATTACTGCACACTCCCATAGCGGTGATGAAGAAGTTCGTATCAGTAGCGTCTGTGGCTTCTAACGACTCTCTCTTCTCTAAATCATTTAGGATCGGGGTCAAAATGTCTACCCGAGGTCCCCCTGTAAAATAAGGATATTTATTTTGCAGTGTGTCATGGTGCTTGAACATTTGACGCATTACAACATTATTGTATGAATATTGAATATAGCTTACAGCCTGCCTAGCATACGCCAACGAGATATCTCACTCTCGTGATAATTAAAAACTACTTGTCTCATAATGTCAAAATCTAGACATTATCTCGACAAAACTCTATAAAAATGTGTTATTTCGATGATAGATCTACGCGAGAAAAAATATTTGTCATGCTAGGGTCAATAGAGATGAAGAGACAAACCATCAAACATCGAGAAAACATGTAGAGTGAAATATCTCGTTGGCGTATGCAAGGCAGGCTGGTCTATTGGTTATCACAATGTAAAAAACATATTCAGAACATCCTAGACTTTATAAAACTATGACATGACCTAGGAAAACAGGACAGCTGGTAACCTTAAATGATTTCATAAAATGTACTCACTTTCTTTGCAGAAAATACAAAGCAAGTAATAATATGATGACAATGTAGGTTGTATATTCAGCTGTCTAAACTCTGCCAGTATTTGTAGAGCAACTGTCTGCAACGGTTTGCCTGATCCCCACAGTGATATAGAGCTTAGACAGGAGTTAAGAGTTTCCTTATTCGGTGTGAATCCCTGTTGATTCATCTCTCCGAGTAATGATTTGAGGGCTTCAATACGTAAGACTGTGCCTTCTTTGAGAAAACCTACACAGCCTAGTAGCGAATTATAAACACTCGTAGACAGAGGAATGCCTTTTTCTATAGCTTCTTTAGCAAGTACATGCGCTCTCTCTGCCTGAAAACAAAAGATTTTAATGATATTTTTGCTTATTAGAACCATTTATAACGATAAGAAAAGTTGAATATTGTTTCACATTCCGGTATATTTTGTCTCACTCTCACACACATCTTTATGTACAAAAGCAATTCACTTGATACTGAAACCTCACTCAGAATTATACATTTTTAAATATCAAGAATTTTACCTCCGTGATAAGATTCATTTGCAATGTCAGGCTTAAGGGAGACTGATTGAAAGAGAGTTGTCTTCACGAAATATGTTTATTAATTGACTTAATAATTACTTAACCTATGTATCTTAAATAGGACTGAGGGAGGTGAGACATACTGCAGATTCGAGGCAAAAACAAATCAAATCCCTTGAAATTTTGTTTGGTTTAAGTGCCTTATCACACTGGCGATTTGAAAGCGACGCGACTGCGCAGCGCACACGCCGCGGTTGCGCGGCGTGGCGTGGACGCCATTTTGTACACTCGTCTAGAGATGTGATATTGTAGATAAAAATAGATTTTTAGGATTATTTTTAACAGGTTTGCAGAACAGCGCATGGTAGTCACTCTCTCCCAATCGATTGCTTGATAATGGATCCTCCTATATTCGTCGCTGTATCTGCTTTCGTTTCCTGCGTCTTCGAAGTAACAAAGCCAACAGTAGTGTTTCCTCGTCAGAATCCATTTTGCTACTGCGTGTACAAAACGCGGAAGGCAAGCTGCGTGCACGCCGCGCAATCGCGACGTCATCGCGGCGTGAGCGCTGCGCAATCGCATCGCTTTCAAATCGCTCGCTAATCGCCAGTGTGATAAGGCCCTAACGGTCAATCCACACGTACATCAACCACACCACGTCGCAACGACGAAATGCTGTCAAGCAGTGGTTACGTGTGAATGTTGTCGCTGCAGCTTTTTGTAGTTGCGTTGTGGTACCGACAAAATATCGACGTGGTTGCGTTGACGCCAGTTGTTGCGATGTGATTACGTCGTATGGAGACATAGTTCGACTCCGGCTTTAATAGCGGAAGCACGTGTTGACTAAATCCTTGAAATTCGAAGAGGAAACTTTATTATTGCTATCATTGCGTGAGCGTGGGCGGCGTGCGCGCACTGTCGTTGCATCGACGCAATATTGTGTTTGCGATGTGGTCGGCCGTGGTTGCGATGTGGTTGGTATCACACACGCAGTCGACAACGACTGCAAAATGTGGTATGTGTGAACAGTTTTATTCATTTACAATGCCTATGTGGTGTGGTTGTGGTTGTCCGTTGTGGTGTGGTTATGGTACGTGTGGGTTGGCCCTAAAAGGGCTACCAGTTCGGGCAAGCAGTTTATTACAATCAGATATTATTAAGTTACCTGATAATATTTCGCCATTCCTTGTATAATAGCACAATAAGCTTCAGGTGTTTTTGGATCCATTGCTTCAAATATTTTGTCTGCTAATCCACCTAATCTGAAATTATATTTGTTTTTCAAAATAAAATATTGCCAAACAGAAACTTTGATTGGTATTATTATTATTTTTAACAAAAAAATTTAAACCGACTTCCAAGGTAAAAACAATAGTAATATGAACTAAAAAGTATTAAATAACTCTTACTCTTTAATAGTGCCTTTTTCAGAATTCGTCTAAATCTCAACTATTTCTGTACATACTACAGTCTTCATTACTTTGAAGTCGCACAGTGTGATAAAAACCTCGATTTTGTTTCACCGCGTTTTTCTTTCCAAATACTATAGTTGATAGCTATATAAACATTAGAGTAAAACTCCGAGATCGATATTCTTTGTAGTTATTTTTTTAAAGAGTGTCAAAGTTGGCGTTTTTCCGGGTCAAAAATTTGCATAAAAATTAATTTAAAAAAAACTAATCAAGTAACATTAATTTTGTATATACCAATTGAACAAGCACTTAATACTTTACTTTTTCTCCGAATTTGGTTAACCTTCTGTGATCAAGTAGGGAGATATTTATTTATTTAGTAATTTTAGTTTTTTATTTTAAATTTCGCGATTAGATCGAATTAGAAAAAGTTTTAAGCATGAAACGATAGTGTGAGTAATCCTTTATCAATGTTATCAAAAATCACACTCTAATAACCTCTGTGTCAGAAGTTATATCGCATTTAAATTTTTTTAAATAAAAATTCGGATTTTTTGTACCTAAGGTTGTCACTAAAGGTCTCTTATTTGATTTATCCGGTTTCGCAATCGATATTCTATACAAAAAATATCAGGATCACGTTTACGTAGGTCTAATAATAAAAAATCTAAAAAGTGAAAAAATATGACGTAAATTAATAATTTTATTTGCTCAAACAGTATCTAATCAGTAATCACCTTTTGATGTAGTCGGGGAAAATAAAATATCAACTTTAGTGACAACCCTAGGTATAAAAAATCCGAATTTTTATATAAAAAAAATTGAATTGGATATTACTTCTGACACAGAGGTTATTAGAGTGTGATTTTTTATAACATTGATAAAGGATTACTCACACTATCGTTTCATGCTTAAAACTTTTTCTAATTCGATCTAATCGCGAAATTTAAAATAAAAAACTAAAATTACTAAATAAATAATTATCTGCCCACTTGATCACAGTACGTTAACCAAATTCGGAGAAAAAGTCAAGTATTAAGTGCTTGTTTAATTGGTATAAACAAAATTAATGTTACTTGATTAGTTTTTTTTTTTATTAATTTTTATGCAAATTTTTTACCCAGAAAAACGCCAACTTTGACACTCTTTAAAAAAATAACTACAAAGAATATCGATCTCGGAGTTTTACTCTAATGTTTATATAGCTATCAAATATAGTATTTTGAAAGAAAAACGTTGTGAAACAAAATCGAGGTTTTTATCACACTGTGAGTCGGTACCAGTCCCAAAAGTTTCAGATATTCTGATTTCTGACATTACTGAACTCACGATTAAATTAGCTGCCGACTTCAAAATAATGAAGACTGTGGTATATACAGAAATAGTTGAGATTTAGACGAATTCTGAAAAAGGCATTATTAAAGAGTAAGAGTTATTTAATACTTTTTAGTTCATATTACTATTGTTTTTACCTTGGAAGTCGGTTTTAATTTTTTTGTTAAAATTAATAATTTCACTCTTTTTAGTTTTCTACAAAATAAGGCTTTATGAGTAAATAACCAATGTCCAATACGAATGTTAACTATTCACATTATGTTACTGTAAGCGAAATTGTGGTAAATGCTTGCAGTTATCTAAGCGATGCTGCAATTTCCAAACTTTTATCTTTAAAGGTCCAGGAGTTCTGTTCAGTGCCTTTGAACCAAGAGACACCTTCGTATGAAATTTCTCTTATTCGTAACATATGTTTAACTTACTAGAAACAACATTTTAACCAATATGAGTGTTTTGATAAATTTCAAGGATTTCCCTCGATTGCTCATAGATCCCATCATCAGCTCACCACTTTCGTAATTGTTATACAAAATTAAGATTATATCCTATACAACAACATAAGAATTTTGAAAATCGGTCCACAAATAGCGAAATCATCATCAAAAACATCTGCTTCGATGCAAAATATCATGAAAAGTACTAATAATTGTGTCATAATGTGATGATGCATGGCATAATTATGGTTGTGATGATGATGATCAATCAAATTGATGTGTTGGCTTACGCTTTCAGTTGTTTAAACAACGCCGAAATCCTCGAACCTGTACCTATAAGCATTCAAAAGTTCTGTTCGGTACCTTCGGATCCAGGGTAAAACCTGGTGCGAAGTATTACTTTTTGGTAGCGTTTACCTCGAATGCTTCAGAAAAAATCAAAATCACTATATGTTTCCATACAAATTTCAAGGAATCCCCTCAATTCCTCAAGGATCCCATCATCAGATCACCACTTTTGTGAACATGGTACCAAATTCAAGTTAAACCCTATACAACACAAAAAGAATTTTGAAAATCGGACCACAAACGGCTGAGTAATCGTTGAACATACAAAAAAAAAATACATACAGCCGAACGTATTACCTCCTCCTTTTTGGAAGTCGGTCAAAAAAATAGCCTATATTATTGTAATGTAATAATTTCTTTACTACAAATTACAATACAACAATAGCAAACAAACAGACATACGAAAATTGCAAAAGTTATTAATCATAATGCTCTGAATAAAGTTTACCCACTGTTTCTAATAGATAATTTAAGGTTATATCTACAAAGTACATAATTCATACTTCCAAGTGGCAGCCTGTCTTTCTTTTGTGGCAGCCGAGAACCATCTCTCCTCAATCCATTCCATAGATACTGGTTCTTTTTGATTATAGAAACACAAAAACTGAAGAAGAGAGAGTTTTAGTTCATCATTCACACCCTCAACTCCACCAAGTAGGTGAAACACTTTTATAGCATCTTCTAGTAGAGCATTATTTATTGTATATTTCAAGTCCTCTTCTGTTACCTGTTAAAAATCACTTTATTTAATACAATAAAGTTTGTTTTATTATTTGAATTTCTTTATTCTTTATACACAAAATTAGCAAATACACATTTACAAGTTTCATATAAATGTGCCATACACTTTGAGAGATTTCTTCCAGCAAAACCTTAAATATTGACATTGGACATAACATAGGGCTATATGTATATTAGTAGTGTACATTTCTGTAGTGCAGCGTTTCCCAAATTGGGCAATAACACCCCCTTGTGGGTGCTGAAGGTCTGAAGGGATTGGTGTGGGACCCGGAAAAAAATAGGGGCGTTGTGTAAAGGCTTGGGGGTGATTTATTTCATCAGGATGTATTTTAAATTAAAACAATGGGGGCGCTAAAATATAATTTGTTCTTAAAGTGGGTAGACAAAATAAGTTTGGGAACCTGTGGTGTACGCGATTCCGCGATTAGAATAACCATACACGGTTATTCCCTTTTTAACGGGCAAAACACACAAGCAATCCAGCATCTGTCAAGACGTAGCAACACAGAAAGGCTGGCAACACCGGACTTCCTTCGACTTAGTTATCTGTGCTTCAACTTGACAGTTGACACTTCCTTTAATGAAACCACCCCGGCTGGGATGCAAGTTTCTTTTATTCAACGTAATAACCCTTTTTATATTATCTTCTATTATTATATATATATATTTACATCTTAACGTCGAATACAGTCCACAAGTTATTAACATGTGGTGTAGTGTAACACTACAGACACAACATTATAACAAAATGGAGGACAGATATGAATTTGTATAAAATGAGTATGTACTTACTTTACTTTCATCATTGTATATGGGTCTAGGAGCATACATGTCTATTTGAGGATCTGCATTGTAGTATTCTGTTTTCATTTTCATTGGCGGGTCCCATTCTCTTGTAGTGAACAGTTCTGCGTGTTCATCTCTTACCCATGCTGCTGCCTTACGACCGGCTTCGGCTGACAAAGCATATGAGCGTTTCCGGAAGTTAGACAGTGGGATAAGATATGGGTCATCATGATATCTGAAATGATAAAACGGGCATGTATTTGAAGCATTTAATTCAGCAATTATATTGTAAAATTTCTTAGGTAGGAGTTTGAATAACTTCAAAAATATAATGGTTATTCAAACTTTTTTTACTATAATGGCTTCCAAGTAAACGCTTTGAAATTATCCTAAATAACTTATTACTATTATGCTCTACCATGTATTTTATTAATATAATCAATAACAAGAAAGTAACCTACTTACTTATAATGAGCAGCGGTGGGGTCTGTGCCGACTGTGGAGGCTAAAGCTTGGAGTATATCCGTCGGCCCCCGTGGTATACGAGGCGGCGGTGTTATACCATCAGAGGACTTACCAACTTGGGGTAATTTTTGTCCCTCTATAGTGGACAGTGAACGGCACAAACAAGCTAGCTTCGACCATTGCCTAAAATAAAGGTTAGATTAACACAAAATATTACTCTAGTGACAAATTGAACAATATTATAACTTACCGGTGCAATATAATGTTTGAATACATTTATAACTTAGAATTATTATCTGTATATTTCGTTAATAACTAGAAAAATGTAAGACACAAATCCTAAGAAATATAACCTATTTTCAAAATAGTAACAATGACAACGTCAGCTGTCACTCAACAAATGTCAAATCGAATTTCAGTTACTTCTTTTTATCAAATATTAAATTAGGAACATTGCCAATAAAGCGGTTGTACAAGCCTAGCTTTACCGAATGACAAAACCGAGTTGGACTCGCCCATGAAGGGTTCCGCAGCTGCAATAACTTTGACGTGGGAGAGCCATGCTTCGGCACGAATGGCCCGGCTCGACCGGAGAAATACCACGTCCTCACAAAAAAACCGGCGTGAAACAGCGCTTGCGCTGTGTTTCGCTGAGTGAGTGAGTTTACCGGAAGCCCAATCCCCTACCCTATTCCCTTCCCTACCCTCCGCTATTCCCTTCTCTTCCCATCCCTACCCTCCCCTTACCTATTAACCTATTCCCTCTTAAAAGGCCGGCAACGCACCTGCAGCTCTTCTGATGCTGCGAGTGTCCATGGGCGACAGAAGTTGCTTTCCATCAGGTGACCCGTTTGCCCCCTTATTTAATAAAAAAAGAGCTATTTGCTTACTAGTAGCATACGTAGTATCCCGAAGTAGTATGTGCTAGTCTTAGCTATAGTGGCTAGGTACTAGTAAGCTGCTCTCCTACAGCCACGAGTAGATGTAGTCTATGACTAGTCACTAGCTTGAAGCTAGCTACTACCTAGGTATGACGACCTCTGTGGCTCAGTGGGTAAGCTCGTTGGCAGCATGCCGGGGGTCGCGGGTTCGAATCCCGCCGACAACGGAACAAAACGTTTTCAAAGCGAAACTTCCGTCGCCCATGGACACTCGCAGCATCAGAAGAGCTGCAGGTGCGTTATAATTAAACTTTTTAATCGGGACTTAACGCGACTTATTTAAGTAGTAATGCTACTACGAGTACATACTTTTTCTCGACGTTTCGGCCGTGTTGCAACGGCCGTGGTCACGAGGGGACTCTGAGTCTCCAACGCGAAAGTTTAAAATGCAGGTGCGTTGCCGGCCTTTTAAGAGGGTATAGGATAATAGGGGCGGGTAGGGATAGGAAGGGACGGGAAGGGAATAGGTGAGGGTAGAGATGGGAAGGGAAGGGAATAGGGGAGGGGATTGGGCCTCCGGTAAACTCACTCACTCGGCGAAACACAGCGCAAGCGCTGTTTCACGCCGGTCTTCTGTGAGAACGTGGTATTTCTCCGGTCGAGCCGGCCCATTCGTGCCGTAGCATGGCTCTCCCACGTCTTATTTCACAGCTCACCTCATATTTAGTAGTACATCTCATATTTTAAAGGTTTCTTTAAAATAATATAATATTATTTTGACATGGGACTTGGGAGAGGGTGAAAAATAATATCCACTACTCCATTAAGTAAGTCTTACATTTAAGTCTTTACTTTGAGAAGCTACAGTAATCTCTGATCTATAATCCAAAGATTACTGGGAAGTGGGAAATAAAAATAAATACATTAATTTTATAACTTTTATTGTCTAAATTGAGGGGCGAATAATAACATCACTATAGTAAACAGTGAAAACCTTATACTGTGGGATCCACTTGGAACCCCTGTAACTTGGACATCCGTATCATGCACAGACACTTCAAACACTTTTGGTGTTTCACGACTGCAGTTGTAAGAAATAGAATTTACACAAACACTCTCTGTTGCACTAAAAACCATATGTCCAGGGCATCTCACAAGTCTGGCTGACACAATTTTGCTTAAATCTTGAACACAGCTGATGTAGGTGAAGCAGTTTTCGTCTAAATCGTTGACAATGTTGCCTACTCCCGAGCAGGTGTAGTTGGTGTAGCATTGGTAGGAGGTGACGTTGGTGCATTGGTTATCGATGTGGCTGTAGATGGTATTTTCTGGGCAGACGAGGTTGTAGTGGGTGATGCTGGTGGCTCCCTTCAGACACATCATGTAGCCGCGGCAGTCATCGCGGGTGTTGCTTGGAAACCTTCCGGGTTCCGTGCAAACTGCGTCACAAGCGCCTTGGCGTATGACCTGAAAATTATAAAATAAGCTAATCAAAGAGGATATAACTACGTATTTGGTCCAAATTAGGTCTACCAGAATCTGATGGCAAAAAATGGAAAAAAGAAATTGACGCTACCAATACTGGGTAAATTGGAGCAAAACGTTTGATACTTTTTTTCCTTATAGTGGCTGATTCTGTGTGTGATGTTATGATGTGAATGTTTAAGGATATTTGTTGAAAATCTCCCATCCATGAGATTTTGGTAGACCTATAACAAAGCTAATTTTGATGATTTCTGAATTAGTGGTTTACAGTTTTTTCATGTAGCAAAAATAAATTATTCGAAATGCTAAATATCTACTAGCTATAGACCTATATTGCTGCTTACTTATTTAATACAATTTTCTACAAAATAACAAGTATCGGACCAAGGAGAAAGTACTAAAATAAAGGTTGTGCATGTATGTACTTCTTAATCATGAATAAATAATATATAATACTTGCCAAAAATATAAACGCAATCCCCAAAAACTTCATTTTAATATTTGATAGCACTCGTTACATTGATCTCAGTCGTACTACCTAAGATGTTAAATTCATAAACCTTCCTATGTCATAAGATAACTCCACAGTAAATAAGTATACATATTATAATATCTAATACTTATGTATACTTGGGAATATCAAGGTAAAAGAGTGGTGACAAAACATGGAATATAATTAAAAAGTAGTACTTATATATACAGGGTGTAACAAAAATAAGTGATAATACTTTAGGGTGTGTATGTGTTCCTTGTAGGGAGTTCACTGCGAAAGTAGCAGCGCTGAAAGACCAAAAATTTTTTTCATTTTTGTATGGGTAAACTCGTGACGCTCGGGCCCTTGCCCATACAAAAGTGAAAAAAAAAAGTTCGTCTTTCAGAGCTGCTACTTTCACAGTGAACTCTCTACAAGGAACACGTACATACCCTAAAATATTATCACTTATTTTTGTTACACACTGTATAGATAATGATAAGATACTTAATTTGGCCTAACTCTACATCTTCATTATAATAATATTATTATGCCTTGTTTTTTTGTAGGTATATTTATGAATACTCGTTAAATTTTTTCTTTTGTTAAAATTAGTACTTTTAATGTTATATCAGTATTTTTAATCTCTATTGTTTTTTAATAAATTACTCCCCACACCGGTTTCGGTGACGGTGGCCGGTTTCATTGAAACCAGGCCAGGTACGCAGGAGTAATTTTATAGTGCCCAAGTGTGTGCGCAGTACACAAGAGCTCTATTCCTTTTACTCTCATAACCGAGTGGGACGGAAGACCGACACGACTGGCGAGAGATCAGGCGCAGGACCGACTTTTTACATGCCCATCCGACGCATGGATCATCTTACTTGTCAGACAGTCAGGTGATCAGCCTGCATTGTCCTAACCAAACTTGGAAATAACATGTTTCCAACGCGGGATTCGAACCCACGACCTCCGGAGTCGAGAGCGACGCTCTAACCACTAGACCACGGAGGCGTTTTAATAAATTAATAGTTGCCTCGACCTCTGGCGACAACCCTACAGAAGCTTCGCGAAACCCCAGGTTAAAAAACTCTACATCCTGTATAGAATATAATAATGTGACTCGGCCGCTTCATTACAAAGACAATTGTACATAGTATGTATAAGTTGTGACAGAAAATTCTGAACAAATTATCTCACATCCTTATTCGTCATTTCGCTACATTTACAAATTACAATAGGGTGTTTTGTAAACACAATGTAGCTTAGGCTTGGACATGTACAATGTTTCTTTGTCTCGCTCTATAAAACAGCCAAAAGATAAATATAATATATATAATAATACATTTTTAATTTAATGAATAATTAAGGTAACATCACTATGTTTGAGCAAGATAAAACATATTTTTGTTTAAAGAGGAATGGCTTTCTACATTTTGTACACAACAAACAGTTTTAACATTTTATATGCCTGACGTCACCTTATCGTTTGGCGCAAGCAAACACAACTCACAACACAAGACTGACGTACCTAATTGAGTTGATTTAAGATTTTTGAAAGTCTTTAGACGTAGGTTACACGTTCAGTTTCTCATCAGTTCAGTCCATCAATTTCGCGAAACTGAACGTCTAAACTCTATTCCCACGGATTGATGGCTCTACCATGAGTTTAAAGCTATTAATAGTATTTATCGATACTCGATACCGACTACGTAAATATTTAGTATGGCGATTTTAGTTCCGCAAGTAACCGCTAGAGGCGCTGTAAAATTTGCCATACTAATTTACGGTATAGTCGGTATCGAGTATGGAAAAATACTATAGCTTTAAACTCGCATGGTAGAGCTACTGATCATTTTTTAGGGTTCCGTACCCAAAGAGTGAAAACGGAACCCTATTACTAAGACTTCAATTTCTGTCCGTCTATCCGTCTGTCCGTCCGTCCGTCCGTCCGTCTCATTGTCTCCAGGCTGTAACTCAAGAACCGCTAAAGCTAGACTTCTGAAATTTGGACAGATTGTGTATTTCTGTTGCCGCTATAACAACAAATACTGAAAATAAAATAAAATAAATATTTAAGGGGGGCTCCCATACAACAAACCTATTTTTTTCTGCCTTTTTTGCTGTATATCAATAATGGCAATAGCTAGGTACTTGAATTTTCACAAAGTCCTTGATTATATGTGTACTATAATATTTAATTATAATATTAAAATAAAATAAAAATTTAAGGGGGCTCCCATACAAAAACACAATTTTTGGCCTATTTTTCCTTTATAACGGCACGGAACCCTTCGTACGCGAGTCCGACTCGCACTTGGCAGATTTTTTTATTATGTACTTTTCGCTCATCACAGATTGATGGACTGAATACTGAACAGATGCCAGATTGACCGTATAACTGTTGTCATATAGTTTAATATTGCAGTTTTTAAAATAAACATTTTTTTCTCTGAACCATACACGAAGTACGTAAAGTAATATACATATTAGGTTGTAACAGCGAAATGGAATGTTTTTTAAAAGCGAATCATAAAAAATAATTATTATCCACGACTCATCCACCTCTTATCCACGTCATATTTTTTTTAATAATTCGTGAGCCATGACCATTTTTATTAAATAACTTATATAACACAGTATAAATTGCAAATCTTTTTAATTAACGATCACCATTCCTCGGGAGCTGCAGGCTCAAAGTGCACAGAAAAAATGAAGTTTGTCTCTAAAATCTTTACTTTTCATGCCCTAGTATCTTCCCTGGCATCGGCTACGTACTGCGGTGAGCGATATATTTTATCTAAAATGACATTAAAATATAGTAAGTATGTGAATAAGCTCTGGTAGTACGTTGTCGTCACAGTGCCAAATGGGAGTTGCCTGGCGGCTCCGGGAGCGACAGTGGCGGCTTCGGACGCGGTAGCGGCGAACTCGGCAGGGGCGTACCACCGCCGGGGTGGCGGGAGCATGGGCGACCGGCGCGAGGGGGGCAGCGACGTATGGCGCGGTAGGGGCATCCAATGCGATTGGGACCGCCCTAAAGTCGATAGCAGCCTGGAGTACCGCTACGGACCTGGCGCTTAAGGCGGGGGCGCAGTGGGGTGCTACAGCCTTTGGGGCTGGTGCGTACGGCGCCGGACTGGCAGCACAGAGGAGCGCGAGCCTGTTCGCGCCGCCTGTTGAGCCGGCTGTGCGGTTGGTCCCTTCGTTCCAGCCGGCGGCGACGGGGGCGGCGGCGGCCGCTAGTGCATACGGAAAATAAATATACAAATATTTTCACCTTTTATTACAATTACTAGCTGTTGCCCGCGACTTCGTCCGCGTGGACTTTAGTTTATAGCGCGCGATGTCAACAAAATTGGTGTCAAAAGCTTTTATAAAAAAAAACCCTGGTACCCCTTAAATCAAAACTGTGCTGCTGTGCAGTGTGCACAGAATAATTCTTTTTTCAATTTTTTTAATTAAACTTTATATTTTACGCCAAATTTTTAAGCTTATTTAGCCCCGCAATTACACAACTTTACCCATAAACTATTTATCATTGATAGGTTTAAGGTTATGTCACTGGCTCACTGCATAAAGTACTGATTTATTAAATAACGTACATCAGAAATAACAATCGAAAAAAATCGAGAACTAAATGTAAGATATTAATTACCACTTGTTGAATCAAATAAGGCCTCCTCTGTAAACCTCCTTTGTAATTAAAAAAACATACAAGTGACAATATGTAAGACGTCAGTTAGTCAGTCAAAAGGTATGGCTCATATTGGCAAGATAAAATTAGTAAAATTAATGTTGGGACAAGTTTATGAGATGAGAATATATAGTGTTATGAGAGAATTAGTTGTGTTATTTGAAGTTTAGAAAACAATAACCCAAAGGGCTAAATAGAGTATTGGTCACCACCTCTTATAGAAAGACTTTCGGGCAAGCGTTAGCGCGATGTAGGGGACGCACGGCGCCATCTATTTTGTTTTTTGGAACTAACGTAATTTGGACAAATTTACGCATTTTCACCCCCTTACAACGCATTTTTCCAGTAAAAAAGTAGCCTATGTCCTTTCAGGCTTTAGACTATCTGAATACAAAATTTCATTACAATCGGTTCGGTAGTTTTGGCGTGAAAGCGGGACAGACAGACAGACAGATATACTTTCGCATTTATAATATTAGTATAGATTCCTAAGCGAATCGGTACTACCTACCCTAACTTCAACAAATTCTACATACTCGTATCGTCGTCGTCGTCCTGGAGGTGATACGAATATATTTTAGTTTCTGATATTATGAAGTACAATTATCTATTCTGTGGTAATAGTAACGAAACAGCAAACCAATATTTTCTGATATACAGTAGAATTTACGTACGTACGTTAAGGTAGCATGACAAAGTTAGCAAAATAATTCGGGATTGCGTTATTAATTAGGTGCTAATTGAATGCTATTTTGGTGCAAAAACCGCGAATTTAGTGCTTCTCAAAATTCGCAATAAATGCTAATACTAATATTTGTTGAAGTTAGGGTCGGTAGTAGAGCGCTTCGCTTGGCTCGTCTTGGCGGGGACGCTACCGTGCCCCTGATTGGTAGGAAATAAAATAAAAAACATAATAATAACATTTTATTCAAAATAGGTATCATGAATACACTTGTTGAACGTCGTAGAAAGAACGTAGAAACTAAGATACCTATACCACCGGTTCGGGAACTTACCCCCCTAAAGAATATTTGGAGGGTAAGTTCCTGAGCAGCCCACTGAATACAGGCGCGGTTGCTCATTGGCCACTGTCAGTGACACGAATACCTAGTATTACGTGGTATTAGCGTTCTTATTAGGCCCAATAAGGCTTAAGCTGCGTATAAAAGAGATATCAGATAAGGCACATCAAACGTCATCCAAAGATGATTGGTCGATGTTGTTTGATCATAATTATGTGATAATTATTAAGTCTTAGTACAATCACAATTCACAACATTATAGTATAGCCCAAGACGGGAATTCGGGACATGCTCGAGCGTGTCAGATCAAGCTTGTATAGGTTTATTTAATGTCTCTAGTTATCATGGCAAGAACTACACCTACTGCCTCTACGTCTCCTCCAACGACACCTACTTCGCCTACAGCTACACCCACCCTATTGCGACGCTCTTCAGTTCACTCACTCGTCTCTGTACTACCAACGACACTTGCACATATACAGAGTGTAACAAAACTAGGTGATAATACTTTAGTGTTTTTATGGATATCTTGTATAGAGTTCGCTGTGAAAGTAGAAACGCTGCAAGAGCAAAAATTTTTTTGTGTTTTGTATGGCCGAGCGTCAGGAATTTTCCCATACAAAAGTTAAAAAAAAGTTACTCTTTCAGCGCTGCTACTTTCACAGTTAAATCTATATAGGGGGCTCATGCTGACGCTAAACTCCTAAAGTATTATCACATCGTTCACTATCCAAATGTCTCTAAAATAGTGTTTTTATTTTTAACTACACCTTTGAGAAGTATGCTTATTGTAGAGTATAATTATTTCTGAATCTTAGATTATTATTAGATTTAATATGTATACTTAATATTCAAGTTGTATATGGTTTAAACTTTAGTAAATATTTTTTGCAAAAAAAGCATTTTAGTTCTAGAATCCTTGACCACTGACGAAAACAGAGGTTCTTAGTGTGGCTTGTCTATTTTTGTTTTGCTTTTTTAGTTTTTTGTTTAAAAGTTACAATCGAGAGAGATGTAGATTCCTCAGTATTCCCGCAGCAACAGTAGTGTTGCTAATTGCTAATATAGTCCCATCAGCTAGCTCACTACTTAAAGATTTCGGTGGTTTTTATAAATTTGACATTACGTGCTTATTAACGGATAATAAGGATGATGACAAGGTCAAAGATTAGCGAATTTTGTTAATAAAATAAAGAAATCACGGTAAAAAATGAGTGTTCCCAAAATTTCAGCTTGGTAGGATTTGTATTTCTTTTGTTATGCGCCTTCAAAGTTGGATATTCAATTAAATTTCTTAATATTTGTATACAATTCGATAACTTATGCAATTATAAGCAACTTTTGTTATGAAACCACTTTCATAAACGCAATATTTAATATACCTGTCGAACAAAGTTGTCTCCCGATGCGTACAAACTACGAAAGACTGACGTCATACTTTCGTAGCACTTTGTATGGAGCGTTTCGGGCAGGTCTTTTTTATGAAATATTTGAATTGTCATATCTTGGTGAATTTTTAAGCTATCAGAGTCATTCTTTCAGCGATGTTTATATTTTTTAAGTATCTTTCAATTACCGATAAGAAAAAAAAATAGTCATCATGCCTATTCTTCCAGAAATCTAAAGTAGAGAGTGTCTTTTGAGGATGGAGTGGTAGAAAGAAGCTATTTTGTGTCTAATAAGGAAATAGATGTGTTTTTTAAGATGATGTCATCTAACAATGCAGGCCAGCTGTAGCAAATTGTAGCAATCGCTAATAATAGGATTATCATTGTCCTATTACGGGAAATAAACATTATCAAGTATAAAACCACCATCGTTTTCATAATTTTATGGAGAAGTTAATATGGAGGGGAAGCACATCTTGTTTATACTTCTTGTAAGTACATTATTGAAATTATTATATTGATATTTTTAAATTTTTAATTGTCAATGATAGTTAAAATTTTGGAGCTCGCTATAAAAGAAATTAATCATGTTATCAGTAAGACACTCTACTTTATGTTAATAACTATATAAAATCTTATTTGACTAGCAAAAAACGATGTATCAACACGTAGAAAGCTGAAATGTATGTTATTATTAGCTTGTTTAGTTTATATTTATAAAGTAATTTTAGCATATTATGCGATAGGTACTAAAAGAGACGATTTATAAAAATAATTAATGTAAGAATAACAAAAAGATAACTTTCCTTTTTAACATTGCTATTATTATTAGCGCAAAGGGGTGCTTTTACTAATTACCAAATTAAAGGGTTTTATAATAATTGTATCCCACCAAAAACATATTTTCATGTTGCCAAGACGACCACATGAGGTTAACCCTATGAAAAAGATATCTTATGTAGAGCCAAGCTTCTGAATTTACACGGCCTAACTTTACCGACCCTAACTTCAACAAATTCCTACTGATGTACACTGTACAGTAAATGACTGGCTTCGCGGTTTCGCTTTCGTCATGGAGGTGATTTTAGTTTCTGATCTGAAGTAAGCAACGAAACCATGCATATTGACATAATATCCTAAGAATTTGAACTATCTGGTACATCGGAAACCAACGGGTTCAAAAAAAGACGAAACACTTCGAGAAAAGGTATGTAGTGCGCTTCGCTTGGCTCGTCTTGGCGGGGGCACTACCGTGTCCCCAGATTCAGTATCAGGTTTGACAAAGTTAAGTTAGTTTCTATGGAAATCTATCTCTTATTAATTTAAATCCTGAAATCGGACACGAAAACTTTTCTCTTTCTAAAATGACTATAGATTAGTCGTTCCTCGCGGTTCCAACCGCCACCTTTTCCTACAAAAAAGTACCCTATCAGTTATCACTTATTACCTATGTCGTTCCACATAGTCTAAACTCTAACTATCTGTGCCAAATAATAAACAAATCGTTCCTGTGGTTCGTAAGTGGTAAGATAAGCACATTACATACTTTTCAGCTTTATATTTTGGATGTATAGATTAGGGGCAAGTATGTATTAATAGCGAATTCATACAATTTCAGGTAATGTGCTTGGCGTGGCAGGCGCGGGGTGCTGTGAACTGCACCGCGACTGGCGCCGGCCGTTTCGCCGAACCCGACGACACAACCTGCCAGAACTACACACTCTGCGTCCTCAGCGGCTCCACTTACCTCTCCTACGACTACGTCTGCCCCACCACCTCCCTGTTCAACCCCAACACCGCCATGTGCACCACCGACTACACTTGCCCCACCACCACTACGAATACGACGAGTACCTCGATTTGTACGGCGGAAGGCTACTTTGCTGACTCCAATTCCACCGACTGCTCGAGCTATATCGAGTGCGTCGACATCAACGGCACATACACGGAAACCACGTTCACTTGCCCCAACAATACGTATTTCAACCCGAACACTACTCTGTGTGAGTCCGATTACAACTGCACCACGACGGCCACTTTTGCTTGTTCTGCTGCTGGAAGGTTCGCGAACTCCGCCGACACCACCTGCCAGACCTACTACTTCTGCGTCCTCCAGTCTGACGGTACTTACGTCCAGTACGAGTACACTTGCCCCACTACATCCGTTTTCAATCCCACGACGCGAATGTGTACCACTTCTTACACTTGCACCTAACATTGGTAATTAAAAGTGGAAAGCACGATAAAATATTATGATGGTGAACTGAGAGAGTCGTAGATGTATTTATTATCTTACCTCTTTATTTAAGATCCTATTTAATTAGCTGCTACGATTATATAATATTCTAATATACTGATGATTATTTATCTTAGCATTAGAATATGTTGCTGCTGAATTGAAACCAATAATTGTTATTTTTAACCGACTTCAACAAAAGGAGGTTATAAATTCGCCGCGTATGTAGATAATATTCCCAGAACTGCCCAGTTTTTGTATAAAAATATGTTAATCTATATCACCACCTGAGCAAATGTGCCAAATTTCAAAAGTGTATGTATGTATGTATACAGTATCTATACTAATATTATAAATGCGAAAGTATCTCTGTCTGTCTGTCTGTCTGTCTGTCTGTCTCGCTTTCACGCCAAAACTACTGAACCGATTGCAATGAAATTTTGTACACAGTTATTCTAGAGTCTGAGAAAGGACATAGGCTACATTTTGATGTGGGAAAATATCTTATTTCCATGAAAATATCGATGAAAATTACTTCGCATTGCGCGTGGCCAGCGCTCATCCCGGGGGTCCTGGGTTCGAGTCCCGCAGGCGGAACAAAAAGTTTTCAATGTTCCTGGGTCTTGGATGTGTATTAAAATAATATTTCAAAAATCTTAAATATATTTTATGTATAATATTATAAAAAATCCAGAAATATATCGACGCGATGCAATGAACATTTTAGTTCTAATACGATTCAACAGATGGCGCTTTTTTTTTACTTCGTTGTAACATAGAACTAATCATACTTATTAGTTATTATGTTTTTGTTTATAGTTTTTAATACGTTAGAATATTATGTTTAATAATATTATCACTTGCTATAATAATAATCAATCTATCTTATCTTATAGAACTCCTACTGCATTTCTAAGGAGTTCGAGTGTGTTGTGTTGGCCTATATTCCATCCAGAAAATATTTTTACATTTTAATTCTAATATATGAAAACAGATGGCGCTTTATTTTTTACTTCATTATTATAACAGAACTAATCATACCTACTTTAATATATAATATTGTTTTTATTCATAACTAGCTGTTGCCCGCGACTTCGTCCGCGTGGACTTTAGTTTATAGCGCGCGGTGTCAAAAAAATTTGTGTCAAATTTAAAAACTTTTTAAAACCCTGGTAAGTGGTACCCCTCTTAGGGCCGCGCAGCGCGCTACACCGGAATGGCGCGGCCCTTAATTAATCAAAATACCCAAAAACAGCTGTGCAGTGTGCACATAATCTGTACTAATATTATGAATGCGAAAGTATCTCTGTCTGTCTGTCTGTCTGTCAGTCTCGCTTTCACGCCAAACGCCAAAACTACCGAACCGATTGTAATGAAATTTTGTATAAGTACTGATAGTCTAAAGCCTGAGGAAGGACATAGGCTACTTTTTTACTGGAAAAAAGGGTTGTAAGGGTCGTAAATTTGTTCAAAAAATTCATAATAGATGGCGCCGTGCGTCTTCTACATCGCGCTGACGCTTGCTCAAAAGTCTTTCTATAAGAGGTGGTATCATCTTACATTTAAGTCTCGATTTTTTTCGATTGTTATATCTATTCTACGGTATTAAATAACTCAGTACTTTATCTGTGCAGGCAGTGACGTAACCTTAAGACCAAATTTCACCAACGACTGTTAAAGTTAATGCTCGAATTAGTATCACGTTAGCTGTTTCGTTTTTGATATGAATGAAAGAGAAGACAGGATATTTTAACAAGCTGTTAACACTAACAGACGTTGGTGAAATTGGGGCTAAACCTATCAATGATAAATAGTTTATGGGTAAAGTTGTGTAATTGGGGGGCTAGATAAGCTTTAAAATTTGGCATAATATATAAAGTTTAACATACAAAAATGAAGTACTTATTGTTTGCACACTGCACAGCTGTATTGATTTAAGGGGTACCAGGGTTTTTTTATAAAAGCTTTTGACACCAATTTTGTTGACATCGCGCGCTATAAACTGAAGTCCACGCGGACGAAGTCGCGGGCAACAGCTAGTGTTTTTATATTTGCAGTGTTCGCATATCTCTGGAACTAAAACTCCGATTTAAGTTATTCTTTTTTGTTGGTACTTCTTGCTAGGTATTGTTCAACTTAGGGAATAGTGCAAGTTTGATCAAAATCGGTGCAGTAGTTTTTGAGATACGGAATTTTAATTCTCAGTTACGTACAATTTTGAAGTCGGTTTTATCTTTTTAAAATACTATGAATTATATAGTGGCTAACATGAGTTAATCTTTTACACTTTGTATTTACCTATTAGTCCATTGAAATGTAACATGAGCTATTTGCATTTATTAGAGGACGCAATTTTATTTTTGGGACATGTAGGGGGAATAGAAGCTTAACCTCAAGTTTGTGGGGTCGCCATTTAATTTGTCCCCCGGGCGCCACCTTGAAACAACAATATTTTCGCGATATTTTGGAAACCATACTTACGTCTTACAAAAAATTTGTGAAAACATAATTTGTTATAATTTGTTGCAAATTATTTAGCCTACAAATATGTTCATATAATTTTTTTACACTAAATTAAAAATTTAAAAAGTTACAAGCAAGAAAGTGAGTTTTTTTCTGAAAATTTTCTTTTTGTTTTTTAGCTTTGTTTAATACATTTCACAAAAAAATACTTCAGACCAATCTTGTAGATGATCTTTTGAGGAAAAGATACCCGGATCCCCCCCGATCGATCTCATGAAATAAATTTTCTGCAGAGGAAAAGGAAACTGTGGTAGTGTTGACACATAATAATAACACTAAAGTATTATCACTAAGTTTTGTTCCAACCTGTAGATTGCCCGTTTTTGTAGTTGCGTTGTGGTACCGACAAAATATCGACGTGGTTGCGTTGACGCCAGTTGTTGCGATGTGATTACGTCGTATGGAGACATAGTTCGACTCCGGCTTTAATAGCGGAAACACGTGTTGACTAAATCCTTGAAATTCGAAGAGGAAACTTTATTATTGCTATCATTGCGTGAGCGTGGGCGGCGTGCGCGCACTGTCGTTGCATCGACGCAATATTGTGTTTGCGATGTGGTCGGCCGTGGTTGCGATGTGGTTGGTATCACACACGCAGTCGACAACGACTGCAAAATGTGGTATGTGTGAACAGTTTTATTCATTTACAATGGCTATGTGGTGTGGTTGTGGTTGTCCGTTGTGGTGTGGTTATGGTACGTGTGGGTTGGCCCTAAAAGGGCTACCAGTTCGGGCAAGCAGTTTATTACAATCAGATATTATTAAGTTACCTGATAATATTTTGCCATTCCTTGTATAATAGCACAATAAGTTTCAGGTGTTTTTGGATCCATTGCTTCAAATATTTTGTCTGCTAATCCACCTAATCTGAAATTATATTTGTTTTTCAAAATAAAATATTGCCAAACAGAAACTTTCATTGGTATTATTATTATTTTTAACAAAAAAATTAAAACCGACTTCCAAGGTAAAAACAATAATATGAACTAAAAAGTATTAAATAACTCTTACTCTTTAATAGTGGCTTTTTCAGAATTCGTCTAAATCTCAACTATTTCTGTACATACTACAGTCTTCATTACTTTGAAGTCGGTACCAGTCCCAAAAGTTTCAGACATTCTGATTTCTGACATTACTGAACTCACGATTACCTTGGAAGTCGGTTTTAAGTAATTTTTTTGTTAAAAATAATAATTTCACTCTTTTTAGTTTTCTACAAAATAAGGCTTTATGAGTAAATAACCAATGTCCAATACGAATGTTAACTATTCACATTATGTTTCTGTAAGCGAAATTGTGGTAAATGCTTGCAGTTATCTAAGCGATGCTGCAATTTCCAAACTTTTATCTTTAAAGGTCCAGGAGTTCTGTTCAGTGCCTTTGAACCAAGAGACACCTTCGTATGAAATTTCTCTTATTCGTAACATATGTTTAACTTACTAGAAACAACATTTTAACCAATATGAGTGTTATGATAAATTTCAAGGATTTCCCTCGATTGCTCATAGATCCCATCATCAGCTCACCACTTTCGTAATTTTTATACAAAATTAAGATTATATCCTATACAATAACATAAGAATTTTGAAAATCGGTCCACAAACAGCGAAATCATCATCAAAAACATCTGCTTTGATGCAAAATATCATGAAAAGTACTAATAATTGTGTCATAATGTGATGATGCATGGCATAATTATGGTTGTGATGATGATGATCAATCAAATTGATGTGTTGGCTTATGCTTTCAGCTGTTTAAACAACGCCGAAATCTTCGAACCTTTACCTATAAGCATTCAAAAGTTCTGTTCGGTACCTTCGGATCCAGGGTATAACCTGGTGCGAAGTATTACTTTTTGGTAACGTTTACCTCGAATGCTTCAGAAAAAATCAAAATCACTATATGTTTCCATACAAATTTCAAGGAATCCCCTCAATTCCTCAAGGATCCCATCATCAGATCACCACTTTCGTGAACATGGTACCAAATTCAAGTTAAACCCTATACAACACAAAAAGAATTTTGAAAATCGGACCACAAACGGCTGAGTAATCGTTGAACATACGAAAAAAAATACATACAGCCGAACGTATTACCTCCTCCTATTTGGAAGTCGGTCAAAAAATAGCCTATATTATTGTAATGTAATAATTTCTTTACTACAAATTACAATACAACAATAGCAAACAAACAGACATACGAAAATTGCAAGTTATTAATCATAATGCTCTGAATAAAGTTTACCCACTGTTTCTAATAGATAGTTTAAGGTTATATCTACAAAGTACATAATTCATACTTCCAAGTGGCAGCCTGTCTTTCTTTTGTGGCAGCCGAGAACCATCTCTCCTCAATCCATTCCATAGATACTGGTTCTTTTTCATTATAGAAACACAGAAACTGAAGAAGAGAGTTTTAGTTCATCATTCACACCCTCAACTCCACCAAGTAGGTGAAACACTTTTATAGCATCTTCTAGTAGAGCATTATTTATTGTATATTTCAAGTCCTCTTCTGTTACCTGTTAAAATCACTTTATTTAATACAATAAAGTTTGTTTTATTATTTGAATTTCTTTATTCTTTATACACAAAATAAGCAAATACACATTTACAAGTTTCACATAAATGTGCCATACACTTTGAGAGATTTCTTCCAGCAAAACCTTAAATATTGACATTGGACATAACATAGGGCTATATGTACATTAGTAGTGTACATTTCTGTAGTGCAGCGTTTCCAAAATTGGGCAATAACACCCCCTTGTGGGTGCTGAAGGTCTGAAGGGATTGGTGTGGGTCCCGGAAAAAAATATGGGCGTTGTGTAAAGGCTTGGGGGTGATTTATTTCATCAGGATGTATTTTAAATTAAAACAATGGGGGCGCTAAAATATAATTTGTTCTTAAAGTGGATAGACAAAATAAGTTTGGGAACTTATGGTGTACGCGATTCCGCGATTAGAATAACCATACACGGTTATTCCCTTTTTAACGGGCAAAACACACAAGCAATCCAGCATCTGTCAAGACGTAGCAACACAGAAGGGCTGGCAACACTGGACTTCCTTCGACTTAGTTATCTGTGCTTCAACTTGACAGTTGACACTTCCTTCAATGAAACCACCTCGGCTGGGATGCAAGTTTCTTTTATTCAACGTAATAACCCTTTTTATATTATCTTCTATTATTATATATATTTTTACATCTGTACGTCGAATACAGTCCACAAGTTATTAACATGTGGTGTAGTGTAACACTACAGACACACTACAGACAGATATGAATTTGTATAAAATGAGTATGTACTTACTTTACTTTCATCATTGTATATGGGTCTAGGAGCATACATGTCTATTTGAGGATCTGCATTGTAGTATTCTGTTTTCATTTTCATTGGCGGGTCCCATTCTCTTGTAGTGAACAGTTCTGCGTGTTCATCTCTTACCCATGCTGCTGCCTTACGACCGGCTTCGGCTGACAAAGCATATGAGCGTTTCCGGAAGTTAGACAGTGGGATAAGATATGGGTCATCATGATATCTGAAATGATAAAACAGGCATGTATTTGAAGCATTTAATTCAGCAATTAGAATAATATTGTAAAATTTCTTAGGTAGGAGTTTGAATAACTTCAAAAATATAATGGTTAATCAAACTCTTTTTTTACTATTATTAATTTTTTACTAATATTAATTTCAAAGTGTTTACTTGGAAGCCATTAGCTTCCAAGTAAACACTTTGAAATTATCCTAGATAACTTATTACTATTATGCTCTACCATGTATTTTATTAATATAATCAATAACAAGAAAGTAGCCTACTTACTTATAATGAGCAGCGGTGGGGTCTGTGCCGACTGTGGAGGCTAAAGCTTGGAGTATGTCCGTCGGCCCCCGTGGTATACGAGGCGGCGGTGTTATACCATCAGAGGACTTACCAACTTGGGGTAATTTTTGTCCCTCTATAGTGGACAGTGAACGGCACAAACAAGCTAGCTTCGACTATTGCCTAAAATAAAGGTTAGATTAACACAAAATATTACTCTAGTGACAAATTGAACAATATTATAACTTACCGGTGCAATATAATGTTTGAATACATTTATAACTTAGAATTATTATCTGTATATTTCGTTAATAACTAGAAAAATGTAAGACACAAATCCTAAGAAATATAACCTATTTTCAAAATAGTAACAATGACAACGTCAGCTGTCACTCAATAAATGTCAAATCGAATTTCAGTTACTTCTTTTTATCAAATATTAAATTAGGAACATTGCCAATAAAGCGGTTGTACAAGCCTAGCTTTACCGAATGACAAAACCGAGTTGGACTCGCCCATGAAGGGTTCCGCAGCTGCAATAACTTTGACGTGGGAGAGCCATGCTTCGGCACGAATGGCCCGGCTCGACCGGAGAAATACCACGTCCTCACAGAAAACCGGCGTGAAACAGCGCTTGCGCTGTGTTTCGCCGAGTGAGTGAGTTTACCGGAAGCCCAATCCCCTACCCTATTCCCTTCCCTACCCTCCGCTATTCCCTTCCCTTCCCATCCCTACCCTCCCCTTACCTATTAACCTATTCCCTCTTAAAAGGCCGGCAACGCACCTGCAGCTCTTCTGATGCTGCGAGTGTTCATGGGCGACGGAAGTTGCTTTCCATCAGGTGACCCGTTTGCTCGTTTGCCCCCTTATTTCATAAAAAAAGAGCTATTTGCTTACTAGTAGCATACGTAGTATCCCGAAGTAGTATGTGCTAGTAGCTATAGTAGCTAGGTACTAGTAAGCTGCTCTCCTACAGCCACGAGTAGATGTAGTCTATGACTAGTCACTAGCTTGAAGCTAGCTACTACCTAGGTTTGACGACCTCTGTGGCTCAGCGGGTAAGCTCGTTGGCAGCATGCCGGGGGTCGCGGGTTCGAATCCCGCCGACAACGGAACGAAACGTTTTCAAAGCGAAACTTCCGTCGCCCATGGACACTCGCAGCATCAGAAGAGCTGCAGGTGCGTTATAATTAAACTTTTTAATCGGGACTTAACGCGACTTATTTAAGTAGTAATGCTACTACGAGTACATACTTTTTCTCGACGTTTCGGCCGTGGTCATTTAAAATGCAGGTGCGTTGCCGGCCTTTTAAGAGGGAATAGGGTAATAGGGGAGGGTAGGGATGGGAAGGGACGGAAAGGGAATAGGTGAGGGTAGAGATGGGAAGGGAAGAGAATAGGGGAGGGGATTAGGCCTCCGGTAAACTCACTCACTCGGCGAAACACAGCGCAAGCGCTGTTTCACGCCGGTCTTCTGTGAGAACGTGGTATTTCTCCGGTCGAGCCGGCCCATTCGTGCCGTAGCATGGCTCTCCCACGTCTTATTTCACAGCTCACCTCATATTTAGTAGTACATCTCATATTTTAAAGGTTTCTTTAAAATAATATAATATTATTTTGACATGGGACTTGGGAGAGGGTGAAAAATAATATCCACTACTCCATTAAGTAAGTCTTACATTTAAGTCTTTACTTTGAGAAGCTACAGTAATCTCTGATCTATAATCCAAAGATTACTGGGAAGTGGGAAATAAAAATAAATACATTAATTTTATAACTTTTATTGTCTAAATTGAGGGGCGAATAATAACATCACTATAGTAAACAGTGAAAACCTTATACTGTGGGATCCACTTGGAACCCCTGTAACTTGGACATCCGTATCATGCACAGACACTTCAAACACTTTTGGTGTTTCACGACTGCAGTTGTAAGAAATAGAATTTACACAAACACTCTCTGTTGCACTAAAAACCATATGTCCAGGGCATCTCACAAGTCTGGCTGACACAATTTTGCTTAAATCTTGAACACAGCTGATGTAGGTGAAGCAGTTTTCGTCTAAATCGTTGACAATGTTGCCTACTCCCGAGCAGGTGTAGTTGGTGTAGCATTGGTAGGAGGTGACGTTGGTGCATTGGTTATCGATGTGGCTGTAGATGGTATTTTCTGGGCAGACGAGGTTGTAGTGGGTGATGCTGGTGGCTCCCTTCAGACACATCATGTAGCCGCGGCAGTCATCGCGGGTGTTGCTTGGAAACCTTCCGGGTTCCGTGCAAACTGCGTCACAAGCGCCTTGGTGTATGACCTGAAAATTATAAAATAAGCTAATCAAAGAGGATATAACTACGTATTAGGTCCAAATTAGGTCTACCAGAATCTGATGGCAAAAAATGGAAAAAAGAAATTGACGCTACCAATACTGGGTAAATTGGAGCAAAACGTTTGATACTTTTTTTCCTTATAGTGGCTGATTCTGTGTGTGATGCTATGATGTGAATGTTTAAGGATATTTGTTGAAAATCTCCCATCCATGAGATTTTGGTAGACCTATAACAAAGCTAATTTTGATGATTTCTGAATTAGTGGTTTACAGTTTTTTCATGTAGCAAAAATAAATTATTCGAAATGCTAAATATCTACTAGCTATAGACCTATATTGCTGCTTACTTATTTAATACAATTTTCTACAAAATAACAAATATCGGACCAAGGAGAAAGTACTAAAATAAAGGTTGTGCATGTATGTACTTCTTAAACATGAATAAATAATATATAATACTTGCCAAAAATATAAACGCAATCCCCAAAAACTTCATTTTAATATTTGATAGCACTCGTTACATTGATCTCAGTCGTACTACCTAAGATGTTAAATTCATAAACCTTCCTATGTCATAAGATAACTCCACAGTAAATAAGTATACATATTATAATATCTAATACTTATGTATACTTGGGAATATCAAGGTAAAAGAGTGGTGACAAAACATGGAATATAATTAAAACGTAGTACTTATATATATTTAGGTAGGGAAACCTTAATTAATATAAAAAAAATCAACACCAATTCTATAAATCTAATTTAACACTTTAAATAAAAATTAAATAACAAAACTAAATCACTAAATTGCTAACAAACTAATTAATTACAAAATTAAACAAAAGAAAATAACAAAACTAATAATTAATTACAAAATAACGGACACAAGCAATGGCACGTCTATCTCGCACGAATTCTCAAGGGAAAAAGAGAACGAGTCACGTGGCGAGGCAGTTTTTATACACTCTGAGAGGTAGGGGGGTGGCTAGGTGAATCAGCTTCTGGTGTTGCCGCTAACACGGCCTCTCCTGACAGTCTGACGTCCTCGTCAGGCTTCGATGATGGACCGGGTTGTTCTTGAGTAGGATCGGACTGAGCAGTTACGGCATCTGCTGAGACGTCATCATTCTCCTCTCCTGGAATTACATAAAAATAGCTCTAATACAGTTGTAACAACATCAAAAACTGGTCCGATTTTTATAAATGAGTAACAAGCAAAAATGGTACCGAAGTGCGCATTATATAGTCAACTACATTATTTAGCTTTCAGGCATAGGCTCCACTATTAAGCATACCCGTCAGAACTGCCGTCAATAATCATATTGCTCGGACTTCACGTCAAGGCATAGGCTCCACTATTAAGCGTACCTCCGACGGCTGTTCTGGCATAGGCTCCACTATTAAGCGTACCAAACAGACTTGTAAACTCACCCTCAAAGAATGCTGCGCAGGTCTCCGGGGTCCACTCTCCTCTCCAGGGCACCAGGTACTGCGCGGCCGCATAAGTAACCTTGCCGTATGCTCCGCTGACCAGCTTCAGCTCGTAGCGCCCATGATCGAGCACTCGGGTAATTCGGTAAGGTCCACGCATTCCTGGATCCAACTTGCCCTGTGACTGGGAGTACTTGATCACAAATACGAGATCATTAAATTTATAGATGCGGGGAGGCTCACGATCTTCGTTCACCCGTCGATCTTGTTCGGCTTGATTTCGTGTCAACCGTTCGGTCGTCCTCTGTCTTCGTAATTCGCGTAATGACTCACGATTGTCAGTAGAATTTTCTAAAGCCACATCGCGTATTAACGAGCGGACTACCGGTAATGCATTTTCGGACCCGATCAACAAGTTTAAGGGAGAATACTGCGTTGTCTTTTGTTTTGTGATATTTAAAATTAATTGCAGTCGCCACAACTCCTCAGCCCATTCACTTTTCTTTTGATTTGACTCGATACGAAGCATATTGAGAATCGTGCGGAGGCCTGGCCATTAGCTTGATGCATCTCAGGAGTGATGTGATGCACTCGGCATCCTAACTCATTAAGAAAAGATAAAAAACTCGAAGCCTCAAACATTCTACCTCTATCACAAATTAAAGTGTTGGGAGTACCGAACAAGGAAATAATTAATTGCATGGCTCGCTTCAGCTCAGTTAAATCTTGTCGGTGAATAGGAATTAAGTGACAAAATTTGGAAAAAGAATCAACTGCAACTAATATGTGCTTAAAACCTTGTGATTCTGGTAACGGTCCCAAAACGTCAAGGTGTAGAGTGTCAAATGGAATATTAGGCTTGGCCCATGAAGTAATTGGCTGTAATGAGGATCGTGGCACACGTTTATGAGCTATGCAGGTTAAACAATGCTTAACATATTTGGAAATAAAGGTCCTTAGACCAGGAAACCAAAAATATCGTAATATGAGATCGGCAGTCTTTTCGACATCAATATGGGCATGTTCGTCGTGAAAAATACGAAGCAGACTAAGTCGATACCCCTTAGGAATAAAACAGAGGAGGCGCCCCTCTTCGCCCGTAGGTGTATAGCGATAGTACAAAAGATCACCCTTTTTGACGTATCTCGAGGCGTCCAACTGTCCCTCGTCTAGGGATCGCAACAATTGTTGCGTTTCCTCATCACCCGATTGTGCGATTTGTGCCCAATTGCGTGGTTTGGTTATGTTGTTTACAGTTGCAACAGGGTTTCGACTAAAATAGTCAGCATGCGGCAATAAGACCCCCTTTCGGTACTGAATATCAAAGTCGAAATCCTGCAAGTAAACCCACCATCTAGCTACCCGTGGTAACAGGTCCCTTTTTGTCTGAGTAGATTTGAGAGCGTTACAATCGGTTACGACAGTAAAATGCCTACCAATGAGATGATGCCTAAAATGTTTAAGGGCTTTTACCACCGCAAGAGTCTCCAGTTCATAGGAATGGTATTTAGACTCGGCCCCCTTAGTGGCCTGGCTGTAATACGCCACTACCCGTTTACTACCATCCCTATGAATCTGGAGTAGGACCGCACCGTAGCCCGCGCTACTCGCATCTGTATGAACCTGCGTGGGTAGTTCAGGATCAAAAATACAAAGTACCGGCTTACTGGTAAGACACTTAATGAGTTCCTGGCGAGCCATTTCCTGTTCCTCACCCCATACAAAATCGACGCCTTTCTTTGTTAACCGTGCTATACAAGACGTTTTTAATGAGTAACCAGATATGTATTTCCTGAAATAGCCCGCCAGGCCCAGAAACTGTCTCACTTGCCGCACGTTTTGAGGTACACTTGAATTTATCAGAGCCTGAACTTTAGCTTCAGCCGGTCGTATGCATCCGTCCGATATTATCCTACCCAAGTATTCTATCTTGGTACATAGGAAGGAACATTTGCGTAAGTTTATCGAAAAACCTGAATTTGTTAACGTTGTCAACACACGATCGAGTGTTTGCAAACCTTCCTCAATTGAGGAATGCAGTATTAAACAGTCATCAATATATACCAAAACTAAGCCAGATTCGATAAACTCACGCAACGTTTTTGATATAATTCGCTGATAAACTATGGGAGCATTCGCGAGACCGTATGGCATTTTAATATATTCGTAATGCCCTTCGGGCGTAACAAAACCAGTAAGGGGAATAGAATCGTCCTGTAACATGATTTGGTGGAAGCCGGTAGCCATATCCAAAGTTGTGAACAATTTCGCTTTCCCTAGTCTGTCAAGGTGGTCATCTATTAAAGGAAGTGGGTATCGATCTTTTACGGTTATCTTATTTAGTGCACGAAAATCCACGCACATCCTATCTGAGCCATCCTTCTTTTTGACTAACAAGACCGGGCTAGAATAAGGCGACTCCGACTCACGAATAATATTTTTGGACAGAAGGTCTTTAATGATATCCCGCACCTTTAGTTTTTCGTTAAAAGACATTTTGTAAGGTCGATAGTATATCGGAGTGTCATTATTCAAGCGAATTTGCATTTTACCGGTGGTAACGGTAGTCATGGCGGTACCCGAAATCATAAACTTAGAAAACTTATCAAGAATAGACAATAAAACTTTCAAATCATCGCCCACTAATGTTGTTTTAATTTCATTACACTCGATATTCGCTTGAACATTGCACACACGATTAACTGAAAGCCCGCGAGTCAAACGTTGCAAACTTCGTGTACGGACGTACGTGACCCCGTCTCTATTCAGTACATCTGTACCGATAATTATAGGCGCATTCATACACTCTCTAGGCACAATTAGCAAATCAACTTCCAAAGTTATTTCCGGGAACTCGATTGTCAGTGTCACGTAAAATTCAACAAAAATAGTTGTGTCACTAATACCCTTTAACTGACTGTTAATAGGTTTCTTACAACACGAAAAATGATTTACAACATCCGAGGATATTAATGACACATCTAATGCACCACTGTCAATAAGTATATCAACCGGAATCCCCTGAATGATACCAACCATAACGTCATTATTTTTACTAAAGTCGGGGGTAGAACAAAAATTAACTTTGTTTTTATTACGTTGTGCATCCGAACGTTGTTTAGCAAAACACGAAGTAATATCGTGCCCACCCTTCTTGCAATAAGCGCACGACAAATTGGACTTAGAACTATTATCACTCGAACTAGGTAATGCGAGTATTTGAGAGTTAGTTTTTTGTTTAGGTTTCTTTGGACAATTAACCTGTTTGTGTTGAGTGTCGCCGCAAATAAAACACTTCAATATACGTTTAAAAGTCGACTTGTGTCGAGATTGTTGAGAAAATGAAGACATAGGTAAAGATTTAGAAGTAGGCTTAGTAAACGTCGACAAAAAGTCGACCATATTGTCGATAGTGAGTTTCGCATTAGTGGCACACGCCTTGATATGTGGGTCTCTAATGCCACGAATTACGATTGCGATCATAAGTTCCTCGGACAACCCCTTAACAATTCGTAATCGTAATAACGATCTACGCGCGTACTCCGCATAAGTGGAATATTTTTCTGAATCCGTATTCATAACTTCGAAAAGAATATTAACCACATCTATCTTTTTCACACATAACGATCTAAAATCATTTTTAAAGGTACTCCACGAACGATCGTTGGTAACCCACTCACTAAACCATTGTTTCGCGTTCCCCTTTAAACAGTTACCTACCCGCGACAGGCACTCATTATCTGACCACTTATTTACAAGCTGTGCCCTATCGTTTACATCGGGATCAAAGTTAGAGACGTAATAGTTTTGTGTATGTACCGACCTTAATGATTGAATTGCGTCCACAATTCTTTCCGTAGAGCAGCCCATGGAGTCTCCGTTAGCAGCGCCGGGCGTATTCGACCACCCCGATTTACCTTCCAATGCATTCAACCGCGAGGCTATCGCCTCGAGCGATTGTGCGTAGTCTCGATGCAGCGTCTCGTCCCTCGGTTCCAAGTATGATCGACCTGGACTCGAACGCTCCCGGCCAGAACACCTCGATCGTGAACGCCGACGACGACACCGCTCGTGCTGTTCACGCGAGCGATCACGGCTCCATCGTTCCGAGCCCGAACGGTCACGGCGAGATCGCCGCCGCTCCTTTGTGCGTCCCCGAGACGTGCTACGAGACAGCCTGCCGTGCGAGATTCTACTACGCGAGCGTGCAACGCGCTTCCCCCGTGTTTTTGACCGTGAACGATTCGATCTACCCATGACTATTCTAAATTAGCAACCTTGTTGGAAAATAATAATTGTGGGAGTGTTTTCTTTATCCCACTTCTGATTTTAGGTAGGGAAACCTTAATTAATATAAAAAAAATCAACACCAATTCTATAAATCTAATTTAACACTTTAAATAAAAATTAAATAACAAAACTAAATCACTAAATTGCTAACAAACTAATTAATTACAAAATTAAACAAAAGAAAATAACAAAACTAATAATTAATTACAAAATAACGGACACAAGCAATGGAACGTCTATCTCGCACGAATTCTCAAGGGAAAAAGAGAACGAGTCACGTGGCGAGGCAGTTTTTATACACTCTGAGAGGTAGGGGGGTGGCTAGGTGAATCAGCTTCTGGTGTTGCCGCTAACAATATATATATATATATATATATATATATATATATATATATATATATATATATATATATATATATATATATATATATATATATATATATATATATATATATATATATATATATATATATATATATATATATATATATATATATATATATATATATATATATATATATATATATATATATATATATATATATATATATATATATATATATATATATATATATATATATATATATATATATATATATATATATATATATATATATATATATATATATATATATATATATATATATATATATATATATATATATATATATATATATATACATATATATATAGATAATGATAAGATACTTAATTTGGCCTAGCTCTACATCTTCATTATAATAATATTATGCCTTGTTTTTTTGTAGGTACGTTTATGAATACTCGTTAAATTTTTCCTTTTGTAAAAATTAGTACTTTTAATATTATATCAGTATTTTTAATCTCTATTGTTTTTTAATAAATTACTCCCCACACCGGTTTCGGTGACGGTGGCCGGTTTCATTGAAACCAGGCCAGGTACGCAGGAGTAATTTTATAGTGCCCAAGTGTGTGCGCAGTACACAAGAGCTCTATTCCTTTTACTCGCATAACCCAGTGGGACGGAAGACCGACACGACTGGCGAGAGATCAGGCGCAGGACCGACTTTTTACATGCCCATCCGACGCATGGATCATCTTACTTGTCAGACAGTCAGGTGATCAGCCTGCATTGTCCTAACCGAACTTGGAAATAAAATGTTTCCAACACGGGATTCGAACCCACGACCTCCGGAGTCGAGAGCGACGCTCTAACCACTAGACCACGGAGGCGTTATAATAAATTAATAGTTGCCTCGACCTCTGGCGACAACCCTACAGAAGCTTCGCGAAACCCCAGGTTGAAAAACTCTACATCCTGTATAGAATATAATAATGTGACTCGGCCGCTTCATTACAAAGACAATTGTACATAGTATGTATAAGTTGTGACAGAAAATTCTGAACAAATTATCTCACATCCTTATTCGCCATTTCGCTACATTTACAAATTACAATAGGGTGTTTTGTAAACACAATGTAGCTCAGGCTTGGACATGTACAATGTTTCTTTGTCTCGCTCTTTAAAACAGCCAAAAGATAAAGGGGCTAAAACATAAACGGGTAAAAATACAGAGGGAAAAATTTAAGAGACTGTTTCATTTTGCAAGTCAGGTTTCTTCAGCTTAATAATTTTGCTTGACAACATTTTTGGTGATTTAATGATGACGAAACATTCAGTATTCCCTAAGTTAAACAATACCCAGTACAAAATAAATAAATAATTGCTTAAATCGGATTTGTAGTTCCGGAGATATGAGGACACAAATATAAAAACATAAATAGTATTTACATAGGTAATATTATACATACACATTACACTTTTGAAAGGCAGTTTGGTCAGTTCTGTGAATATTACCTACGGGTACGGATATACGGGTCGAATTGATATTCTCTTTTTTTTGTAGTCGGTTAATAAAATAATGCTGCGCAATAATAAATTTTTAATTTAATGAACAATTAAGGTAACATCACTATGTTTGAGCAAGATAAAACGTATTTTTGTTTAAAGAGGAATGGCTTTCTACAGTTTGTACACAACAAACAGTTTTAACATTTTATATGCCTGACGTCACCTTATCGTTTGGCGCAAGCAAACACAACTCACAACACAAGACTGACGTACCTAATTGAGTTGATTTAAGATTTTTGAAAGTCTTTAGACGTAGGTTACACGTTCAGTTTCTCATCAGTTCAGTCCATCAATTTCGCGAAACTGAACGTCTAAACTCTATTTTTACGGATTGATGGCTCTACCATGAGTTTAAAGCTATTAATAGTATTTATCGATACTCGATACCGACTACGTAAATATTTAGTATGGCGATTTTAGTTCCGCAAGTAACCGCTAGAGGCGCTGTAAGATTTGCCATACTAATTTACGGTATAGTCGGTACCGAGTATGGAAAAATACTATAGCTTTAAACTCGCATGGTAGAGCTACTGATCATTTTTTAGGGTTCCGTACCCAAAGGGTGAAAACGGAACCCTATTACTAAGACTTCAATTTCTGTCCGTCTGTCCGTCCGTCCGTCCGTCCGTCTGTCTGTCTCCAGGCTGTAACTCAAGAACCGCTAAAGCTAGACTTCTGAAATTTGGACAGATTGTGTATTTCTGTTGCCGCTATAACAACAAATACTGAAAATAAAATAAAATAAATATTTAAGGGGGGCTCCCATACAACAAACCTATTTTTTTCTGCCTTTTTTGCTCTATATCAATAATGGCAATAGCAAGGTACTTGAATTTTTCACAAAGTCCTTGATTGTATGTGTACTATAATATTTAATTATAATATTAAAATAAAATAAAATTTAAGGGGGGCTCCCATACAAAAACACAATTTTTGGCCTATTTTTCCTTTATAACGGTACGGAACCCTTCGTACGCAAGTCCGACTCGCACTTGGCAGATTTTTTTATTATGTACTTTTCGCTCATCACAGATTGATGGGCTGAATACTGAACAGATGCCAGATTGACCGTATAACTGTTGTCATATAGTTTAATATTGCAGTTTTTAAAATAAACATTTTTTTCTCTGAACCATACACGAAGTACGTAAAGTAATATATTATGTTGTAACAGCGAAATGGAATGTTTTTTAAAAGCGAATCATAAAAATAATTATTATCCACGACTCATCCACCTCTTATCCACGTCATATTTTTTTTAATAATTCGTGAGCCATGACCATTTTTATTAAATAACTTATATAACACAGTATAAATTGCAAATCTTTTTAATTAACGATCACCATTCCTCGGGAGCTGCAGGCTCAAAGTGCACAGAAAAAATGAAGTTTGTCTCTAAAATCTTTACTTTTCATGCCCTAGTATCTTCCCTGGCATCGGCTACGTACTGCGGTGAGCGATATATTTTATCTAAAATGCCATTAAAATATAGTATGTGAATAAGCTCTGGTAGTACGTTGTCGTCACAGTGCCAAATGGGAGTTGCCTGGCGGCTTCGGACGCGGTAGCGGCGAACACGGCAGGGGCGACCACCGCCGGGGTGGCGGGAGCATGGGCGACCGGCGCGAGGGGGGCAGCGACGTATGGCGCGGTAGGGGCATCCAATGCGATTGGGACCGCCCTAAAGTCGATAGCAGCCTGGAGTACCGCTACGGACCTGGCGCTTAAGGCGGGGGCGCAGTGGGGTGCTACAGCCTTTGGGGCTGGTGCGTACGGCGCCGGACTGGCAGCACAGAGGAGCGCGAGCCTGTTCGCGCCGCCTGTTGAGCCGGCTGTGCGGTTGGTCCCTTCGTTCCAGCCGGCGGCGACGGGGGCGGCGGCGGCCGCTAGTGCATACGGAAAATAAATATACAAATATTTTCACCTTTTATTACAATTACTAGCTGTTGCCCGCGACTTCCGCGTGGACTTCAGTTTATAGCGCGCGATGTCAACAAAATTGGTGTCAAAAGCTTTTATAAAAAAAACCCTGGTACCCCTTAAATCAAAACAGTGTGCACATAATATTTCATTTTTTAAAATTAAACTTTATATTATTTTATGCCAAATTTTTAAGCTTATTCAGCCCCGCAATTACACAACTTTATCCATAAACTATTTATCATTGATAAGTTAAAGGTTATGTCACTGGCTCACTGCATAAAGTACTGATTTATTAAATAACGTACATCAGAAATAACAATCGAAAAAAATCGAAAACTAAATGTAAGATATTACCACCTGTTGAATCGAATAAGGCCTCCTCTGTAAACCTCCTTTGTAATTAAAAAACATACAGGATTACACATGGGTATATCAGTACTCGATTAGATTTACTTGAGCAAACTTGGGACGGATTCTTAAATACGCATAATGAAATAATTCAAACGGCTTCTTTAGATAGTCAAACTAAAGATGAATATTTTACTGATGAAATTTATGAATACGTTGAAGAGATGTACATAGATTATAAAAGTGAATTAAAGGAATATCTGGAAATATTAGGTAGCAGTTCAGTAAAATCAGTCCAAGCCAAGTCTGTTTCTAATGATAGTGTTAAATTACCAAAAATTTCTATACCTAAATTTTCTGGTCATTATTCAGAATGGCCAACATTTAAAGATTTGTTCGAATCACTCATTCATAAGAATGAAAGTTTGTTGATAGGTGAAGCTGAACAACTTGTTCGACACATACCGGTCAGTTCGTCTAATTATGAAGAATGCTGGACTCTGTTAAAAGGCCGATACAATAATAAAAGATTTCTGTCGAACAGTTTGTTGAAGCGCTTAATGACTCAAGGTAATGTGACGGAGAATAATTTTAGGTCTGTTAAGTGTCTGTTAGACACTACAATGGAGTGTTTAAATGGTTTAAAAAATCTTGGAATTGACGTTACCTCTTGGGACATTCTGATAATTTATATAATGAGCGCGAAGTTAGACAGTGAGTCCCGCAAGCTATGGGAAACTCAAATTAGCACACTTGACGAACTTCCCAAGTTATTGCAGTTCAAAGATATTTTGGAGGCTAGATTTAAGGCGCTAGAATTTCTTGATGAAAAGTCAGTCAAGCCAAAACCAAATATGATTGCAAGTTATAGCAAGTCTAAAGTAGATCATGTTGTAACCCCTGATAATAATGTCAATGTGATTCATTATTCTTGTGAATTTTGTAAAGAACAACATAAAATAAGTAATTGCAAACAGTTTGCAAAAGAGAGTTACGAGTCACGTTAACAGTTCATCCAAAACAGTGGCTTATGTTTCAATTGTTTAGGTCCCAACCACGCGGCCAAGTTCTGTAGATATAATGCTTCGTGTCGCATTTGCAAGCGGAAGCATCATTCGTTACTGCATCCTAAAGTTGACTCAAATTCGACCGCCTGCAACAACGTTGCAAAGGTAAGTGTCAATTCAGCGGTTTCGAATATTGAGGCATCACAATCGGATGAACCCGCCACAAGTGTAATCTCGCATTTTTCTAAGGAGTCAGTTTCATCACAGGTTTTGTTGGCTACGGCTCTTGTCGAAGCACAGTCAAGAAATTGGTCAACACAACTTCTTAGAGTTTTGCTAGATCAGGGATCGCAGGCGTCTTTCATAACTGAAGATGCAGTTCAACTTCTTGGACTTAAGAGGGCGCCAGTGAAGTCAATGATTTCAGGAATAGGTGGTGAGAACAGTGCTTTAGGGTCTGAGAACATTGTTTCGGTGACAATTCACTCACACCTAGATCCAAGTTTTAGTGTTCAAGTCAAGGCGTATGTTCTAAGGAACATTACATCTCCATTACCATCCTCTAAGTTTGTTCTGAGTGACTGGCCCGAGTTAGGTAGCGAACTCACGGCGCGGTTTTTCCCGCGCCCGCCGCGGTTGCGGGCCCGCAGCCTTCGTAGAATCCAGTTTTTTATGTAAAAAACGAAAGCAAAACTCACGGCGCGTTTTTCGCCCGCGGCGGGGCGCGGTTATTTGCGGCTCCCGCTGCACCGGCGGGCGGCGGTCGCCCGCAGCCTCGGCGGTTTGTATAGGTCAGCTAACTAAAGCTGGCACGATCAACATACATAATCGTACACATACGATAATTTTGTGCCTAAGTACCATGTATGATAATTGATACCATATTATTATCGTACGTACGTACCATATTAGTATCGTAGACAGGTTGACGACCAAAGTGCGTATTGTTTTCGACACTTCTATGAAAGGACTAAACGGAGTATCTCTAAACGATGATCTCTTGGTAGGTCCTACGTTGCAATTCGCCATTGCGGCATATCATTATGAGGTGGCGAATGCACCCCATCAGTATCTGTCCTGAAACTGTAAAGATGTACAGGCAAGTTAAAGTTTCTTCTGAAGATACTGATTTCCAGAGAGTGATATGGCGTGATGATCCAGGATCTGAAATAGAAGAATATCGATTATTAACGGTAACGTTCGGCACAGCTTCAGCTCCTTACCTCGCGATGAAGACTTTGCAGCAGACAGCAACCGACGCAGCAGCACATAATCCTAAAATATCTGAAATAATAAAAAGGTACTTTTATGTAGATAATTTAATGACAGGTTGTCAATCAGTACAACAAGGAATACAGATATATTATAAAGAAATAAAGGAAATACTTACCAGGTGTGGATTCCAGTTGCAGAAGTGGGTGAGTAGCTGTAAAGAACTTGATAAGGAAATTTCTGAAAGAGGAGAGGATTTCGGAAGTTGTGTACAAGACAGGAATAGAAGGGATAAGGATATTAAATGTGATGAGGTTATGAAGATACTAGGAATAACATGGGATCGCGAATGTGATGAATTTAAAACAACTCAGGGTCCATCTTGGCTAAGAAACCAGTCAATAGAGTACACAAGACCTAAGTAACTAAAAACCTAAGACCTAAGAGACTAAAATACACGTTATTACAGATAATGTAGAAAAACTTCCTTTGTGGAACAAGTATTCGACCTTACAGAAGTTAGTGCGAGTTAAAGCTTATTGTAGAAGAGTTTCGAAATTTAAGAGACAATATAAGAAGAAGAAATCATTTAAAAGGTGTCTACAGAGTGAAGAGTTAGAACAAGCATTAAAGGTTTGCATATGACATGTACAGAAAGAGGAATTTAACGAGGAAATTAAAGATATTAAGAAGGTAGGACATCGTAAATCAAGAAGTAAATTAAAGTCATTATGTCCTATAATAGATGAAGAAGGAATTTTTCGTATTAGTGGTCGTATAGAACATGCCAATTTGGAATTGGAATGTATGGCTACTAAAGCCATACATTTAGAATCCATTAGCGATTTATCTGCTGACGGGTTCATTGCAGGGTTCAAGAGGTTTGTGTAACGTACTCGTAGAGGATTGGTGAGTGGTATGTGGAGCGACAACGGCTTTAACTTTATTGGAGCTGCTAAAGAGCTTCGTCATTTAGTGGCATTTGAGCAATCTTCTGTTGCTGAAGAGATTAGAGAATGGGTAGGTTTTAATGGCACTTCGTGGCATTTCATTCCCCCCCATGCCCCGAACTTCAGTGGTTTATGGGAATCAGGCGTTCGTGCAACGAAGGGACACCTAAAGCGTGTGATCGGGGACACAACGCTGACTTTTGAGGAGATGACAACAGTGCTAGAGCAAATCGAGGCATGCCTCAATTCGCGACCGCTGTCGGTGATATGTGACGATCCTGGCGATCCAATATCTTTGACTTCCGGCCATTTTTTGGTTGGCGAACTTCTGCTTGCGGTGCCTGATCACAACTACGAAAATTCAAACATTAGTAGTTTGAGACGATGGCAGGTTGCCCAGCGAATGGTGCAACATTTCTGGAAACGCTGGTCTGACGAATATCTCACCTACATATTGCAGAGATACAAATGGGCAAAACAAACACCCGAGCCTAACGTGGAATGTAGTGTTAGTTAAGGAGGACGGTTTGCCTCCGGCTAGGTGGCCTATGGGACGGGTAGTTACTAAACACCCTGGTAGTGATCAGCTCACGCGGGTCGTAACTCTCAAATGCAACGGCTCCTTAATTAAACGACCCACGTCTAAGTTGTACTTACTACCTGTATGTGAATAATTTGTTAATTGTTTTGTATTATTTTATTGTTATTGTTAAAGGTATGTTAAGCGCTCGCTAAACGGTAATTCTGCATTACATGCATTACGTGCTGTCATGCACGAATTATCGTGTATTGTAGTGAATGATGCGAATTACATGCAAACTACGTGCTGTACATTGAATTACAACTTCTTTAATTTTTCAGCACGACATGCGTAACGTGCTGTAATGCACGCATGATCGTTTATTGTAGTGAATGACGCGAATGACATGCAAACTACGTGCTGTACATTGATTGACAAATTGTTTAATTTCTCGTCACGCAATAATATGTGTATCAATGCAGCGGATCGCGCGATCGGCAATCGGCATGTCATGGGACAACTCAGTTCCAGGGTGGTGCTCCCGAGTCCCGAACACTTAAAAAATTATGTGTTTCTTTGAACGGGGCATACAAACTGTTGATGTGCGCAAAATTAATAAATCAAATAATATATTTTGCCATAATATAATATTTTATTGCTAATAAATAACTTTTGGACGAATATAGGCTGATATGATGATGATGATGATGAAATAACTTTTTCAATTGAATTTATTCAAAAAACGTCGGTAAGTATTTACAAGAACGTATCGTGATCTCCGTGGTCCAGTGGTTTAGCGTGGTCGTGGGTTTGATTCTCACGTTGGAAACAATATGTTATTTCCACGTTTGGTTAGGACAATGCAGGCTGATCACCTAATCATCTGACAAGTAATGATCCATGCGTTGGATGGGCCCTGGGCCTGATCTTTCGCCAGTCGTGTCGTTCTTCCGGCCCACTGGGCTATGAGAGTAAAAGGAATAGAGAGTATACCTACTCTTGTGTACTGTGCACACATTTGAGCACTATAAAATTACTCCTGTGGGATGGTCTCAATGAAACCGGCCACCGTCACCGAAACCGGTGTGAGAAACCGGAAATATTTGTACAATAATTTATTCAAGGTGCAATGAATAAGATAAAAAAGATTATCATCATAAAAAAATTGAGAGGTGTCCAGTTTACATATTATACTAGTTACTATAACAACTATAGGAAAAATGCTAAATAGTTGTAAGCCGTGCGGTAGTGCTTGTTTCTCTCCCCCTCTCTCGCATTGAACAGTGTCGTGAAGCGACGTTTTTTTTTAGTGTAGGGGAACTGCATGCAAAACGGACCATGCAGGCAAAACAGAACGGTCAAATTACTTGAAACCTACTAGGGCCATCTATTAGCTTGGTAATGCTACTAATTACTCGGGCCCTTCCCGTTCTCGGTCAGTGCCGGCGAAACTGTCATACGGAACAGCGGATTTTTATCGCGGTTCAATATTTTTTTCACATTTTGATGTAAAAAACATCATTTTTGACCAGTCCGCACTTTTGTTGTAATTAATATTTTCTATTTAATGATATGACACAGTGTTCTGCATGATTTGAACTTTAATATAGTATGTAAAGAATGAAAAGGGGTAAAACGGTTAACTTCAAAATCTGACATTTATTCATGAGCACCTAAAAACGAAAAAGACGGGTGCAGTGCCTGATTTGTCTCCTCTAGGCACATTGTAGTTAAGTTGTACACAACATTTATTTGTAAAAGGTATTCCCCAGATGACATATGCATTGGGACCATTTTGCCCTTTACCGTGGTCCATTTTACCTTCACACGCAGCCAAAATGGCCCATAAGGAAGATTTTGGAAAACATTCAATATCTTCATATCCCGTGATTTGAATAAAATGTGATTAATAGGAATTATAGAGTGATTGATAATAAAGATATTCTATAAAAAAATCTAATAGTAAAGCTATATTTGTTGATGTAAGACGAGTTTTGCCCTAAATATACAATTTTGCCTTCAGTTCCCCTATACAGGTTTTTATTACTTACATAAGAAATAATACCTATCTAAACCTGGGTGTCCTTATTTATTATTTCTTTATTTTATGAAATAAGGGGGGCAAACGAGCAAACGGGTCACCTGATGGAAAGCAACTTCCGTCGCCCATGGACACTCGCAGCATCAGAAGAGCTGCAGGTGCGTTGCGGCCTTTTAAGAGGGCATAGGGGATATATATATATATAATAGGGTAATAGGGGAGGGTAGGGAAGGTAATAGGTTAGGGGATTGGGCCTCCGGTAAACTTACTCACTCGGCGAAACACAGCGCAAGCACTGTAAACCTCCTTTGTAATTAAAAAACATACAAGTGACAATATGTAAGACGTCAGTTAGTCAGTCAAAAGGTATGGCTCATATTGGCAAGATATAAAATAAGTAAAATTAATGTTGGGACAAGTTTATGAGATGAGAATATGAGACTGTTATGAGAGAATTAGTTGTGTTATTTGAAGTTTAGAATACAATAACCCAAAGGGCCAAATAGAGTATTGGTCACCACCTCTTATAGAAAGACTTTCGGGCAAGCGTTAGCGCGATCACAGACGTAAAAAAAAGTACGGACGTAACCTTCTCTAATCACGAGTGAAGCCTAGTTATGGCCGCCCGTGTAGGACGTGTGCGTGATATGAGGGTTGCCATATAAATCATAAATTTCCCTACTTTTAAATTTTGTAAACTCAGACAAGTTAAATGTATTTTTTATACTTAAACATATTTTTATGTTTTTTTCGCTTCAGAAATGTAAGCGGTTGTTAAAGATGTCATAATGAAAATATTATTTTTATGACACTATAGATAGAAAAAAAACACATATTACGTACAGAGAAGTATATTATTTACATAACATTATTAGTAATAATGATTATGTACAAACATTTACAATAATAAAATTATTACTAGCTATTTGACCGAGCTTCGCTCGGTATTCGATAAAACACGAATAAAATGACATTTTCTAAAAATAATTCCTAGCTAGACAGATTTATCGCCCCCGAAACCTATATACGAAACCTGTATACGAAAAGATATAAGATACTTAAGTCCCGTAACCCGTTTCATCAAACAATCAAGTAATGTTAAATAAATAATGGCTTGTTAAATCAGTTAACGGCCTGTTAGAGCTATCGAGAGTTCTACCATGCGCTAACGTCAAATCAAATCACCTAACATGGTGTTAAATTTATTCCTGGTCTAGAGGTCCATTCAATATTTTCATTCCTACTAGGTCTCAATGACGCTCGGGTGACTACAGCAATAGCACCTTCCCTCCCCTACTACTGAAGGAAATCTAAGACAACAATTTTATCTATGGACGCTTCACACCACGTCAGTCTGACCCCGTGCTAAGTACCTGAAGGACTTGTGTTACGGGTACCAGACAACGGAAATATATTTAATACTGTTATACTATACATATATTTAAGATTTTTATTATATGATAAACAATACACATATTTAATACACACCCATGACCCAGGAACTTTGAAAACTTTTTGTTCCGTCGGCAGGATTCGAACCCGCGACCCCCGGCTTGAGCCACCGACAGCCCACCCACTGAGCCACAGAGGTCGTCAAACAACAGTTATATCCACTTTTGTAAATTAAGAAATTAATAGGGATGTAGACTATTTTTAGGAAATATATTTATTTTACAGATGTACCATCAAGGAAGTTGATTCCTATGCAACTGACAGACCAACGTTATTTGGTCGAATACTTATGTCAATTCAATGTTAATTGTGATCTGTCGGCTGGGTTTGACGTAACGCAACCAAACTACTTATGTCCCCGATTTGCATAGGAATCAACTTCTCTGATAGTACATAAGTATTTTGTTACACCTAAAAATATGTATAAAAAATAAATACACTCTTATTTCAATAAAAAAAATCACTTATTAAATATAAAAAATATTATAAAGTTAATAAGTAAAATATGTCCATTTTCGGTAATTCTATAATACAAACTCTCAAAAAAACAATAATTTGTATTAGATTTCGTTTACTGTCAACACCCCTATTATTGTATTCCTGCCTAATTACTGGTCAATAGTATGCTAAATACTTACATGACACTAATAAAAGACAATACAATTAATTATTTGATTATTTAAAAATAATTTAAAATTTTCCCCGGTTTGGGGAAAATTTCCCCACTTTGTTATGGACATTACTGACCTGTTGAAGTTGAATTAATATTTACATTATTTTATCAAAATACTTTACAAATATGTTATCTTACCTATGAAATATTATTCCTTGATGTTTTTTGTGTAAGGTTGTATTGTTCTTGCACCATTTTACAACACAAGATGGCATATTTATTTTTATTTATGAATGACAAAGATGTGTCACCGCGATGCAGTCTAATTGCGTAATGGCGGTACGATCGGCTTATTACAGTGCGAGTGTTTGTGCAAGATGTGTACATATGATCGCCTGGGCTTATTAAGGGTGCTTCACTCATTTCTTAATGGCGATCCGTCCGTATTTTTTTTACGTCCGTGAGCGCGATGTAGGGGACGCACGGCGCCATATATTTAGATTTTTTGGAACTAGCGTAATTTGGACAAATTTACGCATTTTCACCCCCTTACAACGCTTTTTTCCAGTAAAAAAGTAGCCTATGTCCTTTCAGGCTGTAGACTATCTGTATACAAAATTTCATTACAATCGGTTCGGTAGTTTTGGCGTGAAAGCGAGACAGACAGGCAGACAGACAGACAGACAGACTTTCGCATTTATAATATTGGTATAGATTCCTAAGCGAATCGGTACTACCTACCCTAACTTCAACAAATTCTACATACTCGTATCGTCGTCGTCGTCCTGGAGGTGATACGAATATATTTTAGTTTCTGATATTATGAAGTACAATTATCTATTCTGTGGTAATAGTAACGAAACAGCAAACCAATATTTTCTGATATACAGTAGAATTTACGTACGTACGTTAAGGTAGCATGACAAAGTTAGCAAAATAATTCGGGATTGCGTTATTAATTAGGTGCTAATTGAATGCTATTTTGGTGCAAAAACCGCGAATTTAGTGCTCCTCAAAATTCGCAATAAATGCTAATAATAATATTTGTTGAAGTTAGGGTCGGTAGTAGAGCGCTTCGCTTGGCTCGTCTTGGCGGGGACGCTACCGTGCCCCTGATTGGTAGGAAATAAAATAAAAAACATAATTATTACATTTTATTCAAAATAGGTATCATGAATAGTGTATTCATTTTGAACGTCGTAGAAAGAACGTAGAAACTAAGATACCTATACCACCGGTTCGGGAACATACCCCCCTAAAGAATATTTGGAGGGTAAGTTCCTGAGCAGCCCACTGAATACAGGCGCGGTTGCTCATTGGCCACTGTCAGTGACACGAATACCTAGTATTACGTGGTATTAGCGTTCTTATTAGGCCCAATAAGGCTTAAGCTGCGTATAAAAGAGATATCAGATAAGGCACATCAAACGTCATCCAAAGATGATTGGTCGATGTTGTTTGATCATAATTATGTGATAATTATTAAGTCTTAGTACAATCACAATTCACAACATTATAGTAGGGGAGCCCAAGACGGGAATTCGGGACATGATCGTGCGTGTCAGATCAAGCTTGTATAGGTTTATTTAATGTCTCTAGTTATCATGGCAAGAACTACACCTACTGCCTCTACGTCTCCTCCAACGACACCTACTTCGCCTACAGCTACACCCACCCTATTGCGACGCTCTTCAGTTCACTCACTCGTCTCTGTACTACCAACAACACTTGCACATATACAGGGTGTAACAAAACTAGGTGATAATACTTTAGTGTGTTTATGGATCTCTTGTATAGAGTTCGCTGTGAAAGTAGAAACGCTGCAAGAGCAAAAAATTTTTTGTGATTTGTATGGCCGAGCGTTAGGAATTTTCCCATACAAAAGTTTAAAAGAAGTTACTCTTTCAGCGCTGCTACTTTCACAGTTAAATCTATATAGGGGGCTTATGCTGACGCTAAACTCCTAAAGTTTTTATCACATGGTTCACTATCCAAATGTCTTTAAAATAGTGTTTTTATTTTTAACTACACCTTTGAGAAGTATGCTTATTGTAGAGTATAATTATTTCTGAATCTTAGATTATTATTAGATTTAATATGTATACTTAATATTCAAGTTGTATATGGTTTAGACTTTAGTAAATATTTTTTGCAAAAAAAGCATTTTAGTTCTAGAATCCTTGACCACTGACGAAAACAGAGGTTCTTAGTTTGGCTCGTCTATTTTGTTTTGCTTTGTAGTTTTTTGTTTAAAAGTTACAATCGAGAGAGATGTAGATTCCTCAGTATTCCCGCAGCAACAGTAGTGTTGCTAATTGCTATAGTCCCATCAGCTAGCTCACTACTTAAAGATTTCGGTGGTTTTTATAAATTTGACATTACGTGCTTATTAACGGATAATAAGGATGATGACAAGGTCAAAGATTAGCGAATTTTGTTAATAAAATAAAGAAATCACGGTAAAAAATAAGTGTTCCCAAAATTTCAGCTTGATAGGATTTGTATTTCTTTTGTTATGCGCCTTCAAAGTTGGATATTCAAGTAGCATTTTTTTTTCAATTAAATTTCTTAATATTTGTATACAATTCGATAACTTATGCAATTATAAGCAACTTTTGTTATGAAACCACTTTCATAAACGCAATATTCAATATACCTGTCGAACAAAGTTGTCTCCCGATGCGTACAAACTACGAAAGACTGACGTCATACTTTCGTAGCACTTTGTATGGAGCGTTTCGGGCAGGTCTTTTTTATGAAATATTTGAATTGTCATATCTTGGTGAATTTTTAAGCTATCAGAGTCATTCTTTCAGCGATGTTTATATTTTTTAAGTATCTTTCAATTACCGATAAGAAAAAAAATAGTTATCATGCCTATTCTTCCAGAAATCCAAAGTAGAGAGTGTCTTTTGAGGATGGAGTGGTAGAAAGAAGCTATTTTGTGTCTAATAAGGAAATAGATGTGTTTTTTAAGATGATGTCATCTAACAATGCAGGCCAGCTGTAGCAAATTGTAGCAATCGCTAATAATAGGATTATCATTGTCCTATTACGGGAAATAAACATTATCAAGTATAAAACCACCATCGTTTTCATAATTTTATGGAGAAGTTAATATGGAGGGGAAGCACATCTTGTTTATACTTCTTGTAAGTACATTATTGAAATTATTATATTGATATTTTTAAATTTTTAATTGTCAATGATAGTTAAAATTTTGGAGCTCGCTATAAAAGAAATTAATCATGTTATCAGTAAGACACTCTACTTTATGTTAATAACTATATAAAATCTTATTTGACTAGCAAAAAACGATGTATCAACACGTAGAAAGCTGAAATGTATGTTATTATTAGCTTGTTTAGTTTATATTTATAAAGTAATTATAGCATATTATGCGATAGGTACTAAAAGAGACGATTTATAAAAATAATTAATGTAAGAATAAGAAAAAGAAAACTTTCCTTTTTAACATTGCTATTATTATTAGCGCAAAGGGGTGCTTTTACTGATTACCAAATTAAAGGGTTTTATAATAATTGTATCCCACCAAAGACATATTTTCATGTTGCCAAGACGACCACATGAGGTTAACCCTATGAAAAAGATATCTTATGTAGAGCCAAGCTTCTGAATTTACACGGCCTAACTTTACCGACCCTAACTTCAACAAATTCCTACTGATGTACACTGTACAGTAAATGTCTGGCTTCGCGGTTTCGCTTCCGTCATGGAGGTGATTTTAGTTTCTGATCTGAAGTAAGCAACGAAACCATGCATATTGACATAATATCCTAAGAATTTGAACTATCTGGTACATCGGAAACCAAAAGGAAAAAAAAAGGTATGTAGTGCGCTTCGCTTGGCTCGTCTTGGCGGGGGCACTACCGTGTCCCCAGATTCAGTATCAGGTTTGACAAAGTTAAGTTAGTTTCTATGGAAATCTATCTCTTATTAATTTAAATCCTGAAATCGGACACAAAAACTTTTCTCTTTCTAAAATGACTATAGATTAGTCGTTCCTCGCGGTTCCAACCGCCACCTTTTCCTACAAAAAAGTACCCTATCAGTTATCACTTATTACCTATGTCGTTCCACATAGTCTAAACTCTAACTATCTGTGCCAAATAATAAACAAATCGTTCCTGTGGTTCGTAAGTGGTAAGATTAGCACATTCAAAGAAACAAACTTTTCAGCTTTATATTTTGGATGTATAGATTAGGGGCAAGTATGTATTAATAGCGAATTCACGCAATTTCAGGTAATGTGCCTGGCGTGGCAGGCGCGGGGTGCTGTGAACTGCACCGCGACTGGCGCCGGCCGTTTCGCCGACCCCGACGACACAACCTGCCAGAACTACACACTCTGCGTCCTCAGCGGCTCCACTTACCTCTCCTACGACTACGTCTGCCCCACCACCTCCCTGTTCAACCCCAACACCGCCATGTGCACCACCGACTACACTTGCCCCACCACCACTACGAATACGACGAGTACCTCGACTTGTACGGCGGAAGGCTACTTTGCTGACTCCAATTCCACCGACTGCTCGAGCTATATCGAGTGCGTCGACATCAACGGCACATACACGGAAACCACGTTCACTTGCCCCAACAATACGTATTTCAACCCGAACACTACGCTGTGTGAGTCCGATTACAACTGCACCACGACGGCCACTTTTGCTTGTTCTGCTGCTGGAAGGTTCGCGAACTCCGCCGACACCACCTGTCAGACCTACTACTTCTGCGTCCTCCAGTCTGACGGTACTTACGTCCAGTACGAGTACACTTGCCCCACTACATCCGTTTTCAATCCCACGACGCGAATGTGTACCACTTCTTACACTTGCACCTAACATTGGTAATTAAAAGTGGAAATCACGATAAAATATTATGATGGTGAACTGAGAGAGTCGTAGATGTATTTATTATCTTACCTCTTTATTTAAGATCCTATTTAATTAGCTGCTACGATTATATAATATTCTAATATACTGATGATTATTTATCTTAGCATTAAAATATGTTGCTGCTGAATTGAAACCAATAATTGTTATTTTTAACCGACTTCAACAAAAGGAGGTTATCAATTCGCCGCGTATGTAGATAATATTCCCAGAACTGCCCAGTTTTTGTATAAAAATATGTTAATCTATATCACCACCTGAGCAAATGTGCCAAATTTCAAAAGTGTATGTATGTATGTATACAGTATGTTTTTATATTTGCAGTGTTCGCATATCTCTGGAACTAAAACTCCGATTTAAGTTATTCTTTTTTGTTGGTACTTCTTGCTAGGTATTATTCAACTTAGGGAATAGTGCAAGTTTAATCAAAATCGGTGCAGTAGTTTTTGAGATACGGAATTTTAATTCTCAGTTACGTACAATTTTGAAGTCGGTTTTATCTTTTCAAAATACTATGAATTATATAGTGGCTAACATGAGTTAATCTTTTACACTTTGTATTTACCTATTAGTCCATTGAAATGTAACATGAGCTATTTGCATTTATTAGAGGACGCAATTTTATTTTTGGGACATGTAGGGGGAATAGAAGCTTAACCTCAAGTTTGTGGGGTCGCCATTTAATTATAGCATATAAAGAGCCACCACTCTGTTGTAAATTTAATACGTGAAGTGTTGGTAATTATGGCAACTTGTCATTTTTCATTACATTCTTGATTATTATTTTTTCCATTATTTTATTGTTTTTTATACATGGTGTCATCCAAAATAAAACATTATTATTATCGTCCATCACCTTTTACGATACATACAATAATATTGTGTCATGCTCATATAATATAAAAAGTACCTGGATGACCGAGCTTTGCTCGGTATAGCAAACACTCATTGACTTCGTGTTACTTAACAACGCAATCTGCTGGAATAGCTTTAGCTGTTGTTGACTCGTTAAAGCAATTAGTTGCTCACAAAATATCTCATATATTATTCGCCAATAGATGTCAGGAAGAGTCATATTTTTCAGTTTATCGATTATCGATAAAACACGGATAAAAAGACATTTTCTAAAAATGATTCCTAGCTAGATCGATTTATCGCCCCTGAAACCCCCTTATTATTGCAATGATTTTAGCTATTTTATTGGAAGCATAAATAATGTTATTGGTAAATCGGTTATATCAGTATACATAATATCAATGAAATATTTTAAGTATCACTTTTTTTTAAGGACAGATGGTTTTGGACAATGTCCATTACAGTTAATTTTCTCAACAACCTGTGGAGATCAAGCGATTAGTCGTGTCGAACTGGTGACCCACAGCTTTTTAGCTATAGTGGACCAATGTACATTATAAATGATCAAAGGCACGCAATAATAATAATGTTTTAGAAAATAAATAATTGGGATAATCTCTTATAATGGTTTATATTAAAAGGCTTTAACTAAGTAATATAGGCAAACCTTAAGTAAGCCTCGATTGCTGAGATAAATTCTCTTATCTCTATCATTTTAATGGTGGAGACATACAGACATTCAGTTGAAAATTGAAATGCAAACTTAAGTTACGAGTTGCGACTACCACAAGGTGGTATAAGTGTTTGAACTTTCTTTTTGAAGCTACTCGAAACGCGAGTTCTAAAACCACCCCCTGTAGACAATATAGTCTTCGTGTGCTATTTATATTCCCATTATAATATTATTAGTGTGATTGTAAGTACATTCAATCTACATTATCTGTTTTATAAAATAACATATACCAGTCTTCTATAGCAGTCTGCGTAAAAGTATTTCGATGGTCCACAATGAAAGTGCAGGTCGTGAAAATGGATTACTTTCATGAGATGGTTAAAAGTTTCAGATTATTAAATTACTTTTTGGGTTTTTTTGCCCTCAATTGTATTTTAACTACAGCATATTATGCTCCGTTTCTGCGCCTCATAAGAATGTCTGTAACGGTCATTATTGTCGGGAGCTTCAATTTGAGCACTCTCATTTATAAATCACTCTACCTCGTAAACGTTCAATTTCAAGTTGAACCGTCAGTTCAATACATGGATGCCTTGCAAAGCGTGTATGATTTGTTCCAATATTATGTGGATATGTGGTTTGTTTACAAGTATGGCGCCGACGTTTGGCTCGAATACGTCAACCGCTACTGTTACATGGACAGGCTGCTAGGAATGATTTACTACACCGACATTAAGAGAACTTCGGCAAGATTCTTTTGGTTCATATTGATTTTATGGATTATGTCGAGCTCGTACGATTTCCTGGTATGGGGCTACAGCTTTGGGCCAATTGTTCCGTTATACTTCCTAGCGACATACGTCCACACGTTCATTAAGTTGTTGACGAGCGCACATTTGTCCTTAAACATCATGCACGTAGAATACAGGCTGAGAACTATCGGAGATAATATTCGAATGGTGTATCTATACTCCGAAAATCAACCTCTGATGAGCCAAGAACTTTTGAGCTACGCGTGGTTTTGTACACAACCAAAAAGTTCTAGCAAATCGATCATAGAGTTTTTTAAGGCGAAAAACAACGTTAAATGGTTTAGGTGTTACTATAGTTTATTGCTGGAACAGGTCAAATTTATTAATTGTATGTTCGGAACTAGGGTAAGTAGTTCTTCTGATTCAGTAAAGAAAAACGGAGGTGCACTTATACATGATGTTTCCAATTACCATTTACCAAGTTTAAAGGTCAAACTTAATCATCTTGTTATTTTAGATTCTGCTTATCTCTTTAAGTTTGCTCATTGAAATGATTCGATTGATAAATCTCACCGAGAAGGTTATAGTGGGATCACAGGTACAGGTTAAAAATAAATTGCCTTTATTTTATCCACCAATGATTTAAATGAAATGAAATGATACTATACTCTGTTTAATTTCTATACCTTTCAGCACACGGGGCTAACATTTTTGCCAGCACTCGGATCGCTGGTTAAAGTGGTGTTGTGTGCCGTGCTCCTGATCTCGTTAGTGTGGCGGAGCGAGCAGGCCTACGACCAGAGGACCAGGCTGATGAGACTCATTGACAATCTCCTTATCTATAAAAAGATTGGTGTGTAATTCCAAATAGCTGCTTGAATGATTACGACTTCTAAAAGACGTATTTAAATTTAAAAAAATTGGTATTGTAATATAATGAGACTAACACTTTAGGCTGTGTATGTTAAAGTTCACTGTGAAAGTGGCAGTGCTGAGAGAGCAAATTCTTTTTGCGATTTGTAATAACCAAGAGTCATGATATTTCCCATGCTTACAAAAAAAAAGTTAGTCTTTCAGCGCTGTTACTTTCACAGCGAAATGTACACAAGGGATCTCTATACTCTATACACACCCTAAAGTATTAACACTTAGTTTTGTTGCACCCTTACAATGGTGTAAGGGTGGAACAAAACTAAGTGTTAACAATTTTTCATAACAGAAATTAAAAAGCCATATTAAAAGTCCAGCCTGAAGATCCATGACCACAAGGGTTGCTCTAGTAAGAATAAAACTGTATTTTTTGCAGATGAGAGTATAATTGATGAGATCAAAAACTTTCAATATCTGATACAAGCCCGCCCCGTCTCCTTCAGCATGGCCGACTTTGTTCGAATAGACAACTCTTTCCTTGTTTCCATTGCTTCTGCTGTTGTTACATATTCTATTATACTACTACAAAGTGTTAATTGAGACAATTGTATTACCATAAAACGCGTATAGGTTTATAAGTGGTGTTTAATAAGTGTAAATAAAGAAAAGTAGTACGATTTCAGAGTTATGTTTTTTCTCCTCTATGGTTATGAATTATAAGAAGGTACGAATATTTTTGTTAATTATAGTACTGACTCCTTTAAAAATGTAGCTATTTATAAAACAAACGGTAACTGGCAGATCAATGAGTATTAGACGTAGTATTTAGTAACTATTTAAGTATTTAGTAATCTGTGGTACTTACGAAGATATACCCGAGATGCTATTCTTAGCTTATCTCCTTTCCGCAAAAATAAAAGAACCAGTTAGCAATCTAATGACAATGCTGGATGCAGCATCAACAATGCACTGTATATCCGAAATGCCTTTGGGAGTTGAGATTTGAGAAGAACGAAGCCATTATACAAGATACGCACGCTACCACGCAGATATATACAATTTCAAGTTGGCCGACTATCGTACAAACCACAGAAATAGATCAAGATAGAAACGCCATGTCGCTCCAATTTGTATGAACACGCGAGCGTGTCACTTTTTTCATATCTACTGTGACGTCACAAGAACGCTTTAGTGATGGGAATACCCGTACGCGCGGAATCGATTCGAAATTATTCGCTCTTGTGACGTCACAGTAGGTATGAAAAAAGTGACACGCTCGTGTTCACACAAATTGGAGCGACATGGCGCTTCTATCTTGATCTATTTCTGTGGTTTGTACGATGGTCGGCCAACTTGAAATTGTAAGTCTGCGAGGACCCTAACAAAACAAGGTGATAAGAAAAGAGTGTCTGTTCGTCTGTTATCTCTTCACCCTTGAACTGCTGAACCGATTAAGATTTTTGGTATGGAGACATGTGAGAGAGGGAAAGGATATAGGATGTGGTTTATCAACGGAGCTGCGGTCGTCATCTATTTTGGAATGAATGAAGTGTATAAAATCGATTGTCCTGACCTCGAGTCATCACACCATTTAATTTAATACGCGAAGTGCTGAGTAATTACAGGGGTTATCGGTATTTTTTAGGGTTCCGTACCCAAAGGCCGTTTGTGCACTACACGGAAATTTCGTCCCCGTAGAGCTAAAACTCACCAGATGGCAAAATGGCCAAAATTGAGTTAAGGATGCCATTGAGATGTGTGATTTTTTCCCTATTTTTCTGTGTTACCAGTTTATCGATACGATGCGTAGTTTCAGAGATAATTTGTGTAAAAACTTACTAACTTCGTGTTTTTAGATCGACTACGATAGCGAAAAAAACACTTAATGGACATAATTAATTATAGCTATTAACGGAGCGCATTTTTACGTAACTAAATTGATTTAGGTACTTTTCGTTCTATGAACAAATCATATTTCAAATAACTTAAGTAAATCGAAAATTCACTATATTGATTTTGTCACAACTCTCTAAATATTTGCATTGAATAATGTTAAATAAAACTAACTAAGTCTACTTAGTGAATTTTCTATCTATTAATTTACGCGTTTAGTGTTTGTGTTTGGTATGCGTAAATTCACTATGTCTTATTTAGTTAAGTACTTTTTGCATAAATATATTGTAAAAATTCCTCAACTAAACCATTTTAATGAGTTTTATACTTCTTTCAAATACTGCAAATGCGAATTATGTGTTCATCTAACATGACTTAGTGACTATTGTACGCTACTTCAAGTGCATATTTCTACACCGGAAATATCAATTAACGTAATGTATTTTGGCGAAAATGAGTTAAGTATATTATAAATATTAATTCAGAATTTTGAGCTCTATCGTTTGGTATACTTGGAATTCCTCTATCGTTAAAAAATGTCCCTTACAGTACACATTTTTGAACGTCTACACAGGTTTTTTAGTAAAAAGATATTTCAAGGACGTAAATATTTTAACGTGTTAGAAAAATAGCGTAAATGCTTCTAAAATACGATGCAGTCTCTTACATTAACCTTCAGCTTAGTACAATTCTCACAACATGTCCTTTACGTTGAGAATTGAGACATTAAAATATTATGTAATTGTTATAACTTCACTAAAATTTGTCCCTTACCTTAATAATTATGGTAATAATTATTATACATATCATTTTTCAAGTAAGGGAAGTTAAGAAGATAATTTTTGGGCGCCGTCTCAAAAAGTCTTATCCCATGATTATGAATTCCATGAACTGCTTTCACAACCAACGCATCCATTCTGGCTAAACTAAACATGAAAACATCACACATCTTAGAATATTTCGGACACATAGGCAGAAAAAAGGAGGCAACCTTGAAAAACTCATGATCACTGGCAAGATTATGGGAAAAAGACAGCGGGGCCGCTATCCCATGAGTTGGTCCGATTAAATCCGCACCACACTTATTGTCTATAACGCTTTTCGAGTGGCCACAGATAGAAATAACACCATTTATAGGAAGGTCATAGAAGGGGGAGGTCAAGATCCTCAGACATGAGAAACACGACTCGATGAGGAGGAGCATTCAGGTATGAAAGGGGGACCCGCTGTGGGTGTGTTGCGGGTTCTTCGCCAAGTTGCACCTGCTCGTACAAGAGATAAGGTCACAAGGTGAAAAACCTCCAATTGAAGCAGCTCTGGCAGGTGCGGAAAAAGAGAGCAATAGCTCCTGATAATGGAAGTAACAAGCTTAATGCCAACAGAGACTCAGACTCTGCGTCCAGTTCTCAAAGCTCAGAGAATCTCTTACCTTCCGGCTCCGCCTTACACGGTGCTCACCGGACTCAGACGTTTCGGCACGTACATGTACGTAATATTAACAATTCAGGAGAGCCTATGTCAGCCTGCCACGAATGTGGCGCTGTGGAGGACTTGTGGTGTGCGATGCAGCGCCATGACATTAGCTGTGAATCGGTAATTTCACCGAAAAGGGCCGCAGAGCAGAACAGGGAGGAAGATCGGTGGATCTTCCTCCCTGTTCTGCTCTGCGGCCTCCATTCGGCTCAGGATACGGATTTCGGTAGAACAAAAGAGCAGAGACGTGGTTTTGAAAAGTTCTAAGACTTTGTCTAAAGGTGTTTTGGGTGTATATGGGAACCTTCTCAGCAGTCCAGGTGCCGATGAAAATGCTTCAATTGGCCTAAGTTCCCTTATTTTATTGGAAATCCTATTCCTTATGTGGTAAACCAGCCAGTCGAGGTGGGCTTCTTATGTAAGATAAAGTTTCAGAAAACTCTCCGTTATACGGCTGATGGCAAATGTTTTTAGTGGATTGGCTGGTACTACTCGTCGGCCAGTCCCCCATATCCGTATACAATTATGAATGATAGAAAAAAATAATAATTTTGTTTCGTTTTCTTGCTTTGAATTTTATAAGGATTACTGATTAAAATGTTGTTTTTATTAATAAAAGAAAATTCCAACTTTTCACTAAGTGAGAATTATTAATTTTTATTTAATTGAAAATTAACTAAGCATACTTATAACCCTTTTTATTTCTTCAGTTTTTATGTGAAAACTCACTAAATGCACTAAACAAGCAATAAAATTACACTAATGAAAGAAACATTAAGGGCGAAAAGTAACTAAAGTAGTTTTTATTGAATAATTATTATAAAAATACATTTAAATTCATTAAAAATTATTGTTTAAGTAACTTTGGTATACCATCCAAGCAATAGCAAAAAGAAAAAGTTTGTATGTCTTAACAGAAATCTGCAGGATTTTTTTGAAAATTTTAAAACTTTAAACGCTCGTATCTCAAAATGATGAAAAAGCTATCTGGTGAATTTTAGCTCTACGGGGACGATTTACCATCCGGCGCGACACGGGCATCTCGATTTCTTACGTTTTGATATGGAAAACATAAAAGTTATAAACGCTAGACGGTAAAATTCCGTGTAGTGCACAAACGCCCAAAGGGTAAAAACGGGACCCTATTGTCAAGACTTCGATGTCTCTCTGTCTGTCTCCAGGCTGTATCTCAATAACCTCTATAGTTAGACTTCTGAAATTTTCACAGACTGTGTATTTCTGGTGCCACTATAACAATAAATAAGTACTAAAAACAAAATTAAGTTAATATTTAAGGGTACCATACGACAAACGGGATTTTTTTGGTATTTCTGGCTCGTAATCCATAATGGCGACATGTAGATACTTGAAATTTTCACAAAAACTCAATTATGTTTTGTTTTATTTAAATAAAATTAAAATAAATAATAAAGGGGGGCTCCCTACAAAAAACACAATTTTTCCTTACTTTTGCTTTATACGGTACGGAATCCTTAATGCACGAGTCCGATTCGCACTTGATCGATTTTTGTCACCATCACATTGTTTAATCATAATATTGTTCATTAGTTAATTATAAATAAATTATATAGTAATTGCAGAGTTCAAATGAACTGAAGAATTTTTATGTATATGGTGTAACTATGTTTAAAAGTTTATTTACTATTTCATTTAAATATTCTGTGACAGAAGAGACCAACTTTTAGTTTTTTGGTTCAATTGTACATTATTATTTTTAACAAAAAATTAAAACCGACTTCCAAGGTAAAAACAATAATAATATGAACTAAAAAGTATTAAATAACTCTTACTCTATAATAGTGCCTTTTTCAGAATTCGTCTAAATCTCAACTATATATGTACATACTACAGTCTTCATTATTTGAAGTCGGTACCAGCTAATTTTATTTTATCGTGAGTTCAGTCAATGTCAGAATATCTGAAGCTTTTGCTACTGATACCACGCCACGGCTTGCCGCGGTTGATGCCAGAGTGGCTTTCCCTTTAAACATGCGGTGTGTGCATTGCACAGCCATAACCGAACACCCATTAGTTTTTAAGTAGTTCAATGTTTTATGTTAATTTTTTGTTATTCTTCTGTGTTAAAAGCTCTGGCTGTGCTCTGTCCTTGTATGTTTAATAAAGATGTTTTTATTTATTTATTTATTCCTCCAGGATCCCATCATCAGATCACCACTTTCGTGAACATGGTTCGAGTTAAACCCTATACAAAACAAAAAGAATTTTGAAAATCGGATCACAAACGGCTGAGTTATCGTTGAACATAAAAAAAAAACATACAGCCGAACGTATAACCTCCTCCTTTTTGAAAGTCGGTAAAAAGTATTATAAACTTAAAGCACGGTTTGTATCTGTAACTGAAAATCATGAAAAAACCCTGAAAATCACGAAGTCTCAAAAACTATAAAAGCTACCTACAAACTTAGTATAGTTGAGTATCTTTAGAATTTAAGTGGACTTATGCACGGTTTTTGAATGGCCCAAAACTCAAGAGCCAGTGGCAGCCATATTTTAAAAACTGAAAGTTTTCTAGGTTTTTATGATTCCTAAAAGATAAGAACGATCAGCAACTATGGGGTTTCGATCGCTATTACTTAATAGAAGGTATCGAGTTCTGAATAATAATATGGTCTACCTACATCAATTTTTATCTTACTCGTAAATTTTTCAGGATAACAGCTGAGAGCTGTAGGAATCTCGTCTCCTGACGGAAACTTATGGCAGCTGCTTCCCATTGCCAGACCACCTCAAAGTCTAATATTTTTGGCACCTTTAGGAATTAGGGTGTCTGGCAATGGGAAGCAACTATCAAAAATAATAATAATAATATCTATCCATGGACGTTTCACACCATGTTAGTCTGGCCCATAAAGTTAATATACCTAGCGGAATAGAGAAACAAAGGCCTGAACAAGAGAGATGTCACTATCAGTAACACTGCGTGGTAAAAAGAGACGTGTGATACATGACAGCAGTACTCTTTTTTTTCACGTCCAGTCGGCACGTGCCGCACGTTGACAATTCAATCTTATAGAAATCATGTTCAATCATGCTTGTGTCAGTAGTGTATTACGGACACATATTTTTACACACAGATGAAACCAATTTCGGTTTCGTTTGACAGCTCGAGATTGTTGCTCTATTCCGCTAGGTATATTAACTTTATGCTCTGGCCCCATGTTAAGTACCTGAAGGACTTGTGTTACAGTTACCAGACAACGGAAACATAATATTTAATACTTTTATACTATACGATATACATACATATATTTAATATTTTTATTATATGATACACATATTTAATACACATCCAAGACCCAGGAAATTTTGAAAAACTTTTTGTTCCGTCGGCGGGATTCGAACCCGCGATCCCCGGCTTGAGCTACCAACAGCCCACCAACTGAGCCACAGAGGTCGTCCGGTAAAAAATTACCGGTGACTACGTCAAACACTAAAAAATCGGCAATGCCATTTACAAAATAAAACACAAAACACAACATTTCATAATAGACCTTTAAAAGCTTAAGCACGAGTAACGTTGCCTAAAATCTACATCCTGTAATTTTTTACCCGTAGTTTATCTGTTTAAAATCTACACCCTGTAATTTTTTACCCGTGTACTGGTGAGGGTGCCTATTACGTAAATAAACGACTGAGGGTGTAGTTAGCGTCAGACTCTACGAATAATAAAAACTATTATTATTCGTAGGTCAGACTAATATCAGAGTTCGTGCTACGTAGCCGTCTGTGAATAAAGTAGTCTGAATTTTTTTAACGATACAAGGCGAGCAAATGGATTTCTTCCGGGAGATAATCAACACTTTCAAATCGTTAAATTATTTTTTGAGAATTTTCGCGCTCAATGCTGTCCTCACTACGGGAGGTGTACCTCTATTACAACTAATAAGAATGGCTGCAACGTTTGTGACCGTAGGAAGTTTTAATTTATTCACTCTTATTTATAAATCTCTGTACGTGATCGGCATAAAAATCAAAATGGATCCTTCAATTTACTATATGGATGCCGTGCAAGGCGTCTACGATTTGTTTCAATATTTAGTGGATTTGTGGTTCGTATACAAGTATGGCGCCGACGTCTGCCTCGAATACTTCAACCGCTTCTGCTACATGGATACTCTGCTGGGAATGAAATACTTTCCTGATATCAGGCGCAGGCTAGCGAGGTTTTTGTGCCTCATGATTCTCTTGTGGGTCATCACTAGTCTGTACGACTATCTCGTGTGGGCTTTTGCTTATGGACCCGTAGCACCGTTGTTCTTCTCAGCAAATTACGTCCACATGTGCATAAAATCGCTAACTAACTTACATTTATCGTTGAATATTACGCACGTAGAGTACAGGCTACGAACTATTGGAGATCACGTTCAAACGTTGTACGCCGGCTTGGAAAATCTGCCTCCAATGACTCTGAGTCGGGCACTGTGCTCCACGTGGTTTTGCCCGTATTCAAAAGATTCCGGTGACTCAGACATGGAGTTTTCAAAAGCGAGGAAGAATGTAAAGTTGTTCAAGAGTTACTACTTGCTTCTGTCAGAACAAGTAAAGTTCATTAATCGAATGTTTGGAATGAGGGTTAGTTTAATTTTTTTGGGACAAGCCGATAATAATTTTACAAAATAAAGTCATAGGATTAAAATATCAACAATATTTCAGATACTACTCAATACTCTTAGTTTTCTCATCGACATGGTTCGCCTGATAAACGTCGCTGCTCGGGTCATAATTATTGGATCACAGGTGAGAAGTGACTGTTAGGTATTATATCCCACCAAAAACATATTACCTGTTAAAATAGGGCCTAGTATAGGCTAATTTTTGGCCTAAAAAAAGATTTGAAATCCAATCCAATTCTAAGTTCAGATGCACTTCATCGATCATAATCATCTTCATCAACAGCCTGATCCTTAATACTTCTAATTTGAACTTGGCATGTTAATTAAATTCTATAAATCTCTATCTTATATTATTATGTATATAAAATCTGTTTGTCTCTTTGTCTGTCTGTCTGTCTGTCTGTCCGTCCGTCCATCCGTCCGTCCGTCCGTCTGTCCGTCTGTCTGTCCGGCTGTCTATCTGTCTGTCCGTCTGTCTGTCTATCCGTCACAATTTTTCCCTACTTTCGCTCTATAACGGTACAGAACACTTAGTGTGCGAGTCCGACTCGCACTTGGCCGATTTTGTTATACAGGTTGTTCGAGTGAACATCCATAAAACCTTCAAATGAGGTGTTCGGTGTTCACCCGAACAACTTGTATAGCTTTCAGTGTGAGAACGGATCGTTTTTGAGGAAAAAATAACTGCGGAAGTCAAATAATGGGATATACCCGGAGCTTTAGAGCCGGGACAGTTTGCGTCCTTTTATATCTTTATAGGAAGTTTTTTGTTTAATTTGTTTTTAGCAAATGGGAACGGAACGATTCTACCCAGCAGTGGGATCGCTGGTCAAATTGTTGATGTGTGCTGTGATGCTGGTGTCCATTGTGTGGCGCAGCGAGCAGGCCTACGAGCAGCGGAGCAGGCTTCTATGTCTCATTGACAACCTTCTTGTCCATAAAGATATTGGTATGAACATCCTTTGGTCAGAAACAGAAACAGTAGACTTTTGTTTTCAATATTACAATCTGTTTACTTACTTATCTCTCAGTCACTAAATATATTCACGTTTTGATGTATTTAGATTTTAGAAGCTATCAGGTTACAATATCCCAGGACTCAAACTATCTTCATACCAAATTTCAGTAAAAACGGTTAAACTCTTTAAGCGTGAAATTAAGGTAACAGACTGACATACACAATTTCGCATTTATAATATTGCCAAATATATAATTTGAACCAAATATGGGCGCATCCCATATTTGGTTCGCCACATCACCAATGACAAATGCAACTCCACCGCGAAAGCGGATGGATAATACTTTAGGGTGTGTATGTCCTTCATATAGAGACTCGTCCACACCCCACAGTATGTTTTGTTATACCCTGTATATATGCACATTATACGTCTTATTCTTTAGATGGTGAAGCTATTTAATTATCATATTTTATTTGCAGATGAGAATATTGTGGATGATATCAAGGACTTTCATGATTTAGTGGAAGCCCGCCCCGTCTCCTTCAGCATGGCCGACTTTGTTCGAATAGACAACACCTTCCTTGTTTCCATGGCCTCTGCTGTTGTTACGTATTCTATTATATTATTACAAAATGTCAACTGAGATACTATCAGAGAAGTTGATTCCTAGGCAGATGGGGGACCTACGTAGTTTGGTCGCGTTACGTCAAACCCAGCCGACAGATCACAATTAACATTGTATTGACATGCTACGAGTGCTACGACTGAATGACGTTGGTCTGTCGTAGGAATCTAAATCAAAGTTGCTATTTTTAATAGGTTAACAAAGTTAACACTTTAAAACGTCTATATGAGGCCTTCCACCGGTTCGGGAACTAAGCCCGGCGAGAAGAACCGGCGTAAGAAACTCGCACGGGGCCACCTTTTACCAAAAAGGTGGAAAAAAAAAGAGAAAACACATTTTACAAGCAACATCATCTTATTAACAATATCATAATATTTAAAGTGCGCATGCGTTTTGGCGTTATCTTCGTAACTATTAATTTAAGCCTTACGTCCTACTTCCATTATTTTTGATTATTTCTGAGATTTGGGCAATAAAGTATTTATGATAGTAAATTTATTGTTGTTTTATTTTTATCCAAAGCAACATAATGAGGGAAATGTTATGAAAAACTATTACGTAATTCTATTATAGATGGATCGAGATCGAAAAGATGAATGCATTTTGGTGTGTTGTTACTTGTTGTACACATTATATCCGTTACAGAAACATCGTATTTTAACGTGATAATATTTATTACTACAATCTGAGTTACCAGGACAAGAAAAACCAAATAGAATCTGAGTGGTTTGCCCTAGACACAAAAACCGGAAGACAAAAAAAAGGCCTGCAGTTACTGCCAAAATTTTTTATGTACTTACCGAGCAAAATCTTGTGATATGTGTAAAGCTCGGGAATATAATGAAGATTAATAACTTCCCATGCACACATCTAAGTTTTCTTATTGAAAACATTTTTATTTGTTAACTTTTTTCCTCCATACCGCCTTATTAGACTGAAAATGATGAATTTAAGACAGACTTAATGACAATTAAAAAGATAAACGTTGATAAAGTTTTAAATATATACTTTTTATAATAAACAAAGTGTAATTTATTTAAAAAGAATGAAAAAAAGTAAAAATATTACTTCGTAAAACCTGCATTTAATGACGTGAGCAAAATGCTCGACGCGCGAGTGCTCGCGGAATTTTTAGGGGCGCGGGTTCTGGCGGGTTATTATTAATTAAAAATATAATAATTATTATCTCATCCGGAATACCTGTGGCCTGTGTGTATGTGTGGGTAAGGGATTGACACTGTTCCCGGCTTATTGTTCCGATGTCGCTCTTACACTTCTTAATAGTTACTTCCGTACGAGCACGCGGCAAGGAATGGAGTCGCGAACTGTACTTAGATTATTATTTAGTAGAGAATACAATATAGATGTATTATAAATTATAATTGGAATAAAAATGAAAATTGATTATTATTAATTTTATTAATTTATAATAAGTAGTAAACTGTACCTACTAGTTCCTGCTAAGTGTAAAATAATATATACTTACGTACGTACGTATAAATAATTTGGAAGAGCCATGCTTCGGCACGAATGGGCCGGCTCGACCGGAGAAATACCACGTTCTCACAGAAAACCGGCGTGAAACAGCGCTTGCGCTGTGTTTCGCCGAGTGAGTGAGTTTACCGGAGGCCCAATCCCCTACCCTTTCCCTTCCCTACCCTCCCCTATTCCCTTCCCTTCCCTACCCTCCCCTAGTACCCTATTCCCTCTTAAAAGGCCGGCAACGCACCTGCAGCTCTTCTGATGCTGCGAGTGTCTATGGGCGACGGAAGTTGCTTTCCATCAGGTGACTCGTTTGCTCGTTTGCCCCCTTAATTCATAAAAATAATAATATAATAATAATAATATTTTATTCCATATTCGATGCGTCTTATTAAAATATAGCCTCGGCAAAAAATATTAGACTATAATATTCAAACGTTAAAATAACATAGTATGTCATTCATTTTAAAAATAAGACTAAGTACATGAAACAAACACATATTGCAGTTATTTGCCATGCTTGTTACTCAATAATCAACATGTTTCTTTTGTGTTCATAGTTACTGCGAAAGTGGGCCCTTCTTACATCTGTAGCAACCTGCAACATATTACCATGATAATATAGAATTTTAAAATAATTTTACACCTGTGCAAGTTACAAAATCGTACATTTCTAAATAGTCGCTACGTAAACCGAAAGAAAGTCACTTTGTGACTTGTGAGTAACTTATAAGTTAATACAAGGTGTTAAATGTCTTTGTGAGAACGCCTCCGTGGTCCAGTGGTTCAGAGGGCGGCTCTTGACTCGGAGGACGTGGGTTCGATACCCGCGCAGGCTGATCACCTGATTGTCTGACAAGTAAGATGATCCATGCGTCGGATGGGCATGTAAAAAGTTGGTCCTGCGCCTGATCTCTCGCCAGTCGTGTCGGTCTTCCGTCCCACTGTGTTATGAGAGTAAAGGAATAGAGAGTGCTCTTGTGTACTGCGCACACACTTGGGCACTATAAAATTACTCCTGCGTAACTGGCCTAATTTCAATGAAACCGGCTACCGTCACCGAAACCGATGTGGGAATTATTATTATCATGTCTTTGTCTGATATTATAACAGTGAACAGATAAATACAGAAGACGTTGTATATTATATTCATGAAATATTTTATTACTTAGGAAAGTAGTTATGTCTATTGTGGTAACGCTTTTGAGTTTCGGAAAAAAATATAATAGTAGTTAAGTAGAATGGAGTCTGTCTCTGTTCCATAATGTAGTATCGTGCGATATACGCTTTCACTCGCGTGTAGTTTCCTCACTATTGATGATATTGCCGCGTTTATACACATTACAACATAATTATATTCTACTAGTGCCCGCGACTTCGTCCGCGTCAGCATAGTAGATCTCGTCCCAAATCAAATGAAACTCGAAAACCGTATGTTTAGTGTAGTTTTTAACTTTGTTCTTAAAAAGTAGAAATAATTATGTCCGCGACATCGTTTTGTTGAAAGAAAAAAGTTTGGGAGGGGGGGGGGGGTTAATTGTCAATATAAAATTGGAATCAGGTACTAATTTTTGGCGATCAAAAAATCACTAAAATTTGATTCAATGATTGTATGAATAAAGTGATCGTGTTTAGCTTAGCTTAGCTGTGTATGACCCCTATATAATAGGTCGCGGATACTTTAGGAGTTCCAGTTCTGAAGGCCTTGGCAAATTTTTAAATTAGCGAATCTTTTGATTTGCACCGTTTAATAAATCAGACATGTACCATCAGGAAATTTATTCCTAGACAGTTGACAAATCCACGTCATTTGCCAAACTTCGTAGGTCCCTATGTAGGTCCCCCATCATCTGCCTAGGAACCAACTTCTCTGATAGTCCACAAAGACGGTGTGTTTAAAATTCAGAGATCGTGTCGTGTAAATCAGTTTGAGATTATTCTATATGCAGTGCCTCAAGTGTTGCAACTGTTTTGTTCTGAATATGTAATGAAAACAAAACATTGCACATTTGGGTACGCGGCGCATTCCAAAAATGGTAATTTAACGTTACTGTGTTTGCCAAATCGACGATCGATTGGCGATCACTATCAAATTGAGATTAAGTTTGTATCAATGGTCAGGTAGACCTTTAGAACTGGATAACTCCTAAAGTCATAGCGACCGAAACTCTATGGTTGCTGGTCGCTCTTAAGTCTTAACTCTACAGTGTGAAACAAAAATAAGTGATAATACTTTAGGGTGTGTACGTGTTCCTTGTAGAAAGTTCACTGTGAAAGCAGCGCTGAAAGACAATTTTTTTTCACTTTTGTATGGGGAAACTCGTGACGTTCGGGCCCTTGCCCAAAAGTGAAAAAAATTTTGGTCTTTCAGCGCTGCTACTTTCACAGTGAATTCTCTACAAGGAACACGTACACACCCTAAAGTATTATCACTTATTTTTATTACACACTGTATTATAGGCGTCATAAGCTGGTAAACTTTCAGCTTTTATAAAATGACAAAAGTCTGGCTGTCGCTGGCCAAGGACGGATCCAGCTTTGGCGCCAGGGGGAGGGGGGGGGGGGTCGCATAGTCGTGGTCAAGACACAAGAACTTATAATTTAATTTTGATTATTTACTTAGTGGTTCACCTAGGACCTGGACCCAGCACAAGAGGGGGGGGGGGGGGGGGTCATGACGCCCATGCCCCCCCTGGAACCGCTCTTGTCGCTGGCACGTGGGTTATTATGATTGGTCATTGATTTAACATACAGCCCGTACGTTTTTCATCACTCCGATAATAAACTAAGATTATTACAAAATAAGACTGAGCACATAACATTATTCTTATTACACCCAAAAGTGATCATTGTAGCCAAATACGAGTAAAAGTTTCACAACCGCACGTGGAGTGAATCGCAAAAGTTTGCGAAAGTGCGTACTTGGTAGGTAACTCGCGATTTACTTTGAAATTTTACAATTTCACTGAATAACGAAACGCAACGAATACTAATTTACGCGACTTTTTATTTTATGTGTATTCTCTCGTTTATGTGTAACAGTGACATTGAGACTGGAAATCCAGCTTGCTGCCAGCAATCTCTTTAGGGGGTGACTAAGTACGCGGACTTAAGGTTTGAACAAACCTACGCGACCACGCGACTGCGAAGCGGGAGCGTTAATACAAAACACACATTTAACAACTTGTCAAATGTGTGTTTTGTAATGACGCTCCCGCTTCGCAGTCGCGTGGTCGCGCAGGTTTGGCCTAAGCCTTATGGCTCGACGATCTTAATCGCCTGTGTATCAGCAAAGAGCCGCGAGCCGCGAGCCTGGGGGCATGGTTACGCAGTGTGAGCGATTCTCGTATGTCACCGACGCGAGCCGAGTAAGTTCGCGAACTTAAAACCCGCGTACTTTAAGTCCGTACGTCTATCAGGCACTTTTGACTACGATTACACGCTATCTGGCATCAGTTCAATCCACCAGTCTGAGACTGACGCCAAAATTATGGCTGGAAGTACATAATAAAAAAATACTTATAACAGTCCGTTCAACAATCGGTTGGATACCAGACTGAGTGTGTAACCCTAGTCTAAGAGACCGGCCAATGTTTCTGTTCAGGTTTTGAAGTCGACTGAAAACGTTTCGAACGTGCAACACGAGTCACGACAAAAAACACTTTTGAACACGTCGTCACTATCAAACTAAAAAACTAGATCAAAATTGTATTACAATTCACAAGTGATCTGTTGATTTATGATTTTGCTCCTAAGCTCAATTTATAATACCCCTAACCAATTGATTTTCATCTCAGGATCCATATTGGTCATGGTACTTTTATCCAGTAGTCCCATAATCTTCGAGTCGTAGTCATTCCACATAATATTAAGGATTATGAAGTTTATGGGTCGAAAAGTTTTTTTTTTGTGTGAGAGTATTAATAAATGATGATGAGATGACGCTCGCAACTCCGTTGCGCCAAAATTCGTTTATCGCGCGGGGACCGTACATTTTTCCGGGATAAAAAGTATCCTATGTCCTTTCCCGGGATTCAAAGTATCTCCATACCAAATTTCAGCAAAAATGGTTCAGCGGTTGGGCCGTGAAGAGGTAACAAACAGACATACGGACGGACAGACAGATAGACAGAGAGATACACTTTCGCATTTATAATAATACTAGACTAGATGACGCCCGCAACTCCGTTGCGCCAAAATTAGTTTATCACGCGGGAACCGCACATTTTTCCGGGATGAAAAGTATCCTATGTCGTTTCCCGAGACTCAAGGTATCTCCATGCCAAATTTCAGCAAAATCGGTCCAGCGGTTTGGCCGTGAAGAGGTAACATACAGACAGACAGATAGACAGACAGACACACTTTCGCATTTATAATATTAATATGGATATGGATATGGATTACTTAATTGAAGACGCGAGTGGATGACCACGATAACTAACAGAAATAAATGCCGTTTTTTGCATAAATTAGGGCCGGAATAATGATTTGAAATAAAAACTGTATATTAAAAACATAAAACCGACTTCAAAATTGTACGTAATTTATAAGAATTAAAATTCTCTATCTCAAAAACTATTGAACCGATTTTGATAAAACTTGTAGTATTCCCTAAGTTGAACAATACCTAGTACAACAAAAAAATAAACACTCAAATCAGACTTGTAGTCCATATGATCATTTCGTATGTTAGTCTACATCAGACGCCGATATAGACTAACATTTTATTATACGAAAACTGGGCAGTTTTGGAAATATTACATACATACGCGTCGAATTGATAACCTCCTTTTTTTGAAGTCGGTTAAAAACTGCATTTTATGTGTGGCCAGAAATATTATTATCCAGATGATGAAGTTGATAAAATACAAGGTTTGTTCAAATTATATTAAAGAAAAAATGAGTAAATATCCGTAGACCGTATGTTACAAAATGTTAGTTAACGTGTCCATCCACATTCCACTCGACACGTCAACAATCATTATGAAGTGAATTGTTATCTATATATTAATATGCAAGCGAAAAACTTTGTATCCCTTCTTTCTGTTAAATAATTCTTGACGGGGCTATCATCCCCTATAGCTCCTCCGTTCGCAACCTCGGTATATACTTTGACCGCACTCTTTCATGGAACACCCAAACTCAAGAACTCCGCAAGAAGCTCCTTGCTGCCACTGCTTCTCTCAGACGCCTCAGTTACTTCCTTCCTGTATCAACCAAAATCTCATTAGTTCACGCTCTACTCTTTCCCATCCTAGATTACGCAGATGTCTGCTACAGTGATCTAAATGATCAACTTCTTTCTTCCCTTGAACGCCTGCAAAATCTTTGCATCCGATTCATCTTTGGTCTGAGAAAATACGATCACATATCTAACTACCGGACAGAGCTAAAGTGGCTACCTGTTAAGTTGCGTCGGAATACACATATTCTTCATCTTCTTTTTAATATTCTATTTAATCCCAAAACTCCTGCTTACCTCAAACAAAACTTTACCTTTCTTGGACACAAGCATCCTACACTTCGCTCAGCCAATAAATTAACTCTTGCCTTCCCTTCCCACAACACTAACTTCTATGACTCTTCCTTCACCGTCTCTGCTATTCGTCTGTGGAATACCCGAAAGCATACATAAGTCCAAATCTATTGATAATTTTAAAAAAAGACTCAAACAATATTACTTAGATTTAGCTGCAAACTCTTAAACCCTTACGATTTATCCTCTTCTTCGATTCATATTATTATATTACTTATATGTATTTATTTTATTCGGTATAAAGTATCTATTATATTTATTTGTGTATTATATTTATTTATTTATATACTAATAGTATCTTATCTTATTTTTATTTTAAATATTTTTAGTTATATTTTATGGTTGCCTGGTAGAGACTGCTTCCAGCAGTAAGGCCGCCAATTCAAACTATTTCTGTTTTTGTAACGTGTGTAAATTGATCTGTTTTGTTTGTTTGAATAAAGAGTTTTTTATTTATTTATTTATTTATCCCTTTTGACGAAAAATGCGGAAACGTAGGTGAATGAAATTTTGCACAGTTATAGTTTATATGGTGAAGGAGTGCATCGAGCTAATATTATTTTTAAATTATACTTTTATCACACATTTTTTTAACAAATAAAACATTACACACACAACAACACGCACACTCAAGAAGATGACAGATTTTTGAGTGACAAACATATACATACGAATTTTACTCTTTTATTGATGGTTGAAGTATGTTGACAACAAGTTGACAAATTGAAAATGGATTATATTTTTTTTTATTAAATCTTAGCTGCTATTTTAGACAATGCTTACACGGCCAGTCTGAGATCTGCAGAGTCCCAGAAACGAGAGTGGAAAAAAATATGATAAAGTCAATATTTTTTTACAAATTAAACGTAGTCCGTCCCAATGTCGTTGAAACTAAGGTCGAATTTCGACCATTGGGCGATCTCTGGTTAGTTAAAATCAGTTACGAAATGCTCACATTACCTCGAATAATGTTCAGTCAGTTAAGCCTACAGATGTTTAGGGGAAAACTATCATCGTTTTCATCAATATTACAACCGGAACTAGATAAACAACTTTTTGACAAAAACGGCTGCTGCTTATCTCATAAAAATGATAAAATAATTTGCGTTTCGTTTTGGGTAATTAAATTCAAAACAATAAAAATTACGCTACTACACAAGTACACATATGTTTCAATTAATTATTTTACATAATACCAACTAAAAAGTAAGTAATGAAAGTAGACTGACCCGTTCGTTTCGTAACTAACTGGAAAATTATTCCAATCTCCGGTTAAAATATATTAATCTTATCAAACATAATTTTGTCATTAATACGTATATTATATTGTTTTTGGTCGGTGATCACTGATCACTATGATCGTCGACATGGTAATATACTATGTCAGACGAATGCTACATACATACTTTTAATCGAATGTGCAGATTTGTATTAATTAGACAACTTTTAATATATTAATATAAACATAATTTTTATTTATGCTTTACACCACGTCAGTCTGGCCCTGTTGTAATGTACCTGAAGGACTTGCGTAACAGGTGCCGGACAACGGAAATATATTTTTTATTTAAGATTTTATTATATGGTAGTGGTCACACATTTTTAATACACATATTTTATTAGTCATGTACCAGGAATATTGAAAAATTTGCTCCGTCGGCGGGAATCGGGAGTCGAACCCAAGACCCCTAGTTTCAGCTATTATGATATAATATCATGAATATCACAAACTGATTATAACATGACCATACTCGTATAATATTATCTTATAATAATGTAGAGATCGATGTTTTCTTACCTTTTCAATATTTTCCTACTTATGAGATTTTTAGGGTTCCGTACTCAAAGGGTGAAAACGGGACCCTTTTCATGAGACTTAGTTGTCTGTCCGTCTGTCTGTCTCCAGGCTGTATCTCAAGAACCGCTATAGCTAGAGTTCTGAAATTTTCACAGATTGTGTATATTGGTTGCTGCTATAACAATAAATAAGTACTAAAAACAAAATAAAATTAATATTTAAAGAGGGCTCCTTTTTTTACGTGATTTTTTTGGCCTTTTTTACTCGATATCAATAATAGCAACAGGTAGGCACTTGATATTTTCACAAAGGCCTTCATTATATGTCTACTTCAATATTTAAGAATAATACTAAAATAAAATAAAAAATTAAGGGGGGCTCCCATACAAAAAAAACACAATTTTTGCTCTATAGCGGTACCTTCGTGCGCGAGTCCGACTCGCACTTGGCCGATTTTTTTGCCTCATGAGTATAAATTAGCCCGTTTGGCCGGTGCAGTGTAAAATATTATTTTTCAAGCTATACTAAAATCTTAACAGAGTTTATAATTTTCATTAGATAGAGTTACAAACACTTTGTTGTTATTTGGTCATGTTTGGGCTTCCAGTTAAGGGTAATAAAGATTAAAATTGTTCTCTGACTCACTGCCCGGGAACTGGGAACACGAGTCCTTTTTTAATGGCCATTGGCCGTCATAAAGTGTTCAGAGCTTAACTTTTTATGGATATGAACGACAATTCCTTCATTTACTCTCAAACTTTTACTATGACGTATTTTTGTAAAAATGAAAATACACATAAGTGATTATAGATGGTACAGATAATATTAATCTGCGTTGCAATATGCGTCGACCCCGGGTCAAATATTAAGCGTCAGCTTATACATTTTGTCATTCTTCCGTGTAAACTTAGTAAGTACCCTAATAACCTACAATATTTTGTGGATAAAACTTCAAAAGTATAATTTCCAATAGTTCCAGATACCTGTCGCGTGACAAACTCACAACGAACTCTTTGTATCAAGTAGATTATGCTTTATTGTAATAGATTAGTCAGGGAAGCACTCTACCATGGGCTCTGCTGTTCAGTTTTATTTTACCTCGCAGTTTGTAATATTAGCCCTTGCGTCGTTATCGTAGAGGTCTAAGAAGGGGTAAAATTCTTCTGAATGGGTAATCTTGAGTGAGTACTCAACCGAGCTATTTCCATTCTTTCGTAATTGCGTCACTGTAGTCCTGGCCGATAGCTTTTGATTGAGCACTATTCAACTTTTAGACCTTTTTGGGTTCCGCACTCAAATGATGTATTAATAGTTTAATGCATTGAAAATAGCCTTTATTTTGTACTACTATTTTACAAGCAGGATAAATTAACGTTAAAACGTAAGTTTTAGGTGACAGTCCCCTCTACAGGCGGGTAGGCGTAGGCCTATCTTAATCCTTCCATCAATCGATGTCCACAATCCACATCTCAAAATCAAAATATTTATTTCTAAATACTTTAGGTTAATAAAGTTAACACTTTTAAAACGTCTACACGACGTTCTAAAAGTGTTAATTTAAAAAATCATCTATCTAAATAGTATTCATCTAATTTTCATCTATCTTAAAAAAATCTACAAGTCCTCCACGCTAATAACACCAAACATACATTAATGAATGATTTGGGGCAGTGTTTTTCAAACTTATTTATGACGCGACCCCCCCTGATATGATAAAATATTTCACGAAATTGGCCTTTTTATTATGTATTTTTGAAGATTTCCTTCTGTTAAGAGGGCTACTGAGCCAAAAAATCAAACATCGTCCTATATAACAAAATAAGAAAAGACAGGAAACTTCGACGATCCATGCAAAAATATGCCTAAAACAAGGTTTTTTGTAAAAAAGAAACTATCGAGCATTTTTTCAGTAATCGTGTTTTCGTCTTAAGCATTTTTAGTCTTCATGAACTGAAGTTACTTGTGTAAATAATCAGTTTTCTAAACCTTACAGATTTTGAGATCTAGGTTTAAGTATGTAGTCAAGCTAGGGTCAGGTGCGTTCTTAAATTGAATTTTTAATTTAATTTGTTTAACTAAAATACTCCCTTCAACCTATTGGCGACCCCCCTACAGAAGCTTGGCGACCCCCCAGAGGGTCACGACCCACAGTTTGAAATACACTGATTCAGAGGTTCTTAATTATAAATATTGTATGTTTATAGAATTTTATAGAGGTAATAATGGCAACCAATAACCATAATGGTACGGAACCCATCTACTTTCTGAAACTTTTTGTATACCTTCAATTCAAAACAGTCGCGGTTCGGCTCTATATAACAAAAAGTACTTAAGTATATTAAATCATTGTGTTCACAATAATTATTGAGTTTCTTATCACACGGAACATAATATTCCAGCTATTAAATTAAGATGCTACGAATTATGGCGCGAATATTTCGATAAGAGGTCGTTAGACAGGGGCATCTGATACCAGGTCATATTCCTCTCAACAAGTTCACATTCATAATGAAGAAGGTCTCATCGCCTAACCACAGTATAGCAATATATTTACCCTATATTGCTATACTGTGGCCTAACTGTCATACGTGTGGGGTTATAGAGGATGCAGTGTATCACGTCCTATCAGAGTGTGCCCGGAACGAAGTTGCAAGAAAACATTATTTTAATTCGCGTCTGATGTGGGCTATTGTAACACAATTCTGGCTTCACCAAATACAGAAGTAGCTAATTATCTATTAAAAGTAGTCAAAATTACTTTGAAGGATCGAGGTCATAAAATAATTGTTAATTGTTATTTCTTTGTTGCAAGGCTTATGTCGAAAATCAAAATCTTCATTAAATTACAGTTAAGTAATTAATGTTCCACTCTGAGTGCGGTAGTTAGAGACATTTAATGATGATTAAACTTCAATTTAATGAAAAGTTTGACAAATGTATCGGGCTTGACCAAAATCTTTATTTCATTACGGTTATGTAATTAATATTTGCCTCTGAGGCACTAATAACAAAATTAAATAAAACGACGATCTTGTTGTCCGATAAAAAAAACATCGATTTGAATTTCGAACGCGATAGAATGCGCCCGCGCATTCTATCAAGGGATGGCGGGTGGCCTCAAATGGGTCAGCAGGTACAAACCGTCCCCGCGGTGCTCACCTCACTCTGTTTTTGCCCACCTTTCGCCGCGCGCGCAGCCTTCCTCCATTGTTCGTGCATTTCACCGTCGTGGGAACACCTCTCGTGCTTTACCCGCGCACACGACCACGGGAACTAATACGTTACAGTCGATTATGTGATACGGTGAAACTGTGCCCAACTGTTATCTAGTGATGATAAAGACAGTGATATAAATTAACGGATGAAATGGCGGTGGCATTGGTATGTTTTTTTCGTTGAAATAACTGATTTAGACTAAGGATACGTAACGTTTGTTTACAAACCTCAAGTTGTAAGCCGTTAGGGTTCCGTGACGTCTAGTTATGTTATTAATTGATTAATTATTTAAAAATGCGTTTGAGTGTACATACAGACTCTACTGTTTACGCTTAGTGCAAACTACCGTTTGAGTGCGTAATGAATCGTTAATTTTTTAATTATTCTAATAAGTAGGGCGTAATTTGCAACTTGCAAGAATACTTGATTGTAAGCCTAAAGGTTCCGTAATGTAGTCTATATTTTGTTGAAAATATAACGTTTATATTTTCAACAAAATGAAAATATAAACGTTTTATTGAAACATGGTACATTTTATGCCATAAAACCATAAAATTTATAGAGCCTCCATTGATTGTATTAAAAATCTTAAATACTAGTAGTAAAATCAACACTATATTATATGATTCGACACGGAATTCGTCGAAGGAATGAAAATAAATGTCAGTTACAGTATGACAGTATAAAATCATTCGGATCATGACAATTTCCGCACTTTCGTAGAGAATTAATATTCTATTTCCCGCTGTCATCTGTTTTCATAGAGAAGACGTGTCTGTGAAAGTTATGTTTAATTTAAATGTTTTAGTCTATGAATAATAAAAACTAAGGAAAAGTAACTCCGTCAAAAAATATGCTCCACAATACTTGTCAAAAAAGTGTACCTTAGGTATACATTTCAATACATTTGCAATATTTAGGTGACCTTGAGCGGTACTAGGCTGACGTTACACACAGATCAAAAGGAACCAAATTTAAAACGGTAATAGTATGGGAGTTACGATTCCTTAGTTTTTATTATTCGTAGGTTTTAGTAAAGTTTTGAACAAACCATATTATGCTGTTTTAAATATTATGAGGCTTCGGTATGTGATGAAAGCATTTTTGGTAGTTTTCTTTCGAAATATTTACGTCAAATGATTTTATGATTTAGGACGGTTCGGTCTTATCACACCGGATTTCCTCCAATGAAAAATGCGCCAGCCAAAGAAATCGCATTTTATCTCAAAATTTTGTTTATACTTTAAAAAACTCATTTCAGTATAAATCTATTATGATATTCAGATATTTACTTGAGCAAGTATTATATAAGAAGTAATTCTTATTATTTAAATTTAATGCACAGTAAAAATTAAAACATAACTTCTAATTGCCTTAAATTGCTCGAAACTAACATTAGTTTACTAAAATTGGTGTCTAGAGAAAACTATTGCAATTAAGGCGTTTAAAAATAAATAGAATATTAAACAATTTGCATGCATCTTCTTTAAATGTTTGAATAATTAATGTTCATTCAAATCAATAGTATATTCCAGGACTTAGAATGACAAACCTGCAATAGTAGGTAGTCAGGTATATATACTTCTTACTATGCTAGGTCAATTAAATCCAGTAAGACTATTGTTTTACTGAAATAAGTAGTTATATTATCCAGTAAGACTATAACCCTAATTTCCACTTAAATTAAAGCTATGTAAGCTTACAATAATCTTATACTTGTCCTAATCCTAAAACAGTTTAAAGAATATAAAGGTTAGTTTCGTATCTTAGCCCCAATTTCACCAACGACTGTTAAAGTTAACGCCGGAATTAGTATGACGTTACCTCTTTCGATTTTCATATGAATGAAAGAGAAGACATTACATTTTAACAAGCTGTTAACACTAACAGACGTTGGTGAAATTGGGGCTTAAAGTGATTATTTATTATTTTATCTGGATGCTTAACGTTTTTAAACAGAATAGAGTAAGCATTCAATTATTTTAAGAATGTAGGCAACTAATATTTAAATGAACGCTGTCGAAAATCTCACAAGGTACGACTACCCACTTATTAAAAAAACATGAGATGGAATTTTATTTAACTCGTATTTTAACCAATTAGTATTATAAAAGCATCAATTAAAATTATTCGGCCCGGAAATCAAGTGAGGTATAAAATACGAAAGTTAAATGCTTGTTTTTAAGAGATCACTCACTTGTACCAGGTACTACAACTACCAGGTACGTAGATACCTACCTATTTCTATTTTGTGGTAGAGTTAACTCTACATTTTACAATGTTAACTTAGAGGAAAGCACAATAATAATACTCCCCACACCGATTTCGGTGACAGTGGCCAGTTTCATTGAAACCAGGCCAGGTACGCAGGAGCAATTTTATAGTGCTCAAGTGTGTGCGCAGTACACAAGAGCACTCTCTATTCCTTCACTCTCATAACCCAGTGGGACGGAAGACCGACACGACTGGCAAGAGATCAGGCGCAGGACCGACTTTTTACACGCCCATCCGACGCATGGATCATCTTACTTGTCAGACAATCAAGTGATCAGCCTGCATTGTCCTAACTCCTAACCAAACTTGGAAATAACATGTTTCCAACGCGGGAATCGAACCCACGATCTCCGAGTCGAGAGCCACGCTCTTAACCACTAGACCACGGAGGCGTTGTTTTGTTTGCAAATTGTTATTGTACTTCTGCGGGATAAAAAGCAGCCTATGTGTTCATCCAAAGCCTAAACCATGCCAAAGTCTATTAAAATCCGTACCTACTGAACAGCCCATCTCCGTAAAGAAATACCAACTCACAAACTTTAGCCTCTATAATCTTGTTAGTGTAAATTCCTTTTTGGTCCCGTAAGTAATACTTAGTCGAAGGGTTTCTAGGGCAAACTGATAAGCTGGGATGGAGGAGATAAATATTTTTTGTATCATATTGTTTGTGTAGGATCTTTCTCGGTTAAGCCGTCTGTGATAAGTTTTTAAGAACGTTCTTTCAACGGTGAACGGTGTACTGTTACCTAATTCCATAACCACATGTGGTTTCATAATTCATATACAGTATGCACACGTTTTGATTTTATTCTATTTTTTTAAATCTTTTAATTTATAAATTAAATGCTTACTGATGTACCTAACATCTGAAATTAACGAATTAATTCCATCAAGTCGTATCGTAATATTTGTGTCAACTTACCGAGATAACTAGCTAAAAGCCGAGCTTTTGAGGGCTCGCGTCGTTTTACCGATTGATTGACACAGCTACATTTAAAAAAACCTTAACTGATTGATAATAACACATTTACATATAAATAAAAATTACTATGTTAACCCTCCGTGCACCACGTGGGGTCTGACAAACCCCAGACGTACAAAAATTTTCATAACTTTTTTAATAATCGCGTGATTTTTTGAAGCTCTATGTAGCTGGGGTTAAGACATTGCCTTACCGTTCGGCGGCAGTAGTTTAGGATTTTCTTCACCGATGCGATGAACAGACGTATACAAAGTGTGCTGGGGTCCCACAAACCCCACGTAGTTCAGGACGTCGTTAAAAAGTTGTATAGACAGAGTATTGTGAAATGTGAAAAAATCTATTTTTCTCGCATATTTGAATTCATTTCTATTTAATAAGCATTTGTGGACAGGTTAATGAACAAATTAAGTATGACTTTCATAGAAGAAGATTTTAAAAATCGCAAAGATATAAACCATGGATACTGAGAGGTTATTGTTGCGGTTTCACCAATTTCTTGGCAAAGGAGCCCCTGGACCACCAGAAAAAATATCAAGATCAATGAAGAAGTATTCAGATTATATCAGAAAGATAAATTAAAAACTCAAATACGGTTGTGAGCGCAATAATAAACCTATTTGCTTACACATACCGTGCACACTTTCATTGTAAAAAATGTACTGATTTCAACTTGCCTGAATATCCTGCAGACTGATCATATTAAGTTAATATTATTACATTTGTATTGCTATAAAATTTAAAAACTAACTATATAAGGATATAGTTAGTTTTTAAATTTTATAGCAGTTCGGGAAATAAAAGGTTCATAAACTATTCAATTGTGGGAGCCCACCAAAAAAGAGTCTATGGTTTTACTTGATAAAAGATTAGGTACTAAATTTTCATTTTTGGGTGTATAGGATTAAAAATAGGAGTTATATCAGTAAGTATCGTTTTATATTACAATTAAATAGACAAAAAACAGTTATTTGAAATAAAATGAACAAATAAATACAAATTACGCATTTCTTGCCCAGATAAGTCTTGGGGTTTGACAAACCCCACGTGGTGCACGGTGTAACTTTTATTTACGTGGTGCACGGAGGGTTAAAGCACAAATCAATTGGCCTGATAGTTTTTCCGTAAAGTTTTTAGTGTACCACAAAAGCGCTCAGGTTGTGGGATATACTCGTACTATAGGGCTTGCTTCGCTCGCCTTGATAATAGTTCATAATAATGATTGCTACTATCAGTAAACTTCAGCGTCATTTGGACAGATCCTTAGAGGTCGGTCTTGCCCTAAAAAACTGAGCTAGGCCTATATCCCTAAGATACCACGTATTTTTTAAAATTTTTATTCTGAAAAATACGTGGTATCTTAGCCTACTTTTGAAGGCTTTTGATGGTGATGATATGTAATTAAATTAGGTGCAAATTGTGAAGAGTGGTAATTTAATACAATAATTACTCATGCTGGGAGGCTGCGGAGAGAAACTTGCTAACAAGACAAAGTACTGTACATACATAATTTACAACTATATAGTTACAGGAAAATATTAGAAGTTTATCTATGTAAAATTAGAATACATGAAGACTTCAGAATTTCGAATTTGAATTCGAAAAGAAACATTCACCTAAACATAATATTATATTCGGGGATACAAAAAGCTTACTGCAACAAAATTTACCACCATACCACTGATGTGTAGTCGCTATGATTTAGGTAATTATGTGTGCTGCTTCTCTATGATTATCTAATTACTATGTAATACAAGTAGCCATCCAGTATTACATGTTAATTAGACAGACAGTTCACAATCGCGAGTGACTACTATTCAGAATTCGGATGTAGCTCGGCGCGTGCGTGCACACTTTCCTTTTCATTAAACGTCTGACATGTGTTTCCTCATTTAACGAACTGGGTTACAACTGGCCACGGCATTGTTACAATTTCTTCTTTGATTGATTATTTTCGTGAGTAATTAAATTGTCCAAAAGGAAACGAAGATTGATCGCATTTTCGTCGTTTGCTTCCGTCGCTACTTGTGTTTAGTCCTTACTAGATGACGCCTGCAACTACGTTACCAAAATAAGTTTATCACACAGAAACCGTACATTTTCCGGGATAAAAGTATCCTATGTCCTTTTCCGGGACTGAAAATATCTCTGGCATACAAAATTTCAGTTAAGAGGTATTAAAGGATGTGGATTATCCTTCAAAGGACATTGTACCTGTGAGTAAGGAATGAAATATGAATCACAAGAACACTTTCTAGTGATGCACGAAACAAACATTTTAAACTGAGAATCGTGGGGCGATCATTAGTTACCCCAATTTGTTGGTGACAGGGACAATTAGTACGTAACTGGTGTTATAGATAGACGTAATGTTCTGTAACAGACTAATCGTGGCTGCGCTGTGACATCTCACAGTGATTCGTTATTGTCATAGAGCATAATACTGGCCGTGGTCTTGAACTGACGATTGTTCCAACCAATTGTGACTCGTATGGGAATGTTCAAGTGCGAGAAAGCGTTGTTTCCCATCACAAAACGTAACAGCTTACATTGTCGTGTACATTTCGAAAAATCGACTCCCACGAATTGTTTAATTGGACGACTTTATCTAGAGATACACCTGATGACTCTGAATTATCCGAGCCTAGCCTAGACCGTGAGTGAGTCGATATTTTGCAATCAGTCGACAACCAATGTTTATAAGCGTTTAAAACGTTAAAAACATTTATACGTGGGAGAGCCATGCTTCGGCACGAATGGGCCGGCTCGACCGGAGAAATACCACGTTCTGACAGAAAACCGGCGTGAAACAGCGCTTACGCTGTGTTTCGCCGAGTGAGTGAGTTTACCGGAGGCCCAATCCCCTACCCTATTCCCTTCCCTACCCTCCGCTATTCCCTTCCCTACCCTCCCCTATTCCCTTCCCTACCCTCCCCTATTCCCTTCCCTTCCCTTCCCATCTCTACCCTCCCCTATTACCCTATTCCCTCTTAAAAGGCCGGCAACGCACCTGCAGCTCTTCTGATGCTGCGAGTGTCCATGGGCGACGGAAGTTGCTTTCCATCAGGTGACCCGTTTGCTCGCTTGCATTTCATAAAAAAAAAAAAAAACGATGAATAGATTAAAGTAAATATTATGTACGAAAAAACTACAAGCAAGCTTCGAGATCCAGCTGGCGTGGCGACACGTTACGGTAATTAGAAAAACAAGGTTTTTGTACACGACTTCAATTATTTTAGTCTGAATTACTTAAATTAGAAACCTGTGTTTAAGTTTTATACAAACTAGACTAGATACTGATGCTATCTACCGTTTAAAAATATTACATACATACTTTATTTCAGAGTATACAAGCCCGAGACACGTAAATTTTGCTCTTCGGAGAATAGGCGTTTTACTGCAATTAAAAGTCTTGGTCCCAGTAAAAATTTTATTAAAATTAGGCCAGTAGTTTCGGTAGATTTTTCTTACCAATATAAATGCTTTAGCGTAAATGGATTGGTAATTTTGAATATATTATGCTAGAGAAATAAAGATTGGGTCTCATACAACAAACGTTATTGTTTCTGTTTTTTTGCGTAACGTAAAAAAAATATATTTTATACGAAATCCTTTGCAAAGGAGTGTCACCCAGACGGTTTTTTCTAATTATATGACTTTACCTATCCAGTAAGCAGTATTATTACGCGGGAATACTATCGAATTAGATACCTGGAAGGTAGTAATTAAAATTGTCCATTATCCATTATCGTTAATAGTATTGATTTTCATGGACCGTGTGAGCATTTCTGAAGAAGTAATGATAAAAATCTAAAGATTTCGGCTATGCTATCTTAATGGTTTTGGAACCAACTTTGAACATAAACTTTTAATTAAACGGGAATAATTATGAATTAAATTAACTGTATTTTGAATAAATAAGGTCTTTTTAAATTCAATTTTATAAAAAGAAATAAGAATGAGTTTAGATAACCGTATTACAGAAAAGGGCACAACCACAGAACATGTATCTAGTTAGAACCGCCATGTCGCTCCAATTTGTATGAACACGAGCGTGTCACTTTTTTCATACCTACTGTGACGTCACAAGAGCGCTTTAGTGATGGAAATACCCGTACGCGCGGAATCGATTCGAAGGCATCGCCGCGCCCCGTCTCTTTGGCCACTTTAATAGGTATATCGATTTTTAATCGATTATTATTCGAGTTAAGAGCTCACCTGACTCTAAAAATCATACATCGTCCTTCTCTCTTCACACTCACGCCCGTCTTTCATATGCCAGGTGAAAAAGGACGGCGCGGAATCATCGCCGAGTTAGTTTTACTTGAATAAAAGACGAACTATAATGATTATGAAAAAAGTGTTTTGAGCAAATTTAGGTTTTATCAATACCTTTTTAGATATTAAAAAATATTAAAGAAAAGACAGCAAACTTCGAAGATCCAAGCAAAAATGTGTCTAAAACAAGGTTTTTTGTAAAAAAAGAAACTATCGAGCATTTTTTGAGTAATCGTGTTTTCGTCTTGAGCATTTAATCTTTATGAACTGAAGTTACTTGTGTCAAAAAATCAGTTTTCTAGACCTTACAGATTTTGAGATCTAGGTTAAAGTATGTAGTCAAGTTAGGGTCATATGGGCTCTTAATATACAGAGGAATGATAAATCTAAAGATACGTGCTTGCCAGGACAGCTAGTAATATATTATATTATTCTAAACTAAATCACTAAACAGGAACATAAATACTCTATACATCTATCTATACATATAAATAAAATTGGAGTGTCTGTTTGTAATATTGAAAGAACCGTTTTTTACTAGATGCATATGAATGTATATAGGGTACATACACCAAAACAACATTTTTTTACAATTTTACATACAGACAGTATGTCTGTCTGTCAGTTTGTTCCGGCTAATCTCTGAAATGGCTGGAGCGATTTTGACGGGACTTTTTTTGGCACATAGCTGATGTAGTAAGGCATAATTTAGGCTACTTTTTAACCGACTTCCGATGTAGACCGATTTCCAAAATTATTTTGTTGTTGTATGAGATGTAGCCCGAATTTAGTAACATGATCACAAAAGTGATGATCTGATGATGCAATCCATAGGAAATCGACAGGACTCCTTAAAATTTATATGGAAACATATAGTGATTTTACGTTTTTCTGAAGGATTCTAAGCTTAAACTACCAAAAAATAAGAATTTGCGCTGAAGTACACCCTGGTTCCGAAGATGCTGTACAGAACTCTTGAATCCTTATAGATAAATGTTCGGCAATTTTGGCGTTGTTTCAGCAACTAAAATCATATTATTATGTCAATGTGTCAATAATACTAATCATCATCATCACTATAATTATGCCATGAATCATCACATTATTATCAAAAATCTTGCCTTTGATTATATTATTGTTCCACCGTTTGTTGACTGATTTTTAGGGTTCCGTAGCCAAATGGCAAAAAACGAAACCCTTATAGATTCGTCATGTCTGTCTGTCTGTCTGTCCGTCCGTATGTCACAGCCACTTTTCTCCGAAACTATAAGAGCTATACTATTGAAACTTGGTAAGTAGATGTAATGTGTGTGAAAAAAAATTGTACAAAGTTTGAGAACGCGATGGCACGCGAAGTACATACACATGGCAATTCTAACTATATCTATTTCTGTGGGCACAACCCACAAATACTTTAGACTTTAACTATGTTATTTTATTAATTTAACATCTTTACGTTATTACGTTATACAGAAGCTTTAGTCAAACAATGTTTTGTTTGTGTCTGTCAAGCTGTTTTTAGACGTATCAGACAATTTGTTTGAGCAACAAATTTAAAAGCAGCAACGAGTTTCGCGAAAATCGTTCAACGCAGGGAGTTTCCTTTTTTCCAGGATGAAAATCGTCCCACGTCCTTGTCGGGCACTCAGTGTCTAAACACACCATGCCGAAGTTCCGCGGCGGAAGTTCGGCATGATTCCGCCTGCAATGTATTTTAAATTACCGATGACACCATGTCGAAATTCTGTCGCGTAATATTATTGTATGCGTTTGACATTGCTGACGTACCTAATCATGCCGAACTTCCGCCGCGGAACTTCGGCATGATTCCGCCTGCAATGTATTTTAAATTACCGATGACACACCATGCCGAAATTCCGTCGCGTTATATTGTTTGACATTGCTGACGTAATCATGCCGAACTTCCGCCGCGGAACTTCGGCATGGTGTGTTTAGACACTCAAAGTATTGCCATAGCAAACTTCATCAAAACAGACAAACTTTCGGTTAAGTTTAGTATGGAATATGGATTAACTCAAATTATAAATTCAATATCGCGAGCTGAACTTGAACGCTTACGATTACGACTTTCGTTTTGATGTAATGTAATATAACAGGTAATGCGGAACAGTATTATAATGATGTTATCGATGAGCATCGGCGGCGCGCGGCGCTACCGGTTAATGCCATTACCGCAATATAAATTATATACAGTATGACGAAGCTGGTCTTTTTATGAAATTACTAGCCTGCGCTAGGTATATGAAACCCCTACGAATAATAAAAACGAAGGAAAAGTAACTCCGTCAAAAAACATGCTCCACAATACTTGTCAAAAAAGTGTACCTCATTTCAATACATTTGCAATATTTAGGTGACCTTGAGCGGTACTAGGCTGACGTTACATGACAGATCAAAAAGAACCAAATTTAAAACGGTAATAGTATGGGAGTTACGATTCCTTAGTTTTTATTATTCGTAGTGAAACCCTCTAAACTCTAAAGTCCCTATTTTGACGGCGGTCATGTAAAAATTGATAGAATTAAGGGAAACCAAGGAGTTAAAGGTTTACGCCAGTGCAGTTGACCATCATCGCCTGAATCGGACGCATGCGAATCGCGCATGTTGGATGTATTTCAATAGAGCATTTAATGCGATTCAGCAGCGCACAATGCACAACTCACAAACTTGTGTTAATACTTCATTGAAATTAATTTGTAATTTGTATGAAAGTGCTTGATTGTGCGAAGCGTTGCTGTAGTTAAAACATTCAACATTGAGCATTATGTCTAGTGCTGCAATTACAAAACAGGGTATATCGTGATTTTAGATAACTTGAAGCAACAAACTGCAAAACATATCTATGTTTTGCAGTTTGTTGCTTCAAGTGTGATGGTCGACCAAACAGCGCACAATGCGATCACACTATCGAATTTTCTGAGATCGGCACGACCGAGCATGACCTGAAAGATCTTCCAATCGAACGGGGTGGGTTCGGTTGGAAGATCTTTCAGCCATGAGCTCTTATAGCAGTATATTTAATATAACTTTTGGATTATCGATCTCTATTTATATAAACATAAGTATTGTTTTTTGTTTGTGCCAAATCTGAAAGTAATAATATAAGAGCTCATGGTAAGGGGGCAGGTCAGTGGTCATGCTCGGTCAGATCAAATCATTCAGTACATCTGAATGATTTAATCTGACCGACCTCTGCTGTGCCGACCTCAGAAAATTCGATAGCGTGATCAGCATTGTGCGCTGTTTGTTCAGCTACACTGTAGTCTCTACTGTATGATATAAATACTATGTACTTGCACTTTTGTTGCAGCCGCGCGGGCTCAGGAGCCGCTAATGACTTAACTAGTGTAATTTAATAACGTTAATGAGCAAGCAATAAGCAATTTACTATTATTAGATCCCGCAGAAAATACAGCAAAGAGACAGCATAATATAATAAAAAAATCCCTATTTAAAATTTAGCTATGGGAAAAATGCTACTAGTCGTCTAAATAAGTACTTTGACTTTATTGCAATTAGTTCATACCGACCTTCATGATATTAATAATAATTAATAAGTATATTTATTAGATCAAAATGCATTAAGACTGACTAAAACGTATTTGATACACAATTTTAATACAGGCGAGACTCGAGAGGTAAGGCAGTAGCCAGTTTATTGTATTTCCCAGTTAATTCAACTGATTTTGACATTAACAAGTACTGTATAGTTTATTCGTAGCTTAGCATAAATGCTAACAATTTAAGATGGACGTAAAACAGCGTTAGCATAAGTGATCATATCCGTGGTCATTATGATGGCACTTATAAGTTCAGTCATTACTTTCTATTTCATATTATACTGTGTAACATGAGATTATGGTAAATTTTTCTCGCTGCGAGTCATTAACCTTTACTGTGATGGCCAGGGAGCAAATCGTTCATTTTACGGTCATTGACGTAATTCATGGTTGATCCATAAACAAAAGTGTGAAATGTGAATATAGAAATATTTAAAGACAGTGTGTATCTGATTGTAACGATGATGGTTTACGTTGATGTAGAAATTACAGGTCAAATGTCAGTATACTTCCGTATTTGTCTTATTAGCAATCTATACTAATATTATTATATATATAAATGCGAAAGTATCTCTGTCTGTCTGTCTCGCTTTCACGCCAAAACTACCGAATCGAATGTAATGAAATTTTGTATACAGATAGTCTAAAGCCTGAGAAAGGACATAGGCTACTTTTTTACTGGAAAAAGGCGTTGTAAGGGGGTGAAAATGCGTAAATATGTTCAAATTAAGTTAGTTCCAAAAATGCATAATTGATGGCGTCGTGCGTCTCTTACATCGCGCTAACGCTTGCCCAAAAGTGTTTCTATAAGAGGTGGTATCTTACAGTCAATTTTCGATTTTTTTTTATTTTTATTTCCTCTTATACGTCATTTTATAAATCAGTACTTTTATCTATGCAGTGAGCCAGTGACATAACCTTAAACCTATCAATGATAAATAGTTTATGGGTAAAGTTGTGTAATTGCGGGGCTAAATAAGCTTAAAAATTTGGCATAAAATAATATAAAGTTTAATTTAAAAAATTGAAATATTATGTGCACACTGTTTTGATTTAAGGGGTACCAGGGATTTTTTATAAAAGCTTTTGAGTCAAAAGCTTTTATATATATATATATATATATATATATATATATATATATATATATATATATATATATATATATATATATATATATATATATATATATATACCTATGCATAGAAATCAATAGTTATAATTATATACTTAAAGTAGGCGATACCAATTTCTTTAAAAGGAACGATAGAAAACCCCTACTCTGTCTGAAAGGCTGCCGATATTATCATAACGTATTATATACGTAGTAAAGCCCATCTAGAGCATTTGAATAACGATGTTTTTTGGTCGGTCGTATTGCGCTTTATTTTGACGACATTGAGTGCTTATTAATAATTATTAAGATTATTTGTTGTTCATAATCACGTGTTGAGAAGTATTTGCGTTCTACCCATAAAGTTAATATACTTACCTAGCGGAATAGAGAAACAAAGGCCTGAGCAAGAGAGATGTCACTATACTGATAGTGGTAAAAAGAGACGTGTGATACATGACAGCAGCGCTATTTTTTTTGACGTCCAGTCGGCACGTGCCAAAAGTTGACAATAAATAAATCTCATAGAAATCATGTTCAATCATGCTTGTGTAAGTGTATTCGTACACATATTTTTACACACAGATACAACCAATTTCGGTTTCGTTTGACAGCTCGAGATTGTTGCTCTATTCCGCTAGGTATATTAACTTTATGGTTCTACCGTAAGATACCTTTTAAGTTTTAAGATGATGTCAAATACTTTTAGCAAAATAATCCCGAAACGGCTAATGCGTGAATATGTTACATAGGCTCGGTGTTAATAAGTACTCGGTGCTGACATTGTCCAAATGACCACACAAGAAGTTACATTTCACTTTCGTGTAGTATGAGAAACGGGCACAGAATAGGAACATTGCGTTCTGTCGGGCAATTAAGTAAAAGCCGAGGTGGAAGCGTGCGAATGTTGAAGGTCATTGCACCGGACCTTCCCTTATAAATTACTAGCTGACCTGGCAAACGTTGTTTTGCTATATAAATTAATTCAAGTATCAATATAAAAAGAAGTCTATAAAAACCTATTCTCAGGCCTAACGAATGTACTTACATGCAAAATTTCATTAAAATCAGTAAGGCCGTTTAGAAGGAGTTCGCGCACAAACACAGTTGATACAAGAATTTTATATGCTCATAATCTATACTATCTATACTAATATTATAAATGCGAAAGTATCTCTGTCTGTCTGTCTGTCTGTCTGTCTCGCTTTCACGCCAAAACTACCGAACCGATTGTAATGAAATTTTGTACACAGATAGTCTAAGGTCTGAGAAAGGACATAGGCTACTTTTTAACTGCAAAAAAGGGTTGTAAGGGGGTGAAAATGCGTAAATTTGTTCAAATTAAGTTAGTTCCAAAAATTTATTATAGATGGCGCCGTGCCGTCTCCTACATCGCGCTATCGCTTGCTCAAAAGTGTTACTATAAGAAGTGGTAAGGATGAAGCAGCGTTGCCAGATTGTTACTTTTGTAACATTTTACGTTACTTTTGACCCTTGCATGTTACATTCATGTGACATGACTACAGATGTTACTTTTACGTTACTTTTGGTATGTAATTGAAAAAAAAAGATGTTTGAAACCAAAAATGCGAAAACGAAACACACTTAGTTTTATTGAGTTTTGTCGTTACAGCTGACAATGCTTTGAATGAACGTGGCGAAAAAAGCAACTAACGCTTTTTTCGCCACAAAAACAAAAACAAATTTTTGACAGTTCTCCTTTATCAGCCACGAGTCTGACTCGCTCATAAAGGGTTCCGTACCGTGATAGAGCAAAAATAGGCCAAAAATTGTGTTTTTTTGTATAAGAGCTTATGTTATCATATTTTCATTTTAATAGGTATATAAATAATTTTAATAATAAAATAATTATACGGAATCCATGAAAAAAATCACTTCATCTCTATATCTCTATATGTATAGTATGTTTTCGTGCATTCTGGACCCCCCCCCCCCCCCCGGCATTTAAAATATTATATAAGTAATACGAAATGTTACTTTTCCCCTCAAAATGTTACTTTTCGCATGGCAATAAGTAACTTTCGAACATACAGCTCTGGCAACACTGGGATGAAGCTTCCTATCACGTATGTTTGATATTATTGAGGAAAGTTGATCATTGATGTTCGACTTCGACCCCACGGCCCACTCCCGTTTTTAATAACCCATACGCAATTACCTCCTCCTTTTTGGAAGTCGGTCAAAAATAGGGGCGTTTTATGTGTGATGTGCCTGTCTGTCTGTAAATCTATACTAATATAAATTCGAAAGTATCTTTGTCTGTCGAGCGCTTTCACGCTAAAACTACCGAACGGATTGTAATGAAATTTTGTACTGTACAGATAGACTAAATCCTGAGAAAGGACATAGGCTACTTTTTAACTGGAAAAAAGGGATGTAAGGGGGTGAAAATGCGTAAAGTTCAAATTAAGTTAGTTCCAAAAATTCATTATAGATGGCGTCGTGCCGTCTCCTACATCGCACTATCGCTTACTCAAAAGTGTTACTATAAGATGTGGTAAGGATGAAGGCATGTAGCTTCCTCATAACTGTTACGGCTATTGGAAGAATTGATAAAAGTTGATCGTTGATGTTTGACTTCGACTCCTCTTCCCAACTTTTAACCCCTAACGCTTAAATACGCGTTTTATGTGTTATGTGTCTGTCTGTCTTTAAACATTGAAGTTTGAAATAAGCGTACCGCGGAAACACCTCTATCGTGCAAATTTTGCAATTTGCAGTAATGTAGCCTACAGATTACAATCTACCATCTACATGGTTCAACGGGAGTCGGGAACTACCTACTATAATATAAGTGACTCTATGAAGGGAACTACCGCGCGCTATAAGCTGAAGTCCACGCGGACGGAGTCGCGGGCAACAGCTAGTAGATGATATTTAACCACAATTATAATTTATACTAAGTGACTTCTTGTATTGTAGTAGCGGCTCATGAACTTTTTTGTGGGGGAACCCAATCGAAAAGTAAAATTTTTGATGGAACCCCAAAATAAATGAAAAAAAAGTTGCGCCACTGCAGCAAGAAGTGGATATTCATTACGGAATACGTATTATGAGTCCATTCTGATGTCTGCATGGTCATATCAATAAACAATAATATCGCTCGCGGAGCCCCTATAAAGACTTTGCGGAGCCCCATGCCATGAGGGCTTTACGGAGCACACTTTGAGAACTGACATAATATTATTATTTTAGAATGTACGTTCCGCTCGGCTTCGCCCGCGTACATTAGATATTTCATAGACAAGTTAGTCCACAAATAATAGCCTATGATCCTTCACGTGGTCTACTTCTTATCTGTGCCAAATAACAGAAAAGTTTCTTCAGTAGTTCGTGAGATAAGCTTTTTCAAATAGTTCCCCCGTTTTTTCCACATTTTCCTCCATTTCTCCGCATCTATTACTTTTAGCGTGATAAATATAGCCTATAGCCTTTCTCGATATATGGGCTATCTAACACTGAAAGAATTTTTCAAATAGGACCAGTAGTTCTTGAGATTAGCGCGTTCAAATAAGCCCTTTCAAATAATTTCTCCCCGTTTTTTTCACATGTTCCTCTATTTCTTCGCTCCTATTAGTTTTAGCGTGATAAAATATAGCCTATAACCTTCCCCGATAAATGTTATATCTAACACTGAAAGAATTTTTCAAATCGGACCAGTAGTTCCTGAGATTAGCGCGTTCAAACAAACAAACTCTTCTGCTTAGTAAAATTAGTATAGATAATATTTGTATAGATAAGTATAGATTTTCAATTTTGACTACAAATACGTGCATGAGCCAAGTTGCAACACACGTAGTTACGCTCGCGTGATAATCGCATTATTTTGCTCTACAAAGATACCTAAATTATTTTCATTGTAGCGGAAATATTATCCACTTTTTTGCAGACTTGGTCTAATGACAGAAACTCGGAAGTCTATTCTTATACAGTTACATGTACATTGCATAGAGATAGTGACCCGTTTGCAAAACCCAAAAGCTGAAAACCTATTTTTCCACTGTGATACTTTTCAGTTTTCGGGAGTGTTCATCGAAAAATCCTGTCTAAGGTGAAACTCTAAAATTCTAGACGAGCTTTACAACAATGCTAGCGAATCCCTATAATATTCATATTAATCAAGTAATCTAATAATATAATATTTATATTATATTATTAAATAACTCTAATCTATATAAGTTATGGTAAAGTAAACCGGCTGGCAACGCACCTGCAGCTCTTCTGATGTTGCGAGTGTCCATGGGCGACGGTAGTTGCTTTCCATCAGGTGACCTTTGTATTTGACCATGAGGTGTTTGCTCGTTTGCCCCCTTATTTTATTAAAAAATGTAAATGAACATCCTCCTGGGCATTCTTTTGTGCATTAGACTTTTAATGTCTAATGCGCAAAATCATAGAAATTTAAAAAAATATGTTTTCTTCAAGTAAGTATGATAATAATTATAATTTTTCAATTACAGTAGACCAGTAAAACGCAGGCCCAAAAGGTCATTAATCGAATTTATACCCTTGCGATTTGCTTATTAAAGCTAGAAGTTGCTTACTTTGGTAAGCAAACAAACAAAACTACAGCGTGTACAGTTATTATAGATATTACGATCGCTTGCGTACCTCAATTATTTAACATTTTACAACATTTTATGCGAGTCATTTTAACCAAATAAGATGTCACGGTAATAGGTTCCAAAGAAAACTTTTCTCCATTACATAAGTTGAAGTGTAACTTTCGTAAGTCAATATTTCGAACAATTTGGAGCCTTTGCACGTATTTATTTAAATGACGGGTAATTTATTGGAAGGTAGACCTGATAGTTTCGAAACTGCTACGCATTACGATATGGGAATTCTAAATTTTACTGCACGGTCAGCTGTGACATGGTCATATCAGTATATCCTACAATGAAACAATTTTAATCTTCTTGTTACTTGGGATTGCTTCTTACAGCAAATTGATATTCTCGTAATTTTCAAACCAACATCAGAACTGCTCTTGGTCTTATATCGAAAAGTTAAATCTCAAGCCCCCTATTGAGACAATACGAGTATGGTAGAGTTTGAGTAATTAGGCCCTGTGTCGTTTTTGTCTAGTCTTGGCATCATTTTTAACCTATGTAATTGATTGTACCGTATATTATATCAAAACAAATTTATTACAAATTTATAATATTTGTTTTGATTATATTTAATTTTGTAAAACTACCTACACTAAGTACACCTGAAGATGATTAATTTCGAAACCGGTCGTGTAATTTGTTAATAATTTCTTAATATAGTGGAAAAAGTGCACGCAAATATTGTTTTATTAGTGTTCATTTTTAACCAACTTCCAAAAAGGAGGAGGTTATACGTTCGACTGTGGATATATTTTATTATGATCTTAATATGCTACCAAAAATTAAGATTTTGCACCATTATGGTATACCATGGTTCCGAAGGTGCTGAACAGAACTCCTGATTCCTTATAGATATACATGTTTGGGAGTTTTAGCGGCGTTGTTTAAATAACTAAAAGCATAAATAAGCTACTATGCTGATAACATTAATCATCATTATCATCATCACAACACCATGCATCATCCCATAATCATTCATAATGATTATGACCCTATTTTTGGTACTTTTCATAGTCTTATAGATCGAGACTGATGTTTTTGATAATTATTCTGTAGTTTGTCTAACGATTTTAATATTATTTTGTTTTAAAGTATAATCCTTATTCGAATTTCATGTTATGGCTACCAAGGTTTATACGTGGGAGAGCCATGCTTCGGCACGAATGGGCCGGCTCGACCGGAGAAATACCACGTTCTCACAGAAAACCGGCGCTTGCGCTGTGTTTCGCCGAGTGAGTGAGTTTACCGGAGGCCCAATCCCCTACCCTATTCCCTTCCCTACCCTCCCCTATTCCCTCCCCTATTCCCTTCCCTTCCCTACCCTCGCCTATTACCCTATTCCCTCTTAAAAGGCCGGCAACGCAATTGCAGCTCTTCTGATGCTGCGAGTGTCCATGGGCGACGGAAGTTGCTTTCCATCAGATGACCCGTTTGCTCGTTTGCCCCCTTATTTCATTTAAAAAAAGGTGGGAATTTGATTACGGGGTTCATGAGGTATGTAGGGAACTCCTAGAAATTCATTGTGACAATTGTAGCGACATCTTGTTTTAAGTACTGCTGGCCGATTCTGTATCGTACATTTATGAGTTTTCACTGAGTTAGTAACGAAACGGAGGAGTGAGCAACGGAAAGTCTCACTTTTGTATGCAAGTGAATACAAAAAGTGGCACTTTCCGTTACTCACTCCTTCGTTTCGTTACTAACTCAGTTATTAACTCACAAATGTACGATACAGAATCGGCCAGCAGATGACTTTTCAATTTTCATGAACCTAGAGTTGTAGATCAAAACACCAAAACTGTATAGAAAACCTTAAGAATAACTAAAAAGGATGAAATTATTATTTTTAAACAAAAAATTAAATCTGACTTCTAAGTCAAAACAAAAGAAAAATATTCTTAATTGAACTAAAAAATATTAAATAATTCTAATTCTGTACTCAGTAAGTATTTCTGTTATTAATCTTCTTTAATCTTCATAATATTGAAGTCGGTACGAGTACCAGTCCTATAAGTTGCAGTTATATTCTGTCATAGAACTGGCGATTAGGTTAAAACTGGTACCGACTTCATAATAATGAACATTAAGAACAGAAATACTGAGTACAGAATAAGAATTATTTAATACTTTTTGTTCTTTTAAGAATATGATACCGATATAGAACATAAAATATCTTTTTTCTTTACCTTAGAAGTCGGTTTTAATTTTTTGTTTAAAAACAATTTTAATAAAAAAGAATTTACTCACATATTCTATACTTTAAATAATATACATATTATGCTTAAGATAATATAAATCATATTACTAATCTCTCAATCGCTCCTATTGACTGTATTTATGAGAAAAGAGAAAAGTGCAAAGAATTGTTTTGTGTGAGAACTGTTACGAGCCGCTGTTATTTCACGTGCTTCTCTATTTTCTAAATAATTACAAACTGCTTAGCGCCAGTCTATTACCGGATTGTTTAAATTAATTAGGTGTTATACATTTTAATACTTTTGTATAACTTTATGAAAGTAAAAAAAATAATCCTAAAATACGATCGTGAAGAGTGATCTCTATTTTCTAAATACATAAATTAATTACAAACTGCTTATCGCCAGTCTATTACCGGATTGCTTAAATTAATTAGGTGTTATAAATTGTAATACTTTTATGTACTTTACTTTATTAAAGTAAAAAAAACCTAAAAGACGATCATGAAGAGTGATCTCTAGATAAATTCAAAGATAAGGATCAATTAATTTTCATGTTTTTTCACATTTCAGTAATAAAAATTTTCTTTTTTTTTCAGATAATCACAGTACTAGTTGCCACTATTGCTGAATACACATGTGAGCCCGCAAATGGTTTTACGAACAAAGTGTACAATAATGGCAACGGAGGCGCTCATTACGACGATTTGTTGAAGCCGCCACCGCCGCCGCTCCTGCCCGTGATACCCGTGCCATTCCACGGCGGGAACCAGCATGGTATATCCCAACGACAGAACTTCGACAACGGATATCACTACCAGCCCCCACCGCAAGCACCCCCGCCCTCGCCAGCACCGATATCCGGCGAGTTCAAATTTCCAGCACCGTTTTACAAGCAGTACAATTTCAACTTCGTCCCCCCGCCCCAACCGTTCACGACGACGCCTTCGCCCTCCATGTTCCAGAAATTCTCGAATTGGCTCTTCCCACAAAACTCGTACGATCAGCAGTCTGAGGTGATCAGCAATTACAATGCGGCGACTTTCAAGAAAGATTGTAATCCGTGCAATAACGTGCCTTGGATACCGGTGATAAGATACGATTTAGCACCTAAAAATCTTCGACAAAATAACAACAATAATGCTCTTCCGACGTACGGTCCTCCGAGCCCTACAGCATCAAAACATATATTTGACGCCGTACAAAACGTACCACAGCCTTTTAGTAATCAACATTTGGAGTTAAATGGAAATCAACAAAGTAACAACCACTTTCAAAATTACGGACCTCCAAAGATATCCCAAGTTGTTTCGACGTACGGACCACCGAGCCCGACGCACGTAGTCGACATTTCTCAATCCCATCCCCTGAGTTCTCCGTATGCTGTGACTAGCAATCCGATTTCAAATTTCCCATACAATTTTCATACGACAACATTGAAACCTATATTTAACCATCCGGCGTCATACGCTTTATCTAGTTCGACATTCGGGCTGCCCGCTTCTACTATTTCCACGCCTTTTGCCCAGTACGATAGTAACTTTTTGACTACTACTGCCTCACCGATTATAACAAGACCCCCCGTACAATTTAATCAACATTTTCCGCAAAGTAATGATGTCGAAGTGTTCGGACAAAACATACCATCTCAAGAATTACAATTACCAAAAGTTACTCGTCCAACTGGATTCAGAAATTCGTATGGTGAACCCATCGATAACACGTTTGCACTAAATATACCATATTCCGCTACTGCTACTGGTGCCGAATCTTCAAAAGTAAAGACTGAAGTTTTACCTGATAATGCATTACAATCGCACTTGGACAATATGAGCTTGGCCTTAGCAAACCCGGCTCCATTCACCCTTAACAGGGGTAGAAATATACATACTTTACAGCCTGTTGCGCTTCCAAATCTAAGTATCTCGCCATTACCACCAATATTTAACGCAAGACCATTTCGACCAACGCCGCCAAAATATTTTGGCAATATTTTATATGGCTCAAACCAAAAGCAATCAGATTCACAAGTAAACATAGCGCAGAGTGTACCACTTGCAGAATATACACACTCTATAGAGTATCCTACAACTTTTATACAATCACCGGTTATTGATATAGATAGATTTAAAAACTCCGAAAATCAAACTAAAGTCTATCGTAATATTCAAAACAGCTACGTCATCGATGAAAGTCGTGATATATTTCCCCAAGCATCAGATCACCATGTATCTGCGGCAAAGACAAATCCAGATTCTAGTTTTGAAAGCGTAGACATTGGCAACGAATTATATGATGAAAGCATTCAATCTAAAGGATCACTTAATAAGAATATTCCACCTAATCATAAGCCCGATTTTGCAGATTTACGTGGTGTTAAAGATGAAGACGTAGACAAATATCGAACGGAGAGTAATTTACAAAATATTGATTCTCCTTTACTGTATTTAAAACCAAGTGCACCTCATAAGAATTACGAAAACTTTTTCTCATCGCCATCAACACCGGGGAGGGATAAAGAATTTGAAATATATGACGACACTCCAATCACAACGCCAAGATCTACTATGTCTACAGCAAATATTTTGGATAGTAGTAAAACATACTTCATGGAAGAGTCCTCTATACCAACAGGACAACATAGCATAAATCATGCAAAAGTCGTCCAAATTATTGTTCCATATACAATCAATGATAAAGATTATAGTGAAGAATCTTTTTATAATCAACAAGAATTTCAAGCTAGGAAGGTGCACACAGAGAAGAATGTTAATTATGTGACAGTACCTACAGAAACGTATAGTACTATAAGAACGACTACAGAGGAACCTGTCTCTACAATTACAGATCAATACAATTCTGAACTCATGAATACGCCGGCAATTTTAAATGACTTTTATGATGTTAAAGAGCCACCATTTGATATTGTAAAATTACAGCACACAATTGATGATTGGACTCAACAAGAATATTCAAGTACAAAAGAAGCTCAACGTGTTCGTTCCAATGAAAAATATGCCAAACAGATTCCAGACAATTATTTCACAACTGCTGCTCCGACTACGATATACGTAACAGAAGAAAATAATTACAACAATTATGATTCCTATGATCATGAATTTTCAAGTAGCAATCAATTTGAAATAACAGATAATAACACACAAGTTTTCTCTAAAATAAGTAAAAGTTACAACAGTGTTGAAAAAACTAAGACAAATTATGACACTGCGAAAAATGATGAAGAAGATGAAACATTGCATATTTACACACCATCATCTACTTTTAGAACCACTACAACAACATCTGCTCCCTGGGGAGGTATACAAACATCTATATCACCGTTAACTAACGAAAAAGTTTATGTAGTAACCTCTAAACCATGGAGAGAAAAACAAAGCGTTTTCAATAAGACTAAAGAATTCAATAAGTTTGAGTCACAGAAGACAAGTTCTCATAGTCATATTATATCGTCATCAGAAGAAGTAGTTATTAAGCCTCCTAAATCTTTTCGTCGACCACTAGGTGGATCTTATCACAAAAATGGTTTTAGACTTGGGGATGGTAGATTAAATTCAACCAAGTTTGATTCATCGTACACATATTCTAATGGATGGCATAGACGAAGTAAGTATAATTTATGTTGAATGGTAAAAAAAGTTTTTAATCAAAGATAAATTACATCAAAATATAATATAAAATAATATAATATTATTATAAATGCCACATGTTTCTTTTAAACATATCAATTGAAGAATATTTTATGATGTAACATTATTAAAAAGTTTTCCTTTTAGAAGAAATATAATTATTACTTTTGTCACAACATATATATAATACAAAACGTTTGTTTCAGTAAATAACTTGGGTGATGATGCACAAAATGAGTATTTTGAAGAGTTAGAAGATGTGGCTGTTTCTCAAGAAAGAAAAACAAATAAGGTGATTTAATAAAAAAATATTTTTATCATAATCAACCATTTTATATCTATCACAGCACTTATTGGTATTATTTGTTTTTATTTTCAGACACATACAACAATCGATAATAATGAAAATAATAATTAAAGAAGACAAATATGGGGAAGTGCAAAATAGTTTTAAAAAAGAAGACAATAAAAATAATTATCAGACTGAGATTGTGTTAAAAGTGAGTGTAATTTTAAGCCAAAATAATAATTATGAGCAAATTGAAAAGGGCCTTTGTAATGTTCTTTTTAATTTGACCAAAAACTTAACAGACATTTATAAAATCAACTAACCAAAGCAATGGTTTACTTAATTTAATTTTGCCAAAATCAACTAGATATTAATACGTAGGTATAAGTATTATTTTATAATATTATGCTAATTTAATTGTAACAAGTATGTACAAGTCCTATATTATGTACACTTTGTAAATAGTTGCCATTTTGTAAATATATTTTTGTTCAAGTTATTTTCTAATGTGTACAACGTTTAACTTAGTAGGTATAATAATAATAGAGGTAATTATTAACATATACATTTATAAAAAAAAACATATTAGGTGTACTTAATAATTGTAAATTTTTTTGAAAATTTGTCTGTGGAAATATACTTAATCTAGGCAGTAGCTTCCTCTGAGTTTTTTTTCTTTAATCTGTCATACAAAAATTCTCCACTCCAAAATAGAACAGTCAAGAAGGTAACACAGTTGAGCACCAAAATGGGAATGTGGTAAGATCCCGAGGAATCTCGTATACGCCCTGAAAATCGATAAAATATTCATAATAAACTAAATGAAATATTGATGTAAATTATTTTTTTAAGCCGAAAAATACTATAATTTGCCTTCACGTGATTAAATTTAACAACATTGAATGTGTTTAAAATGCGTATTGTTACAACCGTTAGATACGAAATTAAAGAAAGTGCATTATTATAAAATAACTGACTTAAGAAAATTATAAATAAAAACGAAAGTACTTGTAGATTAGTACACATACATTCATTTGTATCATAAGTTGGTCAAGTGGGCCTACAAAAATTACTATCGATAAGATTAAATGAAACGTGACTTAATTTATTGATGATTAAGATTGTACTCATTAATAGGATAGAAAATATTTTGTTACTACACAGAAAAAATGTGTCGCTTTGCAATATTTTTTACCCACCTAAAAGAGATCCAAGTGTAATGATAACAATTCCATTAAAGAACATCTGAATTCCCGAAGCAAAGGGCAACCGCTCTAGAGGGACGTAGCTTGGAATTATGATGTTCATATAGACCGTTCTCACACCCTTAGTGACACCCATTGCAAGTGCTACGAAGAGCATTCCCATAAAAGATGTTGTAAATAACATAACTGAAATAAATCAAGTGTTAATATAACTTTATAGTTTAAAGAGCCAGTTGTAATCATTATGATATTGAGAGTCAATTTATAATGTTGTAAGAAAATATATTATTATATTCAAATTAACTTACTTAAGCGAGTAAAAATAATAACCACCAAGCTCACCAAATACATAACTCTAGGTGGCTTGTGACACCATTCCCCGATAAATGGTGATACTAATCTAAAGAGTGTATCAGAGAAACCAATGACCGCCATAATCTTAGCTATTTCAGAAGTCTCAAATGTAAGCATATCTTTTAATATAAATGGTAATAGCAGAGAAAAATTGGTTTCAACACAAGATGCCATAGATAGCCCAAACAATATATTTACAAATATAGGATCTTTCAGAAGCGTAAGATCAAAGAAGTCAATGAACCGCTTGAGATAACTCTTTGATATTTCTTTGTTTGTCTCAGGCACAGCCTCGTTTTTCTTAACAACACTCTTTGTTTCTTTGAAAATATTTATCGAGCTTCCTAAATTAATTTCTTGAGATTCCCACCATTTATATTTTGATTCTTCTAGAAGACCGTCGTTCGTTTTCTTTCGAACGTCTGGATGTGATACTGCTGCTCTATTTTCGATACCGTTACTACTCTTTAGTGATCCTACAGATAAACTTTTGGGTGGCACTCCATTGCTTGCTTGTAAGTCTTCAGTCTTTAATGATGAATGTAAATCTAAAACAATTGATTTTAATCATAAGCAAATTAATCATATTGTCAAATAATCGTACCTTTATTTTTCAATTTGAAGTATAATATATACCTGATAATTTAGATGGAGTAACACTTCCATTTATGAGCTCCACATTATGTTCATTATTTAGAGGCATCATTTCCTCTGAAACTGGAGGATTAATTAAGTACCACTTAGCGGGCCTAAGTAAGCATGCTGCTATAAGGGAATGAAGACATATTGCACCCAATATTAGCACTGCATATCTCCAACCGAATGCATACATAAGTGCACTCATAACTAATGGCATATAAATTGTTCCCAGTCCTGTGATGGACATTCCTACACCGATTGCCCTACCGCGTTTCTCTTTGAAAAACGAGTTTATTGCCAAAGAAAATGCAGCCATTACTGCGGCAACCCCAGCAGCTGAAAAAGAAAGCAACAAATTAAAAAATACTTTACGAATTACGAAAAATGAACTATGCGTAATTAAATCTAATAAATTACTTACAATTTATAATACTGTACGATAGAATAAATAACCAGAAGCTAGTAGAGACTGCTGTCAACATTAGACCGGAAGATATTAATAATGCTCCAACGACAGCGACTTTTCTGTATCCAAATCGATTTAGAACAGGACCTCCGAAGAACGATAATAGCATTCCAATACCATGATTGAGAATAACTACCAAAGTTCCTTGCGTCGCTGTAAGTCCAGTATCTTTGAAGGCTTCTTGAAAAACTAGGCCAAACCCAGCAATAAGGGGTAGAACGACTACCTGGAAATTAATAAAATGTTTATAGGATTTATTTCAATAATTTTCGTATCGCCAAAATATTTATAGAAATCTAAAGAGGTTTGATGAGGAAAGGAAACGTAATTTACGTTTCATCTATCGGAATATACAACCAACTATAGACTGGTGGGCAGGTACAGTACATGCCCTATGTTTGCAAAGTATTGCATTCATTCTTAAACATAAAATTTATTCAGACTCAATCATAAGATTTAAGAAAACTATAACAAAATACATGTGTTTTAATTTAATTTGCAAATACCAACATAAGTTTCATGTTGCAATACAAATTTTTGAAATTAAGGATGTTATTGCAATAATCCGTAATAGCCAAATATTCAACATTTTTTATATTCCTAGTAAAATAAACAGGACTGATTTAACTGTACTTCGAAATAGGTTATTAGTAAATAAAACCGCACAAAATCTCATCTTGATTGATCATGATATTATGTCAAGTCAATTCTAAACATTCCCTTCTTTTACGTTAGTAAGTAGGCATTCATACTTATATAACTGTATTTACGTTAGGCATATCTGCATTGTGTATGCTATGACCTATACTCACTGCTCACCGCTGTCTCACCTACACTGTTGTTGTGCAGGTAAAGAGTTAGAGATACTTACATTATTTAATGCATAGGCGAAAGTGACGACCCATCCATATCCCCCATCAGGTGGCACTTTATTCACTGTTCCCGACATGATCACAATGTACACATTATTCTGCCACTCACAGTGAAGTCAAGTCTATCGAATATATTAATTTATTTTTCACCGATTCCTTTGTATTCTATTTAGGCACTTAAATCATCATTAGCAACAGCAATAATTGTTGAACAAAATTATTTGTACAATTACTATTAATAGTTTATAAAGTTGTGCTCATTTCGTTTGTTGACAGTAAAGTAACGACTGAAAGTATTTATTCCGGCTCTCATTATCAGAATGACTTTATTTTCTTATCTACAATATTATATTTACTCCGAGGTAGCAGACCCTAGCATATCTAAACATTGATATCTTATTAATTAGACGACTTACGATTATTTTGAAACCTACAACTTTAGAATCATCACAATTAATATGATTCTGCTTTTTTTCATCACTTAGAAGGGATAATACATTATCGTTATCGTACATGGCTTTAAAATTTCCTTATAGATTATAATGTGCAATTGCCCCATAATCAATTAGACTGAAATCATGAGCAGGATTAAATTTATCAATTGTGATAATATTAACAAACATGTGATTGATATATCGAGCTACTAAATAACCATATTATATTATACATTCGTGTCCTACTGTTACTGTTTTATCAAATATTTTATTCAACGCCTAAACTTTGTGACTAGCAAAGTTCGTGTTGTTCTTTATCTAATTTATTATTATTTATTGATATTTGAGTAAATCACGATGCTATTGACCTCTTGTAAATATTTTCCTTTAATGCTATCTGTCGAATAAATACTATCTATCTGTTTATCTGAGGATTGAAAAAGATATAAGTTATAACAATAAGTAATATTTTTATTTGCTTAACAAAATATTTTTCGACAAAAATAAAAACAGCATAAATTAATAAAAAATTACCTAAGGTAAATTTTAATTTATCCATTCACCGCACTACAAGATTTTACTACTTATAACAGTTAACACAAAACATAAAAATGTTATGTTTTGTGTTACTATTATTTACTAATACTTACTATTGCTATTATTTAATAATAGTAATGAAGTTAAATCTCTAGTTCTAGATTAGAATCTAGATAGAGACTTTAATTATTATTAAAATTATTATTAAATATTATCAACTTTAAGTTGATAATATTTATTTATATCTTCTGAAATAAATTATTAATGAACAAGCTTATAAATTTTGCTAATTATTTAAGTAAAGGCGCTGAAATTATGTTTCTTCATGTTGTCAAGATTTTATACCTACCTACTTATTATGCAGGGTTTCGTAAACATTGTATTGGCCATTTGTCAATATCACGAAAATCACTAATATTTCTTTTGTTCATTACTTATTACTAAAAATACTTATCTAATTAACTCTTTTATTTTATCACTTTGACATATTTTAATTTACAAGTAAAAAAAAAACAAAATTAACTAAGATCTCTATCACACTTCTGTCAAAACTATATAGCACGCACTGCCGCTGTGTTGACCTCAGTAACACTGGCCTCTGTCGCCAGCAAATGACATTATTGGTTAATAGGCCCCATTTATCCACACATTATTCACTTAAAATGCACAGGCGATTATAAAAACGATTACTTCTTAATCTAAACTAGCACTAATTCTAACCGAAAACGCTCTTAATTTTTTTTTATTTTGACTCTGTATTATCTTTTGCGTGCTTCCTCGAAAAATATTTTTCCAATCCCCATGATATGGCTGTCAGCCAAGTGAAGATGTTTAAGCAATGTAGCGTGACCGCAGTTGATGCACTGTCTTTGATCCAACCTGCAATGTAATGCAAAATAAAATGTTATTAAAGATACATTCAAAGATTGCAATTACTTTTAAATCATTGAATCATACACTCACCCACTACCGGCCCTAAAGAGAGGTAGACCATTCCGGCGGTGATAAGTTGTATGCCCGTAGCACCCGGTAGCTTATGGAGAGGAACATGCGTAGGTATTACTAAAGCCATAAATACTGTCCTTAACCCTTTTCCAAATCCAATCATAACAGCTACAAGAAGGACTATACTATAGTCTTGACATATCGATAGGACTGAAACAAATCATGCAAGAAAGTGTATAAATTTATTATAAATATTATCAAAAAAAAAATATGTCACTGACAAAGTAATTATAGGTCTACCAGGATCTGATGGCAATTTTTGACAGCAGATTTTAAAAAAATATCCTTGATCATTGGATAAATTTTTATATTTGCATGTTTAACACACATAATCAGCCTCTATAAGAAAAAAAAAGGATCAAAATGTTTTATTCTAATTACCCCAGTGTTGCTAGAGTCAATTTATTTTCTCACTTTTTGCCGTCAGATTCTGGTAGACCTTTAACAAACAATAATTATATCTTACCGACTCTTCCCATAGCCATAGACATAACTCCAAATAAGAAAAAGGAATTATTATCCCAACCTATTTTGCCAGCAGCAAATGGTATACAAAATCTTACACATATATCCACACCAGCTAACAAAGACATAAAGAAGGCAGTTTGAGATTTGCTCATTCCATAATCACCAAGTATGAAAGGTGTTAATATAGAAAAGTTAAGTTCATTAAAGTTAGCTAAAGTTATTCCCAACATTAAATTTATAAACGTAAAATCTTTTAGGAGGTCCAAATCAAAAAACATTATAATTTTCTCCCAAAAAGTTAATGACTCTTCGTCGTCTTCATCGTCTTCTATTTCTTTATCTTCTAAGGTATTTTGTTCAGGCTTACTTACTACTAGCTTAAATCTATCGTCATTTTCACTCTCTTTCAAATATTGTTCTAGTTTTAGCGAGGCTTGTTTTAAAACTTCACTTTCGTAGTTGAAATTATTGGACTTTCGCCTGTGACGATTGCGATACGATTGATTGCTATGAGTGTCCTTTAAATATTTTCGTTCTTCAATCTCGTCCTGTACTTTAAGCGAAATGTTACTGTGATTGTCTTTTGAATATTTTTCACCATACTGTCCATCAATTTTTAAAGATTTTAGACTTTTAGTACCAGCCATTTGTTGTTCAGCTTTGTCTGCTATATATTTAGCTTTTTCTGGGTCAATATTTTCAACGGCAGCTTTTTCGTCTGCTTTCAAATCTTGCGGAGCTTTGAGTGTTGGACAATCTTCGATCTCTGATTCCGGAATTTGGGTCCCTAAATTATTTATTGTGGTTGAGGTTTTACGTTTAGATTTACTAACCGGTTTCAGTTCGCGTTCTACAGCTAGACTCCCCAAATTTGCTGAAGAGTTCTTTTTAGATTCGTTGAGATACAAAGTTGAAGATTTGCGCGATCTGTTTTCTAATAAATTAGACATAGATGGTTTTTTCGAATTCATTCGCGAGTTTCTTGCAGATCCATCTCGTGACGATAATCTACTTTTTGACTGCCTAGACTGGCTAAAGTATCCGTCGTTCGCTCTAATCATCATAGGAACACCTGGATCTATGATTTCATATCCTGGGGTGACAGGATCATCTTCATTATAAATGTATTGACTTGAAAATAAGCTTAAATTTTTAATTTTGGACATTTGACTAAAGTAGCCGCTGTCCTCGGTCTTTCTATCTGTTTCCTTAGTGTTGTTTGAGGCTTGCGGTTCTGGTAATAATTTTTCTTCGTCCTGTTTTAATTTAGCAGTCTTAGAATGCCACTCGACTGGCTGTAGTAGGAGTGCACAAGCAATTGCATGTAACGAGATTCCACTGATTACGAGTATCGCTCCAGTTTCCCCGAAGTATTCGAAAAGTGCGGTGATGATGTGTGGCCATAATATAGGACCTAAGCCTGTAGTAGTCCACGAAAGACTAGTCGCTAATCTTCTTCGATTTTTCCAATACGTGTTGAGGGCGAGAGCATTTGCGGAACTGCTTATACCATAACCGGCACCTGAAAACATAATTGATATGGTTATTCGAGCTAAAATTGAAATTTAACAATTTAGAAGTATTTAATCATTCTCACCATATAATATGGAGAACGAAATAAGATATGTCATAAAGTTGTAAGAAAATGTCGTTAGCATCAAAGATATGAAAACAAATATTGCTCCAGTCAGTGAAACTGTCCGGTAACTGAACGTCTTAAATACTGGACCATTTGCGAGACCTGAAAAATAATGAATTTGTATTTTGTAGAAAATAGTAACAAATCTTTAAGCAACCTAGATAATATGTGTAATGATATCAGATATTATATTTATAACTTTATTAATAGGATTTACAAGATAACGCCTAATTCTATTAACTATTCATTAATAGTAATTGATAGGTATCTATAGCCTGAAGCAATAAGTATATTATTTTATAACGACTTACAGGTTAGGTACAGATACTCGTTTAGATAGAGTTATTAGTTCATATTAAGTATCTTATAGCTTGTAATCTACCTACATAATATTATTGATTAATAAAGATAGTTTTATCTATGTATTTATTGCCAATTGACAGTGCCCGGCATGTCTGACCCATAAAGTTAATACACCTAACGGAATAGAGAAACAAAGGCCTGAGCAAGAGAGATGTCACTATCAGTAACACTGCGCGGTAAAAAGAGACGTGTGATCCATGACAGCAGCATTATTTTTTGACGGCCAGTCGGCACGTGCCAATCATGCTTGTGTAAGTGTATACGTACACATATTTTTTACACAGATGAAAACCAATTTTGGTTTCGTTTGACAGCTCGAGATTGTTGCTCTATTCCGCTAGGTATATTAACTTTACGGTCTGACCTGTTTGCTTCGAAGATTTTCACAAAATCTCCATTATTTTCTGTGAAATTCTTAATTTAATTTGTGATTTAATTAAAATTAAAGTAGTCGTTATAAATATCTGAGTGCGGCTATAAAATGTATTTTCTATATTATTGCAGACATTATTCTATAATATTATTGCAGACAATATCAGAATTAATTTTTACCCTCGACGAAGAAGAGGAGTGTTATAAGTTTGACGTATCTGTCTGTCTGTCTGTCTGTGCGTGTTTGTAGTCTATCTAGTTTTATATCTAGTTTTTTTTAACCTGACATTATCGAGCGTGTTCTTAGCTATAGTAACAGCAAACGTTATTTATGCGAGCACAGAAGGTGTTGTATAATAATAATGCATAATAGTTCTTTTAAAAAAAATATCGCTCTTAATACGAATAGAAGCAGTGTACAATATCTATGACAGCTGATAGCTAATAGCTATGTCATTTAATTACTTGACCTTATTTAATTAGACGAAAAACAATTAATAATGAGTTTATGTCAAAATCTTTATATAAGGCAATCAGACTGCAGACTTTTCGTCGACCGATAGTTTAGTCGAAAGCTTAATCAGTACGAAGATGTATGAAGGTGCGCACAATAAACGATTGATTGATGAGACCCCGATTTGTTCAAACTATCAGCCGACTAAGGGTGAAGCCAAACGAGCATAATTTGTGAGTTGTGAGTCGTAGAATTTCTGCCGCGTAAAAACTTTTCATACAAATCATGACTCACAAAATTACGCTCGTGTGAATCAAACAGTATGAAACTGAATGCAGCAGAATTCTGCCAAATCGAAATTCTGCGACTCACAACTCACAAATTATACGCTCGTTTGGCTTCGCCCTAAAAGTCTGCGGGGGCTCTTAATCTGAGTGCGGGGGTTGGTGTTTCCGTTACATGAAGGAGTTACCGTGGGGCGCGTCACGCACCGACGCAAGAGGTCAGCGCCGAGTTCATGTTGATGATGGTGGTGGTCTGCGCGCTGCTGATGCCGAGCCGCGCGAACTTGTCCCGAAACAGCAGACCAAACTGCTGCAGCACCGGCAGGGCTGACAGCTGCAAAAACGTGTTATTTTGTAGGGCTTCAAAATAGGTTTCTCAATTCGACCACGCTTTTATTTGCTTGGGCTGTATCATGTACCTAAGCTATGTATGTAACAGAATTTTTTAGGGTTCCATACCCAAAGGGTAAAAACGGGACCCTATTTGTAAGACTTCGTTGTCTGTCCGTCTGTCTGTCTGTCTGTCCGTCCGTCCGTCCGTCCGTCCGTCCGTCCGTCCGTCCGTCCGTCCGTCCGTCTGTCTGTCTGTCTGTCTGTCTGTCTGTGTGTCGCCAGGCTGTATCGCACGAACCGCTATAGCTAGACTTCTGTACACAGATTGTATACTCGTATATCTGTTGTGACTTGTGGCTATAACAACAAATACTAAAAACAAAATAATAAACATGATTTTTTTAGCCTTTATTGCTCGATATCAATAATGGCAACAGATAGGCACTTGAAATTTTCACAAAGGCCTTGAATATATTATGTGTACTTTAATAATTCATAATAATATTTAAATAAAATAAAAATTTAAGGGGGGCTCCTATACAAAAAAACACAAAAAACAAAAGGCGTGTTTTTATTTTTTTATAAACAATTTACCGATTTTGATAAACAATTTTATAAATTATAAGGACGAGTTTTTAACCTTCACGTACGGATGTTAAAATATTATTGGTTGACATGATCCAGTTAAGTATCGAATTTATTTGGTAGCGGTCACTGTGTATTTTGCGACTCTAGAATAAGTTAAATTCCTACAAAAAAGTTTCCCAAAATAGGGTTAATAAGTTTTATTTTCTACGGTGTACTTTAATCTAAAACTTTATTCAATAACTTCCCTCAGTTAACTACCTACTTACTAATATTATTTATGTTTACATGTTATAATTACAACAAGATTATGATAAGATTAAACAGAATTTAATAGAAGGATTGCTCCTTCTATTAAGTATGTATATAGGTACTTCTATTTAGCCTAAAACCCTGAGACAACTGTCAAAGAGTCAAGACTCAAGAAGTCAAGACACAAAGCTCTATATTATTCGTGTCACGTCTCTAGACGTGTAACTAAGTTTAAGTAACTCTCTAAAGGTACGTTAAATTATCTATAAAGTAAAACTTACATTAGAGAATCCCGCTGCGAAAACTATCATCCAGCCCCAGCCTCCATCGGGGGGAACAAATTCACCGTCTTTCATTACTTTTGACTTTGGTTTCTTGCTGGGCGCCATTTTCACATTTATTTGACTCAGTATATTTACATAAAGCGACTTGTTGTGCTTAACCGGATCTATTGGGAGCCGCAAGTCAACTGTCTCGGGCTTCTTGTGATAAATACTGATAAAGTTAATAGCACATTTAATTGTGTTACGGTCAATTGTTCGGAAACGATATTTCTACTAATACGACGATACGGAGGAAACGACGACGAATTTCGACGATATTTTACGGTACAACTTATAAAATGAACGTGACGATATCAATAAGATATTGGCAATTGCACGTTATAAATTTATGCATGTATTACTTATATTGTGTAATTGTCGTAATCTTTGGATGTAACTACTTGTTTCCGATAATTTCAGATAAACGAATTATTATGAGATACTTGAGAAGTACATAGAAGTTTCAAAGTATAACCTAAGTGGCATATGTCTGAAGCTCATTCTATGTAAGGTTTTGAAATAAAGTCTATTTATTTTGGGTCACAATATTGTAATTTGTAACGTCGCAAGACGTTGGGAATTGGGATGCACTTTTAATGCGCCATTCTTGGAACATACAGGCTACAGGCTACAACGCGGAACGCCTCGAGCAGCAAGGATGTCAATAATTAATGTATCTTTACTTATAGTAAGTAAGGTTAATTTTGTAACGGGTTATACAGTATGGTTATTTAAAAAAAATAAAAAAATCCGCCAAGTGCGAGTCGGACTCGCGCGCGAAGTGTTCCGTACCATTAGGTATAGAGCAAAATCATGCCAAAAATTGTGTTTTGTATGGGAGCCCCCTTAATTTTTTATTTTATTTTATTATTATTAAGTAAGTATATTATATTAAAGTACACATTTAACTAAAAAAAAGCCAAAAAATCACGTTTGTTGTATGGAAGCCCCCATTAAATATTAATTTTATTTTGATTTTAGTATTTGTTGTTATAGCGGCAACAGATATACATAATCTGTGAAAATTTCAACTCTCTAGTGATTACCGTTCTTGAGTTACAGCCTGGAGACAGACAGACAGACAGTACATTTATTTATTTTATTGTACACAAGAAAAACATAAACATACAATTAACATGGAAAGACGACACAAAGGAACTGCTTATTTCTAAAAGAAATCTCTTACAGCAGCCCTACGAAGAGATATAGTGTAAAAGATAGCAGATAGGACGTGCACAATCAATTTATTTGCGCTTAGAAAGGTTACGAATATCTTTTTCTATGAAATAAGGGGGCAAACGAGCAAACGGGTCACCTGATGGGAAGCAACTTCCGTCGCCCATGGACACTCGCAGCCTCAGAAGAGCTGCAGGTGCGTTGCCGGCCTTTTAAGAGGGAATAGGGTAATAAGGGAGGGTAGGGATAGGAAGGGAATAGGGGAGGGTAAGGAAGGGAATAGGGTAGGGGATTGGGCCTCCGGTAAACTCACTCACTCGGCGAAACACAGCGCAAGCGCTGTTTCACGCCGGTTTTCTGTGAGAACGTGGTATTTCTCCGGTCGAGCCGGCCCATTCGTGCCGAAGCATGGCTCTCCCACGTATTGTCTTGTCTAAACAGTACACCTTAGATTTACGCTCACAGTAGTAGTTTAACCCCTCCATCCCTCATACTGCTCACCCTTGGACGGCGGAGTAGCGAAGATAGAAGATCCCTCAACTTAAAATCAGGGACAAGAGCATTATAAAATAATAATAAAAAAAACATCCCCGTTTGAAAATATATTATTATATATATTTTAAAGATCTTATACACCATTTTGTCGGCATCATTAATATGTGCATTCGTGCCGAATTACAGCTTTGTAGGTGCTATAGTCTCTGAGAAAAACCGCGGACAGACAGACGGACGGATGGACGGACAGACGGACGGACGCATAGACGGAAAGACGGACAGACGGATGGACGGACGGACAGACCGAAACTATAATATAAGGGTTCCTCGTTGACTACGGAACCCTTAAAATAATCATGCTATAATGTAACGTGATGTTATCAGCATGAAATGTATGAGCGGTGATGTCACTTTTAACATGGCTTTACTCAAAAAGTACAACGAATCTTGATTGGTCATTAATGTACTTACATGGGTATACCTTCCTAAAAATATACAATCTACTCCTGTTGAGCCCATACATTTTTGCCCATCATCTATACCTACATATAAATAAAATTGGAGTGTCTGTTTGTAATATTAAAATAACCGTTTTTACTACATGCATATGAATATTTAGCCGGTACTTACACCAAAATAACAATTTTTAGATTTTTTGTCTGTCTGTATGTCTGTCTGTTTGTTCCGGCTAATCTCCGAAATGGCTGGACCGATTGATTTTGACGGGACTTTTATTGGCAGATAGCTGATGCAATAAAGAGTAACTTTGGCTACTTTTTAACCGACTTCCAAAAAGGAGGAGGACATATTTTTACTTTTTTATTTTTACCTATGTATTTTACATTTTGTTGACGCGGACGAAGTCGCGGGTAACAGCTAGTTATCTATATATTTCTTCACCATTTTATGTATATTATTATTATTTAATTCAATAATAATCAGATTCAATCAAAAAATTAATATTATTTTTGAAGATTATTAACCTAAACACACAATGTAAAAATACAAGTCAAAAAATTTCAGCTGGAGACCGTTAGATTGGAAAATTGAAAAAAAAAAACAATTATTTTTAAATTGTAGTGAAACATGTAGATAACTAAAATAATATAAAGAAAAAACTGTGTACAGGTTGTGACAAAACGTTCCGACACCTCTCAAGTTTTTTTTGTGATTTTTATGGGCAAGCGCTCCAGTGTCACGAGTTTCCACATACAAAAGTGAATAAATATCACAAATATTTGCTCTTTCAGCGCTACCACTTTTATAGTGAACTCTATACACGGGACTCATAACAGTAGGTATACACCCTAAAGTATTATCACTTAGTTTTGTATATTAAGTAGACCATCGGTACGTTACCGAACATTTCGTCATATAACATACACTTATCGTTTGCTGATAAAGAGCCAACAAACACTGCGAGTCAGTCGATCAGCTCGTGGCAGTTTCATTGCGAAATAAACCAAGATTATGTTACCCCAAAATATTCGATAACACGGCTCGCCAAAGTGAGATTTGCAGAACCCTAGGGTTCCGTGGTGTAATAGGGGTTTACATCGTTTTATATTTACCTAGATGATACAGCCCGCATCTATCGCAATTCGCACAGAATTTCGTTTGAGTGCAGAACTCTACATTTTTCCTCGCTCCGTTGAAAATCTACAGCGTGAACGAACACAATAATAATAGTACTAGATATAAGGACCATGAACCATGTAAGGCCACTCTAACGGGAAAATGCTTGTTATTCGTTTATTAACTAAATAAATAATTATGAAAACAAATTATCAAGTAATGCTCTGTTTTATAAGGTATCTTAAATTATAAATCTATTTTTAACCTAGCTTCAATAGCCATTTTGTAGTACTTAAGTAAATTTACTATTTATATTTTATTTATATACTTAAGTATTTTTTAGTGTTTAAATATTTAGTAGTAAAGTTTTGTGCAGGAACCTAGGTAATTACTAATTACTGTTTTAAGCTGAAAAATAACTCAAAAATGTTAAATATTTTCGTGTGAGAACATGATTTTGATATTACGTACACAGTATGAGAATTTCGATGGCACCCGGCCTCTTAAATCGAGACATAAGTGGTACTACTAATAGTATATTCTGTGGCATAAGTAGATTTTCTTTTATTAGTACCATAAATATATCCTTATATGACAATGCCTTGTAATAAAATGTGAGATAGATATAGGTTAGGTAATTAAAAACTAAAGTTTTTCAGGGTGCGGAAATTACAATAATGTAGCCTCGACATCAGCCTAAAGTCTACAAACAGTGAGCTCTCACTGCCACATGCGGCGCGATCGACTCGTCGCCGCGTTTGTGGCCTTAATTTTGATGGATCTAAGTGTGTAGTAGAAGGAATATGTCCTACTATGACAATAACTACAACTTTTTTAATAGTTGGCCTTCAAAGGAACGTGGCCTTCTATGGTGAATGGTCGTAACCTACACAAAATTGAAGGAGTCGCTGCAAGTGTCTTGCCGATGCATTTTGTTTCAGTCGTAGCGGGCTACAGCCAAACTACAGCCTACAACTAAAAGAAAATGTGTCAGTGGCCCGGAAGATGCCGGAAGTGCACCAACAACAAAAAATATTTTTGTATTGAGTAATATATAATATAAATAATTTGTGGATGCAATAATTCGATATCAGTTACGTTTTATCGTTTCATTAATCCGACTTATGATGCATAACAACGTTTAATATCACTCCGTTAATACTAATATCATAAAATAATAATTCTTCTCTCTTTTTATTATGTCACCTGAAACGGTTTCAAAAGCGCTCTAACTTTCTTCACTTTAAGTAATCAGTCGGACGAATGAACGAAACGTCATATTGTAACGACTGGTGGCGTCTGGCGAGTAATCATAGGCGCAGGAATTTTTTACATGCTCACTTGTGCTCACTCGACGCATGGCTCATCATTCTTGTCAGACATAAGGTGATTAGTCCGTCTGTACCATAAAGTTAATAGGTATGTAACCTAGCGGAATAGAGCAACAATCTCGAGCGGTCAAACGTAACCGAAATTGGTTTCATCTGTATGTAAAAATATGTTTACACTTACACAAGCATGATTGAACATGATTTCTATGAGATTAAATAGTCAACGTGCGGCACTTGCCGACTGGACGTCAAAAAAGAGTGCTGCTGTCATGTATCACACGTCTCTTTTTACCACGCAGTGTTACTGATAGTGACATCTCTCTTGCTCAGGCCTTTGTTTCTCTATTCCGCTAGGTATTTTAACTTTATGGTCTGCACTTTACATTGTCATGACTCATGAAGCTTCTGGTCGCCAGAGGTGGAAAGTACAATTTCAGTACAAATTAAAATTATTGATATATTTTTAAGGTGACGCCTTGATAATTTGGCTGCAGCGATATCGATTGGACATAGGTAATTATTGAAATAAATACTCCTTTAGTCTAATTAAATTATTAATCTAATTATTGCAAATTAAAATTAGAATACATTTTAAACATAATATTATTATTATTAATCAACTTACAGGTAATTTCAGATGCACAATTACTTCATCAATCTGATTAATTTCAGTACCTAATCTGATTAAAATTACTAATTACTTTTTGCCCAACTCTGCACGTGATAAACTGATTATTTCTACATTAATTACTTTTATTCAAAATCGGTTCAGCAGCTTAAACGCGAATTAATAAAGTTTATTGCGTGAAAACCGAACATTTTCCATGATAAAAATTATCCTATGTCCTTCTCCAAAACCTAACGTAATATCTACATGTACCTACTAAATATCGATATTATATGCCAAATGCATTTTTGTTGACTGCCGGTTCCCGCGAACCGTACATTTTCCGGGACAAAAAGTATCTAATGTCGTTTAAATTGATTCAAAGTATCCACAGTGCGGGGTCTACAACAAAATGTATGAACAGAGTGCGTTCCGGCGGGCATCCGAATTTTGAAACCAATCCGAACTGATCAGAAATTTCGGATAATGAGCGGCCGGGCTTAATAATAAAATTAAAATAAAATAAATAATTAAGAAGGATACAAAAAACACAATTTTTCCTACTTTCACTCTATCACAGTACGGAACCCTTAGTGCGCGAGTCCGACCCGCACTTGGTGAATTTTTTGTATATTTGATAGGTTAATAGTTATTTAAATAATAATTAACAGTAGTCTACTGACTACTTTTAAATTAAATGTGGATTGTTCTTTTTGTAGGACAATGATTACTACATTGTCCTACAAAAAGAACAATCCATATTTTAGGACCATCAAAACGAAATTTTAAATCCTTTCCATCTATGTTGGCTACCACTTTCAAGAATTTTTACAGAGGAAATTGTTTTTCGTCTTATCAAAATGAAGCTACTCACCAAAATTTTGCTTGATAGTAATTAAAAAAATTTTTTAGAAAAAAGATTTTATAGTCCGGGTTCCCTAGAGAACCCGGACTATAAAATCTTTTTTCTAAAAAATTAAATTACACCTAGAATCAAAAGAATACTGCAAGCTTTAACGCTTATCATCAGCTGTTATACGATATGCTCGTCGTGACATTTTAGTAAATAATCGGCCAAGTGCGAGTAGGACTCGCGCACGAAGGGATCCGTACCGTTATAGAGCGAAAATAGGGAAAAAAATGTGTTTCTTGTATGGGTATGTATTGCCCCTTAAATATTAACTTCACTTTGTTTTTAGTCATTGTTGTTATAGCGACACCAGAAATACATAATCTATGAAAATTTTAGAAGTCTATGTATAGCGGTTCTTGAGTTACAGCCTGGAGAGTGGAGACAGACAGACAGACGGACAGACATCGAAGTCTCATTAATAGGGTCCCGTTTTTACCCTTTGGGTACGGAACCATAAAAAACCATACTAAATAAAAAAATATACGGCAACTACGAAAAATGCCAGAAACGAAACGAATTATTGAGTAACGTTTCGTTACTCGGTACTAGATGGCGTACCCGTTACTTAGTACCGAATATAATATTATACGGTTTGTTACAGCTCTAATCCACATATAGGAGGTCGTTCAGTACTGCTATCAGCGCCACTATGGTGACTTTCAAACGTCATTGGGGGCGCTGATTCCGTTTCAAATAGGCACAAAAAGCAGGTGGATAGGTATCATTGGGTAAAGTCCAGCGTACAGTTCGACAAGGCTTTATTTGAACGTGGCGAGAAAAGGAACTAAGCGCCTCTATCATACAAAAACGTCATTTTTGACATGTGTTTGACAGTTCTCCTTTACCAACAGCACTCAATGTCACCCACGTTCAAATAAAGCCTTGTCGAACTGTACTTGTATAATTATGGAGGGTAGATGGAGGAGAACTATCTTATATCCAGGGGGATATTTGAAAAAGTGTCCAGCTGTACGCAGTAAATAACAGTTGAAAAATCCTCCAAGAGTGGTGCTAGCTGCAGCAAAGGGTATGGACTGAATGTAGCCGTTGGTGACAAAATATAAATATATACAGTGTGTTTGTGTAAACACCATTATCCTTGAAACTATCAAATGAGACCGTCAAAATGAACAACTTTTTCTATGAGAACAATGTTGGGAACACACTACACACTAAACAGTTTACACAAACACACTGTATTATTTAAATATTATTTCAATAATATATTTTGAAAAATATGACCTAAAATAGCTGAAATAAAAGCTGCTAAATGATTTAAAATTTACCCTGTTGTTACTGTAGCGCCACCCTAATTTAAGGCTGCGTTTCCACTGAAGCGGAGCGGAGCGGAGTGGAGCTAAGCGGTGCCCGAATTGCCCAATCGTGCTATTCCAGCGGAACGACAGCGAAGATTTCGATCATGGTGATTGGTCAATTCGGCATCGCTAAGCTCCGCACCGCTCCGCTCCGCTTCAGTGGAAACGCAGCCTAACGCATTTCAGCGGATACTTTTTTCCTTTTTTCCTCTATGCTTTTTACATACAGAGATAGTTCTCCTCCATCTACACTCCATAGTATAATGGAGGTCAGTGATGGAGTCACAACTCACAACTCACAGACAACAGCTAATATCAAATTTAAAAATTATAATGAAAAAAATATATTTTTTAACTAAGGTAAAATACGAGTCATTAGAATTTTTCAGTACAGGTACTGTCAAGTGTGACATAAATCAAAATATCTTAAACCTAAGCGATCATTGGCCTAAGTGATTAGGCCAGTACACTGGTAATAGTTTAGGAACACGCTGACATAATAAAAACTTGTCAAACATGTGTCAAACTGAAACTTGACAACTGAAAGAGTTTTGGCGGGCATGTCACTTTCAAACTTCTTCTACTTTTTATTGTTGGTGTGGTTTTTATTATTTTTTCCCAAATTGTGGTTTTTGGGTTTTTGATATTCGTTATTGGTAAAATATTAGCCATTAAATATCCGTTATCTTGCACAAGTGCAGGTAAGATGTTGTCAAAACCAAAATGTATAATTCCTGTGACGTTTGGTGTGAATATCGGTAAATAGGGCTATTTCTTCCGTGAATTTTAGCTAAAACATCGTTATAATAACTTTATTATCCTATTCATTGGAATATTATTGCGTTTTTTCAAGTTAAAATGTATCAAGTTTTACATTCTTTTGCCCAGTTTTGTAGCAATTATTGATGGTATTCCCTGGTATTACCGATAGTTGTCTACCCATACGCATACTATTTACTAAAATGGAAACTGTTTGACAATCAAATTAAAAATATAGGAAAATCCCTCATTGACAAGCCCAACTCCCTCCTAAAAGTAGAATACGGCCACAGCGACAGGCAAATGAGCTGCTCTGCATTGTGCTCCATATTTAAATATTGTTTGAGTATGCCGATTGGCTCGATTGAGAACAATCTGAAGTCTCTAAGGATTTGTTGACTCACGTTTTACCTGAACAATGTAATATACAGACATACAGATAAAGAAACAGACGGAGATCCTTTTACATCTATAATGGTAACTCCATTGCGTCAAAGTCCGTATCGAGTGGATTCCGTACATTTTCCCGGGACAAAAAGTACTATTTTTCCTTTCCCGGGGCTCAAAGTGTCTCCATACCAAATTTATGCAAAATCCGCTCAGGGGTTTGAGCGTGAAGAAGTAATTGACAGATAGACATACGAACAGACTTTCATACATATAAAGCTATAATATTAGTATTGACATGTTACAATAGTACTATGTAATATTGGTAAGAATTTTCATTTTTTGAAGTCAGTTTTTGTAAAATATTTAATTAAAATACCTTATTTTGCAATAAATAAAAAAATATATGTAAAAACAACAATTATTTATAATGTTTTCTACTACAACACCAATTTTAACCAAATTTCAATCAAACTTTGCTTGTCCAAATACTGGTTTTGGGTGTCCCAACAACTGTAATTCCGTTCCATGACTGTGATTTACCTACCATTCAGTTTTTACAAAAAAATCAATATAAACTGAAAAACCATCGCATTTTTATGTCTGCGTATCTTAACTCTTAAGCTAGACAATTAAATTATCTAGCTTAAGATACGCAACACAACACAAATATAATAACACAAATATAATATATTATAATATTTATGAACACAAATATAATATCTATTCCTATTTCATGTGAAGAATTTATTGTTTTACAGCTATTTCTGTAAAAAAAATCCTTAGCTGTCCAATGACTGGTAGTTTACGGTATCACACTATCGCCATCTATTACTGCTATAACGAAAACTGCCATAGAAAAGAGCCCATTGGAATTGTCCTCCGGGATTTCCACAAAAATAGATGAAGAAGAAGAGTTGTCATGTCACATAATGTCAAAACTCAAAGTCTCTAACGTCAAATTTAGTCCAATGTTGAATGTGAAAGAAGTAGAAATCCGTAGGTAAACTCGTGAGCAAATATTTTTGTAGTAATCTGTGCTCGTGAGATAATTTTGAGCTGAAATTATTGAACAGTTGTATACAAAAGTTGTGATAAGACAGTGTATGTGAGTTTGTGACAGTAAAAATTTTAAGTGAACATTCAAAATATACAAGTTTAACCTCTAAAAATACTCCTAAAAAGTGCCACAGTATAATTATTAATGTTAATGTTTATATTTTTATAATATTTTAACAAAAAATATATACATGACTCCTCGTAGAAAGTAAATTAACAGGAATACTTTTATGGAAAAGTGTCTTAAAACGGTAAGCTTTCGTTATTTTATACTTTTTGTAAGTTTTGGTTGTCTGACCAAGGACAGCTTACCTTGCTTTAATTGTTTTTTGTTATTTGTTTCAAAGTTCAGTAGGTAAGTATTTATTGCAATTATTATCAGTACCATTCACAACTTTTTAACCGTTTTGAATTTGGTTTCTTTTCACACACTAAAATATAATATGACAATAGCTATGAATAGTCAGGGTCAGTCAGTCAGTCAGCCCTAGAACAATTTTTTTTTACTACTATCAAGCAAATTTTTTGTGAGTAGCTTCATTTTAATAAGACAAACAATACTTTTATCTGTGAAAAATCTTGAAAGTGGTAGCTAACAGAGATAGAAAGGATTTCATACTTTGATTTGATGGTCCTAAAATATGGATTGTTCTATTTGTAGGATAATATTACTCTTAAATAATTATAAAACTATTAACCTATCAATATATAAAAAATCAGCTGGTTAGGGTTCCAATTTAGGGTTCTGTAATCAACAAAATCCTACAAATAGAACAATCCATATTTTAGGACCATCAAATCAAAGTATGAAATCCTTTCTATCTCTGTTAGCTACCACTTTCAAGATTTTTCGCAGATAAAAATGTTGTTTGTCTTATCAAAATGAAGCTACTCACAAAAAATTAGCTTGATAGTAATAAAATAAAATTTGTTAAAAAAAAAATGAAAAACAAAATAATTAATAACTAAACATAGTTATTAATTATTTTGTTTAGTTAGGCACCTTATAGATCAGAGCCAGGGTGGGGCAAGCGCCCCAGCTTGCCCCAGTGTGGCTACGCCCATGGGCAGGAGGGTGCCAGGTGGTGCACTTGCACCTCTTGGGAATCTCGGGATCATAAAAAATTATTGAAATTTTTTAATGCCATCTATTGGATTCTTTTTTTATTTGTAATGTTTCAGCACTAAATATATTCTGTTGACGTAAATAGACAGTCACTGTTGTTTGTAAACAGTAAAAAGTAAAGCAAAAAAAGAAATCTAGACGTGGGAGAGCCATGCTTCGGCACGAATGGGCCGGCTCGACCGGAGAAATACCACATTCTCACAGAAAACCAGCTTGAGACAGCGCTTGCGCTGTGTTTCGCCGAGTTTCGTGTTTAGTGAGTTTACCGGAGGCCCAATCCCCTACTCTATTCCCTTCCCTACCCTTCCCTATTCCCTTCCCTTCCCGTCCCTACCCTCCCCTATTACCCTATTCCCTCTTAAAAGGCTGGCAACGCACCTGCAGCTCTTCTGATGTTGCGATTGTCCATGGGCGACGGAAGTTGCTTTCCATCAGGTGACCCGTTTGCTCGTTTGACCCCTTATTTCATTAAAAAAAAAAAACTGCACCCCTTGGAAATTATTTCTGAATGCGCCCATGAGTGTGCATGTATTCAGGTTGTAGCTCGCGGAACACAATTTTTGACAGTGCAGGTACTCTTTCTTAGTTTTTATTATTCGTAGCTTGTGTAAGTTCAAGTACAACAAAGTACAGAAAATGTTTTGTAACTTGATCATGAAACATCCTCTTCCTTTTTTTATTAATATATTATGTTAATAAAGGATGATTAATAGCTTTAATAATGATTAATAACCAAAGCGTATCAGTAGCGCCTGTACATCAACTTGGCTACGGCTAGGCGACGCCTCGCTTACGGCTCTGGGAAAGGGAAAGGGGCAAGGGTGGACGAAGAAACGTAAGCTTGAGTACGGAGAGATGTAAGCATGGGGACGACGAGCGATAAGCGAGTGGACGACGAGCCGTCCACGCGTCGCATCCCGGTTCGGAGCCTGTTCCGAGGCGAGACGAGACGTTATGATTCTGCTTAGGCAGTTTCATACAAACAATATTGAACGGCTCTAGGTGATACGGTGACGCGGGGCTAAAATGGTTGCTTTGAAGAATCATGATATGAATCATAATATGATTCATTTTTCTAAAATCGTAAAATGCAACTCTACTTGCAATTCATTTCTGTATTTTTGTACCAGTGATTTGATATTTGTCAGTTTGACAGTTTTGACAATTCATTTGCTGAATTGATTGAGAGGAATTGCTAAATGTGACTATTTTAGCCCCGCAGATCCCTCTCCGAGTTGATATGTGTGCTGTGACCTTGTTGTTAATAGGGATAAAAATAATATTATATCCAGCATAGGTGGTCCATAGGCGTACCCAGGATTTCAGCTAGCCATACCTGTTGCTTATTCTGGTATTATGTTGAAATACAAAATCATGAAAATTTATTTTAAGTCAGAAATTTACTGACTGAAAAAATTTTTTTTTCAGCACATTATTTTGCGCAGAGTAGGTAACACATTTTTTAATTCCTACTTGCTAGGAAAATTGACGTTTATTTTATCCCCCCCCCACACAATAGACCCCATTTATTATCACTTAATTTTGTTACACCAAGGATTAAAGTACAGTAAACATTATAATTTAACAATTAAACATTCATTGAAGTAAATTATTTTAATTTGAACAAAACTGCAGAACAGCCCTGACCTCTATTAGGTAGTTTAAAAGGAAACATTTATTAAGGTAGTTAAGCTTATTGTTAGTTTTGTTAAATTACTCATTAATTTTATGTTCGTTGACATAAAACTTACAATTTTTATGTGCTTTAAAATATGAAGTATGGAATTAGTTAATATTATAGTTATTTTTTATTAAAGTTATCTTTAGAGTTAATAAATCAATTTTACTTTATTTAAATAAACTTATGTACATTGTTCAAATCATGCAGTAAAACATATATATATATATATATATATATATATATATATATATATATATATATATATATATATATATATATATATATATATATATATATATATATAAATTATATCTACTTTAAGAGTAAATAGGTGACACAGCAACCTTGGCGAATGATGTGTTGTAATAATCTGTTGACACAATTTATAATATACATACTTGTGACTTACATCTGATTTATTTTGTTGCATTTTATATAATTTATACATAATAATATATAAACAGCCTGTAGGGGTAATAAAATTTTATTACCCTTACAGGATGTTTTAACTTGGCTGGTGCCTTTTTGTTGCAGTCCGTGTAGCAAAATACACTCTGAATAATAATATTATTATGAATGTAAAACATAATACCTTAGTTTGACATTACATGATTTATTTATTTATTTGTTTTGCATTTAATTATTACTAGAGATCGCCCAATGGTCGAAATTTGACCTTAGCTTCAACGACATTAGGACTACTAACTATATTTTGTAAAAAAATATTCACTTTATCATTTTATTTCAACTCTTGTCTCTGGGACTCAGCTGATCTCAGACTGACCGTGTAAGCATTGTCTAATAGTATCTAAGATTCAATAAAAGAACAATACTTAATCCATTTTCAATTTGTCAACTTGTTGTCAACAGACTTCAACCATAAATAAAAGAGTATAATTCGTATGTATAGGATTGTCACTCAAAAATCTGTCATTTTTCCTAGTAGTAGTGTCGTAGTGTGTGTAACGTTTTATTTGTTAAAAAATATATATGATAAAAGCATGATTTTAAAATAATATTAGCTCGATGCACTCCTTCACCATATAAACTATAACTGTGCGAAATTTCATGCACCTACGTTTCCCCATTTTTCGTAAAAAGGGTTACAAAGTTTTTCTCTCACGTATTAATATATAGATGATTGAACCAATACCACACCTTCCAAGTTTCAAGTAATTACTAAACGGTATAATAATTAGCGGCGAGCATTTTAGTGTCATATGATTTTAAAATCTTCATTCAGATTGGTCCTTAGTACTTCCTTTAACTTTTAATGGCTGTAACTATTTTGTAATCATGACATAATTATGTATAAGTATTAAGTACTATATACAGCCGCGCCGTCCCTACTTATATAGCCAGTTGGCAGTTAGCATCTTGGTGAATTTTTGAATCAAACAATTACTAATGTTCCGCCTAGGTCTAATGACGTTACAGTAACTTACCTTTTTTCGCGTTGGGGGAATGCGTACACATCCCCGGGGCCTGGGGAGGACCACTGAGGTATGTGGGACACCCCGGGGCGGACGTAAGATCTAACGTTGTACCTAACTACATTTTTTGCTTCCTTTGACCGTTGCGTTGTGTAGTTAAGATTAAGAAATTTAAAAAACCGCCGACAAACAACTTAAAAAAGTAATGAAATAATATTTACTGCCTTTAAGTTCAAATATTTCCCAACTTGTGTAAAGTAATATTTTAGCCCATAATTGTTGTCACGGTGTGTCGGGGGACCGCCAAGTAAACTACAACCTACAACCGCCAAGTCACTGATTATTTCGATTCGGATTTCGGTTCGCTGTGACAGATCCTTGAACTATAATGATTAGTGAAATCAAAAATCTACATTAGCTGTCCCCCGACACACCTTGACAACAATTATGGACTAAAATATTACTTTACACAAGTTGGGAAATATTTGAACTTAAAGGCAGTAAATATTATTTCATTACTTTTTAAAGTTGTTTGTCGGGGGTTTTTTAAATTTCGTACTTTTTAAACTTGTGTTGGTTATAGTGCAGAATAATTCCTTTCAACAGAATCATATTATTCTCATGATTACCATCTATCAATGTCCTTTTCGATGAGGCCGTTAATATGAGCCTAAACATGAAACCTCAACTTTGGGTTCATACGAAGCTTGGTTCCTATAGAATCCAGGTGATGCTGCAGCAGCAGCATGTAAATATTTACAGTCTATCTACTTCTTACTGGTTGTCGCAATTAAAATGTGCCCAAACACGAAACCTTTGCTCTAAGTTGGCGAGGAGTTGGATATCCTATTGATTACCAGGTGCTGCTGCAGCACCAGGTCAAATTTCATTAATATGTTTATACGTATATTGTATATTCACAAATTTCACGAACTAGTATGAAATACAAAACCCATCAAACGACTACAAGTTGCTAACGGCTTTTCATGAACCAGATAAACCCTGATTGCCCAGCACTGAGCAGGCTGATGATGATGAATTATAGCTAAGAACACTCTCGATCATGTCAGCTTTCAAACAAAAAAAACTAGATCAAAATCGGTCCACCCGTTTCGATGCTACGATGCCACGGACAGATATACACACAGATAAACAGACAGACAGACACGTCAAACTTATAACACCCCTCTTTTTTGTCGGGGGTTAAAAATATTTTTTTGCAATATACTTAAGTCAGTCTCATTTATTTTAATAATCGCGTTGTAAAATCGAGAAAGGTATTCATTCCGCAAAGTTTGTACGGGAAATGAAGGCTGAAAATGTTATATTAAAAGAAGGAAAATTCTGCGAAAAAATTGGCTATTTCATCTAGATGTTTATTGCTTTTAAAGCATTTGTAGGGTTCTGTACGTAAAAGGAAAAAAATATGTATGTACTATATTGTAGTTTGCTATGCGTCTGGCCGTCTGTCGCTGCTAGGTAATGTTTCTTGTGCTAGTCATGATTTAAAAGCCGTTATATTTACCTAGCTACGAGTAGCTAGAATGTTCACAGGTGACGTTTATTATGTTACATAGCTGTTGCCGCTGTAAAAAAAAAAAAGCAAACGGTAAAAAGTTCAAGTGCTGCCACTTACTTTCGTACGGAACCTTTTAAGCGAAATTCTCGCTCTTGGCCACTAAATGGATACTTCGTGTATTTTGTCATCGGTCATGCTTTGTTACGAGGGGAGCGCTTTATTTGGAGTTGGGACACTGATAGCCTTTATTGATATCTAATAGATAATACGCGTCTATCACGCGCTGGGCACGCGGTTAGTATTTGGTATGTTATTGAGTAAGGTTCAAGCTGAGTTCATATGACGCATCCAATAGATTGCTAGCTAGGGTTACCAAGTGGAAAACGCGAGGTAATAATATTATGTCCGGTTTTTGAGAATTGTTGACTTATGAGTCTAACGACCGACAGTATATGTATATTAAGTCTATGCTTACGACTATCAGTGCTGAACAGCTTTTGACTACTGTCAAAATCAATTTCAATCGTCAGATAGCTTTTACCTAAAGAATAAATATACGACACTTTGACATTTTTTCCATATAAAATCTGTCAATGCGCCAAATTCATTCCATTGGGACGTATGTTAAATTCTGAGATTCTCAAGATACTTCTCAAATCTCAATCTACGTGTTATCTTAATATTCTCTATTGTAGAGTTTTAAAAAACCTCGAAAGTTTGACTTCATTGATTACCATTTACCTCTTATATTAACCATTTTGAATATAATATAAACAGATTAATTGTATTACAATTTCATAGGCACTGTAGTCTGTACCTCGTTTCTTAAATAATAAATAAGAAGAATTCATAGGCCATACGTCTATTGATATTGCTAGCTATAAGTACTTAAATACTAATTTATAAATAATTAGTAAGTACTACAAAAGCTTTGTCAATCTCTTTTTATTACCGTGAAAATTACGCGGAATAGTTTGATAACATAATATTAATTATTTAATCACACATTCCGGTTTTTATTATTGTTTTCAGTTAGAAAAATTCTTTAGTCATACATACAAAAATTTGTATATTTCAACGAACATGATATTAATAATCAGGGCGAGATACTTTTTATCCCAAAAAATGTACTGTTCCCGCGCGATAAACGAAATTTGGCGCAACGGAGTTGCGGGCGTCGACGCCAGTCTTTAAGAGCCGGGACACAAAAACACGGCACGACGACGTACGGCGTCGTATGGTGCCGTACGGCGCCGTGTCGGACGCGCGTCGTAAAAAACCACGGCACGGCGCCGTAAGGCGTCGTACGACGTCGAGCCGTAGAAATTCAAGATGAGTATTACCGTACGGCGCCGTGCCGTGGTTTTTTACGACGCGCGTCCGACACGGCGCCGTAGGGCGCCGTACGACGCCGTACGACGTCGTGCCGTGTTTTTGTGTCCCGGCCCTTAGACGCCCGTAATATTCACCCAACATAATAAATATATTATATATTTTACTAGCGAGCCGCCCCTGCGTCCCACGGGTATAAAATATATAGCAACTGAAAAAATGATTAAAATCGATAGCCTATGATCCTTCACGTGGTCTACTTCTTATCTGTGCCAAATAACATAAAAATTAAAAATTGCTCCAGTAGTTCGCGCACTTTCAAATAATTTCCCCGTTTTTTTTCCACATTCTCCTATTAGTCTTAGCGTGATAAAATATAGCCTACTATAGCCTTCCTCAATAAATTGGCTAATATAACACTGAAAGAATTTTTAAAATCGGACTAGTAGTTCCTGAGATTAGCGCGTTCAAGTTAGCCCTTTTAAATATTTTTCCCCGTTTTTTTCATATTTTCCTCTATTTCTTCGCTCCTATTAGTCTTAACTTAACTTTTTCGATAAATGGGCTATCTAACACTGAAAGAATCATGAAAATCTGTTGCGTAGTTTTAAAGATTAAAGGGAACAAAAGGACATGAGGGAAAAAAAGCGACTTTGTTTTATATTATACGTATTACTTATACGAGGGCTGCTATTTATGTATCCGGAACTGGCCACTTACAAGAACAATATTTAAAAAGTAATTACAACATTTGAAAAAAGAACTCTTTGGTTGAAGAATACATTTTGTTTCATGTGACTGTCAATTATTTTTCCATTGTGGCGTCATTTTGAAAATTGCGTGTCTTCATTTGCCATGGATTTAACGCGTGAACATTTTCGTGCAATGATTTACTACGATTTTTGGCGTGGGCTAAATCAACAACAGTGCTTTATTCAACTCACCGCAACTTTTGGAGATGAAGCACCATCAAAAACCACTGTTTATCACTGGTACAGTGAGTTTAATCGTGGGCGGTCTATGCTCACGGATGAAAATAAAGAAGGTCGCCCAAAAACAGCTGTTGTCCCACAAAATATAGATGCTGTGCGGGAACTAATAATGCGTGATCGTCATGTTACATATCGCGAGATAGAGGCGTCCTTAGGCATAAGTATGACGAGCATACATAAGATATTACACGAACATTTGGCTGTAAAAAAAATATGTTCGCGTTGGATTCCGCACAACTTGACAATCGATCAAAAACGGGCTCGTGTCGATTGGTGCAAAAAAATGATAAAAAAATACAACCGTGGTACGTCAAAAGCCGTTTATAATATCTACACAGGTGATGAATCTTGGATCTATGCATATGACCCCGAAACTAAACAACAGTCAACGGTGTGGGTGTTCCAAGATGAGCCGAAACCAACAAAAGTTACTCGTGCAAAAAGTACTTTGAAGCAAATGGTCGCCTGTTTTTTTGGAATTAATGGACATGTGGCTACAGTGCCATTAGAGAATCGTAAAACGGTTAATTCTGAATGGTATACGACCATTTGTTTACCAGAAGTCTTTGAAGAAATAAGAAAGGACAACCGACAACGCAGAATCATATTACATCACGACAATGCTAGCTGTCACACCTCAGCTGAAACAACTCAGTTTTTGGAGGGTCAAAAGATCGAATTGACTGGTCATCCGCCGTACAGCCCTGATTTGGCACCTAACCATTTCTTTTTATTTCCATACGCGAAGAACAAATTACGTGGTCAACGTTTTTCGAGCCGCGAAGAGGCTGTTGATGCGTTCAAAATGCACGTTTTGGAGATACCTCAATCAGAATGGAAAAAGTGCTATGAAAATTGGTTCCAGCGTATGCAAAAGTGTGTCGATCATCGCGGCGAATATTTTGAAAAGCAATAAAACCATATTAAATGATATATGTTTGTTTCTTTTTTTAATTCCGGATACATAAATAGCAGCCCTCGTATCTATACTTTATTAATATTATAATTGGGAAGAGTTTGTTTGTTTGTTTGTTTGTTTGAACGCGCTAATCTGAGAAACTACTGGTCCGATTTCAAAAATTCTTTCAGAGTTAAATAGCCCATTTATCGAGGAAGGCTATAGGCTATATTTTATCACGCTAATACTAATATAAGCGAAGAAATAGAGGAAAGTGTGGAAAAAACGGGGGGAAATTATTTGAAAGGGCTTATTTGAGCGCGCTAATCTCAGGAACTACTGGTTTGATTTGAAAAATTATTTCAGTGTTAGATAGCCTATTTATCGAGGAAGGCTATAGGCTATATTTTATCGCGCTAAGACTAATAGGAGCGAAGAAATAGAGAAAAGTGTGGAAAAAACGGGAAAAAATATTTGAAATGGCTTATTTGAACGCGCTCATCTCAGGAACTACTGGTCCGATTTGAAAAATTCTTTCAGTGTTAGATAGCTCATTTATAGAGAAAGGCTATAGGCTATATTTTATCACGTTAAGACTAATAGGAGTGAAGAAATAGAGGAAAATGTGGAAAAAATGGGGCAAATTATTTGAAAGGGCTTATCTCACGAACTACTGGAGCAATTTTTCTGTCATTTGGCACAGATAATAAGTAGACCACGTGAAGGATCATAGGCTATTTTTCGTGGACTAATTTGTCTGTGAAATATCTAATTTACGCGGGAGAAGCTGCGCTTAACGTTATATTTCGCGTGGTCACGACATCACGCGTAAACGGCTGGAGTCATTTTGCTGAAATTTGGTATAAAGATACTTTGAGTACCGAAAAAAACATAGGATACATTTTGTCCCGGAAAAATGTACGGTTACTGCACAATATACTTTTATGATTTGATTATGATTTATAACTATTCAATCTATTTTGATGGAATTTGGTATGGAGATACTTTGAGTCTCGGGAAAAGACAAGGAATAGTAATTTTGTCCCGGAAAATGTATGGTTCCCGCACAATAAACTTTTATGATTATCGCTTAAACTATTCAATCTATTTTGATGAAATTTGGCATGGAGATTGGAGATACTAATGTGAATCTGGGACAAGAAATGTTTTTTGTCCCGGAAAAATGTGAGGTTCCCACACAATATACTTTTCTGATTTGCGCGTAAACGACTCAATGTCGTCGTGATGTACGGGAACAACAGTATAAACTAAAGTCCACGCGGACGAAGTCGTGGGCAACAGCTAGTATATTATATATATATATAGATATTGAGTTAAAATTATAGATTCGAGGTACAGAATATGATGCAGATGATTATAATATCAAACATGATAGCACTTAGTATATCAAATAATGCAAAATGCTAATGTATAGATCAATACGTCTGAATGAAGTGCGCTGTCGCGTTTCGATGCCTAAAATTATAGTAAACAACTCATCTTTATTCATGTCATTACTAAAAGGGGACAGTGAGGCATTTAGACAACACGTGAGGTCATGGTTGGAATCTACGGCTATCTTGTCTTGTCCTATCGTACCCTATAACAGGTATTATTAAGAGGGCTACTGACCCAAAAAATCAAACATCGTCCTTCTCTCTTCAAGTCTTCACACTCACGCCCGTCTTTCATATGAAAAAGGTGAAAAAGGACGACGCGGAATCATCGCCAAGTTAGTTTCACTTGAATAAAAGACGAACTATAATGATTATGAAAAAAGTATTTTGTGCAAATTTAGGTTTTATCAATGACTTTTGAGATGTTAAAAAATATTAAAGAAATAGCCTAGTAAAAACGAATGATTCTGGTTGGAAAGGTCGAAAGCAGAAATTTTGACTACGGAACTTTGTATGGACTAGTTAGGAGTTAAACATACTAAAAGTCCTGAGGTGAGCCGGAGGGGAGATGAAGAAATAAGGACCAATTTTTTGGTTTTTTGCCTAATGATCGAAAACGGTGCTTCGTACGTAATTTTATTGTACTACATAGTAAAAGCTAATAAAATTCTCTATAACTATGTCCTTTACACTTTGTATCTATCTCCAATCGTTACCTACCTATGAGCTTCTAAAAATGGTCTTCAAATATACACATCAATACGACCTTAAGATATTTGTATTTTCTTAAATATCAAATTTTTTTGAAGACAGTAAATAGATGAATGATAGCTTATTTTATGGTCTTTTATAAAACATAAAAAACTTTTCCGGATTTTCTTGTCTCTAAGAAAAAATCATTGAATTTTTAATGGCCATAGAAAAAGTTGTATGGCAACAAATCTTTACTTCGTTTTATAAAACTGAAAATTGTAATGAGAAAAAATCTTTAACATTTTTAAATTATTTAAAAAAGCAACCGTCCGGATTTTCCAGATTTCCCTCTCCCCTCCGGCTCACCTCGGAGGGGTCAGGACTTTTAGTATTAAACATACTCTCTCCTAATCAACTCCTAACTAGTCTAAACAAAGTTCTGAAGTCAAAATTTCTGCTTTCGACTTTTCCAAGCACACCACCTTTTTGAGCATTCATTTACTAGGGTAAAAAAAGACAGCAAACTTCGAAGATCCAAGCAAAAATGTGTCTAAAACAAGTTTTTTTGTAAAAAAGAAACTATGGAGCATTTTTTCAGTAATCGTGTTTTCGTTTTGAGCATTTTATCTTCATGAACTGAAGTTACTTGTGTAGAAAAATCAATTTTCTAGACCTTACAGATTTTGAGATCTAGGTTTAAGTATGTGGTCAAGTTAGGGTCTTTTTTTTTAATATATAATTTCCTGCTGCTATTTAATTGCAGCAACATTGTATCTTTTTCAAATCCTTGTTACTTTGAATTCCAAATTTGTCTCCGTGCCCTTTTTTTTTTAATTTTTTTTTCTTTACACCCTCGACCCATTCTCCTTAGCTATAACTCTATATACTTCTTCAGCGTATTCCATGAATCGTCTTCTCTTTTTATCGTTGTCTAGGATCGTTCTAATAGTTTCTTCTTTTATTTCAATACCAACTCTTTGCTCACAGTCGAAGCGTTTCTGACTAAATCTTTGACATTCAGTAAGTATGTGGGTAATTGTTTGCGGAGCAAAAAGGATTATCAGTTATTTTAAATCTATGCAGATAGCTCTTTATACCACCATGGCCTGTATAAATTTGAGTTCTTACGTTGGAGGTGGCGTCTGACCGTAGAATCTTGTATGCTCTAGTGAGGATTGGGAATATCGATATTGTGTACTTTCCCGTGTCAGATTGAGTATATCTTGCCTGCTAAGTCTCTATGGTTGCGGCTCTGATGGAGTTTCTTGCGTAAGATATTGGAAAACTGTCATATATAGGAATCAGTTCATTGCTTAGGGCTCCTTCCTTGGCAAGTTCATCTGCACGTTCATTCCCTAGTATACTGTTGTGTGCCTTGACCCAGTAAAATCTTATATGCTGGTTGCATCGCTTTATTTCCTTGATATTTTCGTGTATTTTATATACTATGGGGTGTTCCGTCTTTGAGTTGGATATTTCTTCTAGGGATGATCTAGAGTCGCTGTAGATTGAGCTGTTTAGGTCATTTTCATGTATAATAATTTCAGTGGCCTTAAAGATTGCTAGCAATTCAGCTTGATATACAGAGCAGTAGTGGGTCAGTTTAAAATTATTTCCGCTAATTTCGACACCGTTTTTCCAGCGTGAAATTCCGCAGCCAACCCCTCCATTTAGCTTGCTGCCGTTTGTGTAATAGTTAAAGCTCTCTATATCTTCCCTTATTTCTTCTTGAGAAGTGATCAAGCTAAACCGGATGTTTACTGTTTCAGCCGGATGTGGTAGCGTGAAGGAGCTTATTTTTCCTTCTATCTTTTGGCTGTTTAGTAAATCTAGAGTTTTACCTCTTTTTATCTCGTACTGATGCGCGTGTTCTTTAATTCGCAGATCTAGCGGTATAATTCCAGCCAAAACAACAGACGCAGTTATTGAGGTTGTTCTGTGAGCTCTGCAGATTTTTATAGCAAACATCCGAGTGAGTGTGTTAAGTCGAGATATTGCATACTTCTTTGCCACTACAGGTGCCCACACGCTACTAGCATAGGGGCGATTCCATTATCGCCGGTGCAACATTTTGACGCACTTAAAGCGTCCTACTGACAAAATAAAACACATTTATTAATAAATTATCTTTTGAAGGGATACATTTTAACTAGTTCAATCATAAATTGTAAATGAAAACTAAAATTAAATCTAAGAAAAGCCACAAAACATGTTTGAAGTGCTATCGCGGGTGCAACCAAATTAGTCCTCTATTAAGAACTCGGACGAGTTCATTTGAGAATACTGCTAATTGTGGAACTTTTAGTAATTTATTAACCCATATTTCAAAAGTGTATAAGACAAAGAAATGATTTAACTAGATACAATTAATTTAATTAATTAGTACTAGGAATTATTAACAATTTTCACGATCGCGGGTGCAACATCAGAATATCGCGGGCGCAACGAGTCTAAAGAAATTGAATTTATTCATAAGTCTGCGGCTAATTTCTACATTATTAGTAAATTGTAATAATACTATTTAAAATTTTATTATTTTTTAATTATCAGTCATTTATCGATCTGAGAAAAGAAATCATCTAAATCACTAAAAACAGTTAAATAATGTAAATCATAAATAAAAATGGATTTTAAATTTTGTTAGTCTCGCTAAATCTCGAGAACGGCTGAACCGAATGGCTAATTTTAGACTTGAAAAAAAAAACACGTTTTGCTAACTTGTACTGTACTAATACCACCTAATACTAGTATAGACGACAAAACTTTTATGAACTAGTGTTTTTTATCTACAGTAATTGCAAGGCCGTGTCTATCGCCTAACGCCTTACATTATCTGTGGCACATTAGAGCGCTGAGTGCATCGCTAAGCTCTTTTTACTCCGCTTAGAAAGGTAATGTAACGGAAAACTAGAACGACACTTTACTGTTGTACGATTAAACTTATTTACCATTGTTTAAGAGACTGAGAACATACTTATCTATTAAAAAATTCTCGTTATTCTATTAGTTTCCAAACTAACACCGCGACACGGTTTTATTCTTATTTTGAGATTTTAAAAGGAGTACCTAGTACGTTCGAAAGATCTATTATCTATCACATATTATATTATACTAGCTATTGACCGAGCTTTGCTCGGTAGTCTGTATTGGATAAAACACGAATAAAATGACATTTTCTAAAAATGATTCTTAGCTAGATCGATTTATCGCCCCCAAAACCCCCATATACTAAATTTCATGAAAATCATTGGAGCCGATTCCGAGATTCCAAATATATTGATATAAGAAGAATTGCTCGTTTAAAGATATAAGATAGTATACAAAACGTTTGCCGGTATTAGCCATTAGTGATTAGGTGATTAAGGTCCAACATAGTACATGTAACAGTAAAGTATCTTTAGGGTTCCGTAGCCAAATGGCAAAAAACGGAACCCTTATAGATTCGTCATGTCTGTCTGTCCGTCCGTATTTATTGAAGAATTGTTTATTGAGTGTTTAGTCTTGTTGGAGCAATATAGTAATCAAAAAACCATTGCGTATTAACCTAACCTAACCTTTAAAAGCTAATTTAAATAAAACATACAATACAATACTTACAATAATAATTATTGTATCTATGTATACAGATTATATTCTGCATCATTTCCACCACGCTACAGATAGCTGAATCACCAAAATGGAAAACAACAAGAGTTAACATTTGTTTTGAAATAGAAACTTAGAAATACCTACTAACGAATTTAAAACAAACACTCAAAAAATATACATTTTATACTTTATAGTTTATACGGCATGCATACTTAGTAGCTACTGCTTGCTGCGCTTTGAGAAAAAAAATCGGCCAACTGCGAGTTGGACTCGCGTACGAAGGGACTCCGAATTCCGAGCCATTAAAGAGCAAAAATAGGCAAAAATTGTGTTGTTTGTATGGGAGCCCCCCTTAATTATTTAATTTATTTTATTATTAATTTTCAGTGTTAATACAACTGAGTATTTTGTGAATATTTCAAGTGCCTACCTACCTATTGCCATTATTGATAAAGAGCAAAAAAGGCCAAAAAATCTCGTTTGTTGTACGGGAGCCCCCTTTAAATATTAATTTTATTTTGTTTTTAGTATTTGTTGTTATAGCAGCGGCAGAAATACACAATCTGCGAAAATTTCAGAAAGCTAGCTATAGCGGTTATTGCGATAGAGCCTGGAGACCGACAGACGTACAGACAACGAAGTCTTAGTACCTAATTATAGTGTCCCGTTTTTACCTTTTGGCACTCGTGGCACTCGGGGACTGCCGCGGTAAAGCTATTGCATAGCATTTTTGTCAACTCAATATGGGATAATTATAATTATTTATTTGTAATGCAGTATTTTTTTGTTACACTTTACCAATTATTACCATGCTCAAAACTGTAGCTTTACCGAGTTACACTTTTTGATCATTTTAAGTGGTTCGCGGCTCGATACGCGGGTGAAACCGTACGGTGCAAATAGTATATTGTAAATTATTATTATCGTGCTTATCAACCATCTTCCTGACATCACGTCGCGTTGGGTCAATGTCCGTCTTACTCGCTGCTGCAGAGAGTTTTTGTTCAAGTAATTGCCACAAAAAACGCCAAAAAAACTCGCCTCGCTCCTTTCATGATTGTTCGTGATCGTGATTATAATATAATGGCATTCACGCATCATATTACACAATAATGTAATTATAAATATCTGTCTGCCCATCAGTTCGCTGCAATGGTGCTTTTATTTGTGGTTATTGATTATTATTGAAGTAGCACAGCGGATAGCGTGTACATTAGTCTAAAGTTGTTCCCAAAGTGGATTACTTAGAACTTTGGGATTTCCATTACATTGGTCCCAAAATAATTAATTCAATATATTTAATACTAGCGACCCGCCCTGGCTTCGCATCGGGTATAATAATAATAATAATATCTTCGAAAATATTCATTTAAATCATAATTAATATGCTGTAAAGGGCCAATATAATAGATCTATATTAAATCAACAATGTATTTAAGTTATTCAATTGGATAAGGATTAATGCTGTATTTATTATTAAAATTGCGAAAATTAGCCATTATTTGTCGTAAAAAGAAAATGACAAATAAATGTTATTGTGGGATATCCATAAGAGCGGCCACATATATCAGTTTTCCTGATCCGGTTTCCTGATCCGTTTTCCGAAACCGGGCCTCCGAACGCAGTAGATTCATACAAAAGTAATTGCATGTCACACACATTCGGTAACTTTTCGGAATTCCTGACGGAAAAGAAACGAAAAAAAAAACGAAACGGATGCAAAGCCTACATACATTTTGTAGTGCCCGCCACACACATTCGGAAATTCCGAACGGAACGCTCAATCAGCGCAGCGCGATCAAGCTGGGCCTGTAGACAAGTGGCAAAGCGCTAACGCTAACGCTAACGCTAACGCTAACGCTAGCGCTACAAAATGTATGCGATTTGACATAAGTCATCGCTTCGCTAGCGAATACTAATGTCAAATCCATACATTTTGTAGCGCTAGCGTTAGCGTTAGCGTTTTGCCACTTGTCTACGGGGGCTGAGCGGACGCGTAGCGTAGGCATTGCTGAGACACCCACGAATACGACTATTGACGATGAGTGATATTGAACATTTAATTATTACTGTAGAAGGGTTCCCACTTCCCATGCTTGTGGGACCTATATAACGAAGATTATCATAACAGGGATCTTGTTTTACAAGTTTGTCTCTTATTTTATGAAATAATTCTTCGAAAGAGCTTATGGACATCCGATGATAATCAAAAAATCTTTCTGGATAGGCTTTTTTACATAATACTAGCTGTTGCCCGCGACTCCGTCCGCGTGGACTTTGGAACAGACAGACTGAGATACTTTCGCATTTATAATTTTCTTTTAAAGTTTTTTCTGATTTTTTTATCTATAAACCTCACGGAGCCCGAGACCTTCCCAATGAATGCAAAACCGTGGAAATCGGTTCGTGCGTTCTGGAGTTATAGCGTCAGGAAGGAAAACCCGACTTATTTTTATATAATTATTAGATTGGCCCTCCGTTATTCTTTGTGTGTTTAGTGGATGTACTCAGTAACGATGATACTTTTTTTTCTGAGAAATTAAAAATGCGATTGCGATTTCGACGAAGATTTCCTAATCTTCGTCGAAATCCATGTTTCTTTCAAACGTGCGCACTCCACTAAAGCTACTCCAAGACTAATCTAGGTATTCCGATTGGAAAAAACCTGATGTGTGTGGTATTCGTACGGAATTTTTCATGATCAGGAAAACTGATGTATGTGGCCGCCCTAAGAGTATAGACATAATACAATCGCAGAGCTTTCTGTAGACCTTTTCAATGTGTACAATACTCGGTACATTATTTTGATAAATATCGTAGGGTTCAGCCTGCGTTTGCAATGTAAGCGGAAAAAAATGTAATTATATTATTAACTAGCTGTTGCCCGCGACTTCGTCCGCGTGGACTTCAGTTTATAGCGCGCGATGTCAACAAAATTGGTGTCAAAAGCCTTTATAAAAAAAACCTGGTACCCCTTAAATCAAAACAGCTGTGCAGTGTGCACATAATATTTAATTTTTTAAAATTAAACTTTATATTTTATGCCAAATTTTAAAGCTTATTTAGCCCCCCAATTACACAACTTTACCCATAAACTATTTATCATTGATAGGTTTAAGGTTACGTCACTGTATATAATATAAACTTTATATTATATACACGTTATTTAATAAGTCAGTACTTTATATCATAAAGTACTGACTTATTAAATAACGTAATAAAGAAATAACAATCGAAAAAAAGAAATAACAATAGAAAGATGTTGGGCAAGGGTTAGCGCGATGTAAGAGACGCACGGCGCCATCTAGTATGAATTTTTGGAACTAACTTAATTTGAACAAATTTTCGTATTTTCACCCCATTACAACCCTTTTTTCCAGTAAAAAAGTAGCCTATGTCCTTTCTCAGGCTTTAGACTATCTGTATACAAAATTTCATTACAATCGGTTCGGTAGTTTTGGCGTGAAAGCGAGACAGACAGACAGACAGACAGACAGAGATACTTTCGCATTTATAATATTAGTATAGATAACTTTGGTTACATTTACCGTTTAAACATTATAAAGTTAACATCATTGGAAAACCCGAGGCACGATCATCTCCTTTATCGGTGTTCCATTATCCTAAAGTTAAAGTGCCTATAGTCTTGAGTATAAAATAGTTTTAGTACATCTACAAAGTTGTTTAATGGTTTAGTTAGTGTTTTGTATATTTTCACGTTATCGGGAACAGTCGTCCTTGGCCTTGATATTGATGTGAAAAAGAATTATTGTTGCTACTTTATAGTTTTCCTCAAATAACTACTCTTGAACTACTTATGTAAATGGCTAAACTATACTTTACCTACAAGTTACCAATACGATTTCGCATCGCTCAGAGTCAAATAAGTTTGCACCTTTTTATTGATTTTTCTGTATTATACGGTAATAAGTATACCAATCTGTAAAGTTCTTTAGGCTCATAGATTTAATTGCGAAAAATTTTTATCTTATTCCTGAAGTATTTTTTCTAGCAACTAGCACAGAATAGATAATAGTATGCAACTAGTAAGAATATGGCGACCCCCAAGGGTACGTAACCCATAGATTGAAAGACACTGACTGCCTTGACGTGATGCAGGGAGAGGTAGTTGTACTACGGAGAAATGCTCGTCGGGACCCGTGCATCCGCCAGCTGTAGGAGTCAGGAACATCGCAGTGTTTTAGTGGGTAGGGCCGCGGCACTCACCATCTTCGCCGCGGCGAGCCCCACATATCCGCAGTGGGAGTCCCCATCCCCTGCGTCGAATGCGACACAGCATTTCACTGCGTAAAAAAAAAAAAAAAAAAAGGGAGAGGTAGTTGTAACTTGTAGTACAAATTTCACCACACTACCAACAAGGAATAACTTAATTAATTTAATTTAAACGGTAACCTCTGCGAGTATGGTGCATGTCCCACTAAAACTTAGCAAGGAATTTTATTGCACTATCAGAAAAATTGAATCATACGCAGATGGCCGATCACGTCTGAAGCACGCTGTACCCATTGTGCCAAGGCAATGAGCCAGCGCGTACAAGCTTAACCTATGGGCTATGGCCAAGTAGGTCTCTACAAGTTGGCCCAGACAGATGACCTAATGTGTACAGCGGGCTTTAAACATAGATTACACATAGCCTCGCCAAATAGCGGACCTAGGGAATGCAATACCATGCATGCGGGATCCCGAAATACCGGGATCCCGCATGCATTTTGCGGGACTAATCCCGGTCGAAAATTTTGCGGTATCCCGCGGGACTGGCGGGATTACAAAGAAGCGTGATTCATACGTGTAACTCTGCAGGCGGAGGTGCGTGAACTGGCTACTAGCAGCCCATTAAACAATTATTTACTTTCAATTCACTTTTAATGACAATTGTACCAACCAGCGTCGAAGCTGAGCTAACTTTTTCAGCTGCTGACTACCTAGTGTGGAATATCAGGAGCCGTTTGGCAGACGACACAAAATTAATACCTTAACTTTTTTAACATACTTTTATAAGTTTGGGCTGTATGTATGTAGCGGACTCTTTGAGTTCAATTTTATATATCTAAGTATATTTCGATAAAAAAACAATCATAAGTTTTTTTTTAATTTTTTTAACTATTATTATTACGATTAGACACTAGACATATAAAAAAATAGTTTTCTTTTATTTTTATTAATAAACCCCTGTAAAAAAGTGTTCCACAAAGTTTGTTTTCTTCGACTTTCTCAGCATAAAACGGGGTATATCAAGTATCATTATAACGATTTATTTTAAAAGTTTAAAATCAACCTGCGGGATCCCGCAAATACCGGGATCCAGCAGAATTGTGATGGTTCAATCCCGCAAATACCGGGATTGAAATTATTTTGTGGGATTACATTCCCTAAGCGGGGCTATTACATTATTTAATGTAGGTCCGCCCTCTGCCAGTGAATATTTTTTTCTGATGAATTAAGAGACCGAAATCAAAGTTTACAATTTCTCATTCACAACCATAAAGTTAATATACCTAACGGAAGGATCCGTTCTTCCGTTAGGTATATTAACTTTATGTTCACAACTCGCTCAAAAAAATTTGAGTTCGTTAGTGTTATAGTCCTAGAGCGAGTGGTGAAAATATTGACACTTGAACAAAATAAAAAGAATTACGTTGAAGATTGATGACAGATCTTCGATCTACATCAATCTTCAACGTCAATCTTGTAGATATGTATCTGAAACACACTGACTGGCCAATATAATCTTGACAGTTTTCAGTAAATTCCTCATGCTCCAGTAAATTTAAAAAGAACTAACCTCATTTGATTTGCTGATGATATGGTATCATGTTTATCCACTCGATGTAGAAATAGGTGAAGGCACTTCGATATCGAATACTTCGACTGCATTCTTCGAGTGCTTGTTTTGCGACATTTCTTTTTACTTTCGTTCATGTTCGATTCACAGAGCTACTATCGGCAGGTATGGTTATCGTTTTATTTTACTATTTTGTATTTTGCGATTTATGATATTGTACATTACTTCGAGGCCTCGAGACAAAAGGAGAGACAAATAGATGTCAATAAAAAAATAGAGTGAGCGGTCGGGCACAGTCACTGTGGCATTACTAAGCTTAGTACAAGAATGGTGTTCCATAAAATTCATACAAATGGCGGTTAAACCTTACCACTTTTGTATGGAAAAGCTGATAATGATTTTCTGCAATAATTTATAGCAAACAAGTATGCCATACAACTCTATATTATACTCTGTTAAATGACATGTGACCTGCAGTTGACGATAGAACAGCATCCAAAGTTACTATTTATTTATTTCGTCTCTGAGTATCGTTTGCCAATACATGATGGCAATTAGCAATTTGGCCGTGTCACGTTAAAAGTTTTGAAAATATACTTCTGTTATTATGCGTTTGCCGTCCTTTCGTATATGTATGTAAGCAATTTGGACGTGTCACGTTAAAAGTTTTGCAAAAATACTTCTGTTATTATGCGTTTGCCGTTCTTTCGTACATATTGATATTCCGGTTGCAGTGAAAAAGGAGTTAGCTTGAATAATGATGCCATAAGACCTTCCATTTCGGATAACACTGCGGTCTTGCTGCGGTCTGTACAGAATAATGATCCTTCTGAAAAGATCTCGCCCATGACTATTAACAATGTCGGATGTGCAAAATCGTCATTTTTGTTTTATTTCATAAAATATGTCCTTATAACCAAGGCTATCATGAGCTGAAAAGAAAAAATCTATATTATGCGTAGTTTCTGAAATAGCCACATTCAAAATGTCGTATATTACTAAGATAGCCCGCTAACAATGTCGGATATTCACTACCTACGTTATTAACGGAACGCGGAAGCGAGTAACAGCGCACGATGTGCCACATCCGACTATGTTAACGGAGGGAATGGACGTCGCGCTGTCACTTGTTTTTTTTGCTACCGTAGTTATATTTTTACTTTTCGACACCATTTTCAATGTCTACAAGATCAGCACGGCCAATTAAAACTTGGTACTCAACAAAATGAAGAAAAGTATAGTAAAAGGCAAAAAATGCTGATGGTAATATTATGTCCAACGCTAACGCTAGTGCGGAAAATGGTATTTACTATTTTTTATAATATTTTTTAAATATTTTTAACAGTATAGCTTATGTTTTATTTATTGCTTTAGATTTGATTATGAGATGAATTCTTAACTTCATCAACATTAATTTATCGTAGGTAACTTAAAATTGTAGGATGTACCACATCCAACGTTCTTAACCGGTTTTTCAAATGTGTAAAATGTCGGTAGTACCACATACGACATTTTTAATCGGTTTTATAAATGTTAAATTGCCGGTAGTGCCACTTCTGACATTGTTATGTGGATTTATAAATTGGTAAAATGTCGGTAGTACTAAATCATAATCATTTCATTTACTTTTCTTATTGATTAAATGGCGCTTGTAGTTTGTACCATATCTGTCGTTGCTTACCGACTTTTAAGAAATTTCAGAAGGCTTTAAAATAGGTTTTTGTTGGCACATGTCATACATAATGAATTAATATATTTTTTTATTTATTAATCGTATTTTTCATGGTTTTGCGATTTGGTTACTAGTAGCCGCAATAAAGCCGACTTTCTGGCATTTTACTATTAAGCAGGTAGGCAACAAACATAAAGATTTACTCAAATTATGTAAAAGTGACATAATACGCAAACATAATATCTAAAATGCTCTTTAAAATACCGCAATGGATCAGAGAAAATCTCGGATGAAGAAGACTGCTTTTGAATAATTCATCTAATAAATACTAATCTCAATTTTTCATGTAAACAAAGGCTGTGGTGGTACATAAGTGTTCTAAAATGTAGAAATTTTTAAAATAATACGTACAATTTGTAAGTAGATATTACCAATTACCATGTGTGTGTAAATAGTGTTTACGCTAGTTTTTATTATTCGTAGGTTTACGCGAATTAAAAACGCAGTAAAGCCATTTAATATTATCTTCTGCTTGGTTTTTTCACTTTTTCGATAGGATAATATTCTGTCTTCTATACTTATATATTTTTGTTGCAATACATTTTTGTAACAAAAGACTTTGTTTGGATTACTTATACGATTATGAAATCGGCTTTATAATGATTATACTACATAAAGTAGGTTGCTGCTTAGTGGGCGAAAAGGGCTCAAGTGTCGTTACAACTTTTTCACTCTAGCCCAAAGCGCAACGCGCGATAAGGAACTACGTTCCAAAAGTATGCCTGATTTCTGATCTAATATGTTTAAATTAAAGCCTGTTTACAATAATTATTACAACATGAATAAAAATATTATATATATCATAATATTATACACATAGAATATACTTTATGCTTCCTACATTTTCTGTCAAACTCCTCATTAAATTTAAGCTAAGTTATGATTGAACGTCTTGAACTGCGGCAGCTAGAGTTCTTCTTCCGTTCTATTCATTTCGTCTAATTTCCCAGTAATCAGTATAGTATAAAATAGAGTTCGCTTATTCGCGTAGTAATCTCAGTTCAGGATGCTAATAATTGTTCTGATTAGCATTAGCAACTAAACTGATAACGTAGTTCTTCGGTCACGCGACTGTATAATGAATTACATTGTCGATGTTTTGTTTGCGGGTCAAAAGCAAGAGCAAAGATAAAAGTATTAAAATAAGGAAAAAGAAACGGGCTCACGAAGAATGCCAGTAGCTAAGATTAAACTTTGATAGTATCGATTATAGATAGCTTTGTAACATGTTGTTAACAATATTAAATTCTCCTTTACGCACGGTTCACAGAGTGTTCCTTTAGCGCCAAAGAAAAATGTGTTTATTCTGCAGATAGGTAGTGAGTTAGTGACTAGTGGCAAAAATAATAAATTTCTTTTTTTTTTCAGGTGTGTAGGTGACAAAGGGCAAAATGACGGTCGAGAGGAGTAAAGGGACGACGAAGAAGGTACCCACCACCAAGAAGGTCGCTCCCGACGGAGGCTGGGCGTGGATGGTCTGTCTCGGTGTTAGTTTGGTCAATGTAAGTATAGGCATGGACTAATGATTTCTCTATGGTATAGGCTACGAATATGCGCGGCTTTGCCCACGTTTATACAGCGCGGCGTCCTGCGGCAAACCGTACATTTTTCCATAAGTACTAAAAAGTATCCTATGCGGCATAGGATTCTTTTTAGTACGGAGAAGGGAGAAGGGCATAGGCTATGCCCTTCTCCGTGTTCAACTCCATATCCGTATCAAACATTAAAATCAGCCCAGAAGTTTCGGAGCCTATTCGATTTAAACAAACAAACTTTTTCTCTTTAAATAATAAGTATACAGATAGTCTGCCCTTTCGTTGGCCTTCACAGGGCTTCCCAAATCTATTTTAATTGCGATGCCCTTGGCCAGTGTAGGTACAATGATTTTAGAGACAAGCTTTTAATTGTTTTTAATAGGCGCGGTTAATATGTTTCTACTTTTTAGGGTAAAAACGGACCCTATTACCGAGACTTCGATGTCTGTCCGTCTGTCTGTCCGTGAACTATGCGGTGTGTTCGACGCGAACGGCGCGTACGGTGCTGATAAAATAATATTATGTACGATCAGCTTTAAAGAAACATCAGCAATCATGTGATGTATCTGTAGCTCTACCATAAGTTTAAAGCTAAGTAAAGTATTTATCGATACTCGATACAGATTACGTAAATATTTAGTATGGCGATTTTAGTTCCGCAAGTGACCGCTAGAGGCGCCGTAAAATTTGCCATACTAAAAATTTACGTAGTCGGTATCGAGTATCGATAAATAAAAAGAGCTTTAAACTCATGGTAGAGCTACTGGTCTACTTTTGTCGACCAGCTGTATCTACATTACGCGATCTAAATAGTCCGATGGATGTTTTTATTTAACACTGTTAACTGACCTCTATTTTTAATCATCGACGTCACAATGCTTACCGTTTTGAGTTGTTTCTAACAGAGGTTAAATATATTGAATAAATTAAAAAAGATTTTAAGGTGTAGTATGTAGTGTGTACCAGCTACCGACATTTCATACTCGAACTGTTATGAAAGATAATATGTTTCTTCATTTTACTATTCCTCATTAAATCTTTACTATTCCAAGTAAAAAATAATAATGGCTATCCATATAATACATGTATGAACTTATGGTTTGAGTACATTAAGTCTTCTCATAAATCGAATAAATCGAATAAAAGGCATTTCATTGGTTTTCCTATTTACGCAGACTCATTCAAGCTATCATTATTTTATTAGCAAATGACTCATCTTTGTACCGATCGTGCGGATATAATTAACAATAATTGCCATATATGTCATGTCCACTCGTTGTTTTTGTTGTTACTTGTTAGTTTCCGAGTAATTTGCTAAATGCTAGTAACTAGTTACGTAACTTTCCATTTAATCTAAATCTAACGTCCAATCTATAATAGTCATATGGATGCTGGATGATTCAACGTTGAGTATACTTAGGTACATTATTTGTTTGACTGCAATCCATACTTAAATTTTATAAATGCGAAGGTGTTTCTTTGTCTGTCTGTCACCTTTTCGGGCATAATTGGCTAAACTGATTTTGATGAAAGGTATGCTTACTTTGAGACCCGAGATATGATAGTTTTTGTTGCGAAGAAATGTACGGTTCCCGTACGATAAACGTATTTTAGCGCAAGCGGAGTTGAAGGCATCATCCAGTATATTAATATAATAATACAAGTTTTTAAACGCTTTAGCCCGGCTGCACATTGTCCGAAATTTCTGATCAGAAACAGTTGAACGTCCGCGCTGTCTCTTACATTTTGTACTGAGCCGAGTGAGCTCGAACTCGCCGGAAGGATATTTCGGATAGTGTGCGTGGGCATTTTCAAAAAAATGTGTACCCCTGGTTTTTACCTTGTCCCTTGACTTCGCTACAGATTATTTGTAAAAAATTACATACTAACATTTTGTAATTTTAATGTAGGAGCAAAAACAAGTTTTCTTTTATTAAAATACATTCACGTTTGTATAAAATTTTATTTAGTATGAGATTTATAAGGGTTTTTAAGTACCGAAACCTATTAAATTCACCTGTCCCCTTCCCAGAAGTTGTAACAAAATCTTTAATAACTATTTTTTTTCTTAAAGTAAGTTACTTAAAAAACATATGTTAGATTCTTAAATACTTAATGTATCAATTGAATGTCTTGTTATTGAAAAATCTAACATAATTTAACTACAAATTAATTAAAATTATAATCATGAAAAAACAACCCGGCCGGAATGTTCGGTTTAGTGACCGTTTTTTTTAGTTTTATAAACATACTACAAAAATATTTTCGGCACTAAATGATAGCACTATATTTCATTGTACATCGAGAAACTTCAATTTGAATTTAGTAGTTAAAAATCTGCTACAAGACGCGGACGCAGGTTGGATGGTTCTTCAGGAACGGTTTATTTGTTCAGATAAGTGACCATATTTTGTAAGCATTATTATACTTTCTCCAACTGTTTTTACTGTTAACACGTTGCAAAATTAGCTTAGTATTTAGTAAAAAAAATGAAATTGTGATAACTATTATCGGTTATTTACAAACACTTTAAAAGTAAAAGAAAGTAATATTACGTGACTTCCGACTTGTGACTTTTCGTATGGTCACATATAATGGAACGGACAAGTCACAACAGGCGGAAAGCATAAGGCTTAGTTCACATTTATATAAATTATTTTTTTATTCACAGATTTTATTAAGAAAATTGGAGATTTTTAAACTGGTACGATTAACTTACAATTAATATATTTTTTATTACTTATGTGTTAAGGTGACGCCGCGTTAAAGTAAAAAACCGCTTTGGATATGTTTTAGATTGCTAGTTTTCTATGAAAGGCCGGCCCGGCCTCTCACAGAAAACAAGCAATGGAACAGCAAAAAATGGAAAGGGCGTAAGCGACAAAATAGTTTTTGTCGCGTAATTTAAAAACCATAAATACATTTCATATAAGCTATGGTCAAATTAAAGTGTATGCTTGAACCAATCCATGTATAAATTTTGGAAGCTTAAATCACTCTCCTCTGTTGGAAAAATAGGAATCCCTTTTTTTACACAGGTCTTTTTGATTGATTATTCTGTGTTATAAAAGTTGATCAATCGTGTTATGCTATGGGTAAATCAAAGACAAAGACATGATGAATACTGACAATGAACTTTAATTTCTTAGCTTTAGTCATTGCTGAGAAAAATCGATATCGCTACAAGCAAATTATCAAGGCGTCGCCTTTCCTTAACAATAACAAATATACTTACTATTTATAAATAAATAAAATATCTTTTTATTCAAAATGGGTATCATGATACACTTTTTGAAAGTCGAACGAAGAAACTACGTTGCCTACCACCGGTTCGGGAACTTTTTCGGGAAATTTAAAATTTAAGTAAGTACCTAAAAGTTTTATTTTTTTTAATAATTTTGATTTTATTTCCACTACTTTTCTATCAGTAAAGTTGAAAATCATTTTGTGTCATTGATATTTGCAGATTTATAATAACTAGACATCAGATTATATGCATTTGCATACTTGCATATGCAAATGCATATAATGTCACTTTTTAGGCGATAGTGCATATTTTGGCTATTTTTCGTTGATAGTGCATATTTCGGTAGTTTAACTTCCATGGGTATTAAGATTGCAATCGGAAAATGTTGGTAGAAAATTATTATTGGCGTATAATAAATAAATATAAAGTCTTTATTTCAAGAAATTAAAAATCCTGGATTTTATGAAATTACAAAAATTGGCGCTTTTATTAATGTCACTACCGGAAAAGTCTTCAAAAAAATAATACATTTTAATATTAAGTGACTTTTTATTGTGCATATTTTGTGCATATTTCGACCATTTTTCGTGCATATTTGCATGGATATTTCGGCACTTTGATCGTACATATAATCCGATGTCATTAATAACTTAGGAATTCGTAGACATGTGAACACATCTTTATGATTATGAGATGTTCGTCCCTCTAATTATTGAAGTTAAATCTATGAAATCAAAGAATTTTTTACTTTTATAAGTAGTGCAACAACAAAAATGTTTAAATAAAAGGTTTTTGTGTTATATAAACTTCTTTAAATATGTTAAATATTACTTACTCATGTAAAAAAATGAAAAATAACCTAGTGGGTAGGTCACATAGTCACATTATGGATTAAAAATAATTGCTACTCTTGTTGATCCTTGAAATTATCTATATTTTTTTTAATAAACAATTAAATATGCATTTCACTAGATTAAATAAACGAAGAAATCCATTTATTGCTGTATTTTTTTGTATTAAATTATATTTTACATTTAGTCGCACAACGGAATCTGATTCGTCGAAAATTCGATTTTGTTTCAATAATATCAGAATAATATAACGTTTTCAGCGTTCTTTTTAACTTATTCCATTAGTTCAATATTTGTCCTTGTATATGACATTCAATTATAGGTAAATAAATGACCTTAAAAAATATAGACATATTTTTGCAAGGGTACACGTTTTTTTGAAAATGCCCGCGTGCGTAGATTCGGTGCTCAATATGTATTAGATCTTATTGTTTTTTAATAAGGGACCATCCAAAAAGTGCGTCACACGATTTTCATGATATTTCATCACAGGTGGTCAGTGGTCACATTGTGAGAGAGTTACAGGGTTTGCTCAAATTATAAGGGAAATAATGAGTTTCGCCCTTATGTTATAAAATGTTAGTTATTCACTTACTAGAGATTGCCCTATGGTCGAAATTCGACCTTAGTTTCAACGACATTAGGACTACTACCTATATGTATTTTGTAAAAAAATATTGACTTTATCATATTTTTTTCAACTCTTGTCTCTGGGACTCAGCTGATCTCAGACTGGCCGTGTAAGCATTGTCTAATAGTACCTATCTCAGATTCAATAAAAAAAACTATAATCCAATTTCAATTTGTCACCTTGTTGTCAACAGACTTCAAACATAAATAAAAGAGTTTAATTCGTATGTATAGGCTTGTCACTCAAAAATCTGTCATTTTTCCTAGTGTGTGTGTTGTAGTGTGTGTAATGTTTTATTTGTTAAAAAAATGTATGATAAAAGCATAATTTCAAAATAATATTAGCTCGATGCACTCCTTCACCATATACTTACCCTCTTATTAATAAACGCCCTATAAGCTTTGAATAGTTATACAGTGTTTTGTCTTCTTCAATCCAATTAAAAATTTCACTTGTGTGACAGGAACAAAACACTATATAACTATTCAAAGCTTATAGGGCGTTTATTAATATGAGGGTTAAACTATAACTGTGCAAAATTGCATTCACCTACGTTACCCCATTTTTCGTCAAAAGGGATACAAAGTTTTTGTCTCACGTATTAATATATAGATATTTTGATGGCTAATACAAATAGAGCTGTTATAATCCAATTACATACTTAGTATTGCATCATTATCATGTTTGGTATGTTAACAAAGAAATGCGATTTTGCTATTGAGTTACGATTACTCAGAGGTCGTTCACCCGGTCAGATAGACCGCCGGCTAGTTGCTATCGTTAATGTATTTTTATACGTACATATTTTAATAATATTGTGTATTATGTAGTGCCCGTAATTCCGCTGCGCCAAAATTCATTTATCGCGTGGGAACCGTACGTTTTTTCGGGATGAAAAGTAATCTATGTCCTCTCCCGGATCTCGAAAGTAACTCTATACCAAATTCCAGCTAAATCTGTTAAGCGATTTGGGCGTTATGAGGCTTACGTCTTCAATTAAGTTAACTGATTTTAATTTTTTCTGCCTACGAATAAAAAATAACTATTTTCTACTTATCTCGTCAATATGTGATTTTTTACCAACCTACAGAGCAATGCAAACCTGCAGGCTGCAACTGATATTATATTCTTTGTGTGTCACTGTGCGTTTCTAGGTCATTGCCAACGCTGTTCGAACCAAAAGAGGTGTGGATCTGTTAATGACGAGTTGCGTTTTGTGCCCTAAAAGTGGGTTAAGTACTTTTAAAAAAAATGATTCAAAGTAAAAACAAGAAATAAGAAACCTCTATACGGACTTGCTTTTACAAAAAACATGACTGACTGATTTTTAACGGGATAAATAACATCTTTAAAACAGTTTTTAAAAGACATTTATCCATACTAACATTATAAATGCGAGTGTGTCTGTACCGATTTTGCTGAAATTCGGTATATATGTACTTTAAATCCTCTGTGACGAACGAACGAAATGACGACATCTGTGGCTCAGTTGGTGGGCTATTGGTAGCTCAAATCCCGCCGACGGAACAAAAAGTTTTCAAAGTTCCTTGGTCATGGATGTGTATTAAATACGTGTATCATATAATAAAAATCTTAAGTATATGTATAGTATAAAAGTATTAAATATATTTCCGTCGTCTGGTACCCGTAACACAAGTCCTTCAGGTACTTACCACGGGGCCAGACTGACGTGGTGTGAAGCGTCCATAGATATTATTATGGATATTATTATTAAATCCTTGGAAAGGACCGATATTATCCCGGAAAATTGTACGGCTTCCCTCGCGAAACGCGATAAACGATTTCGTCGCAACGGAATTGCGGGCATCATCTAGTTCTAGTGTATTATAGATTGTAGACATTATACACACAAAACAACAGATGTATACAAAATATAATGGTTCTCCCTAGTACCAAATTAACAGTCAACTCTGGTATATTTGCTGGTTTATTTTCGGAAATGTATTCCGGACGCTGCGTAGGTTTAATAGGCGATTACGATTCACAATAACACGTAGCCTCACTTCCATAACTTTATTATGAATATTGCCTTCTTTGTCCCAGCTCCCAGTAACGCGTTGACTCGTTACTAACGACCGCACTCAGATACATTATTTAAATTTAATTTAATGATGATTATGACAGGACAGCTCCGTACATCTTCTGTGAGCCCTTTAGCACAAACAAAAAAACTTGAGAGGTGTCAAGGGACACCCGGATGGAACGAAGTTCCTTTCGATTAATTAGTGAAGGATTTTTTTTTATTATGTACAAAAAACCTGTTTACAATCGTCGCGACATCCCACTCTTCAATGCGAATCAGAAAGACGTACCGTAACGAAAATAACTGGCTTGCTTTCCATGAGAGAGAGAGAGAGAAAGACAGAGAAACACGCGCACGCCACACGGCTTACAACTAACTAGCAAAAAGTGTCGTTACAACTTTTCGTCTAGCCCCCCTTCGCAACGCGCGATAAGAAACTTCGTTCCAAATATTCGTCTCCTCTTAAAAGACTAACAAGGACTGTTCTTTTCCAGTTTTCCACACGCTCGCTGGAGCCGTCTTTCGGGTTGCTGTTCAAAGACCTGCTAGATGACCTGGGCGTGAAGACCACAGGGGCTTCCTTCATAGCCAGCACCCTGGACTCGGTCGTCAATTTCTCGGGTTTCTTCGTGGGGCCCGTGATCAAGACATTCTCGTATAGAAAAGTGTGCATATTCGGTTCCTTTATATGCGCCCTAGGTTTACTCTTCACTGCCCCTGCCAATAGCATGGCACATATTTTAGCTACCTACAGTATATTTGGAGGTGAGTGTGACATTTTTAAATACCATCCAATTATGTCTAAGACCGGTATACGGCGATACTAAGAGTGAAGCTAAACGAGCGTAATTTGTGAGTTGTGAGTCGCAGAATTTCGGTCGCGTAAATATCTGTTCATACAAATCATGGCTCACAAAATTTCGCTCGTGTGAATCAAATACTTTTGTATGAAACTGAATGCAGCAGCATTTCTGCCAGCCGAAATTCTGCGACTCGCAACTCACAAATTACGTTCGTTTGGCTTTACCCTAACTGCCGCAGTCAGAGACATTAATTAATTTTGATGACTTTCAATTTAATGAACAGTTTGATGGATAATGTCCCATACATTATCCATCAAACTGTTCATTAAATTGCTTATGTCAAAATTTTCATTTAATTACATTTAAGTAATTAATGTTCGTCTCTGAGTGCGGCAGTAATTGTAACATTTAATGATCACTTAAGCAACTACTTATGGTCGGTTACTTGATAGAAGATTTTACGACAGGAGTTTCTCTATTCACTAGAAATTTCGATTGTTTCACGATATTAAAACTTTTCTTTGTGAAAGTTTTGTCGTAAAGTATATTTTCTGTAGGTCTTAATAAAATTACTACTTAAGCTTCGCACGTCAAGCCATACTATTTATTATGTCTTGTCTTGCCTGAATCAAGGACAGAAATTATTGTGTAACAACCATAACTTCTACAGGGTGTAATTCAAAACAAAGTGATAATTTTTTTTCTGTCACTTAGTCACACAAAAACCCATTTACAAATGCGTCTTTTATCGTGATTTTTTTAGGTTTTTAAAATTTGTAACAAAGAGTTTTTTCACAGGTTTTCGCACTTTTCCGGACTTTTTAGGATAAGCCCGAATCACTCGCGTGTGGGTTTATAAAACACGTCCTTAGGTGTCATCTTTAAAGTCGGTCAAGTTTTACCCACTGTTTCGAATATTTAAAGGGAAGCGATATCGAAAAGGCAAGCACGCGCTCTCGATAAGATCAATGTCTAAAAAGACCAAAAGTTATATTATGATTGTGTTGTGTAATGTTTTCCTTATAATAGAGTTTACTGTGAATGTAGCGATGCTAGAAGAGTTACTCTGGTATATCTTTGTTATTGTATATGCAAAGTCGTGACGTTGGGGTATATTTATGATAGAAACCCATTACCCAGTAGTCAAAAGTAACTCTTTCATCGCTGCTACTGTAACAGTAGCAGCGATGTAAACTTTACATAAGTAAACTTTATACGAGGGACACATACACACACTTGTATAAGGATGATTCTATTTTTCGGTCCCATTTGCTTTCCCGGTCAAAATTTGATATTTACGACCCCTGTTACACCCTTATTACCCCCCACACTTATTTGTTACACTCTGTACAATAAGTACATACACAATGTGGTTGTATTTATTAGAATGGAGGTAAATATCTGTAGGTGCAGCTGTTACTACCAATTTCACCAATACAACGCCTATTAGGGATAAATAATCCTTGATTATATATCGCGTTGTCTCTCTCTCTCTTCATAAATTAATAAAAGAGAAAGCATAATTTTTCAATTAGAACTAACTGGGAGTTGGGACACATACACAATATGGGTGTACAATATAAAAAAAATAGCTGGGATATTTAAGCCAAATTAGGTTTTAGATGTAGTGCGTAGTTCTTCAGCTGCTGTAAATTAGTTATTTTATTACCTGCCGCTGTCCATCTTATAACAGTTATAACACATAGCTGTTGTACTGTCCACGTGGTGATATTTTTTTTGGAGTAAAGCCAATATTCTTGCTGCTCGCTTGGTCTAGTAGAGTGGCCACCGGATTTTTAATAGTAGAATACATAATATTATGATTGTCATTATAACACGTTCCAACTGTAGTGAAAATCGTGTTTTTCATGAAATGTACCTACTACATGTAGGTAACCATAATAATCACATCTATAAAAATGGCCCTTTACTATGAGGCCTACTTGCACAGATCTGGGTTAAACTTAACCCTGCGTTAAATATTATGTACACTGTTGTTGTTTTCTGTTTAGGTAAACTTTAACTCAGACTGGCGATATATTATCTGAGACAAATCAATTACAATACTTGGGTCAAAATGACAAACAACATAATAACGTTTTTGAATATTATGACAAAAATAAAGCAGCCATTTTGGTTTCCAGGTTTCGGGGTGGGTCTCGCTTCGGCGTCATCTTTTGTTTCCCTCAACCACTACTTCTCGAAGAAGCGAGGGCAGGCCGTGGGTTTGTCCATGGCGGGAACAGGCTTCGGTCTAATGGTGATGCCACAGCTGGTCCATCATCTACTGGAGATCTACAACTTCCGGGGAACAGTCGTGATACTGGGCGCCCTGGCCTTCCACGCAGTCCTGGGCTCGTGTCTTCTGCAGCCGATAAAATGGCATCTCAAAGAGGAACCGGTGGATTGTGAGATGCAGCTAGTTAAGGTATGAGCTGTTGTTTTCTATGGTATGATGACATGGGTCTTTTAGAGTCGATTTTCTTTACCCCTGGAGATATGAAAGTGTCAAAATGTGCACGCAATACAAAGGGTGCACTCTCCATTCCATCACTCTCTCCCATCAGGTGGAACGGCTGACCGACACGATCGGTGAGAGAACTGGCGAAGGACTGACTGCTTTGCATGCCCTGTCTACGCATGAATCGACTTTCTTAAAAAAGCGAAACGATGTTCGCGGGGTCAGCTAGTAATAAATAATTAGACTGAGAGCCTGTTTCAAAATCACCTGATTAGTTTTATTGTTGTAGGTGTTACTTACCTATATATATTATTTACCTTTACTTTAGCTTACCCATTTTTGCATCCCAGGAAAATATGGAGGCGATACACGAAAGCGACGAGGAGGGGGACGATAAGTTCGAGATAAATCCGCTGGTCAGTCATCCCATGCCGAAGCTGACCACGCAGCGGTCGCACGGCAACATGAACCATCCGTCAGTCAGAACTGTCGGCCTGCCGCGAGCCAAAACGTGCGATAAACCGTTACAAGAGTTCGAAAGGCACTCAAAGTTTGAACCGAGTTTAACCACGGCGGCGTCAGTGGGCGCCATGCAGAGGATCACCTCCAGTGGAAGCATGAGCGAGGCGGCGAGGAAGAGAAAAGTATCTGTGATATCGAATATATCTAATATGGACTTCACTGGGAGTTACTTGCAGTTGTATTTGGATGTGAGTATGTTTTAATTTGTGTAAGTAATCACTGTTGGCTTTTTTGCGAGTGCACATTTCCGAGGAATTTTTAAAACTTTCCTTTGTCACAGTGGTGACAGTGTGACCCAAAAATACCTGTTGAATATGTAGTTGGCCATATTTTGTCGTAACGTTTTTACCGTACCAGTCAAGTCTTTGATTCATCCCATTTTCAAAAGTTACTTAATCGTAAATATTTTCAGACAGCTGAGGACGACGCGTTGCAAATGAGAGCGATCAAGAAGACGGAACCCTTGCAAGAGAAGAAGGAGGAGAAAATAGGATTTTTTAGAAAATTTATGGCCCTGATGGATCTCGACCTGCTAAAAGACTGGTCTTTTCTGAACCTCCTGCTCGGCCTTTCGCTGTTCTGGAGCGGGGAGCTCCAGTTTAGGATGTTGACGCCATTTTTCATCCGCGGACTTGGCTACAACGAGAACGACACGGCGTTCTGTCTGACCATGACCGCCATTACGGACGTCGGGGTGCGATTAATTCTGCCGCCGATTTTCGACAGGACGACCATCACCAAGAAGATGATATTCTTCGTGTCGGCGTTCTTTTTGGCTGTAACGAGGTCGGGTGAGTCTTTGGTGTTTTTTAAGCTTAGCATAGCTTTTAGTGCGGCACCGAATCAAGAAATTCCGTAACGTAAATAAACCTAACGCCGGCACAGCGGTGCGGCGTTGAAAGCCGTGTATTCTCTGACGTCGTTTAAGTTCGGCAGACTTAGGAACGGTGTTTGTGTGCGTGCGACTAGACGTATGCGTGTAGACTAGCTATTGCTATGCAATAGCTTTACCGCGGCAGCCCCCGAGTGCCACACGTATTTTTTTATCTAATAACTAGCTAAAAGCCGAGCTTTGTGAGGGCTCGCGTCGTCACACCTTGACTGACTGATGATAACACATCTACAATAAAATAAATAAAAAATATTATGATAAAGTACAAATCAATAGGCGTGACAGTTTTTGCGTAGAGTGTACCACAAAATGTACAGATTGTGGGATATACTAGGGCTCGCTCCGCTCGCCCTAATAAGCGGAGATGTAGTCCGATCGCGACCGATCGCTATCACGTTTTAATATGTCTGATAAACAGGGTGTAACGAAACCAAGTGATAATTTTACATAATATTTTATATATTCTTTATGGGTACATTTATGCCTGAAATAAAGACCTTTAATTTTTAATTTTTTTATAACACTTTCGGCTGCGTATAGTCTGGCATTTCAAATGGTCAAATTAAAAAGTGGCAACATCGTAGTGTCATCCCTTTCAAATCAATCTAAGAAAAAAAGGACGACACTACGATGTTGCCACTTTTTAATTTCTTCACTTTTATGCCAGACTATACGTATAAGGGATACGTATGTAGAGTACATTGTTAATGTATTAGCGCTGAAAGGGTAATTACTTTTTAATTTTCTATGAGTTACGTTTCAACGTCATGAATTTTAATTTTCTATGAGTAACGTTTCAACGTTACTAAATAGCTATGTCCACACTATGCACTTTCATCTTCAATTTTCGTCATCTTCTTACATTCAACTTTCGTTTTGGCGCATTCAATAATTGTATGCGTCAACGAACGCAACGCCAACATTGTCATTTTTGTTTAGTGTCTGTCAGATTATTGTAACATGTGCGACGAGAACATTTTACTGGGTGGAATATGGGCGACTTATGTGGTCATAACTCATAACAAAATATTCCAAACAAAAAGAACAGGGCGAAAGTTTTGGATACGGTCAGAGCGTAAGCGTCGCGGGCATGCCTCACGTGCGCTGTTAACTGCGCTATAACGCATGCCCTTGATGAACAAAAAAATGCACAGTGTGGACATAACTATAGAGACATAGAACTCTATACTAGAGATATAGACACGCCCTTATGACGTATTATGACTTTGTTACACACGCTACACTTTGCGCGATTGGATTATTTTCGTGCGCGAAACGAGAAAATTCAACGAAGAATTAGCAAAGCAAGTGGCCTGCGACCAGTCAGTAGCTCGTTGGTCATGCAATTTTCTTGTTTTGGAAACGCTCAGCTCAGCTTATAGTGAAAATTTCATATCTGTTGCCGCTATAACAACAAATACTAAAAAAAAAAATTAAACACTTTAGGGGGCTCCCATAAAACAAACGTGATTTTTTTTTGTAATTTTTCTGCTGATTTTTTGTTATTTTTCTGCTCGATATCAATAATGGCAACAGGTAGGCATGAATATTCACAAATGTTCACAAAATACTCAGTAGTATATTTTATACTTTAACTAGCGACCCGCCCCGGCTTCGCATCGGGTATAAAATATATAGCCACTGAAAAAATGATTAAAATCGATTCAGCAGTTTTGACTTGTATTCATTATTACTACCCGTGGCCCGCATTGGTCGGTACCGCCGCAAAAGCCGCTCCCGCAATTTTTAAATCTGTAATATCTTCGAAAATATTCATTTAAATCATAATATGCTGTAAAGGGCCATATAGATCTACATTAAATCAACAATGTATTTAAGTTATTTAATTGGATAGGATGATGCTGTATTTATTAAAATTGCTTCGAAAATTAACCATTAATTGTCGTAAAAAGAAAATGACAAAATATGTTATTATGGGATATCCATAAGAGATAGACATACCTTTAGCATCGCGGAGTTTTCTGTAGACCTTTTCAATGTGTACAAAACTTGGTAAACTGTACATTATTTTGATAAATCTCGTAGGGTTCAGCCTGCGTTTGCAATGTAAGCTGAAAAAAAAATGTAATTATTTACGACATCACATTAGAAACCCAATATAACAGTATTTCTCCACTATTTAATGAATGTTATTATACCTATAACCTTCCTCTTGAATCACTCTATCTATTAAAGAAAACCGTTGCGTAGTTTTAAAGATTAAAGAGAACAAAGGGACATGAGGGAAAAAAGCGACTTTGTTTTATAATGTTATGTATAGATAATTAATAATAAAAAAACAAAAAAAAAAATAATTAAGGGTTCCATACAAAAAACACAGTTTTTGACTATTTTTATTCTATAATGGTACGGAACCCTTCGTGCTCGAGTCCAACTCGCACGTAGCCGATTATTCTATTTTAATTTTACTTTTATCCAATAATCTGGTCGGGCCGCTATCTATTGAGAACGGATTATATTTCCCTCAACATTAATCTTTTATTGTTCTATTGTTTTTAATCTTATCGACCAACTTGTCACTAAGCAATATTAAGAGGATACACCAGGGGCGAGAGAAATTGAAAATAGGTATTTGAAAATGTATTGCTGTCTCACCAATCTCAAGTCTCCCACCGCAGAGCGCGACAGAGACAACACGACAAAAGTTCTAATAAAAGAACAGAAAATCTTCGATTCGTTGTCCGCTGATTCCTTCTCCAAAACTTAACCGATTTAAGTACTTTTTTCATTAAGAATTAAAGCAAGGCTTGAGCTGTGTTCCTATGTTTTATTTTTTTTGTATATTTTAGCCAGTTTTGTTTTCTGGGTGTTTGAACGCGAAGGAAAATCTTGCCATTTTTTTCGGTTTTTGGACGTTCTTATCTTTTTTAATAATAAAATTATGAAAAAAAAGAAAACATAGGGACATGCTAATAGTGGCCATAGATATTCAGGAAAAAAATCATAACTCTACCGGCATTATCCAGGGAGGAAACAGGGGACAGCGTTTGTATGGAAAAACGGCGGTGTGGAATCCTCTTAAGTTATCAGCAAATCCGAAATGATACTCGTAATTGTTTTATCAAGTTGATATTGCAATAGTTATCAATTTTTTTGTAGATTTCAGGATAAAATATTGGCTAAGTCACAAGAAATTATTGTAATATAATCGATCATTACCTATGAAATTTTTTTATAAATTGCAAACGTGGTTAACAGATTTATGTCACGCACGAATGCACATACGCAAACTCACACACATGTACACACACACATGCATATTTAAATATTATTATGTAATATGCGTATTATAAAATACTCAAAAATCAAAATTGTTTTATTTCTGAATAAAAAAATAAATATTTTCAGAATGTCTAGTGCCACATGGTGCCTACCACCGGTTCGGGAACTAACCCGGCGAGAAGAACCGGCGTAAGAAACTCGCACGGGGTCCACTTTTTACCAAAAAAGTGAGAAACTTTTTTCTTTCTAGATGCCCCAGTGAACTCAGTATTACTTCCCTCGTAATATAAACCTTCCCTAGACTTCCACAATATTTCTTGACAAAAAAAAAGAAAACAAAAATCTTGACATATTGTACTTGTTTGTGGTACCAAATGTAGGAGCCTTGTTACTAAATATTATATATACATAGTCGGGATATAGTTTTTAAACTATTTGTCTAATAAACAATTTAATATTTCCAGTCCTCGCTGAGCAGACTGAATGGGTACCGCTTATGGTGTGGCTGTCTATCTGCGGGTTCTTCCGAGGCATGTGCCTCAGCAATTTCACGCTGACAATCTCGGAGTACTGTCCCCTCGAGAAACTGCCTGCCGCCTTCGGCCTGCACATGGTCAGCAAAGGCCTACTGGTGGTCATGATCGGGCCTATTATTGGTGAGATTTTTTCATTATTAATATGGATGCATCACGTCACTCTGGCCTAACCCTGAGGTCTTGAATAACTTGCGTTCCGTGTGCCAGACAACAGGAAAAAACTTTTTTGTCCCCTCTTTTTGTAATTAAGCGACTCAACGTCAACTGAGACACAGAGGTCAAATAATTTTTTAATGAATCGTGCCCATCTAATTTTTTACCCGTCTTTATCACAACGTCCGAAATGATAACAGTGGGCTTAAGTGTATTCTGCGTAAGCTGTAAGCCGCGTAAGCCTTAGGCCGCGAAGCGTAAGCTATATTATTATCTTTATCTTTACTATTATTATCTTTATCAGTATTTATTGTACATATATTTTCATTATTTCTTTCTTGAATGTCTGTTATTTTTTCTAAACAGAAAGCACCTTTTTTTTAGTTTTGTCTCTGCTACCACCCAATAGTTGACTGGTAGAAAATGTCCTATGGCATTAAGTCCGCCATTGTATATTGTGCAAAAAGTATAAAATAATATAAATAAATAATTATATTATTACAAAACAATGTTCGTCGGATTAGCTCGTTTTGTGTAAAATTGTTTTATTTTTAAAAACATAATATTATCCTTCTTCAAATGACGACCTTTGTGGCTCAATTGGTTGAGTTGACAGCTCAAGCCGGGGGTCGCGGGTTCGAATCCCGCCGACGGAACAAAAAGCTTTCAATGTTCCCGGGTCTGGATGTGTATTAAATATGTGTATCATATAATAAAAATATTAAATATATGTATGTATATCGTATAGTATAAAAGTATTAAATATTATGTTTCCGTTGTCTGGTAACTGTAACACAAGTCCTTCAGGTACTTAACATGGGGCCAGACTGACGTGGTGTGAAGCATCCATATACATTATTATTGTTCTTCAAATATTATTTATTAAGTAATTCAACACAAAATCTTCAAATATTAATACTTCAATTCCAGGTTATGTTCGCGACTACACCAACAGCTATGCGACGTGTATTCACGTGCAGAACGCCATGATAATGTCGTGCGTACTCGTTTGGGGCGTCGAGTACGTATTTGCGTTCACGCGCAGACGCAAGGTCGTGCAGATTTAGTGGTACCAACGGCTAATATTTAGCCATCGACCGCTAACTTGTGGCTATCAACGGCTAATGTGTATCAATCACTGGCTATTAGTGCCTACTAGCTATCAGTGACATGTTACGAATTACGAGTATTCAGTATCTCCGGCGTACCAATTTTATAAATATTGATTTCGAATTTAGGACGGTAATAGAAGCTATATCAATGTAGGCGTAGCTATAGTTTTATTGTAACTGTTATTAAATAGCGTGTCCTAGTAAAGTCCAAGCGTAGTTCCTTAGAAAGTGGCAAATTATTGTTACAAGATAATATATTATATACTTTTTTCTAATATTTACACACACACTTATAAATCGTGGCTAAGAAATCAATATATTTTTTAAATGGTACTCCGGTAAGTAATTTGGCTGTATTGTACCATCGAAGAAATTGATTCGTAGGCAGATGACGGTCCTACGTCATTTAGTCGGGTTACGTCAATTCCTTCGATCACTGAAGGTCAATTTAATGTTAGTTGTAATCTGTCGGTTAGGTTGGACCATAAAGTTAATATACCTAGCGGAATAGAGAAACAAAGGCCTGAGCAAGAGAGATGTCACTATCAGTGACGCTGCGTGGTAAAAAGAGACGTGTGATACATGACAGCAGCACTATTTTTTTGACATCCAGTCGGCACGTGCCGCACGTTGACAATTTAATCTCATAGAATTCATGTTCAATCATGCTTGTGTAAGTGTATACATATTTTTCACACAGATGAAAACCAATTTCGGTTTCGTTTGACAGCTCGAGATTGTTGCTCTATTCCGCTAGGTATATTAACTTTATGGGTTGGACATAACGCAGCATAATTACGTAGGTGCGCCGTCTGCTATGAATCAACTTCTCTATTACATAATAAGTATCTTGAATATTTAGACTCTTATATAATTTTTATAAAACTATTATCGATATACAAGGTAATTAGAAATATTGTTTTGTGACTTTTTTTTTGTAAATACATACAAAAGTAAAATACTTAATTTTTTATTGTTATATTTTCAATAGTGTTGTTACTATCGTATTATAATAGTACTAACCTACTAAAATGAGTACACCTATCATGTCATTCAAAATGACGTCGAATTTATGACTAAAACTAAAAATATCATGTTAAAATATTTGCAAAACTTATTGAAATTATAACGTCGATGTCGTTTTGAGGTATCATCCAATAAAATTGACTATTTTATATCAAAAAGTATCTGTAGTTAGAAGTTAGCTTTTAGTTAGATGTTCGACCGAATTAGGTCTAAAACTAATTTAATTTTATTATTTTAAATTTAATTATCATTCGTTTTGAGAACTTCGGGACGGTCAAATGAAGATGTGTAGCTTAGTTTATCTACCTGATGGTGTTGACCGTCTTAAGGACGCCTTAGGCCGGCCATAGACGGACCGCATCACAAAATACGGTCGCCGCACGGTGGATATGCAGTTTTCATACTAAATTCATATCCGCAATACACGGACCGCTCGAGCAGTTCTTGAGAGGTCGGTATCATTCAACGCGGTCGCTCTAGAGCAGTCGGTCCCGACTGCAACGTGGTCCGTCTATGGCCAGTCTTAGGCTGGTCACACACGGATGCTGGTAAAGCAACTGACAGTACCACAGCTGTATCGCATGACAAAAATGCAGTCCGTGTGTTAACAGCCTAAAACACATGACAACAGACAAACTCATGACACACGGGACATATATAAAGCCATGACGTTAAAAACCACGGAATATATAACACTAAAGGAAGGGCCATAGCAAGTAAGTTTCATTGAAACTGCTGTCGCCAAACTCACACAGTAACATTTTACGCACACAAAAGAAATAACCAATCACAAAGAGATTTCTTTTTTAATTACAATGTCGAAAAAACAACCCTAACCCTTTTGAAATAAAGAAGAATTTAAATTTAGCAATACCGGCTCTGACTACCGAGTTCAGTTATTCAACGCTAGATGGCGCTTGACAGCTAAATATGATAAGACTTGAAGTTGCACGCAATTTTACAACTTACGTCAACTAACGTAAGGTTTAAATCCGTACTCACGAATTTCCTTTTGCGTACGAGTTAAGTTATGTCTAGCAGGACATAACAATGGCACGCGGGCCACGCCCATATGCCCTTTCCTGTAGTGTTATATATTCCGTGTTAAAAACTCTATTTTGACTTCTTTTGTAACTAAAACTTTATTCAAAGTCTTTCCATTAATCGATATTTTATCGTTTAAGTGTTTAAACTTGTTATCGGTTAAATTGTTTCATATTATTATTAGATATAATAATATTATCATTTATTACATTTTCAAGTTCTTAACATTAATATAAGGCTGGAAAAATATTTTTTTAATATGGAGGTTTCTTAGACAATACAAGAGCTAAGAACTCTTTTTCGAATGATTTTTATCATTCGAAATGTGACGTAGAATTGTCGAATGCTACTTGTATTTCTATGGTCTACTAACGCAATAGAAATAAAATTAGAATTGGAATTGACTACCACATTTTTGTTTATATCGCTCTAAAATTTTCGCGGTTATTCTAGATTCGGAAAATATCATCCCAAATGAAAGTATTATTACTTTCAATTTTATTTGGTATTTTCTGTATAATATAATCTTCCTTGGGCGATCCTCATCATTCTTACGAGAAAAGGGTGGTATATATTGACAAATATTATATTATAATAATATAGTGGCAGTGTTCGCAATTGTACCATCGAGGAAATTGATTCCTAGGCAGTTGACAGGCCAACGTCATTTGGTGGGATCAGGTCAATTCAATGTTAATTGTGCTGTCGGCTGTGTTTGACGTAACCCGACCAAGCTACGTAGGTCCCCCTTCGCGTAGAAATCAACTTCTCTGATAGTACTATCAGAGAAGTTGATTTCTAGGCAGATGGCGGACCTCAGTAATTTGGTCGGGTTAAGTCCACAGATCACAGCTAACGTTGAATCGACATAAGCCGACCAAATGACGTAGGTCCGTTAACTGCCTAGGAATCGATTTCCTCGATGGTACATTTACGATAAATAGATATACTAATTTTAAACCATATTGCTACACATTAAGGTTTAAACTGGTATAGCAGTGGTCTTCTGTACATACATTGAGTACTTATGATTTTTATTAATGTACTTATCATCGGCGTTTGATGTTGACTGATTACTGTTAAACACATACCCCCTTACTAATAAACGTTGTATAAGCTTTGAATAGCTATACAATGTTTTGTTCCTGTCACACAAGTGACATTTTTAATTGGATTGAAGAAGACAAGACACTGTATAACTATTCAAAGCTTATACAGCGTTTATTAGTAAGGGGGTTATTGCTGTAAACTTTGTATAAACTTTTTTATAAAAGATATAAGAATTTTTTTAATCACTGATTTTAAATCTTGGAAGTAATCATTTACTTACATTTGTTATGAGATAAAATACAAATATAAAAATAATATTTTTATTTTATTTTAACTTGAATGTTAACATTGAAGATGAGAAATATTGGACGACAAAAAAAAACGGAAAATAAGTGTTTTAATGAAATAAGCGTGTCAAAGAGCTTAGAAGTGAGTATTTATTGGTCGTGATGATTTTTAAAGATAAATAAAATGTAACAATTTGATAAAATATATAAATTATGACACTAATCATCTAAAATATTACGATAATCAACCTTAAGTTAACGTGCATTTAATTGTTTGTTGCGTGTATTTAACATTAAATAGTTTAATAAATTACTAATAGTTTTTAGAAATTTTATTTTTTTCTACGAAGAAAAATGTCATGGCTGTGTTTAAGAGGTCGGCACATTTTGTACTGAGTCCAGCATGATGTCTGCTATTTATAAATATTGATGTGGCCTACAAATTACCAAAACCTGGAGCAGTTAATAAAAAGGTTTTTTTTTTACTCGGGCTGGGCTCATGTTAAGCACAAGACGTAGGCCCTGACCTTTTTAAATAACGACGAGAATATTAATTTTGGTACCTAACTCGCCCAGGCACCTGCTATCAATTTCTATAAAATATTTAAATCATAGAATTCATTCGATTTTTATTCACAATTAAATATTTTTTGCGATGAATTATTATAATAATTTAGTAGTGGACATAATATTTAAAATATATATAGTTCTACCAGAATCTGATGGCAAATTTTGATGGCAGATTTTCAAAAAATGCCCTTGATTGATCATTGGATAAATTTTTATATTTGCATGTTTCACACACAGAATAAGCCGGTATAAGGAACAAAAGGTTTAAAATGTTTTATTCCAATAATCCCGGTATTGCTTAGAGTCAATTTATTTTCTCACTTTTTGCCATTAGATTCTGGTAGACCTATAATAGCAATTGAATGTGTGACCGCACTAGGCGTAACAACCATAACTACACTGCAGTCAAGCGACGCGACACGTCACAGACTAAAATTATTTGTAAGTAATTGTAAGTCCTAGACCGCAAAACGCGGCACAGCCTCCCTCAGCCGGCCCCTACATGATCTATTGCATTGTGCAATATCAGGCTTCAATTTGATTGAACAGTTTATTTGACAATTAGATTGAAGGCGCGCGATGTTCAATATCAACCCTAGACCAGAGTAGACAGAATGATAGAGTATACCGACTTAGAACTGATGTTGAAATTTTTAAATTTGACGTATTATGACAAAAATCGTCGCTAGGGTTGTTAACTTGTTACCTACGAATTTAAAAATATGACATATTCGCTGGACGTGTTCCTCTTTGGTCGTATTGTTGTTTGTGTTTTGGCACATGTGATTAAAATTGTCAGAATCCAATTTTAAAATCTTTATTTTAAATATTTAAAAATAAATTATATCAGCCAGCGCGAGGCACATTCCGTTCATAATCCTAGTGAAACCCGACGAATTTGACAGATATTGAAACCTGTCCGTCTCTTTGCAGTCGAACTACTGGTCGTTATGCCTAGACGATCAATAATATTACGCAATACGTGATATTGCGCCATATTGCATTCGTTAGTTTCTACAACGAAGTTAAATGCCAAAAATGTATGGGGTTTGACATCATCGCTGTGGCATAGCGCTTGCGTGCATTACTTATTACATTACATTACTTTGCGTACATATCTTTGCATACATTTTATAAAAACTTAGCAATCGAAAGTCAAATTATGCAATATGACTAAGCGCCTAGTACTATGACACTCGAAGTGTCACGTCACAGACCGCAGTTTACACTTACGTGATCTCGCCTTTAGACACTTTGGTTCATCTGAAAGTACGTTTAGTGAAATTAAATAATTTAATTTGTAAAGTGTCTTCACGTATTTCGTATATAGGAATATCTTGCGAAACCGCATTGAGTTTCATACTCAATGCAGTTTTGACATTTTTGTACTTAGAAATTAGAATATTTTTATCTCGAAGTGTATTCAAACTAAAGACTCCTGTAGTTGGTACTTAAACACGTTTTGTCTATGACAACACCGTAATATCTATAGGTATCGCAAAAGCAGAACCATTTTCACCAACCGCTTCCTAACGCTCTGTATCCCAAACTGCTGCACTCAGAGATAAAATATATGAGGACTTTGACATAAGCCTCATAATATAATATTATTATCTGTCAAACTCTTTATTTAATTACAAATAAGTAAATATTATTCGTCGTTGGTGAAAACTGGCCCTCTTGATGGCTAGGGTGTCGACACTCAACGTTAAAGTGCGGTTGGTGAAAGCGCGCAAGAAACCCTTAACTTTTCCGTCTTCCATAAATTATACCCTTTGGTACATACTATTATGGTATTGCTTTTCGATGTGATTTTAGCGACCAAAAACAATTTTTGATAAAGACATTGTACTAGTATCTTTCCTATTTATTATAAAGATAGCTATAGTGAATAGTGCATGCGTTGAATTAATATTTGAAATAGAATTTCAACAAGATGTTAGTGTAAACACCGTTATCCTTGAAACTATCAAATGAGCCCGTCAAAATGATTTTTTCTACGAGAACAATGCTGGGAACTCAAAAAATCCGTCTTCATATTCATACAAATTGCCGATCCGGGTATCCGTATGGGTATGAAGACGGCATTTTTTTTAGTTTCCAGCATTGTTCTCATAGAAAAAGTTGTTCATTTTGACGGGCTCATTTGATGGTTTCAAAGATAACGGTGCCGGTGTTTACACTAACACACTGTATATAAAATAAAAATATAGCACCAGATTTTTTCATACAGCTACTTCCTACTTACTGAGCGGGGAGCAACGTGCATGCTGTAACGTATTTTGTAGCGTATTTTGACACCTAGGAATATGAATTTCAAAGACTAATATTACTAATTATGTATATACTTTATACTTATAGATTATAATTATTTAAATCTCATGGCACGACGTTTTGTTAAAATTTCAGTTATAATTCGATTTTTAATATAATACTGTGTTGTGATAGAGTTTCGGATGAACATAATAGTATTTTTCTACGTAGACCCTTATCCAATAAACTTTGAAGATTACTCTTCCACAGTCAAATAATAAGTGTATCTTAATTAACGTACAATTGAGTTTCATTTTAATGCGTTCAGTGTTTAAGTTATTTAATATTCTACGTTTGACAGACAGGCTCACTCTGATAAAAATCTATGATCTGGGTTAAAATTGACCTTAGGTTCTATATCATACGTCATTCTCGTTCTATGTATTTATGAAAGAAATAACGTGATATTTGGACCTTTACTTTTAACCCGGATCCCTGAAAGTATGGCCTAGTGTTATTAATCGCTTCATTTAAATGTATCGAAGAATATAAATTCTGTTTTTAGTATTAAAATAGCAGTTATACAGGGTGTAACAAAAGAAAGTGATAGTACCTTATGTAAAGGCTGTGTATGTAAAAGCAGCATGGAAAAGCGACTTCTTTATTACACCCTGTAGAAAATAACGTGCCAATTTATAACAATAAGAAAAAAAGTTAAGTATTCAAAGACGATTAAATTGTTTTTAAACATGATTTCCTAAACATCTAAGGATTAATTTAATTTTTAAATTCAATGATCTTTATTATAGTGTTGAGTTTCTTTGTACAATCCCTTTTGCCGCACTCGAATACGAATATTGATTACTTAAGAGCTCACCTGACTCTAAAAATCAAACATCGTCCTTCTCTCTTCACACTCACGCCCGTCTTTCATATGCCAGGTGAAAAAGGACGGCGCGGAATCATCGCCGAGTTAGTTTTACTTGAATAAAAGACGAACTATAATGATTATGAAAAAAGTGTTTTGAGCAAATTTAGGTTTTATCAATACCTTTTTAGATATTAAAAAATATTAAAGAAAAGACAGCAAACTTCGAAGATCTAAACAAAAATGTGTCTAAAACAAGGTTTTTTGTAAAAAAGAAACTATCGAGCATTTTTTGAGTAATCGTGTTTTCGTCTTGAGCATTTAATCTTTATGAACTGAAGTTACTTGTGTCAAAAAAGCAGTTTTCTAGACCTTACAGATTTTGAGATCTAGGTTAAAGTATGTATTCAAGTTAGGGTCATATGGGCTCTTAACTGTTATTAAATTATAGAGTTCGCCTCTGAGTGCCGCAGTAAGAGTTTTTATAATAATTACTACAGTTCGACAAGGCTGTTTATGAACGTGGCGTGAAAAGGAACTAACGCTTCTATCAAACAAAAACGTCATTTTTGACAGTTCTCCTTTACCAGCGGCGCTCATTGACATATTCATTTAAAGCCTTGTCGAATTGTAATTATTATACTTAGTTAGTTTTTCTTATAGATGTCTACTGAAATTGTTAGCAAAGACATATCATGTATCAAACTCCTTAAGAAAACCCTCCCATAATAATTACAGTGACATAGAACAGATAATTTTGGATAAAACCATTGTCAATAAAATGTTTGTCTATTCGTGTTAAGAAGTCTTACGGTCGCACTCAAGAGGGATTTAATTATAAATTTTCTTTAATTTAATGAAGATCAAATTCTTTATTAATTTATAATAATCAATTATTATCTTTGAGTGCTGCTGTATGACATGCATGAATGTAAGTCAAAATAGAATACATACTTTAATAAATTTTTGTACTTATGATCCACTGTTTTATTATACGTAGATTTGAATAAGATGGTGGAGACGTGACTCTTTACTTTTCTGTTATTTTAAAATGTTACAATTTACAAAGCTCTGAGGACTAAGTGTCTAAACACACCATGCCGAAGTTACGCGGCCGAAGTTCGGCAAGATACGCCTGCAATGTATTTTAAATTACCGATGACACATTGTGCCGAAATTACGTCGCGCTATATTTTATGCGTAGCGCATTGCTGACGTAATCATGCCGAACTTTGGCCGCGTATTTTCGGCCTAGTGTGTTTAGACACTAAGGGTCAATTCAGACCGCAACGCGACGAGGCGAGGCGAGGCGAGGCGGTCTGAATTAATCGTAAGGGTTGATTCAGACCGCAACGTGACGCGTAGATGCATTTCTAAATTTTAAATATGCATTGAAAGATTCGCAAGACGTCTCATGCAATTGAAATCTGTCAAATCCATACAAATTTATGCCGCGCCGCGCCTCGCCTCGCCTCGTCGCGTTGCGGTCTGAATTGACCGTGTCAGTTTCCGTCAATCCGCGAGGAAATAAACTAAGGTATGTGATCGAAACAGCGTACCTAGTGGCAAATTAGTAACTAATTCGATGCCATACAAATTTTCGTTAGTGTGCTTGCGGTGACTAAAAGTAACACTCACTTTGGTTGTCAAACGACCGAATAAGTGACGGTCACAACTCACAAAGTATATTATGTTCTAAGTGTATTTTATGGCCATTTGGTCGGGTTCAGACACAGCTGGAACCACGGTTTAATCGCTCGCCGGTACAAAGTTTTTGTAATAACTGATAACAAAGACTTTGTATTACAACGTTTATACTTAACCGCTCGGTTTTTGCAGGAAAAACGCGTGGTTTCCGCTTTCTCTGAACTAGCACTATATCTTTCTAGAATGTAGGCGGACTGACGTGAGGACACATGTTTTGTTTGATGTAAAACAACGATGAATGGAGGCACAAATCTGTGTTAAAATTTGTATGAAATGGCGTCCGCGTCCCGCGACGTATTCGCGGCGTATCCGCGGCGGGTTCGCTGCACGTGCGCTATTTGTTCGCTGCGCGCCCGCTCGCCAACTGCTAGGATGGGACCTTGCTGAAAATGCGCATTCGCATCGCATCGCATCGCAATGTCATTTTTATTATGAATTTTGTCGCAGATATTTGCGATGCGATGCGAATTCGCAGTTATGTTTGGGAGCCATCTGCTGATAAAATAGACTCACGCGTCTACAGAACATGACTAGACACTGTATTATGTGCATTTGAATGAAAATTAATGTTGCTTAGTGATCGTGTTAATTGAAATGTATTTTGTTTGTACACTTTCATGTTTAATTTTAGGTCAGTTCGCATCGTAACGTGAAGCGTCGCGACTCTGCTATTTTCAGCGCTGCGCGGCGTAGTTTGAAATTCGATAAAGTATATTTTATTTTGTACTGAATAAAGTTCGCTGCGTCTAGTCGCTCCTCGTTACGTTGTGAACTGATGTTCGCAATTGTGTTGTAAGAGGCATTTTATAAAATGACATACATACTCTAATAATAAAGTACTTATTGGTTACCAATTTTGTTGTTTAATTTGTTTGGGTCTACAATTAGGAACCTATTTACTTATCACCATTCGGTCAAGTTCAAGGAATAAAAAACATAAACTGCTCAATTTGTAGTTTCCTTCATTGATAGTTTTCTCCCTCAATACAGAATAAACCTGTACATAATATTATGCAGTTTCATTGAAATTAGAAATAGAGTTGAATATCTTTCCTTCTATCCACAACTCTACAACTGCCATTTAGGAGTGTGATAAAGACTTTATTTTCTTTATCTGGTTTTATTTTATTGTATAAAGAAACCTAAACTTTGTCAACTAACACATTACACAAATATAATAAAGTGTTAAAATACATAATATTATCATTTATAGGTTTATGAATATTATCATAGACATAATATATACTGTTATAGGTTTATGAATATTATCGTGCATCGTGAAAAAATTTCAGCCAGTGTAGACACGTTTTTGAATCAATGCCCAAAACGAGTTTGAATAATATTATTCGTATAGGTATCTATTTTAAACTTATAATATGAAAAAGAAAAAAGCCCTTTGAAACTGGTTAAATTATAGGAGAGCAAGGTCGAACTCAAGATTGACTTAGAATTCACTCTTATCTACTAAATCTTACACATTTTTTGAGATACTTACAACTAACAATAGGTTAAAGACGTCGAATTCGCACGACCTCGAGTTAATCCCATATAATGCTTTATCTTAGGAAGATATAAGCACCATATTAAAGAAACACATCGTTATAAAAAGAAGCAACCTGTATCGACTCGGAGGTCTATCCCAGCTTAGTCTACAGTTAATTAATTAATGTTCGTCTCTGAATTCGGCAATAAGACTGGTAGTCAGTGCCGTAAATAGGGCGGTGCCACCGGTGCCCAGGCACAGGGCGTAGACGCTGGGGGGCGCAAGAATGACCATACCAGGCAACTCTTATTTTTTTGAATTGCTTCCGATAAAGTACTTCGCTGCGCCCCATAGATGTTTGCCAATGTAGTCAAAAAATCCACAGCCGAACATATAACCTTCTCCTTTTTGGAAGTCGGCTAAAAAACAAAGGTGCAGTTATATAAGCTCGCACAGGGTGCAAGAAAGGCTATTTACGGCACTGCTGGTAGTCAGCAGACTGGTAGTCAGCCTATATTGCTCTTTAAAGCAATGCAGCAATTTATACGTGGGAGAGCCATGCTTCGGCACGAATGGGCCGGCTCGACCGGAGAAATACCACGTTCTCACAGAAAACCGGCGTGAAACAGCGCTTGCGCTGTGATTCGCCGAGTGAGTGAGTTTACCGGAGGCCCAATCCCCTACCCTATTCCCTTTCCTACCCTCCCCTATTCCCTTCCCTTCCCTACCCTCCCCTATTACCCTATTCCCTCTTAAAAGGCCGGCAACGCACATGCAGCTCTTCTGATGCTGCGAGTGTCCATGGGCGACGGAAGTTGCTTTCCATCAGGTGACCCGTTTGCTCGTTTGCCCCCTTATTTCATAAAAAAAAATGCAGGTGACTACCAGTCTTACTGCCGCACTCAGAGACGAACATTCATTACTTAACTCATGACTGTAATTAAATTAAGATTTTGACATAATAAGTTATGTATGGGTCATTATCAGCTGTCACCGTCTTCATTAAATTAAAGCTTAACCATAATTAAATGTATAAGGGCCATCCAACAGGCCGTCGTCCTGTTGGACGCCCCAGGTATCGCTGGAGAGATGCTGTTGAGGCTGACCTGCGTGACCTTTAAGTCAGTAACTGGCAGGAGGTAGCGCAGGACAGGGCTCAATGGCGGAAGCTCATTTCGGAGGCCAAGATCAAGAGAGAGTTAGTTATAATTAAATATCGTACCCTTATAGATAGTTAGCTGAGGTCGAAAAAGACGCATTTGACATAATATATTAATATCCGTTCTACTGAGTTATAATTGCAAGGGAACAAAGGGTTTGTTATTCTTAGGAATGTTACTACCTAATACATTCGATTACCTACATCCGAACATAGAGCCTTCTTTTTTGGAAGTCTGTAGCAGTAAATGGCCACTTGTCAATGACCTGCAGCCAGCTTATATCTTCATCTTATCTTTACCCACAGCAGGCATCTTACAATTTTTAATATTTTATAATTTATAGGTATGTAGGTAAGTACCATTATTGTATAAATCCGTTTCATAAAAATACACCCATTGCTGACTTCTGTGGTGATAATATAATGAAACCCGATATGTACAAGTCATAGCTAGTGAGTGCGGGCCCAAATTGTCGGGCTTAGGGGGTATTTGGTGGGATTAACGCTACGGGGTTTCCCGCTATTAACGGTTCAAATGATATTTGGACTAAGTGGATATCGTTGGGGCATAGTTACAGTCGTTGCTATGTTGACTAGGTATTTATTAACCTTCAGATGACGTCCGCAATTTTCGTCCGTCGAAATTCTCAAGGGTGTACTCAAAGTATACCCTTACCAATTTTCAACAGATAGACAGACTTCCTTTCGCATTTTATAATTACTGGTAAATATCGATCGTTCAATTTAAATAACTAATAACTAATAAGCAATAAAAATAATAATATAAAAAATCCAATGTTCGACTAAAACTGGCCTAAGCTTCAAAAACTGTTGTAACTCGTTTTTAGAAGAAACATTAAAAAAATTAGGAAAAAAAAAATAAGGTTTCGCAGTTCGCAGCGTCGGTGTACTGGAGACGTAATATAGTTGTTACGCGTTTCGCAGCGTCTGTAGTTCATAGTTTGTGCGTTTTATGATGATATTATAATTGACAATAGTAGGGAAGTTACCTAAGAAAAATTAATCGATAGTTTAAAAATATCGAATCACTTCGTAAAGGAATTGCAATCGAAATTATCGATTTCGTACTGACATTTCAGTGGTGCCGGCGATTTAAGATGGCCGCCCTTTTTTATCGATTTGATTTCGATTCAACAGAGTCAATCTCTATTGACATAAGTTCCGTTTCATGCATAAGACATTTTCAAATGTTTTCGTAACAATAATTTTATACTCCTATTTCACAGTTAATATTTATAAATTTTATTAATAAGTTAGCATTTATCATCTTTTTATTTTTATTCATTTACAATTATAGGCCTCTTGGATATCGTTGCTAAGCTACGGCAACGCCGCGGGTCGGTTGACGGCGGAAACTCACAGGTGCTTTTCTCATATGATTCTCATACAAGTCACTGCACTTTTTTGGTAATTGTTTATATTTTTAGCACAATAAAAAGTAATGAGCCAAATTATTATTGATTGTGGACTTCATAATATTTCCGCAGACTTTCTCCGCGGAAAATCAGTACTTATCGAAAGCTATATTTACTTAAATATACACGATCATGAAATATTCTTTCAAATTCATTGAATATGATTTTTTACTTTGTATTTATTTATTTGTAAGATCATCTTCTTAGTTATTACTTATTACTAAAAACAGGTTGTTTACCTAATTAAAAATTATAGAGCACAAACTAATTCCAAAGCAATCATGTTCATGAAGTCTTCGAAATCCATGATGATGGAGAACGAATCATCCGTGTAAAAGTAATACCACAGACCAGTAGGCAATCGACTGTACGACGTGAAAGTGGAGCTATGTATTGAATAATCTAAACAAATATATTTTCAGCAACTTTTCAACCATACATGCAAAATAAAAATGGAAAATGCAGATGTATTTCATTATCAAAGAAATTTTTGTTTGATTTTTATGATTAATATGTAATAAGTATAATTTTACTAGATGACGCCCGCAACTCCGTTGTGCCATAACTCTTGCACAACGGAGTAACCACGCGGGATTCGGGAACCGTACATTTTCCCGAGACCAAAAGTATCCTATGTCCAGTGGCGTAAATATAGGGCTGGCAAAATGTCACGGGCCCCCGACCCAAATGGGCAAAAATTTTTAAGTAAGTACATAATATTGTTTATTATAAACGTGACGATTTTTACTGATAGAGCCCCATCAATTTGCCACGGGCCCGGATCTTATAGTTACGCCACTGTCTATGTCCTTTTTCGGGACTCTTAAGAATATAATTATTAATCCATGCCAAATTTCAGCTAAATCTATTCAGCAGTTTAGGCGTTAAGAGGCAACAGACAGACACACGTTCGTACTTATAATATTATTAATAAATTAGTAATATCAGTAATTAGTATATTAGTATGATAATATTATTAATGCGAAAGTAAATATTGAAGGAATTAGTAATAAATATTGAACCGATAATAAGTTTACTTATATATCGTTTTTTTCAATTACAATATATTATTATACATAAAACAATGATATTAAAAATAACTTGCACGTGATATTTTATAAATATTCATGCGTGATTAATATTTAAGCATGATTAATTGTCGGCATGTTGATTTCGATACAATTCCCAATTCCGTCTCAGAAACGAATAAAACGTTAATTCACGAATCCGAGATTGGGAATTTTTGCACCCTACAACACAACAGTACCTCGTACCGCCCATATTTTCCTTATTCAGAGCACTTTTTAACATTTTCAACGTGTTTTTACTTATAATGCCAGATAATTTTGAAGCTCGTGTGGTATTCGGGGGATTATTTTTCCGTCCCAAATGTCGGCCAATAGAATTAGAATTTGTTTTTTATATAAGTATAGCAACTACCAGAGAAAATTTTCAAAAAATTATCAGTATAATACCATGTAGGTTGTACCACGTGACGTCGAATGGTGCAATTCTATTGGTCGATATTTGGGTCGGAAAAATAATCACTTATAATACCACAAGAGCTTCGGGAAATACCCGATAATTTTGAAGCTCGTGTGGTATTCGGGGGATTATTTTTTCGTCCCAAATGTCGGCCAATAGAATTAGAATTTGTTTTTTATATATAGCAACTACCAGAGAAAATTTTCAAAAAATTATCAGTATAATACCATGTAGGTTGTACCACGTGACGTCGAATGGTGCAATTCTATTGGTCGATATTTGGGTCGGAAAAATAATCATTAAAACTAGTAAACCGTATTTCACAGCTGATCGCAATCTGACACCCACGTGTTGCCTGAATCTGCCACTCGCCGCGCCACTAGAGATATCCAAGAGGCCTATAGGGAACATTTGTTTTTGTAGATGGATCATGGAATATAATTTATTACATTTTGATTTTTTTTGTTTTCTTATAAAAAAAACCCGTAGCAAGGAACATGAAAACTGTCACCCATATTAAGGGCCCCGAAGACGATCAAACAGTTTGACTCAAACACGTAAATTTTAGTTTGACTCAAACCTATTTCATCGTTTACAAAGCTTGTTTGAACGGTTTGTCAAACATTTACGTGTTTGAAGCTTGTTTGATGAAATTTCATATTTTCGTTGTATTTGACGCGCCGTTTGATCGTGTTCCGACGCGTTTGAAGGTTTGAACAAACCCGGCTTAGTTTAGTGCTGGATTATGAAGTAGAAAAAGAGAAAGAAGTAGTTTCTAGCACTTTCTGTAGATGTTCGTGGGTAAAACGATATTATGTTAGTCCATACTCCATAGTCCATACCATTCTTTGGACCAGTCTTTTTCTTTTTTTTTCTCTTCTGACGGAGGACATTAACGCAGGGCCCCTGCAAAGGCTACTGGCGCCTGTGTGCAAAAAAAGGATTTTGACGCCCCTTTAGGCAATTTTTTGGGGCTTTAGTTTTGGCGCCCCTAAAGATGGCAATTTGGCGCCTCTAGAGGATGGCACCCGTGTGCATTGCACACATTGCACATATGGTAGCGGGGGCCCTGCATTAATGTTATAAACATAAGATAAGAAAATCGCGATCCTCGTTTTAGAATCTAGAGCATCTTCTGCACCTGCAATTCACAAGACCTGTACTCGACAGCGCGTATTGAATGAAACTGCGCAGTGTCGTTTGACAAACCGTTCAAACCGACATCAAACGGTTGCATCAAACACGTAAGGTTTGAATCAAACCGTTTGATCGTCTCGGGGGCTCTTTAGAACGCACAAACTATAGTAGTCGCGGTTTTTGAGGTTTTTCACAGGAATTTATCTTTCACTAGCGTTGTTGATTGGTTAATTTTTTTTACGTTAGCCAATCAAAAGCTATAGTAAATATAGGTCTACCAGAATCTGATGGCAAAAAGTGAGAAAATTAATTGACTAGCAATACCGGGGTAATTGAAATAAAACATTTTGATCCTTTTCTTTCTTATAGCGGCTGATTCTGTGTGTTAAACATGCAAATATAAAAATTTATCCAATGAGTTTATATTTTTGGAAAATCTGTTGTCAAAATTGCCATCAGATTCTTGGGTAGATCTATTGTTTTTTGAGTTTTTTGACAGGAGTCACGAAAACTCAGAAACCGGGTTAATGACATAAATAAAACCTTGCATTATATTATTATGCCGCTTGAACGTGTGCTTTACCACGCGTTTTTCCGCAAATACTACTTTTTCCGATCATCCTTCGACACAATAACTATAATGTATGAATAAATTACAATATTTATAGATATCGTCGATAGGGACCCGTTTATAATATAATATTGTGTAAATGTTTAAGTTAAGGTCAGTGGACACAGCTAACTGACATATTGCTCGTGTAGACAATACTTAGCGTATCTTATCTCACTTAAATTATAAGCCATAAATATTGTTTACTTCAACATGTAAATAACAAACTGTTTTAATTAATTATTCATGGACTTTGTAAATTATTAATACCTTATTTTAGCTCACACACTACCTTTCTGCGACCTCTTGTTTCTATTATTTAATTCTAATTCATCTTATTTGCAACTTGATACTTACGTACCTATTAATTAATAATTTCTAGCTTATTTGAAATGTTATATGAATTTATGATTAAAGAAATATAGATAATATGAATTACATTTAAATATAATATAAATCTCAGCTGAATTCTTATATTTGATTACTTACTAAAATGTGTAAATCAGGCTTTAAATTTGAGCTCTATTTACAATTTACATAGACAGCAGACGTTTTAAGGTCAGTTCACATGGGTGACTCGAGCTCGACAACGCATTTTTAAGGTTGCAAATTAAAATTAGAGTTTACTAGCTGTCCCGTTTTCGTTTCTTTGCCATATATAAAGTATTTCGCCCGTATTATTTTATTGAAGTGACTAAAAAAGTATGTCACCATGGCAACGTCCATCGCTATCCCGTCGCACAAAAAATGGTTGCCGTCAGATTCGAGTTGTAATAATTTACTATTATTTATTCAACAAATACACTTATCAATATTATTTTTAACAAAAAATTAAAACCGACTTCCAAGGTAAAAACAATAATAACATCCTTATAATATGAACTAAAAAGTATTAAATAACTTTTCCTATCTAATAGTGCCTTTTTCCGAATTAGGCTAAACCTCAACTATTTCTGTACTCAATCTTCATCATTTTGAAGTCAGTACCAGATAGCTGAATCTTTAGTTCTCCGACAGAATATTTGAAACTTTTGGAACTGGCACCGACTTCAAAATTATGAAGATTGAGTACAGAAATAGTTGAGGTTTAGCCGAATCCGGAGTTCTCTTAGTATCTTCGGAACCATAGTATACCTTGGTGCAAAATCTTGCGTTTTGGTAGCATATGTTTGGGATGCTTCTCATAAAACTAAAATCACCATATGTTTCCATATAAATTTTGAGGAGTTCCCTCGATTACTCATGGATCCCATTATCAGATCACCACTTTTGTGAAAATGGGCCCAAATTGGAGTGAAACCTCCAATTTGGTCCAATATAACAAAATAAAAATTTTGAAAATCGGTTCACAAACGGCGGAGTAGTGGTCGAACATACAAAAATAAAAAAAAATATATATATCCACAGCTGAATATATAACCTCCTCGTTTTTTGGAAGTCGGTTAATAAAAAGCACCCAGTAGCCGATTCTCAGACCCACTGAATATGCATATAAAATTTGGTTAAAATCAGTAAAGCCGTTTCGGAGGAGTACGCGGCCTAACATTGTGACACGAAAATTTTTTATATAAGATTAGATTACAGACGAAGAGGATACACGTTTAAATACAAATTAAGTGCTCACTTTGAGCACCGCGCTGCGATTCGATTTTGAAAAAATTATTATTGTTGCCTGGCCTCGTGTCCGTGTCTTGCTTAGTTTTTTTTTGTACCGCGATTGATCTTAATAATTATTTATTAAAGTCAGTTAGTTATTCCTAATTATTCAACTCTTAAACTGTAAAGTACTCCTGTTTTTTAAGTAGATTTGATTTATCTCTTTTAGGTAGAGACGTCAACTCATAGTTCCTACTTTTTTTATTTTTGAAAACCTTTCAAAAAATTAATTATTTATAATTAATTACTCGTTTGTAAAATAAAAATATTATTTAAAATTGATTTTAATAGTACAATTTTGTGTTATTAAATTTTTCGTAGCCACAATTATTGTTAAAAATATGATGGTGCTTATATTAATATAAATTAAAAGTAAGTTGAAACGGACTCTATGTAGAGAACACTTGCTCAGACAGTGTATAAAATACAGGGTGTAACAAAACTAAGACGTGATAACTGATAATAGTTTGGGCGTGTGGTGTGCCTTATGTTATATTATTAGTTCACTGTGAAAGCAGCAGCACTAAAGGGTTACTTTTGAGTTTTGACTTCTATGTTTCTATGAGACATTCCCGAAACGTTGTAATTTTTCCCATGCAATAAAATTATTAAAAAGTAACTCTTTTACACTGTGCTATTCGTGTAAACTTTTTACAAGGGAACATACACAACCCAAACGCTACATAAATGTAAATATCGCTTTGTTTTTTACTGCCTTTGTATACACAATTTGAATACATTGATATTAAAAGTATATTATAGCGGATAACTTCAAAGAGTACTTGTCTACCAGTGGAGCCGACATTTCGCTAGCGAGTGGACGAAAGGACATACGCGAGGATCTCATTTTCACTATAGCTACGTTAGACGTCTTGTCGATAGTATTCGAACTAGTCGTGTCGGTATTTAAAATGGCACATATTTTTTTATAATATAAATTTATTTTTAGTATTTAATATTAATTAATTGTTCGGTGTGTTGTAAACTAAACGAAAATGGATGAAGCCTTTGCACATTTGGAGACGAAGAAGGACTCTAAGAGTATCGCTCCGGATGGGGGTTGGGGCTATCTCGTCTGTCTCGGAGTGGGATTCACATTTGTGAGTACAATTTTTTGCATCCATACTAATAATATTAATGCGATGTGTGTCTGACCGTAATTTGGTATGGAGATATTTTAAGTCCCGAAAAAGGACATAAGTAGGTTACTTTTTCTCCTAGAAAAATGTACGGTTCCCGTGCAATAAACGAAATTTTGCCGTAACGGAGATGCGGGCGTCATGTCCTTGTTTACATATTTTAAAAGTGATTTCTAGATGAACAACTTGTTTATCGAAGAATTAAGGTCATACAGAAAAGTAAGTTTTTAATTTCTTATCTAAGTATGTAAGTAATTAAATATTATTTTATGGATCTAGATAATTTATATTTATTTACTGTCTGTAAAAACAAACTAATTAATATTTTATTTTCTTTTTAACTACTACCTGGGAAGCTAAATAATATTATTTAGTATTAAAAATATTTGACCGGTCTTGTAAAGCTGCTTTCTGTTTAGAGTTTAGAGAATACCATTGTAACTTTACAATATCCTACTAATATTATAAAGGCGAAAGTTTGTTTGGATGTATGGATGTATGGATGTTTGTTACTCTTTCACGCAAAAACTACTGAACGGATTTTGATGAAACTTTACAACAATATAGCTTACTAGCTGTTGCCCGCGACTTCGTCCGCGTGGACTTTAGTTTATAGCGCGCGGTGTCAACAAAATTTGTGTCAAATTTAAAAACTTTTTTAAAACCCTGGTAAGTGGTACCCCTCTTAGGGCCGCGCTACACCGGAATGGCAGCGCTGAAAGTGCTCGCTTCGCCGCTGCCATTCCGGTGTAGCGCGGCCCTTAATAAATCAAAATACCCAAAAACAGCTGTGCAGTGTGCACATAATCTATACTAATATTATAAATGCGAAAGTATCTCTGTCTGTCTGTCTGTCTGTCAGTCTCGCTTTCACGCCAAACGCCAAAACTACCGAACCGATTGTAATGAAATTTTGTATACAGATAGTCTAAAGCCTGAGAAAGGACATCGGCTACTTTTTTACTGGAAAAAAGGGTTGTCAGGGGGTGAAAATGCGTAAATTTGTTCAAATTAAGTTAGTTCCAAAAATTCATAATAGATGGCGCCGTGCGTCTTCTACATCGCGCTGACGCTTGCTCTAAAGTCTTTCTTTAAGAGGTGGTACCATCTTACATTTAAGTTTCGATTTTTTTCGATTGTTATATATATTCTACGGTATTAAATAACTCAGTACTTTATCTGTGCAGTGACGTAACCTTAAACCTATCAATGATAAATAATTTATGGGTAAAGTTGTGTAATTGGCGGGCTAAATAAGCTTTAAAATTTGGCATAAAATATAAAGTTTAACATAAAAAAATGAAATTCTTATTGTGTGCACACTGCACAGCTGTATTGATTTAAGGGGTACCAGGGTTTTTCATAAAAGCTTTTGACACCAATTTTGTTGACATATAAACTGAAGTCCACGAACGAAGGACGAAGTCGCGGGCAACAGCTAGTAACTAATAAGAATGATTAGTTCTGTGTTACAATGAAGTAAAAAATAAAACGCCATCTGTTGAATCGTATTAGAACTAAACTGTTCATTGCATCGATATATTTCTGGATTTTTTTATAATATTATACATAAAATATATTTAAGTAAAAAATAAAATGCCATCTGTTTTCATATATTATAATTAAAATGTTGATTGCATTGATATATTTTCTGGATGGAATATAGGCCAACACGGTACACAACTCCTTTATTTTAGAGCGCCTTCTGTTGTCAACTTGTCACATATATTAGAAATGCAGTAGGAGTTCTATAAGATAAGATAGATTGATTATTATTATACCAAGTGATAATATTATTAAACATAATATTCTAACGTATTAAAAACTATAAACAAAAACATAATAACTAATAGGTATGATTAGTTCTATGTTACAATCATGAAGCTAATATAGAGAGGAGGTGTCGTAATCGAATTTCCTTAAGAAACGACGCGTGATAATTTGCGGGGTGAGGGGGTGTCAAGCTCCGCCCACTTTTCAGTATTTCATCTATCGGCTAAAAGCTAAACTACTAGCTTAGGTCGATGTTGATGTTACTACGTAGTTCAGCTATCTAACACTAGATGTCAAAATTCTTGAATATTATGGGACGTACTCAGACTTTTTTATTCAGAATAAATTTTTGCAATTAATGTTCTCTGAACGTCTACATGATGCCTACGCCACCGGTGATAGAAAGCAACTTCCGTCGCCCATGGACACTCGCAACATCAGCAGAGCTACAGGTGCATTGCCAGCCTTTAAAGAGGTAATAGGGGGGGGGGGAGGGGGGGGGGGGGGCTTTTTTTATTCAATTTCTCCGGTCAAAGTTAAAGTTAAATTTACCTTAACTATAACCATAACTTTAACAACTTTAACTTTAACCACGCCTCTGGTGCAACCCATTACCCAACCTTAAGGTATTACCTTGTTTTTGGTCAACCCCGTGGCAGCTTCAACTCCTTCAGTTAAGTACTTTTTATTTTTGAGCGAATCCAAAATTTTCATGAAAAAGATTTGTGGTAATATTTTATCAATGAATGTGATTCAGCTATTATTTTATTAATCAATTACTATAATAATATCACATATAATTACCTATTATTATCACAAAAAAAATTAAAACAAAAACTTAAAAGAAATGTCCGCAAATAAAAACGCGCGCGTCAACAATCAACATTATGGATATTTGTTACGTTCATAATAGTTATCCAAGATGACGATAGATGGCGCTTTATAAGTAATATGACAATAAAAGCTATATATGTACGGTTTTACCTATTAAATGTGTTTAAGACAAAGTGTATCACGGTTTTAAGTATTCAAGTATGATTATTGCAATAAACTTATGCAAAATTATAAGCATTTACGTCTGTATTATCTTTCAAAGGTCTGGCCATCTAGTGTCAAGTAGTATAATTAACGCTAAAAGCTAAAATGTTCTAGAACTTTTTATATTTAAATTACATTTAAAATTATTTACAAATGAAATGTCATGGTATTTATATTATCAGAACGTCTGTCTGAGTGTTTTCGACATTGTAAAACACAATACTTCATCCTTTCCTTGTTAAAAATGCAAAAAACACCAATTTATTGGGAGTCTCGTTACGTGTGCACCTGACAAACGCTGAAAGTGTACTGACTTAAGCCCCGCCCACAATGATGACGTCAGGACCTAGTTGAAAAGTGCACAGTTGCTTAGGCCATTTCCTCTCTATAATAGCTTGTGTGCTCTATAATGCTCTATAATGGTTACAATGAAGTAAAAAATATAACGCCATCTGTTGAATCGTATTAGAACTGAAATGTTCATTGCATCGATATATTTCTGGATTTTTATAATATTATACATAAAATATATTTAAGGTTTTTAAATTTTTGAAATTTTATTTTAATACACATCCAAGACCCAGGAACATTGAAAACTTTTTGTTCCGCCTGCGGGACTCGAACCCAGGACCCCCGGGATGAGCGCTGGCCACGCGCAATGCGAATTCATTTTCATCGATATTTTCATGGAAATAAGATATTTTCCCACATCAAAATGTAGCCTATGTCCTTTCTCAGACTCTAGAATAACCGTGTACAAAATTTCATTGCAATCGGTTCAGTAGTTTTGGCGTGAAAGCGAGACAGACAGACAGAGATACTTTCGCATTTATAATATTAGTATGGATACATCAGAATAACACATAGGCTACAATTTTAACCGACTTTCAAAATGGGGGAGGTGTTATGTTCGTTTTCTTATGTTCAACTATTACTCCGCCGTTTTAAACCGATTTTCAAAATTTTTCTTTTGGTATAAACAGGGTATCATCCCAATTTGGTATTATATACACAAAAGTGGTGATCTGATGAAGGATCCATAAGTAATCGAGGGAAATCCTCAAAATTTATAGGGAAACATGTGGTGACTTCGGTTTTGTGAGAAGAATATGCTACCAACAAGTAGGATTTTGCACCGTGGTATACCTGGTATACCGTGGAAGGTGCTGAGAGAACTCCTGGACGTTCTTTATAGATACAAGTTTGGGAGTTTCGGCGTTGTTTTAAGAACGGAAAGCATATGCTACTATGCAAATTACATTCATTATCATCATCACTACCATATTATACCTTCATGCATCGTCCCATGGTTAGGACTTATGAGCCTATAATGACCTTGTATTGGTACTTTTCATAGTCTTTTAGATCGAGACTCGAGTTTGTCAAGCTATAATAAAATAAAATAAAACTATATTTATGTAATATTATAAACCTGAAGAGTATGTTTGCTTAAACGCGTTAATCTCAGGAACTACAGGTCCGATTTAAAAACTTATTACAGTGTTAGATAGCTCATTTATCGAGTAAGACTATAGGCTATATTATATTATCACGCTAAGACTAATACGACCGAAGAAACCCAGGATAATGTGGGAAAAACGGGGGAAATATTAGAAATTACGATCTACTGGAGCAATTTTTATGGCGGCTGATATAGAGACCAAGTGAAGGGAGTAGGGACATAAGCTATTTTTTATGGGGAAATGTACGGTTTCCGTAAAATTCCTAATTTACGTGGGCGAAGCCGCGCGGGACATCTAGTGTTAAATTAAAATCTCGCTTTAAAAAGATAAAATACAAATTTTGATTCCATTGTACCATCGAGGATCCGTCATTTGGTCGGATCATGTTAATTGTGATCTGTTGACTGGTTTTGACGTAACGCGACCAAACTACGTAGGCAATATAGGCAATACGTAGTAATTTATTTTTTTCCTAGGAACCCTCGACGCGACATAAACTTGAACTACGCCACTTTTTGGATTAAAAAAATTGATATCTTTATAAAACATTTTTTCATACACTTCTATTAACTCAACATGGGAGGTTTTTTAAAAGCTATTCGTATCTAATAATAATATTGTCTTATAAGCAATCGGTCAAATCGTAGATTTGCAATTCAAAATAATAATGCCAATTCCTTTCTTACGTAAACCTACCGGTTTGCCACTTTAAAATAAAATTTATATCAGTATATTATGTATATTTGCTAAAATTACCTCGGAGATTTTGACGTGTAAATCCTGCTTTACTCATTTATTTTTATATCTTTATGTTTAAAATATGTACTAAGTCCTGGTACCTGAGAGCTTAGAAAATATTTTAATAGCGTTAAGCGCGACTGTCTTCTCAAAAACGCTAGCTCTCGAATACTTCGAATGTATATATATATATATATTATATATTATTGCCATTTAATATTATTACCATTAAAACAGCCAGGCTATTTTGGGGAATAAAAAAACCGCTACAGCGTGATCCACTTTTTCTTCCGGCTTCTACGATACGTAGATAATTTTCTTGTGACAACTACCAATAGGAATTTTGCAACTATAAGGAACTCTAAATATGCGTTATTCGATCTGCTCGTTTGTTAGGATTAGATAATATTAAGTATATTAGAATGAATATTTGCATATTCATTTAAAATTTTTGTTGCGCGAATCAGAATAATCAGCAATAGAACGTCATCCGCATTTAAATTTTTTGAATTATAGGTAGGTATGTTATAATATACGTTGGCTGCCCCCCATGCTGCTAGCCCAGTCGCGCTAAAATTAAATAAAGTCAGAATTTCTACGCCAATGTTGGGAGGTCATAAATAGCTTAAATACAAAAATTCGTTCAAATCAGACTGGTGCGTTAGCGGCCTATTTTTGACCACATCTTCTTTGTTTTTAATTACATACCTATATGATCGAAGCACACAGAGAAGAAAATGTGATCCGACCAGTGACATGGCACCCAACGTGTTTAACAAAATTTAAATTGATAGTATTTTCATTGATAGCATTTCCTTAAGCAAAAAATTATTCAAAGTCTATAAATAACTATAATTAAAGAGTATAATTATTTTAATTTGTTACGTCAAATTATGATTCAAGTTTTACACAACATAAAATTTTATAAATCTTTCTTTTAAAACTTAAACAATAATTTACAAAAAAATATCATCTTGTCGTTAAAAAAAAAATAAACTTTTTGTTTTTTATTTTTTATGATAAACGCTCAATAATTAACGGCACCGAGTTTAGAGAAGAGTTATTACACAAAATCCTAATATTGAATAATATTGTAATAAGTATACTATTTAGTACTTTCAAATGAAAATCAAAGGTGCCACTAATAGGATCATGGTCATCTTATTAGGACTCCTTAAATTTTTATTTTTTACAGCCACTCCTTAATCCTTTTTTAATACTTTGAAAAATATAATGTAACTTCCGTTGATATAATCCACAAAACACTTGATCCTTTCGACCTTGGCCGATCGGAACCGCAAGTAAAACGACCTAATGACATGATTATGTAAAATAAATTTTATTTCTCGACCACAGGCACTTACGTTATAAAAGACCAGATTGTAAAGTTTATTAAGACAAAAACATTGTTGTAGATTTTCTAATTGTGGAAACATGTTAATAGTGCATAGAAATTAATCAGTTTTAATTTTAATCTATGTTTTTCACTGTATGTTTTCCATGCAAATAAAAATAAAAAAATAAAAATAATACCTTCTCATCTTGTCTACGAATGTATTTTTCATAGATTTGATGTTATATTTTATTGATTGATTTCCGGAAACAAAATCTTCCTTCTCTAAAAGTACTTTAATACTGTGGGATATGCGTGGCCGCCACAAAGGAAGATCTTCCGACCGAGCGAGGTGGAATGCTCGGTCAGGCCGGAGCCCACGTGATACATCTCAGCTGTCGTATAATATATTATACCGACGCGCTTAGAAAACTTCGATAGCGCGATGCAGGAATGTTAGGCGAATTGTGGGTACCGCCACATCACTCCCCCCTGAAGACCGGAGGTCGAATCTTGAAGTCTTGTCGCTTGAGTCGCCAGTGCCAGTGAGTTCCAGTGAGTCGGAACTGTTGCACGTCAAAATACATATAACTTTGTTTAAAAAATTGTTATTATATTTTACTAGATGACGCCTGCAACTCCGTTGGACCAAAATTCGTTTAAATCGCGCGGGAACCGTAAATCCCGGGATTCAAATTAACTCCATACCAAATTTCAGCAAAATGGGTACAGTGGTTTAGGCATGAAGACCGGAGACAGACTGACAGAAGGACACACTTTCGCATATAATATTAGTATGGATAGTGGATACGACACGCGTCGAGTCGTGTTTTTGTGTCCCGGCCCTTAGGCTTCAAATGCTCAGTGACGAACATTAATTACTTAACTGTAATTAAATTTCAATGAACATTTTGACTTAGGCCCCAATCCCCATACAGTATAATCTATCTGTCAAACTCTTCATTTAAGAGGATTCCACACCGCCCTTTTTTCCATACAAACGTTGTCCCCTGTTTCCTCCCTGGATAATGCTATTAGAGTTATAATTTTTTTCCTGAATATCTACGGCCACTAATACAATGTCCCTATGTTTTCTTTTTTTTCATAATTTAATTATTAAATAAGATTAACGTTCATACGTTCAAAAACCCAAAAAAATGGCCAGATTTTCCACTGTGTTCAAACGTCCAGAAAACAGATTTGGCTAGATTATACAAAAAAAGCAAAACATAGGAACACAGCTCAAGCCTTTTTTTAATCTTTAATGAAAAAAGTACTTAAATCGGTTAAGTTTTGGAGAAGGAATCAGGGGACAACGAATCGTTGATTTTCTGGATTTTCTGCAGTTGTCTCTATCGCGTTCTGCGGTATAGGCTTGAGGTAAGGGAGACAGCTATAGATATTACACGTACTTTTTTTCATTTCTCTAGCCCCTGTTGTATCCTCTTAATAAAGGACATTTAGGTTTGATTCAGACCGCAACGCGACGCGTAGATGCATTTCTAAATTTATATGGATTTGACAGATTTGTCAAATCCATACAAATTTATGCCGCGCCGCGCCGCGCCTCGCCTCGCCTCGTCGCGTTGCGGTCTGTAAGGGAGATCGCAGACTTGATCGCACAAAAAGTCTGCCGTCTGCGATCTTCCTAAGGGTGGGTTGCACCAACTTACTCCATAACTGTAACTTTAACTATAACTACAGTGCAAAATGTCAAATCTTTGGTTTAAGTCAATACTGGACGCCATATTTAAATATGTATAACCATAGAGCTCGCCAAGGTTTTAAAAGAACGTGGCGAAAAAAAGAACTAACGCTGTCTGATGACAGCGTTAGTTCTTTTTTTCGATTTTTCTTTTCTTTTCTCTTCTTTTTGACTTTTCTATGATTAGAAAAAACGCCATTTTTGACAGTTCTCCTTTATCAGCAGCGCCCCCGCCCACGTTCATTTAAAGCGTTGTCGTACCAGCAACAGACATCTGTCAAATTCTGTGGTCAAAGTTAAGGTTAAAGTTAAGTTAACCATAACTGTAACTATAACCACGCTTCTGGTGCAACCCACCCTAAGTATTTAATATTCGCCTGTAACTGCTGCTCTCAGAGACGAATATTACTTACTTACCTAACTGTAGGTAATTAACGCAGATTTTGTGTTAAGTCTCATGCATCCTTCGATCGCGGATTCTTGGAAATCTATTGTTCTCGCGGCCCAAGTGGGCCTTATGGGAGTTGAGAGGTACTGTCAGTGAGAGGCCTAAATGTGGCAGTAAACGTGTACTTTCAAATTATCTTTTTTATAAAAACTTCTGTTTAGGTAATACACAAAACTTGACTTAGTTTTTACTGAATTTATAATAGAGGTAAATAGTTTTTACTGGTGACTTTATTTAAATTTGGTTAGCTAGGCTGGAGAGATACTGATATAGGTTTTGGTACAGAAAAAAACTACATGTTGTATCAATATGTTACAAAACATAGTGACAATTACTGATAAGTGATAATACATAAGGGTGTGTATGTGTTTCTTTATTCTTATAATATACAGTTAGGGATTGCAATCCGGCGTCATTTTCAATCCGGACCGGATTTGACCGGATTCCTATCAACCCGGCCGGGTCCGGCCGGATCCGACCGGATTGATGAAGCTGAACTACCTACTAGTAAAAATCATCCTAATTTTTGCATTTTAGTTCAAAAACAAGGCATTTGCATCTGTTGTAGATGACTTTTTTTTTTCAAAGCAAAGTAACCACTTTTCATATACCGTAGTGATTCGAACATGATTTCAAATATGCGTATAGTTGCCCAAGCATATATATGGCATTCTCGCAACATAGTCGGCCTAGTCCAGAGGAATGAGCAGATCAGTACGTCTGGGACTAAACCATGTAGAGCTTCTTCACGATGTTTCCGTACGAGCTTCCGTATTATGCACTTGAGATCTGAAAATGTCTCATTAGTTCACGCCTCCAGCCGGGATCGAATCAGCACCCTCTCGAGTGCGTATCATACGTCTACCCACTAGGTCACAAACGCTCCATTAGTTCAAAATAATTGAGTTATTCAAGTGTCATTAAACTTATATGTGGGTTGTTCATAAAAATAAATCATAAATATACAAAATTTAGTTTTTACCCAAATCAATGCAAAGAATTATAGACATCAAGAAAATAATTCACGTCCGCTTTGCCCACCCACCCTCGAGTACAAAAAGCGCTATTCGCGGACGACACGGCCCTTTTCTTTGCTCATCGCCAAATAGCTTTCGCGTCCAAAAAACTCCAAGAAGCAGTTACCGAACTCGGTAAATGGTTCGCTAAATGGAGAATTGAACTAAACCCCGACAAAAGTCACGCTATATTATTTAACGGACTAAAACGTAAGAAAATGCAACCTATTAGTCTGCACGGAAAATTAATTCCCGAAGTCACGGCTGTCAAATACTTAGGAGTAGTACTAAACAAGTCGATGTCATTCACGAACCATATATCGAATACCGTACGTAAAGCCGTACCGTATTATACAAATTATATCCTTTACTCAACGCAAGTAGCAAAATGTCCTTAAGACATAAGCTCACCTTATACAAAACATGTATAAGAACGATACTCACTTATGCGTGCGTCTCTTTCGCACACATAAGTGACAATCAGATGAACCAATTGCAACGAGTACAAAACCGTTTTTTGCGCATGGCAACAGGTGCCCCCCGTTACATGCGAAACATCGACTTGCATAGAGACTGCAAGCTTATCACTATCAAAGCCTATATCAAAGAACTCTCAGAGAGATTCTTTGAGAAAGGCAAAGTACATCCCAATCCGCTCATTCGTAAGGCTGTGGACTACGAATATGACGCATCATTCCGATACCCCTTCAGACGGCCTAAGCATATCTTAGCCGACCCTGTAGACCCCATCACAGAATACGTAACGTACTGTGTACAGTTACGTAAACACAAATCACACTCACCCGCGTGGTTAGTACTGCACCGGGGACGACGCCGGCGCCTTCCCCGAGGACTTAACACGACCCGAATGACAAACAGACAGACCGACCGAAATCCGGTGCCGAGCTCGATCCCGGGTTCGAGTTCGCATGCGGATAGCATAGGAACACACCTAAATCATGACCGCGACCGCGACATTGTCGTAGAGAGCTCTACCAATTACTTTGACATTAGAACATACACGCGTATGTCACCCCAACCGGACTCGGAAGGGGAGAGGGACGGCCCTCTTTTAAGCAATAGCATTAATAACTTGAGCTCATCTACCGCGATAACTCGTACGCAGCTAGTTTGTGCTACCGCGCGCGAGCAGCCTCACTCGTCTGAGAGTGAGTAAGGGGTCGGACCCCTTAAGAGCAGGGGGGACCCGTGTCCCCACGTCAGATAAAAATAGCTTATTTTCGTAGCTCTCCCCAATATTGCCCGACTAGAATGTCACACGTGTGACTTTAGGGGAGGGGGCCAGGCCCCCCTCATTGTTTATTTCCAAACCAACTAGCAACAGACTAGTTATAGCCACGATTAAACTACCATGGTCTTAACCAGACCAGTAGCTTAGACCCTTTCGAAAAAAAAAAAAAAGAAAATAATTAAAACTTCGCTGTAGTTAATAGCGAGTTGATATTTATATTAACGATTTGTTAATTATAATTTAAAAGTAACTAACCAACCAATGCGAAAAGGAGATCAGAAGACGTATAGGTATGGCCAAGAATGCAATGTAGTAGCTCCAAAGAATATTGAAAGATCGTAACATCTCACGGAAGACAAAAATCAAACTTGTCCAGTCCTTAGTCTTCTCCATAATATTATTATTCACCTACGGAGCGGAGACGTGGACCCTTAAGAAAGCGGATCGCGATCAAATTTACGCCTTCGAGATATGGTGCTGGCGGAAAATGCTCCAAATACCATGGACCGCCTTTCGTACCAACACCTCCATCCATCCTTAGTAACATAAATATAAAAACAAAGAGTGGTCGACATGCCTACGAAGAGTTTTGGATTTCTTTGGTCACATCGCAAGAAAGGATGGCTATAACCTTGAACAGCTTGTGGTTACAGGCGAAGTTGACGGTCGCCGTTCAAGAGGCCGAAGCCCTATTAGATGGTCTGACCAAGTGCGCACTACGCTAGACACCGGCCTTCATGACGCCCTCCATTCAGCCAAGGATCGCCACAGATGGCGTAATGTGGTCACCTCTAAACTCATAAAGGGGAATCACTTCAGCAATGAGGGACCCGACGCGAGGAGGAGGAACCAACCAAAGTGTGACCACCAAAGCGTCACCTGGTAAACTACTTCTAATAAAGCAGCTCCTGGCTGAAAGGCCCTTACAGCTTCTATTAAGACACTAGTGTACTAATTTGCTTTGTCAGCCAAATATTATCATAAAAACAATATAAAGCTTAAACACCACGCGTAACGTATTTGAAGCACCTTTTTCATGCAACGACCATATCAGTTTGCTACCAACTACTAGCACCGGATCCGGTCTCCGGAATCGGTATATTGGGACCGGATCCGGTAACCGTAAAATGATACCGGATCCGGCGAATTTCCGGATCCGGTTTTCCGGATTGCAATCCCTATATACAGTTCACTGTAAAAGCAGTAGCGCTGAAAGAGTAACTTTCTTTTTAGTTATGTATGGGCAAAGTTATGACGCTCGCGCTAGGAGTAGGACGCTTGCCCATACATACAATCATCTTCATCTCCAATCAGCAGTACCGTATGTAATTTTATAGCTATATTGCGCACTTGCCGGGGTGTCGCACTTTGCCACACTCATTTCACCTACCGTAATATATTGTTTAATGTATGATGGTACCCTTGGTTATCATAATACATACTATATTATGATATCCTTGTAAAATATACTTTTCACTAATTTTTCTTTTAACTTATAACGGATTTTTGTTTCAGATGCTGGGATTTGGATCGTCGAATGCGTTTGGTATACTGTTCAACGACTTCTTCCTGGAGCAAGGCAGCGCCAGTGGCCTGCCGCTCGTCATTGGCATTTACAATGGAGCGTTGTCTATCTCTGGTAAGTTCCCCCATATTTTTACGCACGTTTTTTGTGACCGGTAGGCCATACTTCAGTGGACCTTTTCGGAATGTAAGTATTAGGTAAGTAGTAGCTGTTGCCCGCGACCTCGTCTGCGTCAGTATATAATAGCAAACATAGATTATAGACGTTCCGCGCGGCTTCGCCCGCCTAAATTAGATATTTCACAGACAAATTAGTCCACAAAAAATAGCCTATGATCCTTTACGTGGTCTACTTCTTATCTGTGCCAAATAACAGAAAAATTGCTCCAGTAGTTCGTGAGATAAGCCCTTTCAAATAATTTCCCCCTATTTCTTCGCTCCTATTGTGTTAGCGTGATAAAATATAGCCTATATCCTTCCTCGATAAATGGACTATATAATACTGAAATAATTTTTCAAATCAGACCAGTAGTTCCTGAGATTAGCGCGTTCAAACAAACAAACAACCAAACTTATAATATTAGTATAATAGGTACATTCCGGAAAGGTTCACTGCAGTATTATCTAAAATTCATATCTATACTTCCATACTAATATTATTAATGTAAAAGTGTGTCAGTCTGTCTGTTACCTCTTCGCGCCCAAACCACTGAACCAATTTTGCTAAAATTTGATATGGAGATATTTTGAGTCCCGGGAACGGACACTTTTTACTTCGGAAAAATGTACGGTTCCCGCGCGATAAACGAGTTTTGGCGCAACGGAGTTGCGGGCGTCATCTAGTAATCTATATTTCGGTAACTTGTCTTACGTAGCCGTCGTCACATACAAGCTTGTCATTATTATTTTTTACAAAATATCCATTTTAGCCAATCATATTATTAAAAAAAACCCAGATATTATGGTATACTAGCTGTTGCTCGCGACTTCGTCCGCGTGGACTTTAGTTTATAGTAATTGTTCCCGTATTGAGTCGTTTACGCGCAAATCAGAAAAGTATATTGTGTGGGAACCGCACATTTTTCCGGGACAAAAAACATTCCTTGTCTCAGATTCAAATTAGTCCTCCAGCCCTATCTCCAATCTCCATGCCAAATTTCATCAAAATAGATTAATAAATAGTTTAGGCGAGAATCATGAAAGTTTATTGTGCGGGAACCGTATATTTTCCGGGATAAAATTAGTATTCCTTGTCCTTTCCCGAGACTGAAAGTATTGCCATACCAAATTTCATCAAAATAAATCGAATAGTTTAGGCGATAATCATAAAAGTTTATTGAGAAGAACCGTACATTTTCCAAGACAAAATTAGTATTCCTTGTCCTTTCCCGAGACTCAAAGTATCTCCATACCGAATTCCATCAAAATGGAATGAATAGTTTACGCGCAAATCATAAACGTATATTGTGCAGTAACCGTACATTTTCCGGGACAAAATGTATCATGTAGTAGTTCTTTTTCGGGACTCAAAGTATCTTTATACCGAATTTCAGCAAAATGGGTCCAGCCGTTTACGTGTGATGTCGTGACCACGCGAAACATAACTTTCCGCGCAGCTTCGCCCGCGTAAATTAGATATTTCACAGACAAATTAGTCCACAAAAATAGCCTATGATCCTTCACGTGGTCTACTTCTTATCTGTGCCAAATAACAGGAAAATTGCTTCAGTAGTTCGTGATAATTTATATAAGCCCTTTCAAATAATTTTCCTAGGGTTTTGACGTAAGTAATTTGTGAATGACCAATAGTTCTGCGGTCTTAAGAATCAACGGTTAATGTCCATTAACTATTCGCTTTCATTGAATTATTGTCGTTTAGATTAATTAGGAATAATTAAGGGTAGATAAGATTCTCTGTGAGATTTAGGTCAGCGCGTTACTGACACTAATTACTGTAGTTTAACTATTTTAACAGACAGTTAATTGAATACAAATGCCGATGATATACAATATCGTCAGTAACCCTGGTCATCTATTGATTCGCTCGATATTATTAAGAGGAGTCCACACCGCCCTTTTTTCCATACAAACGTTGTCCCCTGTTTCCTCCCTGGATAATGCTAGTAGAGTTATAATTTTTTCCTGAATATCTACGGCCACTAATACAATTAATACAATGTCTCTATGTTTTTTTTTCATAATTTAATTATTAAATAAGATATGAACGTTCAAAAACCCAAAAAAATGGCCAGATTTTCAAGCCTTTCTTTAATCTTTAATGAAAAAAGTACTTAAATCGGTTAAGTTTTGGAGAAGGAATCAGGGGACAACGAATCGTTGATTTTCTGCAGTTGTCTCTATCGCGTTCTGCGGTATAGGCTTGAGGTAAGGGAGACAGCTATAGATATTACACGTACTTTTTTTTCATTTCTCTAGCCCCTGGTGTATCCTCTTAATGGCAACAATACAAAGCATAATTAATTGAAATGTTGAAACATTCATTTCTGTGTTTACTGCGCCAGAAAGCATAATATTCTGTGTGTGTGTGTTAACGCTTGTAGGGTTTTTTGGCACACTCAGAACACAGAATCTAGATTCTGATCTAGATAGAGCCTTAACGGTTTACACTACAGCATCTGAGCTTGAGTCTTCTAATTAGATTCGTCAGTTGTGTACAGAGATACAAAAAATCGATCAAGTGCGAGTTGGACTCGCGCACGAAGGGTTCCGTACCATTATAAAAACAAAAATGCCAAAAAATTGTGTTTTTGTATGGGAGCCCCCTTGATTATTAAGTTTATTTTAATTTTACTATTAATTATTAAAGAATAAATACAATTGAGTATTTTGTGAACATTTCAAGTGCCTACCTTTTGTCGTTATTGATATAGAGTACAAAATAGCAAAAAAATCACGTTTGTTGTATGGGAACCCCCCTTTAACATTTAATTTAGTTTGTTTTTAGTATTTTATTGTTATAGCGGCAACAGATATATCTATTACCTACACAAACTGTAAAAATTTCTGAAATCTAGCCATAGCGGTTCTTGAGATACAGCCTGGAGATAGACAGACAGACGGACAGACAGACATCGAAGTCTTAGTAATAGGGTCCCGGGTAGTGGGTACGGAACCCTAAAAAAGGCTATTTTTACCCGACTACGGCAAAGCAAAAAGGTGACATTGACCTGTATTTTATTGTAAGGTTATCCTATAATTGGGAAAATATGTCTGTCTCATCTGTCTCATCTGTCTGTCTGTCGGCAATCTCTTCACGCTTAATCCGCTTAATCGATTTTGATGAAAATTGGAATAATACTACAACCAATACTTGCAAGTTGCAACAAAGTTGCGGGCATCACATAGCTTGAAATTAATTAAATTATAATGATTTAAATATTCAGGCATTCAAGAAATCAGATTGCGCCACTGACAAGTGTTATTTATATTTTCTATCCCAAAACATTTCAAAGGTACTTGATAAACTTAAATAATAAGCAGTTATTAACATTTGATGAGCCTTCATTAAAACATTACATTATCTAGTTATCTGTTATACATAATTTGTGAATTTAAAGAATGTTAAATAATTCTTACAAACAAAGTAAATCTGCTAATTCTTTTGAATGACATAAATATTTACATTGGATTATAATAATATGCATTATCGAAGCACTGATAAAAGCATGCAAATATTATGCATTAATAACTTCGGTCATAATTGGGGTATATTGATGAATAATAACAATTGTGTTTCAAAAGAAGCACTTATTCCCGGACGTGCTATTAATGGTGACTGAATTAAGGACTTTCAGCAAAAATGTGTCAAACGAATGTGCAATAAAACCTGAAAAATAGATCGCAAATGCGCAATAACAATATACTGAAAATGACACTATATTATAAGTTAGAAACTGCTGGACTAAACTATAATAATATGTATGCGATTTTTATGAATGACATCATGGGCGTACCCAGGTTCTGGGACAGGGGGGGGGGGGGGCAAATTACCCAGGTTCTGGGCCAGGGGGGGGGGGGCAAATTACGAAGATTCTGGGCCAGGGGGGGGCAAATCAGATTTTTTATAAGCTAGGTGTTTATAAAGAATAAAAAATTAATATTTTTTAGTTGTAAAAATATTGTATTGCAAACAAATGCCAAAAATTCGTTTCATTATTTTTAATTTAAAGATGAAAGTACTAGGTAATATACTTAGTAGGGACGGACGTCAACATGATCCAGGGGGGGGCAGCTGCCCCCCCCTGCCCCCCCTCGGTACGCCCATGAATGACATCTTGATACCTGATAAATTAAATAAGTCAATTACCATGTAACATCTAGGCATTTCGTTTAGAATATTCGTATTCCTTTGCTAGTTGGCTAAATACTATTTATCGGTATTTTCCAGGTTTTCTCAGCGGGATTGCCCTGAAGAAGTACAGCTTCCGTCAGGTGGGGCTGGTGGGAGCCGGACTGTTCGTGTTGGGGGATGTGCTCACCATCTTCGTCCAGAAGACTTACCAGCTCGCCTTCACGTTTGGTGTTATCCGAGGTGAGCTTATGAGTGGTGACGTCGACATTTTTTGACACGAGGATTTTTATTACATTTTTAGATAATGCGAGGTTTTTTTTAAATAAAATAAGGGGGCAAACGAGCATACGGGTCACCTGATGGAAAGCAACTACCGCCACCCATGGACACTCGCAATATTAGAAAGCTGTAGGTGTGTTGCCGGCCTTTTATGAGGGAATGCAGTCTCTTCTTGAAGGTTTGCATGTCGTAGGTTTTTATGCCTTTTTTCTCCACTCCTGCTCTAACTTATACGCTGTGATTCCTCGCATACCTCAGCTTTATTACGATTCGGCTTATTACAATTATCTCTAATTGCACACTCGTCAAAAATAATAGGGGAAGGACGACACACAACAAAATCTCGGCCAGTTTTACTAGGCTGGTACCGCCGAGATTTTGTTGTGTGCCGTACGTGGCGACGCGACGCATTGATAGTATGGCGCACACATACAAGCCGCGCGCGGTGCCTTTGTATGAAGATAACTTACTTCCCCTCCTTTTACTATGCCAATAGTGCTCGTATGACGGTACATCAGCGAAATTGATTATATTGGTATATATGCATACAGTATACCTTAATAATTTGGTCGGGCTCTGTCAAAACCAGGCGAGAGATTACAACTAATATTGACTTTACATAACATGACCAATTAATAACGTAGGTCTGCCATAGTCAATTATTTCTCTGATAATACCTAGAGTTCATAATATTGTGTCTTCTAAATTCATACAAAATCTTTACATCAATGCATATTCTTATGACTTTCATTTCATTCTACTTTAATTCTTATCGGGTAAATCCTTTGTTTATATTTAGCATAATAATTAAGATATCTTGCACGCACATTGCACACCTTATCATAAGTAACGTAAACGTAGTAAGACAAATACAATTATTTCCACCAGTTTGTTTGAGACATTAGCTTTAATCAAATAGGCGGCCTTGTCATTCCAAGAGCTAAAAATAAATCCTACTAACCTACTACTTAATATTATAAAGTCGAAAGTTTGTGAGTTTGTATGTTTGTTACTTCTTCACGCTTAAACGGCTGGAGCGATTTCGACAAAATTTTACGAGAAGGAAGGAGCTGACATCCTTGATTAATACATAGGCTACATTTTTAACCATTTTCCAAAATAGAAGAGATGTTATTTTCGTTCGCGGGGCATAGCAAGTAAAACATGATATTCAATTTAAAAAAATCATGTTTGTTTTTTTTAGAAACAGCTAAGGATATTAAAATCTTATACATAACGTCATAATCGTAGAATAAAGACTGATCTGATTTTTTTACATTTTTGGTTTATTGCATAAATCGACTTGTATTTACCTATGTGTTTTATCGACTGATTATAAAAATATTAAAAAAAAATCCACTAAATGCCTGATTTATAGACTAGAAAAACGACGGATTTGATTGTGTGACCGTAGTACAACGACGGATTAAACAATGCGTCTGAGTTCGGTGGACAGCGTCCGTCCCCCACCCCCCGCTCACCGCGGCGGATGGTCAATACCATCCCTGTTCTACGGTTACGCGTATTTTTTACTCGTAACGCACTTTTTAATAATTTTTAAAGAATATTAAAATAGTTTATAATACGTATTAGGCATATGTAATTCGAATAAGTTCAAAATATTATGCATTCAAGGTTTAAACGGATGTTAGCGTTTGTGCAAAATGGTGATTATATTATGGGTAAGTGAATATCATAATATTTTGTTGCTTTGTAAAGACTTGAGATGCTGTTTACTTATAAATTAAACACTTTTGCTACATTAAAAAGAAGAACAGTAGAAAATTGATGGTTACGCGACCGAATTCGACCGAACAGAAGACTTAATTTTCTTATCCACCGTACAACGACGGATTTAATAAATCCGTCGTTGTTTTAAGGACTTACTTTTTTTGGTATATGATTTAGTATTTACACTGATTAAGCTTTATTAAAAGTAACTATTTAAGAGTCAAAACTCTTCTTTATTTTTTCTGTAGGTACTTTTTTATTGACGGAATTAACCAATCGTCATTATTCTATGGATCATTTAAGGACGTACCGTATGAACCGTCATTTTTCTATGGATAGATGCTGGTTGGATTTGCATATCCGACGTTATTCGTGGCACACAATTTAACATAGGTCGTTTTTTGATAAAAAATAATAAAGATATATTGACATTTTAAATTGTAATTTGATTTAACCGTTAGCATAACGCTTATTTTAATGCCTTTTTTTCATTGATGTTTAAAATTTCTAATATTTATGCTTTTTGAAACTATTTTCAAAACGTACAACTTTGATAAGTTTCATCTTAAGAACCGCACTGCCTTATATCACTCTGCAATCCCAATGTCACTTATGCTTGTCTTGTATAGCATGACATATTCTAAGAGTACACAATATAACAAATTGGCTAAATAATTTTTGCTGCTTGAAGAAAAAAAAGTAAGTTCTAGGTAGGCACCTAGCACTTACATACAGGGTGTAACAAAAATAAGTGATAATACTTTAGGGTGTGTACGTGTTCCTTGTAGAGAGTTCACTGTGAAAGTAGCAGCGCTGAAAGACCAAATTTATTTTTCACTTTTGTATGGGGAAACTCGTGACGCTCGGGCCCTTACCCATACAAAAGTGAAAATTTTTTTTCGTCTGTGAGGATGGGCCCTGATAGGTGAAATGAAACACTCGACGACTTGGTTAAGACTAACTTTATTGTAGTGTAATTCACTTACTTATACTAGGTACATACTTACTATACTACACCTTCCCCGTGGGGAGAAAAAAAAATTGAACATAAACAATTTTTTTTATCAACTAAACACTAATAACAATTTCTATGCAATACTTACATGATAATAATACATTTAAAATATTTTAAGAAAAAAATTACCTTTTGTTAAACAATAGAAAGTAATATTAAATCATAATAAATGAAAAATTAATTTCTAAATAGCTTAGTCCTATTCTTATGAACTATATCTATCTTTCCGTTTTTTAATATCTTAACGTTTGGCTCAATGTCTTCTATGACCTCATATGGTCCATTATAAATACTCTGCAATTTATTACCTGTCTCGTTTTTAATTAAAATTAAGTCATTTTTCTTATAGGTAATAGGGTTACAATTTTTATCATATTTTTCTTTTCTAGTTATTTTATTTTGTAATAAATTTTCATAAGCTTCTTTTTGTGTAGTCTGTAGTCTAAATTTTAATTCTGAAATGTAATTATCACTGTATAGAGGATCGACAGAATTTTGTGTAAAATTAGAAGGAATTTTACATTTTTTACCAAAAACTAACTCAAATGGTGTAAAATTAGTAGATGTGTGAACAGAAGTATTATAGGAAAAACACCAAAATGGTAACCATGGGCTCCATAGACGTGAATGATTTTGTGTTTGTATCCTTAAATAATTTCCTAAACTCTTATGAGTATTTTCTAGCGATCCTATACTTTGATGATGGTAAGCTGTGGAATTTAATCGATTTATCTGTAATAACTTACAAGTTTCCTGAAAAATTGATGATAAAAATTCAGTACCCCTATCAGTAGCGACATTTTCCGGTATACCAAAACGTAATATAAAATTATTGACAAAGTTCCTAGCTATTTCCTCTGAACTTTTAGTATACATAGGATATGCCTCAACGTATTTACTCAATTCGCATTGAATTGTCAAAATATACGAATAATTATAATCGTCCTTCTCCAGAGGTCCTACAACGTCAAGAAAAACTTTTTCCATAGCAGAATTAGCTGTAGTCGTAATTACCATTGGCTCCTTAACACGATGAGAGCTATGTTTTTGTTTTTGACATTTATCGCACTTACTAATAAATTTTTTAACGTCATTCTCTAGACCAGGCCAAAAGTAATATTTTTTTATATTTTTATACATTCGTCTTATTCCAGCGTGGCCACTCGTTGGAAGAAGATGAAAATCATTCAATATTACCTTCTGGTCGTCTTTATCGTCAATTATTTCTACGTCATTTAAAATACACAATCGCGGACCGGTCCAATCTTTTTGTATCTTTATCTCGTTAGCTAACTTTTCTATAAACTCGTCATATATTTTACTTTTACATCGTATAAAAATTAATTCGTGCACATTAATTTTTTCACAAAAACTTCTCAGTTCCCTCACAAAAGTGGCTGGCCTCAGTTGTGATCGGGCTACTGGATTTATATATAAACACATTCTTTTTGACGAGTAACAAAATATATCATTTTCAATATCTATATCTTTTAACTTGCGTAAGTTCCTCAATTTACAATAGTCAATAAATTTAAGTTCAACAGATATTCCCGGTTTACTATAAATTTCTACGACTCTCGGTTGCGCAGGCCGATCGTCAGTAGGTACCATAGCACTCGGAGAACTCTGAGTCTGAGTTTGAGCAGCTTTCCTATACTGAGCTCGCGTCATAACCGTGATGATGCTCTCGTGCATCGCTTTTAAGTCATCCGACGTAATTGGTAAACGTGACATCGCATCGGCTGCAATATTTTCAGAACCCTTAACATATTCTACTGTGAAATTATAATCCTCGAGTAAAAGTCTAAATTTTGTAAGTCGACTGGATGGATCTTTCATCCCAAATAAATATATTAACGGCTTGTGATCCGTTTGTATTATAAACGGCCTACCATACAAATATGGGCGAAAATGCTTAACTGCCCACACTATCGCCAAAAGCTCCTTCTCTATCGTGGGATAATTAAGTTCAGATTTATTTAAATTTCTACTTGCGAAAGCAATCGGTTTACTATTGGAATTACACAAAACGGCACCTAGTGAATATTGAGAGGCATCTGTCTGTAATATGAATTTATGATCTACGGAAAAATTTGGATATTCGAGAACTGGAGGCGACGAAATTAAAGATTTTAAATTTGTAAATGCGGACTGACATTTTTCATCCCAAATAAACTTAGCATTTTTCTTAGTTAACTGCGTAAGGGGGTATGCAATCATTGCAAAATTTTTTATAAACTTTCGATAATAATTTGCAAACGCTACAAATCTAATTAACTCTTTCAAATTATTTGGAGTTGGCCATTTACTTAAAACTTTAATTTTTTCTGGATCAGGCAAAATACCTTCACTGGAAATAGTGTGTCCTAGATACAAAATCTCTTTTCTCAAAAAGTTACATTTATGGGGATTAAGTTTTAAATTGACTTTACGTAATCTTGCAAATACATCTATTAAATTTTTCGTATGATTTTCTAATGAATTGCCAAAAACTACCAAATCGTCCAAATAAATTAAGCATTTTTCATATGTTAAGCCGGACATTGCAACAGTCATCATTTTTGAAAAAGCAGCTGGACTAGTCTTTAGTCCCATGGGCATCCTCGTCATTTGATACTGTCCCGAAAGAGAACTAGTTTTACTTTTATTTGAATCTGTAACTCCAAATTGTCCAGTACTAAAAGCTGTGTATTTTCGGCTACTAGGCTCAAGGTCACACTGATAGTAGCTATTTGAAAGATCGAGAGTAGAGAAGTAAACAGAACCTGAAAGAGAGTCTAAAATATCTGTTATGTTCGGGAGGGGAAATTTATCATCCTGTATATTATTATTTAACTTCCTATAATCTATGACTAATCGCCATTTTTTAGTTCCTGAATTATCTAATTTTTTAGGAATTAATATTAGAGGTGATGACCAGTCTGACTGACACGGTTCTATTATACCATCCCGTAGCATGTCACTGATTTGTTGATTAAGCTCTAATTTTTGTGAGTATGGTATCCTATACGGCTTATTGTAAATTGGCTGGGAATTCTCTTTTAAATAAATACGATGCTTATAAATATTTGTAGTCGTCAACTTGTCACCCGGTAATAAAAATATATCCGAAAATTTTGCACAAACATTCTCAATAATCTTTCTCTCTTCTAAATTTAAATGATTCAAGTGAAGCATATTCAATAACTTTTTAACACGATCGGATTTAAAATTTTTACAACGACTAAAATCACATAATTCGTAATCACTAATTTTCTCTATTTTCGGTTCAATATTTTCAAGACGTATCTCATCCTCGCTAGTATTTAATATTAACACTGGTATCATACCATTCGAGGGCTTAACTATAGTATTTGCTATAAATACATCTTTTTGTAATTCCGATGAACACACAAGACATTCCTCCGTATATGTAATCGGTATATAATGTATAGATTCCGATCTTGGCGGTAAAATATAATAACTACTTCTACTTTCAGTCTGGGAACAAAGCGGCAATACGATACTATTGTTATTCGACTTGTTATTTAAAGTTAACGTAGAGCATTTAAGGTTCAAAATAGCATTAAAGTTTGTAAGAAAATCCTGTCCTATAATCGCATTCGCTTTGCATGGTAAAGTCTGGAAAACATAAAACTTATGTTGCATAAGAAATTCCTGAGAATTATGCATGTTACTAAGCGTCAAATGAACATATCCTATAGCTTGAATCGCACCGCCTATTCCTTGTATTGTAATGCACTCGGTGTGCATTGGTATGTCGAGTTTCTTTACATACTCATATTTAATGGCACAGATCGATGCTCCTGTATCTAGTAAAAATGTCAGAATATTATATTTACTTTGATAATGATAAGTATTTTCATCAACATGATATAATTGTACACAACACGTGCTATTTAAGGCGTAAATAAATTCATTATTCACGAAAAAACTGTTGAGGGATGATCGGCGTATCGCTACCCTCATCATCATCATCGGCTCTCTGAACGATCTCCTCGTTCATAATACGGATATTGCCTCCTCGGCAGAACCCGCGACCTCTAGAATTATTATAATAACTATTCGACTTACCTCTGTACGATGTCGTCTGACCTCGACCAAAGCCTCGACCACGACGTGGAGCGCGGCCGGACGCAGCAGCAGCGGGGCTGCTGGGGGAGCTGCCGTCGACACGAACATTTTTGGAATGGCGACCTCCCCATGAGCGATCGTTTCGATTAGGAAAATAACGCCTGTTGTAAAAATTATTACGACCACGTTTATAATTATAAAAATTAAGGGATATGTCGTCTGCTGATGAGGATGACTGCGATGGCATTTCGGTCTCCTCGTCTAATCAGAAATCCTCGTCTAAATCAGAAGATTCCAGGTTCGAATCCTGGCAGGGTCGCCATGTGAGGATGGGCCCTGATAGGTGAAATGAAACACTCGACGACTTGGTTAAGACTAACTTTATTGTAGTGTAATTCACTTACTTATACTAGGTACATACTTACTATACTACACGTCTTTCAGAACTGCTACTTTCACAGTGAACTCTCTACAAGGAACACGTACACATCCTAAAGTATTATCACTTATTTTTGTTACACACTGTATATTTTTTAGCGGAGCAGACTCCTGTAATGCAATGGCGTTATAGGTGTCTGCTCCGCTAAAAAACACGTACAACAACAATATTAATACATACATATTTTATACTACAATATTTCAGCAGATCCTTGTGGTAATGAGTAATGACCACAAGGAGCAGCTGAAATATTGTCAACTTAGCAAATGCAAAATGTATGGAATTATGCCTTTTCAGAAGACGTGTTCAAGAACCATCTCATAAAGGTAAATAATATCACCAAGATAAATTAATTGCCTCCATTTGTATTCCTGAATAAAATGACGATCCTTTTATGCCTGCAGGTAAAATGACGTCTATTGGGGCAAATGAATTTCCTTAATCAGAAACCTCACAAGTTCTCAGCAACGTTAGATTTTCAACAACGTTGACTCCCATTTTTAGTACTTTATCATCTCTATTAACTGAAAATATTCAAGATTATTCTCAAGTGTTAGTACCCAAAACTCCAACTGCATCACCAGTAAAAAGACATGCCAAATGTGATGACCCGTTTTGTTGCCAACATGAAACTGATGATTATTTCTGCCCTTCTGAATCTACTATTAGCAGATACTTGATTCATCATCTCCATCGTGTTCAACGATCTTAAAGAACAGAAGGAAAAAAGCGCACCAAAAAAAAAAACGAAACCAAAAAAAAAAGAAAAGTGGAGGGAAATAAAACTAAAAGCTTTAAAAAAACTTATGCAAAACATATGTATTAAAAAAAGGGCGTATAGTCGATGCTAAAACTATGAAACCTCCATGCCATTGCAAATTCCAATGCACTACTAATGAGATTTTCACTAAGTTTTGGCAACTTGGTGGCAAAAAACAGCAATGGTTCTATGTAGAAAATTATATGTAAATACTATTTAATATTATACTTTAACTGTCGTCTGAATGTTCGGTTTTTCGGTCTTCTATAGTTAGCTACATACAACCATTGCTATTCTTTGCTACAAAGTTCCCAAATCTTTGTGAAAATCTCAAAACGCTCTGCGTTTGAAATTTTAGACGTGGAGGTTTCACGAACACGATGGAAATGGTTGGTTCGAGTATGTGCTAATAGTAGATACAGAAGGGCAGGAAAAATCATCAGTTTCATGTTGGCAACAAAACAGGTTTTCAATTTTGCATGTCTTTACTGGGGATGCAGTTGGAGTATTGGGTACTAACACTTGAGAATAATCTTGAATATTTTCAGTTATTGAAGATGATGAAGTATTTTTTACTAAGACGTTCAGATTAGGTAAGAGTTCATATTAAGTTTAAAAATGTTACCACGAAACGGTTCTCTCTATTGTAATAAGTATTTTACTTGTTTAGACAAGTGCTGTTGTTTTATTATAGAAGTTATAGCATTTTTTTATAATAATATTTATTTTTAAATATATATTGTACCGTATAATAATGTACGTTTATTTTTATATGCACGTGGGAGAGCCATGGTTTTGCACGAATGGGCCGGCCGATCGGAGAAATATCACGGGCTCACAGAAAACTGGCGTGAAACAGCGCTTGCGCTGTGTTTCGCCATGTGAGTGAGTTCACCGGAGGCCCTATTCCCTTCCCCACCCTCTCTTTTTCTTTTCCCTACCCTCTTCTATTCCCTTCCCTACCCTCCCCTATTATTTTCCCTACCCTCTTCTATTTACTTTTAATATGCCGGCAACGCACCTGCAGCTCTTCTGAGTTGCGAGTGTCCATGGGCGACGGAAATTGCTTTCCATCAGGTGACCCGTTTGCTCGTAGGTATGGCATATGTATTGATCGCTTTAATTGTGTTTTTTGCGTTCAGATGTGTGTGTAGTATTTTATGTATCCTTGCTTTGAATTTCTGTTTGAGTAGATTTTTAGTTTCTTTATGATGTATTTGCTGTGATTGGTAGAAGCCTAGGTATTTGTATCCCTCTAATGGGTCAACTGGATCAATTATTTCGTGATTGTTAAGTTTATACGGTATATTATGTTCTATTTTACCTTTATTTATTGATTGTATTTTACATTTATCTATCCCAAACTCCATTTTTATGTCATTAGAAAAATATTGTGTACGGTCAGCAAGAGCGTGTAAGTGGTTTAGTGTGTTTGCAAAAATTTTGATGTCTTCCATATAGAGAAGATGTGAAAGTGATGTATGGTGTGAATTATATTTGATCTTAAATCCGTAGTCATTTTGGTTAAGTATTTTATACTTAACCAAAATGAATACGGAAAACAAAATGAAAGAGGATTAAGGGCAAGGCAAAACCAAAGAGGACTTAAAGAGTCTCCTTGGAATATACCTCTCTTTATGTAAATGAAGTCAGTTTCAATAGCTTTAGTCGAGTCAAAAATTTTCAATTTGGTGTGCCAATTGGGCATAATTATTTCTAGACAATTTATTTATAATGTTTTAAAATATAAATAAGCCAGGAGTGTGGTACAGAATCGAAAGCTTTCTTATAATCTATATACATAGTGTATATATTACGTTTCTGTTTAAAGCCTGTTGTGAAATTACGGAGTCTAGAGTTGTTCCTTGCACCCTTGGCTAAACTTACGGCATCCTTTCTGCTTTTTAGCTAGAATATTATGTTCATTTATATGTGTATATATTAAATTGCTTATGCATGCTGTTATAATGTTGTAGATATTTTGCAGACAGGTTATAGGCCTATATTTTGCGGGGTTTGAAGTATCCGAGTTATCTTTTGCTAGCATGTAAGTTATACCCTGTGTAATAAAGGATGGTATTGTGTCTGGCGATTTAATGAATGAATTTATGTGCTTGAGTAGTATTGTATGTATGGATGTAAATTTTTTAAACCAGTAATTATGTATATGATCAGATCCGGTTGCTTTCCAATTATGCGTTTTACTTAATAAATATAACTGCTTTTATATTTTTGAGCTAAATTTCTTCAAATTTCATGACAGGAATGTCTTTGACTCTATCTTTATCTTTATCAATCCATTGACTATTTTCGTGTTCAACTGGATGTGACCATATATTGGACCAGTAGGTATGCATGGACTCTGACGACGGTACAGGACTATTATTATTTTGTTGGTTATCGTTGTTTTGAGTTAGTTTTTTGTAAAATAATTTTTCGATATTTGTGAATTCCTTATTTTCTAATTGTGCATTCGTTATACTTTTTTAACCTGTTGGATAGTATATTTAGTTTCTGTTTTAAAGTATCTAAAAATGTGTTATATCAGAGTTTTGGGCCTCGCGTTGGGAATGAATTTTATATCGTTGCTTAATTTTTTCTATTTGCGTTTCTAGGTAGGCTGATCCTGGGTACCTTTTGCGTAGAATTAATGAACTTAGAGCATGTATAGGCCGACTAACGGCATAGTAAGTCGGCCTATACATGCTCTAAGTTCATTAATTCTACGTTCCAGACGTCTATGCCACCATGGTTACGTTCGTGGTTTGTTAAAGTTAGCTGCATTGTTATTGTTGATTCTCACTCCGTTAAATTTGATTGTGGTGTATGCTGCAGTATAAATGTAAGTATGTAGCGTGTTAAAATCAGTGTCGTCTCTCAGTGTGTTAGGAAGTATTTCAGTATTAAGGTAATGAACTATCTGTTTTATTTTTCTGGAGGGTTTTAAGTTAGGTAAGGACGGCCGTGTTGTTGGATCGGTATCTTTAAATATATTATACGTATCTGTAAACATTTCTTTCAATTGTGCTTCTAATTCTGATGACAATTTTAAAGGTGAAGGTATAATATTAGGACAGTCTTCAGTTGGTAAGTGAATACATTCATCTAACACATTTTCTGTTGAATTAAGGTCAGGTGGTCTAGTCAAATCGTCTGTCTGTTCTTCATTTGAAGTATTCAGCTGCTGCTGCACTTCATTGCGTATTCTTTTAAGATGGTCTTTAGATAGAAGGTGATTATTGACAATCGATCTTCGTTGGTCAGCTATTCTTTGTATTGACAGATGAGCTATTGATAAGAAACTACATAATGACTTTCAAATACATTTATTCTACAATATTATACAGTGGTATACTTTCGGGCAGAGATTCCTCTTACAATTGTTCTTCCGTCAAAATTCGCATCATACTGCGCTCTTGGGGTATTTATACACAAGTTTTACCCATCAACCCCCCACTCCAAGTGAAGCGAACGTAGCCTTGGGATTGCACATTGTCAGTGTGGCCAGATTTAAGTATTAAAACTACCATCTAATTTAGTCAAAAATAGTTAAGTTACAATAATTTAGTATTCTAAAAACAATAAACTAGGTACTGAATTACATAAATCATAACACTATTGAGGGGCATTTGGTGGTAATTTCTTTATGTAATAATGGTCGGTACGTGGTGAGGTCAGTCTCTAGTTTGGTAATCCTGTAATAGGTCCGCATTATCGTTTCATTTATTTCAGTTGTCCATCTCATTTTTCGACTTCTACCGTTGGTGTCGGTAGTTTCTAATTGTGTCATATTTTGTGGAGTCAAATGCTGATTTTGGTTTTGTAGTTGAAATTTTACGTCATTTTTAATATCTAATATTTCTTGAGGGCTTAAAGATGTCTCTGGACTATTGCTCGTCGTTGGTCACCTACTCTCTGCTTGGATGCTTCCATTTCTGGGTATTGTGATGAGAATAATGTGTGTAAATGTGATAAGTAAGATTTAGTATCGGATTCTACATTTGTGAGTATGAAATAGTGGCGCATTATGAAAATGTTCATTTGTTTAGACCATTTTTTACGCTTGCACACCATACTGTAGGCGGGTGCAGTAACTCTGGCTTGGATAGCCTCCTGCACAACATCCACAGTAGATCTGATTGTCATAGGTATAGGACAATGTATTTGATGAACTAGAGTGAGTAGCCATGATATATGAAGCTGGAGATGATGGTGGCGATGAAAAGAGGGATAAAATTGATGAGAGACTAGTTGGTGAGTTGTCTCGACTATGATATTGGCGTATGATAACATTGTTATTGTGTGATACGGTGCCCTCCCCAGAATACGCAGGGCAGCCCGAGGGTCCGGGGCGGGATTCTCCATCCCGCAACGCTCCGGTACCCGCCTGGGGTATAATTCTGTTTCTTAGTCGCATCACATAATCTGGTTTCCTAAGAGAAGAGTTAACTAAACGAGAAATATAGTAAAAGGGAAAACATAGTTGGTGAAAGATAGATAAAAATAAAAATAAAGACGATTCAAAACCAAGGATTGACTAATAAAAAGACGATGAAAAGATTGATAAAGAAAGACAGAGCCGATGATCAGCCACGTGAGTACCTCACCCCGTAGAGGGTGGGGTGGCGCACCCAAGTGTTGCCCGGGGACACTAACTGGGAAGAACCGGCTTCACCCCCTTATTATTATTATTATTATATCTTCAGGTGCCGGCTTCGGTGTGATGATACCCGTGAGCTACACAGCCTTCAACTGCTACTTCACCAAGAAGCGCACTGCCATGATGAGCGCCAACCAGACCATGAGCAGTATGGCGTCCATCACCTTCCCCCTGCTGGTCACCTTCCTCCTCTCCGAGTACGGCTTCAGGTGGACCCTGGCCCTCATCATGGCCATCGACCTGCATCTGCTCTTCGCGATGCTGGTGATGCACCCCGTGGAATGGCATCTCATAGACTTGATCCCGCAATACAATGATGACTCAGGTTCGTGAATAAACTTTTTCATTAGATTTTAGGTCCACTTGCTTGTTAAAATAATTCAGCTTCTATTTGATAAATAAAGAACCAACTTGGGACTCCAGTAGGAAGCTTATATTGTCACAAAACTTTTTACCCTTATGTCTTATATTATTTATAACCTATTTAATATTACTTTTTTTTAATTTAAACATCTCATCTTTCTGTTCAAGGCTCAGAAATATTCAAAACGGACCGCAATATCAAAAGCATCTACAATGACAAGACAGAAGATTCCGTCGTCAATATTTTGCCAGAAGAAAATAAAGCCGAGATCAAACCCGCTTCGCAGCACCCCACGCGTGTTGAGTCCTATAAGAAGAATATTATGTAAGTTGTAAGTTTTTGGAGTACCATGTGACTTTTTTATCACTGAAGGAACTGAATAAGATAAGTACTTTGAAATAATAATAATTATTTCAAAGTACTTATCAAAAAACATTTTTCTGATGCAATTTTGGACCCTCCTATTATAATCGATACGGCTTCTACACTACTACGCCTGATATTATGTCACAAAATTTTGTATGGTTTTTCATTTTTTTTCACATCCCGATCGAATTTATAGGTGTTTTAAGTTAAACAATAATTTTCTGTGGCATCGTAGCATTTAAATGGGTAGAAGCCGTCTGTCTGTGGCATCACAGCATCTAAACGGGTAGATCGATTTTGATGTAGTTTCTGTTAATTTTCAGTAAACTATTATACGAGAACGTGGAGTTGGACCTACTGAAGGACCCGCGGTTTGTGAGCACGCTCGTGGGACTGGGGTTCGCGTTCGTGTCCGACGTCACCTACCTCGCCATGGAGCCCATGCTCCTCTTCTCCTATGATTACACTAAGGTATTCATTTATCTTCTTCTTCTGTTTACTGTATTTGTCTTTTCTTCCGCTACACTTCTTATAATATGTTTTTGTACTTTAAAAATTTTCAGTCCTTAGTGTCTAAACACACTAGGCCGAAAAAACGCGGCCGGAGTTCGGCATGATTATGCCTGCTATGTATTTTAAATTGCTGATGACACACCATGCCGAAATTACGTCGTGTTATATTGTATGCGTAGCGCATTGCTGGCGTATTGTTGCCAAACTTCGGCCGCGTATTTTCGGCCTAGTGTGTTTAGACACCTAGTCCTCATACCGTGCATGTATTTTTTGATAAAATAAGATAGATACAAACTATAGGAGTTCGAAACCGTTAAATTAAAAAAAAAAAAATTAAAATAAATCTATAAGTAAATGTTTCTCTCTGATGATGATATGAAATGGTTTGCCTAAAGTGTGCATAGTCACAGAATAGATAATAGTACACTGTACAAGTGCCTAAAACTCACATAGGTGAACCACGGTAGGAAATACTTTTAGAAGCCGTTTTTTTGTTAAAATTATCACGAAGTCGGATAAATCGGATTATACTTTATAAATTAAGTACTTATTGTAAATTTTGCAGATACAAGTAGCTACATGTGTGATGGTCGGTGCCATAGCGGACCTGGTGGCGCGGTTCTCTCTTGCCGTCTTCACCTACTTCTACTATGTCGACAGCAAGAAGATCTTCTTCGTTGGAACATGTCTAACCACAGTACTACGGATAGGTAAGTTATTGGATTCCCAGAGTACGTCCGAACAAAGATATTGATTTTGACATTTTACGTCTACAATCCAGGGCGCGATTTATATTTTTATTTTTTATGAGTGTAGTAACTTTAATTTAGCCGCCACTAAGTGCGAACCCTGCCGCCATCCTAGAACGCTGCCGCCCACCCTAGGATCACCTAGGACGCCATAGGACGCGTTGGCCCATAGGCCATGACCTATTCTGCCATGCTAATGCTATTATTAAGCTTGTTACAGTTAATAATAATAAGATAGGGTAGATAGATAGATAATAAAAATATATAGGGTTGCAGGCGTCATCTTATATTATAATATATGCAAGATGTTAGTGTAAACACCGTTATCCTTGAAACCGTCAAATGAACCCATCAAAATGAACATTTATTTATTTATTTATTTATACTTTTTGCACAATGTTGGTACATAGGCGGACTTAATGCCAAATGGCATTCTCTACCAGTCAACCTTTAGGTGTTCAGAAACAAAATTGTGTAGGTGCCAATAGTGCGAGAGGATGTAAAAAAATAAAAAAAATAAAAAAAAATAAAGAGCAATCTAAAATCTGAATATAACTAAGGTCATCAGCAAGCATTTCACTTAATAAAGCAAGACTACATACTAATATAATAATAAAATATTATATATAAATTATTTAAAATATCATACTATATAATATTATAATTAAAAATACTAGTACATATATATTTGTTAATGTATATTAATAAAATACTTTAATAATAATATATATGTTACGCTCAAAGACCGAAAACGCTCAGTGAGCGAAAAAATGGCTCACAACGCGTTGTGGTAATAGTGAAACGGCTACGACGCAAAATTCGCGTCGTGGCCCTAGTGAAAACAGCCACGACGCGTTCTGGTAATCACAGAAATACCACATAGCGAAATTCGTGTCGTGGCTGACGTGCTATTCGACCACAACGCGTTGTGGCAATCGAGAAAAGCCATGACGCGTTCTGAGCATTTAAAAACAGCCACGACGCGAAATTCGCGTCGTGGTCCTAATGAAAACGGCCACGATGCGTTCTGTAACTAGGTTAGTTACTCAGGAGTAATTGTATAGCCCCCAAGTGTGTGCGCAATATACAAGAGCACTCTGGTTTCAATGAAACTAGGCCAGTTACGCAGGAGTAATTTTATAGTGCCCAAGTGTGTGCGCAATACACAAGAGCACGTTACGCAAGAGTAATTTTAAAGTGCCCAAGTGTGTGCGCAATACACAAGCACTCTGGTTTCAATGAAACTAGGCCATTTGAGCAGAAGTCATTTCATAGTGCCAAAGTGTGTGTGCAATACACAAGAGCACTCTGGTTTCAATGAAACCAGGCCAGGTACGCATGAGTTATTTTATAGTGCCCAAGTGTGTGCGCAATACACAAGAGCACTCTGGTTCCAATGAAACCAGGCCAATTACGCAGGAGTAATTTTATAGTGCCCAAGTGTGTGCGCAATACACAAGAGCACTCTGGTTTTAATAAAACCAGGCCAATTAAGCAGGAGTTATTTTATAGTGCCCAAGTGTGTGCGCAATACACAAGAGCACTATTTTTTACTCTTATAACCCAATTGTGTAATGCGCACACACTTGGGCACTATAAAATTACTCCTGCGTAACTGGCCTGGTTTCATTGAAACCAGAGTGCTCTTGTGTATTGCGCACACACTTGGGCACTATAAAATTACTCCTGCGTAACTGGCCTGGTTTCATTGAAACCAGAGTGCTCTTGTGTATTGCGCACACACTTGGGCACTATAAAAAATTACCCCTGCATAACTTGCCTAGTTTCATTGAAACCAGAGTGCTCTTGTGTATTGCGCACACACTTGGGCGCTATAAAATTACTCCTGCGTAACACGGCCTGGTTTCAGAACGCGTCGTGGCCGTTTTCATTAGGGCCAGAACACGAATTCGCGTCGTGGCTGTTTTTAAATGCTCAGAACGCGTCATGGTTTTACTCGATTACCACAACGCGTTGTGGTCGAATAGCACGTCAGCCACGACACGAATTTCGCTTTGTGGTATTTCTGTGATTGGCAGAACGCGTCGTGGCCGTTTTCACTAGGGCCACGACGCGAATTTTGCGTCGTGGCCGTTTCACTATTACCACAACGCGTTGTGAGCCATTTTTTCGCTCACTGAGCGTTTTCGGTCTTTGAGCGTAACATATACATTAATTAAATAATAGTAAATAATACATAATAAAAACAAAAATAAACACAATATTAAATTACAAATAATTAATACTTTCCTGCCAATTGTTTGAAATAAAACTCACGAACTTTGCGCTTAAATGTGTTCCTGGTTTTGGTTAGCCTGATTTCTCGAGGAAGAGCTTTCCAGAGTATGATAGCCTGTACGTTGAAAGACGAGTGGATGATGTCTGATCTATGGGAAGGGCAAGAAAGGAATGCATTGTTAGAGGATCGAAGGGATTTGTCATGAGTAGTGGAACGATATTGGAAGAGGGGGGTTAGGTATTTAGGAGCATTAGGATGATGCAACAGGGAGTAAAGCATACACAAGGCCCTAGTAGAGCGGCGCTGTCGTATTGGTAGCCAGTGTAGTTTAGATCGAAAGGTAGAAACGTGATCGACTTTGCGTAGGTTGAAGATAAATCTTAAGCAGTTATTGAGTAGGCGATCAAGTTTATTAAGTTTGTCAGCGTTTAGGTCGAAATAGCACACATCACCGTATTCAATGATGGGAAGGATAAGTGATTGGACGAGCATTAACTTGACTGAAGAAGGAAGGAAGTTTTTTAAATTTTCTATAAGAACAATGCTGGGAACTCAAAAAAATCCGTCGTCATACCCATACAAATTGCCGATCCGGGCATGGGTATGAATACGGCATTTTTTTTGAGTTCCCAGCATTGTTCTCATAGAAAAAGTTGTTCATTTTGACGGGCTCGTTTGATGGTTTCAATCAGGGATGTTGCGGATCCCGATTTTTTCACATCCGCGGATGCGAATGCGGATGCGGATTTTTAGAGGGTCACATCCGCGGATGCGGATGCGGATGTTGCGGATCCTACATAAATGTAGTTTATAAAATGAACAAGTATTTTCATTTTTATAAATGTATTACAAAATAATAGTACAGGTTCCCTAGAACAAATTTTTTGATTAATATCAAGCTAATTTTTCATCAGTAGCTTCAATTTGAAACGCATTTTGAATAGAACAATCCATAATATTTTAGGACCATCAAATCAAAATATTAAATCATATTTATCTCTGTTAGCTACCACTTTCGCAGAGGAAATTGTTGTTCGTTTTATCAAAATGAAGCTGCTCACGAAAACTTACCTTGATAGTAATAAAAAAATTGTTCTAGGGAACCTGTACTATAATAATACTATTGTATTAAAGAGATCCCATCAAAAACATCCTGTAAAAAAACCAAGTCTCGCAACTCAGTTTTTATACCGTAAAAATTTATGAGATCCATGCAATACCAAGTCGGTTAATTTATTCAGTCCCTACCTAGGGGACCTTCTGTCTCAAGTTATTACGTAAGTTGTTATCATATCAATATTAAAAATCTTTTACGTTTTAAATAAGTAGATCAACTTGGACATCGCATGAAAATACAATGTATCTTACAATTTTTACAATTTAAATATACCGTGTTTATACAATGCTTGCTTAACAACTGAAAATTCAGGCTTGTTGGTTTATCCACAATGAAGTTATAGGGGGGTCAAAAAGAGCCTGAATTGGTTCGAGAAAAGGATAGTACGGCCGTGCCGCTTTTTTGCTCGACTTGGAGGGGGCACTGCCGTGCCCCCAGATAATAATTTGTAAATGAAAATTACATTAATTCCCCTGTATTAACCTCTACCACTTTTTTGTTAGTAAGTACACTAGTAAATTATTAAATAGTAATAATGCCGCTTTTTATTAAGTGAAGCACAAACAAACACGTAGGGATTAATTTACACAAGACAATTGATGCACCACAATAAACGCGTCGGATCCTGTCGCCATTTTAAGGGTTCCGTAATCAACAAGGAACCCTTATATTTTCGGTCTATCTGTCCGTCGGTTTCGCTCAGAGAATAGCCTACAAAGTTGAAATTCGGCATGAAATCACATACATATAAACGATGTCGACAAAATCCATCCATACTAATATTATAAATGCGAAAGTGTATCTGTCTGTCTGTCTGCCTGTCTGTCTATCTGTCTGTCTGTTACCTCTTACGCTCAAACCGCTGAACCGATTTTGCTGAAATTTGGCATGGAGATACTTTGAGTACCGGGGAAGGACATACGATACTTTTTATTCCGGAAAAATGTACGGTTCCAGCGCGATAAACGAATTATGGCGCAACAGAGTTGCGGGCATCATCTAGTGGTATATAAAATTTTAAAAAAATTTATGGGGCCTCCCTTACACATCAAGCGATAATTCTTTTTATTTCGCGTCCACTCCACCGTGTGTGGTGTCGTAGGATAGGATTTTTAAAAATATTAAGAGTATACCAAGATTATTTTCCGATATAGGGATCCATTTGTGAAATATGCAAAGTTTGAAAGTGGAAGAAATCGTTAGTGTCCAGTGTCTCCCCCTTCTAACAGCTATTAGCTAAACGGTTGATTCTGAAAAGTATGTGGAAAAATTCACGGGAGTAAGAAATATGCTAAATTTGAAAAGGAAATTATCACGTCTAAGAAGACTTCATAAGTTATTGAGAAGTACAAAGGAATTTTTCGTTCAAATTCCTTTGAATGTAACTGAGATCATGTTGTTAGTAGTGTAAAACATGTTATAATAATTCTAAATTCATTGACGATACAAAACTTATCAAAAACTGGAGGTACTATAATGGAACCCTCTATTGTGCGTGGCCGATTAATTGGCCGGCTTTTTCGCTCCCATAACCCATTGGTCATTTGTCAGGCGCAAACGGCACACGCCATTCACAGACCCCGCCGCTTTTTTTTCTTGTCGCAACTCGTATGACATTCGCATCCGCATAAAAATCCGCATTGATTTAATGCGGATGCTCCGCATTTACGGATGCGGATGCAGATATTCGCAACATCCCTGGTTTCAATTATAACGGTGTTTACACTAACACACTGTATAATACACTAGTGATAAAATATATTAATTGCCTGGGGTATCATAGTGTGGATGTAGTTTTTAACTCGTGACTATTGAATTCCAGCTCTGGTGATGTGGGACAATATAATCTTCATCACTCTGATCACCGCTGTGTCGGGGCTGGTGCGGTGTTCCGTACAGGTCTGTATTGTTATTATTGGTTTATTTAAGTAGCCGGTCCTTAGTGTGAGTTAACCCAAAAAGTCTATGTTTCACTTGGTAAAAATGATTACTAAATTTATATTTTTGGCTGTAAAGGATTAAAACTGGGAGCTATTTCACTTGGTATCGTTTTATATTATAAGAAAAACCATTTTTTTTAAATAAATATAAATAACGTATTCCTTGCCCAGATAAGTCTTGGGGTTTGAGAAACCCCACGTGGTTATCTACGTGGTGCACGGAGGGTTAAAAATGCTTCGCGACGCCTTGCGCCGTAGCCATGTGATCAATGGTAATACAAATTATGTCCTTATCAGGTGATGTTTCCTCTGGTGCTGGTGGCTGCGGCCCCAGAGCGGTTCCCGGCGGCGCTGGCGCTGCACATCCTCTTCTCAGGGTCCCTCATGCTCATCGCGGACCCGTTAATAGGTATTACTCTTCCAAATTATATGTAAGCTTGAATTTTTTATTTATTAGGAAAAAGCTTCGGCGAACTGCAAAAAATACTATGAACAACAGCTTAACGAATACTTTCGTAACAATCAATTTATATTTATCTTAATAAAAATCAATTTGTCTGATGACGAGTTACTCGAAACCGGTCGTGTAATTTATAATTATTATAAAGAAAGTATATAAAAAATATAAAGAAAGTGAATTATTAATATGAAAATGAATTTCCACCATGAACTTACAGGACACCCAATTAAGTACAAAGTACACTCAAATTCGTAAAAATTTCCTATCAGGTTCCAAATCTCAGGGTCCACGTAGATGACGTACAAAAGCCAATATTTTACATAGAATTTTCATCTTTTCAGGTCTCATTTACGACTCAACGGGCAGCTACGTATACTGCTTCGTCGCCATGAGTTTGTGCTGCCTGGTCTGCGTGTGCTCGTGGGTGGCGGAGTACATCGTACATAGAGGGAGGACACCGAAACAGGTCACTAAAACCTGATGCACCCAACGATATAGTGCAACCAGATTCACGCAGTTCACGTTTTATTGTTTTACTAGCTGTTGCCCGCGACTTCGTCCGCGTGGACTTTAGTTTATAGTTGTTCCCGTACATCGATTAATTCGTTTACGCGCAAATCAGAAAAGTATATTGTGTAGGAACCGCACATTTTTCCGGGGCAAAAAACATTCCTTGTCCCAGATTCAAATTAGTATCCCCAATCTCCATGCCAAATTTCATCAAAATAGATTAAATAGTTTAGGCCAGAATCATAAAAGTTTATTGTGCGGGAACCGTACATTTTCCGGGATAAAAAGTATCCCTTGTATCCCGAGACTGAAAGTATTGCCATACCAAATTTCATCAAAATAGATTGAATAGTTTAGGCGATAATCATAAAAGTTTATTGTGCGGGAACCGTACATTTTCCGGGACAAAATGTATCCTATGTTCTTTTTCGGGACTCAAAGTATCTTAATACCCTGCAAAATGGGTCCAGACGTTTACGCGTGATATCGTGACCACGCGAAATATAACGTTCCGCGCAGCTTCGCTCGCGTAAATTAGATATTTCACAGACAAATTAGTCCACAAAAAATAGCCTATGATCCTTCACGTGGTCTACTTCTTATCTGTGCCAAATAACAGAAAAATTGCTTTAGTAGTTCGTGAGATAAGCCCTTTTAAATAATTTCCCCCGTTTTTTTCCACTTTTCCCTCTATTTCTTCGCTTCTATTAGTCTTATCGTGATAAAATATAGCCTATAGCCTTTGTCAATAAATGGGCTATCTAACACTGAAAGAATTTTTCAAATCGGACCAGTAGTTCCTGAGATTAGCGCGTTCAAATAAGCCCTTTCAAATAATTTCCCCCATTTTCCCATTTTTTCCTCAATTTCTTCACTCCCATTTATTTTAGCGTGATAAAATATAGCCTATAGCCTTTCTCGATAAATGAGCTATCTAACAATGAAAGAATTTTTCAATTCGGACCAGTAGTTCCTGAGATTAGGGCGTTCAAATAAGCCATTTCAAATAATTTCTCCCATTTTTTCCACACTTTCCTCTATTTATTCGCTCTTATTAGTCTTAGCGCGATAAAATATAGCCTATAACTTTCCTCGATAAATAGGCTATCTAACACTGAAAGAATTTATGAAATCGGACCAGTAGTTCCTGAGATTAGCGCGTTCAAACAAACAAACAAACTTACAAACTCTTCCGCTTTATAATATTAGTATAGATTGTTCACACGAATGTAGTACAAATCCGGTGTATCACTTTGAGCCCCCGCAGACTGCAGACTTCGGCCGATAGTTTGGTGGGGTCGACTAAACAACAGTCGGCCGATTGCTATCGCACGGTTCCATTAGCGATAGATTTTTGAATGAAAAATTTTTCACGATTCGGATTGCTGCCGAGTCGGCTGACCGAACAATCGGTGTCGTGTGCGCGCGTGGTAGAACGTCGTACTGATTTTATTAGCCTCGGCCCGTCGTATAGCCCATCAAACTTAATTATCGACCGACTCGGAATCGTTTTAATATGCGCACTTCCATACAGCTTTATACTGATCAAGAGCCAAACTTACCTATCGGCCGATAGAAAGTCTGCAGTCTGAAGGAGGCTCTGGGGCCCGATTACAATTCCTCGAATATCCCATCGCGACATGCAATTTAAATCCACACAGATCACAACGACGTTTATTATTACTTTTCTATACTTTGAAGCCATATTGTTTTGAAGTCTTATCTTATATTATACAGGGTGTAACAAAAATAAGTGATAATACTTTAGCGTGTGTACGTGTTCCTTGTAGAGAGTTCACTGTGAAAGTAGCAGCGCTGAAAGACAAATTTTTTTCACTTTTGTATGGGGAAACTCGTGACGCTCGGGCCCTTGCCCATACAAAATTGATAAAAAAAATTCGTCTTTCAGCGCTGCTACTTTCACAGTAAACTTTCTGTAAGGAACACGGTCTCACCCTAAAGTATTATCACTTATTTTTGTTACACACTGTAGAGGTAGATTTCATACTTTGAACAGTGATTAAGACTCATTCTGTTACTTCTAAACAAATTTAGCAATAAATTGATATAGATTATAGAATATAAACATACAATTTAATTATATTTAATTTACCGTACTGTATTGGCCGTCAGCAATATTTGTTTTTCAAATAACACTATATTATTAGGTAATAAAAGGATCGATTCATGGTTGTACTATGTTTATTGCAGAAGCTAGTTTTTAAGGGTCCGTACCCAACCGTCTCCAGGCTGTAACTCAAGAACAGCTCTAGCTAGACTACTGAAATTTTCACAGATTGTGTAGGAATATCTGTTGCCGCTATAACAAAAAATACTAAAAATAAAATAAAGTTGATATTTAAGGGGGGCTCCCATACAAGAAACGTGTTTTTTTTTTTGGTATTTTTGCTCATAAGCAATAATGGGTTGTGTAGTTAGACACTTGAAATTTTCACAAAATCCTTAATAATATTTGTTTTTTAATAATTAATAATAAAATTAAAATAAAGTTAATATTTAAGGGGGGCTCCCATACAAAAAACACAATTTTTTGTTTACTTTCACTCTATAAGTCTATACCGGTACGGAACCCTTCGTGCACGTGGCCGATTTTTTTTAGATATTTTTGAAATTGTGATTAGGACACGATCATTTTTGTAACTTTAGGAAAATAATTTTAAATGTAAGGTATTATTTAGATTGGAGAATAAAAGTTGACACTAAAATAATAACTAAAATTGTTAGAAATGAGGTAGTTGTAATTATGTGTAATTAACTTTGTAAGGTATGAAAAATGAACTTGTGTATTTAATGAGACATAATAAAATTATTACGTAACTTTACCTAAGAAGCCATTTTTAATAATAATAAGATCTTATTAAAATTTTATGTGGTTTTAAGTGGTACTAAAATAGTATAAACTCGGTTAAGTATTCTTAACCGAGTTTTTACTATTTTAGTAGTTTTTTGGTATTCCAAAAATGCAAAAACAATCATACGGTACTTATTTAATTAGTTTTTCGACAAAATGAATTTAATAATTATATGTATAATTAACCTTAGACCTGTTATTAAAATAAAAGTAAAAAGTGTTTTCGTTATTATATTTTATTACAACGAAATAAGTTAAAAAGAATACACTTTCAAATAAAAACCAAGTTGAGCGAGGCTTTCAGTAGATTCCGAGTTCAACACTCAGATTTTCAACCTTAATACAATAAAAGAATGTGGAAGGAAAATCTGTTTTCATCTTCTGCTATACGACTTAAGGGGGCGACTAACCCTAAAGTGACGGTTTTATAATTCATTTTTATACTTGAAAATAAGCCACGAATTGTTTCATTTTCTAAAATTAGATACTACAATGATATTTCCGAGAATTCGATATGAGCAAAAACACGATCTTAAAATTTTCTCGATAGAAAAAAAATCACAAAGATGCATCTAATTTTCACGAATTTTTCATTTATTGCCATAACCGTGCATTGAAGTAAGTTAATATTTGAACACATTGTATAAAATTCTATCATTGAGAGATCGACCTAGGTGATTTTTAAATGTTGTATATTTATCGAGTTATTGAGAAAAAACTAATTTGGCGATGAATCCGCGTCGCCCTTTTTCACCTGGCATATGAAAGACGTGTGAGTGTGAAGAGAGAAGGACGATGTTTGATTTCTTGGGTTAGTCGCCCTCTTAACTACGTACGTAGAGACGTAAAGTAAGTAAGGGATAGTTGAAAATATTATGTTTAACCTTACAACCTAACATATAAAAGGGGCTTCAAAATATATTTACAGCCCTGAACTTACGACGTTTCATAAAGGTTGAAAATCTAGGCTTGAACGTGAAATAACGTCTGTGTAATAATAACGTCTTTTGGCGTATTTTCTTCGACTCTAACGCCTCTAGTCCACTGACGCTGCGAACTGCGAAACAGCGGCGAACCGATTTACTGTCTCATCCGCCACACGACAATGCGTTATATTGCATGTCGCTCTATTCCTGTTTCGCAGATATTTCGCAGTTCGCAGCGTCAGTGGACTAGAGGCGTAAGGTACCGGTTCCGATCTTTTCCGCGGCTAATCGCGAACGACAAAAAAATATAATAAAATGCCACTTTATGACATAGGCTATATGTTTCATTTTACTCTCCACTACTAGCTTTTACGCCACAAGCGGCGACAGCATGGGTCGCTACACAAATGTCATTAGAAAATGATACCTATTGTCTGTGTCATAAAGTGGCATTTTATTTGAATTATTGTCGGTCGCGGTCGCTCGTGGCAAATATCGAAAAGTCACATTAAGGGCCAAACCACACGTACCACAACTACACCACGTGGTAGGGCGTATGTTTCGTATTGTAAATGAACTGGACTATTATCACACGTACCACATTTTGCAGTTGTTGTCGACCGCTTGTGTGATACCGACCACATGGCAATCACAAGCGAACTAGTGGCCGACCACATCGCAACCACAAAGTTGCGTCGATGCAATGACAGTGCGCGCACGCCACCCGCGCTCTTTCCCCCTCCGTTTCATTGACTTTCGATATTTGACAACGATATCACTTTAGTACGTAACCACATCGCAACGTAACTGGCGACAACGCAACCACGTCGACATTTTGTCGCTACCACAACGCAACTACAAATAGCTGCAGCGACACTTTTCACATGTAACCACTGCTTGACGGCATTTTGTTGTTGCGATGTGGTGTGGTTGTGGTACGTGTGGGTTGGCCTTAACGGTCGTTTTAAGCGACGGGAATTGGCGCTCTCTTTCTTGGCTCCAACTGCAGCCTGAAGCCATCCGTCCTCTTCAGTATGATGTCAGCTTGAAGGACGTATTCTTTTTCCGTAACGTTCGACACTATCTTGTAGTTCCTGAGCACAGTAGCTAGAAGAACCTTGAGTTTCAGAAGGGCATATTTACGACCTGAAAAAAGGTATTGTTACAAATATAGAAGATCCTTTTATTTCAAAAAGGTGGGAAAAATTCGTTAATTACTTTTTTAATTACATAGTAATTAATAATGATTAAAAGTAATAAGTAATATTAAGTAATAACTTAAGGATTACACATGTCGTCACTAACTGGAGATTTAATTTTAAATTACTTAATTTCAATTCAATGGACATATACCGCCGTACTCAGAGACATTTAATTACGATTAACCTTCAATTTAATGGAGAGTTTGACAGATAATGTATGGGGCTTATGTCGAAATTTTGAATTAATTGCATTTAACTAATTAATGTTCCACTCTGAGTGCGGCAGTTAGTTATTTACTCTATATATTTTCTGTCAAACGCTAAATAAAATTTAAGTAATCATTAAATGTCTCTGAGAGTAGCCGTTGTACGTTGCAAGTATATGCTACGAAGCTGCTACGTACTTGCTACTCAAGCTACGCCAACAGCGAGAAAGTACCATCGAGTAAATTGATTACTAGACAGTTGACAGACCAACGTCATGTGGTCGGATCATGTCAATTCAATGTGAATTGTGATCTGTCGGCTGGGTTCGACGTAACGCGACCAAACTACGTAGGTCCCCGATCTGCCTAGAAATCAACTTTTTGATAGTACAAAGCAAACTCTTTGATAGTACAAAGCAATGCTCTTAATAGGTTTGTTAAGACAATAATTATTCAGGAGTATTATAATTTATAAGTACAATGTGAGAAATTAATTATTGGTATTACGTCAGACCTACGCTACTCGGTCGGGTGATGTGGCGGTCGGGCTTGACCGCCACATTACTACTTCGTGTCAATTTAGTTTTTATTATTCGTAGGTCTAAGCCATACTTTAGAAATGCATCTACGCGTCGTGTAATCTGAATTGACCCTAATATTGATTTGACGTAACACACATCTGCCTCTGAACCGATTTCTGTGATCGTACAATCGCCGACATGTAATTTCCATAGCAACACTGTACTAGTCAACACTATTGTGACAATACGAGAGAGTTCTTACCGACGCAGCTTCGAGGGCCAGCGCTGAAGGGGATGTAGCTGTAGTAGTGCCTGTTGGAGGTGTTCTCAGGGAGGAAGTTGTCTGGGTCGAACACGTGTGGGTTCTTGTAGTACTTGGGGTTCCTGTGGATGACCAGGGTTCCAATGACGACCGTCGCGCCGGCCGGCAGCACGTAGCCCTTGGTTGCTGCAAGTTAAGTCTTTATATAAAATGAAGCGAAAATAAAAAATATTTTAGGAGTCTGTTAAGAAAGTGATTTTCCTTGATAAGGAGCAAAAATTTACAAAAAATATGTTTTTACATGGCCACTAAGCCAAATATACAGGGTGTAAAGCCGGCGCCAGACATGAGCTTCAAGTTTGAGCAAAATTTGCACAAATAGGAAAATGCCACACTTGGCGAATTTGCGTATTTGATGACAATATGTCTGGCGCCCGCCTAACGAAATTAAGTGATAATACTGTATGATGTGAATGGGCCTCCTTTATAGAGTTTGATGTGAAACTAGCAACGCTGAATAAGCATTTTTTCACGTTTGTATGTGAAAATTCTTGACGCTGGGGCGTTTAAAAACATGCAAATCAAAAATCTCTTTCTTCGCCGCTACTCTCACAGTAAACTCTATAATATTATTTTAAGGGATACACACCCTAAAGTATTGTCACTTAGCTTTGTTACACCCGGCCCGTAGACATTATACAAGTAAGTATTTTGTGAACATTTTAAGTGCCTGCCTTTCCTTCAGGTGACAGGTTTGTTCGTTTGCCCCCTTATTTCATTGAAAAATATATATAATTTAATAATTAATAATAAAATTTAAATAAAATAAAAAATTGAGGGGGGCGCCCATACAAAAAACACTATTTTTGCTTTCGTGCGCGAGTGCGACTCACACTTGGCCGATTATTTTGGCTTACCTCAACCTCTCAGGTACGCTCATTACTTTAGTTAACTTTGAAAGTTGACGGCCAGCCGTTAAACTATTCAGACTTATAATAAACGTATTATACATAAGGGGGGCTCCCATACAAGAAACGTGATTTTTTGGCCTTTTTTGCTCGTAATCAATAATAGTAACAGATAGGCACTTGAAATTTTCATAAAGTCTATAATTATATTTGTACTTTAATAATTAATAATAAAATTAAAATAAAGTAATTGTTTGAGGGGGGCTCCGATACAAAAACACAATTTTTTGTCTACTTTTGCTAAGATAAAAAAAATATATAAACAATGAAATTTTTTGAAATCTCTATTAACAATCACGGACGTAAAAAAAATAACAATATTAATAACTATTGTATATAGAAATTAAAAAAATATATTACTTTGACATTTTTTTTTTTTTTAATATACTTTTCATCGGCCGAAAGAACCCAAATTTCAGGTTTTCAGAACTTTAAAAATTTGTTTGAGCAGAGACGAAATAGTACCAATTATAGGCCTATGGACAAATCTATATAAGTATATATTATCTGCTAGACCGGTCTATGGTCCAAGCCACGAGCCTTATTCCTGGTTTAATTTTTAATTAAATTTTTATATAAGAATTGATCGTCATGGCAATTGGGCATTGTCCAAAAAAATCACATGTACTTTTTATTATTTTTTTTCGTTAAAATAGGGTATTTTAAGGATATAAATTCAATAATTTTGAAATTCATTGGCTAGTTTTTTCTCAAATTTTTTTTAAAGTTTCGCTCTGACGTCATCGCCGGCGGCCAATTGACCTCTGCAGTATGTTTTAAATTTCCTTTCATTTATAATGGCTGGTTCGTCAAATGCAAGTTCTCATTATGTGAAAGCTGATACGAGAAGCTTACCAAAAGTTCGAAACGTAATGTTGTTCGCCATTGAAGGTCAAGCAAAGGTTAAACATATTTGTTCAAAAATATAAGTAACTAATGGGTATTTTTTTCGTTTTTATACAGAAAAACGATCATTGACCTTATTCCTCCAAATGTTTTTGTAATGAGCAAAATTAAAAAAAAATGGACAATTCCCCAGCCCATAGCTGTAGGCTGTTGGTTCATCTTCATCAACTAAAGCTTGTTTTGGTCGCTTTTATAATTTGGTGTGGCACGCCTGACGCCACCGATAGTAATATACCGAGGACGTTTCAGGTTTTCTTAGGTATTCGCTTTTCGAGGATTTTGTTGCCGATATTGAGGCTGCATATGATTCCATAATCCATACATTTACCTTCCCAATTTACCGTAGCGGTAAGGCTTTAGCCTCGAAATAAGCGAACAGCGGTGCGTGAGCGGTAACGGCGCGGTCCAATGTATAGATTCATATGGATTAGCCGTCTATTACGCCGTGCGACGCGCGACACGCGACGAGCGGCTTTCAAGACTAGAACGCGCCGCCGCCGCTCCCGCCCCGCTGCCCGCTGATTTCGACACTGAAGCCTAAAACGTACGCTATGGCAAAACTATAAAAGCGACACATCATAAAAGTACGTACGGATTTTGACGTCTGTATTCAGTTTCCTGGCTATGATGGGCACGGGCGGGTACATGCGGAGAGCCTCGAACAGCACTCGCTCCAGGTATTTCATCTGCAGGGTGTCCTCGAAGGTGACGGGGCGGTCGGAGTCCCCGAAGATGTCGTACAGCTCGTTGTACACTCGGTCCTGGATGTGCTGGTGGATGCCCAGCAGACACAGCGTGAAGCTGGATCCGGCGGCCGTTGTGTCGTGACCCTGAGACAAAAATTTTATTATAGCGGAAAGTTTTATGTCAAGATAAGGCTTATTGTTTGTAAGTTACGCTGTGAATAAAGTACTAAATGTGTAATTATGTTTGTTCAATTGTAATAAAGTTCGTCTCGTATTAAAATAAGATTTACGTACGTAATAAAGTATAATATTTAAAATTTACTCGTGAATATACTGGCAATATTCACAAGAAAATTTCAAAAGTTTCAAATTGTATTAAAAACAATTAGAAAAATATAATATTCTGAAAATACAAAATAACTAAATATCTTTTAACAATATTAGGAAGTTTAATTCAGAAATTTTATTACTTGAACAATGAACAAGAAAGCCGTGAACTAGGAGTCGCAGATATTTGTTATAATCCCAATGGCTGTTGGGACTCGCAAGTAGGTATCACTGAGTGGCTACTCAGCAGTGACGGATTAAGATTACTTGATGCCCTAAGCAATCCATGCCTGTGGGCCCCCTATCCGTATCTCAACTAGAATCGGTCTTTAAACCTTTACTCTTCTGGTGCCCCCTCAGACGTGATGCCCTAGGCAATTGCTTAATTTGATTAAGGGCTAATCCGTCACTGCTACTCAGTGATACCTCCTCAGAAGTGCTGCCGATTTTAGCTGATAAGTAGCATAAAAAAAGTTTAAGACATCGTTCCTTTTACAAACTTTCGTGTAAAACGTTTGTGTAAAGTTAGACGAGCGTCAGAGCTGCGTTGATTCCTCAGACAAAGTATGTGACATTGCAGTATTTGAACCTCCTCAATCTCAATCCAGGTCCCAGCCGTTCGAAATTTAAAAAACAACAAAGTAATACCCGGACAAAATATAACAAAATTACTTATCCAGTGACGAATAATCACTAAAAGTATTTTACCTCGAACATTATGGTGTCCACTTCCTCCTTGATCTCGTGGTCGGAGATCTTGTTGGTGCCGTTCAGTGCTGACTCTATCATCAGGTCGAGGAAGGCCAGCCGCTTCTTCTCACCTATAGACATTTAAACATTAACCCCTTTGCTAATATTCTGAATTAATATCAGATAATAATAAAATAACAAAAAAGGATATGGGCGAACAGTCCATAGACGGCCCCAATTTTATAATAAAAAAATATTCAGATTAGTCATAGATATTTTCACTTATAAAGCGAGTGAAACGCTAATTTATGGTATATTAAGTAACGAAAGGAGAACGGTCACGACACAGTATATATTATGTCTATGGTCACGACTCACGTCCCATAGAAAAAAAACCCAGAGCCGACAGAAAAGTGACTTAACCATAAAGTTAATATATTCCGCTAGGTATATTATTAACTTTATGGACTTAACTCAGTTTTTTTGCTATTATTTAATAGTCATATTATATATTTTTTATATTCGAAATCAATGGCTAAAACCAAAATATTGCCTTATGTTTTTGTTCAGGCTTTACACAAAAAAATACAAAATGCCTACTTATGTACAATATTCATAAATGTATGTAACTAAATATCGATACATTGGTTATGGAGTGTATCTAGGTGACCTGGAGATACCAAAAAGCTTTTTTGTCACACTTTAGATTACTGTGAGTAACATTGGTAATGAATTATTATGATACTTAGACTTTAGATGACTTTAGACTTTAATTTTATTTGATTATAATATTTTGATAACGATCAACCACGGAGCTAATACTAAGATCAACAATTCTAGTTTTGATAGCACCTCTTTAACAATCTCCCCCAGTATTTAAATACTTGGCGTAAACATATCGTGTGAAGTCCAGTTCCGATGTCATCTACATGTAGGGTTGCCAGGTGAGTCATGAAAAAATACCGATAACCCCAAATGCTGGGGTTGTATGGTAGGTCGCAAAAATACAGTTTTTTATATTATAATTGCGGTCATGAAATTGTGGTAGGCGCTTCTAAAAAAATTAAAATCACCTAGTGATGCCAGTAACACCGACTTTTCTCAAAATACCGGACATTGTTCTGTCCGGTATGACCGTTTATTTTTACCGGACAGGCCTCGAAAATACCGGACTGTACGCTCAAATACCGGACATCTGGCAACCCTATCTACATGGTAAGGGCAAGTCAGCGAGACAGTATTTCAGTCCGGATCAACGCCTACAACAGGTTCGGCCTCATATGGAATACAATCATCTCTGGGCATGGGCGCCAAAATACCAACTACTCCCTCTGGATTGTATCCAACGAAGGGCCGCTCGAATTGTTGATTGGAATTATGCCGAGATGTAGCTTCACTCTGCATCCTCTATCGGTTGTAGAGGTTGGGTGTGCTCTGAGGAATTGTTCGGAATCATACCTCCTGCAACTTTTCGCCATCGTTCCACGCGAAAAATATACCATCCTCATCACCTTGATGAGTGGAAGTCTTCCACCGTGCGTTTTTCGCGTAACTTTAAATAAATAAAATAAATAAAATATCTTTTTATTCAAAATGGGTATCATGATACACTTTTTGAAAGTCGAACGAAGAGACTACGTTGCCTACCACCGGTTCTGCCACGCACTGTAAAAATCTGGAGTCTGGAATGAACTGTCACTAGCAGTATTTCCGGACTAATACGACCTGAAAACCTTCAAGAAGAGAGTGTATACCCTCTTAGACCGGAAACGCATCAGCAGCTCTTCTGATGTTGCGAGTGTCCATTGCCGACGGTAGTTGCTTTCCATCAGGTGACCCGTTTGCTCGTTTGCCCCCTTATGTTATATAAGAAAACTTCTAAACTATTTAAATATGACCGTAATTCATAAAAACAATGACATTCTTCCAAAAATTGAACAAATTTTTATTTTTTTCCGATTCAAACGTCCATAGTCTCCATACTAATATTATAAATGCAAAATAAGTGTGTCTGTCTGTCTGTCTGTTACTTCTTCACGTCAAAACCGCTTAACCGATTTTGCTGAAATTTGGTATGGAGATACTTTGAGTCCCGGGAAAGGACATAGGATACCTTTTATCCCGGAAAAATGTACGGTGTCCGCGCGGTAAACTAATTTTGGCGCAACGGAGTTACGGGCGTCATCTAGTTACAAATAAACGCAAAAAAAACAACGACCGAGGTTAAAATATTCAGTAGGGATGTTCCAATGAGCTTCGGTTTGCGTGACTTGTGCGACACGATGACTTGTTAATTAGCGATGTGCGAAAAATAAAAATACCCATCATCATCACTACCCGACTACGGTGAAGCTAAAAAGAAGGTTATGTTTATTCGTAGTCCCTAAACGCATTATAATATCATAATAGCTAGAATTACCTCTACTTCAATATAATAGTAATAAAAAAATATTCTAGGGCTCCCGTACTCATGAGAGGTAGAGGGAATCTATATATTAATACGTAGCCAAAAACTTTGTATCTCTTTTGACGAAAAATGGGGAAACGTAGGTGAATGAAATTTTGCACAGTAATTATAGTTTATATCGTGAAGGAGTGCATCGAGCTAATATTATTTTGAAATTATGCTTTTATCATACATTTTTTTAACAAATAAAACATTACACACACTACAACACACACACTGGGAAAATGACAGATTTTTGAGTGACAAGCCTATAAATACGAATTAAATGAATTAAACTCTTTTATTTATGTTTGAAGTCTGTTGACAACAAGGTGATGTGGTGGTTTTTTTATTGAATCTGAGATACTATTAGACAATGCTTACACGGCCAGTCTGAGATCAGCTGAGTCCCAGAGACAAGAGTTGAAAAAATATGATAAAGTCAATATTTTTTACAAAATATAGGTAGTAGTCCTAATGTCGTTGAAACTAAGGTCGAATTTCGACCATTGGGCGATCTCTAGTTCTAGCTAAATGTCTTATTACATTACTGACTGCCGCACTCAGATACGATCATACGAATATTAATTACTTATTGGTAATAAATGAAGAATTTGATTGATAAATTCTTCATTTATTAAATTTTAAAGTACAAATCTTCATTAAATTACATTAAATGATTTAAGTATATTAATAATTACATAAAACGAACATTCATTGCTTAAATTTTAAGTAATTATTAATGTTCGTTTCTGAGTTCGGCTAAAAGGTTTACCACAAAACCAGTGATGCATATCTTTCTCAGTACTATAGAGTTTTCTGAAAAAAATACATAATATTCTAATACTTAATATTATATTAAACAAAAAATTTCGGCTACCTCGCTTCGCTGCCCGGTTATTATTAAGTATTGAATTTTTTTTTTCTTGTAATACTTGTACCAATTAAAAAAAGAAAAATTTCTCACCAACATCATTCTCATCATTGAAGTCCAAGTCATCGCGATATCCCTTAAACACAGTATCAGCCAGGGTCTTCTCATTGGCCAGCACGGGTTCATTGGCCGATGACCTCTTGACCTCCTCAGTTTCGACCCTGCCCTTATTGCTGACGTATTTCTCTTTCTTCAGTTTAATAACCTTAAATTAAAATAAAATTAAATCGCAATGAACAAACAAGACTATTTTTTAACATAAATTATGCAAATTAATGTGTGTCGCATAAATGCGTCAACACGAAATCGGTATTGGTAAACATACCCTGTACAGTGTACAATGTACTTCCTATGCAATTGACAGACCAACGTTATTTGGTCGAATATGTGAATTCAATGTTAATTGTGATCTGTCAGCTGGGTTTGACGTAACGCGACCAAACTACTTAGGTCCCCGATTTGCATAGGAATCAACTTCTCTGATAGTACATATAATTTATATCGATCTTTACGTAACCAAAAATTTTGTTTAAATAAGGTAAACGTCTATAAAACAATTTGCTATTGTATTTTGTAATGGCGTGAAATACGTGTTTAATTTTCTCCACGTTTTTCTCTATCAATCTGTACCCGAATTTGCTTTTTTAAAGCAAAAAAAAAACATAATATATAAAAAAATCAACTGGGTTCCGTTTTAGGGTTCCGTAGTCAACGAGGACTTGTTGATTACAGAACTCTAAAACGGAACTCGAACCAGCAGATTTTTTGTATATTGATAGGTTAAGGGCCTGTTTCCCCACTTCCTGATAAGGCTATCCACCACTTAACTTGACAGAGGAAGTATGCAGAATCTGTCAAAAAAGCTGTGAATAGCCTATTCGGCACTTTATCAGAAAGTCGTGAAACAGGCCCTTATAGTTTTAAAATTTAACAGTAACATACAGCAAGAACAATCCATATTTTACAAATAGAACAATCCATATTTTAGGACCATCAAATTGAAATATTAAATCCTTCCTATCTCTGTTAGCTCAACTTTCGAGATTTTTCGCAGAGGAAATTGTTATTCGTCTTATCCAAATGAAATCACGAAAATTTAGCTTGATAGTAATAAAAAAAATGTTCTAGGGGACCTAGGGGAGTTATTAATTATTATATAATTATCGATTTTTAGAAATCTCAAGAATATAATATGTTTAGGGTGTTATTTAAATTACTTATATGTTATAAAAAATATTTGTGTGGTCGTTGAAAATTGAGATATATACTTATTACCTACTTATTTTTATCACGCCGTTAGATAGTGGGCTTAAAATCTTATTTCTTAAGAGGATTCCACACCGCTCTTTTTTCCATACAAACGTTGTCCCCTGTTTCCTCCCTGGATAATGCTAGTAGAGTTATAATTTTTTTCCTGAATGTCTACGGCCACTAATACAATGTCCCTATGTTTTCTTTTTTTTTCATAATTTAATTATTAAATAAGATATGAACGTTCAAAAACCCAAAATGGCCAGATTTTCCGCTGTGTTCAAACGTCCAGAAAACAGATTTGGCTAGATTATACAAAAAAAGCAAAACATAGGAACACAGCTCAATCCTTTTTTAAATCTTTAATGAAAAAAGTACTTAAATCGATTAAGTTTTGGAGAAGGAATCAGGGGATTTCTGGATTTTCTGCAGTTGTCTCTATCGCGTTCTGCGGTATAGGCTTGAGGTAAGGGAGACAGCTATAGATATTACACGTACTTTTTTTTCATTTCTCTAGCCCCTGGTGTATCCTCTTAACAAAGAAAACGGCGGAGTAATCGTTGAACATACAAAAAAAACTCCACAGCCGAACATATAACCTCCTCCTTTTTGGAAGTCGGTTAAAAACAAGACGTTATACTTTACAAGTTACAATTTGAAGTAGTTACCACATTTTATTTTTTCTTACAGCAGTAATATATACCTATATAGGATTACTAGCTGACCCTGCGAACTTCGTATCGCCTAACAGTCGATTATTTAATTTTTTTATTTTTTTAAGTTAATATGTCAACAATTACATTATGTCAAAAATTAAAAATTATAAAACTCACAAAATTCTTTTAGTCACTAAAAAATCACAATGAAAATCACAATTTCAGATTTCTTATTATGATACCTACATACTAACGTCCCTCAATTGTTTTGCCTTCCCGGAACCTCTCCACTAACACAAACTATATCGTATGGTATTAAAGTTCAAATTGACTTTTAAGTATTATCACAAATCTTTTGAAACATACCATCCTCGTAGTTCAAGGAATATTTTAAAAAAAGAATTAGCGAAATCGGTCCAACCGTTCTCGAGTTTTGCGCTTAGCAACACATTCAGCGACTCATTTTTTTAGGGTTCCGTAGCCGAATGGCAAAAAATGGAACCCTTATAGATTCGTCATGTCTGTCTGTCTGTCTGTCCGTCCGTATGTCACAGCCACTTTCCTCCGAAACTATAAGAGCTATACTATTGAAAATTAGTAAGTAGATGTAGTCTGTAAGCCGCATTAAGATTTTGATACAAAAAAAGAAAAAATATTAAAAATATTAAAAATGCCCCCATAGGTACAACTGAAACAAAAAAAATCTAACTATACGTGTGGGGTATCTATGGATAGGTCTTCAAAAATCATATTGAGGTTTCTCATGTCATTTTTTTCTAACCTGAATAGTTTGCGAGAGAGACTCTTCCAAACTATTCTTCTAACTTCTAAAGTAGGGTCATGATAAGTCTAAAAATAATATATAACGTACATTACTATCAAAAACTACCAACGAAAATTAACGATATCTAGCAAGTAGTTTTTTTTATACGTCATAAATGGTAAACCTTAAACCAATAAAAAAAATTTTTTTTCATCTAACCTATGCGTGTGGGGTATCTATGGATAGGTCTTTAAAAATCATATTGAAGTTTCTTCTATAATGTTTTTGTAACCTGAAAAATTTGTGTCCCTCCCCCCCCCTCTAACTTCTAAAGTAGGAGCATGATAAGTCTAAGAATAATATATGATGTACATTACTATAAAAACTACCAACGAAAATTGGTTTGAACGAGATCTAGTAAGTAGTTTTTTTTATACGTCATAAATGGTAAACCTTAAATTAATTTTCATTAAATCAACTGAAATATAAAATTAAAAAATCAAAAACCTTTTAATTTCATTAAAATAAACCTTATTACTGCTGCGGAACCCTTCATGGGCGAGTCCAACTCGCACTTGGCCGCTTTTTATATTATAGATTAAGATACTTCTGTTATTATCATCAAGTTGTTGTATTTTATCAGTAATTAGTAAATTACTAATTTTCTAATACGAGTATTACTATCACAATGTGATCACAATAAACTTTAAAGTTAATCAAAATGATGTATGGCTGTAAGGTAAGCTTTGACACAAAACCTAGTTAGTACCTGAAGCCTAACAGCGGTTACTTTTCATCCGAAGACAGTTTTGCTGTTGATCTTTTTAAAAACTCAATATCACCTTTCGCCAATGTTATTTGTAACTGGTCCTTTTTAAACTTTACATCTTGCTCAGAAACTATTTTCACTGTACGTAACATGTGAGCAATCCCGTATTTAGCTTGCAAAATTGCGTATCGCATACCTATACATATCCTGTTACCTTTTCCAAAGGTCATATTTGCCTTTTCGTTGAGACTAGCTTTGTTTCAACCAAGAACCAATGAGATTACGAGTACAGAAACGAATATTACGGCTAAGCAAAAAAGTCACACTGCACTTTATGTATTAATCCAAATGAAGCCTACTGCCTAACTGATTCATTTAAACTTTTCGAGTGCATTCAAGTTCAAGGACAATAAATAAACGTTATTATGGAATTGTCGTACAGTCAACAGCATCATAATATTATGCACTTTCATATCCCAATGCTGCACAAGCTTTATTTCCGTGCAAATATTGATGCGCTTGCTTGGGAATACCTGAGCTGCAGCTAAGGTTTGGACCTATTTACCTAACTACTGAGAACATAAATGGGAGAATGATGAATTTGGTAGTCAATATCTAGTTCACTATGAATATTTACTTTTTGCATCAACATGCCATGTCTATTATTTACTATTATTTATATTTAGATAATTTAGGTGTATAAAGTATGGTTGACTATACTTTCCTCTGGTAAAAACCAAATCCGGCATTGCGGGTATGTCGATGACCTTCAAGTTCCGATGCATCAAGAAAATATTGTTGATATTTTCTTGATGCATTGGAATTTGAATAAATTATGTTATGTTAAAAACGAACATAATAAATTTTTCGTAATTTATTTGTTTATTTTGCAAATTTCGAATAGGTTGAAATTCTGCTCTTTTATTACTTTTCAGTACAAGTAACTAAAAATCAAGTAAAACTTTTTCTTCTACGAAGGTCACGTACTGTAATATAATAAATTAGGTACCTTGTTAGTAAGACCGTGGATTATTGATAGCAGTTTCTTCTGCTGCTTGTAAAATTTGGTAAACTTGAATATGGAGTCAAGACGTAGCCATATCTTGTAATGCCTCTGGTGGATAATGTCGCACATTCTGAAACAACATACAGAATACGTTATCTCAAAGTCAGAAGTAAACTTACGCCAGTCATGTTATTCTTAACGAGCTTTTGCCCGCGGCTTCGCTCGCGTTAAGAAGTATTATTATATACAAACTTTCATCCCCTATTTGAACCTCTTGGGGTTAGAATTTTTTTAAAATTCTTTCTTAGCAGATGCCTACGTCATAACATCTACCTGCATGCCAAATTTCAGCCCGATCCGTCCAGTGGTTTGGGCTGTGCGTTGATAGATCACTATGTCAATCAGTCAGTCACCTTTGAGTTTTATATATATAGATTAATCGTTGGTAAAAATATTATGTTTCTCTTTATAAATACAAATTCAATTCAACTAACGCAAGTTAGCCTCATGATGGGAAAAGTTTTTATTAATTGTAAGGCTTGGAAAATACTAAGCTGATTGTGATGAAAGCTCAAGATATAGGTATAGTAGATGACGAGCAAGGACGTATCGAAAAATCGCAGAAAAAATGTATCTAAGATTTCAAGTTGTTTCTGCATGAATTCACGGAAACAATATAAAAAAAATTGAATATTACAGACGTCATTGTTTTTATTTTTTACTCCTGTTATTACAATATAAAGTTATGTTTAAGGTCGCTATCATAAAAATTATGACAAAAATTCGCAGGTCAGTACGAATATCGACGTTAAGGACATTAAAATAACATTCAATATCAGCGCGCTTTGTACAGTGGCGGTTACGACGCTCGCCGCGTTCTTGATAGGGCGAAAATGTATGAAGAAATTTGAAAGCGTTTCTTATGTTTCTTATAAATGGAAATGTTATTTACTTTTATATAAAATATTTAGCCATGGGACTAAATAAGCAACAATTTTTTTGTATATTTATTTTCTTTAGTATTTAGCTATAATGGTACCTAATCAATGAAATCCCCATATTTTTAATCTTTTGCAATTATTGTGATGGTTAAAACGTAATTTATGTGAAAATTTACTTATTATTATCTTTCATTTGAAACCAAAATATCCTTGCAGTGTTACTCCTAATTCTTTAAAATGGTTCCTGAAAATCGCTGATATTTGTGAAAAAATGTGATGAACTTACTTCATAACCGCCATAGCATAGTCAAAACCAGATTCATCCTGAGTCTCTTTAGTGATGCCCATAGCAGTTTCTGAAAATAATACTATACTTTAAAGCAACTTTCTTTGTATTAAATTATTATTACTAAAATATTAAAAATTCAATCAAAAATAATACAAAACGTAACTAATTTAATTAAGTTAATAAATTTTGCAGCTCATTGTGTATTTTGTATTCCTATTAAATTTTGTGAATAAAAATATGATTATAATTTATAACATATTTTTATTCAAGAAAGAAATATTTAAAACTTGATCAAGTCGATGTGCTATTTATTTGTTTATTGCATTTGCATTCAGATCAAAAGGAATCGAAATGGATCATATTTTTGTAAACAAAATCACAATAAAACGTACCCAAGAGTATATCGACTGTGACTCCACTCATGTAGTCGTGGACATCGAATACTTTGCCAGCCTCCTTTTTCATCTTATTAACAACATTTCTGCTGTTCTGGTTAAATATGTCCATAAAGGACTTCAAAATATTTATATGGAATGTGGGAGCGATCATTTTGCGGTGGGAACGCCATTTTTCACCTGAAAATCATAGGTCTAATTTAATGACGATCTTAACAACCTTCGTGGTTTCTCGACGATATATTGTTATACTATATTAATATAATGTTTTTTATATGTGTAGATATTACTTTAAATGGTAAATAAAAAAAAATAGAAACTTATCTGTTAAGACCCAAGAGCTTTAATTTATTTTGATAAGACGATAATTAAAAAGGAATTTTAAATACTTTATTTTCCAACAGGTATCACTTGCGTAGACCACCTTTATACTGCTATTTACTTTGCATAGGTCATGCAAAGTAAATAGCCGGCTAAGCAGACGACTACGTATTCTTTTCGATATAGAATATCAAATGTCTGGTGCCATTTTTTTCGACTATTTTAATGACTTTACAACTTACGATCTAGTCATAACACCCAGAACCTTATTCTACGAAAACTCTACGGAAGCAGGTGCCAATTTATTTTCTACGTGTTGTAATTTAAAATGTACACTCACCAGAGCTGATGAGCAATCCCTCTCCTAGCCACGGTTTGAAGAATCTATACTCCGTGGATTTGTCGATGTGGACCTGACTGTTGAGAATAACCTCCACATCATCAGGCTCACTCAGGAAGATGATCAGCTTAGAGCCCAACCAACCCCGGATGACCGACCCGTACTTTTCAGCGTAAAGTAGGCCTAATGTCACGAGCTCTAAAAAGTAATATTTGGTTATTTTTTTCACATGTAAAAAAGCACTGGCCAACGAAAATATGAGTCTAGGGAAGTAAATATTTAACTTCTTTTACTTGTGTATGTAGGTAGGTATACCTTATTAGGGTTCCGTATTTCCTTTTTCATTGCTCTTCACGTTAAGCACATTTAAACTAGAATAAACCTATTGTGATTGATATGAAGATATTTCGAGGCGACTCCGTATTTGCTTAGGGTTGCCAAATGTCAGGTCGCCAAACATAGATAATAGAAGCAAAGCTCTATAAAATCCGGAGTTCTTTTAATTTTGATTGGAGATGCAATCAAAACTCCTGACTTTATTACTATCTGGAGGTGTCGCAACCATAATATCATATTAATTGTTTTTCCACTCAATATCTATGCTCTATATTTAAGTGATTCGCGACTCAACTCTCGAGTCTCGACGCATTCCGGAAGCTAACTTTACTTTTCTTTAACAGTATCTTGGCTGGTCCATCTTCTGAGGCTGCCTAAGATTTTAGATAATATATCTCCCAAACATCTCTGGGATGTTTAAGACATATGTTCAAAATGAGGCTGATTGTATACCTACCTATAAGGACGGCATTATCGTTCTACGATAAAGTCCTTTCTTTTATAGATTAAAAAAACTGTACTTTTCTACGCTGAATTGCCGGATATGACGCAGACTATGTAAGAACATAGTTCTATACTCTCGACATGACCATCATGCCCTATTTTCTTGCAACGAATTTACTGCATTCCTCTTATATTATAATCAAAGTGTGTGCCACGAAACTTTTGAGGAGCTCCTCGAGAATACGAGATAAAATGAGAAAAATATAAGCAAAGGTATATTTTTCTCATTCCAGCGTAGAAAAGTAGAGTTAGCTTCCAGACAGTTTCAACACTCATAATATTATACGTGACGATTCACGAATCATGATATCTAATATAGCACGCAGTCCTTGAGTTAAAATAAAACTGAAATTATAATATTGCTATCGGTTACAAAATTTATTTTTCATGCATTCGATTTCGCTTAAATAAATAATTAGGTAACTATTGATGTTTTTCTAGTTCCTATCTATTGTATTAGGTTATCCTGTGATAATATGTGTATTCAATAAATATTCAAACAATTAATGAATAATTAAATATTAATGTTTTCAAGAATGCAACAACTATTTCATCAAAAATTATGGTATTCAAACGGCTTCCACATAAAAGTTTAAAAACCACTGCTCCAATATTAAAAAAACAGCAAAATGCTTACGGTCTGGTTTTTTTCCGACTGCAAGTAGAGCGTTGCCGAAAAGTGGTACAGCGGTTGGGCCGGGCAGCAGGTTGCCCATCTTGAACAGTCTAGACTGCTGCTGCCACCTGTACAGCAGCCATAACCCAGTGGCTGCCAGCAGCAGCGGGTAGAACATCAGCCGCGAGATGCTCATGTCGTAGCCCTGGTCTATAATCGACATTGTGCTGAAAAAAAAAAATGGTGACTGATAACGATGCTAAGAACAATCTCGACTATAAAAAATACATTAAGGGTCTGTTTCACCACTTCCTGATAAGTGACGAATAGGCTATCCACCAATTAACTTGACAAATCAAGTAAGAGAATCTGTAAAAAAAAATGTGAATAGCCTATTCGGCACAATGTTTGTATGGTTTAGGCAAATCAGTTAACCTTTCTAAACATAATCTTAGCAAGGACGAAAAGGAAAATAATTTTTTAAGTTTAGTTAATTATTTTATCTCGTTCAGTACGATATTTTCTTTTTACTTTATTCTTTTTTAGTACGTCCAGGTTCCTAAAAACGTATTTCTTATTACTTATTTAAGAAATGATTCGCTTCCTTTTCCTCTTATAGATCCTTTATGATAAATTGAGCCAGATCAGATGAATCTCATTCAAAATTACCTTATTTTTTTTAACTGCTCTAGGTAATTTTGGTTTCGACAGCCACGTGCAAACTGGTTAACCAGACTGTTCTATGTCTATAACTTTGAGTAGCGTCTTTATATTGTAATGAATATAGTATTATATAGTTCACACTTAAGGCGACGTTTATGATATCCAACAATAATGCGCTCCCTAGACGGTAATTCGGCATGACATGCATTTACGTTATAGTATTAATTGTAGCATGACATGCCGATCGGAAAACGATCATGCGTGCATGTCATGCACATATTGCAGGACGAAAAATTAAACAACTTGTCAATCAATGTACAGCACGTAGTTTGCATGTCATTCGTATCAATGAATACAATAAACGATCATGCGTGTAACGCATGTAACGCATGTCATGCTGAATTACCGTCTAGGGAGCGCTTAAGATGTGTCAACAGAACAATAATTTAATTTATGGCACAATGAAAATAGTATTATAGAAGTTAATACAATTATCTCGTTTTTATTACTGCTAGCATGATTATACCTATATATTAAAACAACAATGCCGTTTAGTATACTAAAAATATACTATAATATAATAAACATATTATAATATATTTAATATTATAGAATAATGCTGGAATACAAATTGTGATTCTCTATTTAAGTCCATTACGAGTTAAATTTTAAAAGTAGAGGGTTGATTTTTAAAATAAATTATAGTGCTACGAGTACCTCTACACTATATCTGCAGATGGATTTGTGCTTATTAAATTTCGTTAACTTGAACTTATCTGTTACTTAAACTAATAATATGTATTCTGTGCTGTTACTTAAAAACGTAGGTCTTTACTTCGGGTTCTTACACAGTTGTGTACGAGGCCTTAAGCAAAAAAAAGGAAATTTGTGATTTGTAGCTGACCTTCCGCCCTCGCAATTTTCATTGTTTGTTAATCGCCTTATGACAGTATTGGATCAACATATAAAAACATTTTGTAGTTTATAATAATAAACTACAAAATATTATCCTAAATGTAAAAAAAACTATAAAGTTTTGACATCTAAGATAATTACTATGAATTAAGAGAAAACGAGCATTTACAGTTCTTTTTATCGTGTAAGTAGTAATTTTCCTTGAAATTACGATATTTCTGATATATATAAAACAATATAAATATTATATTTAATAATTATGCCGTAAAAAAGGTGTTTACGAGCAAACGGGTCATCTGATGGAAAGCAACTACCGTCGCCTGGACACTCGCAGCATCAGAAGAAGAGGGAATACGATCTCTTCTTGTAGGTTTGCAGGTCGTATTCCGGAAATACTGCTGGTGACGTTCGTTCCAGAGTTTTACAGTGCGCGGCAGAAAGTTACGTAAAAAAACGCACGTTGGATGACTGCCACTCATCAAGGTGATGAGGATGGTATATTTTTCGCGTGGGACGATGGCGAAAAGTTGCAGGTGGTATGATATGGCTGTTTGAAAGAATATGGCAGTCAACAATTCGAGCCCCTCTTCGTTGGATACAATCCAGAGGGAGCAGTTGGTATTTTGGCGCCCCTGCCCAGAGTTGAGAATAATATTCCATTGAGGCCGAACCTGCACCTTGTAAAGTATTAGGCGTTGGTCCGGACTGAAATACTGTCTCGCTCTGTTAAGAGCTCACCTGACTCTAAAAATCAAACATCGTCCTTCTCTCCTTACATTCACGCCCGTCTTTCATATGCCAGGTGAAAAAGGACGGCGCGGAATCATCGCCGAGTTAGTTTTACTTGAATAAAAGACGAACTATAATGATTATGAAAAAAGTGTTTTGAGCAAATTTAGGTTTTATCAATACCTTTTTAGATATTAAAAAATATTAAAGAAAAGACAGCAAACTCCGAAGATCCAAGTAAAAATGGTTTTTTGTAAAAAAGAAACTATCGAGCATTTTTTGAGTAATCGTGTTTTCGTCTTGAGCATTTAATCTTTATGAACTGAAGTTACTTGTATCAAAAAAACGGTTTTCTAGACCTTACAGATTTTGAGATCTAGGTTAAAGTATGTAGTCAAGTAAGGGTCATATGGGCTCTTAGGAACACCAAACTGCTTCGAGGCTAGCCTATGTTGAAACGCTCTATTTGAACAGAGCGTTAAAACATATTAGGTTTTATTTGTGCTAAATAATGCCTGCATTTTCTATAAGTACCTAATACTTTTGTATAATACTTATCATAAATCATTGAGTAAACATTTTTTGGTACTTTAATTATGAGACATGGATCAATCACCGGAAAAATAAAATACGGAATCCTAAAAATGATAACTTCGATTTATTTTTCAATTGTTTCTTGCTGCAAAATTACCCTTCCACGGTCATCGACCGGCAGTAAAGTGCCTCTTATTTTTATGCCTAAATACCTACTTAAATAGACATATTATAATGAAAGTGCCAATTTTGAATTTGAAATATCCATTGTTATTTTTGACATTAATTATCACTTAAGTAAGTACATTAATTTTAATTTTTTTTCTAGTAAAAATAAATTAAATCTTAGGAATTTCTTGTTTTTTATAACAGCACTACACTTTGATTCTACTACTACCTATGAATTATGATGCAATAATAATATGAATGTAGCTTAGGAATTTATTTAATCCTGCCCGTCTCCTAAAGACATAACCCATGTCATGAAAATTGCATTTTGTAGTTTGGTAGTAAACTGAATGAACTGATTTGGTAGTAAAAGAACGAGGCTGCTCAGAGCAGTTGCATCAAGTCATCAACATAGTTGAAATATGAACTGGTTATTCCCAAGGCATTGTAAAATATCTAACAATTTTATTCACTCATGAATTATTATATAATTATTGTTATTAATTGTTAATATTAATCTGAAATCATTAAATTTGTAAAATGTGTAGGTAATTTATATTTCGGAATATTGTAGTTGAAAACAATTCTTAAATTAAATGGACCATGCCTACGAATAATTAATAATGTAGATAACAATGGTTCCACTGTCCACAAAATATATAAGCCCGTGTACTGTGTACATTTCGTGGAACCAGAGGTGGAACTTTCTTACTTTCAGTTTCTTATCAAATTCGGTTTGGTCAATCAATTTTCGTTGCCCTAGCTGCGTTTATGACACTGGATCCACATAAAGGGTGTCCCAAAATTAACGCAAGAATTAAATTGAATAGAAAACACAGTTTTTAACCGACTTCTTAAAAGGAGGAGGTTATATGTTCGGCTGTGGATATTTTTTTTGTATGTTCAACGATTACTCCGCCGTTTGGGAACCGATTTTCAATTTTTGTTTTGTTGTATTAGGTTTCACTCCAGTTTGGTGCCATGTTCACAAAAGTCAAAATCTGATGATGGGATCCATGAGTAGAACTCGATGGGATCCATCGAGGGAACTCTTGAAAACTTATATGGAAACATATTATTATAATGGCGATTTTGGTTTTGGATGGCCCCAACGAATAAACTTGCAAGAGCTCTTACCCAAAAATTTTTTTTTTTTAATTTTTGTTTGCATAGCCTATGATTCACGTATGTCATTTTTTTTTAAATTTTTTTGACTTAAAATAACGATTTTATAGCAATGAAGACCTTTATTGTACGGAAAAAATAATATCTTAAATCACATTAATAATAAAACATGTGCTAATTGCAGATTCTTTGTTTATTTGAGTTCACCAGAATAAACGTGTTAAAATAATCTGGCGCACGTGTCTATCATTTGGGTTATAACTCTTGCATGATTATTCGTGTAAAAATGTAAGCGACTTCTATGAGTAATGCCTCATTGCAGATGGCGAAACTTTGAATATAATAATCACAGCTATTCTATTATCTTTTACTAATTTCTCTTGTCTTTTCTGTTTTCTTAAAGGTTATTCGAAGAGCTATTGTAAAGTTCATCAGAAGAGCTGCTGGTGAGTTGCCGGTCTTTTAAGAGGGAATATGCTCTCTTCTTGAAGGTTTGTAGGTCGTATAGGTCCGGAAATACTACTGGTGACAGTTCATTCCAAATTTTACCGTGTGCGGCAGAAAGTTAGGCGAAAAAAGTACGGTGGAAGACCGCCACTCATCAAGGTTATGAGGATGGTATATTTTTCACGTGGAACGTTGGCGAAAAGTTGCAGGAGGTATAATTCCGAACAATTCCTCATAGCACTCTCCGTGATACAACCGATTGAGGATGCAGAGTGAAGCTATTTACATCTCGGCGTAATTCGAAGGGGTTCAGCCTGTTTGAAACATTATGGCAGTCAAAAATTCGAGCGGACCTTCGTTGGATGCAATCCAAAGGGATTAGTTGGTGTTTTGGGGTCTCTGCCCAGAAATGAGAACAGTATTCCATAATATGAGGCTGAACCTGCATCTTGTGGAGTTGAAGGCATTGGTCCAGACTGAAATACTGTCTCGTCCTGTTAAGAACACCAAGTTTTTTCGAGGCTAACTTGGCATCACCCTCCAGATGACATCGGAACTGGACTTCGCTTGATATGTTTACGCCAAGTATTTCAATGCTGGGAGGGTATCGTTAAAGATGTGCCCTGAAAACGAGGATATACGACCATTGGTTACTTTTAGTTGTGAACGAGCAGACTTGGCGGGGTTGAATTGAATTAAGTATTGTCTACCCCATTCAGAGACTTTTTCCTGTGAATTCTCATCGATCGTGGAATAACGAGACACAATAGCTTATCTATTGTTATTGCGGCTGGATGCGGAAGCTTAGGGCTTCATGAATTAAGACATAAGTTCGTTTCGACTATCAATAAAATTTAGCCGAGAAATATGGTGGAAACCGGTAGATAGGGCATCACCTGTACCATCATCCGTATAGCAATAAATGCCCGCATAAATGAGAAATTTAACGGAAACGGTACATTTTCCGCAAAAAATAGCCTATGTTTCTACACGTCATGATCTAAGTACTACATCTGTGCCAAATAACTTAAAAAATTGATCTAGTAGTTGGCTAGATAAGCGCTTTCAAATAGTTTTCCTGGTTTTTTTCCACGTTTTCCTACGTTTCTTCACTTTCATTAGTCTCAGAGTGATAATTTATAGTCTATAGACTTTCTCAATAAATGAGCCATCTAACAACGAAATAATTTTTCAAATCGGACCAGTAGTTCCTGAGATTAGCGCATTCAAACAAACAAACTCTTCCACTTCATAATATTAGTATAGATTTACATTTTATACCATGCACTAATAAGGTCGTATTACATAAATAATGAGTCGATCTTCTTAACACTAATATACGGGCTTTTATCTTTACAAACATGTAAAAGCAACAAAATATACAAGAATAAGCGTGCATGGCTCAGGGAGAAAAAAATATACGTGGAATAACCATGCAACATTTCACTGCACTTGTTAAAAGTTAATTTATGACACGAATAAACGTGCATTGATACAATAGTGTTAACAAGTCACATAATATTCACTAGAATAATAATTTAATATGGTTGGTTGTGCACTTAATTTTGTTATAATTTAATATATTATATTTCCTTAATTTCCTTAATAATTAAATAATAAGTTCTCAAATTACACTCTGGATTTGTGTTGTGTTTGATTTCCACTGTTGGGATGTAGCTCAGTTTGGGAGTTTCTGTTCATCAACCGTTGAATGAATATGGCAATTCACCACTGTCGGAAGAAGACGAAGAATATCTTTGACACTTGACAGATGACAAGGGTTTGCTGGCCCTTTTTGCCGCGGACCGGGCTTGACGGCATACGAGAAAATTTTGTTCTGATAATTTTTCCTTGAAAAGGCTTAATCCAGCTGGAATTTCAAGTTTCTTTCCCTTTTCGTTTTTCAATATAATCGCTGTGAACTTTTTGTGTGGTCGGCCGACCAAAGTGCATCAAAATTCAAGAGTACTTCAGCTACGCTCCGGAGCGAACCACGTGCTTGAGAAGACGAGCATCCTGCCCCCTACAAGATCCAACGGGCTTGCTGCTACTGCAATTGCCTGAGGAGCACCCCTGCTGACTATGGAACGGGTGAGTCGGGCATGAGACGGGTTCGGAGTGTTTTTCTTTTTTGAGAATGCTATGTCAATCAGTCAGTCACCTTTGAGTTTTATATATATATATATATATATATATATATATATATATATATATCTTAATATATATATTTCTTGTGTGCGTGTGTATGTGACTGAACTCCTCCTAAACGACTGGACCAATTTTGATGAAATTTTTTGTGTGTGTTCGCGGAGATTCGAGAATGGTTTAGATTTACAGTTTGGTCTACTGGAAAATGTTTTTTCAATTAATTTCTTATTTATAAGGAGTTGTTGATTTTAGAATGTTTTACATTAGATCCGGCGGACGGCGCTATCATCGCATTCAATATTATTCTATTTCAATTTTAGTTTGTCCTGACAGATGGTGCTACGATTAATTTGAAAAAAATTTTGTTATTCAATTTATGTGCTGATTAAAATATTAAATAAATAACACATAGGCTACAATTTTAACCGACTTTCAAAATGGGGGAGGTGTTATGTTCGTTTTCTTATATTCAACATAGTATATAGGGTATCATCCCAATTTGGTATTATATTCAGAAAAGTGGTGATCTGATGAAGGATCCATAAGTAATCGAGGGAACTCCTCAAAACTTATAGGGAAACATATGGTGACTTCGGTTTCGTGAGAAGTATTCTAAGCATATGCTACCAACAAGTAAGATTTTGCACCGAGATATACCTGGTATACCGTGGTTCGGAAGGTGCTGAGAGAATTCCTGATTCTTTATAGATACAAGTTTGGGAGTTTCGGCGTTGTTTTAAGAACAGAAAGCATATGCTACTATGCAAATTACATTCTTCATCATCATCATCATCATCATCACTACCATATTATACCATTTCATAGTCTTTTAGATCGAGACTCGAGTTTGTCAAGCGATAATTAAAAAAAATCTATATCTACCTAATATTATAAACCTGAAGAGTATGTTTGCTTGAACGCGTCAATCTCAGAAACTACAGGTCCGATTTAAAAACTTATCTCAGTGTTAGATAGATCATTTATCGAGTAAGACTCATCATTTATCGAGAAGGTTATATTATATTATTACTCTAAGACTAATACGACAGAAGAAACTCAGGAAAATGTGGGAAAAACGGGGGAAATATTTTTTATGGGAAAATGTACCTACGGATTCTGTAAAATTTCTAATTTAAGCGGGAGAAGCCGCGCGGGACATCTAGTATATATATAAAACTCAAAGGTGACTGACTGATTGACATAGTGATCTATCAACGCACAGCCCAAACCACTGGACGGATCGGGCTGAAATTTGGCATGCAGGTAGTTGTTATAACTTTGGCATCCGCTAAGAAAGGATTTTGATAAATGTATAAGTATAATAATACTTCTTAACGCGAATGAAGCCGCGGGCAAAAGCTCGTACATTATATTTGTCTATTTATTATGTAGTCAAAGTTATGTGGTTCCAAATGTATTTTTGGGTACGCCCATGCATACGCACTCCTTTAATAAATAAATGTGTCTGAATTTCGTTTGATGCAACGTTTAATCTTCGCCTTTAATGCACACGTGGTTGTGGGCTTGTTGACGTAGACCTGTGATTTTAAATAACCCCATAAAAAGAAATCTAATGGTGTTAATTATTGATTGACGTAAATTGAATGTAAATAGGCTACAATCTAGCGCTGCTTAGTGTCGTCTAAATTCCACGACGAAAACAAACAACTTTAAAGACGTAATTAATGAACAATAAAAAATGAAACGCCTTTAATATTTTTGTTTGCAATTGCTATTAAGTTTTTATAGGCGTGAAATAAAGAATCTATTAAACTAGCTGTCCCGACAAATGTTGTTTTGCCATAATATGAAGTATTGCGCCCATATTATTTTATTGAAGTAACTAAATAGGTAAGTAAGGCACCATGGCAACGTCCATCGCTATCCCGTCGCACAAACAATGGTCGCCGTCACCCGTCAGTCTCGAACAAAAACAAGATGGCGCCCGCGGCCCGGCCTACACTCGACTCTTTGTACAAAATATAATGTAATATCCTTACAACCTAACTATACTATATAATAAACTAGCTGTCCCGGTGTACTTCGTGTCACTTTAAAACCTTCCCTAGACTTCTACGAATATTTTAAGACTAAAATCAGCCTTATCCATTCAGCCGTTTTCGAGTTTTAGCGCGACTAACACATTTGAAAATCCATTTTATATATAAGAAGATAAATATATTCTCACCGATGCCCAAATTCTTTTAAATTCGTGATTCGAATTAGTGTTTTGTAAAAATATTATACATTTAATTGTAAATTATTACCTACACAGGACGTTTTGCCCTTTACATAATATTTCATTGACATTCAAACATTTTTTTCAAGCTATCTGTTTATATGTCAGGACATAGCTAGAGCCTTTAGTGAAATCGTATTTAATAGTTTCGAAAGGGAAGTTAGAAATAAAAATGTATAGAATTCGACATTAAAAACCAAAGAGCAAACGTCATGCCACTCATTTAGCGACGCGTTAAGTTTAATCTCTGAATAATATCTACGATAACGAACTTTTTTGTTAAAATTAACGAATGCAACTTGTCTAAGTAACCACTATAAAAATATTATACAAACCAGTACAATCGTAAACGTTTTTGTGCATGTAGAGAAGTAGAGTTCTAGGTACGAATATCATAATATGGCTCCACGTCCCCACGGTGGCCGCCAAGAAGTTAGTAACTTCTGGGCGGCTGCAGGTAGGCTGGGCTATGGCGAAGGTAGTGCTGCTGGCCGCTAAGCCAATGCGGCGCTACCGATGCCTAGACATCGGCCACCTGGCATCGAGCTGCCGGTCCCCGGTGGACCGTAGCGGGAATTGCTTCCGTTGCAGGAAGCCGGGGCACAAGGCCGCCGACTGCGCAGAGGAACCTAGTTGTTTCTTCTGCGCAGAGCTCGGCAAGGAGAGCGGCCACGTGCTGGGGACTAGCGGCTGTGTCACAGTCGGCAAGCCTCCCAGCGCGAGGCAGAAGCGTAAGGCTCCCTCCAAGGCTCGGCTGCGTAAGCGGCCTGGAGCCGATGAGGCAGGGGCGAGTCAAAACGCCCCCGCCATGGAGGTGGAAGCCTAGGCCTGTGGGCGGTTAATCGGGGGATCACCGTCCACAATAAAGGCCTCGAGGAGAAAGGCTCCCTTGATGCCCGGGGAGCCTCTCGATGAAGGCAGGCAGCGGCATAGGTTGCTGCAGTGATGTGGAACCGGAAGCGGCAAGCTCTGCGGAGGACGCGGTGCGATTTCGATCCCGCTCCTCCGCGTGTAGCGTTGACGAGGGCATGGGGGGGTTTTAGTCGGTAAACCTCTGCGGAGGGAGTCCGACATACCCCTGCCCCTTCCCCCAAGGGGGCGGGAGATGCGTAATGCATTTCCCCTCCACAAAAAAAAAAGGTACGAATATCAAAATAGGTGAGGATAATATTATATTAATAATAATAATATTATACAATTGTTTACGTTAAATTTTGTTCTTTTCGTTTCTTCTGACGATACGAAAAAAGCTGATAGAAAATAAGAGTGGGACTCGATTAAATTCGTGGGAAACATTCATAATCTTGGAAAACTTTGACGTGAAAAAAATCTGTAAAAATTTACGCCTAATTTCCATGTATTAAGTTTATGAATTATGATGAATGTTAATCTATATACATCTATACATACATAATATAAAAAAAAATTGGAGTGTCTGTTTGTTATACTTATAGAAGGAACCGTTTTTTACTAGATGCATATGAATGTATAATTATATTGTACATACACCAAAACAATTTTTTTTACAATTTTTGTCTGTATGTCTGTCAGTTTGTTCCGGCTAATCTCTGAAATGGCTGGATCGATTTTGATAAAACTTTTTTTGGCACACAGCTGATGTAGTAAGGAATAACTTAGGCTACATTTTTACCGACTTGCGAAAAGGAGGAGGATATGTTTCGCTTATGTTAACGCGGACGAAGTCGCGGGTAACAGCTAGTATATATAATATAATTATTTGTACTTATGTCTATTGTCAGCTTAAAAGGGAATTACGCATAATATAAACAACATTATAGTTTTGAATGAATCACATAATAAGTAATAACACAATCACACTGCCTACAAAAACACATTACAAATTAAAATCATTTACTTACCTAAAAAGTTTCAACAAAAACTTAATAATATTTTTTCTTTCCTGTTTTAACATCTTTTAAAATATTTAGAGTACCTATATATTATTAAAATAATAAAATGATAAAAAAATCGTGTTAAATCAAAACTTTGATGGTGGTTCTAACAATCATTTGAGTAATTTTTGTACCTGACTTACCGAAACCATTTTTGACAAAAAACTTTCCCCAGCCTCGGAGTCCCTGAACACAATACCTTTTAAAATAGGTTATTGTATGAATGAGTTTATTGATCTTCATATTATGGTTGCGACTCGAAGTCGCACTGTTAAGGGTTCTGTACATTTTTATTTACTTTTTGGTAAACATAGTTCTTAGCCTCTTTCAGCGTTAGAATAGTATTCTACCGGAGCCCTTTAGCGGGATGAGAAGTTACCTAAAAAAATAAAATAAAAAAATCTCCACAGCCGAACATATAACCTCCTCCTTTTTGGAAGTCGGTTAAAAACAACTTGCAAGAAATATATTCATAAGCATTTTGCACGAAGAAGTAATCAACGTACACTCACAAACTTTTGCCTCCCTAATAATAATTATTATAATTGTAATGTTACGATTAAGGGACACAAACAAAATAGAGATAATATTAACGTTAATCAAGAAATCGGTATAAAAATCAAAGATATTGATAAAATTTTAAATTGTATTCATTATATTACACTCGAATAATAATTGGAGATAGAAGGCTCATAAGAATTTACTTTACTAACATTTTAAGCTTTTATTGCCCTTGAAAAACTTATCTCTACATTTTCTCATAGGTCTTTAGTAAATTGTGTTGGAAAATTAGAGTCAAAGTAAAATATTATAATAATGATTATAGATCAATGTAAGTATAAGAAACACGAACCATTCTCTCGTTTTTTTTTGTACCACAAATGTCACGCTGCAGTATAAGGCAAGGTAATATAATGCATTATATAAAACTGTCGTCTTTATCTCTTCCGTTACAGAACCCTAAATTAAAATGTACCTACTTCTGTACCGGTTTTAAGTGCTGCATACTGATTTCAACGTAGATAATCGTCGGTCGCGGTTGTATATAGCGTTTATGTTGCGTGTAAACTTTGAAGAAATTCGCTCAGTTTTAATTGCTCTCTTGTATTTGAAGAAAAATTGACAGTTGATAAGATACGGTATCGTTCGCAATTGTACATGCGCCCGCGCAGTGTGGAACAGGGAGTTGGTCGCGATGGACACGGGAGCAGAGTTGGAGAAAATAAACGCGACCCACGAGAACAAAGATGAACCGCAGCACACATATTTCAGAAGACAGGTTTGTTAATATTTTTTTTACCCAAAAAAACACGTGTTCAAATGTTTTTCAACTTCAAAAGCCCGGAAAAAAGGCCCATTTTTTGTGTTATTATAGTTCTGTTATACGTAATAATATATTTTTTGATACGATGTATAATGTATTAAAGTCTACTTCAAAAGCCAGGACGAAAGGAACTTATGAAAATATTTTTTGGGTAAAACAGACTTTAATAACTTATTATAGTTCTGTTTTACCTAATTACTTTTATTGTTATATAGCTACAATGAAAAGTAGATATGATTATGGAATTAGTATTGGATACGCAATTATTATCCTAACAATAAAAAAGTGTTGACGATGTTTTTACTAAACTTGGATGCGAAGACTCGAATAACGAAACAACATTTAAAACGAGTTGACAGACCCTTTGTTGTTGTCAAACCTGAAGCAGAACCCACATTGACCCACAACGTGACGAAAATATTAGAAAATAACCACACCTGCAAATTCTTTGTTATAAATTATAACTATTACGTTAAACTATTTGAGTTAAATTTCAAGGCCAGAAAATAATTACTCTTAATGAATTCTTATAAAATTTGCAAAATTGAAAACACAGTAAGTGATTTTACAAGCTTAACTATAAGACTCAATTCACCTTTTTAAATACTTACCTATATCTATCTTAATTGAAATGAGTTTTTGAAGTGAGAAAAAAATATTATATAAGAATAATTATTATAGTACATAATATTATTAACAAAGAGGTCAGCTGTGCGTAGTGTAACTTGTAAGTTGTAACGTCAATTTACACTCACAAGGCCGGCATTTGCATACGGAAACCTATGCGATTTCCGATTTTCGTTTTCCGTATTCAGAAATCCGAATAAAAAAAAAACATAATATTTTACTGCCACAGACGTTCGTTAGTTTTACTACATACGGAACGAATTCCGCACGTACGTTTCAAGTGCAAGCCGACGCAATCGCGCGCGAAGAAAAAGAACGTGTAGTCTTACGGAATACCGAAAACGGAAAACGAATTCGGAAATCGAATACAAAAACGTGCGTGTGCGGCCAGCCTAAATCAAAGGTTGCATTTCGCTAAAAAGAGACGGATTGAAAATTTGACTTCGGCCGATTTAGCTTCCCCTTTTAAAAATATGTTTTTTTTTGTTCCTTGGTTCATAAATAGAAAAGCTTCCCACAATATTGCAAAATGGGTTCTTAATGTGGAGAACAACAGAGTCAGGTAGAGAGTTTATTATAATATTATTTTCGGCATATTTTATTATGATTTACTAGATGACGCCCGCAACTCCGCTGCGCCAATATTCGGCTATCACGCGGGAACCGTACATGTTGCGGGAACGGTTTGGTATTAAAATAATAATAATTATTAGTATGGATCGCCGCTGTCAAAGTTGTTGAAAAGTAATATTGTATAGGCGTATGTACCTCAAGTACTTACAATAAAATTGTAATTCTTACAATAATAATATCTTGATTGCCTTAAGCCTTACGGTACAAATAAGTGCATTTAATAGTAGTGTCTAATCATTATGTAAACGCATTTACATAGTATAAATTCGAAGATAATATATAAAACAGGTTTATATAAGAAGGCAATACTGTAATGCCTATTTCTTTTAGCATTGTCAACAAGATATACATAGTAGGACTTCCCTGATAAGAACTTTCCGTGTAAAATATCATCCAAAATCACATGGAGAATATGACTCAAGAGCCAGCGTCAGCCAAATCTTCATCTATATTAATAGACTCGATCGAAACCTTATGTGAATAATAGAAAATAAAAAAATATTGATTTCGAGTCGACAACATATATCCGCAAAATACGGATTTTGGAGAATTTCGTTAAATTCTAATGACACTGACAAACAAACTTCACGCGCCATCTTGCTGTAAGCTGATACATGCCAATGATGCCATTGCTCATTTTCTACCTGCCAGCAGTCATGGCGCACCCTTTTTTGTTGCTTTTGTTTGACAGTTATCAGCGTCTCAACAATTATTAACGTGTTTTTGACATCTAGGGAATTTTAATTCTAATACATACAATCTTGAAGTCGGTTTTATCTTTTTATAATATTATGTAGTATTGGAACGAAGTTCCTTATGGCGCGTTCGGCGTAAAGGGGGCTAGACAGAACGATATATGACCTCGGCACTTTTTTATTAGTACCTGCATGGTAAGGGCAGAGTGCCTGATACTATTCCTGTGCGTCAACTAGATGGCGTTTTTTGAGAATAAACAGCGATGCGTTGTTCCTGGGCGTCAATAGATGGCGTTTTTTTTAAATATTTTTGAGTGTATACATAATATGTATAGGTATTGTAATGTAACAGGTTTTTTGAACATAAGAAATAATTTCGTTCCATTCGGTGTTCGGGTGTCCCTTGGCACCTCTCAAGTTTTTTTTTAATTTCAAAGATAAAACCGATTTCAAAATTCAGATGCTGATATAGACTAATATAATTATACGAAAATAAGGCAATTCTGGTACATACATACGGTTCGAATTGATAACCCTTTTTTAAGTTGGTTAAAAATACTATACCTACTATTATTGTTTTTATTAAAATTAGGTTTAGGTTACTTACCTACCTGCCAATGTAGAGAAAAAGACTGAATGCGAGAGAAATTATTAACCTTCGATAATGTTGATATGTACTTATGTAAAACTTTTGCAGTTTTATTTAAGTACTATTTTTAAATATAATAAACTAAGCTATACGAATATTTACGAGTCTTGCTTTCCTTTAATATTTCTTGAGAAAAGATGACTACTTACATAAATATTTACCTACATTTTGTACTTACATTAACAACTTAAAAAGATCCTCAGCCAAAAATATTTTGTTTGTGGTGTCAATTCAAGAATGGTTATTCCTTACCTTCGAGAAAACAGAGGGGTGTAAATTGTAATTATAAGTTTGGCTTCTTTATCCATCTGTGTGTCCGTTCTATCTGATTTTCTTTCTTAAAAAGCTGACTGATCATCATCAGCCCACTTAGAGCTGAAAAATGTGGGCTTAACTACTCCATTTTTATTAGAGTTTTGAATCGGGAGTTGGTTTTAAATTTCTTAATTTAACATTATGTAAAGCTTATAATTATTGTAGTAACAATACAGATTTCGGATTTGAGGTTTCGTTGAAACCTACTTGGAGTTCTCAGAGGCACTCACTCTTCCCTTCATATCCTACTTTCACCGGTCAGTCCAGTGAGATACCAAGCGCAGGACCGAATTGTTAAATGCCAATTATTATAAAGAAAGAAAGAAAAAACTTTATTTGGTAAAAATAATTGTACATTAAAAGCGGAAATAAAACATTTGAAAACCGTATCTTACTGGCGATCATAGTAGCAACGCTGATGCTGATGCTGAGATGACTGATTATAAGTAATTAATTTAGAATATAATATTTTAACTATGCCAATTATATTTTAAACCGACTTACAAAAAGGAGGAGGTTATAATATGTTCGTCTGTATTTTTTTTGTATGTTCAACCATAACTTTGCCGTTTGTGGACCGATTTTCATAATTCTTTTGTTATTGAATAGGGTTTACTCCGAATTTGGTACCATATACACAAAAGTGGTGATCTGATGATGGGATATATGAGGAATCGAGGGGACTCCTTGAAATTGTATGGAAATATATAGTTGTTGTTTTGTAGTTTTCCTGAAGAATTCGAGGGAAATGCTATCAAAAAGTAAAATTTTGCACCAGGTTATATCCTGGTTCCGAAGGTACCGAGCATAACTTTTGAAGCCTTGTAGATACAGGTTCGGGGATTTTGGCGTTGTTTAAACAACTGAAAGTATAATATACCAACCATCAATTTGATTAATCATCATCATCACAACCATATTTATACCATAGGTATCATCATCACATTATGATCCACTTTTTGATACTTTTAATGATATTTTGCATCGAAACAGATGTTTTTGATGATTATTACGCTGTTTGTGGACCGATTTTTTAAATTATTGTGTTGTTGTATAGGATATAATCTTAATATCGCATAATGATTACGAAAGTGGTGATATATGATGTGATCTATGAGCAATCAAGGGAAATACTTGAAATTTATTAAAACATACAATATGGTGGATAAGATGTTGTTTCTAGTAACTCAAACATAATATGTTACAAATAAGTGGAATTTCCTACGAAGGTGTCTCTGGATCCAAAGGCAATGAACAGAACTCCTGAACGTTTAAAGAAAAAAGTTTGGAAATTGCAGCACCGCTTAGATAACTACAAGCAATTACCACAATTTCAATTACAGCATTCTATTAAGGCGCTCCCCCTACGAAGTTGCCATAATTTACCGTTTTTAGAGTCTTATATTAACTCATAATTTGAAAGCTACAAAATCATAATAAAAATATAGAAATAATATTCAGCATAATAATATGAACATTCCTTTCTCCGTTATTAATTTCCTATTTTTGTTTATTATACTCATAATATCAGCTTCCAAAGTATACATTTAAATTCAAGCATACATTTAGTATCTCCCTAGTATTTACAAATTACGTTTATTTGAAACACACCCCAATAGATCGACAATTTCATTACCTACATATTCACCGTTTGATTTTTAGGTCAATTTTGAACTAAGATAAGTAGAAATAATAATCGGAGCCCCCCATGCAAAAAACTCAATTTTTTGGCTATTTTTTATTGATTTAGATTACATATTTAGAGTGTTTATATTTAACATTTTCTTTAGATTATTTTAAGAATATTGTTTTTACCTTGGAAGTCGGATTCAATTAAAAAATAATCATTATTAAAGTGGAGATCCTGATGGCTGGATTATTTTAGTTGTGGTCTGTCGGAAGCGCACATGATCAGCAGATATTTTTCCCACAAAAATGCTTATGATAATGATGAGACAATGATTAGTATACTTACTTTGTAATTTTACTATAGAGGGATATTTTGTCTTACATATTATAAAAAGTTTTCCTGACCCAAGGTTCCTTAACAAAATTAATTCCTTTGCTTTTTTTTTTAATTTACATAAATCAAAACATTGAAATATATTTTTCCCAATATATTCTCAGCAGTGACGGATTAAGACTACTTGATGCCCTAAGCAATCCATGCCTGTGGGCCCCCTTATCCGTATCTCAACTAGTATCGGTCTTTGAACCTTTACTCTTCTGGTGCCCCCTCTTCTGGTGCTTTAGGGCCTAGGCAATTGCTTAATTTGATTAAGGGCTAATCCGTCACTGATTCTCAGTAAGTTAATAATAGGCATCACGAATAATGCGTCATCTGCTTAATATAAATATTAACCATACTGAATATATTATAACTTATTTAATACAACACAAAGCGTTTTTGAAAATATTCAAAAATGCAATAGTCTAATAACATTCTTTAATTTGACTTACCACAAGGACTCTTATGACCAAAGTGATATAAAAATTATTCAGCTTTATTGTTTTATACCTATTATTATAAGATATGTATTTTGTTATTTTTATACATAATATAACAAAATACATGGTGTAACAAAATGATTCCGCTATCTATATAGCGGAATCATTTTGTTACACCATGTATTTTGTTATATTATGTATAAAAATAACAAAATACATATCTTATAATAATAGGTATAAAACAATATACCTATATTATTTTATACCTATTATAATAATAGGTATAAAATAATATAGGTATAAATCACAAAAAAAATTGCTTTTGAGCGCTGCTACTCTCACAGTGAACTCTATAGTTCACTGTGAGAGTAGCAGCGCTCAAAAGCAATTTTTTTTGTGATTTATATGGGCAAGCGCCCGCGCGTCGTGAATTTTTCTATGTAACATACTTAAATGAAAAATAAAGTTACTCTTTCAGCGCTGCTACTTACACAGTAAACTCTATATAGCGGACTCATACACACCCTTTAAGTATTATTATCACTTAGTTTTGTTACATCTGTATAAGATTTTACCCTTAAAATATTATTAGCTAATTAAGGATATTTATAAGGATAATTCATAATATTTAAATGCTTTTGAGGAAACTTATGGTATAAAATTATATATTTTTCTATAGCTGTGCCAAAAAGGTAAATTTATTTAAAAAAATAACTAATTAATTAATTAATGTTGATGTGAAACAACTATTGTTGCTTAAACTTTTAATAGGGCTCCGTTAGCTACTTCCCTGAACAACCTTTTCTGATAATCTGCGTGCTGGCCGGCCGTGGGCAGTGGGTGTGGGAGTAGTGTGGTGGGGAAAAAAAGAAAAAAAAATGTAGGTTCAGCTGAATCAATATATGGAGCTACTTCCCTGAACAACCCTCTCTGATATATATATATATATATATATATATATATATATATATATATATATATATATATATATATATATATATATATATATATATATATATATATATATATATATATATATATATATATATATATATATATATATATATATATATATATATATATATATATATGTATATATATATATATATATATATATATATATATATATATATATATATATATATATATATACGTATATATACGGTTCCTGCACAATTAACTTTTATGATTTTCGCTTAAACTATTTAATCTATTTTGATGAAGTTTGGCATGGAGATAGGTACTTACTAATTTTATGCTATTGTTTTCTTAATTATACCAATTCGAATTAAATAATCATCGTTAAGATAGGACAACGTCTGTCGGGTCAGCTAGTATATATTATAAATATTATACTAGCTGATATATAGGGTTGCAGAACGGTCACTCGCGGCGCGAGGGAATGAGAGGAGGTAACGCGGGGGAGGCGCGCGCACGGGGTCACATCACGCGCGGGCGACGCGTCGTGTCCATTAACTGTAGTGTTTTTTAGGATAACTTTCGGAAGCTATATCTCAACATTTTAGTACTGAATGATTATAAAAGAAAAAATACGTGTATTTTTATTTTTAACAAGGATCAATATATCAAAATTTAGCATGAAGGTTTAATTGCACCCTGTATGTAATTGGCATCTCGGAATCGGCTCCAACGATTTTCATGAAATTCAGTATATAGAGGGTTTCAGAGGCGATAAATCCATCTATCTAGGAATCATTTATAGAAAATGTCATTTTATTCGTGTTTTTTTTTATGAAATAAGGGGGCAAACGAGCAAACAGGTCACAGATGCAGGTACGTTGCCAGCCTTTTAAGAGGGAATAGGGTAATAGGGGAGGATAGGGAAGGGAATTGGGCCTCCGGTAAACTCAACAGCAAGCGCTGTTTCACGCCGGTTTTCTGTGAGAACGTGGTATTTCTCCTGTCGAGCCGGCCCATTCGTGCCAAAGCATGGCTCTCCCACGTGTTTTATCGAATACCAAGCAAAGCTCGGTCAAATAGCTAGTGGGTGTTTAAACGATTAAAATATTGTAAATGGACCCGTGTGAAGACGGATTCTTTAATACTACGATTTGAATATTATTACAATTTTATTATAGATTCCAAGTTGGCCATTTGAATAAAAGTTTTTGAGATTTTTATTATATAATTTGAAATAATCAATAAAGGCAATTAGCATAATACAAATTCAAAATTGTTTTCAAAATTTGACGACCTCTATGGCTCAGTAGTGAGCGCGTTGGTAGCTCAAGCCGGGGGTCGCGGGTTCGAATCCCGCCGACGGAACAAAAAAAGTTTTTCAAAAGTTCCTGGGTCATGGATGTGTATTAAATATGTGTATCATATAATAAAAATCTTAAATATATGTATAGTATAAAAAGTATTAAATATATATCCGTTGTCTGGTACCTGTAACACAAGTCCTTCAGGTACTTACCACGGGGCCAGACCGACGTGGTGTAAAGCGTCCATAAATATTATTATTATAAAAATCAAATTAACAATATTGTAAAGATCAAATAACTAACAATCATCAAATATCAAATAAATAAACAATTAACAATATTGTAAAGACAAAATCAAATTAACAATATTGTAAAGAATTTTTGAAATGAAGAGGTAACAGACAGACAGACACACTTTCGCATTTATAATTATTATTATAAATGCGAAAGTGTGTCTGTCTGTCTGTTACCTCTTCATTTCAAAAATTCTTATTTTTGAAATGAAGAGGTAACAGACAGACAGACACACTTTCGCATTTATAATTATTATTATAAATGCGAAAGTGTGTCTGTCTGTCTGTTACCTCTTCATTTCAAAAATTCTTTACAATATTGTTAATTTGATTTTGTGTCTGTCTGTCTGTTACCTCTTCACGCTGAAATGATTTTGCTGAAAGTTATGGAAATACTTTGAGTCCCGGGAAAGGATAAAGATTCATATTCCTGAAAAATTATACGGTTCTCGTGAGATAAGCGAAATTTGGCGCAACGGAGTTGCGGGCGTTATCTAGTTTAAATAATAATTTTAGCTAATATTTTAACCTGTGCTTTGCTGTTTTTTTAATGACGTGACTTTAAAGGTGATCGTAATAATAAGTTTAGTGTTACAACTATTTTTGTTACGTCTTTTTCTTTTAAAAATATTTTTAATTGAAAACAAGTTGAGATTTACCGAACTCTCCCGAATATATTATATCTATATCTACCGAATCATGTGAACCTACTCTTAAGTAGGTTCACATAACACAATCCTGCACGTTTTTTTTCAGGATACGTCTTAACATTCATACGCCGATTGTACTGCAACAAATCGTGCAGTACAATTGACGTGTATGAATGGTTCTATATATATCGTATGCGCCACTATTTATTCGTTAAGACGTAATACTGCAAAAAAACGTGAAAAAACGTGCAGGTTTGTGCCGTGTGAACCTAACCTTATACACGTTTTCAGTGCTGATGACAAGCTTTTTACTTTACTTATTTAAATAATAATAATATACATTAGCTACAATTAAGAGCATGTTTTGCTCTCAAAATACCTATTAAAAGTTGTGTTCGGCGTCTCTAGTGAGGTCGGCCAAAGCAAAGTCACCTTTCCAAAATTCGTTAGCCAAAACAAAGTCACATTTTAGCATGCTTTTAGAGAATGCCGATAATTTCTAGATTAGACGGCGATAAGAGATTAGATGTGAAATGTTTGATTCATGAATATATTATTTTATTATATTGACCCGACATAAGATGGGTTCTTTGATGTGGCAAAAAAGTTATTAAAAAATATATATTTCTCATTTTTATTAGCATATAAAATGCATGTAACACGATATTATAGATAAGTTATAATATATTAAATGATTACATGCTACAGAAAAAAAGTAGAAACAATCGAAAAAGAAATGAAATCATTTAGACGCCGCTATAGCAGGCTCTAATCTCCGTAATGTCAAAACAATGTCTGGAAAATTCCCTGTCCTAGTTGGAATGAAAGTGACAAAGGTAATGGATGATAATATTATTATTATCTGATAGCCTGCTAGGCGTGGTAGGCCAAGGGCCACAGCTTAATCCACCTTACATTGCGTTGAGACTTGAGGCCAAGGCTCAGCGTCTTTTTTACATTGAGGAAAGCCATAGCCATAATATTATGATGACCAAAAAATCTATATGATTCATATGATAAGACTTTGCAAATAACATTCTTTAAGTTCTACAACAAGAACTTCATCAGTCTTATCACATGAATCATATTGATTTAGGATCTTCTTTATAACGATAAACGACTTAATGTAATGAAACATTACACATTAAACAATTATATTTTGTTAATCTTCTTTTACTTTTATGAGCGCGTTCTTGATGTCAAGTTTTAATTTGAATTGTTATGGAAAATATTTCTAAGAGTTAAGGGTCAGGTTTATTGCAAAATGGAAAGTCGATGCAATGCGATGCAGTTTGAAATAACCAAAGATACAAAATAAAAAAATGGAACGGCTCATTTAAAAATAGATTGCATCGTCTCGTCACGTTGCAGTGTATCTGAGTATCATCGGTTTATGACATAGAATAAACCTAGGACGTTGATTAGGTAAACCCCTGAAACATTATTAATTCATTATTGTTTGAAATTAAGACTTTTTTGACACGGTTGTACTATGAATAATAAAATTTAATGCCTTTTAAATAAAAAATTATAAGCTGCTATCTTAAAGGCCGACAAATACGCTTCGCAACTTTAGCTTTATCAATATATTACATATTTTATGCAAATTTTGATATTTATATAAATTATAAATATCAAAATCCAAAAGAGAAGGCATGCAATATAATACATTATACTGCAATCCAAAATAAATTATTCTTAATGTCAAAAATAAACTCTCACGTGTATCGTATACGATACACGTGAGAGTTTATTTTTGTATACGTATACGACGTATAAGACGATATATCGTATACGATATATCGTCGGTATTCAATTGCGAGTGCGAGTTTCTTACGCCGGTTCTTCTCGGCGGGGTAAGTTCCCGAACCGGTGGTAGGCAACGTAGTTTCTTCGTTCGACTTTCAAAAAGTGTATCATGATACCCATTTTGAATAAAAAGATATTTTATTTAATTTTATTTATTTTATTATAAAAAAAGAAATCATGTTAAAAGTTTGGGTGACGTTTATTAGAATATAATATATTATTATGATTATTTATCAAACTGTGAAAAAGCCATGTGTTAAAATGCGTTTATTCTGAAAATTATATCGTTAATATTTGCCATTCTTATTATTAAAAGCGTTTGCAGATAAACTAGCGAAAAATTACAAAGATCCTTGAAATATAAGTCAGATATTTTTTTGTTGAGGCTTAGGCGAAAAAAAAGGTTTCCGAAGTAGACTCTAAAAAAAGAATAATTATTGTATTCTTTTCAGTTTATTAAGAATATTTCTATTATTTTTACATTCGAAGTCAGATTATTTTTTGTCAAAAATAATAATTTCCAGATTGTTTAGTACACAATATAACTTACAAAAGACTTCCTACTCTTACAAAATATCTGAAAGTGTATCTGTCTCTCTGTCTGTCTTTTTGTTACCTCTTAAAGTTTTAAATCGTTGAATCGACTCTTACTAATAAACGCTGTACAAGCTTTGACAAGTTATACAGTGTTTTGTCTTCTTCAATCCAATTAAAAATGTCACTTGTGTGACAGGAACAAAACACTGTATAACTATGGGAAATAATAAAACGAGCGAATAAAAAATTACTTTGCGACTGATGATGAACATACTGTTTTAATAACATGAGCGGTATTAATTTGACTAAGCGAAAAATAAACTAAACTAACGACTAATATTGATTTATAATAAAATCCAGAACGAGCTTACAAAATGTGGATTGCGATTAATCTATTTCAGATATTAAAATTCTATCCGAGCGACTTTATTACTAAGTGAGAGACTGGAAATACATAGTGGGCAACTTCAATATTAAATATAGATTCAATTTTTCTAAGTGAGGTTATTTATTACGAGCTACTAAAAAGTTCACTTTGAACGTTGACACTCAAACAGATATTAGGTCGCTCAAAAATTATAAAGCTGCTCATTTTGTATTTTAAGTAACTCAAATAAATAATTTCTAAGTTGCTGTTCTTTTAATTTCTCGTCACTCACTTTCAGTCGCTCAAATAGTAATTCTATAACCCAAATTTAGTAATTTTGACACCTAAAACTGTAATTTACAGTCACTCGATTAAATACTACCCTATGACTATTCAAAGCTTATACAACGTTTATTAGTAAGGCGGCTAGAGTTTAATGTTTGGTATGTTTTAAGGTCTGGGATAGAACATAATAATATGATATATATGATATATTTTTACCGCGACATACGCTTACAGCGCGATAAAATAATTTCAACTCAACGGAATTGCGGCCAACATCTCGTGATATAATAAAATCTTGTTGTAATTTTTCAGGCCTTCATCGCAATGGGCCCGTTTCTGCTCTCTGTTGGCGCTGGGGCGACTTCAGGATTCTCTGCCATCTTGATTCCGCAATTGCAGCACAATAAAGGAGGAATAAAATACTCAACAGAGATGATATCTTGGCTTGGTAAGAAAAACTACAATAAAAATATACGGTACTGAAGTCTACATGCGTTATGACAATAATAAAATTTATCAATGACTAGCTTCAAAGGAAGATAAATTGGGTATTAGTGGTACTTAAGAATTTACAATTTTATACCAGCAGGCGTAGCATGATTACCATAGAAACGATTTCTTTCTACGGAAGAATAGACAAAGTGACAGTTAGACAAGACAAAGTGATAGTTAGACGATGGAAATCCGCAATTTTGTCGATAAAATCGGTCATTATGTCGATTCTTTACTATGTCTACTGTTGTCATGCTATACTGGAAGACGTTTTTCTATGCATATTATTTATAACGTTTTTCTATGCATATTAAATACAAACTTTAATAATGATTAGTTATAGTTAACCAAAATTTAAAACAGAGTTTATGCCGTTAAGTGGAAAAAAAATCGGCCAAGTGCGAGTCGGACTCGCGCACGAAGGGCTCCGTACCATTATAGAGCAAATTTAGGCCAAAATTTGTATTTTTTGTATGGGAGCCCCCCTTAATTTTTTATTGTATTTTAAAATTATTATTTAATATTAAAGTAGGTACATATATAATTAAAGACTTTGAGAAAAATTCAAGTACCTACCTGTTGTCATTATTGATATAGACCAAAAAAGGCCAAAAAAATCACGTTTGTTGTATGGGAGCCCCCCTTAAATATTAATTTTGTTTTGATTTTAGTATTTGTTGTTATAGTGGCAACAGATATTATACATAATCTGTGAAAATTTCAAGTCTCTGGCTATTACCGTTCTTGAGTTACAGCCTGGAGACAGGCAGACAGACAGACGGACAGACAACGAAGTCTTAGTAATAGGGTCCCGTTTTACCCTTTGGGTACGGAACCCTAAAAATGCTTCAGCTTAATAAGAGAATAGCAGAGATAACAATAACTATGCAGTTGATTTAATATAATACCAACATAAGTAAATAACATAAGGAAATTAACGTGACGCTACTCTTCCAGCCGCGATGGCGTCACTGGCGCTGCTGTTCGGCAACATGATATCCGGCTACCTGATGGAGAGGTTCGGGAGACGAGCCTCGCAGATCCTGCTCTCCGTGTTCTACATCGCCGGGTGGACGATCATCGGGTTCGCTGGAAACGTCTACATGATATTAGTGGGAAGATTCATCACCGGCTTCTGCCAGGGCTGGCTCGGCCCGCTCGGTCCAGTCTTCGTCGGCGAAATAAGCTCGCCGGCCTACCGCGGACTTTTTTTGGCAGCCCTCTCCTTATGTATCGCATCCGGCGTCTTCATTTCGCATTTGTTCGGAACGTTCATGCACTGGAAGTACGCCTCGTTCCTGTGCGGAGTGTTCCCGCTGGTCGCGTGTATAATAATGTACTTCGCTCCCGAGTCGCCGGCCTGGTTGGCGTCCAAGAACGAGACGGATAGATGCATAGAGTCGTTCAAATGGTACAGAGGGACCAGTCCGGCTATGAAGACGGAATTGGAAAAAATGCTTGCAGAACAGAGTAAGAAAGTGCAGTCCAAGAGCAAGCTGAAGGCTCTATCGATGAATATTAAAAAACCCGAGTTTTGGAAACCTTTGGGTATAATGATAGTCTTCTTTATAATATGCCAACTATCGGGCGTGAATGTAGTGAGTGCGTACACCACGGACATAATGGAGGTGATTCTCGGCAGCAAAGTGAAAAAGTACACGTACTCTGCCATGTTGGCTATAGACGTCCTCCGGGTGGTCGCGCTAGTCATCGCCTGCATCATGCTGCGACGAAGGGGTCGAAGACCGATGGCGATATTCAGCGGAGTCCTCACGACGTTATCGCTAATGATACTAGCGTCGTACTTGTATCTAATAGAGATTAAAATAATAAAACATATCTCACCCATATTATCGTTGGCCTTGATAGCGGTGTACGTAGTAGTATCGAATGTCGGTATATCGTTGCTACCTTGGAATATGGTAGGTGAGTTGTTCGCTTCGGAAACCAAAGGCTTAGGATCGGGGATAAGTGTCATGACCACGTCGATAGCTTTCTTCGCGACGATCAAGACGGCCCCGGCGATGTTCGAATCTATCGGTCACCATGGTGCCTATCTATTTTATGGAATATCCACTTTGTTAGGGACGATATTTTTGTATTTATATCTACCTGAAACGAAAGGAAAGACGTTGCTGCAGATAGCTGAACACTTTAGATATGGGAATCAACCGAGAGCTAAAGACTCAAAAGAAGAGGAAAAGCTCAATGAAACGGTTTGATGGAAGCGATGGCTAGAAATGGTTATTAATGTGATTTGTTTGTGACATAGTAGTGATGTCTAAATTAAACTGTGGTTGATATTATAGTACTAAATTGCTTCTTAGCAAGTTTATTAGTGAAATAACAAATGCCATTTTACTTTAGGTGATTTTGAAAGCGAAGATGTGCGCTTGTTTGTTGAGTCATAAGCTCGTGAAAATATTATTATGATGTGACTTAGTAACACGACTGTTTCACTTTAAAATTGTTGATAATAAAGACTTTAAAATGATGAAATATTCAAATGAAACTAATTGTAAATATTTGTTCAAGACACTTTGATTATGTAAAGACTAATGACATATCAGACTGATAAGAGATTCACACAAAATATGTTGTATTCATTTATACTAGTGATACTGATATCTATTTATTAGAAAATATTTAAATAAATAAAGAGACATAAAGGAAGTGACTGTTAAATATCTAGAAACCTTAGGATTACAAATTGTAGTAATGAGTGCCCAGTATTATGCCTAGGATCGTATGTAGGCATAGGCACAATCTTATGAGTGACTTTGAAATTATTATACTCTAATCTTAATAGGTTAGTGTAGATATATACTGATAACAACAAATTGTAATAGAATGCGATAATTTTAAACTAATTATAACTTTGTAATTAGTTTGCTTTAACCATCAGTTTCTATTGATAAAAGTAAGATTATTTTTAGTTAAGATATTATTAGACAATAACACTTAATAAAATATTTGTTCAACAAGTCAATACGAAGATACAGATGTATGAGTAGTATAATTTAATTAATAATATTATTCCAGTTTTCAGTATGTGTTCAGTAGATTGTAATAGTCTTAACTTTCTCATTAGTTAAAGTACCTTATTTATAGTAAAATACGAAGCTTATTTACAAGTTAGCGAAAGGTCCTAGTGTAAAGTAATAACTATAGTCATTTGTATTGGCTCTAACTTTACAGTTTACAGTTTACACTTAGCAATGGGGAATTGGCGATGACAGCAAAATATCTAAATTGATAAATATAAACTTTCCGCTAATCCCTAGCGTCACTGGTGCTCCTGATAAACTTAACACGAATTCACTGTAATGACATAACTAGGCCCTTCACCAAATGGCACATGTATACAGTAGCGTCTCGGGTCGTTGGTTTCTTGATAGAGTCGTAAAAACTTACGGCGTTTTCACAGCACGTTAGAGACGGACAAGTGGCACGCGACGAACAGACAAACAAACCTTCCTGTTATGACACGTGCAGTTGACCCGAATATTCGCATCTGCACTACATTTTTTCAACCCCTTTTTTCACCCCCAAAAGGAATTCCCACGACGAGCTCGCGAGTGGCAAAAAATCAGGAAGACATCTGTGGTGTATTGGTTATATTTAGAAGGTGCTTAAAGTGGAGCACACCAGTATGAAAATGTGGGTTGACTTTTGATGCAGTTGTTTTTACATTTTTCCAAGGGCGAGCGGTGGCTTTTATTATTATTTTACAAGTCGATCATCATAGAGTTAGAACAATATAATGAATGGGCGGTCAGGGAAACTGAATATTATTCAGTCGCTATAATTATGATATTATTGTTATTTAAAACCAACTGGTTAAGCGACTTTGTAGGCGGAATATAAAATTTCACAGGCACTATGCATTTTCACCCAAACATTATATGTATTACGTACTTTCTCGTGGTTCACTATAATACAGAAATGGTTACTCAAAACTGATAATAAATAATAATAAATTATAATATTTTGTTATGTACATGCTCGGTATCATGTACGGTACTTTTAATCTCCAAACGTTTCTCTCGACCGCTTTCCGAGTTACATCAGAAGATCTCCCTAATCAATATGTAGACATAACGTTATTCTGTGATATTCCATTGCTGTGGCAAATATTTATCTATGACGCTGTTAATTAAGATAATAATGTAAAATAAATAACAATTTCTGAGAGTGTTTCAACAAAAGTTAGTTAAATTTACTATATCTAATGTACCTCAATAGATTTTTGTGTGTTGAATAGTCATGTTTAATGTTAGATTTCGCTTTCTGACAAAATAAAATACACAAGTAGCTAAGTAACAGCAGTATCTATTTCGGCTGTGTTATAAAATAGCATCAAAAATAATGTTCTTAGTGAAATATTAAATTATGCAGATTAATTTTACTATAAGTAGCCATAAATTTAATTAAGTAGACATAATGTGAATAAATCATGAAAAGTCATTGCTTTTTATTTCTCAATGTACAAGAAGGCATTTTATACTTAAGAATTTAAGTATAAAATGCCTTCTTGTACAAAATATCTTATATCTTTAAACGAGCAATTCTTATATATACAGGGTGTAACAAAAATAAGTGATAATAATTTAGGTTGTATTCATGTTCCTTGTAGAGAGTTCACTGTGAAAGTAGCAGTGCTGAAAGACCTAATTTTTTTTTCACTTTTGTATGGGGAAGCTTGTGACGCTCGGGCCCTTCCCCATACAAAAGTGAAAAAAAAAATCCGTCTTACATCCCTGCTACTTTCACAGTGAACTCTCTACAAGGAACACGTACACATCCTTGAGTATTATCACTTATTTTTGTTTATGATGTGAAAACATAAAATTTAGTATATACTAACCCCTCAACCCCCTATATAGGGGGTTGAGGGGGCGATAAATCGATCTAGTTAGGAATCATTTTTAGAAAATGACATTTTATTCGTGTTTTATCGAATACCGAGCAAAGCTCGGTCAAACAGCTAGTATAATATTATCCATACAAAACTAGTTAAGTATGTAGATGACCCAGTTAACTTCGTTTCACTTTCTTCCTAAATTAATCTTCTGGACCTTCACGAATATAAAAGATCAAATTTTATCCAAATCGGTTCAGCCGTTCTCGAGTTTTTGTGATACTAACAAAATTTAAAATAATATTTATTTAAATATGGATGCGACAACGACATCAAGTAGTACGTGCATTTCAATCAATTTTATGAATTGAAAACAATTCAATTGATTGAATCGATTTTCAAATGTGTTTAGAAATCAAATGTGTGGTCAATGACCTTAGTGACTTAGATGTCAAATACAACGAGTATTTGACATCTAAGTCACTAAGGTCATAATTCTTGGATTATTGAATAATTGCAATAATTTTTAACTTCGACGATGTATGAGCAAGAGATAAGGTACCCAAAATTTGGCAACGAAGTACTTACATTAATATCAATATTGAATAAATTAATTACAATGATGTACTTAATAAGTGTTTATCATTATTCATTACGATAAAGAAGGTTAAAAGTTAGTGATGTCAGTTGCCTTGATCGTGAACTTCTGTCTCACTAACGGCCGTTCCCAATATTCAATCTATCTCTGGTTTGACATACAACGGATCGCAGCTAACATTGAATTGACATAAAATATATGTCTCTAATGTCTAACGGCCGTTCCCAATATTTGATCTATCTCTGGTTTTGCCCTACTAGAGATAGGAATAGCTCACATTAGACATTAGAGACATATTTTTTATGTCAATTGTGAGCTATTCCTATCTCTAGTAAGGCAAAACCAGAGATAGATCAAATATTGGGAACGGCCATAATGTGTGCTATTCATATCTTTAGTAGGGCAAAACCAGAGATAGATCAAATATTGGGAACGGCCGTAAGAAGAGCTTTTACGTCCGTTACTTTGCAATCCAATCCAACCAATAAAAAGTACAGAAATTATGTGGTTATTAGGTATACAATTTTTCGTAAGTGATTGGTTCATTTACAAAATATTTATGGCATGAAAATATATAGTGTGTAACAAAAATAAGTGATAATACTTTAGGGTGTGTACGTGGTCCTTGTAGAGAAGTCACTGTGAAAGTAGCAGCGCTGAAAGACGAATATTTTTTTTCACTTTTGTATGGGCAAGAGCCCGAGCGTCACGAGTGTCCCCATACAAAAGTGAAAAAAAAATTTGGTCTTTCAGCGCTGCTACTTTCACAGTGAACTCTCTACACGTACACACCCTAAAGTATTATCACTTATTTTTGTTACACTCTGTATATCGCTACCTCACCTTTGTTTTTTTATCATGCGTATATTATATACATACAGTTTATGAATAGGTACATCTATATATATAAAACTCAAAGGTGATCTATCAACGGACAGCCTAAGCCACTGAACCGATCGGGCTGAAATTTGACATGCAGGTAGATGTTATGACGTAGGCATCCGCTAACAAAGGATTTTGATCAATTCCACGGTCCACCCCCAAGGGGTTAAAATAGGGGATGAAAGTTTGATATAATAATACTTCTTAACGCGAGCGAAGCCGCGGGCAAAAGCTCGTATAATACATTATACTTTTTTATTTTATTTAACTCTTTATTACAGACAAGAAAAAACAATTTATATACAATTAATATGGAAAGACGACACAGAGGAGGCTTATTTCTAAAATAAATCTCTTACAGCAGCCCTACGGAGAGATAGTTACGGTGTAAAAGACAGCAGATAGGACGTGCACACTCAATACTTTTGTTAAAATTATAATATCAATCTTTTTAATATTTCTAGTTTTTTTTAAGCTTCGCGACATCCCAGGGTGTTTGAAAAACACTGATTTACAGAATCGAATCGTCATCTGACTGTCCTATCCCCTGTATCTAACCAAGTCTAGGGCTGCAGTTACTGAATCTTCTCTTTAACGAATTTGCCAAATGTACCAAAAAATCTTTACAGTGTAACATTTATTAGTTTTATTTTATTTATTTATTTATTTAACTCAGGCATCTTGGCCCATATTATAAATGCCTTATAGACTAACATCCATACAATTATACTAAAAACTAACACTAAACACGTATTGTCTGCGACGTGGGGCGCGACGTGTTCGGAAGTAAAATGAGAATCATATTTTTGTTTTTTTTTATAGATACCTACATCAAATTTCACTGATTAGGGCATGTTCAATGAATTGAATAGTTAATAAGACAGACGCTGAAAGCAAAAAAAAAAAGTGAAAAAAGGAGTTATTCAACAAGCGTTAAATTGCCTTTTATTTCCACGTCAAATAGTTCCTGTGCTTTCATTTGTTTAGTGTTTTGTGCATAACATGCATATCATATCATGCATGCGATGGGCCGTGGAGCTGAACGAATATCAAATAATTCATAATAAGACACGTGGCAGAACGGAAACTACACACGTGCTATCAATTAGAGTTGGTCGGAATAAAAAATTAACTAGAAATTGTAAAGGGCGGCCGATGTAGGTGGAGTGAGTAGTGAATGCGCCTAAGCCACGGAAAGTACTATTCATCTATATTAATATTATAAAGCGGTAGAGTTTGTTAGTTTGTTTGTGTGTTTGTTTGAACGCGCTAATCTCAGGAACTACAGGTCCGATTTGAAAAATTCTTTCAGTGTTGGATAGCTCATTTATCGAGGAAGGCTATTTTATCACGTTAATACTAATAGGAGCGAATGAATAGAGGAAAGTGTGTAAAAAACGGGAGAAATTATTTTAAATGGCTTATTTGAACGCGCTAATCTCAAGAAGTACTGGTCCGATTTGAAAAATTGTTTCAGTGTTAGATAGCCCATTTATTGAGGAAGGCTATAGGCTATATTTTATTACGCTAAGACTAATAGGAGCGAAGAAATAGAGGAAAATGTGGTAAAAACGGGGGAAATTATTTGAAAGGACTTATCTCACGATCTACTGGAGCAATTTTTGGCACAGATAAGAAGTAGACCACGTGAAGGATCATAGGCTATATTTTAGTCTTTTAGCTAATTTGTCTGTGAAATATCTTATTTAGTCGGGTGAAGCTGCGCGGAACGTTATATTTCGCGTGGTCACGACATCACGCGTAAACAGCTGGACTCATTTTGCTGAAATCTGTTATAAAGATACTTTGAGTCCCAAAAAAGAACATAGGATACATTTTGTCCCGGAAAAATGTACGGTTACTGCACAATATACTTTTATGATTTGGGCGTAAACTATTCAATCTATTTTGATTGAATTTGGTATGGTTAGGTGGTATTAATATCTTGAGTCTCGGGAAAGGACAAGGAATACTAATTTTGAGGACCTCTGTGGCTCAGTGGTGAGCGCGTTGGTAGCTCAAGCCGGGGGTTGCGGGTTCGAATCACGCCGACGGAACAAAAAGTTTTCAAAGTCCCTGGATCATGGATGTGTATTAAATATGTGTATCATATTATAATAAAATTCTTAAATATATGTATGGTATAAAAGTAGTATAAAAGTATTAAATATATTTCCGTTGTCTGGCACCCGTAACACAAGTCCTTCAGGTACTTACCACGGGGCCAGACTGACGTGGTGTGAAGCGTCCATAGATATGAAAAAAAAAATGGCCCGGAAAATGTACGGTTCCCGCACAATAAACTTTTATGATTATCGCCTAAACTATTCAATCTATTTTGATGAAATAGATTGAATAGTTTAGGCGATATCGCGGGCAACAGCTAGTTATTAATAGTTTTTTATCAGATAAACCTACGCCCAATTTTAAAATTAACAGGATTTTTGTAATCGTTGATTAAAATGTATGAAGTTGTCACATGTTCTTCTAAATCATGAAAGTACGGGCACGGTATCAGAGTAGACTTTGACGTTGATGAAAATGGCACAAAATATTACTTAGATTTTGAATTATTTTTTCATTAGAATAGAAACAAGCAGAATAGCTTGGGAGCTCCACTCTCACAAAAAACACCACCTCCGATTGTCAGCACTGGAGGCTTTCTTATCAGTTATCACATTCGTCTGTACTTGACCTAAATATTAAAAACAATTATGTAACTTGATAAAAATGTATACCTTTATCTATGTCCAATAAAACAATTATTGTACTATCAGAGAGGTTGATTCCTAGGCAGATGGCGGGCCTAAGTAATTTGGTCGCGTTAAGGCAAACCCATCCGACCGAATATCACATCTGACATTGAATTACGTAGGTCCGTCAACTGCCTAGGAATCAATTTCCTCGATGGTACAATATTATTAGTACATATTAGTATTTTGACGACCTCTGTGGCTCAGTGGTGAGCGCGTTGGTAGCTCAAGCCGGGGGTTGCGGGTTCGAATCTCGCCAACGGAACAAAAAAAGTTTCCAAAGTTCCTGGGTAATGGATGTGTATTAAATATGTGTATCATATAATCTATTTTAAATATATGTATAGTATAAAAGTATTAAATATATTTCCGTTGTCTGGTACCTGTAACACAAGTCCATCAGGTACTTACCACGAGGCCAGACTGACGTGGTGTGAAGCGTCCATAGATATTATATTATTATTATTAATATGAAGCATATTACCTACTGTATAACTGGACTAATTAATAAAAAAGCGCAAAAAAAATTGTGAGATCATTGTTGCTTTCTTAACCCAGTATCAATTTACTTAAGAAATATTTTAAGTCGTAATAGTCATTTATTATATTTGTGGAGTAATTATTATGAGTCACACTTAAACACACGTAAGTTGTTCTAATTACCGTAGGTTGAGACAAAGATGTGATTCACCGGACTTTGCAACTAGATCACTGTAATCTTTCATATTTAAACTAGCAATAATTTTATTACCTACCATGAATGTTTAATGACTAATAGCAAAACTAAGCGATCTAAACAAAGAGATTTCCAACGAAATATACCTACATGTAGGTTTGCATTTATGAGAGTAACTAGCTGTCCCGGTGAACTTCGTGTCACTTTAAAACCTTCCCTGGACCAACTAATATATATTCTGTGCCTGGACTTCTACGAATATTTTAAGACTAAAATCAGCCCAATCTGTCCAGCCGTTTTCGAGTTTTAGCGCGACTAACACATTTGAAAATCCATTTTTATATATAACTAGCTGTCCCGGTGAACTTCGTGTCACTTTAAAACCTTCCCTGGACTTCTACGAATATTTTAAGACTAAAATCAGCCCAATCCGTCCAGCCGTTTTCGAGTTTTAGCGCGACTAACACATTTGAAAATCCATTTTTATATATATAGATATAGAAGATAACTGAAGACCGATTTGAGCGGTCAAATGTAGAGTATAGACACAGAATTTCAGCTTTTTCTTACAGGCGCCTGTTTTTCAGAGACCACCATTTTCAGGACGTGGGCAGAGCTCTGTTAGTTCTTCAGTTCTTAAACTATTTACTTAGGCTGGTTTTATAGTAGAGCGTTTCGGCAGCGCCGTTGGAGCGCCGCGCGTTCGAATATGTATGGGGGTAGTAGTTGCGTTTTAAAGTCCGCGCGCTTGAGCAGCGCCGTTCGTCCATACGTTTGCGAACGCGCGCGCTCCAACGGCGCTGCGAAACGCTCTACTATAAAACCAGCCTTAGTTTTAGTGTCACCGCAGACTTACAATTTGCATCAAACTAAAAGTTGTACAATTAAGAACCGGTGGTAGGCAACGTAGTTTCTTCGTTCGACTTTCAAAAAGTGTATCATGATACCCATTTTGAATAAAAAGATATTTTATTTTATTTTATTTTATTTATTGTTGGATGCAATGTTCGAGCTCTCATAAGCCATAGCTAACAGTCATACTATACGATTTAGTTTGTCAACTTGAAATTGTAAGTCTGTGATGACACTTACTCTAGTTACTGCGATCTCTGGATAACTAACAGAGTACCCAGGTCCTCTAAAGATAATAATATCAGAGTTAGAATATTAGTGTATTCAAAATCGTTGGAACTATCTACATCTAAATATCTGCTTGAACGGATATAACAAATGCCAGATAGTTTTAATAATGGAACATATTGTGCTACACGTATCACGAGGGAGGAAACGGCGCGGCTGACGCACACTCCACACTCCACAGGCCGCAGCCTGCAATATGCTCCCGTGATTCCGGTTCTGAATTATTTATATGTTTTATTCATTATATTCGGACAAAACTACAATTCGTAACTTTAATTAATAATTGCTTAATGTATAACTCAATTATGAAAACTGGAAATGTTTTGTCAAATTTCATATTTTAAATTTCTGTGTCCTGTTTGTTTTCGTACTATAATTAATATTTTATAAATAAAAAAAATGCAAGGGTAGCTAATTTAGCTGTTAGTTGCTGCGGGGCTAAAATAGTCGCTTAGTTGAATCATACAATGAATCATTTACGATTCATTTTTAAACTTCTCTTAACGTGCAATGCATTTAATAATTCGTACTAAGCAATTCATTTGTTTGACATTTTTCTATGAAAAGTCGTAAAAATGATCCAATAAATCCGAATTACTTTTCTGTCAAATAGCAGAATCATCAAAATATGTTACTATAAACGTCATCTTTGATCTTAGAACTATTCTGATGTCGTAATACATTAAAGAAATTGTTTAACTAAAGAAATTTAACAAAGTCGGTTTCAAAACTTTGAAGTTTGTATGTAACAAACATGACTAAAGTAAAAAATGTTGCCAGCATATAGCATGGCTTCATAACGTTATCGATTACTAGAAAAATTACCGTTACGTACCGTTATTTTTATAAGGGTAGCTTAACGATATTTTTGAAGAAATGCCGTTATTATTACCGGTAAAAATATCGTTATTTTCTGGTATGCGACGTTGCCAGTTTGACGCGACACATTTCGTTAATATTCATACAAGTCTGTGGGTAACATATTTTTTAGATACCTATAGGTATAAAAATAACGTTATTAATACTGATATTTTTAACGGTAATTTTTGGTATGCAACGATGCCAGTTCGACGGGACACCTTCCGTTCATGTTAGTAGACGCATGAAATCTCACTCAAAGCCCAACTTCGAGCATCAAAGTTTTTTCGCAAGATTTGTGCTTACCTACTTTTTAGGGTTCCGTAGTCAACAAGGAACCCTTATAGTTTCGGTCTGTCAGGCCGTCTGTCTGTCTGTATTAAATTTTACTGCGGACATCTATACTTACCGTCTTGTACCGCGTTTGATATTACGCGCCATTCCACGCGAACACGGACATGTCATACTTGTTCTTATCTACAGCGAACACTGCACAGTGCACGTGGGTGTGCTCGTACAAAGATTACGCGCAAGATTGTTGATTAATTTAATTATTCAGTGAACCGTAAGCCGTTACCCGCTTGCTCGTTTGCCCCCTTATTTCATAAAAAAAAAATCGACATGACGCATATTTTAGGGTTCCGTAGTCAACAAGGAACCCTTAGGGTGAGGCCAAACGAGCGTAATTTTGTGAGTCATGAGTCACCTGATGGAAAGCAACTACCGTCGCCCATGGACACTCGCAACATCAGAAGAGCTGCAGGTGCGTTGCCGGCCTTTTAAGAGGGAATACGCTCTCTTCTTGAAAGTTTGCAGGTCGTATAGGTCCGGAAATACTGCTGGTGACAGTTCGTTCCAGAGTTTTACAGTGCGCGGCTGAAAGTTACGCGAAAAATGCACGGTGGAAGACTGCCACTCATCAAGGTGATGAGGATGGTAAGTATATTTTTCGCGTGTGGCGATGGCGAAAAGTTGCAGGAGGTATGATTCCGAACAATTCCTCAGAGCACTTCCCGTGATACAACTGATAGCCTTAAATATTTAATTTATTTTGTTTTTAGTATTATAGCGGCAATAGAAATACATAATGTTAGAAAAGCAGATGGATGAGCGCATTGGTAGCTCAAGCCGGGAGTCGCGGGTTCGAATCCCGCCGACGGAATAAAAAAAATCATTTTTTTTAGTATTTATATTTATAAAAAAATATAGATATTTTAAAAGAGCCAAAATCTGAAAGAGTTAAGAAAACTTTAATAAATGTCATTTCCGAATAAAATTAATCAGCGACATCTTTGGGAGAATTTTGCAGTTTGTGAACGTGTTTTAAAAATAGTCTACTAGATGGTGCATTTATTTATTGTATTTTTTATTTGTTAGGCTAATTTGATACACTCAACGCCATCTATCGTTCAGATGAGAACTAAAAACTGCAGACACGCTGTTTTTTATGGGATTCAAGAGTCTTATGTATAATTGGTCTGTGGTGTGATGGTAGTGATGATGATGATGACGAATGTAATTTACATAGTAGCATAATAATATGCTTTCTTCGTAAAACAGCGCCGGAACCCCCAAACTTTTATCTATAAAGAATCCGGAGTTCTCTTAGTATCTTCGGAACCATAGCATACCTTGGTGCAAAATCTTACTTTTTGGTAGCATATGCTTAGGATACTTATCTTTAAATCAAAATCACCATATTATGTTTCCATATAATTAATAATTTCAAGTATCGGTTAAATTTTCATATTGTTGTATGGGCATAGATGCCCTTGCGGCAGTAACGTTACGAAAATATAACGATATTTGAAGATTATGGTGAAATTATTAAACACCATTTTGTATTTAGTTATAAAATGATTTTAATGAACAAATATACAATAAATGTACAGTTTAATACATAAAATATAACAATTATATCAAATATTTCGTGGATCATTCATAAAATCATAAATAAATGTAGAAAAAAAACCGGTCATGTTCGTTTTTATGTTTTTCAGAATGGCAATACAGTTTCAATTATGAATCTGCTAATGAATTGAATTGCCGTTGACGTAGGACGCTATTTTACAAAATTAGATGTATCACCGACGATATTGCTCGTAATATCGTCGCTGGTAACTTTTAGCAATTCCTCTCAATCAATTATTGAGAGGAATTGCTAAAAGTTACCATTTTAGCCCCGCTGTCACATAAATAATAAAAATTATAAAATTTTAAGTGTAATTATAACTTTGTACTTGCGTGTTAATATAATATAATAAATAAAACACTTATTTATATAACTTTTATTTATTACCTAATGTTTTATGTCTAAAAGAGCATAAATTAGCCTAAGTTTATTAGATAATAATTTTAGTATCGAATTAATAAAAAGCTATTTATGAGTTATGGTAATTAGTAACTGAATAACGAATTTGTCATAAATTACACTTAGCACTCAATAAACAATGTAAACAAACCTCAAACCTGTCTATATTTTATGAAATGACTAGCTAAAATTTTTAAGTATTTTGTTGGGACTTGGGAAAGCCCTTATGGAGTTAATTAAAGTATGAAAAATGTAAAACGTTTTTACAAGTGTTAAGTTTATTTTAAACCTTTTAAGTATACTCATAGTCGGTGGTGATGTTGTTTTTTTCCAATGTTTTATCTCTACACTTGTTTTGAGTGCTTTTAAGTATTTTAAGAGTTTTGGTACAAGATTAAAATAGACTAACTTACTGATGAATGATATTATTTAACTTTTTAATACTAAGTACCAAAATATTCTGAATCAGAATCTTGCCTGCAAATCGTTTTCATGTAGATTTAAATAATACTATTGGTATCTGTTTTCTTACACAAGTTTTTAGTAATTAATGCAATAATAGTCATTATTGACACTGTTATTAGTAAACAAGTCACTGCATAACAGAACAGCTGTGCAGTATGTTCTAATTTACATGACTTGTGATCTTTACTGATCTGATCTGATCTAAGTATAGAAGTTAATATAAGCAGATGTATCTTACACGAGTCAATATCTATACATCTATTATACATCTATACATATAAATAAAATTGGAGTGTCTGTTTGTAATATTGAAAGAACCGTTTTTTACTAAATGCATATGAATGTATATAGGGTGCAGACACCAAAACAACATTTTTTACAATTTTTGTCTGTATGTCTGTGTCTGTTTGTTTGCTCCGGCTAATTTCCGAAATGGCAGGAGCGATTTTGACGGGACTTTTTTAGGCACATAGCTGATGTAGTAAGGAATAACTTAGGCTATTTTTTAACCGACTTTTTTTTTTAATGAAATAAGGGGCAAACGAGCAAACGGGTCACCTGATGGAAAGCAACTTCCGTCGCCCATGGACACTCGCAGCATCAGAAGAGCTGCAGGTGCGTTGCCGGCCTTTTAAGAGGGAATAGGGTAATAGAGGAGGGTAGGGATGGGAAGGGAAGGGAATAGGGGAGGGTAGGGAAGGGAATAGGGTAGGGGATTGGGCCTCCGGTAAACTCACTCACTCGGCGAAACACAGCGTAAGCGCTGTTTCACGCCGGTTTTCTGTGAGAACGACTTCCGAAAAGGAGGAGGATATATTATTATTTCACTTTTTTTATAAAGGAACCTTAAAAAGGGGATTTTTTTCTCTTTTTTATTTACTTTGTTATCACATTTTGCTGACGCGGACGAAGTCGCGGGCAACAGCTAGTGTTTTAATAAAAATATGTAATTTACGAAAATTGTTTTTAAGGACCGTGCTTTTAAATCTCTTCTATATATATAAAATTCAAAGGTGACTGACTGATTGACATAGTGATCTATCAACGCACAGACTAAAATTTGGCATGCAGGTAGATGTTATGACGTAGGCGTCCGCTAAGAAAGAATTTTGATAAATTCCAACCCAAAGGGTTGAAATAGGGAATGAAAGTTTGTATATAATAATACTTCTTAACGCGAGCGAAGCCGCGGGCAAAAGCTCGTTATATATATGTGAAAATGAAAATTTATAAATGGCGTAATTTTTATTCACTGAGTAGATTTTATAAATTACCCCCGATTTTAAGTTTAGATTTTTTATGGTTTTTAGTCTGTGATTATTACTTGATACTTGTGATCTCTCTGTGTGGTAGTCAAGCCGCTCGTTGGAGCGGGTGCATATAAATCCAACTTTAAAGCCTACAGTAGCAATGTACAGTAGTATGTACTTTAAAGCCTACAGTAGGAAATTGATTCCTAGGCAGTTGACGGACCTACGTCATGTGGTCGGATTATGTCAATTCAATGTTAGCTGTGATCTGTCACCTGACCAAATTACTTAGGTCCACCATATGCCTAGGAATCAACTTCTCCGATAGTACCATCCAGCTTTGAAGCCTACAGTAACAATGTACCCACGTACATTTATCAGTCATCACCCAATTATTTATAATCTCTACACGTGCCGACTCCAATACAATGTATGTTAACTGGCTATGTTTATTAAATAAATACGCTATATCATATCAATTAAATATAATATCATGTGTTTCCCTTGTCACGTCAAAGTTGTGACATAAAATATGATAAATATTGATATCTCCAACGACACTTTCATTTTGATACAAGATAAAAATTTTAACAGCGGGCTGCCAAATTTTGCTGTGTTTTCTAATAAATAAATAAAATAAAATAAAAATTGTTTTATTTCTGAATAAATTTGAATCAAATATTTTCAGAATGTTGAACTACATGTTGCCTACCACCGGTTCGGGAACTAACCCGGCGAGAAGAACCGGCGTAAGAAACTCGCACGGGGCCACTTTTTAGTAAAAAAGTGGAAAATTTGTCTTTAAAAAAAAAAAATTTACAATGTAAATAACTTAATCTATACAATATGAATACACAATTGTAAGTCACATATAATAAATGTAGAAGCAGCCTTGCAAGCAGCCATCCTACTCCCAAGATGTGCTATCGTTTAGGAAATCTTTGACCGTATAGTGGGCTTTGGCACACAAACGTTCTTTAATTACTTTAATAAGTATTACGACCCCGGAAGACGATTGACTTAAGTAAAATTAAGATTTATTTAATAACTGTATATTTATCTGATATTTGCCTAACGGAAAACACGATTCACTTATTTTGACTCGATAGTTATATTTTTCGAAATTATGAATCATTCTGGGGTTTTCAACAAATATCTGTTACACTTATTGAGTTACTATCATTAAATAACTTGCACTACTACAATCACACACTTTATAAAAAATGAAATATTAGTATTGTATTTAATTTTTAAGTAATCATCAAAAACAGTTTTGGGACTTACGACCTTTACTTTCGTGCTAAATTGCGGGAACCGTTATTACGCGATATTGTTCACTATTAGCTGCAGCGTAAAGCACAATGCCCTGAGCATTGAATCATGGAATCATTATATCACGATTGGAGGATAGCGGGGTGTGTAGGCGGGTTAGCGTGCTTTGATATTTTTGACAGCAGGCTCTTAATACAAAAGTTAGAGCAGAAGACGCTACTGGCATGTACAGTTAATAAATAATCGGACCAATATCCGACATATTGCACTGGTCATATCAGAATATTGACAGAGAAATGTCTTTGACAATGGTCAAACGTCGAACAAAACTTTATGTTTACTGTAAATGCTGGTACTGCCTCTAGGGTGAAAATATTGCAGTACTTAATTTTATATCTTAACGAGCTTTTGCCCGCGGTTTCGCTCGCGTTAAGAAGTATTATTATATACAAAATTTCATCTCCTATTTTAACCCCTTGGAGGTGGGATTGATCAAAATTCTTTCTTAGCGGATGCCTACGACATAACATCTACCTGCATGCCAAATTTCAGCCCGATCCGTCCAGTGGTTATGGCTGTGCGTTGATAGATCACTATGTCAATCAGTCAGTCACCTTTGAGTTGTTTTAAAATCTCGAAAGCGGCTCCAACGATTTTCATGAAATTTAGCATATAAGTGGTTAGGATAAATCGATCTAGCTAGGAATCATTTTTAGAAAATGTCATTTTTATCGTGTTTTATCGAATACAAAGCTCGGTCAAATAGGTAGTATAATATTATGTATCCTATTATTTAATACCAATAATTACATCGTAATTAAAACCAGAGCATATGTGACCGTGACTTGTACGTATTCAGGGGCCAATTGGGTGTGTTTTTGTACGTGTTTTGTTCACAATCTGTGGAGATCAACAGATGGCGCCCGCGCACCGTATGGCGGCACCATGCTCATGATTCTGGCAATTTCCCTGTCTCCCTCATATTCAGAGTTATTTTACCCCAGTTACTTTGAGAGTGAATCTTATGTTGTTCGCGTTAAGAGCCTGTTAGAAGTGGAGCTGTATTGCAGTTTATCTGCCTCTCCATAATAAAACAAACTCAAGAGTAAATTTATGTTTTTACAAAAGATGCCGTCGGAACGATTACATCGAACATTATGTCAGGTTGCCGATTGCGATGACAACGTTCGAAAAAAAATCTCATATTGTTACCAAAAACTCATATTTTTATACACGATTTTCGCTGTCTTCATTTAAAATTACACATTAACTCTGTTGATTTCGTATAGATCGCGCAAAAGTAATAAGATTACTGGTAGGTACACGTTGGTACAGTAAGCAAACAATAACACAGGAGCATAATATTTTGATCGTCTTGTACCAATACCAACTTGCCTCATTACTAATTTACGAATAGTCTCACCAAAGAGTTACCTTCAATTTTTGAGGAGCGATCTTAGTGTTTTGCGCGATCTTTATAAGAAGTTGTCTTACATTTTGTAGTTGAGATTAGACGATATTGACAGCTAAGTATCAAGACATCACGGAAACTATAAATTAATAATATCTACAAATAAATCAATGTCCACAATCACTGTACATCAGTACTTACAATAATAATAGGCGTTACTTAAAACATATTAAACGATTATTATTTGTATAATAAAAATTAATAATTATTATCATAAGTTAAATACTATTGTTAGATTTTTTCGTTTCGCGACAACCTAATGGGATTCAATAATAATTTTTATATTAACGTAAGATGAAAATTTCTCTAAAATCTGTCTAGTTTTGAAGCATGAATGCAAGAGTTAATTGGAAATTAATTTATTCGGTGTGGACTCATACAGACTTTTCTGTACTGGATACAAATCGTTTAGTGTGTGCACCTTCAACTTCATGCATAGCTTTCGATCAACTATCGGCTGAATAAAAGTCTGCAGTCTACGGGGGCTCTAAATGTTCTCCCAAAAATAAATCAGGTCTAAATCTAAACTAAATTTAGACCTGTTTTATTTCTATTGTTGTAGAACACCGTCCATCGCCCCTAGAGGCTAGAACACTATATATTATTATCCTTATAGATTCCAAAAGCGATGAAATGGTAGGCAATATAACAATACATGAAAGTCCTTGAATCGCTGACAGTCATGTTACCAGGTAATGACATCTTATCAGTCTGTTACTAATGATTATAAGCCTGAACTAGATTTTACAAGATGTTTATAATACCTTTACAACACGCAGACGATAAATTAGATCAAATATACCGGTTGCCAGTTTATTCGTACTTTCGTTTAAATATTTTTTTTTACTATAGAAGCAGAGAAAAATTAAACTCTTATATTTTGTTTATTTGCGACTTTTCCTCTTTAGGGTCAGATTACACTTGAGAGTTGAGAGAAACCAAGCCATATTAAGCCCGGCCGCACAGTGTCCTAATTCTGATCAGAAACAGTTGAATTTCGCCGGACCGCCATCCACCCCGCACACTATCCGAAATATCCTTCCGGCGAGTTCGAGCTCACACGGCTCAGTACAAAATGTAAGAGACAGCTCGGACGTTCAACTGTTTCTGATCAGAAATTTCGGACAATGTGCGGCCGGGCTTAAGGACAAGTACATCCTTAAATAGTTATACAGGATGTAACAAAAATAAGTGATAATACTTTAGGGTGTGTACGTGTTCCTTGTAGAGAGTTCACTGTGAAATGTTGTTTTGGTGTATGTAGCGTATATAGATTTATATGCATGTAGTAAAAAACGGTTCTTTCAATATTACAAACAGACACTTCAATTTTATTTATATGTGTAGTATGTGTAGTATAGATAATCAGACTTACTACTTTTTCAATATTTCCATTTTGAGTATTTTCGATGTGATAGTCCCTTAAATATGGGTTATCTCTTCCTTAAGGTCGATAGTCTAATTCCCTTCGTTATAATCTTAGTTAAATACAAATTATGTAATTTCGGCTGATAAGAAATTACATAATGATTTCTCATCGGTGTTCGTTTTGTTCTTTTATATTTTATACATAATATCTATATGCAACGCGATAAATAGGTAGTTTGCTGTTTCTTTGACCCTGTGAACTTTGAATGTACGAATCTTTATCAATTCATTTATTTTAAGGGTCATTGAATTCATTTGGCCAATTTGTGCTACGAGTGCTCGTATTCATGTTTATTAAACAGATCAGAGAAAGTTCAAAAAAATATTTGCATCATTATTATCTTATATCATATTAGATGTAACCGTTTTATCTCTAGAGATGGTCTCTGCAATAGTTTTTGCAATCATTGATTGGATACATTCGGGTAATCATTTTTTTTTTTTTTATGAAATAAGGGGGCAAACGAGCAAACGGGTTACCTGATGGAAAGCAACTTCCGTCGCCCATGGACACTCGCAGCATCAGAAGAGCTGCAAGTGCGTTGCCGGCCTTTTAAGAGGGAATAGGGTAATAGGGGAGGGTAGGGAAGGGAAGGGAAGGGAAAAGTTGAGGGTAGGGAAGGGAATAGGGTAGGGGTTAGGGGATTGGGCCTCCGGTAAACTCACTCACTCGGCGAAACACAGCGCAAGCGCTGTTTCACGTCGGTTTTCTGTGAGAACGTGGTATTTATCCGGTCGAGCCGGCCCATTTGTGCCGAAGCATGGCTCTCCCACGTATAAATCATTATCATCCCACGTATCAATCTTCATTTTCTTTTTCATATTATATAATTTTTTTTCTACATGGATGGACTTTCAATTATTATTTTTCCTCATCTAACAACCAGATCAGATTTAAATTTTATTTTCAGTCATTCATTTTGTAGATTTCTGTCTGTCCGCTTCTCGCCAGTCCTGACACACTACGACTTTTATCTATTGCCTATATCTATGTTACTATGTACCAGGCAATAATATAGGCAATGTTTACTATAAAGCTCCTCGCATGAGAGGAGAAGATTATCATATACGTCATTCTAATCCCCGAACACGTGGATGCTATGAAAAAGTGCTTATTCAGTTTCGTACGTTAGAATATCCCGAAGCGTCCGTTTTTTGCGTTCCCATGAACCCTGTGACAATGGAGTTAACCTTTCAAAGACGAAGATCCACGCAAGAATAAATATTGCGCAACAATGGGGTAGCTTCTTTGACTTTTGGTGCACTCTTGTAAGCGAATGGTCTTGATACTTCGAAGATATCATTTTATATCTTAGGGTGAAGCCAAACGAGCATAATAATTATGCTCGTTTGGCTTCGGCTTATTTTGTGAGTCGTAAATATTTTTACATACAAATCATGACTCACAAAATTTTATGGACATATTATTTCATAAGAATGAATAACATTATTTACGTGTTACACTACAATTACAAGTGTTGTAGAATAATTTTTTGCATTTTTTTGCAACAAATTATAATTAAAGATTCGACTATTATTATTATGATCAAAATTCGTCCAGATAATAATTTAATGTTACAAATATAATATAGTAATTTAAGTGATTTAATTATATTTGAACACATAAAAGTACAACTTCAACTATCAAGAACATCCAGTATCCTACAAGCCCCTGCACAACAATAGCTATTCGAGCTCCTAACGGACTTTTTGATGCGACGATCAGGGTCCTTCCTACAGTCCATTCAGATTTCCTTTACCCGTTACAGAAACTTTATATCAGTGCCATAAAGATCATTATCCTTGTAGATACTCTGAGGTAAATTAGTAAACGAACTACTTATATTCTAAGGCTAAACCTACCTGTACATTAATTTACCTTTATAATAAAATATTATGTTCGCATGTAAAGTGCGTATTGTATAGCAAGAGAATTTATCCTATACCTAGGCTATACGTTAAACTATTTAAGGTTGGTAAAACGCCTCCATATAGGTGTTATTTTGCTGAAATTCTAACAAAAAATATATTTTATCGTAAAAGTTAAAAGAGAAAAAAGTTCGTATAATGTATATGTATTTACCCCTTTCATAAATCTTACCTTTAACCTAACTTTTCTGATGAATCATGACACTGTAAATAACACTATTATAGAAACCAAAGGCGAAAAAGAGGTCCATTTATAACGTTCAATTAACTTTGCCCGAGTCACAACGAATCTTGCTTCTCGCCGAAACATTTCCAATATCCTTTCACGTGCGTCTAAAATACTAATTACAGAGAGCTGCCTGACGAATGAACCGGAAAATATTTAAATAGAGCCCAAAACATGGAAGCGGTAGCCGTAAAATATGGATAAAAAAAAGGAAAAAAATATGAATGCGGAAACTAACCGTGTGTGGAACGAAGCAAGAAAATACATTTAAACTTCAAGATTGCTGACATTCCTTATTTTGTTTGCGACTTAAGTTGATTTATCGTTAAATAAAATAAAATAAAAACTAAATGAATAAACGTACGAATTACGATAAAATGTGACATTTGTACGTTTAGCTAACGAACTGCTGATAGGCCTTGAGTATTTTGAATGTAATAATTATCTCGTGACTTCTAAAATATTGAGATTACTTGATACATCCGAAGACAGTGCAAAATATTCAGAATCATGAATCATGAACACTGAAACATTTACCGACTGTATTATTATCATTGACATTTATACTTACTCATGTTACCAATTTTAGTATGCATTTTGAAGAATGCATTTTTAAGACTGTCCGCGCTGTTTTAGTCCATTCAAGAGAAATAGCTGATAAATTACCATAAACGGTTGACAAGGTTGAGATGCCTTCCGATATTGAGGAGGGAAGAATTTTATCAGGCATCTAATTGTAGCAGATAATGAGATGTGAGTCAAATATCTCGCGATGAACTTGATCCCGAATGGTAATCAGGCGGCGTTTGTTCCCGTTCCTTTAAAACTTTTTTTTGGGGTAACGGCGGCGCATTACAATCACAATGCCCTTACCGTTAACGGTTCGAACGGGCCCAGTTTCACCATGCTTTGCCACGTTTTTTCAAGACACTTTAAAAAAGTAAAATCTATTGTGAGTAGATAAAATATTAATGGAAAATAAACGTGAATTTATACTTATATACAAGAGTTTTAACAAAAAATTTCATTTTTAATGTGATCTTAATTCATATTTACTCAAAACTTTCTTAAATACTTTTATCATTATTTAATCTCCTCAAAATACCTATGAAAAATACTTACTTACTTGTAATAACTTACTTGTTTTATCTATTAAGATTTTAATGCTTTAAATCTTTAATCCAAATCAGTAAAAAATATTAATAATGGAACTGCAGTTTAACTATAGATTAGGTAGCCGTGGTTGCTCCAGCGGCTCTAACAAAGAGAATGGCGTTAACTGTATAGTAATTTGGCTGCATTAGCATAGGGGTTTGTTTCTGAGGGGTATGGGTTCGGTATTCATGAGATTACCCTATTAGTTCGATTGGTATCATTGAATATCGGATTTGCCTTAAATTTCTTATAAAATAAATTAGTTCATAATGAAACAAGGCGTGAATTAAATCGTTTAATAAATTATTCAACATTATTCACTAACATCACAATATTATTTGAAGGCACTAAGTATACATTTTATTAACAGTTGGCCTTTTTTTCGCAAAATTATACAGTTTATGTAGGTTTCTATAAAGTAAGAATGTTAAATAAAATATACAATCTCTTTAATCTACAATGTGCTATTTTAAAATTTTATCTACGTTGCTTTTATAAGTTTTAAGTCGATTAAGTTTAATTTAAAAATAAACTAGGCTTATACTGTTATCATTATGCAACTAAACAACATTAAAACTAAGATTATCATTTCTAGTTTATGGCATACGTTACATTACGTAGAATGACCGTTAAAGAACACCTTGCGTTTGCTTCGAGTACACACTTTGGTTCCAACAGCTGTATGTTTTATGCATTGAATTATACATTACTTATCATTAAATTATGTGTAATTAAACTTATAAACTATACATTAATTGGTCTTAGAAATAATACGAGATTGCTTAGTCTTCTCTTGCCACCATTTTAGAGTTTCCTCAAATTGTTCCCTATCTTCAGGAGTCACTTGGATATCTGGAAGCTCTTTTTTTAGTTCAATGTCATTATACTGCTGATCTTCAACAAAATTTGTTTCCTCTTTGAGTTTGTATTGACTTTGATTTAGAATTAAATCAGGATTGATAGACTCTAGTACTAAGTCTTGCTCTTCAGCGAAACAATTTATCTGTTGATCAATTGAATGTGCATATTTAACTTCAAAGTCCTCTTCATTTACGGCCGCATCGCTTTCTATACAATAGCTTTGTTCTGGTATAAGGCTGAATTGTTCTGCTGAATTAGGAAAAGGGAAACTGCTGCCTAACACATTTGAATGAATATCTTCCTGACCGAGTAGATCTGACGATGGTGTCAGTGGTTGACCGTTGCCATCTTCTTCTTCATATAGATGTGGTGAAACTAACTGGAACGTTTCGGCCGCAGGTAGACCCAAATAATGCTGATGAGAGATATGATGCATGGATCCGTCCAACTCGTCTTCATCTAGATCATCGTCGTCCATCGGTGGGGAGTTTATAGAATAATAGTTTCGCTCTTGACTAGTTTCTCTTGGAGATGATGAAGCAGGAGATGGAAACGATTCCAAAGACGGACGCATCTGATTTTCTTTGTCATAATTGTTGTTGTGACCGATATTTAACAAACTTTCTAGATTTCGTATGTATTCTACGGCCATCCGCAACGTTTCCACTTTACTTAACTTTTTGTTAGATCCTCTGTTAGAATTGGCATTCTCGAACGCTGCAGCCACTTCATCCGGTATGTGTCTACGTAGCGCGGCAAATCCGTCGTTAACTTGTCGCACTCTGTTTCTTTCCCGCGCATTTCGTCGTGCCACGGCTAGCGGTGTCGGAGATCTCGCTTCATCTGGAACGTTTTCTCTTTGACGAGGTCGCTTCGGTGCAGCACTAAAGTTACTACAATCACTAGGACTAATCTGTGACGTCACGGAAATCGTGTCGGGCGGAGATAAGGCTTTCTTCTTTCGCACTATGACGAATTCACGTCGCACATTGTTTATATCATTATTAACTATGTTTGCATTATTGTTCACAGACTCTTGAAGCACTTGCGTTTTCAGGGGTGAGTTACGGAACACGACAACGCCAATGGAACTCATTTTAATGTTTCCTTTTCACATATTACTGACGCGACTTTATCGAGTTTGATCTCATTTACTAGGCTGGATCACATGAGTTGAGCACTGTTAGAATGATATAATATTAGGTGGCGTCAGGGCGCCAGCCACCGCGGGAATGGCGCGTGCCGTTCAGCCACACCTGGGGTGGGTCGCGGATAGCGGGGGGATCAACAGGGGTAGTACTTACGTTTACTAGTTGCACACATGCCCTTTTCAAAAGGGCGGGAAAGAAGTGGAGTCGCTGTTCTACTTTTTATTTTTTAGTGATATCATCGGACGGATGCGAGACTGTTCGCAACCTATAAAATCTAAAAAAAAAATTAGTAATAATAAGAGTATGTTAAATGAAAAAAAAAATATTACATACTTATAATATTATGATGTTTCAAAGTGCTCATTTTGTGATAACTATAAGTAGATACCTATTTTAAAAGTAGAATAATAAAATGTGAAATTAAATACAAACACTATTGTTTCATAATCAAAATTTCACAAACATTTTTAATACGAAATAAGTAGTACCTAAACATTCTGGATTAAAAATATCTTAGTTTTTAGAGCAAAATACCTTTTTTCTACGTAAATCGTCTCTACGTAAATTGTGTTCCGATACGCGAAAATGCAAACGACAGTAAATTATTTCGTGGGGTGTCGCACCCAACTACAGCTCCAAAGTATGCACACAAGGACATTGAATATAAATGTGTGTCAATATGTTTGTGTGATGGCCTATAAAGTTTAATTACTTATATAGTTGTAATTTAGTTATGGTAAAACAAACAAGTAGGCACTTAATAAAGTATGTAAAATAATATAATTTCGATTGATAGATATTTCATTGTAATAATTTATCGTGATAAACAGATAACGTAATAGCTAATAATTGATTTATTACAATAATTATTATGAATAAAATTGTAGTCTGAATATTTGTCTATGCGACTCCACGAGTCCTGTGCTAGTGTCCCGTTGGATCGCCCACGCCAGCTGCATCTGAACTTTTATCCTGTTACGGCACGCGCCGTTTCTATGACCATTGTTAAAACTCTATCAACGAACTCCGTGCTTTCATTTTTACGGAAATAGCTTATTTTAAAAGTAAAAGCGAATGATAACAATGCTATTTAATTACTTATTGTCATTTAAAAATTTAAAAGCAGACTGAGCATCACTTATTTTTTAAATTTTAATGATAGGAGATTAATACTATTAATGTTTATTATCTCATATAATATTATGAAAAGATTTTTTTATTAGTTACTATGTAATTAACTTACTAGAGCCTTTTTCTTCTTCATTTTATTCGAGCGCCTATATTTTTTTTGTGGCAGTGGGCGATATCATTAATTAACTTTAGGGTGTGTATGTGTTCCTTGTAAAGAGTTCACTGTAAAAGTAGCAGCGCCGAAAGACCAAATATTTTTTTCACTTTTGTATGGGCAAGTCCCCGGCGTCACGAGTTTCCCCCAATAGGGGAAACTTTTATAATAATAAAAGTGAAAAAAAATCGGTCTTTCAGCGCTGCTACTTTCACAGTGAGCTCTACAAGGAACACGTATACACCCTATAGTATTATCACTTAGTTTTGTTACACCTTCTTTTGTTTTTAGTATTTGTTGTTATAGCGGCAACAGAAATACATAATCTGTGAAAATTTCATTTCTCTAGCTATTGCCGTTCTTGAGTTACAGCCTGAAGACAGACAGACGGACAGACAGACATCGAAGTCTTAGTAATAGGGTCCCGTTTTTACCCTTTGGGTACGGAACACTATAAACGGAAACTTTGCTATCTATCCGTTCACCCGAAAAATATAAACAGCTCAATATTAATAATTGCTATAAATATAAATAAAGTGTTAAATTTTCATAATTCAGCTATTGTTAGCCATACTAAAAATAATATTATTACACTTTTAGAAGTCTATGGACATCTTCGATTTGAAACAAGTTTCATTATATTATAACATCTCCTGCTGGAGAGTGAAAGCAATCGTCTTCTGTAATATTAGGATATAAATTCAATGTTTTAAGGCGACTATATTTATGCATTCCATCCTTTGTTTACATCTGTATCTTACTACTGTGTTTTTAAGTATTGTATTTTACCTATAAAGTTAATATACCTAGGGGAATAGAGCAACAATCTCGACCTGTCAAACGTAACCGAAATTGGTTTCATCTGTATGTATCAAAACCAAAATCAAAAAAATATGTGTACGTATACACTTACACAAGCATGATTGAACGTGATTTCTATGAGATTAAATTGTCAACCTGCGGCACGTGCCGACTGGACGTCAAAAAAAGAGTGCTGCTGTCATGTATCACACGTCTCTTTTTACCACGCAGTGTTTCTGATATTGACATCTCGCTTGCTCAGGCCTTTGTTTCTTTATTCCGCTAGGTATATTAACTTTATGATTTTACTTCATTCAAGGTATCTAGTTTGTAAATAGTATGATGATTACACAAGGGTTTAAACGCGTACCTTATTTGCTTGGAAGTAAAATAATAAGAAATGCTGCTTTCACCAAGCAATTAAATTCAGTAATTTACGACGCGATTAAATCTTAATCTTCTAAGCTAACCTTTTTGCGCACATGTAGGGTTTGAAACGTAAAAACTGTGGTTGAAGCTCATATCCACGTCTAATATTAACGTATCCTGTAACTCAAGAAAGATGCAAGTCATTTTTTCGCTGGATCCGTAAGTCGAGTCCCATCTTGTGCACATGTGGCCACCGCTAATGCACGGTATGGTGCAGGCGACGGATTAAGCTATATTTAGTCCCGCCATATGCTAATAGCACTTTAAGGTGTAGCAAATCAGTAAGGCAAACGCTGAAGCCTGTCTAAACAAACCCCTTTCTAATTTCTTAGTTCTGATACTTTCGACAAATTTGAATTTGGCAAGTTTATAAAAAACCATGCGGTACTACTTTTGCAGGTAAGTACATAATAATATATGAATGTACGGAATAATGGGAAGTACTTCCTTACAATTTAAAGACATAGCTTACTAAATCAGTTTACTTACCTGGACTAATCAATATCTAAATTCTAAAAGGGTTACAGTGAAATATAGAACTTCAAAATAACGTATTTAATTACAAGAACTTGATGGCTTTGATGTACTATCAGAGAAATTGATTCCTATGCAAATCGGGGACCTAAGTAGTTTGGTCGCGTTACGTCAAACCCAGCTGACAGATCACAATTAACATTCAATTGACATATTCGACCAAATAACGTTGGTCTGTCAATTGCATAGGAATCAACTTCCTCGATGGACCTACCTGCTGCCCCGACTACCGTGTCAACCACATAAAGTTATGACTTACACGGATATATTTGTTATGCCTTGATTACACCTACCGAGGCGAGGCAGAGCCCTCGGCCAAGTACTCAGAACTCTCGGCCAATTTGATTGGACAAGAGCACTTGTTATTGTCTCGCTATTTTACTCGGTACGGATGTTGACACGGTAGTCGGGACAGTAGGTGTGATAAATAGAGTCGAAATTTAAACAGATACTTACATCCATATTCAATACAATTGACATGAAATAACTCTTCTTCTAGCGCAATCCAGTAAATTCAGTCTCAATGTTTTTCGAACCTGTAAATCAAGCCTTACCCAAAGTGGGCGTTAACGCCCCCTTGTGGGCGCTAAAGGTCTAAAGGGTAAAGGTCTGGGTGATTTGTAATTTCATTTAATTTGGATGCATTTTAAATTGAAACAATGGGGGCGCTAAAACATATTTTTTTCTCAAAGTGGGCAGTAGACAAAATAAGTTTGAGAATCCCTGCTGTAAATAAAATGTCAGTTGTGCTTTAAATGAATCTAACGCATAATACTATAACCTATCTCAATACAGGTCGCCTCGAAATAGCTAAGCCATTCATGAGTCCAGACGGTACGTTCATTAGAATACAAATAAAAGGGAACCTTCAACTTGAAAATAAATAAGTTAAGGTCAGCAGTATAAAGCTATAGTGCATCGAGAGAACTAGACTGGGCTGAGCTTGTTGGAGTTCCGCTGGGGTGAATTCTAAAGGCTACATATCCGGCTATGAACAGATATTCATATTCCGCTCAATATCTGAATCTATGTTTTCGATTATGTCTGGAATATTATGGTTTTTGTTTTCTTTGTGCGCGGCTCTTGATAAAGAAGTCTACATGATGTAGGTGTTTTATATCTATTTATTTATTTATAATCTTGTTTAAAGGGCGAACTTCGCTCGGAATTCCAGAAAAAAAAGATATTATTACCTAACTCAAAAATGAGAGCTTTTAGATTACTTTTTAAGAACTAAAAATATCTTACATTTCTTGGGAAAACTTGCGGTCGTTTCCCAGGAACATAATAGAAGATAATAAAATATCAGAGAGAAAAAATTAACAACAATGGCTGGTCATCTTATTCTATTGAGTAAATCGTTAAATCTAATTTGTAACTTTGCTTGTTATATACTTTAGGCGTTTTAATAAAGTAATTCTATCTTCGTACTGGGTTAAAATGGTCGCTTTGGTGAATCATATTATGAATCATACTATGATTCATTTTTTAAAAAGGCAAAATTATCACTCTGCTTGCAATTCATGTCTAGAAATTCGTACTAATTTGACATTCCTCAGTTTGACAGCTTTGACAATTCATTTGCTGAATTGATTGAGATAAATTGTTAAATGTGACCATTTTAGCCCCGCGGTGTTGCTTGCTATATCTGTTTGCCAATTGGAAACATCTTAACGGCGCCAACCTAGACCAGCTTGGCGAAACTGGCTTCCCTGCCTCGAAGGACTCCAGACAGAACGATTTGTTACACGTTCATCACACGGTAGATAGTTTCTCGTATAATTAAGGTTGTTGAAATTATATTTGCCACCAGCCGGGCTAGCACGGCCACCAGTAGAAATGCGGAAGTATGGACAAACTGAGGACATAAACTTAAGGTGCCGTTCCGATCTTTACCGCGGCTAATTGTGACCGACAAAAATTAAATTAAAACGCCACTTTATGACAGACTATAATATTAAGTCATAGAGTAGGATATTACTTATTTGAATTTTTAGGACTATAGTCTGTCATGAAGTGGCATTTTAATTGAATTTTTCGGAACGAAAAAAGATTGAAACTTAACCTTAAGATTATCTCCACAGTTTGTCTATATTTTCGTATTTCTACTGGTGGCCGTCATGCTAGCCCGGCAGGTGTCGCGATGTATACATCTATCGTGTAAAACTGCTGTTATATTATGTCACGATGTAGCTGTCATGTGTCACGATATAGCTGTCATGTGTCACGATAATAAGACGTCTATAATTTGACACGATAGATGGCTATATTGCGGCACCTGGTGGCAAATAGAATTTCAACAACCCTAATTGACCTGTTGAATTGCTGGTGCAAGTTCGCTGAATGGTGACTTCCCATGGCCGTCTCGTTCCCTGTTATATCTGGGGCAAAAATAACAATAATAACAAGAGCTCTTTCAAACTGTGGTCCAGACACAAAACGCTTTTCAAACTCATTGTTTCACTCCAGACGAATGTTGTACCCCCTTCCTTTGGAAGCTTTAACGCATTCGTTCTCAATACATTTCTCACATCCTACATTCCAATATTTTGCACAGATTTAACATTCAATTCCGTTTTGTTCTTCGCATTGCTTTATGAGAATTCATAATTTAATTCGAGCGATCCAATGTAAAAATTGAAAAGTACGATTTTTTGTATCAATTGTACGAGTATTTAGATAGCTCTACATTATATGTAAGAAAAAGTCTAAAAGAGGGCTCTTTAGAGTTCACCACTTTTTTATAGTCTGCAGTAGCAATTTACAAGTGTGAACGTTTAATATTTGTTATAAAATCGATTAGAAGAACTGTTAGAATTTCGAAGGCTACTATAAACTTCACAATTAAAAGTAATAAGCAAGGCTTTAATGAGAGGTTAATCGTAATGCATCATTAGCCGCTGGTATTATTATTAAACTTTGCCTTAATCAAGTAAAAAAACATTCGCCCGGCAGATGTTGAGGTCCGTTTTACTCTCACATACAAATATAATCTGTCTCTTTTTACCCGACGGAGGAAATTATATGTGGGAGAGAGACGGATAATTAGATTAGGGGTTGCGAGGGTTTGCCACGCGACTGGATCGGCGCACACACAGAAAATAAACCCTCGATCATTTTATAGATCTCGGAATAAAATCACTACGATTAATCGCGTGTTTCGGATACTACGGGCCCAATTATTGCGATTTACGACGAGAATTCCTACAATCAACATTTATTGTTTTTACACAACATAAATATAATTCCTCGTCTAGAGATCTTTATGAGATGCAATTGTTTCGAGTAATAAAATTTCCTACTGTAACTATCTATTTTTAAACATTCTTCATGGAATAGACGGTAGGTAACAAAACGATAATATAAATTTTATAATTATTATCAATGTCATGGCTCATGTCTACTCATGTCTTTATTAACTTTTATGTTACATTGATTCTATGTTATGTTATTTATTGTTATCATAATATTTTATAAACGATTGTCTTTGCGAAGATTATTTGGTGCGTCATGTTTTAGCACTAAAAACAAAATTAGGCAATTCCACCCAATGGCTTAGAATGAACAAATTATCTCATCATCATCAAATCATAGACAGTTAAACGATCGTAGACAATTCGGCGTTTAAAAAAACAAACAGGAGTCGGATCGCATTACAGCACTTATTCTGTCGTCAGCCGCCGCCACCCACAAGGCATTTTTTAAAAAACCTCAAACAACCAAATATATTTCCTGTTAGAAAAACAAACATACACTTATAGACTCTAAAACTTTATTATGTCCTCGTGGATGATGGATTACGAATGTCTCTGATGGATGCTTCCGAATTTTTTAGGACCCATTTGTGGATCCCCTAATTCCCCAACAGTTTAGGAAAATGACAATTTTTACATTAGAATGACTAGATGTTTCTTTCAATTTTGTTCGTGCAAAAGAAATTCCGCTGGAATAATATATTTTCTAGCTATAAAATTAACACATCCTTCCCCTTGTGCCAATCACATTAATTATTATCTACCTTATTAAAATCTGCCAGTAAGTTTTGCAACCTTTTTGATGCAGATGAACAAATCGGATTTGTTCAGAAACAAACTTCTCTTATTAGATGTTTTCTTAATCGGAATATTACCTACTGTTAATATTCCACAGTAACTATAATATAATATTACTGCTCGGCATAAAACATCCAAAGTTGATTTAGCTCGAGTATGGGCGGTCCGAATTGTCAAATTTGCTACTTGATTTAGGAGCATTTTGGTCATTTGGAGTCGTTATCTGCTCATCTAGTTTGCGGCAGATATATCAAGTTTTGGGGGTTTGGGGTTAATACCGAGCTGACGGCGCGTAGGTAGCGATGTTAATCGATGCCTATCCGTTCCATTACATTTTACGTTTCACTGCTGATCGCGTTTGCCGACGGTAGAAAAAACTAAGAAGTTTAAGAATTTTGATTATATTGAGGCTTAAATGGAGATAAAAAATGTTTAAAATTTTCTTTAAAAATTCTCTTCTCTTCTTCCAAGAAGGAGGAAATTATTGTTCTGCTGTAGGTATTGTTATTTTAATAATTTTATGTTTGAAAAAGAACAAATTAATGGTAGAAATGATAAAAATTATCAAGCAAGATGGAATGATACTTTTGTTTAACAAAATAAATGAATGTAAAATATAATCGAAAATAATGCCGTTTTTTATATTTTCACACGAGCTATTTATTAGCAGGTGAAATGAATTATTACTGGTTCCTAGTAATGAATAAGCAACAGTAAATTATAATGTTTGATTAATCATAGTGGTATAGTGTCAATGATAGTTTCTACGTATTTAGTTCATGTTAAATAAGCATCTATGACTGAATATTGATTACATCTTCCTTCCTTCCTAGTCGTATCGTCATGGCTGAGGGACGTGACCACCAAAAATTTGCTCTCTGGGATAGGGCTCTCCACTAATTGTCTCTGGTTTGGCCTGATGAAATGCTGCCTGGAACCTGCAGCCTAAATAATCGCGTCTGTCCATCGTGTAGCCACTCTGCCTCCGCCTATCTTCTCCTCTAATTGCCCAGCTAGTATGAGACTCTCAAGATTATTAGACTCCCGGCGGGCTATGTGGCCAAAAAAGGCGAGTGATCTTTGTAGACACAGCGTGGATAGGCGGGTGGTAATTGCTGAAGCATAGACGTATTTGTCCGGTGTGTCGTCCAAGGGATGCCGAGCATTTTGGCCTGCACCACATTTCAAAAGCGTCGATCTTGGCTCGAGTGCGAGCTTTTAGTGTCCATGTCTCGGAGGCATATAAAAATATTGGAAAAATTAAGGAATGCATTAGTGTTATTTTTGTGCTGCGATAGATGTTCTTATTCTTCCATATTATCTTTTCTAAGCGTCCAACCGCAGATTTAGCCGTCTGAGCCCGTCGGACAGCCTTCCTCTCGCAGTTACCATTGTTGCTAATCAACGACCCCAGGTAGACAAACTCCTCTAACGGTTGGAGATCTTGGAGTAAATTAAAATTAATTACATATTTATCCAATTATTTACAATAAGTAATTCAACGGAGCAGTTAGATCTGGAAAGAACATATTATTTAGGAGCAATAATAAGATTCCTAATTCCGAAGATCTTAATAAAAGACTCAAATATTTATGAATATTTATAGAACTATAGAAACAACATCATTGTGTTCTTTAATCATGTGGTACAACAAAAAATATTTTGGATATAAAATACTCGTTTTATCGTTTAATGAATTCCAATAACGCGGTTGGAGACAATGTGTTATTAAGACGTTCATTTTTTTATGTATATTATTTGCGAATTCTCTGTCTCGTGGAATTTTTAAAATTACGGAAGAAATTTTAGTTAGTACTCTTGTTGTAATTAATGGCTAATTGATACATAAGGCTTAATTATCTTGCAAGCACATTACACAACTGCATAGGCTACAAAATCGAATAAGTATAGAACTATAGAAGAATAGTTAATATTGACTTATGCATATTATAGTAAAAAAATAAGGAATTCCAGTTAAAACAAACTTGTAGAAAATTTTAGGCAGCACCTTCTTAACAAAAAACGAACGTTTCTATTCCGAATGTCCAAAACCGACCAGGAACTAAATATTCGGTAGGGATGTAGTGATTTATGTGAAATTAACTTTTTCAGTCGCCTCGGCCGAGCAATTAAAAAGCCTAAAAATGTGTCCTCCGTGGGTGGTGGTTGACAGTTCTCACGAGCCTATTAAATATAATTTTATTTGTTTTTTGTTGGGTTTTTTGTTTTCGGCACGATGTCACAGAATTTATGTCGGTGGACACTGCGGCTCTGTTTGAGTTTTATGACATGCATGCGATTCGGCATGGCGCTATGATCATCAAAAAACATTGGGGTTCCTTCTCTGGATGGTTCCCGATTATAATTTTTTTTTAGAATAGATTGCTAGTTTTGATAAATAGATCGCATCGTGCATCGTGCGTTCATTTTTTAAATATTGTGTTTTTAGATGTAAAAGTTTTACGCTGAACGTGCAAAAATAGAAAACTAGATTATTTGGTCTTTTTGTGTTTATTTTGTGATCTTTTTATGGTTATCACTGCTGGCAACGCATTTGTGGTTCCTCCGGTGTTGCCTATAGGTGACGGAAATCGTTAGCCAGGTTTTTTCTAAGGCGGCATCAAGTTTTTTACTTTTAGGCCTATATTAGTGCCAAAAACACTTATTGAAAACAGTTCATAACTAAACCTTAAAACATAATATAATTCATTAAGTAACAACAAATGACACCATTAATTTTAAAACAAGGCGTATCATAACTCATAACATCCAATTATAGTTTCTCAAAGATAATAAACATTATAAAATCATGAAAAATAATTGCCAACAAAACAGTAACCCTTTGGACCTCAGTTTGTCAACGAGGCGATGTTATCTAATCTTGTTTAATGTCAGCATGAAAATAAAATTCTATTATAAACGATTTGTGAAACGCGATGTCAGCATGACGCGAACTGTAAATGATCTGACTTTTTTCATACAATCCCATACGTAACATAGTTGAATGCGGACGGTAGACACTTCGCTGAACGTCTTAGTGAAACTCCCAGCGTGGGACGAATATTTTGGCTACCATCGAAATTTTATTTCAACCCCTTTTAATTAAGGGTTGAATTAATGTGACCATTATTTTAACAAGAAAATCTGATTTTATCTTTGATTGTTGTGGAATTTAATTTCTCTTTGCGCATGAAAATATCTAATTGTTATTGCTATGCCTAAAACGCTTACATTAAAATATTTTTCGTCATTATTTATTTTATTCCATGTAAAAAGCATATTATATTTTAAAACTTATTTGGACTTTTAGTCCTACCATTTTACTCTCAAATTATAGTTGAGTATGTACGTGGGGTCAGCAAGTATAATATAATGTGTAAGTAATGGGTTTTTAATTTCTTTGATTTATCAATATCAACCTCCTCTCACTAATAATTACGGGAGGTTTAAAGACAGCAGAATTAATACGAGGCTCGACGGGCCAAGTACCTAGTATTTCATCGGTCAGGTAGCCTTTGTAATCATTATTACTAGTAAATGGTTGGTATAAATTCCGTTCTGTTGAATTACTATTAAGCTAGGACTATATTCTTCACAGTAAAGAAAAATACAGAGTACTACAACAGGAGAGAATTATAAGCGGCTGGTGTTGAATATAAAGAGGACTATATTCTTCACATTAAGCGTATGAAAAAAACAGGGTACTACAAAAAGAGATAATTTTAAGCGTTCGTTTCTGATTTTCAACTTTATTTTCAATAAGTACCAGAAAATTAGAAACTGCCGTCGTGTTTTTACCTGTTGCCGTGTAATCTTAAATTAGATGTAGTATTTTCAGTGTTCTAAATTCTCTAGCTGTCCGAATCTGGATCTAAATTATTATGAATAGTGTAGAGTGTAGATCCACCCTAAGAGGCCCAGCGACATAAATTATGAGGAACATGCGCCTGCGCAGCCGCACAGTGCTCAATCGCAGTAACTATAGGCGTTAAAGTATCGTCTATACAAGCGAGAACAATTTAATTGAACAAAATTAGTCCATAAACTCTCCTCGAATCCTCACAATGGAGCCGACTCTAGTAAATAGAGTTTATTTACTGGAAGTCCTAGGAATCTGCATTAAATCCTTTTTAAACGCCCAAACGCATTTACATGTGTCCATAGTCCTTAAGGACGGTCGGTCTTGGAGAGTCTCGATATTTTTGGACCTTATTGCCATGCAACAGAATCGAAAAATGGGACACCGGATCCGTCACCGACCACACTAGGTTTGTTCATAATATAATATCTCTGGTGCCGATTGCCATTTGTTCACATTCAAAGCCCATGGAATCAACTAATTCCTACTAAGTAACGGAGGAGTTATTAAAATTGACTCTGATCGTTTCATTGTTTGAAAAAGTTTTATGCTCCCCTTACGCATTGAAAATTTAAAACATACTAAGATAAAATGTAAAGGGGTCTGCTGTCTGCATATTTTTGGTCCTTACCGATCTGTACTAGAAGAATTATAGTAGTAGACAGTAGTTAAAAGAGTAGTAGTAATAGTAGTATAGTAGACTATGGTAATAGTACTAGTAGTAGTTCATAGACTACAGTATACTCGTAGCTGTTGTAGACTGCATTAATATTAAGTTAATTTGCATTAAAATAAGTTATTTTAATATCAGCACTAAATATGTAGGTGAAATTAGTACTGACTGGATAAAAAATCGAACTCATTAAGTCTAGAAGGAAACAAATGTCAAGGCTTTTAAGGCGATTTCTCCTTGTAACACCTCGGCTAACCTTTTTGTTTCAATTTTCGTTTTACAGTAAATTAATACGGTTACTGAATAGTATTTTGATAAGTAATTCGTTGATCTTCAAAATAGAAATAAATACTAATTATGCTTATCTTTACTTATAGTAGAGGTAAAATTTTTGTACATTGAAAATAAACTTGAAAAAACGAGTCAGGGGCATGTTAGAAGAGTAGTAGAACACATTTTAACTGTTTTTGAAATTTTTGTTTCTCTGTCTGTTTGTCTGTTTGTACAGGCTAATCTCTGAATCCGCTGCACCGATTTCAATGAAATTTTGCATGATGATACCTTACACCCCTGGTTTTTACCCTTTGGGTACGGAATCCTAAAAACGGTGACTTGATAAGCAATGGAATTGAAGTAACTCCTCGAAATTTACAACGACAACCAAAGTTATTACCAATTCTAGCAAAGATCGATCTTTAAAACTGTTCCTATTATTCGTAAGCGATTATCCAAACCCTGGATGGATATTGACCACTGTGTATCTCAATTCATTACCGGCCATGGAATTTTTAAAGTCAAACTTTAAGAGGATACCACAGTGGCTAGAGAAATGAAAAAAAAGTACGTGTAATATATATAGCTGTCTCCCTTACCTCAAGCCTATACCGCAGAACGCGATAGAGACAACTGCAGAAAATCCAGAAAATCAACGATTCGTTGTCCCCTGATTCCTTCTCCAAAACTTAACCGATTTAAGTACTTTTTTCATTAAAGATTAAAAAAAGGCTTGAGCTGTGTTCCTATGTTTTGCTTTTTTTGTATAATCTATCCAAATCTGTTTTCTGGACGTTTGAACACAGTGGAAAATCTGGCCATTTTTTTGGGTTTTTGAACGTTCATATCTTATTTAATAATTAAATTATGAAAAAAAAAAGAAAACATAGGGACATTGTATTAGTGGCCGTAGATATTCAGGAAAAAAATTATAACTCTACTAGCATTATCCAGGGAGGAAACAGGGGACAACGTTTGTATGGAAAAAATGGCGGTGTGGAATCCTCTTAAGGATCTAAGTTACTAGCATCTTTCGAGCACATAGGTGGAAATGGTAGAATATGTACTACCGTGTATATGTTTGAATAAACCTCTCATCATGTTCTCTGGGAGAGTTTTTTCTGCCAAGACGAAAGAACTACAATGCTAGACAACCTACAGTGTAAATCTGATGTCGCATACGATATACGAATAAAATAGTCGTAGATGGGTGTTCAATTTTCTAAATCTCGATTTTAATAACATACATTCACGCGGACGAAGTTGCGGGCAACAGCTAGTTTGTTATAATTTAATCTATTATGTTAATTTAACCTGAAAGTTAGGAAGTTAACTGAAGTTGGTAAATTAAAATTGATTAAATACCATACACAAGGTCGAAGTCTTTAAAAATTCACTGTGCTATTGTTAACTATAATACAACGAATCATACCCACAAATAAGTCGCAATTTACTATTTGGTTATATTATAACCAAATAGTAAATTGCGAGTTATTTGTGGGTATGATTCGTTGTATTATAGTTAATAATAGCACAGTGAATTTTTAAAGAATTCGACTTTAATTATTTTAATTATATAATGTATGTTATTAAAATATAAAGACATCATAATATATTTAAAATTCATGACCAAAATCAACAGACGCTATTAATGAATTCGATGAAATTATATTTATCTGCTTATCGATGTTGAGCAATTTGTGAAAGACGAAAAAGTATGAGGACAAGTTTGAGACATTTATGATACTACTGGTTGCATCGAGTTTGTTATAACGAGTGTTTACAAGCACGTGCCTGGCCCGAGGCGCCGCCAAAATGGACGCTCTTTATCGAATGCTCGGTGGCCTTATAGCTACGTATTCGCAACGTATCGTTATGATAATCGCAAATCATACATTTGATAAAGTAACAAATACATAGCTGTCTATAAATTCTATAATTGCTAAACGCAGGTTTATTGTTTGCTTTTGAAATAAAATTGCAATCCATTATTGACCCGTACCCTACTCTAGCAAATAAGTGCTGAATTTCAACAAAAGCAATTTTTTCCAAAAACAAATTTTTCGGTATCATTCTCGTTCCTTGTTCATCGACCTCAATTTGCAAAATAAAAGAAAGTACCTATTACTCACGAGGTTTCTCGTGCTCAGACCAGACGGTCACTGAACTAGGTAAATAAATATTCAAGTTTATTACTGAAATGATTAAAATGACTCCGTGAACATGTAACAGATGAGGTGTTGTCACCGATGCTCCACATTTGATACAATCATGATCAAATTGATAAATTTTATTGATATGCTAATGTCGCTAGTAATAAATGACATCGTTTCATTTAATTTAACATAATAGACTACTGTCTTTTGCACGTCTGATTTATATCCATCTAGATTCTAGTGTTATGAGTGTGCGGAAGATCTAGATTCTAGATCATGTTAATTATAGATGAAGATTTAGACAAAACATGCTTATAATGAAATTTTATTATGCATTAATTTTGTTTTACATAATAATTTATTAGCTACCACCTCGTTGTTATGATAAAGTCAACCATATTAAATTTGTGACTTTTCTTTCTCCAAAAGAATATTAGTAAATTTTTATTCTATTGTAACTTTAATAATTAAAAAAAACAAAGATATTATTTGTATCCAATGTAAAAAAATATATTTGGCCCAACAAAATTCATAAACAAGATAAGTTTTTGCAAGCTTCCCAATTTTTTACATGTCACCTGTTTTGGTCCCTTATCTTTCGCCACCTGTGCTCTAATAAGCGATATCAGCTTAATCTCAGGTCAAAAGATTTATTTGAAACTTAATTTAATAATACCTCTTAAAGTTTATGAACTCTGAAACTAATGATTGTCCTCAGATTTCGCGAAATTACTTTTTGCTTTGCGTACTTTTGTTCTATATAAAATATCATGTGGCGTATTTTTCCTGCACGTTGCATCAAAATTAAGTTAGGTTCATTCATTATGTAAAGTTAATATCTGTCAATATTATTTTTAATTTCCTAATGAGAGCTAACGATCTGTTATTTATATGATTGGTCATGCTAATGATATTGAATGTATAGGAATTGTATCATTGACTGCATTTGTCGATTTTTATTAAAAATGCACTGGGCCGTAGACCTAAGTGATGCGACAGTACAGTCAGAAAATCAAACTAGTAAAAAAATATTTATTACCTACTTATTTAGGAATTTTTAACTTACACTCGATACGTTTAATACAATGTCAATGAAAAAACATTTATTGATATTGATTCCCTTTAAGTAAAAATTGATCTAAATTAGGAGAAACAGAGTTACAAATTTGCTTGTGTGGGTTTCTTCATAAAAAAAATTATGCCTAATATTTATTCTTTAAATAATGCCATTCCTTCAACAATTCATCTACTTAATCCAATAAAATTGTACATCACTTTTTCAAAATTATAAGCAGTCTCTTTTGCGGTTTTCTTTGTCAATATATTATAATATACTTTTCTATAAGTCCTAGGTAGTACCTACTAGGAAGTATTAAAATTTTTAATAAAACTAGATGACCCAGTGAACTTCGTATCACTTTCTCCTAATATAAACCTTCCCAAGACTAACATTTCAAGACTATAGGTAAAATTAGCAGGTTCAGCTGGTCTCGACTTTTAGCGAGACAAACAACATTTAAAATTCATTTCTCTTTATATCTATAGAAGATTTTACACAATAATATTAGAATGCGTTGAAATATTACTTATTATGCAGACCGTATGAATGTTGACAACTAACAACATAATCCAATCAGCCCAATCATCTTTACTAATAAAGTTGTTTTGGGAATTATTAAGATTTAGCTAATTATGATTATTGTTATTATTAACAATGGTACTGCATCATTAGCGTCGTCTGATTTGGGATTAGTCTCGTTAATGATTTTAGTATATTTTACATTTAAATACGTACTTATTTTTGGATACGTTGTACCATTAATTTCAAAATTTTAGCTTAGATATATACGACAAGAGCTACATAACTGCATTTTGTTTCGGCTTCACTTACCACTTTTATTCTAAATACGGTACCATATTTTAAATATCAGTCTTTTATACCTACTTACTAGGGTAGATCTTCCCTTTAAAGAATAATAGCTATCTCCGCCACTTATTACATTGAAAGTAACTGAGGAGTTTCCTTTCTATCTTGTACCTTTGCCTTTGCAAGATCAAAATGAGTTACATTTTAAAGCGTAAACGCTTTCTTAAATATTTCAAAAAATACCTGAAGCAGGGGCGTGGGACAGACAAACGGTATTTTAGTATCGAATAAAGACTTGAAAAGAAATCAATAGAGATAAGTAGGCAATAAAATACTCAGTAGTTTAATAAATAACAGAAGTTAAATCGTTAATTTTGTCTTTTACAATTCAATTGTTTATAACAAGTTCGTATAAGTTACAATTATTCAATTCATGGTCATCTCTGCAGGTCGTAAGAGGCAATATTATGCATACTAGTATTTAATTTTATTATATTTGAAATAAAATTGTTATTTACAAAATTTTTAATTATGCGAAAATATTTTAGCGATCTTGTTGCATTAACTAATACTTCTAAGGAAAATGTTTGATTTGGTTTGACTAATGGAAAGATTTCAATAAACCTAAGCTTATATTTTTCAATTAACGTTCTTTACAAGTTTTTACTTAGCATGGGATTAGACAATGCGATGTAATAAAGAATTTGAATTTTAATTTCATGTGAATATTCTGTAGTGCATTTATCATTTCCAACTACTAGTAAAATATCTCCTCGTGAATCTTCACATTAATCGTTTTATATCGCTATTCGCTACACTTAGTTATCTAAGGGTGGCGTTGAGTCGTTGTTATAGTTAAGGTTATCGTCAAATATGGCGCCCATTATCGACTTTAGCTAGAGATTTGACAGTTCATTTGACAATTTGTTATAGTTAAAATAAGCTGATGCAACCCACCCTAAATTTTAAATAGAGACATCTTCGGGAGTGACCGGTCCCTACTCCCTATTATTAATACTTTTGTCTAACCGCCTCGTTATCGCGCCGAGAATCCTTTCGATCCATTCTATTGTTTTTGAACCACTTTTTGTAGGCATTGATATCAATATTTTTTCCAATTGGTGCATCGATAAAACTGTGATTTGTTCGGGAGAGATACGGACGAGCCTCGGGCTTTTTATGATTCGTTTATCGCTGGCAACATTTCTTTTGTATGTAAATATTTAATTGTTAAAAAAATATATCATCAGAGCGTTCTTGGTGTAAACTTAACTCGAAATTAATTGAGTTTTCAACGCGATTAATACATCGGATAGTGTATAAAAAAAACTCATTTGTTAGGCTCAAGGGCTCAATATCAAAATGATTAAGCTCGTTGTCTCTAATAAGTATATTAATCATTATTATCCTCGCCGGCTCGATCGTTTAATAGTACAAAATATCGTAGTAAGTAGAATTTATAAAATATCATTGATTTTTATTACACAGATTAACTCCCGCGTTCGGTATTTCAATTCTATCCCACAGATGTACTGATAGCGGGCAACATTTTAGGATCTTAACGATGGTTCGATTCTTACGCGTTCGAATAAAGCTGTTTTTGTATTTTACGGCAAACTATCTTTCATTTTATTACTCAGTTCGTACAGTACATCGCGTTAACAATGTATTTTTCTCAATATATTAACATATTTATTAGACAATACCTGTTTCGAGTAAAATATTACGCAACGAATGTACTTCGTATTTTTATTTCGTCGTAACTGTATAATTTTCAGAGAGTCGATTTCATTTGATGTCCCATATAATAAAAACCTTTTTCGCTTTTAAAATTTCTGTAATATTATCGTACTCTTAAGAGCTACTTCAACTTAATCTAATTATACAAAAATATAATAAATAAATTAAAGCCATAAAAACATTTATTACTGCATTTAGAGCAGTAAAAATATTTTTATGTAGGAATAATTTTATTTCAGCAATAAAATTTATTATATTGGAGACTTGGATCCTGATCCTGGTACAGTTTAAAAGTTATTGAGTTTTCTAATTTCAAACATTATCAGATACCATAACAGAAGTAATCTTTAATTTATTCATAATTTTAGTAAGTAAATTATAGTTTAGGGAAATATCGTCGTCGCTAAGTGTCATGTGGCTTGCGATGCGTTATGTCAAATCCCATACATTTTTGACATCGAACTCCTTTATCGAAATTATCCTACTGAACTATCCTCTGGAATGAACTGTCACCAGCAGTATTTCCGGACCGATACGACCTGCAAACCTTCAAGAAAAGAACGTATTCCCTCTTAAAAAGCCGGCAACGCACCTGCAGCTCTTCTGATGTTGCGAGTGTCCATGGGCAACGGTAGTTGCTTACCATCAGGTGACCCGTTTGCTCGTTTGCCCCCTTATTTAATAAAAAAAAAACTAGCGAATTCAACTTGGCTAAGCACTCTGATCAGTGATAATACAATGAGTATGAAATTGACATAGGCGTTCGTTAATATGACGTTGGCGTTCGACTCGTCTAATGTCAATTCCATACATTTTGATCGGCGATTCTATAACGAAGCGAAAACGAAATTCATTTAATAGTCGGCTAGTGAGGCATCATGAGGTAACTTTTTTCTAACACCATTAAGAGGCAATCTCATTTCAAATCTTTAATATTCTATTTTAAATGTACCAGAGATGATTTGAATATATCTGATCGATTATCGAATCTGACATTGTTTTGATTGATGCGGCTGCCGATGTTAGGTTGGGGTTATACGATACGGAAGCTAGAAAGGCCTGCACCACATCCATATTAATATTATAAATGCAAAAGTGTGTCCGTCAGTCTGTTACCTCTTCACGCCCAAAATGCCTAACCGATTTTGCTGATATTTGGTATGGAGATACTTCGAATCCCGGGAAAGGACAAAGGATACTTTTGATCCCAAAACGATGGTTGCAGGCATCATCTATAGCGTAAATGTGTCTCCGCGTAATTTTCAACTCTATTTTTAGAGCGCTTTTCCAGTCATGCGTGTCATGAAAGTTGCTCGCATGACGCATCCTATCATTTCATTGCTCCTGGCCGCGGCGTCTTGCCCGCATAGGGCAAGACGCCGCGGCCAGGAGCATGTTCTCCCCGCATGCGGATAAGATCTGCGCGTGGGTTATCGCATGGCAGGAAAAGCGCTCTTAATATAATCGAAAATACTTGTCAATCATTTGAAAATTCGACACTGCTGTTTTCAATTTTCTACTCACTACAAAATAAGTTTAGTTCTCTGATTTTTTCCGGCCCTACGATTCAGAATCATGTAGGCTGAACTTAACAGTTTCGGCTCGGAAATTAATAATTTACATGTTTGTTTTCTGGCAGAGACAGCGCGCCGCGGGCGCTAACGTATTTCTATAATGAGGTGTCGGGACTCGGGTCTATGTTTGCTTTCCTCTTAAGGAGACTACTGAATTCAGGGCAACCTGATAATTTTTTCTCGATATTTCTATTTAAACGTAGCTCGACAATAGTAAAAGTAGCGTTCATATTATATTCGAAAATATGTACCATATTGTGTGAAATGTAATATTAGATTAGATTGAAATATTATTTCCGTCACATGTTAATGGTCATATTTTATTTAGATTAAGTTTATTGCTGGGAATAATATTTGACATACAATAATATCATGTTGGTCACTGTTAAGATTCGTTGTGGTGTCTATATTCCTTTGCTTTTCGTCCTTTGTGAAGCCTCCTTTAGAAAATGGCTCCTGTATATTTTATTACTAAACCCTAACAATTTAGTTTTATTATTTTAATAATAAATATATTGGAGGAAGATTAATAGATCGTGTTACGTTTAACCGCCCTAAGCTCGACATCGTATTTTCATTAAAATGTAATCTACATGCTGATTTATTGAAATATATTTCTATATATGATTTTATATTCATTATTATTATATTATTTTAGTAAAAAAATAAGATGACACCATCTGTTTTAATTTTATGCATGAGAATAAGACTATATTTCTTATATAGCCTATATCAGATAACTAATAGGCTTATTTGCAACTAAATTTCATAAGAATCACAGTATATTTAAGAAATATGAAATAAATACTAATGAGCTATTTTAATATTTAATGAATTCCAATCGATGACCTCAATTAAAATAGAAGTGTGACATTTTTACAAAATCTAATAACTAGAGTCATGAGTAGCAACTAGCAAGGTTTTTTAAATTGAATTTATGAAGATTAAATAATTTTCACTTTTTATAAACCGAACAGGTAGTAAGTACACACGCAGTGTTTACAACGTAACAACCTAACCTTTACATCGTAATAAAGATTAAAATAAAAAACACAATTTCTATTAAACTCGAAACGCCTAAGCCGTAAATAATCTAGATTCTAGAGCGTTTTGTTTTAGTATCAAGCTTCAATTCCCTTGCCTGACTGGAGCAAAAGGGTTTAATTCCAATTAACCCTAATAATAGGCTATAGGGATGCAGAGAGAGGCAGCGCTATTAAAAAGACAAATTCCTTTGCCACCACTACAATAGTAGGTTGCGGGCATTCTCGCCGGTCTGCGCCTGTATTAATAGACTGTCGACCGGTAGCCGCGGCGGTCGCCTTACCGAGCGAAAGATATGATTAACACAAAGGCGATACATAATAAGCGATATTGGGACCAGTTCGCCGCGGATAATATGCGAGCCAGCGAGTTTTCGATCATATCCATTACGCCGACTCGTGACACAATATAATGTACAGTAGACCATATTTGGTGAGTGTGGCAAATTGAAGAGTCTCCAATCAGCTGAATTATAGCTATATTATGACGCACTTGCCGGGTAGGCGCGCTTAGCCATACTCACTATTCATACTTTGTAAATGTTAGGGAAGGATTTTAACTTAGATCTTCGAACAAGTTATGATTCGTCAGGCCGATGCCCTCTTAGTTATCACTTATCAGCTTTAAATGGTATAATATGTATTCAGGATTGTGGTGCTAATTATTTCGCCACAGCACCCCTTAAGTTTGGTGGTAGAATCTTAAACCACCAATCGAATATTATATGAAACCAGTGAAGTACGAAAGCGAGTTTACTAGCATGCCTGATCGTCGCATGCTATTAAACTAGCATCTTTGATATTGAGCGAGTTTACTTACAAGGTTGAGTAACTCTACTGTATGACATTTATACTGTAATTATGTTAATGCTTTTTGAAAATAAACGTTGAGATTATTAAGGTGCTCGTCCGAGTACGAGAGCGCAGTCAGAATTACTTGCATATTCGCTTAATTAAAACGAACCGTATGTATCAGTGGCACGTGGCCGACGGGTGTCCACTGTCCAGTGTCCACTTGTAGGGTAAATGGTACATCATATTAAAATATACCATTGCGGTAATGCATTGTCTCATTGAGTTTTATAACCATGACCGGCGCGTCCTTTTCTAGATGCGATCGCAATTTGCATTCACTTTAGTCCACGACGCCGGTTAATAGGCAAATCGATAAATTTACCTCGGCCAGTCTTTGGAGGCATCATAACTTTTTCTGTCATCAATTTTATTCCAGTTTACTGACCAGCCTTCACGATTAAGGCGATGAAAAGACATTAATTAAGACGGGGCCGACGCGTTTGAGAAGAGGACGGCTCCGTTCAATGAAGACACTGGCTCTGAGGACAGTTTCTGTTACGCGTCATAGTCTTGGGTCTCCGGGAGTAATAAGTAAGTCTTATCTCATGATAAATACACAGGGGCGACTGTAAATAACATTCGTATGACACGGGATGTAATTGGTTGCGTTTCGACAGCGATCTGACGCGCACGAGTTACGGCCGGAGAGACAAGACTCAAGTGATCGTGAGATCCGAAAACTTTTGATTTACTGAGTGCCGCTTCTTGTCACGTCATGAGCATTGAGCATGTTAAAGACATTTTATATGGCGACGATTAGTTACTATTGTTTACAACTAGATGCTGTTCTAATTTCTTCCAAATCAAAGATTATGCCCTTGTCAGAAATTGCTTTAGGCTTCAAAATAAAAGTATTATATAAATCATAAACACCAGTAATAAGACATGATTTATTAGAATAGTAAATACAATACAAACACTTTAGTACTTTACAAGTACAATTCACTTAGCTTTTCCTCATTTTATAAGCAATCGAAACAACTTTTCTGAAAAACCAATTATTAAGCTGAAAAGAACAGATATTAACACTTTGATTTTAGCCAAAAGGCCTAGAAGCGCTTAAACCAATAAAATACTTAACTTATAACGATATTTGTTCGAAGTACTCAGAGCCAATTCACATTGACAGGAGGCAGAGTAACAAGGCTTACGGCAAGAAAGAGAGTGGGCCCCCTCCATCAGACAACCCGACTTATATACAATTATTGAAATAATAGCCATTCATATTCATAAATATGTTCAAAAATTGGCAGAATGATAATCTAATGAATGTTGCATTTATATAACTCCGCGAGGAAAAAATGTGGCTATAATGTTGCAGGCTGATTTGAATAACTGACAGGAAAGATGATCAATTCGTTGAATGTAAATGTTAAAACTAAAAAGTTAATCTCAGCCTGAATTAAGGGCCGTAAGAACTAAGGGCAGAGTGTCGGTCGCCCTTTTATAAGAGAGTGCTCTTGTGTACAGCCACAGAATAGATATTAAGTACAGCGCACATACTAGGACACTATAAAATGACTTCGTAGCATTTCAACTACATCGGCTTGCATTATTTTTGGCTTGCGAAAAGTCCAATAGGAATTATTTTGAGTCGACTCAAATATGAATTTGTTTGTAAAAGAACGTTACAAAGCATATAAAACATCCGATATTCCGGGTTTCTTTGAGCGTTTTGTGGACAATATCAGTCAAAGGGCATTTTGAAGTACCGAGTTGGTGGTAAAATGCTGATAACTCTTGTTGTCTCGTCCATAAAAGCTACTATGGTTTAGAGCCTTTGGTGAAGTATTTCTTATTGGAATAAAAATAGCTAAATCTAAATGTATCGTAATGATGGATGTCCGCCAATTAGAGAAGTACACAGTGACAAAAACTAGTCCGCTCGCCGTCGGAGGCGCGTAGGTTTTAATTGGACTCACCAGTTGGTTACTGTTCCAATGTGGCAGTGGATCAATCGACAAAGAGCGGGATTCCTCACATAACTTACCTATTTATAATACATTGTATTCGTCATCTAAAGTCCACTCAAGTTTGTTGGCATCGAGATAATCTTTTGAAATAGTGTCTCATTCAAAAATACAAAGAACTTGAGATATAACAGATATTTAATTCTGGATTATCCAGGCTACCTGTGGGCCTAGCCCAGTGATGCTAAATGAGTCAATTAAAGATAAGAGGACTAAACACATATTTTAGCATTGAAAGGAAACAATAATTTTAACACGTGCTCTGATGACTCCCTGCTAAACTTTTTAGGCTTTACCCAGATAGAAGTACAGTATATTCGAGTGAGAAGACTCTTTGACAACAAAGAGTATGTCGCTAACACACTCCCGACTCTTCCAGTGTTTGCTCTATAATTGTATATTTTTCCATTTCCCCATTTTTATCATATAAAAATATACTAGCTATTTGACCGAGCTTTGCTCGGTATTCGATAAACCACAAATAAAATGACATTTTCTAAAAATGATTCCTAGCTAGATCGATTATCGCCCCCGAAATATACTAAATTTCATGAAAATCGTTGGAGCCGATTCCGAGATGTATGTAATTGGAATCTCGGAATCGGCTCCGAAATTTAGTATATATATATATATATATATATATATATATATATATATATATATATACTTCGTTCGTTCTTCGTTCGCGTCAGCAAATCGTGATAACAAAGATAATAGAAAAGAGAAAAAAAATCCCCTTTTTAAGGTTCCTTTATAAAAAAAGTGAAATATATCCTCCTCCTTTTCGGAAGTCGGTTAAAAAGTAGCCTAAGTTATTGCTTACTACATCAGCTATGTGCCTAAAAAAGTCACGTCCAAATCGCTCCAGCCATTTCAGAGATTAGCCGGAACAAACAGACAGACATACAGACAGACAAAAATTGTAAAAATTGCTATTTGGGTAACTTTTATTAACTACTTTCTTTCCGAAAAACAACCACAAACACCAACAAACACCTGCTAGTTGACGCCATATTGTAAATAAAACGCACCTAGCGCCACAGCGGTGCGCGCTGAACTACTTCAATTAGACGGCGGCTTTTGAATCAGCTGTAGTGTTGAACGTTTTGAGCGACTAAAATATTCAATATAAAAGCTAGACGTGTGATTGAATGGCGTTGTTCAGTCAAAGGGCTAGCTGTTTGATTGAACGGCTATTTAAACCAGTCGGCTGCGACATATATAATACAAGAATTGCTCGTTTAAAGATATAAGATAACTATATTATAAAACACTTAATAATATCCCTTAGTATTTAACAACGTAGTTACCTTTTCAAGATTACTATAATTACATTAACACCTCGGAATAGCCAGTTACGCCTTTTGTTTATAGGTTCTTTAAATTGGATGGCGTAAAAAGTAAATTGTGCACAGAAAGCATCTGCAAATCATTGACAGATTTCTCAAGATTAGAGTTCATCATTAGAGAATACTTTTGAATTAAGATGCCTTATAAATACTTTTTATTTCCAACTTACCGAAACTAAAGAACAAACATAATAACCAGACTTTAACTTTAGAGATAATATGTTTTTTAAGTTATATACAATGTGCCGCGACACCGGTATCCGAGCCTTTAATGTTTTTTTCGATAAAACTGCCATAAATATTATACAGGGTGTAACAAAAATAAGTGATAATACTTTAGGGTGTGTACGTGTTCCTTGTACAGAGTTCACTGTGAAAGTAGCAGCGCTGAAAGACCAAATTTTTTTTTCACTTTTGTATGGGAAAACTCGTGACGCTCGGGCCCTTGCCCATACAAAAGTGAAAAAAATTTTTGGTCTTTCAGCGCTGCTACTTTCACAGTGAACTCTCTACAAGGAACACGTACACACCCTAATGTATTATCACTTATTTTTGTTACACCTTGTTTATCATAATTCACAACATTAAAGGATCGGATACTGGTGTCGTGACATATCATATAATAAAATCATTCATTATAATATTACAATCATTTGGCACGATCTACAGCCTAAAAAGGTTTTCGCTTTTTAACTATCGTTATTTTACAATTTTTGGAACGAAGCGCGTTCGGCGTAAATCTATATCTGGCTTTCAGCTAGACAGAACGATATTTGACCTTGATTTGACCTCGACACTTTTTTATTAGTACCTGCATGTTAGGGGCAGAGGGCGTTGATAGTAAATATTCCTGTGCGTCAACTAGATGTCGTTTTTTTTAAATATATTTTTTTAAAGTTTTTATGTATACAGGGTTTTTGAACATAAGAAATAACTTCGTTCCATTCGGATGTCCCTTGACACCTCTCAAGTTTTTGTATATTATATCATTTCGTCAATATAAATAAATTAATTTCAGCAGAATAACTACAACAGATTTAATTAATAGCATTGTTCGTGCGCTCGTGTTCTTTTGAGGTCAATAATCTTGTATTAGGATAATAAAATGATTAAAATACATTTACAATATTAATAAAGTGATAATGCATGTCAACAAAAACTAGGAGCATTTAATTTAGTTGACAACACTATTGCGAATTATTTTGAGTTTTTTATTAATCTCTAAATAAATTTATTCGACGCAGATGTCTGAATATTTACAGAGCAGTCTCATATCTCATTTCGATGCAACATTTTTTTAATATCAATTAATAATGGTATCTTAAACACTCAACATTGATTTGCGACCCTCAGGCGAGTAGAGGAACCTGCATCAATAAATATTAATATGAACGTGATAAGAAATTTATTACGCGTAGAGTAGCTATCATTATTTGTAATTAAGTATATTTTTTTGGATGGATAATTTACTATTTTTTTGAGTGGTAAAAAATAAATAAAAAAATAAATATTGTTTTATTTCTGAATACATTTTAAGAAAATGCTTTCAGAATGTTGATACTACGGTGCCTACCACCAGTGTCATGAGACTTCGTAACATCATGATTAGGTTTAGTAATTAGTTGCTATAGTCTATTGAGTAGTCTGTTTTATATTGGATGCATGTATTATAAACACTTTGATAACGAATCAAAGAAAAGATCCTCAAAAGCTTGTCTAACTGCTTAAGTCCAGAGATAATATTACTGGCGACCAAATAATTGTAGACTAATCAACTATTAAGCTCATGTGCCAGGTGCCGTTTTCTTTGAATTTGGACCTTCTTGTAAAATCACTGTCTTCTCGTCGTTCCAAATTTTTATACTAAAATTACTAACTAAATTAGGTAAACCGTAAACTTACTGGGTACGTGTTACATGGTTTTATTAGCAACTAGCTATTACCCGCAGCTTCGCTCGCGTTAAAACGTATTATTATAATCTTATAGCTGTTGCCCGCGACTTCGTCCGCATTAACATAGTATAATAACCGAAATGAATAATTTTTTACCGACAGAAAAGTCCCCTGCATATTGATCAAAGGTCACTCGTAAACTGTATGTTTAGTTTAGGTTGGAATAAATTGACTTTTAAATAATAACTATATTCCAACAAAGGAGAATTAAAACTTAACACTAACGACGCTACACCGTTTTGATGTAAGCAACAATCCCAGGAGGTTGAGTTTGGGAGGGCGCAGCCCCCCCAAGTACGGGCCGAGAGCAAAGTCCCCCGCATATTATTAAAATGACAGCCGAAAAGTGTATGTTTAGTTTTGGTTGTATTAATAACTTTGTTCCTAAAAGGGAAAATTAAAAGTTAACACTAACGACTCTACACCATTCTGATGTCGTTGTTGTACGGATGCGGCTGCACCCCCCCAAGTACGGGCTGAGGGCAAAGTCCCCCGCATATTATTCAAATGACACCCGAAAAGTATATGTTTAGTTTTGGTTGTATTAATTACTTTGTTCCTAAAAGGGAAAATTAAAAGTCAACACTAACGACGCGACACCATTTTGATGTCAGCAGACATCTCAGGGTTTGGGGGGGCGCAGCCCCCCAAGTACCGACAGACGTCAAAGTCCTCCGCATATTAATCAAATGACAGCCGAAAAGTGTATGTTTAGTTTTGGTTGTATTAATAACTTTGTTCTTAAAAGGGTCAATTAAAACTCAAAACTAACGACGCGAGTACGCGACATCATTATGATGTAAGCAGATATCCCAGGATGTGGGGGGGGGGGGAGGAGGTTCGGGGGGGGGGGGGGGGGGGGCGTAGCCCCCCCAAGTAAGGACTGAGGCTAAAATCCCCCGCATATTAATGAAATGACACTCGATAACTGTATGTTTAGTGAAGGTTGGAATAAATTGAGTTTTAATTAAGATGTTTGATCCTAAAAAGGAGAATTAAAACTCAAAACTAACGACGCAACATCATTTTGATGTAAGCAGATATCACAGGAGGGGGAGTTTATTGTGCGGGAACCGTATCATTTTTCCGCGGCAAAAAGTATCCCTTGACCTTTCTTATGTCCAAAGTATCTCCATATCAAATTTCATCAAAATCGATTGAATAGTTTACGCGAAAATCATAAAAGTTTATTGTGCGGAAACCGTACATTTTCTGGGACAAAAAGTATTTTATGTCCTTTCTCGGGACTCAAAGTATCAACAAACCCATCAAATCGATTGAATAGTTGACGTGCAAATCATAAAAGTTTGTTGTGCGGAAACCGTACAATTTTTCGATACAAAAGTATCCTACGTCCTTTCTCGGTAGTATCTCCATACCAAATTTCAGCAAAATCGGTTTAGCGGTTTGGGCGCAAATCATAAAAGTTTATTGAGCGGAAACCGTACATTTTTTCGGGATGAAAAGTATCCTATGTCCTTTCTCGGTACTCAAAGTATCTCCATACCAAATTTCATTAAAATCGATTGAATAGTTTACGCGCAAACCATAAAAGTTTATTGTGCGAAACCGTACATTTTTTCGGGACAAAAAGTATCCTATGTCCTTTCTCGATACTCAAAGTATCTTCATACTAAATTTCATCTAAATCGATAGAATAGTTTACGTGGAAATCATAAACGTTTTTTTCGGGGACATAAAGTATCCCTTGACCTTTCTTATGTCTTAAAGTATCTCCATACCAAATTTCATCAAAATCGATCGAATAGTTTACGCGCAAATCATAAAAGTTTACTGTGTGGAAACCGTACATTTTTCCGGGACAAAAAGTATTCTATGTCCTTTCTCGGGACTCAAAGTATCTCCATACCAAATTTCAGCGAAATCGGTTCAGCGGTTTGGGCGTGAAGAGGTAACAGACAGACAGACAGACACACTTTCGCATTTATAATATTAGTATGGATGGAGGCGAACGACGGCGGACGGCGCGGGCGCGGCGCGTGGCTGGCCCGCGCCAGACTGGTTCTAAGGCCTGCAGAAATGATCTCTTCAAAAAACATCTGCTACCTCATATTCATATCCCATTTATGACACGTTTGATGAGCACACTTTTTAATAACTTTTAGGCCTCGGCAATGCGCGTAGACGAGCACCGACCGCTGCAGTGTGCTATTTATTAAAACTAAAGTTTATAGATATTTCAGAAGGCTTTTTTATAGTCTAATTATCCGAATAGAGTGCTTGTGAGGTGCAATTAGTGTCGATGCCCGACTATAAAACGTTCCGAGCGGCGGCGGCTTCACAATTCCCGTTTCACTCGGATTCGAAAACTTACGGCGTGTTTATTGGTCAACGCTAGGAGCAACGAGCGTTAATTGGCTGTTGTGAGTTGAAGTTGTCAAATGCGAGTCGAATAACAAATTGTGAATGTGGAACTAGAAATCACAATTTTGGTGGTACTATCATACAAGCAAATTCGAAGTTCCATATTAATATTTTAAATGCGAAAGTGTGTCTCTCTGTCCATCTGTTACCTCTTCACGCCCAAACTGAAACGATTTTGCTGAAAGGTATGAAGATACTTTGACTCCCGGAAAAGGACATAGGAGACTTTTTATATCGGATAAATGTAGGGTTCCCGCGCCATTAATGAATTTTGGCACAATGGAGTTGTGGCCGTCATCCATACTTCCATACTTCCATCTATACTAATATTATAATTTTGCAGAGTTTGTTTGTTTGTTTGAACGCGCTAATCTCAGGAACTACTGGTCCGATTTGAAAAATTCTTTTACTGTTGGATAGCCCATTTATCGAGAAAGGCTATAGGCTATATTTTATCACGCTTAGACTAATAGGAGCGAAGTAATGGAGGAAAATGTGGAAAAACGGAGGGAAATTATTTGAAAGGGCTTATTTGAACGCGCTAATCTCAGGAACTACTGATCCGATTTGAAAAATTCTTTCAGTGTTAGATAGCCCATTGATTGAGAAAGGCTATAGACTATATTTAATCACGCTAAGACTAATAAAAGCGAAGAAATACAGGAAAATGTGGCAAAACGGGGGAAATTATATGAAAGGGCTTATTTGAACGCGCTAATCTCAGGAACTACTGATCGGATTTGAAAAATTCTTTCAGTGTTAGATAGCGCATTTATCGAGGAAGGCTATAGGCTATATTTTATTACGCTAAGACTAATAGAAACGAAGAAATAGAGGAAAATGTGGAAAAGACGGGGAAATTATATGAAAACGCTTATTTGAACGCGCTAATCTTAGGAACTACTGGTTCGATTTAAAAAAATCTTTCACTGTTAGATAGCCTATTTATCGAGGAAGGCTATAGGCTATATTTTATCACGCTAAGACTAATAGGAGCGAAGAAATAGAGAAAAATGTGGAAAAAATGGGGGAAATTTTATGAAATTTCTTATTATCTTAAGAACTACTGGAGTAATTTTTATGTTATTTGGCAAACATGATGAGTAGACCACCACATAGGCTATTTTTTTGCGGAAAAATGTACGGTTGCTTAAAATTCCTAAATAACGCAAGCGAAGCCGCGCGGAACATTTATATTTACACTACTATTATAAAGAGGAAAGATTTGATTGTTTGTTTGTCTTGAATAGGCTCCGAAACTACTGGACCGATTTGAAAGATTCTTTTACCATTGGACCTTTACCTATTGTCCTACATTAATTCTGCTGAACATAGGCTAAATTTTATTTTGGAAAAAAATAGGGTTCCGTAAGATATTTGGGATTTTCGGACGCAAGGTGTAAAAAATCAACCAGAAATGTTACTTTTTTCGCGTACGCTGCCTAAACTATAAAAGATAAAACCATAAAATGTTCTAAGTAATTGTAGATCTTTTAAATATCTACAAAAAAGTCCGCGACACACTATACCTATCTATGCTGAGTGAGGCACAATAACCATTTTTTTATAAAAAAATCTTGAAATGTTTTTGGACTACATTTAAATGCCTTTATTTTACTCATGGCATTAATTCTTATCAAAATAAATTATTTCATTACTAAGTACAGTTAATGTAGATAATATTTGGTCTTTGAATGATTAAAATTGGACGTTTGGTTTTAATGTTATGGCGAAAATAAAATATTACGATTTCTGCTGCACGTTGCGAATTGGGCGTCGTCAAGGCGCGCCGCGCGGGTGTGCTCGCCCGGAGAGTGCACGTAAATATTAATTATTATTACCTCGATCATGGGAATCGCAGACACAATAGATTTATAATATAATAGTAATGCGACAGCCGGGTGCCGCTTCATTGATGGGATAATATTATAGTGCTTCATTAATTCATTTCGTTTAATGTAAACCATTTTTATGTTCTGCTTAACATAAAGATTGAGTAAGAAATAAAGATTGAAAAAAATATATTTAAAAATCAATATAATATTATAAATGCGAAAAGTGTATCTGTCTGTCTGTCCGTCTGTCTATCTGTCTGTCTGTTACCTCTTCACGCCCAAACTGCTGAACCGATTTTGATGAAATATGGTATGGGGATATTTTGAGACCCGAGATATAGAATACTTTTTATCCCGGAAAAATGTACGGTTCCGCCACGTGGAATGAATTTGTGGCCGTCATCTAGTATATTATTAATTATTATAAATTTCACTATTAATTAGATTATGGCTTTTTTAACCTTTTAATGTCGGCATCGTAGTCCAAAGACATCGGCCGCCGGTTTCGAACGTTATTTTCATCTATATCGTATGATGGATGCCTCTTCTTGTTTTATCGTAGCTCTATACCTTCATGGTTTAATTAAAGGCTAGCTCAAGTATTCCCGAGTCCGTCTGCGCAGGCGATTGTGCTTTAATCTTCGATATTAATAGGTGTGTTATTTTGTCAGGCAATTTAGAATTGATTAAATCGGCACTTAAGTTGAAAAATTATACAATTACAGCGCACTGTGATAAATAGATTTAGCACTTCGCAACAGTAAATACCTCGCCTTGGTTGGCGATTTTAGCAGCTTGATGCTAGTTGGACATGGACAACAAGATTAATTTTTATTGTTTGGATTTTTATGAGAAATCTAAACTTATAATATAGACGGCGTTATAAAACGTATAATTCTATAAACTAATAATTAATATTATTATGAAGATGCTTTAAGGTCGGGACTCGGGATAGCACATATATAGTTTATTACAGCAAAATGTAGAGTCCCTCAAAATATGAAGCAACGAAATTGCGCAGCTATCTTTTTAGTTTTTCTACACGAGTAATATTCCCAGTTTTTAGCAGACGGCCTGTCGAACACAGCAGCAATTTGCAGCATTAACAATAAAATTATTATCAGAATTTACTAGTGTCGTACTAATGACAACTCGCTCGTCGAGTATTGATCATAAAAAATGGAATCCCGTGTGCCCAACGAAGCTGTCCATTCAAGAATTTGTTGACAAGCAATTAAGGGCCCGGTACGTGTAGGTGAATGAGCAGAAGACAATATTTTTTCCATTGTTAAACATTAAAGGACCTTGAATTACGTGAATTTCAGAGATAAGAGTGACATGATTGAAAAAAAAAACCCGATTTAAAATTGATTGACGATAAGAGCCCCGAAGAAAACCAGTAAAGAGGTCGTTGCTTGTTTCTGATTTGAAATGTGAATTTAAAATAAAGGAAAGTACGTCTTAAAAGCACTGCATCTTAAAGGTATATTTAGATCAAAATTTATCGTATCACTAATTAGAAGGTACACAAACTGTAAACTGTGCTTTGAGCGCGTAAAGAAATTATGTTTAAATATTAATTTGTCTGACATAACTGAGTACAATAATTATACCGATTTTACTAAAGATAATAAAACACAGGTAATAGGTACGCCTCAAATTGTTTTAGTGTGCAATAATTAAATTTCTGGCAGTAAAGGGTCGTTACTGAGCACTTTACAAAATTCAATTACGGCTGCAATACAGGGTGTGTAATCACAAAGATTTACAACTACTGTTTATCCTACCTCAACTTGTATATCAATAACACGAATTTTTGCGAGAAGGTAGAGTATAGCTGTCTAGAGCATATTTTATGGTTAAACAATTAATTAATTCCACCTGCAGCACAGAGGTGGAACTGTACACACACACATGTAAAACACGGTAGCAAACTTTTCTGAATACTAAAAAACTGATAGCTGCAATACTTCTTGTATATGACTAGGGTTACACGATCAGTCTGGCATCAGTTCAGTCCATCAGTCTCAGACTGACGCCAGAATGATGTCCACAAAGTACATAATAAAAAAAAGATCAGTCTGTCAATCACACGGTTATACGATCATTCTTTCGTCAGTCTGCATCAGACTGATGGATTTATATTTTAATTTTATTATTAATTATTAAAGTATTTGTTGTTATAGCAGCAACCAATATACACAATCTGTGAAAATTTCAGAGCTCTAGCTATAACGGTTCTTGAGATACAGCTTGGAGACAGACAGACGGACAGACTGACGGACAGACAACGAAGTCTTAGTAATAGAGTCCCGTTTTTACCCTTTATGTACGGAACCCTAATAAAAATGAATCCACATTTCCCTTGGTTTCCATATTTCCATCACGCGTAAACGGCTGGACCGATTTTGATGAAATTTGGTATAGAGAGAGATACTTTGAATCCCGGAAAAGGACATAGGATACATTTTGTCCTAGAAAAATGTACGGTTACCGCACAGTAAACTTTAATGATTTTCACCTAAACTATTCAAACTATTTTGATGAATTTTGGTATGGAGATACTTTGATTCTCGAGAAAGGACAAGGGATACTTTTTGTCCCGGAAAATGCACGGTTCCCGCACAATAAACTTTTATGATTTTCGATGTACCATCGAGGAAGTTGATTCCTATGCAATTGACAGACCAACGTTATTTGGTCGAATATGTCAATTCAATGTTAATTGTGATCTGTCAGCTGGGTTTGACGTAACGCAACCAAACTACTTAGGTCCCCGATTTGCATAGGAATCAACTTCTCTGATAGTACATACGGGAACAACTATAAACTACAGTCCACGTGGTCGTACGAAGTCGCGTGCAACAGCTAATTAAAAATAAAAACCACAAAACACATACAAAGTGACAAAATAAATAACAACTGGGGAAAAATACTTAGCTATGACCAGAGTAGACAGAACTATGGAGAACCTCGACTTCAAACAAACGGATAAATACATATACGCGAATTGGGCGCGACTGTCACTTTTAATGGGTTTCACAATGCTGAGTAACATTGTAGGTACGGCGCGCGCCGGTCGTTATACATTTTTTTTATTAAATAAGGGGGCAAACGAGCAAACGGGTCACCTGATGGTAAGCAACTACCGTCGCCCATGGAGTCTCGCAACATCAGAAGAGCTGCAGATGCGTTGCCGGCCTTTTAAGAGGGTATACGCTCTTTTCTTGAAGGTTTGCAGGTCGTATCGGTCCGGAAATACTGCTGGTGACAGTTCGTTCCAGAGTTTGACAGTGCGCGGCAGAAAGTTACGCGAAAAACGCACTGTGGAAGACTGCCACTCATCAAGGTGATGAGGATGGTATGTTTTTCGAGATCTCTTCTGAGTCGGCCTATTCGGGGTTGATTCAGACCGCAACGCGTAGATGCATTTCTACATTTATATGGATTTGACAGATTCGCAAGACGTCTCACGCAATTGAAATCTGTCAAATCCATACAAATTTATGACACACCGCGCCTCGCCTCCACTCGTTGCGTTGCGGTCTGAATTGACACTAAGGGTTGATTCAGACCGCATCGCAACGCGTAGATGCATTTCTAAATTTATATGGATTTGACAGATTCGCAAGACGTCTCACGCAATTGAAATCTGTCAAATCCATACAAATTTATGACACACCGCGCCTCGCCTCGCCTCGCCTCGTTGCGTTGCGGTCTGAATTGACACTAAGGGTTGATTCAGACCGCATCGCAACGCGTAGATGCATTTCTAAATTTATATGGATTTGACAGATTCGCAAGACGTCTCACGCAATTGAAATCTGTCAAATCCATACAAATTTATGACACACCGCGCCTCGCCTCGCCTCGCCTCGTTGCGTTGCGGTCTGAATTGACACTAAGGGTTGATTCAGACCGCATCGCAACGCGTAGATGCATTTCTAAATTTATATGGATTTGACAGATTCGCAAGACGTCTCACGCAATTGAAATCTCTCAAATCCATACAAATTTATGGCACACCGCGCCTCGCCTCGCCTCGTTGCGTTGCGGTCTGAATTGACACTAAGGGTTGATTCAGACCGCATCGCAACGCGTAGATTCATTTCTATATTTATATGGATTTGACAGATTCGCAAGACGTCTCACGCAATTGAAATCTGTCAAATCCATACAAATTTATGCCGAGCCGCGCCTCGCCTCTCCTCATCGAGTTGCGGTCTGAATTGACCCTTAGTTCTGTTTCCCCTGTTATGAGTCATGACTATGTGCAGAATGGCGGCGCTCCAAGAGGCTTTTTCCAGGCAACCATCAAACCAACTGTAATTGTAGCCGCGTATGGCAATACTTTAAAGGAAAAAGCTGGTTAAAAATAAAGCGTGACCTAAGCCATAAGCCGCGGTAAGTCGTCTATAATTTCGGAAAGTCTTTCAATTACGGCTAACAAGATACATTTGCGATTTGGCTACGCCTCGTATGAGCGTTTGATTTAAACATGATTTATTGCTACATGCTTCTTGGGGGCTTATAGCCGTAAAGATAATTATTGGTTTAAGGGCGCACGGCTCTGATTTTGAGGTTAATGGACGAGTCTTACTGGAATACTGTAGCCCTCGATAAACCACTGACGTCTTAACGTAGTCCTATATTTCTATTAATTTATTAGGTCGGGAAAAAGTCTTTTCGCATAATGTAATAATATGTACGAACTTGTTATTAAATCTTTAACCTTGTATCATTTAAAAAAACATTTTAAAGTAGGCAGTTCCAAATTCAAATTACAAAAATGTGTGATTCTCATTTGTTTTTCTTATTGTTAAGATGAGTGAATCTAATAAAGGAATTCGATACATTTTAAATTTTTACCACAATGAACATATTACACAAATAAAAAAAATATCCACAGCCGAACATATTATAACCTCCTCCTTTTTGGAAGTCGGTTAAAAAGGGGAAAAATGCAATGCAAGCCGTGAAAAATATTTGTGATGTTCGTGGACCTAATGCAGTTCTGTGAGAGTAGCGCGGTTTAAGCGTATTCAATCCGAAAAGAAAGCCCTGTTACGGACAAAACATTCCTGACCTTCAGATTTGCTCCCGTTTAGGTCTCTGCAGAATACCTTAGGTGTCGTCAACACCACGAGAGAACTGCCAAAACTAGTCACCGTTTTTTGATTACGATCCACAAAATTTTTATAGCAATGCGATAATCCCTACCTACAAGATTGCAAAAAGTTATGCAACAAATTAATGACACCTAAATACTTTAGTCAAATGTAAATTAAGTAGTTCTTCTCCTCCGTCTCATTATTCTTCTTCTTTGAGGTGGAAACCTTAGGTACCTTGTGAGTTGTGATGGCTTCGCATCTTCTCATTTGCCTCGAGATTTTCTCCCATGGTATAGAATAAGAGTAACCTAAGAGTAACCAGTAGGTACCCATTCTACTGAACCGCCTTTTAAAACAAAACAAGCTGTGACATTGTATTGTTGTTATATCATGTTGCCACCATCTGCCGACTGCCGATAATTTAACTTCTTTGATTGCATACTATGCAATCAAAGAAGTTAAATTTGGGGTTGTTGAGGAAGTGATTATGAGGAAGAGGAGGAGGAAGTGGAATTTCCACGAGCAAATTTAGAGGATGCGGATGAGGAAGAGGATATTTTTTTGAGGAAGAGGATGCGGATGAGGAAGCGGAAGAGGAAGTACGTCCATATAGTACAGCGTTTCCCAATGTGGGTGATTACGCCCCCTTGTGGGCGCTGAAGATCTAAAGGGGGGCAGTGTGGGACTCAGAAAAAATGGCGGCGTTTTGTAGAGGCTGTGGGGGCTAATATTACCGACAAATTAAGGGGCAAAAGCCCCTTAATTTAATAATTTAAATTCCATCTCAAAGGAAAAGAAAGTAGGTGAAACAATGGGGGCACTAAAACATATTTTGTTCTCAAAGTGGGCAGTGGACAAAAAAGTCTGGGAACCCCTGATATAGCACTACACTTCGGTATCATTTCGGTTTTCGATAGAAATCAAATTATTAGATTATTCGCACTGCGTACGTAGCTGCGTAGTGCGTACACGCGTAAACAAAACAACGCTTGCTATATTATGTCAATAAAATTAAAACAAACAAGCAAGGAACAGCGCGGGTGGCGAGAGAGACAAGGAACAAGGAACAGCAGCGCCCGTTCGGTCCGTGTGTCGGCGTGTGCGTTGCCATGATTGGATACGCGACGCGCAGGCGCAGTGAAATTCCTCATAAATTCCTCCTGAATTTTGAGGAAGCGATAGCGGAAGAGGATTTTTGTATTTTTATTTATGAGGATGCGGTAACGGTTGAGGAACCCAAATTATTGCGGAACTTCCTCATTATGAGGAAGAGGAATCCTCAGCAACCCTATTGCATAGTACATTATTATGTAATGTACCATAGTACATTACATAATAACGAACGAATACATATATTCGTAAATCAAAAAAGACGTAGGAACTAATATTGTAAACATGTGCCCTGGGAAATTTCCATAAATTTAAATGCATAATAGATAATATTTTGGCGACATAGTCCAAGCGGTGACTATTATTAGTTAAGTATCGTGTATACAAAGGTGTGTAACGTACTGTAGCATGTAGGTACACGCTTATTAATATTTCTAATATCAAATACATACTTAAATTATATTAATACATAGTTGATACAGAGACAAAAATACTTTGCCAGTTGGGGCCTTTTCTGGCGGTTCGTGAGCAAAATAAAATCGGAACTATTATTTGCGCCAAAACTAACATAAAACATCTGGAGTTGTCTTCTTGAGAACATTCTGGACACTCACTATGCAGACGTAATAATAATATATTTTATGTCCTTGCCTTCTTTTTTAAAGTATCAGACAAAAACTTCTAATTTTTTGAACTAGAGATCGCACAATGGTCGCAATTCGACCTCAAATAAAAAATTAAATTATAAGTTTCAAATTTCAACGCTTTTCTATTGATATTCTATTATGAAAATATTGACTTTATTATTTTATAGACATAATTCCTGCGACAGGCTCAAACTAATAAAGTCAAATGATGACAGACTGGCCGTGTAATAATAATTGTCTAATGCAGTATTTAAGATTCAATAAAAACAACTAAATCTATTTTCAATTTGACTCACCTATAGTCTGACAAGAAAGTGAAGAAATTAAAAAGTGGCAACATCGTAGTGTCATCCCTTTCAAATCAATCTAAGAAAAAAGGGATGACACTACTTTTTAAAATCTTCACTTTCTTGACGGACTATACGTTTCCGTATTTTTCGTAAAAAGGATCCAAAGTTTTCGCTCGCGTATTAATGTATAGATAAACAAGAGGTTTGATTTAATATAAGTAATATTATTTTCATATAATATTTTTATGTAGCGTTCGGACTAAGGTTTACAAGTAAGTTTTAGGCGCGTTTATAAATGTCGATGATACATTGCTTTATAGCCCATTTTGTAGACAAAAATAGTAAGGTAAGCTACCAGTATTATAATACCTTGTTTATAAGTTGTAAACATTTATATGAAAGACGATTAATTAATAGTAGGGGAGCCCAATAAGGGATTTCGTGACCTGCTCGAGGGTGTCAGATTAAGCTTGTATAGATTTCCGACATGTGCCTATTTATCATGGTATAGAAGTCGGATTTTTCACGTGGTAGGTTTAAAAAAAGTTATTTTGAAGTATCGAAATACTGTCGGATCTGTCTCTTACGTTTCACAGATTCGGATGTTTTCGTGATTACGACAATTAGCGAAGATTTGCATGCGCATTATTAATTTGGGAGTACTGTACACGAATTGCACTCTGGGCTCCCCTAATATAATATATTATGACGTTGTCTTCTCATATCCACATACTTATTAAAATGTACTTGCTCCAAATTGCATTAATTATTTAATCATTAATGAATAATTGTATACTTCATAATCTATACTAGGTGTAACAAAACTTAGTGATAATACTTTAGGGTGTGTATGTGTTCCTTATAGAGAGTTCACTGTGAAAGTAGCAGCGCTGAAATACCAATTTTTGTCTCATTTTTGTAACTCGTTACGAGTTTCCTTGCTTGTGAAAGAGTAACTTTTTTAGATTAGATTAGATTAGATTAGATTAGATTAACGTTTATTTGCAAAAACATGGTAATGACAATATTAGATGGTACAATGAGAAATAGAGCTCATGTTTTGTCGGATACATCTCGACGTGCAAATATTGTGGAAATAAAAGTTACATTTAATTTTCTTAATTCTTTGACACATAATATTTAGGTGCAGTTAGTTTTTATTATTCATTGGTTGCAGTACAATATTGTTAGTAAAAATTATAATAAATTAATCAAATTTCAAACAGTACAAATATGCAAAAAATAAATTAAAAATTGTCAAAATGAAATGTTACTTATAATTATTACAATATTATATTATCATCATTAATAAAATCGTCAATGGTATAATACATTTTGGCTAATAGTAATTGAAATAAATTATTTTTAAATTTGTTTAATGACATTTTTTTTAAATCGTTAGGTAAGTTGTTATATATACGGATAGCCATGCAGTATGCATTTTTAGAAAATAGAGCTAGTTTCTGGTCGGGAATGCACAAGTTTTCACGTTTCCTACCTCTATATTTAGAACAGTCCTTGTTTTTAGCAAATAAGTATATATGTTTATAAACAAATATAGCCGTTTCGTAAATGTAAAGACAAGGCAAAGGCAGTACATTTAACTTTTTAAACAGCGGCTTGCAACTGTCCAAATACCCTGCGCCGCATACAGATCTTACACATTTTTTTTGGACCTTAAATGCTCTAGTAGTATCGGTTGAATTGCCCCATAGTATAATTCCATACCGTAGAGTTGAGGACACATATCCGTGATAAGCAGTCAAGGCAGCTTGTTTCGATGCAATTTGTCTTAATCTATTGAGAGCGTAAACAAACCGGTCCAATTTTGTTACAATAGTGTCAACGTGAGCTTTCCAGTTAAGGTACTTGTCAATAGTTATTGCCAAAAATTTTGTCATATTAACCTCCTCTATTGAATTAGTTTTGTTGTTTATATTACAGGTGATGTCAATTTTATTTTCTTTTTTATTTATAGATTGAAATTTTATAAATTTTGTTTTCTCTATGTTAATATTTAAATTATTATTATACAAACATTTAACTATTTTGTTTAACTCTTTAATTGCGATAGTTTTTAGCATATTTTTATTTTTACATTTAATTATCAGTGTTGTGTCATCTGCAAACAGTATACACTCTTGGTCCGTAAAAATAGGTAGATCGTTAATGTATAAAAGGAATAACAAAGGCCCCAATACACTTCCTTGTGGAACGCCACAAGTATTAGTAAGGAAGTTAGAGGTATTTAAAAACTTTTGTATGGGTGTGGTTTTAGAAAGAGTAACTTTTTTTTAAACTTTTGTATGGGTCAATTCATCAATGGACATGGGTCAAGTCAATTCGCTGAAGGATTTTTTTAAATGGGCTTTGACCCACCACACATTCCCACCACTGTGTCGCCAGGATCGACAGCGGTATCCAACTACGAAAACCGTTTGATATGATATCACTTCTCAGGGAGCCCGAGGGACATGCTAAAGCTGTCTTGGAACCCGCAACGAAATGAATCAGAAGAAAATAGGAGGAGCAGGAAGAATTCCAGATTCTCTCCCCATATAAAGCAGGAGACAGCACAAAGTTGCAGTGACGGAAAGTCAAAGAACTGAAGGGGGAAGCACTACGGGAATAAACGTTAATAATAATAGTGACTACTACGCTAGAGCTTAATTAATTTATTATGTTAGACTGTTGCCAACTGAAGGGTTTGCCCAAATCACAAACAAAATATGTTTGCCCTTTCAGCGTTGCCACTTTCACAATGACAATGAACTGTTAAAGGGACAAATTAACATCCTAATTATCAATTTGATATGTTATACGCTGTATAATATAGAATGTGTATGAATTATGAACAGCTGACGATTGTTATTCTTTAATATCTCAGGAAAATGGAGATTTTCGAAAAAGATGAGGGCAGTATCGAGCCGACAATTGCCGAGTACTACAAGGGGAAGTCTATCTTCATCACTGGTGGCACAGGTTATTAAAATAATAATTAAAATCGGCAAAGTACGAGTTGGACTCGTGTACGAAGGGTTCTGTACCATTCCAGAGCAATAATTGTGTTTTTTGTATGCCCTTGCCCTTAATAATTTATATGAATTTTATTATTAAAGCATTAATAGGACTCTGTATTTTGTGAAAATTTCAACAGGTAGGCTATTGCCATTTTTGGTATCAAACAAAAAATGACAAAAAAATCAATTTGTATGGGAGCCCCCAGGAGCCCCCTCTTCATATTTAGTTTATTCTGTTTTTAGTATTTCTTGTTGTAGCGGCCACAAAAATACATACAATCTTTGAAAATCTAAACTCTCTAGCTATTACCGTTCTTGAGATGCATCCTAGAGATAGACAGACGGCAAGACATCGAAGTCTTAGTGGTCCCGTATCCTTTGGGTACGGCAAAAATGTGATTATTTTGTATACTTTGTACGAGTACGGCACACAATATCTTGTGCAGTGTTCACCCTTATTTCATCCACATACATAAAATATCATTCTAATATATATCTATATTATTTCAGGCTTTTTAGGAAAGTTGCTCATAGAAAAGCTTCTTTATTCTTGTCCAGATTTGAAACAAATCTTCGTTTTTGTGCGAGATAAAAAAGGAGTGCCTCCTGAAAAAAGAATTGCAGCACTGTATAAAAGTAGTGTAAGTAATTATATTAATTATAAAACATTGTTACACGAGAATTTTATATAATTATACTTACTTATATAAAATTCTCGTGTAACAATGTTAGGCCCCGTACTCCTCCGAAACGGCTTAACTGATTTTAACCAAATTTTATATGCATATTCAGTGGGTCTGAGAATCGGCTACTGGGTACTTATTATATTGATAAGTGCATTTGTTGAATAAATAATAGTAAATTATTACAACTCGAGACTGACGGCGACCATTGTTTGTGGGACGGGATAGTGATGGACGTTGTCATGGTGACATAGTTATTTAGTCACTTCAATAAAATAATATGGGTGAAATACTTGACTTATATTATGGCAAAGCAACGTTTGCCGGGACAGCTAGTAATATAATAGATAATTGTACCCATTAAGGGCTAGTGTGTAGATGAAGAAAAAAATGCTCTAGTATGAATTAAACGTCAAATCATAGTAGGGCTAATGCAATTTTTTGCGAAAACCCAACTTCAAAGGATAAATAAGAACCATCACATTAATTCCAAAATGTTCGTGTCGAGCTATTTGTTGCTAAACTCCTCCGAAAGGGCTTTACCGATTGTGTTGTGATTTTTTGTTAAGGTACCTACCAACTTAGTGCCGCAATATATTTAATGATTTTTACTTAAATTTATTAATTAATATTAATTAAGTAGTAATTCATTTAAATGGCGATAAACCTTTGCCAGTGAGTTAGTTGCATTTTAAAAAGTCAAAATTGAAAATATTATATATTTCAGTGCTTCGATCGCCTTAGAAATGAAAGGAGCGGATTATTTCAGTCTAAAGTGACTGTCGTGCCTGGGAATATGATCGAAAATAACTTAGGTATGTATGCGAGGCTGACGACTTATTATATACTTGCTATATTATGAATTATGATGTCATTTTAAATTCTCTACTCTAAAACTTAAAGGGTTCTAAAGTAAATTCAAACAAGACGCGTCTTGTTTAGAATTTACTTTAGAATCCTATAAATATTTAAACTTTTGCAGGACTGAATGAAACCAATCGGGCTTTAGTGACAGAAAATACTAATATCATTATTCATAGCGCTGCTACAGTGAGGTAAATTATAGTGTTTTCATAAAATTTGAAAAAATTCAAAATTAGCACTAGTTCACTAGAAGTATAGTATTGCTTGTAAAATTTATTGAGTGGTTGAAATTGTGCAGTCTAGTTTTAACTTACTTATTTTTTCCACCTAGATTTGACGAATCTTTGAAAGAATCATTCGATATCAATGTGTTGGGTGCATTAAGGCTGATCGAGCTAGCTCAAGATGTACACAATTTGGAGGTATTAAAATATTATACTAAGTAGATGATGGCCGATGGTCCGTTGCGCCAAAATGCGTTAATCGCGCGGGAACCGTACATTTTTTCGGAATAAAAAGAATCCTATGTCCTTTCCCGGGACTCAGAGTACCTCCAATCTCCATACCAAATTTCAGCAGAATCGGTTCAGCGGTTTGGGCGTGAAGAGGTAACAGACAGACACAATTTCGCATTTATAATAAAACTAGATGATGCCCGTAACTCCGTTGTGCCAAAATTCGTTTATCGTGCGGGAACCGTACATTTTTCCGGGATAAAAGTATCCTATGTCCCGTCCCGGGACTTAAAGTATCTCCATACCAAATTTCAGCAAAATTATTTTAGCAGTTTGGGCGGCAAGAGATTCAAAGATTCAAAGATTCAAAGATTTTATTTGCAAACTAAGTAATTAATATACAAACATTGTAAGTAAAGACTTAGTACCTTGAGAGATAACAGACAGACACACTTTCGCATTTATAATATTATAGTATGGATTATAATAATTATTAGCATATTAGTATGGACATACAACATAGTAGTTAGTACTATCAGATAAGTTGTTGCTGACCTACGTAATTTGGTCGCGTTACGTCAAACCCAGCTAACAGATAATTAATTACATTAAATTAAAATAATTCAACCAAATGACGTAGGTCTGTCAACTGCCTATGAATCATTTATCGATGGTACATGTTTATTAAATTGGTACCAGTAAGTCTACGAATAATAAAAACTACAGTAGGTACATAATATATTAATTTGGTTGATCATTTTAAAATGTAAGTTTATTAGAAAAAGTGATCTATACAATTACGTCTCCTATAGAATCCAGGTGATGCTGCAGCACCAGGTCAAACACGTATGTTGTACGAGTATATTTACAAATGAAACGAACTAGAATAAAATATTAAACCCGTCAAATGACTGCAAGTTGCTCACGGCCTTTCATGGACCAGATAAACCCTGATTTTCCAGCACTGAGCAAGTTGATGATGATGAATTATAGCTAAGAACACTCTCAATCATGTCAGCTTTCAAACAAAAAAAAAACTAGATCAAAATCGGTCTACCCGTTTGGATGCTACGATGCCACAGACAGACACACACACACAGACAGACTGACCGACAGACAAACACGTCAAACTTATTATTAACACCCCTCTTTTTTGTTGGGGGCTAAAAATGGCAATGACTGACTGGATCAGGCTGAAATTTGGCAAGCAGGTAGATGTTATGACGTAGGCATCCGCTAAGAAAGGATTTTGATCAATTCTACCCCCAAGGAGATAAAATAGGGGATGAAAGTTCGTAAATTTTAAACCGATCGAGCTGAGAGTTGAGACTTTGCATACATAAAGCTACTATGAAGTAGACATCCTCTGATAAAGGATTTTGATAAATTCCACCCCTAAGGGGATAAAATAGGGGATGAAAGTTTGTATAAATCTTCCTAGATTTTTGACTGACTGAACTGAAATTAAGGATTGGAGCTATGATCAAGACTTCCGCTTAAATAGGGTTCCGTTTTTACACTTTGTATAAGGAACCACAAAATGGGGAAACTATCCATCTTTGTTATTATACTATGTTAACGCGGTCGAAGTCTATCAGCTAGTATTTAATATTATCCATTAGTTGGTAAATTAGTTAAGAGCTACAAATCGTGAAATATTGTTTTGAATGAATTACAGAGCTACATTCACATCTCCACGGCTTTTTGTAACCTGGATTACGAGGAGCAGATCAAAGAAAAAATTTATCCACCGGCGGCAGATTGGAGGAAGATAAGGGACATGGTTGACAACGTGGATTCGGAGGCTCTGCGGATTTTAACACCAAAGTATGTATTACTTCTCTTCTGCCATTTTTCAGGGTTCCGTACCCAAAGGGTTAAACCGGGAGCCTACTACTAAGACTTTATTATCTCTCCGTCTGTCTGTCTCATTTTTCAACTTTCTATCATGGTCAGACAACTCTTTATCACCGTTCTTGAGATGTATATCAAGAACGGTGATAGAGAGTTGAATTAACCCCATAAAAAACACAAATTTTGGCGTATTTTTGCTCTATAACGGTGCGGAACCCTTCGTGTGTGCGAGTCCGACTCGCACTTGGCCGATTTTTTATTTTAAGTTAATTGAGCCAACCAGATGAATGATGGCACTGCGGTACCTATCAAAAGTATTACTGTCTTCTGCTTCAGTGTCTAGAATCTATAGTATTTATGTTTGTACGTTTCCTATGTACGTATACTATGATGCAAAAAATAGATGTTGGTTGATTTTGATATGCGCACAGTTGTGTGCAGCTGTATCTGCACACAACTGTGCGCATATCAAAATCAACTGCTGATTCTGCTGATGAAACAACAGCTGATTTTAAAATTCTAAATAAAAATTTCTAATTATTGTAGGTAATGAAAATTTATTTTCCTAAATAAAAAAAATTTTATATCGGCTGTCCCGCTTCCTTTATTCAATTACGCATTACCATAATATTATATGCTATAAACAATATACTATTCTTATAAAATGCAGGTTACTAGGAAAATTTCCCAACTCCTATGTCTTCACGAAGAATATGGCTGAGCACGTTGTTTATGAATACAGAGGAAAACTACCAGTTGTTATAGTACGACCGTCAATAGGTGAGTATTATTTGTCAAACGAATGAAAATTGAGTTGTCTGTACTCAATTTTCATTCGTTTGAAGTCGTTACCAGCCCAGAAGTGAGATGACATAGAACTTAGCCAGTAGTACTTGTGACGTCACAGTTATAGGTATGAAAAAAGTGACACGCTCGTGTTCATACAAATTGGAGCGACATGGCGCTTCTATCTTGATCTATTTCTGTGGTTTGTACGATAGTCGGCCAACTTGAAATTGTATATCTTATAAGGTGTTACTATTCTAACAGTGTTTCACATACTTTGTCAATTTTCTCGACGTGCAAATGATAATTTAGGATACATAATGAAAAAGAAACATAATGTCAGCGGATGTGGATGCGTAAATAGTGTTCATAAAATCATAATAAACAACATTTGAACAGATTTTTGGACATGAAAACGATAGTTAATATAAAATCGTTGAGCTATTTCATTCCATACAATGATTCGTTTATAGCTTGACTTACGGCCGTTTCCAATATTTGATCTATCTCTGGTTTTGCCCTAGTAGAGACAGAAATAGCTCACATTAAACATTAGGGACATATATTTTATGTCAATTGTGAGCTATTCCTATCTCTAGTAGGGCAAAACCAGAGATAGATCAAATATTGGGAACGGCCGTTAGAGGTGCGTGTGATACGAGTAGATAAGGTACTACATATTCTTAATTTTATATTTATGGTCCTAGGTGTTTCTCATCATTTACTATAATATTTTTAGCACCCTAACCATAGGAGAGCCATGTCATATGATGACCCATGGTATAGTTATGGTTGTGATGATGATGATCAATCAAATTGATGTGCTGGTTTATGCTTTCAGTTCAGTTTCAGTAACAACGCCGAAATTCCTGAACCTGTATCTATAAGGATACAAAAGTTCTGTTCTGATACAAAAGTGTTACCTGGTGCAAAATCTTACTTTTTGGTAGCATTTACCTCGAGTCCCCTCGATTCCCCATGGATTCCATCATCAGATCACCACTTTTGTGAACATGGTAACAACCCTGGATTGAACCCTGTACACTAACAAAATAATCATGAAAATCGGTCCACAAACGGCAAAGTTATAATAGTAATATAATAATATCTATGGACGCTTCACACCACGTCAGTCTGGCCCCGTGGTAAGTACCTGAAGCACTTGTGTTACGGGTACCAGACAACGGAAATATATTTAATACTTTTATACTATTCATAATATATTTAAGATTTTTATTATATGATACACATATTTAATACACATCCATAACCCAGGAACTTCGAAAACTTTTTGTTCCGTCGGCGGGATTCGAACCCGCGACCCCCGGCTTGAGCTACCAACGCGCTCACCACTGAGCCACAGAGGTCGTCGAACGTGTTGAACAAACAAAAAAAAAATATATATAAACAGACTAACATAATATTAAATAACCTCCTCCTTTTTGGAAGTCGATTAAAATATGAAAGGGCTTGTTGAGAGTAACTCAAAAATCAGATTTTTACAAATTCTCGTTGGGTAATAATGACGTTTTTTTTAGAAATTTTTATGAGATAAACTAACTGAGAAACCAGAGATAACTATTAAACAAAAAAATAAATTAAAATCAAAAACTTTTTGTATAAAAATTCTTCTTGTGAGAGCGTTTAAATAAATTTTGTTTTTTTTTTGTCATGTATTTTGATTTTAATTTAAAAAAAACACCGTGCGTTTACAGTTTCAGGATGCTTGACGGAGCCCTCTCCGGGATGGATAGACAACTTTAACGGCCCCGCAGGACTGTTCACTGCCGCCGCACAAGGTGAAGTGAAATTATATTATTATTTTCTTTAGAAAATATACCTATAACAGGGAGTTAGTGTAATTAAACAGAGTGTCACTTCTATATGGGAAAACTCGTTGCCCATACAAATAAATAAAAAATGTCTTTCAGCGCTGCTACTTACACAGTGAACTCTCTACAAGGAACACGTACACAGCCTAAAGTATTATCACTTAGTTTTGTTACACCATGTATACGGATACGGGGTTGCAACCGCGGAAACAAAAAAAGTTTGCGATAGTTTCGTAATGGCCTTAATAATATTTTAGGTGTACTTCGAGCTGTATTTGCTGATCAAGATGCAAAATCGGACTACGTCCCAGCCGATGTAGTCGTGAAAGGAACTCTGGTAGCTGCATGGGTGAGGGGTATCAAAAAGTACGTTCAATGATCATTAATTACTTCTAGGTATATATTTTTTTGTAGTTGCCGTAGGTTCTATCGTACCTGCAACTCTGCCTTAAGAGTCCGGGTGCCATCGCAATTCTCATACAAACGTAATACCAAGATCATTTCCCAAACGAGAATATTTACCATAATATTTGAGTTATTATTCATCTTAAGATAGTAATTACCTAGGTTCCTGTGCAATTCACTACAAAATATTTACATACTCACCAATAATATGCAAGGGCGTCGCCAGCAGATGGCGCAGGGGGGGGGGGGGGGGGGCAAGTTGACTTTACCTACTACAATTCATACTTTTCCCATTCTCTATAAATGAGAAACGTAGGTATGAATTGTAGGTAAAGTCGACAGCAGATGAAGCTTTTCACTTGTACTACGAGCCCTACATCTATGATCTACAGCGATATGAATAACAACAGTATCTTAGTACTATATACATAATATGTATAGTCCGTCAAGAAAGTGAAGAAATAAAGAAATGGCAACATCGTATTGTCATCCCTTTTTTCTTAGATTGATTTGAAAGGGGTGACACTACGATGTTGCCACTTTTTAATTTCTTCATTTTCTGGACAGACTATATTCTGTGACAGTACAGAGTCCAATGTGTAAAGCTACACGAGCACGAGCTCTTGAGTATGCAATAAAAAACTTGTAAATAAGTTATGATAACATTTATTAGAAAAATATAATAAAAAGGAGTTTGAATTTGAATAAGCTTACAGCGTACAGCGTATTTTTTTTTAATTACTAGATTTTAATATTATAGTGGTCGTTGTTTGCATTATATTTGGCAACTTTTTTAGAATCTCTAGCTGCCCCTCCCTGCCCCCCTTGGCGACGCCCTTGATAATATGAACGATTACGATTTAGTATAATCGTAATCGTTCATATTTTTTGGTATGTAAATATTTTGCAGTAAGTATACAATTTTTGTATAGGAACCTAGGTAATTACTATCTTAGGCTGAATAATAACTCAAATATGGTAAATATTCTCGTATGGGAAATGATTTTGGTATTACGTTTGTATGAGAATTGCGATGGCACCCGGACTCTTAAGCGATGAGTGAAGCGCCATGGGGTTTTAGTGGGTGGACTACGCAGGAGTCCCACATACCCCGGCCGATATCCCCAATTTGCCGGGGATGCGTACTTTCATTTCCCCATGTTAAAAAATAATAATAAAAAAAGGTATAAATTTTGTACTATCCGTGCGTAACGGTCCGAAGTTTGGTGGAGCTAAGATAGTAATGAACACTGCGATACGAAAATTTTATAATATACAAGATGTAACCATGGATTATAGAATAAACTAAATGACACCCGCAACTCCGTTGCGCCAAAACTCGTTTAGCGCGCGGGGACCGTACATTTTTTCGAAACAAAAAGTATCCTATGTCCTTTCCCGGGACTTAAACCTCGTTTCCACTAAGCAACAATTCACGCGCAACATGCTGGACAACAAGTTGCCCAACATGTTGAAAGTCAGCGCGGGACTTTTGATGAACAACGTTGTCTGTCTACGCATCTACTTTACGTCAGTCGTCGCCAACATGTCGCCAGAGCAACTTGTGTTGATTTTAGTGGCAGTGGTTATAATTTTTTTATCGTATCTGTGAGCAGTATCCCATAGACGTTCATAGTTTTGGTACAGTTCGCTTAATTTGAGCACTTGTTCGTTAGACCACACTACGGACATTGTTGCGCGCGTCTCCACTTGACGACAATTGATGCAATTCTCTTTAAACAAACAACAAGCCGCGCGTCATGTTGCGCGTCAGTTGGCAACATCGCGCGCTATTGTGCAGCGTTGCCGTACATGTTGAGCGTCACGTGTCGCGCGCTAAATGTTGCCTAGTGGAGACGCGGCTTTAAAGTATCTCCATACCAAATTTCAGCAAAATCGGTTCAGTGGTTTGGGCGTGAAGAGGTGAGAGACAGACACACTTTCGCATTTATAATATTAGTATTTTTTTATGAAAGAAGGGGGCAAACGAGCAAACGGGTCACCTGATGGAAAGCAACTTCCGTCGCCCATGGACACTCGCAGCATCAGAAGAGCTGCAGGTGCGTTGCCGGCCTTTTAAGAGGGAATAGGGTAATAGGGGAGGGTTGGGATGGGAAGAGAAGGGAATAGGGGAGGATAGGGAAGGGATTTGGGCCTCCGGTAAACTCACTCACTCGGCGAAACACAGCGCAAGCGCTGTTTCACGCCGGTTTTCTGTGAGAACGTGGTATTTCTCCGGTCGAGCCGTCCCATTCGTGCCGAAGCATGACTCTCCCACGTATGGATATTATACTAATGGGTGTAACAAAACTAAGTGATAATAGTTTAGGGCTTAGGCGCTCCGCCCTGCTTACACAGTGAACTCAATACAGGCGACTCATACACACTCTAAAGTATTATCACTTAGTTCTGTTACACCCCGTATATTTAGACTAATACATGCATTACTTTACAGATTAGAAAAGACAGATGACGTCATAGTATACAACGCGTGTGCAGGGAAAGAACTAAGCATGTCGCTGGCTGAAGTTTACGCTGTCGGGAAGCAAGCCACACCGATTGTAGCTCTAGAGCAAACATTGCGTCCTACCCACGTGACGTATTTCAAGAATAAGCTGATTTTCTATTTTTATGTAAATACTTTCTTCTGAAACCTTAATCTGTTTAAGGTCTAAGAAATTAATAGATAATTAATGTAGAAGTCACTAAAGAGATATTATAAATAATATTCGAGTCATAAGCAAAAACTTGAAAAAGAGACCTTTCTCCCCCATCGCCGGCTCGTGTCCCACCCTCGGGGACTTTTAGTATATTCATCTGGACACCTTTAGGAACAACTGTACCAACTTTCAAAACTACATGAATTATTCGGTCTGAATTTCTTAATTTTCCCAGGCTTCTTAAGCAACACAAAGCGAACTTTGTGTTTTCTGTTAGACCTAAATAATGTGTGATATCACTTGAACCTATGACACAGAATAGATACCTATGACTGAAATAATGTTTTTCTTTTTCAGATATTAATATCTCACTTGCTCCCAGCTATTGCGGTAGATCTAGTTTTTCGAGCGCTCGGCAAAAAGCCTAAGTAAGTCATATACTTAATATTAATTATACACATGCGAACTAAATTCACCCGAAATAATTATTTTAACAATATAATATTTTTCCCGACACTAGTATCCGAGCCTATTTTATCGACAAATTGGCTCTCAATTTTTTTTCTCTCTCACATACATATAATTTTTTATACAAACGTGAGAGAGAAAAAACTTGAATAGCAATTAATATTAAAGCTATTAAAATGGCAGCCGTTTTTTTCTCGGGCTCACATGCCTACTAATCTGACCAATACTTCTCATGGAAATATCCTGTAAACATAAAAAAGGTCTTATTTAATAGCTAAACTTGTGGATAACGATAACACAGATAATATAACAATATGATATAAATTTCTTGGAATTAAAACATAGAAAAACCAAAGTTAAATAAAATAAGGTTTTTTGTGTATTTTTAATTAAGGGCTTTTTTTTAAAAATCTAGTGGGTGCTAGTTCTTTTTATTTTCAAAAGACAGAGGAGGTTTTTATCTAAAATAAATTTCTGGACTTCTATGCTCTCAGTCAAAAAGCTTAGAAATTTTAACGATTTGCTTATTAAGTATATTTTATTGTTAGTCATATTACTAGAGAGCCTGAAGAAAAAAATCACAACAGCTAGAAAAAAATAAATGAAGACCTAATATTTTGTCGATAATATAATATTCGATAATATCTCATGACACTGGTGCAATGGTGACATGGTGACATGGATACATTGTATTAATAATAATTAGTATAGTTCACTTAACATGTTTGAACTATGGTAAGTGGTAACCTATTTTTGGAATAGAATGAAAAGTAAAATGAATAGAGTAGAGACTAAGGGCCTGTTTCACCACTTCCTGATAAGGCTATCCACCAATTAACTTGACAGATCAAGTATGTAGAATCTGCCAAAAAAGTTGTGAATAGCCTATTAGGCACTTTATCAGAAAGTGGTGAAACAGGCCCTAAATGTCTCTATTCATTTTAGTTTTCACTCTACTGATAAGGCTATTTGGAATGGGACCAAAACAAAGAGCCATGTTAATTTCTGTGTCTTATATTTATTATTTAGTATTAAAATATGTTCATAGTGTATTTACCATAACTGTTTAACTTGATTTTGTAGATTAATAAAAGTACAACGTCGCAGTCTAATGGCCAATATAGCCCTGGAATATTTCATGGTGCGCCCGTGGCATTTCGTAAATGATAATTTCATGAGCCTACGATCGATGCTGAAGCCCCAAGATCGGAAGCAATTCTTCTTCTCGTCAAAGGGAGTCCAGTCGCTGGAAAATATGGTGAACATGGGTCTGATTATCAGAAAAGATCTTCTGCACCAAGACGAAAAAACATTGCCCAAATGGAAGAAAATATATGAATGGTATAAAATTTAGTTTCAATAGCCCCGACACGTATCGTAGAGTATAGGGTAGATGTTCATGTCAGTGAGTGATGAAACCCTCACCCTTTTAAGGGCCCCTAGACAATCAATTTTATTGTGCAATATTACGTAACGACCATGGACCATGGAAGGCCACGCTTCTTTGAAGGCCAACTATTAACAAGTTATTGTTATCATCATGGTAAGACATAATTATTATTTCTGCTACACACTTAGATCCATCAAACTTAAGGCCACAAACGCGGCGGCGAGCCGATCGCGCTGCTATTGTGGCTGTGCGATCTCACTTATTTTTTTTATGAAATAAGGGGGCAAACGAGCAAACGGGTCACCTAATGGAAAGCATCTTCCGTCGCCCATGGACACTCGCAGCATCAGAAGAGCTGCAAGTGCGTTGCCGGCCTTTTAAGAGGGAATAGGGTAATAGGGGAGGGTAGGGAAGGGAAGGGAAGGGAATAGTTGAGGGTAGGGAAGGGAATAGGGTAGGGGTTAGGGGATTGGGCCTCCGGTAAACTCACTCACTCGGCGAAACACAGCGCAAGCGCTGTTTCACGCCGGTTTTCTGTGCGAACGTGGTATTTATCCGGTCGAGCCGGCCCATTCGTGCCGAAGCATGGCTCTCCCACGTAACAAATTTACACGAATTATAAAATTCTATACTAATATTATAATTCTACAGAGTTTGTTTGTTTGAACGCGCTAATCTCAGGAACTACTGGTTCGATTTGAAGAATTCTTTAACTGTTGGATAGCCCATTTATCGAGGAAGGCTATAGGCTATATATTATCACGCTACAACTAATAGGAACGAAGAAACAGAGGAAGATGTGGAAAAAACGGGGGGGAAATTATTTGAAAGGGCTTATTTGAACTCGCTAATCTCAGGAACTACTGGTCCCATTTGAAAAATTCTCTCAGTGTTAGATAGCCCAATAACCAAAAAAGGCTATAAGCTATATTTTATCATGCTAAGACTAATAAAAGCGAAGAAATAGAGGAAAATGTGAAAAAAACGGGGGAAATTATATGAAAGGGCTTATTTGAACGCGCTAATCTTAGGAACTAATGGTCCGATTTGAAAAATTCTTTCAGTGTTAGATATTCTATTTATAGAGGAAAGCTATAAGCTATATTTGATCATGTTAAGACTGATAAAAGCGAAGAAACAGAGGAAAATGTGAAAAAAAACGAGGGAAATTATATGAAATTGCTTATTATCTTAAAAACTACTGGAGTAATTTTTATGTTATTTGGCAAACATGAAGAATAGACCACGTGTAAGAATATGTGCTATTTTTTGCGGAAACATGTACGGTTGCGTGGAATTCCTAAATTACGCAAGCGAAGCCGCGCGGAACATCTATGTATAATAAATACTTGGGACGTGATCTACTATGTTAACGCGGACGAAGTCGCGGGCAACCGCTAGTGCGATGTAATTGACAGTCTAGGGTAAAATTGAACGCCTTTCCATCGTATTGTATTCTCAAATAAATTGTGCAATATTCAATGATATTGCACCAAAAAATTGATCGTCTAGGGGCCCACTAAGTGTTTCTGTGATGTGCATACAATATTTTTTTGTTTTCAGGGAGGTGTTCATTGACGCAATAGTGACGTACATATTCTGCGTTTGTGTTTTTTGGTGGATAGCAAACAAGTTTTTGAAAGTCTGGAATTTTTAGAATATATAATATAAAATAGTAATTTATTAAAATAAAGTGTACTTATATTAATTTGTAACTTTTAATTTCCAAGCCACATCAGCTGATATTTTATGTTTAGATACTAATTCGGCTCATTTTCTATACTTACCCGAATATTCTTTTTCTGAGATGTTTGTCAGAAAAGATCTAACTATCAGGACAAGACAACGCTTTGACAGAAAACTGAAAAAGTACTACACACCTTGACAACAATTATGGACTAAAATATCACTTTACACTTAGGAATTATTTAAACTTAAAGTCAGTAAAATATATTATTTCATTACTTTTTAAAGTTGTTTGGCGGGGTTTTTTTTTTTTTTAATTTAATTTTTATTTCAAGCTTTTTGAACTTGTGTTGATTATAGTGCAGAATAATTCCTATTCATATTCATTCATATTATATCCCAATGAATAAAATCTAGGAATGTCCTTTTGGATGACATCCAAACATGAAACCTCCACTTTGGGTTCATATATTCAGCTCAGCTCCTATAGAATCCAGGTGATGCTGCAGCAGCAGCATGCAAAAAATTACTGTTTATCTACATCTTACTAGTTGTCGCAATTAAAATAAGCCCGAACACGAAACCATTGCTCAGAGTTGGTGAGGAGTTGGGTATCTTATTGATTACCAGGTGATGCTGCAGCACCAGGTTAACTTTCCATTAATGTGCAAATATTCATCGACTGCAAGTTGCTAATCGGCTCTTCAGTCTTCACGAACCAGTTGAACCGCGACTTTCCAGCACGGAGCAGGCTGATGATGATGAACTACAGCTAAGAACACTCTCGATTAAGTCAGCTTTTAAACAAAAAAAACTAGATCAAAATCGGTCCACCCGATTGGATGGACAGACAGACAGACAGACAGACTGACAGACCGACAGACAGACACGTCAAACTTATAACACCCCTCTTTTTTGTCGGGGGATAAAAATAGCCTTAAATGAAAGTTAATTAGATAGTTTAGTAACAGAGATAGAAAGGATTTCATACTTTGACTTGATGGTCCTAAAATATGGATTGTTTTCTTTGTAGGACAAGGTTACTCTTAAATTGTATAACTTAAAACCTACCAATATACAAAAAATCTGCTGGTTAGAGTTCTGTTTTAGGGTTCTGTAATCAACAAAACTTATTTGACTACTGTACGTTTTGTTGAGTAAGGTCGAAATTCGACGTTAGTTTCAACAACATTAGGTTTACTACCTATATTTTGTAAAAAAATATTGACTTTATCATATTTTTTCAACTCTTGTCTCTGGGACTCAGCTGATCTCAGACTTGCCGTGTAAGCATTGTCTAAAAAAAACTGTACTTAATCCATTTTCAATAATTATAAATTGTATGTTTTATTTGTTAAAAAATGTATGATAAAAACATAATTTAAAAATAATATTAGCTCGATGCACCCCTTCACTATATAAACTATAACTGTGCAAAATTTCATCCACTTGCGTTTGCCCATTTTTCGTAAAAAGGGTTACAAAGTTTTTGGCTCACGTATTAATATAATATATTAATTACTGCTTGGCCTCAGTTAGCCTCACCAGCTCCGCCTACATTTCGCACAACCTTGCGAAATGTGTTTATAACGATACAGGAGCGCCACCCATATCCTTTTCACTATCGGTTTCCTCGTTCCCTATCAGCTAGTAGGCAATGATTGATGCTTCGTAAAAAATGTTCCAATATGCAATTTAATGCCAAATCCCGTCGAGACTCGTAATTATTAAGTCATTAATCTCTCGCTACCGCCCGCTCTAACAAGAAAATAATTTCCTTATATTGTAGTATCAACAAATTCAACGGAAATGACAGATAAAGCAGCTCGACGCGACTTGAGATACTGGATTTCCGCTATCAATCTCGGTGGAACAATAAGCTGGCAGCCCTGTGGCCGTACGGGCCGACTTCCCACGAGCCGCGGTTGGCCTGCCCCGGACGGCCTGTGAATCCTGTGATAGCTGAGATTATAAGTCACGAGACTAGATTCAAGACTAGTCGTGGTAGATAAGAACTGAACTTTTTCATGTAACAAAATAAATGATAATTAGAAAATATGTAGAGAACAAAAACACACAAACCAATTATTATTATTGTTAATTAATAGTTAAATTGACAAAGCATTTAATTAATTATTATTAATTGAATGAACTAGCTTATGAAATAACATATTTTTTTCATTTAATTAGGATATATGATTAAAGTCTAATGCGATTATAACAAATTCTGATTTAACTATAATTTCATAATTTTCCATTCAAAATAAAAATTGTATTTCATCACCTATCAGGATTACTACTAATTTATAAAATCTAGGTCATGCTAATAAGATACTTACCTAATAATAATTATAGAACACCTTAATTAATGAATTTCTCTGACATTTATACGACGTTTGTTTGAAAATTATACGTAAGACGTATAATTCTAGAAGAGTAATAATTTGACCCCCCTTATTATTAACTATTTCCTTTGAGGACACGCTTTTCTAGCTTTTAAGCGCAATTCACTTCTGACATGTTAAAACATCTGAATATCCAAAACACAAACAACAATACTAAATACCAAATTATAATCTAATGTCGGCTGTACACTCTCGCCGAGAGCTCTCGGGCGAGAGTCTCGTGCGAGATCCCCTGTGAATGTGAATGTACCATCGAGGAAGTTGATTCCTATGCAATTGACAGACCAACGTTATTTGGTCGAATATGTCAATTCAATGTTAATTATTGTGATCTGTCAGCTGGGTTTGACGTAACTCGACCAAACTACTTAGGTCCCCGATTTACATAGGAATCAACTTCTCTGATAGTACATGATCGCACTCGGGCGAGAGCGGTCATGTACATTCTCGCTTAGTTCAATCGCAGTTATTAATTCAGAGAAGATGGACCATTATTTTTCTCTATGAGATGGACGAAAACACTTCTCTTGCAGCTGCAGAAGCTCACTGTGCTATGACTCAGCTATGAGCTATTATAATAGCTGGTAATTACTAATTATTTATAAATAATTAGTAATTACCAAATATTTACACAATAAAAATTTAAAAAATGGCGAAAACGTATCTACGATCAATGATCATTGATCACCATTCACCATGCATCGAAAGATATCATTGTAATCCAAAGATCTATAATCATATTTAATTTTATTTCTCACAGATAAATGACTGATAATGACGTTTATTATTGTTATTTTTCTGTTCTTAACTGTCTAGCGGCGCGACTAGTAGTGAAAAACGCGAGAGTGTACAGTAATGCGCTCGCTTTCCTCGAGAGACCCTTTGTCTCGGGCGCAAAATACCGACACCGGACCGAGAGGATCCGAGACAGGCGAGACGAGGCGAGCGCACCCATTTGCACTCTCGCACTCGGGCCGCCTCGCTGTCTCGGCGAGAGTGTACAGCCGACATAATATTAAATGCGAGAGAATAAGAAGACTTATAGCTCCACATATTATGTTACGCTAAATCACTGGTTCCTGAGGCCTGCCAATTTTACAGCTAATATATTTGCTCTGATTGTTGGGAAAACGCTACTGGATTTATCGATGGAACTGACTTATTACTAGACAGACCCTGCGGCTCTTATGCATCTTCGGAAATATGAAAAAATTACAAGTTATTAAGTACGGTACTGAGATTTGTAGTATCAAGGAATGCTATCAATAAAGAAGCAGGTTAATAATGTCAATATGATTGAATTGGATTTTAAACTGTTTCCAAACAATTTCACGAAAAAACTAATAAATGGATTTTGGTAAAATTTTATGAGGTAGTAACTAAGGACTAACGACAAAATAGACTATATAATATATTTGTAACTGGTTTATCCAAACACTACTGACATAATTTCGACGTAATCTAGTAAAGTACCTAATAGCCTAGGCTCTGGACTATTAATATAGTCTTACTATATAAAGCTAAGGCCAAACCTACGCGACCAACGCGACTGCGAAGCGGGAGCGTCAACCGCGCGGCGGACGCTGCCCATGCAATCTTATGGCGCCGCGCCGCACGCGACGCGGGATGGTCGCGTCGGTAAAGCGGGACGTGCGCGTCAAGTGTCGGACGTGTGTTTTGAGGTGTACATAACGAGACTTCTTTTTAAAACCTTTTTGTAATATTATTTTGTACAATTTTTTAGTTTATGACTTTTTGATTTGTTTACGTTTTGATAGATTGTGTCATGATATTAAGGCGCCTACCACAATATGTGCATGCTTGAACACAGTTTTGCTAGCGTATGCTTCTCGCATGAAAATACGTAAGAGTCGTAAGACTGACTTATCTACTACACATGCGCAAGCCACATTCTTGCCGAGATCGTCGGCGTATAAACAATGTTTCTCAATGAATAGCTATTTCTTCTGCTTTTATTTTTCCAGTGTTTGCTAGTGACAAAGTTGATAATGCATAAATAAAATATTATATTTTTTATATGCGTATTTTTTTATTCTTGCCAGAATAATCTTTCGATTTGATCCCCCATAGAGCGAGCAGATTTTTTTATAATTCAATGAATTCAGTTGCGAATTGACGATTATAATATTATGTACGTAAATCCGCCATTTTATAGCAGCGTGCACGCATTTTAACACCATATGACTGACAAAGAGCGGTTTGAACACTGAACGTCCAACCACACGCGCAGACAAGTTTCTACACGAAGGCTTGCGCATGCCTGAATTTCAAGCAAGTTTAAAAGCCGTCGAGCCAAACTTTGGGGCTTGCGCGTACTACCGTTTTATCAACTACGCGCACAATGTTCAAGCCGGCATGCGCAAGCAAATCTGTGGTCAAACATGCACGTGTGGTAGGCGCTTAAATTAATTCGACTTGACCATTGTGGACGTGTTTTATTCCTCTGCACCTTTCAAATCAAAAGCAAGCTTAGCACCTCGCAACCCTCATGTCCATCCGTCCGACGCATCGGACTCTGATGTTAAGTATGAGGATGTCATTACCACCACAACAATTTAGCATACACCAGATAAAATTGCGCGTCTTCAGTGACTGTTCAGTTTGACGGTTAGCACCGTAGTCGAGCAGGTGTGCTCGCCCAGTTTCGCGTTGCAGACGCTCCCGTATCGCGTACCGCGCCCCGCGCACAATAGACATAACTACCAGTAGTTCGACTGCAAACAAACGGACAGGTTTAAATATCTGTCAAATTCGTCGGGTTTCACTAGGACTATGAACGGAATGTGCCCCGCGCTGGCATAATTTATTTTTAAATATTTAAAATAAAGATTTCAAAATTGGATTCTGTCAATTTTAATCGCATGTGCCAAAACACAAACAACAATACGACCAAAGAGGAACACGTCCATCGAATATGTCATATTTTTAAATTTGTAGGTAACAATTTAACAACCCTAGCGACGATTTTCGTCATAATACGTCAAATTTAAAAGTTTCAATATCAGTTCTAAGTCGGCATACTCTATCATTCTGTCTACTCTGCCCCGCGTCACTGACGCGTAGGTTTGTTCTAAGCTTAAGTGGATAATCAATGATGTTTTATTAAAGATGGCGTATGCTCATACAAAGCGGTCCTCAGAATTTGTTCCTGTACGACATAATTATGAATACCTACCTCTGGTATATCTATAAATTACAACAATGAATGCGACAGATAATACGTTACGAATGATATAGAAAAGGATTGCTATACTTATACTTTGAGTTGCATATCGGATTATTCTATGTCACACGATTATTATCTGTCCTTATCACGCTGCAGTTGTCGTCCGTATTTTCTATCCTTTTTTAGTTTAATTTTTTGCATTAAATAATTTGTCGATAATGTTGGAAAATATCCAAATAAAAATTAATTACTAGATGTTTTCATGTACTTGTGGTACGTAACTTTTTCATCCTTTTTTACCTTATAACTATAATTTTTGCATTTCCTACAAACGCAGCTTGGCATTTTAAGTCAAAAACGTGACACAATGATATTCTAACGTGACACCTCGTCGCTCACTCGCTGCCAACATGCAGCTAATTCAAAAGAAGGCACTTACCTTCATTTGGCCGTATCAGACTGTACGCGCTAGTGCGATATCTACCTTTTTTATAATAGAATATCATAGTAGATAATATATTAGTACCTGGATGACCGAGCTTTGCTCGGTATGGCGTTATTAAGTAACACGAAGTCAATTTGTGTATGCTATATAGCATACACTCATTGACTTCGTGTTACTTAATAACGCCATCTGCTGGTCGTTAAAACAATTAGTTGCTCGTAAAATAGTATTATTATCTGCCAATAGATGTCAGGAAGAGTCATATTTTTCAGTTTATCGATTATCGATAGAACACGAATAAAAAGACATTTTCTGAAAATGATTTCTAGCTAGATCGATTTATCGCCCCCGAAACCCCCTATATACTAAATTTATATATAGGTATATATATATATATATATATATATATATATATATATATATATATATATATATATATATATACAGGGTGTAACAAAAACAAGTGATAATACTTTAGGATGTGTACGTGTTCCTTGTAGAGAGTTCACTGTGAAAGTAGCAGCCCTGAAAGACCAACTTTTTTTTTCACTTTTGTATGGGGAAACTCGTGACGCTCGGGCCCTTGCCCATACAAAAGTGAAAAAATTTTTTCGTCTTTCAGCGCTGCTACTTTCACAGTGAAGTCTCTACAAGGAACACGTACACACCCTAAAGTATTATCACTTATTTTTGTTACACCCTGTATATATACAAGAATTGCTCGTTTAAAGATATAAGATTATACTTATTGTCTAGCAAGAGAGTTTTTCCTATTAAAAGCTGTATGCATTTTCACTATGTTCCAACTATAATATGTTTATTATCTGTATATATTTCGGTTAACTGTGTCTGGTATTGTAGCGGATACATAAGCAGCTTTTTGCGATGGCCGGTAAGTTCAGACGTTTCCTCTGCTTTTGCTAATGGGCGGATAGAAAGGGCATTACTATGCGACCCACTTGCAGTTATGTCACTTTTGTTTTCATTATAAGAGCTTTAAATGTTCATACTTATGCCACTTATGACATGAGTTTTTATTTTAAAGAAATTTTGTTTTAAAGGAAGCTTAGTCATCAGTATTTAATATTTAATCGATCAAAAAGCTCCCTTAGGGCACGTTCTCTTCTTTTCGTTTTCTGCTGTAGCGTTTGGGAAACCAGGCGACACTGATTCCGCGAACATCTGAACACGTCCTTATTCCTATTAGAAATTTAATTGTAATTTTATATTGCAATGTAATACTTTTTCAGTGTTGAATAGGTGAGGTCAAATGTAGCTGGCGCGCGGCTCGGACAGGTGTACTCAACCCTCCGCGATTAGAGCGGGGAGGGTGAAGAGGGTCGCACAATTCCTAACAACAGGATAATATTATATCCCAATGAATACCATCTAGGAGTGTCTTTTTGGATGAGGCTGTCAATATGTGTCCAAACATGAAACCTCCACTTTGGGTTAATTTATTTAATTTAATTATTTATTTAAGTTATACAAATTATAACTTATGTCTTATTGAGAGTGTACCATAAACCTGCAAGGTTTGTCTGGTACAGCTTAGAAAGTTCACCACGCGCAACATTTTATCACTATAATCTAGTAAGAAACTAATAAACAAATAAACTTATCCAATAATCTATTGACTAAAGTTATTCATCCTTCATTCATTCATAAAAACATTATTACAATTTAATTTGCTAAACTACATCACTTATCAGTAAGTATAACAATATAGTGTCAGCTGTGAACTGCGGACTGCGACTGGACCGGTTTTTGTCGTAAGCATCGACCCTTCACATACAGGATGTTATCATTACTTTGTGTACACACTGATTTATTGGTTTTATTTTAAATGTAATAATCGTATTAACAGAATATTAATACATCTATCATTTTAGGATATGGTTAACTGTTGTTAGGTACACGAGCAGTTATTAAGCTATGTACCCTAGCCCTACGATATAATATTATATCTTGGGGTCGGTAGATTGCTCATACCACTAGGGTGCATGCATGGATGTATACCATAATAATATTATATAAATTCACCGAGTATTCATGAACTGATCAATCCGACCTTTTTAATTTTTATGATCATGTGTTACAAGTTATTTTTATGTATTGTTGCCACTTTTAAATAAAAAGGTATTTATACCCTATTGCACCCTAGCCCTGCGACATAAAATAATATCTTGGGATCGGTCGATGACTCATACCACTAGGGTGCATGCGTATTGTATATAGTATGTACTATCAGTATATAATATAGATAGTGAAGCCAAAAAAGACCACAATTAACATAATATTATTATGTTAATTTTGGTTCTTCACAGCCTCACCATAATATCATAGTAATAGTTTTTTAATAATTTTCTATAATTATTTTCTTTAAATTTACTTTTTACACTTTGTGGGATGCTATTTATTAGAGATGGTAGCAAATATTCCACAGTTCTTTTGCCATAGTAATTTTTAAATTTCGGTATTTCAAATATGCCATCAGATACTTTTCTAGTCGTACATCTGTGATGTGTAGGCATCAGTAGATTTTTATTTAAATACTGTTCACATAGTAATAATAGTTTAAATTTTTCAAAAATAGGTAATACCTTACATAACTTAAATAAGTATGAGGTATCATCGTACTTGTGTCTTAATGTTGATGGTATTATTGTTTTTAAGAGTCTTAATTGTAACTTATGTACTTTGTTTAAGTAGGTGTTAAATGTTCTCCCATAACTTGTTAACCCGTAGGAGATGACTGACTCTGCTAGGGCCACATACATATTTAATAAGGTTCATAATATGGAGCTCGGCTCCTATAGAATCCAGGTGACGCTGCAGCAGCAGCATGCAAAAATTTATTGATTATCTACGTCTTTATATTACTTTTCTTTATATTACGTTTTAATGTCACGAACTAAAATGCAATAAAGCCCACCAAACGACTGCAAGTTGCTAATCGGCCCTTCACGAACCAGATGAACCGCGATTTTACAGCACGGAGCAAGCTGATGATGATGATGAACTATAGCTAAGAACACTCTCAATTAAGTCAGCTTTCAAACAAAAAAACTAGATTTAAATCGGTCTACCCGTTTGGATGCTACGATGACACAGATAGACAGAGAGACAGACAGACACGTCAAACGCCCCTGTTTTTTGTCGGGTGTTAAAAAATGAATCCATTTTCGCCTGGTCACGACATCACGCATAAACGGCTGGACAGATTTTGCTGAAATTTGGCATAGAGATTATTTGAGTCCCGAAGACGGAATTTGGATACATTGTGTCCCGGAAAAATGTACGGTTACTGCAAAATCATATACTTTTATGATTTGCGCGTAAACTGTTCAATCGATCTTAATGAATTTTGGTATGGAGATATTTTCGAGTCTCGGGAAAGAACAAGGGATACTTTTTGTCTCGGAAAATGTACGGTTCCCGCACAATAAACTATTATGATTTTCGCCTAAACTATTCAATCGATTTTGATGAATTTTGGTATGGAGATACTTTGAGTCTCGAGAAAGGACAAGGGATACTTTTTGTCCCGGAAAATGAACGATTCCCGCACAATAAACTTTTATGATTTTCGCTTAAACTATTCAATTTATTTTGATGAAATGGGCGAAATACTTTATATGGCAAAACAATGTATGCCGGTACAGCTAGTCGTAAATATATAAAGACGTAGGAACTAATATTGCAAACTTTAAGCATGTGCCCTGGGAAATTTCCATAAACATACTCGGAGTATATGAATAAATTTAAATAATTGCATAATATATAATATTTTGGCGACATAGTCCAAGCGGTGACTATTATTATTTATGTATCGTGTATACAAAGGTATGTAACGTACTGTAGCATGTAGGTTCGCGCCTCTTAATATTTTTAATATCAAATACATACTTATATAATTATATTAATACATAGTTAATATAGAGACAAAAATACTTTGCCAGTTGGAGCCTTTTCACACTGGCGGTTTGTGAGCAAAATAATATCGGAACCATCATTTGCGCCAACACTAACATAAAACATCTGGAGTTGTATTTTTGAGAATATTAAGGATTTTCACTATGCAGACGTAATCGGTAATAATAATATATTTTATGTCCTTGTCTGTCTAACTTCTTTTAAACCGACTTCAAAAAAAGGAGGTTATCAATTCGACGCGTATGTATATACATAATATTTCCAGAACTGCCCAGTTTTGTATATGTTTATCTATAACAGCTTCTGAACAAATATGCCAAATTTCAAAAGTGTATACGTATGTAATATGTATGTATGTTTTTATGTTTGTGTACGCATATCTTCAGAACCACAAGTCCGATTTAAGTAATTCTTTTTTTTGTTGTACTAGGTATTGTTCGACTTAGGGAATAGTGCAAACTTTATCAAAATCGAATTAGTAGTTTTGGAGATAGCGAGTTTTTATTCTGAATTACGTAGAATTTTGATGTTTCTTGAACTAGAGATCGCCGAATGGTCGAAAATCGGACACACATTTTACCACTTTGAAAGAGTCTCTCTAGCAAACTATTCAGAAGTTAGAAATAAATGATATTAGGAACCTCAATATGATTTTTGAAGACCTATCCATAAATACCCCACAAACAAAAAAAAAAACATTCATCTAACCTATGCGAGGTTAGATGAATGTTTTTTTGATTTAATATAATATTATTTTCATATAATATTTTATGTAGCGTTCGGACTAATTGTTTACAAGTAAGTTTTAGGCGCGTTTATAAATGTCGATGATACATTGCTTTATAGCACATTTTGTAGACAAAAATAGTAAGGTAAGCTACCAGTATTGTAATACCTTTTTTATAAGTTGTAAACATTTGTATGAAAGACGATTACATAATAGTAGGGAAGCCCAATAGGGGATTTCGGGACCTGCGAGCGTGTCAGATTAAGCTTGTATAAATTTCCGATATGTGCCTAGTTATCTTGGTATAGAAGTCGGATTTCCCACGTGGTGAGTTTAAAAAAAGTTATTTTGAAGTATCGAAAAATCTGACGGATCTGTCAGATTAAGACACGAGATGTTTACCATACCCCAAAGAAGCTTCCATATAATATAAAGCACTTACGATTAAAAGTAAGATAAGCCTGCATAGAGACATTTTAAAATATAGAAAAATTAAGCTTCGTATTTTTCTAACTATTTTGCAGATATTTTATGTTGCACTGAACTAAAATATAATTTAGCCTCTTTTGTCTAAAATCTTGTAATACTTTATCTAATTATGCAATTTTCTGAATATATTTTCTTTTTCATAACTTTGAAACGGCCGCAGTTTCTGACCCAGTTTTCACCCACCGCTGAAATAAAAAAAAACGCTCTTATTAATTTTTTATTAGTCTTACCAAATATATTATAAAATTTATTAAGTCTCCATGACCCTTAAGTAACTACAGCGCTCCCAAAGTGATAATGCGTATAGAAATTTTCGTAACTTTTCGGCAAGGGTCGTATTTCCCGAGCGTCGAAAGTCGTCGCTGCAAACACTGTTTAAACTTAACATTAACACAAAACAACAGCGGCATTGTCACATGGTCTTGTCTACAACGTTAGGAAAAGCCAGCTGGTAATATTTAAAACTAAAGGTTGTAACTTGGACTCGGTGCCAACTGTGACTCTGAACGGAGGGGCTCTTACCAGAGTGTCGTCTTTCAAGTATATTGACCATAATATGGTGACTGAGGACTTGAAAGACGACTGTGACATTGAAAGGGAACGGAGAGCGATGGCAGTCCGATGTAACATGTTGGCCCGCAGATTTGCACGATGTAGTAAAGAAGTTAAATTAACTCTCTTCAGAGCCTTTTGTCAATCTATGTGTACGTGCAATCTGTGGGTTGACTACACACCGCTGCGTGTAGCGGGGCTTACAACGCTCTCCGAGTCCAATATGCGCTAAGAGTGATGTTGGGGCTTCCGCGATTCTGCAGCGCATCAAATATGTTTGCTCAAACTCACACTGATGGCTTTCAAGCCGTTATACGAAAGTGAGTATCTTCTTTGATGAGTAGAGTTCGCGCAAGCAAAGTAGAGTGTCCAATCATGCGACATTGGGTGCACATTCATGTTTACGTGCCCAGTGCTGCTGGTAGGCCACGAAGATATTTTAACTAATTATAACTAATTATATAATTTCTGAGTACTAACATACATAGTTTGTAATAAAATAATTATTGTATAATTACTAACAACTTATGGACTTCAGTCTGAAATAAACATTTTTATTTTATTATTTATACTAAAAGTGAATAAAATAGTAAATATTATATAATATAGCTATAATTTACATCACAGTATGAATTTTTACATAAGGGTATAATTTACCCTGCCACATTCTTCGCGTAACTTTTTTTCACCACATTCTCGCCGGGTTAAAGGGACAAGTTAACATCCTAAAGTATTATCACTTTGTTTTGTTACACGCTGTTATAGAATGTGTATGTATGTATGAATTATGAACAGCTGACGATTATTTTTCTTTAATATTTCAGAAAAATGGAGATTTTCGAAAAAAATTATGGCAGTATTGAGCCGACAATTGCCGAGTACTACAAGGGGAAGTCTATTTTCATCACTGGTGGCACAGGTTATTAAAATAATAATTAAAATCGGCAAAGTACGAGTTGGACTCGTGTACGAAGGGTTCTGTACCATTCCAGAGCAATAATTGTGTTTTTTATGTGATTCCCTTAATAATTTATATGAATTTTATTATTAACTAGCTTTTGCCCGCGGCTTCGCTCGCGTGAAATTCGAAAATCGTGTACAATACGAATATTCTTGCAAATCTCCTTTAGAAACATGATGTTTTTCCAAGACCAAAAGTAGCCTATGTTACTCTCTATCCTTTCAACTAAGTCGATGCCAAAAATCAAGTCAATTGGTTGCTTCGTTAGGCTGCGAAGAAAGGACAAACAAACAAATACACTTTCGCATTTATAATATTAGTATGGATAGCTGTTTTCCACGACTTCGTAGGCGTTACCATAGTATAATAACGGAAATGGATAATTCTCTCCTTTTTATGGTCCCTTACTCAAATGGTAAAAAACGGAACCCGAGTACAAAGATATAATATCAGCCTGTCCGTCTGTCCATATCCAGGCAAAGCCTCCCTCATATTAATCAAATGACACTCGAAATCTGTATGTTTCACATGTTTCACTATTAATTAATAAGTTAGTTTGTTCCTAAGGAATAAAAATTAAAACTCAACACTAACGACGCAACATGTTTTTGCTTGGCAACATTACCAGGAGGGGGGGGGGGGGGTATGGGGGGGCGCAGCCCCCCCAAGTACTGGCCGGAGGCAAAGCCTCCCGCATGTTAATCAAACGACACGCAAAATCTGCATGTTTAGTTTTGGTTAGATTAATTTCACTTTTAATAAATAACTTACTTTGATTCTAAAGAAGGAGAAGTAAAACTCAACACTAACGACGCAACACCAATTTGCTTCGCAACATTACCAGGAGCGGGGGGTTTGGGGGGGGGGGGGGGGGGGGCGCAGCCCCCCCAAGTAAGGGCATGGGCAAAGCCTCCCGCATATTAATCAAACGACACGCAAAATCTGCATGTTTAGTTTTGGTTCTATTAATTTCACTTTTAATAAATAACTTTGTTTGATCCTAAAGGAGAATTAAAACTCAACACTAACGACGCAACATGTTTTTGCTTGGCAACATTACCAGGTGCCGGGGGGGGGTTTGGGGCGACGCAGATGCTAAGTTTGGATAAGGCATATATATCTGCAAAAACCGTATTCAAATCGGATCAGTAGTTTTCGTGTTAAAGAAAAAAGTTTTATACAAAATCTTGCCCCCTCTTTTGTCCCCTTAGAGGGGTGAGGGGAAAAATTTTATACACCAGATATTAAATTGAAAATACAGTTTATAATATTATGATGTAAGTTTATTCAAGAAAAAAGTTTGATACAAAATCTGCCCCCCCTTTGGTCCGTTTGAGAGGTGGGGGGGAAAAATTTTAAACACCAGATATGAAGTTGGAAGAAGACAAATATATCTGCGAAAACCATATTCAAATCGGATCAGTAGTTTTCATGTTAAAAAAAAGTTTGATACAATATCTGACCCCCTCTTCGGCCCCCTTAAAGGGGTGGGGGAAAAAATTTATACACCAGATGTTAAATTGGAAAATACAGTTAATAATATGAAGTTAGTCCATTGAAGAAAAAAGTTTGATACAAAATTTGACCCCCTCTTTGGTCCCCTTAGAGGGGTGAAGGGGGAAAAATTTAAACACCAGATGTTAAGTTGGAAGAAGATAAATATATCTGCGAAAACCGTATTCAAATCGGATCAGTAGTTTTCGTGTTAAAGAAAAAAGTTTGGTACAAAATCTTACCCCCTCTTTTGACCCCTTGGAGAGGTAGGGGGAAAAATTTTTGTACACCAGATGTTAAGTTGGGAGAAGACAAATATATCTGCGAAAACCGCATTCAAATCGGATCAGTAGTTTTCGTGTGATGCTGGAACAAACATACAGACAGACAGACAGACAGACAAAAAACTAACCACAGCTTTGGCTTCTATAGCGATGTAGTAACAGCCCCCGCTTCTTATTTTTTGGATATTTTTAATTTACAGAATTGTCATTTCTACAGTTTTATTATATGTGTAGAAGTATAAATAGGACTCTGTATTTTGTGAAAATTTCAAGATTACCAAAAATGGCTACAGGTAGACTGTTGCCATTTTTGTAAAACACATACAATCTGTGAAAATCTCAACTCTCTAGCTATTACCGTTCTTGAGATGCATCTTAGAGATAGACAGACGGCAAGACATCGAAGTCTTAGTGATAGGGTCCCGTACCCTTTGGGTACGGCAAAAATGTGATTATTTACTTTGTACGAGTACGGCACACAATATCTTGTGCAGTGTTCACCCTTATTTCATCCACATACTTAAAATATCACTCTAATATATTTCTATATTATTTCAGGCTTTTTAGGAAAATTGCTCATAGAAAAGCTTCTTTATGCTTGTCCAGATTTGAAACAAATCTTCGTTTTCGTGCGAGATAAAAAAGGAGTACATCCTGAAAAAAGAATTGCAGCACTGTATAATAGTACCGTAAGTAAATAATATAGATAATAATTATACCCATTGTAATATGAAGTATCACCTTAGCTTTAGTTAACGCTCGAATTAGTATCACGTCACCTCTTTCATTTTTCTTATGAGTGGAAGAGAAGACATTACATTTTAACAAGCTGTTAACACTAACAGACGTTGGTGAAATTGGGGCTAAGACCCAGTTTCATCAAGCAATGTTAAATAAATAACGGCTTGTTAAATCAGTTAACGGCCTGTTAGAGCTATCGAGCGTTCCACCATACGCTAATGTCATGTCAAATCGCCTAACACGGTGTTAAATTTTAATTCCTGTTGGGGAGGTCCGTTAAATATATAACAGGCCGTTATAATAGTCAAAACAACAACTTTTTAAAGACAATATCCAATATCAATAAAAGTTGTATGTAAATATTTGCACTTCATGCAAATATTTACATAGGCGGGCTTAACAACCAACCAACCTTAGGGTGATGATCAGAATGTAGAAAAGGCGCATTCTAAAGCAATATTAGTTAAAATATTATGATGTAATAAATAGTTTTAAATAATGATTTGAAATGCTAAATAGTTTTAAATAATGAAGATTGTGTTGTAATTTTGTGTTAAATATGAAGCAACTTAGTGCCGCACTATATTTAAAGACTTTTAATTTTTTACTTTAATTTATTAATTAATAATTGATTTAAATGGCGATAAACTTTTGCCAGGGAGTTAGTTGCATTTTAAAAAGTCAAAATTGAAAATATTATATTTTTCAGTGCTTCGATCGACTTAGAAATGAAAGAAGCGGATTATTTCAGTCTAAAGTGACTGTCGTGCCTGGGAATATGATCGAAAATAACTTAGGTATGTATGCGAGACTGACGACGTGTTATATTATGATGACATTTTTAATTTTTTCGCTAATTTAAGAGCGCACCTGACCCTAACTTGACTACATACTTAAACCTAGATCTCAAAATCTGTAAGGTCTAGAAAACTGATTTTTTGACACAAGTAACTTCAGTTCAGAAGATTAAAATATGCTCAAGTTGAAAACACGATTACTGAAAAAATGCTCGATAGTTTCTTTTTTTACAAAAACCTTGTTTTAGACACATTTTTGCTTGGATCTTCGAAGTTTGCTGTCTTTTCTTTAATATTTTTTAATATCTAAAAAGGCATTAATAAAACCTAAATTTACTCAAAACACTTTTTTCATAATCAAATATAGTTCGTCTTTTATTCAAGTAAAACTAACTTGGCGATGACACCGCGCCGTCCTTTTTCACCTGGCATATGAAAGACGGGCGTGAGTGTGAAGAGAGAAAGACGATGTTTGATTTTTTGAGTCAGGAGCGCTCCTAACACTCTTCACGTCTTGTTTAGAATTTACTTTAGAATCCTATAAATTTTCAAAATCTTGCAGGACTGAATGAAACCAGTCGGGCTTTAGTGACAGAAAATACTAATATCATAATTCATAGCGCTGCTACAGTGAGGTAAATTATAGTGTTTTCATAAAATTTGAAAAAAATAAAAATTAGCACTTGTAAAGTATAGTATTGCTTGTAAAATTGATTGAGTGGTTTAAGTCGTGCAGTCTAGTTTTAACTTACTTACTTATTTTTTTCCACCTAGATTTGACGAATCTTTGAAAGAATCATTCGATATCAATGTGTTGGGTGCATTAAGGCTGATCGAGCTAGCTCAAGATGTACACAATTTGGAGGTATTAAAATATTATACTAAGTAGATGATGGCCGCAACTCTGTTGCGCCAAAATGCGTTAATCGCGCGGGAACCGTACATTTTTTCGGAATTAAAATATCCTATGTCCTTTCCCGGGACTCAGAGTACCTCTATACCAAATTTCAGCAGAATCGGTTCAGCGGTTTGGGCGTGAAGAGGTAACAGACTGACACAATTTCGCATTTATAATAATATTCTATTAGCATAATGTTAGTATGGACATACAACATATTAGTTAGTAGGTACTATCAGAGAAGTTGATTCATAGGCAGATGGCGGACCTACGTAATTTCAACGACTTTGGAACAGACAGGAAGTTTTGGACACAGATACTTTCGCATTTATAATTTTTGTCTTGAAGTTTTTTCTGATTTTTTTTTTCTATAAACCTTACGGAGCCCGAGACCTTTCCAACGAATGCAAAACCATGGAAATCGGTTCGGGCGTTATAGCGTCAGGAAGGAAAACTCGATTTATTTTTATATATTAGACTAGCTGTTGCCCGCGACTTCGTCCGCGTCAGCAAAATGTGATAACAAAGATAATAAAAAAGAGAAACAAAATCCCCTTTTTAGGGTTACTAAGTTATAAAAAAGTGAAATATGTCCTCCTCCTTTTCGGAAGTCGGTTAAAAAGAAGCCTAAGCTATTCCTTACACTATCAGCTATGTGCCTAAAAAAGTCCCGTAAAAATCGCTCCAGCCATTTCAGAGATTAGCCGGAACAAACAGACAGACAGACAGACATACAGACAAAAATTGTAAAAAATGTTGTTTTGGTGTCAGTAAGTACCCTATATACAATCATATGCATTTAGTAAAAAATGGTTTTTTCTATATTACAAACAGACACTCCAATTTTATTTATATGTATGTGTTACGCTCAAAGACCGAAAACGCTCAGTGAGCGAAAAAAAGGCTCACAACGCGTTGTGGTAATAGTGAAACGGCCACGACGCGAAATTCGCGTCGTGGCCCCAGTGAAAACGGCCTCGACGCGTTCTGGTAATCACAGAAATACCACAAAGCGAAATTCGTGTCGTGGCTGACGTGCTATTCGACCACAACGCGTTGTGGTAATCGAGTAAAACCATGACGCGTTATGAGCATTTAAAAACAGCCACGACGCGAATTCGTGCTGTGGCGTGTGCAGTTACGCAGGAGTAATTTTATAGTGCCCAAGTGTGTGGGCAATACACAAGAGCACTCTGGCTTTAATGAAACCAGGCCAGTTTTAACATGTACACACTTAGGCACTATAAAATAACTCATGCGTACCTGGCCTGGTTTCATTGAAACCAGAGTGCTCTTGTCTATTGCACACACACTTGGGCACTATGAAATGACTTCTGCTCAACTGGCCTGGTTTCATTGAAACCAGAGTGCTCTTGTGTATTGCGCACACACTTGGGCACTTTATAATTACTCCTGCGTAACTGGCCTAGTTTCATTGAAACCAGAATGCTCTTGTGTATTGCGCACACACTTTTTTTTGAATGAAATAAGGGGGCAAACGAACAAACGGGTCACCTGATGGAAAGCAACTTCTGTCGCCCATGGACACTCGCAGCATCAGAAGGGCTGCAGATGCGTTGCCGGCCTTTTAAGAGGGAATAGGCTAATAGGGGAGGGTAGGGATGGTAAGGGAATAGGGGAGGGTAAAAAAAAAAGTGAGCGAGTTTACCGGAGGCCCAATCCCCTACCCGGTAGGGGATTGGGCCTCCGGTAAACCCACTCACTCGGCGAAACACAGCGCAAGCGCTGTTTCACGCCGTTTTTCTGTGAGAACGTGGTATTTCTCCGGTCGGGCCGGCCCGAACGAAGCATGGCTCTCCTACGTATAACCTCACACTTGGGCGCTATCAAATTACTCCTGAGTAACTAACCTGGTTTCAGAACGCGTCGTGGCCGTTTTCATTAGGACCACAACACGGATTCGCGTCGTGGCTGTTTTTAAATGCTCAGAACGCGTCATGGCTTTTCTCGATTACCACAACGCGTTGTGGTCGAATAGCATGTCAGCCACGACACGAATTTCGCTTTGTGGTATTTCTGTGATTACCAGAACGCGTCGTGGCCGTTTCACTATTACCACAACGCGTTGTGAGCCATTTTTTCGCTCATTGAGCGTTTTCGGTCTTTGAGCGTAACATATGTATAGATGTATAGATGTATAGATTAGTAGGTATATTAGTTAAGAGCTACAAATCATGAAATATTGTTTTAAATTAATGACAGAGCTACATTCACATCTCTACGGCATTTTGTAACCTGGATTACGAGGAGCAGATCCAAGAAAAAATTTATCCACCGGCGGCAGATTGGAGGAAGATAAGGGACATCGTTGACAACGTGGATCCGGAGGCTCTGCGGATTTTAACACCAAAGTATGTACTACTTCTCTTCTGTCATTTTTCAGGGTTCCGTACCCAAAGGGTAAAATCGGGACCCTATTACTAAGACTTCATTATCTCTCCGTCTGTCTGTCTCAATTTTTCAACTCTCTATCATGGTCAGACAACAGAGTTGAGTTAACCTCATAAAAAAAATACGCCAAAAAAATTTTGGCGTATTTTTGCTTTATAACGGTGCGGAACCCTTCGTGTGCGCGAGTCCGACTCGCCCTTGACCGATTTTTTATTTTAAGTTAATTGAGTCAACCAGATGAATGATGGCAGCGGTATCAAAAGTATTACTCTCTTCTTCTTCAGTGTCTAGAATCTACATGTATGTTTGTACGTTTCCTGGGATGTTCTGTTTATAAATACTATGATGCAAAAAATAGATGTTAGTTGATTCTGATATGCACACAAAATTATTACATGTTGTAATAATTTTGTGTGCAGCTGTATCGGTGAGCTCGTCAAAGTAATTTCTAAATAAGATGAAGCAATTATTGAAATGAAAATTTATTTTCCTAAATAAAAAAAATCTTATATCAGCTGTCCTTCTTCCTTTATTCAACTACGCATTACCATAATATTATATGCTATAAACAATATATTATTCTTTTAAAATGCAGGTTACTAGGAAAATTTCCCAACTCCTATGTCTTCACGAAGAATATGGCTGAGCATGTTGTTAATGAATACAGAGGAAAACTACCAGTTGTTATAGTCCGCCCGTCAATAGGTGAGTAATTATTTGTATTGTACTTACAGTAGGTTGGTCTAATATTACTAAAAACGTATTAAATAGAATTACATGAATTTAAAAATATGTAAATGCATTATATTATAATCTAATGTCGAGTAATGCTGACTCTTTATATTATCGTATAATATAATATGAATTATATCGTTTAAATTAATGTGATAGTAAATTCGTTCGTGAAATTCTAACACCACGTAAGTCAAAAACCAGCAACTTTTCAGGAGCGACAAAAAACTGATAGAATTTTGTAATATATATCATACTATAATGCGGATTTACTATTAACTATTTTACGAGTTTTTAGTGGCTGATAAGTGTTCCTAATTGGCAAAAAAGACGCGCCTTCCGATTTTTTAGCGAATTGCATTAAAACATCCAAATAGGCAAAAAGTTGCTTACGTGGTGTTAGAATTTCAATGACGTTATTATTTTTGTATTATCAAACGACTTCCAAAAAAGGAGGAGGTTCTATATTTAGCTGTATTATTATTTATTTAACTCGCTCTGTATGTACATTGTACGCGTAATAATGTTAATAATTAGGGTGGAATCTTTGAAGTCAATTTCAAAGTAGATAATAATATCTTTAACTGGTTAAGAGGATACAACAGGGGCTAGAGAAATGAAAAAAAAGTACGTGTAATATCTATAGCTGTCTCCCTTACCTCAAGCCTATACCGCAGAACGCGATAGAGACAACTGCAGAAAATCCAGAAAATCAACGATTCGTTGTCCCCTGATTCCTTCTCCAAAACTTAACCGATTTAAGTACTTTTTTCATTAAAGATTAAAAAAAGGCTTGAGCTGTGTTCCTATGTTTTGCTTTTTTTGTATAATCTAGCCAAATCTGTTTTCTGGACGTTTGAACACAGTGGAAAATCTGGCCATTTTTTTGGGTTTTTGAACGTTCATATCTTATTTCATAATTAAATTATGAAAAAAAAGAAAACATAGGGACATTGTATTAGTGGCCGTAGATATTCAGGAAAAAAATTATAACTCTACTAGCATTATCCAGGGAGGAAACAGGGGACAGCGTTTGTATGGAAAAAAGGGCGGTGTGGAATCCTCTTAAGCTTCAGCTCAACCACTCATGTTGTATACACGTGTAGCTTGGATGACATTGCACGATAAAGTGTGTGACATCATTTTGAATCCAATATGGTGGACCATCCAAGATGGCGGAATAGTTATTTCAATGCATTACTACAATATGGATACTAAATTATTAAAACTAGCTGTTTGACCGAGCTTTGCTCGGTATCCGATGAAAATGAAATTTTCTAGAAATGATTCCTAGGTAGATCGATTTATCGCCCCCGAAACCCCCTATATACTAAATTTCATGAAAATCGTTGGAGCCGATTCCGAGATTCCAATTATATATATATATATATATATATATATATATATATATATATATATATATATATATATATATATATATATATATATATATATATATATATATATATATATATACATATACTAGAATTGCTCGTTTAAAGATATAAGATATGAAAGGGCTTGTTGAGTGTAACATCATTTTAAATCTAATAAGTATAGTTGACCATCGTAGCTTGAAAACTAATGTGACGTCATTCTACATCCAATATCATCCAAGATAGAGGAATAGTTATTTTTAACTAGATGACCGTTGCGTTGCGCCAAAATTTGTTTATCGCGCGGGAACCTTATTTTTTCGGGATTGAAGTATACGTGGGAGAGCCATGCTTCGGCACGAATGGGCCAGCTCAACCGGAGAAATACCACGTTCTCAGAGAAAACCGGCGTGAAACAGCGCTTACGCTGTGTTACGCCGAGTGAGTGAGTTTACCGGAGGCCCAATCCCCTACCCTATTCCCTTCCCTACCCTCCCTATTCCCTTCCCTTCTCATCCCTACCCTCCGCTATTACCCTATTTCCTCTTAAAAAGCCGGCAACGCACCTGCAGCTCTTCTGATGCTGCGAGTGTCCATGGGCGACGGAAGTTGCTTTCCATCAGGTGACCCGTTTGCTCGTTTGCCCCCTTATTTCATAAAAAAAAATCCTCTATCTTAATCTGACAAATTGTCAAAATGTGAATATTAAAAAAAAAAATTTTAACCCACCACATGAAAAATATGATTTCTATACTATGATGACTAGACACATGTCGGAAGCCTATACAAGCTGAATCTGAATTCTGACATGCTCGAGCTAGTCCCGAAATCCCCTCTTCCGCTCCCCAACTATTGGTTGGATACCGTTGTCGATCCTGCGACACAGGACCAAGTGTGTGGTGGGCCAACGCCCGTTTTTTTTTTGAAAAACTGTCTGTATTTTTCCGGATTTGTCCTAGTTTAGAGGGCATCTAGGGTCCATCCGGCGTAGTTTTTAAAACGTGTTCCGTTGGAAATTCGGACTTCTGTTGAGAAAAATCAAACATCAGGGACTTGAGTTGATCAGATTTTTACAAATTCTTGTTGGAAAATAATGACTTTTTTTTGAAAATTTTATGAGATAAACAAACTGAAAAACCAGAGATAACTATAAAAAAAATCAAAAACTTTTTGTAAAAAAAAACTTATTTTAAGAGCGTTTAAATAAACCTTTTTTTTGTATTTATTTTGATTTTAATTTAAAAACACCGTGCGTTTACAGTTACAGGATGTTTGTCGGAGCCCTCTCCGGGATGGATAGACAACTTTAACGGCCCCGCAGGACTGTCCACTGCCTCCGCACAAGGTGAAGTGAAATTACATTATTATTTTCTTTAGAAAATATACCTACAGGGTGTAATAAAACAGAGTGTCACTTTTATATGGGAAAACTCGTTACCCATACAATTAAAAAATATTGGTATTTCAGCGCTGCTACTTTCACAGTGAACTCTCTACAAGGAACACGTACACACCCTAAAGTATTATCACTTAGTTTTGTTACACCATGTATACGGATACGAGGTTGCAACTGCGGAAACAAAAAAGTTTGCGATAGTTTCGTAATGGCCTTAATAATATTTTAGGTGTACTTCGAGCTGCATTTGCTGATCCAGATGCAAAATCGGACTACGTGCCAGCCGATGTAGTCGTGAAAGGAACTCTTGTGGCTGTATGGGTGAGGGGTATCAAAAGGTACGTTCAATGATCATTAATTACTTCTAGGTATATTTATTTGTAGCTGCGGTAGGTTCTATCGTACCCGCAACTCTGCCGCGATGAGTGAAGCGCCATGGGGTTTTAGTGGGTGGACTACGCAGGAGTCCCACATACCCCAGCCGATATCCCCAATTTGCCGGGGATGCGTACTTTCATTTCCCCATGTTCAAAAAAAAGGTATAATTTTGTGTGCAACAGTCCGAAGTTCGGTGGAGCTTAGATAGTAATAAACACTGCGCTACAAAAATTTTATAATATACAAGATGTAACCGTGGATTATGGAATAAATATTATACTAATGGGTGTAACAAAACTAAGTGATATATTTAGGGCTTAAGCGCTCCGCCCTGCTTACACAGTGAACTCAATACAGGCGACTCATACACACTCTAAAGCCCGTCACAGACTTAGCTATAATATATATTAATATACCGTACTATAATTTATATTATAGTAGCTACCGGAAATATATATTATAGCTGAGTGTGCGATCACGCGAAAATTAGTATAGAAAATATAGTCATATGCCTAGCTATAAAAATATTAATATATATTATAGCTATTAGTCTGTGATGGGCTTAAAGTATTATTACTTAGTTCTGTTATACCCCGTATATTTTGATTCAAGCCATATGCATTTATACCTTACAGATTAGAAAAAAATACAGATGAGGTCATAGTATACAACGCGTGTGCAGGGAAAGAACTAAGCATGTCGGTGATTGAAGTTCACGCTAACGGGAAACAAGCCACACCGATTATAGCTCTAGAGCAAACATTGCGCCCTTGCAACACGACGTATTACAAGAATAGGCCGATTTTCTATATAAATGTAAATACTTTCTTCTGAAACCTTAATCTGTTTATGATACAAAACCTTTTTTTTTCTTGAAAATATGTACTTAATGAGTGTTCAATATATTGTATTCGGTTGTTTAATAACATCTTGCTGGTAATGTACAATGTAATATAATAATATTATGTATAAAGTATGTTATACACATAAATTAACCACATTTATATGTGGTCCTTATAATATGTCTCCATTTAGTTTTCGTTGACACTTGGGTCAATTCAACCGCAACGCGACGAGGCGAGGCGAGGCGCGGCATCTACGCGTCGCGTTGCGGTCTAAATTAACCCTTAAGAGGGCGACTAACCCCAAAAATCAAACATCGTCCTTCTCTCTTCACACTCACGCCCGTCTTTCATATGCCAGGTGAAAAAGAACGACGCGGATTCATCGCCAAATTAGTTTTTTCTCAATAACTCGATAAATATACAACATTTTAAAAATCCGCTAGGTCGATCTCTCAATGATAGAATTTTATACAATTATTATTATTATTATATGGCAATAAATGAAAAATTCGTGAAAATAAAGAAGCATCTTTGTGATTTTCTTCTATCGAGAAAATTTTAAGATACTTATCGTGTTTTTGCTCGGATCGAATTCTCGGAAATATAATGCAGTATCTAATTTTAGAAAATGAAACAATTCGGGGCTTATTTTCAAGTATAAAAATGAATTATAAAATCGACACTTTAAGGTTAGAGGGTTAGTCGCCCCTTAAGTATATGTATATATATATATATAAGATAATGTGTGATATCACTTTCAGAACCTGTGACTGAATTAATGTTTTTTTTTCAGATGTTAATATCTAATTTGCTCCCAGCTATTGCGGTAGATCTAGTTTTTCGAGCGCTCGGCAAAAAGCCTAAGTAAGTCATATAGGTAAATATTATAATACACATGCGATCGGAATTCACCCGAAATAATAATTATTAACAATATTATGTTTCCCGACACCAGTATCAGAGCCTTTAATAATATTATTACGATGTATGCATATTTTATCGACAAATTGCAATGACGTTCAAATATCGATATCCCGATCGACAATAGAGATAACTTTTAAAAACATCTTAGACAAATTGGTTTTCTTTTTTTTTGTAAAAAACTTATAATTTCATTTTACTTTTCACTCTACTGATAAGGCTATTTGGAATGGGACCAAAACTAAGTGCCATGTTAATTTCTGTGTATATTCTTATATTTATTACTAGCTTACGTGGGAGAGCCATGCTTCGGCACGAATGGGCCGGCTCGACCGGAGAAATACAACGTTCTCACAGAAAACCGGCGTGAAACAGCGCTTGCGCTGTGTTTCGCCGAGTGAGTGAGTTTACCGGAGGCCCAATCCCCTACCCTATTCCCTTCCCTACCCTCCCCTATTCCCTTCCCTTCCCTTCCCATCCCTACCCTTCCCTATTACCCTATTCCCTCTTAAAAGGCTGGCAACGCACCTGCAGCTCTTCTGATGCTGCAAGTGTCCATGGGCGACGGAAGTTGCTTTCCATCAGGTGACCCGTTTGCTCGTTTGCCCCCTTATCTCATAAAAAAAAAATAGCTGTTGCCCGCGACTTCGTTCGCGTGGACTTTAGTTTATAATAGTTGTTCCCGTACATCGATTGAGTCGTTTACGCGCAAATCAGAAAAGTATATTGTGTGGGAACCACACACTTTTTCGGGACAAAAAACATGGGCGACGGAAGTTGCTTTCCATCAGGTGACCCGTTTGCTCGTTTGCCCCCTTATCTCATAAAAAAAAAATAGCTGTTGCCCGCGACTTCGTTCGCGTGGACTTTAGTTTATAATAGTTGTTCCCGTACATCGATTGAGTCGTTTACGCGCAAATCAGAAAAGTATATTGTGTGGGAACCACACACTTTTTCGGGACAAAAAACATTCCTTGTCCCAGATTCAAATAACGTTCCGCGCACCTTCGCCCGCGTAAATTAGATATTTCACAGACAAATTCTTCGCTCTTATTAGTCCTTAGCGTGATAAAATATTGCTTCCTTCCTTCCTCGATAAATGGGCTATCTAACACCGAAAGAATTTTTCAAATCGGACTAGTAGTTCCTGAGATTAGCGCGTTCAAACAAACAAACAAACAAACTCTTCCCAATTATAATATTATAGTATAGATTAAAATATAGTCATAGTATAATTTATCATAAATGTTTTACTTAATTTGTAGATTAATAAAAGTGCAACGTCGCACTCTAATGGCGAATATAGCCCTGGAATATTTCATGGTGCGCTCGTGGCATTTCGTAAATGATAATTTCATGAGCCTGCGCTCGATGCTCAAGCCGCACGATCGGAAACAATTCTTCTTCTCGTCAAAGGGAGTCCAGTCGCTGGAAAATATGGTGAACATCGGTCTGAGAATCAGAAAAGATCTTCTGCATCAAGACGAAAAAACATTGCCCAAATGGAAGAAAATTTATGAATGGTATGTTTAGTTTCAATAACCCCGACACGTATTTTAAAATATGAATTATTATTGAATAAATAAAAATTGTAGTGACATGTACATTAGAGCAAATATGATCGCTCGCAGGTTCGCGTGCTGCACAACAGAAGTTAAATTAACTCTATTCAGGGCTTTCTGCACCAGCTTCTACACGTGTAGCCTGTGGGTTGATTATACGCTCTTCGCATACAGTATAATAACGCTTTTAGAGTGCTGCTGGCGCTGCCGCGGTACTGCAGCGCGTCGGGGATGTTTGCCGACGTCCGCGTGGATTGTTTTTATACGACCATGCGGAAGCGGTGCACATCTCTGGCGCGCAGGGTGAGGGGCAGCGACAACACCATTCTAAAAGTGTTAGCAAATAGGTTTGACTTTGAGTATATGAATCATTGTTCGATGATTCATATGCATAAAGTCACCTTGCGCATGTGAATCGTTGAGCTGTGGTTCTTATGCTCAAAGTCTACTTTTGATAATTCTATATTTAATTCAATCTTAATATTATTTTAATTTGAAAATATAATACTTAGTTAAATTTAATTGTAATTTAAAAATATGACCTGTTGATGGGTTGAAATAAAGATTTATTTATTTATTTATTTATTATTTGTCCACACTGTGCCTTTTTCTGTTCGTCAAGGGCATGCGTTATAGCGCAGTCAACAGCGAACGTGAGGCATGCCCGCGACGCATGCCCTCTGACCGTATCCAAAACTTCAAAAATGACAATATTGGCGTTGCGTTCCTTGACGCATTCAATTATTGAATGCGCCAATATGAAAGTTGATGACGAAAATTGAAGATGAAAGTGCACAGTGTGGACATAACCGTAGACCATGGAAGGCCACGCTTCTTTGAAGGTCAACTATTAAAAAAGTCATAGTTATCGTTATGGTAAGATATTATACTATTTCTGCTACACATTTACATCTATCAAACTTAAGGCCACAAACGCGGCGGCGCGGGCGAGTCGATCGCGCCGCAATAGGCATGATGACTATTTTTTTTTCTTATCGGTAATTGAAAGACACTTAAAAAATAGAAACATCGTTGAAGGAATGACTCTAATAGCTTAAAAATTCACCAAGATATGACAATTCAAATATCTCATAAAAAAGACCTGCCCGAAACGCTCCATACAAAGTGCTACGAAAGTATGACGTCAGTCTTTCGTAGTTTGTACGCATCGGGAGACAACTTTGTTCGACAGGTAAGTATATTAAATATTGCGTTTATGAAAGTGGTTTCATAACAAAAGTTGCTTTTAATTGCATAAGTTATCGAATTGTATACAAATATTAAGAAATTTAATTTAAAAAAAAATCGACTTGAATATCCAACTTTGAAGGCGCATAACAAAAAAAATACAAATGCTATCAAGCTGAAATTTTGGGAACACTTATTTTTTACCGTGATTTCTTTATTTTATTAACAAAATTCGCTAATCTTTGACCTTGTCATCATCCCTATTGCACCTCCGTGGTCTAGTGGTTAGAGCGTCGCTCTCGACTCCGGAGGTCGTGGGTTCGAATCCCGCGTTGGAAACATATTATTTCCAAGTTTGGTTAGGACAATGCAGGCTGATCACCTGATTGTCTGACAAGTAAGATGATCCATGCGTCGGATGGGCATGTAAAAAGTCGGTCCTGCGCCTGATCTCTCGCCAGTCGTGTCGGTCTTCCGTCCCACTGGGTTATGAGAGTAAAAGGAATAGAGAGTGCTCTTGTGTACTGCGCACACACTTGGGCACTATAAAATTACTCCTGCGTACCTGGCCTGGTTTCAATGAAACTGGCCACCGTCACCGAAACCGGTGTGGGGAGTATTATTATTGTGGCTGTGCGATCTCACTTATTTACACGAATTATTATGCAATATAATTGACGGTCTAGGGTTAAAATTGAACGTCTTTCAATCTTATTGTCGAATAAATTGTTCAATGTTCAATGATATTGCACCAAAAAATTAATCGTCTAGGGGCCCACTAAGTGTTTCAGTAATTTGTATACAATATTTTTTTTGTTTTCAGGGAGGTGTTCATTGACGCAGTAGTGACATACATATTCTGCGTTTGTGTTTTTGGGTGGTTAACATACAAGTTCTTGAAAGTCTGGAATATATAGATCATAATAATATTAAATTGTAATTTATTAAAATAAAGTTTATATTAATTTGTAACTTTTAATTTCCAAACTGCATCATCAGATATTATATTTTATGTTTAGATACTAATTCGGCTCATTTTCTGTTCCCGAATATTCTTTTTCTGAGATGTTTCTCAGAAAAGATCTAACTATCAGGACAAGACACCGCTGTGACAGAAAATATAATATATTAAGTACCTATATACATTTTTATAAACCTGTTTTACAGTTATATAATAGGCCTCACTCAAAAATATTATTATATGAGTAAATTTTAATTTAATGAAGGTGTCATAAACAAAGTATTCTGTCAAACTCTTCTTTAAATTTAAGTCAAGTTATAATTAAAATACGTGTCTGGACCATAAAGTTAAATATACCTAGCGGAATAGAGCAACAATCTCGAGCTGTCAAAAGAAACCAAAATTGGTTTCATCTGTGTGTAAAAATATGTGTACGTATATGTCGCAGTCCACTGGTTAAAATAGCCGTTCAATCAAACAGCTAGCCCTTTGACTGAACAACGCCATTCAATCACACGGCTATATGTCGTTTAGCCGACTTGTGGACTGCAACGTTCAACACTACAGCTAGACGACGCTTAGCTAACTAACTAATGGTCAACTAAGCTGACCATTAGTTAAGTGTTATTATTACACAAGCGCAATGATAATAAGCAGAAAAATTGTATTCTAACTCATTTTGAAAACCATAAATGCAATTAATACCTTGGTTTGGCTTTGTTTTGGCTTGGTTTGGGAATGGCGTTGTTCGGTCAAAGGGCTAGCTGTTTGACTGAACGTCTATTTTAACCAGTTGGTTGCGACATATACATTTACACAAGCATGATTGAACATGATTTCTATGAGATTAAAATGTCAACGTGCGGCACGTGCCGACTGGACGTCAAAAAAAGAGTGCTGCTGTCATGTATCAGACGTCTCTTTTAACCACGCAGTATTACTGATAGTGACATCTCGCTTGCTCAGGCCTTTGTTTCTCTATTCCGCTAGGTATATTAACTTTATGGTCTGGACGGGGCTAATATAATATGATAATATTATTGTATTAAAATAGTTTCTGGTTACATAGTAGTTATACTTCATTATACATATTATATACGATACCTACATTATGCAGAATACTTAAAAGCCCTGATAGACGTTCGAACTTAAAGCAGGCTCGCGTCGGTGATAGACGTACGAACTTTAAGCACGCGGGTTTTAAGTTAGCGAACTTACTCGGCTCGACGTCGGTGTTAAGGCATCCATTACACACGAGAATGGCTCACACTGGATTACCATGTCCTCAGGCTCGCAGCAGCTTCGAGCAAAATTCCAAGATGGCGAACTTGCGCGGCAATCTTTAAGTAGGTACGTGGTTTTTAGGTGACACACAGGCGATTAAGGCCGTTATAAATAGTCACTACTTAAGATGCGACCTGGTCTCAAGACGCGGTTCGGCTCTGTGATTGGTTCAAATTTTGACAGCCAACCAATCACGGAGCCTGAACCGTGTCTTGAGACTGAGATGCATCTTGAGTACTGACTATTGATACCGGCCTAAGATCGTCGAACCATAAGTCCGCGTACTTGCTCGCACGTCTGTCACCCCTTTAAAACGCGTCGGGGCTCGCGGGGATCAAGTAAACACTAAACAGCTCACAGTCAAGTACATAAGCCTTTAGTCTAAAACTCTAAACTAATGCATAACAAGTATTATATTATTAGTTTTAAGTTTTTACATCGCGTCGGTGTTACTTCATAATTCATATTAGCAACTAGAAATAAATAACATTACGATAAATGTTTAGCATTTTTTTACTGGCTTTTTGTACCGTGTACTAACGTGATATGTGATAACAACATTAAAATATATAATTTATTTAATAGAACAACAAACTTTTTTGAACTTTATTTAATGTTCTACAGGAATGAAGTCATTAATTACGGAATCGTTAGATATTAATTACTGCTTGGCCTCAGTTAGCCTCACCAGCTCCGCCTACATTTCGCACAACCTTGCGAAATGTGTTTATAACGATACAGGAGCGCCACCCATATCCTTTTCACTATCGGTTTCCTCGTTCCCTATCAGCTAGTAGGCAATGATTGATGCTTCGTAAAAAATGTTCCAATATGCAATTTAATGCCAAATCTCGGTCGAGGCTCGTAATTATTAAGTCATTAATCTCTCGCTACCGATAAAGAACAAGAAAATAATTTCCTTATATTGTAGTATCAACAAAATCAACGGAAATTACAAATAAAGCAGCTCGACAGGAGATACTGGGTTTCCGCTATCAATCTCGGTGGAACAATACGCTGGCAGCCCTGTGGCCGCACGGGACGGCCTGTGAATCCTGTGATAGCTGAGATAATAAGTCACGAGACTAGATTCAAGACTAGTCGTGGTAGATATGAGATCTGACCTTTTTCATGTAACAAAATAAATGATATTAGAAAATATGTAGAGAACAAAAACACACAAGCCAATTATTATTATTGTTAATAATTAATAGTTAGATTGACAATTATGCATATAATTAATTATTGTTTGAATGAATCTTGCTTATAAAATAATGAGGATATATATTGATTCTAATGCGATTGTAACAAATTCCGATTTAATTATAATTTCATAATTTTCCATTCAAAATAAAAATTGTATTTCATCACCTATATGATATTAGGATTACTACTAATTTATAAAATCTAGGTCATGCTGCTAATGAGATACCTAATAATAATCATTGAACACCTGCTTTTGTTACGTAAAATGAATTTCTCTGACATTTATACGACGTTTGTTTGAAAATTATACGCTGAGACGTATTCTAGAAGAGTAATAATTTGACCCTCCTTATTTATATGTATAAAACTCAAAGGTGACTGACTGACATGGTGATCTATCAATGCACAGCCCAAACCACTGGACCGATCGGGCTGAAATTTGACATGCAGGTAGATATTATGACGTAGGCATCGGCTAAGAAAGGATTTTGATCAATTCCACCTTCAAGGGGTTAAAATAGGGGATGAAAGTTTGTATATAATAATACTTCTTAACGCGGGCGAAGCCGTGGGCAAAAGCTCGTTATTAACTATTTCCTAAAAGGACACGCTTTTCTAGTTTTTAAGCGCAATTTACTTCAGACATGTTAAAATATCTGAATATCCAAAACACAAACAATAATTCTTAATACCAAATTATAATCTAATATTAAATGCGAGAAAATAAGCAGACTTATCGCCACATATATTACGCTTAATCAGTTTCCTGAGGCCTGCCAATTTTACAGCTAATATATTGCTCTGATTGTTGGGAAAACGCTACTGGATTTATCGATGGAACTGACTTATTACTAGACAGACCCCGCCGCTTTTATGCATCTTCGTAAAGATGAAAAAAATTACAAGTTATTATGTACTGAGATTTGTAGTATCAAGAAATGCCATCAATAAAGAAGTAGTTTAATGTCAATATGAATTGAATTGGATTAACTGTTTCCAAACAATTTCACGAAAAAGTAATAAAATAAAGATTTTGGTAGTGAGGTAGTAATTAAGACTCTCCGACAAAATAGACTGTATATTTGTTACTGGTTTATCCAAACACTACTGAGAAAATTTCGGCGTAATCTAGTAAAGTAATAGCCTAGGCTCTGGACTATTATTGTCTAGTGTCTACTATATTATAGTGGATAAAGACTTATTGTCTAGCAAGAGAGTTTTTTATGTTAAATGCTGTATGCATTTTCACTATGTTCGAACTATAATATGTTTGTTATTATATATTTCGGTCAAGTGTGTCTGGTATTGTAGCGGATACATAAGCAGCTTTTTGCGATGGCCGGTAAGTTCAGACGTTTCCTCTGCTTTTGCTAATGAGCGGATAGAAAGGGCATTACTATGCGACCTACTTGCAGTTGAGGCACTTTTGTTTTCATTCTTTTAATAATTGTTGGTAGAGGAGCTTTTACATGTTAATTTTTATGGCACTTGCGACATCAAAAGCTTTAATTTTAAAGAAATTTTTATTTTATTTTATTGGAGGCTCTTAAGTGTTTAATATACGAACGAGTTGCGTAACAACAGTATTAACTTAAACGATCAAAAAGCTCCCTTAGGGCGCGTTCAGACGTGCGCATTTACTGCTGTAGCGTTTGGTAATCCACGCACAGAAAACCCTTATACCTATTAGAAATTTAATTGTTATTTTATTAATATAATACTTTTTTAGTGTTGAATAGATTTAATTGCACATTGTATTCGCACAATAGGTGAGGTCAAATGTAGCTGGCGCGTGGCTCGGACAGGTGAGCTCAACCCTCCGCGATTAGAGCGGGGAGGGCAAAGAGGGTCGCACTCCCCTATTGTCAGAAACACCCGTTATTTTCATATAAATATAAAATTTAACACGGTGCAATTAATTTAAAAAGATCGCAAGCTGCGCCTATTTGATTTATTAATTTGCATCACAATATCATAACTCTACGTTAAATTAATATTATTAATTACGTATTATTAATACAAGCAAAATAAAATCTTATTAGACGCGTCACAATATTACACATAGAATTAGAACGTTAGAAAAGGCATTCCATACAATCGTCAGCGCGAATATGTGTCACCCTCGAAATGAGTGAGCTCACTAATCTGAGAGCAGTGTGCCTTAGGACGCGGTAACAGCGGTAACAGCCGGAGCGAAAAACAACGCGGTAACTAACAAATTACCGCGTTGTTTTTCGCTTCATTTGGCTCCAGAATGCCGTCATGTGCCTTCCGACAGTGCAGTAACAAAACGAGGAATACAAATAAAGCCAAAGGTGTGATATTTCACACGTAATTACTAAGATTTTATTAATATTTAAATTATTGTCTTTTAAGAAAAATCAAAGCGAAGCGTAAAATGAGCGAAAGAGAAAGTAGTATATGATCTTACTGTAAGACAAAAAAGGACGACAATAATTTCTCGATACACATATTGCATGCAAAAACATTGCTACAGTTTTGACGGCATACGTCGTATCTAAGTATTTTGATATCGTTGATATTACACATATCACTTTCACATACTTTAATTATTATATCTATCCTATACCTAGTACGGTACTAAAAACTGTATTCCATATAAATAAAATATGTTGTATGTAACATTGGTGTCAAATGTCAATGAGAAACAAACTCATATAACATATTGGGTCCTTCCCGTTTCATACCACAAATTTTTCATACCGCGGTATGAAACAGCGAAGTACTGTTTTTGAATTGCCTGTTTCATACCGGCGTCCGAAACAGCGAAGACTTTTTTTGAATTAGTCGATTCGTACCGCAGCGCAGATTTTAGTACAGTCAAGCTCAAAATATCTATACATATCTATACATCTATACATATAAATAAAATTGGAGTGTCTGTTTGTAATATTAAGGTACAGGCACCAAAACAACATTTTTTTTAAATTTTGTCAGTATGTCTGTCTGTCTGTCTGTCTGTCTGTTTGTTCCGGCTAATCTCTGAAATGGCTGGAGCGATTTTGACGGGACTTTTTTAGGCACATAGCTGATGTAGTAAGGAATAATTTAGGCTACTTTTTAACCGAGTTCCGAAAAGGAGGAGGATATGTTTTACTTTTTTTATAAAGGAACCTTAAAAAGGGGATTTTTTCTCTCTTTTTTATTATCTTTGTTATCACATTTTGCTGATGCGGATGAAGTCGCGGGCAACAGTTAGTTATATTATATAAATTATAAAATAATATATTTAATTTAATTTTATTATTTATTATTATTATTTTTTACATATTATTATTTTATTTTATTATTTTAATTAAATAAATTCAACTCAGATAAACCAAATACATATTGGGCAATTTATTGATGGTATACTTACGAAAAGACCAGACTAAGAATTATTGTGCTTTAATAAAAAAACCTGATGATGTAAAAAATTCAAAAAGATCAACACAATCAATTGAAATAAATCAAAGAATATGAAACGAGCAAACGGGTCACCTGATGGAAAGCAACTTCCGTCGCCCATGGACACTCGTAACATCAGAAGAGCTGCAGTTGCGTTGCCATCCTTTTAAGAGGGAATAGGGTAATAGGGCAGGGGAGGGTAGGGGATTAGGCGGTGGGCCTCCGGTAAACTCACTCACTCGGCGAAACACAGCGCAAGCGCTGTTTCACGCCGGTTTTCTGTGAGCCCGTGGTATTTATCCGATCGAGCCCGCCCATTCGTGCCGAAACATGGCTCTCCCACGTCACAACCATAGAAAAAAAAACTAGCGGTACTACGGAACCCTACCTATATTGCGCGTGGCCCGACTTTTCTATTTGTATTTTCTAAACTATCTATTTTCATCAAAAAAATCAATGCACACTATGTGAGCACTTTTGAGATTGACAGCTCCCGGACCATAAGTATATTTAAATTCTTTTTGATAATTTAAAATTAATTATAAAGTGTTAGGTTAATTTTAAAGTTCTATGTGTAATTAAAATCAAACTGTGATTGTATTGTTAGAAATCTGATAATACATATTAATATATTTTTGATTTTGAAATAAATGACATTTCTTTATACAAAATATTTTTTTATTTCTTCTTGTTACCACTTTTCTATACGCCAGTATAAATAAGTGATTAGACTAAAAATATTTAATAAAATTCATGGTGTGAATCCACCCATACCAAAAAAGAATTCGTCGTTTCATACCACTTCAAGCACCGCGGTACGAAACAGGCAATTCAAAAACAGTACTTCGCTGTTTCATACCGCGGTATGAAAAATATGGGGTATGAAACGGGAAGGACCCACATATTGACATTTGATAATAATTTATTGAGTGATTTCGTTTTAAGTGATCGTATGTGGACAAATTAAATGAATTCATTAACCTATAGTTAAGCTTGATTTTGATCGATAATATAAAATATAGTTCACTTCTTAAGAATATAAAATTAGCGTCTACCTACAATTGTGGTAAATAGTAAATGTCAAAGCGATTATGTAAATATCATAATCAGCATATTATTATTAAAACGTGAACTGGTGTAATAATAATAATCAAGGGCAAGTTGCACCCTACAGAACAAAGAAAACCAGCCACCATATCCATAACAATGCACATTGCTATACAAGTTCAGAATCAGAACTGGTTGAATAGCACTGGCCACCCCTGCCTTGCCAAATCACTTTGGTCTGCGTTACCACAATAGAGTTGGAAACAGTAGAGTAACTCGGCCGTTTTAAAATTAAAGTCGTGCAACACAGAGACGTTTTAGCGTGACATTGATTCTGCACAGAAAATTGTTTCTGTTTCCCCTGCTTCCTATAGTTATTTAATATAACGCTTACCAACAAAACTGGTTTCTTGATCGATCGCAAATTAAGGTTCCTAAATTTATCATAATTTACTTACTGACAATTCAGGTCATAACAGTTCCAGTAAATGAACACCTAGAGGACGCTATTTTATACGTGGGAGAGCCATGCTTCGGCACGAATGGGCCGGCTCGACCGGATAAATACCACGTTCTCACAGAAAACCGGCGTGAAACAGCGCTTGCGCTGTGTTTCGCCGAGTGAGTGAGTTTACCGGAGGCCCAATCCCCTAACCCCTACCCTATTCCCTTCCCTACCCTCAACTTTTCTCTTCCCTTCCCTTCCCTACCCTCCCCTATTACCCTATTCCATCTTAAAAGGCCGGCAACGCACTTGCAGCTCTTCTGATGCTGCGAGTGTCCATGGGCGACGGAAGTTGCTTTCCATCAGGTGACCCGTTTGCTCGTTTGCCCCCTTATTTCATTAAAAAAAAAAAAAAAAAAAAACGCGCGGCTAACATGTTTGCTCCCGATTTGGTCTAGTAAGAAATAAAATTACGTTTATTTGGACAAAATATAATATGGTTATTTAAACTATACAAGGTGTAACAAAACTAAGTGATAATACTTTAGGGTTTGTATGTATTAGACTTATATAGAGTTCATAGTGAAAGTGTCAGCGCTGAAATATCAAATCTTTTTGCGATTTGTATGGACAAACTAAAAAAAAAAGGAAAAAAAAATACACTTTCAGCGCAGATTCTTTCACAGCGAATTCGATATAATAGGGGTATATACATTATATATGCAATTTATATTGGAAGATGGTCTACTGTATTACATGTTGTGGTATAACACTGGTTACATACTCCTAGTATCGCGGGTCTACGTACACTGGTCGTATGTGCAATGTGCGCCGCGTCGCGTGTCGCGAGGGTGCTGGACAGGTGTGCCGCACCCCTTGTATGAGGGAATTTGAGGGCATAACGCATAACTATGGTGCTTACTGATAAAAGGGTCACCATTAGTGTGGAAATTTATTTTAGATATCTGTATTTATTAGGAAAGTTCACTGAAAATTCAAAATGAAGGTAAGGTTATATTATTGTATGTAGTATCATAATGCTTTAATATAAAGAAGTGTAACCTAAACTCGAATTAATTTAAGTAAAAAAAATTGAGTATATTATTATTTTTAGCAATATTCCGCGAAATAATATTGCTGAAAATAACAATTAATAAAAAATAAAACGCCTGATTCTATTAACTTTAAATAGTCAAGTGAGATTTACAAAATTATTACGTGTTTTACTAATAACGTGATAATATAATTATATGCGGTAAAAATTATAAATTATGATTTTAACTCTAGGCGTAAATAAATGATCGGCGATTTTTTGTATAAGTTACTTTTTCAATGGTTGAAACTGGATAAAATTATTGAAATTACTTTATGATATTGCACAATGCATAGTAAACTCTACTATACTGTCATGTTTTGTTTTAATAAATTGTCCGACGAAATACACTATCATGGTCTCTGCAATCGGCACTCGCGGCAACACGTTACACTTATCGAATGCAAATAACATTGTCATACATGATAGAATACAGCTTACCCCCTGGACAAACATCATTTAAAACTGGATATGATAGGCGAAAGCGGTTACTTTATTTACCGATAGGCATTAGGCATAGGATTAATAATTGTTTAATTCAAAATTAACATAATATTATAAAGTAGTAGATTTTTAGGGTTCCATACCCAAAGAGTAAAAACGGGACCCTATTACTAAGACTTCGTTGTCTGTCCGTCTGTCTGTCTGTATGTCTCCAGGCTAGAGAGTTGAAATTTTCACAGATTATATATCTGTTGCCGCTATAACAACAAATACTAAAAACAAAATAAAATAAATATTTAAAATAAATATTAAATTTTCCCATACAACAAACGTGATTTTTTTGGCCTTTTTTGATCTATAATCTATATCAATAATGGCAACAGGTAGGTACTTCAATTTTTCACAAAGTTCTTAGTTAGATGTGTACTTTAATATTTAATAATAATATCATAATGAAATAAAAAATTAAGGAGGAGCCCCCCTTAATTTTTTATTTTACAAAAAACACAATTTTTGGCCTAATTTTGCTCTATAATGGTACGGAGCCCATCCATGCGCGAGTTCGACTCGCACTTGGCCGATTTTTTTTTATATTTCATTTTTATCTCGTCAATACTTTGCACACGTAAATATTGTACAAGTAATACTGTTAAGGTGCTCCATCACCAGGAGCATTCGCGCGTAATGTAACATTCGAATTTGAGCATTCTATAGCTAGTTGATGTTACGTTGTATCAAAATATTACACACTGTATCATTACAATTGTAATGCTCGGTTTTGTATCATTACAAGGTGCGCACTACGCATTGTAATACTTGGGCCACGGCTCTCCTCCCTCACCAATGTAATGCTCGATTTTGTAACGTTACATTACAAGCGAATGCTCCCGGTGTGGGAGCACCTTTAATGAAAACCGCAGATGCAAAATGTTAACTTTTCTATCATAATGTTGTGTTTTTATGCCCTACTATTCGCAAGTATTACCAAAAAGCTCACAATCGGCGTACACATATCAAAACCGCGATAAAATCAGACAGAAACCTAACAATATTTACAAACATTGACCACAATATTCGAAATTATCTTCGAATCTTCACAACTTCCATTTAGCTACATAAAACATTCTTTGTTGCAATATCACGATCCTTACTCTTAAGACTGATCTCACGATAGAATTCACTTTCAACACTGCTCTATCTAACGCTTTGAAATAATCTCGGGCCGCGTCTATTGAAACTCATCGAGCGATGATACATTATTCGTCTTTTGAATTGCTTTTTGTAGCAAATGATTTATGTGTTTTCAATCTTATACTTGTTGTCATTGAGTTGCGTTTTATGTTCAAGACTTAGCGAGCGGGATCTTGTGCGCAAAAAAATATTATATTTTCGTGGTCTACTTGCATTTGCAACTAGACCATATATACAGACTAGACCAATAATGAAAGTTGCGTGGCCAACTTTTATTATTAGTCCAATAGCCGTACCCTTATTAATGGAAAAAAATCAACACGAGCAATGTAAAATTAATTGGAACGAAGTTCCATATCGATCGTTTGGCGAAAATCTAAAGGCAAGACAGATCACAGAACGATATTTAACCTTGATTTGACCTCGACACTTTTTTATTAGTACCTGCATGTTAGGGGCAGAGGGCATTGATAGTAGGTATTCCTGTGCGTCAACTAGATGGCGTTTTTTGAAAATAAACAGCGACGCGTTGTTATTATTCCTGGGCGTCAATAGATGGCGTTTTTTTTAATATTTTTTTAGTGTATAATTGTTATATTATGTATACAGGCTTTTTTAACATAAGAAATAACTTCGTTCCATTCGGGTGTCGCTTGACACCTCTCAGGTTTTTTTCCATAGCGATAGATTACTGAAAGTTCCGTTAAGTTATCTAACAACAAACAATAACATGACATAAGATGTAAGTATATTAATTTCGATTGATCAATGAAAGTAGAAACTCAAATCAATCGACAGTCCAGCCTAACTGCGTTACTAAACACAGATTAATTTACGCACCACATGCTACATTAAAATAAACTTTCACAGCAGGTGTTATTCAAAATATTTTAGTTTTTTTTTTATCTACGAACTTAATTCAGATCATTATGTTTCGTAAAATTCCATCAACGGAACCGAGAACTTCTGTTCGTTTTGAATATTACATAAAGTTGAAGAACAATCATTCTGAAACTGAAATCTCAATATTATTATTCCAGCGGTTGGCCAAATTATTATACTCACTACTCAGTGTGAGTGATTTCAGTTGTGGCCGTCCTTTGGAAAACCAAAGTTTACCCAGACAATGCGTGCTAAACGATTGGCGTTTGCGAAAATACATAAGCACTGCCCTAGTAGACAAGTGGCTAACGTTTATCGTAAACGCTAACATAATGTATGCGATTTGACATATTAAGTCATCGCTTCGCTAACGAATACTAATGTCAATTCCATACATTTTGTGGCGTTGGCGTTAGCGTTTACGATAATCGCTTGCCACTTGTCTAGGCCCTCTGGACTGAAAAATTTTGGAAGAAGGAAAATAAGTTATTTTAATAGCATTTTTTAAATTATGAGGTAACTTTAATATAACCCAATTGATGCAGATCCTAGGACAATTCTCAGTTTGTTCACCACAGGCGACTTGAAAATTTTGATGAAAGCTGTGTTGTTGAACGAGTGAAACCTCCTTCGTCCGTTACGATATGGGGCGAGATGAGCTCAAAGGGAATGGTCGACTACATTTGGTTGAAGGAACCATATGCGCCAAGACCTGCGAGTTTTGCAAACTCCTCTCCATCATCAGATGGCACCTGCATATTTATGCAGGACTCTACATTACACCTTGCCATAACGCCAAAACAAATAATATTAACTTTTTTATAGATAACAATGATATTTGTTAGACACAAAATTGTACTTTTTTCAAGTGAGTATAATAATTTGGCCCCCGACGGTATATTATATTTTTCTATCTATCATACAAAACTACTCGTGGTATATTTTACCTTTCCATGGAGTTTTCCATATAAAGGAACACTTGGGTAACCTCTATAATAATCTATATTTTTCATTACATATGGGTCTCGTTTAACGCCGCGCCGGCGCGAATAGATAATTTTATTTTCACACTGTAATTGACACAAGTCGAGTGTGGCGCGAATAAACTTATGATATAGCTGAAACGATCAATTCGGCACCGCTGGTGGTACAATCCGCAGTGAAATAATGAGGGCCGTGCCTTAGCGTGCCAATTATTGCCGTAGTTATGTTAAATATACGGCCGTCCTTCTCTGATACTTAACATTATGTGTGCCGATATTTTTAATACCGTGTTATGGTGGAACTGTCAATTGTCTCTTTATTTGCCAACTTTCCTGGAGCACCCTCAGTAACAGAATCGCAACTGCCAAGGTCGATGAGAGCCAGTACGCGTAGCGCTCCGTAGCATATTTGGGTAAATTGGATTGTTGAATTTGGCTCAGCAACTGTTATTGTTATTGAGATTTTGTGTTAGTTGTAACTTGTAATTTGGGTGACCTATTAGTAGCTACTTGTAGCAAACTAGGTGAAATATGTGTATCAATTTTGGAAAGTCCCTGTTCTACCATTGAACAATATTATTGTAACTGAAATTCTCTTTTGATCTCAACTCTCAAATCTCAAGTCACATGACTGAGGAACTCTAAAAACGAGCTTGGGAGGAGGCAAATCATTTATTATCTGAGATGGGCGTTGTGCTGGCGACGTGTTTCTGCCGATCGGAGCTGGCCAGCCATGAACAAAACGTATTAATCGTAGAGGCGATGTGACAAGCGACATCGTAAACGGCCGCGCCAATCTGTGACATCATCTAAAATGATTACGTGTCCTTATTAGCGTTAACATGCGCGCAAAGTTGCATAATGAGGGGCGTAGCTTTTAATAAGACGTGTACTTTGTTTTGCATAAATGGCTCATTTTGATAGAAAATAGAATCAAGTACGGACGTAGTATTTGGGTGAATGGTATAAACTGCGTTTGTGTGATTATACTTAGAAGTTAGAAGTAAAGATTTGGCGGAAGTTAATTTACTTTTCATTTGATCTACTATTTATTTTACCCGTGTAGTGTCTTAAAAATATCTTATTGTTATTGGTTTTTTTCTTTCAATTATATGAGACACTCTAGAGTCTAGATAAATCTTTAAGAAACGTTTTCCTCAAATCAAAATGAAGGATAATGCGCAAGAAAGATCTGAAAGTTTTATTGATATAATAAATAGTTCGACTTATTAAATTTTATTAATTATAGGCTTAATAAAAACACATGTGCCGTTAGATTAGGCAATTAAAATGCAAAATAGTCGCTTAATAATTTATTACGTCAAGTTTTGCCACACGCTGTTCTTAATCGATATTTATGACAGATTGATAGGCCATTAAATGTTTGAAAGTCTACTTTTATATTATGCTAAGATGCAAAAAATCTGCGTATTTAGGCTTGTCATACTCAACTAACTGGTATTTGAGTAGTGTTTTTATAACTGTTTTCCAATTCTCATTTGTGGTCAAATCTATACTTAATATTATATATACGAAAGTATGTCTGTCTGTCTGTCTGTTACCCCCGCCCAAACCGGTGAACCGATTTTGCTGAAATTTGACATGGAGATACTTCAAAAATTCCAAAAAGTCATAAAAAAAGTGAAAGGAGATAGTCCCAAAAAAGGATATAGGATACTTTTTATCTCAGAAATATGTACGGTTTCCGCGCGATAAACGAATATTGGCGCAACGGGGTTGCGGGCGTCATCTAGTAACTTAAAGATAATATATAAAATCCTTACAAGCTACCAGGAAGACCTTTAAGGTATTGGCGTGCCAGCTTGCGACAACCCTCACCATTATCACCGTGTGATGACACCTGAAATGTGACTCCTGATTACTCAGCCTTCACACCCGCTAAGGCTATTAGTATTGCAAAATGGAATTCATTTATTTCGATTATCAATTAATTAGGTTTTAACACCGCGGTGGAAGATAAGGGCGCATTTTTCAACGCAAACGAGCGACTTTAATTAACCGAGAATTAACTTGAATAATGCACTGACACTCGCTTTTAATGAAGCGAATAATGAATATCGCAATTCGGTTCGGAATTCTTCGAGATAATTAGAATGTTAACATGAAAGTGATTGTCAAATGACTGCCGCGTACAGAAAAATTATACTGAGATGGGTACGAGATACATTTTAATATAAGTAATATTATCTTATATCTTTAAACGAGCAATTCTTGTATATATTTTTCATGAAATTTAGTATATAGGGGGTTTCGGGGCGATAAATCGTTCTAGCTAGGAATCATTTACCGAGCTCGGTCAAACAGCTAGTTTTTATTTATTTATGAGAAATACAAAAATTTTATTCAGTAATATCATAAAATTCTTTATTCATATCTATGATATTTAATGTACTGTAACTTCTTGGTGGAAATTCATGTTTCACAGCAATAATACACACACTAATTATTCCACTTTGTAAATTATTTAAAGTATATTATTTAAAGAATACCTGCATGGAAATTAAATTTATATCGTATACATCTTCAGAAGTCGGAAGTTTGTAAGTGCATTGTTTGTTAATTATATTGTTGAAAATAATATGTAGATCGTTATGAAACTATAACATTTAACGTTGCTAATTACTCAAAAAAGAACCTGGTCGCCAAAGTACGTAGTTAGTAAATTCTTTATCGCGTATAAAACTTCGCATTTCAATTTATTGTGCTCGTAGAATGGAACGTAAATAAAAGTACTGTGATTTAATTGTATCGAAAAGATTTTTAAATAGCACACAGATGGTTTTCAAGGCGCATACCTGGGTCAGGCGATTTTTCCGTAATTACGTTAAAACTCTAGTCACAACTCATGAGAGACGCGCGCTATGTTGGGAATACGTGCGTTTCGCGGGTTCTATCGCCCCCGTCGCCGCATTAAGCTGTCTCGGGGATAATGGATTGGGAATTTTATGCTCCAAAGGTCGATTTAAATTAATTTACACGTTAAAAAGGCAAGTGCAGCGAGAATGTTGGAGTAAACAGCGCTAATCCGAGCGGAGACGGATAGGCGCTCGCTAGTGCTCCGTCATCTACGAAGATGTAATTTAAAATCGTATTAAAAGAATGTTATCGATGAATAATGTGGAGTTGTAATCAAATATGAGGGTATATTTCATTTTAATCTCGCAATGCATCGTCCTGATGTTGTACGTTGATTGTTGACTGTTTTTTATGTTGTTACTAGATAATACTCGCAACTCCGTTGCGCCAAAACTCGTGTATCGCACGGAGACCGTACATTTTTTGTAATAAAAAGTATCCTATGTCCTTTCCTGGGACTCAAAGTATCTCCATGCCAAATTTCAGCAAAATCGATTCAGCGGTTTGGGCGTGAAAAGGTAACAGACAGACAGACAGACACTTTCGCAAATATAATATTAGTATGGAAGTATGGATGGTAGCTTCACATGTAAATTACGTTGTGCATTGCATTTCAATGCAACACACAAAAATGTAGAGACTAGAGCCGCATCGCTAAGCAATAAACATAATATACCTAAATGTAAACTGACCCATAATTAATTTAATTTCTACACTACCGTTTTTGAGTAATAAATTTAAACAACACCTTGAAAATTGTTTCGGTTAAAATAATAACTCGACCTATTAACGCTTACTTACGACGAAATAAAAAGAAAAAAAAATTGACATCGATACAATCGATACTTGTTTACAGACAAAACAAGAAATAAACGGAGTGAACGGAAGCTACCCTGGATATTGACCCTTTGAGACCCCTGGCCAAACAATGATGGATAAACAAAAATAGAGAGTATAACATCTGCCGGCTGCTATCATATAAATCTCCAAAATAATATTTTTATGTTGATTACGTGCACGGGTCGGGCAGATGCTACAAATCTTGACCACTTAACACCTAGAAGTTCGGCGAACAAAGTTACTTAAAGGAATGAACATCAAGTATACAATCAGATAGATACATAGATAGATAGATATACACTTTATTACTCACATTAAATTAAGTACAATCAGTTACTAAAACTAAACCTAAGAAAAACATAAATGTGGGCAAGAACGCCCTTATCGCTATATGCGATCTTCCAGGCAACCCTGCAGAAGAGAAACATTTAAATCTAAAAATAGTATGCGGGGTAAAGAATACAGTACTAAAATAATAATAATAATTGGTAAATATTAGATAACGGTAATATAGTTCGCAAATGGATAATTAATATATTGAGCTGATCAAAAATCAGTATTATATTACTTATTTTATATCTGATAAAACCTATTTAGTATAAATGACAAAAGATGTTATATTGTAGAAGTTTTCTGCAGTAAACTGCTGATGTTGGGGTCACCTTGTAAATGATGCATTTTGCTGGATTTCAAGCATTTTTGGCTTTATTCGTTGGTTAGTTTTTAGGTATATCGAAGGTTTTTAAGTAAATAATAATCATTTAAAGGTAGAAGAATCGTCCTTTGTGACGGATGGGACGGATTTACCAATCAATATCTATTAATATTGTGTCACAGAAAACTGACTAAAATAAAGTTTTTGATGTGTTTTACGTAAGAAAACTGGATGATATGGATTTTAAGGACCAATAATGCAACACCAAAGTAGTGGGCTACTAGAGAAGTTACCTCTAGTGTTGGAAGTGTCCATCTTCTATTGTTTAATTATTTTTACGTAAAATAGATCATGCATTATTAACGCATGTAGTAAAATATTTTAGACATAGTTCTTCATTCTTGGCGTCAGTGTGTCACAAGTTTTAAGGGCGTCTGAAGTCGCCAGTCACTGACCATAGCGCTATCATCTTATTGACCCACCGCGAGGTGATAGGTGATAGGCTAATGTATCATGCATTATGCATACAATACTGCTCTATTATGACTTTTTCCAAATTGTTATTCAATAAATTAATAACCGATGAAGTACAGTTTTTATTTCAGATAAAGCATGCGAGGTTAATTGCACAGTTTTTACAGATGGTTAGTTATTAGTAGAAATATACAGGATGTAACAAAACTAAGTGATAATAGAGTGTGTGGGCACATGCAAATAAATGGAGTTCACTGTGAAAGTGGCAGCGCTGACAGAATAACTTTTTTTCTAATTTTTGTATGGGAAATTTCATGCCTGCCCATACAAATCACACAAAAATGTTTTTCCAGCGCTGCTACTTTCACAGCGAACTCCATTTATGGGACACTTACACACTCTGAAGTATTAATATCAAGTTTATCGTTAATAATACATTATACAAGGTTGTATTGCATCCTCTCCAAGTTTGCTCATATCGGATCAAGTGGTAACGAACATGTAGGAAGTCATATTCGTCATAGGTTATCATCTCCAGGGCCCAGAGAGAAGATATTTCATATTTTCATTACTTCCTATCGAGGTTTTCGTTCAAATTTTAAAAATATTTTTAAGAATGAGATCACATGACCCATTTAAAAATCACTATTCGTGTCACGATTTAAATTCTCTCCCTCTAAAAAGTTATGTGAAATCGAAACCGCATGTTCGGTTTTAGGACTTTACTTGTAGAGTCGGCGGCATGAAACGATTTCATGCAAGCGAGGCGGCAAAGTGCACCGCCCACGCCGATAAAATTATCAATACCACAATTTGACAGTGCAACGGAAAGTAATAAATAAAATTAGAGCTATTACTTTAACAATGAAAAAGTAGAAGTCTCCATATTATCTTTGAAATAAGAAAATGCTACTACACAAGTAGAAAATATAAACTTAGATAATATTTAATGCTATACTAGATGTTGCAGTGATGAGCTTACAATTTATAGTATGTTCCTTTGAAGTTGTCAATAATAAAATGTGTTCCAAAATCTTCTAAACTAAAGTAGGTACTTAACTAAAACTAATAAAAAATGTATGGTGCATACTAAATTGTATCAAAATTGCTTTAGTTAAACGCATGGTAATTGACACACGTTTAAGCTATAGTATCGATAAGATTTGACGTGGGAGAGCCATGCTTCGGCACGAATAGGCCGGCTTGACCGGAGAAATACCACGGGCTCACAGAAAACCGACGTGAAACAGCGCTTGCGCTGTGTTTCGCCGAGTGAGTGAGTTTACCGGAGGCCCAATCCCCTCCCCTATTCCCTTCCCTACCCTCCCCTATTCCCTCTTAAAAGGCCGGCAACGCACCTGCAGCTCTTCAAGTGTCCGCAAGTGTCCATGGGCGACGGAAGTTGCTTACCATCAGGTGACCCGTTTGCTCGTTTGCCCCCTTATATCATTACAAAAATTTATATCGACAAAATTGCATCGAGTCGGCAGCTCCCAGATGACCTAATCGGGTCGATATAAATCTTTAACGCTTCGACACATTTTGACCGCACGTCGTCTTATGATCAATATAAAATACGCTTTGTAGTACGTACAATGGGCAGACGTCTAACTTATAAATTTTGGTGCGAACAAAGGCGCCATATCGACAACGTCTCGGAATATGAGGACAAACGGACGGCCGGACAGATATTAAATATGTCTGCCGCTATAGCCGAGTAAATCAACATCGATGAGGGTTTAAATCATTCCGCTCTTATTATATCGAAACAAAACGCTCCTGTGTCGTAACTCTATCTAGTTGCTGCGATGTTAAATGTTGCTAGATTTATGAATGTGAACAACATAAATGTAGGTTTGTAATTGCTTGGTTTTTTGTTAAATTGACGTAACTGAGCCAAGAAGTGTATTGCTACCGAAAATTTTATTTTGTACTAGATTAGAGTATCTAAGAATTTATTTACCGCGCGGAAACCGTCATTTTTTCGGGGATAAAAAGTATCCGATTTCCGATTGAGCCCCGGGAAAGGAAATCGGATACTTTCTCCTTACCAAATTTCAGCAAAATCGATGCAGCGGTTTTAGCGTGAAGAGGTGGCAGAGAGGTGGCTGGTGGTGAGAGCGTGGAGAGACAGACAGACACACTTTTATTAGTATGGTTTTACTTAATAAGAAACAGTATTTTAATAAAACAAATAAAAGAATAAAACTTAGCTACTATCATTCAGACCACTAGAAACCCTTAAATCTTTCTTTAAAGCAAGAATTTCTTTCAAAATGAATTCCTACTTACTCGTCGAAATAACAAGGTAGAAAGCCATTTTAAAAATTGCTCGCATTGTGTTCGAGATGAGATACACGACAATTTATAGATGAGTAGCCAGTGTTCTCTATAATCCGCTTTTCAATGAGGTGACTAGATCTGTCATATCCCTTTGTTAAAAAAGTAAAAATGCCTCTTGACTACCGTACGTACTTTTAATTTCATTACTAGATGTCCCGCGCGGCTTCGCCCGCGTAAATTAGGAATTTTACGGAAACCGTCCCATAAAAATAGCTTATGTCCCTACTCCCTTCACGTGGTCTACTCTATATCTGTGCCAAATATTGCCAAATTTTATAAAAATTGCTCTAGTAGTTCGTGAGATAAACCCTTTCTAATATTTCCCCCGTTTTTCCCACATTTTCCTGAGTTTCTTCGGTCGTATAATTAGTCTTAGCGTGAATTGTCACGCTAAGATAGAGATATAGCCTATAGCCTTACTCGATACCTAAATGAGCTATCTAACACTAAAATAAGTTTTTAAATCGGACCTGTAGTTCATAAGATTAGCGCGTTCAAGCAAAAATACTCTTCAGGTTTATAATATTAAGTATATATGTTTTTAAATTATAAGCGATAATTTAAAAACATACCAACCGAACCGAATTTAAAGACCAACTCGAGTCTCGATCTAAAAGACTATGAAAAGTACCAATAACAGGGTCATAATAGGCTCATAATCATAGGATGATGAATGTAATTTGCATAGTAGCATATGATTTCAGTTCTTAAAACAACGCTGAAACTCCCAAACTTGTATCTATAAAGAATTAGGAGTTCTCTCAGCACCTTCCGAACCATGGTGTACCAGGTATACCTCGGTGCAAAATCTTACTTGTTGGTAGCATATGCTTAGAATACTTCTCACGAAACCGAAGTCACCACACGTTTCCCTATATTTTAAGGAGTTCCCTCGATTACTTATGGATCCTTCATCAGATCACCACTTTTGTGAATATAATACCAATTTGGGATGATACCCTATATACCAAAAGAAAAATTTTGAAAATCGGTTAACAAACGGCGGAGTAATCGTTGAACATAAAAAAACGAACATAACACCTCCCCTATTTTGAAAGTCGGTTAAAATTGTAGCCTATGTGTTATTCTGATGTATAAGCTATATTATTGTAAAGTTTTATTAAAATCCGTTCAGCAGTTTTTGCGTGAAAGAGTAACAAACATCCATACATCCAAACAAACTTTCGCCTTTATAATATTAGTAGGATTTATGTCCATCGGAAAAATTACTATCCATCCAGTTTTAATGTTTATCCAGAAAATTATTTTCCATCCAGTTTTATAATTAAGATGTGAAATAATTTACATGGTGCTGTTGATCAACTTCGAAGACCGCCATACAATGAAACTGCTCCCAAAATGTTCAAAGCAGTATTTTGGATGAACCTTTGAGAAATAATGTAAGACAATCTTATCTGTGTATTTTTAATCTATTGAAAATTTATTCCAAACCGAGCAAAAAGCCTTCCGCCCAATTTCCCTCGAAATGTCAAATGTTTGCTTTCGAGAGGGGTATTAAAATGCAGCAAGTTTTTGTGTGCATTAAACATGGGATTACAGTATGCAAAATTTAGTACATCGTAACTTACCGACGAGATTTGTTACTTGAATTTAATCTTTATTTGTAGGCAGAATACAGTTGTATTTTCTTGTACGTCTGTTTGTGCAAACTCGGAGTTCTGTACTCAATTCGATGCGCGGATATCGAACTAAGACGCATAGTATTTGATTGCTTCATTATGCAGCTCGGGTCGGCCATTGTATATCATTTGTAGATATTTGTTTGTATCCTAATTTAATCGTCATGAAGATTGGACCACCGGGATACATGGGGTGATGTTATCCAGTACACGCATATTATAATATAGGTTTTGTATTTCTTTTGGTTATTGAGAGAAAATCATGTACACTTTTGTAAGATTTCTTGAAGCATTCCTTTTGCAAAGGATTGATGAAAATAACACTTATTATAATGATTTAAAACATGATCTCACTATAAGTTATAATTGTATAAAATATGAAACTGGAAAATGTGACTTTAACTAGTAGGCAAAGATCCGTGAATCCATGTAAGATGGATGAAAATGACTCCTTATTATATTTTAAACCTATGTACCTAATGTACATTTAAAATCACCTTAACACGTAGGTATGTTAAAAAAACATATTGTTGTTGGGCTTTGGAATACTTACACCATTATTATTAGAATATTATTAATCCACCCTGTATACGGCAGCTTTCAATATTGTAAGACGTGCATTTGGAGTTATTTATTTGAGATGCGCAGAAATGTTTAGCCTAATGCCTTCACGACCTTTCATTCATTTTGATCCGTTTCGATTTGCCTAACGTCTTATTTTCTACTCGGTGGTCCGATTAGGTACAGGCATAACAATGTCCTGCTTCTCCGACTCTTGAATGTTTTATCCTGAAGAACTACATCTAAAACTGATTATTCTTTTCTCGTTCACTATGGAGGCTTTTTGACTGTGTTTGCACCTGTTAGCGTGTCCATGAGAAGTTGTATTAGATTTAAAAAACTATATTAAGTTTTAAGCCAAAACACATAACAGCTAACTCAAAAACTCAATTCTGTCATTGACATACTAGGCTTAGTTTTCAATGTTGACCTTTTAATAGTTTGAATAATTGACATAGATAACATATTTGCATACCTAATTAAAATACACTTTAAAACAAATAGTTCAAAATGCCTGCAACTAGTTTCAGAACTAGTTACAAAAATACACGTTTTATGGGGCTCCTAAATTGCCTATAAATATGTATTATGTGTAACTGTAGTCACTAGTAGTATGTTGCATATATTTGTGGATATCAACTCACTTTTTCTTGACAACTAAATTCGTAATAACCGATAATAGTGGACTTTCAGGCCTTTTTGTACAAGCACGTGCCTATATCCAGTAGCTGATTTACTTTCGACAGACTTGCGCAAAAGCTCAAACGTATCGAGAAAAAAATCAACGAAAGGATCAAATTCGAGCCCCAATAAAAAATACAAAGGAAACATTAGTAACATACCTTGAAGAAGTGTGAAAGAAGTGTAACTGTAGACTGTAAAAGGCATAACAATGAAGTATCGCTTCCCCGAACTCTCTGAGCTGAGCCGCTCGTGTGATGTTAAATTTAGCGTTAGTGATCACATCTGTAATAGCTGCAGAGAAAGAAAGTGAAGAACATCACTATTCGGTATACAACACACATTGTATTCGATACCTAATTGGATTACATTTTACACCAGGAACAATAATACGTAAGTAGAAAGGCTGAGAAAATATTTAATTTGGGTTATATTTTAAGCTTACGAGAAAATAAAAATTAAATATTATGGATATTTTGTTTATTTTATTGTTTCAGTTTATATTAGTACATAATAATAATATACATTGTTTATCAATTTTTTATATGAAGCAAATCTAATAATATTATATACCATAAACTTGTTTTTTAATAATTTACAAATGCATTAGTAAAAATATTTGAAATACGTGAAAATTAGTTTATGTCGTCGTTCATTTTGCTAAATTTGCATTCGTTATTGAAAGTGTTTAGCCGCGTTACAAGTTACGGCCGACTTATAGCAACATAAAGCTGCCTTTAAAGGCGGTCATTTGGCAGGATGCGTGTTGTAAATAAATTTTATTGCTCGTTACCTACGTAATAATAAAATACCATGAAAATTAATTATGGGTAATGAGTGAAAATGTTTGAGATCAATTGTTTGGTAATTCCGTTAATGTTTATTATTCTCTTGAGCCGATTCTATAGCGGGGGAGTTTTTGAGCAACAATGTCCGTAATTTGTCAACGACAAAAACCGCGATAAATATTTATAAATGGGACCTACATAGAGCACTAATAAATTGCCTGGAAATTTGGGTGATTAATGTGGCCCGTTATCATTGTTCCCGTTGACGTATTTATTATCGGAGGTGAGCATTTCGCTCGAAGTATCCGGTAAAAAGTGCGGAATAATTAATATCGATGCTTTACGGGAGTGGACAAGGTGTTTTATATTTTACAGCCGCGGTATGCGGCTCGGGCGATGCGGCGTGCTTCGACTGGTCGACCAGGAACGGAGTCCTCGTAAAAAGAGCCTCTCGGAAAATCACTGAATGGATATTACGCTCAGTTATGATTCCAATTGATCTAGTAAGAACCGGTACAGACAATTTATTATGAGGCAGACGGGTCAAGTTATAAGAATTGATTTTTGCCGTATCTAAATTTAATTCCATATGTCGATTACCATAATGACACTTCGATATTTGAGTTAGTTTAGTTTGAACATTAAAAATTTTGATGTAGTTTGTAGATACCGAAGCTGTGTTTATTGAAATATAGTTTTTAATTTTACTTAAAAAGATAAATTATTGGCATCTCACGAAGATATTTTCTTTATATTCTTGGATATATCTGAACTAGCCTTTATGAATTCTCAGCTAGTGTATGACATCATAGATGGCATGTCTAACGCTTGTCCGCGGTAAAAAGTGGTGCAGCTTCTGGTTGTAGGAACGCCAATGAATCTGATCTCGCTCTCACGATCCATTCATCTCGAGTTGGAAGAGCGGATGTTGTCATATAAATATCTCAATCCGTGAAAATCTGTTTACATTTATATTGGAAGCTATATTTTACTACAGTTATACGACTACAGTTTCTTTATATTCTTGTTATAGTCTTTAATTCCAGTAAGACTAATTAATTATATTTTGTTTTTGGACTGTTTGATATGATATTTTATTTTTGGGTCTTCTTAAAGGTGCTTCACCGGGAACATTTGCGTGTAATATAACATTATAGATTCGTCTTCGAGCATTACATTACAATACTGTAATTTCCTTGACTGACGGGCATTTGCGTGTAATGTAACTTGATGTTACATTGTTATATCAAGATACAAGATGTTACACATTGTATCATTACAAGGTGCACATTGTAATGCACGGTTCTCCTCCCTCACTGATGTAATGCTCGACTCTGTAACGTTACATTACAAGCGAATGCTCCCGGTGAGGGGCACCTTAACGTTGGACTATAATGGGCCAACACTTATTGTAAATTATGAACTTTTTTTGCTAATTACACAGCTTTGCAATCTAATAACTTACAAAATTTGTAAGTTATTAGTTTTATATGACTATCATAGCTTAAATTGAGGAGGGGAATCAAAATTTCTATAGAATCACTTTCAATAGCCCATTTTATTTTTGATAGCCCATTTAACAAGTAATAAAGATAAAATTGTTTATTTAAAATACCTAATCAATAAGATTGATGGTTATATGAATGTTTTTTTAACAATGGACTTCCAATCTTAGGTTTATCTTAAGAGGGTTGTAGGAAGATAAGATACCCAAAACAAGATGGCATCTATTGATCGGTATAGCTTATCTCTTGTACCTCATTTCGTATTTCTACTATTTTGAATCAAGATTAAAATATTGTGAACAATTTAAATGAACATTGAAAACTTAATATATTATAATATATCTCCAGGATAAAAAGGACAAGGAAAAAAAGGACGATGTATCGGAAACAACGAGCGTTAGTAACAATCAATTTCTAATCTACGAATGTGGGGACTAAATGATAAATGCACTAATGAGCGATATAAAATAATTTATTTTGGCACATAACTCACTATTGCCAAGAAAGCAAACATTTGAGGTGAATTGCAAGAGTCGTTTTTACTTTCCAAAAGATCATCCATAGTTCCGATTGTTCAGAAGTACACCATAATCAATTCCATCCAGTTCCCTACGCTGAAAAACAAATACTTCGTATTCTTAGCTAGCACATAAAATACGTAGATATTACATTTTAAAATAAATCTTTATAATAATTCAACGATGATGTGACCATAAAGTTAATTAATATACCTAGCGCAATAGAGAAACAAAGGCCTGAGTAAGAGAGATGTCACTATCAGTAACACTGCGTGGTAAAAAGAGACGTATGATACATGACAGCAGCACTCTTTTTTTGACGTCCAGTCGGCACGTGCCGCACGTTGATAATTTAATCTCATAGAATTCATGTTCAATCATGCTTGTGTAAGTCTATACGTACACATATTTTTCACACAGATGAAAACCAATTTTGGTTACGTCTGAAAGCTCTACTCCACTAGGTATATTAACTTTTTCTATATAACTCCTTTATGGATGTGATATAATATTATGTGTGCAATATTAAATTTGTAGAGTTTAATATATTAATATTAAACTCTACAAACCATCAAAATCTATATAGTAAGTTTTTAGCTATTCCAACATTATTTTTAAGATTACGATGAAAAATATTTATTATAATTTTATATGGATACATTAATAATATTAATTATTATAATCTATACTTTAATTCGGTAAAAATGGGAGCTTTTTACGCTGATACTTTGAGTCGCGGAAAAGGACAAAGGATAATTTTAGTTACGGAAAAATAGAAAATTCTCGTAGAACTGATGGAAAGAGTGGAATATATTTTAAATTGCATATAAAGTTTGAAAAACTTTTTAAATTCTCTTCTCTTGATACACAGATTATTAGATTATTCTTTATTTCATAGAAGATAGAATACACTTACCGGGTTCGGGTTCCCTTGCACGAAAGTCGCTGCGAAAATTACGCCCAAGATGGCAGCTGACAGAATCTTCCAGAAGTTCATAGTGCTGTTATTCACGAAATTGTTGTGAGTAGAGAATACAATGCATGGGAGTATTTATACGAATTTTCTTGTCAACAACGAACAAAAACTAAACCTACATTATATTACAAACTATGAAACGAGTTATAAAATTTGATAAGTACAAATTATGACATTTAATACAAATATTTGGGACTCGTCTTATGTTTTCACCATATAACACTATAATCCTTATATTGTGTCCGTCATCTGATATCTAAAGTAAATATCATGTTTTATTGTGCCATTTTAGGTTCATAGATAAGAAGCACCGCTAAGTTTTTCAATTATTATAGGAGAGACGACTGATAAATATTTAGTTTCACATATTTTTTTAAGGGTTCCGTACTCAGAAATCTTACTTTCTGAGTAGGGACATTCTATACAAAAATCATCGTTCTACGGTACGGAAGCCTTCACGCGCGAGTCTTACTAATATTTGGCATATTTTTATTTAACATCGAGGTTCACTGAGTAGTTCACTGTACTTACTACATGTTTTGAAAAAACGTACGTTTTAAAATAAATTATTTTAAATTTTGTTGGTAAGTAATATAGTAAAAAGTTACAATAATACTTTCCTATTTCATAATAAAGAAACCTACGAAAATAATTCATGTTGTGAATTGTGATAGTAATAAAATGTAAAGGAGAATGGGCAAAGATGAGCTGATCTAATAATAAATAATTTCGTATGCCGTACATTACAATAAAGCGCTTATATTTTTCCATTGTTATAATTAGCATTTAAAAAATATATAATATATTTTTACAAAACAATATCAACGTATAAACTTTTCTTCATTTAATTCAACTTTTTCGTCGTCGTCTATGTCAGCATAACTTTTTGATTATTTCCTGTTTACCAGTAGGTAAAGTTATAAGACAATTTTGGCCTTCAATTATTATAATTATAATAGTATTTTAATTTAAAAAGATAAAACTGACTTTAAAATTATTACCGACTCATAAATATTTTGACATGTTAATCTGGTGCACAAGGGCGGCATCATGCAACGCTAATAAGTGTCAAATACATCCTATCGAGGCGCCGATCACATATCTTATCTCACTTGTGTAGAGATATCTCCTTATATTCCCTCTTACTGGGGTCCAGGAGGTCCAAAAATTGAGGGTTACTCAGAAAACTGGACGTATTTTATTAAAATTAAACTAAAAATTATTTACTTTAATTTTATAATGTAAAGTCTAAGGGCCTGTTTCACCACTTCCTGATTAAGGGCCGGATAGGCTATCCACAACTTAGAGCCTAATAATTCGGCACTTAACTTATCAGGAAGTGGTGAAACAGGTCCTAAGTCTACGATTTTTGGAGTATAAGATCCCGTTTAACATTTTGAAAGTTTAACCAAGACTGCAGCAAAACTTTATCAATAGGCAATAGCATCAAATTATACTAATAATAATTTATAAAAACAAACCTGCTGTGTAAGCGTATGCTTAAAGAACCTAATTATAAAGGCGAGACCGCACTAGGCGATACTACGCAACGAAGCGACGCGGACGCGTACATAAAAAGTAACTACACAGATTATACAAAATTAAAAGTTTTATTATATCTATGGACGCTTCATACCGCGTTAGTCTGGCCCCGTGCTAAGTACCTGAAGTGTAGAGTGTGTTACAGGTACCAGACAACGGAAATATATATTTAATACTTTTCTACTATACATATTATATTTTAGATTTTTATTATATCACACACATATTTAATACACATCCAGACGCGGCAACATTGAAAACTTTTTGTTCCGTCGGTGGGATTCGAACCCGCGACCCCCGGCTTAAGCTGCCACACACTCAACCAATTGAGCCACAGAGGTCGTCGAAAGTGAAAGCTTACGAACCCCTAACGTAGAAAACGTCGACATACCGACACTACATGTAATTCTAGCTCTATTTTCCGGGACCTCTGAAGGGTCGCAAGTCAGGTTACTGTTGACATCCGTACAAACAATCCGATGTTTACTTTTTAAATATTCTTATTAGTTATTACGTACGTGACTACAACTGTCATTTCCCATATTATTTACTACTAGCTGTGCCCCGCGGTGTTACCCGCGGTTTTAAGTGATGTATAATAAAAGACTATGAAAAGTACCAATAATAGGGTCAAATCGGGACGATACATTTCTCTATAATGGTTTAGTTAGTAATGATGATGATGATGATTAATGTAATTTACATAGTAGCATATTATTATTCTTTCCGTTACTTAAAACAACGTCGAAATACCCAAACTAGTATCTATAAATAGTATTAAAGAGTTAGAAGTTCTCTCAGCACCTTTCAAACATGGTATATCTGGGTGCAAAATCTTACTTGTTGGTTGCATATGCTTAGAATACTGCTCACGAAACCGAAGTAACCACATGTTTCCTCGATTACCTATGGATCCCTTCATCAGGTCACCACCTTTATGAATATGGTACCAAATTGGGATGATAACCTATACACCAAAAGAAAAATTTTGAAAATCGGTTCACAAACGGCGGAGTAATCGTTGGACGTGCGTTGAATATAAAAAAACGAACATAACACCTCCCCCATTTTGAAAGTCGGTTAAAATTGTAGCCTATGTGTTATTCTGGTGTAAAAGCTATATCAATATAAAGTTTCATTAAAATCCTTTTAGTAGTTTTTGCGTGAAAGAGTAACAAACATCCATACATCCAAACTTTCGCCTTTATAATATTAGTAGGATTATGGTACAGTGGTGTAATATTATGCGTATTGTAATATTGTGGCATGTACGTAGAAGCAAAAAATTACGCTAAAACTATTATTATGTAGTTAGTAGTAACATGAAGTAGAACTTATTTTCTCGCCTATTTTAATGACTTTCTTAATTATGTATCCTTAAATATTTAAAAAATATTTAATAATAATGTAAAATTAGTTTTAAATAATTTAACAGAACATAATTTCTAACCAACATCCATACTAAGAATATTATTAATGTTAAGGTTAGTCTCCCTGCTTAAAGCTTCTATCAAGTTTAAAATTATGAATTCCGGATTACATCTTGCATTACAAAAATATTATAAATAATAATAAACAATTCAGTTTAAATTAATGTAAGATTGAAGTTTATTTTAATACGTTAAACAATAAACTTAAACTGTCTCTAGTTTAAAATCTTAAAGCGGCAGGAGTCCCGCGGCTGATGTAAAATATTGTACAATATTAATTTATTGAATAATGTTGGTATTGAAAACTATTGTCGATTAGAGATAGTGAAGTACTGGGTCTTTAGTCAAGACGCATTCGATAATTTTGACAAGTAATCTAGAAAAAAAAACCGGTCAAGTGCGAGTTGGACTCGCCCATGAAGGGTTACACAGCAGCAATAAAGTTTATTTTTATGGAATTGAAAAGATTTTTGATTTATTTTTAAATTTCAGTTCATTTAATGAAATTTAAATTAAGGTTTACCATTTATGACCTATAAAAAAAACTACTTGCTAGATCTCGTTCAAACCAATTTTCGTTGGTAGTTTTTGTAGTAATGTACATCATATATTTTTTTAGACTTATCATGCCCCTACCTACCCCTTAGTCAAGGGGGGGGGGGGGGGGGGACACTCATTTTACCACTTTGGAAGAGACTCCCTCGCAAACTATTCAGGTTAGAAAAAAATGATGTTAGCAACCTCAATATGATTTTTGAAGATCTAGATCTATAGATACCCGACACGTATTGGTCAAATGAAATTTTTTTTTGTTTTAGTTGTACCTATGGGGACCCCTAAAATTTTTAATATTTTTTCCATTCCGTATGTAAAATCTCAATGCAGCTTACAGTCTTCATCTACTCACCAAGTTTCAATAGTATAGCTCTTATAGTTTCGGAGAAAAATGGCTGTGACATACGGATGGATAGACAGACAGACAGACATGACGAAGGGTTCCGTTTTTTACCATTTGGCTACGGAACCCTAAAAAGCATTTCATATATTAAGACATTGCAAAAACACCTAGAGATATTTTACCTCAATTCCCATACATTTGTGAATTCTGTACAAGGATACTTTACCGAAAAAACCGCTTGAGAAAATAGACGTTGCGCACGGCTTCGCCCGCGTAAATTGGGAATTTCACAGACAAATTAGCCCACAAAAATTAGCCTATGATCCTTTGCGTGGTTCACTTTTTGTTTGTGCCAAATAACATACAAATTGCTCAAGTAGTTCGTGAGATAAGCCCTTTCAAAATATAATTCTTCCCGTTTTTTCCACATTTTCCTCTGTTTTTTCGCTCCTATTAGTTTTAGTATATTAAATATCTTATAGCCTTCCTTGATAAATGAGATATCTAACACTGAAATAATTTTTCAAATTGGACCAGTAGTTCCTGAGATTCATTCAAACGCATTCAAACAAACGAACAAAATACTTATAATACTATAAACTTCAGCTTTACAATATTATAATATTAGTAGGATAAGTATAGATATTGCAGGCTATCAGGCGATCATACATCGCGCTCAAAAGCTTCGTGGCGCGGAATTGGAATTAGACATCCATGCTCAAGCGTGTAGCCTAAGTCACAATTTGTGGACACAAATGTAATAAACTCTTGAAACTCTTTGTAAAATATAGCTAAGAAGAAACATCTGATGGAGGTCACGCGACAAGTCCCAAATAGCTAATAATAATAGTCATTCATACCTTAGATTTTTTTCAATGTCACTTTGGGACAGGCATGCAATTTCGTATAAAAAACGGCAAAATCAATAATAGCTGTGCACGTGTTGCCGATGGATTATAGATTACGTTCTCGAAGATTTTCTCAGCGTTGCGTCGTGTCAGGCAGGTACGAGGACGGAACACAAACGAATAGAGCCGTTAGCTCTATCTATATTTGTAACTTATTTCTACTGTATGAAAGTAGGAAAAGCAATGAAAATTATCTTTATATAGCAGTGTAAATGTGATTTTTATAAAGTATAGCATGCTTCACCATGTGTTGACAAACGTAACGGGTGTAATTTTACAACCGCCAAGAGGAGGTTATTGAAAGTCAGTTAAAATACCTTTAGATCTAAAAGCAATAATTGGCGTTAAGTTTGTAAATTAGCATTCTAGTACTATAAGCATTAAAATGTTATTTTTACTTTAATCCAGTCCTCTGACAAAGAATGTCTATCTAGCATTTTTAAGACATGGGTAAAAATTATACATTTAGTAAAATTTGCACACTATGCAGCTCCACAGCTTTTTGTTCCTGTGCGAATTCCCGGTCTTCACAAAGCAATTCTATACAATTATAACGGCCAGGATCGTAACTGTCTCTTAACAAAGTTTTGATTCTGAATTCTTTAAAGAAAATGGTACAAAAGCAGGTAATTTTATAGCGAGACGCGGGTATAAAATAAAAAATAACAAATAATTTTCATCAAGATATAGAGCATAGATACGGGTAATAAATAGGCTAGCACACAATTTCGTTGCCGCTCTATGTAATTTAGCTTTCCGCAAACTTGTTTACCTCTAATTTATTGTTTTTTAATAAATGAGGTCCTCAAGTAAATTGCAATCTCTACAATGACAAACCTTGTTTTAGATGAAATGTGATAAAATTTATAATAATAGATAGACCCAGTCTTTAAAGATCCCAAATAGTAGTCTTATATTATAATAATATAATGGGGATCTCGGAATCGGCTCCAACGATTTTCATGAAATTTTGTATATAAGGGGTTTCGGGCGCGATAAATCGATCTAGCTAGGTATTATTTTTAGAAAATGTCATTTTATTCGTGTTTTATCGAATAATGTCAAATAGCTCTAGTTATCTTTAAAAAGAGAAACGTATGCGCTAAGCTCTTTTAAGCGTTGATTTATCTGTCAATAAGTAATGCCTTTTAATAAAATACATAATAATAATATAGATAGATAAAAGATAGATATTTAGATTCTTGTTTTATCATTTTCATCCCGTAGCTTATACTATTATACTTTTTAAGATAAAGAAGCATAAATTAGAAAAGTAGTGGGTATTTATGGGCCTTTAACGTTACGTGTTAGCCGTAAAATATCCAGCTCGCATATTTTAAGTCTAGATAACGTTCCATACTTAATAAGGCTTTCATGTTCACGAAGGCACATTTTTGTGTGGCAAAAAAATTAAAAGAATAGTACGAATAAACAATTAATGATAGGTAGCACAATTAACGTTACGGTTAGCGTAATTACGGGAAATATCATAAACATCTTACGGTTCAAGGATACATTTTACTGTCCGTCAATGATGCCGTGGATTGATGTTTCCTGCTACCGTTTTTTTATTTATCTCGCTCAAAATATGTTGTTTATAGCCTCGTTTTATGCTCTAATTAGTCGTAGTTTCGTTCGCTTTAAAAACTATAAAGTCTACGAGATAAGTTGTGAGTCTGAGTTTTTCTATGTTTATTCCGTGCATGGCTGATCTTCCCCGACAATTAGGGGCCTAGATTGCTCCTAGACGTAATAACTAGCTAGTATTTATCAATGTCTAAAGTTTGTTTACGCGAAAATTACTCATTGTAAAATTGCTTAGTTTCCTATTTCATGTCAAATTATTTTCATTATTCGCTCTTCCAACGTTGTATTCTTGGTGAATTTATGATATAATTTCATCATGGAAGTTATATTAAGGTAAAAACATCTCAACAATGTAATATTATTTATTATGGGCACTCATTAAAAATATTATTTGTTCCCAACTTACATATTATACTTTCTTGCAGATTGAAGCTTAGATCTGAGTGGCGGGACGCAAAGGTATTTCTAGAATATGAAGCGAATAAGAACCAGGGTCATTGACTTGACAGTGGCAAAAAAATTGGGAAAACGTCAACGAGAAACGAGTCAGCAGTGTACCAATGTCAGCGGCGGCGCGGACGCATCTCTGAATAACAATAATCGTGAATGAATTGTAATGGCGGGAGTTAATTGATTCGGCGACCCGCCGAACCTGTCTGCTGTAGACCAATGCGCAACGCTGACTGATTCATTTATCGATATCGATGAAATAATACAATGTTCTGTGATTTTTTATAACTCGAAGATTATATATATATATATATACTAATGTGCAATGACTACTGAGCGACCGCACTTTGTTAACATTAACAAATCGATGTAACTAAATCCTAATGTGTATGGTATGGTCTATGACGGAGATAATACGAAGTTTAATCTTTGTTTTTATAATATCACCAGCTTAAAATGAAATACAAGCAAACGCATTTAATGATATATATATATATATATATATATATATATATATATATATATATATATATATATATATATATATATATATATATATATATATATATATATACTATACATGACGCCTACAAGATATCGCGCTGGAACCGTACATTTACAGCAACAAAAACTATCCTATGTCCTTTCCCGGGACTCAAAGTATCTCCATACCAAATTTCATCAAAATCAGTTCAGCGGTTTAAGCGTGAAGAGGTAGCAGACATACATACTTTTTATTTTTAACCGATTTCTTCTTTATTCATTTCAGATAGACTTTTTCAGCAGATTCATACTTAAATCCTATATATCTGCAACTGATAGCTTATAATATGTAGGCGGTAGTAATATGTAAATAACTAAAAAGAGTGAAATTATTATTTATAACAAAAAATTTAAATTAAGGTAAAAACAATAATAATATGAACTAAAAATCTTACTCTTTAATAGTGCCTCTTTCAGAATTCGTTTAAATCTCAACTATTTCTATTCATACTATAGCCTTCATTACTTTGAAGTCGGTACCAGTCGAGTCCCAAAAGTTTCAGATATTCTGATTTCTGACATTGACTGAACTCACGAATAAATTAGCTGGTATTATTTAAGATCAATTAACATAATATTATTGTCCATATATGATAGAAATGTAAACACTAAAATACTATCTAAAATATACAGATATATTATACATACAAACTTTAAATATAAAACTATAAAAAGAAAAACTAATAAACTAATAATGAAGAATAGTAGTAACAGAAATAGTTGAGATTTATATATGAATATAAATATATTCATATATATGAATATAATATATGTTAGAAAAAATATAAATAAATTTAAAGTTAAAAGTGACATTCACTGTAGAAATACTAGAAATAAGCACAAGCTGGACATGCCAGTGATCAGACTTAGTAAAGTCAGTAAATCTTTTAAAGGTCAATGTATACGCCTTTACAATAAAATCCCAGAAAACGTTCAAAATCTTTCCATTAATAAATTTAAAAAAGTAGTCAAAGAGCGTTTGTGTGCCAAAGCTTATTATAAGGTCAATGATTTCATAGAAGATGGCACATCTTGGGAGTAGGATGGCTTCTTGCAAGGCTACTTCTACATTATTATATTATGACTTACAATTATGTATGTTGACATTGTATATAATATTAAGTTACAAAATTGTAAACTTTATTTTAAAAGAATAATTTTTCTCTCACTTTTATGGTAAAAAGTGGAACCCGTGCGAGTTTCTTACGCCAGTTCTTCTCGCCGGGGTAGTTCCCGAACCGGTGGTAGGCATCAGGTAGACATTCTGAAAAAATTTGATTCAAATTTACTCAGAAATAAAACATTTTTTATTTTATTTTATTTTATTTTAGACGAATTCTGAAAGAGGCACTATTAAAGAGAAAGTATAATTTAATACTTTTTAGTTCATATTATTATTGTTTTTAACTTGGAAGCCGGTTTTAATTTTTTGTTAAAAATAATAATATAATATGTTGCGGCAGCAATACCGAATACGAGCAAAGGTATTAGGTTTTTATTATTATGCATTCTTAGATCAATGGCGGCAATAGTAAACTACTGATAACAATTTATCTACTTATCTCCTTAATAAAACGTAATATTATTTGGTTGTCGCAGTTATGAGTTTATGAGTTTTATACGTGGGAGAGCCATGCTTCGGCACGAATGGGCCGGCTCGACCGGATAAATACCACGTTCTCACAGAAAACCGGCGTGAAACAGCGCTTGCGCTGTGTTTCGCCGAGTGAGTGAGTTTACCGGTGGCCCAATCCCCTAACCCCTACCCTATTCCCTTCCCTACCCTCAACTATTCCCTTCCCTTCCCTTCGCTACCCTCCCTATTACCCTATTCCCTCTTAAAAGGCCGGCAACGCACTTGCAGCTCCTCTGATGCTGCGAGTGTCCATGGGCGACGGAAGTTGCTTTCCATCAGGTGACCCGTTTGCTCGTTTGCCCCCTTATTTCATAAAAAAAGAGTTATTCTTACAGTGGAAAAAGACTTACCCGTTATTACTATTGTACTTGTAGTGTAACAATTTATTGATATCTAGTTGTAGTGGGCAAAATCTGCCTACAAACTGCTAATGCAGTTTAGCAGATATTTATAGCTGTGTTTGTTTTTTTATTAAACACATTTTCATTTCATTTTTCATATTCATTCATTCATATAAATATGTCTCTAATTGAGGCCTTTTTCAATAATTTATAAAGCTTAATATTAATAACTTAACGTGGACGTGTGTTCACATCACTAAAATTTCTCGATACACATTCATTCAATGCAGCGCGAGCTTAGTCCAAAAACTTTTTATTAGTAATTTCATCTCCAACTCTCTGTAAAAAATTACATATAAACCACTTTGCCTCTAAAAGGCTATCAGATTATAATAACAAAAGTTCCCGGAATGTCCATATAGTGGCATGAGCATCAGTACTGCCTACAAGAAATTATTTTTACAAGGACCTATTTCCTTACCTACCCAACCCTAAAAGAAATACGATAAAAGTTTTATCTATTTCATGTGTCTTAGGTAATAGCAAAATTAATAACGGTGGGTCTTGAGAATTTTTAGATAGACAATTATAATATTATAATAATAATAATGTCTATCGAAAAATTCATAAAAACAGGAATAGCGGACTGAGGAATATATTTTTTAAATTAGCATATTATTAATTTTGTAATCGGTAACAATTTACAATTCTTTAACGCTAAAATTAAGATAGATAACTTTGTAATATGTGATATTCTAACTCAATTTTTATCCATATATTTTCTAAACATCAAACAAATTCTTATTTAAATAGCACTTTTTTATTTAACTGCTCTATGATTCGTAGAAGTCCCGGCTAACTGCATCTAACGAAGTTAACATCCATTGACCTTCAATAACAAGTAATGCGAATCGCAATTGGTACTTATACTAGCGGGCTCTATCGAAACCTTGACACCCAATCGGAAGTCGGAATTGAAGACGATTCAGTGCAATATAATATTAAGACGATTGCATCATCGAGTGAGTCGGCCGAGCCACCGGATGTCGTTAACCGATTGGCCGAGACGAAGTTAAACGGCAGAGTTCAAACAATTAACTGGATAGAAGTGTCCGACTCTAATGAACGCTACAGACTTGCTCCATTTCATTACACAAACACCGTGACAAGATGCAGCCACAATATAGTATAAACAGTAGAGTTAAAGTGACTGTGACACAATGTGACTTGTAAGTACTATTTAGATGTGCACAAACTCAGATTATTCGCAGATCATTATGCTGTACACACGCAACTCGTATATTGGACGCACCGTTGCTCAGATATACTTGTTCTTTAATATATATTTTTTATTCGGAATCGCAGAGGCAAGTTTTGCGCACATACTTTATCTAATTTATAAAATTCTCGTGTCACGGTGTGCGTAATTGAACTCCTTTAAAACGGCTCGACCGATTTTCGTGAATCTTAGCGAGCATATCGGCTAGGGTTGAGAATCGGACAACATCTACTTTTTATATTGATAAGTGCAATTAATAGTAAATTATTACAACCCGAGACTGACGGCGACCATTGTTTGTGCGACGGCCGACGGGATAGCTATGGACGTTGCCATGGTGCCATACTTATTTAGTCACTTCAACAAAATAATATTATGGGCGAAATACTTTGTATGGAAAACAAGGTTTGCCGGGACAGCTAGTTGTTTTATAAAATAATAATATGAATTATGAAGTCATAATATTTAAGAGTGTGTGCGCCCAAATGGGACCATCTAGTGTAATGATGATCTACTGCATATTATACTGTAAACATAGCTTACAAATTGAGATTAATTCTTACGTTTTTCCACATCTAAAGGACGTATGCGACAATTGGTTCGTGTAATTATGACCTCAAATACGTCACACGAGGGCTCGTTTTAGAATTTATTATCTAAGATGTAATAAGTAGCTCGTCCATAAGATCCTGAGTCCTGTCGTTGCGAAACGTTACTATTTAAGTTAGGAATTTCAATGTCCAGTGGCTATTTATATCATGCCATCTTGAGAGATGTTATTCGAATACGTTCCCTTTCGAATAAATATTTAATTAACTAAAAACAGGTAAAACACTCTAAGACCATTGTATTGTATAAGATTGGGCTTTGAATTACACAAAATATCTGAATATAAAAATCTTTCATGTCTTTATTAGCTGTGATTTTTAGTAATTTGAGTTAGACAGTTCTGTCTCTACAAAAAGTAAAAACTAAGTGAGGAACTATTAGTCTCTAGTCTCTACTAAATCGTTAATACCATTCTTCCTCGAGTCTACCGAGCTTCTGTATAACGGTAAGTAATCACTCGAGTTGTGAGATGTCCGATACCATCTTAGTCATTTTCACAAATAAGGAAACTGGTATATATTTTCTAGAACTGAAATTCTCTATTTTCTTTTTAAATCACGTCTTGTGTCCGGTACGTTACACCAGAAGCACCTTGTAAATTGATCGCTGAACATGCACTTGAGGCAACATATTTTGATATAACTGCGTTCCAATTGTGTAATTTATTATTTGATCGCACGCAGATAACACTCGACATTCAATTCGTTGACAAATCATAGGAGGCCTAGCACGAATTATTGGCAGCAACGCACTCGTAAAGTTATTATATGAGAATCATAAGAAAGTTATAACAGCGTCCATATTATGTTTATTTGATAATGCTACGAATACGTTGCACTCCATTTGTTTGCTTTAAGCTCTTTGATCGAGTTATCGACACACGCCAACGCACCTCAAATATTTACTTAAGATACCTTTGCCGTACTAAGAATTTTGATACACCCATACTTATTCATTTATTCTCCCGATCGTATCTATAGACCTATTGAGCGCATAAAACTGCGATATCGTATTTTACTCGTGGCTACTTTTAACGCTTCTCTTTATTTAACAGTCACGACGATATATCATTATTCCCGTGGGTTATTAAACATTTATACGCCAGAAATCGTTGATTGTTCGCAATACGATTGCGACTGTACGTCTGGTTAACTAAAATATATCTCGTGACGTACAATATATCTGTAATTTAAACCCTCAATCGTTGGACTCATTTAAAATTGTAAACTTAAGATCAGTCATTCATCACGTATCGTTTCGACGTGTGGTGATGGTCTCGTTCTGCTGGGAGTTTGTTTTGATTTTTCTTTGATACAAATGAATTTATTAATTCTAAATGAACTTATAAATATAATGAATTTAATGTTATTGATTACAAACTATTTTATCGGAACTATAATAAGTATCTAAAACTTATTCATCTTTATCTCGCCTTAGATGCAAGCATTGTTACAATTGGTATCATATTGTTGTTGATAAACTAGGATAGAGTGGATATTATTATTATAAAAGACTAGCTGTCCCGGCAAACGTTGTTTTGCCATAAAATTATTTTCCCTGTTTTCCTGCTTTTCTCTTGAAGTTTTTTCTGTTTTTTTTTCTATTAACCTCACGGAGCTCAAGACCTTTCCAACAAATGCAAAACCGTGGAAATCGGTTCGTGCGTTCTGGAGTTATAGTATCAGGAAGGAAAACCCGACTTATTTTTATATATTAGATTATAAATAGTAATCAACGAAAAGCTGCATCACTTAAGAATAAGAAACTACTTAAGTCAGTTTGTCTGGAACAGAAATACCTTGCTACATTTTAAAAAACACACTTATTTATCTTTCAAAAACCGGCTAAACAATCAAACAATGTGATGACTGGTGAATCAAAAATAGTTTTCGGATACTTTATAATAACTTGTCGACACATGATACAATTTAACGCATAGCAAGTAGCAACGTATCCTTTTAGCATTGAGATACCATCAGTTGGGTCGGTGTTAACCAATAAATAAGAAAAAGAAGTATTCGTAAACCAGTCGCATTCCGGAAAATGTGGCGTAAAACTGACGTCGACGAATAAGGCGATCGCTTGGATATATTAATTTAAGAATCGCTTTTATTGATATTGATGATATTGAAAGAAAAAGTTACGATTCGACTTGAGAGTCATTAAGTTTTTGTTATAACTTATAAAATTATTTTGAATATCATAAAAATTGCTTTCGTTCGCTAAAAACGAAGCAGGCACAAAATGTCAAACATTTGATAACATGCCTTATAATAATTAGTTATATTATGTTTAATACCTAATATTGATTTCTATATGAACCACTTGCTACTTTACTGACTTTAAGATTCTTTACAGCTCAGCTGACATCATGGTCATAAAAAAGACAATCAGCTGTTCTCTTTTACAAATTGTCAGGCACTCGACAGGGATACGAAATTTATTGCAGTAATTGGTGATACTCGAGCCATTAATAAGAATTCAATAACTCATTGGCACCAAAGGAACAGGGTTTTGAGGAGTCGGCACGAGACAAGTCTTTTGATGAATGAACTACTTGTCACCCAACAAAACCATTCACTATTTACATTCACTCATTGTCACATCCCTCAAGAGACTTGTGTCAGTTTCATTAAAAACAGAATACTGTCTTTTATAACAAGGTTCCGCATGAAAATGTTATTTACCCTTCAGACTCAGAATTTTCTGATGTACATTTTTTATGAACTCGTCCAGTGGCAATACATGTAATACTAGTATTACAAATTAAAATATGTTTTATCGTCAGCAAAATATAGAAAACTTTATCATATTTAAGAAATACTTCATATTCATTATTTGATATGAAACACGTCTTCAACTGTAATCAACAAAAATGTTAAGCACAAAATTAAAACTATTTATTTCAGCTCTGTAGAGAACTAGAGAACCCTAATTTCTGCAATAATAGGATGTATAATACAATGGAGTGTCATGTAAGTGTAATACGAAATAAATGGTCCCTGTGGGTAGCTACAATGGTCAGTGAAATAATGGGACGAATTACATGGAAATTCCGAGGCGTGAACAGTTAACAAAGGTGGCGACTGGCGCTTCACTTGATAACAATTCGCACCTCGGCCGAGTTACACATTGTACTCAAATGAAACCAGATGACACTGTACTAGTCATTCATTAATTTTTATTAACCTAAAAATATTTCAAATTGTTGTAGAAATACAGTAAAGTAATAATTGAAGACTTTTTTGCAGAAGAGTTTTTTTGCATAAATTTCCATTTGTGCAAGAAAACGAATGTCTTCAATTATTATTTTACTGTATTTCCACAACAATTTAAAATATTTTTTGGTTTCGCTTCCGCTTTAGGACCAGAAAAATTATTTGAAATCAAAAGAATGTGGATTTTATGTATAGCCAAATATCTTAGCCAGTTGATGAAGTAGGCAATCTCTCCATCCTGTGTGAACATATTTAATTACTTTACAAAACGAGCGCCAATTGTCAAACAAAATAAATAAGTATATGCCTTATTGTACCTAAAATTAATATAAATGACACTAATAAGAAATCTTGCCAGGTACATTAATTAGTATAATTAATAGAATAACATTTTATTTTATCTTTCTTTATTTGAAAGTGCATAAATTTATTAAATTGATGACAGACATACTGCTGTTAACAAGATAATGAATAGCTAAGACTACTAGATGGAGCGAGTCGGTCTATTAAAACACAACAACTTTTTAAACAAACGAAATTGCTTATTTTATTAATAGTATTCATAAATCGTCCTCTTTATTGTTATGAAACTAACGCCTGACATAATCACATGTATTTTATTAGATTTCAACATTTTCTTTGTTTCATTTTAGTATTTTGCAGAAAGCTTAACAGTTACTTACGTATTTTTGCATTATTAGCTCTACGTGGCATCTTTAAACCATATCTATACTAATATTATAAATGTTAAAGTCTGTCTAAACATATTAATATGTCTGTCTGTTACCTCTTCACGCCCATACCACTGAACTAATTTTGTTGAAATTTGGTATAGCGATACTTTGAGTCCCGAGAAAGGATGTTATGATACTTTTTATCCTATATATTTTTATAACGATTTTTGACGCAACGGAATTGTGGGTGTCATCTATGAAAACTTAATGTTTTCCAAATCTATAAGTGTCTGGACTGGAGTCCGTACACACTTATAGATTTGGAAAAGTAACGCTTTTTCATGTTATTAGATATCAGAGTACCCCATTGTTTTGTATCAATGGGGTACTAGCATCTTGAAATAGTTAATTTAGTCTACCATAAATAATAGGTTTTATTGTAATTTGTAATTACATTTATTTATAATTACTTTTCGTAATTTTAATTTATAAGCCTATCAAAATAAAAAGACGGGTTGCACTCCGAGAGTGCCGGCAGAAGTGAAAACTTGATTATTAATGGTGTGCATTATTTTTTTAACCCATTTTTTATGAACCTCGATTTAAAAAAAACTATTTTTTAACTAAGCGAAACCCTTACAATCGATTAAATTTTTAACCCATGTTTTATGAAAATCAATATTTAAAAAATCGATTTTTTTAATTAATTGAAACCCTTACATTTTTTTAACCCATTTTTTATGAAAATCGATTTTAAAAAATTCGATTTTTTAATTAAGTAATCGAAAACCTTACAATCGATTAAAAATATCGACAATCGAAAAAAGACAATCGATTGTTCGATTAATCGATTTCGATGTTACAACACTACTCTCCAACCGTCTTACGGTTTTTCGATCAGCACGAGAATCTGACGCGAGTTTCAGTTTTTACCCATCTCACAAAAGTGCTCAACGCCGCTAAAGAAGTTTTCACTTCAAAAAAATTATTTACAAATCTTTGTTACTAAAGCACGTTACTTCTACTTTTTAACCAGTGAATGACCAGCAGACGAAAACAAACCGACAATTATTAAGCGTATAAATTCATGTTTTATAAAAACAGTCGATGAGCTATGACTGGTACATTTCTGTCTAATGAAGATGTTAACCAGAAGTTATGAAATTAATAAAAAAACAATCACCGATCCGGGCATAATAATATCACGCATACATTTAGCACAGTGTAAATAATACACAGTAGATCATATTCATAGTAGACAGCCTGATTCGAGAACACACACATATTACATGTACGCGTGATTTCGAAAGACTTAAGAGGGCCTGAGCACGTTGCGCGCGCGTAATACTTGCATCTGTGATGCACGAATTCTATTTCAAGAACATGGCTAAGTTACGCTACTGTATATGTTAGTATCGTGCATTGGAGATGAAGATATTTCCTCATTTACGACCAATCACGGCGGCTGCATTGGCCCGTTGTTATTAATTTATAGAAAGTCATCGTGCACCCATTAGTCGAGATAGCCATAGTGGTCACCGATGGCCGTCGAGATATGGAACCAAATGGATCTACCTGGGGACCGATTCCCATACCACGAATATTACTTCGATCAGTGTTGCCAGGTCGCCAAATCCGATAGCCGGACAAACCAGACAACAAAAATTTTGTATAAAAGCTTAGCAGCCAGCTAAGTTGTTTGATAAAATGTAACAATATATAGATGCCAAGCTCTCCAACATCCGCATTTTAACCTATACGAGTATGCTTACAATGTTAAAGGTGTACTCGCAAGTCAGACGATGGGAACATAAGTGATATTCGGAGCACCAGAATCAGGACCCTGGACTATTAGTACAAGTGTGATTGCCCTAATGATCACGTGCGGCTCGTTAGCGATGATCGGTGATCATTATTACGATTGATTTTTATAACCCTTGCTGTCGAACCCGTATTTATGAGTTTCACAGTTGTTAATGGTACCATTACGACAACAATGCGTGCCGCTTCCGACCTGGTTCTCACAGGACTCTATAAATCAACTCCTTATGATAAAAAGCCTCATTTTTACGGTCATATTCGTATGAATATTTGGACCATAAATATAAATATATGTAATTAGGGTTCCGTAGCCAAAAGTGAAAAAAACAGAACCCTTATAGATTTGTCATGTCTGTCTGTCTGTCTGGAAAAATTGTAAATAAAATTTTAGGGATCCCCATAGGTACAACTGAAACAAAACATTTTTTTTCATCTAACTTATGCGTGTGGGGTATCTATGGATAGGTCTTAAAAATCATATCTGAGGTTGTAATATAATTTTTTCTAACCTGAATAATTTGCGAGTGAGACTCTTTCAATATGGTAAAATGTGTCCCCCCCCCTCTAACTTCTAAAGTAGGAGCACGATAAGTCTAAAAAATATATAACGAGATCTAGCAAGCATTTTTTTTTATAAGTCATAAATGGGTATAGTATACCCATTTATGACTTATAATTTAACTTTCATTAAATTGACTGAAATATAAAAATAAATCAACGACCTTTTAATTGCATATACATAAACCTTATTGCTGCTGCGGAACCCTTCATAGGTGAGTCCACCTCGCACTTAGCCGTTTTTTTTATAAGTTTAGGTAAGCTTAATTTGAAGATTAGGGTGCTAAAGTTCAGTAATTCGCCTTTGAGCAGCAAGTGTCTGTTTTTTTTACATGCGCATGAGAATATTTGAGAAATAGAAATATTTTCGTGTGCGAGTAGTTGTAAGTAGCATAAGGTCAATGTACAAAATTCTCTTAGCCCTTGCAACAGACTCTTTTAAAATCTACATGGGATGTTTAAACATTTAATTAAAACTAGCTTTTGCCCGCGGCTTCGCTCGCGTGAAATTCGAAAATCGTGTACAATACGAATATTCTTGCAAATCTCCTTTAGAAACATGATGTTTTTCCAAGACCAAAAGTAGCCTATGTTACTCTCTATCCTTTTAACTAAGTTGATGCCAAAAAGCAAGTCAATTGGTTGCTTCGTTAGGCTGCGAAGAAAAGACAAACAAACAAATACACTTTCGCATTTATAATATTAGTATGGATAGCTGTTTCCCGCGACTTCGTAGGCGTTACCATAGTATAATAACGGAAATGGATAATTTGAAAAAGGCATATATATCTGCAAAAACCGTATTCAAATCGGATCAGTAGTTTTCGTGTTAAAGAAAAAAGTTTTATACAAAATCTTGCCACCCCTTTTGTCCCCTTAGAGGGGTGAGGGGAAAAATTTTATACACCAGATATTAAATTGGAAAATACAGTTTATAATATTAATATGATGTAAGTTTATTCAAGAAAAAAGTTTGATACAAAATCTGCCCCCTCTTTGGTCCGTTTGAGGGGTGGGGGGGAAAAATTGTATACACCAGATATGAAGTTGGAAGAAGACAAATATATCTGCGATAGCATATTCAAATCGGATCAGTAGTTTTCATGTTAAAAAAAAAGTTTGATACAATATCTGACCCCCTCTTCGGTCCCCTTAAAGGGGTGGGGGAAAGATTTTATACACCAGGTGTTAAATTGGAAAATACAGTTAATAATATGAAGTTAGTCCATTGAAGAAAAAAGTTTGATACAAACTTTGACCCCCTCTTTGGCCCCCTTAGAGGGGTGAGGGGGGAAAAATTTATACACCAGATGTTAAGTTGGAAGAAGATAAATATATCTGCGAAAACTGTATTCAAATCGGATCAGTAGTTTTCGTGTTAAAGAAAAAAGTTTAGTACAAAATCTTACCCCCTCTTTTGACCCCTTGGAGAGATGGGGGGAAAAATTTTTGTACACCAGATGTTAAGTTGGGAGAAGACAAATATATCTGCGAAAACCGCATTCAAATCGGATCAGTAGTTTTCGTGTGATGCTGGAACAAACATACAGACAGACAGACAGACAGACAGACAGACAGACAAAAAACTAACTACAGTTTTGGCTTCTATAGCAATGTAGTAACAGCCCCCGCTTATTATTTTTTGGATATCTTTAATGTACAGAATTGTCATTTCTACAGTTTTATTATATGTATAGATGAACCTTTACAAAAGAACCACGTGAAGCCAGAAAAGATGATTATTCCTCGCGAAGATAACTTACGCAGATAAAGTTCGCTCATAGTTTGAATAAAAATTAACGAGACTATTAACAAATCAATGGCGGTATTCCAATTAAGTAGCCGCGGTTATTAAGAGCTGGTTTATAATTCTCGCCTCCATTTTTATTATCACAAAATGAAATCTTCGAGAAGCATCCCCGTTATATGTTCGTGCGTTTCTCAACGTCATATTTTAAAAGCCATCTTGATCCTAGCGGGGAGGTAAGCAAATTATTATTCAAATCTATTAGCTTCAGCGTCTGGCCTCGTGCTATAAAAAAAATAAACCGAGCAAAACAAAAAGCCATCGGCGGGCCTACGAAGCCTTAAAAATTCAAAGAAGGAATAAAGGATCGCTTTAGTTTATTTATAAAATTAAAACAATGCTTAATTATATATTTCTCGTCAGAAGACAATGGTAGATCTCATAATAATCGTAAACTTCAATATCTGTGCCCCATTTAATCGTTGATCGGAGCCCGCGACTCGCTCTGACCATATAAAACGTTATTGCTTTAACTAGCCGTTTAAGTAACGAGAAGTCTCGGTTATTATTTTTTTAATTGTTTGTATTCCATTCGCATTTATGTGCTTTTATCAGATGATACAGAATTATTTCATTATATTTTATACTGCATTAAGCGTACCATTTTTAGATGCCATTGTTGTCGGTGGGTCCGATTTAGGCTGCAATTTTTTTAATCATGGTAATTATTGCGATCGCTTCGTCTAATCCCGGCCGGACCCACGTTTTGTGCTGATATTATGTCATTAATTTTGATTAGAACTTTTATGTTGATTAGATTCGTCTTGTTAATAAAATACACAAAAGGTTTTGAGAGGCTTTAGTTTTTTATATATTAAAACTAAATGAAAACAGGAGGATTTGAAATATTTATTAATTTTAACAAGCTAGAGTGTTTCCGTCATCATTTCGCGAAGCGGTTCCCTTATGGCCCTATTCAGTGGTGTAAAGGCGGCGTGTCAAAGGTTGCACCTGTACCCATCCGGTTGCCGCTAAACCAATAAAAAATAAAACAATAATTTATGGTCACTATTAATATTAATAAAATATTTAATCTGCTAAACGTTCGCCAGGGTGACCATGGTTAAAAAAAACAAAAGAACAAAATAATGACGTGGTGGGATTATAATTTATGCCTACTTAATAAGTACCCATAATATTATATTTAGAAATTAAGAAAACTTTTATGTTATACCAACAAAGGCAGCTTAAACTCATGATGACTGTTTTCACATCCAAAAGTTCACATCGTCTCATAAAATTCTATATTTTTTATAGCTATTTATAAATACTAGCTAAAAGCCGAGCTTTTGAGGGCTCGCGTCGTCACACCTTGACTGACTGATGATGACACCTACATATGAAAAACCATGACTGACTGATGATAACACATCTACATGTAAATGAAAATTACTATGAGCACACATCAATAGGCTTGATAGTTTTTTCGTAAAGTGTGTACCACAAAATGTAGTAAACAGGTTGTGGGATATACTACGCTACGCTCACCCTGATTAATACCTTACGACAACAATTTAAAATTAAAACAAATTTTAAAGTAAAGTTCCAAGCTGTCCCATTTTCGAACGAAATATTGTTACCCTTAAATGTCAGAATTGTGCGCCAATTTGGACAAAGCGCAGGTCGATTAGTTTCGCCCAAAAATTAATCAAAACGCCTCTTTTTGGTACCTGTTTGTTTTAATTTTTATGTTTGCTTTTCTTTGCTTGTTAGTTTTGCCGCTGATTAAGATTTTATTCATAGCCCAATATTTTATAAGTTTTGGAGATGAAAAAAAAACACAATCTGCTACGTGAATTTTAAAGCATTAAAATTGTTTTGTTTCTAAAATATAATTAGAAATGAGGATTTTTAAAACATAGTTTTTTACGCCACTGCTTTGAATAATAATATAATAAATTTTGATCAATTCATTCTTTTTATATGTAGCATCAAAGATTTTATATAAGCCTATCTTGGCTTCACTTTGAAAACATGTCAACAATTTGTAAGCAGTTAGTGTAACATAGGGGCTATAAATTGCGGTTATTGAGGATAAGTTTATTAATAGTAATTATTCGAGGCTCAAAATACAGCTGTCGATGACCACAGGGGCAAAGAGTGTCCAGATATGATCAGTTCATGTTACAGCCACGGGCCGGGCGCAGAAAAAGTGACGAAAAAAATACCGCTTTTACGTAAACAAGGCAAAGTTTGCAGCTCTACTGACCGAAGAGCAACATTGTTGACTTTGGTTTATGGATTTTTTTACTTATCCCAGTTAGTAGGTACTTATCAGATAGCAGGGAAGTTTGATTCCTATCGGGGACCTAAGTAGTTTGGTTGCGTTACGTCAAACCCAGCTGACAGATCACAATTAACATTGAATTGACATATTCGACCAAATAATATTGGTCTGTCAATTGCATAGGAATCAACTTCCTCGATGGTACATTGATGATACTTTTTTTGCTATATAAAATTTTTATTTTTTATTTTACCTTAATTTTTTTTTGGGTAAGGTTAAAAGTTAATAAATTTCTTTTTCTATGATGATATTTGCTATTGTAGATAGTTATTATCGATTTCTTGTCCTCATGCTTTTGGTGTGACTGTGACTAAAGTTGTTTATAGTTTTTGGCATTAATATCGTAGTGTATTATTGTGCACTGCACTCCGCAAATTCTTTTAGAATTCGAATCTAATATCGCCACCGAATCCGTAGATATATTTGCGAACAAAGCCTGTTTGCTACGGCTTTTAAACATCAATGGGCCGCTATTTAAATGATATTTTTTTGGTGAGGTACGCCAGTGTTCTCTTATTTACCTTTTGTCGAGCTGTGGGCGCGACAATGCCGCAAACCCACCACGCTGAGCGACCGACATATTTTTTGTCGAAAATCCGTATTTTATTTCGTTTATCGACGTTCGATGCAGAAAAAATTTAACGTCTTTGCGCGAAAATAATAAAAGATCATGATATATCATCCTGCGGCTAGGCTATCTATTCTTACATTTTTGAGGTATTGTGGTTGATTTCTTTTGATGGTGTGGTCACCTGAACTAGGTACATACCATCGAACCATTTTGCAACGATTGCTGATAATATTACTTTAAATTGTTGCCTATTTTTTGTAATTTACTAGAAAATTTAAGCAAAACACAATATCGCAAAGCAAATCACATTAATGATCTAAACAATACATTAGTTAAAGAGGAAGAATTACAACCTGAAATCTTCATGGTCAGTTGGGAATAGGGATATTAGGGGGGTATAAGTTATATTTACTCACCTATAAATTGTCAAAATTAACTGCAAAAAAATCAAATGTCTCAAGTTATGGGGGAATCGATGTGGTTTCATGTATCAATCAATGAAGTGATTGACGTCGTGATAATAAGTAGGTACTTAATAATTGTTGAACCCCCCCCCCCCCTCCCAAGCCGACTGGTCCTCGTGAGGGAAGGAGAGCATAACCCTCCAATTTTAAGAAAACGGTTAGAGGAGGCCTTTGCCGACTGGCAAACGGATCTGCAAAAAAATTGTAAGAAAGAAATTCTAGGTTAGAACATAGCTGCGTAGTTAAGTTAAGTTAGTAACTTGGTAATAATTAAAGGACTATATTATTATTTATTATTATTATTAATAATTATTGAAGACATGAGTGGATGAACCGGGTAAGTAAAATTTTACAACATAAGAGCAATAAGTACTCATTTTTCCCATATAATTTGAAGAAACCTTTTATCTTACCTACTTCATCTGGCCAAAACCACAGTTTTCAAATGATTACCCGCTTCATCCACTTATGTCTTCAATTTAAACTTAAAGACATGTTTCAAATAGTTTAAATTAGTCTAAAGGCCTGTTTCACCACTTTCTAATAAAGTGCCTAATAGGCTATTCACAACTTTTTTGACAGATCCTCCATACTTGATCTGCCAAGTTAATTGGTGGATAGCCTTATCAGGAAGTGGTGAAACAGGCCCTTAAACTATTGTGGTACTACCAAGTTAATTGTAATTTGTAACGAAATGAGAAATATTTTATTAAGACATACTTTTGAATGTATCCTATCTAGTACGCCGCAGCTCAAGCGGATTGTAATTAAAATTACAATCCGCCGTATTTTTATCCTAAATCCAATTTTTATCGTAAAATTGATGATAAATGAAATAAAGAAAAAGTATTATTTATTTTGAATTTTACAAAGCATTCATGTGCCAAGTGCAATCCTTTCGGAACGCTTACTTCTCTTCACTTCTGAAATATTTCGTATTAATTAAGGCTTTTCGGATTCAAAGTCCCGGAACACGTGCAAGTTGGCATAATGCCAACTTCGCACAATGTGAGTTTGCATTTCCGGCCGTGCACTTCCTTCATTTCGGTTTTACTTTTTATTGAGCTTTTGTTGTGGTCTGGCCCGCTTTGTGCCTTTGTGAGAACATTCAGGAACGCATCGTGGGTTTCGATTTCGATCGCGATATCGGAACTGCGAAATCGAAAGGAAAGGAAGTAGAGGAAGGGAACTGAGATCGAACAGCTGACTTATTAATAAAACTCATTTTGTATGGAAACGAAGCATAAATGAAAGGATCTCAATGTTTTCAGTCGTATCGTACTTACATAATCTTAGCATGTTCATGTCATGGTACATGACGAACGTCGTCGTCATGTACATGACATGAAATAAGCCCTTTCAAATATATTTCCTCCCGGTTTTCCACATTTTCCTCTATTTCTTCGCTCCTATTAGTCTTAGCGTGATAAAAATATATAGCCTATAATAGCCTTCCTCGATAAATGGGCTATCTAACACTGAATTATTTTTTTAAATCGGACCAGTGGTTCCTGAGATTATAGCATGTTCAAACAAACAAACAAACTAACAAACTCTTCCACTTTATAATATTAAGTATAGATTAACCTATCAATATACAAAAAATCAGCTAGTTATGGTTCCGTTTTCTAGGGTTCTTAGTCAACGAGGACTTGTCGATTGTCAAAAAATGTTCTAGGGAACCTGTTCTATCAGCTTATTTACTACAAAAATTTTACAATATGACAGTTGGAATTCTGGAGGTTTTGCCCATCGAGTATTATTATTACTTATTTGGTATTGTAGGGCCAAAATCTCGTATAATTGATTACGTTTGCTGGCTTATAAAAAGCTTTTAATGTATAAAAATAAGATAATTAACATTTCATTCTACACACACCGTAATCTACTTATAAATAAAACATAGTCTATTTAGAAAAGTAAGTTTTATATATCTATCATAAGTATGTAGGTATCGTACTCGAAATACATGTTTCAAATTCCCATGGCTAATGGATTAACTTGTTTTATCAAAATTTTGAACTTAATAGTCACAAAGATGTCTCTATTTTGTACTTTAAGTAATTTATTTCATAGTTTTATTAACACATAAACGTAAATTATGTTTTATGCCAATCCACTATCACAATAAAATACAGTTACATTATGTTTATTTTCTTTAAATCTATTTATCTTTATGTTAACGACATAATAAGTTTAAAGCTTTGCTGTTTAAGTATTAAAATAGTGTTTGTGTAAATACTAAATATACAAGGATCAGTGTGCATAATTTAGAGAAGCTGGCAGCGACTCCCGGTTGGTGTGCGCAGGAATTTTAATCTCATAATATCAAAAACGTGTTCGGAGTCAATTTAACACTCATAATCTCGCTCCCCGCAATCTCCTGTCAAGATAAGGAGCCCCCACGAAAGCCTTTCTGCTAAATTTATTTGCATTGGACTTAAAAACAAAACCGAACACCTTTCCGAAAAAATCGCACATAGATCAGATAGTACAAAAGGTGTGGGTTAGAAGATAAATAGATTTTTTTCTTTCGAAACATTTTCGTCGCAATGTGAGCTTTACGACTGGAGCATAAGATTTAAATACGAACGATGCTAAATGCTAATGTCCGAGCAGAGTTTCTATTGTGGTCAAGCCCTGATTACTTTTATCGCAAAATATCAGCGACGGCGTCAAAACTCATGTCCGGATCGCAGCGTGGTACAGGAAGGTGGCTCGCAGGAGGTCGATGCCACACAAGGTGACATCTTATTTCGGGAAGATGACATTAATGTGACAAATTAGCGCACGCCACCCTCCCACGGGAGGTAAGCTTATTGTCGTTTCCACGTATAATTATTGCCCCGTATCATCATTGTCGATATTGCCAGCCTGCCAGTATTGCCACAATAAATATCGTGTCGCGGCGATAACGTATAACTCAATTAGCAGACGGCAGCCATGTATCATATCGTAATCGAAATCGTTGTTTGATTTAAAACCGTTGTAGTTTATCTGAATGATGTACGATTTCAAGATGTAGTGTTTTTTCTATAAATAATAGATCAGTTCACGCATAACAGTTGCTTTCTCTTAAAAGTCTAAGTGCCTATAAAGTGCCTAATAAGCTATTCATAACTTTTTTGACAGATTCTCCATACTTGATCTGCCAAGTTTTTTAGTGGATAGCCTTATCAGGAAGTGATGAAACAGGCCCTTAAGTTCTAAACTATTAAAAAAAACCAGAGATTCAGTTAAACAAGAAAGTCGCAATTTTGTCCTTCATGTAAAGTAATAATAGTTATTGCATACTCTTTAGACTTCAACATTCCAATAAAATACAGTAATAACTGTAGTTTAAATCAAAAATATTATTCAAAATCTAGGATATCGATACAATTAAAAAGAAGCTGCGCTAAATTTCTCAATTTAACGGTTGTTGATGTAAGTCGTAAGAGATAGGCATAGGCAGGTGTACAGGCGGGAAAAAACTAAATCTAATATTTCGAGGCTAGTTTTAAATATATTATAATGTTATGCAAGAAAGTAATTAAGAATGTTATCTTATTTCGATGAGCGTTTAAGATAGAGAATCAGATTCTCGATCGGTACAATCATTCAAATTTACGCCAATTTTATAAGCCTAAAAATAATATATTATCTATTCTTTGTCACTTTTAACGACAAACGATACGACTATATTAGGAATCACTCGAATTATTTGGACCTGCGAGTTTTCCATGCCAATCTTTTCCTCTTTGGACTACTGATCAATATCTCCACAAAATACGACTAGAGTTCACAGTCGTAATTACTTCAATATCTTCGGTAGCGTTAATAGTTATTTATTGGTATCGAAATTAGCGACCGCTATCTGCGGCTTATGCTAATATAAATCCAGTAGTAATGAAAGATCAGTAAAACAAAGTGGTAGCCGCGGGACAGTGTTTACATCATTAGCCCGGCACACAGACTAGTGACATTGCATGATATCGTCCATAAACATGATGCCGGCTGCCCCCGGTAGAAGTTGAAGGAGAGGATGAAAATGGACATTATGTAACGGCGGTTAGAGAGCACGCAGCGGCAGTGCTTAATTTGTGGTGTGTTAATGCGTGTAATCAGCCCCTGATTGGCTTGAATTAATCGTGCGCATGCGTGACCGCTACCATCCTCGTGACGCCGACTTTATGAGAAATGCCCGAGCCCCGAAGTGAATTATAAGTAATGGCATAATTAAAACTTACATCGCTCTTTGTATATCTCGTGAAACGGTACGCTTTCGTCGTTACTGACTCCATATCTGAAATAAAATGAGAACTCGTGTTATCAGAATTTTAAACGTTTTGAAACAGAACCAAAATTTTGGTCTTTCGGTCTATAAAATTTATAGAGCAAAAGACCAAAACTTTGTCATTATATTATAATTTAATTACAACAAAATACAAAGTTTGCCTAATGCTCTACTCACATACGGTTCTGCTCGATCGAGCAAAACCCGCGGCTCGGGATTTCGTCCACACATTCAGCATTTCTCGATAATTTTATTCTAAATCGATATATATATAATATATATATATATATATATATATATATATATATATATATATATATATATATATATATATATATATATATATATATATATATATATATATATATATATATATATATATATATATATATATAATTCCATCGAGCCGGCTCGATGCGAGAGCCTTCGAGCTGTGAGTTTTGTGGTGCACACAGCAATTATTATTACTCGAATTGGAGTAAAACTATAGAGTAAAACCGTATGTGAGTACTTAGCATAAAAGGTAACAATGAGATTGTCTGTTCATATTTATTGTGAGACATAGCACATGCCAATGAATTAGAAATTCCAACCAAATCATCTTACGTTCATAATCTATTTAATTCTCGTGAAGCGTCTCTAGGAATTATTATATTATTATTATAATTCTTAATTATATTAGTCTGGCTACGTTGCAGGAAAAAATTGTAAACAATTTCGCAACAGGCTTGTTAATTAGGCTTATATTTTTATACTTATAGATATAAGATAGGATAGATTATAGATTTATCTAAACGTGTACGCCTAAACCAGTTGTTAATCTTATTTGGCGTGCTATTGACCGAATCATGCGAGCATTAAAATCTCATAACTTTTATAAAGTCGTAAGAGAATTTATTTCATTAGAGGTATGGTAATATGTAATTATTATGTCTCTAATTTTACTAAATTTCATCTGCCATAAATAATACGCATAAAATATTGCGTATGCAGTATGCTAATAAGCTCCGTTGGATATTAATGATTTTAATTTTAAATTACCAGAAAATCTTGGAAACCGTTTTATTTTATGTCTATCAGATGATAAAAATGATAAATTTTAACGCATCAACGGCTTATTGAAAGTTTCCATCCAATGATAGAGTAGTGATGAAAAGTCGACTACTTCACAAACATGAAGAATCAGGGAAATTTATTCGAAAGGAGGTCTACGTTATTTGGTAGGATTCTGTCAAATCAATATAATTAGCTATAATCTGGGCTGAGTGAGTGAATTAGCATTATGTTTAATTTTCAGCAGTTGACATTTTGAAATGTATAAAATAAAGTATAGAGATATACATACAGAAAGTTAATACGTCAATCAGGCAAGATTACCAATGATTCCATAAAAATTGATATGAGTATAAACTCATCTCATAAAGGAGGCTCTGAGTTACCGAATTTAGAATCGATCATAATCAAGATATCATAGTCATTAACGCGTTATCGTAGAGGTATAATTAATACAAAATTTTGTAATATGTTATAATAAAACGGGTAATGTAATAGCTATGGGCGGGCTGCGGTTCGATTCGTCAACGTAATAACATCAGTTTCACTAGCTGCTGTTTTCGGACCACCAACAAACATGGCTGCCTGATTTCACATTAATGAAAATATTTTGATTACTTACCTCATAAAGATATTCCAATAAGCATAGTATTACATTTTGGAAGTTTCCGATGAAGTTATCTCGTTTCAATATTTATTAAACTATATCAATGGCAGCCCTGACATTTTAGTTACCCAGACCCATAGTTACATAACAGGAAGTATTATAATAAAATATCTCTAGAAATACAAGCGTCTTCAATTATAATTGATGCGGTTTTAAATCCTAATTAATCTACTTATTGCCTTTCAGTATAAAACTAGCTGTTGCGCGCGACTTCGTCCGCGTGGATTTCAGTTTATAGCGCGCGATGTCAACAAAATTGGTGTCAAAAGCTTTTATAAAAAACCCTGGTACCCCTTAAATCAAAACACCTAAAAACAGCTGCTGTGCAGTGTGCAGCACATAACTTATTTCATTTTTTAAATTAAACTTTATTTATGCCAATATTTAGCCCCCCAATTACACAACTTTACCCATAAACTACTTATCATTGATAGGTTTAAGGTTACGTCACTGCATAGATAAAAGTACTGAGTTTAGAGTTATTTAATAACGTAAAATAGAAATAACATTAGAAAAAATCGGAAACTTAACGAAATGATACGATACCACCTCTTATATAAAGACGTTTAAGTAAGTGTCAGCGCGATGTAGGAGACGGCACGGCGCCATCTATTATAAATTTTTGGAACTTACTTAATTTGAACAAATTTTCGCATTTTCACCCCTTACAACCATTTTTTCCGGTTAAAATTAGCATATGTCCTTTCTTAGGCTTTAGACTATCTGTGTACAAAATTTCATTACAATCGGTTCGGTAGTTTTGGCGTGAAAGCGAGACAGACAGACAAACATACAGAGATACTTTCGCATAATATTAGTATAGATAAGAAGAAGTGGATTATAGTCTGTAGTCAGCTAAATGACCTGTGTAATTTAGCCGGGTTATGTCAAGTTCAAGCCCAGCCAACAAAATTATAAATCGTCATGACATAACCCGACCGAATGGTGTAGATATCCAGTTTAAAATGTCATTGAATCAATTCTTTTGATGGTCCATATGCAGTAAAGTACCACATAATTTAATAGTATATCATATTAAATTTTACCAACATCCAAGTTAATAGTTTTGTTTTATATATGTTAACCTTTGGTGTTAACTGATTAATATAAACGATTAGATTAACGTTCGTGAGGCGTATTTATTTCTTTTAAATTGACATAACAATAATTTTGATTTGTTACGCGACTACTGCCCATTAAACTTTGATTGCTCGAGCCACACTCGATTATCTATGGTTTCCTCAAGAGATGTTTTTACTTCTAACTGCACACCTAACTGTCTATAATGTCGAGTTTTATTTTGTACAAGAGAGTTTCAAAGGAAAATTGTATTTACTGCAAAATATTTCCTGGTATTATGAAGATAACAACGTGCTTTTGTATTTTGAACAAACCTAATTTCAAGTTAAGGTAATATAGCACCATTTATGCTCTCAAGGTGTTTAAAAAGAAAAAGTCGATTTTAATGACATTAATTGGAACGAAGTTCCTTATCGCGCATTGCAAAAGGGGGCTATACGAAAAGTTGTAACGACACAAAAGTATCGTGAGTCGCGTCACACACGAAAGTGTGTGTCGCGTGTTTCTCTCTCTGTCTCTCTCTCTCGCATTGAACAGTGTGCTGTAGTTTTTTTGTTGAGTGTATACAGATTATAGGTTTTTTGTACATAAGAAATAACTTCGTTCCATCCGGGTGTCCCTTGACACCTCTCACAATAAGTGTTTTTTTTTTTATCTTAATCTCATTAGGGTTTGTGAAACGACCAATAGCATACCCAGTAAGAGACCCTTTTAAATCTTCAATGTGCATATTTTTCGGTAAATCGTAATATATTTACGCCAGACGCCAATGCAATAACCGTAATAAAGTGAGTTCATTTTATACGACTCCTACGAGAGTTATGGGATCCCGGTAACTGTTTTAATGAATTTTAAACAATCCAAATTAATTCTCCGACACGTACTACTGTGCCTTGTAGTTGCGTGGTAGACCACAATAAACTCACCGTCATGTTAACGAAGGATAAAGAACTAAAAAACTCTTAATCGTTATTGTAATTTCCTATTAATATTACAAGAATATTAATTTGGTTATATTAATAACACCTCAGGGTATATCGAGAATAGCTTTTTTATGAAGAACAATTCCTTTTTTTTTGGTATTTGCTACTTTACTCTCCCGTAATTTGATTTAATCTTAACGCAAGTGGGAAAAAATCTACCAAAATAATGTATTATGTATTATTCAATGACAAATATATAAGTGTTATTTGAATTGATAATATTCTATGTGTTATGATGTTCTTCTTTTCAATTTTTTTTAAATTTTTATTTCACAACAACTTGTTTGTAAGGCTTGTTCGGATTCCAATTTTAATAAAAAATCAGTTCAGTTCAGATTATTTATACATTCAGAATACAGCCGTGACAATATTTTCTGTCAAATCGATATTTTTTCTAACATAATACATTTTTACAGTCGAGCTGCCGTTTAAGTCCTAAACTATTACAGTCAAAGGAAATAGTCAATATTAAGCTTCGGTTCAGTGCCTCGCTCGTGCCGTACCGACCTGGTCGATGAGACAGAAAATTATCAAACAAACGATGCGGTTTCAAAACAATCTGAGAACTTGAATTTGAATGTCAATGACATTGTAAAATTGTTCTCTTAGTTCTATAATTAAGAAGACATCGATGTCTTTAGAAATATGACCTATCACCACGTGCCCACCTGTAATAACTAAGCAAGGTTTTGCGCCAAAAGAAGTAAATGAAAAAAATCGTTTAATCCAATTTCAGCAAACATGAAACTACAAAGGAGTACCGGCAAAATTGCATCGTAACCGTATCTACATTTAAGAGGATACCACAGCGGCTAGAGAAATGAAAAAAAAGTACGTGTAATATCTATAGCTGTCTCCCTTACCTCAAGCCTATACCGCAGAACGCGATAGAGACAACTGCAGAAAATCCAGAAAATCAACGATTCGTTGTCCCCTGATTCCTTCTCCAAAACTTAACCGATTTAAGTACTTTTTTCATTAAAGATTAAAAAAAGGCTTGAGCTGTGTTCCTATGTTTTGCTTTTTTTGTATAATCTATCCAAATCTGTTTTCTGGACGTTTGAACACAGTGGAAAATCTGGCCATTTTTTTGGGTTTTTGAACGTTCATATCTTATTTAATAATTAAATTATGAAAAAAAAGAAAACATAGGGACATTGTATTAGTGGCCGTAGATATTCAGGAAAAAAATTATAACTCTACTAGCATTATCCAGGGAGGAAACAGGGGACAACGTTTGTATGGAAAAAATGGCGGTGTGGAATCCTCTTAAGAGTCAGTAAAAAATAAAACACGAAGTGAAATAAAAGCTTTTTCATACGATCGATTACGCATTACGAATTCAATTAAATTAATTAATAATTATCATCGCGCTATTGAAATGAAATGTGATGGTGCTGAAGACGAAGATAAGTCAGCAGATTGAGGTGCGACTAAAAAGCCAAGCGATGTACGCCGCTACCTTTGTACACGAAGTATTAACAAATCGCCCGACTCGTTTATTTTTGTATTACGTATTTGTAAATGTCTTTATCGTGCGATCATTTTATCGCCTCGTTAGGTGTTGACAAATGAACAATCCTATGAGCACAATGGTCTTTAACATAATAATATTCGAGAGTCATTTATTAAATCAAGATTATAATTAAACGCACAAGCGTGATTGCCAGTACGTTCGTAATTGTGTCGTGATTTATAATTCTACGAGCTTTTGTCCGCGGCTTCGCTCGCGTTAAGAAGTATTATTATAGACAAACTTTCATCCCCTATTTGAACCCCTTGGGGTTGGAATTTATCAAAATCCTTTCTTAGCGGATGCCTACGTTATAACATCTACCTGCATGCCAAATTTCAGCCCGATCCGTCCAGTGGTTTGGGCTGTGCGTTGATAGATCAATCAGTCAGTCACCTTTGAGTTTTATTTATACAGATTAAGTTATTACTGTATTTTGTATGATCTGACTGGTACCGAATATTTTTGGGAGAAATCTTGATATTTGATTAATACCTCTACATATTCAAAGTCATAATTTATGAGCTTCTTCTGTGACCTAACAAGTAACTATAGCTATTGACAATAATCATAGGTATATCTTTAAGTGAGCAATTCTTTTATATATATATATATATATATATATATATATATATATATATATATATATATATATATATATATATATATATATATATATATACACCTAATTGGAATCTCGGAATCGGCTCCAACGATTTTCATGAAAATGGTATACAGCGGGTTTTGGGGGGCGATACATCGATTTAGCTAGGAATCATTTTTAGAAATTAATGTAATTTTATTCGTGTTTTATCGAATACCAAGCAATGCTCTAAAAATAGCTAGTAACAATTAATACAAAAAGGTCGTAAGTCCCAAGGTCATCTCTTTTGTTGTAAGTCCATTGTGAGTTTGGGTGCTCCTCGTTTAACGAGTTGCGTGCTCGCGTGGACTTATCCCTGCGCTTGCATCTAATTTGTTCTTTAACGATAATTCGATTTGAGCGAGATTCTCGTTTTTTTCGTAATGAATGGTTACAATCTCATTAGTGCTAACCGCCTTTGAGTGGCGGTCGGCCGGTTATTGTGCTGGCGAAATGCGTGACCGATACGGTTACAAATTTTGATACAGTCGTCATTATTTGTTATTAACCTTGCTCATCATTCGAGAAAATTTTGGCTACTCCGAGAGGCCAATATCCGATTTGAGCGTGATGCTCGAACGTTCATTATCTTTTTAACTGGACTTTAAAGTGACGTTAAGTGCGCTATTAATTTATGTTTAGTACTAAAAAGCAATTCAGACTTTATGGTATTTTACCGTTTATTAGGGCTTGCTTCAAATTAGTAAGTCTTACTTAAAACTAATATTCGTTAAGCGTTATCAGTTCCGTGTCCAAGATCTGATAGTGCTAAAGTCCGTTCGCAATAATTCTACCTCGGAGCATCTATGAGAGTGGTCCTTATGTCGTCTGTATAAATGTCATGTTGCGGTAACTGTAACGTAGTTGTAGTAACGAGCTTGTAAGTCACCGGGGTAATGACGGCCGGTAGCGATCTGCTGTGACAGACCACCGGAGGCGAGGGTTTTTTGACCACGTTCATTAGAGCGAAGCAACTGATTGACATGAGACTACGGGTATGCTCAGAAATAACTAACCCTTAATCAACCCTTGCTAGCTTAACTCTAACGAATCAACCGGTAGCATTTTTCTTGTTTTTGGTTTTTTGTTGTTTATAGAGAAGTTGGATCATTTTTTTTTCCAATGAAATAAGGGGACAAACGAGCAAACGGGTCATGCTGCCTGATGGAAAACAACTTCCGTCGCCCATGGACACTCGCAGCATCAGAAAAGCTGCAGGTGCATTGCCGGCCTTTTAAGAGGGAATAGGGTAATAGGGGAGGGTAGGGAAGGGAATAGGGTAGAGGATTGGGCCTCCGGTAAACTCACTCACTCGGCGAAACACAGCGCAAGCGCTGTTTCACGCTGGTTTTCTGTGAGAACGTGGTATTTCTCCGGTCGAGCCGGCCCATTCGTGCCGAAGCATGGCTCTCCCACGTATAAACCTTATAAAGAAAGACGTTTGTGTGTATGTTAATTTCTTTAAATAAAATTATTTGATGAGTATGACAACATATTTTTATAAATAAATAAATGAAAATATGTATTTTGTAGTACACTTGCTGTGAATATGATGTGTGAATAATAAATCAGAAAACTCCAATTCACACATTATAGTATATTCACTAACTAGCATAACAACCTCAAGTGAATAATACTAAAGAGATGACATTAAGCTAAAATAAAATCTTATCATTTTTCATTAACTTTCTTTTATTGTAATAATAATCTAATCACTTTTATTAGGTGACAAAATTGAATCGGATAGGAGGTAACAACCGGAATTTAGAGATAGATGAGAGAAGATTCGGGACTATCGAGTGATCTAGATGAAGTGACACACTTCATTTTATTATGCTATTACAGAAAAGAAAGTTAAAGAATGCGGCAAACGTTACAGACGATCTCGATAAGAATGATGCCTGTTAAAATATTTATCGAAGTCATAACAATCGATAATAGAATTTAAATAGGCTTCATTGATAATGTAATAGCTGTAATCTACGGCGCATTATGCTAGGTCAGTTCTATGGGATCAGATACCATAACGTAATTTCTTCCATATTGATAAATCAATGTTTGCTGTCACTCCACCTGGTAGGAGCGATGAACTTTATACGTTGGATTCGATCCTTTATCTAGTGTTTTATGTTTTTGATATTCTACACTTTTATACGTTTGATAGTTTAACACTTAACGTGCGATCAAATCTTTTGTATATAAATCTCATATCTTTAAGCGAGCAATTCTTGTATATAGATATATATATATATATACAAGAATTGCTCGCTAAGAATATATATATCTCGGAATCGGCTCCAACGAATTTAGTATATAGGGGGTTTCGGGGGCGATAAATCGATCTAGCTAGGAATATTTTTTATAAAATGTCATTTTATTCGTGTTTTATCGAATCGGTCAAACAGCTAGTTTTCATTAAGCTACAAATCTAATTGTTGAATTTTGGTGAAAATACCGCAAGGAAACAGCAAGATTTGCTGAAGAGCAATTAGCTACTGCTCGTCACGTCAAGTAGCTACGTAACCTACTCCTCATTAAATTTAAATTAATGTTAAATTTGTTTTTTTCTTCTTAAGGTTCCGTGCTTATAATAATAAACCCATACATATTATACGTAAATGAGAAAGTATGTTTGTTCAAGTTGGTGTCCAGAAATGAACGTGCTCCTGGGCTAAAAAATGTACGGTTCTCGCAAGGTTATTTCTGCGCAACAAACATATTCACATAGTATAACTAGCGTTATAAAATGTTCGTTTACTTGAGTAACCTCAAAACAGGATAAGAAATTTATTTTACGAATTATAATTAACTTTTTTTATACGAATCTATAAAGTTATCTCAAGTAAATATTTTTTTATTAATGAATTAAGATTTCACGCACATATTAAAACACTAATAAATTAAAGATATAATTTTAATGTGTTTTTAAGTATGTTGTTAAGAATTGAAAAGCCTAGAATTGAGCAAGAGTAACTCTTGACATAAAACTTATCTCTATGGTACAATCTATGGATTTGAAGCTATACTTTTTATTAGCGTTATAAAATTGTTGGTAATTTTGAATTATAGTATATTTTTTATTCATTAAAAATGTTCAAAAGATATAAACCAAAACTTTTGAAGGAATGAGTAATCTGATGGGACTACATTTAAGGTCATCGATTTTCAACCAAAATTTCGTCCATATCTCATTGATATTGAAATGAATAAATTGAATATTTGTATATATTCAGCATTTATTTTTAGCACCAAATATAATGTTTTATAGTTTTTCCCCTCAAATATTTGTATTAGAGCTCCTAAGTATTAGAGTAAGTTGTAAGAGTTCAGTATAAGTTTTTCTCTTGTCACTATATTTTGTAGAGTCCGTGCGATCAGCCATCATTTTTTTTCTACATATTGCTTTTGCTGTATCGTTATTCTTTAGACGTAATAAATAATTATTATGAGCATGATATTCATCGTAATATATATTATGTATTTAATATTTCAATATAGCTTGGTTATCGAAATATGTTACCAAATGTGGGAAAATATATTAAATCAAAATTAATTTCATAACAATTATTACTCTTGAAAAAATATATTTTACTTTCTTTATTATAAATGCAGTATGCATCACTGATAAACAGAAGTCGTAGTTGACTTTTCAAAACTTTTGTTTAAGGCTAATCCAATTAAAACGGCGCGTACCTACAATTTATGATCAGTTTTGTTTCCATTTATACTTGCAGCGTATAAATCACAATTCCCGATTTGGTATAGCAATTTAAGCAGCCAAATTGTTTACATATGGAAAAATTTGCAACATTCGCAGGTGGGTAGCCGTGTTTACATCACTATAAGGCTTTACACGCCGACTATATGGTATTTTATGAGCGTCTCGATACATCACGATGGCTCATGTTTTTGCACCGACGATCCGAACGATTTTTATGTAGTTTAATTCAATGTCCGATGCCGGTATCGAGCCTAATTATTTGAATAGCGCGATACGACGCTTTGAGTTAAGCCGATAACTCCCGAGACGGACGTCCATGGAGCTGCTTCAGATTACGTATTTTCTGTAGGAATGAACTGAATCAAAGTACACTTTTATTCAGCTCATTCCAATTATACTGTAAAGATAAAATAAAAAAGTTGCATCTCGACCAAATTAATGTGCAATGACTACGAGCGACCGCACTTTGTTAACATTAACATAACGATGTAACTAAATCCTAATGTGTATGGTATGGTCTATGACGGAGATAATACGAAGTTTAATCTTTGTTTTTATAATATAACTTAAATGCTTAAAATAAAATACAAGCAAACGCATTTAATGATAAATCCACAATCTAAAAATGTATGTAGGTAAAACTTACGTAATATTTTAGTGCGCGACATCTCCATTCATTTGTTGACTAAAAATGTCAATGCTCAGATTTTCTTCACAATTACGGCTGCAATCTCAATCAAGCGCAAGTCAACTTGATTGAAATTGCGTTTAAAAATATTAAAACGATTTAAAACAAATTTGGATTAGATTAACAAAAAGTTTAATGAGCATTTTGTTTGTGAGCGTAATTAAGGGGACCCGCAACGGAGACATTTGTGGGAACTTGCACCTTTCCTGTAAGTATCATTATTCCGGTGGAGAAATCCAAAATATTTTTAATACGGGCTACCTGTTACCGATCCCTAAAAACTTTATAGCCATCCGGTAATTTATTGCACGAGGACGAAATTTAAAAATTTCATAGTCCGAGCCAAAAATGTGGGAACTGGCAGCCCTTGTAGCTGCGTTTTTTTTTAAATTGGCCACGCGCTGCAGTGCTTTGTAAGTATCTATTTTAATTTTTTTATTATTACCTAAGTATATTGTATGTATCATAGAAAAATTGATTCAAAGGCGGTTAAGTTTTTACTACAAAGCGACTACGACTCTACTCTACCTAGATATTAATAATAAAATATGCATGCTATCAAGGTACGATTCACATATTGTGATCCAAACAAAATTAAAAGATTGAAAATGATCATATACAAGATTTGCATATAAATCTTTTTTTTTTTCTCCCCTTGGACGTCTGCAATCGGCTAATTATAACCATAATCAGATATTATCTAATAATGAATTGGGTTCTATTTGTCCAAACTCCATTAAGTAAGTCCAAGTTTTCTGTATTGGCCATTTTCACCCTATCTTTTGTCAATATCCAGTATATTCCACTTTTTTAATAGTGATTTAGTATTACTAGTAATGAGAGCTCTTGCTTGTGTGTTCACATGTTCATGTAACCTCTTTTTGTACTCGGTACTGTGTCGTTCAGCTTCCTCTTTGACACTTAAGATGTTAAGATGCTCGTGGATTTCTGCATTGCGTGTAAACCAAGATTTGGATTACACGCAATGCAGATTTCAGATTTGCCTCGTTTTACTTGGTTTTCAGGTGTGTGGTCCAGGTAAGTCTCCAATCCAGAGTGAAGCACAGATATTTGACGGTTGTCTTGTGTGGTAGGACATCTCCATCTAGTGTAACTGGCTTACAGTTTTCTTTACAGAGAGTAAAGGTAACGTGGGTAGATTTAGTGCTAGTGGCCTTGATGCGCCACTTTTCCATCCATTTTTGTATTTTTCCTATGTGATCTTGCAGTATGTCTGAGGCCTTATTTGGGTTATAAATCTATATATTGATAATACGCGAGCGAAAAACTTTGGATCCCTTTGGATTTTGACGAAAAATGCGGAAACGTAGATGAATGAAATTTTGCACAGTTATAGTTTATACTAGCTTTTGCCCGTGAAATTCGAAAATATTAAAAAATATTCTTGCAAAATTTTTTGGATATCTTTAATGTACAGAATTGTAATTTCTACAGTTTTATTATATGTATAGATGGTGAAGGAGTGCATTGAACTAATATTATTTTGAAATTATGCTTTTATCATACATTTTTTTAACAAATAAAACATTACACACACTGCAACACACACACACTAGGAGATTTTGATTGACAAGCCCATACACACGAATTGTAGTCTTTTATTTATGGTTGAAGTCTGTTGTTAAATTGAAAATTTTAAATTTTTAAAGGCGTCCATTACAACTATATTTCAATAATAAAAAGTTAATATTAAGTTATTACTGATACATATTCTATAGCATAAACGTATCTGGCAGATACTCAGACGTATTTAAATCTACTGAGTACGGGCCTACCTACTCATTACGCGTACTGGCTATAAACTCGGTTTATAACTATCGTTTTATGCCAGGTAGCCAATTTGTGTTGGTCGAGTGTACGCCCAAAATAACCCAAGCTGAATGATTTAGGTCATACGCTTATTGAGAGGGAACTGTATACACTCGGCCAAGGGCAAAGCTTTGTTATACTTACTTTATACCACTTATTGCTAACAGTTGAGCAAAAGTATTGCCTATTGAATGCCGATTTTTAACTGCGAAAATGGAGAACGTTATCTGACTTAATAATAAATGTGTTTGTCTATGAGATTTGTCGTTATTCTCATTTAATATAGGCGACCAAATTAAAAGCAATATAAGACTAATTAATTATATGGTATCAAATAGACTGATTCCAAACAATTTCCATTAAAGAGCAATCTCTACTATTTCGCATGTCGTTTTAAAAATGACATGTCACGTATGCTAATCTCGGTCTAAGATATATACGTTCCGAATAAATTGAAACCGAAGTTAATTAATATGCATTTTTTGCTCTCGAAAATAATCGTTTTCTGAGCAAGCGACCTGCGAGCAGGGTTGTCAATGCTAACTATAACAGCTGTTCCCTAATGATCTGGCGAAAACTTAAATTTTATTCAATTACATTGATCAATTTAAATATGTACATCAAAATATTATAGGATTTGTTTCTGTCATGAATTATATGTGTTAAATTAAATAAATTCGTGACAAAAAAAAAACAACTTATCGACTGCGCTATACTGTATAGATCCCAAAATATATCAATGTTAATAGCTAGCGAACGATAAAAAAATGACAATAAAATATCAAAAATTCAAAATCCCTTTTATTATTTTCAGTTAATTTTCCTCACATAAAATCTAATCATCAATTAATACCCAGACTACTTGAGAATCCCTACGTTTTGGGATTTCCTTACAGAGTGGTATTTGGCAACCCTATTGTGCAGTGGGCATCGGCATCGCGCCGGGCAGCTGCCTAGCGGCGAGCGGCCAGCGAGCGCGCGCGCGTCGCGTGCCCGCCCGACCGAAAGCTCTCGAACTTACCCGAACTTAGCCGAGCGGCCGCGCGAGTCACACGCACCAATTACGCAGAAAATAATCAGCCAATAATTTATCTAATATTCTAATTATATCTAAGCCTCCTATTATCGCAATTTTATTATTTTAATGTTTGATTTTGTGGACTACGACTATCATAGGACATAGGAATACTTTTAGTTCGCATTGTGTACCTATTTCACTGAAAACAATTTATAATGTAAAGTTATACCAAGCTGAAAAATAGATGAAGTAGTAATAAAAATTGAAAATCAATACAAAAACAATTAATTATTTACTGTAGTCTACAACTAAATACAAAAATATCATTACAGCACGTTTATACTTTTTTCGACACTCTACCATTGCATAGATAATAGAGACGCTCCAAGAATCAAGAGGCGCATAACTTATTCTATTATCTATTCTTGATTCGCTTTTTTAATCGTTACTTCAAGAAAAAAAATATTTTGAAATAGATTACACTAGTGACTAGGCCAATGTCGTACTCCACAACACGGTCTTTTAAATTTATAGCTGGCTGGGCTGCCTCTCGAGAAAATGGTAATTGAAGCCACTTACGACTCGACTGGTTAAGTTGTATACGGCAAAATTACAGGCGTCCCATTTGAAGCATGCACATCAAACGATCGCCCCTGTCGATTGTTCATTTCATACATGGCACAACTAGTTATCCAAACTAGAATTGCAACATAAAAAGTCGCCTCGATGTAAGGGGATGCAGCATTGCCAAGCGACCGACAATTAATATAAGGAGAATTAATGAGACGCGTGGTGGTACGCGAATATTCAGGTGTGCAGTCGGTTTCGCTAACAAAGACGACGGACGTATCCCTCAGCCTTCCCTTCTCTTTCATTATCAAAAATTACTATTGCGCTTCGATTTAGTGACGACGTGATCCTGGAGCCCCAAATTGTCTTTCAAATTAATATTATACTCGAAGCCCTATTTATTTTTTCACCAAATTGTAACATGATCGAGAACGTCCTGTATAATTTCGCCTGCTGCTTCTGCTGCCTTTTTATTGTAGTCTAAGGGTAAAGCAGTAAGGGTGAAGCCAAACGAGCGTAATTTTGTGAGTCGTGAGTCGCAGAATTTCTGCCGCGTAAATCTTTTCATACAAATCATGACTCACAAAATTACACTCGTTTGAAACAAACAGCACCTTTGTATGAAACCGAATGCAGCAGAATTTCTGCCAGCTGAAATTCTGCGACTCACAACTCACAAATTACGCTCGTTTGGCTTCACCCTTACTGCTATCGCGAACTGGCCGAGCCTACTATTTTTGCGGCGACGCTCTATAAATTCATAGTGTAATAAATTATATTCGAAGATTTATTGCGACATAATTACACCAACTACAATTTCGTAGTTCAGTAGTGGTGGTTATGATTTATAAGCCTATTTTATCACATCAGGAAAATTAGAATGTCATAAAAACTGAGTAGTAAAGACTGACGTCACAAATAGCGGTTCATGGTTTTAACTTTAAAGTGTTATGGTGAATCAGATCCTTACTAATAATGAAACTTGATATAATATGAATATAAAAATATATTTTAATATCAACATATTTTATACTCTCCAATAGGTAATGGAACTTTTAAATACTTATTATGTTTATTTGAAAAACTTTTAAAAATAAATGAATTCTGAGAACTCTGAAGTACATTTAAAACTTTACTGAAGATTGTAGAATTCTTATAGAAACAAACTGTTATGTTTATACGTCAATATAAATATCATCAATCCGAACAGGGGTAGATTAAAAATCGAAGGTAAATCAAATTATTTTTATATCGTAAATATAGTATGGATTGGACATTTGTTTATGGCTGGGGCCATAGCCTCCCTCCATAGGGGGAGGTTATGGTATGATAAATGCAACATCCAATTCCTACGCATAATGGTAGATGCGTGTATTAATTAAAGTCAAATCTTGTAAGTCGCCTTAATTGTTGCAGATTATACTATAGAAAACTAAATATGTTTGTAAGTGAGTGAAAATAAAAATATCTAAGTAATATACATTCTATGTTGCCATAATATCGTTATATTATGGTTTGGTTAAAAAATCTAAATGACATGATGAAAATGTGAAGTGACAAAGTGACTAGCAGTTGATTTCACAAAAGAATTGATATTTTCTACATGATTCTGTCTTAAGGAAAATCAACTTTTTGCGTTTCTTTATAATATCTCAATAGTTAATACGAAACCCTCATATTTTCTAATTCTTTTTGTCATTTAAGATTCATGCTTAAAGTGTTAAAATGTTAATAGAAACAGAATGTTCTCATGTAGTTTTTCATAGATCTATTCAAATTTTGCTTCATAGTTTATATTAAATTGATGTTATGAGTGGGCATTAAGATTCAGGAAAAAAAACTATATTAATAAGAATTTAAATTTATTTAGTATTCACAACCAAGACGGTGGATGACGTTGTGTAATAATAACTTTTTCTTATAATTAGAACAATATAATGTACTTAGCCTTAAGAGTATTAGGAATCTGTCTTAGGGTGCTAAAAGCTGCTTACTGTTACATCATAGTCTTTGTTTCAATATTATAGAATAAAGGCACAAACATTACATCTTCGACATATTCAAAACCGCTAACACTTTTATTGCAATCTTAAAACTAAGATTTTATAAATCTTTAGATACTTATATTACTTAAATCTAATGACTAGATAACAATAACGTGTCTAAAAATCTTATCATAAAATATTAGGCTATACAAGGCACAGCGAATTTAAGTCTTCTAAAGTAAACTAAATGCTTAAGTGGAACAATGAATCATTTCAGTCTTGTTGCTATTTCATTGACGTATGAAATGTACGCAGAATGTTCGATCGTCGTTCAGTCGCGGGAATGCTCCGTGGCGTCGTTACACTCTACCATTATCCCCTCTCATTAGGAATATACTGATTGCGCTTAATTAGAGGTTCTCTCTGAGACTCTGTCGTTCGAGCGTTCGGGTACTTCTTGAAGCGAATACTCGTTTTTTTTCACAATCAACAAGCCGCGTAATGGCTGCAATTCCTTCGCCATAAATCACGGTACCTGAGAAAAAAGAAAAGTTCCGTTAATAAAGTTCACGTTTGCGAATCTACGTATGATCGAGGACCTGCGATATTTCCATTCAAATCCGACTGACGTAACCAGATGTCTGCGGAGCAAATATTGTAACACGTGTGCTTCCCCACCGCCCCATAGTTCCTCTTGAGATTTCGACTTCCGGCACGATAAATTAATCGCCGACAAAGTGTTTTTTCTCGAGGTTTTCGATGGCGCTAACAAATTTTATGCAATTCCCGTGAAGTACCATATGGCTGAACGTGCGTTGACAGCCCTTACTGAGCGGATACCCCGTGTAGATCCGAGATACAACCAATTTAAAGGAATATTGAGAAACCTGTTTCCACTTGTAGAAAATCAGAGCTCTATCATGTTATTTTGTAATATTGACCACTTTTTATGTGTGACTTAAGTAGGAGATGCGGCGCCCGATATCGTTGGAAGTAATCGATGCCCTGCTAGTGCTATAAAAATCTATATTTTTATATTTTAATAAAATTCTAAGTCTGCGGATAAAATATAACCTGCACCCACGTCGGTGTTAAAAAATATTATCAAAGGACATTTCGGATTTTGCTTTTGTGCAATATTCTTTTGTGATGGGATTCAACAATGAGTAGATAGTGAATAGGACGATTCAGTGCGCAACTATAATAGATCGTGTTTACTTTTTGGCTCGTAAGCCAAAGGGCCTTAAATCTTCTTTGGAATCGTGCAATATAAAAGCATAGACCTGACCCGATAGGTAACCGTGACTAACGAATAGGACAAAAAGCTTAGTTATGTTTTTTATACCTGAGTTTTTGCTCCTACGCCGAAATTCAGCATGATATTATAATATATAAAGTTCACTGGTTACGTCCCAAATTTATCAAGGTTGTATCATATAATATGATACAACCTTGATATTGGTAAGTAATTCGTAGTGTAAATAAAGTCGCGACAAAATGTAAATAAAATGATATCAGTAATACTCAATACCAATTTTATCAACACGAAAGCTTTTATCGATACCAAAGGGTTCGTTCAAGTTTGGTGATCTATCTTATCTATTTGAAGTTAAAAACCTTGTTCTTATCAGAAGTAAACGATGAAATTTAAGTTAAAAGCACACGACGAAAAATTTAATCAACAGTATATCCCATTCAAATATTTTATTTTTTGATTTTAAATTAGAGTAAAATAAAATTTTAATAATCGTTACAGAAAATTCAATAAAATATTTAATTTGTTCGGTTTAGCATATATATGAAAGTATAGTTAAAGTGAAATAAATTACAGTAAAAAGCTTACCTCAGGTCATTGCTGCTGCCACCACGATATCGCGTCGAGCAGCTCCTCGTCTTCCGGACTCATGGGCTCGTAGGTGTCGTGGCAGTTCTGTCCGATCGAGCCCTCCGACACGAGGGAAGGCGCCGGCGAGTGCGACTCCTCCGAGGACGGCGGAGTCTGCGGGCCGTTCGAGACCAAGCTTAGACCCATCTGCGACTCCGAACATCCCTCGTCGCTCTCGTCCAGCAGCCTCTTCAAGCTCCTGATGTACTCGACTGCCAGCCTCAGAGTGTCGACTTTGCTCAGCTTGCGGGACGACCCTCTCCCTCCGGCGAGAGCCGCGGTTACGGCCGAGGGAATGTGTTGGCGGAGGGCGGCAAATCCATTGTTAACTTGTTTCACTCTGTTCCTTTCCCTCGCGTTCCTCCGGGCCACCGAGGCGGGTTGACTCGGGTAAGTCTGGAGGTAGGTCTTCTTCTTGCATCGGTTCGTGTCGACTGGAGCCGGTGCCAGACGTCGGGGCACGGTCTGGAGCTGGGTGAGTTTTTGGCTAACACCGAGATTCTGATAGGGGTGGACGGCCGCCATCGGCATCGCGTAAATAGTAGTCGACGAAACGGAGACGAGCGCACGTGTGCGTGCCGCGGAGGTCGGCGGTGGATTGGCGGAGGTGGCGCACACCCCCGTCACTAAGTAGCGCGGCGAGGCGCGGCGGTGGGGCGCGTGCCGTGCGCGCGCGCAAGCACGGGCCTACGGGACCCCCGCCCCGCTGCGCCGCGCCGCCGCCTGCTACTTGTAGAGCGCCGATCAAAATACGCCGGCTCTTATTATGCCATAGACTCATCGGCCTGCTCGCCGCGGCTATTGTGCACGTTGTTGCACATAATTATTATCCATTACCTTGTTCAGAAGGAAAGTTGTTTTGTATCTATTCGAGACTCATTACGTTCAATGGACGCTGTAAAAGATTTGAGGTTGCGATTATGCATGTAAACTAGCTGCGTGTCATATTACATGGCTTTTATGGAAAGCTGCAATAGCGAAAAAAGTTTATAAGAAAATTTTAGAATTTCTCTATAACATAATTGGCACTATTATTAAATTGTACCTTAATATACACCATAACATTAGTCTTTGGCGGAAAACAGCTAGGTATTAAAGCTATTAAAGCTCTCTTAAGCTTCACAATCTACGAGCTTTCGGGCAGGTGTTTGAGGCCGTAAAGTGGTGAAGTGAGTAATTCAAATATTTTCCCTGTCTATTTAGTATTTTGTCTATTTTCCAACAAGAATATTTTGTAATATTGAAAAATTATGCTTGCCTCACTTTATAAGACTCTATTCCCTGAAATCTTACACCAATACTTACCAATATTTATAATTACTACAGTAAACATACAAAGTAATACAACAATTATTATTATTGTAGGTGCATTTCATGTTGAGTGTTAAAGAGACGAGTTTTAAGTTATGAAGTTAATTTTAAAATTTGTAAATATGAGCTTGGTGGTAATTTTATTTGTGCACGTCTGAATTTAGCCGTTCAGAGTTATTTTACTTTGTGGTTTGTGAGAATGATCCTTAAATGATCGGTATAATGCTCCTGTCGGAGGTAAGTTAAGGCCGAACGTCGCTGCGGCAGGTTGGCAGGTGCGCGTGCGCCGGGCGTGCGACACCGTTCTCGAGCGGTCGGCACGTGACGAAAACGACACGATTTCACGTAAAATTTTGGAGTTCAGAAATTTGAAACTGAAATCACTCGAAAACCTTTTTCGATCGAGATGTCAAACTCAGTCTAGTGTCTAGACTCTTCTAGAGTACTTAAACAAGAAAGATGACGTGTTATAGTGCGTTTAGTATGCGCGTACAACAAGATATCCCACTCTCGAGTGTAGTTATATTGTCGATATAGATATAATGTCAAATTCATTTTTTGACATTATATCGAAGGATTTTGACGACAGATCTTTTTTTTTTATGAAATAAGGGGGCAAACGAGCAAACGGGTCACCTGATGGAAAGCAACTTCCGTCGCCCATGGACACTCGCAGCATCAGAAGAGCTGCATGTGCGTTGCCGGCCTTTTAAGAGGGAATATAGGGGAGGGTAGGGAAGGGAATGGAATAGGGGAGGGTAGGAAAGGGAATAGGGTAGGGGATTGGGCCTCCGGTAAACTCACTCACTCGGCGAAACACAGCGCAAGCGCTGTTTCACGCCGGTTTTCTGTGAGAACGTGGTATTTATCCGGTCGAGCCGGCCCATTCGTGCCGAAGCATGGCTCTCCCACGTATAAAGATCTACACGAAAAACAAATTATTTTATGTTAGGGAGAGATGAAGAGACAAACCATCAAACATCGAGAAAACATGTAGACAAAATTTTCTCGATTGCGCATCTTAGGCCGGCCGTTATTTTATTCTTATCGACTCGCGTCGTTCATTTTGAATTTTTGAAGTCCACGCACTCGATTTTCCATTTTAACGCAACATTAGGATTGATTGACAGCTGAAAATACATAAAGTAACTAGGTAGTAGACGCGTAGACGCTACGTTATGTTTCATACCTTCATGACTTTAAGGATTTTTATTTAATTCTCTCTAAATTTTAATGTTATATTATATTTTTAAACTTCTGAAACGGGTGAAACGTATTATACAAACTTACATATTTTATCGTTAGACTTAAAATTATTTTTATGTCAAATTTAAATAATAAATTATTAATTTTATCTTAACTTTTATCTTGTTTATAAACATAAACGTGAACATTTATACGTGGGAGAGCCATGCTTCGGCACGAATGGGCCGGCTCGACTGGAGAAATACCACGTTCTCACAGAAGTCCGGCGTGAAACAGCGCTTGCGCTGTGTTTCGCCGAGTGAGTGAGTTTACCGGAGGCCCAATCCCCTACCCTATTCCCTTCCCTACCTTCCCCTATTACCCTATTCCCTCTTAAAAGGCCGGCAACGCACTTGCAGCTCTTCTGTTGCTGCGAGTGTCCATTTCATCACGGAAGTTGCTTTCCATCAAGTGACCCATTAGCTCGTTTGCCCCCTTATTTCATTAAAAAAACGGCATATCTCAAACTATTATAAATATAAATTAAGAAAATAAGGTTAACTAAGCGGTAGAATCTGCAATTGTAATAAAGCTTTTGAATCGTGTTTACTTCTCAGCAGCCAACTTGAAACGAACTTGCTGATGTTTTTATTCTATGATCATCCCCTAAAATAGTTCTGTTTATAACATGTAGATGGCATTTAATATAGTTTTCCCAATATTATAAAAATATCAAACTAGTTTCATATTTTTAGTGATCTTGATTAATAATAAAATTAATGTTTGCCTCAAACTCCAAAAAAACACATCCGAATGCCGAATTTGGAGTTTCAAATCGAAATTTTTTATTCTAATTGGAAATTCTGTTTTACTTCTTAACCCGATTAGAAGCAACAAAGTTTTTCTTATTAGAAATTCTTATAGGAATTGACTGACATAATTATGTAACGCGCCTAACAGATGTCGCTTTTCGATCGATGAATATTGAATGACAGCATCAACCCCGCATGTTAGTTTCCTCACCCTTCCATAGATGGCAGTTTTTATATTATACCTGCTTCTTATTTTAATAAATTAACAAGTTGAAAGTTTGCCTTAAGGCTTAGACCCAGTTTCATCACGCAATGTTAAATAAATAATGGCTTGTTAAATCAGATAATGGCCTGTTAGAGCTATCGAGCGTTCCACCATGCCCTAATGTCATGTTAAATCACCTAACACGGTGTTAAATTTAATTCCTGCTATAGAGGTCCGTTAAATATTTAACAGGCTGTTATATGAGTCAAAATAACAACTTTTAAAGACAATAATATGCAATATCAATAAAAGAATCTGTTTTGACTTTTGAGTCTTTCCGCCATGTTTCCGCTACGTCCTTAGTAGGGAGTTATTGGGCATTCTGTCCCACCTCCGTTCGCTCGCGCGCTCGCTCACTTTGGTGAAGGTGGGACAGAATGCCCAATAACTCCTGTTCGTTTATGCATCAACTGATGGTAAATGAAATGACATGCTCACGACATGCACCTCTGTCCGCTCGCGCCCTCGCTCACTTTGGTGTGTCAGTGTGCCACTTACGTTTATGCATCAACTGATGGTAAATGAATTGACATGCTCATGACATACACCTCTGTTCGCTCACGCCCTCGCTAACTTCGGTGTGTCAGTGTGCCATTTACCGTGGGTAAGATCACGTACCGATCATACTCCTAACTCGTGATCGGTTACGGCCCATGGTAAGATCACCTACTTTTTTACCAAAAAACATACCTCGGCTTAAATATACTAACACACTATGATGTTTAGTATGTTTAAGCTTACATTTCAGGGGATAGGAATTTAGGATCTTATCAATAATTAAACACCAGTTTTTTATGCATTTATACAAATAAACAAAATAATGTCTTCGTTTGTGTCATGTAGAATTCTTCGTCATTGATCATCCGATCTGGAAAAAGAAAACCGAATGTTATGTACATCCACACTTACATAAAATCACCATTTAGAGTCACGAGTACTTTAAAACTACGACGACGATTAAGGATGTTTGAGTAATGTTTCATCTAAAAATTATGGATTAATTATGTTTCTTTGACTTATTGGCATTCAAATAATCTCGAAAATTTTAACGTTATATTATGCAATAACAGTTTTACAGGAAATATATTATGAATTTTTATATTTAAATTTGTTATTATTAAAATAACTATCGGTTATTAATTATTATTCTGATTAAATAATTACCTCTAATATGGTATCTACTACATAAACCTCATTCAATAAACTAGATACATTTAGATTCAAATTTACTTACAATTAAATAATGCCTGGTCTAATCCTTTTTCTGCGTTCCGCTGTGATTTTTGATGAACTTCTCTAATTTTCAAGCATCTGAAAAAATGAAAAAAATAAATACATATTTTTTTTTCCATCAAACAACACACGTAAAAGTATAATAGTGTTTTATGAATAAGGTAAGATATTTATATCATATTACATTATTCAATTAAATTTATAACTCATCCCTGCCATACCTACTCTGTAAAAAAGTTAATGCAATAAAATCATGAAGCTAATATAGGAAAATACTATTCAATAAGACTACCACATTAGATTTAAATATTTGATGGGTAACGAATAAATATATTGGTAATTATTTAATTTTAAAATGTATCAATGTTATTACATTGATACATTATTAATATTATTTATTAATAATGAATCTATTTCAAAAACTAAAATATTATCAATTTAAATCAAAACTTATAGCGCGAAGCACTAAGCAGGCGCCTCGCGCCACCCCTCGCACCGCATCACCGGGGCCAATCATACCGCTGAGACGCTCGGGTCGCGATCGACGACCAATAACACGCTCCGAGTATGAGTATTATCTGCGCGCGCATGTTTAAACTGGAAGCGCGCGCGTCGGTGATCGCGTCACGACAATCGCGTTCGCGCCGTGCTATGTGCAACACGTACAAGTCTCTCGCAGCCCGAAGCCGGTCATATGTAATAATAATAGTTTGTATAGTTTTCATCAGTGTTGAACTCATTGTAAATGTTCAATAAACTATTTCGAACTATAAGTGGCAGCCCAACGTTTGGCCGAAAAGTTTTAAGACCTAGGTTTCCGAAAAGACCTAATAGTGTAACGGTTTTTTCTCCGCGAACTAAACAGTAGGTGTGGCCTATATAGTTTTCTGTTTAGTTTTGTTCCGCGAACTGTTAACACTACGTGTGAAATAATGACTTTCTGGAAGACCTAAGACTGTTTCGGGTATTCTCCGCGAACTAAACAGTGTGCATCTCCGCAACGGTGTAGTTTTGTTCCGCGTTCTGTAATAACAATAAGTACGTGTGTACAGTGTATGTACATAGACTCTTCTAGAATACCTAAGTTTTGTCACCGGTATTCTCCGCGAACTAAACAGTGTGCATCTCCGCAACGGTGTAGTTTTGTTCCGCGTTCTGTAATAACAATAAGTACGTGTGTACAGTGTATGTACATAGACTCTTCTAGAATACCTAAGTTTTGTCACCGGTATTCTCCGCGAACTAAACAGTGTGCATCTCAAGTTCTCAACAACTGTGTTAGTTTTGTTTTCGCGAACTGTATTAATGACAATACGAGTGTTAAATGTTAATAGACTTTTCTAGAATATCTTTGTTCTAGTACCTATTCCGCGAACTAAGCAGCCGCGCGTGTGTCGACTGCTGTGTTAGTTTTGTTTTCGCGCGCTAATAATAATAATAGTCTAAAACATTTCGTTCTATACTTTCCGCGAGCTAAACAGTAGGTGGGCTGTGTTACTTTGTTCCGCGAACGGATATAGTAATAATAGTGGAATTAGTGACTTATAGAATACCGAATACGTAAGGGGGCGTCCACAAGTTACGTAAGCCTCGGTGCTGTGTGGAAGCCTGGACTATAAGACTTTATTTCGGTTCTGTTCCGCGTACGTGGTGACTTATCAAGATGAACACCAGATCAGCCCATGCGAAACAAGCGAGTTCGTCGGCTGTCCTCGAATCGTCCGTGGACGGGACGCCGACGCCGCCGCCGGTTTCGGCGGACACGTCTCCATGCGCTGCCGGCGCTGACGCCGCCCAGGTGCCCGCGGAGGACCCGCAGCCAGCTGGTGGTGCGGCTGCGGCCCCGGTCACCATGACAACGGATCAACTTCTATTACTCATAGACAGGTTGAGTCGCGGCGAGCCTGTAAGTACATTACCAATTTCTACTGGCAATTTCGCCAAGTGCACGGCTCGTTTTAACGGAGAGAATAACAGTAACGTTGAGGCGTTTATCGATGCAGTGGAAACTTATAAAGAGTGTCTCCGTATTGACGACCACAATGCCCTACGTGGGTTGTCAATGTTGCTGACGGGATTGGCCGCTACTTGGTGGCAAGGAGTCAAGGACACTACGTTGTCGTGGCAAGCTGCTTTAGAGGCTCTAAAGCAAACTTTTGGACCTCGCTTGCCTCCTCACAAACTGTATAGGAAAATTTTTGAACGAGAGCAACGTGTAGACGAGTCTACAGATTTGTTTATTTGTCACGTTCGAGCACTTTTCGCCCAGCTCCCGCAGTTTACACTGACGGAAACGGTACAGCTGGATATGGCCTATGGATTGATGCACCGTCGAATTAGAGAGAAAGTCCCGCGTGCTAACTTTACTAGTTTCGCCGAGTTATTGGCTCAAGCACGGCGGGGGGAAGATATTATAGACGAGAGTAGGCCGCGTGTCAATATGGATACGAAACCAGCGCCGTATACTTCGGCGACGGCTCAGGCGGAGCCTATTATTACTACGAGGAAGTTTCGGCCTCAATGCAAGTACTGTAAACAGTACGGCCACCTCAAGGAGGATTGTCAGCGAATTGCCAAGCAGGCAAAGACTAGAGATGGTCCAGTTGAAGGAGCTTCGCGTTCCCCTGCGGTCACGTGTTTCGGGTGTGGGACACCCGGAGTTATACGCTCGAACTGTCCAACGTGTAAGGAGAAAAAATCGAGCGCGCCGCCCGTGCCATCTAAGAGTACATTTCAATCGGTTTCCGCGAGTTGCGCTAATATTGATTCGCGTGTGCGTCCGGTGTTGCGTGTACAAATCTGTGGTGAATTCGGTAATTTAATAGTAGACACTGGAGCTAAACATTCCGTAGGAAGTGTTAGTCTAAGAGCCCACTTATTTAAGCATGGTTGTCAGTTCCAAAATGTATTTACTGAATTAAAATATGCGGACGGTCGGACCTCTGCGCAAAATGTTGAAATAGCGCATGTTAATGTAACGGTGCGAGGCGTAGCGCGAGCGGTCGATTTTATTATGTTGCCGGATGCAACCGAGAGCCTGTTAGGTATGAATTTTATAGAGGACATTGGTATGGTACTAGACTTCGATCGTGGTGTATGGTATGTGAGACACGATAGGTCGCCGGAGTCGATTATTTTTGAAACCAAGCCTTTACGGCCCCTTACCTGTTCGTCTGTGGGTCTTCGCGATGACGAGGGATCCCATCTTTGTCTGGACGAAAGGGAACGTCTGTCGGACCTTCTGAATATCCACGAGGATATTTTTACTCCAGGGGGAGGACCGAGTGATTTTGCCGTACATCGTATAGATACGGGAGATGCGGCGCCAATTGCTAGTCCGCCGTATCGCGTTTCTCCCGCTAAGAAAGACATTATTCGTGAAGAAATAGATAAGATGCTGGAAGATGACATCATCGAAGACGCTGAGTCGGAGTGGGCCTCTCCTGTGGTTTTAATACCGAAGAAAAATGGCGAAACCCGGTTCTGTGTAGACTACAGAAAGCTTAATAGCGTCACACGGACTGATAAGTATCCACTTCCGGTTATCGACGAATTACTGCAGAACACAAAAGCAGACTGCGTCATGTCAACGATCGACTTAAAAGCTGGGTATTGGCAAATTAGTGTCGCCCCGGAAGATCGACATAAGACGGCGTTCACAACGCCCTTTGGAACGTTCCAGTTTCGCCGCATGCCGTTCGGCTTAAAAAATGCACCGGCGACGTTCCAGCGGTTAATAGACCGGGTGAGGTCTGGTCTCAAGGCCGTCTGCGTCCTGGCATACTTGGATGATATCCTCGTTATATCACCAAATCTGGAGCAGCACCTGAAGGATCTTCAGCAGGTCTTCGAGCGCCTTCGCCTGTTCAACCTGAAAGCAAACAGAAAAAAGTGTTATTTTGCTAGAAATGAGGTTACTTACCTGGGACACGTCGTTTCTTCAAAAGGAATCGAGCCGGATCCTACGAAGGTGGTAGCTGTGATGAATATGAAGCCTCCTACGAACCTGAAAGAGTTAAAAACGTTTTTACAAACCTGCTCCTGGTTTCGGAAGTTCATACCCCAGTTTTCTGATCTAGCTCGTCCGTTGACGGAACTTACCAAGAAAGATCGACGTTGGATGTGGGGCGAGGACCAGCAAAGAGCCTTTGATGAACTGAAGGTGCGCCTTTCAAACAGTCCCATTCTTCGACAAGCAAGTTTTGATGAGCCGTTTGTTTTGCGGACAGACGCCAGTGCCTATGCTCTAGGAGCAGTATTATTGCAAGGCCCCTCTCATCATGAAGAGAGACCAATTGAGTATGCCAGCCGGCTGCTCACTGCGGCTGAACGAAATTATCATACCACCGAGCGAGAAGCCTTGGCGGTCGTTTGGGCTTTGGATAAATTCCGAGGGTACCTCGAAGGAGCCCAAGTTCATGTGGCTACCGACCACCAACCATTAAGATGGCTTTTGTCATTAAAGACACCCAGTGGTAGATTGGCCCGTTGGGCGATGAAAATTCAATCGTTTGATCTCCAAATCAATTATACACCTGGTAGAGTTAATCTGGTCGCCGACACTCTCAGTCGTCCAGTGACCAATTTAGCTGAAGAAGCTATTACGGGATCTTGTGGTATTTGTCCCGTAGTCGTCGATTTGCCTCAATGTAGTCCAGAAGACATTCGAAAAGCTCAATTGAATGATTCTGAGGTGAGCAAAGTTATAGAAGATTTTGAAAATTCGGATGACCCTGCAGCAGCTGTACGCTGGACTGACCGGGGCTATTATATTGAACGAGGAGTCCTGTATCGATGTGATCCGGACGGAGTGTCCGAGGAACCACAACTGGTAGTCCCAGAGTCGTTAAAGGCAGAGATCATGAAAGAACTCCATGATGCGCCCACTGCTGGACACTTAGGCTTGGAGCGTACGTTGCGAAAAATTAAAGAAAAATATTATTTTAGAAATATGAGGACTTATGTAGCTCAATACCTTAAATCCTGTGACTTGTGCCAAAAGTACAAAGCGACGAATTTAAAACCTGCTGGTCTGCTTCAGACACCCGTGCTCCAGCAGCGATTCGAAGTGCTTGCGATGGATCTTTTCGGACCCCTTCCTGAAGCCGAAGGCGGAGAAAAGTGGGTTTTTCTCATTGAAGATACGGCGAGTCGGTGGATTGAACTATTTGCACTGTGTGATGCTACAGCTGAGTCGTGTGCAAAGGTTTTGATAGAAGAAGTCTTCCTGCGTTATGGTTTACCTCGTCGAGTTATCTCGGATAATGGTAGTCAGTTTGTCTCGGCAGTAATGCAAAAGGCTATGTTTGTGCTTGGAGTCCAACAGGCCCTAATTCCTGTGTATCATCCGGAAGCAAACCCGGCGGAACGTAAGAATCGAGAGCTGAAGCAGTTACTTGGTATTCTGGTGGGACCAGAACATCGCCAGTGGCCCACTGTACTACCGAAGGTTCGTTTTGCACTCAATAGTGCCTATAATCAAGGAACGGGTCAGACTGCTGCATATCTTACCTTTGCTAGGGAGATGCGCTCCCCTATAACAGTCCACACGGACCTACGAGATATTGTGTCCCAACAAAATTTCGTTCCCCAGATTACGCCTTACCTGAAGGAGTTTGCGCGAATTTTGCTTGATGTTAAGCACCGGGTTGAAGAGCAACAAGATCTTCGAAAGGCCAGTGGTGATAGTAAGAGACGAGAGAGTCCTTCGTTTGCAGAAGGGGACCTGGTCCTCGTGGATGCCCATTTGATGAGCAATGCAGCCAAGGGGTTTACCAGTAAATTTGCCCCAAAACGGGAAGGTCCCTATCGTGTCGCTCAATTAGTGAGTCCCACGTCATTCATTGTTGAGGATGCGAACGGAGTTGTACGAGGCAAGTACCATGCCAGCGCCCTCACACCGTATGTTGGTCCATCCACTGTCGTTGTACATCAGCGCCGCCGTGGTCGTCCAGCCAAGTCACAGACGGGTCGTGCTTGTGACTTGGAGGGGGAGGCTATAGCGCGAAGCACTAAGCAGGCGCCTCGCGCCACCCCTCGCACCGCATCACCGGGGCCAATCATACCGCTGAGACGCTCGGGTCGCGATCGACGACCAATAACACGCTCCGAGTATGAGTATTATCTGCGCGCGCATGTTTAAACTGGAAGCGCGCGCGTCGGTGATCGCGTCACGACAATCGCGTTCGCGCCGTGCTATGTGCAACACGTACAAGTCTCTCGCAGCCCGAAGCCGGTCATATGTAATAATAATAGTTTGTATAGTTTTCATCAGTGTTGAACTCATTGTAAATGTTCAATAAACTATTTCGAACTATAAACTTAAATAATTGTGTAATGAATTAAATCTATAATGAATACAATAACTACTACACTTACTTTTAACTATTCCTTTATCTTCCCATACACTTTTGATGTACTGAGCTGAAACCACGATGATACCTCTGCGCACTGCGTTGCAAATGAATGAGCCATCAGCCAAGACGGGAAATCATAGGAACTGCAGAACGACTGAGTCGCTAGGGTTGTCAAACCTACTATATAATATTATAGTATCCTACTATTTTAAGTGATCAAATACTATATTTCTAAAAAAATAGTAGGCGAAACTACTATATTTTGCGTAAAGCAGAACGCAGTCAAGCTAAAATGAATCTTATTCCAAAAACGTTGTATTGTATTGTGTGCGTGCCACGTGATTATTTTATTTTTTCTTTTTTTGTCATCTACTATATTTTTTAAGTTGATAACTATATAATATGATAAATAAGTATTATATATGATAGAAAAAAGTTGGTAACTCTATTAGTCGCACGCAAATACATGCACACACGATGTTCCTGTGTTGAAACGTGAAGTTATCCATCCCAACATGGTGTTGCGATAATTCAAATTAATAGTTATACAAATAATCAGTAAGACATGAATAAATTCGATAAGATTTATCCAATAAAAATTAAACCATGCGTCAAATTCATAACTAAGTAAAATAAGGAATTATAAACATTGATAGACCGTGCTTGTAAATAATTTTTGAAACAAATAATTGTCACATTGATGTCGTTACGCATATTATATATGCGTAAATGAATTTAAAGGATGATAATTTTCATAATTTGATTGGAGGTAAAATAATCATGTTTATTACCCACAATATTCATTTATAATTTATTGGATTTATAGGGTAAAAACTGATCGCCTCTTAAATTATCTCTTTAATCGAGTTCTCGCTTCTAGTTCACATCCCTGATCTGGAAAAAAGTGCAAGCTGTCAAACAAGAATATAATATTACACATACATACTGTAAAACCAACACTCGTTTTACGGTAGGGGAGCCGAAGAGAGGATTTCTGCAGTTGCTCGAGCGCGTCAGCTTATTTAATTAAGCTAATTATATTAAGCTTGTGTATGCTTCCCACATGTCTCTAGTTAACGTGGTATAGAAATCAGCTTATCTGAGTGGGGCGTTAAAAAAATATTTTTAAGTATCAAATTGTCAGATTAAAATAGAGAACGTTGTGTAGACCCCAAATAAGCTTTTATTTAAAGCACTTAAAGTAAAGGGAAAGATATAAAGATTTGAAATTTTCAAAAATTAAAGTCCATATTTAAAAAACAAAGCCTTCTTGATTTATTTTTTTAATCCTGCTTGACGATTACATGTTTGTTTCCTTAAATTGAATAATAAATTCCCTTTTAAGACAATTTTTATATATAATTACTTTTTTAACTTCTAAATAGCTGCATTTTGTCATTGCCCCACTGTCATAATATTTTTTTCTCCTCATTACTTAATCTACGAAATCTACTAGGTCCCCATGTCACTCGAGTAACTACAAAATTAGCTTGCTCGCCTCCCTACTATGGACAGCGGCAGAGATACAATTACAAAGCATTTCAATGAAACGCCGCAGCGAGCGCGCCACGTAGATTCGTCTTTATTCAATTTTATTCCATATTCAGCTACATTGATCAATAATAAGGTCGAAAGTTGTACTTAAGGCATCATTAGTTTAAATAACGTTTATGAAGCGTTTATATTTCATAATTACCATATTATCACAATTCACATAAACACATTAAATATTCGGATTTACTTGCTTGTTTAAACAAAATAATTTATTTAATTTAATCTCTTCTTGGGAATTAGGTATTGGTTCAAGATTAAATTCGCTATAAAAGTATGCAACATTTAACATGCTTAAAAAAATGCACAGATGTATAAAGATACTTATCTAGATTTTGAAAATTTGGATGCATGATCAGTCAAATCAAATCAAACCATTTATTTCAGAAAATTTACATTCCATATAACGTTAGTAAACAACTAAGAATTGCTTATAATATATAATTAATATTAGTATATTTCCTAAAAATGTAGAACAAACTATATTATGTAGAATAAATAACAATAAATAAAAAACTTTACTAAACATTAATTAAACGAAAAACGGATTAATTATTATTAAGTAATTGTTATTTAAAATCAAGCAAAATTATATAACATTAAAACGGACAAACATACGCACATACGTATCAACTCGCGCTTGATAACTTTTACACATTTTTGATGACAAAGACCTTTTTCCAACATAAAAGGCGATGCACGTTGGAACAAGTCACAATTTTTCAAGTGGCTTCGCACCAGTCTTCAATTTCAACGAGAAATAAAAGAATATAAAATGTCAGTGAGTATAGAATTAATATTATTATTCTTTTTTGTGATTAATTCATCAAGATGGGAAAATAATTTATATTTCTTCTTTAATAGGTCCGATTCAGAGTTTGAGGCCCCATCTGTGGTGTCGGTAGCACCGAAAAAGAAGTCAAAGGCGTCAAGCAGCAAACGCAAGGCCGGCCCCGAAAAGCAACGCGACTCATCGCCTCCGCTGGAGTTGACCCGCACCTCATCAGACAAAAGTGCTCAACGAAAGCGAAAATACTCCTCGCCGCACGAAGTTATAACTACACGGTAAGTTCGATTATTATATACTTTACGTTTGCTGAAATTCTATTTCTGATTCTGCTGGTTTTTAATTACTTACAAAGTGTCTGTAATAGTCAACACAGTCCCAACCACCATAATTCAGTTTGCATACAATGATTTCCTACTTTTTATTATTTATCAAAACTTAGTTCAGTATCCTGTTGAAGTCTGATAAAACTAGGCACCTAATTGTTTACAGTCAAAAGTGAATGTGCAATACACTTATTCCTATTTTGTTTGTTTTTTTACTAATATTTTTTCTCGATTATTGTATTTTAATGATATGTTAATTTTGTATTTTTACAGAACAAGGAGACCGGACTTATTCAATATCTTGCGGGCTGAGGAAGCTAGTTGCAGTGAACCCAAATCTCGTGGCGGGGAAATAATATCAAGCTTCTCCAGCCGAGTTTCTACGGGAACGTCTCGTCGGACTGCGAAGACCGGTGGCGAATATTTTGTGGACCTCAAGATCTACAAAAAATCGGACTACGTGTCTCACGCTGCTAATGTGCGATACAAGACGGCGCTGGTAAGTGTGAAGCTCCAGTGCGACGAGTCATCATCGTCTTGGGAGGCACTGCAAGGCTTCTTAGGACAAGCTTTTACCGAGTTTGAGGAGTCAGAGCCCGTCCATTACAGTGACAAAAAATAAAATTTACTAAGTAGGTTTACAGTTAATCAATTTATAGTAGATATTAATTTTCTTTTTATTATACTAGAATAGATTTATAACCTTTTTATTTTTTTTTACATTAATATCGGTTACTGTATTATTGTTTTGATAGCATTGCCTTTTTTAATATAAAAAAATGCCTTTCTGTACGACGTGTAACGTATCTGTACATAGTAAATCATGGGTAGGTCATTTGCGAAGTAATTCACATAGAAAAAGTAGTAAGACAATAGAATACAGTGATGGTGTAGAAATCGTCAGCTCTGCATTTCGTAATCGTATTGTAACTTATAAGATATTACCTCTTGATCAACTTCAGTTAGCTTCAGTAGATATATTTTTTTTCGAAATTCGTAACAAGTTAAAATCTCTTTTAGATGAAAACCTTATTAAACATTCATGTGTTAAGGTTAATTTCGAACTATTTGGGACGTTTTTGAAGTTCAACAATAATTCACAAGAAATAAAATCTTTTGGAACCAAGAATAAAATATTACATAGTAATTATGATTTTGAAAAAATATATTTGGAAACAGTTAGTTATTTAAAAACTAGTATAGAGGAATTTGAGGATCGTGACAGTGGGTGGACATTTTTAAATAATTTATACATTGAGATTAATATCAATAAATATCAACCACTTAGCGGTTCGAGTTTTATCAGTTTACCCAAATCAATTCAGGCTAAAAAGGCGTGTTTAAATATTATGAATAAAGATCAGCATTGCTTTCTATGGAGTGTGACAGCAGCCTTATATCCAGCTAAAAATCACCCTGAAAGAATTTCATCATATCCTAATTTTCGTGAATTATTTAATATAAATGGAATGTTTTTTCCTGTAACTTTCCATGACATTAAAATTTTTGAAAAAAATAATCCTAATATTAAGTTCATAATTTATGGTTTAAAAAAAAGTAAAACTATTGTTGGGCCGTTGTATAAATCAGACATTAATAAAACATGCAACGAGAAAATTATACATTTGTTGTATCTAGAAAATAATAACACTTCTCATTATTGTTTGATCAAAGAACCTTCTAGACTGTTTAGAAGCCAAGTTACATCTCATCACAGCAAATTGTACTTCTGTGATTTGTGCTTGATATTTTTCAGTACTTCTAAAGAAGTTGAAAACCATTTATGTGGAGGCGTTGTAACTGTCCTCCCAAATAAGGGCTCAGTAATTAAATTTAAAAACTATGCTCGAAAACAAAACATGCCTTTTTGTATTTACGCAGATTTTGAGTCGATGCTACAAACCAATACTGAAGCTAACTGTTCTTCTAGCAAAAATACGACTACATTGCACCAACATTTACCTATAGCTTTTGGTTATTATATTGTTTGTCGTGATGACCCTAGTTACAATCGGTACGTATCATATCGAGGACCTGGTTGTGATAAGCAGTTTGTAGATTCGATTCTTAAAGACGTACAAAAAATATTTGATATACTTAGTACACCAGTCCCTATGATATTTTCTACGGCGGATAAGTCTGATTTTGATAATGCCACACGTTGTCATATTTGTGAAAATTTTATTTTTTCGGACAAAGTCCGTGACCATTGCCACGTTACTGGTCGTTACCGCGGAGCTGCGCATCCGTTTTGTAATTTACAGTATAAACGCCCTTCATTCGTCCCCATTTTTTTTCATAACTTAGCTGGTTATGATTGTCATCTTTTTATAAAAGCGTTAGGTGAGGTTCCTGGTAATATTAAAATAATACCTAAAACAAAAGAAAACTACATCTCATTTACCAAATTTGTACCAGTTACGAATAATCAGTTTTTTCAACTTCGATTCGTGGATTCATTTAAGTTTTTGGGAACAAGCTTAAGTAAATTGTCAGAGACATTAAAACCGGAAATGTTTAAAAACTTACAAAATCATTTCCCCGATGAAGATGAATTTCAGTTACTCACTCGTAAAGGCATTTATCCATACGAATATATGAACTCGTGGAAGCGGTATGACGAAAAAAGTCTACCCCCAAAAGAATGCTTTTATAGTTCCCTAACTGATCATGATATTTCTGATGAGGATTACCAGCACGCGTGCTTAATTTGGTCAACATTTCAAATCAAAGATTTAGGTAGTTATACGGATTTATATCTAAAAACTGATGTGCTTTTACTGGCAGATATCTTTGAAAATTTTAGACAGACTTGCAAGCAACACTATCAATTAGACCCAGCTTTTTACTTAACAGCACCCAGTTTATCTTTTGATGCGATGTTATTAAAAACAGGAATACAATTGGAACTTATCGATGACTTGTCGATGGTGCGCATGTTACACATAATTTATGGTTTAAAAAAAAGTAAAACTATTGTTGGGCCGTTGTATAAATCAGACATTAATAAAACATGCAACGAGAAAATTATACATTTGTTGTATCTAGAAAATAATAACACTTCTCATTATTGTTTGATCAAAGAACCTTCTAGACTGTTTAGAAGCCAAGTTACATCTCATCACAGCAAATTGTACTTCTGTGATTTGTGCTTGATATTTTTCAGTACTTCTAAAGAAGTTGAAAACCATTTATGTGGAGGCGTTGTAACTGTCCTCCCAAATAAGGGCTCAGTAATTAAATTTAAAAACTATGCTCGAAAACAAAACATGCCTTTTTGTATTTACGCAGATTTTGAGTCGATGCTACAAACCAATACTGAAGCTAACTGTTCTTCTAGCAAAAATACGACTACATTGCACCAACATTTACCTATAGCTTTTGGTTATTATATTGTTTGTCGTGATGACCCTAGTTACAATCGGTACGTATCATATCGAGGACCTGGTTGTGATAAGCAGTTTGTAGATTCGATTCTTAAAGACGTACAAAAAATATTTGATATACTTAGTACACCAGTCCCTATGATATTTTCTACGGCGGATAAGTCTGATTTTGATAATGCCACACGTTGTCATATTTGTGAAAATTTTATTTTTTCGGACAAAGTCCGTGACCATTGCCACGTTACTGGTCGTTACCGCGGAGCTGCGCATCCGTTTTGTAATTTACAGTATAAACGCCCTTCATTCGTCCCCATTTTTTTTCATAACTTAGCTGGTTATGATTGTCATCTTTTTATAAAAGCGTTAGGTGAGGTTCCTGGTAATATTAAAATAATACCTAAAACAAAAGAAAACTACATCTCATTTACCAAATTTGTACCAGTTACGAATAATCAGTTTTTTCAACTTCGATTCGTGGATTCATTTAAGTTTTTGGGAACAAGCTTAAGTAAATTGTCAGAGACATTAAAACCGGAAATGTTTAAAAACTTACAAAATCATTTCCCCGATGAAGATGAATTTCAGTTACTCACTCGTAAAGGCATTTATCCATACGAATATATGAACTCGTGGAAGCGGTATGACGAAAAAAGTCTACCCCCAAAAGAATGCTTTTATAGTTCCCTAACTGATCATGATATTTCTGATGAGGATTACCAGCACGCGTGCTTAATTTGGTCAACATTTCAAATCAAAGATTTAGGTAGTTATACGGATTTATATCTAAAAACTGATGTGCTTTTACTGGCAGATATCTTTGAAAATTTTAGACAGACTTGCAAGCAACACTATCAATTAGACCCAGCTTTTTACTTAACAGCACCCAGTTTATCTTTTGATGCGATGTTATTAAAAACAGGAATACAATTGGAACTTATCGATGACTTGTCGATGGTGCGCATGTTACAGAGTGGTATCAGGGGAGGAGTATGTCTGTGCTCTCATAGACATGCAAAAGCAAATAATCCTTACTTAGAAAATTACAAACCATCAGAATCTCCTTCCTACGTCACTTATATTGATTGTAATAATTTATATGGATATAGTATGTGTCAATATTTACCATTATCAGATTTCAGATTTCTCAATGAACAAGAAATCAACAAATTAAATGTAACCGAAATACCGATTGATGCAGAGTGTGGTTATATTCTAGAAGTGGATTTACAATATCCTAAACATTTACATAACTTACATAATGATTTACCATTTTGTTCTGAAAAATGCATTCCACCCGGGGGGAAAACTTTCAAACTAGTTCCAAATTTATATGATAAATTTAAGTATGTTATACATTACATTCACTTGCAAACATGTTTAAAACATGGTTTAATATTAAAGAAAATTCATCGAGTGATTAGTTTTCGACAAAGCCCGTATTTGAAACAATACATTGATTTGAATACTGCTCTGAGACAAAAAAGTTCCTCAACATTTGAACAAGACTTTTTCAAACTCTTGAATAACAGTGTGTTTGGAAAAACTTTAGAAAATAATGAGAAGAGGGTCAATGTGCATTTAGTTAATCAGTGGGTTGATAATAATAATGTGACTAAGAAAAGGCAATGTGCACAAAAGCTTATCGCTCGTCCAAATTTCCATAGCGTGACAATTTTTAGTGAAAATCTAGTTGCGGTACAATTAAACTCTGATCAAATAATTTTGGATAAACCAATATACATTGGTTTTACCGTACTAGAATTGTCAAAAAGTCATATGTATAACTTTCATTACTCTGTTATTAAACCTTTTTATAAAAATAATGTACAGATGTGTTACACGGACACTGATAGTTTTGTATATCATATACGGACCCATGATTTTTATGATGACATAAAAAAACATTTTTTGCCTTACTTTGATACTAGTAATTTTTGTAATACTAATCAATATGATTTACCCATTCAAAATAAAAAAGTTCCTGGTTTGTTCAAGGATGAAATGGCGGGTAAAATCATAAGTGAATTTGTAGGCCTTCGTTCAAAGTTATATTGTATTAAAACCATAAATAGCACAATCAAAAAAGCGAAAGGAATTAAGAAAAATATTGTCAGCAATTTCAATGTTACTGATTACCAAAAAACTCTGTACGAAGGCAACATTGTTCATAAAACAAATGTTTTATTTAAGTCAATAAAACACGAGTTGTACACATGTGCTGTGAAGAAAGTTGCTCTGTCTGGTGATGATGACAAGAGAGTCATATCTAAAGATAAAATTTCAACTAAATCATGGGGACATACTAGTATATTTAACTTTTAACTAGATTTAATAAGCTGTACCTAATTAAGAAATTCTTTGTATTATTTACTTTCTTAGCATAACCTGTGTATTTAGTATGTATATTATGTAGATTTAGAAATAAAATATCATTTACGAAATAAATTTGTTTTATTTATTATTTCTCAACTACATAGATTTTGCAAGCAAACCTGCAGGCTGATGCTAAATTCAAGTAACGTAAAGTTTTATCAAGTTGAAACATGCTTTACTTGAGTAATCTGAATCCACACGTGCCGCGCGCGCATGCCAATATCCCTAGCATGGCCGCCAGTACAAATACGAAAGTATAGACAAACTGTGGACTTGAGGTGTCATTCCGATCTTTTTTCGTTCCGAAAAATTCAATTAAAATGCCACTTTATGACAGACTATAGTCCTAAAAATTCAAATAATATCCTACTTTATGACATAGGCTATAATCTGTCATAAAGTGGCATTATAATTGAATTTTTGTCGGTCGCAATTAGTCGCGTTAAAGATCGGAATGGCACCTCAAGTCCACAGTTTGTCTATACTTTCGCGTTTCTACTGGTGGCCATGCTAGGGCTACAGGTAGTACAACCTACGCTACGTATATATGAGCGCGCGGTACTGTTTGTAACATGAGTCCTCATTCATAATAATGCCACCTACATGATGCAATCACTATAATAATGTGAAGACTTTGTTTTAGTATTCATTCTTGCGTCGATAAGCACTGTAATTAGTTACTCACGTCTACATAATTTACAAAACAAAACTTAACTTATATTATAGTTACTCACGTGTACATAATTTACGTATTTTTTGGTAATAGAGTCTTGGACCTGACTACACAACGGTAAGTTGATTTATTATTGATTTAAGTCATTAAAATACATTTAAAAAATAATCGTTAATTCCAAAGATTGCTGATTTGGTGTTAAATATTTTCTTTTTTTACAGATAATGGAACGCGTAGAAGATTTGACTGCTACATCCGAAGACAATGTCTACCGACATGAATATGGGGATACTTTCCAGTATGCTCAAGATCCTTTGGAAGGATTTACTGAAGAGTTTTTAAAAATGAAAGCTCAGCAAAAGCCGAACGCTGAGATTCGGGAACGTCGTCCAGCAAAATTAAGAAAAAAATGTGTTTCTAAAAGTGCACTAAGTAAACTACATAATATCCCAGTTCATTCGTTTGTGATAAACAGCGTTCCCAAAAAAGGTTTCCGTCTGATAAAGATCTCAGTGTTTGATTTAGATGGATCCCAGCAACATTGTGACAGTATAGACGATGATAATTTTTTGTTATCCGCACAATATGTTGTGAATGAAAACGGTGATGAAATAATGGACCAAACCGAGAAGTTAGTCAGTAATATATCAAAAAAAATATGTAATTACAGTTATACGAGTTGGTTTTAGTTTACTTTGGTATTAAGTATTTGTTTTAGCTGTAGGGTCGCAATAGACTTTAGAATGAATAAGTCGATAAAATTGCAAGATATATAATTTGTATGAAAATAATATAAGTTAGGGTTTGTTTTGTAAATTAATGTGTACGTAATTATTGCTTAAATAAATTGTATGTGTGATGTGAATATATTTGTTTTATTTCTATTTCATTCAACTTTAATTATTTAAATAAAAAGCAATAAATATAAGTTATTTTTTATTGAAAGTGTACATTATTTTCTAAACACCATTTTTTTAAACATAATACATTTTTTAAGGCACAATACTTCTTATGAATAAAACAGTTATACGATTCTTCCTTACAATACAGATCGTACAGAATGTTAAATCTTGGAATGTCTTTGTAACTTATATCTACAATATTATTATGATCACACAGTTCTTTCACCCATTTCACTTTCTCTTCACCTTTTACGATAATGTTTCGGTCTTTTAAGTAAGGTTTAATAATTCTTCTGAATTCTCTGTAATCGATATAGCCTTCGCTCCATCGAAACCCTCTATTTCTTTCTAACCACCGAACATTCTTTTTTTCATCATCGGTTAGCGCTGAGAATGGGTATGGTGGTTTAACATAAAATGTATGTGTATGCTGTCGAGTGGCTATACATAATTCTTTTACTAAAAAGTCGTTATTATTATTTTTAAATCCTTGTAAGTCAACGATTATTGTATTACTATTCATGATATTTTCTTAACGATATTACTCAAAGGCTTATACTCAAATATGCAGTCGTTTAAAATCAGACAATATGCAGCTGTCTGATCAGGTATTTCTTGGTCTGTTTCGATTTCTACTCTCACGTCGATTGAGCCTTTTAACGTTTCGTGCTGTCGCGAACAGTCGATAACGAATAAGGGAGCAACGTCTCTGAATTCTTTCAAACTCATCAACGGCTCTGACCGACGTCCGTGATACGACTGTTGAAATCTGGCATACTGTTCGTATAATAAAGTAAATTTGTCTTCTGTAAAACTGACGTTTAATCCCTCATATGGATAGTATGACGAATTTAAAAACACTCTCACATCACGTACGTGACAGTGATCAAACTCCGCCATCGACAATTCACTGTTGTTTTTGCGGTTGGTTTGTAAAGCTAATACAACAAATCGCGGTTTTTCTATTTGAGATGAAGTTTTAATGGACCAAGTATGTTTACGAGTTTTGGGTAATAATGGATACTCGTATAAATCCCAGTTACGATATGCTAATGGAATAGCTCGATCTTTTTCTAATTGTTTTAGTAAATTTATTCTTTCGCGGTCAGATACTTTAATATGAGGTACTCTCCAGATAATTTTACTTATAACAATATCTTCCAAAACTTCTCCTGTTTTCAACTTGATTGCATTAAGGTTAGTGTTACATCTAAGCAACACTAACTCATGTTTGCAGTTAATGATAATTTTTTCATAATCTTCCGCAAATCCTAAAATCTTGTTTAGAGGAATGGATACAGAAAATTCTCCACCACTTGTATTATTTATACCTTCTGGCGACCACCCCCAAACTCGAGCATATTTTGATTCGTTTTCATTTAAGGACAGATAAGACTTTATGGTCGTAGTTACACCTGCGTTTTTTATTTTATCTATTTCTACTCCATTTAATTCATATCTTATGTCTTGAAATAGAAATAACGCTGGATTATTAACGAAATGTACATTTGAAACCTTTTCTTTAGTTGTCCTGTTGTAGACAATTACTTTGCCTTCGATATACAAACTGCTGAGCGAAGGCAGCACATATAGGTCTTGTTGATTGATGGGGATTCGTATTTCATCATTCTTGTTGAAACTTGTTACATACGGTCTGTACGAATGATACTCAAAACTTTCGATGCTGTTGTCGTATGAGGTTTGTTGAGATATGTTTAAAATATTCATTTTATTAAACCAATTAGCTTGAGGTATTCTTTATTGCTTTTGGTAAGCTTCTTTTTTAACTGCTGTCGTGTGTCTTTGTGAGAAGATCTTTTAGGACTGACTTGGACATTTGATATGGCAGGGGTTTTATGAAAATTTATCATTTTTTTCTAAAATGTAAATACAATTGTACCTCTTCACCTCGTAAATTTATTTCTTTGTTATCAGCGTCTAACAGTCGTATATTGATGGAACTAATAGAAGTTTGATTGACTGGAAAATAAATTAAATTTTTTGGTATTTCTATTATTCGATAACCAGGAGGTACATTAGGTACAAATTCGTAAATAATATGGCTTGCTTTTCCGTTCACAAATGAACCACTAACTACATCACATTCAATCCTCACGATAGTTGTTGATAGAATGCTGACAGGATACTGTGAATCAGTGCTTATATTAGCTTTTATTGTTTCCATTCCAAAGCCTAGTATGTTGCCAATTGAATCATCTTTATTAAAATGAACGTCTTTAGAACAAAATATATTTGTTTTCAATGTGTTATTATTGCATCTTAGTTTAAGCAGTGTATTTTTTATGTTAGTTTTCAAATAATCACAAATATCTTGAAGCTCGTAGGACCCTTCAGGAATTTCGATCATTTCATTATCACCGTAATAAAACTTGTTGTTTCGTCCATCAATATTAGGTATAGAGTTGAAAGTTGAAAAGTGCAAAAGACCACATTCATAGTCTCCAAGAAGTTCCAACGTCGGAGAATAGTTTGTCGTCAAAGAGGCTCCGCTCCCGGTTATAGATACAGTGAAAGACATTTTGATACTGACACGTTTATTTATTTTTAATATTATTTAAATGTTTCTTCCAATATTTTTTTAAAAATTTAATACATAGATGACCACAGTTTGTTGTTCCAAATGCTTGATGTCTGTTATAATTATAGTTTATGGGCAAATTATACATATATTTCATCAGTTCTAATGGTGGTTTTAAATTACCAAAGCTATCATAGTATTCTACGTAGCTGTTTTGTTTTACATAGGCTACCCAATGTGTGCCAGGATTCACGTTACTATCTAAATTTACAATTCCACATTCTATTTTTCTAGGTTTTAAAGGCAACTTATCTCTCATGTAAACGCCGCGAAAGTATGGAATATCACTAGCATACTCCAATATGTCTAAATTCGTGAGCGCACGCCTGGGCAGCCGCCTAATTAGTTTTTTGATGGGTTCAAATATAACCCTGCTCCTTTTTTATGAGGTTTAATATATAATCCTTTTCCAAGAGCGACCGCTTCCATCATTCTGTTGTGTCTTTCAGATTCTTGGAGACTCTTTTGTGCCGCTTTAGAATCGTTTACGGCTTTGGCTATACCTGCCGCACCTCCTGCTAATGAACCTAACGCCGACAATCCCGCAAAAATAGGAATAAGCGGTAAAAGTCCACCACATTTTGGAAGTGGAATTATACGTGGTAAACATATTCCTTTCTTTTTGCTGAACAGTTTTTTCGCAGCTGCATACGCATATTTTATAGCAGAGTGATGATCCTTGGATTTAAGTTTTTTTAAATAGGCATGTATTTTTTTAATACCTTTCTTAAATGATTTAATACCACTTCCAGCTCTGATTTTTGTTTTCATAGCATTTTTTACTATCCACGAGGCAATCTTTTCTCCCTTACCAGCATCTTTTGATTTCAACCTCTTCTTTGCCATACTCAAAAGTTCTAAATCAGCTTTACGTCGAGCACTAGGATCTTTATTTATATAAGCAATATCGTGATGCATGCAAGCTTCATCCAATTTGTTAACTCCTCGATCGCCTTGTAGTATTCGTTTTTGAAGTTTCGTCCCAGGACCGCAAAATTGATATCCAGGTAAATGCAACTCAAACGGTAAATGGTCTATCAAGTTATTGATTACACCACTACCTTCCTTCATTGATAAGTATGTATTGTGATATAGCACTGATTATGTGCTTTATATATCTAAATAACTAATTCACTTTTATCTATCCAACTGTTTTCTTCGGCACTCAATCCTAACCACTTCACAAAAAGTTTGTTGCCTTTTTTCTTTAGAACTTTTTCGATAAGATAAATATCAGGAAATTTAGTTTTTTGTAATTCTTTTCCATAAAAACAACCAACAATGTTTTGTTTATGTTTGTCTTGTAATTGATACGTTTGAGGACTAGTTTCGTTGACTTTTATGATGCGAAATATTTCCGTTGACCAATTAGGGGTGTAGCCTTTATAAAAATCTCCTTTGTATTTACTTATACGAACAAAATCGCCAACTCGAAAAGACGATTCTTTGCGTACTTTTTTTGGCTGTTGGCTTTTGATAATATTCAATCGAACTGTATTTTGATTTGAACTGTTAACGTCTATTGGTTTATGTTTTGTAATGCGGTGCAGAGTATTGTTATAATTCTGCACAACGGACTTCAAATTATTTTTATACCATTCATATTTTCCACATAAACTAAATAATTTGTAAAGACGTAATTTTATAGTTCTTATCACTCGTTCGACGATAGAAGCTTTTTTTACAGAACATGTGGAATAATGATTTATGTTATAAGTTTTCATTAAATGCTTAAAAGAATCATTATAAAACTCTTTACCTAGATCTGTTTGTAAGTTTTTAGGTTTTCGTGTGGATTCTGATAATATACTGCACATAGCACTTGATACAAATTTTTTAGATTTTGATTTTAACGGTCTAACCCACACGTATTTTGATAAAACATCAATTACTATGAGAACATATTTAAATCCTTTATTAATCGACGAATATTTTTGTAAGTCCACTAGGTCAGCTTGCCATAAATCATCCAGACCTTTAATGACTGTATGTCGACGAGCGAAGTTTCGTCTCGCTCCTTTGTGTAGTTCATTCACTATATCTTGTTTACTCATTCTGAACAGATTTTGCTGCAATCATGTTATCGATTTCTTGTTTTGTGTAGTAGATTTTACTAAAATTTGTAGTAGTAATTTTTTCTAAACTATGAAGAAAGTTTCTGACATTACTTTGGATTTTCATCATTTCATTTTTAAGGGCTTGGACACTTTTATCTACGTATTCTTTATTCACAGCCTCGTCGTCTTTTTCTGGAATTTGCACCCCTTTTAATTTCGATGACTTTAAATCGAATTCCCCTGTATCGGACCTTACCAATGTATCGCTAAGAATTTCAGAAAATTCAGATAATCGTAAACGCTTATGAACGTGATGACCAAATTTGTCTATATTCATTGCCGTCTTGCTGGGTTCTGCAGTGTAATAGAACTGCTAAATTTTCCTGATGGCAGCCTTATATATTTCATTTTTTTAATGATACCAGCTTCCTTCATTTCTTCAAGTATGGCATTAACTTCATTATCTAATCCCGTATTACCAGCTGCCCGAGATGCAAGTAATATTTTTAGTCTCTCAACTAACTCATTAGGATCATTCCAGTATACTAAATCAGTGTCTTTCTTAACTTCTTTCAAAATGTTGATTCCTTCACCTCGCTGAAGACTTTCTACGCTACTGGTATTATTTCTAGCGAATTTAAATAGTGGCTTTATCACGTGAGTATATTTGAACCCTTTATTACCATTTATTTGGTTCGATGGTTTCCAGTTACGTTTATGTGCATTTGTGTCGATGAGTAGCAATTTATAATTTTGTAAGTCTTCCTCTGTAATAATATCTAAATTAGGTTTTTTTTGTACAACAATTCTGCCAGACCAGAAGTTTTTTTTAAAGAGCGGCTTCTAATTTTCAGAACTTTTCCATCATCATGTAAACGGGTTTTGCCTAGCCAAAGTTTTCCTCGTTCACTTCTTACTCCATATGGTATATCTTCTTTCAGCGCTTCAGACGATACAGACCAAGACAAAGAATCGTTTGCGATACTCGGTGATGATTGAATAGATTTAAATGAGTTCTCATGGATATCATTATCCTCAGAAGGTGATGTAGTAAGCGTTTTGTCAGGTGTTTTAGAACTAAAGTCGTCATTATCTGAATTTTCTTCATCATCAAGATCCGTCTCAGATTCTTCAAATTTTTCATGTGAACGATTTGAAGATTCTTCCACGTCTTCTTCATGACTTTTTTTTTCAGTTTTGCTTGCTAATAATTTTAGCGGACTGACGATCGGTTGAAATATCGTCTCCAGTGCCATGTCATTTGTGTTTTTAGTATTTTTTATCATTTCTACCTTTCTTTTCACTGCAGACGCTGATTTCACAATTTGTTCCTTAAGATTCCGCTCCATGTTAAGAATTCTACTCTGATTGATGTCTCAAGTTATACTACTACGTAGTGGGGTACGTATAAGCTTTATAGAATAAATTAATCCACTATTATAAATGTATCAAATTTCATTCTGTAACAACCATTATTTCGTTCACAATCCTTATTGATTACCACATAACTGTATGGTTTACTCCACACAGTTGAACACATTTCACGGAATTGCGACCACGTCATATCAGACCCTACATGTTCATCGTAGATGTGTCTTAGATTAATCTCGTCTTGTTTAAACAATATGATGAGATTGGCATTATCTCTTACTAGTTGTTTCGGTATTTTAGTATAAGTTTGGTTAAGATAAAAGCAATCAATATTTTTGTGACGACCCATAGCAAAATAATCACGTATATTATTTTGATTTTCGCATGCAACATCGTCAAATATTATGATAGAATTAGGTAAGGCTTCTTGTGGACTTAAAATTTCACTGTTATGATTATACTTGTGATACGATGTATCCTCAACTTTTTCCAATACTTTTTCTAAAAAGACGTATTTAGGTTGATACAAAGACTTTGAATACACATAAAGGTTTCTGAATCGTGGACCATTCGGGTGTAGTAACAAACTGATTACTAAATTTGTTTTCCCACAGTTTGAGGGACCACAAACAATACTGCGAATGGTATTTGGTAGTAAATTTCCATGTCGCTTAACTTCATTTTTAACTGCAGGACAGACACATTCTAATTTAAGTGATTCTTTTTGTTTCAGAAATTTCATATCTGTTTAATCCAATCGACCACTGTGATTAGTGGATTATGACAAAATGATAATCATGCAGTGTGTTGACTCATATAAACAGATAGCTTCAAACATACGAAATTCAATGTTCCTATAATAGCTCTCTAGATTTTTCAGCCGTCCAATCATCGATGAGAAGCGATTTTTGATCACTTGATGCATGAACGAACAGAAGTTATTGGGTATTCTGACACACCGAAGAGAGCGAGGGCGCGAGCGAACAGAGGTGCATGTCATGAGCGTGTCATTTCATTTACCATCAGTTGATGCATAAACGTAAGTGGCACACTGACACACCAAAGTGAGCGAGGGCGCGAGCGGACAGAGGTGCATGTCGTGAGCATGTCATTTCATTTACCATCAGTTGATGCATAAACGAACAGGAGTTATTGGGCATTCTGTCCCACCTTCACCAAAGTGAGCGAGCGCGCGAGCGAACGGAGGTGGGACAGAATGCCCAATAACTCCCTACTGTCCTTATTATTAATTATTTTCATAGTTATGAATAATTATTTATTTTCACTTTGCCAAAAATTCAGCCTTCGGATTTTCCTTGACATTGCAAATATACTAACTTGTATCAAAATTACCAAACCGAAATATGTAAATAAAAGTTTGTATTACGATTCATGTTTTCAGCTTTGACAGATAATAATTATTAACCTGATAAATTAAGAAGAACTATTATAGCGTAACAAATGTATGTGATCAGTGATATTTTAATTTGGTCGCATTATCTACTATTATACTACTATGGAGGAAAGTGACACATTGCGGCAAACATGTCGTATTAATCTTGTACATTGCAATTTCCTCGCGTTATAACAAGAATGAACGAATTGATAGTTGTTCACTCGTTGTTCACTTAACATTGCATTTACTAATCCGCTGTTAAATTTTTACTGTGGGACATAAGTATTTTAACAGTCTGTTTAATTTTCCAAGGTCCGTTAAGTAATGCCTTGTTAGGATTTAACAAACAGAGGTTGGTGAAATTGGGTCTTAATCTATGGGCCACACAATATACGTTAATGTCAAGAATAATCGTAAATAGTCATAAAAACATGTCTTTTTGCCATCGCTTGATGCCACAATGTACTTAGAAAATAATATTTATACAATTTGACATTTGATGATATTACTAGCTATTTGACCGAACTTGGCCCGTTATTCGATAAAACACGAATAAATAAGTAATGGCACTTACTTGGATATGCAATATGCAGCTCTGATATTATTTTAAAAGAAGCCAGCTCAAAAATTGCATGCATTTTATTGCTTCATCCATGCTTCATACGCTCGGCTTGATGTATGAAATATGACGTCTTTAGACAATATGTAATTTGGAAGTTAAATTATAATTTAATTGTATTATTAAGTCGGGCGGTTAATGGAGCAGGAACGGACCTCCGTTATCGGGCTCTTTGATTATGCAGATACCTTCGAAGCCTTCATTACAATTACGTTGTCATTCGACGAATTTATTGACATTTTTAATAACCACGTAGATTGAAGGTATGATTTGTTCAGCGGATTTGCTTAATTACATTTGATATAATACCGGCCTTGCAACTCGATTCTTTAGTGCTTTAATGGCTAATTTTCTTTATGTGTTTACTGTTCATATAAGTCAAAATCATCTTCAATCCACTTACATGTGAAGTAACTTGTGAGTAGATGTGAATAATGATTAGATTATTTAGGAATACAAATAACAAAAGAAAACCTTTTGTACTATGCAATACGCCTATAAGGGCATGGTGGCCTACTACGAAACCGTTTTGAGAATCAAACAATCGGGCGAAAATGCCGCGTCCCGCTCTAACAACGTAATTTCACGTTTGTTAGAGTAGGACGCAAAATTGTCGTACGATTGTTTGAGTCTCAAAACCGTTTCGTGGTACGGGCCCTGTTTCACCATTTCCTGATACGCCGTATAGGCTATCTACTACTTAACTTAATAGATAAAGTATGGAGAATCTGTCAAAAAAGCCTATTCGGCACTTTATCAGAAAGTGGTGAAACAAGCCCTAAGTGTTGCACTTCTTAACATAAATTTACTTCGCACGTAGGTCCCAGGTAAAGCCATATTATGAACAGATTTAACGATGTCATTAATTTATTTTAAGAAATATTTTGTTTTATGTACGAATAAACGCAAAGATACAAATGATTTAAGAGATAAAATGGCGAGATCGGACACAGATAGATTTCGAGTGTCAACCGCAACGGACCTTAAGAGGAGTCCACACCGCCCTTTTTTCCATACAAACGTTGTCCCCTCTTTCCTCCCTGGATAATGCTAGTACAGTTATAATTTTTTTCCTGAATATCTACGGCCACTAATACAATGTCTCTATGTTTTCTTTTTTTTTCATAATTTAATTATTAAATAAGATATGACCGTTCAAAAACCCAAAAAAATAGCCAGATTTTCCGCTGTGTTCAAACGTCCAGAAAACAGATTTGGATAGATTATACATAAAAAAGCAAAACATAGGAACACAGCTCAAGCCTTTTTTTAATATTTAATGAAAAAAGTGCTTAAATCGGTTAAGTTTTGGAGAAGGAATCAGGGGACAACGAATCGTTGATTTTCTGGATTTTCTGCAGTTGTCTCTATCGCGGTCTGCGGTATAGGCTTGAGGTAAGGGAGACAGCTATAGATATTACACGTACTTTTTTTTAATTTCTCTAGCCCCTGGTGTATCTTCTTAACATTGCGCTAACTCTTATAAAGTTTATTCCCGCAAGAATGTATTTATCTAGAAGCCTATCAGTAACCAAAGAATCAAAAATAAAAGAGCGCATATTTATGTCGTATAGCTAAGCTTATTAGTTAGTTGGCGCCAGCGATGTATGTGACTACGAATGCTAGATTAATAGTGGAAGTTTCAAATAAGCTTTGGAGATGATAAAGCTTCGGATGATGGTTATATAAAATGTCCGTATGGAATATATTTTTGTAAGACAAGTAAATGAAAACCGTGAAAAAGTTTTTAAACAAGTGTTCATAGAAAATCTATGTACTAGCGACGAAAGTGTCCTAAGATTAATTACAATTTATAAAGTTACTAGCTGTCCCGGCAAACGTTGCTTTGCCATAAAATAAATCAATAATTTCACCCATATTATTTTATTGAAGTGACTAAATAAGTATGTTACCAAGACAAAGTCCATCGCTATCCCGTCTCACAAACAATGGTTGCCGTCAGTCTCGAGTTGTAATAATTTACTATTATTTATTCAACAAATGCACTTATCAATATAATAAGTACCCAGTAGTCGATTCTCAGACCCACTGAATTTGCATATAAAATTTGGTTAAAATCAGTAATAAAGCTGTTTCTTTAAGAGGAGTACGCGGCCTAACATTGTGACACGAGAATTTTATATAGAAGATGACAAGTTTGAGACTAGACGAATCTTTAGACTACAGATAAGGCTTGTTTTTTGATTGCGGCCACATTATGTAAAAAGCTTAGGTATCTTCTTGTACTATTTTGTAGAGAATGTTCTTGGGACGTACACTGTACAGTCTCGATGTGCACAAAGCTTGAGTGTATAATTTTGCGTCGCTGACACCACGGCTGACACCGGCGCGGCCGCTATTCACAATATATCACGCGCGCACGTAGACGCCGTTCGTAGTTATTTCACCTGAGGATTTGTTTGAAAGTAAACCTTATGTTATCGGCATAAAGATAGTAAGGATGTAAAATAGTTATGAAAGCTGTGTAGCCGTTGCAGCGTATAATTCGTATAATTTATAGCTCCTCTAGCACTGGTAGCCGTAATAGCGGGTAGCCACGCGACTGCACACTCGAATTTGTTTTTCAAATTAGTAGGCAGTTTAAGAGATGTTATTGATGTGGAAAAAGTGTCTTTGGAACCAATTAGGAGGAGAAAGTCATTAGTATAATATATTAATAGATAAATTGGCGTTAGAATTGTTTGTTTCTGAGTGAGATGTGGTTATAATTTTAATTTTAGATATCATTCTGACGACCTCTGTGGCTCAGTGGTGAGCGCGTTGGTAGCTCAAGCCGGGGGTCGCGGGTTCGAATCCCGCCGACGGAACAAAAAGTTTTCGAAGTTCCTGGGTCATGGATGTGTATTATAAATATGTGTATCATATAATAAAAATCTTAAATGTATGTATAGTATAAAAGTATTAAATATATTTCCGTTGTGACCCGTAACACAAGTCCTTCAGGTACTTACCACGGGGCCAGACTGACGTGGTGTGAAGCGTCTATAGATATTATTATTATTATAATATAATATAGATAATTTGTATTTGTATATAGTAACATATTAACGTAACAATTTCTTTATGAAGAATACATAAAAATCAAACAGGGTGTATGTATTATAAACAGGATAATCTTGTAAAATAATTAGAGATGTGCCGATCATGACTTTGGCCGACTAGCCGATTAGTCGGCTACAAAGAAGCCGACTAATCGGCCGACTAGTCGGCCAAGCCGTTCATGGCTTCGGAAGTTTCCGTAACGCTTTTTTACTGCTGTTTCGCATGGCACACACCGCCTGCAAACGTGTTGAATTTACTTCGCGTACGTTTATTTATTTTGTTTAGCTATGATACAGTTGATGGTTTTCATAAAATATTTCATGTACATGAAATCTCGATTCAATAATACATACTTACTTAATTTGTTGTTAAAATTATACCTATTTACAAAAATAATAATTTATTTACTAGCAAGTAATTTCAGAAACACTTCATTTAATTTTAAAATGTGTAACACTGTTTGAGTGTGATCTGAATTCTGAATACATTATAAATAACTATGTTCCGCGAGGCTTCGCCCGCGTAATTTACGAATTACACGGAAATCGTACATGTTTCCGCAAAAAAATAGCCTATGTCCCTTCACGTGGTATATTCTTCATGTGTGCCAAATAACATAAAAATTGCTCCAGTAGTTCTTGATATTAAGCAATTTCAAATAATTTCCCCCGTTTTTTCACATTTTCCTGTATTTATTCGCTCATATTAGTCTTAGCGTGATAACTTGATAAGATACTATAGCCTTTCTCGATAAATGGGCTATCTAACACTGAAATAATTTTTCAAATCGGACCTACTTTCCTGAGATTAGCGCGTTCAAACAAATTCTTCTGCCTTATAATATTATTAATATAGATAATCAAGGTTTCTCTTTAATATAATTTAAATAATAGCAAAAAACTAAAAAGCCGACTAGTCGGCGCTTTTTGCCGACTAGTCGCCGACTACAAAAGTGGCCGGATAGTCGGCTTTACCGACTAGTCGGTACATCTCTAAAAATAATATACTAATGATTAATAATTAAAATTAGGTACCTATTTTGCTAGTTTTAGAGGAGAAAACGCCCTATCTATTGTGACCTATATCAACTCTTATATTTTGTAACAATCGAGCATTGACTTGTGGTTTTTATATCTTTGAACTGCGAGCAAATTTGATCTTTCAGGTTCTGTGCCTTAGTCAAAACATTTGGAAATTATATAGGATAGTAACGTAAAAAGAAGACGCATGAAATTCCCTGGCTTTTAATTTATGCCTATAATTTATGGCCATTACAGAGATAATGTTTAAGTAAAAAATGATTTTATCAATTTTTCATATTGTACTTCGTACCTACCATTGCGCATATTTGTGGTGGTGCTGTAGACCTGCATCGCTACAGGCGGCAGTAGCACTTAACATCAGGTGGTCCGTTTTATCTTTCAAGTTTTTAAAAATGTCATAAATTTTCTCATTCTTAATGTTATTTTGCGAAACTATCAAAAATGTCGACTTTAAGATGTCGAGCCTCAGCCATACGGTACGGTACTAGTAGTTTTTGACATGAGAAAAATAGAATTCCCGCATGATAAATTTATATTTTAATTAATATCAAGTGGCTCGTAGCTTCTAATCCAGGGGTCACTAATTATTTTCGCTCGGGGTCCATTTTAAGAAATAAAATGCTTTTCAGGCTTCACGGTCTTTATTAACATAATATCAATGTGTCATTTTTTCTTTGCTTGTTTGGAGTGAAATTGGTGCAAGCTATTGACATTAAATCTTGAATCAGTAAGTCGAGACCTAAATTTATTTTTATCGAAGTTCATCTTCGAACATGCTTGGTCCACACACAATGGGTCGGCGCGGCGGTCTGGATGCGGTCCGCCATTTGGTGTCCCCTTAGATTAGAAAATCTATAACAATTTTACCACGGTCTCTTTCGCATGGTCTGTTTTAAGATCACAAGCTTTTCTATGTAATGATTTATTTAAGGCGCTCCCCCTACGGAGATGCCGTAATTTACCGCTTTAAGAGCCGTATTAACTCATAATTTAAAGGCTACAAAATTATAATAAAAATACAGGAATAATCTTCAGTTTATGAACGTTCCATTCATCGCTATTAATTTCCTATTTTTGTTTATTATACTCATGATATCAGCTTCCAAAGTAATACCAATTTATTTAAATTCAAGCATACATTCAGTATCCCTCTAGTATTTACAAATTACGGTTATTTGAAACACACGCCAATAGATCGACAATTGCATTAACTACATACTCCCCGTTTGAATTTTTTTAGGTCAATTTTGCACGAAGATAAGTTTAAAAAATTAATGGATTTTAGCGCGATTTCGGCAACGCGGCAAATGTATGGTGTACCCCTTTGCTCAGGGGATGGCCTTAAGCAGCTTGTGATCTCGAGGTGTAGCGGCAAAAGTCCAAACCGCTCGCTACCTAACACTTAGATTGTGTATCTAGACTTTAAGTATCTACACAAACCGACTAGGCGTATTCTAGACTGAACTATTGTCGCAATACTAGCTGCTATTGGTTCGTGTTTAGTGCTTAGATTTAGAATGCCTACGCTCTCCTCCAATCACCGCGCTAGGCTGTAGTAATCGTGTGCTCACATACTTGGCCATATTATACCTAGTTTCAACTATGCAGGGATTAATTGTGAATTTGTAAGTATTTCTGATAACACAATCAATTTATATTAACTAGAGATCGCCCAATGGTCGAAATTCGACCTTAACTTGATCGACATTAGGACCACTACCTATATTTTGTAAAAAACATGTCTTTATAGACTTTATCATATTTTTTTCAACTTTTGTCTCTGGGACTCAGCTGATCTCAGACTGGCCGTGTAAGCATTGTCTAATAGTATCTCAGATTCAATAAAAAAAACTATAATCTATTTTCAATTTGTCGTCTTTTTGTCAACAGACTTCAATAATAAATAAAAGAGTATAATTCGTATGAATAGGCTTGTCACTCAACAATCTGTCATTTTTTCTAGTGTGTGTGTTGTAGTGTGTGTAGTGTTTTATATTAATAATAAAAATGTAATTTCAAAATAATATTAGCTCGATGCACTCCTCCACCTTATAAACTATAACTGTGCAAAATTTCATTCACCTACGTTTCCCCATTTTTCGTCAAATATATATACTTACAAAGTTTTTGGCTCACGTATTAATAATTATATAGATATTACTTATAAATTATTTTTCCATTATAGTTAGGTAAGCACCAGATTAGTATAGCTGAAATGGCAAATAAAATTATATACTTAATATAATATTATAATAAAAAGTTTTGAACACTTACGAATGTATTCAAAACTTTTTATTATATACGGAGATCAATTTTGATTTCCATTTACGTGTAAATTCTACTATAGGTATAATAAAAATGTTTACCTGTAAAAAATATTTCAGTGTTAGATAGCCCATTTAATGAGGAAGGCTATATTTTATCACTCTAAGCCTAATAGGAGAATGTGGAAAAAACGGGCGAAATTATTTGAAAGGGCTTATCTCGCGAACTACTGTAGTAAATTTTATGTTATTTGCCACAGATAAGAAGTAGACCACGTGAAGGATCATAGGCTATCGATTTTAATCATTTTTTTAGTGGCTATATATTTTATCCCCGTGCAACGCCGGGGCGGGTCGCTAGATTAAAATACAGTAAAGTTAAAAATTCGGCATGAAAATGACCAACGAAAAATAAAAAATAATAATAATATAAACATTTCCAACTCTAAGAAAGAACTAGACTGCCTTTAAATTACAAAACTAGTTCTAAATATTTTTTCATCTAAATGTAATTAAATCTCACCAAATCTTAATCTGAAAACAATCTCATTAACATAATCTGCAAGGTAATAGGTTAACAAGCCTATATAAAGTAATTTATTTGAATGATTTGCTTAAAGATTAAATAAAAATAAATAAAATAGATAAAGCCTAGTGATACACCCATCTAGATATCTACCTAAGTTGTTACAAAATAATTATGTTTATAAATATTTTAAAGAACAATAATTATTGAGGAAAATTTTAAAATTCAATTTAATTTAGATTTTTTTTATCATTTACTCATATTTTAAGCAACGTATTTAATAAAATGAACGAAGCTTTTACTATCTTTTATGCGTATTATTTTTCACCTACCATAGAAATTTAGCCTGAAATTTCTATATCGTAAAACTAGGAAAAGTTAAATGGTATGTGGTAATATTATATTACATTTTTTGACGACCTCTGTGGCTCAGTGGTGAGCGCGTTGGTAGCTCAAGCCGGGGGTCGCGGGTTCGAATCCCGCCGACGGAACAAAAAGTTTTCAATGTTCCCGGGTCTGGATGTGTATTAAATATGTGTATGATATAATAAAAATCTTAAATATATGTATAGTATAAAAGTATTAAATATATTTCCGTTGTCTGGTACCTGTAACACAAGTCCTTTAGGTACTTAGCACGGGGCCAGACTGACGTGGTGTGAAGCGTCCATAGATATTATTATTATTATTATTATTATTTTCTTCCTAAGTGCTTCATTACAATACAAATCACGTCGGATACGATATGTCGCTAACGACGAGGAACAATAAAAATCTGGCGCCAACTCGTCACACGTTTGGCTTAATGACGGTCAAATTATTAATACGTGATATTTGGATATTTTTTTCGTAAAAGTTAAAGCATTGTGTCGCGTAGTCGGAAGCCGAAACACGGGCGTGACGTGAATCGAATTTGTTTTGGGGGTCATTATGAATGAAAGTCGATTTCTCGGTAGCCACCATGGTGGGCATTAGGATACAATATTATAAAGTTGATCAGAGGATATAAAAATTAAAAATAATCTTTAGACTAACTGCTTCAACTAAGTTATAAGCACTCATGCAATTTTTAATCTTCTTCTTCTCTTAAATGTCTACCGACAAAATAAGACACACATTGTTATGGTTTAAGATAATATCTCTTTTTTTAATACCTCCCCAATCTTTTATAATTTTAAACAACTACTAATCACCTCATGGAAGCCGATTTAGGAAATATGTATTAGGTAATAAAAATAAATAATAGCTCCCACACCGGTTTCGGTGACGGTGGCCGGTTTCATTGAAACCAGGCCAGCTACGCAGGAGTAATTTTATAGTGCCCAAGTATGTGCGCAGTACACAAGAGCACTCTCTATTCCTTTACTCTCATAACCCAGTGGGACGGACGACCGACACGACTGGCGGGAGATCAGGCGCAGGACCGACTTTTTACATGCCCATCCGACGCATGGATCATTTTACTTGTCAGACAATCAGGTGATCAGCCTGCATTGTCCTAACCAAACTTGGAAATAACATGCGGGAATCGAACCCACGACCTCCGAGTCAAGAGCCGCGCACTATACCACTAGACCACGGAGGCGTGTATTAGGTGTAAAATTATCGAGACACATCTAGAACACTAATTCTTGTAACTATTAACGGCTTAGGGATTTAAGATAGAGAAAAAAATTTCCAAGCTATTAATATTTTTCTCCACATTGACAGAAACTCATGCTCTTTTTGGCTACCAATAATGTGTTATTAATTGATCACTTATAACCGCGACTATTTTCTTGATACATGTTTGGTAATATCAGTCTAAGACAACGGTTACACGCTCAGTCTGGCATCAGTTCACTCCATCAATCTGAGATTGACGCCAGAATTATGACTGAAAAGTACGTAATAAAGAAATCTCAGTCAGTCAGTCCGTCAATCAACCAGTTAGACGATCATTCTCCCGTCATTCTGACCAAACTGATGGACTGAACTGGTGCCAGACTGACCGTGTAACCGTTGTCTTGAACGCTAAATAAGGCTTACGTCATAGTGAATTAAAGGAAACATAATAAAATACTTAATCAATACGTATGGTATCTTGTGCCTAGCATTAATCAGATATCGGCGTGGGTCTAGCATTACACTCGGTTAATAATATATTAGTGAGTGAGCAACTGATTTGCATCGCGTGATGGCTATACTTCGATAAAAAGTAAAAGTTAATCTAGGAAAAGGTAGAAAAAGAAATGAATTAATGAGCGCGAGGATAAGATATTTATAGGACCGAAACATCGGTGCTACGTTACAAAGTTTCATATTGCAAGTTTTCGAATTCCAAAAGACTTAAAATATGAATTATTTCTGTCCAGTATCAAAATATAAAAAAATCAATATACTGATCATAATATTAGTAGAAATTTAATCTTAATTCAAATTATAAACTGCAAATCATAATAAAATAAATTTATGCTATAATTTTTTACAGTTCTTGCTAATCTATAGCTAATGCTAGACTGTGACAGGTTTTGTTAGGTTTTTTTTCACCTGAGCCTACTTTTGTTGCCTGTATTAGATCCTCAAATAACTGTTTTGTTTTAGGTATTACTACTATGTTTTGCATTTAAATTTTTAGAAGGTATCTACAATTTTCAATTTTATAATTTATTTCATTCTCTTTTTAGGCAAACTCTTGCGGAATTCTATATGTACAGAATAAATCTAACAATCGTAATGGAATAAATACTCATTTTTTAAGTCAGTGAAAGTAAAGTTGCATGAAAATGTTTAAAAATGATTTAATGCATTATAAGTCTTAACATAAATCACGTGTATATTTTTATACCAGCTTTATATCTTGGTTTATTTGTTATATATTATGGAACAATAAAATCAAATTTATTATGGCTTTATAGTGGCACTATAAGTGCTAATTGACAACAGTTACAAATAGGAGCCGGTCCGAGGTAAATAAATTCGTAAACAATGAAGTCAAAATATTTCTATATTAATGTCTACAATACTAAATTACAATAATCTTGTTTATCATTCCTAATTAATTTTAGACAGCTTATATTATATCGCTCAACACAAATAAACTGTGTTTTTAACCGACTTCCAAAAAACGTGGAGGTTATATGTTCGGCTGTGGTTTTTTTTAATGATTTAATTTATAAATACGAAAGATATTTTAAATGTTTCATATCTAAAGCTTGCTGTGATAATTTGAGTTGGGCACATATTTTAAACTAACGCGGTCAAACGACACGCCTCTTACATTGTCTTGTGTCAAATGGCCCCATTTAGAAAACCCTGCTGTGATTATATCGCACCGCGCGACAATTTCACAAAGGGTTGATTATTTCTACAATAGGGTCGGGACGAACTGTGAACACATTATGCCCGGCATTGTTGAATTAGGACATAATTCAAAAGAGTTTGTTTTTCTAATTATGCGAGCGATGCATAAATTTTCGATCAAAGCTTTTTTAGCCTATAATATTTTGGGATTTTACCTCGAGTGTAACATTTCAAACAAGCTGATAAATATTATTGTCCGATCGATTTTTTTTACGTGTTTGTTTATTTTGTAAGCGAAGGCTGTCAATGAAATTGAAATTTTATGCATGACTGAATAATGAGTGAGCTTTTAGTCGACGTTAGTTGTGACAGAACGCTAATGAACCATCATCACTAATCTTTGACCACTTAGGAGTTTCAAATGACTTTTTGCGCCATCTTAAATAATAAATAAACTAAATAATAATTAACTTTACTTTAAACAGTTTTATCTACGTAAGAAGCAAACTTTCTGAAATAAAATAAACAAAACTGCGGTACACAAATTACATAAGCAATAAACTTAATAATAATTATTGGGAAAAACTTTACGAATTCGGCATGAACAATTATTTGGTGTGACAAAAAGTTTAATTGCTACTGAAGCCAATAAAATCCAACTAATCGCTTGACATTACGTTTAAACTTAATAACATCACTTATGCTATCAATATAATGATCCAGCGCATCGGAAATCTTTTTTATCAGCGACGATTTAATATTAGCATAGATCATTGACTTTGGCAATGTTTGGTTCGACTTTCCTAGCAAGCAATTGATATGCCAGACATGTCTGCTCATATTTTTTAGCTCTATGATTTTTTCTCACGATAAATATGATTTAACTATTTCACGGATCTTTTGTCAACTCATTATAAATTCTAATGAAATGCATTTACAAATAGATGTTTAATGTAGGTACTGATAAAAAATATAATAATAAATAATAATCATAATAATCTATTTTTATTACTCCTCAATACATGATGTATAAAATTATAAATACCAAACGTGTTTTACACTTTTTCTCCAGATTAAACATCATGGTAACAAAATGTTTACTTGTTTTAAATAAAATAAGCGTAAAAAAGAAGAAACTTGGAATTAAAATCATTTGTATTTGCATTCAGAGACGAGAATGCTCTTGTCTCAAGATATTGTCCCAATAAAACTAATTAGTGATCTAGCTTTACGACGTAATAAATGAATAAAATGGGTTCAGAGAGTTCACACGAACGTTATACGGCGAGCCGCGCCGACGTTCAAGTCTTTTTGTTCTGCCTTATGGCGTGAAACTTTTGCAAATAAGAAACGCGTTTTACAATAATTTCATGAATGAGATCCGCTGACAACATAATATTTTATATTTAGTCGTTCCTAAACTAGCTAAAAGTCGAGCTTTGTGGGGGCTCACGTCGTTTTTCTGCGTGGTAATAATAATTTTTATATCAGTTTTTTTTAATAGTAACTAAACCTTGACTGACCGATGATAATACATCTACATATAAATAAAAATGACTATGTCAAAGCACAAATCAATAAACGTGATAGTTTTTCTGTAAAGTGTACCACAAAAGTGCTGCACCAGGTTAAGGGATATACTAGGGCTCGCTTCGCTCGCCCTGACAAAATCATTTATTCCGTTTTCGTGTTTTTTACTCATGACTTAAGGCGAAATAAGGATTATTTAGCCTGCCAGCTCTAATGTTACGTAATATTATAAACGCAACCCAATAACGAGTGAAACCCGTGGGATATTATTGACCGTCGATCGATTAACGTAAACCACCGTAGGGGTCCACAAATGACGTATAAACCCTTGAACTCGCTGCAACAAAAACTGATTTGCTCGCGGGTAAGCCACGTAACAGCGGGATATTTAGGGTTAAAAAATATAATATGACTAATTATTTTTGTGATATATATATATATATATATATATATATATATATATATATATCGGGATCGTTAATTAGCAACAATGGTAACTGCGAGAGGGAGGTTGTCCGACGGGCTCAGACGGCTAAATCTGCGGTTGGGCGCTTAGAAAAGATATGGAAGAATAAGAACATCTATCGTAGCACAAAAATAACACTAATGCGTTCCCTAATCTTTTCAATATTTTTATATGCCTCCGAGACATGGACACTAAAAGCACGTACTCGAGCTAAGATTGACGCTTTTGAAATGTAGTGCTGGCGTAAAATGCTCGGCATCCCTTGGACCGCACACCGGACCAACACGTCTATACTTCAGCAACTCAAAATTACCACCCGCCTGTCCACGCTTTGTCTACAACGATCACTTGCCTTTTTTGGCCACATAGCCCGCCGGGAGCCTAATAATCTTGAGAGTCTCATACTAGTTGGGCAATTAGAGGGGAAAAGAGGCAGAGGCAGAGTGGCTACACGATGGACAGACGCGATTGTCAAGGCTGCTGACTGCACGTTCCAGGAGGCATTTCATCAGGCCAAAAATAGAGACAAGTGGAGAGCCCTATCCCAGAAAGCAAATTTTGGTGGTCACGTCCCTCAGCCATGAGGATACGACTAGGAAGAAGAAGATACAATAAACAATACAAAAAACGATCGAAACGATCTACATCAATCACGACAACCATGATTGACTATGACTATCACAGCACAGAACGCAACGTCGCGTCGTGTTTGTTTACGCGCGCGCGTTAACCTACTACTTACGAAAAAATTTATTAATAATGTGAACTTGTATTATAATCAAATACCGTCCTCTTTTTGTACAAAACAAATAAACAGAAACAATAGGTACTATTATAGATAATAACCATAATTTAAATTTTACAAACAAAGTATATATATTGTTGTGTAATTTTTGTGTAGTTGTGTAATTTTTTGAGATTTTGGACTGTTTTATCTTATTTTTGATAGGTACGTTAATAATTTTTTAAACGTTTTTATTTTTCTTTTCGACGCCTAAAGGGCCTTTTTTTGAGACTTTGTACTGATAGGTATGTCTGATATGTGATTCTTCAGGTTAATATTTTTCTAAGCATTTTTGTTTTATTTTTTTAACGCCTAAGCGGCTAATAACGAATTTCAATTTGTTAAATTTTATCAACTTGTCACGTGGGCAGAGCCACGATTGAAAACTAGTATTGCTTGCATACACAAGTTAACTATAGTCAATGTCACAGTAAATTAGCCTCTCAACTGGTCGTTCTTAAAATTGTTAATTTCTTAAATTACTTTTATGTTCCTATTTCGGTGTATTTGATTTGTCCGACACTTTGATTATTATGACTATGGGTTTATTATTGTCTATTGGGATCTATTATATAGGTACCTATGTATGTATCGATATAACATATAAGGTTAGGAGGAAGCAACAAACTCAACAGTTTATGGCGTACATACAAAAATAATATACGGTACCGATATAATCTCAAATATAGTGAGGAGTCATTTAATTAGTAGAATGCATGGAATTAATATAGTACAATATACGGTATCAATATAACCATACATTTAAATGGATGTAGGAAAAACGATTAAATGCATGGAACGAATACAAAAATATACAATGTGTCACATGATTTCCATCGAGAACGGAAGCAACAAACCAGCGAGAATTATTTCAAATTGAATATCTAATTTTCGTACGTAAACAAAATTTCTCGTCGACAATAGAATTCACATGACAGCAATGTAACTATATTCGCACGAATAACAATTAAAAAGTCATTGGAAATGGTAGACGCCATAGGGTTCGACTTTGAAAAGACGCAACAAGTCTTCGGCGATTTAAATATATTAATTAGATTTAAATAGATTTAAATATATATATATATATATATATATATATATATATATATATATATATATATATATATATATATATATATATATATATATATATATATATATATATATATATATATATATATATATATATATATATTGCTCAATTGATGATAGCCGCAACCGTATATTTTAGCGGGATAAAATTACCCGCGTTGTCCATTCCCGGGACTCAAAGTATACCTTATTTCAGCGAAATCAGTTCAGCAGTTTGTGCATGAAGAGGTAACAAACAGACAGACACACTTTCGCTTTATAATATTATTATAAGTATGGATTGTTTTCAGACCAGCGGCAGCGGCGTATTGAGGACCAATAATTACGGAGTTCAGCGTTAAATAGGTAAATAAAGATTTGACAAAACCACGACAAGAAACAATCCGAAAAACCCCAATAGACCTTATCACGTCCCCCACAAGGGCATATTCATGAAACAGCGCACGAAGACTATGTTGCATCCTAAGATCTTACGGGTCTTTCCCGTTTCATACCACATATTTTTCATACCGCGGTATGAAACAGCGAAGTACTGTTTTTGAATTGCCTGTTTCGTACCGCGGTGCTTGGAGTGATATGAAACGACGAATTCTTTTTTGGTATGGGTGGATTTGTACCATGAATTTTCTTAAATATTTTTAGTCTAATCACTTATTTATACTGGCGTATAGAAAAGTGGTAACAAGAAGAAATAAAAAAATATTTTGTTTAAAGAAATGTCATTTATTTCAAAATCAAAAAATATATTAATAAATACTATCAGATTTCTAACAATAGTATCACAGTTTGATTTAAATTACACATAGAACTTTAAAATTAACCTAACACTATAGTATAATTAATTTTAAATTATCAAAAAGAATTTAAATGTACTTATGGTCCGGGAGCTGTCAATCTCAAAGTGCACTCATAGTGTGCATTGATTTTTTTACGAAAATAGGTAGTTTAGAAAATACAAATAAAAAAGGTAGGGTTTCGTAGTACCACTAGTTTTTTTTTTAATTTTTGTATGGATGTAACGTGGGAGAGCCATGCTTTGGCACGGATGGGCGAGCTCGATCGATCTCACCGAGTGAGTGAGTTTACCGGAGGCCCACCGCCCAATCCTCTACCCTATTCTCTTCCCTACCCTCCCCTGTCCTATTACCCTATTCCCTCTTAAAAGAATAGCAATGTAACTGCAGTTTTTCTGATGTTGCGAGTGTCCATGGGCGACGGAAGTTGCTTTCCATCAGGTGACCCGTTTGCTCGATTCATATTCTATGATTTATTTCAATTGATTGTGTTGATCTTTTTGAATTTTTTACATCATTAGGTTTTTTTAATAAAACACAATAATACTTAGAGTCTTTTCGTATACTTACCATCAATAAATTGCCCAATATGTATTTGGTTTCTCTGAGATGAATTTATTTAATTTAAATGATCAAATAAAATAAAATAATAATATGTAAATAAAAATTATAAATAATAAAATAAAATTAAATAATTTATTATTTTATAATTTATATAATATGTAAGTATGTATATAAATTATATAGATATTTTGAGCTTGACTGTACTAAAATGTGCGCTGCGGTACGAATCGACTACCTAATTCAAAAAAGGTCTTCATTGTTTCGGACGCCGGTATGAAACAGGCAATTCAAAAACAGTAGGTACTTCGCTGTTTCATACCGCGGTATGAAAAATTTGTGTTATGAAACGGGAAGGACCCGATCTTACGAATAATACTGAAATACATTTGAATTATTTACGAATACATATTAGCTTTTGTTTATGTTGTATTTGAAATACGCATTTATAATCCATTCAAATGTTATAAATTCGAAAATATTTATGTTCGTCTGTTTGTACTTTGTTACCTCTTAAAATTTCAACGGCTGAACTGATTTGAAATTGGTAAATATTTTAGGTCCTGGTAAAGCATAGTTTTTTTGCGAAAAAAATGTGTAGTTCTCGGGTAATAAAGGTATTTCAGCCCAGAGAAGTTGCGAGTACCATCTAGTACAAAATTATAATAACTAGAGATCGCCCAATGGGCGAAATTCGATCATTGGACCTCAAATAAAAATTAAATTATAAGTTTCAAATTTCAACGCTTTTCTATTGATCTTCTTTGTCAAAATTTTGACTTTTTTAAACATGATTTCTGCGACAGGCCCTGAGTTTGTCGCAGGAATCATGTGTTAATAAAGTCAAATGATGACAGACGGGCCGTGTAATAATTATTGTCTAATGCAGTATTTAAGATTCAATAAAAAAAACGAAATCTATTTTCAATTTAACAACAGACTTCAACCATAAATAAAAGAGTACAATTCGTGTGTATAGGCTTATCAATCAATATCTCCTAGTGTGTGTAATGTTTTATTTGTTAAAAAAATGTATGATAAAAGCATCATTTCAAAACAATATTAGCTCGATGCACTCCTTCATCATATAAACTATAACTGTGCAAAATTTCATTCGCCTACGTTTCCGCATTTTTCGTCAAAAGGGATCCAAAGTTTTTCACTCGCGTATTAATATATAGATTAACTAATAGAAATGTTAATGAGAATATTATTGATAAGGCAAGACGTTTCTAAAAGCAACAAGTGATTGTTTATGAACTTAATATCGTTCCTTATCCTTATAATATTACTAAACGCTCCTCGTTTTTTATAAGTCGAGATGTGCACTTAAACAGGATTACAAATGTTTTTTCCTTTTCGCTAAAGAAAAGCCGAGACATTTAATGCAACTTATAAAGCGGCTACAAAATTACCCGATCAGTTACCAAGTACTCGCGGTTATGAGAATATAAAAATTTCTCTCTCAATTATAAAGAGACATAATCTGGCTAAGATGTTCAATATCTAATTGCAACCTGTCTAAAGTAAAAAAATCCGATTATTACGTAACAGATATCCACACTAATACTATGAATACAAACTTTTGCGTTCATAATATTAGGTCTCCATTCCACCGCGGCGCACGCAGAGGCTACGCACGTGCGTCAAGCTTCGCTTTGTAAGAAAATATATGTGACTGTTTCCACTGCAACTCATGGACACGCTACGCCACAGAATATATATTAGTAGTACCAAGCTACGCACGAATTGACTCACGTAGCTTGCTTAAATATCATGGTGCACACGTAGCTCAACACTGGCCACGCTACGCATGCTATAAATCAGTTAACTAAAGCTGGCATGTTCACAGTGCTCACACTTATGCAATTTCACTATACAGTACGTTTAAAAATATAATATGTTTGCATCATGATAAAAATTATCGTATAATCTGCGTACGATAGTAATATGCTATCGTACATCGTACGTATGCACAAAATTATCGTATGTGTACGATAACTATCGTACGGTTCCGAACCCTGGCCACGCGCCGATCACACGTTACCGACTTGTAACATCACGCTGTATTTATAAACAGTAGTATAATAAAAACAATAACTGTCCCCTTCACGTTCATAAGATAGACCGCGCACGAGAGAGACGGACATACTTTTTTATGATGCGTATGTAGTACGACGTCACGCCATGTGCTTATTCACACACACTACACAAGCGCAATGGTTAAATGTGTTGATCGTGCCAGCTCTTCTTAACTGACTTGTATGCACGGGATACACGGAAGCGTGTTCATAGGCAGTGGAAACGTTGACTCACGTAGTCAAAGAAATAAAGCCGTGCACGTCCACGCGTGCGCGTGGCCGTGCACAGCGTGCGCCGCGGTGGGTTGGCGCCTTTACACACACTTGTGTCTGTCAGTCTCGTTACCTCTTCATTCTCAAACTGTTGAACAGATATTACTGTTTGATATGGAGATACTTTTTACCTCGGAAAAATATGCGGTTCCCGCGCGATAGTCGCATTTTTGCACGGCGAAATTGCGGACGTCATATAATTTATAACTTTATTTTATAAAAGCTTTTTACTTGACTTTTTACATATTATGTGGATATCTTTCGGTGCTATGATAATGATAATTCTGATGATACGATTCTAGTTAAATAGGTATCATCATATTTCTAAATAGCGACTTATTATTTCTGCGTCTTTCTTTACGTGATATAAGTAAACGATATCTAAAGGTTAAAATATACCTCCATGAAGTTGACAGTAAACATTATATTATATTTTAATGATGTATTTATATTAATGAATGGATTATTATAAAATCATTAAACAGTCATCATAATGTACGTTAATACATAATTATTTTATTATTTTGCTTATAAGGCGAGCTGCGTGTGGCGAACAAATTCGTATGCAATAAATCAAAAAGAAAAAAGTGCAACGAGAGACCGATGTTTGTTGGCTTACACTTACATTGTTTTAGAATATTATAAGTACAACATTTACTTTCTTCAAAAATTTTGTTGTTTTTAGACATGTGGTTACTGTTTTAGGAAGTACCAATGGAATAATTGATTCATTTGGCAGTTTCGTAATTTGGTCGATTTATGTCAACTTAATGTTGCGTTTGAGAAAATACGACTAAAATACGTAGGTCTTCCATCTGCCTATGAATCAACTTCTCTGATAGTACTATATTCTATCCCAGCCGTTATAGTCACAATATTATGTATTAAGATGAATTTTTTAAACTTCATCCCCCAACTGGGGTTAAAGTGGCCAGAATGTATTGCATTGTAAAGCAAGCAGAAGAATAACCTGAAAACCTTTCTTTTTGGATATCGGTTAAAAATAAGAATCTTCCTTTCCTCATTACACTGTCTGCCACCCAAACCGTTCACCACATAAAAACAGTAAATGACGTACACCAATATGCGAATTCACTTAGTGAATTGAGAAATCAAGGAAGTTTTACCAAAAAAGTGCTCTAATTGATACTTTATCCAGTGCTTGTACTCTTTGGGTGGCGGAATATTACTTCAAAATGACACCAGCGATGAAATATTGTTAAAGTTTTTGCGAACATTTCGTATGATATGGTGATTTACTTAAGCCGCTTTAAGTTTTTGTTTATTTTCATAAATTATATATACACGTTTGTATGTATGTTTATTTAAAGATTTTCTTCATACTCAATCGCTAAACTGAGTAAGAGAATGTAGTTTTAGAGAACTACACTCTTAAGACAAAAAAAATATCCACAGCCGAACATATAACCTCCTCCTTTTTGGAAGTCGGTTAAAAAGAAAACATGTGAAAGAAATTAATTTCATTAAATCAAGTTCAGTAACAATTAGTGACCACGAAGACAATCTTGTAATTACTTAACTACTGTATTTTTCTACCTGCCTACCTAATTACAAATACTATTGGTCTATTATTTAGTTAAATTACAAACCTCATGTAGGTAAAACCAATTATCAAACAGATGGCTGATACACGACTGAATCAAATGATTGAGCTATAAAAACATACTCCTTTAATAAAACAATTTATTTGATGTCTCATTTTAATCATTTAAATAACAGCCTACTGACGTATTATTTATCTTTTCTAATGTTGACTTAATCCAGTAGTTCAATTATCCAGATTTTTTCATTACCATTGGATTATTTGTATCCTTCGTGAGTAACAATAATTTCTTCCAGGTTTCTGGTAAATGTGTAATTAATTTTTTATCGTTTTTACCCATAAAATTTTAGGCGAACCCTTTGAGAGGTTTTTGTATCGATGTAACTGATGGGATCAGTTTATACAGTGACAAAATACTCGGGGTAGTGTTCCTTTGTCGACGAGCTGGGTTTTGTGTGTCGAGATTCGTCCCATGATATTTTACCTCATGTCATTATTAAGACATCACTTACCCGGTGGCTGGAGATCTCTCCGTTGATAAAATTTCGATCATTTATTCTGTACTTCAAATGCCTGAGAAAATATTTCTGATATTTTTATACTCGACGCTGATTGGTACTGTATTATATTTTTATCATACCCAATTAAATTTTACTCAAACGACAAATTTTTAATAATAATTTGTTATAACAATATTTATTATTTACTAAAATTATAAATCTTACTATAAACAGGTACTTAGATTGTGATACCTATCTATCAAACTCAAAATATATAGATGCAAGGTAGGATGCAAGGAACAATTTTTAAAATAACTTCGTGCTGTCAAAAAGCGTTGAGAAACAAAAGACGAGTGCGACAAACTGTCTTTTCCTATTTTCGTAATTAAGACGATCAAACCACTGAACATCACCTATGAGACAATCAAAACGAATGTTAAATCGCACGTAAAAACGACGCAAAGGAAACATTAATTAGTGATCCGCCCTTAATTAAATTGTAACGTCTCATCGAGCTTCCACGGGACCCTCCCTCGGTGGTCCTCACCCAGACGATGTCGTCTGTATGGTCCAGGAAATAAAGGTCATATTGGTGTCGCAGTCAATATTTAGGAGAAACGCAATAAACAGGCAATAAGATCAGTAGGTCCCGGAAACAACTCAATAGCTTTACAAAAAAATTAAAAAATAATTAATTGCAAAATACTTAAAAAAATAACTCAAAACTTGGGGGTTTTTACGGACATAATTTCGTTTATCTTTTCGTTTGACTAAATATAACTAAGTATTTTTATTGCTTTATCTCAAATAGTATCATTAATAAAATATCAAAGTGATTTAATTTTACTACTAAAATGTGGCCTCAGTAGGCAGTGCAGGATTCGTGATGCCTGATAAAATATATTCACAACTTAATATTCAGTTGATAAGAACTATGAAAACTGATTTCAAAGAATCAAGATATAGAGTGTCAAAAATTAAAGCGAAGATTATAAAAGAGCATATAATATCGTAAAAGGTAGAGTAAGATGATTTAAAAACAAGAATCTTGTATTCCATTTTTTAATCAGAAGGTTAAAAAGGCGTTGACCATAAAATGCTTTATTTGTGTTTAATTAAAAATAAAACGAACTATGCAAGAGTATAATGAAAAGTAATTTTTAACTCTAGGTGTGAAAGGGCGGGGCGAATTAAGATTAAAGTTCGAAACGATTTGTGGGTGTCTTTGCAATACGAGCAACTTTAGTGATGTAGAATCCTATATAGTTTATGGAATCCATTTTAATTTTTATGGAAATAAATTAGATCACCTTATCTACTTCTACTTGTGGCAATTTAGGTTTAAAATTTTTGCTAGAAAAATTAGATAAAATTTATACAAAAAGGTAAACGTAAAATGTATCGTGTATTTTTTGATATCATATATTATATTCTGTATGTACATAATATTATATTCTATCTATTCTATTTAATATATAAAAAAGTCCATGGCGTGATGAATTACAATTAAGTAATAAATAATAATATTATTTCAAATATCCTTGATGCGAAAAACCTATACACAAAGATAGCAGAAAAAGGATATGGGCGAACAGTCATAGACGGCCTCAAATTACATCATAAAAAATAAAAAAAACATTTTTATGTAAGGTCATGCGCAACTATTTCTTATATTATATCAAACCTTTTCTTAGCCTATGCTCTAGTTCTGAAATTATTTAACCGGCGTGATTTACATACCCAAACTTTTATTAAAAGAAAAAAAAACTAACGGTACCATCTACAGCTAGTTTGATTTATGTCATTGTAAGAGCAGTTCGAATTCGTATTTTCACGCAATTTTATGGAATTCGATACGAGCCGGCACACCGCTTCTGTGTCCATTTGGTTCTCAGCAAGGGACCTCTCGTGCTGTGCTTTTATCGTGGCTATCGCGTCATTAATCAAAAGTAGCCAAACTAATCTAAAACTACCCTTGTAAACTAATAAGGGTTCGTTAATTACGATATTTAATTGATGAATGTAAAGCAAGGACTTAAATGAGTATAGCTAATGATAGCTATACTTGTGTATTAATTCAACTTTATGAAAATATAAAGAGTGTTACAAAATGACGATGATGTGGCTGTACCCACAATTCGCCTAACATTCCTGCATCGCGCTATCGAAGTTTTCTGAGCGCGTCGGTATATATGCGACAGCTGAAATGTATCACGTGGGCTTCGGCCTGACCGAGCATAACACCTCGCTCGGTCGGAAGATCTTCCTTTGGCCACCACACACATATCCCACAATAATTTCATTTTTGATATAGACCTCTAAATTGTGTATTTTGGGGATTGAGGAATGTGATATCAACTCGAAAACACATTTGCAAGAATTTGGGCAAGTTAAATACTATCCTTACTTCCTTACTAATTTCCTTACTAATATTATAAATGCGAAAGTGTGTCTGTCTGTCTGTTACCTCTTCACGCCGATTTGCTGAAATTTAGTATGGAGGTACTTTGAGTCCCGGGTAAGGACATAGGATACTTTTCATCCCAGAAAAAATTACGGTTCCCGCGCGAAAAACGAATTTTGGCGCAACGGAGTTGCGGGCATCACCTAGTTTTATATAAATCCCGCGCCCCGCCTGCAACGGAGCCGCGGCCCCAGCCTCCCCCCCGCGTTCCAAAAACAAAGGAAAAAAGGAGGCTCCTGCAAAGGAGTGTCCTCCCTCCGAAAGGGATCGAAAGTGCGATGATTAAGAGTGGAGAGGAAGAAGAAGAGTTTTGCCGGGAATGTGAAATGGTGATGTTGTGCTTTTATATTATTTTCCTAAAATTGTGTTATCTGGGTTTTTAATGTGTAATATTGGTAGGATATTAACCATTAGAGATTCGTTATCGTGCACAAGTGTGGGAAAGTGATGTAATAACCAGAAACGTGCTCTTTTGTGTTCCCTCCAAAACTCCATCGAAAGTTTCAGTAAAGCGTCTACCACTTTACTGAATCGACCGACTTGACTTCTTGACTTTATATTTAGACTTTGACTAGACTTTAGACCTGACTGACCTGACGATAATATAGAAAAAATTGTATTAAAGAATATTGTTTTCCCGCCATAATATTATACTCGACACTGGCCATGGTTATAGCCGAAGTGCCATTATAAGAAAAAAAAAAAAAAGAGGAAGAAGAAGAAACCCGTCGTCCGCAACCATCGCGGCACCGCACCCGAAGGACCCGAGCAGCTGTTGCGGCGTGAGGCTCCCGCGACGCCGCTGTACGTGTCCAGGCTGCACTGGTCCACGACGGTCGAGCAGGTCGTGGACTACATCAGGAGCAAGACCCACTTCGTCTTGAGGGTCGAGCGCTTGGAGTCCCGCCACAAAGTTAATTTGAGCTCCTTTGTGGTGAGAGTCCCGACGTACAATCTACCGACCTTCGAGAAGGAGTTCTGGCCGATTGGAGTCGTCTACAGGAGGTTCCGAGGACGACTTCCGAACACGTCGCGCCCCACGTCGTAGACAATACCTGTTTTAGTGTTAGTGTTAGTTTTTAGTATAATTGTATGTATGTTAGTCTATAAGATATTTATAATATCCCAAGGGCCAAGATGCCCGAATTAAATAAATAATTAAAAAATTAAAAAAATTTTAAAATACACTTTTTAACATAATATTCTTAAAGTTGAAAATATAAATATTATAGTAAAGACGATATTTTTAAATCATTCATATCATACTCAATAAGATAAATTATTATAATCCGAAAAACTCGAGGAAAATACCGTCACACGTAGGATTTTCTACGAACTGAACGATGTAATTTATGCCCAAAAATCCTGATACAAAGAACTTTAGTTATGAATTTATGATATTGTAAAATAACAACTAATTTTTAAGCCGCAATATAAATCGAAGGCACCTTTACTTACTATCCAGTATGTTAAAGCAACCCAAAATATAATTTCAGATAGTATAATTAAGCAATTACTGAACAGTTAGTATCTCCCGACTTTCGGTAACTGGTTGGAATAAAGTTGTTATCACATAATTGCAAACACTTAGGTAATAATATTTGATCTAGCCTGTCTAGCAAACAAGCCCCAGGTATTTTAAAATTGCCATTTAATGATAGTTCGACAAATAATGCACTCCAAATATAGTGGTAACATTCTAGGAACACGTTTGTGGTCTGGAAGTTGTTTTAAAGCCTTTTTACACAAGTCGGTTTTGCAGGATATTTATATCATCTATTCAGTTTTTATTTACACTGAATATAGTGAAAGGCAGAAAAAATAATTGATTTTCTTTTTTATGGAAAACTTTAATATAATTTGGCATTTGAAAATTATGTAGGAGGAGTCCATGAAAATCCTTTATTCGGATGTAAAGGCTGAAATAATCCAACTGTTTTAGCAGCCCCTTGAAACAGTTTCTGCATGGCGCATAGGGGTGATCGACGCCTTAAGAAGCTGGCGGAGACTGCGATCCTTCGCGGAGAGCATACTAATGAGCACTACGAACTATTCTAGAGCATATCATTAAAAAACGACTATAATAATGCTTAAGATACAGTGGCGACTGCCATGCGTATACTTTGATGAAAATTAAAATACACGTCTAAAGAGCGAGATAGCGATATCGGTGTCCGATATGTTGGACAAGGATCTCTAGCACCATTGAGGCAGGTGTCACGATACATCTGCGCGCACGCACCGAGAGGCACGTGCGTCCCCAAAACCTTCGGAACACTTGCCAAACTTATCGGAGATTTCTAATGACAAAATTCGAATCCATTAAATTATTGGATATGCATATGTAACACGAGCCTCGCTAGTAGTTAGTCAACCGGTTTAGAATTTGTTGGAATTTTTTCTAATACATTTCTTATAGGCAATAAAAAGTAGAAAATAGATTATTGATAATTAGCCGCGGTTTCTAACAGTATTCTGATACAGTTACTTATAAAACTCTTGAAATGCATATTCATGTCAAATTTAAATAAGTTTATTTGATTTTTTTGGTAGATTTTGATGTTATTATATATAAAAATGTGCAGTGGATGCAATGGAATAGAGTTTGCAATTGACAACTATTCGAAGAGTAAAAATTGGAATCTTTGATGAAAAAATATAGTAAATTGTTCAGTCAAAGGGCTAGCTGTTTGATTGAACGGCTAATTTAACAAGTTGGCTGCGACATATCATATACAACAGCAGACAATTGCAGGGGTATTCGAGACATTCGTAGTGCATTTTGAAAACGTTGACATTATAATATGTAGTGATTATTATTTTGGAAAAATGAATACACTGATAATAATATTATAATAGTGCAACGCTCATAAAACATTGTTAATTAGAATGAAGACGTAACCTTTTTGCCAATAAGGTAATCGCTCTTATCATAATTGAAAAGTTAAATCTGCATTTTTTGTTAATATTTAAAAGTTAAGTGCGCGGCACGAGCGGCGACCAATTTATAAGCAATTTGGTAAGCAGGAAGCTGTGCGCGTGCGACAGGCTGATTTCAATAATAAATCGATAAACTGGCCGATTCACCGAACGAATGGCGCTAGCCTGAAATTATCGACGTCGGTACGAAACGGCTAGGGGCGGGGTACAACGGTTCTTCGACGTCTGCTAAATTGTTACGCGACTGATACACACTTGTGAGTTGTGACATACTGCTGGAGCGCTGTATGATTTAGTACGAACATTTTCGGGCTTACGGAAGCAGCTTGCCGCTCCATCCCCTCCTTATCTTATACATACAACGTGAAATTTTAGTGGTTGTTTTCCCGCAGCAGAACGATTTACCTATAGTAGTACTATCGAATCATACTTACTTACTTACTTACTGCGGCGCAGCGACCCAAATTGAGTCTTGGCCTCTGACACAAGCACACGCCATTTATTTCGATCCTGTGCGACATCTTGCCATGATCCGGCTCGTAACGCCTTCAGGTCCTTTTCTACCTCATCCCTCCAGCGGTATCTGGGACGGCCTACCGGTCGTTTGCCAGTCATTTGCCCCACATACGCTTTTTGCCCCACATACTATCGAATCATGCATGTTAATATTTGAAAATAAAAATATTTTGTATGACGTACTATGGCAACTTTGTGCCGATAGGCGCGAGCGTCTATGACCCGGCCGAATTTTTTTTATGATTTGCATAAAAAAAACTACATAAATCTATTGTACGACTAACATAGAATCATTTTACTGTGGGAAAACAACCATTAAAATTTCACGCAGTATATAAAATTCTCGTGTCACAATGTTAGTTACCGTACTCCTCCGAAACGGCTTTACTGACTTTTACCAAATTTTATATGCACATTCAGTAGGTCTGAGAATTGGCTACTGGCTACTTTTTATATTGATAAGTGCATTTGTTGAATAAATAATAGTATATTATTACTCGAGACTGACGGCGACCAATGTTTGTGCGACGGGATAGCGATGGACGTTGCCATGGTGCCACGGTGCCATATTTGTTTAGTCACTTCAATAAAATAATTATAAGGGAGAAATACTTTAAATGGCAAAACAACGTTTGCCGGGACAGCTAGTATTTTATAAATTTATACTATGGTTCCAAGCTCGTGCCAATAATATTTGCCTGTTGTATTGTACACTGGCATGAGCTGTATGATTTAATACGAATACGTTATTAACTTGTTCCACATTTAAAGAATATAATGGACTTAATTTTTAGCTTAAAACGGCAGTTTACTACTGAATTTATGTAAATAGTAATTAGTTCCAGTATGTGCCTTATAACATACTTACTACTTTAAATTTCGAGCTTACTGAGGCAGCTTTCTACTCATACGAAAGTTTTATTAAGTCAGGTGACCTCCAGACTGAGCTTTCAGGTTCATTTGACTGTCGTTTCGCTACTCGCAGGTGTATCACGGCCGCTACAGCTGTAGCCTGTAACAGAAACTGATGTTTTGTGGGCTATTAAGAATTGGCACTTCTCCGTTACGCTTTGCTCATGTCCGTGTTATTTTACGCCAATTAATGTAACTTTCAAAAATACTGCTTATTATCCTCAGATGTCCCTCATTTTGGGGTTTGACCCGAAATACCGTTGTATGCGTAAACAAAATTACGTGTTATCAGCAACGAAGTTTCCTCCAAATTAATAGGCCCAATGAATTATGATAGTTTTATAGTAAATCGATTCGAATTTTGAACCCTTAACAAGATGCGCCTGTTGTCGGCTTGTTAAAAAGCTATTATTTCAAATTTTGACGTATTTCAATAAACGTTTTAACACCTTTCCCCTTGAGGTATCATTAGGGTTATTATTGTAACCTCAAGACGAATGATCGAGTCGGTGATCCGATATAATCGACTCGGTCTAGTTCGATTCTGTTAACATCGAGATAATCGATGCTCCCCGTTACTCTGTTTAAACAACAGATGCATTATTCTTCGATAATTCCATCTGATTTCTGTACATGGTCATGACCATTTTCATTTCTTTGGGTATGATTAGATAATAATTAAAAGTAATAAGATGCTTCTATGTCGGCTATTATTAAAAGTAGTACTGCGTATTTGTTATTAGGTAGAACTATTGGGTATGGTATTTCCGGTTGTAGCATTCCTGAACTGAGTCAACGTTTTAGTGATTTGCTTTCCTCAATAAAATGTTTATGTGGTAGTTATTTTTTTCCACGAGGAAAAATTCGATAGGTGTTATTTTTTATGTTTTTCGGTAGCTACATACGGTAGTAGTTAGATAACCTGCTACCGTTTTTAGGGTCCCGTACCCAAAGGGTAAAAACGGGACCCTATTACTGACACTTCGATGCCTGTTCGTCTGTCTGTCCGTCTGTATGTCTGTCTCCAGGCTGTAACTCACGAACCGCTATAGCTAGACTTCTGGGCAGAATTTGGCCTGCTACTCACAAATAATCTGATTAGCGAAATTTATATTATTATTGTATAAAAAATGCATTTTAGATATTTTTTTAAATAAATAGATTTGTTATCGATTTTATCTGTCCTATGTTTGTATAAAACGATTAAATGTGTTTTTATTTTGATTCGGAAATCAAATAAGATGTTTTAGATATTATCTTTAAGGCTTAGCAAAAGTTTATTAAATATTTATAGCCTTAAAAGTTATGTTCGTAAACTATGGTGAGCTTTAAATTATTGAAATAAATTTCCAAAAGTAAAGGAAAATACCGATGTTCTTACTACCGAGCCTCTACGACAATAATTTACTACTTCCAAAGAACGCCTCCGTGGTCCAGTTGTTAAGAGCGTGGCTCTAGACTCGGAGGTCGTGGGTTCGATTTTCGCGTTGGAATTGTTATTTCCATGTTTGGTTAGGACATGCAGGCTGATCACCTGATTGTCTGACAAGTAAGATGATCCATGCGTCGGATGGGCATGTAAAAAGTTGGTCCTGCGCCTGATCTCTCGCCAGTCGTGTCGGTCGTCCGTCCCAATGGGTTATGAGAGTAAAGGAATAGAGAGTGCTCTTGTGTACTGCGCACACACTTGGGCACTATTAAATTGCTCCTACGTAACTGGCCTGGTTTCAATAAAACGGGCCACCGTCACCGAAACCGGTGTGGTAGTTATTATTATTACGTCCAAAGAACTAATGATAATTTAAGACGAACCTAGTTTATTTATATAACACAGGTTTTATTATTATTTTTGTTTTGTTACTTTTTCTATGATTAGGTCTCAGGATTTAGGTGTGAGCAGTAATATTTATAAATCATCCCTAACTCGAAAAATATACTACTGAAACTACTTTGAAATTGCTACTAAAATTTATTTGCCCTGACGTAGCGCACATGTAACATTCAACTTCAGGAGGTCAATTCTCACACATGCTGTCTCGGCGAATGCCGAACGTCGAAGCGATCTTCGAAATACAGAGATCCGGCCCCTGATAAAGAACTAGAACTAGAGGCGAAACTTTAAAATTATAATATGCAGTAGTTCGTTGCGTAATATAGGTACAGAAACATCTGCAAACTTACCTTGACATGTTAACAAATTAGAATATCAATCTATAAATGTAATCGTTAAATTTATGTCTTTATATAAAATCGTTACCTAATGTATATTCATTGAAACATATTATTATCATGCAGTATTTCACATGTTTAGGTATCCGTCCTTAATTTATAGCTTCGTGGAGAGGTAAATTATTATTTAACTTAATTAAATAAAATATGTAAACAAAGTCAAGGGTACGAGTAGTCCAGATTGCTAACTGGGCCTCTATCATGAGCTCTTAAATCCATTCACTTTACGTCCTTATACAGTAAGTATACAGTAAGTATAAGGACGTAAAGTGAACGGATTTAAGAGCTCATGATAGAGGCCCAGTTAGCAACCTGGACTACTCGTACCCTTGACTTTGTTTACATATTTTATTTAATTAAGTTAAATAATAATTTACCTCTCCATGAAGCTATAAATTAAGGACGGATACCTAAACATGTGAAATACTGCATGATAATAATATGTTTCTTGAGGGCGAAGTATTTGTATTTTGTAGAGAATAATACTTAATAGTTGGGGAGGGGAAGAGGGGATTTCGGAAGTAGCTCGAGCATGTTAGATTAAGCTTGTATAGGCTTCCGACATGTGTCTAGTTATCATGGTATAGAAATCAGATTTCTCACGTGGTGGGTATTTTTTATATTTTTTATATTGAAATGTCGTCGGATCTGTCACATTAAGATTGGGGATGTTTAGTATACCCCAAAGAAGCTTCCATATAAAGCACTGACGATTCAAAGGTTATTTAAGCCTGTAGGGACATTTTAAAATATAAAAAAATAAAGCTTCATATTTTCTTAACTAAGCTTCGCAGATATTTTATTTTTCACTAAACTAAATGATTTAGTCTTTGTTGTCTAAAATATATTTATAATTTACCTAAATAATCAATTTTCTGAATATATTTTCTTTTTCAAAACTTTAAAATGGCTGCAGTTTCTGCTCCCACCGCTAAAATAAAAAAACGCTCTTATTATTTTTTTTATAATCTTTACCTAATGTACAAAACCTACTAGGTCCCCATGACGCTCGAGTGACTACAAAAATAGCACCCTCCCCTCCTCTACTATAAGCTAATAAAATTTAGTATTATGTTGCTGCATTACTTATGTCCGCAATATATTAAATATTACCTTTTTATGTAATATAGAGTGCAACAAAATAAAGTAATACATTTTTGTACGGAAAAATTTATGACGTATGGGCATTTCTCATAGAAACATAGAACACCGCTACTTGTACAGTATACTCTATATAGATGTATAGAGTTTAATTTAAAAGTATATATAGATTTAGAGACATACAGATCCTAAAGTATTGTCACTTTTTTACATCTTTATTATAGCTATTGATGATACTTACAGCAGCATTTTCACTGTATTTGCTTTATAAAACATTTAACATCAATCTTTCATTTCCTTATTCTGTTGTGATATTGTTGTCTAAGGGTTAATTCAGACCGGGACGCGACGAGTAGATGCATTTCTAAATCAGTATGGATTTGACAGATTTGCAAGACGTCTGACGCAATTGATACGTGGGAGAGCCATGCTTCGGCAAGAATGGGCCGGCTCGACCGGATAAATACCACGTTCTCACAGAAAACCGGCGTGAAACAGCGCTTGCGCTGTGTTTCGCCGAGTGAGTGAGTTTACCGGAGGCCCAATCCCCTAACCCCTACCCTATTCTCTTCCCTACCCTCAACTATTCCCTTCCCTTCCCTTCCCTACCCTACCCTATTACCCTATTCTCTCTTAAAAGGTCGGCAACGCACTTGCAGCTCTTCTGATGCTGCGAGTGTCCATGGGCGACGGAAGTTGCTTTCCATCAGGTGACCCGTTTGCCCCTTTATTTCATAAAAAAAAATTGAAATCTGTCAAATCCATGCGTAGATGCATTGCGGCCCCTTAATGATTCAACGATTAGGGCTGTGACGTGTCGACCCCGGTAATCGCACCCCTAATCATGGGTCAGGGTTCACCTATTACCTGTCACCAGAATTCCCACACACGACACGGTAGCCGTGATTGCGCTGCGCACCCACAGGGGCAATATCGTCCACTTCCTACATCCGGCCGCAGGTGACAGAACTCGCGCCCCTCGAATACGTTCTATTAATGGATCTAAACATGACTTTTATGTTTTATGTTCTTTTAATAGTTGTAGTTATTTAATGAAAAACATAATTAACTATTATTTAGAGTTTTGCCTATATAATTTAATGTTATTACTCTTTATTAAAATATGTAAATTTAAATTATAAAATACTTTGAAGACGTATACACGCATGCACATTAATCTGAGCCGATAAAATGTAATTACAAAAGTGTGTTCGTTTGGAGCGCTGTCGTTCCCTATTCCGCGGGATCGCTGAGGACCACCGTATTGCACTATCGCTCCTGTCCACAATTTGCCTTTGAGACTGCCGGCGATCAACCCTTTATCGGCTCATAGAAATGATAAAATCAGAGTCGGCAACGTGTTTATTATTGTCCCGCCATTAAAACCGCAATCGATACTCACTTATTCATCTGTCACGGGTAGACGCGACAGAAGTCGGTGTCGCATCTTTACCGCTGTTTAATTACCGCATGATTCATCTTGTCGCCATCCAATACTCGCTCGTAAATCTGTCATATACACCGACGACAACGTTTTGGCGCTTCGACAATATTATTTCGAAGGCGTGGGTGCGAAGCAGTGATGTCAACGCTAGTTTACATCCCGGCGATATCCAATATAATTCTCGACATTAACAGGAATGTACAGCAGCTGTATACCAAGTGTTTCTTTTGCAAAATGGCGGTACGGCCACGCGCCAAAACAACTTTGTAAGTCTTTGCACTTGCGTACACTCATGCGCGCAGTATCACATGAAATTAATTTTCGAAATGACTTCCGCTCGTATCCGATCAATAAAGCCACCTCATGAGTGCGTCTAATTGTGTTAGGTTAGGGCGAGTTTCGGCGCCGTCTGTGATAAAAACTAAAACAAACATTCCGTAGAACTAATGAGTGTGTAATTTTGTTAGTGAGGCTCTATGTGGGCGTCCGTACGGCTGATGACTTTCAGACGTCCCATCTGATTGTAAATCTTCTGGGAAAGGGTGTTTTTGTTAATGAGCCTAAAATTATTAGGTAGGTCAATAAATATCCGCATATCATAAAAATAGATATCTAAAAATTGTAAATTACTTAAAATAATACTCGCTTCGGACTGCCGAATGTATGAAATATACTAGTTAAATTATTAGCAAATATTTGATAATAAACTGAGATATAATAAATATCTACCTACTTATCCATAGCGTAGAACACGGTTTCTGGAACCAAAAAATAAGTACGACCGACGAAACTTGTTGCATACGTTGTAAAAGTCGACGCAGAAAGAGAGATAAAACGTGATAAATTTTATACGCCACTGTAAAGCATATTTTAAAATTGAAATTGTTTTGAGTTTATGATACAATAACAAGCTCATGCCTATGTCAGTATTATGAGGCCGCAATTTAGCCGGTACAAAGGGGAATCGCGCCGGCAATGAAAGGTTTATTGGCGATACTTCGGCGCCCGAGCCTTCGCGCCTCCAGCGACTTAAGCCGTAATGGGAGATTTACACGGTTCGATGAAGCTTCACGACTTTGCTGCGTTTTAAAAATCGGGCGAAGGGCGATTCAGTCAGTTGCAACCTCATCGAATCTAAATGGTCGATTTTGGTCGTGCGGCTAAAATCATGCGGCTTTAGTTGACCGTGTGAATCCCGCTTAAAACTCTTGCAGACATTCAATCAAGGCTGTGAGTGTCCATTTGATAGACCGGCTCGAGGTGCTAACCCAATTTACGTTCGAAACGCTTCGCTTTTAGCAAATTAGTTTTTACATTCCATTCCCTGCGCCGTATCGGCTTTTACTGTTCAATAAGAATCAGGTCGTGGTAAAATTTAAGGTAGACTGGTGGTGGAATGGTTTCCAGTGTAAAACTCCAACACTTTACGACTTTTGTTTAACTGTATTGAGAACAGAAAAAGCTTTTCTTGCTATTTAGGGCAATAAGACCCAAATACATACCCACAAGAATCTTTTGACACTTGGACGATATTTTCATGGCGGTGTGGATGTGAAAGAGGTGGTGATGAGCAAAATTGGTCTTGGCCTTGGTCTTGCAGTCTTGGTCTAGCAAAAAGAAAAGACCAAAACCAATTTCGCTTATCACTAGAAAGACGTGACTCTCCAAATTCACTAGCTTTAGTTGTCATTTCAGCCACAAATAAAATCATATTTCACATTTCAGGGAGGCTGTGAGTGTGAAACACCTATAGTAAGAGAGGGAAGGTGCTAATTTTGTAGTCACTCGAGTGTCATGGAAACCTAATAGGTTTTTTACAATAGGTAAAACTGATAAAAAAATAATAAGAGCGTTTTTTAATTTAGCGGTAGGTTCAGAAACTGCAGCCATTTTAAAGTTTTGAAAAAGAAAATATATTCAGAAAATTGCTTATTTAGGTAAATTATAAATATATTTTAGACAACAAGGACTAACTCATTTGGTTTAGTGCAAAATAAAATATATGCGAAGCTTAGTTAGGAAAATATGAAGCTTTATTTTTTTATACTTAAATATTTTAAAATGTCCCTACAGGCTTACCTAACATTTGAATCGTCAGTGCTTTATAAGGAAGCTTCTTTGGGGTATACTAAACATCTTAATCTGACAGATCCGATGACATTTCAATATTTAAAAAAAATTAACCCACTAATCTGATTCTGATTTCTATACCATGATAACAAGACACATGTGGGAAGCCTATACAAGCTTAATCTGACACGCTCGAGCTGGTCCCGGAATCCCCTCTTCCCCTCCCCAACTACTACTCTCTCAAGTTGCTTTTTATCAAGTGACACTTTACAATATGGCGGAATTTCCAACAATTTTGTCGTCAAATCATCCTTGTAGGGTATTATATTCAAATCTTGATTTATGAATGTGCGTGCGCGTGTAGCTGACAGCACTCCTCCAACATTATCGCATTCTATTGTTTACAAAGCGGTGGTTTCCGTCATCTGACTAGGCCGCAATTATTTCTGAAAAAATAGCACCGATGTTGACACTTAGCTAACAATGTGCTAGTATAAGTAAGTGGTCATGTCAGCAGAAGACTGACGCACGTCACTCAGCAGCGTTAACGAGCACATGCAAATTCCCAACCTGTTTCACTAACAATTCACATTTCAAAAATCTGAATATTGGGTATTACGTAACAATATCAAAGTGACATATTTTGCTAAATTTTAATCTTGACTAGTCCAACTTATTATATTTGACAAGTTTTTTAGCCGACTTCCAAAAGGAGGAACTTATCCTGTAATCAATTTTCATTCTTTTGAAGTCGGTGCTGGCTAAGTTCTATGTCAAGTATCTCAGGTCTGGGCTGGTACCGACTTCAAACGAATGTAAATTGAGTACAGGATAAGTTGATGTTTAGTCGAATTTTGAAAAAGGCGCTATTGAAGGTTAGAGTTATGTCATACATTTTAGATTAGATTAGATCATTATTCATTAGAATATTGTTTTTACCTTGGAATTCGGGTTCAATTTTTTGTTAAAAAAAAATAATTAATATTAAAATATTATTAGCACGCCAATTTTTTTACAGTTAACTTCTACTAAACTAAATAAAAATAAACATACAGTTGACAGAATGTATTCCTAACATCAAGTCGTCGAACAGACCGAAAATCTTTCAAGTAGGTTCATTATTAATATATTTTGTAGTTGTAGTGAATTACTCAAATGAATGTTAGGATTTATAATAAAAAACAGTGCTATGGACAGATATTATTACAATAGTCATCGATTGTCATGAAACGTAATAAGCCGATAAAAGTTTAACCTAACTTATAACCGAGTTTAAGTCTTTACAAATTCTAACGAATAATCTTACATGTCAATCGATCATGAGTTTTTTTTTAATATCAATGGACGCTCTACACCACGTCACTCTGGCCCCGTGCTAAGTACCTGAAGGACTTGTATTACAGGTAGGTACCAGACAACGGAAATATATTTAATAATGTTATACTACACATATATTTAAGATTTTTATTATATGATACACATATTTAATACACATCCAGACCCGGGAACATTGAAAACTTTTTGTTCCATCGGCGGGATTCGAACCCGCGACCCCCGGCTTGAGCTGCCACACACTCAACCAATTAATGAACCACAGAGGTCGTCATGAGTAGGTACTATGGATGGCGCTTGTCTAAAATATTTTTTCATTTTTTTTTATATTTTTAACTCCTAAGCACTTTAATTAAAATATTATGTAATAACTAATTGACATATTGTCACATTGTGAAAACGTAACGTTATGTCTAATAAAAGTAACGTTGGGATTTTTTTGTGTTGAAAGAGTTTATAAGTGAATTTTAAGAAACTCTCACTAATAAATCTACAGAAGCGAATTTGGATCCAATAGTTTTTACTTATAACCAGTCTTCAACGCCTAATGAAATGTCCATACACCTAATTTTATTCGAAAAATTTACAAATTGACACGAATACCCGAAATAGATAAGTAAAAACATAACAGTATCATATTATTTTTGTAATATACAGACAGAATAGCAAATAAATGGTGATTTTGTATAATTTATCACTATTTGCGAGAAAACATCCTCGAGACGAAAAAAAATCAAATTGTGTATGCAAGTGATTTATAATTTTCTAAATAAATTAATGTAAAATTTTTAGAAAAGAAAATAAATTCCTAGTGGTACTATTTTTTGCAGCAGGTGTTTTCGCTAAACTGGTTTTTATGTGGACATTCCAGTAATTTTAGAAACATCTCCGAGCCTATGCATAAGATATTCACACATATGAGCTTAACATTCTTTATGGCCTAAGTCTTTCGCCTAATCATTATGCATAGACTTGTTTTTGACGCTAATATTCACTGACCTCCGGTGACCTCTTCGTGGTAAAACTAGAATTTGTGGGCTAATTTATGTGATTCATTTAATTAGGTATAATAATTACTATAGGTACGAATAAATTATGAGAACGCTGCCTGCTTTTGATCCCCTAGTAGCAGGCAATATCATATTAAGATATTGAGTCAATGGTTTAAGGTGCCCGGACCGAAAGTATTAACTTTGTTTCAATTAGATTTATCAGAATGTAGCTAAATAATTACTTACGCACAGATATAAATTACAGCAATATTACCTGATATTTGTATGAGTATGGTCGGCTATAATGCTACAAATTTAAATGTTACGTAGGTACCTATTAACACCGAAATACAATCATAAACAAGAAATATAGTTTTGTGTAATTTTGTGAATTATAAATGAAGAAATAATTAATAATAAAATCAATTAAAACATAGGTAACGTAGATATTATGTCTAATGGTAGATAGTTATGCAGAAATTATTAAAATTATAAATAAGTTTTAATACACTTTGGACTCAGCTGATAAATATAAAAATGTAAATAGTTAATAATAACATTATATCCTCTATCCATTGCTCAAAAGGAAGCATTTCGAGCAATTCATTCAAGCTTGAAAGCTTCATGTTTTGTTTTATAAATAACTAGATATATAACAGTAGCCTAAATGACTTACCACATTAATATAATTAATAAATAAAATACTAAGATAAACTTAATAAACATACCTAATCAATTATGTTGATTTTGGGTCAGTTACTTCATACAATAGCAAGAGATAAATAAGGACAGAAATAGTCAAAGTGCCGTTTTAACGATTTGATTAGTATAAGTTACGAATAATTATTACCTACTTTTTATTAGTAAATTTATATATATTTATGGCGTACGTCTTAAAATGGGGTTCTCTTAAAACAGACATCGTTAATGAAACGTTGAAACTTAATTTAATTAGGTAGCTGCTATTTTGACAAAACCTGAAAACAGTGACACAGAATCGTTGATATGCTGTAGGAATTATATAGGACAGAACATCAGCTACAATAAAGCATCTATTGAAAGTAGGCACTTCAATGTAGCTACATTTTACAATAACTTTTTTCAAAGAGTAAATAATTTCCATTTGATAACTTAATTAGCATAGAGTAGTTTAAAATTTACCACTTGCTGGTCACCAGTTCTTTTTTAAATGAAAAAGCTATCTAGGGCAGCTTAGTGACTATAATGCTGTTTATACTCGTAAAACGCTAAGTATAGACGAGTATTGTAATCAGCCTATAATGTTTGAAACTTTCCCGAGAACTACTGTATAATTTGGCTGACAGGAGCCAAAGCAATAAATATTTATAGAAGCACTCCACCGTTCTCGGTAAATTGCTGTGCAATCTACTCGATGTTTATCCCAACATTGTATTTTGCCTGGTGTCCAACGAAATACAAAGTACAATACCCGCGACGTAAACACATCATCGACTCCTTAAATTATTTTACAACTCGTGCCCTCGTTAAAAGGCAATAAGTAGCTTTTTAAAAATTCTTCTCGAATTTGTAAAGATGCGTCGATTAGGCATATAAAATGTAATTAGGTTTAGGCTTGTTTAGGTTTGTTAGAAGAAACAGATATTCAATTTCTTAAATTATTTTCTAATCAGCCGATCAATGCCAAATTTAAAGTCATTTTTATGGCCTCATATTTTTCATATTTTTGTAATATTGTAATAAAAAGTTTAGGGTAGAAAACTTTTCTATTTTTGACCCTAAAATATTTAAAGAGGGATATAAGGAAGTCGGTAAAAATTTGGAGAAGTGTTTTTAGGAAACGATAAACGAAATAAAAAGCCGATACGTCAATTTCATATCGATGGGAGTGCGGCCCACTCGGTCTTTGTGAGAAATTGAGAGATGACGCCGATGACAGCTGATAATATCGTCATTCTGGACCCTCTACTGAGACATGCGAAATATTTATCCAAATATTTCAATGATTTAATAAATTAGTATACAATATATTATTATATTTTTAACTTTGACTTATTGTATCATTGTAATGAATAATTGCATTATTGTCATAATATTATTATGTGATAACAAAATGCTATAGTTTTTCAATGTTATCTCTCCAATTTTTAAATGGCATAACATTTTTACTTAGGTAGTAGGAACTATTATCTATATGTATAAAACTCAAAGGTGACTGACTGACTGATTGACATAGTGATTTATCAACGCACAGCCCAAACCACTGGACGGATTCGGCTTAAATTTGGCATGGATGTTATAACGTAGGCATCCGCTAAGAAAAGATTTTGATAAATTCCAACCCCAAGGGGTTCAAATAGGGGATGAAAGTTTGTATATAATAATACTTCTTAACGCGAGCAAAGCCGCGGGCAAAAGCTCGTGTTGCATAAAGTTCATTCCGAACAAAAGGATTCTGATCAAATACGGTATCATATTTGATCAGAATCCTTATCATCTAAAGTAAGAGTGTGAAGAAGTAGATTTTTTTAAGGTAAATAAAACTTTAATTACTAATTAATATAATATTAATTTTAATTTAATAATTAAGACCTCAGATTATAATAATTATTATCTAGTGAACTATCTGACATCTTTCATTAAAGAGCAGCGTTTAATTATGCAAGCAGATTGTGTCAAGTTCCCACGGGCTTAAATTGATTAGCCAATAATGCGAGCGCTTATTAAAGCTATGGTGGGAGCATAAGGAATAAAAATGTTTAAAAAAGTAAAAAAATATAAATGAGATTAATATGTTTATTAACAAAGCAACGAAACTGAATACCAAAAGATTTTGACCATCATTACCTTCATATCAAATATTGATACTATTTTGACTATAATATAGAACACATTAATGCTATGTGTGTATGCATATTTGGTAGAACTGAAATTTTACATAGGCGGATTACAATATTACATATTATAATAAATTATTATCCGTCTAGTATAATTTTATACCTAAAACTAAAGTGATGGTTTGTAACTAGACAGATATTGTTGTAAATATTGTTGTATATTGACATACCTCTCAATTTATATACCCTATTGGCATGCCTGACAGGCCAACTCACGCGCCGCCAACGCGCCAATACACCAGGGATACCCTATACCAGGTAATATAAACGGACGCAATCAATAAACAATATCGCCGTCATCGCGAAAATAATTAGCTTTCCGAAAACTTTCTTATGGTCCGTTACTTTGTTTGCCAGGCAATCGTGTTGGTACCACCCCCTTTTAATTGGTACTTTGATAAAAGTTATAAATGGTTAAATTAGTTAACAAAATTATCGGGATATTTGCCTGTTAAAGTTACCTTCATCGATCTCTTAATAAATTGCTGTCTTTTACCTGTAAAAGACATCAACGAGAGGCTCAGATACACTAATTTTTTTAATTTTACATTTTTATATTAATATGTTATTAAATATATTCATACTAATATTTTAACTAAAGTGTGTCTGTCTGTTACCTCTTTTCGTCCAAGCCACTGAACTGATTTTGCTGAAATTTGGTATGGAGATACTTTTAAGCTTCGGGAAAGGATAAGGGGATACTTTTATCCCTGAAAAATGTACAGTTGTCGAGGTTAGGTAAACGAATTTTTGTCATCCAGGATAATATATTTTGGGTTTAGAAAAAAACTTGTTCTACACTCGATCTCGTTGATGTCTTTTATGGGGCTCAAATTGTTAGGGCTTCTCCTTTAGAAATTTTGTACATCATAAGTATTTTATCTATTTTATTTGTCTTCAAAATGTACCGTTAATTATAAATTTATTACTTATAAGTTTATTACAGTAACATAATAATTAATTAATTACTTAAGTTTAACATGAGACAATTATTAATGAGAAAAAAATGGTACCTACAACCTGTGAGACTTATGTTTCCATAAGTGACATGTTAACAAATTTTTGTTAACATGTCACTTATGAAAACATAATTCTTTATTAATTATAATAATAATTATAATAATTCTATATTACATATTTTGACTGCTCGTATAATATTGCAAAATGAACTCGAAATATTCAAAATGTCCATTTGCACTATATTAGATTTTTTTTGCATATCATCAAATCTTAATAACATTATAATACAGTGACATGGCAACCGAAAAATTTTATAATAATGTGATCCTAATAAGAGCGGTATTCGAACAGTCGACTTTGCGGTAACATTCATCATAAATTTGATGAAAGCCTTTTTAAAGGCAAAGCCATTGAAATCGGAATAAAAACCAACGTTACTAACAACGTCATCAGCAAAATATAACACATACAGTAGATCGTTTTTATGCTAGACTGCTCAATTTATTGTATGAACATTTTACACATTATTTCAGATAACTTGAAGTGGCAAAACACCGTGTAACTTGAAGTGGACCAGAGGCCCAATCCCCTACCCTATTCCCTTCCCTACCCTCCCCTATTCCCTTCCTCTCCCATCCCTACCCCCTATTCCCTCTTAAAAGGACGGCAACGCACCTGCGGCTCTTTTGATGCTGCGAGTGTCCATGAGTGACGGAAGTTGCTTTCCATCAGGTTTTTTCGATTTTGTTTGACCCGTTTGCTCGATTGCCCCCTTATTTCATTAAAAAAAATGTAGCCGCAGGACTCTGTGTTTTACTATGATTTCAAAGACTTGACTGAGTTGTTTTACTGTATATCATTTGTACTGCGTCATCAGTTCCAAAATACAACAGCCATCACTAATTTCGGTAAGTCGAAATATTGGACTGGAAGCATACGAAATTAATAATTGCACTTACACAAAGGCCGAGTTAGTTGGTTGTGATATTTCGACCAAAACCACCTGCTAACGAGTTGTGTAATGCAATTAATAACGCTATGAATTTTTACATTAATTACACCATTTGACTGTACAACCTAAATTTTAGCCCACATTTTTTTTGTTTAAGATAATAATATTATGTTTTATGTCGAAAATATTTGGTATAAGTATAATTTTCCAAACTTATTTGATAAAATAAATGATAATAACTGTAAGTTCTATCTAAGAATTATGTGTAGCTAATAAATGGGTGTTCTACCCCACCGATTATAGTGGCAGTGTGAATTGTGATATAATATATGTTATAGACTTCTTTCACATCGATATAATATAGAATCTTTTTCTACGTTACATATTATTTTTGACAGTGTCATCTAACTCTAGATTACAGAGTCATAAAATCAAAATTTTAGATCCATAATATTATATCACACACACACAACACACATGCACTCGCACATACACACACTCACACTAATAATATCAATAAAATAACTTTTAATTTAGTGTAATTACATTACTAATTATTATATAAAAAAAATATATATGTAATTATTGTAACTTCGTTTCGTCCCCACACGACAGGCATTGCCTAGTGTGGGGATCCGTTATCGCATTATATTATGTTAAAATTTTTTGGTCAATAAATATTTGTATTTGTATTTGTATATAGGAGATCCGTTACTTCACTTAAGGTATCGATTCGAATATACTCTACCTATATAGTTCGGCTTGTCGGGATACCCAATACTGAACAGTTACCGTGCGAAAGGCACCATCAAAGAGCCGCTCAAGATACGACTATGCACTCAGGCAGGCTTACTCGCGCTCATCTTTATTAAATTGATGTCAGTTCTGACTGCCAAAATGCCGCCCCTTCACTGCTCTGTTCCAGAGCAACGTATGGAATTTGTATTCAATAACTTAAACAGCTGGCTTGTTCGATGTTGCTCCTTCCTTCGACTTATGTAACAGGTATTCTTGTCTTATAATTCAATCATCTGCTTCATACATAATAATATTTCGATTTACTTCAACTCAACTCTGAAAACACGTGCTGCTAGTAAATAAAACTTTAATTAGCTAAGCTCAAACTTCTAAAGAGACAAAAAGGTAAGGCTCAGACATAATATATAATAAATATTTAATTAACTCATAATTTAACACAATATTTTACAGAAAAATCTGTGATACATAAAATATATTAAGAAAAATATTTATACTCGCAGCTTGCCCACGAAAAATATTTCAACACATCAGATATGATATAATAATCCTTAATTACTGTATCAGTGGTTGAATAAGACTTTAATAAGAATCCAATTTGACCGATGCTGATCGCAGAGAATGCCGAAAACTGATCGTTCCAATCATAACAGTTAATAAGGCACTCGGTTAATGATTGTCGTTAAAATGATTTTATAGGTAGCGTGCATTAAATCAACGCCGTCGACGGCGGATACAGGTGTACTTTAAACAATCAAGTCTCCCCATCCGAACGAAATCTCGGCATAATGTCCAAATGTCCACTACTGTTGTTTTATTAGGTGCTCTAAAGGAAGTAGCCATGGTTAGTCACTTTTTGTTTCATTTCAATTGTAATACGGGTCACAATATTGTCACCCGTATTGAAGCAAAACTCATAATCATTATTATAATTTACTTGTTGCACTTTTTTTTTTTTATGAAATAAGGGGGCAAACGAGCAAACGGGTCACCTGATGGAAAGCAACTTCCGTCGCCCATGGACACTCGCAGCATCAGAAGAGCTGCAGGTGCGTTGCCGGCCTTTTAAGAGGGAATAGGGTAATAGGGGAGGGCAGGGATGGGAAGGGAAGGGAAGGTAAGGGAATAGGGGAGGGTGAGGAAGGGAATAGGGGAGGGTAAGGAAGGGAATAGGGTAGGGGATTGGGCCTCCGGTAAACTCACTCACTCGGCGAAACACAGCGCAAGCGCTGTTTAACGCCGGTTTTCTGTGAGAACGTGGTATTTCTCCGGTCGAGCCGGCCCATTCGTGCCGAAGCATGGCTCTCCTACGCACTTGCCTTATCTTAGTCATAAGTAAAGTTCATGACTGACAATGAATGCTAAATAATTCGAATTTAAAATCTGATTTCCTCTATTTATCCTTAGAAAAATATTTCTTATGTGAGGCAGAAATTTCGATATGAGGACTGTAGAAGTTTGCTCCATTTTCGACTCCTGACTTCTGACTGTGTGATAGTGTCAGATTGTTTTGTTGACTTTCCCAGACAATCTGTGGACGATATTTGTAATGGGTCAGTATGTAAAACCAATGATAGGGTGTACTGATCTGCATCCCATTCATTATGCCTGGTCCAAATATCGCCGGACGCAGGTGGATCTACGGATGTTACCCAAGCTTATTTATAAAACAATGTAGAAACAAATCATTTTTGAAAATAAGATTTTTGAGCCTACACTCATAATGATAACTGTGACTTAAAAATTTGTCACAAATTTGATAATTCTAATGATAAGCTCTTATTTAAATTAATGCAAAGAATTTTCAACCCGCAAATACGTTAGAAATAAAAGAATGGAACATTTTTAATTTAAGGACCTATTACTTTTATTCATATTGTAGTGAATATTAAATATAATATTACTATTTATTACTATTTTACAGCACAACAGTTACATTTTATAGAGCTCGTAAAAACGATAATTTCAAATCACTTACATTACCTAATCGCCTCACCTTTGGGCTGTACTTAAGTGAACTTAAATTTCTTGTAAAACCATACAAAAGGGATAAGATGATAGCGCCGAAGGGTTATTATGGATAATCAGATTATGGAAAAGTGATTTTATATTAAAAAGATATCCGAGACCTTTTTGTACAAAAACGTGTCCCTGGCGCAAAAAAAAGTTCCACGAGAAATTTCATTTAATCCGAAACTAATAACAACAATTTGAGGGAACAAATTATGTAAACTACTATTAATTACATTGGATGTCAAATCTCAAAAGTAATAATTTCGTATAAAAGTAGATTAAGCAAAAACTGCATGTCCGAATAAAATAATAAAGGTTAGTATTTTTGACGAACCGCTTAGTAATCTATCTATATAACTATTTAAAAATCACGATAGTTATCCTTACATCAATGGCATAAATAAGATTAAGTTAACTTAATGATAATACATTAATATTATCCAACAGCATGTAAAGGTAAATTAATAATTTTGAATGCATTAAAAAAACCTCAAATATTTGTTTTGATTCTTCCTAATTACAAATTAAATAATACTTGTGATTGCTTTGAACGCCCGGAGGACGTTTTAGAGGTAATTTATCAATTGAAAGTATAATCATATTATCATAATATAATACATCAAAGTATTACGCATCACTGTTTTTCTTTTATACTTATTTTAGAACTAGAAAAAAAGTTACGCTGGGCTGGGTATAAACTATAATATTATAAGTATTAAGTATATTATTTTGTTATGATAGGAAATATTATGATATAGTTAAGCCACAAAAAGACAAAGAATCAATTATCATGAATGTTGCTAACTTTATTTAAAGTTGAGAAAAAAATTTAAAACTGCTAATCTGATCGAAGACAGTAAATTATTATAATCATCTTTCTCTATCACAGACGGGTTACTATGTTACTTGGCATGGTTAAAATGTTGTATCAAAAATTAAGGGTCCCGTGCCTAGATGTAATAAATTATAAACAAAAAACTTTTTGAAAAAAAGCTTTTATTTAAATAGTCTAAAAAGAAGAAAATAAAATCCTTAAAAATTTAAACTATTATGTTTTAATCCTCAATATTTTATACAATTTGCATGATAATAAAAGCTTGTCGCGCGATTTGTAAATAAACTAGTACCAATTTAACTGAGTAATACAATATTTTTTTAATAATAAAATCAAGTACCTACTGATAGATTGTTAAGTCTCGCGAGGTGCTAATATACTTTAATACGATACGATAATTATATACTTTCGTTTTCGAGTTACTCTTAAAAACCTTTTCATTTAATATCCATATTCTAGGATTGCATAGAAAATAGTTATTTCGCCATCTTGGATGGTCGGCCATATTGAATTTAGAGTGATGTCACATACCATATCGTGCATGGTCATCCAAACTAAACGAGTATGCAAAATTTCAGCTCAATCGGTTAAATATATCTACTTCAAAATTGAGGTACAAAATTCCACCGTAACATACATACTTACATACATACAGAGCAGGTTAAATAAAAGCTTTTAAAAAGGGTGTTTTCCCATTACTGAGAATTTCATATATTTTATCCGTCTATCGGTTTGTTCTTACCAGTGTATGTTTTGTGTTGCATTTCCTCAACCGCAACAGTTTTAAAAATTTCATACATGATTCCTACTTACGCTGTAACAAAAAATACTAGAGTATAGACAGATATTTAAGTAGAATTTAATGAGATAAAATCTTTAGCAATTTTGTACGAACTCAGAACTACGGAACCACTTCATGTGCAAGCCTGACCCGCATTCAGTTTTTTTTAATTGATAAAGCCTTTTAAAATATTAGATAGCTTCTTAATATTTTATGTGTGTGTGTTTTTATATAAAATGATTTATTCGGTCCCCCGCTATTCCTGTTTACGAAGTGATCGCGATACACAAAGCACGAGATCGATATCGCGGCAAATGTATTCGGCATGATGCGAGAATTTTGACACCAAACAGCCAAGATAACATCTTAAAACCCCTAATGTTTTAAACAAACTCCTTTATGTTGGTTAACTTAATTTCGTATAAATAAAAGGATCGTTTTTTGTACGTTTTTTAGGAAGCGAGCGATATGGATATGGATTTAGCAACTCATTTGAGCTATTTAAATTCATAATTACTTCTTTGTTCGTGTATTCTTTTGCTTACGAGCTCAGATAGGCGATTAAAAAAAGCAAAATATCTTATCAAACAATGTCTACTTTAGCTAAGTATATTTTTTTTAACGACTGAGTTATGGGAAAGAAATATTGTATACTTACTAATTTTGCTTGCAAAACAACAGTAGTAATCAGTAGCTCCAAGTCATCTCAAATAAATCTCTATGTTTGACTTTTAGCGTCAAGTAAAATTAGAATTTATGAAAACTATTAAATAATTTTAAATATCTCATTAATTAGTATGGGCCCAACCAGTTTCCACCGACGATAAAAATAAACCGGGAATAGTTTAAGCAGTTTAACTCTATAAAACACATATTATGTTAATGCAAAACGGTCTATCATTAACATAAGTATTAATAATTATGTATTTGAGATAGTTAAGCGAGTGATTAAGTGTGGCTCGAGGATGAAAATCACCAAAATCCGAGTAGACGCTAGACGCAAGCGTATTACGATATCTAATTAGAATATTCCAATTAATATTGGTAATTTTATCACAATCGACATGTTTTATTTCACATGCATATGCAAATATGCACGATAGGCGCTCCGACCGATTGACGCGGCACAGGTGCTTAGATCGCTCAAGACATATTGATATTAGATTGTATTAATTTTTATTATAATACTATGCGAACCTTAATTAGATTACTTTTTTGTAATACCATTAATTATACTAATTTTACCCGCATCAATATTTAATAAGTATACATTGTATTTGACCATGGCTATCTAGTGTCTATTGAGTTTTTTTTTATAAAATAAGGGGGCAAACGAGCAAACGGGTCACCTGATGGAAAGCAACTACCGTCGCCCATGGACACTCGCAACATCAGAAGAGCTGCAGGTGCGTTGCCGGCCTTTTAAGAGGGCATACGCTCTGTTCTTGAAGGTTTTCAGGTCTTATAGGTCCGTAAAAACTGCTGGTGACAGTTCGTTCCAGAGTTTTACAGTGCGCGGCAGAAAGTTACGCGAGAAACGCACCGTGGATTTTGTAGTTGTGATCTGTCTGTCATTTATCGTCTTACCTGTCTCTAAAGGGCGGCTACATATCTGGGATCATTTGACTCATCGACCATTGCAAATGAATTGGTATGAAATGGTTTTAAAAAAAACTAATATAAGAAACTCCAGACAAAATGGGTCATTCCAATTTCCAGGCTGCTCTAGAAGTAGTAAGTGTCATTAAACTCAGCGAGATTTTTAGGCTATCTCATAGTTTTTATCGCGGGCTTTGACCACGATGATGGAATCAAGAAACGAAAAAAAACTTAACGCCACTCCGACCGGAACAGCATTGCCGCACAGGTGTGCAGGTCGGATCGGTCGGTTCTAGACTTCGGCACGGTGTTTGTGTGCGTGTGATTAGACATATGCGAATAGCCCTACCGCGGCAGTCACCGAGTGTCACACTATTTTTACTTCCTAATCACGTATTTAGACTATAAAATATTATGCAACCTCGTAGATACCTGTAGCTCTACTATGAGTTTAAAGCTATATTTATCGATATTCGATGCCGACTACGTAAATTTTTAGTATGGCAAATTTTACAGACCTCTAGCGGTTACTTGCGTAAATAAAATCCCCATGCTAAATATTTACGTAGTCAGTATCGAGTATCGATAAAATATACTATAGCTTTAAACTCATGGTAGAGCTACTGAAGCAAACATCTCAGCAAATTATGGTGACATTATACCGAACTTTTTATTTTATCCCTAGCAACAAATTACAGCGTGCAACAAATAATTATAATTTAAAAAGTGCAAGAGGAATGCGGGCTCTACCTGCATGCATTAGAATTATACACGCCACTTAGAGCTTCACCTACAAACCCGTTGCCCGTATTACAACTATAAAAAGCTGATGCTGGACAATTTTAGGATCTAGTCGGAACAAAGAAGGGGATGGAGATTGTTTTGTTATAATAATTATGTTCAGTTAAGGCGGACGTTTACTTGAGACTCGATAGTATTATGAGAGACTAATAAATTACTAAATATAGACGATGCACATTGAAATAAATATATTTTATACAAAACTAGATGATGCCCGCAACTCTGTTGCGCTAAAATTAGTTTATCGTGCGGGAACCGTACATTTTCCGGGATAAAAAGTATCATAATGTCCTTTCCCGGGACTCAAAGTATCTCCATACCAAATTTCAGAAAAATCGGTTCAGCGGTTTGGGCGTGAAGAGGTAACAGACAGTCAGACAGACAGACACACTTTCGCATTTATAATATTAGTATGGATAATTGTTGCCATACTGAATTATGAATCTATATATTAAGGACTGTCGTGTGACTTATCTGAAGCAAGTGCTAAGGTGTTACGGTGCTACCACTACATTTACAGCAAATTGTTATAGACAGATCTAACATTTGCTACGAGCGGGTTATATGAACTCCATACAAATTTCTATAAAGAATAGTCTTAGTTTTGAAAGTAACTTTAAATATCAAAATATGTCTACCACTATGGCACCGCACTTTTTATCTACCAATACCGAGGAGGAATTTAAAAAAAAAACTAGCTCGAGTAGACTGCACATCTTTCGTTGTCGTAGCTTTTCATAGATCATTGACAGTTTGAAGGGACTATTAGTGGTATGTGTGGTTGGACACATTATGCAAAAATAAACCAGTCCAGCGCAGGTGATGTTTAGACGCGTATTAGCGACGACTATATACATGCAAATCGCTCAGTGCGTTACGATTAAAAGACGCGACCATTAAAGCGATCGATAACTGCTATGCCAGAAAAATGTTTCAATTACTGAACATTTTACTGAGTTGTAATTTTTTGTTATTTTGTGATGTTGTAGCTTATGAAATCTCTTCGCGGTAAAACTATTAGGAACTATTATTGTGTAAAATCAGAAAAGTAAATTAAAATCCAAATACAAGAAAACTCTACAAATCCGCAAGCGATACATCGTCTGGAGTCAACAAGCGCTTGTGAAATGATATTTATAGGTTTAGTGGACCGTAAATCATCAACGCGCAAAACCTATAAACCATTTCGGTTGTAAGTTATTTTTAATGAATGTGATGTATAGCAAATAGGAGCTGGTAGCGTCCTTCGCGAAGGCCGTGTGTTGACTGGACTGGGCGGCGGGCCAGCGGGCCGGCGGCGGGCGGCGCGCGACGGAGTGAGTGACCTGTCAGTCGCCGCGTGCTGCGCCCGCGCCGACGCGCGCCATGATAATTACTACGACCAATAAGGCGCCCGTCGACATATTTATTTTTAAAATTATGAATTGTATACGTTCGAGCCCACTTCATTAAAGTTGTATCTATATCGATCTCGTTTTTTCAGTAGTCGACGATCGGACAGGGTGACCTTGAAAGCGCCCGCTCCCTTATCCGGCACGAGTTCTGCTATCATCACCTTTTTCGGTATAATACCTCGGTATTCGCAACGTCGAATAAAAATCCTAGAGCGACTACCGAATTCCTAAGCCATATATTGCAGGACGACATTCGCAATGATATTGAAAAAGTATTGACGACTGGTAAAATGCCAATCAGTCAACTTTTTATTGACATTCATTAAGGAGAATTACCGACAATTTTGCGCGTGGATACCATTATGCGCTTTTGCCTTTATACTTATAATTAAGAAAACAAAGAACCAAAATTATATGAAAAATATTGGACTCAAGGATTTAAGAATTCATTTTATTGATAAATGTGGATTCGATTTCACATTAATATCAAGTATTTATATAATTCTTTTTCAACATAATCTACTATAGTCAACTGAAACTGAAATATATATCAATATATAGTCAACTGAAATTCTACATTAGAGTCTTAAAATTTTGTGCCATAAGTTGCGCACTTATTATCCATGAACAGAGTATAATAAGTGATTGTATTATCGTATTTTATCGTTTTTTTTATTTCATATTTTAATTAGTAGGTTTTTTCTCTTAATTCAAATGTGACTCTTATGAAACACTCCTTATACGGCTCATAAATTTATAAATTAACATGTCTTTAACTTCAAAGGCGTGTCTCTATAATACCGTATAACACTGTCATGGGAAAGGAAATAAGGAATCACGATAAGGCACGCGCAATTCGCAAGCGGATCTCGAGATAGTGGTGTGAAAATTCCTTCAACCTTTTGATTGGGCATCGAAGCTGTCAATGCACGATCAAAGATGGCCGCCAAGTGCATATCGAAATCCGAATCTTTATCATTCGCGCGCGAGTTGACAGCGCGTCGTCGAAACATAAGCGCCGACGTTGGCAATTAATGTACCCGAAGATCATCAATAAGCAACTTTATCACTTCATCGCCTCAGATGTATCTAGGCACCTATAACTTTTGAATACTTGTACAGTCACGCACTTTCAACGGGCTCCGTGCGACTTTACTCTTGCATTTTTATTTAAAAAGCACTCGCGCGACTCCTTTTGAATTTATAAATACAAGATAGAATTTAATGAACATAAATTACCACATTAATATTCTGTTTCGTACTAGTGGGACCGCTTGTCTCGTTTCGACCCTACCTCCTATCTGCGCTCCTTCTATAGTTAAGTGGAAATTGCGAATAAAATTATTGAGAAGCTGGGTTTTTTTTACATACTAATTATTACATTGAACAATTTTAAATATGCATCCGTACTCATAATATTATATTACAATTATGCAGAAGTGTGTATGTATGTATTCTGTTACCTTGGATAGTGACTGGTGAGGGAATTTGGTGAACTTTGATTAGTGTAATTATTGTACTTTGAGTCACAAGAAAAGAAATACCATTACATTTACACGCGGATACTAATAGATAATGTGCGCTTTTATAATTTTGGACGTGGTGGTAATATCGTGGACGTCCGCGGTAAAATATAGGGAACTAAAATGTATGCAAATATATGAAGACGCTTTTAAATTTACGTCAACGATTACTTTTTAACGTGCACGTTAGAGGATATCTCGACGTCTACACTCTTCTGAACCGCCCAAAACGTCCGCGGTGCGTAAAATCAAAAGGGCAATTAGCGTATCCAACGTTTTATTGTATCGTTTAGTCAGATTACTCTTTACATATCACTATAATATTTTAATACGTAAATTAGGCAAACTTAGTTTAACTTCCTTTAGGTCAATGGAGAGACGAGTTGAAAAGCAGTGGACTGATGCAGCCGATGCAGGTCGATTACGTTATGCAGTGGATGGCGATAGGCTGATAACGACGATGACATAGAATTTAGATTTTTGTAGATAGTGTAAGTCTTAGATTATTGTGATATTATTGTGTCATTCTAATGGCCTAGCGCCATATTTAAAGGCCGTTTCTCCATATTATTATGATTTAAGCGAAGAGTTGCAATGACAAAGAGCATAAGTATAAGGGCTACTGGCGCCTGTGTGCAAAAAAAGGATTTTGGCACCCCTTTAGCTTTAGGAAAATTTTTTGGATCCTTGATTTTGGCGCCCCTAAAGATGGCGATTTGGCGCCCCTAGAGGATGGCGCCCGTGTGCATTGCACACATTGCACATATGGTAGCGGGGACCCTGACAAAGAGCTCTGCCGCTGACTAGCCGTCATCCCATATAAGGTAATCCGGTGAATGATACAAGCGGCACTTTGATATTGTCTCACTTCATTTAACGCCACTTTAAAATACTACCGAAAAATAAAAATATGATCATAAATCACTAAGGCATTGAGATGTAATTTTATGTGATCGTATTTAATTGAATGTGTTATGTTGTATTGGACATCAAATGTGATATTATATCATATAAATAATAATGATTTATGAGCTATATATTGTATTTAACCAAATCTTTTTGGTTAAATACAATATATAGCCGCCTTATATATAGCCAAAATATAAGGCGGCAACTTGGCGGCAAGTAGAATTGAGAGATTTCATTTTGTTTATTTCGTAATGAATGCCGATATTCAATTTATTTATATGTCAAATTGAATTCAACGCTTAACTGTGGAATTTGCTGTATAATATAAATGCTACTTGCGTCATAATAAAGATAACATACGGTAGATCACCTTCATACTGGACGCACGTATTAGCGCGATTTCAGGTGAATTTATCAAAACAATGCACAACACATCGTGTCCGAATCGTCTCTGTGTTACACTACTTTCAACGATACGGCTGACTCTACTGTAGTTGTATTATACTGTAGAGTCTTCCCAAAATAGACGCGTCAAAGTAAGGGGAATTTCTAAGTTACATTAAGACAAGCGGAGGCCCGATCGTACGGTGAGATAACCGACAATATCTCGAACACTTACGAATAGAGATACTGGCGCAGATCATGCGCAGCGATAGTGTGATCACGTGGTATCGGTTGAGTGTAGGAGGACGTATGCCTAACAAAGCATTCGTTCACGCGATCCCAGATTTATATCCATACTACTATTATAAATGCGAAAGTATGTATGACTGTCTGTTACCTCTTCACGCCCGAACCGCTAAATCGATTTTGCCGAAATTTGCTATGGAGATACTTTGAGTTCCGGGAAAGGATATAGGATAGTTTTTATACCGAAAATTTTACGGTTTTCACGCGATAAACGAATTTTGACGCAACGGAGTTGCGGGCGTCATCTAGTCTAGTTCTAAATAAAGTAGTCGATGATCCACGTCACGCGCCTTTAGTCTTGATTTATATTATGCGTCCGCGCAAAAAAGCATTTTTGCCGCGACACCGTGAGATTACAAGCAGTGGTATCGCGACCGCGCCGCTATTTAAATAAATCTATACTTTGAGTCCTATTATTGCTTTTGATTTCGCCGTGGAGCGGCGAAACCGCTCTTTGGCGCGGGCGCATACACGTTAAGCCTCAGTATCTCTTCATATTACGACGTCGTGTGTCATTTTTAAATTCAAATTTGGAATAGGCAGGTTGACACTACAAGTAGAGTAGAGTGTAGTTATATCTATTGTGTTACAACTTACAAATGTCTCAATTCAATGTGTACTAAAAAGGCTTTGTTTTTTTTTTTTTTTTTAATGAAAATTTCATCGTGATGATATTTTTTTTCAGATCGAGACGTGTCTCATCACCACGTTACATTACTATAATATAGTACCTAATGTAACGTGGTAATATGAACTGAACGTATTTATAACCCTTAAAGACTTTGAAATGAAATGTGAATTATTCAATATTTTATCACATCTTTACATAGGTACTTTTTATTTGATGAAAAAACCGGAGGAGTTTCTGTCAACGGCTTTTTTATGTATGTATGACCAATGATTTTGCATTATTAATTTTAATTACTCTATAAATAATCATGAATACATCAGCCGTGTCCTTAAAATAACATCCTCTTCACGCCCAAACCGCTGAACCGATTTTGTCGTTTGGTGTGTAGATACTTTGAGTCCTAGGGAAGGACATAAGATTTTTATCCCAGAAGGAAGTGATAAAAGAATTTTGGTGCAACGGAATTGCGAGCGTTACGCGCGGGTTTTAAGTTCGCGAACTTACTCAGCTCGCGTCGGTGATAGACGTACGAACTTTAAGCAAGCAGGTTTTAAGTTCGCGAACTTACTCGGCTCGACGTCGATGACACACGTGAATGGCTCACACTGTATTACCATGTCCCCAGGCTCGCGGCTCGCGGCATACGGCTCTCGGTTCGCAGTCTTGCCCGACGTATGAGCCGGGACGAGCTACGAGTAAAATTCCAAGACGGCGAACTTGCGCGGCAATCTTTAAGTACGCGAAATTTAGGTGACACACAGGCGATGTAGGCTAGTATAAATAGTCAGTACTTAAGATGCGACTTAAGGCTCTGTGATTGGTCTAAATTTTGACAGCCAACCAATCACAGAGCCTGAACCATGTCTTGAGACCGAGATGCATCTTGAGTACTGACTATTTATACCAGCCTAAGATTGTCGAGTCATAAGTTCGCGTACTTACTCTCACGTCTGTCATTCCTTTAATCATTTATATGATGGTAAAACTATAGCTATTCTTTGTCTTATACTAAAAATTCATGCAGTCACATCTCTGTCGGTTCCAGATAATTTGTAGGTATAATCAATAACAGTGAGTTATTAGCCTGAAATATCTGCATACATACAAACACATTGTATCATCTCACAATTCTACCACGAGGGCGCCGCGGGCCCGGACTCCACCTACCATTGTACTGCACAATGCGTTGTAACTTCTTACTAACGAGACCTAACTTGGTATAATTCATGAGATGTAGCGAAATAAGATATACAGGGTGTAACAAAAATAAGTGATAATACTTTATGGTGTGTACGTGTTCCTTGTAGAGAGTTCACTGTGGAAGTAGCAGCCAACCAAATTTTTTTTTCACTTTTGTATGGGGAAATTCGTGACGCTCGGACCCTTGCCCATACAAAAGTGAAAAAAAAATCGTCTTTCAGCGCTGTTACTTTCACAGCGAACTCTCTACAAGGAACACGTACACCCTAAAGTATTATCATTTATTTTTGTCACACATTGTATAATATAAATGCTGACGTGATTATTCTTTTATTGCGCGGTAACCGTTTATTTCCCCTCGACATTTAATGTCATGATACATTCCATATAAAGTACAGATGACACCTGCAACTCCGTTGCTCAAAAATCCGTACATTTTTCCGGGATAGTAACTATCCTATGTCCTTTCTCGGGACTCAAAGTATCTCCATACCTCAGCAGAATATTTTCAGTGGTTTGAGCGTGAAGAGGTAATAGACAGACAGACAGACACACTTCGAATTTATAATATTAGTATGCATAACATCAAACTTAGTTTCGTAGTTTGAGAATAAAAAGAAAACAGACTTTTGCATTTATAATATTAAAGTATAGATCTCAGTAAGCAGGACATAGCTTTGGATATTCGATTACTTACTTTATTAGATATTTCAGTTAGATTCTGGTTATTTTAGGTATATAACCTAAGGTCAATAAATTTTATATGCAATTCTGACATTTGAGGGTACAATGTATTTTACTTACCGTTGTGTAGTACTTTATATAGTATCTAAGAGTAATCACAAAAAGGATCTCGATCCTTTCTGTTTTTTTACGCTTTTTTACGCTTCTCTACTATACTATACAACGCAAAGAAACCTTGTAACATTGACACTAAAAGATTCTCTTGAAATTTCGAATTACTAATCTTTTCTTAGTAATTTAACAGACCTTTAAATATCTTGTGACACTTTTGGGTTGGACAGTGGATAATTCTCAATAAAAAGACGATATAGTTATTCAGTCAGTTGGGGACTCCTTGACACTTGGGAAATCCTGAGGAACGGGATAAAAACACCGTAGCTGTATAACAGTCAGCTTTCACCGCTAAGCGGGCCCCTAGACTATTTTTATTGTGCAATATTATTGACCGTCTAGGGTTGATATTGAACGCGCCCGCCTTTCAATCTTATTGTCAAATAAATTGTTCAATTATTACAATAAAATTGATCGTCTAGGGGCCCACTTAAAAAAATATTTAACATAATAATATAATTATTATTCACATTAAATATTTTAGTATACAAAAGCTTGTGACTTGAGGCACACGTCAAAGCCCGCAGCATACTGCGTACGCGCATTTGTAAAAACTGTAATAAGCGCTTACATTTGGCATATTATATTGACATACTATAAATATTGTTATTAGTACGTCCTGTTCAGATTTATTTTACTGTTATTGAAATCAGTTCAGTAAAATAAATTTACAATTCATATTGTACGCCTGTTATTTTCATTCTATAATATAAAAATAAATCGCTAAAATAATATACGTGTGTAAGCGCCAATCTCGAGAATGGCTGAAGCGATTTCGCATTTTTTTTTTGTTGCGTTTACTAATATCGGCGGAAAGTTGTGACGGAGAGAACATTTAAAAAATAATATCGTACAGAATTTATAGAGCAAGAGCCCGCGACGGCCAGACCTTTACCCGTTTGTGGCCTTTATAGAGGTAAGAACGACCAACAACTATGGAGTTTCGGTCGCGGTTACTTTAGAAGGTATCCAGTTCTGAAGGTCTACCTGATGTTCGAGAAGGAGGAAAGCTCAATTTCATAGCTTATATTCTTCGCGGTAAGTGGAGGAATCTCGTCTTCCATTGCCGGACATTTTTGACAGTTGCTTCTCACCCTTAAACTTATTAGACAATTGACTTTGACGGTGTCTAGTAGTGGAGAGCAACTGTCAAAAATGTCCGGCACGGCAGCACCGGTCGCAACCAGGTAAACTTTTAGCTTTACGAAACGAAGGAAGGTCTGGCCTGGCCATGAATGATGGGACGACGTTCATCGGGCCTGCTAGTATATTATACATATTTTCGGTTAGTTTGTTACTAATCATAACCGCAATGGTAACAAAAAATCTCAAGAAAATAATATTAGCAGCTTACGCTCTTTTGCTGAAGCACTTTACCAGCTGTAGCTATAAGTATCCTTCCAGGATCTTTCTTTTACGTCTTCCATACAGGATGTAGACTTTCCAAAATATTAAATATGCTTATATATCTCTGAATAAAATCAATAGGAATATGCTTATATGAATATTTATATTCATATAAGCATATTCCTATTGATTTTATTCAGAGATAAAGATAAAATCTTAAATGGTTCCACTGATATTTGATAGGGAAAATAATTAGTAAAGTTGTTAATTAGCAGTAGGCTGTTTTGACGATTTTTTAATTACCAGTGACTAGTTTTCTCGTCAACATAATTTATATCTTAGCATTTTTGCTAATAATTTATGAACATCAATTAAAATATCCAAATAATCTTAGAATTTGATGTAATAAAAATGCAAATAACAATTATTTTAAGACGAGGGAAATTTATGTTTTGTACTATGTTTATCTTAAAAAAATATATTTTTAAGCAGTTTACTTTAGTGTATACTCGTACCATATCAGAGACTTTAATATATTTTTATCGTCTATTAAAAATACTATTATTTGTTAAAAATGTTTACTGAACGTGTTTTTAGGAGAGTTCCCTGTCCTTTCTTCCAATTTTTTTTTATGACAGGTAATATTTTATCCTTTAGTGTAGCCACCTCAGGATCTACTTGCTAGAGTCAGTCAGTGACATTATTGCATCAGTCATGTTGGTGACACAAAGTTAGTTCTGGGCAAAACATAAATATTGGTTAATTAACTCCGAACAAATGTGCTTTTGGATGATCACAAAGAAATATGGAATGTAGTAAGCGCCACCCTAAAGCGCCTAATTTAATTTAACAGGTAGGCAGCGTTACTTAATAATAGGTTCTGGTATAATAACACGGTGCGGTAATAGCTTCTGAGCATTCGGCAATTTTTTAAATTTGCCACTGATATTCGAAATTATAAAAAAAAAGATTTCGATTTAACAAACTCTATTTTTTAAGTTTTTTGTCGAAAATTTAAAACACATACGATTTGATCACGAACATCATAATATAATATGGGCAACGAAAAATACAGATAGAATGGTAATATTTTTTTTAGGTATGTCATAACATTATCATTTATCACATAACATATTATGCCCGTGGAGGCCAGCATGCAGCTTTTATTTTCCAGGAAAATATTTAATACGTTTATCAATATAAGAATATATAAGACGTCTTATACAAGCTCCCGATTACATATTATACTAAATTATTTGAGCATCTAACGTTCCTCATATTGTGTAACAAGAGATTACTATAATTTCGTACTTAATAGTTCTTGCCTGCGATACCATATTTGATGTAGCATTGAAATATCAAATTACATGGCGCTACCTCTGTGGCATCTACGATAAGACCGGACTCATTAAAACCCAATGACTCTGCGGAATGGGACGATTATTAAAAAACATGAGAGTCGAGCGGATTCCGAGGGACACGTACGATATGCTGGGGTTGCGATCAAATTACAGGGAGTAACACAAAACTTAGCACTCTAAGGTGTTAAAATTGCCATAATTTCCAGGAGCGGTGTCCACCACGCCTCTCCTTCGAGCGAGCCGACTTTTTGCTTGTTCTAAAAAATTTGAAACTCAATTTTTTTAATGATTTGTAGCCGCAACCGATACTACAAATTGGGCGATCGGTAACCTCCATCGATCGTGTGAATATTATTTCGGACTGAGCTTCCTCACTGATTGTAATTTGTATTTCTTTGTAACATTATTTTATATTCGTGGAATTAAGGATGATGAAAGTTTCTATAAAATAGAATCCATAAAATGAAATTAGCCTTTTACCGAGAAATCATAGTGTAGTGGATTGGCTAAATTCGAACTATATTTCATATTGTAGAAGTTTAATTTAGGCCCATGTTAGTAATAATTTTATTCTGCTTAAATTATTAATGTTAATGATTGACCTAAAGACACTACATTTAATTATTAAATCGTGTAAAAATGTCTAAGTGCGTAGTTATTGCTTGTTGCCCCATAATACATAATATTTCTGTCTATCATTAATAAAACTGTATTGGTCAATAGTCATGCTCTATTAATATGATACTTATGATGGATTATAAATGCTCTGACACATTTATAACAAAAATTTACGACCTCTTTGAAGCCTCTCTGTTAGAAGTCACACTCAAATTAGCTTTAGTTTGTTTCTTACTTTTAACATGCCTTTTAAAATATATGGCTTTATTTCATAGACTTATTACGTATCATTGTTAGATGATTTGATACGCGTGTGGCCTGAATAGAATCCATTTGTACCAATTGATCCATATTCTATAATGTGAGACAGATTCTAAATCCTCGGAGAGTGTCTTGACTTTGAGAGGTTTTTATTTTTTTACCGAGGATCAATAACTAAATTTTGTGATATCTTATGTATTGGGGAGAGAAAAACATTGCCAGTTTTTTCTTTTATTATGGGCTTTACGAAAATTACTTACCCTTTTACGAGCTAAAAGTTGATGCCGAAATTAATTGCATGTTATGCATGATCTAAGTGATAAAGAGCATGACCATTGTCCATAGATCGGCTATTTTACGGTAGCTTACGGGCAACCGCAATATTTCATGTTTGGGCAAAACGAGGCAAAATTAATTGCAACCTTTCAAAATGTACCGGGTCGTGAAATCGGTGTTGTTTGGAGTGTGCCGGCGAGACAAGTGTGGGGACAACAGCCCACGGTCCGTTACAATTATTGTGCAAAAAGGGGTTTACCTGCGCGTACCCTGGTCGGCTCAAGTCTACATCCACCAATAGAAATGTGGAGCAACAGTGACGCAACCTTTTTCGAGGTTGTAAGCCGCGGTCGCGCTACATTACACAATATTCACAATAGACTCGTTCGATCTCCTTAAGGGTTTATTTTTTTCGCATGTTTAATTTCGAGCGTCGAAGTCAACAAGGTGGACTTAGGGTTCCGAAGAAAAAGTGCTAAACAATACTTACGTCACTGTCAATACGCCACGGTCGGTTTTTGTCGAACTACAATCGCTAACAGCTATTAGTTTAACCATGCTAAATCGTACAGTAAAGGATTAAAGAGTAGGATTTAATTCAAAGCAATTGCGTAACAAGGAGATTTCTTGTAAGAAGTAAATCTTGGGTAAGCTGTAGATTATAAGAACATTTCTTTAAAAGATTTACTCCTTAAACTCTTTCTATTGCATAATTAGAATATTATTTGTGTAGGTACCTATTCTGTAATAATATGTGCCTATTTAATACAGTACAAATACAAGTACTTTGGATGTAATGAAAAATTATTAGAAATTTAATTTGCAACTTTGTGTTTTTAATCACTATGCTTTGATAAAATAATATGCAAATTTCCAAAAAAAGTTTATAATGTTGTTTTTTATTTAAAAAAAAGATATCCCGGAAACTCTATCCTTATAATTAATGATGGGAAAACGATTATGACAGAGGTGATAGATAAAGAAGTGTGAAATTAACACAATGGAGTGCTTAAGGTTCTTTTGTGCAAAAATTGATTTAAAAACGTTCGGGCGCCAAGTTTTTACGCAAAATTTAATGATCTTTTAAGTTGATATCTAATCTTTACAGCAAAAAACGTTTTCATCTCTAGTGTTTGATATATAGAATACTTAAAAATTGTTATATAATTGATTTACGAATTCCTTGGAATAAATTTCTTGGCTATTTGAGTTACACAACAAGGATAGGAAGGGCCAATTCTATGAATATAATGCAGATGTACAGGGGAAGTGGCTACTAATTTTGTCCAAAAGATAACAAATATTGTCAATTATTGTGGCACTTGAAAACGTAACAGCTCCTAATGTGGCAATAAATTGTGGCAAAAAATTGTCACACAGCACACTTCCTGAATAACAATCACGCCTTCAGCAGTACACATTAAAGAGATTTATACGCTCCTATAATGGGGCTCGTAAATTTGTATCCGACTTTAGAATTCCATACAATTACAGCAGATTCCGGGGAAGGAAACAACGCGCGAATTATTCCCCGACCGGAAGTTTTCGAGTATTTTATCGACGCGCCCATTGAACCGCGCGCTAAACAAATATGAAATCTATGTCGCCTAAGGCACGGACAATGAGAGATTACGACGAAATCCTGTTTTATTTGTTTGCTTTGTCACTTCGTAGCCCCCGTGCGACAGTAGCATCACGTAAACGAATTCCAAAACAAATCGGATTTCGAATTCGGAACAAAAACAAAAGCCAAACCACAAGGGTTTCCGTGTGAGATCCAACGATTTGTTTTTTTATATAAATTGGACGTCAAAATTGGGCAAAAGTGTGCAAGTAACGGGATCGATCCCATTTCCCGATACTTATCTGATTGAACGTTGAATCGAACTGAATTTAATTAATACCAAACTGGTATCTATGTTAAAGGACCTTGTTTATAGGCGTCAAATATAACACCTTTGTTTCGACAAGTCACCAAGAACAACAGAAAAAACAAAGTCTCAGTGGTAAATTTTAAAGCTACCCAAAAGTAGAGTTGACGGTAAGATACCACTAAATGTATTAACTTCTGTATCAGCAAAAGGTGTCATAGCATGAAACAAGTAGTGAGGACTCATTAAGTGAGTTGTGACTATGACCAAAACATTTTTATGAAAATATATAGCCCCAAAAAATAAAATATCATTTAAAAAAGCAAAGAGTCAGAAAAAGTAAGAAATATTCGGTGCACAATTTTTAAAAAACTATAAAAAGGTAATAAATGTCATAGTGTCAAAACAGACTATATTTTATAATCAAGTCTTTTGTTTTGAATGAATAAAAGAAATAAAGACCTCAAGTCCATTCACCCAAAGATCTAGACAGAATAATATTTTAATAGAGCAATAAAATATTTATTAAGATAAATGTTACAAACCGTCAGCATGGTAACATTTATTTAATGAACACTTATCAGTCAAATGCAGATAGTCCGTCTTATTTTAATTGAGAGTCTTAAATGCAATTAAGAAAACGAAAGTAATTAGATCAAGGCATCGCGGCACTTATCCTGATTAGATGTATCATTTACGAAATATCCTACTTAACACTGATGAGATTAAATATTTGTATTCATTCATTTTGAACATTTAACGATAGCCGTTATTTAGTTTCATGATCTTTCGATGTATTTATCAGTGTGTATAAAATTTTATGATAACATCGTCTTTGAGAAAAAAATTCTTACGTTACTTAATTTATTTTTATAAATGATAGTATTAGCACATAATATAATTTAATGTTTAATACTATAATATGGTCCTCGATTATTCACAAAGACTGAACAAAGCAGGAGAAGAGTATTAAAGTAACAGTAAATTCAAACATCGCAAAGATCCTGTGTATTTGTATACTAAACTTTACAAACTATTGAGACATCAATCTAATACGGAATCACACCTGATTAGAACTGCGCGCATTGTGCGCTGACCACAGCGCGTCTTTTGCAGCCGCATCAAAGACGCTCCGACAATAAGGTGCGTAGGAAACTCGTGCCTCTAATCTCTATTGATATAACGGATCAGCCGAACCCCTACGAACACCTTACACATTTTTTACGCTCTGCGACTATTAAAATCCTTATAAAACGGTACTCGTATTTTTTCGAGTATGAGGGTGCAGTGCCGTTACTACAAACAAAGCGGTGCTACAGTTTTCGGCGTAACTGTATCGATCCGCTTCCGAGGGTCATGTTCTTCAAGGTGGAAGGAAGCAATATATTTTGCTCATCGATCGACATTATGTTATTGGATTACTTTTAAATATGATTTTCGGGAGTGTTTGCATTTCACATCTGCCTTCTTTTGTGGCAGACATCTCAGATGGAGGCGCTTAATTATAGTGCATTATATGAAGACAACGTAATATAGTCCGCGTTGCAAGCAATTGCGCGGCAAGGTGAGGTCCCTGAGCTTCTAAATGTGTACGAAATGGGATCTGGTGCAAAGATGTGACTACCGACTACACTACAGATGGACGGGCACGCTCTGCGGCGCGCGGTGCGGACACCTTGCGCCTAATTCAATTGATCGTTGCATCACTGTATCATTTTGAATCTCTATTTTGTACTAGGGCAGCTGATGGAAAAGGGTTTCTAGCAATGTGTTTAAGTAGAAAGGTGTTCCAAACTCATTGGGTTTTGAACTCTGAATTCATCAATGTATCGTCAGTACCTAGTTTTTGAACACAAATATTTCTTAACAACATTTATAAGTACAATTTTGTAATGTAGTTACAGAGTTCTATGTAATAATAAATAAGCAAATTTAAGCATAAACTATACATTTACATCACTAACATATAATGCACTTTTACAGACACATCCAGTAACAAGATAATGTTTTACCTTTTATTAAAATAATATGATTTTTTGTTTAATAATAAGTAAAATTATATTAATATTTTAAGTGCCCTTTTAACAGGTCATTATTAAAAATACCATTTCGGCAAATTTTTACTTGTTAATTTATTTGGGGCGCACGTCTTGTCTTACTAAAGGTGCGTGCACATCGCGTGTCATATCAGTAGTCACATCAGCTGGAGGAGCATGAATTATGATCTACATATTGATATATTTTTGACTTCAATGAAATGGCATATTGTCGTGTCGGCAAATACTCAAAGCGAATCGGGCGGCAGATGACATATCCATTGCACAATACGAACACAGAAAGGGTTTGAGTGCATGTCACTGCACATAAGGGCACTCCACGGTCAATGAAACCTTACACTCCACAAAACCCTCGAGCACGTGTGTCACTATTAATCATTATGCCAGAAATGGAGCAAATTTTTTTGCAAACTAAGGTGACTAAAATACTAAAAGAATAAATGCAAAAATGTTTCTCTATCTCTTACAAGTCGGTAACTGATTTACAAAGAAATAGGCGTGGTACTTTCACAGCAAATTTCTTAATTTATTTGTGTCCAGGAGTGACTAGCACTAGTCCGGGACATTTATAAGAATTGTTCTTACTATTAGCGGCGAAAATAACGGCCACAATACTATAATTAAATTTCTGAGTCAACAAAATTGCATTAGCATCTAGAATTTTTTAATGCAAGCAATTTAGTTTTAGGTGAATATTTTTAATGCTACTTTTACGTCAAAAAAAGACATATGAACATGATTGATTTTAATTTTGTTCAAAAAGGTTGAGTAAACATTGAAAAAGATGTGCAAATAGTGGGACCCGAGCAAACATTGCAGTTTGCCCACTTTTGATTGTAACTCGATAGCGTTTTGACCACATGCGTTGTCTAAAATGCCCGATATTAAAAAAAACATGGCATCGAAAAGGCAGCATTCGATTTACTATTAAAATTGTTGAAACTCCTAGAGTTTAGTCTTTTAACGTGAAAAAGATAAAAAAAAATAGATCAACGTCACTTTAAAAGGGAGATGTAATAAATAATATAATATTATCATAGATGCACCAACATTTACAATACACGCTTGTTATATTATTCTTTACGATTTAGTTGTTTGATAAAAAACCTAGCACAAATGACACAGATATCAGACAACAGTCATTCATTCAAGATGGAAGCGATAAGGGCTGCGACGATAAAGACATAATTTAGTCAGCGCCCGGCAAAAAGTCGAGACGGAGCTAGACAAATGATCGCTCTTGATCTAATTCGTGATGACAACACCCGATTGTGACCATACTCGTGATATTTTTTGTGTTTTATCACAACTAAACCGTTACTTCCGAATAAAGGACAATTTAATAAAAAATAAATATTTTCCCGGTAAGGATATTGTATTTTTTTTACAAAATTATTATGTTGCTGTGTGATAAATACAAAGATCTATAATTAAATATCATAGATTATTATACGAAAAAAAATTTTCCCGCAGTTTCACCCACTTTATTAGTAGGTACAGCAAACAAACTTTGCTACCTAAAGGTTACCTCTGGGGGTGAATTTTGAAAAGACAACCTTCCCAGTGATGACCACATCACTATCAAACACATATACAGCTAGCCTAGCTGTGCGTTAATCACATTTACACAAAAAGCAAATATGCTTTTCAAAGAATTATTATTTCAAATAGCAACCCATGTATCTTACTTGTCCTTTTTGAAATTAATTTCACGATTCGAAATGACAATCCCACCAACCTGATTGTCGGCACTTGAAAGGGATTTATTCGCTAGTACAGCGAGCTAATGAAGCGTCTCAGTTTCCTGTGCATTTGGATTGAGTTGTGTTTGCAACCCGGAAATGGTATTGTGCGATGTCAAAGCGAAAGGGTAATTCATAAATGTCCTCAACTAAAACTGGAACGTCACACAAAAAATCAATTCTGTTAATCAATTAAACGCGTTTTTGGAACGAAGTTCCTTATCGCGCGTGTGGCGTAAATGCTAGATAGGCTAGACAGAATGATATTTGACCTCGACCCTTTTTTATTAGTACCTGCATGGTAGGGGCAGAGGGCGTTGATGGTATTCCTGTGTGTCAACTAGATGATGTTTTTTGAGAATAAACAGCGACGCGTTGTTAGTATTCCTGGGCGTCAATAGATGGCGTTATTTTATTATTTTTTTAATGTATAATATTATGTACCTATATGTTTTATATGTGTAATATGTTTTTTGAACATAAGAAATAACTTCGTTCTTTTTGGGTGTCCCTTGACACATCTCAAGTTTTTTTAAGTAATTCATTTTTATTTATATGTTACGTATACGGTATGTTTAATTATATATTTAGCATATATCTATTTCGCTGAACAGAATTCAATAAAGTTTTCAGCAATGAAAAATGTGAATCAAGAGAAAAGCCATCTACACTTTGATTTCGATCGATTGACATTTGACAAAACAGTTTTGATACTTTACAACCGGTTGGCATGACCGCGCTAATCTTGAGCATTATTAATTATAATGACGATGTTAATATTACCTTAGTATAAACTACTGATCTGCTTTATTAAAATATATAATTTGTAGAAAGTTGGATTATCATTGATTTATGTTTTATTTTATGCTATTAGCATTTAATTAAGTATAACAATAAAATGTATAACAAGAGAATTCGAATTAATATCTACACCACATAAAATAACACAGAAATAAGTAAAAAGTTCGAAATGAAATAAGCGACAACCAATCCAATAATGTTATGCATGAACATTTTGAAAGCGTAATATTTCGTCCGGAAAATAATGTGTTGAATACAAAATGTAATTTAATAAGGGAACGTGTTACTACAAAGAAATCTAAAGTTCATAGAGACTTATTTAATTCGAATCATAGCGGGTGGTGATGGGCCACCCGTATGTGTGGACACGAAAATGAAGCGACTTAGGAACTCTAAATCAAATAAACGTTTTCGATACTCCTTTATCGGCACCGCAATTGTGTTATAAATTTGTTTTTTACTTTTAATGTACATAACATAATTAAGTTGAACGCGTCCGTGGTCCAATGGTTAAGAGTGTGGCTCTTGACTCGGAGGTTGTGGGTTCGATTCCCGCGTTGGAAACATGTTATTTCCAAGTTTGGTTAGGAAAATGCAGGCTGATCACTTGATTGTCTGACAAGGATGATCCATGCGTCGGATGGGCATGAAAAAAGTCGGTCCTGCGACTGATCTTTCGCCAGTCGTGTCGGTCTTCCATCCCACTAGGTTATGAGAAGTAAAAGGAATAGAGAGTGCTCTTGTGTACTGCGCACATACTTGGGCACTATAAAATTGCTCCTGCGTAACTGGCCTGGTGTCAATGAAACTGGCCACCGTCACCGAAACCGGTTTGGGAGTTTTTATTATTATAATTAAATAAAGCTGACATTTTGTATATATTGTTTCCTTTGTTTAAATTTTACGGGATGAAAAGTAACCTTTGTTATTTCCTGGGACTCAAATCTCTATACCAAATTTCAGAACCTAGAAGTAAAAACAGATAGACAGACACACTTTCACATCTATAATATTAGTATGGATTAATTGTTTTACAGATGTAAGTTGGTAAATGGTAGCGGACGACGTAATATATAGCCGTAGCAATTAATAGTTTTATCGTTGAGAAACTATTTTGTTTGTATCCATAAAGTTTTAAAAACTATAAATACATTTCTTATTTCTTAAGTAACTCTCGCTACACGAATGTAAATATAAATAATAATCAATTGCTACTTTCGTGTAATTCTAGAGGCAGATGACTTGTTATGATAAAACATGATTTAGTATGTAAACAAACGAACGGGCAATAAAACAAGCGAATGATACGTTAGCATCAATTGGAGAGCAAATATTTTAAAGTTAGGGACAGCTCTTGTAAATCTATCTTCGATACCAATCTTGATGTACGAACGGATGCGAAACGGGATCCACGGTTTGATTTAAGGAAATGCGACCTGTCCAAACTAACTTAGGCAGTGTGCATACCGCCAGACGCATAATATGCAGATTGGTCAGCGCTGTATTTAAACTATCCAGATTCGAAAATATAGCGCTCTTATATTATTTAATGTCACTATCGAAATTCGAAAATATATCATGCGGTAACCGTACATTTTTCCATAGCAAATAATATCCTATGTCCTTCCCGGGGCTCAAAGAATCTGTATACCAATCGGTTTAGCGGTTTACAACGGTACCTGTAACACAAGTCCTTTAGGTACTTAGCACGGGGCAAGACTGACGTGGTGTGAAGCGTCCATAGATATTCTATTATTATTATTCAGACAAAAATACTTTCGTGTAAGTAATATTAGTATGAAATTATTATTACACAATAATATTATCTCAAAAATTTTAAACTTGGATGAGGGAAAGCGTCTAGATGCTGTTGACCAGAATTATTTTAACTTAAATTTTCTACGCGAAAAATCAATCAATGTTGAAGCACCATTGTTGAACTCTAACGTGTGCAGTTTTATTTAAACTGAACACGAAAAGTCAATACTCTATAGTATTATAAATTATTTTATTGTGATGTAATCAGCACTAAATATCTCATAATGTCAATAGAAAAGTTCTCGGTTATGCATCATCATAGACAGAAGATTCTCGCTTCATAAATAAGACTACCTGTGGTGATCCAATGTATAGGGCACAATTTATAGACACCTAATACAAATAAGGGCCACGTCCTACTGAGTGGCCGCTGAGATGCAAAACTATACCTACATTATTTATAATAGCTCCTCTATAAATTCATGTTAATCAAATATTGGACAAATGATTTGAATGAAAGCGATGATATTTTATAATTTGTAGCTCCATGTTTTTCGTTACTCAATTGACCGATAAAATTTTTATTTTCTTTATTTATTGGACACATAAAACAAATAATGATACAATTAACATGGACACAAAGTAACTGCTTATTTCTAAAAGAAATCTCTTGCTCTACGGAGAGATATGGTATAAAAGACAGCAGATACGACGAGCGTGCACAATTAATACGTTTATTTATTAAAATGATTGTATATGTACAAGGAAGAGTAAAAAATGATATCTTATAATATGCTCGTGCTACGGTCGAATTCGTCCGCACAAAAACGACATTATTGCAGTATGCCACGTGATACCACCGTATTTGAGGAGGTGCATCACTAAAACCATTTTTTAAAGATCTTCGCTAACGACCGACAACGTCGCATTGGCAGATGTTGTTTTTGGTCATTAGAGCGAAAAAAAATCTATTAATAACCACCGTTTGTGTATAAAATTGATTACCGCTTCTGAAGTCAGCCGTCGGACCCTACCCGAGGCATCAGTGTCGACACTGAAATTGTAATTGTATTACTTTAACAAAATTTACAGTGTCCCGTCCCTCTCGCTCGTTTGTAAATTACGTAGGAGCAAGCGAAAGCTCATGGTAGGAAGTAAATGGCATTTTTACTCCTCATTTTGATTGATGAACAGAGAAAACGCCTCGAGTGAGCTAATCACGCCCAAATTTAATTTAGAAAGGATATGAAAATGTGAAGGCTATTTATTATGTTTTGTTTGTTTTAACGGGCCCGCTTTTTCTTACCATAATTCAATAACGCGCATAACTTTTGGAATTGAATAAATGAAAAAAATTAATATGGGACGCTAAGATTTAAGCGTCGAAGACAGGATCATCAGGGCCGAAAGTCGTCACCTATGCCGCGCATTAACGGCTTTTTTGCAAAATATTTACTTCCCTCATTAAGTATTGACGTCTAGATTAACTTAACTTTGCTGGTATCAATATTTTAAGGGAGTATATATACATTATATTCACTTGTTGTCTCGAGATCGCTATCAGCGATAGTTGCTGAATTGTGGGTGTTCTATTTTGACCTAAAAACATTAATAAAAAGCCATAATTCGTAACGAGCGCGTCAAACGTTTTGTGGAAACCAAAATTAAGATAAACGCCCTCTATTACGTCCACTTAATGCTGCCGCAATTCGGGGCCATAAACATAATGCTTTTAATCATTGACCCCCTTACTTGCCTGCTCCACTGTGGAACAGAGAATGCCTAGTTTATTCTTTGTACGAAAGAAAATAGTAAAAATCTTATTTTGAACACAATATCACAACACAATTCATCTGTTTAAGATGATGAAATAATATTAACTTCACTGAGGAATAAAGAATATTTTCTTACGATGCGGATAATTCCTTGGAAAGAATTAAATTCATTGTAAACTTTATTTTAAATACAAACAGTTGATTTGTGATTCTTTTTATAATGTAACGAATTTATTGATTATAATAAAATATGCATATTTCAAAAATAAATTTAATGCATCCAATGAAACTATACGTTAACTCCCTGTATTCTTCGTAACTTAGTTGAAAAAAAAAATTTGGCTCCATTCCTTTCTCTGCCCCTTTGACGGTCATTCACTCAAAATTATGAATAAATAAATAGATAATAAAGTCAAATTGAAATCCTTCTCGAAAATGACCGAGAGCCGCACTTAATGACACCGGGCCCTTTGATTGAGGTGAACTTAAAAACTCATATTTGTTCAAGGGAATAATGACAACGCTATTAAATTATGTATTTTAAATCTCGTGAAACCATTTTAATGTGAAGGTGTCGAACATATTTCAACTACTAATTCCAATAATTTTGTGTTATTTTAAAGATATAAAGTTTGTGGGGATGACATCGAGACAACAGCGAAATCTCAATATTTTATTGCTACGATTAAAAAGTTATAGTTATGAATTACTCACTGAAATTAATAGTTTTAAAATATTCATTTTTTATGATTCATTAATCATTGCTGTATGAAATAAATTTCGCAAAATTCACTATAATCATAACTGAATATACAGCAGTCGGAAGTGTAATTTAATAAAGGGTAGCTTAAGATATTTTATTTCATATAAGTACTATTATTTTCGTAGCAAATGGTGCCAAAATTGCAGCTATAAAAATATCAAAATATTAAACAGCTTCATCGGTACTGTACATCATAAGAAGAAAAATGTCTTTTGCTCCCTAGAAAGAAATAACCTTCAAAAATACAGAAGCCATTATGAAAAAATGTTTTACTATTCTAGAAAATCACGGAGAAAATCAAAATATTATTGTTCTTTTTATTTTAGGTACTTATCGCACATCAAAATACACGATTTCAGAGGGGGCATTTTGAACGGAGGATGTCACGTTCGGACATCAATACTCGGTAATTAAATATTATTACTCGTATTTATTTTAATATCAAATTACAATTAAAATTAGCACACATTACAAGTCAGATTAAGTCAAGACCAGAATCTATCAACGTCAGCGGAACGAGTCCGTGACGTTCCGATATTTGTGCAGGAGTTGTGCAAACTTGCTGCTCGATGCAGTGGCGGCCTTACCCATTGCGAGGCCCCGGGCGGCAGGTCTTTGTGAGGCCCTTAGTCCTACGGAGAAGTACCTGTGTGATGCGACAGTAGGTCTGGACTCTGGCTTTTTGGACCTACCAATGTTTTTTTTTTTTGTTTTTAAATTCGTTATGTTTTACGAGAAATGCGTTTAATAAATAACATTTGAGTAAAAAAAATGTATTTTTTTTATTCGTTTGACGCGCGAGGCCCCGAGCGATTGCCCTGTTTGCCACCACGTAGGGCCGCCACTGGCTTGATGTCCAGGCAGATGTATTCAACTTGTTATCTCGGTGCGTGGGTGGACACGAGCCACTGACGCCACTGTTGCCAATGAACTGGTCTCAATGCGCACCATTGTTGGCCACCCCTGCAAGGGATTACTACAACTTACCGCTTCCTTATTTACTTTTTGCCTTTGTACACTTAGGTACCCTACATTATGTGATTAGATACAGAATAATATTTACAAAAATCGGCAAATATAATTGTGAAGTCTTTATAAAGCAGTCTACTTAGAAACCGCGATTATGAGGAAAATTGTATAATTATGAACATTTTTTAATAATAATGACAACTACGCAAAGACTACAAATTTGATAATAATGATGTTGTATATCATAAACCAACTTAATAGTCTAGAATTTAGATAATAATTAAAAAATATATTATCAATAATTATTTTACCCTGAACATCGAGACGAAAGCCAACGTCGCATTGATTATACAAAATATCTTGCAGTATACTTAATAATAAATAAATAAATAAATAAGTTAATTTAATGGAAATTTTCACAAAAATATATCAGTAGTGAGGAAGAAATTTAACTTTCACAGGATAGCTTAAAATTATAACAAAAAAATTGCAATATATCATTTTAAAACAAGTTGTTCATTCGATCTTCGTAAATATAGGTTTTATCCTATATATTGTTGACGTAAAATGACTATGTAGGGGACTGAACAATTTACCTATAGAGAATTAAAATATGGCTTTATTAAATGACACATACAATATGTTCCGGGTTTCTCATCTTCCGTGTGAAAGACTTTTGATCAATTAAGTTTAAAGGACAGTTTACTATGGAACCACACTATATCTTATACCCAAATACCTATAATTATTTAGGTATAAAATATACACATAGGTTTTTCACAACGAAAATTATTATATTATTTCCTTTCCCATGACTATGCGAAATAGTATTATTACTACAATTTTTTATGTAATTTGGGGCCGTCTATGGGCTATTCGCCAATATCCTTTTTTTGCTATCTTTGTATATAGGTTTTTCGCACCAAGGCTAATTTAAATAGAATATTATTAATTGTAAATTGTAGTTATCTATTGAGTAATACTACTATTACTATAGTACGTCTATGCCAAAATTTATTAAAATCGGCTAAAAGTTTAAAGTGTTAAGGCCTAACAAAGAGACAGACCAAAAGACCAACATACCTACTTTCGCATTTCTTATATGTAGTAGAATGGATCACGAGATAAGGCGCGCTAAATGTTTCCAAGTGGCTGGTTATAAGTAGAATATTTTTTGCCGAAGAAATTATGAAACGTATACTTAGTAAAACTTTTTCTAGTTTGTTTTTCTATACCTAGTATTTAGTATTAAAGCGATTTGATCGACAAGATGCCAATCTTGTTTGATCTTAAATGTATCAATACTAAGACAGCTAGAATTATTTAAAGTTTAATAGCCTACGGCCTTATTGTGATGGTTCGATTCCGAAGATTAATTGTAGCTTTAAATTATCATGCATGTTTGAATGATATGTGTTTTTTCATTAGGTTTTTTGCTAATGTTGACGGTCTTGATATGTCTAGGCAGTCTATATTCAAGAAATGGACTAGTGACAATCCTGTTGAGCTTCTCTTATATTATGCTTAGAGGATTAAAAAATTCAACAAAAAATGGTTACAATCGAAAAACACATTTCGTAATCATTTTTTGAGTGTTTAAGAAGGCTTTTTAGATTCAAAAAATGAATTAACAAAATAAATAATTTTCTTTTTTTTTTTACGGAAAATTATACACAATATGCTTATTTTTAAATGCATCGCTATTCTCGATATAGATCTCACTCTAAGTTTCATTCCGGTAGAAATTCGTATATATCGCAAAACATCCGTATATTTTTTTACTCATTTCTCTTCACGTGAATTCATAAATTGGTATTTTATTATGATTATTATAATCGCTAGCATAATGTCGAAGAAGACATTTCATTATTTATTTGTAGAACATACATTTAAAAAATATTTTTATGTAGGAAATGAAATAAGTCGAAAATCACTTATGCGTCCGTGTCTTGAGCGGTTTGGTTGTCCAGACCTTAACCTCCGTGTTAACTGCTGTAGGTATTAATAACTTTGTTAATTATTGTAATGAAAAGATTAAATAAAATATTAATTTACAAGGTATACATTATACATTATTTCTAATTGTGCTTAAATTAAATTGTAATTAAATACCGAGATTACACACATTTTGTATGGAAAATAATGGATTTCAGAAACAATCTTATCCATTATTTTCCGTGCAAAATCCATCATGCGTCTTTCAGTCGCACTGACACACATTAAATGACTACTTAAAACTTTATTTTGAAGTAGATTTATTTACAAAAGATTTATGAAAATAGCGAAATGTTTAAATTGAGTAGTCATTAAATGTCTGAAAACGGCCGCTTGTTAAACTATTGTTACTTATTTAGCAACACTACGGTCTTGGCTACGGATTTTGCACATCCTCTCCGATAATTTGTTTCGCCGGTAATTAATATTGGATGCGGCTCTCGTGACCACCGAAGGGGGGTCGTGACGGTATCTGACCCGGGGTAGATTGAGATATCAAAATTCGCGGTACATCGATGGCCGATTGTTTTATAGTTATCATTTGCTCGCCCCCGAGGCAGAAGTACAGACCCATAAACAATCACATACAAAATATCTAAATGCTATAATATAATATCTTCTATATATAAATAAAAATGAACTTCTAATTTTTATTAGTCCCGCTAACACTCGTGAATGGCTGAACTGATTTGGCTAATTTTAGTCTTGAAATTTTGGGAAAGTCCAGGGAAGATATTTTATATATTTAAACGAGCAATTCTTGTATATATCTATATATATATATATATAATTAGAATCTCGGAATCCAACGATTTTCATGAAATTTAGTATATAGGGGGTTTCGGGGGTGATAAATCGATCTAGCTAGGAATTATTTTTAGAAAATGTCATTTTATTCGTGTTTTTCGAATACCGAGCAAAGCTCGGTCAAATAGCTAGTTATATATTATAAGAGAAACTGTGAAACGGAGTTAACCGGGTTATACCATATTCATACGTTTTTCTCAGAAGAGAAACGCTTTATAATTAAAACCTAGCTATATTTGTGACTTCTGAAAAATCTAGGAGCTTAGTATTATTATGTGGACTTTGCTTCTTTAATTTTCATTTTTTAAATTCTATTGTCGAGCTTAATTTTACAATATCAACGTAATATATTCTATATCTACATATTTATGTGATAAAATTGGAATAAATATCATGAATTTTATTTAGCAACATAGTTAATATAATTAAGAGATATATTATTATGTATTAATAATTAAAATTTTACATCATGAATTAATTTAAATTTAAGATGGAGTAAATATTTATGTCTATTTCTATTGTTGTCATACTAATTTAAAGTTATTAATTCCTAGTCCTTGATTTCAAGCAGATGTTAAAATAACATCAAATTTTTTTTTATGAAATAAGGGGGCAAACAAGCAAACGGGTCGCCTGATGGAAAGCAACTTCCGTCGCCCATGGACACTCGCAGCATCAGAAGAGCTGCAGGTGCGTTGCCGGCCTTTTAAGAGGGTAATAGGGGAGGGTAGGGATGGGAAGGGAAGGGAATAGGGGAGGGTAGGGAAGGGATTAGGGTAGGGGATTGGGCCTCCGGTAAACTCACCCACTCGGCGAAACACAGCGCAAGCGCTGTTTCACGCCGGTTTTCTGTGAGAACGTGGTATTTCTCCGGTCGAGCCGGCCCATTCGTGCCGAAGCATGGCTCTCCCACGTATAAAATCTTTCTTCTTCTTTCAATTCCGGGCATCTTTCAGTTCCGGGAAAGGATAATAATAATATATGAAAGCTTTATAATGAAAATAGTTACTTAATACACCACGTATAGTTAGGTCTTGAATGAAATAAAATTAAGAAGTATTTTCAATAAGATTTCTTTTAACATAAAAATACATCGTAACATAAACCTACAGAAGCGGAGGGAGTACATCAGGGTAAGCATTTACGTATTTTGCCTCTATCAACAGGAGACATCTACAAGAAGTAGATAGAGAGACAAGTACCCATGTTCACCGATGTAAAAATCGCTTATGGGATAAACCAGTCAAATGGGAATTTATATAGAAGGTATCTATTTTTATCTTACATACTTAGTGTAAATTAGTTTAAGCTATCATTGTTATTTTCCACCTTTTGGTACAAGGTGGCCCCGTGCCAGTTTCATACGCCGGTTCTTCTCGGCGGGGTAGTTCCCGAACCGGTGGTAGGCCTCATGTAGACACGACGTTCTAAAAGTGTTAACTTTGTTATCCTATTTGGATTGTTTTTTATCATTATACCTATTTATTACTAGTAGTTTGTACGTGGGAGAGCCTTGCTTCGGCACGAATGGGCCGGTTCGACCGGATAAACACCACATTCTCACAGAAAACCGGCGCGAAACAGCGCTTGCGCTGTGTTTCGCCGAGTAAGTGAGTTTACCGGAGGCCCAATCCCCTAACCCCTACCCTATTCCCTTCCCTACCCTCAACTATTCCCTTCCCTTCCCTACCCTCCCCTATTACCCTATTCCCTCTTAAAAGGCCGGCAACGAACTTGCAGCTCTTCTGATGCTGCGAGTGTCCATGGGCGATGGAAGTTGCTTTCCATCAGGTGACCTGTTTGCTCGTTTGCCCCCTTATTTCATAAAAAAAAGTAGGTACTTCTACGACTGACGCCCGCAACTCCGTTGCCTAAAACCGTCCCGCGGGAACCGTAAAAATGTTTGGGTTAAAAAGTATCATAATTATGTCCTTTCCTAGGACTCAAAGTATCTCTATACCAAATTTCAACAATAGCGGTTTGAGTGTGAAGGGGTAACAGATAGACAGACGGACAGGCAGATCGAAATTTCAGGAGCTTTGATGTCAGGGACTAACATGTGAACTCTGTTTTGTTCATGCTTTACGAACTCTGTCAAACAAGATGCAGCTATTTTGGTACTTAATATTATATAGCTAAATAATTTATTTTATTGCTCAATACTGTAGGAAAGTGTTGCTATTCTTACTACACTTATCTTCGATCGTAGCAATGGCAAAGTGATAATTGTTTTGTTTATGCCCACTGGGTTTTATATGGCAGGGCGTAACTTTCATCGATAGAATTTGCTCTGATTTATATTTTAATTCGAACAGTAACAGATAGTAGCTACAACAGTAAGCCACTACGTTCGAATACTTTTAACGACTTTACTAATAATAAACGTTGCGCAGGAATTCATTCTTTTTTTGGGTCGAAAATTCGTTATTTTTTCGGATCTTAATATAATATACATAACATGACGATCTAGTGTAACCACGTAATATGTTGATATAAATAAAAATACTTTGACTCAAATATTAATATACCGTTTGTAATAATAATCATATTTTAATTATTTATTACACATCATTGTTAACAAAAAAATAAACAACAAGCTAAACATTGTAATAAGAAGATACTACAAATCATAAAAATCTGGAACTTTTTTTATAAAAACCTAATATTCTTTTGTTCAGTATTGTTTCCGATCGAACGAGATTTATAAGTATATTTGTATTAGCCTAGAGCTCTAATTTCGCGATGTAACTTTGCACGTTATAATGATCTTGATAACGATTGCGCCTCGCATTGTGCCTTATGGGTTTCGTTTCAATTATTTTCACATATCTGATATCTATAAATTCGTCCTCTTAATCATATTTTCAATCAAAGGGTTATACTTTATGCTGTATGCACAGATTAAATCAATCGCCTTGATGATGTTTTTTTTTTTTTTTTTTACTAGAAGGAAATAATGAATTTTGCAAAATATAACATTTTGTTGGCAATAGTTAATTGAATATTTTATGTCATAATAGTAAATAATAGTAAATTGAAAAACTTAATAGTCTTTACTTATATAAACTCAAAATAAACAATGGATGCGCGTTGATGTCTTTTGCAGGTAGACCAAATAATTAATCAAATTACTTTTATCAAAACAAATACATACTTGTTTAAAATAATAGGTTTCCTTAGGAAAAAAAACAACAAAATACATGTTGTAATATTGAGTACAAAAGAAAATTGTTTCTTATAAGAAACTCTAAAATCTGGTACCTTTTTTACTGCCCACTGGGGCTGTACAAAATATCTATAAAGATAGATTGTTTGAACATAATACATGTTGTAATATTGAGTACAAAAGAAATTTGTTTTTTATAAGAAACTGTAAAATCTAGTACCTAAATTTTTAAAGCCCACTGGGGCTGTGCAAAATATATCTAAAGATAGATTGTTTGAACATATTTTTAAATCGCTCGCAATCGAATTTAATCGAACCTTTATCGATGTATACATGTAGGAATTATTAAGTGGTAAAACGACATAAGTTGAGGCAAATAATATACTTTGACTCATTTACTGGAATCGTGTGTTTTTAAACGAGCCACATTAAAATGCGTACAGTGTAATGCATTCGTTGATACAAGTTTATTTCTACACCTCGATCTCTGCTCGGAATAATATATGTATCAAACAATTAAAATGTAAACAAAATCGAAACCTTGGAGTCGACAGCTGCTGGTACGATACAAGAACGGAAATATTTTTTGAAATGTGGCTTATGAGTAAGAATTGCTAATGACAAGCCTAGTCTTAAAATTTTGGTGAACTTACTTCAATACAACATAATATTTTATCCATATCCATACTAATAATATAATATTTACTTTTTTGGCGACCTCTGTGGCTCAGTGGTGAGCGCGTTGGTAGCTCAAGCCGGGGGTCGCGGATTCAAATCCCGCCGACAGAACGAAAAGTTTTCAAAGTTCCTTTGTCATGGATGTGTATTAAATATTATGTGAATCATATAATAAAAATCTTAAATATATGTATAGTATAAAAGTATTAAATATATTTCCGTTGTCTGGTACCTGTAACTCAAGTCCTTCAGGTACTTACGGGGCCAGACTGACGTGGTGTGAAGCGTCCAAAGATATTATTATAGATATTATTATTATTATGAATGTGAAAGTGTGTCTCTCTGTCTTTCTGTCTGTTTGTAACCTCTTCACGCTCAAATCGCTGAACTTTTAAAGCGATTTTGGTGAAATTTGATATTGAGACACTTTGAGTGCCGAGAAAGGACATAGGATTACTTTAATCCCGAAAAAATGTACAGTTCCCGTAGGATTAACAAGTTTTGGCACAAAAAAGCGACGTGTGTCATCTAGTTTAAAAAGTATCTAAGATTCTCTTGTTTTAACCGTGTTGACTATTGACACCATCTTGACTCTCTCACTTAACCTGGCAAATTGTAACAGCCCAGTGCTCATGTGTGACCCACGCGTGTTAAGATCTACATCGTAACCACTTTGTTCTTACCAAGCTCACACATCCGGAGCCTTAATAAATTCCAATCCTATACCCTACCAAATAGAGTCTTAATTCCTTTAATGGTATAAAAAATAAAACGATCGCTTAACGTTGAAACTTATGTCGCAAATCAAGATCAGATCTGGCGGTCAGTTGGACGGTAATCGTACAAAGTACATTTGCTATTACACGGTATTTACGACCCTTGTTAACTTTAGTAGCTTCATATTAATTTCGTTCCCACTGCGAACTCATTATTGTAACAATTATTTTTACTCGCACTAAGCTTCGCATTATATAGTGGTCGTATATTGTAAAGAAGCAGTCACTTGCGACTCTTAAGTGTGAACTTAAGGGGAGGTTATTCCTAAATTAGCAGGTGTATGTCTGTCAGTGCGAATATCGACGTAAAAATAACATTCATATCAGCGCGCCTTGTACAGTGGTTAGGTTACGACGCTCGCCGCGTCCATGATAGGGCGAAATAGGAGAAAAAACCTTTTTACTTAGATAAAAAATAGTATAACTAAACATGTATCCGTACATTTCCCTGTAAAATTTTAATAGTAATCGAACTATCCAAATAATTTTTTGATTGAGTCCCTGTAAGTCCTATAAAACTCAAAATGTTTTTAAAATTGGATTTTTTTTATCGAGTAAAATTATCTGTATTGTGTGTCTAACCATAAAAGTCACTAGTTAAAAGATGTATCTATACATGTATATATTTTTCAGTTTTTTTAATGACTCTTTCTTTAAAAATTACTCATTCTAGAAACGTGAATTTGGAATAACCTACCCTTAAATTATATTATTCTACTTTTTACCTACTATACAATACTATACATATTATAATAATTATATCTTTTACATAATATATTTTATCAAAATGCGAAAGTTATATCAACTGATATAGATTATATAGATCATAAAATAGATGTTTTATTTTATACACAATAATAATAAATGTTAAGAATAATAGGATAGAAATCTAAACACTAAAATACAATCTAAAATATCATAAAATAAGTAGCACATCTTTGTAATAAAAAACGTATAATATAATAGATAACTAGCTTTCTTTGCCATATAAAGTATTTCGCCCGTATTATTTTATTGAAGTGACTAAATAAGTATGTCACCATGGCAAGTGGCAACGTCCATCGCTATCCCGTCGCACAAACAATGGTCGCCGTCAGTCTCGAGTTGTAATAATTTACTATTATTTATTCAACAAATGCACTTATCAATATAAAAAGTACCCAGTAGCCGATTTTCAGACCTACTGAATATGCATATAAAATTTGGTAAAAATCAGTAATGCCGTTTCGGAGGAGTACGGTGACTAACATTGTGACACGAGAATTTTATATATAAGATTGTAGGAAACTTAAAATTATAAATAGGATGTTTTCAACGCTACATATTGTATTACAGATTTTTTAAGAGAACAGGGTCAACGATCAAACGAAGTCCCCAATGAAAAATGCTTATCGAAGAAGTCGCAAGTGCGCTTACAGCAGCAGGATACTCAGGTAAATGTCGAGAGAGTGTAATTTTAAGAATTTATTGCAAAAGTTTTAAACTATGCACATTATTTGAGGAATCCCGGGAACTGCGAGTATTCATTACGGGACGTGTCCCGGACTCCGGTACACAACACCCATAAAAGCCCACGCTGAGAGTCGGCAATTTATTTTTGAAATTAACCTGTCGCATGCACTTAAGGCGCAAGTAGGCTTCGACCGCCGCAATTTTCAGATGTCGATGACACAGTACAAAGTACAGTAGCGTAACTCGGACATGGTAAAAATGATAAAAAATATTTTAAAGATGTTGCAATTAAGCGGCGGCAGCATGATAAAGACACGCAATAATAAATTCTATCACCAGGATCAATTAAAAACTCAGCTATGTTGAACACAGTGTTGTATTGTTGTGGGGTCTCTTAAGCTAAAGAAATCATGCTTAAATGTGTCCAGGTGCCCGAATCGGGTGTTCTTAGCTAAGCTGCTAAGATGTACTACTGTATATTATATATAATGTGGCGATGGTATTTTATGTATTAATTATGCCGCACTCTGCTTTAATAACTGCTTTTGAGACCAATCTTTATGTTCGAGATTATTCTGATATTATAATTTGGTATCATTTACAATTAGAATTATGACTAAGGTAAAAGTCCTGAGTCTTGATGCATGTTTTAATGTACGTAAGGTACTGACAGAAAAAGCTGCTTTTATGTTAAAGCCATCATAGCCAGTTGGCTGTTTCATAATATTTGAAAAAACGGTCTTCAAAATGTGAACAGTGAGTAAGAAATGGGAAACCCACACCATGTCACGGTCAGGACTGTCGTACGTAATTTGGTCGTCTGAACTTAAATATGTCTTTTTATTACTAATATACCTATCTATTATGTTATCTTTTAAAATATACTGACTGCAACCAACTTTTCTAGCCTAGATTAATAAAAGTAAAAACTCAATTAAAGCTATACTGCACTATTCCAAAATTAAGCTGCACATTTTCCGCTTCTAAATTCATAATTTTTATAAATATCACACAATTACATACATTTTGAACGAACCTGCGGTTGCTAATGTATGTTTTAACATATAAAAAATATGTACGATTACAACTGGTGGAATTTTTATGGCGTCTTGTCATTTTACAGAATAAATGAAAATAGATACGTGAAGGGGTTCCTAAGAGGGGGTACGAATAGCTTATTGCAGGGCAGATGGTTGCCGACACCTGCCCTCCGACAGTTCACCTCTCTCTGTTTATTTCCATACGCCTCATATGTGCCTCTCTTTCTAATTACTTTTAATATCATTACCAAGTTGGTCACTATCATATTAAAATTTAATTATTGATTCCAATGAATTCAACCCCCTATCAAGGGTAGTCCATCGCAGTTCTTGCACCTCACTATTGAGTTCCTTCTCACTTTGCACCATCATATCATTAATTGCAACGTACTAATAATGTCACATCTAATTATTAACTAGTAATAAATATTAAAATACCAAAATTTCAACATGTAACCTTGTTTTTTTGGTCATTTCTAACATTGATATCTCCAAAATCGCAGGTGCTTCTAGTGATTATTATAAATCTCAAAGCTTAATCACAATTAAGAAATGCGCCTTATTTTGCAAGCTAGACTTATTTAAAATAGTAACAAATTAAAATATAATATTATGATATTTTATAGATAATTAGTATGAAACAGACTTCCTAAAAAGGAAGAAGTTTTCTAGGTCATGGCTGCCTAATTAATTATTAAAAAAAAAACTTATTCCCAAGCGTATAAGTCAAAAATCAAGCTGTGTATCGTATATCTGGTTAAAGACATGGTTAAAATTTTTCGTGGAGCTGATAAAATAAACCAAAAACTCATAGACTAAACAAATTATTTATAAACTCCCAGCAAAATTGATAGGTATGTCTATCACTTATTCATGGGTAAGTAAAAAAATAAACGTCCAATAAGTCCCTGTACTGGTTGTCGCGGTTTCAGTGAGGCGATGACTTGGCAGGTGCTACCTCGGCGCGGGCGCACACTTCTTTCATTAAAATTAATACCAATGTCGCGTGAGCACATTCTTACTCGATAACGCCTCACTGTAATTAAGGTATGGTTTAAAATGCGAGTACGTATCGGTGTAGAGGGGAAACTTTGAACGCGTTACAAAAGCAACTGCAAATTCTATCCCGATCGCATAGAACTCAGTTTATGTCAGTTCAGAATTCAGATGTCTTATCGTGCATATAATTTATATTTTTTGTAGAATATTAAAAGCTGAATGTAAAATAAAATGAAATACAATTAAAGTTTTTTATTGTACAAACAAATTTTTAAATATTTTTCATTTTCAATAGAAATTAGAAAATAATTATTTTAAAATATTTTTTTATTTAATTAAATGGCGTGTAAATTAATGATATAATAGACATCATTTCTAAACTATTTCAAGTAACTTAAACTCGTATAACTCAAGAGTAGATATTACATATTACATACTGCCATTTACGATGGGAGTACTAGTTAGTTCGAGGTGTCGTCTCTGCTCGGGTAACTGATCGGCGTGCGCTCGGTCGCAAACCCGTCTCGTGCGAATGCGCGGTCGTGCGCCGGCCACGCGCCTCGTTCCAAACATTTAACGAGAATTTTTCTCCGAACCTCATTTCTTGCATATCATAATATCAAGATTATATGACACAAAATATTGAGTTTATTTATTGGCAATCAGCGTCCGACGTTTTATTTACGCGGTCCACCTGCTAACGACGTGACGATCTCTCGACGCGCGCATCTAAACTAGTTTGAAAAAATTGATTACTACGAGAAAACAAAGTTAATTGTCTATTTAGGTCTATCTTATCGCCCGCTAACGAGGTATTGTAAATCTATAAAAGAATCGCCCGTCGCTCGTCGGCGAATAAGTCAAATTGTAAACTAGTCTTATTTATAGACCCCACGTCATTCGAAGAGTTCCCTCGTAAAAACTTTACTAAATACGCGAGGGATGAGGGTTAAATGTTCTACTCATTCTACTTAATATTTCACTGCCAAAATCTATTTGTTTATATATTAGTTTCCTGGTTCGGGCCCCTAAAGCGGTAGGGGTGATTTTGAATAGCGTGATACCGGGGATGTTAAAATGTTTATGTATTAAAGTTTCTCGTTTAAATAAAACGACTCTTGAAAACGTATGCGTACTTCTTAAGATATTATTGACACGCGTCGAGCCGAGGGCCATACTTAAGTTTCAGTTAAAATGTGTGTTAAGTTTGCACGCAGTAGCCGGTTGTATGAAAACGCGAATGTCGGTCATATTTTTATTTATTTACTTAACGAATCTTTGGCGGTCGGATGACAAATGACCTGATGCGACGAAGTGAAATTTATAATCGCAAAAAATATTAATAAACTTTAAATATTGGAGCTTTTTCTTTCATCGACGTTTGTGGTTTTTTATGGTCTGTTATATTTTAACTCCATTAAGTATCAACTTCATAACACAGAACTAATATTATGATTTATTTTGTGGGGCACATCCTTTAGATAGCTTTATTTCATTGTTGATTCTAAAGAAATCTCCGCGTATCAGGCGTTATACGTCAGTGTCTCAAGTGGACGCGGACATGACGTCACAATGTCCGGACAACGGTAGGTGTCCCGCGATCACCTGATGCGAGGTCCTGCCAACTGTCACGGAATAGACACTTTGACGGTATTTGCATATAGACGGAACGGAGGGCGGCGTGTGAAAGTGTTTAAATGAGAGTTATTTTACAGCCAATATGACCTTTATGCTAACGTGATAAGGAGTAACGATATTTTGTAGAACCTCCAAGGTTTTCTTTTTGCTTTTTTACAATGATAGATGAGACTGCCATGTCGAATGTATTCGTGTTCTTTTTTTCATTAAGACTTCTGTCATATTAGCTACATTGTAATTTCTGATTTAAGAATAACGCAATGGAAATTAATAAAACTAGAAATTTAACAGACCGATTGACAACTTTGCTGCAGCAAAGTTGTGTTTAATTTTAATTTTAAAATAAGCAATTTCATAAACCGAGACTTCTACTTTTAAAATACTACTAATTTTAGATAACGCGTAAACAACTAAGCGAGCTTTGTTTTAATACTCATATTTGGTGCTTAAAAGTTTCTTTAGGAAAAGAAGGTGTTTCTTTACGGTCTTTTATTTAATAATATTATAATACTCGAAGAGCTAAAAGTTATTTTGACTTGCTGGCGCATTATTAACGTCTTAGGGATCGATGATTTCATTGAATATCTCGTGTCATTGCCGATAACTTCGGCCATTATTGTATTAAACCAAGAATTTGATTCTTATGTGAAACTTATCATCACCCTTTGACGTTCTCATGAATAGGACTCACTCAACGAGTCGTTAATCAAACGTTATTGGGTTCGAATCAGGTAGTTCTATTGTATCATCGACGTCGGTCTCCTTTTAATAATATGATTAATTGACAAAATATAATTTTTAAATACGTAGTTAATATCGTGGCTTCGACTACCAGCAGCGTAATGCTACTAAAGTTATTGTAGATGCTTAACGAAAATTCGTTAATAAGGTGTTCGTTTTGTTAAATTATCTAATAATTCGTTAGCAATCAGATATCAAAAATATGTGCCTTAAAAGTCAATGAAGATAACATCAGCCTTAAAACTAAAAACAAAAGAAATCTCTGTTAAATCAACCGGCGTGAAACAGCGCTTGCGCTGTGTTTCGCCGAGTGAGTGAGTTTACCGGAGGCCCAATTCCCTACCCTATTCTCTTCCCTACCCTCCCCTATTCCCTTCCCTTCCCATCCCTACCCTCCCTTTTTACCCTTTTCCCTCTTAAAAGGCCGGCAACGCACCTGCAGCTCTTCTGATGCTGTGAGTGTCCATTGGCGATGGAAGTTGCTTTCCATCAGGTGACCCGTTTGCTCGTTTGCCCCCTCATTTCATAAAAACAAAATCTATTTAGGAGCTACGGATCTTAATTAAAAATAAAAATAAAAGTCGTTTCGCAAAAGAGGCTTTAATGGTCATTTCTTTTCGTTGATACGTACCATATAGTTTAGAGTGCAGACTATTAAATTATAATCAAGTTCCTTCAGAGGTTCAACAATGTCACAATCGCTTTGATATAAGTAAAGGTAAGATAAGAAAATACTAAATAATAATTATTATGCCATAAAGCTTACCCATAAACTAGGAGTGTTTGTTCCTAACTACACTTGTGTGACTGAAAATAAATTAAAAATGTTTATTTCTGCCCGCGGCTATTAAATTAATAGGCTTTTAGTGTTTATAGATAGATAAATTATGTGTCTGTTGTTTTGCATGGGTAATATCGTTTTAGTGCATTAGATTTATAAAGTTTATATATAAATTTCACGACAGTTTACTGCCATAAGAGGTTTTATTCGTCCTAAAGTATGAATATAGGATTTAACAAGAGGAGTTACCAAGTCGAGAGCAGGAATTAAACTTTACATAAACAGTTTAACTGTCATAACTTTTCTTATTTTATTTTGTAATATAATGAATATGTTATAAAAGCAAACGTGTACATAATATGCAATGACGAAGTAAAAGTGTGCCTACGCTCCTTCACTTTGAATCCCGGGACAAGACATAGGGCTCTAAGATTGTTTTTATTGTTGCAAAATATACGGCAACGAATTGATACGCATGTGTTAGAAAATGAAATAAGAATATAGAATTGAGATTATAATAGTAACAATTAAACAAAGGAATAAAGAAATTACAATAATTTGAAAAGTAAGGTTATCAAAAATGTGGCAAATAACTAGGTTATTTAGCTGTACCTCGAAGAAGATGAAAGTATTTGTAATCTGTGAAATATGCACCTCGAAGTAGATAAAAATGATTATTATCTGTGAAACATGATAAGAAAGTTTTGGTTCATTTAGATACTTATTTATCTAATTATCGACACTTAATGTTTATTTCAGTTAGAAGTTGTTATTTATATTATTGATTCAATTAAAGATATATTATAAATGTATTGTTCGAAATATCTAGGATATTTCGAACATAAATACTTAAATGAGAAATAAAACGTTTTGAGGGCTGAAACAATTTATTGTCCAATAGAAATTTTATGGTTGGCTGATTGGATAAAGGGAATATTTCCGGTCAAATTAAAATAATATTTAATAATTAAAATATTATACAAGATATAATATTGACTTATTATTGATTGGTCAATGGGTTTAACCAATAGATGGAAATATCCCCTGGTCAAAGCCAAACCCGGGATATAATATAAGCCATAGAAAATCGTGATTGGGTCACTTTTCCCTGGTGACCTGGAGACGACTGAACAGTGAGTTAAGTACTTTTCTATTGTAATTATTATCCGCCATATTTTATTGTATTTGTGTTGCTTTGTGTTTATTAGGTGGATAATATTACTTAAATGTTATTTGATTTTTGGTCATGCCTTTGCTATTATTGTTAGTGACTTGATTGTTGTGTGTACTGTGTTCTGTATTGTAATTTATACTGTTGAAAAGAATATTTAGACCCACCGAGTTTCTTGCTGGTTCTTCTCGGTGGGAAGGTCACTGAACCAGTGGTAGGGCCTTGGACCGACAATAAACATATTCTATCGTCTATATATTTTTTATTTAACTACCCTCACTTCTGATGACCATATTCTTTAATGTTAATTATCAGTTAATTTTGATATTTCTAACCTTTGAGTAAGTAATTATTACATAGAGTCGTCCTATTTCTGTCACATGCATGCATGTATGAACATTGAATTAGCTAGAAACATCCAGTAATGTGAAATATAATGTTCCGTATAAACAGAGCATAAATAACTAAATTTCATTAATGATCAATAATTATGTGAATAAACAAATGATCGATACATCAATATCCCACACTGCTGGTGCGTGAAGTCGCGTGATGATGCACAGATGACACTTTTCACATCATCCCACTGTCCCACCGTCCCACGCCGCTCCACATAATTTGTCAAACATAATTGTTTTATTACCGACAAATAATTGATGTCAAAACAAATTGTAATTGTTTATTGCTGCGTTTAAATGATGTATTCTCACGCTATTTACGCGCTGGAGTTCCAAGAGAATAAACCCACGCTTAGTAACGGAAAGTTCGGTGGATTAAATGTGATATTTTTAAGTTACTATGACTTTTGAATCAATAATTGTGGCCAATAAATGACGCCGCAACTTCGTTGTTCCAAAATTCATCTATCGCACGGGAACCGTACATTTTTGGGATAAAAAGTATCTTATGTCCTTTTCTGGGACTCATAGTATCACCACACCAAAATTTTAGCAAAATCGGTTCAGCGGTTTAGGCGTGAAGAGTTAACAGACAGACACACTATTAGTATGGAGTGTGCGAGTGAATTAGCAAGTCTTCATCATTTAAAAAATGTCCCATGCACTATATTGTTATGTTTTATAATATAGTGCATGGGACATTTTAGATGTTCATTCGGCATTCCTGTAGCATAGTCGGCCTAGGCCAGAGGAATGAACTGTTCAAAACGTCTAGGACACACCATGAGCAGGTTTCGTCACAATATTTTTCTTAGCCATAGCATAGAACTTGCACCCTCTAGATTTTTCTGTATTTTATACTTATATAGAGTCTAGATTATAAACCACAGGTGTACAGTATACTCCCAATGGGCCACCATGCTCTAATTTTTTCAAAAAAATTATAATAATGGGTGCCAGACGATGGACAGCGCCGCCGTGGCCGGCCTCGAAAAAGATGGCGCGATGACCTAGACAAAATATACGAGCCAGGTTGGTCTACGGCTGCGTTGGATCGAGAGGATCGGAAGACTTTGGGGGAGGCCTCTACCCAGCAGTAGGACAGCATAGGCTCTTAAAAAAACAAAAAGTACTACTCTAAATTTTTTTTTTTAATGAAATAAGGGGGCAAACGAGCAAACGGGTCACCTGATGGAAAGCAACTTCCGTCGCCCATGGACACTCGCAGCATCAGAAGAGCTGCAAGTGCGTTGCCGGCCTTTTAAGAGGGAATAGGGTAATAGGGGAGGGTAGGGAAGGGAATAGGGTAGGGGTTAGGGGATTGGGCCTCCGGTAAACTCACTCACTCGGCGAAACACAGCGCAAGCGCTGTTTCACGCCGGTTTTCTGTGAGAACGTGGTATTTATCCGGTCGAGCCGGCCCCTTCGTGCCGAAGCATGGCTCTCCCACGTATAAATACAGCATGCTACTATTGTCACCATAATAAGTAATGTAAAATATAGAATCCAAAAATCGAACAAAAACAAGTTATAAAATAAAAACAAAGATGTATGTTTTACAACAGATTTTGTTTGATCATAATAATTATGTTAAGTAAACAATGACATAAGTTTAGGCTTGACACAGTATTACGACAGAATATAGAACAGGCCTATTAAATATATCTGTTTTACACATCACAATTTAACATAATCTGAAGCAATGCTATCGACACAGTAGTAAACTGTTCGACTTTAGATAAAAATAATTGATTTAACATCTAATCTAAGATTTGGAGCATTTAAGGTTTATATCTTTTTTATCAGTATGTTTTGATTCGATTCAAGAGATCACTCAACGCTTGTTGACATTGCGAAATTATATTGAGGCTGTTTCTTAAGTGACGTAGTTTGAGTTGACGATAAAGCGACGTTAAAAAAGGATGAAAAGGATAATTTGTTTTATCAAATAACAACTTATAAGGGAGATGTAAGATATTTCCCTAAAAATAACTACACATTTGTTATTTAGAAGTGTAATCATTACGTAAAAAAACGGTATTTTTTTATTTTCTTATTTTTTTCTATAAATTCTCATTTTTTTGATAAATAAAAAAAATAACAAAAAAAGAAAAGACTAGCTCTTACTGTCAAAAAAATGTTTTAATTTATCGGATTTATTAACTATAACAAATACGAACTAAATGTTAGCACCATTGGGGGATATATTATACGGCATCGTAATAGACAATATTCCTCCCCAAAGTTAATGTGTCGATAGTTGGACAAAAAATACATTAGCTATTTACGGAACCAATTACCTTCCCACAGGTCATATCCGGTATCAAATCACGGGGTTAAGAATTTTAGACATTAAATAGCCTTTATTCTGTATGAGATAGAGTTCAGTTTGATAAATGAAATGAAAACAACTATTAATAATATATTTTTTTCTGAAATAATCCCGTTATAATAATTATGAAGAATTAATACGTAGAATGAAATGTTAATCATGAAATCGTAGAAATAACTACTTGTAGACATTTGAACAGCTATGGTACTAAAATTTGTCAAAGAGGAGGATAGTCAAAGAACTCTATCTAAGTTATTTGACGATCTTCCTCTTTGACTTTAAAAAATCTAAGTCTATAACTTCATAACAAAAAAAAAACAAGTAGATATATCAGTTCAAATGGTATGGTATGGAACAGTAAATTTATTATTGTGAATAATCTTAACAATTTGAAAATCTCAAATATCTTAAAAATCCGTACATATTTTAACACCAGAGATGTAGCCCTGTCGAAGAAAAAGAGTAAGAGAAACGTAATTTACCTATCCTGGCATTGAATTTGAAAAATTTTAGAATTTTAACCACAGAAACAAAAGAAAGCTCATTTAAGCCTTTTTCTGTTTTGCATGAGAATACTTTTAATTCATTGCAGGCACAATGAGCGTATTGGCGGACATGTCGGTTACTGCAATTTGCAGCTGAGCCACTGTGGCAACCAGATATTAAGCTAAATTGTCTCGGCAGTGAATAGTAAAACTCATGCGGGCACTTAAATATCAGTTAAGGTGCAAACGCTAAGCTCGATCGTTAGACACCCAACAGCTCGAATTACAGATGTTTCTTAGACAGAATACTTTAAAGCCTACAAAGTTTTGCTTATTACATTTTTTTAAGGTTCGCAAACCTTCCAGACACTTTACAATTATGGTCTAAATAGTTAAATTATTATATCATTGACTGAGCTGTAGCTAAAACTATATACCTCAATATCCAATTTATATATTTTCTAAGTTTAACGTTTACGTTTGTATTCATTATGTTCAACTTACTGTGTTGTGCATTTATTAATTAAAATTGATAAACAATTATTTATAAATAATTTATAAGTGCATATTACGAAATATTCCTATCAGAAGGAAGTTATTACTAGAGGAAAACAACAATACTCTTTGATGTATTGATACAATGGTGTGTTCGGTGGTAATGAAAAAACTAGGGCACGCGTTGGCCACCCCCCGCCCTCGCCGCAACCACCTCGCCAGGTACGAGCTCGTACGGATAGGGGAAGGGATGATGGAAAATAATAGGGGAAGAGAATTTTAAAATTTATATTTTTTGCAGCCGGCGCAGGTGATATAACGCGTGCGCGCGCGCCGCCGACTCACTTGTGCGTGAAGCCTCGCCGCCGCCGCTCGCGTACGTAGAGCCTCCGAACCCAGTGCTTCCCGGCTCGTCCCGCGGACCGGTCGCGTGCTACCGAACTCACACGTAAAATGTTACAAGAGCTGCAGCTCGTTCAAGGTCAGACGAACTACGTCGTCGTGTCCTCCGGCTACCCCTCGGCGACCGTCACGAAGACCGCAGCGGAAAAGCGGATAGTTCCCATAGCGCCGGCGCCCGAAAAGAACTACGTCACGCACGACACCCCGCCGAATCTCCAGTACAGGAAGAAGGTTCACTTCCGGACGAACCCGTACACCGGGCCGCAGGCCGCCTCCATCGCCCGCAGGAACGCCCGGGAGAGAAATAGAGTTAAACAAGTGAACGACGGCTTCAACGCCCTCCGCCGGCACCTGCCCGCGTCCGTGGTGGCCGCGCTTTCGGGAGGGGCGAGGCGAGGGTCCGGCAAAAAGCTCAGCAAGGTCGACACGCTGCGGATGGTAGTGGAGTACATAAGGTACCTTCAGCAGCTCCTCGAGGAGAGCGACGCGGCGCTCGGCATAACTCGGGACCAGGAGAACAGGGAGAACATACCGAACAGCGCGGCAATGACGTCGATATCGGACATGGATGACGGGTTTTTCTACGGCGGATCGCCATGCTCCGACAAGCCGGAGTCTCCCGCACCGTCGGAGTGCTCGTCGGGGGTGTCCTCGTCGTACTCCAACGTCGACCGGTACGACGCGGCAGCGCAGCAGCAGATCGGACACATGGACGAGGACGAGCTGTTAGACGTCATCTCGTGGTGGCAGCAGAAATAGCATTCATGTAAGTATTATATTCATTACATAGGAATTATTTAACGTTTTGTAATTTTTTTTTGATAAGATTAAGATATGAAAATTACTGTTTTTTTTAAACTGAATAATTGTTTATCAAAGAAATCAATAATAATATTCTAATAAGATCTTTTATCACGTCAGTAGTCATTTGAGATTTACTTTGTCTACTTCTACTTGTCTTTGGTAATAATTGTCTTCATATTAATAATTCAGTAGGTTCAACTTTTATGAATTAAAAAAACATCATGCGTTGAAAGTAAAATAAAATATATTAATTGTTCCCTTTCATTGTTTACAGGTATAGAAATTCCTCAATAGTTGGACAAATCCCTCCGAAGTTCTGTGAAATCAAGAATAGTAAAGAAAAGACTCTTTGATATCTAGTCAAACAACAGTGCCTTAAATTAGTTTTAAGATTAGTGTATAATATACGCTTGTTTGAAGATCACCGAAAAAGAGATTAGAACTACACGACTTGGGTGAAATAATTTACTACTAGTTAATTGTATAAATAAAACGAGGCTTAAATAAGGGTAAAATTTAATTTGGATCTGGCCAGTGGTGATATTGTAAATAATTAGATGTAAGTAAGTTTAAATAAATTATTTATTTCGTAATGTTTTTCACTTTTTTATTTATTCACAATATATTTTTATGTACGAGTACATAAAACGTATTAGATACCAATATAAAAAACTTAAATTATTATATTTTTTCTGATTAACAGCACTACTTGGAAGTCGATGTGATGTTCCAAAATCCAAATCTTTTGAATTTTGGAACATCAAATCAATTTCAAATAGTTATATTTGAAATTGAGTTATAAAACTAATAACAGCAACATTTAAGTTTTTATTAAAATTATTAATAAACTGATTTCCTAGAGAGTTTTGCTACTTAAGAGTTAATTGTTATAAAACATATATTTATTTCATTTGTTTTGCTGACGAAACAAAAAGATAAACCATTTTGGTAGCCATGTTCTAACAACGCGACAAATTCGAGTGTCAAGTTACAAATGAATAGTCAAAATCTGGTTCAATCTGATTAACTATGTCATTATGTCACTCAAACAGTCAGTCACGCGTTAAATAATAATTATTATTGATACACACAACTTAGGGCCGATTTTTCAATCGTCAGATAACTTTTACCTAAAGAATAAATATGACACTTTGACATTTTTTCCATACAAAATCTGTCAAAACGCCAAATTTATTCTATTGGTAAAATTTATCTGACCATTGAAATTCAGCCCTTATACAAAATATATAATATACTAGATGTCCCGCGCGGCTTCGCCCGCGTAAATTAGGAATTTTACGGAAACCGTACATTTTCCCATAAAAATAGCTCTTATGTCCCTACTCCCTTCACTTGGTCTACTCTATATCTGTGCCAAATATTGCCATAAAAATTGCTCCAGTAGTTCGTAATTTCTAATATTTCCCCCGTTTTTCCCACATTTTCCTGAGTTTCTTCGGTCGTATTAGTCTTAGCCTATAGTCTTAGTTCTTACTCGATAAATGAGCTATCTAACACTGAAATAAGTTTTTAAATCGGATCTGTAGTTCCTCCGATTTCGTTCAAGCAAACATACTCTTCAGGTTTATAATATTAGGTAGGTATAGATTTTTTTAAATTATCGCTTGACAAACTCGAGTCTCGATCTAAAAGACTATGAAAAGTACTTACCAATAACATGGTATAATATGGTAGTGATGATGATGACGATGTTGATGATGAATGTAATTTGCATAGAAGCATATGCTTTCCGTTCTTAAAACAACGCCGAAACTCCCAAACTTGTATCTATAAAGAATCAGGAGTTCTCTCAGCACCTTCCGAACCACGGTATACCAGGTATACCTCGGTTCAAAATCTTACTTGTTGGTAGCATATGCTTAGAATACTTCTCACGAAACCGAAGTCACCACATATTTCCCTATAATTTTTGAGGAGTTCCCTCGTTTACTTATGGATCCTTCATCAGATCACCACTTTTGTGAATATAATACCGAATTGGGATGATACCCTATATTTATGATGATACCCAAAAGAAAAATTTTGAAAATCGGTTAACAAACGACGGAGTAATCGTTGAACATAAGAAAACGAACATAACACCTCCCCCATTTTGAAAGTCGGTTAAAATTGTAGCCTATGTGTTATTATGATGTTTAAGCTATATTATTGTAAAGTTTCATTAAAATCCGTTCAGTAGTTTTTGCGTGAAAGAGTAACAAACATCCATACATCTACATATACATCCATGCATCTATACATCTGTGGGATAATGCGTGGCGACGCTAAAGGAAGATCTTCCGACCGAGCGAGGTGTTATGCTCGGTCAGGCCGAAGCCCACGTGATACATATCAGCTGTCGTATATATACCGACGCGCTCAGAAAACTTCGATAGCGCGATGCAGGAATATTAGGCGATTTGTGGGTACCGCCACACATCCAAAATTTTTCTCACCTTTTAAACCTTCCCTAGACCTCCACGAAAAATTCAAGACCAAGATAAGATAAATCCGTTCAGCCGTTCTCGAGTTTTAGCGAGACTAACGAACAGCAATTGATTTTTATATATATAGATTATACATTTTTGGAATTTTAAGAAAATCAAAACTTGCACATATTTTTATTTTTCTTTAAAAAATTAATTAAACAAGCTATCAAAACTCTAGATATCGAAGCTGTCAATTTACTATCTATATACAAAATAATATGCTTTCTGTTTGTAGATTCTCTAATTATGTCTCGCTCACCGGTGAACTTATGGGGCTTGATGGGTTAATATTATGTACGTTACATATTGTATACGTATGATGTTTTTACTTTTTACGCTTTAGGTTCCATACCCAAAGGGTAAAAACGGGACCCTATTACAAAATCTTCGTTTTCTATCCGTCTGTCTGTCTATCTTCCCAGGCTGTATTTCAAGAACCGCTTTTGCTAAACTTTTAAAATTTTCACCGATTGTGTATTTTTGTTACACAAAAAAATATATAATTTATGGGGCTAAATACAACAAACGTGATTTTTGGGATTTTTTCTTGATAAAAATAAAGGCAACAGGTACTTGAAATTTTCTAAAAGAATTCAATAGGCATGACTATTTTTTTTTCATATTGGTAATTGAAAGACCCTTAAAAAATAAGAACATCGCTGAAAGAATGACTCTGATAGCTTTAAAATTCACCAAGATATGACAATTCAAACATCTCATAAAATAGACCTGCCCGAAACGCTCCATACAAAGTGCTACGAAAGTATGACGTCACTCTTTCGTAGTTTGTACGCATCGGGGGAGAACTTTGTTCGATAGGTATATTAAATATTGCGTTTATGAAAGTGGTTTCCTAACAAAAGTTGCTTTTAATTTCATAAGTTATCGAATGATATACAAATATTAAGAAATTTAATTGAAAAAAAAATTGACTTGAATATCCAACTTTGAACGCGCATAACAAAAAAAATACAAATGCTATCAAGCTGTAATTTTGGGAACACTTATTTTTTACCGTGATTTCTTTATTTTATTAACAAAATTTGCTAAACTTTGACCTTGTCATCATCCCTATTATATGTGTTCATTTTCTATTAACAAAATTAAAATAATTTAAATATTGAAGCTCCCATAAAAAAATACAATTATGGCCTATTTTAGCTTTAATAAAACGGCACGGGAACTTTTGTGCGTGAGTCCGACTCGCACTTGACCGAATTATTATTATTTAAACTAAAAAAACTGTATTTTAGCAATAAAATGTTTATGAACGTAAACAATTTTTTTTATCACTCATGCAAAATACCAGTACTAGACATAATATATTAACAGGATCTCAGTCCTGGGCATCTAATATTGTAATTAGGCCTCTACTTAATTATGATAATCTGCGCCCAAATATTTTATTGAGTGCTCTGAGTCGGCCATTGACACTCAAGTGGTCAAGCAACAAATTAATATATCACAAATGAAGCTTGAACTCGTGGGAATTTACACTATTTGCCATATTTAAATTTACCAAATGCTCAAAGGAGGAAAATATTAAATATTTTGACTTCGCACGTGACACATTTAAATATATATTTGATTGATTTCCATATAAACTGATGATTATATAAACTGTTTGTACAGTAGCTCTACCATGAGTTTAAAGCTTTGTCGATACTCGATACCGACTACCGTAAATTTTTAGTATGGCAACTTTTACAGCGCCTCTAGCGGTTACTTGCGGAACTAAAATCTCCATACTAAATACTTACGTAGTCAGTATCGAGTATCGATAAATAAAGTTTTAAACTCATGGTAGAGCTACAGGTCTTTCATTGGTAGAATAAGGAATGTTAAGAACTGCTTACAATCAAACTTTACGTTTAATAATGATAATAACATTATCTTTTATAGTATAAATGATAATATTATCCCCGTCCCTTCGCTACCCTCCCCTATTACCCTATTCCCTCTTAAAAGGCCGGCAACGCTCCTACAGCTCTTATGATGCTGCGAGTATCCATGGGCGACGGAAGTTGCTTTCCATCAGGTGACCCGTTTGCTCGTTTGCCCCCTTATTTCATAAAAAAAACATACTCGTAATTCGTATATAAGTTCTGAAAAGTCGTATTACTTAGATATATTGTGATTCTCACGATAATAAAATAAATTTTCATTTTTATAAAACTCTATACCTCCTGTAAGCGTTAAGATAATTGTAACTTTATTACAAAATGTAATTTACGGATAAAGTCTAAAGAGGATAAATAATAAAAGACTTCTAAGCATAAAAGCATCAGTCACTTGCCATATTGGACGAGTCCGATAGAAAATAGACATGTTTATTTATGTGATCCAGTAGCGATACGGCCTATGGTCACAGTGTTGCTAAGTCTTAATTTGCTGCTATGCTAATAAATAAAATAACTTTTTTTATTAGTCCAAATTGTATCGTATACTAGCATCTGAAAAAAGATACTGAGGTCTGAGCCAAATATTGCGTATCTTAATATTAAAAACCACTTTTTTATTTTGAAAGCATACCCTGGTGTGCTCTTAAGATAAAAATTAATTATTAGTATAACATTTTGTTGGCATTTTTTGTCCAATATAAAGACAGAGTAAATTTTTTTCTGATATTCCCTAGCAATAATTAGGTAAATATCTACTATGAAACATAATATTAATTTCTATTGCACGTGTCTAATCAAATCTAGGATAACGAAACTATCTACAGCCTATAGTGACAGAAAAGGTAATAAGGTCCCATTGCCCTTTGGGTACATAAACCTAAAAATTACTAAATTTAGTGCTAAATCTACCAAGCTGGCAACACCGTCTTAGTCGGGGCGCTAAGCTGATTACTGTCACGCCGCCCGCTGCAAAAGACTTTAACGAGCGCGAATGTCTATTATTATGATTTTTTACTTATTTACAAAAGAGATTAAAGTTTATTTGCTCTAGCCATAGTGTATGGATTGATGAATTGTAATGAACTCTCAAGCAGCCTTTGAGTGGCATATTTTTAATTATGAAATAGGTATGAAAGATTAAAACATCTACTTTTTTATTATTTAAGATTCTAAAACTTTTCAAAACAACGTCTACTTCTAGCCAATAAACACAAAATATATTTTAAGAAAACAGAGAATCCATAGTTTTGAATTTAATATCTGCTCTTAGTCCGTGGCTCACGAACTCTTACCCTTTCCATTCATAAATCATTTTCGTCCCAAAATTAGCGGACTAGATGCCATCTCTTCAAAAATATAAAAAATACCTCACACGAGCGCAATCATGGATTATTAAACGACACAACGATGGGGGTATTTCTATTAATTTATAACCAATGTGGGTGGATAGACTGACATTATTTTTTGTGTAATCACAATATAAACATAGGAGTAACGTTCTGTTATCTTTATTAACGTTGTACGTTTTTATTAAAACAACACAAATAAAAGAATGCGATCATTAAATCGTGGTTTGACAAATTTTTTGTAACAAAAAATATTTTGTGTGCATCTAACATCAAATACTGATTTTGCTATATTTGTATGTTGAAATTTTTATATTAAAAGCGTATATTTTTAAAGAATATTATTATAACGATGCAGTTTAATTTAATTTACCTGAAACTAGAATATATTATACCGTTTATTATTACAGGGGTTTTATTTACATCATAACATTTTGTAACTTTTATGATATCAATAATTATTTTCAAATAATTTTATTTTATTAGAAAATAAATTTAAAAAACTCCTAGACATAAAATGATTAGATTCATTTGTAAGATCCTGTGACGTTTAGACAAATCTTTGCTTCTGTTTTGTGTGATCCGAACTAAAGAATATTATTATTTTCTGGGAATTTAAACAAGATTAGTTCCTATATCGTCGGTACATAAGGGTATTGCCGGAGGCAAAATAACTTCGGAAGGTCTGTATGATAAACAAAAACGTCATTGTTTTGATAAAAAATGACGCCGTGGATGAATCTGATGATAACTGTGGGCGGGGCGGCAACAAAAGAGAACTTGGTTAGCGCTACAACAATACAACTGAATTCGGGTGTTAAATTAAGTTTTCCCAAAACTGTTGTTAGTTTGTTTTTTTATCAGTTAGACAGTTTAACATTTGTTTGTTATACAAACGAATTGACATATTAATTGTGTGTTTTGTAGTTTTGTTAAGTAAGTATTTTTGATATCAATATTTTGTCATGATTGTCGGTTTCTTCGCGGCGAATTTGTTAAAATGTTTTGTTACTTTGCCAAAATTATACCTTTTGATTTGTATTAAAAGACTAGTACTCAACAGAATATTGATCTCGTAAGTTCAAATATTATTAACATTTATACATTTCACTTGCTTGTGCAAGAAAAATTAAAGTATTGTAGGATAAAAACAGATTAAGTTCACTTATCTTAATTTCATGCACGGATTTTAAATTACTCGTTGACATTAATCAAGGAATTGTTGGTAGTATCTAGAGGCGCAGCACAGCCTGCTTTTGGAGGTTTATCTTGCTAATGATGTTTAACGACGTGGCTCTACGCGTTATCACTAGCTGTCGCCTACGGTAGCGAAGATATGAACACCAACGCACTATAATTTAGACTTTATTTCTATAGCAGTAAAATAAAAATTTGAATAACTTCATATTTGTAGTCAAGGAGTAGTAGTATATACAAGTCGGCCGACTCTTTGTCGCCCTTCATATCTTAAAAGTAAATTAATTGACGGATTGCGGTAGCCGTATTGATTACATTTTTTGTCAGCCATTCAACCTCTTTTGTCACAAAAATATCTTACCGATAGACGGACGTCTGAATCTCCTTATCACCCGAACATAGGAACACTCTTTAGTTACTTTATACGTAGTCCATAAAATTTTGATTAGGTTACACACGTTTTTGTCTAATTTGAACTGGTGCCATAATAATATAATGTGTGAATAAAAACAGGACGCCAGTTGACATAATATTATGTGTATATTTGAAATGTGAAGTTTAATATTATCATTTTGAAACAATTACAAGTATTATTATCTTCTTCTCTGTTTATATAATTAAAAATGAACGGACGAAAATATGAAGCAAAATATTTTATTCTAATGTTAAAACAATTACCTTCCAAGGTGAGTGAATAAAACTTACCAAAAACAATTTCAATCGAAAACAATTTAGAAAATTGAATCAATTTACCTACAGCTTCCTCTGTGGATCTTTATTGCCTTGTAGTACACCAATTGAATTTCGGTCGCGGAGAACAAAAGGCAGTACACGGCTGTCGGCCGCATTAACGCCCAGCCCCAATAAATCCCGGAGGTCCATCGCCATCGGCCTAATTACCCTGGATCCGGGTGATATACTGTCTACTTAGGGCCCGTGATGTATGGACGCGCTCAAAGCGGCGGACGCCGCGCGCCCCGGGCCAGGATTCGAATTATAATTACGCTTAGGATAATGATAATCAGCAGTAACGAAAATATTTACGGGAGCCCGACAAATTGCTCTCGTTTAGGATTCCTCCAGTTTTGAGTTCAAAGAGTAATCAATCATGGAGCCGTACTTAAGGTTTAAGTGGCTGTAGGGAATATTTTGAACTGATTTTGTAAGCCTTACAAAGTCGTTTTACATCGTTGAATAATTAGTTATCCATACAGGGTGTAATAAAATAAGTGATAATACTTTCTGTGGCAGCACTGAAAGACCAAATTTTTTTTTCACTTTTGTATGGGGAAACTCGTGACGCTCGGGCCCTTGCCCATACAAAAGTGAAAAAAATGTTCATCTTTCAGCGCTGCTACTTTCACAGTGAACTCTTTACAAGGAACACGTACACACCTTGAAGTATTATCACTTATTTTTGTTACACACTGTATACAGTGTGTCGTACGGTGTACCTACCCATCAAAACATATACCCCCTTACTAATAAACGTTGTATAAGCTTTGAATAGTTATACAGTGTTTTGTTCCTGTCACACAAGTGACATATTTTTTTATTGGATTGAAGAAGACAAAACACTGTATAGCTATTCAAAGCTTATACAGCGTTTATTAGTAAGGGGGTTACAGTGTGTCGTACGGTGTACCTACCTACATTCACCATGCTTTAAAACTCTTAAATTTTAAATATTTAAAAGTATACCGATAATAATATGGCGAACAATTATTATTAATAATAATCGAATAAAAATGGCACGCGGTACACGCTATTGTCACCCAACAATGCCTGATCTAGATTGTACCGACTCACATCTCAAAGGGTACCTTTTGTACACTATTTTATGCGATATTGTCAGGTGACAATAGTAGAAAAATTTCGCCCACTGTTCGCACGGTTCTATGAATAGTGAAAATAAATAAATAGCATCTGACAGGACGAATCGATAAATTCATATTCAGGGAATCCTTTACAAACCGATGGTCATTTGTTGCTGACCTCGATATGGGAATAAGGACTATCGAACTTCCCATACCACTTTCGATTTATCACCCCGTGATACTCGATCTAATGATTGAGTATCCCAGAAATGATTTGATCATTTCTTAACGATTACTTGCAACTTTACAATTATTTTTTTTTATGATATAAGGGGGCAAACGAGCAAACGGGTCACCTGATGGAAAGCAACTTCCGTCGCCCGTGGACACTCGCAGCATCAGAAAGCTGCAGGTGCGTTGCCGGCCTTTTAATAGGGAATAGGGTAATAGGAGAGGTTAGGGAAGGGAAGGGAATAGGGGAGGGTATGGAAGGGAATAGGGTAGGGGATTGGGCCTCCGGTAAACTCACTCACTCGGCGAAACACAGCGCAAGCGCTGTTTCACGCCGGTTTTCTGTGAGGACGTGGTATTTTTCCGGTCGAGCCGGCGCATTCGTGCCGAAGCATGGCTCTCCCACGTACAAATTATTGACAAACAAACTTAGCAAGAGGTACGATGTAGTTCGTAGTAAATCTGTTACATCTATATATATATAAAAATGGATTTTCAATTGTGTTAGTCGCGCTAAAATTCGAAAACGGCTGAACGTATTGGGCTAATTTTAGTCTTAAAATATTCGTAGAAGTCCAGAGAAGGTTTTAAAGTGACACGAAGTTCACCGGGACAGCTAGTAAAAAATACAATAGCAACTATTATTATTATTATCCTTTGTTTAATAAATATATTCAGTTAGTATATAATATATAGAGCATTTTTTACAAAAACCCATTACAAGTAATATAACACTTTCTTACACACCTATTATACAATAGACTATAGAGGGTACCATCAACAAAATACAAGTTAAAATTAACCGCACATCATTCCTATAGGAGCCATTATTCTAAACCACTGTTACCAAACATTGCCACAAAAGAACAAGATAAGATCAGCGTTTGAGCTTCAGTAGACAAATTGTTGTTGTTAAACTACATTTATATTTACCAAACATGTCATTCAAAGGGAATTATTTTTAAATAGAATACTGTGGTGTGAAATTGATTCTCATATTTTCATTGTTGCTGGTGCAAGAAATTAAACGGTGGCCAGTTATCTGTGATCTCAAACCGAAATGTACCACCTACGTACAAATCTGTATTGCTTGATCTCTTGTGGGACTTTTTTCTTACTCTTGCGCTCTAGTGCCCTATCTCAAAAACAAGTTTACAGGATCGCTAGGTACATTTTACTTCTGCGGTCGTGTATCACGCGTTTCCCGTAGTCCCACCTTCAGGAGCAGGAACACCGTTGGGGTTTTAGTGGGTAGTCCCGGGTGCGTCTTCCGTCCGCACCGGGGAGTCCCACATACCTCGGTGGTCCTGCCCAGTCCCCGAGGATGCGTGAAAGCATTCCCCCCAACGCAAAAGAAAGGTAGTTACATTTTACTTACCCGTACCCGTACTATGCCGTATAAACCGGCGTGAAATAGCGCTTGCGCTGTGTTTCGCCGAGTGAGTGAGTTTACCGGAGGCCCAATCCCCTCCCCTATTCCCTTTCCTTCCCTACCCTCTTGGTAGATTTTTTTTCTATGAGTAGAGAAACCTGGCTTTTTATCAACAGGAAAACCTACATGAATGAAACGATAAGCGCGATATGTTATTGAAGATCTTCTCCTTGTAGGAGCGAAGTGAAGCCTAATGGTGCTCCACTATGGTGGTGGCCTATGCATTGTTTTTTCTTATGAAATCAGGGGGCAAACGAGCAAACGGGTCACCTAATGGAAAGCAACTACCGTCGCTCATGGACACTAGCAACATCAGAAGAGCTGCAGGTGCGTTGTCGCCCTTTAAAACAACATAATAATTATAGTTCCAAAATCAAATACTTTGAAATAATGCATTATCATTATTACATAAGTACTACGTTGACGATATTCATTATATCGTTAATGATTTGAAAGTGTTTTCCGTTAACTGGGCAGATGTTCAAGGATTGTGGCGCGACAAGGTGTCACAACGGTCAGGTGTTACCGACTGGTGGCACAAGCCATCTAGAGCCTACGTAAAACAAACTTTGAATGAATATTTTTTTTTTATTGGACCAATTCTCATAACCTGTTCGGATCAGCGAATGTTTATATAATTTCTTATTCAGAATTTCTTTTAGTATATTACGCACTTAATAACATCAAGTTGAAATAAGTTTATTTTAGGTTAAATTATTAGTTTTACTATGGAGCATAATTTGCAGAGTAGAAAAATTATAATATATCTCATTAAATTCAACTTTCAAGTAACTAATATTATTATTTCAAATAAACATAATAATACAGTTGTTACATATTTGTAGTATGGCACTCACCCTGGCAGTTGGCTCTAACCCGTGCCAAGGGCCATGCGATGGCATTGTGATGACAATACACTTGATGACAATTGCACAAATGGATCATCAAAGCTGCGCAGCGCAAGCGGTATGGATGAAGGCACGCTTTGCGCAAAAACTTTCTATTTGCACCCTTTCTTTCTGTGCAACCCTATAACAAAAAAATCCAGATGTTTAGAACATCTGAATCCAAAATGACATCGATTAAGGTGTATCTGCAAGTGGTAAGACCGAATATTATAAATTTAATCCCAAAAAAAGGTTGAAAATTTTTCGTTTCGTAATTTTTTTAATACCATTTTTCAATTGTGTTAATAAAAGTACTACTTATGTTAGTAACAATTAGTATTTGAAAGTATTTTATTCAGGTGTTAATAATATCGACAGCAATGTTGAAAACGAGTAGCAAAACAAACCAAAACCGTGCAATCGGAATCCACAACCGCTCGATATAATAGTCGAAAAGGTAGCCTGCGTGTTTAACATAGGCTACCTTTTCGACAGTAAATATAACATTTTAATTTCATGTTAAACATTAAAAAGAGAGCAATAATTTAAGGGATTTAATACCTCTACGCATTGACATCCCATATCCAGCGACATTCAGTCCTATTACCGTCTACATAATAAAATGAGTTTTTATTTCATAGAAACTGTATCTCTTTGGTTACATATATATATATATATATATATATATATATATATATATATATATATATATATATATATATATATATATATATATATATATATATATACTGCCGTGGTATGACTATAATGCCGTTAACTACCAAAACCTACTTTTGAGTTATGAGTAAAAAACGCGGTAAAACTTTAAACCTATGTAACTCCTCAATGACAAAACCGATTTGAGATTGAAAAGCACCAGAACATACATAAAAGAGATACTTATTATCTATTAATATGCGATCTTCTAGAATTTATTTATGAATAAAAAAAACCGTTTTTCGCTTTAGTTCAACATTAATGTTTCTTTCTTTCATCTATAATTTGACTTAAATGCCGTTACGTATACCTTAACGGCATTTTAGTGTTTCTATTCCTAATAAAAACGTTGTCTATTAAAACACTACAAACATTTTCTCATATGTTTAGCTAAAATGTCGTTATAGTACATAACCCTGATTTAGCTTAATATCAAGTAATACAGAACTAACTTATGTTAGTCTTTAGTGCTGTTATTGGTATTTTACCGCATTTAAGTCTAGTAAACTACAAAATGTATATGAATAACTCCACTCATTGTTCCGCTAAAACGCCGTTACACTATTTACTTTATACGTTAACGGCGTTATTGCGACAAAAAGCGAAAAATATTGCATTGTGATATTTAACTATACGGAGTTAAAGTATTAAATAGGGATCATATTTTGTAATAAATTAAAACCCATCCACCCACCCATTGAGCATCTTAGATAGCTCTATAGTATATCTGGGAGCATGGCAGTGCTCCAGCCAAGCTGTTTAGCAAAGGCACGGCCGTAGCATACTTTTCTCGAAGCGGCTTTTTCACACCCTCTTTATCTTCGATGTTAACAAAGCTAGGGATTTAGAATTTCGGTGACTAGGAGCAAGTATTAAAACTAGCTTAACCTCCAAATTACATAACATTTCGATAATAGTTTAATAGTTACGGATGATCAAATTTACTACATTTTGTCACTCACTGTCTGACAGATCATCAAAATTCTAAGGTAGAAGTACCTTAGAATTTTGATGACTTAGATTTGCAGACTTAGAACCTTGAAATTTGGCAACAAGGTAGGTCGTTATCCACAGTGAAAGGAAAAATTATGAAACTGGCCAAGTGCGAGTCGGACTGGCGTACATAGGGTTCCGTACCGTAAATTTGTATGGGAGCCCCCCTTAAATCACAAGTTTATGTACTTTTTATTACTTATTATTAAAATGGAAATACAATTAAGTATTTTCTGAAATTTTAAAAAACCTTTTACCATTATGGATATAGAGCAAAAAAGGACAAAAAACGTGTTTGTTGTATGAGACCCCCTATTAATCATTTATTTTATTTTAGTTGGACTATTAGCTTTTATAACGACAACAAAAGTACATAATTTGTAAAAAATTTAAAATATCTAGCTATTGCGGTTCTCGAGATCTAGCCTCGTGACACACGGACGGACGACAGACAGACAGCGAAGTCTAGACTCATTAGGAATAGGCTCCCGTTTTCATCCTTTGGGCAAGGAAACCTAAAAACTGAAAAGTATAATATGACTTTATTAAATAAAAGAACAGATTTTTATGTTTGTGGCTTTGCAAGAACATTAAAAATGAGTTTCGACTTCATAATAATTATTTTACGTACAAAAGGAAAAATAGTGAACAAAGTTAACAATGAAACTATGATAATTAAATTCGATTAAATCTCAAATCAGAACTGCGAATTACGATGTACACTCCATACTCGCTCGATAGATGGTGTAGCACTCCCTTTATATCGCGGTATTGTTTGTTTGCGGAGTATAATTATTATGGTTTAAAAAAATCTGGAATAGGTTGTAATACTCAATCGAAAGTAACATCGATGCACGAATAACCTCCTGAAAGTTCAAAAGTTGTTGGGCTATCGTCATAGAATTTGTATTTTGTAGAAGTACCTATAACCTGTTATTATCAATTATTAATTTTACGACCTAGAATATATACCAAGAGACAGAGAATGAGTGCTAAGCTAAGTACAGAAAAGTTTTAACGTGACCTGAAAAGAAAAGAAATGAAATCCCACCAAAACATTAAATGTAAAAAGGAGCCAAGCAAAATATTGCATAGCCATGCAATATATCTATCATAAAAAGTTTTCAGATCACATTCAAGCCAAGCCTTCGACTTATTTTGTAATTTAAATCAACATTCAGTGAATTTATTAATAGTTTTCTTTATTTTATAATTATTATAGTGGCTTGGCAATGAGCTCTAGAGAAATCATCAGCGACTGATTGGATTTATTGGGTACCATCGTCCACATGCGTCATTACATACTAAAAAACACTTTACGCTTGCCGTTTTTGCAAGTATGAACTACCCCAAATATGAAGTTTTATATTTGTTTTTCTTGTGCTCATTGCCGAGCCACTATAATAATTATAAAATAAAGAAAACTATTGATAAATGCACTTAATGTTGATTTAAATTACAAAATAAGTTGAAGGCTTGACTTGAATGTGATCTGAAAACTTTTTACGATAAATATATTGCATGGCTATGCAATATTTTGCTTGGCTCTTTTTTACATTTAATGTTTTGGTGGGATTATACTTACAACTAATTTGTATGGACGTTTAGCTCAGTGTACTTAATACAAATATCACATTAATTAGGTGGGTAAGAGGCACGATAACATTTCTACATAATAATATTATAATTATTGCATGCTCTTAAGACGGCCGTTTTTAAGTCTTTGTGTCTCAAATAAAAACAACACAACTAAATAAAATTAAACTTAATGAAACTACAAAATACAAATCAAATCAAATGTTATTTTTAACTTAAAATTAAATTTTGAACCGACTTCAAAAAAGGAGGTTATCAATTCGACGCGTACAATGTACATGTATGTAATATTTCCAGAACTGCCCAGTTTTTGTATAATATAAAATATTATATCAATCTATGACAGCTTCTGAACAGATGTGCCAAATTTCAAAAGTGTATGTATGTATGTATGTATGTATGTATGTATGTATGTATGTATGTATGTATGTATGTATGTATGTATGTTTTTATGTTTGTGCACGCATATCTCCGGAACCAGAAGTCCGATTTTAGTGATTCTTTTTTTATTCTAGTAGGTATTGTTCAACTTGGTTTATTATTATTATTAGGAATACTGCAAGTTTTTTTTTTTGAGATAGGGAATTTTAATTCTTAATTACGTAAGCGCATTGGGTAAGCGCCTGCGACGCACTGAAATCTGAATACTGATTTCACCCCTGACCCCTGACCGCGGAAGTAGGATCTCACCGGGCGAGATTATTTAACGGTATTATAGCGCATTATTGTGAGATAGCGACACTTAAATCTAATATTTAATTTAAAACATGTTTTATTTTGCTTTATAAATGCCGTTACTGGCCCGTAGCGTTCATTGAGTAAAAATATAAATGTACTAAATGCTAAGCTATAATGCCGTTAAGACTCGTTAGTCACATTTAAGTCTAATTTTTTCACTTTACGGCATTATTGTTTAGCAAACATAAAATCCTGCATTAAAAAAGAGTTACAATAAAATAGTTAAAGTACTTTAATCACTTTACAGTGTACAAAATACCGTATAACGGCAATCTAGTGAAACAATCACAAGAAAAGAGTATAATAAAAATACAAGTTAATGAACATTAGCGGCTATATTGACTCCCAATATGACTTAACGTCATTTAAGTGTATTACATGCGCAAAAAAGGGTAATATAACGGCATTTTCATTAATATTATTTCCGAAACTATTCAACTTATCAAAAAACCGCTTATGTAGGTCGATAGAGAATTTTTTTCTTAATCATGTACAGTCAAAACCTGAAAATCGACCAAATGTCACTTAACGGCATTTTTGTTATACCACGGCAGTATATATAATGAAGGGAATGAAAAGATTTTCAAAATAAAACATTTTATGATACTTACTAAAATTTCTGTCATAGATTTTTCAGTTACTGCACTTTACACTAGGTACTTTCAGTTACTGCAAAGTATATTTCTTAAGAATTGATATTATTATCTATCAATTCCAACCAGGGTGCTACCAATTTTTTTTTTCTTAATATATATTAAGCAGCTTTAGTTTCTATATATTACAAAACATTTATCAGTATTCCATGTACCCTGTAAAATAATTATACAGCTTGAAAGTGCCTGAAGGGAATGAAAAGATTTTTAAAATAAAACATTTTTATGATACTTACTAAAATATATGTCATAGATTTATTTACGATATACTTATCTAGGTACTTTTAGTTACTGCAAAGTATATTTCTTAAGAATTGATATTATTATCTATCAATTCCAACCAGGGTGCTACCAATTTTCAGTAACATTTTAGTGCGATGTCTATTAACATGTACATCGATGTCTCTACATTGATTCGTCAAAATTTAAATGACAATAACAGCATCAACAATCGGCCTCTGGGAGTCAAAATATTTTATGTGGGGACATTTACATCGGTGTTAACGAGCCTCAACCAATAAAACTTTTGAAATTCGAACATAAATCTTCGTAGTACTACCAAATAACCCCTACGATATCTTATTTTATACCCCTACGATATATTATTTTATACCCCTACGATATCTATATTATAAATATACGATTTATCCTACATTTTGTTCGTTTTTTCATACGACAAGATTTGGCTTTTTAACTTTATTAAAAATTTCGTTGTTTTTTTCAGAGGTTGCTATCCAAATATAAAATTATGGTATCTAAAATGCTATTTCAACCACAGACTCTTCAATCTTAAGCTAAGGTAATTTATACCTCAAACTTTTATCTCGCCAAATTCTTAGACTATCATTATCTAATGTTGTTCTCTTGTCGATGTCTTGTAAAGTAGATAAGACTTTTTAAGGTATGGGAACGTACCTGAAATTTTGCCATACAATGACCGACTGACCCGGAAGAACATTGGAATGCTTAAAAAACCTTTTTGTTCTAAACATAACGTACATATTGCCTTTAGTTAAAATAAAATGTTTCAGCACATTTCATATTATTCCCATGCGTGTATGCACTAGTAGGCTACTATTACTAATAGTAGCTACAGCATAAAGATCCAGTTGATTTTATTCATTAGCATTTCATAACATTGTCATAAACATGTACTTTAATTAAATAAAACTGCAGAAAAATAAACGCGACTGCGAGTAAACAAATGAATCCATTACCTGAAAATATTACCGTCGCTTGTTCACACGCTCGACGAAATGATAAGGAACAGAATATACTGGTCTAGTTTTAATTAAGCCTACAACTTGTAACCTACGGAGCGTCGCAGCGTTTACCGTAAAAGCCTTCGCAGCCCGGCCTTTGCGGCGGTATCGAAAATTTAAAATTTTAATGATTCCAAAGTGTTAAAAATTGCGATAAAATATACTAGGTATCGCCATCGCCTTAAGTGGCCGATAAGGCTGGTAAGAAAGAAAAGTTATTTTTTTAATTAACACATAAAGGCAAAGATATCTTAATCTTCTTGGCGCCGATTCTTAAAAGAGCTTACCCCCCGATAACAGTCCCGACGCTTTTATCGAGAGTAACCGTAGGGCATTCCTATCGAACGGTACACTTCATGCAAAAAAATCATGGGATATATTCATTATAATTGATAGTTTTGGGATATCTAAGTCCGGGAGACCACCCTCAAGTCGAGAGCTTTTGACGAGAGCACTTGTCACGTTGTAAAAGTGAGCTGTTAAATGCTCTGACGATATTACATTTATGGGTAATAATGTCTTATCCTACAGCCTGACAATAATATGGATAATTTAATTCGAACTAAAAGTCAGTAGTGATAATCATTAATATACATTTTGTCCTTTTCAACGAACCTTTTCAACAGTTTTAACCTCTTACTAATCCTTGTCTAGACGTTATAAAATTAGCTTTCAGGACAAGACCAAAATATTGTATTTAAATTATAACATATGTATTACTACAGATCTTTTTTCAAATATAGGAGTTGGTGTTTATTACTTTGTACTCAATTAATGTCACGTAAATTACAAGATACTTGGACTCAAAGGCAGTTTGTCGTTACTTTGACTGAAATCGAGTCTATCCGACGTCTCGACATCAAACGTGGGAACCTCGGCCCGCGAGACGCCAGTCAATCCACGACATAAAGCAATATTTATGTTCTAAGCAATTATTAGCCACATTTGAGCAACTATGTAATGTATCGAGCAATAAAATGTATCAATTATTTTATCTTAACGATTTTATTTTTATTGATTACATTTTTTCTAGCTGATCAAATGTCAACGGCATAACATCTCATTAAATTCTCAATATGCATAAATATATTTTTTACGAACAGCTTCTGGTGCTTTAAAAATATCTAATCTTTCGACTGGTTTGGGAAATTAATTGCTTTAATTAATTGATAGATATTTTTATGAATATCGAAAATACCTACGATTAGGAGAAAATATTTCTACAAAAATATACGTACCTATTTGAAATCGGCGTACGTTAAACGAGAAGCAATATTTCACGAAACTAAAATGTATTAGGAGTATTATTTAGGGAAATAAAGAAAAGAGTTGCCAGCCGCGGGCAGTAAGGGCCACTGTGGTCTATATTAGGGTATTTTTTGCTTAGGGTTAACTCCCAGAGCCTCGTTTCGGTGATTTATCGGTTAGGCCATTATCCCAGCACAACCAACACTCGCTATCCGAGACAGATTTGCATCTAATTTGCTCATGCGCGTTAGATCTTCGGTCTCGTTAAATACCGTATCGAAGCAGCTTCCTTTTTTTAAACATGTTCAGTTGTTCCCGTGTTCCTGTTTTTGGGAATGTATTTGGTGGTTAAAATTGTATAACCACGACCAATAAAATGCAACATAAAAAATATAGATCAATAAAAAGTCCTTTTAACGGGAATTAAATCACCATAAAAATAATCAAATACATATGAAAATTTTTATTATCATTCCTGAATAAATCCAGTCGTAAACGCTAAAATAAGTTTATTAAAACGTGTTCTATATTGTTGGTGTAATGCCGTCGGCTACCGCCGCCCAGGAAGCGCGACTCAGCGAGAATAAGAAATAAATCCGTGGCAAGCGTAACAAAGGTAAAGTAAAAGGAGCATCGGAGCCCGCGGCGCTACGCAAAACGCACAGTATAGTCTACAGTAGACCTACTTTAAGGCCGTCCCCCGAGCGAACGACCTTGATTGACCATACATTTGTCGCGTTGCCGAGATCGCACCAAAACCCTAATTTTTTTCTTATCTTAAAAAATTAAAACTTTCAATATGTAGTTTATGATATTGTCGATATATTGGCGTGTGTTTCAAATAAAAGTAATTTGTAAATACTAGGGAGATGCTGAATGTATGCTTGAATTTTAATAAATTGATTTTACTTTGGAAGCTGATATTATGAGAATATTAAAGAAAAAAAAGGAAATTAATAACGTGGAAAGGAATGTTCGTATACTGAAGATTATTGGTGTAGTTTTATTATAATTTTGTAATCTGCGTAGGGGGACCGCCTTTTAAACGAGACCGCGTGAATCGGACGCACGCACACATCACCACAATTCCAGACAACTCGAAGTTGCAAAATCGTTTTACGCTCGTAAAGTTGCTCTGTTAAGCGAGTTAATTTTGTAGCAGTATAGAAATCATACAGTAGAGTAACTTAGCCCTGAAATCAATCTTTAGCAGGTTGAGTTGAAGTTTGATAAAACTTGCTAATCAAAATCAAAACAAACCCGCTTTACAGATTGGTGTTAATGCTAAATTAATCTACTGTATGATTTTTATGCTGTAAAAAAAGTAAACGTAACTGTGGGTCACGAGAGAAATTGAACCTAGGAGCTCCTTGCGCTAACAGGTGCTCAATGTTCAGGCGGGTGACTTGAAACTTGCAACACATTCATGTTGTTAAAGTGTAAATTATAGCATGAATGTTGTTTTGTTGTTTCTATTAATTAGTCTTTAGAAATTGTCTGTAAGTAGCAACTTTTATCGCTGCAATAGAATATGATTTCTAGATAGCATGCTGGATATATATTTTTTAATTATGATTCTTCTCAATAATTTTAGTACACCACACTTGCTTTAATCTGAAGCATAATCTTCTCCTCCTTCAATCATCCTGGAGAGAAAAAAGTGTGTGAAATTTAAAGTCTCTAGATCAGCCACAAAATGACAGATTGGCCAATGTTCTGATCTATTAGTCAATCGGCTATGTATTTTTATGCTCATACATTACTGTTGATAAACTCTATTTTAACAGGGACAATTTAGATGACAATGTCATCAGACGACCACTTAATTAACATATAACTTTGGATTCCTCAATTTATTAATCGATGCTTTGAATTAGTCAATAGCGTTCGTTCTAATTACGTAAATTTTTCCACGTTCCCAATTAACGAAAACGGTTGCTCAATAAATCAGTTCGGATGCCGAGCAATGTTGGACAATGTTAGAGGTTGGGCGATTTGTCTTACAAGATTGATAACGATCGGATACATCCCTACAGTTCTATTGTGGCTTGTTTATTATAAGGAGCAGTTTCAAACATATCTACTATTGTCTAATAAACTGCTCGTTTTCGAACCGAATTTTTGGATTTCGAAGTAATTAAAAATTGCCTCCAGGAGTTTTTGTATCGAGCTAAGTTCATTGGACCTAAAAGTATATCACCCATATCAACGAATGGGCATTTAATAAAAAATAAGATGTTGCAACAAGTACATTGTATAAGCATATTTTGCAAAGTTGCCGCTTGAATTTCTAGATTAATTAGATTTAGCACTACTGAACTCAAATTCGGACTCCTCTATATATTATATACTTATGGATATACAAGGATGTTTCTGTAATAACTGAATGTTAAGCTAACAATTATACGGCTATGTAATGCGATTTTCCAGCTTAGTCGAGCACCAACATTTTCATAATATATTTTATTACTTCATTTAACTCCTCAAACGCGGTGTCGCGATGAACTTTTTAATTTGACTCGGCCATTTTAAGGCACACATTGAGCACTTTATCATTTATTTTATTGCCATTTACTGTTATTAAGCCCGGTTATTATGGGGGTGTAAAATTATTACTCTCAATACTGTTTGGTACGAAATGATGACACACATCCTTTAGGCGCTTATTAGTTTAAGTAAAGGCCTCGGATGAAACTTTGTGTATTTTTTTTAATTCCTTTTACATTTATTTTAAGACAATAATTCGTGTGTGCTTGTTTATATTGAATATAAGTTTAATTTGACCTATAGTAGCTCTATTTCATTTTCACAATTTAACTTCGTTTCTAATGCGCCTTTTTTTTTTCTAGAAATACTTTCTATGGTGCGTCACCTTATACAGTGTGTAACAAAAATAAGTGATAATACTTTAGGGTGTGTACGTGTTCCTTGTAGAGAGTTCACTGTGAAAGTAACAGCGCTGAAAGACGAAAATTTTTTTTCACTTTTGTATGGGCAAGGGCCCGAGCGTCACGAGTTTCCCCATACAAAAGTGAAAAAAATGTTGGTCTTTCAGCGCTGCTACTTTAACAGTGAACTCTCTACAAGGAACATGTACACACCCTAAAATATTATCACTTATTTTTGTTACACCCTGTATATTTCTGATGTTTTTATTTCGATTAATATACAACTTATAGACCTAATATAATCTGAGCTTGTATCGCCTCAGAACTCAAACTGAAAAAAGAAGCTGCGAAACCTTTAATTTACTCGCATCAAAAACATCAAATCTGATGACTTAACAAGAGGGCAACAAACCTGTTCTAAAACTGATAATATTGATACCCGATTCCTCGTAGTATTTCATTAGTACTCACGTAGTAATTGCGCGTCCCCCATTAGCCGTAGCCCGCGGTCCCGCGGTAAAACAGGACCGACACGAAAACGGCAATTTTTAAACAAAATTGTCAATGAAATTATTGTTACAATGATATTAATAACCAACGATGGTTTCCGATGAAACTTTGTCTTTTATTTTAAGTGAAATGATAATTTGTATAATAGGTACTGTATATCTCAAAATTCAATTTGGAGCTTCGTCTGCCATATTAATGAGGCTTAAATTAGGCAAATGTTATTCCTAGTGATTTACGAATCCAGCGGTATGCAGGTAATGTAAATTTTGATGAATCACGATCTAATCCTTTGAATAAACTTTGCCCTCTTGCCGAATTCGGCTTAGTCGCGAATAAAATCCGGAAGCCGACTTTCGAAACCGCCAAACAATTTACGGCAAACAATGTGTCAAAACGAGGCAGTATTTTCGTTTCCTGTTTGAAAAGTAAAAATTTTCGAGAGCATAGTTTTTGCATTGTACGTACACATCCGTGGGAGCGGCTACCTGGCCCCCGCGGCGCGGTAATTTCTTATAAATCGACATCGAGTGAGATATCCAGCGACGCTCTCTTCCCGCCGCGCGCGGGCGAGGAGGGAGGGGGAGAGGGGGACCAGGGGGGACACAATGACACACAATAGTGCACCGATCTAGATTAGTGACACACATTGTATCGCCAAAGGGTTGCGGCCATTGTGTACTGCAGCGATGCGCCCGCGCATAATGCGCACTCGCAAACATCTCGATACAATATTCGCATGGATTCTATGCATTTCTAAAGAAAATAAATATAACTTTTGACAGCTCCGCGATTCCATCTATATTTATCAATTGTGGTACGGAATATAGATACGAAATAACAATAACAGAACGCTTTTGAATTTGTCTGGCGTTTTTCAGGGAACTACCCCGAGGCGACGGCTAATTTTTACATGTATAACTGGTAATCATACGTTCTTAAGCTAAATCAAATATATCAAAGCTAGAAAAGGGTTAAAATTTTTAATAGTTTTTAATGACTTGATTATAATTTACAAAGGACAACCGGCAATTAAATAAGTGTGATGGGCTTTTAAGATCGTATAATTACAATTTTTAGATGGATTCTGAAGGTTTTTTGTCAAATCAATTTTGTGTAGGTTGCCGTTGTTAGATTAATTTTGATGTATTATAATAATTACAATAATTATTTAGCATTGCACTAAGCTATTTACATCTTGTCTATAAAGTGGTTAATTAAAAAGTACCTAAGAAGAATAAGTATTAATTATATCTAGTTTTTTTATTCATTCAAAAATCACTAGTCTAAAAATACAACATCCAAATTGACCGTATACTTCTGAAAGAGTAGTCAAAATATTTTCCGGTCGAATACGTTAACACTTTTATTATTTTGGATCACCCACAAGAGGCACAAAGGTGACCGAATGTAAATCTACATTTTTACACCCATTCCAAATCAGAAAATATAGATATGAAAATAATGCTAAGTGCAATAAATTGTAAAAAAACTGGATCCGATCGGATTCGTGTTAAGACATTTTTTACGTCGAACCTGACCGCGCTGTCATAGATAATTGTTACCCCGTCGTAAAAAACGGATGAATGGTCCCCGCGCTGTCCTTTGACTACTCGAGGGTTGACAAAAATTGAGGCGATTTGTCTTACAAGTTTCGATTCCATCTCAATATTGAAGTTTTTTCGCACCCACTAATTGTAACACCTTTTCCATTGATCTCGATACTGATGACGGTTTTTGTGTAATATTTTAGGGTTAGTTAGATTGGACCTTTTATTGTCGCGCTGGATATATGGTATACGGAGTATTTGTTAAATCTAAACAACCCATTCATCAGGGTGACGACAAGCTTTATTGATGGTGTTTGGATATATATGACCCCCTTAATATGCGTTTACAAAACAATACACTTTTTTAATAGATAAAATACTGGCCACAAATTAAAACCTCATACACTACCTCGTGGGTCGAGATATTTTTATCGCGTTTAATTTATCTGTGGATTCTCAGAGAGCATTAATTGATAAAGTTTTGAACGAAATGCATTAAAATCGTTATTCGTTACCTTTTTACCGAACGCACTGCAATGACGGGCAAAAAACAACGGAAGAGGATGGGACCGTCCAATATTAGTTTTATATCAGGTCGAAAAAACCTGACACTCGAGAGCGATTGTAGATTGAAGTAAGAATAATGGGTACCTTTTAGGAATAGAGTGCGTTTGCCGAACCCTTTCGTTAACATGACACCTGACGCGGAAGCTTTTGCGCATGCGTGAGAAATTTTGACTCCGAATTGCAAAAATTTGCCTCTTTCCCATCCTTTATTGTTCATCATTCAAAAACTCGTGTGTATAATTTTTTCCTCGCCTTTTTGCCGAATATTCTTAATCACTTGCAGTTTGTGTGTAAAATCTGTAAATATTTTTTATCTACTTACATATTATGTATATCTACAAAAATTGTATCACTTGACGAATTTTTGATGAGCATTTTTAACGTTTTTTTAATTGCAATAAAAATAAACTTTTTAACAAATAAATAATAAAAGCTTCAGAAGCCTTTTTTTCGTTTTTTTCTTTAATCAAGACATAATTACGTCGTGACACGTAAGTTTTAAGAGTCGTCACGTTCTGAATATTTACAATAACAAGACTATTAGTATTATGAACTCTATTTATATGAAGCTATAGGATTTAATTTCGCTGTTCCAGTGGTGTTATCAAAGCCCGCATGGTAGCAAGTACTGACACAAGCCAATGCTCAGAAGATAATGTTATCTCTACACTTGACGTTGTTATTTGTTGCATTGAGCAACTCGACCTGACGGAAGAAGTTACAAATAATATATTATGTTATGTTCCTTATAAAGTTATGACGATATTTAGATACTATCAGAGAAGTTGATTCAGATGGCGGACCTACGTAAATTGGTTGCGTTATGTCAAACCCAGCCGACAAATCACTACTAATATTGAATTGACAAAATCCGACCAAATGACGTTGGTCCGTCAACTGCATGCATGCATGCATGAAGCTTCAGAATCCTCAGATGCATAATATAAATTATAAGAGTTCATCGCGAAGGTTCATCATAATATAAGGATCAAGTTTAGAATGATATGCACTTGTTTTTTCAATTCTGAATGCTTATAAAAATCGCCTCGCTTAAAAAAAATTGAATCGCCGATCAAAATGTATGGAATTGACATAAGGCGAGTCGAACGTCAACGTCATAATTTACGAAAACTTATGACAATTCCATACATTTTCATCGGCGATTCTATAATGAAGCGAAAACGCAAAGATTTTGACCCCCCAGAACTTACAAAGTACATAATTATAACATTGAAAAAATATATAATTTCCGAATTGGAAAATTAATTAAAGTAGCCAAAAAAGTTATATTAGATTAAATAACTAACCTTGTATTGAATGTAAAGTAGCAATATCTACGTCTCTAATTCATCTTATCTAATAAATAATTAAAATGCCTATTTAGTTTAGAAATAAATCTTTATATCAATCTTTAGTTTTTATTGGTATGTTTTAATTGATATAGCTGTTTTATATGCGTGGTATCAAAACTTAATAAACAAGATAAAATTTTTAATAGATTTTTTCTGAATTCGGATATTTTAAATATTATCATTATGAACATAAAATATTATATTAAAACTGCCATTGTAGCAATGGCAGTTTTATTAGGCGTCTAATCTATTTGTCTAAAATAGTTTGCTTATTAATATTGTATAATAAAGCAGATTAAGAAGTTACCATCTATAATTATAACATTTTTGCTAACCGTAAGTGCTTAAATTTATATATGCAGGGTGTAACAAAAATAAGTGATAATACACACCCTAAAGTATTATCACTTATTTTTGTTACACACTGTAGATAACTTGATGACGCCCGCAACTCCGTTGCGCCAAATTTAGTTTATTGCACGAGAACCGTACATTTTTCCGGGATAAAAAGTATCATAATATGTCCTTTCCTGGGGTCCAAAGTATCTTTATACCAAATATCAGCAAAATCATATCAGCGGTTTGGGCGTGAAAAGGTAACAGACAGACAGACACACCTTCGCATTTATAATATTAGTAGGTATGGATGAAGATTTCATAGGACAGTCCTTTAATTTTAAATTAAAGACAAATAACCTACGCAATGACTAAATCAATTTGGTTGAAATTTCTCACTCACATTAAATGGGTAACAGGACAAGGTTTTTTTAAACGCAATACGACTAAATGTTTAGTACGAGCAAGATTACTTTATGTCATGGGCAATATCTTGAAGTATAATATGAACGCTACAACAATCATGTTATCATCTTATCCGAGCCCAGTGTCCATCTTATATGACATAAAGAAATGTAACACGACGTGTCTTATAACTCATAATATCAGTGATCACACATGGTCAGTTTTGCATCGAGCTCTGCTAAGCGTAAATTGAATGTATCAGTTCTTAAGATAAAGACACAAATCCAAATGAAACGGTTCACGAGATGGAGCAACTTCTTCGTGTGCGATCGAGAATCGAACATAATCCACATACTTATCTTAAGTACTCAAAATTACACTCGTTTTTTCAATTAAGATTGAAAAATTATGATTCAATCAGTTCATATTATCTTAAGTTCAGCGTCTACTTTATTAAATGGACTAAACGTTACCAAAAGATAATATTTAAATGTACAGAACGCGCGGGCCAGCCGCAATATTATTTTTATCATGAAAATAATAATAACTGTTACGATTATTCTTAAAACTCACCAAACTTCAATATATAACAGAAGTTGGTGCAATATAGATACTGTTATTAAAAGATTAAAATTCATACTCTATAGTCTATATTTTAGAAAAGCAAATTATTATTTCAAGAATACTAATTACTAGTCTCACAATACTAGTGAACAGTAAACAAAATCTATTCCAGGATTAAAGTAATTATATTCATTTTTTCAATTCCTTCACAAATGACATATTTCATAATTAAATTGTATCTCGACAAGTGATATTCCTAATATTCCATAACGACGTTGTCACCTCCTTAACGATCTTAGGGTCAGATTACACCTAATCGAAACAGAACGCGACAGTGCAATGCATTAATTTTAAACTGTCTATCTGATGTGATGGACTACAACTACAATTAATAATATTATTTCAATTATGCTTGGTGCGAAAAACCTATATACAAAGATAGCAAAAAAGGATATTGGCGAATACTCCATAGACGGCCCCAAATTTCATAAATAAAAAATAAAACTATCCATATCTACTGTTTATGTAACTGTATCCGGTAAAGTCTATCAAACTTTATTGACTACAGAAAAAAGTGGGCATGAACTCACGTTCATGCCCACTTTTTTCTTTGAAAGTGAGGCGTCTCGTGGCACAGAGTCACCTCTGTGCCACGAGACGCCTCACTTTCAGAGACATCCTGCTTTTATATTTTAAAATAAAAATAAAATAAAATACGTTTATTACAGACTATCACAGCCCATAGCGGTAAGTAATTAACAATAATCTTAATCCTATATTAGTAATGATAAAAAGTGATTAAGTTTAATTTCACTATTTGGCGTATTTGCGCCACGGTACCGGCGCACTAGAAACATGGACATGGACGTGCTCCCAGTGCGCCGCTATCGCGCCGTCAGCTTGCCCACATATCGCCTTCAGTATGCTGTTGTCACTCTCGCGAACTCTGTACATCAGTGACGCTGTACGCTTGCGTTAAACTGACGGAAAGTCGTCAGTTCTAGCGTCAGCGAACATGCCAGATGCACTGCAGTATCGCGGGAGCGCCAGCAGCATCCTGAAAGCGTTATTGTATTGGACACGAAGAGCGTCAAACGCCCGCCTCGTATATGCCACCCACAGGGCGCATGTATACAGTGGTTGACAAAAAGCTTTAAAAAGTGCAATTTTGACCTCCACTGTACACCGCGCAAACCGGCGGGCTAGCATATTGCAGCGCACGGCTAACGCTCTTCTTGCCCTCTCAATATCATAATCATCTCTGAGATCCTCGTTAATGATATGTCCCAGGTATTTAAATTTTGATACTATTTTAAGCGCGGTCCCATTTATAGTAACAGGTGAAACATGCACAAATTTTGCTTTACCCACCTTAAAGACCAAAAGCTCACTCTTGGAGACATTATATCTAAGGCCGTTTTCACTCACATAGGTCTCACAAATAGACAATAGCCGCCTGAGCGCGCTGATTGACGGGCTGAGCAGAGCCATGTCGTCCGCGTAACTGATGCTGTTCACGCAAACACCATCAATCGAGCAGCCGACACCGGCACCGCTCAGCTCCTCGATCAGATCGTTAATGTAGATATTAAATAGGGAGGGCGAAGTGAGTCCACCTTGCCTCAAGCCACACTCAAGCTTGTACACCTCGGATAGCTCTCTACCCTACCTAACCTGATTGGTCTGCTCGTTGTACCAATATTTGAAAATGCAGATGAGCGGTTCAGGTACTCCTACCCTTCGCAATTTTGTCCAAAAGACCTTGTATTTAACTAAATCAAAAGCCTTCGATAGGTCTAGAAAGGCTGCATACACCGGGGTCTTCCTCTGTATATAGTACCTAACGGTGTGTTTGAGCGACAATATTGCACATTCAGTAGATAATTTCGGTGGAAACCCAAATTGCGCATCACTTATACGGAGATGTTTTACCATCTGCCTCTCAATTACCGCATCCAATACTTTGGCAGTTATTGTAGCTAGAGAGATGGGTCTGTAATTGGCCTTATCCGATAAGTCCCCGGTCTTATTTTTTAAAATAGGAACTACTACCGTTTTCATGAGGTCGTCCGGTAAGTACGAGTGTCTTATACAAAACGTATATACAAGAGCTAAAAGTCTCGGCAAGTGTGAACCTGCATGCTGAAAATGCTCAATGCTGAGACTGTCGTGGCCGGGTGATCGTCCTCGTGTCATGCTTTTGATAATATTAGCAATATCTTTCGCTGTGACACGAGCCGGTACCTGGACGGAGTCTTCGGCCCCGACAGTCCCACCACTGTCACCCTCGTCAGCTGATACGGATGACGGAACCCTAAAATGTTTCCGGAACATATTAGCTATGTTTTTCGGCTCACTCACACCATCAATGCTCACCGGAATACCCGATTTCGAACTGAGCTGCTTAGTAGTTTTCCAAAAACCACGGAAATCTTTTTGTTTATATTTATTTGCTAAAATGTCCATCCCAATTTTTTCATAATTATTATGACAAAAACGAAGCTTCGCCTTAAATACTTTTTTGGCATCAACCATTTCCTCATAGACAGGCCCTCCTCTCGGTCTACCGAACCATATCCAGCAAAGAAATTTTTGACGCGCCACCCGATGAGCATCACGCACATGCATATTCCATCCTGGTACTACTCGACCGCGTCTTCTAACATTACCCAAATGATTACCTCGTCCATTATAACTACACACGGAGGCCTCAAACATAACATTAATAATAGACTCGTATAAATTATCAATAACATCCCTATGTTCCATCTTATTACATAATGAATAACAGCATTTACTTAATGCAGACGGAAAATTAATAACACTTAAATTTTTATTGCAAAACTTATTAAATATATTTTATGAAAGTTTTTTTTAACAATAATAAATAATAATAGATACACTTTTCATGGATATATTCCACTTTTTTAATTTATTTTATTACAATTTTAATGTTTTACAGTTTACACGACCGGTTTCGACAAAATCGTCATCATGTGCAGGTTATTTTAAATTAAAAAAAAAATGGTAAATATTTTTTTTGTAGTTACGTTGCTGTTTTCTGTTTTTTGCGATTCACTAGTTTTGCCATGTATCGTGGCGTCGCGTCTCAAATCTAGTGTGACCGACCCTAATGTCAGGAAGCCAAAGTGGACGATAATTTGACTGCTGTCATAACAGCGGATGCCCATTTAAGCTTATTTCACCTAATTGAATCCTAGAGCATTAGGCGAGTCTAACGTATAATCCCCTTTATGAGTTTCACGCCGACTTTTTGAGGATCACACTCAAATGTCTCCTTAAGCATTAATTTTTTATCAAATAAATCTGGATCAATGTCGTGGGGGCTTTGTATGATCACTTTTTGTATCCTGGGAACATTCGTTTACAGTTATCTCAATAGAGTTTTTACGTGATGCGCTTTTTATGTTGGAATCATAAAATGCAAACATGTCAGTTTTTATTTAATTATGAAAAGTTTTAAAAATCGTGATAATATTAAAAAGTGTGAATTAATATTTCACACATTGATTATTATCAAAGTGTAAATTAATTCTCATATAATATTTTTATTATAAATAATTAATAATACTTTTCTTAATTACTAAACTATATACAAAATACCTAACCGCCGTACTCAGAGACATTTAATTATGATTAAGAGGATACACCAGGGGCTAGAGAAATGAAAAAAAAGTACGTGTAATATCTATAGCTGTCTCCCTTACCTCAAGCCTATACCGCAGAACGCGATAGAGACAACTGCAGACAATCCAGAAAATCAACGATTCGTTGTCCCCTGATTCCTTCTCCAAAACTTAACCGATTTAAGTATTTTTTTCATTAAAGATTAAAAAAAGGCTTGAGCTGTGTTCCTATGTTTTGCTTTTTTTTGTATAATCTAGCCAAATCTGTTTTCTGGACGTTTGAACACAGCGGAAAATCTGGCCATTTTTTTAGGTTTTTGAATGTTCATATCTTATTTAATAATTAAATTATGAAAAAAAAGAAAACATAGGGACATTGTATTAGTGGCCGTAGATATTCAGGAAAAAAATTATAACTCTACTAGCATTATCCAGGGAGGAAACAGGGGACAACGTTTGTATGGAAAAAATGGCGGTGTGGAATCCTCTTAACCTTCAATTTAATGTAGAGTTTGATAGATAATGTATGGGGCTTATGACAGAATTTTGAATTAATTACATTTAAATAATAATAAATGTTCCACTCAGTATGCTGTATGACTACTAAAACTACTGTATATTGTACTTAATTAGTCATATCTCAATGAAATATTATTATGTTTTTACTTAAAGGCATTAAAATATTATAACCATAACTAAGAGAACATTAATTTTAATATTTTTTGTCAGTTTTGTTTAAAACTACGTTTTGTGTTTTCTTTTCTGCTTCTCTCTCACCTACATAATATCAACCTCGCTCACCTTATCATAATAATATATATTCGTATTAACACGCGAGCGAAAAACTTTGGATCCCTCTTGACGGAAAATGCTAAAACGTAGATGAATGAAATTTTGCAACAGTTATAGTTCATATAGCGAGAGTGTACATCGAGCTAATATTGTTTTAAATTATGCTCATGTTTTAGTTTTTAGTTTAGTTCCTAACAAAATGTAACAATTGACAATATTTCTTAGTAAATGTTTTATGTAAGAAAATGTTTACAAACTTTATCTAACGGCAGTGTGGGAACACCATTTATTATAGGACATTTCTTTAACAAATAAAACATTACACACACTACAATGTGAACACTACCATCTTTTTGAATGACAAGCCTATACATACGAATTATACTCTCTTGTTTATGGTTGAAGTCTGTTGTCAAATAAAAAATGGACTATTTCAGATTTAATAAATCTGAAATAGTCAATACTTTAAACGGAGAGCCAAAAGAAGAAGATAATTAAATTTAAAGTTGAATTTCGACCATTGAGCGATCTCTAGTAATATTAAAATCATCTACAATCAACTTTCAATTAATCATAATTATTATTTTAAACTTTAGATAGTTCATTTAGATAAAGTCCTAATATGTATCTTCATCTTTATGTGCTCCAAATATCTTAAATGTAAAATGAGACTAAGGCGAAATATGATGAAAGTGATATTAAAACTATTTTAAAATAGGCTATCTATGCGTAGCGATCTTGACAACAAACATTTAGGAGAGGTTCTAGCCTAGAAATAAATTGAAGTTTTATCTGGTTTGTAAGAAAAATATTAAAAATATGCAAATGTTTACAGATTACACAAGGCCTACTACATTGCAAGGTGGTAGGTGGCATGATGATATTATGTAGCTATCGCAATCTACCTTTAGCTCTTTAAAAATCTTATATCCATACTAATTACTAATAATACGAGTATTATAATGCGAAAGCATGTCTGACGTCCAAACCGCAAAACCGATTTTTCTGAAATTTTGTATGTTAAAATAATCATATTATTTTTAAAATGATTATCATAACCGTAGCATACAAACTTCTCTAACCTAATAATAAAAATTGAGTTGTACGTGAAGAATGCTTATTCTTCACGTAGAACTCAATTTTTATGACGATCTCTGTGGCTCAATTATTGGTTGAGTTAAGCAGCTCAAGCCGGAGGTCGCGGGTTCGAATCCGGCCGATGTTACAAAAAGTTTTCAATGTTCCCGGAATGTTCTGGATATATGTATTAAATATGTTTATGATATAATAAAAATCTTAAATATTATATGGAATATGTATAGTATAAAAGTATTAAATATATTTCCGTTGTCTGGTACCTGTAACACAAGTCCTTCAGGTACTTAGCACGGGGCCAGACTGACGTGTTGTGAAGCGTCCATAGATATTATTACTATATTATTATACTTAACGCCTCCGTGGTCTAGTGGTTTAGAGCGCGGCTCTTGACTCGGAGGTCGTGGGTTCGATTCCCGCGTTGGAGACATTATTTCCAAGTTTGGTTAGGACGATGCAGGCTGATCACCTGAATTGTCTGACAAGTAAGATGATCTATGCATCGGATGGGCATGTAAAAAGTCGGTCCTCCGCCTGATCTCTCGCCAGTCGTGTCGGTCTTCCGTACCATTGGGTTATGAGAGTGAAAGGAATAGAGAATGCTCTTGTGTACTGCGCACACACTTGGGCGCAATAAAAATACTCCTGCGTAATAAGCCTGGTTTCGATGAAACTGGCCACCGTCACCGAAACCGGTGTGGGAGTATTATTATTATTACTTATGCACATAGCTAATCATATATTGCTACATACTTCTTGCCTGTGATCAGCAAAAGTAGCCAAAGAACAGTTCAAGCAACAGTTACTCTGTGATGGTTTTATATCTTTGAATACTTACGTCATAAAAAACTTTATTGCCAACCATATCGAGTATAAAATAATCGTACCTGCATTTTTCAATAACAGCTCGCCATCTTGAGGTAAAATTTCTAAAACTCATAACCGCAAGCTCCCGTGACTGCATCTGCAAAAAATGTAGCAACCATAAGTGTTAATTTAGTGTATTTCGTGCGGAAATGATTCTCAAATTGCACATACAAAATCTTCCGCTTGCGCAATTGAAGTAAGTGGTTAGTTTTTTTTACGAAAAAATAATTATTATCTAAGCTTGCTCATAGCATCCTTTTGAACATCATCTGAAAAATTAGATAAAGCATTTTCGGTGGATAAGCCTGCGGTACGTCGGTTTCTAATAATTAATATAATGTTTAAAAATTCCTCCATTTATAAGTGTCTGTAGTGTTAACAAAATAATTATTGTCATTCATAAAAAGTAGCTAAAGCCATATTTCAAAACGGAGAGTAAGAAACATTAACTTCCGTTCCGCCCAAAAATGACATAAGACACGCCTATGTGCTACTAAATCATGTATTGATCTTGTAACTTAAAATTTATTTCTAAAAATCTCAAGAATAAGTTATTATTTATTTCCATAAAGTAATTAAAATATATGAATGGAAATTTAATACATCGAGTCCGTTTCAAAACAGAAGCAATCCTCCAAATGAGTATTTCACGGAAGTAGTGCTCATATCATGTGACGCCCATTCATAATTTATGAAATATGATATGTGGTCATTTTCTTGGTCAGTCAAATATGCTCAACACTATCATATCTTATGATCGCAATTATTCGTACAATGGGTTTTGGCAGATGTGAGTAAGAAAATCGATGTTTTATTCTATCGATAATAATAGGATGTTGAAGTGCAAAATTGTTAATTCATACGTGGGAGAGCCATGCTTCGGCACAAATGGGCCGGCTCGACCGGAGAAATACCACGTTCTCACAGAAAACCGGCGTGAAACAGCGCTAGCGCTGTGTTTTGCCGAGTGAGTGAGTTTACCGGAGGCCCAATCACCTACCCTATCCCCTTCCCTACCCTCCCCTATTCCCTTCCCATCCCTACCCTCCCCTATTACCCTATTCCCTCTTAAAAGGTCGGCAACGCACCTGCAGCTCTTCTGATGCTGCGAGTGTCCATGGGCGACGGAAGTTGCTTTCCATTAGGTGACCCGTTTGCTCGTTTGCTCCCTTATTTCATAAAAAAAAAATAATTAAAATATTATATTTGTCATTTCATTTCATGAACTTAATGTTACATAAACTTGTGCACAAATGTACCTCATATCTTAAATTTAAAATAAAATTGATTTTTTAATTTTGTTTGTCTCTAATTTTAGTCCTGAAATATTCATGGAGGTCCAATATTAGGAGAGAAGTAATACAAAGTTTGCCGGGTCATCTAGTTACAGTGTAAAATAGTATCTAAGCACTAGCTTTGTAATTAGTTTGTTTAATGAAGAACAGGAAATCAGTCTGTATTGCGGTGGTGGTAGCATAAATCTCGTCCAATTGGTGGCAGCGGTGGGAGCGGACACCATACATTAGCATAACCGACGGCGCTTGTCCCATAATGTCGCTTACGCTTATTTATGCACGACCACTACAACATATTAATTCGGAGTTCCATTTAACGTTTCATTTGCGACCGTGTTTTAATTTGCAGTTTAATAAATTGGCCATCAGTTGCGGCTATTTGCGTCCTTGTTGAACATACTTATTATAAACCCATAAAGAGTTATTAATACTAAAAATAGTACTAATTGCCATTTTTTATTATTGTACCTAAGAAAGGAATATAAATAGTCTCATTTAACTTTACATAAAAATAACCGTGGAGCTTTGTTGCTCGTTGATGTCTAATACAAGCAAAACTTATTATATTGTTTTGAAACGTCGTGTTTTAATTTTGAATTTGAACGGAATAATTTTGAAATTCTATGTTTTTAAAATACACTTGATGTATTCAAAGGAGATTTGAATATTGTTTTAAGTAGGGTTAGGATTAGGTTTAGGTTTTAGGCTTATATTCAACTGTCCAGTACTACTAAAAATTAGACATCATTATGGTTTCAGATTAATTGTGTATGTGAACTAGGCGATTAATTTCATGTGATTAGTGATAGCCGATAGGTGAAAGTGGTTAACCAATTAACAATGGTTCGATGAGATATTAATCAACCGACTAACTGCGAAGAGAGGTAACAATAGAAACAAAAGACTTTCAAATTAGACAAAAGAAGAAATTTCAATGTTCGTTAAAGATGTCGCTATTTTCGTTTACTAAAAAACATGTGTGACACTCGGGGAATGCCACGGTAAAGATATTGCATAGCATTTTATCGACTTATACAATTATAATGCACAAACGTCTAGACGCACATACCGTGCTGAAGTCTGGCAACACCGACGGGACGGTGCGGCGTTGTCGGTTGTCAGAGTTGGGGGTATTAGGTTTATTTCGTTACAAAATTTCTTGATTCAAATCCCGCGATAAAATCTATGCAATAACTTAAAAAAACATATAATTGTCATTGTTTTATAGTAAAAACGATGAAGATAAATTATTCATGTATGTTTTGCAAAACGTATTTTTTTATTTTAGCTGGATTGTAGCCGAAAAATCGTAAGTTCTATTGATAACTATATGTGAATAGAAATTTTATTTGTTGCCAATATAATTTGATGATCAAACCAATACAATTTCAATGCGATTTTGATGAAAAGATTTAGTTTTGTGTGTAATCCAAAGTCGAACATTATCGTGGAGATGTTGCAGAAATCACGAACAGGAACAAGGCTCACGTGCGGGGAGTCAAGCCGTTGATCTATGGGCGAGCTCTTAAAGTAGGTACGCTTTTTTGGTTATATTTTTTTTAATTTTTCCAAAATATTTCTTACTACAAAAATATTACAAACAAAAATATAACGTAATTATATTCTAAATTAACGATATCATAAGTTTATGCTGTGTGCTATTGCATACAGTAAAAAGCAAACACACTTCATGGTATATCTACCTTGAAGTGTGTTTGCTTTTTACTTTTATTTTTCTTTTACCAACACTTTACATAACCATTCTCACAATTTTGTGTAATATTTAAAATTTAATTACCTACATACTCTCATTTTTAAACGCACATAATATACAGGGTGTAACAAAAATAAGTGATAATATTTAAGGGTGTGTACGTTCCTTGTAGAGAGTTCACTGTAAAACACGTACACACCCGAAAGTATTATCACTTATTTTTGTTACATACTGTATATAAACAACAAGATACACATTCTGCAAAAGTGTATCGATCAGAGGCATATACCAGATACGAGCATAAAAACGGAACTTATAGTGTAACACAATAGTTTCCGAAATCCGATAAAACTAAATGGTGAGTTTTTTGCTCACAGGAAACATTGAACTTTTTGTAAATACTAGCGAAAGCGAATGTAACACGCACTTTATAATGCCTACGTCATTTTGTTACTGTGATTTTTATGTGTAAAATCGTATAAAGGTTTTTCGTAATACATTTTTATGTTTCGTTAAAATGGAACCTTTAAGAACTCCATCTTAAAAACTGTGAGGAATAACCTTAAGGTCTTTACCTCACATAAGCATATAAAACTATGAAAAATAATGAGTGTGATTAATTAATGTTTAACAATTTTTTTTTATGAAATAAGGGGGCAAAGGAGCAAACTGGCCACCTGATGGAAAGCAACTTCCGTCGCCCATGGACACCCGCAGCATCAGAAGAGCTGCAGGTGCGTTGCCGGCCTTTTAAGAGGGAATAGGGTAATAGGGGAGGGTAGGGATGGGAAGGGAAGGGAATAGGGGAGGGTAGAGAAGGGAATAGGGTAGGGGATTGGGCCTCCGGTAAACTCACTCACTTGGCGAATCACAGCGCAAGCGCTGTTTCACGTCAGTTTTCTGTGAGAACGTGGTATTTTGCCGGTCGAGCCGGCCCATTCGTGCCAAAGCATGGCTCTCCCACGTCTAAAATAAAAAATAAAATAATGCAGCATAAGTTTCATAAAAAATAAGCAGCATACTTAAAAGCTCAATCAGTGCAAGCGCGGGAATCGGGATGGTCGAAATATTTTAATGAAGTTAACAATCTGCATCATTATGTTCATTCTCTATCAGTTCTCCTCACATTATCGTAAACTTCAATCTTCGACTGTGAATAAATCTACATCTCGCGACATACGGACCTTTCAATTTATTTATTATAAGAGTAGTGTATTTGTAAATGGATAAGTATAGTTTATTTTGAAATGATTCAATTTATTTAAAAGTTATTGAATTGCCACAAAATACTTATATGGTGTAATGTGCAGAAAAACCTTTAAAATATTTGATTTTTTTATGCTCACTATGAGCTGGATATAAATTAGTTATCACAAATAAACCGTAACACAGTCAAACCGTAGGCCTGTTATTCTTATTTTGAAACTATCTGCATCCTCTTAGAAATCATTTTACTAACTAGAAAGATAGAGAAAGATGATAGATAGAATAAGATTCTTAAAAGATAAATTGATTCATAGGCAGATGGCGGACTTTCGTAATTCGGTTGGGTTATATCAAGTCCAGCTGACAGTTCACATAATATAATAAACTTGGCATAACTCAACATCCAAATAACGGCCACCTGTCATTCATCAAATTGTACTATCAGAGAAGTTGATTCCTAGGCAGATGGGGGACCTACGTAGTTTGGTCGCGTCAAACCCAGCCGACAGATCACAAACCAAATGACGTTGGTCTTTCAATTGCTTAGGAATCAATTTTCTCGATGGTACATAATTAATTATAAAACTAGATGATGCCCGCAAATTCGTTGTTTCAAAATTCGTTTACCGCGCGGAATCCGCAAATTTTTCAGCAACAAAAATATACCAAGAATTCGTCAAAATAGCTTTAGCGGTTTAAGCATGAAGAGCTAACAGACGGACAGATAGACAGGCATACACTTTTGCATTTATATTATTAGTACGTATTTCCGGTTGATGTCGGCTTCAGCAGTGTGTCTCAGTAAGAACAACAAAGAATGCACAATTCGATCCGAACTTTCGCTTTATCAGTGTCGTTTTATTCGCACATGTAAACGCATTTAGCTCCCACCTCTTATCGCGGTGGACACCATTAATCTCGTCACATATGACCGCAGATATGGCTTAATCAACGCCTGGCCTCATCGCGCTTAGGGGCCTTCCATAAATAACGTCACGCGTTAAGAGGAGGTAAGAGTTCGACGGAGATATAGTGTGACGAAGAGGAAAGGTTGTGAATTTAAGCCACGAAAAATTGTGAAATTCATATAACGTCATTTATGGATGGCCCCTTAGCGATATCATATCGAGCAACCAGTAGATATGTATCTATTAATCGCGCGGCTGTGCTCTTAATTTCTTGAGTTCGGTTCAAGATCGTAGATGCTATGTCAAAGCAGGTGCTACCAAAATTCGTTTTGCATAACTAAAATGCTTTATCTATCTGATTGTTATCGATCTCGGCCTTTTAGATTTTCCATTTTCGGTTAGTGTGGGAATTTTCCGGAAGTTGGTTTTCCGGTAGACTCCAGGTAGAAATCCGATCTTTTCCGTAAGAGACCGCGACAAAAAAAATCAAATAAAATGCCACTTTATTACCTTTTTTTAATGTAATAAGGGGGCAAACGAGCAAGCGGGTCACCTGATGGACAGCAACTTTCGTCGCCCATGGACATTCGCAGCATCAGAAGAGCTGCAGCTACATTGCCGGCCTTTTAAGAGGGAATAGGGTAATAGGGGAGGGTAGGGAAGGGAAAAGGGTCCCTACCCTTTCCATAAATTTATATGTATAATGTAACCTTTTCATCAATTTATATGTGAGTGAGTTTACCGGAGGTCCAATCCCCTGATTGGGCCTCCGGTAAACTCACTCGGCGAAACACAGCGCAAGTGCTGTTTCACGCCGGTTTTCTGGGAGCCCGTGGTATTTCTCCGGTCAAGCCGGCCCATTCGTGCTGAAGCATAGCTCTCCCACGTTATAAACCTACCTAGGGTTCGTTTTACTCTACGGCCAACAGTCTATGACATCACAAAGCAGCGTTGGCATGGGTCGCTAGGCCAATGTCGATAGAAAATGAAACCTAGCCTAGATCAAAAATTGGTATTTTATTTGATTTTTTGTGAATTTAAGAAATAGGTACCAATAAGTAACTATGGGATTGTTAACTTTCTTGATTACTTAATACTTAATTGTATGTTTTGTGGATAAAAGTATAATTTAAATTAAATAAATTTAATTATGCAATATAATTGTAAGTAACCAGTGTCTAGTATGATTTTTATTTAATCAAAAACTTCAATTATTAAGTTTAAAAATTGTACTGATTCAAAATACTGAAAAAATGGGTCTTAATTAAATTATAATCAAGGGATCAAATCAAAAGAGATCAATACACTAAAATTTGTTTTATTTAAGAATATATTATGGTACAACAGTCTGACAGTAAGTGGGCTTTCTCATCTTACTTCTATATTTGTATTACATACATTTTTCTTTAACAATATTTTATATTTACAAACACTATTATTTACAATTTTCTACGTGTGACTAGAGTGAAAATTATACTACACTACCAACTAAAATGTTACCATAGAAAGTTAAACAATTCACTGTTAACAGGGTTGGTTTCACTGGTGTTGTAGTTGGCGTAGTCGTCCGAGTAGCAGGAGGCGGAGTAGCCCTCGGACGTGGCCGGCGAGGGCACCGACTCAGCCGGCGAATACTCGGCGTAATCCTCCATGTAGGTACCGTCGATGGAGTCGAGCTTGGCGTCGCTCTCCTCCAGCAGCTGCTCCATGTATCTGATGTACTCGACGACCATCCGGAGAGTGTCGACCTTGCTGAGCTTCTTGCCGGAGCCTCGTCTTGCGCCGCCTGAGAGGGTTTCTATGATGGCGGCCGGCAGCTTCTTCCGCAGCGCGTTGAAACCGTCGTTCACTTGTTTGACGCGGTTCCTCTCGCGTGCGTTCCGTTTCGCGATGGAGGCGGCCTGCGCCCCCGAGTATACGCCCTTGTAGCTGTATTTCCTCATGCTGCTCTCGTCGTTTGGCGCGATCGGCACGAACTTCGATTGGTTCTGGTAGGTGTACATTTCGAGATGCGGTGAGATGGGCACGTAAATCGTGAATGCGTCTCCAGAGTTCGGGAGGCCCTTTTATACGAGATTTGTGCCGAAAAAAATGGCTTACCCTTAGCGTTTTTTGCCCCTACCTGGGCCTTTCGAAACCCGATCGGCTAATACGTACACGTGCCGATTACTGGAAATATTTTTGGTAACTATTAATTAAAAATAGCCAGAGGACGATTTTATCAAAAGGGTTTAATTTCAAAGATTTATTCGAAAATGTATATTACCTTGCCTTTATAGTTCCTATTACTGTGTTTTCGTTTTTTTTATAACATACTTCCATAATGTTCAAGATTATTCTCGGGGTTTTCAAAAAAATAAAAAATATTTCCTAAGGAAATCTACCAAAACGTTTCCAGCATAGGCCTAGTGGGATCTATAATAATATTCCATACGTGTCATGGCTTTTCTTCATTGCTATAACGCGTTGAGAACGAATAGCATGTCAGCCACGACACTTATTTTGCTATTTGGTATTTCTGTGATTGCCACAACGCGTCGTGTGCGATTTCATTAGAGGCATAACACAAATTTCTCATTGTGAATGTTTTACTGTGACCACAACGCGATGTGAGCTAGTTTTCTTCTCAATGAGCGTTTTCAATCTTTGAGCGTAACATATATACACAATATTAAGGGTTTGATTTTTAACCGACTTCCAAAAAACGAGGAAGTTATATGTTTGGATGTGGATTTTTTTAAATTTTTTAATATTTTTTTTTAATTGCTGCGCTGCTATTTAAAATTTAACTGAACACATTTAATTGTTAATACAACTTTAAAATATACATAGAGCCTACAACAATCGGAATACCGTATCGATGTTTTATCATGGATATACCTACCGACTACACATAATAATACTATACATAATATTATTATAAAACAAAGTCGCTTTTTTTTCTCATGTCTCTTTGTTCCCCATAATCTTTAAAACTACGCAACGGATTTTGATGATTCTTTCAGTGTTAGATAGCCCATTTATCGAGAAAGGCTATAGGCTATATTTTATTACGTTAAGACTAATAGGAGCAAAGAAATAGAGGAAAATGTGGAAAAAACGGGGAAATTAATTGAAAGGACTAACTTGACGTTCAAGTTAGCCCTTTCAACTAATCTCAGAAACTACTGGTCCGATTTGAAAAATTCTTTCAGTATTAGATAGCCCATTTATTGAGAAAGGCTATAGGCTATATTTTATTACGCTATAACTAATAGGAGAATGTGTAAAAAACGGGAGAATTTATTTGAAAGGGCTTATCTCGCGAACTACTGGAGCAGTTTTCATGTTATTTGGCAAAGATAAGAAGTAGACCACGCGAAGGATCACAGGCTATCGATTTTAATATTTTTTTCAGTGGCTATATATTTTATACCCATGCGACACCGGGGCGGGTCGCTAGTATCAAATATACACTGTACACTCTTCTGTAACCTGGATTAGGTTTTTGTAATACGACTTAATGAAACATTTGCCACCTTTTACTTTATGCACATTGCCTGTATATTTAAATAAACTCGAAACAATACAATATATATTTTACAATTAGACCGAAAAGTATTGAATGAATAAGGTTATTATAAAATAAAATAAATTTGTTTATAATATATCAATAATATAGAAGTTCCTAACAAGCTGCGGAACCCAAAATATTGTATCGATATAACAAATTATTATGTATTTAGATCTATTCGGTCAGTGTTACAAATTTTTATTCATATTATTTTATCCAAATAATATTAGAGCAGATAACAATCAATTATATAAGAATATAAAACATATTGTGTCTTCTAATTTATATTTATATATTTATAATATAATCATTTGTTAATATAATTAAACATTAGTATATCAAAAACTTACATCTTACATATTTTATTGAAACCGTTTTAAAGTTGCTTCATTTTATAAGAAATATTAATAGTGAATAACAAGACAATGTCCTAACAAGACAATGTCTTTTATTCATTATCTATAAACATTTTATGATAATATTTTGTATAAAAATATATTTGAAGCATTAAAATGTAATTGTATAAACTTAATTTTAAATTATTAAATCAATATTAGATATTAAAGGTAATATTTATTTATTTGGGTGGAATAGGCTCCAAAAGTAGGTACTGGATCGATTACCTACTTAAAATAATATTTTTCCAAATATACTCGTAGAATCGACCTTGAGGAAGGATAAAGACTAATTTTATTTCAATAAAATGTATAGTTTCCATACTCGTAAGACTGTCATACTTGGCACGTACCAAGTAACGAAATTATCAAATGAACAACGAACAATAATTTAATCATATTCGCGAATGATGCAGTCAAGTCGCAATGAGCGTTGAACTCTTTTGCTCTACAAACGAAAAGTGGCATTCTTGTTTTAGCAGCTCGTAATCAATATAATATACTGTATTATATTATATTAATAATATTGATACCTGCATATTAGATTTACAGTATTTATATTGTCCATGGTCGTGTTTGTATTGGACACTAATATTGGGCACCATAAAAATATAGCTAGCCTGGTTTCAATGAATTTAGATTTGTATAAAAGCTAAACCTACTAAACCGTGTTTAGTAGGTTATTTTACTGTAAAAAACTTAATGCAAATATTTGTTTTGATATTTAATATTTTAAACAAGTGCTATTTGTTGTACACTTGTTGGTGTCCTAAAAATTCTTTAGAAGCAATTGGAAATTTATTACGGTTGCTCAAAATGGAGCTACATGTATTTTATTGTATTTACGTAGAATACAAAAACCGTAGCGAAAAGAGAGACCTAAGACAAAACCGACCTTAAGATTAAAACGTTAAGGACCAAAGTTTCTTCTTTAAACTGTCACAAGAAACTCACACTGTGCGGTATTTCAGTGAATAGCCGAAAAAATTACATTAATTTAGAATTAAAGGCGTTTCTATTTCGGTCTATAGTGAAGGGGCTCGGCTTTGTCATTCATTGTACTTTAAAAAGATCACTCGAAGAATGCGGGGCGAGCCATTGAGACAGTGGGTCGACATTGTTTAGAAGCCTTCAATCATCCCATTGACTGAGGCGCTAAACATAATTTAATAGACTCCGTGTCGCCCGAAGTACTTCGTGTTCACTTTGTGCCATTGATTCTGCACGGTTTACCTGCGACGATACGAAAAACATTACTGCGCCATTAACATAACCAAGTGACATTTGGAAATCTTACTTTTATGATGCTAGAACTAGATGTTGACCGCAAATTCGCCTTCTGTTCGTTTTAATAGGTCTGAGTTCTAATTTAATTTATGACGATACTAAATTTTATAATAATAATAATATAATAATAATAATATCTATGGACGCTTCACATCACGTCAGTCTGGCCCCGTGCTAAGTACCTGAAGGACTTGTGTTACGGGTACCAGACAACGGAAATATATTTAATAATTTTATACTATACATATATTTAAGATATTTATTATATGATACACATATTTAATACACATCCATGACCCAAGAACTTTGAAAACTTTTTGTTCCGTCGGCGGGATTCGAACCCGCGACCCCCGGCTTGTGCTACCAACGCGCTCACCACGGAGCCACCGAGGTCGTCAATCCAACTCATTTGAATGATTTCTTTAAAAGAGACGATTAACAGATACACTTTTGCATCTATAATATGTACTTCATTTAATTTACTAAACTTAGAGTTGAATTTATAGCTTCTGACGACAGATCAGAAATAAAAGGTGTCGTAATACTTTTCTTCAAAAATTACTTAGAGTCCTGATTAGTGAATAACATTAATATCGTAGTTAGTAATATTAGATGACGACCTCTGTGGCTCAGTTGGTCAATCCCGCCGACGGAACAAAAAGTTGTTCAAAGTTCCTGGGTCATGGATGTGTATTAAATATGTGTATCATAATATTATAATAAAAATTTTAAATATATATGTATAGTAGAAAAGCATTAAATATATTATGTCCGTTGTCTGGTACCCGTAACACAAGTCCTTCAGGCACATACCACGGGGCCAGACTGACATGGTGTGAAGCGTCCATAGGTTAAAAAAAATTTAGCGCCACATTCAGTGTAAGCTGAAATTATATTCACTTCCTATAAAAAATAAGAATCCATTCTACCTACGAGTCTTATAAAATGATACCTTCCTAAAAACTGCTGGTCCCATCAATCAAAAAGGCCTTCCTGCGAGACGCGAAATTGTGGGAGTGATACATCAGAGTATGAAGCGAGCACAATAGCGCCACGGGCGTGCACAATGCCATCGTCAAATAACATTTAGCCGGCCTACACTTTAGAAAATCGCAAAATGGAGACATCGAGGCGCAAAAACTTTATAAAAGACCAAAACGGAACCATAACCAATAATTACACTTTTGTTACTTATGTATTTAAACGCGAATCTACGAAGCTAACAAAGCACTACACTTTTGAGTATGATCGAAGACTTTTTCGGTCGTTGCATGACATTGTGCTATACTTTTAAATGCGTAAGCTTTAGTTTAGCAGACCTTAATGCTGTACCGGAATAATAATTAAAAGTTGTAAGTTACTTCATTGAAGATTCTTTTTTTAATAAAATAAGGAGTCAAACGAGCAAACGGGTCACCTGATGGAAAGCAACTTCCGTCGCCCATGGACACTCCCAGCATCAGAAGAGCTGCAGGTGCGTTGCCGGCCTTTTAAGAGGGAATAGGGTAATAGGGGAGGGTAGGGAAGGGAAGGGAATAGGGGAGGGTGGGGAAGGGAATAGGGTAGGTTATTGGGCCTCCGGTAAACTCACTCGGCGAAACATAGCGCAGGCGCTGTTTCACGCCGGTTTTCTGTGAGATCGTGGTATTTCTCCGGTCGAGCTGGACCATTTGTGCCGAAGCATGGCTCTCCCACGAGAAGATTCTGCAATAATACAAACTTTTAAGTTTGAATTATTAATTTTAATTACAGAAATGCCCCCATACAAAACTCGGTCACAGTTGTATGAAGTTTTTGCACTGAGACTATTTTCAGTTTTGGTCGGTCTCTTCAGTCCTACAATAATTAAGTTGTTAATGACAAAACGTTGACAACAGGCGCCATAGTAGTCTCTATTCGATCGAAACGTATAAGATCGTATGTGGGCAGAGCTCCTGTGATCTGTGATAAACCCATTCACCGGATTATAGTCCAAGATCGCCTGGATGCTGACATTTTCATTACGCAGCCAATACGGAATTTAATATTATGTTACAGTGCAAAAGATGAGTTGACTTTTATAGGACTGTCTGGGATTTTACCATTCAATTACATTTATGTTATTAGCCATACAAGGAAAGTAATACGCATTTAATTTGTTTATTTTTCAGTTGTGTTTATGTAACATTACTATTAACGCATTTGGACAATCGTAATATTACATAGTATAAAACAAAGTCGTCTCTGTCCCTATGTCCCTTTAAACGCTTAAGGCGGGGATCAAAAACGATAACCTTGCACACAACCAAAGACCAAGCGTATACGCATCGAAATAAGATTCATTTTAGCTTAGCAGTAAGTACTTGGGCGGATCTTCTCTATTTTTCATGTTTTTTTTAAATATATTTGGAAATAAATATAAAGAAACAAAATTGTTCGGGTCAAGAGATTTTAATATAGATTCACTAACAATTTATTCACATAAAATGTATAATTATCCTAGTTAATACTTATATTTCGATGAAATAGAGGTTTTTCGGAGGTGAGTTTGTAAATTAATTACAGCCAAAGTATTACGTTTTATTAAAATGTATATGGTTTAAGGTATTTTAAATATTGTGCTTTATATCTCATATTTTTTAACACTTCGTTTTTATATTAGAACTAGGTATACCGGGAGTCACGGAATAACAAATTGGGGTTTATCCTCGCCTTAAATCTTTGAAACTACGCAAGGTATTGATGAGTTTCTTTTAATAGATAGAGTTATTTAAGAGGAAGGTTTATTGTATAATAACATTCATTAAATTTAATAGTGGAAAAGTACTATTATGATTGGAGTTTCTAATGTGACGTCGTAAAAAAATCCTTTTTTCTGCTTACATTGCAAACGCAATTACGATTTTAATGAAATTTTGTATGTACCTTCTTTAGGCCTGAGAATTGTTTTTATATACTTTTTATATTGATACTTGAAATAATTTATATGGCATAACAACTTTTGCCGGGTCAGCTAGTTAAATGATATGATACTAAAACATGAAATTGTATTATTGGATTGCAGTATTTAAAATAGACACAGTGACGTTTCTTACATTGTAATTTATACTTCTGTAATGTCCCTTTAATCTACGTATTCAGGTAAAGTTATAAAAGGTAAGTTTTATGATTGGACTGGTACATACGATTCCCGCGAAGGTAGCTGGCTGGTGGTGGTCCGCAGACCGCAGTATCGGGAAAGTATTTGATCGATAAACTTGTAAGTTTAATTACAAAACTGGAAACGAAACGACGCTCAAAGACACCGCGGTCTTCTACACCCCTAATATGAACATTTGCATTGAATATAATTTTGTGGTGATCTTTTTAGCGAATAGACCATGTTGCTATTAATTGAATTCCACAAGTTGTATACCTTCGAACACCAGAAAAGTAATTGGATGAGTACGTAGAGTGGATTAAGCAACATACAAGTAGTTCACCTAACCCAAGCTCTATCTCGTCGCAATCGTAGAACAAAGACGGATCTGCAATTTAACCATATTACAGGAGAGCTCTTCAAAGATTTTGTGTCGTATTTTGTTTCATATTTTCAGAACATGTAATTTAGTTGACGTGAAATTTGGGCATGCGGTTTTGTTTTATCAATTTTATAATGTGATTCACAGTACAATTTATACCTAATTTGTGTAGTTTTTAAAAAAAGTCACATCAGTCGTTATTCCCTGGAGTATAATGTGACGTATGTAATGAACCGACGTTATTGTATGGAGTTGTGTGTATGGAGTATGGAGTAGTATGGAGTCAGATTCTGACTGATTCTGAATCAAGAAATTTAAAGCTTTGAACCTATTGTAATAAGAACTAAACAGTAATCATGCCATTTTAGCCTGTAGGCTGTACATTTGCATATTAGACTTTCGTTTTTTACTTGTTTGGTGTTAAACAAATAATCTCTTGAAACAAAAAAGTTACAGTATGTAAATTTTGCGGGTTTTTCAGAACGTTAACGAACTCTTTGTTTGTAAATAAAGTTTTAGTCGTTCAATTCTTTGTGTGCACGAGTGCAAGAAATAATTTCTTATTGCATTTTATGCAAACACGAAACACTTATTCGAATCAGTGCAATAAAATTAATAACGATAAAGTTTCTTCTGAAACATCTTAATTAGTTAATATCAATATTTTACGATGTTAATTGTATAAAAAGTAAAAAGCCAATGGAATGCTAAAAGTCAATGTTGTAAAGCGGTTAATTTATACTTATACTTAAGTTAGAACAGTCTTATTATAATAATTATAAAGTCGCGTTTTAAAAAAACTTCTTGTTTACACTTTTAATTTAATAAAGTTACTGATTTAGCAGAGATTAACCAAAGATTTTTTTTTAATAAATCCACTCATCACCAATAAACAATTAACAGAAGTATAATAATCATTTATTATTTGCATGGCACCATAATCTTACCTATTTGTAGTCCCTAGAAGAAGAATACTTCAATAATCAAAAATATATATAAAAGATATGGATAGTACATTATAATATGACATTATAAAATACAATTTCACATGCGTATGCGAATCCGAGTGATTCTAAAATGCCCTTAAAGCTAGTGTACAAATAAATATCTCAATTCGCAATATGACAGATGCGCTAGAGGAGGGTTTGAAGATGCGTTTGGCACAAGCCACCGTGGATCGCACCTTGCGCTGCAATCCTTTCACATCTGCGCATCTTGCGATGATTTTTATTTATGAATATGACGAATTATAACCTTTCATCTAGCACCACCTTCCCGGATGTATCGGCGGATGTAAAATGTATCACTTGCAAAAAATGTGCATCGTAACTTTGTACCTGAAATAGGAATATCGCGTCTAGGTATTGCGAATTTTAACTTACTGGAGCAGCACTTATGGTATTAGCTGAATTAAAATTACGTAGGTATCGTATCTGGAGATCTTTAAAATTATTACAATCGATGCAGATTCGCCGAAGCGCATCTGCGGGTGGTGTTTACTTGTTTGCAAAAAACTCGACCTATATTAGGTTTCCATTGATGGTTTATAGAGCGGCCATCAATCCTGCGCGGGCGCAGCTTAATAACGTTATCCCCGCGACAGTGCGCGGCCATTGTTGCGCAACATTATGTCCCCTATTGACATATTAGCTTTTTAGTGGCCCCTAATCTATTGTGGTTTTGTACTTGACGACGTTAAGCAAACACACTTCAATTTTTTTGTGTAACACATGTCTTCTATATAAAAAATAAAGGTGGTGCATGCTAGTCTTAACTTTTAAAGATAGAATGTGTTGAATATGTTAGATTAATAATATTAATAATATTATACCTTTAGACACCTTCATATAATTTCTTCAAATTAAATATTTGTTTTCCTTTAATGAATTTATTACTCGTTAGTTTTTGGTGACAATTCATGTTCTTAATAAAATTATGACATCCATTATAGAAAGTGTTAATATAACTTAATCTTCCAGTATCAAACGACCTATTTACTGAGACCGTAGCTTAGATTGTTCTAAACGGTATATCGCAGCCAACATCCCAATTTTCAGAATAATTTACAACCTGGTTTTCCCATAAATAAATTTCAGCACAATTTAAACGTCACAGAAGTGTTATGGGCGGTAGAGGTACATTTAGAGGGAAACGATACAGCAATTCGGATTGATACATCGCGTAATCGTTATATTGGTTTTGTGCGGATGGACTCGTCTGAGAAGAGAATCGACAAAGTCCGCGCCCAATGGTTTCATTGTTTCCTTAGTTTAGCCTTATTCTTTTATTCTTGTATAATCTATACATACGAGTATAATAAAACTGTAGAAATGACAATTTTGTACATTAAAGATATCCAAAAAATAATAAGCGGGGGCTGTTACTACATCGCTATAGAAGCCAAAACTGTGGTTAGTTTTTTGTCTGTCTGTCTGTCTGTCTGTATGTTTGTTCCAGCATCACACGAAAAGTACTGATCCGATTTGAATGCGGTTTTCGCAGATATATTTGTCTTCTTCCAACTTAACATCTGGTGTACAAAATTTTTTTCCCCTCACCTCTCTAAGGGGTTAAAAGAGGGGGTAAGATTTTGTACCAAACTTTTTTCTTCAACACGAAAACTACTGATCCGATTTGAATACGGTTTTCGCAGATATATTGATCTTCTTCCAACTTAACATCTGGTGTATATATTTTTTCCCCCAACTCTTTATGGGGGCCGAAGAGGGGGTCAGATATTGTATCAAACTTTTTTTTTAACATGAAAACTACTGATCCGAATTGAATATTGTTTTCGCATATATATTTGTCTTCCTCCAACTTCATATCTGGTGTATAAAATGTAGACAATCAACGTCATTGATATTTCAAAAGTCAGAAGGGGCCGGCCCTTTACGGCCGCAGCGTTATCTTCTTAATATATTTTCTGTCAAACTCTTCATTAAATCCATACTTACTAATATTATAAAGTGTGTTTGTCTCTCTGTATGTCTGTCTGTTACCTCTTTACGCCCAAACCGCTGAACCGATTTTGCTGAAATTTGGTATGAAGATACTTTGAGTTCCGGGAAAGGACCTACTTTTTATTCTGGAAAAATGTACGGTTCCCGCGCGATAAGCGCATTTTGGCGCAATGGAGTTGCGGGTGTCATCTAGTTATAGATAAGTAATCAATAAATATGTAACCTTTTTACGTTCAAAGTAACATAGAATAGTTAACGTAGAATAATTTACGGTACCCGCGCAACAAAACAAATGCCACATAACATCTAATATACTTATTACTTATTATCAATTATCGTCAAGTTGATACTGTGTATTTTAATATAAGAAGGCTTCTTAAAACTTTTTTGCTTACTATAACTTACAATCGACCGCTTAATGTCTGCTACTTAATTACTTTATGCTAATCCACGTTAGGCGAACCTTGCTGCTGTTTGCCTCCTGTTATGAGAGATCACTCACCTCTCGATCGTAACTCTTATTAATTACATCGTTAATATTCACGCTAATTAATAAGTTTAATAACTTAAGATATTTATAATCGCCTTCTCTTACCGGACTTTTTTGTGCCTATCATCCATATTGTTTATAATAAAAAATAAAAAAAATAACCAATCAATGAAATGTATCAGGCGGCGGGACAAGTATTTTAGTAAAAGAGGATTGATTGAAGTATTGAAGTAACGAACAAGACATTAGCATTTTACTAATGCCTGGGTTACACGGTGCGAGCTGACATGCGAGTTAGTCTAATCAGTATTTACAGAGGTGCAGCTACTTGCACCGTGTGACCGCATCGTAGCTCGTATGCTACTGTCATGTGCGAGTGGGTCAGTTGCTCGCATGCGAGTTACTATAACCTTTTTTTGTACACAGATGCAGTAACTGACAATCAAATTTCCGATTTTTCTAACCAGTATTTAATTTTATAATGTTTGCGTCAACATAACAGCTAAAAAACAGCTTGTCAATGAAAGAACAGTTTTTTACAGGAGCTTCGGTTTGTCTATGTTTCTTAATTAAGCATAGCTAATAGGCACTAATCGGATAAGTATAGGATAAATATTTTTTTGTTGAAAATGCATAACGAACACTACTCGTAGAAGGCAACCCTTTAGTGTAATCGCTAATGAGGTGCCCGAACGAAACGGAGCCGATACGACTGGAATGCGATCGCTCCGAAAGGGTAGACGATAGGAAAAGTGATTTACAGATACGGGGGCGGTGTTTTTAACAATAGGAAAGAATTCAAAATGTACAGTACAGTTTTTGTACGTTTCTCTAAAATTCTAATACACTTTTTGTTGAAACATCACTTTATCTCCGGTTAATATATCGGTCGTTTAAAGTTCGCTCGCGGCTATTTGGATAGCGAACGGTTCATTTGGGATCGGATCATCTCTCAGATAATACTAAACGAATACAGTATACCTTTTGATAAACAAACAGATATTTGCATATTTGGCTTTTTGTTAACCGCATACTAAGATTCGGTGGTCTTGATACGATGTCAAAAGTTTTTTATCTACATACAATTCGGTTATTTGCGATTTAATATTCAAATTTTCGTTGTAGAGATCAGAGAAAATGTATTATATATAAGAATAGGTATAATCTTATACTTTGAACAAAATTTTTCCGGATAAAAAGAGAAGTTGTTAAAGTGTACCTTATCATTGTGAAGCTGTGCGTAGGTAATTGAGCTAGTTTCTTAATTCTTTCTTCCTCTTAGCTCCAAGCAAATTTCTGTTCTCTATGCTTATTATCCTAAATATCTACCTACTTATATACAAAATATTATTGTTTGTTGAGTTACAAAGAATAATATTTTGTATATAAGTAGGTAGATATTACACTTGATTTAAAAAAAAAAAACAAGGTGAGAATACTTTAGGTTGTATGAGTTTTTAGAGTATTTAGAGTTCACGAGACGAATACAAACACAAAACATTTCTCTGTTGGCACTGCTTCTTTCACAGTGAATTCTATAATATAAGCAGATACATACGCACCCTAAATTATCACTTAGTTTTGTTACACCCTGTATAAGCCACTCAACCTTTTAAACTCGTAATATAATAATAGTCTTAACAAATCTTACTGCTAAGCGTACTGCATATCAAAGTATCAAAATCATTCGTTCCCGATTCAATATTTGGCCAAAAGAGCAACCTGTTTGTATAAATAATAGCTTAATTCTACGTTTCGTCGGCTAAGGTGCTTGGTTTCTCGGCTCGCCGTTGTCGACCGACAAATGTGTGTTATTACCAGCCCGAGACGTCTACAAATAACCGCCGATAACAATAGCAAATCCGCGCTGTTTGTTATTTTAAATACGTAATTACTATCCAGCAGCTCATTTATAACGAGTTTCGTTGAATGAGCGAAAGGAACTTTATGGTTGAAGTCGATATTTTTTTATTTTTCGGTGTGTGCAAAATGTTCAATAGCTATCGAAAGTGATAACGATTGATAATTTAGATAATATACACTAACAGTTAACACTAGATAAAATAGGTGCCTATATAAATCTACATCTAAAAATCGCCGGTGGCCTAATGGGTAGACCTTTGGTTCGCACTCGTGGAGGGTACAGGTTCGATCCCGGGTGGAGGCGTGTACCAATGAGATATTTTCTGATCTCAAGTACCAAATACGGACACACATTCTATACGTGGGAGAGCCATTCCTCGGCACGAATGGGCCGGCTCGACCGGAGAAATACCACGTTCTCACAGAAAACCGGCGTGAAACAGCGCTTGCGCTGTGTTTCGCCGAGTGAGTGAGTTTACCGGAGGCCCAATCCCCTAGCCTATTCCCTTCCCTTCCCATCCCTACTCTCCCTTATTACCCTATTCCCTCTTAAAAGGCCGGCAACGCACCTGCAGCTCTTCTGATGCTGCGAGTGTCCATGGGCGACGGAAGTTTTTTTCCATCAAATGACCGGTTTGCTCGTTTGCCCCCTTATTTCATAAAAAAAAACATAGTACGGTGAAGGAAAACATCGTGAGGAAACCTGCATATAGTAATTGGTCCCAGACTAGTTCTTTCCTCTGGACTAGGCCACTACGTTGCGAGAATGCCTTATCAGTTATCACGTATAATATGTGTTTGGGCAACCATTCGGACATATAAAATCTTGTCCCAGGCACTACAGTATTTGTGGAGTGGTTACTTCGCTCTGAAAATACTGTATAAATCATCCACAACGGATGTACAGGCCTAGTTTATATTATCTAGTAGGTACTACTATTATCAATAAACACGAATTTTAAATTTAGTTAGTTTCGCTTAAACTCAAGAGCAGCTGAACTGATTTGGATATTTTTAGTTTTGAAATAATAAAGAAGTTCAGGAAAGGTTTATATTACGAGGAAAATGATGTGAAGTTCATCATTGTGTATACTAAATTGTGACTTTTGCATAAATTTAAGTTTTGTAATTTGCCAAAAATACAAACCAAGTCTGAAATCTATATCTATCTAACGATAGTTGATGTTTTGGACTCCAAGGGCCGTTTCACCACTTCCTGATAAGTGCCGGATAGGCTATCCACTACTCAACTTGACAGATAGAATAAGGAGAATCTGTCAAAATAGTTGTGGATAGCCTATCTGGTACTTTATCAGAAAGTGGTGAAACAGGCCCTAAAAATACAATACTAGATGATGCCCGCGTCCGTTGCGCCAAAATTCTTATATCGCGTGGGAACCGTACATTTTTTCAGGAAAAAAGTATCTTATATCCTTTCTCGGGACTCAGTTTTAGAGTTCAGCGGTTTAGGCGTGAGGTAACAGACAGACAGACACACATTCGCGTTTATAATATTATTATATGTATGGAAGTTTAGATCTGCCGTATAACTACGTAGATGCTAGAACTGGAACTAATTAAAAAAGGATAATTACTAAACACTCATGGCATGTACACAATTACCAGCTCCTGTCTATGGCCCATCTCATTCTAAATACCCTAATATTTCAAAATTTCATAGACCATTAGTAGCCATAAAACCACTGTTACACGAGCCTAACTCTTCATTTAAAAAACATTTAGAATTATTTTAGCTCTGAATGTGTAACTGTGAACCTTACGTCATCCGCAGAAAGGCCCGGATAGAGGTAAAATAAGTGTAAACGATACTTACAACACAATATAAATATCATCCAGTATACTCTATTTTAGGTGAGTATCGGACTCTACTGAGTAGAGTAAGTCAGCCATGTCCTTGAAATCTCATGAAATCTCAATCTTTTGACAAAGTGACATCAGACAAGACGAGGGTGAAGCCAAACGAGCGTAATTTTGTGAGTCGTGACTCGTGAGTCGCAGAATTTCTGCCGCGTAAATATCTTTTCATACAAATCATGACTCACAAAATTACGCTCGTGTGAATCAAACAAAACTTAGTGTGTGTGCGATTAATATCGTTGTTAAAGTCAAACGGCGAATTGTGGCACAAAACTTCATATTATTATGAAATTTCAAAATTTATATCATGTAATCCTCTACTATGTTACTATGACTATATGAAGATGAAATTCATCTTCACATTCAATATTTTGATTAAACCGCCTTCACTGCACACACACATCAACTTAACTTCAAAAACCAAAAAAAAATACATACAGCCGAATGTATTACCTCCTCCTTTTTGGAAGTCGGTCAAAAATAGTATCACATCGCTGTACGTATCAACTTGTCCTTGTATCGAGCGAGTTTGATTTCAAGGATTGTTCTTCTACTAATACTTTAAACTGTTAACTTGTACTAGCGGGCCCGACGGACATCTTCTCGTCATTTCTATGAAGTTTAAGTTGTCAAATTCAGTAAAATTGTCAAATTCGTCATCTGAAATAATTAATTACGGAGATGAAATATTACTATTTTTCTAATTCTCCAGGCAATTTTTTAATCTTTTTTTTAAACGTAACAACCTTCCTTATAACATTAACAAACAATATTATAATACAAAAGTGAAATCGGTTTAGCCGTCCTCGAGATCATCGCTAAATGTGTATGTAACTTATTTAGCGATTCATTTTTATAAGAAGATGAAGATGATTTACTGTATACTGTAGTCATGTGTATGTGGTGATCCGTGGCCACCCATCCCGACCCCACGCGATGTCCACGTCGCTCGCCACTGTGACGGATCCCCGCCCCGCCCCTCATTTGTTATACAAATTTTATACTACCCTCCGGTCTAAACTTGCGAGCGATTTCTAAAGAAACAATGGATGACCTTCCCTCGGTTCGATGTAGAGATTATCATAATCAACGTTTATCTACGCGTTTCATAAATACTACATTATATGCGACCGCGCGAAACGCAGTTCTAGAAATGTATAAACAAGTTTGCAACGGAAAATGGGTCGTAATAATGATTTAATACAACTGAGTGTAAGATTGTGTGGTACTAATACTATAAATTGCGAAAGTTAGTCTGTCTGTCTGTTACCTCTTCACGCCCAAACCGCTGAACCAATTTTACTGAAATTTGGTATAAAGTTTCATTGAGTCCCGGGAAAGGACATAATATTATAAGGATACTTTTTATCCTGGAAAGAAGTACGGTTCCCGCGCGTGAAAGAATTTTGACGTAACGGAGTTGCGGGCGTCATGTAGTCTAATTTTTATCTGGATTTACGTAAACTCGTTTGAAAAAGAAAAGACATAATGTCTAGAGTTGTAGTTACAAATAACGAATGGTAGCGGTCAACTGAATGTTCCTACAGCGTTAATACCGGCGCACGCAGGCGGCATCTCAAACGAACTATTGATACGAATCTTACTATCCCCAAGGGATATGCTAAAAACTGGCCCGAGACCCGCCACATTCATTTAAATTTTCTTGAAGAAAGTATTAATGAAGTGACGAATATTACTAATAGCTATGAACCATTATTGCTTGGTAATGATAAAGGTGAACTTTTTCACAGAATATATCAGCAACCTTACACAAATTGTACGTCACTTTTTTTAAAGTAATGAAATATGTTGCTTCAATGCCAAAGGATAAGCCATATTGTTACAAATCAAATCAATCTACAAGTGTTTGTTTTCTCGCCATAAGTAAAGGCCAACTTTCACCAACCAGGGTTATCATTAAATTGGCAAGTTAATCAGGCGCTGGATGAACGCGCCAAACGATGAGGTCTTTGAACAGGAAAATTCGATCCATATCGAAAAGGTTTTTCTCTAAATTAGATCTTTACACCGATACTCATAATTAATTATAAAGCGTCTGTTTTTAGAATATTATTATTATAAGGAAACCAATATTTGAATATTATACTGTATTTGTAATAATTATTACAAGATAAAAATCCTGGGTTATTTTTTTTTATATATGAAGAACAAGAGCAGTAAATGATATTTAACCAGGGATTAACTATATTCCATGGTACAAATGGGCCTTAGACCTAAGTCGAGTAAAAAAATTATCCAAGATTTTCCATTACTAGCATAACCCGGGGACGGTCGGGATTGAGACGGCAATGGATTACCGCTGCCGAGGCCCGGGGCTCCGAGGTATCGCTTCTTGATTAAATAAACCTTCAACCGCACGTCACGCCAGCGGCACTGGCATATTGCACCTACAGTAAACAAATGAATTCACGTCATTACGCTTTCTAAAAGTATCTGGAGTACTGGGGGGTGAGCCAACATCTTTTCTTTATCGCTTCTTTAAAGAATCGCCGACCAAAATGTATGGAACATTGACATAACGAGTTAAACGTCTATGTCATATTAACAAACGCTTATATTGTCAATACCATACATTTTGATTGGCGATTCTATAACGAGGCGATAATTAAAAAGTTTTGGCTGAATGGCCTGGGTGTTTGATTTTGTTTGCGCTATACTGTACTCAGCGAAACATGGCGGTAGCGGTCATTGACTCCCTCTCAAAACTTGTCACTTTCTATACAAAGCCGCGATTGACAATATCTGACACTTCATTGTCAATCGCGGTTTATATAGAAATTGACAAGTTTTTGACAGGGAGTCAATGACCGCTACCGCCATCTCTCGCCAAGTGTAATTTTTGTGACTTTTTCATAGCCATTTGTTAGCAATGATCATAGATCAAAGCTTGTAATGTAAACATAACATTTTTATGCATAAAATACACTTGTCCTTAAAGTCATTGTTTTTTTACTAAAGTTATTGAACACAAGAAATACATAATGTTACAGTATCGTAGTTCCCACAATTTCAAGGCTCATATATTACGAAAAAGTATTAGGTACCAATAAATTAAAGCCTTTTTTACTCAATAACTTATAGGCACTGCTCGTATGGCATACTCCTAGGTAATATTTCATAACCGAAGACACTAAATCTTCGAATCATTGGTGGCCTAGCGTTATCATGCCTTAAACAAATAGTTTCAAAAAATATAGATAGGTAACGTATGATAAGTTGATTGTATATAATAAGTAATTTTAATGCTAGACATACATAATATTTTCTGTTTACTAAAAGTTCTTATAAATTCTGACATCTTGAAGAAAAATGAGCTTTTATAGGTATTTGACATTTCACTGGCCCCGGGCAATAAAGGCGTAATATCAAAAGTCGTTTTTTACCAGGAGTGACAAAATAAGCCAATTTGTTTATAGTGCAGGCACAGTGGTCCCAAACAAGCGTTTGAAGTGTCATATTATGAAAGTTTTTTTTTACCAATTTAACCATGTCAAATTAATTGTAGTAGTGTAAAAATGTATCGAAATAATTGAAAAAATGCATCATACAACTAATAAGCGCTATTATTTCAATTGCAACATTAATATTTATTGACTTTATTAAAACACCAAACCGCTTGAGATTTATGCCTGTAAGAACATAAAATTACGTATTTTTCGCTTTAGGGTTGATTCAGAGCGCAACGTGACGCGTTTATGCATTTCTAAATTTATATGGATTTGACAGATTCACAAGACGTCTGACGCTCATGAAATCTGTCAAATCCATACAAATTTATGTCATATATGAGTTGCGGTCTGAATTGACCCTTAGGTTTCGAGAGTACCAGCCGATTCTGGGGAATCTTGTAGCGCTGTATCGTATCTTCACCAGTATTTTTAGTTATGTTTCATAGAGTAATGCAATAATACAATTTTATTCGTAAGAGAATTTTCCATTCAATAAAGCTGTTGTCATTTATTATACCCAAAATGTTATTTAAATTAAAAAAAAGGGGTGATAGCCCAGAGGAGCCAAAAATCAAATAACATTAAAAAGGGCATAACCGGCGTTTACCGCTTTATTGCCCGGGGCCAGCGATTTGTCTCATGGTCTTGACCATAGCAATAGTTTATGTTACTGAATCGGAGCGACACTCTTCACCGGAAGTAAATCTGAAGCTCCATGATATTAAAAAAGCTAGGCCTTAGGGAACATGAATAAGTCAGAAGATATTGCCACTTAATGAAATATATTGGTATATGAAACATTATGTTCGTAATGTTTTATATGTGGCATAATTTATTATTCAAGAATACCAACAAGCAATTCAAATTGTAAACTCGTTTGTACATAAATTAAAAATTATCTCAATTAACCGAAGCTTCCTAGTGTAAGTAACATTCTCGGGGCTACTTTTAATTTATTTTCATTAATGCTCGTTATTACCTAGATGTCCATAATTAATTTAAACTACGTTAAGTCAATTGCTTAACGAGTCGCTTTAATCAGTCACGGGGGTATCGAGCAATATTGTATCTAAGAAGCTGGCAATTAATATTCATTATCTCGTGTATTTTTAGCTTAGAGAAGGAGCTGGGGGGAGCTCGCGGCGGTTCTCAGCAATTTGTTGCGAAGTACATTTGTCTACAACGACGAGATATATCAGTCACCGGCCGGCCGCCTTTACCCCGCTGCTCCGACGACACAATTTATAATCCGATTGTTGGATTACCAAACTTGCTAACATTTTATGCACTTTTTATGGGTACATAAATATCCCGAGTCATGTCCGCGATAACAAATAAAAAGATATTAAAGTAATTTCTTAGCGAACACTGGGTGGTATCGTATGTAAATTTTGAGGGAGCTCCGGTGCGAGTGGTATAGAAAACGGTAAAATATGTACTAAATATAAAGGTTGCGTTTCGTTCCACTTAAAATTATGACTTTATAAAATTAAGTGGTCGTATTTTAGTACACAATAAAAGTGATACTAGCCGCTTCCCATTACGATCGAAGCGAGAAATCTATGAGACGAACGGCGGCCAAAACGCGCGGTGTATATTTGATAAATTCAATTAAGGCAGCGTTATTAATCACTGATTTTATTAGTTTAGGTGAAATTGAATCAAATCATCAAACGGTTTTACGAGATTTGAAACAGTGAATAAAATAGTAAAGTTATTGCCTACATCAGAAATATTTTTCTACTTTCCCTTTCAGTTTCGACTACCTAGTGCCTATTTCTATACAGTATACACGTTGTCTATATTTTATAACACTCCGCCCCCGTGCGAGCTTTAAATTTTAATGAACTGCATAAAAACTTCATTTTGCATCCACTTTTTAATAGCTACTTCAGAGCATTTCAAATCTAGATCGTTCGAGAGCTGCAATTAAAAATATTCAAACATCGGTCGAAATTGTGTTCGTAAATCACTCGAAACAAAACACGGACGACGGCGGGCGTTCACCGCCGCATCATAATTCAAAGGAGAGCAGTGAGAACGCGCGTCCACAGAAGCCCAGGCATAAATCTATGGCCCGTCGTCGGCCCTCAGTACCAGATAATATGAGCGATGACCGTACATAAAGCAAGCCTATACGCACGTCCCGCGCCCTGACAATCCACGATATGAATTGATATATTCCTCGAATGTATTAAGCCGACTGAGTAAGATGAATTTGACGAGAATTAACAAATGATGGCCGACGGGAGTGTGGATTTCACGTTGACGTCGTAATAAACCTTATCTGCTCACCGAGTTGCATTGAGATGGATGTGTACATTATGGTGATTTATAGCTAGTATTTTAATGTGTAATGAAGTTTTTAATTTTTTAACTACTTAATTAGTTCCATAACGTTTAACCCTCGAGCACCAGTTCGATCGCTTTAAATCATCGAAATTCAGCTCAAGCGTCGCTTCGCTGCATCAAAAATATTTCCACAAAACATAACAAATTCCTGAAAGATAATTGTGTCGTAAATTTTTGAAATGAGAATATAATGAGTTCGTTATGCCCGGCAGTCGGCAGCGTTCTCACATTTCGTGTTCTTACTGAAAACTTACGTCAATTTAGCCGGCGCAGTTGGTTTATATGTGATGAAAAAACAATGGCATTATACCGGTCTAATGGCGTCCCAACATGGGCATTATCCTCGTCATACAATATGTATGTGTCGACAATTTATGGCCGAACACTATAAAACCTCAAATATGACTTATTAGTTGGAACCTCCCCGGGCTCGCATTGCGTTGACATATTTTTATAAATCCGAACGTCATTAGAAGAATATTCCGGATTCTATCCTCGGAATACAATTGAATGCGGCCACCAAAAACAATTTCAATACTAATCAATATACTGTATGTGACTGTTTTTAAATTACCGCAAACAAAAACCCTCCTCGTTATATTTTTGTCAGTAGTGTAAGGATAATTTACGATATTGATTCTACCCTTCAAACTTTAGAAGTTATCGCTTATTGTTTTCATTTGTTATGTGGGTTTACTGTCGTACTATGTCGGTAGGTCCTCGTGTTATTATGTGCCCGGACCATAAATCACAAAAACTTGCTTTGATATCAAATTTGACTTTAATCTAAGAAACTTTATTTGTTCACGAGGCACGTTCCACGGCCGTGTAAGATATAATCTACCTCTTTAATACCATACCATTCAACGACATCTAATAATAAAACACTCTCGCGTGCTCAATGTTTACACCATTTGCATATTTAAAAAGGATTTAATCACAAAGTTCTAAGGAAGAATATTTATGCTGGGGATCGCTACTCGCCACCCTGAGATGTATTATAAAAAATATCATTGACAGATTATAATTCAAATAAAGTTTAATTATTTTACTACCGTAGAGATAAAACAGAACATTTTGATTATTACTTGAACAAAGGAGTGTACAAAACTGCGGACGCGTCTGTCAGGACAACTTATCAATATTCCTGTTATCTCCCAGCATAACTCCACGCGACACAGCTTCTCGAGTGGAAATTATGCCAAATTATAGACAGCGTTGACGTTTAAATAATAGGCGTAAGTATGTGATGAAGAAGTTAACTTTACTCCAGTCCACAATAATATCCTCAGCGCCTAAAGACGTAATTTTTGTAACGACGAACTTCAAAACAACTCAGGCGGACGGCTCATAACACTTATTACATTTTTGACGCCTCTTTGTCGACGCAAAATCTGCATTTAAATTATCCGGCAAAAAGACTAATCACCGATCGCCGGGGCCTAACATTATCGCCTCGCTTTATTACAATTTAAATCAGTGCGTTTCCGTTAATAAAAGTATTTAGATGATAATACGTGATGACAGCAGCTCGGGGCGTCCGCGACCGCAAATTACGGCAATCTTGACACCTACGAGGCGCTAACTGGGGGTGCACCCTGCAATTTGCGGACGTGGAGGTGTGAGTAAACGCCTCACGCGCAATGCCGCCGCCCGCCGCGCCTGGCTGCTGCGCCGCGCTGCGAATGCTGACGGCAACATCAGAAGTCAGGACACAAGAGTACCCAGGATATGCATTATACACTATGTAGACCGATACTGAAAAATTTTCATCAATTAAGTATACCAAATTTTGTATTTTAGTAATAGTTGCAGTAATACTTTTTATAACATTATTTATAGTCAAAATCAACTTTTCAGATCTACTTTGGTCTGTTATAATTTTTGAATTCTTGATTGTGACTGTTTAAAATAGATTAAACCAAAATATTTCAAGTAGGTAATGAAATTGTTTTAATAATAATTATTATAATAAAAAAATTGATATTAAAACGGATACATTAATCAAGATAAGGTTCAGATTTTCTCTACCTATGTTCACTTTGTACGACATAAGATTACGCTTTTACCATAATAGATTGTTTTTTGTTGCGTCTAGCTGAATATTATTATTTTATAAAAATGAAAACCAGCGTTAATGTATAATCAATAATATTATTCAATGTACAGTCACATGAGATTAATAGAGCTAAATCTTGAATATTATACTGATTACATTTCCAGGCATGTCGCATAAGAACGGCCTTTTTCGTCCTAATTTTGTTTTTTCGTATAATAACTGAGTAATACTTTCATCAAATTATCTAAAATTACCGATGTTATCAAATACTTCCTTGCAAGTAATTGAAAAATTTGCGCCGTACATTGATTTTTTGCCAAGTTTTGAGTTATCTTTGAAGTATGTACACAAAAACACCTAAACCCTTTGGCGTTAAATTTAGGCACATTAAATGAAGATCGTATCGTCAAAATATCGAACCCACCTTGAGTAGCTGCCGTACGCACCCGGGTGTAATACGGTCGAGGGGGCTATTCCGTGCGGAAAGCGATCAGTCTCTATCACAACATAGTAATATTATTATGTTGTGATAGAGATATTATAATACATCATGACACAAAATGTATATCATGAGTCATGACACAAAATTTTCTTAATAAAGTTTCTCTAATAATTAAATCTTCTGTACATATACTTTCAGTTTACTACTGATTCACTTTTTTTTATGAAATAAGGGGGCAAACGAGCAAACGGGTCACCTGATGGAAAACAACTTCCGTCGCCCATGGACACTCGCAGCATCAGAAGAGCTGCAGGTGCGTTGCCAGCCTTTTAAGAGGGAATAGGGTAATAGGGGAGAGTAGGGAAGGGAATATGGGAGGGTAGGGGATTGCGCCTCCAGTAAACTCACTCACTCGGCGAAACACAGCGCAAGTGCTGTTTCACGCCGGTTTTCTGTGAACCCGTGGTGTTTTTTCCGGTCGAACCGGCCCATTCGTGCCGAAGCATGGCTCCCCCACGTCAAAATAGAGTCGCACTTTAAATAGAGTCGTCGCAGAATCTTGTTAAAAGGTTTTGAACAACCTTTTAAAGAGAAATGGAACAAAATACGATATTAACATAATACTATATCGTTGACTTTTCTTTGCAATCACTTCTTGTAAATTAAAAGGGACGAATTACCTCTTCAGAGGTAGCGGCAACTTAAGAAATGGAAGTTACTTAAAAAATAAGTATACGTAACAACGCCTCCGCGGTCTAGTGGTATAGAGCGCGGCTCTTGACTCAGAGGTCGTGGGTTCGATTCCCGCGTTGGAAACATGTTATTTCCAAGTTTGGTTAGGACAATGCAGGCTGATCACCTGATTGTTTGACAAGTAAAATGATCCATGTGTCGGACGGGCATGTAAAAAGTCGGTCCTGCGCCTGATCACTCGCCGGTCGTGTCGGTCTTCCGTCCCACTGGGTTATGAGAGTAAAGGAATAGAGAGTGCTCTTGTGTACTGCGCACAAACTTGGGCACTATAAAATTAGGTACTCCTGCAAAGCTGGCCTGGTTTCAATAAAACTGGCCACCGTCACCGAAACCGTTGTGGTAGCTATTATTATTATACGTAACATGCGACGATTTTATCGCTATTCTAATAGCGTTAAAACAGTCATATGTTACGTAATATAGCACCCCGGCTGACGGTCCACTACTGCGAAACAATAGCGAGAGGAAACGATCGATATTCAGGCCGGCAATCTCGGCGCGGCATAATCTCAAATATTTATTATATGTCAAAACAATATGCCGAAACGGAGCGCTTATTGTGGTTTTTACAAATGTCTGCTTCGCTCGGAGGCTTCGCGGGGTTCGTTAGCGTGAAGTACGACGCATTGTGGGGCACAATGGAGGGCGGGGCGGCCCCGGGCTGCGGGGATGCCCGGGGCGGCCGCGGGATTCGCGGATCCCGGCAAAATCTGTAATAGTGGAAGTGCTAAACTACACTTATGGATTTAAAACATGTATGACGTTGTGCATGGAATAAAATTATATTTTTATTAATATTTTTGTTTTCAAAGTTTATTGCTTTTTGATTTCGTAGTTTTCAACTTTTCTGCAAGCAGCTAAGTTTCTATGAATGTACCTTTCTAGCAGGGTTGCCTGGAAGAGATCGCTTACAGCGGTAAGGCCGCCGTAGCCCACATAAATGTTTTTTAAGTTTAGTTTTGATAACAATATTGTACCTAATTTAATTTGAGCAATAAAGTATAAATCTGTCTCCGTAATCTACTAAATTAATTAAACTAATTAAACTAATACCACACTAATACTATACTTCGTCTTTATAAACGTTGATAGTATTTTCCTTGCATCAGAAATATGCTATTGACAATATAGGTCAATTCAGACCTCAACGCGACGAGGTGAGGCGAGGCGCTGCGCAGCAGCATAATATGGATTTGACAGATTTCAATTTTCAATTACGTGACGCGTCTTGCGAATCTGTCAAATCCATACAAATTTTTGAAATGCATCTACGCGTCGCGTTACGGTCTGAATCAACCCTAACGGTCAATTCAGACCGCAATTTTTGTATGGATTTGACAGATTTCAGTTGCGTCAGACGTCTTGCGAATCTGTCAAATCCATATAAATTTAGAAATGCATCTACGCGTCGCGTTGCGGTCTGAATCGACCCAAATACGTCGATAGCAGCCCACTGTTTCGAGTTTCATAATCACAGCTGCTGAAGTTACTGTTACTGATGGAAATTCAGATTTACTCTACTTGTATAAGATAATTTTATATAATATTTATACGTGGGAGAGCCATGCTTCGGCAGGCAGGCAGAAAACCGGCGTGAAACAGCGCTTGCGCTGTGTTTCGCCGAGTGAGTGAGTTTAACGGAGGCCCAATCCCCTACCCTATTCCCTTCCCTACCCTCCCCTATTCCCTGTCCTTCCCATCCCTAACCTCCCCTATTACCCTATTCCCTCTTAAAAGGCCGGCAACGCACCTGCGTCTCTTTTGATGCTGCGAGTGTCCATGAGCAACGGAAGTCGCTTTCTATCAGGTGACTCGTTTGCTCGTTTGCCCCCTTATTATATAAAAAAAAATGTAATGAATACTTATAGAAGACAGCGACTATAATAATCTTATCTTATTTTATATTACATTGTGAGCTTTGGATGAAGCTATAAAATCGGAAAATCCCGCTAATCCTGAACGCGGCGCGAGCGGGCAACGGCAAGACGTGTGGACATCGCACCAGTTTTACGACTAAATAATAAACTTTAATTATAATTGCGTCGAGGTAAAAGCCGCACGCGACATCTGTATTTAATTGAATATCGTTTGCACCTGCATTCGACAAAACTCCAAACTCCATCTCTCCAAAGAATTTACAATAAAACTAATTAAATATTAATCGCTTCTAAACGTTTTAGCGTAATTGAAACGTAAATAACGGCTTAATTTGTCGAATTTTTAAACCAAAACTCGTTCTATTTCGTTTTTAGCTTTAAATGAATTTTAAATAATGACTACGCCACAACATTGTTATTTTACGGGCCTACGTATTAGTTGTCTTTAAAAAAGTTAGAATTATTCGATACGTAGTAATTATGTATTGGATAATAAGCACCTGCTTGTGTCTCCAGTTCCCTGCCCTGCCATAATAATATAAGAATCTATTACGACATAATACTTTTAAGCTCTAAGTATAATCTACCTTTTTTTATGAAATAAGGGGGCAAACGAGCAAACGGGTCACCTGATGGAAAGCAACATCCGTCGCCCATGGACACTCGCAGCATCAGAAGAGCTGCAGGTGCGTTGCCGGCCTTTTAAGAGCGAATAGGGTAATAGGGGAGGGTAGGGATGGGAAGGGAAGGGAATTGGGGATGATAGGGAAGGGAATTGGGCCTCCAACCTCCTACCAAATACCTACTCTATAATTATTTTAATTGCGTCCTACAAATAATCGTGTCTTCCAGATACTTTTTAAATAGACCTAAATAGACTTAGGACCAACTTCACTAACACTTGCTAGCAGTAGTAGCAACGCGTTATATTCTGACAAACGATTAAGCCCAATCGTTTGTCAAAATATAACACATTTTCTCTACTTGCTAATTGCTTTATCTTTCGCTCTTAGAAAGAATTTAATTATTATCTTTATTATCTTTATCAGGCTTTGGTTTTCGGAATTGGTGAACAAACTATACAATTTATAAAATTTTAGCAAAATCTACGTAATAGCAGTTGTTTATGCTGTCGTTGATTTGCGGAGGTCCAAGGTAAATTTCAGATTAAGAACCAGGGTAAGTCTCAATTCTGGTTTCCAAAGAATTTTCTATTGTTTCTTTACAAATCTATCTTTTTTAGAATTTATTACGGCGGGAAAGGATTTTCAGTTTCCACATCCGTCCCAATATTATGTATGTTTCACTTATTATTTCAAAATCTGTTTATCATCAATAAGATGACGCCCGCAACTCCGTTGTGCCAAAATAACTTTATCGCGTGGGAACCGTACATGTTTCTGGAATAATAAGGTTTGGGCGTGAAGAGGTAACATAGACAGACACACATTCGCGTTTATATTATTAGTATGGATGTATATTATTATCTATTTAATCAGGCTATCCGTTTGGACATTTTCATTAATTTCATAAAATGAAACTAAGATATTATATCGTGTCCTTCTAATTTCAAGAATTTATTAGTTTTTTTTTTATGAAATAAGGGGGCAAACGAGCAAACGGGTCACCTGATGGAAAGCAACTTCCGTCGCCTATGCACACTCGCAGCATCACAAGAGCTGCAGGTGCGTTGCCGGCCTTTTAAGAGGGAATAGGGTAATAGGGGAGGGTAGGGAAGGGAATAGAGTAGGGGATTGGGCATCCGGTAAACTCACTCACTCGGTGAAACACAGTGCAAGTGCTGCTGCCTGTTTCACGCCGGCTTTCTGTGAGAACATGGTATTTCTCCGGTCGAGCCGGCCCATTCGTGCCGAAGCATGGCTCTCCCACGTATTCGGATCTATGAGATTAGGAATACTTATTATTTATTCGAGACGTAGAAAACAATTTGCTAGCAACTAAGAATCTTTATCTAACAGCCGGGGTGTATCATATGGATGATATGCCGTAACGGACGTTCGCACTGACATTCGAATCTTATTTGGCGGATTTTATTAAGTTTTATCAATAGTAGATGACGGCTACTAATATCCGTTGCGCCATAATTCTTTTATCGAGCGGGAACCGTATATTTTCCGGAATCAAAAGTATCCTATGGCTTTTTCCGGGGCTCGAAGTATCTCCATGCCTAGCAAATTCGGGTCAGCGGTTTGGGTGCGAAGAGGTAACAGACAAACCGACAGACACACGTTTCGCGTTTATAATATTAGATTTTAGAGATAACGTTCTTTCACTTTAACAAAACGAGTGGTGAGAGTCGTCACGTATAGAACTGGAAGTTCTATTACTAACGCAATTAAAACTATAATGGTGGACAGGGCCATCATAACCGCCGCAAGGTCCTTTCTAGTTACCGACACTGTAAATAAATTATATAAAAATAAGCACATAGAGTGAGACGGACTTATTATGATTGGTATAAATTAGAAAGCGATGGACATAACGTAAGGGCAGGTGTCACGACACATCTGCTGGCCTACAGACGGGCACGTGGCTCAACCCTCTAAGCCGACCTCCATACTTTCAACGGCGAAAAAAATTGAGAAATCACTAATTAGAGCGCTGCAACAAAAAAAAATACGGAAAATTTGCTTCCTTAATCATATTAATTGTGTCAATATTCAGGGATAGGCGTCGTGATCCAAATAAAATTTATTTAAAATGATTGTAAAAGTTTGAGTAAAAAAGAAAACTTTTAGTTGAACTTTATTTTTTCAGTATGTAACATTTAATATGTACTTAAACTGAATTAAAATACATAATTTGGGTGTAGCAAAATTTTTTCTTCTTTTTAGCTCTTTCCCATAATTAAGTGAAATGTATTATATAGAATGTAACAAAACTAATTGATTACAAATACACTATTGTGCCGAAAGTATTATCACTTAGTTTTGTAAGTTGTTACATCCTGTTTATGAATGGTAAATAAGAATGGAAAGTTTATTCGTTTCTTTGTGTTGGATCGCGTTACACAAGTTTTCTATTATACACAGGTACTCTATCCAGTGGAAAAAGCCAGGAAGGGCATTAATTAGTACTCTTAAGGATTCACTATTATTGTAAATACAGCTTCTTGCTCTTGTGTACTGCGCACACACCTGGGCACTATAAAATGACTCCTGCGTAGCTGGCCTGGTTTCAATGAAACCGGCCACCGTCACCGAAACCGGTGTGGGAGCTATTATCATTAAATACAGCTTCTGTCAAGTTTCAAGCAGTTAACACTTCAAATGTCTATGTCGTTACATAGACATTTCTGAGTTATAAGATAGCCATTCCAGAAGCATCCAGTGGTAAAATACCCAAAATAAACAGATTTTGGTCCTGTGAAGTTTTTAACATTAATTATCAAATTTATCTAAAACTCATTCGATAGAGAACATCACAATATAAAAACATAATCCATAATATTCAGACTAAAAATAGTGCCCAAGTGTGTGCGCAATATACAAGAGCACTCTCTATTATTTCTACTCTCATAACCCAGTGGGACGGAAGACCGACACGACTGGCGAGAGATCAGGCGCAGGACCGAATTTTTACATGCCCATCCGACGGATGGATCATCTTATTTGTCTGACAATCAGGTGATCAGCCTGCATTGTCCTAACCAAACTTGGAAATAACATGTTTCCAACGCGGGAATCGAACCCACGACCTCCGAGTCAAGAGCCATGCTCTGAACCACTGGACCCCGGAGGCGTTATAGGAAAGCATATTACAGCATACTTTTTACCCCGAAAACGAATTTGGTGCAAGAGTTGTAGGCGTCATCTTGTTATATTATAAAGGCGAATTTTTGTGCGAATGTTTCTTTGTATGTGTGTGTGTCTTCACTTTTTTTATAAAATAAGGGGGTCAAACGAGCAAACGGGTCACCTGATGATGACTTCCGTCGCCCATGGACACTCGCAACATCAGAAGAGCTGTAGGTGTGTTGCCGGCCTTTTAAGGGAAGGGAATAGGGAAGGGAAGGGAACAGGGGTTCCCAAACTGTGCGCCGCGGAAAGGCAAGAGGGGCACCGTGAGTCAATCCTCCATTCGAGTTAAAGCTAGACAGAGTTTAGGGCACCGTGACAAAATCTTGTGACGTGTTACTGCGCCGCAGGCTGAAAAAGATTGGGAACCCCTAAGGTTGGGGATTGGGCCTCCGGTAAACTCACTCACTCGGTGAAACACAGCGACAGCGTTGTTTCACGCCGGTTTTCTATGAGCTTGTGCAGGTATTTCTCCGGTTAAGCTGGTCCATTCGTGCTGAAGCATGGCTCTCCCACGGTGACTTTTCACTTCTCTACCTAATACACATTCTTAACGGCTTTTGACCAAACTTGTACTGGTTTATCCTGAAAAAGGACTGTGTTCTCTAAAACTCTGATTTGCTAGATTTTGCTCACGGGGTCCCCCGTGAGCAAAATCTAGTCTTTTTCTTTATTGTTTTTTTTTATTGATGATGATTTTCACTGTCTGACTTTATAAAATGTAATTTCATTGTAATATGTATAAAAACGCGGAAAAAGATCAGGGTTAAAGTTGTTAACACAGGTGTTTTGGGGGACAATAATATATTATAGTTTACAAGTCAAGGACTAGTATGACTAATAGAAATTCAGGTGACGCCGCGCTAAAGTAAAAAACCGTGTTGGATATGTTTTAGATTGCTTGTTTTCTATGAGAGGCCGGCCCAGCCTCTTATAGAAAGCAAGCAATGGAACAGCAAAAAACCGGCCAAGTGCGAGTTGGACTCGCCCATGAAGGGTTCCGCAGCAGCAATAAGGTTTATTTTTATGAAATTAAAAGGGTTTTGATTTATTTTTATTTTTCAGTTGATTTAATGAAAGTTTATTTAAGGTTTACCATTTATGACGTATAAAAAAAACTAATTGATAGATTTCGTTCAAACCAATTTTCGTTGGTAGTTTTTATAGTAATGTACATCATATCTTTTTTTTAGACTTATCATGCCCCTACTTTAGAAGTTAGAGGGGTGGGGGGACACACATTTTACCACTTTGGAAGAGTCTCTCTCGCAAACTATTCAGGTTAGAAAAAAATGATATTAGAAACTTCAATATGATTTTTAAAGACCTATAATTAGATACACCACACGCATAGGTTAGATGAAAGACATTTTTTTTTATTGGGGATATATACCTATGGGGACCCCTAACATTTTTAATATTTTTTCCATTTTTGTATGAAAATCTTAATGCGGTTTACAGACTACATCTACTTACCAATTTTCAATAGTATGGCTCTTATAGTTTCGGAGAAAAGTGGCTGTGACATACGGACGGACAGACAGACAGACATGACGAATCTATAAGGGTTCCGTTTTTTTTTGCCATTTGGCTACGGAACCCTAAAAATTTAAAGAAAAAATGTTTTTTGTAGCGTAATTTAAAAACCATAAATACACATTTTCATATAAGCTATGGGCAAATTATAGTATACACTTTGAACCAATTTATGTACAAATTTTGGAAGCTTAAATCACTCTCTTCTGTTGGCAAAATAGGAATCCCTTTTTACAGAGGTCTTTTTGATTATTCTGTGTTACAAAAGTTGACCAATCGTGTTATGATATGGGTAATTCAAATCCAAAGACATGATGAATACTGACAATGAACTTTAATTTCTTAGCTTTAGTCATTGCTGAGAAAAATCGATATCGCTGCAGCCAAATTATCAAGCCGTCACTTTAATAGTTTAACCTACTTCTCTACTTACAAATAAAGCCTTAAGCCCTACATAAATCATAAGACTTTATTTTATAAAAATCCAAATCAACAAAACTATAAGCTATTATAATAATTATTATAATAGCTTTGTTGATTTGTGGGGTTTAGCCCCAATTTCACCAACGTCTGTTGGTGTTAACAGCTTGTTAAAATGTCATATCTTCTCTTTCATTCATAAGAAAAATGAAAGAGGTGATGTGATACTAATTCGAGCGTTAACTTTAACAGTCGTTGCTGAAATTGGGGCTTAAATTATTTAACTAAACGACGCCCGCAACTCCGTTGCGCCAAAATTCGATTCGTTTATCGCGCGGGAACAGTAGGTAAGATTTCAAATTATTATTCTAAATAGTTTTTATTATTCGTAGCTCTAAACCCTGTAATCCTATTTTTTAACTATCGTTTAGAGATACCGAAAAATTGCCATGATCTTTTGTTAAGGCGTTATATATTTTTAATTGACATTTAACTTTTTACAAGACGAAATCTCATAACTTACATAAAATAAATATAATTTTTTGATTTGATTGAAAAACGTCACTAATATACGTGATATTAGTGACGTTTTTCAATCAAAACAATTTATTGTTCTTATCAAAGTAATTTTAATTTAATATAAGCTATTTAATTAAAATAACTCACAGTAAAAATATTGCCGTAATGACGTAAGCAAAAACTATGGTCAAACCCTGAGAAAAAAAAATAAGAATGTGTGCTAACTATTGTGTATAAATTAAACACAGAAAATTAAATATAATAATCGTTTCGTTTTATAAATTCACAGCGCATTAACTTTATTCATGAAGGATTATCATGGTACTTACTATAATTTTCTTTCATTTATGATCAATCACAATTCAAAATCATTAAAGACTGTCGTGTCGTATATTAATCTGACAAGGTTTTCTGAAAGGTCTTTCATTGGTCCTCCATAAACTTATCAGGATGTCAATATATGACAAGTTACTAGTTAGTTATTGTTCTGTTGAATATTTTAATCTTATATCTTTAAACGAGCAATTCTTGTAGGTATATAAATATATAATTGGAATCTCGGAATCGGCTCCATCGATTTTCATGAAATTTAGTATATAGGGGGTTTCGGGGGTGATAAATCGATCTAGCTAGGAATCATTTTTAGAAAATGTCATTTTATTCGTGTTTTATCGAATACCGAGCAAAGCTCGGTCAAATAGCTAGTTATATCTTTAAACGAGCAATTCTTGTATATATATATATATATATATATATATATATATATATATATATATATATATATATATATATATATATATATATATATATATATATATATATATATATATATATATATATATATATATATATTTGGAATCTCGGAATCGGCTCCAACGATTTTCATGAAATTTAGTATATAGGGGGTTTCGGGGGCGATAAATCGATCTAGCTAGGAATCATTTTCAGAAAATGTCTTTTTATTCGTGTTTTATCGATAATCGATAAACTGAAAAATATGACTCTTCCTGACATCTATTGGCGAATAATAATACTATTTTGTTGGCAACTAATTGTTTTAACGACCAGCAGATGGCGTTATTAAGTAACACGAAGTCAATGAGTGTTTGCTATACCGAGCAAAGCTCGGTCATCCAGGTACTATTTTAATAATAATACCTATAGGGAAATAATATGTTTTTACGTAAATTAGTTTTTGTTTTTAATTTTTATAATCCAGCGATAAAAGTAAGTACATGTGTATTGATACAATTCAAAATTATCATAAGATATATTATCTCTTATTTGATAATGATAACTTTTGACGGGTGATATTTTAGTGATTGAATCCGTATTATAATATTACATATTTGCGAAAATATGTGTGTCCAACAAAAGAGTTTGTCAGTTGTCTTCAGACTTAAACAGCTAAAGTGATGTACTTTCACATCCATACTTAATATTGATCTATACTTAATACAGAAGCAATTTTGCTGAAATTTGGGATGAAGATAGAATAAAATTATCCTTTGTCCTAGGAAAGGACAAAGGATACTTTTAATCCTGGAAATATATAATAATAAATTTTGACGCAATAGAGTTGCAGGCGTCATCTAGTTTATTATATTAAAAATAAATTTTAAAATTATTACACTAAAGTGCGATAAGGGATTCTCGCGTGTCTTCGAGGACGTGCGAGCATTTTTGTAAGTTTCAAGGACTTATGAACTTTAGTTTAATAATTTTAAAGTGTATTTGCAAGTGCGTTGATAAAATCCACGTTATGTTTGCGTTGACCCTATTGCAATACAATTGTTGCTAGTTGTGACTCACACAATAAGAGGTCGGATCGTATATATCGTATAATTACGTTTTTTCATAAAACAAAATAAAAATGCATCGATATTTAAATTAAATGATGCCTTAACAAAATAATAGCTTTATTTATTCTCACGTTGCTAATAGAGAATATTAGGCGCTACCAAAATAATAATACTTACGCAGCTTAGTAACGGCCGTTCCCAATATTCAATCTATCTCTGGTTTTACATACAACCGATAGCAGCTAACATTGAATTGACATAAAATATATGTCTCTAATGTCTAATGTGTATATCTCTAGTAGGGCAAAACCAGAAATAGATCAAATATTGGGAACGGCCATTAGTTAGAAAATTTATATCGAAAGTTGAGTCGAAAAATTATTTAGACCGAGCTTAGAGCGTAGGCTGGTTGTTAGTAGTTTTGGCCAAGGTGACCAAGTTTACAGTAATTATTTATAAGAGATTGATCATTTCCATGCCTATGGAAGGTCGAAAATATATACAATAACGACCAGCATTCTTATCTAGTTAACTGAACAAATTAATCTCTGACATGCTTTCAAACAACTTATTCCTTATTTGTTTAACTAGTTAAAATATACCTAAGTTTTTGTGGTTAACCTTACTTTACTTATGACGAGAAAGTCAAAAACAAAATATTGATATTTTTGCTACCTAGTCCATGTTTTTGTGCTTCGTAATTTCATCATGAATCGTCATAGAAGGCAAATAAAGTCATGATAGCCCGACAGAATAGACATGAAATGTTACTGACATCTCATACCTAATAGGTATAATATAGGTCGTACGTTGTAGTTTTTTTTTATTTTTAATTACAAAATTCAAGAACATAATATTTTAATAATAAACTCAAACTCAAAATTTTTTATTCAGAATATTTTTTTTCAAATATTCTCTGAACGTCGGGGCTACACAGATGCCTACCACCGGTTCGGGAACTAACCCGGCGATAATAATATGATAATAATTATTAATATTGATAACTAACTTATTGCCGCACTCAGAGACGAATATTAATTACTTAACTGTTATTAAATTAAGATTTTGACATAAACCAACATAAAACAACATTTAGAGACATTTAATGATTACTTAAGCAATTTGCTAAAATTTTACAAAATTGTGGTAAAGAAAAATGTGACGTCAAAACTTTGTAATGATTGTGAGTGACTCAAATATTTATTTTTATTATTTGTTACTGACCACTTCTCTGGGCCGTATAATATTATATCGTACACAATAAATAATTTTACTATCGTCTAATATTCGGGAAACAAGAGGTCTCAGATAGGGGACATTTAAAAAAAAAAAAATATTCACCAGTATGATCTTGAATTTGTGTACGACCTATAAGTAACAGGTTGATGTAGTTTTTTCAATATATTGATATAAAATATTATGGAAAACTAGATACAGAACCGGAAATTAATCTTTCTACATAATATTATTAAAAATACTTACTTCTATTAAGTAGGCATGGAATTAACATACTCCCGATTCCGAATTAATTATTGTTGATCTTAACAAAAATAAAAATAAAATAGGACCTAATTAATATTCATTTATATTTACAGTATGGCTAACAAGCATCACTAAAATTTAACACATCGTAATTCGTAACTACCTATACTGAGTTTTTTTTTTCCATTTGACAATGAAGACTGATAACGTAACGTAATGAGGCTCTAACAACTGATACCCTCTCAGCGATTAATGGTAGTCCTTAATTATTAGTTTGACATCACAGCTAAGTTTCGTTTATTAATTTGAAGCGGAGGACCTTTGAAGCGGAGGAATTCTGGCCGACTGATGTGGTCTACCGAAGGTTCCGGGGAAAACTCCGGAATGAAGCGCGCGTCACGTCGGCTATAACTCGTGATAAAGACGTGTAGTTAATAAGTGTATATAATTTATATGTATGTTAGTCATTAAGGTATACATTGTATGGGCCTATGTAGCCTGCTATAAATAAATAAATAAATAAAAAAAAAATTTAATTTACCATTAATTTTTTTTCAGGTATATTACACAAGTACCTTACAGACTAGATACATAATCTAAATATATAAAACTTAAAGATGACAGACATAGTGGCATATCAAAGCACTGCAGCACATTATAATTAAATATTATATGTAAATACTATCTATTAATTAAAACAGATTCCCAATGATGATCTTGAGCATAATCTTAGCGGTAAGAGCGATTTATTATACTAGCAAGATTATACTAGATACGTATTTTTCTTTTAAGGTAAAAGCAGCTAGCTAGTTATTTACAGTACAAAAATATTTATCACGGTTTATCAACGCAGTAATAAAGAGATTTTACTCTCGTATTTAACCAAAGATTAACTGTTTGACGTTTGATTAACTGTTGCCTTGATTTTGACACGTAAACTTACAATATGTTTCAAGGTGTTAGAGTAGAACAAATGTAAAAAACAAAGGTTACTCCATATTATTTACTGTCATTAAATGTTAGTAACGTACTCCAATTACTGGAAGCGTTTATAATAATTGAAAGTGATCCTCTGGGCACGCGACTTGACCGATCAATATAAATCAACAAGTTTCCTTATAGGAAAGCCAATATCAGGAGAATCACAATTTCAAATATTTAAAAAGCGCATCTTATTTTTTCTATAATTCTCCTGGAAATTTACACGTATGGTTTTGGGCATGTTTATTTAGCAGCCATTTGCATTGAATTTGAAGTCTAGAATTCAGTAATTTAAATGTGTCAGGCTCCATAACGTTATCTGGCCATCATTCACACCGACCGCGACGGTATTCGCTCGTCTGTATTTGCGTTTTGCGGACAATGGCGTCTAGGCCATGTACGGTGGCACTGAATACAAAAGTGGAGTTTATTGTCCCTGGGAGCTCATAATATTACTGTCGTTACCGCCTAGCCTTGGGCAGCGTTTAGTCGCTGATCAGGCTTACAAATTTATTTCACGGCTTGTGTAGAGAGACATTGATACGCTATTTTCGGAGAACAATAGTGATTTGTAATGTTCCATGTTTGGACATCTCATAGAATATTGAGATACTCGTGTATTTTTAGCCGCGGCTAAGATGATGTTATCTCTATTTGAGCTTTAAAACTTTTGTCGTATAACTATCATGAATGTAGATATAATTTTTTCACTATTTTTTAGTTTCTTCTTTGTCTTGGCAATTTTAAGGTGCTCCTACACCGGGAGCATGCGCTTGTAAATGTAACGTTACAGAGTTACATTACAAGAATGCAATTTACATTAAAACAATGCTCAAAGTGGAATCTGTAATCTTATATCTTTAAACGAGCAATTCTTGTATATATATATATATATATATATATATATATATATATATATATATATATATATGTATATATAATTAGAATCTCGGAATCGGCTCCAACGATTTTCATGAAATTTAGTATATAGGGGGTTTCAGGGGCGATAAATCGATCTAGCTAGGAATCATTTTTAGAAAATGTCATTTTATTCGTGCTTTATCGAATACCGAGCAAAGCGCGGTCAAATAGCTAGTGTTACATTACACGTGAATGCTCGTCGGTGTTGTAGTGTAATGCTCAAAGTCGAATCAACAATGTTCTTATTATATCTGTACTTTGTAAGCTGTACTTCGCGAAATGGTGAATCTATTTTTTCAAAAGCAATCAAAATAACTTGATGGTATCTAAAAGTTTTAGTTAATTGTATAATTTCTAAATCATTTAATTTAATGAGAGGTTTTTCTGTACCACTCCCGGTTCATTCATACAATTGAAAACGTAGGCACGTGCCCTTCGAGAAGTTATCGGGGAATGTGAAAAAGGTACTGCTGCCGGAATGCTCGGTCACTTTCATTGAATTTTAAGAGATCTCACAGACAGTTGTATTTTTTTATCATAAACCATCGTGTCTATAGCATCTGAAGCATGATTTACAATTTCCCTAATTAGATATTTGTTTTTACATTGCCCCAAACAATGCGATATACACCGATCGGCACCCGTTCTGCTCCATTCACCCATTGTCACTGAATGGGATCGTTTTTACCCGTTTCATTTCCATTTCAAATAAGAGAATGTGACTCTAATACGAACATTTATTTTCAAATGAAACTATATTCGGCCGCTAATTGGCGCACAATCATTTCTGGATTTCGTTCTTGAATTGAATTGAATTAATTTAAAGAGTATTGATATTAACATATTTATTTATATTTTCTAGCGGTTTATTTATAATTATATTATTAATGTGAAAGTGTGTCTGTCTGTCTGTTTCCTCTTTACGCCCAAACCGCTGAAACAATATTGCTGGTGCAGAATCATTTCTGGATTTCGTTCTTGTATTATTTAAAGAATATCGATATTGACCGTCTAGTGGTATATTTATACTAATATTATAAATGTAAAAGTGTGTCTCTCTGTCTATCTGTTCCCTCTTCACACTCAAACCGCTGAACCGATTTTGCTGTGATTTGGTATGGAGATACTTTGAGGCCCGGGAAAGGACATAGAGTCGTTAAATATAGTACAACATACCTATGGATTATCTCGTTTTAATCACACACGGTTCATAATATAATGACATAAGTGAATCCTACCGCACTCATTTACTGTAACTATGTAATTGTATAGTTACAGGCTGATGTAAGTTACAACCGCACAATTTCTGTGAACATTCCGAATGACCCGCTAATTATTTCCGTGATTTTCGTATTCGATTCGTCGGTCGGGACTATGGACTTAAAAAAACTAATATATAATATTTTTTTTTCTTTATAAATGCATATTTTAAGCGGTTTTAAGATGTGCGGCTGATATTTAAGTATTTTAGAAGTCATATAATATAAGGTGGAACAAAACAAAGTGTTAATACATTTAGGGTGTGTCACATTCCGTACATATTCCGTATACGTGGGAGAGCCATGCTTTGGCACGAATGGGCCGGCTCGACCGGAGAAATACCATGTTCTCACATAAAACCGGCGTGAAACAGCGCTTGCGCTGTGTTTCGCCGGGTGAGTGAGTTTAGCGGAGGCTCAATCCCCTACCCTATTCCCTTCCCTACCCTCCCCTATTCCCTTCCCTTCCCATCCCTACCCTCCCCTATTACCATATTCCCTCTTAAAAGGCCGGCAACGCACCTGCAGCTCTTCTGATGCTGCGAGTGTCCATGGGTGACGGAAGTTGCTTTCCATCAGGTGACCCGTTTGCTCCTTTGCCCCTTTATTTCATTAAAAAAAAACATAGAAATCACTGTGAAAGTAACCACGCTAAAAAGAGTAATTTTTAGTGATTTTATATTCCCATACAAACATTAAATAAAGTTACTCTAAATCAGCTAGCATCAGAAAAAATTTAAAAGTAAGTCAGATTTAGATGATGCACACGTTGATGTTAACAAAATTTTTTATTTATAGACTAAGATTTGAGTATTATAGATTAGTAGAGTAGGAGAGTAGTATTATAATATATTTGGCTATCTCATGTATCACAGCTTCAGCTAAATTGGATTGATACAGCCAAATACAATGGCCTTGTATAAAACTAGTGGTGAATTTGCGATATCCATTTCATACTGTTCTAAATCTTAGGGCCTGTTTCCTGTTTAACGACTTTCTGATAAGGTGCCGGATAGCTTATCCAGCACTCATCAGGAAATGCTGAAACAGGTCTCTGATAATAATTTCCATAAATTGCTTGCGATTTGCGTATGTAAAGCATAACGTCTGATAATTTCCATAAAATATGCTTGCGAATGTAACGCATAACGAGATAACTTATAGGTAACGAAAATCCACATCCTCCTATTAAACCTTAACAATCTTATCAACTTTTGTATTGGTTTCGGAAAATAAAAGTGTTTGCAAGATTGTCCTTTCGTAAGATGAATATAAGCAGCATATATTTTGTTTGTACATTAATAAATCTCAAATATTAAATAAAATGTATATCTGAAAACTAGAAAAATTATTTTCGCAGTAGGTCAAGTTAAAACTGGTGATACTGCATGATAATTTTTATAGTACTTTTACTCTTTAAATATTCATTCTGTACCCACATCCAGCGTCTATCTCGTATTTCTTTCTTATGTGAAATGTTTACAGAATATAAACTTCAAACCTGTTCAATATTATAAGAAAACGTTTACCAAAAAGCAACCTCTTAATATAATATGTACAATCGAGGAAATTGATTCCCAGGCAGTTGACGGACCTACGTCATTTGGTCGGCTTATCTCAATTCAATGTTAGCTGTGATCTGTTGGATGGGTTTGACTTAACGCGACCAAATTACTTAGGCCCGCCATCTGCCTAAGAATCAACTTCCCTGATATTATATAATATTGTACAATTCCGACAAAATCTCATTACATTTAAGTTTTAACTTCACTTTCAAGATCAGTGAGCTCTTTATTTTAAGCTTAATTACGCAAAAATTAATTTGTTCGCCTTTATTGTTAAGAATAAAAAATACCTACTTCTACATTTTCATAACGTGGTGCAACAACTTATATATTATTTAGCTCTGTGTTCGCTGATTCGTCGAACAAAAATTTAAAGTAATTAACCCCAATATACCGACAAAAATTCGGAGGCGGAGCTTAGCACAGACACAATCGTCTATTATGTGGACATATATACCATTAACTAGAGGAAATCGTAATAAAACGGATAGAAAATTACTTATTGATAAAGGCTTTCAGCGAATGGCGTAAGTTTTAAGACAGCGACTAAAGCAAAATTAACGGTTTTATAATTCATTTTTATACTTGAAAATAATCCCCGAATTGTTTAATTTTTTAAACATAATTAATATGCTACATTATATTTCCGAGGGTCCAACCTATCGAAAACACGATATCTTAAAATTCTCTCGATAGAACTCTCCCAAAGATGCATCTAATATTCACGAATTTGTCATATATTCCCAAAACCATGCATTAAACTGAGTTAATATTTTAGCACATTGTATAAAATTTTATCACTAAGGGTAGTTTTAAAACGTTGTATATAATATATATTTATCGAGTTATTAAGAATAAACTAACTTGGCGATGATTCCGCGTCGTCCTTTTTCACCTGGCATATGAAAGACGGCCGTGAGTGTGAACAGAGAAGGACGATGTTTGATCTTTTGCTTTATTCGCCTAATATGAAATATATAATATTAAATATTCCTTAATATTCGCCTAATATTCACTTAATATGAAACGACTTTCATCGAACACCTACCTGTCTATGTTGTAATTAATTATGTCATTACACGAGTGGAATTTTCCACAGTATGAAGGATATTAGTTACTGGTGTTTAATCAAGTAAATATGTATCAAGGATATTAGTTACCACATAAATGCGAAAAATTATGGTTCAAGTTTAATCATTTCACAACTTATACCGCAAGTAAGTGAAAAAAGTAAAGACATGATGAAATAATAATAGTATTTCAAAAATATAAAACCGACTTTAAATGTGTACGTAGTTAATTGAGAATTAAAATTCCCTATCTCAAAAACTACTGAACCGATTTCGATGAAACTTACTGCATTCTCTAAGTTGAACAATACCTAGTACAACAAAAAAAAGAATTACCTAAATCGATCTTGTAGTTCCGGAGATATACGAACACAAACATAAAAACATACAAACATAGTATACACTCTTTAAGATTGACACACTTGTACAGACGCTCATATATACGAAAAATGGGAAGTTCTACAAATATTACATACATAGGGGTCGAATTCATAATCTCCTTTTTTTGAAGTCGGTTACAAAATATAATAGTACCCAAACTACGAGAATATACTTGGAAACGGCTGAATATTTTCATCCTTTTAAATTTCCACTTGGACAATATCACTAAAAAAAGTTTATAACCGTTTTTTTAGAAGTCACATAAAAATGAAATCACACAGTGTGTGATACCCCTTACGAGGATCACAAAAGAGAACCGCCTTAAGACTGATCCGAGTAAATTTAAAACGTTCCCACGTATAATATATTCGGTACATTTCCTCATTCGTCTTCTCTTAAACCTGTAACTATAATAATATATACGAAAAATAATAAGTGTGTCTGACGTCTGTCTCTTTCAAATTAATTTAAGTAAAGTTGTTTATAATACTAATTATTTTATGATAGTAGCCAAGATAAATTATAAATAAAGTATATTACACTTTAGCTGCTGTCTAATAGTTTAAAAAAAACTTATCTTTTTTTTAAGGAGGAGTTTGTCTCTACTCTTTAGACTCTAGAGTCTAGCTAAATCAAAAATGATAGTGAATAAGAAGGGGTTCCGAAATAAAACCCAGTGTACAGAGCCAGTACTCGTGACGACTGAATTCAACGCCACATTCCATTGCTGAGTCATAATATTCTGTCATGTACTATCAAAGAAGTTGATTCATAGGCAAATGGCAGACTTACGTAATTTGGTCGCGTTATGTCAAAACCACTTTCTGTCGCGCACTGTAAAACTCTGGAACAATCTGTCACCAGCAGTATTTCCGGACCTATACGACCTGCAAACCTTCAAAAAAAGAGCGTATTCCCTCAGCAACATACCTGCAGCTCTTCTGATGTTGCGAGTGTCCATGGGCGACGGTAATTGCTTTCAATCAGGCGACCCGTTTGCTCGTTTGCCCATTATTTCATTAAAATAAAAAAAAATAAAAAAAAAAACAGCCGACAGAATACAAATAACACTTAATTGATATACTAGATGATGCTCGCAACGCCAAAAATCGTTTATCGCGCGGGAACCGTACATTTTCCGAGATAAAAAGTATCCTATGTCCTTTCCCGGGACTCAAAGTATCTCCATGCCTATTTTCAGCAAAATCGGTTCAGCGGTTTGGGCGTGAAGAGGTAACAGACAGACAGATAGACAGAAAAACACACTTTCGCATTTATAATATTAGTATGGATTACCCGACCAGATGACGTGGGCCCGCCATCTGCCTATGAATCAACTTGTCTGATTGCTGATATAGTATAGTAGTATATTAGTAGTATATTATGTCATATTTGCAATAATAACATCCCAACAAAGTCATTCGCGTCAATGCACCTGCCAATGGCATCAACAGTGTGTAGACTGTACTCGTAGTTGATTCTTGACGTCTTAAGTATTGGCCAGTATACTGGATTATATTTCAGAAGTTCAGAACTACTGCCATAAAACGTCAGAAACCTGGTAATATTAGCCTTCCTGAGTTGAATTAAAAAATAATTACACCACAGAGTTTGCGGGCAACAACTAGTGTCATATATTATTTTTTTATGTATTTAAATTAATTAAAGTTCACTATCTGTCCACGATCAGTGATTTGACAAACAATAGGGTAAAACCTGGATAGTTGTGAGAATTTAAAATACTCTGAATTAAGCAAATAAAGCGATTGAATTTCTTATTTAAGGGGTTTTTCAAAAATAGGTTTTACGAAGATATAGGTTATTGCGAAAAATTATTGTTTCATAATCTTCGTAAAATATTAGTTTTATATAAATTTAGCTAATTCCGTAAAGCCTAAATTATAATAAATGATTGGGGCATATACTTAGTATTAAGGCAAATATACGGCGGCGGCTACTACCTTAATAATTGTAATTTCGTAATGTTCTTTAAAATGGCAAATTCCAGTACATGTGACTGTTATCCCAATAATTATTATTTGAACGCCTACATGGTTCAGTGTTTGGAGCGCGGCTCTTGACTCGGAGGTTGTGGGTCCGATACCCGCGTTGAAAACGTTTTATTTCCAAGTTTGGTTAGGACAATAGCTGGCTAATCACCTGATTGGCTGACAAGTAAGATGACCCATGCATCGGTTTCTGAAGTGCTCTTGTGTACTGCGCACACACTCAAGCACTATAAAAAAATTAATCCTGCGTAACTGGCCCGATTTCAACGAAACCGGCTACCGTCACTGAAACCTGTGTATGGGTTTTATATTATTTCAAACAAGTTTATTTAACAATAAATTGCCGTTAAGGTGTGGATTAGACGATTTATATGGTACAAACTAAAAACCTATTAACACATAGTTAAAGTTAAAATTTGAAAAATAAACCTAGTTGCCAAGAATACATTCACAAACATACTTGACTATAATAATTGCTGTACAACAATAGTTTGAACGTAATAATTTTAAGGAAAACATGGATTTAAATTTTAAGTGCTTCAAATCGTATCATAGATCTTACTTATTTAATGTTTATATACTAATTCTAAGTAACAGTTTGGTGTTCACAAAATATAATTGCAGTTAATTGGGCTTTTCCTTAATAATGCTACTTGAAATGACTAACTCGTTTCCGGTGCCTTGTAACAATTAATTTAAAGATAAAAGGCAGTAAGATTTGAACCATCACGATATAGTCTAAAGTTAAACTCTCGGTCTTACCCATAAAGTTAATATACCTAGCGGAATAGAGCAACAATCTCGAGCTGTCAAACGAAACCAAAATTGGTTTTCATCTGTGTGAAAAATATGTGTACTTATACACTTACACAAGCATGATTGAACATGAATTCTATGAGATTAAATTGTCAACGTGCGGCACGTGCCGACTGGACGTCAAAAAAAGATTGCTGCTGTCATGTATCACACGTCTCTGTTTACCACGCAGTGTTACTGATAGTGACATCTCTCTTGCTCAGGCCTTTGTTTCTCTATTCCGCTAGGTATATTAACTTTATGGTCTTACCACAAAAGATTTAAACACCTGTTGAACAGTTGATTAGAGAAAAATTCAGTACAAAATGGTCTCAAAACAACTGTTCAACAGATGTTTAGTTTTTGTGGTAAGACCGTCTATCACTAAATAGTTACAACAACATAATATGAACAAATAGGTTGGCAAAGGCTACTTATATTTTTAAGATGGAAGCTTTAGCCTTGATATGAATGTAATGCACAGATATAATTTCTAGACAGTATAGATGTCACAGTCGGATTGTATAGTCCGCCGTATTATAACAGTAGCTAGCTAGCTATAACTATACTACTATCAAAAACAGGGCCACTTCGATGACATACACGTAGATACGTATTATATTACGTAGATATTATGTAGTTATCACACTCCTTGAAATTGCTTAAATTTCAAGGAGTGTGATAACTACATAATATCTACAAGTTTCTAAAGTGTTTGCTTGATTTTAATAAAAACTAGCTGTCCCGGCAAACGTTGTTTTGCCATAAAATGATTTTCCCTGTTTTCCGGTTTTTTTCTTGAAGTTTTTTCTGATTTTTTTTTTCTATAGACCTCACGGAGCCCGAGACCTTTCCAACGAATGCAAAACCGTGGAAATCGGTTCGTGCGTTTTCGAGTTATAGTGTCAGGAAGGAAAACTCAACTTATTTTTATATATTAGATTAGATTTGAGTTTATTTTATAAATATTATTGATCAGTGCGTATAGTAAATTAAATAAACAATTTATTATATTACCATCATCTAGTAGTGATTCAAAGTATCTAAATTTCATTACATCGGTCTAGCCGTTAAAGCGTGATGAGATGACATACAGACAGACAGTACAGTTTCACATTCATAATATTAGTGTCTATTTTGGCCATTTTATACCTATTTTATCAGGACGAGCGAAGGGTGCCCTAGTATATCCCACAGGCCACAACCTTTACATTTTGTGGTACACTTTACGGAAAAAACTATCATGCCTGTTGATTTGTGCTTAAACATTATTTTTTTTAGCCTATTTTAATGCCACTGCTGGGCAAAGGCCTCCCCCAAGGTCTTCCATTGTGCTCGCTCCTGCGCCACCGCTGGCCAGCCTGGCTGGTATGCTTCCAGCTCATCGCGCTATCTTTCCTAGGCCAGCCACGGCGGCGGCGTCCATCTTCCGTTGCCCACTCTGTTGAGATCTTTGTCGACTTTACTCCTACGTCCTTGATTCCCATTTTTGAGCGCTCAGCGCAGTATGCTGTTTCTCATTTTACCGAGAAGTTTAACTCCTAGCATATTGTGCTCCATCGTTCTTTGGCATACCCCGAGTTGGGACTTTTGCAAATCGGTCAATGACCAAGTTTGTGCACCGTAAGTTAGGACGGGCAGAGTGCACATGTCAACTAGTCTTCGCTTCAGGAAGATAGGTAAATCCCCCTTCATTAGCGTCTTCATGGACCAGTAGCTCCTCCAGGCGTTTTCGATTCTGCGATCGACTCCCTTCCCATGTCAATTTTCAAAGGGGACTAACTGGCCCAAGTAGATGTACTCGTCCACATATTGCATATTATCTTGCTCGTCTAATTCGACCCTACGCTTCGTGCTATTGGTCATTATTTTAGTTTTGGACCTATTTATTGCTAGTCCCACCGCAGCGCTCAGCTCGTGGAGCATTCTTTGTAGTTCCGCGGCTGTGGCAGCGAACAAGACAATGTCGTCAGCAAAACGAAGGTTTGTTAACCTTTTCTTGCCAACTGCAATGTCCATTGCCGTTCAGGGACCTTCCAGTTTCCTAAAGACTTCTTCAAGGACGCAGGTAAAAAGTTTGGGACAGAGCGGGTCACCCTGCTTGACGCCCTTGAGTGCTTTAACACAGTAATTTTTATTTAAACGTAGATGTGTTATCATCAGTCAGTCAAGGTGTGATGACGCGAGCCCTCACAAAGCTCGGCTTTTAGCTAGTACAGCTATCGATGGAGGAGTTTTTATACTTACTGGTAAACTACCTAATAAAGTATATCTGTAGTATCTAAACTAAAACAATATATTAACTTTACAAAAAACATATTTTTTTGAGGAGGGGAAATGCATTATGCATCCCCGGCCCCCTCGGGGGAACGGGCAGGAGTTTGGTAGCTGTATGTTCGACTCCCTCCGGCTCAGTGCGCCGGAGGTTTTACCGACTAAAGGAGTGAGCACACTGAGACGGGCCGTGCCGGGGCTCAGCGTGCCGGGGCTCATCGCAAAAATCCGCCTCCATACAATTTGTATGAAAGCGCATGCGCGTATCGCACACTAACAAAATTTTTCACGCGCGTACAATAAATTTTCAACGCCTCGGCTTCTGTGACTAAACGTTCAAAGCCTATTGTAACGAACGCATCATCGGCTACGTCTATGATGTTCAGTAATTAATTATTTTATTTTATTATCAACTTCAGTATTTTTATGCTCCATTCATCAGTTTATCTTTTTCATGACAAATCTTCATTAGTCATGATTCATGAAAAAGATAATAATAATAATAATATCTATGGACGCTTCACACCACGTCTGTCTGGCCCCGTGGTAAGTACCTGAAGGACTTGTGTTACAGGTACCAGACAACGGAAATATATTTAATATTTTTATACTATGCATATATTTAAGATTTTTATTATATGATACACAATTTACACATATTTAATACACATCCATGACCCAGGAACTTTGGAAACTTTTTATTCCGTCGGCGGGATTCGAACCCACGACCCCCGGCTTGAGCTACCAACGCGCTTACCACTGAGCCACAGAGGTCGTCAAATAAGAAGTTTATTTTCGTCATGATTTTCGCCTGTGGACTAAAAGCTCTGATACGTCTATTTAGTTATTATCTAATGAGAAATGTAGCGGGGCCGTAACAAGGCCACGGTAGACAGTCGATCGGATTACTCCATACAACGTGTTGCACGCGATTATGCCCGTGCACACATTGCCATGATAGGTCAGCGAGCACTAGCGTAGGTGGTACTTTTGATTTTAACATAATAATTAATAGGAAAATCACCGGTTACAATTATCGTCAAGCAAAGTTTTTAAAACTAAGGATCAAAGATTTAAATTGTAAAAAAAATTAAAAACTATAATTTTTAACATCAATTATTCAAACCTATACAAGAAAATACTAGAAAATGGTCGCCAAATAACACCCCACCAGAGTTTACGATTATTCGACATCGCGTTCGATATAATATTATAAAAATACTGACTATATATTGTTTCACTTGTATGTGAACATTTGATATATTTATTCAATGAACAGCCTCTCTAATTCAGCTGATTATGATATGATAAAAGGCTGCCGTGACCTCGATGACTAAATATTAGCTACGGCCTGTTCAGAATCGTTTTGCCTAGGAACTTATACTTTGAAAGTGGCCCTTATATCGTTGGTATAGAGGTGCTTTAATATTATACTAGATGTCCCGCGCGGCTTCGCCCGCGTAAATTAGGAATTTTACAGAAACCGTACATTTTCCCTTAAAAATATTTCCCCCGTTTTTCCCACATTTTCCTGAGTTTCATCGGTCGTATTATTAGTCTTAGCGTGATAATATAATATAACCTATAGTCTTACTCGATAAATGATCTATCTAACACTGAGATAAGTTTTTAAATCGGACCTGTAGTTCCTGAGATTGACGCGTTCAAGCAAACATACTCTTCAGGTTTATAATATTAGGTAGGTACCTATAGTTTTTTTTTAATTATCGCTTGACAAACTCGAGTCTCGATCTAAAAGACTATGAAATGGTATAATATGGTAGTGATGATGATGATGATGATGAATGGAATTTGTATAGTAGCATATGCTTTCTGTTCTTAAAACAACGCCGAAACTCCCAAACTTGTATCTATAAAGAATCAGGAGTTCTCTCAGCACCTTCCGAACTACGGTATACAGGTATATCTCGGTGCAAAATCTAACTTCTTGGTAGCATATGCTTAGAATACTTCTCACGAAACCGAAGTCACCACATGTTTCCCTATAAGTTTTGAGGAGTTCCCTCGATTACTTATATATCCTTCATCATATCACCACTTTTGTGAATATTATACCAAATTGGGATGATACCCTATACACCAAAAGAAACATTTTGAAAATCGGTTAACAAACGGCGGAGTAATCGTTGAATATAAGAAAACGAACATAACACCTCCCCCATTTTGAAAGTCGGTTAAAATTGTAGCCTATGTGTTATTCTGATGTATAAGCTATATTATTGTAAAGTTTCATTAAAATCCGTTCAGTAGCTTTTGTGTGAAAGAGTAACAAACATCCATACATCCACACATCCATACATCCAAACAAACTTTCGCCTTTATAATATTAGTAGGATAGGATTAGTAGGATTCGTTTAGAGTAAAGTAATAACCTACCATATAAATACCATGAGCCCGTTTGTTCGCAGTATGTTAATTAAGTTAATCAACTAAGGACATATTTAGGAAAATTACTTTTGTTTTTGTATATTTTATCCTTTACTTCATACTTTATATACATAGTAGTATAATGTATTTATACTATTACAGTAGTATCGATACATTATACTAACTCTACATTTAAGTATGTTGAAGAAGCCATGTAGCACACCATGACAGCTTTATAGTTTTTTTTTTATAATTTTAGAGGATAAAATCAATAATTGACACGCGCGCGCGTTTAAGTCTAAATTATGACACTAAAAATTATCTTCACTAGAGGTACTGTAATGTCCATTGTCCTGTTATATTGAGGCAAATATAATATTTTTGAAGTAACTAATAATAATTGAATACATTTTGTTCCTGTATATACTTTCAATTTGAATTTTCAGTAGTCTTTTCGGTCTTATTTATATATAACTAGCTGTCCTGGTGAACTTCGTGTCACTTTAAAACCTTCCCTGGACATCTACGAATATTTTAAGACTAAAATTAGCCCAATCCGTTCAACCGTTTTCGAGTTTTAGCGTTACTAACACAATTGAAAATCCATTTTTATATATAAAAGTGTTGTTTTTAGACTTTTTGAGGAAATTTAATTAATTTTTTTTTTTAATTTTTCTCTGCGTAAGAACCATCCTCGTACTTCAAGGAATATTTTAAAAAAAGAATTAGCGAAATCGGTCCAACCGTTCTCGAGTTTTGCGCTTAGCAACACATTCAGCGACTCATTTTTATATTAAAGATTGGAATTTTGGAATCGGCTCCAACGATTTTCATGAAATTTAGTATATTTGGTTTAGTAAATTTAGTATATAAGTTTTTTAGTAAATTTAGTATATATGGTTTCGGGGGCGATAAATCGATCAAGCTAGGAATCATTTTTAGAAAATGTCATTTTATTCGTGTTTTATCGAATACCGAGCAAAGCTCGGTCAAATAGCTAGTTATAATAATATGCTAATCAGACTCAAAGGTGACTGATTGACTGACATAGTGATGATCTATCAACACACAGCCCAAACCACTGGACGGATCGGAATGAAATTTTGGCATGCAGGTAGATGTTATGACCAAGGCATCCGCTAAGAAAGGATTTTGATGAATTCCACCCCTAAGGGGATGAAAGATTGTATACAATAATACATCTTAACGCGAGCGAAGCCGCGGGAAAACTAGTGTTATACATTATTTTAAGACTTTTTCTAAATGAACATAATTTAAATGAGTGGAGTCACGTTTTTTAGGGTTCCGTAGCCAAATGGCAAGAAACGGAACCCTTATAGATTCGTCATGTCTGTCTGTGTGTCTGTCTGTCTGTGTGTCTGTCTGTCTGTCTGTCCGTATGTCACAGCCACTTTTCTCCGAAACTAGAGCTATACTATTGAAACTTGGTAAGTAGATGTAGTCTGTGAACCGCATTAAGATTTTGATACAAAAATGGAAAAATTATGAAAAATTTTAGGGGTACCCATAGGTACAACTGTAGCAAACATTTTTTTTTTTCATCTAAGCTATGCGTCTGGGATATCTATGAATAGGTCATAAAAATCACTTTGAGATTTCTAATATAATTTTTTTCTAACCTGAATGGTTTGCGAGAGAGACTCTTCCAAAGTTGTAAAATGTGTCCCCCCCCCCCCCCTCTAACTTCTAAAGTAGGGGCATGATAAGTCTAAAAAAATAATCATATGATATACATTACTATAAATACTACCAACGAAAATTGATTTGAACGAGATCTAGCTAGTAGTTTTTTCTATACGTCATAAATGGTAAACCTTAAATTACTTTCATTAAATCAACTGAAACATAAAAATAAATAAAAAACCTTTTAATTTCACAAAAAATAAACCTTGTCGTTGTTGCGGAATCCTTCATGGGCGAGTCCAACTCGCACTTGGCCGGTTTTATTTATAAATCATTAGTGTATCAATTTTATTTGAAAGGGTTTTGTGGAACTTTTAAATACGATTATAGCTAGGAACTTTTTTTCAATAAACTATGACGCAATAATTTTCTTATACCAATATTTGTATGTATCAGGAATTTATTAATCACTGAGAAATTTTGACATTGATCGAGCGAGACAATGTAAAAGGCTGACAAGTCAAACTGCTCCAAATAAGCGGATTATTTTTAGGAAAGAATATTAGATTAGCTTGAACTGTAATAAGAGATTTTGCTACTGGCGTAAAACGAAATATAATACTGTCATCGGATATATTATACGAGTACAACTCTATAATAAGGCACCATTGGCGCGTGACCAATATATGAAAACTTTAGGCAACATTCATCCACTAATAAATGAACGAAACAAAAGAACGACAGAAAGTGGGACTGAATTTACTGTTCATATTTTGTTGCTGTAAGTTTTTTTTTATAAAGTTGTATTAACTGTACTAAGTCTTTCTCAAGACTCACAAGAAGGATTAGTGTAAAAACGAAAAATTTCATATAGGTAATACAGAGGAAAGGTTTGTTTGTATGCTTATAATAGTCCCCGAAACTAGGGCGTATAATTAAGAAATTTTTCCCAAGTATGGAATAGACTGTGGAGTAAAAAATAGGCTACTTTCTCTGGATTCTTTCGGAAATCGTGCACGATGCATAGATGTATATCTATTAGTTACAGATAAATAATAAAACTATTCTTCATCCTAAACTCTTACCCAAGCGAAGCCGGGGCGAATCAGTAGTGAATGAATACAGAAATTTATTTGGCATTATGTAGAGCAGGCGTCCGTCTTACCTAACAGTAATTGAATATAATAATCATAATGATGTATTCAATGGATTTGCTAATTGATTTTATATTGAACTGTCATTTCCCACACTTCATTATAATGCGTGAATATATCTATAATAAACCTTTTTTTAACCGACTTCCAAAAAGTAGGAGGTTATGTTTATATGTTCGGCTGTGATATTTTTTTATATGTTCAACGATTGCTCCGCCATTTGTGTACCGATTTTCAAAATTTTTGTTTTGTTACATTAGGTTTCACTCCAATTTGGTCCCATTTTCAGAAACGTGGTGATCTGACGATGGGATTCATGAGTAATCGAGGGAACTCCTCAAAATTTATATGGAAACATATTATGGTGATTTTGGTTTTATGAGAAGTATCCTAAGCATATGCTACCAAAACTCAAGATTTTGCACCAAGGTATACTATGGTTCCGAAGATACTAAGAGAATTCCGGATTCCTTATAGATACGAGTTTGGGGGTTTAGGCGCTGTTTTAAGAACTGACAGCATATGCAAATTACATTCATCATCATTACCACGTCAGGGTCAGCAGTTCCAAAAGATTCAAATATTCTGTCAGAGAACTGAAGATTCAGCTATCTGGTACCGACTTCAAAATAATGAAGATTAAGTACAGAAATAGTTGAGGTTTAGCCGAATTGCGAAAAAGGCACTATTAGATAGGAAAAATTATTTAATACTTTTTAGTTCATATTATTATTATAAGGATGTTTTTATTGTTTTTACCTTGGGAGTCGGTTTAAATTTTTTGTTAAAATAATTGTAAAAAACAAGAAACAATTACGTAGTTAATTTGCTGTTTTCAGGGTTCCGTACACGAAATTAAAAAAATAATCAACACACAGACGAATCCAATGAAACTAGTATCTGATCACAGGACTTTGTCATAGGGTTATATGGCTCTAAACAAATGGCTCGTCACACACACACACACTGATAATAATATGATCCTCGCTCCGTTGTCCAAACTTTGCATGTATACCAAAAGCCTACAAGTAAATACTTGTAGGCTTTGGTATAAGTACATAAACTTAATATTTTTTTACAACTAAAATATGTAATATATAAATAATATTAAAAAGATTAAAGACTAGCTGCCCTATAATATAGGGTAGCTAGAGTCTAGTATAATATTATACTAGACTCTAGAGGTAAACTAGTAAATACTCGATACTAAAAAGTAGAATACGATGAGCTATTGTATTTTTATATTTTTACGGAACCTTGCATTTTTTTTAATTCTTGCGATCGCGACTCGCACTTGGACGGCTTTTACAGGTCAGTCTCTAATGTTAATAAAATGTGTTTTTTTCCTCAATAAAAGACGAAGATTATTATGACCGCACTAAAAAAAATAAATTAGCCTGCAAAAATTATAATCACGGATCGAAGACTTTTGGAAAAAGGAAGATGTTATCTTCCTTTTTCCAAAAGTCGATTAAAATATGAGAACGTAAATCGATTAAAAAAAACAAATTCACCTACAAATAACTTACAGTCTGCAAAAAGATTTAAAGTTCATATTGAAAGCAAGTTGACAGAATTTCAGGGTTTTTCATAAAGTGCAGTTCTTTATTTTTAATAATTGAATTCTTCAACCCCCTTTCTACGGCACTGGGGTCATTCTGTTCCCCTAATTATATTAATTAATTGTTATACTTGTTGCACAATATTTACCGATGTGGTGTATCGCGGTTATGTTCGTAATAGTATTCGTGCGATCTCGTAATTTGTTCCTAAACACCGGTATACGAAAGGCGAGTAGGAGGTGGGAGTTTAAAACTGTTAGGGTGAGTTGGTTCAATTCAGTGTTCCTCGGATTATCGACACGCACTTAACGCGGTGCAAGTGTACGTAACTAATAATAATTAAAGCAAACCGAATACATGCTTTAAGCTTTGAATATTAATTAATATAATTCGAACAACTAGAACCATAGAAATGGCTTAGGTTTTCTGAAATAAAATGAGGTTTTATCAATGCGATAGTGCGTTTATCCGTCTGCCCAATTAAGAAGAATTTTGTTATGCAGCATGCTTTGAGCCCCGCAGACCGTAGGAGTGGACTTATCATGGAAAATGTACTGACGATTCCTGCGCAATTTTTAATGCGCGAGTGTTGCGGGCTCAAAACCAAGTTAATAGGATAGTTTTCTTCACAAAAAATACGTTAACCTGCGGGATAAAAAAATGATTCATTACTTAAAACCACTAAAATTAGTCTACCACTAAAAGCATCAACAAATTGACATCGAAGTGAGAAGTGAAATCGTGAATTTTTGTTGCAGATTTTTCACGAGATGAAAGAGTTTCTTGTACTATGTGGGCTGGTAGCTCTGAGCTCGGGGGCCGTCAAGCTAACCGAGCACTACTCCTGGAACATGCTGGACTGGGATTACCCCGATCCGTACTCCAAGCAGCAGGCCTACCAGACCGGGGAGCTCATCCCACAGAACGCCCTTCCAGTCGGGATTGAACGCTGGAGGAACAAGCTATTCGTTAGCGTACCCAGATGGCGTCCAGGTAAGTCATTAACTTTCAATGATAATTGAAGACGTAAGTGGAAGAACAAGACAAGTAACATTTTATAACACACGGACAATAACTAATATTTTCTGTATAATTTTAACTAATCTTGGAACTGACCTACTTCATCATTTGGCTAATATACTGGTCTAAACATAAAATACTCAATTTTTTTTTTATTTCAAATCATTTTCCGGCCCTAATATAATAATGGAGGCTCCATTTATGCAAAAAAAATATTTATTTTATTCGTATTTTTAACTATTATTTACCTGCTTCTTCCACTCACGTCTTTAATTGTGTACCAAATGTCAGGTCTCGGAACTAAGTCAAATCAATTAATGATATTATGTCTCAAGATAAAATCTCGCGAGCAGTTTAGTGTAAATGCCTCAAAAAATATTTAATTGTTATAATTGATTTATTAACATTGACTCTGAAAATTAATGTCATGTCATGTCAAAATAAAATACGATTATGACAGTTTCAAAAAGTTTTAGAAAGGCTAACAAAACACTGAAGAGTAAGCTACAGAGATAATCATTAATTGATGCAAAAATAATTACTACCTTATCTGCGTTTCCTTTTTCCTAATATTTTGTATCTAAAACAACTGATACATGAAAAGCTCTTATGTCCTATTAAAACTGCATTAAATACCTACTAAATGTTACTAGTAATATAGTATTAACTAGTTTTGTTAGCGTGAAGTTTAATTTATCAATAATTTATACGTTTATACTTTCGTACTGCATAATCATGCACACTATACAAAACAGATAGGTATTAACATAAAAATCGGAAGCTTAATTTGTCAAACTATTAACCGGTTTTTCCATGATAAATTATGAGTTTAATATTAATTAAATTTTTCTATTTGTCTCTCTATTTGTCAATATATATTTGTCATACTAGCTGGCTTCAGATCATTAAGAAATAAATGACCATAAAGTAATTACTTTGTACTAGTATGTTTTAAAAAGATTTACAGTTATTATTCTTAATAAAAAAACTTTTTAAATCCTATGCAAAGTTATGAAAAATACATAAAATTAAAATATAATATTACACATGCGAAAATGTGTCTGTTTGTCTGTCTGTCTGTAAGTCTGTTTCCTCTTCACGCCCAAATCGCTCATCCGATTTTGCTGAAATTTGGTATAGAGATACTTTAAGTCCCGAGAAAGGACATAGAATACTTTTTATCCCAGAAAAAAGTACTGTTCTCGCGCAATAAACGAATTTTGGACGCAACGCAGTTGCGGGCGTCACCTAGTTTTAAATAAATAATATAAATTATACGGACGGGAGGCCGTAAGCGCGCGCGCGGTGTCACCGGACCGCAGCCGAACTGCCCTAGTGGACAAGTGGCAAGCGATTATTGGAAACCTAACAAATTAATATATGCGATTTGCCATATTAAGCCATCGCTTCGCTAGCGAATACTAATGTCAAATCCCATGGGCGTGCATAAGGGGGGAGGGGGTCCCCCCCCAATTACTATCCATCTTATACGAGGTACATGTATTTTTTTTTTCTATTTACAATATATTAATTATTATTATATTGTGGAGCGTGTCCGTAGGCAGAGTAGGTATTTAGGCCGCTGCAGAACCCTTCATGGGCGAGTCCAACTCGCACTTGGCCGATTTTTTACGTTAGGGACCCCCCCCCCCCCCCCCTTATCAAAGCTACTCGTATATATACGCCAGTGTCAAATCCCATACATTTTGTGGCGTTGGCGTTTACGATAATCGCTTGCCGCTTGTCTAGGCCCTGTGACGTGCAAGGGACATACTACGAGTAGGTTCAATTCAGCATGCATTTCTAAATTTGCATTGAATTGACAGACATCAATTGCATAAGACGTAACCATAAAGTTAATATACCTATAACTTTATGGACGCAACGCCGTTTATTAATAATTGTCAGACGTGACGCCTGTACGAAAAATCAAAGTGACTTTAATTTAAAGCCGGCCGTGCCTTTAGCCACGTGGACCTACGTTACGTTAACGACTGGTTAATGTAAGTGCTGTGACCTCTAGCCGCCGATAATTACGGAAGTCTGTGATCCAGATACTGATAAGCGATAATAGATCATAGTCACCTATATGATTATGCCATTGTCATATTAATATACTTTCAAATATTGTGCAGATATTGATTTTGGAGGTCATGTGTTTCTTTATCCGTCTTTGTATCTTAAAGTTTCGAATGTGGAAAAACCCGGAACATTAACATTAATATAAAAATTTAAAAAATGAGAGGTGTCAATTATTGACACGGGAAGTTATTTCTTATTTTCAAAAAACCTGTATGTAACATATTATTATACTAATAATTAATAATAAAAATAAAAATATATTAATAATCAAAAATTATTTAAAAAAACACCTATGAATACTAACGCCCAGGAATACTAACAACGCGTCGGTTTATTCTCAAAAAATGTCATCTAGTTGACGCACAGGAATACTATCAACGCCCTCTGCCCCTACCATGCAGGTATTAATAAAAAAGTGTCGAACTCAAATATCGTTCTGTCTAGCCTATCTAGCCTTTACGTCAGGCGCGGTCCGAAGAGGGGGTCACAGGGGACATGAACCCCCCCCCCCCCCCCAAAATCTAAGGTCAAATTGAAAAATTGAAAAATCTTGCCAAATAATAAAAGGTAATTTCTAGCTATCCCCTAACCACCACAGCGTCCAACCTTGACAGCTGTCAACCCAGAACCATCCGAGGGCGCAGATAAAAAATATACAGGTTGTAACAAAAATAAGTGATAATACTTTAGGGTGTACTTTACGTGTTTAGTGTAATGACTAGTGAGTGAAATTTGGGGCCCCCCCAAATTTCAGCCTGCGACTGCGCTTGCTTTACGTCGAACGCGCGATAAGGAATTTCGTTCCAAAAATACTTTCCTAAAGAGACAAAAATGTTCAATGCTAATCCATTTAAAAAACAGAAAAAAAAGCTTTTCAGGAAAATAAAAGCTATTCAATGGATTTATTATTGATCTTTACTAAAACCTAGCTTGTGTGTAGCGGGTTTAAGAGTTTTGTCAATTGCATTAGTTTTTTCAATAGCTTCAAACTTTAGTAAAAATATCCGGACGGATGTGGAAGAGTTTCAGTAAACAAAGTGACTCACGATGAGTCACAGTTATAAATATAGTTTAAAGTTCAATGGCGGTACGTGTGACGTAACAGCCAGCTGTTTCAACCGAGTTCGTGAAAGAACGACGTAACAGTTGCATTGTGCAGTAACAAAATTATTACGCGTACCTTTATGCGTATTCATTAACGAAATAATAATCTCCTTTTTAGGGTTCCGTAGCCAAATGGCAAAAAACGGAACCCTTATAGATTTGTCGTGTCTGTCTGTCCGTTCGTATGTCATAGCCACTTTTCTCCGAAACTATATGAAACTTGGTAAGTAGATCATGTAGTCTGTGAACCGCATTAAGATTTTGATACAAAAATGGAAAAAAATTTAAAAAATTTAGGGGTCCCAATAGGTACAACTGAAACAATTTTTTTTTTCATTTAACCCATGCGTGTGGGGTATCTAATATCATTTTTTTCTAACCTGAATAGTTTGCGAGGAGAGTCTTCCAAAGTGGTAAAATGTGTGTCCGCCCCCTCTAACTTCTAAAGTATATGATAATTATAAAAAAAATATGTGATGTAAATTACTATAAAAACTACAAACGAAAATTGGTTTGAACGAGATCTAGCTAGTCGTTTTTTTTGACGTCATAAATGGTAAGCCTTAATTTAACATTCATTAAATCAACTGAAATATATAAATAAATCAAAAACCTTTTAATTTCATAGAAATAAACGTTATTGCTGCTGCGAAACCCTTCATGGGTGAGTCCAACTCGCACTTGGCCGGTTTTTTATATTTTTTGTCTGTTTTATACGCGAAGTATGAAATCATGCTGGAACCCTATAATATATTACCGTGTCTACTCTCCCTTTAGTCTAATAAAATCAATTACAGACTTAGGAGTTTATGAGACTAATGCCTGTTTTCACCAACTGTCTCCTAACGCTAAGTGTTTTCTACTTAAGATCGAAGAGATATTTGTCAAATACATTTAAAAAAAAAGTAATGTTTTGCAAAAGTTCTTACGCCCTAAGGAGAACGTGACACACAAAAATTCGTGAAATCTTGAAGGATATGTACCCTTAATGGCCGCTACCACTACCACTTAGCGTTAGGAGGCGGTTGGTGAAAACAGGCATTAGAAGACTTTTTCTAATAATTATAATAATATTAGTTTAGATTTAACAAAAAAAAATTACGATTTATATTAAATTAAAATCAGGCATACAAATTTCAAATATTTTCAAAGCTTTTTTTTTTACTTAAATTTTTTGTCTGAACATTTAAGTACGCGCAAAATTTTATCCATTAATTGCATAGACTTTTACATAAAAGCTGTCGGTAGAAAAATGCGATCTCTGCTGAAAAAAACTGTTCATTATTCGTCTGAGAATATGGCTTCATTTACTCTGGTTTTCAATATATGGGCGTTTACCTGTATTTCATAATTTATTACAATACATTAGATGTTTACAGTAAATTATAGGAAATTGTGTAATTTTGCCGCACGAATACACAGACATAACACAGCCCACGCCCGCAAGTAAAATGCCGACACACTTCAGTTTTTCATGTGAATTAGCATACGAAAATACGCGTTAAAAATATAATATAACCTTGTTATCTCTTAGCCTATTTTCTATTTATAATATAATCTCGAATAGATATTATGCTACATCTCTTAGCATACATAATATTTTCACTTTATTAAAATTTCTCAATACTTTGTACAAGAATAGTTTTATTTCAATATTAAAAGTATTAAAATGGAACTTCACATTTTTTTATTGCATACTTTACTTATGAAAATCAATACCTGTTATGATAGTAATTTATTACAATAAATTACGAGTATGTACGGTAAAATATTGTAATTGGCACCCACAATATACACCTACGATCACGGAAAGTACTCTTGCATAACTGGTACTTGACAAAACTTCAGACCATTAAATAGGTTGGCTTAATTTGTAGGTAGTGGCGCTCTTACTACCGGTTTACATAAAATAAAATATATATTGAAACACAAAGGAGTTGACATAAAATCAGTGTGTCGTGCACGTGTGACGTGGAGTACTTAAAACTTATTCAATATTTTCTATCAATTTAAATGTGAAAAGTATGATAGATATTTTGTCACTCTTCAATTAACCTATAAACGAACAATGATGACATTTTGTATGGTATTAGCTTATACATTAAATCAACGAAATTATACCTAAAGTATTCCCTTGGTATGCTCCTACCTACCTACCTACTGCACTCACGCGGGTGCGGCTGTATTTGAAAAGAATGAAAACTATAAAAAAACACTGACCACTACATTTTTAGATGTAGGTTAAAACAAGACGCCGCTTTCGTAACTACTAAACAGAAAATGTGTGAAAACGTTCATTTTTAACCCCCGACAAAAAAGAGGGGTGTTATAAGTTTGACGTGTCTGTCTGTCTGTCTGTCTGTCTGTCTGTCTGTCTGTCTGTTTGTCTGTGGCATCGTAGCATCCAAACGGGTGGACCGATTTTGATCTAGTTTTTTTTTGTATGAAAGCTGACATGATCGAGAGTGTTCTTAGCTATAATTCATCATCATCAGCCTGCTCAGTTCTGGACAATCAGGGTTTATCTGGTTCATGAAAGGCCGTTAGCAACTTGTAGTCGTTTGATAGGTTTTATATTTCATTCTAGTTCGAGATATCTGTGAATATGCAATATACGTATACACATAATAATGGAAAGTTGATCTGGTGCTGCAGCATCACCTGGTAATCAATAGGATATCCAACTCCTCGCCAACTAAGAGCAGAGGTTTCGTGTTTGGGCTCATTTTAATTGTGACAACCAGTAAGAAGTAGATAAAGTATAAACAGTAAATATTTACATGCTGCTGCTGCAGCATCACCTGGATTCTATAGGAACCGAGCTTCGTATGAACCCAAAGTGGAGGTTTCATGTTTGGGCTCATTTTAACGGCCTCATCGAAAAGGATATTGATGAGACAATCATGAGAATATGATTCTGTTGATAGGAATTATTCTGCACTATAGTCTATAACCAACAAAAGTTTAAAAAGTATGAAATAAAATTAAATTAAGAAATTTAAAAAAAACCCCGCCAAAACAACTTTAAAAAGTAATGAAATAATATTTACTGCCTTTAAGTTCAAATAATTCCTAACTTTTGTAAAGTAATATTTTAGTCCATAATTGTTCTAGATGTTTAATTTCACTTAACAAGTTTAAGGATCAATTCACAGCGATCTGAATCGAGATAGGTAATCAGCGACTTGGCGGTTGTAGGTTGCAGTTTACTTGGCGGTCCCCCGACACACCGTGACAACAACTATGGACTAAAATATTACTTTACAAAAGTTAGGAATTATTTGAACTTAAAGGCAGTAAATATTATTTCATTACTTTTTAAAGTTGTTTTAGCGGGGGTTTTTTTAAATTTCTTAATTTAATTTTATTAAATTACATTAATACTATTAAAATCAATTAATATAAATATTAAAGCCCCTTATATTAATAAAGATATTCATATAAATTGAGTGTTTCCTATTTTTATAAGGCGTTCAATATAATTTATATTTCCTGCCTACATAGTAGTTCTTAATGAAAAACTAAATGCAAATTAATTAATGCTTTTAAAGATATATTATTTTAAATGTATTCGTTTACTTTTTTTCAGTTTTTATTTCTCATACTTTTTCCAACGTCTGCCCAAAATTAGAGCTCGTTTAATGATACTTACGAGATTAGACATGAACTCGTAGTTTGAAATGACTAGTGATTGGACAGTACTAGTCATTGGACAGAGCACAAAAACACAATATTTATTAAAGTAGCTTTAAAAATAACCTGTTTTTCTTGCAAATCAGACATTATATTACTTTTAAAACATGTAGTTTTTAGAATAACCTTCATAAATATTATTGTGTTTTTGTGCTTTGTCCAATGACTGGTACTGTCCAATCACTAGTCATTTACCTAACATAAACTTTATGTATATTATATTTATATTTTATATTATACATAAAGTTTATGTAAATGCAAATTACCAAACATTTGAACTGGGGAAGTATCAGGTCTAGATTAATTTTATTTTAATCTTAAAGCTTTTTAAATTATTATATTTATTATTTAAGGTAAATTTACCCAGTGTCTACACATACCATGCCGAAGTTACGCGGCCGAAGTTCCGCATGATTACGTCAGCAATATCTAACGCATACTATTGTTTGCGAAATTACGTCGCGCTATATTTAGCGCGACGTAATTTCGGCATGGTGTGTCATCGGTAATTCAAAATGCATTGCAGGCGTAAACATGCGGAACTTCAGCCGCGTTTTTAGCCTAGTGTGTTTAGACACCATGGGTCGATTAGCACTGCAACGTGACGCGTAGATGCATTTGTATGGATTTAACAGATTTGCAAGCCCTCTCAACTCTCACGCAATTATTGAAGTCTGTCAATTCCAAGTCAATTCAGTACAAATTTAGAAATGCATCTACGCGTCGTGTTGCGATCTAAATTGACCCTGCCACTTATATTATTGCAATAAATAGAGTTCGTCTATGCTATTAATTCGGTTCTGACTTCTGTCCCATTGTTTTTATTTATGTAGCAAGTTTTTTTGTATATTGATATGTTTATTTGTATAAGTCGTAGGATGATTAAATAAATCGAATTATCGCGAAAATTCTAGGGACTTCGCGAAAACACGGATAATTAGACAATTGTGATTACTTTTTCAACTTTACTTACAAAAGGTAGTGTTTTCGCGAAAACGCGAGTCGCCTTAGTAAGATTGCGAAACGAATCGTTAGTTATTATCGAAAAAAATCACTGATTGGTTGGTTTAAGCGCCCCACAGCAACATCTTCTCTGATTGGTTGCAGACTTGACGCTTTAAATGTCAATTCATTGTCACGCGTTGTTTTTGTAAGCGAGCTAGCAGTTTTTAAATTGCAGTTGGACTTGAAAAATAGTGCGAAAAGTTATCTAAAAGTGTGTCTGTAAATACAAAATGACTGATACAAGTGAAATTAGTGCTGAAAGTTCAACTAAGGTTATAGTTGAGATGAGAAAAAGGTTAAATAAAAAGCAAAGTTCCTATGAAGAGGCATTGTCATTCTTACCCTTTAAAATTCTATGGTGTAATACCTCAAAGATACATAGGAAAAGATAGTAACCAATCAGAATAAGAGTTAGCCAGTAAGTAAAAATCAAGCCAATCAGCGATAAGAATGTGCAATGTTACTAAGGCAGCTCGCGTTTTCCCAAAAAACCTAACTTTTTTTAGAAAAATTGAAAAATATAAACAGCATTATCTAATTTTACGTGTTTTTGCGAAATCACTAGAATTTTCCGAAAATCAATAGGTGCGCATTGTAATGCTCGGTTCCCCTCCCTCACTGATGTAATGCTCGACTCTGTAACGTTACATTACAAGCGAATGCTCCCGGTGAGTGAGCACCTTATGATGGCGATTGGCGATAGTTTAGATAACAATTACGTAAGCGTCGATTATAATAAGTGCGGGAAGGAGGAAATAATTACCTGCCTGATGCGGCTGGCGAAATCATCTGACATGCAATAGTTTATCTTTTTCTTCGCTAGACACGCCTATTCAGATTCATTTTACCGCTCACAGGACCTTTATGCTAACAACATATGAGTCACTCTCGTAGAAACCGCGAGGTTCTAAAATGTGATCGGTGGTCTACATTGTATATCACGTGCCTTTAATTGAATAATGTTACCTTTATATTTGTATCAGTACCTATAGATTAATAAAGTATTTAAGTAAAGGGTAAACCCGCTTGAAAAAGTTCGTCAAGACGTAGAAGGTTTTTCCGATGATAACAAAAGAAGGATTTTAACAAAACAGAAGAATAACCGGTATACGATACACAAACCGATGAAACTATTTTATAACCATTCGTTTAGATTTTTTTTCATTTTACTGCTTTAGGTATATTAGAAGTGGTTCCACGAGGATGCTTATAACAAAAACACTTGTTAGGTTGAGTTGCACCAACTAACTTTAACTATAACTGTAACTTTAACTTTAACTACAATGCAAAATGTCAAATCTTTAATTAAAGTTAAAAATGGACGCCATCAAGACGCCATAATTATTTAACCATAACCATAGAGCTCGTCAAGGTTTTAAATGGACGTGGCGAAAAAAGGAACTAACGCTGTCATCATACAAAAACACAATTTTTGACAGTTCTCCTTTACAAGCAGCGCCCCCGCCCACGTTCATTTATAACCTTGTTGGACCAACTGTCATCTGTCAATTTCTCCAGTCAAAGTTGAGGTTAAAGTTAAAGTTAAATTTAGCCTTAACTATAACCATAACTTTAACTTCAACTTTAACCACGCATCTGGTGCAACCCAACCTTAGATTTATGTGACCTTAGTAACTCTAGATTCTAGAATATTGCTTACACAAGTAAATTCTTGTTACTTACCTAAATTCCTAATCCCCTTGAGTAACTCAGCGCAACGCAAGCGCTATTTCACGCGGGTTTGCTATGGAGGCTATTCTTTTATCTGATCAAACCGACCCATCCAGCATTACTTAAGAGGGCGACTAAAGCAAAAAAAATGTTCTTATATTTAATTTTCATACTTGATACTAAGCAATGAATTGTTTCATTTTTTAAACATAGATATTTGCGAGGGTCCGCAGTAGTAAAACACGATATCTTAATTTTTTTTCTCGACGGAAAAAAATTACAAAGGTGCATCTAAATTTCACAAATATTTCTTTTTTTTTTTAAACGGTGTATTTTTTTAAATCGATAATTTAATAAATAATATAAAATTCTATTACCGAGGGACTGTAGGTACTAGCGGATTTTTAAAATATTGTTATCGAGTTATTAAGAAAAACTTACTTGGCGATGATTCCGCGTTGTTCTTTTTCACCTTAAAAAATACGGACGGAAGAATGAAAAGAGAAGGACTACGTTTGAATTTTTTTTATTCGCCTTCTTAAGAGCAAAATAATATGATTGTCCACTATTTCAGGTATTCCCGGGACTTTGAACTACATTCCCCTGGACGCTCCCTACGACCCGTCCCCCAAGCTGATCCCGTACCCGAGCTTCGCGGGCAACCAGCTGGGCGACTGCGACAACGGCCTGACCACCGTCTACCGGATTAAGGCGGACAAGTGTGACCGTCTCTGGGTCCTGGATGTGGGCACCTACGGATATGGTAAATAAATATTATATATTATAAATACTTCCATACAGTGCTCCCAAAGTGATAATGCGCATAGAAATTTTCGTAATTTTTCGGCAACGGTCGTATTTCCCGAGCGTTGGAAGACGTCGCTGCAAGCGCTGTTTTAAACTTAACTTTAAGAAAAACAGCGCTTTTAGCGACGTAGAGGCGCCTGACGTTGCTTGGACGTTACCATGGTAACGCCACGATGGCTTCCCGGTGACCGGCGACAGGGGACAGCCACCGGCTATATGATATTTACTTCTATTTTCTTTGAGCAAGGTGTAAAATGCAAGTTTCATAGATTCGGGTGTTTTCGTGATTACGACAATTAGCGAAGATTTCCATGTGCATTATTAATTTGGGAGTACTGTACTTATATTATATTTGCGAAAGTGTGTCTGTATGTTACCTCTTCACGACCAAACCGCTCAACCGATTCTGCTGTTTCATGTTTGGTATAGTAATTAAACTTTTAGTCCCGGGAAAGGACAGGATACTTTTTATCCAGAAACAATGCACGGTTCCTGTGTGATGAAGGAATTTTTGCGCAAATCAGTTGTGAGCGTTATCTATACAGGTGTTACAAAACTAAGTGACAATACTTTAGGGTGTGTACGTATTCCTCGTAGAGAGTTCACTGTGAAAGTAGCAGCGCTAAAAGGTCATTTTTTTCACTTTTGTATGGGGAAATGATGCTCGGGCCTATGCTCATGCAAAAGTGAAAAAAAATTTAGTCTTTCAGCGCTGCTACTTTCACAGTAAACTCTCTACAAGGAACACGTACACAGTACATACCCTAAAATATTATCACTTAGTTTTGTTACTGTTACTGTATACAGTCGAATTGAGAAACCTTCTCCTTTTTGGAAGTCGGTTATAAAATAAGAATTAAAAAGCACTATAGCAAAGTAGCAGCGCTGAAAGACTAATTTTTTTCACTTTTGTGCAAACTTATGACGCTAGGGCGCTTGCCCATACAAAAGTTATATAAATATAGTTGAGGCTTAAGCCAATTTTAAAAAGGCATTTATATGAATATTAATAATATTGATTTTACTGTGGAAGTCGGTTTTTATTTTTTGATAAATTTTTTTTTTCAGATCCGAACGTTACAAACGTGTGTCCGTATGCGTTAAACGTATACGACCTCAACACCGACACCAGAATACGCAGGTACGTGTTCCGGCCCGAGGACATCGTTCCCGCCACCTTCATAGCCAACATCGCGCTGGACGAGGGCAGCACCTGCGACGACACCTTTGCCTACTTCTCCGACGAGCTGGGCTATGGCCTCATCGCATACTCCTGGGAGCTCAACAGGTCGTGGCGGTTCAAGCACAGCTACTTCATGCCCGACCCCCTCGTCGGAGACTTCAACATCGCCGGCCTCAACTTCCAGTGGGACGCCGAGGGCATCTTCGGGATAACCGCGTCACCCCGCGGCTCGGACGGGTTCAGGAACCTCTACTTCAGCCCTCTGACCAGCCACACCGAGTTCGCGGTGTCGACCCGCGTCCTAAGAAATGAGACCAAGGTCGGCGATTCGTACAAGGACTTCAAGGTCGTGGGCGTCCGCGGCCCCAACTCGCACACGACCGCCAAGGTCATGGACGACAGCGGCGTCCAGCTGTTCAGCTTGATCGACCAGAACGCCATCGGCTGCTGGAACTCGGCCCTGCAGTACAAACCCCAGAACATCGCCGTAGCCGATAAGGACGATGTCGGCCTAATTTTCCCTAGCGACGTCAAAATCGATGAGACTAGAACCGTGTGGGTAATTTCTGATAAGATGCCCGTATTTTTGGAATCCGACCTCGATTACACCGATGTCAACTTTAGAATATTTTCGGCGCCCCTGGATGCACTCGTTCGCGGGACCGTGTGCGAGCCGTCCGTTCCGTTCACTCCACCTCCCCAGTATTCCAACAATTTTGATATCATGTCCGTACTGAATCCCCAGTATCAACAGTTTTCTCTCCCAAACCCGAACCTGCAGCTCTCACAAAACTTGGTGCCGCAGTTCCCGAGCCAATATTTTGCGAGCCAATTCCCGAAGCCTAGCTACATAACCCGAAACAGAAACCGATGGTCGTTAAAGCAGAATTATCTAAAAAAATAATAATTAGTAGCACTCGTACGTATCTACTTAAGAGGATACACCAGGCGTTGTAATAAAAGAACTGAAAATCTTCGATTCGTTGTCCGCTGATTCCTTCTTCAAAACTTAACCGATTTAAGTACTTTTTCATTAAGAATTAAAGCAAGGCTTGAGCTGTGTTCCTATGTTTTATTTTTTTTGTATATTTTAGCCAGTTTTGTTTTCGGGGTGTTTGAACACAGAGGAAAATCTTGCCATTTTTTTAGGTTTTTGGGCGTTCTTATCTTTTTTAATAATAAAATTATGAAAAAAAAGAAAACATAGGGACATGCTAATAGTGGCCATAGATATTCAGGAAAAAAATCATAAGTCTACCGGCATTATCCAGGGAGGAAACAGTGGACAGCGTTTGTATGGAAAAACGGCGGTGTGGACTCCTCTTAAATGTTAGTGAATGTATACTGATACTTAATAGTTAAAACCGTATGAGTATTGAGAAGTCTATTGTGGTAATGTCGTGGTACAATTCCGATTGTAATGTTTTTGTAAGTGATAAAAATAGATATTTAAATGTATGGCGTGTAAGTTATTGTTGAAAAATAAAATAAAACATTTATGACGTAGCAAACATAAAATATCATTTAATTTTTATTTCACCTTGCTTTATTTTTAAACAAAATTTTATTAACCAACACGAAGTATCAAGTAAGCGAACATCGAACAAGTTTGCGTTCGCAGGATGTCAAGGCTTCGCCATTATGATCTCGGATCCTCGTTACAAATTTAAGCCTTAATCCTTAGACGATATGATTCTCTTTTGTATTTTGTGTACAATAAGGCAATGGAAAAAATATATTTTTTGAAGCAAACCTGTTGTCCTTAGAGATTTGAATGCTATGATTTTTGGTAGACGTGTGTTTAACGCCACCGTGTGTCGTCGCTGACGTCGAGGACTACGAACATCTGCAGAAAGGAGGTGGTGTGGAGCCTTATCTGTGTTATCGAGTACACCTCGTATTAACATTGACGAAACAATTAGATCAAGTTAAGTTTTCCGGTTGTGTAACTACGATACAATATATTCTTCATTAAGCCTCTGAATCGGATCTCTAGCGAGCTCCACAAAGTGTTTCCTTTGTTTTGTGATGTTTAAATAGTGCTATATTATAATAAGTTTATATTTTTAATTAAGATGAGTGTTCTTAATAATATGACCGACAAAGATGACAAAGAGTATGAACCCTATGATCATAGGATTGTGGAAAAACCCTGTTCGTAAGTTTTTATTCATTTATTTTATATTTATTGTTTCCCAATAACCGGTATTATCACAAATACAGAATTGTTTAATCTCATTTTAGAGAGAATATCGCATAATCATAGCCACATAGAAGCATAATATCGCACCCACCACTGTAGCACTTTGAGAAATATAATACCAAATGAAAGGGCTTGAAAAGTTGAACATTTTATTTTATGATGATCTAAGCCATGGAAGAAAAAAGTTATTGAGGGTAGAAGGTGAAAAATATACAAAAAACACCCTGTGTTATGCGAATGCAGTACAGGGTGTTTTTTTTTTGGTAAAATAAAAGATCCTGTATTATTGCACCATTCATATATTTAATATTATAAAGCGAAAGAGTATGTTTGTTTGTTTGAACGCACTAATCTCAGGAACTACTGGTTCGATTTGAAAAATTCTTTCAGTGTTAGATATCCCATTTATCGAGGAATAGGCTATAGGCAATATTTTATTACGCTAAGACTAATAGGAGCGAAGAAATAGAGGAAAATGTGGAAAAAACAGAGGAAAATTATTTGGAAGGGCTTAATCTCAGTAACTACTGATCCGAGTTGAAAAACTATTTCATTGTTAGATGCCTATTTATCGAGGAAGGCTATAGGTTATATTTTATTACGCTAAGACTAATAGGAGCGGAGAAATAGAGAAAAATGTGGAAAAAACAGGGGAAATTATTTGAAAGGGCTTATCTCATGAACTACTGCAGCATTTTTTCTGTTATTTGGCACGAATAAGAAGTAGACCACGTGAAGGATCATATGCTATTTTTGTGGACTAATTTGTCTATAAAATATCTAATTTATGCGGGCGAAGCCGCGCGGAACGTATAGTTGCTAATTATTATTATTTACATATTTTCTCAAAAGGGATAATAGTACGGATAGGAGATGGAAATGTTAAATTTTTTGCATTTTATTGTTTTCTAATTTATGTTTTAAAAATATAAAACACGAGACTTTCCTTAAGTTTGCCATATGAAATTAATTTAAAGAAATTATTCCTTGCTACGAACTTTCTGAAGTGGTACAATAACGCAAGCTATTTTTTAATGAAACAATCACTTTAATGGAACAAATTTCCAAACTAATAGTACACGACAAAATCAAGGAAAGGTATTTTCAGCATTATATTATTGTTTCCTCATAAATTATATTTTTTAAACGTATTACAACCTCCTTATGTTTGTCATATATACGAAATGGTTCCTTACTAGCAACACTATAAGTTGACGCAATAACACAGGGTATTTTTATGTAATTTTTTTTACCTTCTGTCCTCATTATCTTTTTCTGCCACGGTTTAGAGATTTTTCATCTACAATAAAATGTTCAACTTTTTAATCCCTTTCATTTGTTATATGGATGTGCTACAGCTTGGGTACGGGTTCCATACAAAAATGCCCCTTCTCCTTTCATTAAATCCTACAATTAAAAATAATAATTCAAAAATAATGGTTTATAAAAAATGAAGTATTAACAAGGAACTCTTAATTTAAATGAGCAATTTTTTTAGAAACGTGAGAGCTACCGCAAATTTAATAAAGGCTTCCCTTGGATCGGGACTTCTGGCGGGACCTCTAGCCTTCTCTAACTCCGGTTGGGGAGTGGGGCTACTTGGTACCATTATAGTTGGCTTCATCTGTGGTCACTGCATACATATATTAGTGAGTATAATATTTAAGTATATAATATAATTGTCATCAAATAATGCAGTAGTAGTATAATATTTAGGTATCTTATAATTGAAAAATTGAATGCAAGAAAATCACCACAACCACACCACGTGGTTGCGACGTGGTGTGGTTGTGGTACGTGTGGGTTGGCCCTTAGATTCAAAAATATGGTCCGAATTCGTTTTCATAAAGTAGTATTTTAGAGTGAATATTTAAAAAAATATTTGATGTAATTTTTTAAGGTTAAAACATCATACGGTTGCTGTAAAATAGAGAGGAAGCCGCAGCTCGGATACGCAGAGACGTGCAAAACAGTTTTTGAGAATGGTCCCCAGTGTTTACGGCGGTTTGCGAATGCAGCAAGGTAAGTTCTTTGTTATGCTTAAAAATATACGGTCTTACCACAAAAGATTAAACATCTGTTGAATAGTTGTTTAGAGACCTTTTTGTACTGAATTTTTCTCTAATCAACTGTTCAACTGGTATTTAAATCTTTTGTAGTAAGAACGATACTGTTTATTCTTAGTCCTTACAAATATCTACATAATATTATATTGTCAACAACTACTGAAAGGCTGCAAGTCCTTGAATGTACCATCATTGTATTTTGGAGGACCGTAGCGTGACAACTGTTTTTTTGTCTGTTTCGTCTTACAAATTTAGCATTTACTAGTTTAGCAACTCTGACTACTATACCCGGTTTGACGACTAGAGACGAGTCTAATTATATCTCTCAAACACAAAATTTAAAAAGAATTTCTAGACATTGTAAAGGAAAACTAACTTACGTACATACAAACTTACGTAAATACATTATAATGTATCTGCATTTTAGTACATACAGAAAAACATAATTCTTGACTGCTGGCGTAGAGTATGATGAGCTTCTACCAGATCTATATATATAAAACTTAGCTCAGGGTGACTGACTGACTGATTGACATAGTGATCTATCAACGCACAGCCCAAACCATTGGACGGATTGGGCTGAAATTTGGCCGGCAGGTAGATGTTATGACGTAGGCATCCGCTAAGAAAGGATTTTGACAAATTCCAACTCCAAGGGGTTAAAATAGGGGATGAAAGTTTGTATAAAATAATCTTTCTAACGCGAGCGAAGCCGTGGGCAAAAGCTCGTTAAGAATAAGATAAAACGAGAAAGCAATGCCGGCATTTTCAATTATTCTTACGAATTCTCCATAAAAAATGACTTTTAAATGTAAACATTTAACACTAACGTAACAGGTATATTATATTTAAAGTAATAGAGTTGTTAAAACCATTTAAAATGTCTTATAATGACGTGTTTAACCTAAGTCTAATATTACTCTGGTAATAGTCACGAATTAGAAGTAGCAAAACAGGTTTGCTTAGATTTTTCCTTATTTAATGTAGAGTGAAAATAAAAAATAAGAAAAAATATGAGCAAACAAAAAAACTATAACTGCATCCATCCATACTACAAAATTTTGTAAGTGTGTAGCTATCTGTTACCTCTTCTCGCCCAAACCGCTGACTCGATTTTGCTGAAATTTTGTATGGAGATATTTTTAGTCACGAGAAAGGACATAGGATACTTTTTATCCCGGAAAATGTACGGTTTCCATGTGATAAACGAATTTTGGTGCAACAGAGTTGCGGATATGTCTAGTAACAATGATAAACCTAAAAATAAAGTTGTAAACTTAGTACTTCTTACTAAATTTTTTTTCTTCTATAAAATCAAAGACGGCTGTAATCTCTTCCTAGATAAACATTAAGTCACTATTATGATAATGTAATCTTTATCTGTATTGCTAATCTATCTGCACAATGTTTAAGTATAGCTGTAATTGTTGTTTATTACACGAACACTGGAAAGTTAGAGCTAGGTTTGGCAGAATTATAATATTCGAAATGACAAAGCTTAGATATTTTATTTGTTATTGACACCAAAACTATAAACTGCTCTTGATTAGCTGACATAACTTTTCAGATCACACGCTTAGACCCGAATAATTTATAAAACCATTTTTAATTTGCAAACATACTTACGTAGTGATCTAAAAAAGTCTAATGTACCTAAATAAAACAAAAAACTTTCGGTCTACAATGTTTGATTTCAGACTAAACCTACCAAACGTACCAAACCAAATTAGTTAACAAAGAGTAAAGCCATTATTACACCACATATTTTCAGAGCTCGTATCGGTGGTTAGGGTAGGTTCCTTGTGAGGATACTTGCATTACTCCCTAAATACACTGGCCCTCAAATTGGGTAAAAATTTCTGAATACAGTCATAATAGGACATGCAGACCGGTTATCTTACAAAAGTGACTCATGCTCAAATAGTTAATTGCCGATTTACCTAAAAGTGTTTTGTATTAACCCTCCGTGTACGAGGTGGGGTATGACATACCCCAGCGCTAAAAAAAATCCAACCCCAAGGGATTAAAATAGGGGATGAAAGTTTGTATATAATAATACTTGTTAACGCGAGTGAAGCCGCGGGCAAAAGCTCGTTAAGTATAATATTAGTATATCAAGGACAGCTAGCAAAACCTTGAAAATAAGAAAGGGGAAGGCTTGTATGAATTTGATTTTTATTACTGCCAGGAATCAAATTAACATAACAACAATCGTGGGATCGGTTTTAGAGAATACAAACTTACCGGACACGTTTTTCATCACGTTTATTCAAATGCTTAGTAATAATCATCTAAATTATAGATACTAATAATAAAGAGGAAAAGTTGCTTATTCAATACGATAAAAAAACTACTAGACTGATTTTGATGAAATTTGTCGTACTTAGATATATTATTATAGAGTAGCCGCTTTTCACGTTTTTACTTTTAGGCGCTTTGCAGACGACGGGGCGGGGCGGGCCGGTCAATTTCGCCGCGAACGATATACACTAAGGGAATCCTTAGATATTACCAACGCACACGGCGGGCAAAAAGACCACACCGCTGGTGCCCGGCGGGCACTGGCGGCGCATGTCCGCGGCTGCCCGCCGTGGATTATTTACACAAACCAGTTTACAGCAGTAACGCAGACAGCGTATGCTTTGTGTACGCGGCGCGGGCAGCCGCAGACATCGACGGGCGTACGCAGCGAAATTGACAGGCCCGCCCCGCCGCGTCTCGCTCGGCGCTTTGCGGACGACGCGTCGTCTGCAAAGCGCCGAGCATTATGTTTTAAAAATCAAATCGATAAACAATAACTTATTAGGGTTGCATGTGGAAACCCATTTGGATTATATTTTTTTATTTGACTGTTTGTTCCAGTATATTCGCCGAATTCGCTCTAATATGCACTTATGTAGGCGTTTGTTGCATTTACACCGTCCTTATATCAGATTCTGTTAAGCAGGTATGTAAATCGACCATAAATTAGTATAATGTTGAATAATTAATTTAAATTTTAAAAAATAGGTCATTGTTGGAAAATATTTAAGAGGGAGTGGTTTCTTGGTATCTAGAATGCTATGTCTAGAAGATTATTTTAGTAATAAAAGATGTAATAATTTTATTACATATCAATGACATTGTTTTGACTTTAACCTTGTTATTTTAAGTAAACAACAAGTAGAAATCAAATAGCTAAAAACAATCGTGTATCAACATCATGCTTATCATACCTCCAATATTATCATAATATATACCCCTAACAAATTAGTTCATGTTTTCAGTTGATGGACACATACGTACCGGGGGTAGAGATTTCTGTGGAACAATACTGCCTCATCATACTGATACCGCTATGTCTGATGTGCCAAATAAAATACTTGAAGTGGCTAGCCATATTCTCTCTCCTGGCGAATGTATTTCTGATGCTAACGTACCTCCTATGCTTGTACTATGCGTTCCAAGGTGACATTACGATTGCAGACAAAAAAATCGCTGGAAGCTTGGCCAGATTTCCGGCATTTATATCGTAAGTATAAAGTATTTCCCAACAGCCATGAATTCCGATCGTGTCACAAATCGTGTAATCGATCACTAGATTTACTTGCTCCGTGATCTAGAGCAAAATTAGACTTAAATGTAGATATATAAATCGAATCTAATATTAAATATTCATGAGTCATGACATTATATTTTACAGTCGTAAACAAGTTCCATTTTTGCTCGTCCGTGTAACCTAGCACCTTTAAAGTCTTCTTAAAAAGAAGACTTTAAAGCAACTAGATTTAGAATTCAATCGATAGAACAGTGGGATGATTTAAGCTAAGGCCAAACCTACGCGACCAGGCGATTGCGAAGCGGAGCGTCAAGTTGTTAAATGTGTTTTTTGTATACAGGGTGTAACAAAATTAGTGATAATACTTTAGGGTGTGTACGTGTTCTTTGTAGAGAGTTAACTGTGAAAGTAGCAGCTCTGAAAGACGAATTTTTTTTTTACTTTTGTATGGGCAAGGGTCCGAGCGTCACGAGTTTCCCCATACAAAAGTAAAAAAAAATTTGGTCTTTCAGCGCTGCTACTTTCACAGTGAACTCTCTACAAGGAACACGTACACACCCTTAAGTATTATCACTTATTTTTGTTACACCTTGTATAGGTCAAACCTACGCGACCAGGCGACTGCGAAGCGACTGCGAGCTGCGTCAAGTTGTCAAATGTGTGTTTTGTATACAAAAAACATATTTAACAACTTGACGCTCCGCTTCGCAGTCGCCTGGTCGCGTAGGTTTGGCCTAAGCTTTACAATTCACAAATCCTATCAGAAATTTAGGCGCGTCCATTGGTTAACGCTAAGCATATTATTTATTGGCTGTCGCGCGGTGAAGATGTCGAATCTTAATCGAATTGTAAATTTTTTAATCAGTCCTTTAAAGGCCTTTGTAGGTATACTAGAGCTTTGGATGAAAAGAGGCGACTAGTTCACGCAAACTAACAAAAAATTAATACAGTCTGCTAACCTAAATTTTGATTCCAATAGGACAGTGATATTCGCCATGGAGGGTATAGGAGTTGTAATGCCAGTGGAAAACGAGATGAAGACGCCCAGGAAATTTTTAGGGTTCCCCAGCGTGCTGGTGGTGGCCATGTCCGTCATAGTGTTCTCCTACAGCACCCTCGGCCTCTTGGGCTACTTGAGATACGGCGATATACTGCGAGGTTCGATCACACTCAACCTGCCTATGGATGAATGGTAAGTGTTATAAGAATTTTTACGTTTTTTTTTTACAATTCCAATTTAAACTTTTTAATCGGGACTTAACGCGACTTATTTAAGTAGTAATGCTACTACGAGTACATACTTTTTCTCGACGTTTCGGCCGTGTTGCAACGGCCGTGGTCACGAGGGGACTGCAGGAGCGCGACGTCTTCGTCTGCACCGGGCGGTCTGTTCTACGACTACCCTCGAGTTGTCCAATATTTGTGTTCCAATACACTGAAAGTCAGTAGGTTCACTGCGACACACAACACTAACTGTATCCGGGTTTACACTTATAGTCGCGTTAAGTCCCGATTAATTTAATTATAATGCAACGCGAAAGTTTAAAATGTTATCAATTCCAATTTGTAAATAATAGGTTTTATTTATTCTCTATAGATTTTCATCTTTAGGCTAGTACGAAAGTTATTGTAGAGTATGACACAGTTACAAGCTTCGTAGTTTTAGGTAGAAGAATCTCCGAGTTGGTTTGGTAGATTTGGAGATTAGCCTTACAAACGTACAGAAAACACAAACTTTATAATATTAGGAGTAAATTACTATAATGTCACTTGTCAAATGACAATTTATGTCAAATTGACATAAGTCAACTTCTTCTTCTGCTAAGATTGGATAACTCAACCATAATGTAATAAGTACTAATAATGTGATAATTAATTGTTTATTAGAAAATAATTTCATATCAATATGTTTAACTATTTTGTCTGTTGAGTTAATTGCTACCTGTGTAATTTTATTTCTTAGTCAGTTGGCGGGTGGTACAGATTCACAAAATTTGTATTTTTTTTTTATTTTAATTTTCTTTATTTAATTATTATTTTTTACACTATAATATTCATATTAATAATATTATCTATTTTATTATATTTATTATTCTTATTTTAAGTGTACATGTCTGATACTGAATCTTATTTTACTGCCAATGAATCAAGTTTTACTTCCTCTGATGACGATAACTCTGTTATTACATTAGGTGATATTATAAGTCATAAGTTTAGCTACCAAAAGAACAGCGTTATTAACATTTGTCACATTAATGCGCAAAGTATTCCAAGTCATTTCAGTGACTTGACTGAAGCGTTCTCTGGTAAAAATGTACACGCTGTCCTGATTTCAGAGACCTGGTTCAAGCCGCATCTTCTCTCCACATCATATGCATTGCCTGGTTACGTTCTGATACGCAACGATCGGATTGATCGGCAAGGCGGTGGTGTTGCCATCTATCTCCGTAGTGATTTCCCCTTTAAAATAATTGCCTCCTCCCCTTCCGTATGCTCTGCTGCTGCAGAATACCTTTTCCTTGAAATCGGCATCAAAGGCACTAAAATAGCTCTTGGTGTAGTCTATTGTCCTCCTTGTTCGAATTATTTCTTACAACTTGAGCCTGTATTGGAAGTTTTGGGTTCGGAATATGCACATCACATCGTCATGGGTGACTTTAACACCGATCTATTAGATCAATCCTCCTTACGTACATCTAAACTTACACAAATAGTCGAATCAGCTAATCTCCATTTTTTACCGCTCTCTCCCACACACCACAACATCAATGGTAGTGACACCTGGCTGGATTTAATTCTTACATCTAATTCCGCCCCGATCCAATCCCATGGCCAATTCCCCGCTCCTGGTTTTTCCCACCATGACCTTATTTATATTTCCTACACTTTAAAACCATATCTAAACGTTGCTTTAAAAACATGGATTTGAGTAAGCTTAGACATGACGCAGCTAACATTAATTGGGAGCCACTACTTAACGCTTCAACCATCGACGACAAAGTTGACATTTTTAATAATATTTTAAATAACCTTTTTGATATTCACGCACCGCTTAAAAAAGTCAAACTAAAACGCAAACCAGCACATTGGCTTACTGCTGAAATTAGAACGGTAATGAGGTGCAGGGATCGTGCCTACGCGAAATTTAGACGTGATCGTTGTGAGGCTAATTGGAATAACTTTAAATTGGCTAGAAATCGTTGCAATCAGATGATACGCAATGCCAAACGCCGCCATATTCTCGAAAACGTTGCTTCTTCATCCCCATCCAATATTTGGAAATTTCTCGAAACAATCGGTGTGGGTAAGTCACAGGATCTTGAACTACCTAGCAACATCAGTCCCGATGATATAAATCTCCATTTTTCCAATACTAATGTTCTGGATGATAATGCAAAATTTCGGTCATTAAGGTACTTAAACAGCTTACCTAGTTCTAATCTTGTGCCACTCCAGTTTTCTCCTGTTACTACGGACGAAATCAACAAGACAATTAATTCTCTAGTGTCTAAAGCTACGGGTTGTGACGACATTAGTCGACGCATGATTACCTCTATCCAAACCCAAATATTACCTATGATCACCCACATTATTAATTTTTCCCTTGAAACTTGTGAATTCCCTTCCTTGTAGCGCAAAGCTCACGTCCTCCCGCTTCCGAAGGTTCCCAATCCCACTCACCCTACACACTTTCGTCCCATATCAATCCTTCCCTATTTATCTAAAGTTCTCGAAGCCTGCGTTCACAAACAGTTGTCCAGGTTTGTCTACCAAAACGATTTACTTTCACCACACCAATCCGGTTTCAGACCTGGACACAGCACAATCTCAGCACTGTTAAAGGTGACAGGCGATATAAGAGCGGGTTTTGAGAACTCTAAGATTACAGTCCTCGTGTTAATAGATTTCTCAAATGCGTTTAATAATATCGATCACGACATTCTATTGGCAGCCCTTTCATGCCTAACGATTTCGTCTGTAGCACTAGTATGGATTTCTTCCTATCTACGGGGACGTCGGCAGTCTGTACGCACAGATAAGTCATTCTCCGATTGGCTAGATCTTGAATCGGGCGTCCCTCAAGGCGGTATTCTTTCTCCACTTCTCTTCTCGATTTTTATAAATCTCATCACCAAAATACTTCGCAGTGCGTATCATCTGTTTGCTGATGATTTGCAAATATACAGTCAAGCCGAAATCGAATACCTACCATCTGCTATCGATATAATAAATCAAGATCTCGATGCTATAAGACATTGGTGTACTAACTTTGGCCTGACAGTTAACCCAGCAAAATGCCAAGCCATTTTAATAGGTAGTGCCAGGAATTTAAGCAAGATTGATCAAGGTGCTCTTCCACCAGTCATCTATAACGGCTCTGTCATTCCATATTGTTCGAACGTTAAGGACCTTGGATTACACATTGATCCTACTCTTACTTGGCAGCCACAAATCTCACACGTCTCTCGCAAAGTCACTGGCATCCTGCGATCCCTGTATCGGTTAAAAAACTTCCTTCCTTCTTCAGTCAAGTTAATGCTCGTTCAGTCACTTATCTTTCCCATCATCGATTACGGTGATGTGTGCTATTTCGACCTAAACGCTGACCAACTTAATAAACTTGATCGCCTACTCAACAACTGTTTAAGATTTATTTTTAATTTACGTAAATTCGATCATGTTTCCACCTTTCGATCTAAACTACACTGGCTACCAATACGACAGCGCCGTTCTACTAGGGCCTTGTATATGCTGTACTCTTATTTATTATACTTAAACTCTTCGCCGCTGCGGTATAGGGCTTATTGACCCAGTAAGGTATCAACCGATATAAATGACTGTAACTATGCGAAAACTTAAAAATTTGGAAATCCAGCAATCAATATCGATCGTAGAAGAGTTAGTGGTCATGGTGCTGGCTTCGCCCTGGATTCCTACTATTTACTTGAGAGATACATGCAAAAATATATATAAGGTCTTGTAACCCGATACCGCACTGAATTGTAGGTTTATTTAAGGGAGTTTTAGTGATGGGAAATGAGTTATCGACATATTATTTTTAATATCATTTATTGAAGAAACAAAAATATCTGGCCTGTTATTTTGAAAAAATAACAGGTCAGTAAGGATTTTGTTGTGACTTATTTCTTTTTGTCATTTTTCAAATAATCTATATCAGAACGTTCACCTTCACGATTTCTTCCTTGCTGAAACAATTATTCAAGCATTTTTCTACATTGTTTATTTGGCCGAGGTATTATTAATGATTTAAGACTAATAAAATATCTCAAAACGTAAACAAATGACTGTGTAAATGCACTACCGTACCACTCCCGATAATTACGTCACAACACTAATATGAAGTAAACAATTCAATTACCTTTACCAGTGCGGAAAGGGGTGGATCGACCCTGTGATCTATAACGAGTCTTTCGACCCGTTACCCGCAAGGAATGGAAAAAAATATCAATCAGTGCGTTATCGGGTCGAAAGACCTTAGCATGATTTTAATGCTTTATCAAGTAGCCCTTAAAGTCCTAATCTCAAACCTATACTTGTCTTCTTTTAACATACAAAAATACTCATTATACAGCCCCCGCACCAGGGGAAGTTCGCCGTTTCTCGCCTCCGCACAGAGCTTTCGTACATGCATCGGGCGTTTAAGCCTTATAACGCAGCGAACGTGTTAACAAATAAAAAGACGATGTCCGTTTTTTGGGCTACAATAAACACTGTGTCACTGAGCTGAAAAGAAAAAATCTATATTATGCGTAGTTTCTGAAATAGCCACATTAAAAATGTCGTATATTACTAAGATAGCCCGCTAACAATGTCGGATAGTCACTGCATACGTTCTTAACGGAACGCGGAAGCGAGTAAGAGCGCACGATGTGCCACATCCGATTATGTTAACGGAGGGAATGGACGTCGCGCTGTCACTTGATTTTTTGCTACCGTAGTTATATTTTTTTACTTTTCGACGCCATTTTCAATGTCTACAAGATCAGCACGGCCAATTAAAACTTGGTACTCAAGGAAATTAAGAAAAATATAGTAAAAGGCAAAAAATGCTGATGGTAATATTATGTCCAAAGCTAACGCTAGTGCGGAAAATGGTATTTACTATTCTTTATAATCTTTTTAAATACTTTTAACGGTATAGCTTATGGTTTTATTGCTTTAGATTTGATTATGAGATAAATTCTTAACTTCATCAACATTAATTTATCGTAGGTAACTTATAATTGTAGGATGTACCACATCCAATGTTCTAACCGGTTTTTCAAATGTGTAAAATGTCGGTAGTACCAGATACGACATTTTTAATCGGTTTTATAAATGGTTAAATTGTCGGTAGTGCCACTTCTGACATTATTATGTGGATTTATAAATTGGTAAAATGTCGGTAGTACTAAATCATAATCATTTCATTTACTTTTCTTATTGATTAAATGGCGCTTGTAGTTTGTACCATATCTGTCGTTGCTTACCGACTTTTAAGAAATTTCAGAAGACTTTAAAATGGGTAATTTTTGTGCGAAAATTAGGTTTTTGTTGGCACATGTCATACATAATGAATTAATATAATTTTTTATTTATTAATCGTATTTTTCATAGTTTTGCGATTTGGTGACTAGTAGCCGCAATAAAGCCAGACTTTCTTGGCATTTTGCTATTAAGCAGGTAGACAACAAACATAAATATTTACTCAAATTATGTAAAAATTCCCAAAAATAAAATCTAAAATGCTATTTAAAATTCCACAATGGATCAGAGAAAATCTCGGATGAAGAAGACTGCTTTTGAATAATTAATCTAATAAATACTAATCTCAATTTTTCATGTAAACAAAGGCTGTGGTGGTACGTAAGTGACCTAAAATGTAGAAATTTTTAACAACTCTTGACTCCGCGAACTTCGTTTCATGGGCCTGCAGAACAGCCAGTCCTTCGTCAGTACTTTCTGTATTCCCCACAAATTTAGGCACTATCATCTCTCCAGCATATTTGGAAGATCTATATGAGATCGAAAGCCGGTCGTTCGACTTGCAAATATAATATTTTCCATTACACATTCGTAGTAGCCGCCGCCGTTGCCGCGTCGGCGCGGGCGCCTTATTTTGAGCTTTAATCAAACTGTCCTTACTTCTAAAATATTTGGCTCATGGTAATAATTTAAAGGACAATTCTATTTTTCACATAATTCCAATTAATATTTTTATATTTATGTAGGTAAGGATTAATAACGAATATGCAAAAAAGTCACGCTAGAAGGAGATGATTTGAAGTAAATTTTTTAATGAAAGTAATGGTTATTATTCGTTAACCATAAAAGATAGACATAAGCTGCCCTGGGCTTTTTTGTAGATAATGATGAGACTATAAACATGTATAACATTATTTTGATGTATCATCAGTATTTTTTGTAGCGGAAGCGAAATAATGAAATTTTTGGCACATTTTTACCACTTTGGGTTACATTTTTGCTATTTTCGGTAGGATCCCTAACATTTTTCAGAATAATACATAGCCTGTGTTCTTTGCAAATGATGTAGCTTTCCAAAAGTAAAATAATTTTTAAAATTAGATTAGTAGTTATTGAGCCCATTCAATACAAACAAAACTTTTTCTCTTTATAATTAATATATTTTTTATTTCAATGTTTTAAGTAAGTTTTCATTTCGGATGAAAATTTGATTTTCCGAATTATTAATTATTACGTGAGAGAGCCTTGCTTCGGCACGAATGGGCCGGCTCGACCGGAGAAATACCACGTTCTCACAGAAAACCGGCGTGAAACAGCACTTGCGCTGTGTTTCGCCGAGTGAGTGAGTTTACCGGAGGCCCAATCCCCTACCCTAATCCCTTCCCTATCCTCCCCTATTCCCTTCCCTTCCCATCCCTACCCTCCCCTATTACCCTATTCCCTCTTAAAAGGCCGGCAACGCACCTGCAGCTCTTCTGATGCTGCGAGTGTCCATGGGCGACGGAAGTTGCTTTCCATCAGGTGACCCGTTTGCTCGTTTGCCCCCTTATTTCATAAAAAAAAAATTAAATCATAAGAAATGTTTTGTATTTTCATACGTACATTGTTTTTACGTTTTATTTGACAGAAGTCCATAAAACTATTTTTTTTTTTCTTTAAATTGTTGTCGTTTTTGTTGGTAATTTCTACATGCGACATATTTTTTAATTAACAGTTATCACTTAACAATGACGTAAATGCCACTTCCGACAAGCAATCGTCGATTTTCTACAAGCAACAATGTCGGTTCTGGCACTTCCGACAAATCAGCATTACTCGTACCCCGTTAAAAAGGTCAGAAGTGACTTTTCTCATATTTAGGCATAAAATACGAGGTACTCATAATAACATATCAAACGTAAATAACTTTTATAGTATTACCCTGAAATTTCATGATCCTACTTGAAATAAGTAAAAAGTTATACACAATTTAGACTTTGAATCGCTCTCCTGTAAAGTTGTCGTTTTTCACATCCGACATTGTTAATAGTCATGGGCGATTTTTTAGAAGAGTCATGAAATGATGCAACAACCACTTTGCTTAAAAACTAACATTTTTAACCGACTTCCAAAAAACGAGGAGGTTATATATTCGGCTGTGGATATATATTTTTTTTAAGAATTAACAAACGGAACCACTAATATAATAATATCATCTAACAAATCGCCCTTCTACATCTAAAAGGTTAGAAGTTTGGTTGCAACTTTTGACCACTTGTCCATACAATTATTTAAAGTCATTAGTTATTAGTTATTACTTACATATATTATGAAATACTGATGCTAAGGTATGTAGGTTGATATCATATTCTAGTTTGTCAGCATTATGTAGGCCTAAGGTTACGAAACAATATTAAAGTAAGTATTAGGAAAGAGTAGCATTAACGCCATTTGCATACACAGAACTACTGGAAAACATATTTTATTATATAACTTTGTGGAGGAAAATTTCCGCGTTACTGTGAAAAGTGATATCTATAGGGTTTGGGTTTGGTACAGATTATATAAAACAATAATTTTAATACTAAGGATTGTTTACCGTCAATAAAATATTATACTCTTTTACTTAATGAGTCACCGTACAACCTCATAGTTGAGTTAATAACTCAACTACGAAAGTTTAACTCGATGATAAACAAGAAGCGCCTGAAGAAAGAGAATGCAATAAAATGACATGTTAGCCACTGATATTGAATATAAAAATTACATATTATCTTGGATACCCACAATATAACGAAAAAAATGGGATACGTTTCTTTCATGTCAGGCCTGGATAAATTTTGTATGTTCCGTGACCAGTCTCCTTTGCCCACAAAAATAGCCTATAATCCTTCACATTTTTCAATTCAATTGCTCCAGTAGTTCGTGAGAAAATCCCTTTCTAATATTTTTCCTATTTTTCCCCGTTTTTTCCACATTTTCCTCTGTTTATTCGCTCCTATAATTAATCTTAGCGTGATAAAATATAGCTTATAGCCTTCCTCGATTAATGAGCTACCTAGCGCGCTCAAACAAACAAAATATTCCGCTTTATAATATTAAAGTATAGAAGTATAGATGACAGACTTTTACGTAACGAATGTAATCGTAACTCTAGCTCTGCAAAGCTTAATCTCAACTTATCAGACGCAACTTATAACACTTGACATATCTAGGTAACCTGCATAATATTATCCAAGTAGTAAGAGTAGATTTGAAAATACTATTTCAAATTTTCTGAAATCGCGCCAAGGAAATTCCGTAATATTTTATCTTTTTTGCGTTATGTAAATTATTGAGAATATTTTATCACATCACATAACAATAAATTTATCACTTAAACTGCTATCTTTAAACTTGTTTTGAAGCGCCAGTTACAAGTACATGGGTTTAGTGATTAATTGCGTGTAATCTGTGAGAGCGTGTCTTGTATTGCTTCCTAATAAAACGATTTATTAACTGTTTGAGCTATGATAAATTTTATCATTAAGTCGGCAATATGTTTTTATGACTATTAGTGAAGTAACTATTTAATAATCCGTTCTAATGACATCTAGCAAAAAGAGTTCCACAAGATTCAAGGAGATAGGTGCCTTCTTTCAATTTTTACCAACGTGTTTTAAAAGGACAATGCGCTTATTGTATGGACCTGACCTAGGATACATTATCGATTACCTAGTTGTCGGTATAAATTATAATACTAAAGGTCTTTTCAATTGGCATAACTATTGCAAAGATAGGCTTTTAATATTTTACTACAGTTACAAATACAAATTTTAATGACGTTAAATCCTGCGAGGGCCTTACCCTCTTCAAACTCTTTAATTTCGATGGGATCTAATCTCTGCCTATAACTCAATCTGTAAAATATTTTAATACTTTTTGTTATTATATTAAAAGTCATTAAAGTAAAATACTAAAAGTACTTTGAAAATGAATATAGATAAAATGTTTCTAATAACAGGTATGTTTTATAGTTCAAATGTAAAGACAAAAACAATTTTATGTATTTTATGTAGGAAAAGTTATAAACGTCTACAAACATTTTTATTCGGTAAATATTATGTTCCTTAGCCCAGCAGTGGGACACTAACGACTGTTAATAATAATAATATGTTCAGTTACGTTAAACACCCTAACTTAATCTAACTGTAAGGTTAGAACCTAAGCTCTAAATATAAGGAGTGATTGGGTCCTTCGTCCCAAAAATCCTCGTCCCAATGGGACGAACGACTAGATATGAATTTTTAACATTTTTTATCTAGCCCTTCGGCCCAAGTAATTATTTTTATGACTTTCAGGTCTTAGATTTGAATAAAAAACAAACTAAATAATTAAGTTTGTATGAAAATATTTATTGAGATCAGTCAAGTCTAAAGACAAATTAAAACTCGAAAACATTAGTAAAAAAATAGGAATGAAACATTATTTGGCCAATAATTATATAAATTGTTATAAAAGCGAATAACATTAAGATTCCAAGTATTTATTTTATTAGAGCCTAGAAAACCTAACAAGGGTTTTGTTTCAGGCCCGCGATCTGCGCGAAGGTTTTCATCGCTCTGTCCATCTTCTTCACCTACCCGCTCCAGTTCTACGTGGTATTCGACATATTCCAGCGGTACTCCGACACTCATGGCAAGGAGAAATATCGGACCCCACTTCAGATTCTTGCGAGGGTGCTGGGAGTCTGTTTTTGCGGTGAGTTTATACAGAAACCTAATCAATAAAGATTAGGTTTCTGTATATCCAACAACAGACACACTTTCGCATTAAAAATGCGAAAGTGTGTCTGTCTGATCTGTCTCAAAATATTAAAATATTTCAATCAACAAATTCTGATTATTGTACGATTACAGTATAAAGAAAAATTAATGATAATATATTATAAGCATGTATTTTGTGGACCTATAATGTAGGTCTACTCGGCGAAACATGGCGATAGCGTTCATTGACTTCCTGTCAAAATCTTGTCATTTTCCATATAACTCGCGATTGACAATGAAGTGTCAGATGTTGTCAATCACGGTTTATATAGAAAATGACAAGTTTATTGACAGGGAGTCAATGACCGCTACCGCCATGTTTCGCCGAGTACAGTAGATATAGGTTATTTGGCTATTTATCCCTGTCTATCCCATTGCTCTTTAGTACCTAGTGGTTTACTATAGTTTTCTTTTGTTTCAGTCGCCATCGGCATGGCTCTACCACTCCTGGAGCAGATCATCAACATCGTCGGTGCCTGCTTCTACTCCATCCTCGGCCTGGTCATCCCCAGTGTGATAGAGACAGTGTTCCGATGGGAGAACCTGGGACGTTTCAAGTGGATCCTCTGGAAGAACATCTTTATAATGCTCTTTGGCCTTTTCGCTGTCTTCGCCGGCTGCACTGTGACTATTTTAGACATAATAAAGATTTTAAACAATCGACAACCTTAGATTTCTGTAGCTAGATATATTATGATTTATAATAAATACTATTAAGAGATATATGACTTTTCTTTTAATATACTTAACTTTTTAAAGTAGAGCGAAGTAACCACTCTTCAAATACTGTAGTGAATGAGACAAGATTTTAAATGTCCGTATGGTTGCCCAAGTACATACGGCATTCTCGCAACATAGTCGGCAACCAATGATTATAAAAGGCCTAATTAGGTCCACTTGCGCAGATCTGGGTTATTGCAAACCATGGATTAGACATTATGTCATTTATATCATTTGTGTTTATAAAAATTAAATAATACAAATGAATTTTAATCCGAGGTTAATTTTAATCTTTTTCTCGCAAACTGGCCTTGTTTAGCCTTCTTATCTTACTAACATTACCTAGCACCATCTAGTATCATGAAAAGGTATTAAATATATTAAGTAACGTAATATTAGAAACTTAGAACTTGTCCAGGAAACCCGGACAACTAATGGTATGTTTTCTCCTCTCCCGAACGCCCTTTAAGCGGGTGTGTCTTCCGGACAGCCGGTTACGGGCAGGCCGATCGTTGTGGTCGGACTGATTGTAGACCGACCTGACGGGACACGTGTTCACACCGGGAATATACCAACGAAGAAATTGATTCCTAGGCAGTTGACAGACCAACGTCATTTGGTCGGATCATGTCAATTCAATGTTAATTGTAATCTATTGCTGGCTGGGTTTGACGCGACCAAACTACGTAGGTCCCCAATCTGCCTAGGAATCAACTTCTCTAATAGTACAAGACAAGAGTCAGTCACTCATATTACATTATATTATTATCGTCTAGAATAGTCTAAATGCTGGTTAAAACAACAAGAATTTGTGAATACGTTCTATCCAAGTATATCTTCAAGGAATGCGTGCTATTTACACTATGACGATTGTTCAGTTTATCTCCCTCTTATCAAAGTGTTAAATACAGTGATTATGATCATAAAACGTTAATATTAAATTACATCTTTATCACAAGAGTTATGTTTACTTACTTTACCGAGTAAAAAAGAAGACAATATTCATCATTGCACCAAACAGCGTTTCGCAAGGGCGGAATAATTTGCTATATGGACACCGAAAAAGATGTTTCGTCGCAAAAATATAATCCGTTTGATCATAGAGATGTAAAGAAACCGAATTCGTGAGTACTTTTATTTAAAAAATTGTATTTTATAATATTTTACTAGATGTCCCTGTGAACTTTGTGTCACTCATAAACCTTTCCTGGAATTCTACGATTATTTTTCGACTAAAATTAGGCAAAAAGTATCTATAAGTCATAAAGTATATATAAGTCTCAACAATGTAAAGTAAGTCATTTAAATAGACGAGAAAAAGAAATAGGGCCAAAATAGATCCCTGTGGGACACCTAATTCTATTTTGGTTCCATTGAGCCTTTTACTCTTTACTTCAACCCTTTGAGTCCTATTTGTACGGTAAGATCCATTGATCTATTAGGAATGGAGAACTGTGTTGAGCATGCTACATTAGCATGCTCAACACTTAAGAGTTCTCCATTCCTAAACGAAAATATAATTTGCAAGATTCTTACTACCGTCATGATTGTTTGTATAACAAATAGCTACTAACATGCGAACACAATCATCACTTGAAGCACCAGTTTTTATTCAATCATCGATTGAATGCATGCGAACATAATATTATGACTAATGAAGATTTTTTGTGGCCTTACAGAGGCTAATAGTGTGTAACTCTGACGATTTGCTGTATGTAGCATTAATTTTGTTAACTTCACTACGCCTACCAGCATACCCCACCGGGTCCTAATTATTTTTATTTCTGACTTAACAAAGAGGGTTTAAATTAGAGTAACATCGTATTGATTTTTTGCATTATCAAGGGTTCTGGCTTTGCACTTATTCCTGGAAACTAGAGGAACAAAGCTTAAAGAATCGATTATAAAACTAAACTTTACACTTCAACAGAAGTGTACCCTAGGCTAGATACAGTGATTTGCGGGCTTATGAATAGTTAATTAGTATATTATCTAACACGTCTTGGTATCAAAAGAAACCAACAAAAGATTTCTCTATCGCAATTTAAGGCTTTTTAGGATTCCGTACCCAAAGGGTAAAAACGGGACCCTATTACTGAGTCTTTGTTGTCTGTCCGTCTGTTCGTCTGTCTGTCTCCAGGCTGTATCTTAAGAACCGCTATAGCTAGACTTATGAATTATATAACTACTTAAATAATTTATAATAATATTAAAATTAAATAAAAATTTAAGGGGGGCTCCCATACAAAAACACAATTTTGGCCTATTTTTGCGCGAGTCTGCCTCGCACTTGGCCAATTTATTATTTAAAAATTATTCTTAACGGCAGGCTGTCGTTTAAGTTTTAACTTTTAACACAAAGAGCAATTACGGTTGGCATGCACGCGCGGAACCGGATCCGACTCTATCGGTATGATGAGCTATTCCGCGGGCGTGTGCGGATGACCTAAATCGGTATAATATCTGACTAACTTAATTAAAACATTAATGTTCTTCTACACTTTTATTTACCTGCCTTCTATTGGCCTTCATTTAAATTTACTTTAATTCAATATAATTACTTGAGGTAGAATAATTAAGACTTCTCCTTAACATTCCCATGGTTTTTGTTGTTTGTTTGTTTGTTACAATATTCTTTTATGAACTTTGAAAGTACAATGATAAAGCCTTCTATTCTCGAAAATCTAAGACTAACCAAACATGGATTTTAACATGAAATACCTAAGATCCCTTAAGGGCGCTTTAATCTTAGATTAGTTATTGGGTAATAACTAATAATTATTATTATAGTGTACAAACTATTATGCATCACATGAATATTAGTTTATCTGTCAAAACGCGTTTAGCGCGTGCCGCATAATTGTCGCACCTAATCGAATGATCGTTCGCTAAAGTAAATCGTTAGTCTCTAATAATTAGGGCTACCTGAGCGAGTTTTTCTCCAAAGAAACGCTTTTGGTAAATTATTCTGAATGCAAATATTGTAGAACTAGCTTTTGCCCGCGGCTTCGCTCGCGTGAAATTCGAAAATCGTGTACAATACGAATATTCTTGCAAATCTCCTTTAGAAACATGATGTTTTTCCAAGACCAAAAGTAGCCTATGTTACTCTCTATCCTTTCAACTAAGTCGATGCCAAAAATCAAGTCAATTGGTTGCTTCGTTAGGCTGCGAAGAAAGGAAAAACAAACAAATACACTTTCGCATTTATAATATTAGTATGGATAGCTATTTCCCGCGACTTCGTAGGCGTTACCATAGTATAATAACGGAAATGGATAATTCTCTCCTTTTTATGGTCCCTTACTCAAATGGTAAAAAACGTCTGTCCATATCCAGGCAAAGCCTCCCTCATATTAATCAAATGACACTCGAAATCTGTATGTTTCACTATTAATTAATAACTTAGTTTGTTCCTAAGGAATAAGAATTAAAACTCAACACTAACGACGCAACATGTTTTTGCTTGGCAACATTACCAGGAGGGGGGGGGGGGGGGGTATGGGGGGGCGCAGCCCCCCCAAGTACCGGCCGGAGGCATAGCCTCCCGCATGTTAATCAAACGACACGCAAAATCTGCATGTTTAGTTTTGGTTAGATTAATTTCACTTTTAATGAATAACTTACTTTGATTCTAAAGAAGGAGAAGTAAAACTCAACACTAACGACGCAACACCATTTTGCTTAGCAACATTACCAGGAGCGGGGGGTTTGGGGAAGCGCAGCCCCCACAAGTAAGGGCAGGGGCAAAGCCTCCCGCATATTAAACAAACGACACGCAAAATCTGCATGTTTAGTTTTGGTTAGATTAATTTCACTTTTAATAAATAACTTACTTTGATTCTAAAGAAGGAGACGTAAAACTCAACACTAACGACGCAACACCATTTTGCTGAGCAACATTACCAGGAGGGGGGGGGGTTTGGGGGGGCGCTGCCCCACCAAGTAGGGGCAGGGGCAAAGCCTCCCGCATATTAAACAAACGACACGCAAAATCTGCATGTTTAGTTTTGGTTAGATTAATTTCACTTTTAATAAATAACTTACTTTGATTCTAAAGAAGGAGACGTAAAACTCAACACTAACGACGCAACACCATTTTGCTTGGCAACATTACCAGGTGGGGGGGGGTATGGGGGGGCGCAGATGTTAAGTTGGAAGAAGATAAATATATCTGCGAAAACCGTATTCAAATCGGATCAGTAGTTTTCGTGTTAAAGAATAAAATTTGCTACAAAATCTTACCCCCTCTTTTGACCCCTTGGAGAGGTGGGGGGAAAAATTTTTGTACACCAGATGTTAAGTTGGGAGAAGACAAATATATCTGCGAAAACCGCATTCAAATCGGATCAGTAGTTTTCATGTGATGCTGGAACAAACATACAGACAGACAGACAGACAGACAGACAGACAAAAAACTAACCACAGTTTTGGCTTCTATAGCGATGTAGTAACAGCCCCCGCTTATTATTTTTTGGATATCTTTAATGTACTGAATTGTCATTTCTACAGTTTTATTATATGTATAGATACTGTGTATTTTATTTACGCTTGTCTTGTACGTAATCATATTTCCAAAAATTAAATCATAATATTATAACTAGCTGTGCCCCGCGGTGTTACCCGCGGCTTAAGTGAAATGTAATAAGACTATGATAAGTACCAATAATAAGGTCAAAATGGGCCGATGCATAATGGATGCGATGATATAATGGTTTGTGATAGTGATAATGATGAATATAATATGCATGGTAGCACATTCCTATAAAGGGGTGACAGACGTGCGAGTAAGTACACGGGCTTATGGTAATCCAGTGTGAGCGATTCTCGTGTGCCATCGACGCGAGCCGAGTAAGTTCGCGAACTAAAAACCCGCGTACTTTAAGTTTGTACGTCTATCAGGCACTTTAAACAACGCAGAAACTCCCTAAATTGTATCTACATAGATTCAGCAGTTCTCTTAGCACCTTCCAAACCTTGGTATACCTACCTCGGTGCAAAATATTACTTGTTGGTAGCATATTATGCTTAGAATACTTCTCACGAAAATGAAGTCACCACAAGTTCCCATATAAATTTTGAGGAGTTCCTCGATTACTTATCGATCCTTTCATCAGGTTACCACTTTTGTGAACATGGTACCAAATTGGGATGATATCCTATACACAAAATGAAAAAGTTTTAAATACAATTTTACTTACTTACTTAGGACGCCGTTACTGAAACAGTTGAAACGTTAAAAGTCTTAAATTTATTATAAAAATAGACCCAGAAAAAATCCTCTTATTTAAGGATTTACTCTTAAAATAGATAACCATTTTAAAGGAAAATTGTTTTTACCCAATGTAGGGTAAAACGGCTATTATTATTTCATGAGTTCAATAGGCCGACTACTGTACTTTTAATCACACAGCTGTTTATCCTCGATATTTTTGAGACTAAAGTCCTAACCGCCGAAGGGGAGAGGGGGGCTAGATTTAACAGGGGTAAGTATTAACAAGTCTATAACTACTAAATTAAATGATAATACGGTAAGACGTTAAATGTTATAATATCCTAAGATCCGACCGTCAAATCCTGCATGAATCGTTTTTTTTCGATCAAATATATTTTAAAATAATCTTTAGAACGTATAGAATGGATTAATGTTGGGTTGCCTTGTTAAAAGTAGCCGCAAGTACCTCTAATTGAGTAAAATGAAAGCCCGTAATACAAACTTGCGTGTATTCAATGGAAAAATAAGAACTAAGAAGGAATGACATTGAGGAATGACAGGACACTACGCATAAAAATAAAAACGCCTGTTAAATAAAAATTGCAATCTTGCGGGTTCTCGACGTCCTCAAATTCTCCCAGGCATAATAATTGTAGGCCTGAACATTTGTCTTAAACAAAAGTGATGGCAACCCCAGTTTGCGGCTATCGTGCAACTGGCAACCATGGATATTCATGCACAAAATGCATAAAACTTTAATTTTGTATCAAAATTATTAAAAAAATCGATGCTTCAATTTTGATGATGAACTATGTCTGTTTACGGGCTGGCAACCCTAGGTTGCGGCCGACTTAGAGCTGGCAACCATTTATACCTTATTTTGTCTCGTCATTTTCTTTCAAATGATGTAAAATTTACTGAAAAAAATATTCAAACAAATTATGCATTCATCTCATGAACATTAAACTTAATTAGAGGTACTTGCGGCTACTTTTAACAAGGCAACCCAACATTAATCCATTATATACGTTCTAAAGATTATTTTAAAATAAATTTGATCGAAAAAAACGATTCCTGCAGGATTTTACGGTCGGATCCAATACTATAAGTTCGGGTGACGTCGGCGAACGATTTGCGACAAGTGTGTTGCCCACCGGCCGCCATGTTGTGAAGTTATGGTATGTCGGTACAAAAATACAGGTAAACAAACATTTTTACGTCTCGAATTTTTTGATTCATTCTTTAATTATTTGGTTTTGCGATTGCAGATTTTTATATAATTAATGGTTATTTAGTTGTTTATTACATTTCCGTGTTATTTTATTAAAAATACCTATAGTTTTCTTTAAATAATTAGTTATATCCAAAAAGTTCATCGGGGGCTAGTTTTAACAAAAGGAACGGGGTAAGTATTAACCGTTAATATTTGGTATTACAAGCAAGTTGGAGCTGCCACATCTGCCGAAAGAGGTACGTCTATAACTCTGGCGGCACTCCGGCAACACCAAATCCACCGATGTCCGAATCCGAGGATCACATTCAATTTTTGTTGCAAGTAGAATCCATAACGGCTGGAAACAGCTCAGGTTGGATAACTTAAAAGGAAATTTATGTTATTTGACAGAAGATCTTATTGTTTTTTAACATTTGTATGTCAAAAAATAAATAAATAACCAATTTATTATTATGGTGTTCTTTTACTTCCATGGTTACATGAAATTCTAACAAGTTTACTAGCGTTAATACTTACCCCGTCACTGTTAATATTTGCCCCCGAAACGGGACAAGTTTTAACCGCTGACTTTTTTTTTTAAAATGCGTCTCCCTTCGAATCCAAGTAATTTAGATGAATTTTTAGCTTAGTATATGCAAGTCATATAAATTTTCGTTACTCTGGTATAAAAATAATAACATAAAGTTTTCAAATTAAGAAGATAAATGACAATATTCAAAATCTGTTAGTACTAGCCCCCCTCTCCCCTACTCAAAGACATTTAATTACGATTAACCTTGAATTTAATGAAGAGTTTGACAGATAATGTATGGGTCTTATGTCAAAATTTTGAATTAATTACAATTAAGTAAATAATGTTCCACTCTAAGTGCGGCAGTATTAGGCCTCCAGCAGAAATTTCCATGTAAAATTTCAGAATTTATTTGAAATTCGGGCCGCTTTTTATGTTTAGTCGACTAGTGTATTCTGAATCACCCAGTGTGTTCGCTATGTTTCAGAGATATACGGTCTTTGGCGAACTTGCTGAAGGCGTCGCTGGGATCGGGCATCCTCGCTATTCCTCTGGCCTTCGCCAACGCAGGATGGGGCGTCGGCATTGTTGCAACTATAATTATTGCTATTATATGCGCACATTGCGTTGATATTTTCGTAAGTATAATCAATCACCACATTACCCTACAACTTTAGTTACCCTACAATTATTGTAATATGTAGCTAAATTAATAATTTATTCAAGAGGCCACTTCCTCTTTAACATTTTTTTATCTATTATCAATTGCAATGACCGAAAAAAGTCCTTGGGATCGAGAATTTTGGCGGGGAATCAATAGTATTGTGACAGTTCAAGGGCCAGGCCACAACAATGCGTTGCGGCGCCGCATCGTAAAAATCTACGACTTCAATTCGATGCTTCAACATTTCCGATGAAATTTTTGCGTTGTGATAACGCATCGCATTTCCGTGCGATGTTATTTTTGCGATACGACGCCGCAACGCATTGTTGTGGCCTAGCCTGAGGACATGAGTATATGAAGTGCGTATTGTAACAATTTGAAAACTGACGTTTTGAAATCAAAAAATGAGGATTTTTGTATAGCCAGATATTATATTAGCTAGATGATAAAGCAGGTAAGTTACAAGATTCGTTCAAATTATTAGGGGAAAAATGAGTGATTGCCCTTATGTTTCAAAATTTTAGTTACACGGCACTTCATACACTTACAGTACTCCAAAATTAATAATGCGCATGAATGACCGTGTTACAAAAGCTACAGGAATATCACGACGAACTTTGACTAATTTAATACATGTATGTTAAACGCAATGCAATTAGAAAATGCAATATCGTCTACCGTCGCTCTGGAAATACGACCGTTGCCGAAAAATTACGAAAATTTCTATGCATGCGCATAGAAGTCATCACTTTGGGAGCTCTGTTATATGTCTTTAGTTATTTTCGGCCAACGTTTCCGTCATATTACTGTATCGATAAACTTCAAAAGTAACATAATCCACCTAATAATTATTAGTGATGTTTGTAGGTGAGTGTGTCTAGAGGATGCTGTGTGGCGCTGCAAAAACCTGTCCTTAATTATGCAGACACATGTGAAGCAGCCTTCTCCATTGGACCCAAAAGATTTAGATCACTTTCAAGATTTGCTAAGTGAGTTACTTTATCATCTATGCTACTCTATGAACACGCTAAACGCCTTTATTAGGCATCTCATCGGTACAGACTCTATATTAGTCTTATTTACGGTGTCATTAGTATGGGCGAGTGCTTTAGCTTAAACTTATTAATCGGGACTTAACGCGACTTATTCAAATAATAATGCTACTACGAGTACATACTTGTCGACTACTACGAGTGCTTTAGCGTCATGACTTTCCCCATACAAAAGTTAAAAAGTTACTCTTTCAGCGATGCTATTTTCACAGTGAGATCTATACACAAGGTACACATACACTCCCTAAAGTATTATTACTATGTATTATATCTTTATACCTATATAAGAAGATCCTCAGAATGTATGCAGGCGTTTTTTGTCATTTTTTAGTTAGTGACCTTTCTAATAGGTCAGACAAGAATAAAACCTTTTAAGTTTTATTACTAAGCAACTTTGGAAAGATGCAGGTGTACCTACTATCACAGAATAGATATCCTGTGATATTATAATAGAATAGTACAATTACTACCTACTACGAGTATGTGGAAATTTTCAATATTTTTCCTTAAGTTATTCTTTGATTCCACTTGAATGAACTTATTGTAATTATTAGCTATGTTCAAATTTCAAGATGTAGGGATGTCGATTATCATGCAGAAGATCAGCCAATGACCAGGTTCAAAAGGATCAGTCAAGTAAACAATGTCAAAAACGTTGCATCACTTGCACACAAGTTCTTTTTGTTCAATGACTGATTTGTAAATAATATTATAACTAAAATAAAAAAAAAAGCTCTTGATGAACGGAAAATAAACACACCGGCAAAATTAGAGGAACATAACAAAATTTTCAATTTTTTTTTAATTGTTCACTGATTTTTATATATTTATTTATTTATTTACTAATTGATTATTAAAAAATAAATTTATTATAAATTTAGGGCATAAAAACGTGAAAAATAGAAAAAAATCAGCAAAAATAAAAAAATTAAGAAAATCTTATAAATTTCAGTAGTAAGTTTTTGAGATAAATTCTTCATTTTTATTAAAGAAATGCCATGTTAAAAGCGTGTAATGCTGGTGTAATGCCTTCTATGGATCTCAAGAGGGCCTGGATACGCCATTCCATGCTTGCATTTTAATTGTCAATCATTTCCTGTGGGATATTCTCCTACTCCTCCAGTAGCGCCAACTCGAGCTCCTGGACACATTTTGGAGCTGGAGTTTTAACTCGTACCGTTCACCCATTGATGTGCCACACGTCTTCAATCGGATCCACATCCGTAGACCACGCTGGCCTCTCCACCTGGGCTACGCCAGCATCGTTTAGGTAATAATGCCCGATTTTCTTACTCTATGGACGCACATAAAATTGAAAATAACTACCTAAAACTGTGTAAAAGGCACACCATGCAGTTCCAGGATGTCGGTGCTATAGCTCTGTACTGTCAAAGTACCATCATCTATAATCATCAGCTCCATGCGGGCTCCAAATCATATGCAACTCCAAACCATTACGAAGCCTGCATCATAGGCCACTGTTTCCGGTAAGTTTGATGGCCTGTAGCTTTCCTTATGATTTATCCACATTCTTTATCGCCTGTCAATACAATGTACACAGAATTTGCTCCCATCACTGTACAGCACAAGATTTCACTCACTTGTCTAATTTTGATGTTCACGCGCAAATCTTAGCCTGGCTCTTCGGTGTCCTGTCTCAAGTTTTGGTGCCCTTGCTGGCACTTTTGAGTTTAATTTAACTTATTTGAGTCTTCTTCTTACTGTACAATCACTTACACGTTCATCTTGGACCTGTTCCGACAGGTTTCGTGTCTGCATAGCAGTTTGAGGTCGATTTCTTAAGTTTTGTTTCCTTACAAAATGGTCATTCTGAACCATTGTCACCCGATATCTGCCTTGTTCTCGTCTCCGAACGTAAGATCCAGTCTCTCTGAAGCCTTGAAAGTTACGATGAACCACGGAAGCCGACACACCTAAGGCCTGACTGACCGAACGGTAGGTGTGACCTTTCTCTATCGTGGTTACAGCTCTAGCTGTCGCAGATGCTGGGAAATCACTAATTTTGTATCTAAGCAATGTGTTCTTCCAAAAACCAAACAATCAAATGAGCTGAGCATACCTTGCACCCCGCTAAAACGCCATTCTTATCAGGAACACTTACAACGTCAATAATCGAAAAACACTTATTAGGGTATAATTGCTATAAAAACCTGTCAACTTGCCAGTTTTGTTCAATATTTTATTTCTTGAATGAGCTTAGAAGCTATAAAAAAGGCTTTCAGACAGCCCGGCCCAGTTGAGTTCAAGTTTTGGCCCTTTTTACCAATGTTCCGCTAATTTTGCCAGTGTGTGTATTTTTATGTAAGTATATGCATTCTCTAATTTTTTTTCTAAGTAGGTATCTACTGTTCTAATGGTAGGTAACTGTAGTAACATATTATTACTAACTAGATATTTGTACTAACAAATACATTAATTCCTCTTCAAAAACGAAAACTAAAATCAAACAATATAATGTTTGGTTAATTTTCTATGCTATGGTAAATAGCATTGTTTTTTTTTACTGATAGTCTATCAGTTTATTAGCTTTTGATTAGCTAACGTTAACATATTGGCCAATCAACACCAATATTGACCATTGATAAACCCCTGGTAAAGAACCTTAGAAACTGGACAATTGTGACGTCATTGGTGCCGTAAGAATATTATGTATGTATAATGTATATACCTCAGACTAAATAAAAAGTCGTATCTACATAATATTCTACAAGCAAGATTACTAAAAATTGTCTTAGATGAATACGAAAATTCCTTAAGTCTATACAGAACTCTATGCGCAATTTTTATATCCGAATTTTATATATTAAACTGCTGTTAATCTTATATTACAGGTTGTTCGCGGAATTTGCACTGCTATTTACATATTTGGGTGTCTGCTGCATATTCACTGTATTAATATCGGACTCGGTCAAACAGGTTTGTAACGCGCCTCGACTTAGTGATTAATAACACCAAATGACCTAATTTCAAGTTGCTATTAATGCCATAAGTTAGAATTTAATAAAAATAAGTAAAATTACTGCGCTACAATATATAAGCTAATGAACAAAGTGCAAGAAAATATTATCTTGCGTCGTTACTACAATTAACAATTCCAAATTCTGAGATTCTCAAAAATTAGTGATTAGTAGTGCCTCTATCTCTTATATTGCCTTATTGATAAAGATAACAGTATTATCTTTTGTTGTTTGAAAAAGCTTTGAAGAAAAGATTAGTAATAAAAGAAGAGATATAAAAGTAATTCGCAATAACAAACAGAATATATGTAAGAAGTTATGAATATAATTTTTCCGAATTCCGATAGCTATAACTGAAGTAATTATTTTCAGCTTCTTGACCAATATGTCCAGGCTTTTATACTACCAGTCCAGTATTATTGTCTAATATTTTTGGTGCCTCTGAGTTTGCTGGTTCAAATACGTTACCTAAAATGGCTGGCTCCTTTCTCCCTGCTGGCTAACCTATTGCTCGTGGCGGTTTTCTTCATATGCCTCTACTACATCTTCAGAGATCCAATCGTTATTAGCGACAAGAGGATAACAGGAGATATTGCTAGGTTTCCTGCGTTTTTGTCGTAAGTATAAACTTTCATGATTTTGTATAGTTACTAGTTCGATATAGTAGTAGTATATTTAATCAGAGAGCCTGAAAACTATAGTTACTGTCAAATTAAAAAAAAAACAATATTTTAATTTAAGGGACAATAATTTATTATCACTCTTTTTAGGGTTCCGTAGTCAAAAAGGAATCCATAGTTTCGGTCTGTCCGTCCGTCTGTCCGTCCGTCTGTCTGTCCGTCTGTCTGTCCGTTTGTCTGTCCGTCCGCCTGTCTGTGTTTGCTCACAGACTAATTAGTTAGTTAGCTTTAAACTTGTGGACTACGCTGGATATGCGTGGACCTTTTTATGGCTCCGTACCCAAAAGGTAAAAACGGGACCCTATTACTAAGACTTCGATGTCTGTCTGTCCCAGGCTGTATCTCAAGAAATCCTATAGCTAGACTTTTAAAAATGTCACAGATTGTGTATATCTGTTGCCGCTAGGTATAACAACAATTAATACTAAAAACAAAATAAATTAAATATTTAAGGTGGGGGGGAGGGGGCTCCCATACAACAAACTTATTTTTTTTAATACTTAGTTAAATTTTTACTTTAATAATTAAATTCAATTAAAATAAATAATTAAGGGGGCTCCCATACAGTAAAAACACTTGTTATACCTATTTTTGCTCTATAATGTTACGGAGCCCTTCGCGCGCGAGTCCAACTCGCACTTGGCCGATTATTTATCTGTAAAGGATATTTACATGAAGTATTGGTCAGATTAGTGATAAAACCTGAGAAAAGCTAAAATGGCTGCCATTTTACAACCGTGAAAGAGAGAAAACATTGAGAGCCAATTTGTCAATAAAATATGCCATACATCATGCTATTAAAGGATCAGACACTGGTGTCGGGACTCAATATACTTAATATATTTATTTTAATTCTTAGGGTTTGTTTCACCACTTCCTGATAAGTGCCGGATAGGCTATCCACAACTTGACTTGACAGATAGAGTATGGAGCATCTGTCAAATAAGTTGTGGATAGCCTATCCGACACCTTATCAGGAAGCAAACGTAGTTCATTAACCGCCTGGATTACTTAAATAGCAATAAATAATTTACAACTTTGCTAGGAGTTTTCCAAAATATAAACAGATAGTTTTTAGGGTTCCGTACTCAAAGGGTAAAAATGGGACCCTATTACTGAAACTTCAACGACTGTCCATCTGTCTGTCCGTCTGTCTGTCTGTCTGTCTGTCTGTCTTCAGGCTGTACTAATGTGTACTCAATAACCGCTATAGCTAGACTTCTGAAATTTTCACAGATTGTGTATTTCTGTTGTATTGCCGCTACGAGTATAACAACAAAATAACCCCCATACAACAAACATTATTGTTTGGCCTTTTTTGCTCGTAATCAATAATGGCAACAGCTAGCTACTTGAAATTTTCATAAAGACCTTAATAATTATATGTCTACTTTAATACTTAATATTAATATTATAATATTTAAGAATAAAATTAAAATTCAAAGGGGGCCCATACAAAAACACAATTTAAGGCCTTTGTTTCGTCTACAACGGCACGGAACCCTTCGTGCGCGAGTCCGACTCGCACTTGGCCGATTATTTATCTTGCTTACAATATTATTTAGCACAGTAATATTTGCGATGGAAGGTATAGGCGTGGTGATGCCAGTTGAGAATAACATGAAGAAACCTCAGCACTTCCTGGGTTGTCCGGGGGTGATGGTAATCGCCATGGGGTTTATCACAGTACTGTACACCACCCTGGGCATATTCGGCTACTTCAGATATGGTGAAGCGCTCCGTGGTACCATCACACTGAATCTGCCTATCGATGAATGGTGAGTTTAAATTTTTGCTGTTGATAAGTTTGTGGAGAGGGGAATCATCATCACATCGCTGTTTGTGCATGAATTAGTGACGATAATATTGATGAATAAAATTTAACCTTCATAATATTGATCATTAAAAAAGTTAAAACGATTGACGTAGTCGCTAAGCCTATTTTATGCGTAGGACAAAAATATTCAATCTACAACAACAATTTTGTTTAACTCAATTTTATGAAACATAAATAGATTTGTGTTTCATAAAATTGGATGGATCTAGAGAGATAGATATGATGCAATGAAGGCGTTCTTAAATTGAGTTCATTTTAAACCATACGAGTAGGACAATGTCACCAAAATGACCAATTTGAAAATTAAAGAAGTTGTAAACTTTTTTTTCTACCTTCCAGGCCAGCTATTTGTGGGAAAGTGTTCATAGCGGTGTCCATATTCTTCACCTACCCTCTACATTTCTACGTGGTAGTGGATGTACTGACGCGATACGTAGAGCCCCACGTCAAGGAGTCATACAGGGAACTCACGCAGACGTTGCTGAGAATCGCTATCGTTTGGTTCTGTGGTCAGTATATTTTAGTAGTAGCCCTATACTCTATGGCAGCCATTCTCTATGCTCCGCAAAGCCATGGGGCTCCGGAAAGCCTTTATAAGGGCTCCGCGAGCGATACTTACATGAATCGTTTTCAGAAATGTCACCAGACACCAGCATGGACTAAAACTCCGTGATGAACATCCACTTCTTGAGGCAGGGGCTCAAAGTTTTTCTTTTATTTTGGGTTTCCGTCAAGAATTTTGCTTTTTAAAAGGGTTCCAAAAAAGTTTGAGAACCGCGGCCTTGTGGTATATGTTTCGGATCGCTTAGTAAAATTTAGATCATTCCTAAAGTATTCAACAGCTATTGTAGCAGTGTAACTAAATGTAAAAGTGCAAGAGTACGGTCATTCTTAACTCGGATGCATTCTTCAGATGTGAGGGGCATGTTTGATAAAGATTATTAAGTAGTTCATCATTGGCCTCTTCGTCAGTTACTGATGATTTAGGTAGGGGTCATATGGGTGCAGACTGCAAGCTTATTAAGTAGTAAATTATTAAAAAATAGGTTTAATTACTGCAACCTACATAATATGTAGGTTTGTTGTAAAATTAGAAATAATATTATTATTTCTAATTTCGATGAGCTCTATACTTTGGAAGATATCCAGGTTTTCTCAGTGACTTTTGCTCGTCAGTTTACTTGAAACGTTATACAAATTTTGACTATTTTGTTGCAGGCGGCATAGCGGTAGCTCTACCGATGTTGGAGCAAATCATTAACATCGTGGGAGCACTCTTCTATTCTATTTTGGGACTGATCATTCCGGGAGTTATTGAAACTATTTTCCGATGGGAAAACCTCGGAAAATATAAGTGGGTGCTATGGAAAAACATACTTATTGTGTTATTCGGTTTTCTGTGTTTACTATCCGGATGTGCTGTGACGATTATGGATATTCTTAAGAACCTCAAGAAGAGTTGATCGATGTAAAACAAAACCATTAAGTGTAAGAATTAGTCTTAGTAAATAAATTATTAAATAGAAGTTGACAGTGTTTTATTTACGCAGTATAATGATCTCTAATTTCTCTGATACATAATTATAGGGTTAAATCAGACCGCAACGTGACGCGTAGATATGAATTTCTAAATATTATGTATGGATTTAACAAATATTTCAATTGCGTGAGACCTCGTGCAAAATCTTTGGCCGTTTCCGCATTATGCCGCTGCAGCGCCAACGGCGCGGCGCATCTACGCTAGTCCCCCTTGGATTTGTAATTTGTATGGATGGAGCCCTAAATACCAATGTAAGCGGTATACCAAAATAGCGGTAACGGCGAGCGGTTTTGTATGTGTCGCTGGCTCTGCGGTAAAACGCCGCAGCTCCTGTGACTCCGCGGCGAAGAACGCTGCCACCACGGTGTCGTGTGAAAGCTCCCTTTTACCCATACTCGAACACAAAAATAAGTTAAAAATATAGTCCTGCGCAAAAACGACCAAATGACAAGTCGAAATGGTAACTGATAATAAGTTTAAAATCGTACAGGTAGTCGTCAACCCTGAGTAAGTAATCGTATAACTATTTTGATGATTCCTCTATGACAAACGAGGTTCACGATTATCTATGGTAGAGATTGCTTTACTCATAGACTTATTTATATTACATGGCTTTACTTCAGTAAAGTGATACACAATATAACTAATCTAGGAAAAGATAGTTATTTCGTTTTATATGCATTGAATCTACTCAAAAATTCTTCCAGGGCCTAGAGACAAGTGTCAAGCGATTATAGTAAACGCCAACAAAATGTATGGGATTTGACATTAGTATTCGCTAGCGAAGCGATGACTTATGTCAAATCGCATACATTTTTTGGCGTTTACGATAATCGCTTGACACTTGTCTAGTAGGACAGATATTATATTAGAAAATATCAAAACAGTGAAGAAGAAACCTGTTGTTATTGCTTTTTATAGCGGAAATGTTCCCGCCAGTTATCCCAACTATATTCAGAATATGAATTCGTATAATATAATTTATACAATACCTTGTTCCATTTAAATGTTACAGCACAAGCCCTAAACTAGAATAAAAGCCACTGAAAGAGGAAGTGTCTCGATTGTCCACGCATCACACACGCTAGATCTTTGACATGATGTCAATTAGAAGATTGAGCCAAGTGCGCAGAATACACTTATGTAATATTGATCTGTATTGATTTGTATGGTTAATGACACGAGAGCAATGATCAGTGCTATTCATGTTTATAAACTTAGCTATAATATGCTGAAACATTGATAACTAGATATTTCCTACATGTTAATATTAAAAAGTAATTTTATCACACGGAAACCGTATTTATCACGATAACAACTATCCTATGCACAGATCGTATGTCCTTAAATTTCGTCTACATCTGATCAGCTGTTTAAGCGTAAAGTGATATAGGCATACAAAAATTAGGCACTTTTAACACCTACTTTTACTTCACCATAAGTTCGGCTGGCCAAATACTGGTTAATATAATAATAAACTGGTTTTTTCAGTATTCTACGAATTACTACGAATAATTATAAAATAAGTATAGCATCTGTCATATATATTTTGTTTTAAAACACGCATAATATGTTGATTTATTTTTAGTATCTAGATAGTAGGGTAATTAGGAGTTCTCACGTGCCCTTGGTACATTTACAATGTAAAAGCTGAAAATATTTGACACAATCGCATGTAAAGTATTTATAGAGTGTGCCATACATTTGTCCGATAGTCCAGTTCGCGCTTGTAGAAATAAAATCAAGACGCACATGTAGTTAGAGTCAAATACGTGAAATAGTTCTTCAATGTTTATTCTAAAGTAGGACGAGCATGGTATTTTGGTGATTTTAAAATGTAAGTCTTTATTTTCCATTCTTATGTTATCAGTATTTACAAGGGTTTATAAAACCACAAAGCTAGTCTCATCATAAAAATCTTAACATTAAATATTTGTAACTCGCGTGATTCTGACCATTTACAAAACTTAAATTTGATCAGCAGGTATCTTAAATTTAAAATGAATCTGCTTGTAATTCATGAATTACAAGCAGGCACTTCGGAGTGGATTAAAACCCATGGGTTTTAATCATGTATTCAGGTAAAATATTTATCCAGGACGAAACGTTTTACAACTCTGTTACAAATTTTAAATATACAGGCGTTTGAAACAAAACTCTATCTACTCAATTATATTTTATTCTTATGTGTGTAATGTGATTATTAGACACGTTTATTTTTATATTCATACAAAACATTTATTCCCTGAAAAAGAATATTTTAGTGTAGATAGGTATAATGGAAATAGGATAACTCATGAGTCATGAGTCATGACTCATCCCTACCACAAAAGGAACACGTGTGCCAAATTCTAGTTTCTAGCTCTAAATTATCTGTTTTTTTTTAATTTTGTCTGATTTTAAGAAATATAATTAAATGATTATTTATGGGTGGCGCTAGTGCTAACACTAGCGGATAGGCCCATAAATTATGCCAAAAGGCTCTGTATGTAACTGAATAATTCTTAATATATATTAATACATGAGAGAAAAACTTTGTAACCCTTTTTACGAAAAATGGGGAAACGTAGGCGCATGAAATTTTGCACAGTTATAGTTTATATGGTGAAGGAGTGCATAGAGCTAATATTATTTTAAAATTATGCTTTTATCATATATATTTTAACAAATAAAACGTTACACACACTACGACAATACTACTAGGAAAAATGACAGATTTTTGAGTGACAAGCCTATTCATATGAATTATATTTATGGTAAGTCTGTTGACAACAAGTTGACAAATTGAAAATGTTTGGTTTTTTTTTTATTTAATTTTAGATACTAATTAGACCATAGACATAATAATTAGACAATGCTTAAACGGCCAGTCTGAGATCAGCTGAGTCCCAGAGACAAGACTATGATGAAGTTACTATTTTTTACAAAATATAGGTAGTAGTCCTAATGTCGTTGCAAGTAAGGTCGAATTTCGACCATTGGGCGATCTCTAGTAATTATTAATTACGGTTTCTATCATCAACATTAAACTACGGCATTGTTTTAAAGACATTAGTGTTTAACCAATATTATAAGTTTAAATTAAATATTAAGTAAATAATATGAGGCTATCTCATGTGCTAGTGAGGCAGCCTGCGATCAAAGGGACATTCGATAATTGAAAATGAAAATCAGGAGGTCCACTCCGAAGTGCAGTTGAATGATCGGACCGTTTCCTACTCAAAAATAATTTCGTTCGAAAGTTCGGGGCTCGGGCCAACGTTTGTCACATGCCTCCGAAGTTTGACAAACGAGCGCTTTATTAATTATGGACGTGGCGGTAATATCGTGGACATCCGCGGTAAAACCATAACATAGGAAAGTAAAATGTATGGAAATATAATATGAAGACGCTTTTAAATATCGGTCGATGATAAATTTTTAACGTGCACGTTAGAGGACATCACGACTTCTACACTCTTCTGAACCGCACAAAACGTCCGCGGTGCGTAAAATCAAAAGGGCATATAACGTACCCAACGTTTTATTGTGGACGTCACGATAGCACGTGACGTCCGGATTTATAAAAGCGCACAATGTGTGCTTTTACACGTCACGTTTCTTCACGTCACGTTATCGTGGATTCGTGGACGCCGACTTCCACGATAAAACATTGGACACGTTAAATGTCCTTTTAATTTTAAGCACCGCGGACGTTTTGTGCGGTTCAGAAGAGTGTAGACGTCGTCAAGGCCTCTAACGTGCACGTTATAACTTTATCGTCGACGAATAATAATACACTAGCTATTTGACCGAGCTTTGCTCGGTGTTCGATAAAACACGAATAAAATTACATTTTCTAAAAATGATTTCTAGCTAGATCGATTTATCGCCCCCGAAACCCACTATATACTAAATAAAGATTTACAGTTATATCGTTTTACCACGGACGTCCACGATATTACCGCCACGTCCAAAATTATAAAAGCTACTAATAAATTAACTTCAGGGTACGGTAATTCGGTGGGCTTTCAGTCGGATTCGAAGATTTGAATGAACCGTTGCAGAGTAGGCCTCCAGAATCGAGTCCTTAAGTGAAAGTGAAAGTGACATTAATTACCCGCCACTTGTTCGGTCAAATTAATATTCAAAACGAGGTATAGATTAATCATGTCATCTTAAAGAAATCAAAAATAAATACAATGAAATAGGCTACTTTAATCATTAATAAAAAAGAAGAAGAAGAAGGCTACTTTTATACCGAAAAATGTAATGTTTACACGTAGATTGCGTGTACTAACTTGTGGGTAAAATCTAGTTACTTTGGGTCATATGAATTTTTAAGTGAAAACCATTTTTTGGGTTCCGTACCCAAAGGGTAAAAACGGGACCCTATTACTGAGACTTCAATGTCTGTCCGTCTGTCTCCAGGCTATAACTCAAGAACCGCTATAGCTAGACTACTGAAAATTTCACAGATTGTGTATATCTGTTGCCGCTAGAACAGCAAATACTAAAAACAAAATAAAAATAATATTTAATAAAGCTCCCATAAAGCAAACGTGATTTTTTGGCCCTTTTTGCTCTATATCAATGGCAACAGGTAAGTGCTTGATTTTTTCTCAAAGTCTTTAGTTATATGTATTCTTTATATTTAATAATAATATTAAAATAAAATAGAAAATTAAAAAACAAAAAACCCAATTTTTGCCCTAATTTTTCTCTATAATGGTACGGAACCGTTCGTGCGCGAGTCCGACTAGCACTTGGCCGATTATTAAATACTTACTACGACCTTAAAATATGATGATAATATAGGGAAAAATAATATACAATCACTAACGCAATATGAAAACATTATACAGTATGTAATTAATTTTTTCCCATTGAAAGAGAATTGCAACTGCCAACTTCACTTATTAATTTAGAAGTGAGTATTTTTTTAAAAACTAGATAAGTAGTTGATAATTACTATAAAAGGTAATATGACACATGAGAAATTGGTGAAAACTAAAGACACAAATTCAAAATAATTAGGTGATCATGATTCTACTACACTTAAGACTGAGTTTTGTTAGCAGGTTGCATAAAATTAGGTACACCAAACCAAACAGGTTTAGTTGTAAACCTGTATGCAATTGTGAAATTTTAACATTTAAGTGACCACGTGAAATGACAAACTGTAATATTATATTATCTACATTTACTCATTTACCTTATACCTGAGCATATTAAGAATTTGTAATATAAGAATAAATATTGTTTGCTACAAGTATATAATCTAAAATAGGGAAAATGTGAAAGCAATTTTTAAGTTTTGACCTCAATGCCTAATTTATTCAGAACCGTAAAAAAACAACTTAATACAGCATCCAGAAATGTATCTACAATAATGAATAGTGTCCCTTTGAACGTGCGACACAATTAAAATGTAAGTACTTATAACACAATTTTATGGCTCATTATGTTGGTACCAAACTGCAAAGCGTGCCAAAACTGAAACACCTTTTATACGAGTCGTCGCAAACTGGTTGTGAGATCGCGTACCACATTACACGGTCCGCGGAGAGCCGACAATGATGTAGTGTCGACTCATGTAAATACAAACATAAATAAAAACAGTGACAACACTGAAAATGGCGAACAGCTACAACATGAAGGAGTTCAGTTCGACGTAAGTACAATTTTCATCAGGGTATCAGAAATTAAATTTTAAATTTGCTTTATTTTAATTTTATGACTTTGTGATTTGATTAGTTTCTGATGTATATTTTGAAATACTTACACTTAGTTTTGGTTGGGGAACAAAATACAAATAAGAATAATATTGACATAAGTATTTAGGTAAGCTATAATTCGTTATCTTAATCATATTATTATCAGTTTGTTTTGCTGGGTCGTGTGATGCGGTGAATTTCATCTCACTTTCTTCTTAATGAAAATCTTCCGGAACTTTCACGAATATTTTAATACAAAAATTATTGAAATCCTTTCAGCCGATCTAGAGTCTTAGCAAGACTAACAAACTTTAAATTATTTTTTTTAATAATAGATTTATACTTAATAGATAGTGTCCTCAGCGGGACCAAAATGGTCACTTTGGAGAATCATATTATTATTATTAATCATAATTCATAATATAATTAATTTTTTTTTAATCGCAAAATGGTCACTCTGCGTGCAATTCATAATTTATCTCTAGGTACTGTCTAGTAATTCGCGCAATTCATACTAATTTGACATTCGTCAGTTTCACAGTTTTGACACTTCATTTTCTGAATTGATTCGAGAGGAATTGCAGAATGTGACCATTTTAGGTCCGCTGATGTCAGTGCGTCCTACGATCCTCTTACTATACGGTCTACATTATACAAGCCTCCTTCGCAACCTGCTGGTCTAAAATGGGCAAAATGAGTGAATCGTGCTATAAAACATTATAATTTACTGTTTTACTAACAATTATTACTTAAATTATAAATTATGTATAATTCTGTACGTTAGTCGTTACATTACTTAAGCTTCTTCTATGTATAGAAAGTTATATAATATTACTATCTGTCCGGCAAACATTTTGCCGTTTATAGTATTTTAATTTTCGCCCATATTATTTTATTGCACAATGGTCGCCGTCAGTCTCGAGTTGTAATAATTTACTATTATTTATTCAACAAATGCACTTATCAATACAAAAAGTAGATGTTGTCCGATTCTCAACCCTAGCCGATGTGCTCGCTAAGATTCACGAAAATCGGTCGAGCCGTTTCAGAGGAGTATAACCACGCACCCCGTGACACGAGAATTTTATATATTAGATAAAAGAATAATATAATATTTATAAAGGGTTTTCCAATAGGGGCTTGACAATTTTGAATTTAGTTTGTGGACTTTTTACTTAACATCGAACTTTTACTGTCATTTTACTCATTAGACATAAAAATTTTATCATGGTCTTCACCATGATAAAAATGTTATGTCTACTACACGAACGAACAACGTCTGTTTGCAGACGTTTAAAAATTTAAGTACTACAGAAATTCGGAGTCGGTGGCCTTAACTTTCGATCGTTATTCTCGCCCTAGCAGAAAGACAGATTGGCCAATTACGGATTATTTTGGCCCGAATTAGAAGAGATGGACTTGGACAACATGAGGTTTCAATAGGACGGCACCACAAGCCACACATCAAACGTTACAATCGCACAATTGAAGAGCAAGTTTGATGAGCGTGTTATCTCAAAATATGGACCAGTCGATTAACCGCCTCTTTCGTGCGATTTAACGCCTCTAGATTTTTTTTCTTAGGGGTTGCGTCAAGTCGTTGGATAAGCCGACGCCGTTGGAAGAGCTCAGAGCCAAAATTAAACGCGAAATAGCCGAAACGTACGGCAAAGTCATAGAAAATTGGGTTCAAAGAATCATCGCTGCAAATGGGCCTGCGGTGACTATATTATGAGCGAAGTCGAGTTCCATTAAAAAATGTTTTTATTGTAACTACTTCAATTCGATACTAAAATTTTTGAAATATCTCAAATGGTTTTAATTTTATTAAAACCATCCTTATTGGAAAACCCCTTATTTCACTTTAAAGTTGTACCTACTTAATTAAATTTTAAAAATTATAAAACTCAACAGATTGGTTAACGTTTCAATGGTGTCACCAAAACTTATAGTCTAAAATATAAAAAAAATCAAGAACATAATATTAATATTTTATTGCCATGGTTTCAGGTTCCATAATTTTTTGTCCATGATTCTTTCCTATATTTTCATAGGATAGGATCAGTCAAAACGGTCGGCTCGGGACCATTTTCTGTAACTTGTCTGTTGCCATAATAATATATTAATAATGGATCGCAATCACTAAGGTAATAAAGTCGCTTGCACATGTGAATGGCGCCAAATTATTATTTAAAAGTCAGAAGGAATTTGGCCCAAGATCACGGAGGTATTGCGAATGCATCAGACGCATAAACACGCCTACGGTGTCTGTAAATAGTTCGCCGACCCGTCTAACGATCAACTAATTCATGCGTCTTACAGAACGTTCACGTTATTTTAACTATAATAACTAATATCTCTGAATAATAATCGTTTAATTTTTTTTAATATAACAAACTAGCGACTCGACCCGGCGTCGCACGGGTATAAAATATATAGCCACTGAAAAAATGATGAAAATCGATAGCCTATGATCCTTTACGTAGGTAGTCTACTTCTTATCTGTGCCAAATAACATAAAAATTAAATAATTTCCCCCGTCTTTTCCACATTCTCCTATTAGTCTTAGCGTGATAAAATATAGCCTATAGCCTTCCTCAATAAATGGGCTATCTAACACTGAAATAATTTTTAAATTCGGACCAGTAGTTCCTCAGATTAGCGCGTTCAAGTTGGCTAACTTGAACGCGCTAATCTTTCAAATAATTTTCCCCGTTTTTTCTACATTTTCCTCTATTACTTCGCTCCTATTAGTTTCAGCGTGATAAAATATAGCCTATAGCCTTCCTCGAAAAATGGGCTATCTAACACTGAAAGAATCATCAAAATCCGTTGCGTTGTTTTAAAGATTAAAGGGAACAAAGGGACATGAGGGGAAAAAAAGCGACTTTGTTTTATAATATGTATAGATTATTGCATTGTTGTTAGCTCTTAATACGCATGCAAAGTTTCGAATTAATAATTAGATTACTGGAGATAGGTAAGAATCGAGCTCAAAGATTCCGTTACATACATACAGCCCAAGCTTATAAAAGCGTGAATGATGAAACTTTTAGAGTTTTGCCAATCAGATTAAATTATTAAACCTTGGGTTAAACGAGCGAAAGAAAATAATATTTTTAGCGTAAACTTTAACCCAGACTGGTGCTAATGGCCCTTAGAGGTTTTAGATGGAAATAACTCGTATCGTTATATATCTTTAACATAACGCACACCCAGAACAACACTGTATTAAGTCAAAAAACCGCAAAATTGACTTATCTACATATTTAAATAGCCCACAATATGCCGCATATACCACGAAAACAGGTTTATTTATATTTAAAAAACTGCCAGAGAGATGGCGTTGTAAGTCTGTGTTGGTCAAGACGCACTGCCAAGGCCATACCACGAACATGCAACTATTTCGAGTTGCAACTTGTCCGTCATAGGTAACGGTACGCCACGCCCTCACGCAACAGTGAATTATTTGGAGATAATACGGTGTATCCAAATAGTTGCTAAACCTTTGTTAAATTATTTCGTTTTAATTCTGTGTTGATGACTGCAGTAATGCAGTAATACGACGTGTTTGATACTATTTCGAAATAGTTCTGTGTTGTTGACGAAGGTATGTATTAATTTTTGTATTTTTAAAAAATGTTTCATTATTGTCCGAAAAAGGTGAAAATCTATGAAATAATGCACTATTGATGGTAGTTACAAATTAGGACCTAATTATCTTTTTAATCATAATAAATAGTTTTTTTGTTCTAAGGATTATTGCTTACATTATATATTGTTAGTACAACGAATTTAATTTCAAGTTATTGATACTGAGATTAAAAACTTTTATAAAATAATACACTATTGTTGAATCATCCAAATTCTTTATTGCCATTTTCCAGATGTCTAGGAATCATGCTCTTTTAATACTTTAAGGGGCCACAGAAGAACCTCAGGACGAACCTACACCATCTGAGCATTCAGGAAGCATGGAAGAGGATATCAAAAATACAGCCGTTGCCGCAACTGACGAGACATCAGTGCAGGTATCAGCATCTTATGAATCATCAAAAAGATATGTACCCGTTTCTATTATATCTGATCGTAGCGATGAATTTATAGATCATTCTAACACGGATCCAACTTTTATTTTACCTGCTAAATATGTCAGTCGGCCTCCAGTAATTCCTAGAAGAGTATATTCTTCCTCGTCGAGTTCGTCATCAGACTCTAGCACATCATCGTCAAGCTCCAACAGCTCGAGTACTTAGTACATCTGTTGATGAATCCTTAATAGACCTAAGCCTTCTACAGCAGATACTCAAAGGAAGTCTAATACTACTCCGACTAACGTAGCCTCTACTTCTGTCGCTATAGCTGTGTCATCAGTGAGTAAACCCAAAAGAAGTAGAAAAGGAGTACGAAATTCTGCTGGTTGGAAGTCTAAGGTTGCTAAAATTTTGCGGAATACAGGAAAATCTTATGTTTCTTTAAAAAACCCTACAAAATTCATACCTGAACGTAAAATTCGTTCGCATTGTGGTGATAAATGCAGGATGAGCTGTAAAACTAAAATATAAATGAAACAATAAGACTAGCTATACATTTTATTAAAATTTGGCAGTAATGAGTGATTTGGAAAAGCAAAGAGAATACATTGTAAGACATACTCACGAGATCAAACCAAAATAAAACTGAGGGCTTTGAATTCTGCTATGCTATTCTAGAAAAAGAAAAAAATAGAGTTTGCAAAGAATTTTTAAGGCTACATTGAGTATTTGTGATAGGTACATAAATACAGCAATTTCGAAGAAGACAGAGGATGGTTTTGTAAAATCTGATGCACGTGGCAAGCATGGTAATCACAAGTTTTATTGTTGTCCCATAATATTATATTATTTTATGTTTATTTAAAAAGCTTTTATTTTCATTTTTGCAGTAGGCATTGCAAACATGCAAAATAAAAAAAAAGATATTAAAGCAATGTTACTTAACAATGTGCCATTGCTTTAATATCTTATTTTGTTATTTTAATAATTATTTGTAAGCATTAATTTAAAAGTGATGCTACTTTTGTAATGTTGATTAAGTACCTACTTATTTTGGAAGAATTTTTTAAATTTATATAATATATCTACTTACCTAATTATGTGCTTAAGTATTCAAGTAAGTAATAATTTTGATTTTGAACATAAAAACCTACTGGGTATTTTAAACCATTGTGTATTGTCTCAATTTTGTTAGTCCTATTCCTTAATAAAATAAAATGGATCGTTATTGTATATTACAACTAAGTAAAAAAATTGTGGGATAATAGTGCATTATTTCAACTTCAATCAGCAAAAAGCAATTAACTCAAAATAATATTTTTTTGCTTAATACGATCATTCACTAATAACGGATTAAGTAAAAAAAAGTATTTTTTTGCTTTATTGATGAATATTGAACAAACTAAACTACATATTTCTAATATGAACTTAAGTCTTTACATAAATTTGCTACAACTTTTAAACTATAAAAGATAATGGTTTTTCGTCGTTTCTGAAAAATGAGCTTTTTTGACTTAGTGCAGTGTTGTATTGGGTGTGCGATAAGTTCTATAGAAGTGTTTGTTTGACTAGGGTCTAGGGGTCAAAAAAACGTTGCGCCAACAAATTTTGGCGCAACGGAGTTGCGGGCGTCATCTAGTTTACCTTAAGAGGATACACCAGTAGCCCTAGCACGGCCACCAGTAGAAATGCGAAAGTATGGACAAGCTGTGGACATAAACTAAAGGTGCCGTTCCGATCTTTACCGCGGCCAATCGCGACCGACAAAAATTTAATTAAAATGCCATTTTATAACAGACTATAGTATATGTCATGGAGTAGGACATTATTTTAATTTTTAGGACTATAGTCTGTCATAAAGTGGCATTTTAATTGAATTTTTGGAACGAAAAAAGATCGGAACGCTATTTTAAGTTTATCTCCACAGTTTGTCCATACTTTCGCATTTCTACTGGTGGCCGTGCTAGGGCTACTGGGGCTAGAGAAATGAAATAAAAGTACGTGTAATATAAATATAGCTGTCTCCCTTACCTCAAGCCTATACCGCAGAACGCGATAGAGACAACTGCAGAAAATCAACGATTCGTTGTCCCCTGATTCCTTCTCCAAAACTTAACCGATTTAAGTACTTTTTTCATTAAAGATTAAAGAAAGCCTTGAGTAGCAGCTGTGTTCCTATGTTTTATTTTTTTTGTATAATCTAGCCAAATCAGTTTTCTGGATGTTTGAACACAGCGGAAAATTTGGCCATTTTTTTAGTTTTTAAACGTTCATATTTTATTTATTGATTAAATTATGAAACAATAGAAAACATAGAGACATTGTATTAGTGGCCGTAGATATACAGGAAAAAATTATAACTCTACTAGCATTATCCAGGGGGGAAATGGGGACAACGTTTGTATGGAAAAAAGGGCGGTGTGGCCTCCTTTTAAAGGTAACAATTTAAATATTAACATAGGGCGAAGCAATAATGATTTAAAAAAATTTAAAAAATCATTACTCTTAAAATTACGCTCGTGTGAATCAAATTTCAAATAGGACTTTTGTATGATTTATGAAACTGAATGCAGCAGAATTTCTGCCAGCCGAAATTCTGCGGCTCACAACTCACAAATTACGCTCACCCTAAGTGATTGAGAGATCTTGGTCTTTGTTTTATTTTATTATGGTTATATTCACGTTTTCCTCGTGTGATGTAGTTTACTGCTGACACATATGCATTACAATTAAGGACAAAAAGTCGGTTCAAGATATTTTAGGCTGAGATAAGATAACATTACAATTTAATAACCAAATAAGTTACCACTTATAATCGCAAAAAATGGGGATATATTTAGTAAGGTTAAGGTTACATTTGCCTGAAAAATTCTTAGTATAAGAAAAACGTACGGTACGCTTAAGCGCTGCTACTTTTACTGTAAAATATGTATATTATGGGACACATACACACCCTAAGGTATTATCACTTAGTTTTGTTACGGTCTGTATAATTAACACTACTAACTTTTTTTCTTCAAAACTTTCTTATATAAATGTAAAATGTTTCATACTAGGAGTTGAAGTGTTTTGAAGTGTTTAATAGCGCCATATAAAGAATTAACTATTTAAATAAATCAGTAATATAAAAAAAACAATTAAACATATGGCTTTAAAGTGGAAGTATGCCTTTATGGCTAATTACCTTCATCGAGGTTCATTGATAAGGATTGACAAGGGCTCCAATTACTAAACATGTGGCCTTTTTTTACATGGGGAAATGCTTTACGCATCTCCGGCAAATTAGGGATATCGGCCGGGGTATGTGAGACTCCTGCAGTCTAATACCCACTAAAACCCCATGGTGCTCCACTCATCGCTTAAGGCAGATTTAGAACGATAGAACCTTCCGCAACTCTACCAGCGATCGTCCACATTGCGCAGACCCGTCACCACCCGCTACACGGGGATTAAACACAAGGCTCAAAAGCTATATTTCGTGCTAAAATAACTATTATTTCCATTGACTTAAGCACACAAAGAAGATTTACAGAAACTGTACATTTTACTACGTACTTTCTACGTACTAATATAATTAAGACCGCAAAACTTTACTTTTTCATGTGGGCCTTGACTGTATAAAGAATTCTTTGAAGTTTAGTCTGGATTTCTACTTATTACAGGATATGACAAAACAAGGCCAGGTGATAATACCACGGAGCTTTGTATTAGCTCCGTGGATAATACTGTAGGGTCTGTATCTTGAGTTGGAGCTTAAGTTTATGTGTCCCTTACATAGAGTTCACTGTGAAATTAGTAGCGCTGAAAGAGTTACTTTTTTACATTTTTGTATAGGGAAATTCATGACGCTGAGGCGTATATTTAATGTGCAAATTAATAATTTTAAGGGCCTGTTTCACCACTTCCAGATAAGTGCCAGATAGGCTATCCACAAATTGACTTGACAGATCAAGTATGGAGAATCTGTCAAAAAAGTTATGAATAGCCTTATAAAATTACTTATATATATTTTATTAATGTCATGAGTTTTATAATATTATAATGTTTTTCAGGGCAGTAATAACTACACATGGAGACTTCCCGTCGACGATATCAATAAACACAATCAACACAAAATGTAAAGACAACATAGAGGACTACGATCCGTTTCAAAATAGAAAACTTGAACACCCTAATTCGTGAGTATAATACCTGTTAAGTTTCTTTTTAATAATATTATCCATACAAATAATATAAGTGCGAAAGTGTGTCTGTCTTTTGGTTTGTCTGTCTGTCTGTATACTACGCTTAAACCGCAGAAACCGATAATATTGTTAGTTTTTAGAAAATATGTAACGTACGATATTATCTGTTTTTAATTAAAGTTAGGTTAGGGGACATTATAAAGTATTTAACTTACCATTACGGGGTTGCTATTTAAAATTTTCCTTCTTGAATATAATTGCTTATTACTTAATTTTGTATCTTTAAAGTTAGTGTAATAAATTACCAAAAAGTAATATTAAGTAACTTTCTTTTATCTTGCTTAGTTTTTATAGTTCCGTAACCAAAGGATAAAAACGGCAAGCTTTTTTGCTCGATTTATGGTACGGACACCTTCGTGCGCGAGTCCGACTCGCACTTGCCCAATCCTTGACTTTTTTTTCAGGGACGTGCGATCGTTTGCAAATCTTCTCAAGTCATCTCTAGGGTCAGGTATCCTAGCCATGCCTGCCGCGTTTAAGAACGCCGGTACGGTTGTAGGAATATTCGGAACAATCATACTCGGATACATTTGTACACATTGCGTCTTCTTACTGGTAATTATCTTTCCTGATATATCTATTCCTGATGATATATAATCTATAATTAATGAGCTTATTCAATAATGAATAAGTAAGTATGTCACTCAGTAACAAAAAAAAACAATTAACAATTATAAGGATGACGACAAGGTCAAAGATTAGCTGATTTTTTTAAATAATATATAGACATAGCGATAAAAATAGGTATTCCCAAAATTTCAGCTTCATAACTTATGTTTTTTTTTTCTTATGAGCCTTAAAGTTGGATAGTCAAGTCGATTTTTTATAAAGTTCCCTAATTTTTGTATATCATTCGATAAGTTATGCAATTTATAATAATTTTTCTTATGAAACCACTTTCATAAACGCAATATTTAACATAGCTATCGAACAAACTAGCTAGGCGTGACGTCACAGTTAGCTGACATATATTTGTATCCATGGAGCGTTTTAGGAAAGTCTATTTTATGTGAGTTTTAAATTGTGATATCTTGGAGAGTATTTAAGCTATCAGAGTCATTTTTTCAACGATATTTCTATTATTATTGAATGGTCCTTCACTTAACAACAAGAAAAAAAAAATTTCGTCATGCCTATTATAATTATGTTCCCTGATATTATGTTAACTTATAAGGACGTGATTTTAATTTGTTCTTAAGCTGCTGAACCTTTTGATAAAAATTTAACAGATGTAGAGTCGCCACGCCAAAGAGAGCTTATTATCGCAATATTTATATATATTTTTTGATGATTTTTTTAAGGTCTCCACTCTCCATCTAATGCAAAGCAAATGGGAAAGATCTAGTTTATCATATAAGTATTCGCTACGATTGAGATCTTGTAGAACTTATCTTACAAAATCCGTTTAATCCTGTCATTGTTAGTACATTACACCTTGCTGCTTTATATATGAATGTCATTCTTATTAACACTTAAAATCATAGATTAGCTTAATCTCAAAAAATGATAATGGCATTTTAGTTTGTAAATAAGGAAAAACATACTTACTTCATAATAAATATACTAGGTTTTACTGGCTGTGGCTCTGATTTCATAAATCAACATCCTATTAGAACAAAACATATTGAAAAACTACTACCATACAAAAAAAAAATCAAAATCTGTTCAAAAGCTTTTGTACAAGTTACAAGCATAAAATAACGTGTATAATATTATACACGTTTTGATACACGTTAGTATAATGTAATGACGACCTCTGTGGCTCAGCTGGTGGTCTGCTGGTAGCTCAAGCCGGGGGTCGCGGGTTCGAATCCCGCCGACGGAACAAAAAGTTTTCAAAGTTCCTGGGTCATGGATGTGTGTTAAATTTGTGTATAGTGTAATAAAATTATTAAATTATGTATAAGTAGTTTAAAAGTATTAAATATATTTCCGTTGTCTGATACCCGTAACACAAATCCTTCAGGTACTTAGCACGGGGGCAGACTGACGTGGTGTGAAGCGTCCATAAATATTATTATTATTTATTATTATTATTAATGATTTCATTACTACTGATTTCAGGTGAAAACTTCACAAGAAGTGTCAAGAGTGAGTCGAGTCCCGTCTCTGGGCTACGCGGAGACTGTGGAAGCAGTTTTCGCCACTGGCCCACCCAGATTACGGGGGATGGCTAAAGCCATGAGGTACTAAAAAATATTTAAATAACATTTAGTTAGTGTTACAAGATTTGTATGTCTGTCTATAGGTTTTTCCGGAGAACGTTCCCGCGTCATGTTTTCCGCAATTTTTATGATAGAATTTAAATGTTATTTTTTTATACAGGATGTAACAAAACTAATTGATAATACTTTACCAAAAAATTTGCTCTTTCAGCGCTGTCACCTTTACAGTGAACTCTATAATTTAAGGAACACACACGAAAGTATTATCACTTAGTTTAGTTTTGTTACACTCTGTATAGGTAAGTTGCGAGAACCATAATTTAGTTTGCAATAATACAAAAGGTTTTAACCCTTAACCACCTGTCATACGTCTCACAGACCCCGCTATATTATTTTTGTTAATATTTTTGCGCCGGAGTGTTGTATTGACTCGTTGGCTTTTGTACCTTTTTCCTGCGCCTAACGGTTCGAAGAGGTTAGGCATGCATGCTCTTATAAAGACTTGCGGGAGTCTGAGAGACCCCTGTCAGGAGGTTACGTAAGTTTTTTCGATTGTAATTTTTTTATTGTTTTGGAAATAATGGCTCTTAATTAAGTTCTTATTGAGCGTTGGTTGGACCCAAGGCCTGACAAATAATGAAAACATACCGAACGACGAATGCAGCGATGTGGAGCCGGTCAAAATTAATCATATTGTATTGGAAGATAGTTCATAGTGGAGCGTCTGATTCCGAATGCAAAGATCCAACTGCAGTGCAAAGAAGCTATACATCACAAAGTTATATTCCTTCGGAAAGTGACCAAGAGTTTTCATTTTAGGATGATGTACTAATTCGCGGAATCTAGACCTAGGAAGAATGATTATTTAGCCAAAAATCACTTTAGTTGGTCATCTGCTCTGCCTGAAATTGCATTCTAGTGAACTTATCTGTGCAGTTACATAGACAAAAGGTTGAAAGTAGTTACATGTTTATGGAGAAACTGGCTAAACAGTTTACGATATCGCTTAGGGCACATTGTGAAAGCAATGTGAAACTGTAACGTGATACGAAGAATCCTTCAGATTAACTTGACCCTCCAGCAGATATCCCATGCTGCAGCACTGATGAAGAGTGATTGGCAATTTGTAAAAATTATTCCACTTAAGAGTATTAAAAAATCATAAAACACAACACATGTATTTTAAATGCTAAGCTCCTATTTGCCTCGAATGCTCAGACAAGATCTGTCTTTACGGCCATAAAAAGCTCTAAGTTTGGAGCCTGCAATTTATTAGAATTAGTAACTATAATGAGTTTTATTATTTTTTTAAAGTTACTTGTTAATTTAATTATATAACTTAATTATATAAAAAACGTAAGAATAATTTCCTATCAATTTAATCATTTTTTTTAGTAATTATTTTCTGAAAGTGTTAGTGAGTAAGCCAAAAACACGAGATTGTACCAAATATGCTGTATTATTTGAAAAATGTTGTTGATATTCAAGTTTTTATTTTTTAAACAAAGAGTTTAATAGTGCCTAAATATATTTTTTTAAATTAATATTTGCCTCCCCCTTTTTATTTATAGTTATCGTATGTTTTATAGCCGGGGGTCCCACAGACGTATGGCAATTGGCAGGTGGTTGTGTGACAGTTATAATATGTGCTAGGTGGTTAAGGGTTAAATTCATTTTATAGTAGGGGAGGGGAAGGTGCTAATTTTGTAGTCACTCGAGCGTCATAGAGACCTAGTAGGTTTTTTAGTAGGTTTTTATTAGGTAAAACTGATAAAAAAATAATAAGACCGTTTTTTATTTTAGCGGTGGGTTCAGAAACTGCAGCCATTTTAAATGTTTTGAAAAAGAAAATATATCCAGAAAATTGCTTATTTAAGTTAATTAAAAATATTTTTTCACAACAAGGACTAAATCATTTAGTTTAGTGCATAATAAAATATCTGCGAAGCTTAGTTAGGAAAATATGAAGCTTTATTTTTTAATATTTTAAAATGTCTCTACAGGCTTACCTAACCTTCGAATCGTCAGTGCTTTATATGGAAGCTTCTTTGGGGTATACTAAACATCCCCTATTTTAATCTGACAGATCCGATGACAATATTTAAAAATTTTTTTTTTTTACCCACCATATTGTGAGAAATCTGATTTCTATACCATGATAACTAGACAATGTCATGAGCCTATACAAGCTTAATCTGACACGCTCGAGCTTATCCAATTCCCTCTTCCCCTCCCCAACTATTAGGATTAATTTATTTTTCGAACCATATTGATGGCAATTCCGTTTTTAGGGTTCCGTACCCAAAGGGTAAAAACGGGACCCTATTATTAAGACTTCGATGTCTGTCCGTCTGTCTGTCTGTCTCCAGTATCTCAAGAACCGCTATAGCTTGACTTTTAAAATTTTGTCAGATTGTGTATTTCTGTTGCCGCTATATTACAAAAAATATTAAAAACGCAATAAAATTAATATTTAAGGGTACAAAAAACTTAATTTTTTTGGTATTTAATACTCGATATCGATAATGGCAACAAGTAGGCATTTGAAATTTTCATTAAATTCTGAATTGTATGTGAACTTTAATGATTAATAATAAAATTAAAATTAAATTATGATTTTAGGAGGGCTCACATACCAAAAAAACCCAATTTTTTAGCTCGATAACGGTACGGAACCCTTCGTGCGCGAGTCCGACTCGCATTGGGCCAATTTCTTTATAAGACAAAATGTGGCCGATATTTTTAACAAGCCCAATGTAACCGAAATTTGTTCAATGCCATTTTAATTGAGTGTCAATTCATTCTGCCAAATTTTAACTGATACAAGCAATTGCGATAGTAATCTTAGCGAAAGTACTTACCTACTTAATTTACATCATTAAAGTAATATTATAACAATAAATAGTAATAAGAAATATAATAATAAATAGTTTTAATTTCTACAAAAGTTTCATGTCACAACTCAAATAATAATCTTATCTTATATCTTATCGATCTAGCTAGGAATCATTTTTATAAAATTTTATTCGTGTTTTATCGAATACCGAGCAAAGTTCGGTCAAAGAGCTAGTAATATTATTATGATGAGCTATTTCAACATATTATTTTCAATTTCTTACCACCAAAAATAATAATTACTTATAGCCTACTAGATGATGCCCGCAACCGCCAAAATTCGTTTATCGCGCGGGAACCGTACATTTTTCAGGGATAAAAAGTATCCTATGTCCTTTTCTGGGACTCAAAGTATCTCCATACCAAATTTCAGCACAATTGGTTCAGCGGTTTAGGCGTGAATAGGTAACAAACAGACAGACAGGCAGACACAGACATAACCCTAGTAAGTATATCCTACACATGTAATTTTGTAGTACACTTTACGGAAAAACTATCACGCCTATTGATTTTTATTTATATATTATGTAACTAGACTAACTTTTAAGTTTTTTTTAAGAAAAGTCTTAAAAAAAACTTAAAAGGCCGGCAACGCACCTGCAGCTCTTCTGATGCTGCAAGTGTCCATGGGCGACGGAAGTTGCTTTCCATCAGGTGACCCGTTTGCTCGTCTGCCCCCTTATTTCATAAAAAAAATTGTTATCAGTTTATCACTTATCATCAGTCAGTCAAGGTGTGACAATGCAAGCCCCAAAGCTCGGCTTTTAGCTATACTGTACCTACTCGGCGAAACATGGCGGTAGCGGTCATTGACTCCCTGTCAAAAAACTTGTCATTTTCTATATAAATCGCGATTGACAATGGACTAGGAACATCTGGCCCTTATTGTTAATCGCGGCTTATATAGAAAATGACAAGTTTTTGACAGGGAGTTAATGACCGCTACCGCTATGTTTCTCCGAGTACAGTATAGTAATATCCCATCAATCCCCAAGCGGCACCCGGCTGTCGCATAACAATTGAAAATCTATTGTGTCTGCGATTTCCACGAACTAGGTATTAATAATGAGCATGAATTTACTATTCTAAATTGTTTGTGTTTTTTTACAGGATATTCGTGGACTGGGCAATGGCCATAACTATCCTTGGCGCCTGTGCTGTTTATGTCATTTTGCTCGTGGACTCTGTTAAACAGGTACAAAATATAAATTTCCCGACACCGACAAAAACATCTAACGTTTTTCAAGTTAATTCATATTCCTCGGCCATAATATGGAACTCTAGAATAGAGCGAGATGGGTCGTAGAATCATCGTTAGCTATTTGTGGCAGTCAGTAAGATTTTTTCTTTTTTTTTCAGATAGTCGATCACTTTAACCCCGACAACGGAATCACCACAACTATGTATTGTCTGATGTTCTTGGCCCCCGTGCTGATATTCACACAAATCAAGAACCTCAAATACCTCGCGCCGTTCTCTGGTTTCGCTAATGTGTTGCTGGTTCTGACGTTTCTGATCTGTCTCTACTACATTTGCGCCGAGTTTCCCACTTTCGACTCGAGACCGATGTCCGTAGATATTGGACGGCTACCGTTATATATCGGGTATGTTTATTTACCAAAACCCAGACTAATATTATAAAATGCGAAAGTTTGTCTGTCTGTTACCTCTTCACGCCCAAACCGCTAAACCGATTTTGCTGAAATTTAGCATGGAGAATGGAGATACTTTGAGTCCCGGAATGGACAAAGTATAGTTTAGAACGGAGTTGCGAATCCCATCTAGTTTCTTATATACCGAAAATTAATTGAAAATTAATTATAATGTAAATCTCTAATAGTTAAGACCAACTTAATATGTAGAGATTTTTTTTCTTCCTAGATGAAAGCTATTATGCCGATTGCCGATGCCGATAGATGCCGATGCCGATTCGCATAGTTAATTAATTAACGTAACAAATAATTTATGTTATACGATGTTGAATAATTTAAATAACAGTTTAAACAACATACATTTCTTTCAGTACAGTTATATTTGCTATGGAGGGTATCGGCGTTGTTCTACCCGTGGAGAACACCATGGCTAAGCCCCAACACTTCCTGGGTTGTCCCGGGGTGCTCAACCTGACCATGAGCATCGTGGTCCTCCTGTACATGATCATGGGCATGCTGGGATACTTGCGGTACGGTGAGACCGCGGAAGGCAGTATCACTTTGAATTTGCCCACTGAGGAAATGTAAGTATTCATTCGTTAAACTACTTGAGGTCAATTCAGACCGCATCGCGACGCGTAGATGCATTATTGTGTGAATTTAACAGATTTGCAAGACGTCTCACGCTCAAAAAATCTGTCAATTCAGTACTAGAAATGCTACGCGTCGCGTTGCGGTCTGAATTGACCCTTAGTATAGAATCCAATCAAAATATACGTCTCGACAATACTCGAAGACGCTACAACATTAGAAAGCGAACGAGAGATCGAGCGTGAATTTAATCCGCATTTCTCAATATAACTTTCGTCACATTAAATAAATTTCTTAGAAAAAAAGTTACAGAAACTTAGACAAACGCACTTGGAAACGCAAAACATACCGTTCAGTTTTAATTTTGCAACAAAACAAAGATTACCTTAGGAATTCCGAGGTAAAATAAACCTGCAAGGCACATTTCGATTTTCCAGCCCGGCTCTACTAGCGAAGGTTATGATTATCTTCGCCATTTTCTTCACATACACGCTTCAGTTTTACGTCCCCATGGAGATCGTGTGGCGGAATGTGAGGGGGCGAGTGCCCCAACGGTACCACAACCACGGCCAGGCGGTTATGAGGGCCGTCTTCTCCACACTAACCGGTTGGTATCATCCATTAGAATAACATATTATATAGTCGAGCAACCACGATTATACAATCAAGGCGTACTTTGGTTGGTTGATATACTATTTTCGTTCGCTATAATCACAATAGACATAACTTTCTGTCTACTCTGCTATAATAGTGATATCAGCAAGTCTTGTCCGCAGAGGTCATTGAGCTTTTAGTCTAGGAGCTATATGAAGAAAAATAGTCGCGATATTTTCAATTAAGTACCTCAAAAAAAATTAACTCTTTGAAAGTCACTATTAAAGATTTGACTTAAACCTCTTGGTAACTCTTAGAATGATAATCAACTTCTTATGAGTTCGAAGTGATGGTATCCTTATAATACTCAGTTCTCATCGAGTATGCAAAATACGATAGGTATCGCCTATGACACATCTGTCACTTCATTTTTAATCGCGGTTTGTAATAGGCACGCGTTCACAGTTAACTAGAGCCTTAATAATTGGGCGGTCAATTTAATATGAGTGCTATCGTTCTATACTGTATTTTATTTCAATGGTATCATCCAGTTATTTGTCATCAAAAATACTGCAGTTACCTTGGGCTAATGATGCTTAAAAAGTCATCAAAGCTACAATAACAAAAAACGTTAATCGTGTTCAAAGTTAAAATATATGTTTCCTCTTTACTTCCTTTTCTCTAGAACTCAGAGAACAAACCACTATAGCCCTTAAAACTATTGAATAGAGAAAAAACCAAAAAAACAGTAGTAAAAAAACAGTAGTAACTAGTGTTTTTTGGCAAGTTCGCATCTAATCAAAATTTTAACGCTATAATTCTGTCTCTATTCTCTACATAAGTCTTAAAATATATTTTTTCAGTCATTGCTGCAGCGTCTTTGCCTCGTCTTGAACAAGTGATTGGCTTGGAAGGAGCGTTCTTCTATTCATTTCTTGGCCTGATCACCCCATCTCTATTGGACCTGATATTCAGATGGGACAGAGACTTGGGCAAATACAATTACCACCTCATCAAAGATGTGGTGCTAGCCGTATTCGGATCGTTTGTACTGGTGACAGGAGTTTCACAAAGTATTAGAGAAATTATAAAGACTAGTGGTGATGCTTAATTTGTGATTAAAACGTACCTTTGAATATTTTTATTGTAAAATAATATAATAATATTTTAAGTACTTAAAGAAAATAAAAAAATATTGATATTCAATTGATAATGCCTTTTATTATTAGCAATTAACCTATTTAAATATTTATACAACGTCACCGTGCTATAGGCCTCTTGGATATCGTTGCTAAGCTACGGCAACGCCGCGGGTCGGTTGACGGCGGAAACTCACGGGCGCTTTTCTCATATGATTCTCATACAAGTCACTGCACTTTTTTGGTAATTGTTTATATTTTTAGCACAATAAAAAGTAATGAGCCAAATTATTAGTGATTGTGGACTTAATAATATTTCCGCAGACTTTTTCCGCGGAAAATCAGTACTTATCGAAAGCTATATTTACAAATATACACGATCATGAAATATTTTTTCAAATTCATTGAATATGATTTTTTACTTTGTATTTATTTATTTGTAAGATCATCTTCTTAGTTACTACTTATTACTAAAAACAGGTTGTTAACCTAATTAAAAATGGGGATTGTCCATTTTTTTTTTAATTTTGCTCATTACAAAAACATTTCGAGGAATAAGGTCAGTGATCGTTTTTCTGTATATAAACGAAAAAAATACCCATTAGTTACTTATATTTTTGAACAAATATGTTTAACCTTAGTTTGACCTTCAATGGCGTTAAATTAGCAATAAATTCGACCAACATTACGTTTCGAACTTTTGGTAAGCTTCTCGTATCAGCTTTCACATAATGAGAACTTGCATTTGACGAACCAGCCATTATAAATAAGATTGAAAGGAAATTTAAAACACTGCAGAGGTCAATTAGCCGCCGATGATGACGTCAGAGCGAAACTTTAAAAAATTATTGAGAAAAAACTAGCCAATGAATTTCAAAATTATTTAATTTGTATTCTTAAAATACCCTATTTTAACGAAAAAAAATATAAAAAGTACATGTGATTTTTTTTGGACAATGCCCATTATAGAGCACAAACTAATTCCAAAGCAATCATGTTCATGAAGTCTTCGAAATCCATGATGATGGAGAACGAATTTGTGTAAAAGTAATACCACAGACCAGAGTAGGTAATCGACTGTACGACGTGAAAGTGGAGCTATGTATTGAATAATCTAAACAAATATATTTTCAGCAACTTCTCAACCATACATGCAAAATAAAAATGGAAAATGCAGATGTATTTCATTATCAAAGAAATTTTTGTTTGATTTTTATGATTAATATGTAATAAGTATAATTTTACTAGATGACGCCCGTAACTCCGTTGTGCCATAACTCTTGCACAACGGAGTAATCGCGCGGGATTCGGGAACCGTACATTTTCCCGAGACAAAAAGTATCCTATGTCCAGTGGCGTAAATATAGGGCTGGCAAAATGCCACGGGCCTTCGACCCAAATGGGCAAAAATTTTTAAGTACATAATATTGTTTATTATACACGTGACGATTTTTACTGATAGAGCCCCATCAATTTGCCACGGGCCCCGGATCTTATAGTTACGCCACTGTCTATGTCCTTTTTCGGGACTCTTAAGAATATATTATGGAGTTATCCATGCCAAACAGCAAAATCTGTTCAGCAGTTTAGGCGTTAAGAGGTAACAGACAGACACACTTTCGCACTTATAATATTATTAGTAAATTAGTAATATCAGTAATTAGTATATTAGTATTATCCTACTATCCTACTAATATTATAAAGGCGAAAGTTTGTTTGGATTTATGGATGTATGGATGTGTGGATGTATGGATGTTTGTTACTCTTTCACGCCAAAACTACAGAACGGATTTTAATGAAACTTTACAATAATATAGCTTATACATAGGCTACAATTTTGACCGACTTTCAAAATGGGGGAGGTGTTATGTTCGTTTTCTTATGTTCAACGATTACTCCGCCGTTTGTTAACCGATTTTCAAAATTTTTCTTTCGGTATATAGGGTATCATCCCAATTTGGTATTATATTCACAAAAGTGGTGATCTGATGAAGGATGCATAAGTAATCGAGGGAACTCCTCAAAATGTATATGGAAACATGTGGTGACCTCGGTTTCGTGAGAAGTATTCTAAGCATATGCTACCAACAAGTAAGATTTTGCACCGAGGTATACCTGGTATACCGTGGTTCGGAAGGTGCTGAGAGAACTCCTGATTCTTTATAGATACAAGTTTGGGAGTTTCGGCGTTGTTTTAAGAACGGAAAGGATATGCTGCTATGCAAATTACATTTATCATCATCATCATCATCACTACCATAATATTATACTATACATCGTCCCATGGTTATGACTTATGAGTTATGAGCCTATAATGACCCTGTTATTGGTACTTTTTATAGTCTTTTAGATCGAGACTCGAGTTTGTCAAGCGATAATTGAAAAAAATCTATACTTAATATTATAAACCTGAAGAGTATGTTTGCATGGACGCGCTAATCTCAGGAACTACTGGTCCGATGTAAAAACTTATTTCAGTGTTAGATAGCTAATTTATTAAGCAAGACTATAAGGCTGTATATTATCACTTTAAGACTTATACGACCGAAGAAACTCAGGAAAATGTGGGAAAAACGGGGGAAATATTAGAAATTACGAACTATTGGAGCAATTTTTATGGTAATAATTGACACAGATATATCTGTGTCAAATATTGCCATAAAAATTGCTCCAGTATTGGTTTACTCTATAGAGTAAACCAAGTGAAGGGAGTAGGGACACAAGAGTTATTTTTATGGGAAAATGTTCGGTTTCCGTAAAATTCCTAATTTACGCGGGCGAAGCCGCGTGGGACATCTAGTAATATTATAAATGCGAAAGTGTATATTGAAGGAATTGAAGGAATTAGTAATAAATATTGAACCGACAATAATTTTATTTATATCGTTTTTTCAATTACAATATATTATATATTATTATACATAAAACAATGGTACTTATTAAAAATAACTTGCACGTGATATTTTAGAAATATTCATGCGAGATTTAGATTTAAGCATGATTAATAATCGGCATGTTGATTTTGAAACGTTTCCCAATTCCGTCTCAGAAACGAATAAAACGTTAATTTACGAATCCGAGATTGGGAATTTTTGCACCCTACAACACAACAGTACCTCGTACCGCCCATATTTTCCTTATTCAGAGCACTTTTTAACGTTTTCAACGTGTTTTCATTTTTAACTAGTAAACCGTATTTCACAGCTGATCGCACTCTGACACCCACGTGTTGCCTGAATCTGCCACTCGCCGCGCCACTTGAGATATCCAAGAGGCCTATATTGTACTCGGCCAAACATGGCGCGGCGGCAGCGGCCATTGCCCTTTTTAGTCTAGGCGCTAAATGAAAAATGCTCGCACTGTATTTAGAATATATTTTAAGAATAAAATTGACAATATCTTAGCCGAGAAGTATCACCGAGCTACTCGTTCTAAATAAAGTTAACATATATTTTTCACAGTAATAACATACACTTCATGCACTTTTTCCACTTTTATTAATTTGGAATCTTCTTAACGATCAGACATGCCTCTCAAATTCTATATTATTACAGGATACTTAACATATTATTAGACATAATTTTATTTTAAGTTTGACATTTAATTTAGTTATTAGAAATTTTATATAATATTGACATTGGCATTACTTTGACATGATTTATATGAATTTATTATTTTATGACATGATTTATATAAATATTGACATTTAATGAATTGTTATTATAATATTATTATTTATGAATTATAGTAACTATAAAAAAAATTCAATTTAAATGTCATTTAACTGTTAAAGGACATTTAAATTGAATTTTTGACATAAGCGTGGGCAAGTGATACATCTTCAAGAAACGTGCCATTTTGTGTTTCTTCCAAAACTCTATCGAAAGTTTTAGTAAAGGGTCTACCGCTTTACTAAAACAACTTACTTGACTCGTAGCCTTTACTGACTACTTTTTTAGACTTTTACTAGACTTTCGACTTGGCGATCATCTGGAAAAACGACTTTAAATTTTGCAAACTTTTCACGATTATTTTTTTATCCTGTCATATTTTACTTGACACTGGCCATGGTTAAAAAGCCGAGCGCCATATGAAAAAAAAAACATCTGTCACGTGGCTGTCACTGTCATTGTCAGTATATAATAAAGTACCTACTCTGTGGTCATTGTTTTAACTTCAGCGCCAAATTTTAAATAGTTGAATTTTAAGGTAATAATATTTACAAATATTTTTAATTATTGTACGCTGCTAATGTGATTATCTGATAGATTATAAATTAATAAGGAATGGAATACCATACATAATAATATTGAGGTTACGTTTCCAGTTTTATTTAATATCGATTGGCACAAAGCCATATTTTCTCACTTTTTGAAAGGTAAAATAATATTCCCTACTGTTGAACTAAAACAAATTTCATTATCGTATTCTCTGTGAATATTTCATGCTCGGTAGTCGGAGGAGCTCGAGTTTACTAACCTCGTTTCATAAGTCAAGCCAATGGTGTAATGTCTTAAATAAGATCATAAATCATTATGCAAGAAACAGTGCTGTTTTAGAGATTCTTCTGATTTACGTGTACCTACTTATCTAGTGTTTCAACGTGAAGATAAACCTAGGAAAGCAAAATGTTGGGAGACTTCAAACTTAACCCCAAAATTGTAAGTGTACACCGATTTCATACAAAAATATGAGTGTTTGATTAAGTTTTATCAATACACAAGGCAAATCGTAAGTATCTGATAAATACATATCTGATAATTATGTGATCGGCGATCGACGAGGTAAAAGAAATTTTCGTTATCAATTCAGTTTGGATCACAGTTATGTTAGCTTGTGTTTCGTTGTTATTTACATAACACGAAATGATTGCTGTAAGTACAGTTTATACGGTGAAGAACAACGCAATCATTTTACATAAATTTCAAGTTTTTGCTGCTGTTCTCTCTGATAAACCGATGATTTAATTCATACGGTACCGCAGCGCAGTTATCTCTAGCTCGCCTCATTAACAATACGCGATAGGAGCAGTGTAGTATTTCGCCTCACTGAGCTCGGAGGTTTCTTGAAGGTCAATTAAGTTAAATGCTAAGAAGTTAGTGCAAAGATGAATAATTTAGAAGTAGCATTGTCAGAAGTTTTTGGTCGATTGCCTGTACGTTATTTGACGAAAACGAAACCGTAAACTTAACTTTTTTACTTAACAACCACATAACCTATTTTTCTTGTGCCAGGTACTGCCAATTTTGATAGGTGTTGGTTCAGTTGTGGCCATATCAACAGTGGTAGCCAACTGCTTGTGGGGTAAAAAATCTAAGAGCAAGAGTAAGAAATTGGTAGCTTTAGTCGACCCCAATGTGAAATATGCTCTGCCCCTCATCGAACGAGAGGAAATAAATCATGACACCAGAAGATTCAGATTTGGATTACCATCTGCTGAACATGTTTTGGGTAAGTTACTGCTGTTTCAAAGTTTTTATTTCTCAGTAAAAATTTATATTATCATGATGAATACAAAATCTGTGCCTTTCTAGACCTGTAAAATTGTAAATCTTTTAGGGAACCATACTCTAAAGTTTCAGTGAATATTGGTACATAAAGTGATACCCTGCCCTATAAAGTATTATTGTACTAAGTAAAAGGAAAATGTTGTCCCGAAATAGCAGTGCCTAATGTAAATACCTTCATTGTTCTCATAGGGCATTGGATCAAAAACAATAAGTTGTAGAGATAATGAAATAGACAAGTAAACAACGAAACATATTACATAACATTCAATAAGGATGACATCAATTTATGAAATTGAATAAATTAATAATATAATATTAAGTCTAGTTGAAGTCTGGCTTAAATTCTATTATAAATCTTAAAGAAGACAGATCCCATTCCATACAAAATTGCCCTATAACAAAGTGACATAATATCTTATTTTTTATCCAAAAAAATAAAAATACAACCCGTGCAAGTGAACCAAGCAGTGTTCACACTGCTGAAACCCTTGCAAGCGTTAAGCGGCGCCACCATAATGATGTCACAGCAACACAATTAAAATTGATGATAAAAACTGGGATTATGAATGAATGCCATCGAAATTCAATTTATTTGTCTTGAATTCTACTGTAGTCAAATTGAATAATACTACTTCAATTTGATGTGAATTAATTTGAATATAAATATGTACCTCCTTGCACCTATTACACCTTGTTAGTTGAATATAATTATTTGGGAGATAGCTACAAAAAATATGCATCTGAACACAAAACCCCACACTTCACAAAATGGTCACTCAATGGTTGGTCAAAGCATTATTTATAAAATCAATAGAATCGTTTTATTACGTCAATAGAATCATAGAATAATATATTTTTTATTTTCTCTATTTGTGTTGTTAATGTGTAACCAATAAAATTATGACCACCTGTAACTGCTAATTATCATATTATTGCTGTTAATTTTCAGGTCTACCCATTGGTCAGCACATACATTTATCGGTGAAATTGAATGATGATCTTGTCATTAGAGCGTACACACCTGTCTCAAGCGATGAAGATAAAGGCTATGTTGACTTGGTCATTAAGGTAATTTATAATTACAATAATAACTTCACCTTGACTTTACATAATTAGATTTATATAGTCATACATAACCATTCATTTATTTTTTCTACGCACCTATGATATTTTACTGTTATTTAAAAAAATCATCACAATATTATATCTAATATTGCTTTCAGGTATACTTTAAAAATGTCCACCCCAAATTTCCTGAAGGTGGTAAAATGTCACAGTATTTGGAAAATATGAAGATAGGAGATACTATTGATGTGAGGGGACCTTCAGGGAGACTGCAGTATACAGGAAACGGTACATTCCTTATCAAGAAACTCCGCAAAGACCCACCTGTCAAAGTTGTGGTGAAGAAACTGAATATGATTGCTGGTGAGTAAACACTCAGGAAAAATAGGATAGAATAAGTACTTTAGAAAATGCCACAAGGCATTAAGCCCGCCTTTGTACCACAACATGCAAAAAGTTTTTAAATAAATAAATAAATAAGTACTTAAAACGTCAGGTAGATGGTACAAAGTCTATATGTAGGTACTCTTTTACCCTACTTTTGTACGCGACGGTATGCAATCAATAAAATGTACTTAATCCATAGATACTTTTACTTTTATAAATAAATATATTATATTAAGAATGTGTCTGTCTGTCTGTTACCTTTTGCGTAAATTTGGTATGGAGATACTTTGAGTCCCGGGAATGGACATGGATAGTTTTTATCCCGGGAAAATGTATGGTTCTAGCACGCACGCGATAAACGAATTTGATACACGGTATTAATAATAACTAGCTGTTTGACCGAGCTTTGCTTTCATATTACACTTGGATTATACAATAGATACATGAATACTTGTACCCACATTTTGTCATTAGCTATGCCAGCAGAGCAAAACAAACAATAATTATTCTATTGAGAGCAAGCAACAGCCCTGCCAACTGTTAATAAGATGTAAGCTTTGCTAATTGCTTTCACAGGTGGCACTGGCATCACTCCAATGCTCCAACTCATCAGACACATATGCAAGGATGCCAACGACCCCACCGAGTTGAGACTGCTCTTCGCAAACCAGTCCGAGCAAGACATACTGTTGAGGGACGAACTGGAGAAGTACCAAACAGAATATCCCAACCAATTCAAGCTATGGTACACTATCGACAGAGCGAACGAAGGTAAGTTAGTAAACTTTATACATATTATAGTAGAATAATACATGTAATATAATATTATTAATGTGATGGTTTAAAACTTTTGGTTTTATAAAAAATAAAAATCTATATTTAGACACTCTGTCACCCGCGTGACTAGACAATAATTATCATATGAGACGACCTTAAAAATCCTATATAAGATATTTGTGTCCAAAGAGGCGGTGCAAGACCACAATTTGGTGTGGGCAAGAATATGTTTTCTAAGCTCCCGATTTGTTGAAAGAATTTTTGGAATAAAGTTCCATGTCGCGCGTTGCGAAAGGGGGCAGAAAAAATTAAGACGAAAAGTTTTAACGACTCAAGTGTCGTTACTGCACGGCTTACAACTAGGTATAGCAAAAACGCTATAGTTGTAAGCCGATAGTTTCGGTAGCGCGTGTTTCTCTCTCTGTCTCTCTCTCGCATTTTTTTTTAGTGTATAGATACAGGTTTTTTGTATACAAGAAATAATAAACTGGAACTTCGTTCCATCCTGCAGGCGTAGCATGGTTACCATAGAAACGGTTTCTTTCTACGGAAGAATTGACAAAGTGACAGTTAGATAATGGAAATCCGCGATTTTGTCGATAAAATCGGTCACTATGTCGATTCTTTCCCATGTCTACTGTTGTTATGCTAGCCCTGCTGGTGTCCCTTGACACATCTCAAGTTTTTTTAATATAAAAATTTGAGAATCGAAACTCGTAAATCCTAAAATCATCGTGGCCTAAGGGGCGCGAGGCGGGTGCCCCTTATAGCCCCGACGCAAAAGGACGGATTTTGTTAAAATAATTTTTTTATAAGCTAACCTACTCAAATTTTTATTTATGTATAAAAATATGAGTAAGTACTAGTATATTTTCTGCCGATTCAGCTACCGGTGGCACTATGTTAATGTACATTATGATTAATTTCGTTTTGTGTCTATATGTGAATTGTTATTTAGAGTTTTTTATCACATTTTGCTCATAATATTGAGTCATGAATGATTGTTCAAATTTGGTTTACGTAACATGATCTACAATACGTTACAAACAATTTCCATATTAGCACAGTGATATTATCTAATATATAAAATTCTCGTGTCACAGTGTTTGTGCGCGAACTCCTCCAAAACGGGTCAACCGATTTTAATGAAATTTTGTATGTACTACCATCGAGGAAATTGATTCCTATGGGCAGTTGTCGACTACATGACGTAGGTACGTCATGTAGTCGGCTTATGTCAATTCAATGTTAGCTGTGATCGGTCTGATGGGTTTGTCTTAAGGCGACCAAATTACTTAGGTACGCCATATGACTAGGAATCAACTTCTCTGATAGTACATTCGTTATAGTCCGTGCAATCCACGAAGACGCGCCCCACCAATAATTTTTGGGTGCGCATATTTCCCTTTGACCATGACGCTTTTTCTTAATTGGTCTATTTATTGTAGTGTGCGCGTGCACTCATATGTAATTTGTGTATACCGATAACACTCAACATTGGCTAAAGCTTGCACACATATACTATAAACGATTAGGAGGAATAGTGGGACGCATCTTCGTGGATTGCACGGACTATAGGCCTGAGAATAGGGTTTTTTTTTTATGAATTAAGGGGGCAAACGAGCAAACGGGTCACCTGATGGAAAGCAACTTCCGTCGCCCATGGACACTCGCAGCATCAGAAGAGCTGCAGGTGCGTTGCCGGCCTTTTAAGAGGGAATAGGGTAATAGGAGAGGGTAGGGATGGGAAGGGAATAGGGGAGGGTAGGGAAGGGAATAGGATAGGGGATTGGGCCTCCGGTAAACTCACTCAGCGAAACACAGTGCAAGCGCTGTTTCACGCCGATTTTCTGTGAGAACGTGGTATTTTTCCGGTCGAGCCGGCCCATTCGTGCCGAAGCATGGCTCTCCCACGTTAGGGTTTTTTTATCTTATTTTTAGCAAAACATATTGGTCTGTGAATAAATCATTGATCTTATATTTTTTCAGGCTGGAAATACAGCACGGGTTTCATCAATGAGGACATGGTGAAGGAGCACTTGTTCCCGGCGGGCGATGACGTCATTGTGCTCATGTGCGGCCCCCCGCCCATGATCAACTTCGCCTGCAACCCCGCGCTTGAGAAGCTGGGCTTCTCCGAGAACATGCGCTTCGCATACTAATGCAACACATCTTATGAAGTTATGACTGTGTGCGTGAGTTTTGAAATATAACCCAGTGTACTGGCCAGTGCTAGTGAAACGACGCCAAACTGTTGATTCTTTCCCAAATTTACGGGAATGTGCATTGACGTATAATATAGCATATAATATAGCATGTGCATTGACGTATAATACTATGACCAGATGACTTTATTTAGATGTCATTATTGCAAAATAAATAAATTATGTAAAGTGCGACAAGGCTTTAAATGAAGGTGTGCGGGGGCGCTGCTGGTAAAGGAGAACTGTCAAAAATGGCGTTTTTGTATGATGGCAGCGTTAGTTCCTTTTGCGCCACGTTCATTTAAAGCCTTGTTATACAAATCCATTTGCCATGCATAAGGTTTAAGGACTTGTATTATAATGGCATTCCACATGCCATTATAATACAAATCCTTATACTTGTCTTAAGTCTAATATGGCGCCAGATTCGTGATGTTCCATGAACACTGACTTGTATAATGTATACTGAGTTGTATTTCGAAACGCACCTAATACTTTTGATATCTTTGACGCGAATAGACTATAGAACGAAATTAGTTGATATTTTTGTAAGGCTTTTGTGTCTGCATTTGTAATATTATGGGTTATATATTTATAAATATAGAACTTTATTTTACTCGCGTTGTTTTGTATTGGACTACAAATCAAGTAGTTGTACCTAGGTAGGTAAATATTGGTACTGGGTAGGTACCCAGTACCAATATTGCATAATATAATAATAATAATAATGTGTGCCTAGTAGTTTTTATTAACTTAGTTAATTTATCTTTCAATTAGTTCCGCTATTACTAACTATTATCTATTTTTCAACATTTGTGGATCAGTAAAGTGAGATAACGTATTATTTTAGTCTTCTGTTGTTATCTAGCTATGATTTACATTAATTATGATATAATAATAAGTACATCTATTATCATATCCTAAATTTTATGCTATGCTGCGGCTATTTTTTTTCGAAAAAATGTACGATTCCCGCGTAATTTGTAATTTAAGTAGATTTTAAAGTGCAATAAATACAAATACAGTTATCTTGAAAACTACGAAATAACGACCACGACTGTCACAAGTCACAACTCACAAGACGTGTTTAGTCAAAACCCTGCACTGTTGCAAAACCTAAAAGACTTATCGTCGGAAACACTTATTACCTGGGCGTTATTGCCGAAATTGATACGATTTCTTTTACGTGTCTAAAGTGTACTCGGCGAATCGAGGCGGTAGCGGTCATTGACCTTTTTAGTTTAGGCGCTACCTACATAAAAAATGTTCGCACTGTATTTAGGATATTTAGAATAATATTGGCCTCTAATAAAGACACAGATTATTTTAGATTCATCGGAAACCCCTACTATTAGAATGATAATCTCCAACTTTTTAAGAGTTCAAAGTGATATGCTTCATATTCAGTTCACATCGAGTATGCAAAATATCGCCTTCTGACACTTCATTGTCAATCGCGGTTTTAAATATAGAAAATGATGCAATATGACAAGTTTTTTTGACAGGGGGTCAATGACCGCTACCGCCTCGATTCGCCGAGTACACCTTTGTGACCAGTCCGATGTCGATTTTGACGTGATTTTGACTTTTTATTGACCGCGATCCCGAACGTACTCGAATCAAGATCGACATTGCTGGAGTTTATGTACGAGAAGTGCATGTCATGCTGAATTACCGTCTACGAAGCGCTTAACGCAGAACGCTGCCATCATACGAAAACGCCATTTTTGATAGTTCTCCTTTACCAGCAGCGCCCCCGCCCACCTTCATTACTTGCGTTCCCCCTACGGATATACCGTAATTTAGCATATTTAGAGCCTTATAACTCATAATTTGGAAGCTACAAAATTATAATAAAAATACAGCAATAATCTTCAGTAAGTATATCAGCATTTCTTTCCCCGTTATTAATTTCCTATTTTCGTTTATTATACTCATAAAATTAGCTTCCAAAGTAATACTAATTTATTATAATTCAAGTGTACTTTCAGTATCTCCCTAATATTTACAATTTACTTTTATTCGAAACACATGACAATAGAATATCTAAGACAATTTCATTTGACATAATATTATATTCTGCGTTAGAATTTTTTAAAGGTCAATTTTGAACTAAGATACTTAAGTAAATAAATAGGATTTTGGTGTGATCTCGGCAACGCGTCAAATGTATGGTCAGGTCACAGAAATGGATCTAGTGGTCAGGTCGTTAGCTCGGGGGATGGCCTTAAAGCATTGTCGCACTCTAATATCTGTTTACCGGGTAAAAGTGAGGGTAAGATAAACTTAGCCGCTCACCGTTCGTACATCACAATAGGAGCATGTTTACGATATACGCCACCAGATGGCGATCTATGTAATAAATACATATTCCTTAAGTAAATAAAAATTAAATTTATTAAGTCTATTCGAACATAAAATATCTACTAAACTCATTTAAGCCGTGTCCAAAAACACTCATGGTGGACTTATTTATTTGCATATTTTGTACGTCTAGTCTTGGTGCAGTTCTAGTTTTGTGCGTCTTATACCGCGGCCGCACATGCGTCTATCGTACCGCGTACGAAGCTTCGTCCTATGAGACGATACCATTGGACGATACACGCAGATAGTCCAATCGTATGGTTTTAAGCACAAAGCACTACGCATGTGCGGCCCGGGCATTAGGATGGCGGCAGAGTTCGTACATAAGGGCGGCAAAATTAAGGTGGCCTACACTCTTAAAAAATATTTAAAATCTGGCCCTGCAAGTACTAAGACTAATTATTATGTTTAAAATTTGAGAATTGTAGTATAATGACAGTGTAGGATATCAATTGCGACACAAACTGAAAGAACAGCTTGAAATCCAAATGCAGCATCCCACCGATCTGGGTGGTCGGGGGCCGCTCACTCAACAGGTACAGAACGGCGTCAGCCAACTCTTTCAATTCACCTACAAACGAAAACAAATGTTTTAGTAACTCATAAAATTTAAAAAGGCTCATGATTATGGATTATAGCTTAGGACACTGTCGGTATTCAAATAAAAAAATATTACCGTTTTAACTTTTACCCGTATGAAATATTTAAGCTTAGGCCAAACCTACGCGACCAGGCGACTGCGAAGCGGAGCGTCAAGTTGTCAATTGTGTGTTTTGTATACAAAAAACACATTTGACAACTTGACGCAACTTGACGCTCCGTCACTGACGCGTAGGTTTGTTCTAAGCTTAATTCGACGCCCCCACCGAATAATCAGACAATGTGCTATTGTGGGGTTTTTGCTGTTATGCGATTTTTGTCATCTAGAAGTCAAAATACATCATGTGAATTTTTTTCAGAATTTTTCTGTGGATATTTACAAAGATATAAAAAATTATGTGTTTATTCCATAACAATACTTAAAATTGTATTTTACACCAAAAACTGGGCAATAGGCTATTGCGAAAAAATATGTCAAAACGAATTGACGATTAACGACTATTGCATGACTATTCGGGTAAATAAATTGCTGCCCACTGCACACTTCCAGTCCTGCGCATCTCACTTTCACACTCCTTCGACTCAGGTAGCCGCTGATCACCCGCCTCAGGTTCCCCAGACACCTAACTTCAGCTTACCGAACCTTTACAGCTGGCCACCAAGCATTGTCGCAGGCCCTCTATGTGTCCAGCGATACCACAACAGAAATTTTCTCCTTCTCTCTCTTCTTTCTGCTGTGGTTCAATAACCTACAGAGGGCGTCTTCGGTGCACCTTTGGGGCATAAAGGCATATTGGTTGGGTTTTATTTTGGACAACTTGTAGAATCTGAGTCGGACGACCATCATGTCGCGGTGATCATCTCAGTCCACTCACCTCCAGCCTCCAGTCTCAGACCAGCATCAGATCAGTCATCGCAGAGGACAGGACCCAAGAGTCAGGAATTATCAGACTTTCTTCATTAAAAAAAATAAGAATGTCTGACTGTCCCTGACTAGCTTTTTTGGATGTCTTAAGTCGTCATAGACGTAAGAACGACCAGCGGTCGTTTTGGAAGACACCAAGTGGTAAAACCTTCCTAATATTCGTTAAATTATGTACATTGGTCATATTTTTATTTTATACTTTACGGGTATTGTAGGAATCCGTCTTCTTCAGTTTTCAGGATATATAATCATAATCTGTTTCGATTTTTGTAATCCACATGAGGGTTTTGCTTGCTACAAAATAAACTAATTGTGACCGGTAAGCAGCGAGATCTGTCACAAATTAACGAGAACGTATTTAGATATCTTCTTCTTTCGCAAATACTCCTAAGAAGTGCTTAAAACTGTCACGACAGCACTTGTTACAGTTTCACGCCTGCAAGCAGCTGTCAGACAGTCAAACATTATTCGTGGAAGTTGTCCTGCAGGTCCTAATGGGACCCAATTCAGTATTTAATTAGAAATGCGATTGCTAGCTACTATAAAATGTGCTGTTATAGTGTGTTGTGTGAATATTGTATTGTATTGTAACTTGAGAAGTTTTTAACATAGTTTTGATCCTGATTACATTGATCTGTATTACGATGTAGACAGAAGTCGACGATTAAAGCACAGTCATATATGAAAGGCCTATGATGCTCTCGGAAGACTATCTAAAGCAATTTCCTGCCATTATCATTCATTTTATTAGAACATAATATGATATTGATTATTGAGACACCAACTCTGGTACTCCGGTGGCGATGAGGGTTATGATTAACATTTTAATTAACTGCAATGATTATAAGTACTATTAAAATGATAGAACCAGTCTCCAGAGTGTATTTTTTTGAACGAAGAGCTGTTTCGATTGCAAGAATGTCATTTATGTCATCAAATAATGAATGTATTAAAACAAAAATGCATATTATTTTTATTTTACCTATAGTACAAATTCATTGGAATAAACGACAATGACTATAATTATAAAGTGTACAATATTTTTTGATCACCGAATAGTAAAGTAATAGGTGTTTACCAATATTCTTATCCCAAACAATTTTCCCGAATAATATTGCAATGAGATATTATATGTGCATTTTATTGAAGTCGAAACGCAAAATTACCAGAATAATCATGCAATAGACAATAATGTTCAGAGCTTGACCTACTCCAGAACGATAAGTTGCGTTTTGCTTTATTTAAAAAAAACCTTCGGTGGTAATTAAATATTGTTAAGATAGCAAGATAGGCAAAAAAATTAGCTTTCATTTGAGATAAAAAAAGTCTTTGGTGCTTGACGGAGTTACTAACAAAAATCAGTTTTTCGGCTCTCCTGAACATTTTCATTTTTACGATTGTCCGATTATTCGGTGGGGGCGTCGATTATTTAAAAATATATTAAGAGCGGGCTGCCAAATTTTGCTCTGTTTTCTAATAAGTATTACGATCTCGGGACTCGGAAGACGATTGACTTAAATTAAATTGAGATTTATTTAAGTAATCATTGTATATTTATCTGATATTAGCCTAACGGAAAACCTCATTCACTTATTTTGACTCGATAGTTATATTTGTCGAAATTATGAATACATTTCTGGGCTTTTCAACAAATATCTGTTACACTTATTGAGTTACTATCTATACATAATATAATAAAATCGTAAGAGACTCAATTCTGTACATTGAATATTTTTGAAAAATAATACTTGGAACGTGATCTACAATCGATATGGAAGCCAAAAATATAGTTTTTAGAATTTTTGTCTGTTTGTCTGTATGTATGTCCGGGATAAACTCAGAAAGTACTGGAAAGTCAACACATAGGCTATATATTATTACGATATCGCCTAGGGTGGGGGGGAGGGGCTCAAGTTTCAATATTTTTAGTTTTTTGCTCATATCGCTAAAACAGTGCGTCGTAGAGAAAAAAAGTTCTGTACATAATGAAAGCTCATAAAATTTCCTACAAATTTCTCCTTTACACTTTGTATCTATCTCCACTCCTTGCCTTGCTATGAGCTTTTATCTATCTTATCTATACAGATTTCGAGTGTCGTTTGATTTATATGCAGCGAGCTTCGGCGCCGGTCGTTTCTTGGGGGGGGGGGGGGGGGGCTGCTAGAAATAGGGCGTGTCTACCTTTGTTATGGTTTTCCAAAATATCATAGCAGGTCTGTTCAATATCTTCGCACACTTTCATGAACATTTCTGTGGTGCAGCTTATCGCTGCAATGAACACCATTTTCTTCAAAAACGTATACGCGATAACATCCCATTCGTTAGTCTAAAACAAAGGCAGAATAATTACTTAGACTTGAAGCACACCCACGTGTGTTATTTTCCTCTATGAGCACACCTGATGCTCACCGTGGTCACAATAAAAGTCGAAAGTAGTAGGCTTGTCGAATAAATATCGATACATCGATATATCGATATTTTTGGGCGATATATTTTGTTACGATATATCGATATCAAATATCCAATATCGAAATTGTATCAAAAACGATATTTTCTGCTTTTTAATTTGGTATTTAAGTTGATTTTTAAGTTGGCAACAAAAATAATTCATATTTTTTATCGTTGTTCTTGATTTATTAAAAATGTTTTCTATTGATTAGTATTTATCTAGTAATGTACCTAAGATGACTGAAGTAGGTTAGACCTTTTTTTCATATCGTACCGATATATCGATATTTTTTAATAAAGATATCGATATCGGTATTGATATTTCAAAAATATCGATATCGATATGTATCGATACTTTATTGCATTTCCGACCACCCTAGAAAGTAGAATGAAAGTCTAATGTATGAAATACTTACGTATCCTGCTGCAGTTTGGTTTCGAAATGCAGTAATTGTCCAAATCAAAAAATTTGCATAGAATAATATTATCTGCAAGAAATCGTTTAATGAATGAAGTCTATGGAAATAGGTCACGTCCACTGACCTCCATTATACAAGTACGTACTTGTATAATGGAGATCAGTGGTCACGTCTTATTATATGAAACGAATGTCGAATAGACCAGTGGTACTCAACCTTTTTTTATACGTGCCTCAGACATTTTTTGGTTGCTGCCCGCAACCAAATTTTAGGGGATAAAATACCGTTCTTCAAAATTAGCTATTTATAGGGGGGAAAATGTTCACGATGACATTGTCCTGTTTTCTCGGTGGGCGTGATCATGGCATGATTTTGAAAGATCGGCCAAGTACGAGTCGGACTCGCGCACGAAGGGTTCCGTACCATTATAGAGCAAAATTAGGCCAAAAATTGTGTTTTTTGTACGGGAGTCCCCTTATTTTTTTAATTTTATTTTAATATTATTATTCAATACAAAAGTACAAATATAACTGAACTTTGAGAAAAAATCATGTACATGCCATTATTGATATAGAGCAAAAAGGCAAAAAATCACGTTTGTTGTATGGGAGCCCCCCTTAAATTAATTGTATTTTATTTTTAGTACTTATTTGTTGTTATAGCGGCAATTGATATACATAATCTGTGTCAACTCTCTAACTATTACCGTTCTCGAGTTACAGTCTGGAGACAGACAGACGGACAGATAACGAAGTCTTAGTAATAGGGTCCCGTTTTTACCCTTTGGGTACAGAACCCTAAAAATGGTTAAACTCACGCGGGCCACTGAATAAGACTCGGTCGTAGATTGAGTACCTATAGCTGGAACATGCTGGAATAGACGAATAGTTGTACTCACGGGCCACCTGTACAACTTGAGGACGTAGATGAAACAGAATGTACATCTCTCGAAAATGAACAAATATTTTTGCCCGTTGAAATCGTGGCTGTAGGTACATTTCAACTTTTCTCGCAGGACCACGTTCATATTTCGCAAATGTTCTCTCAGATAATCGCAAATCTTAACCCACATGAGGACATCCAGCTCGCTCAAATAGGAAACGAACGCGTTGAAACCATATTTCATGGTGTTCGAGTAGACATAGGAAGCGATACTGTAGCCTCGTACGAGGTAATGTATTATTGCGAACGCCGTGATGTACGTGAACCAATCCTTGTAGAAGTTCGTCTTTAGTTTTGGGAAGCTGCTGCCGATGTCCTGGCAGATCTTCATGAGGTATACCGTGTCGTCGCTGGTGGCGATGATGATGAACACTTCGCAGTAGAAAAAGAAGGCGGAGAGGCAGACGTTGACGGCTACGTTGCTGAAGTTAATCGTGGGTTCGTCGATCGTGAGCGCCAAGTAGTAGAAACCGGTGGCTACACAGGCCCAGCAGAACAGTCCGATGTTCTGCACCAAACATCTCGTGCGAACGTCGCTCCCTCGTACGGACACGCGGCAGGCGCCGAAAAAGTTTTGACAGATTCGAATCACCCTTATAGATTCCAAAAAATCGTTGCTTTGTAGCGCGTGCACTTTTGCGCCGCGTAACATTTTCTGATGTGTACGACACTTCTTGGGTATAATAGACACTATATTCTATTAGAGAAGACTGTTGGATATATTATATGAAAAAAAATCTCCTGTTAAAGCACCCTATAACCTGATGCTATATTAGCATTAAGTATTTTACTCTGTGAATAACAATTGTACTCGATCGACCAAAAGCATGACACGAACTTATTAGTTAGGTACAATCCCATATAGTTATTAGTTTTTCATAGAAATGAAAAACGTTTTAGTCAGGGTTCCCTAGAACATTTTTTTATTACCTACTATCAAGCAAATTTCTGAGAGTAGAGCTTCATTTTGATAAGACGAACAACATTTTCATCTGCGAAAAATCTTGAAAGTGGTAGCTAACAGAGATAGAAAGGATTTCATACTTTGATTTGATGGTCCTAAAATATTATTATGTAGTCAACCAAGTTTTGTAGATTACAGAACCCTACAACGAAACCCTAACCACTAACCAGCTGTTTTTTGTATAATGATTATTGATAGATTATTTATTATGTATTGATTATTGATAGATTATTAATAATATAATTTAAGAGTAACATTGTCCTAAAAATTACAAATAGAACAATCCATATGGACCATCAAATCAAAGTATGAAATCCTTTCTATCTCTGTTATTTTTCGAGATTTTTTGCAGATAAAAATGTTGTTCGTCTTATCAAAATGAAGCTACTCACAAAAAATTGCTTGACATTGGGATATAAGTAGTACGTAATACTTATATGTCAATGTAGCTAATGGTGCGCTTAGTACGGGCAACTAAAATTGCTCAACTCCAGTCAATTCTCGTCAACTTTGACGTCACGACTACATCAAGCAATTTGCGGCAACAAGCAGCAATATTGCGCAATACAATATTGAGGGATGTGGCTATCGAATATTTGAGCGATATGACATTGAGTGATATGAAATAAATTGTTCCTTATTACTCGATCGCTCCATTCGTGTCGCCGAGCGTTGCCCGTGTAAGCGCTTCTTAATAGCTTGATAGTAATAAAAAAATGGTTCTAGGGAACCCTGACTATTTATAATTTATTGAAAAACCGATAAAGTTGTCTAATGTCCATAAAGGGCCTCCGTTATTTACGATGACATGTTTATTTCAGTAAAACACAACTTTCTAGAGAACTTTAATTTACTAATGTTCCTCATCAAAGATAATTTAATGGATCAAAGTTTACGTTTAATCGTTAAGAAATTTTAACATTATTCTTTGTAGGTAGTAGGTACCAGTGGCGAAAAGTCCATATAACCCGATTCCCGTCGGCTTCCCTTTTGGAAAATCGAATCTATGGGCCAAATACATTTTTATCTAATAAATATTTTACATACTTAAAAAACTTTGAATTCACTAAACGCCTACAAAATTTTATAAGCAATAAATTTTTCTCTCACTTCAAATAGTTTGAATAACTAATCGCCTACAAATTTATATAGGCAATGCAACGTGCAGGCCATCTCCGATAGAAGCCGATAAATTAGCGGGTTATTTCTTCATGTTCATACAACGATATTTCATATAAGCATCTGTCCTTTTCATTCCTGTGAACTGATCGTCATGTTCTGTCTCGTTCTACCACGCGCCAATATACTCGGAAATATATAGCTTTTTATTGTTAATCTGTTGTATTTTCGAAGGGGAATGTGAATTTTCTGAAAATTATAATATCATGGTTTTCATTAAAATTTGAAAGCGCCTCGTGTAATTTACTTATTTACATTTAAATATTTTATATTTTATTAAGAAAATATCATGGACAGTCGCCAATTTCTCGGTGAACATTGCCAAGTGTGACTTAGGGCCATTATAAGTAATATTGGTTCTATATTGGCAAGTGTTAAAATCGAAGATTCGCCATATTGTTACCAATTAGGGTTCCACATTGCCCAGATAAAAACCAACTATGTTGATATTTATACATTTTCAAGTTAAAGGAATATTATAAGGTTTTGTTATGCGTCCTAGGTTAAAAATATAATAAAAGCTATAATAATTCCTTCCATTTCCTAAAATATTGAACATTTTATCCTACTGCGTGCTGTTATAATCTAAGTGATTTTATTATAATTAAGTAAATATAGTATAATATTACATACTAAAATTATATAATAATTATCACTTCTAAAGTTATGTAAAATCAGACAAGAAATATAAATATTTTTCAGTACTTACTTTAACTAAGAATTTAAATGTTCCTAAGATGTTATCCTATATTATATTTAGCTCAAATTATAGGATTAAACGTACTGAAGTAAAAACGACATTCATTTATGCTAATAAAAGCGCAGTAGTAAATACCAAAACCACCCAACTAACATTACCGTTGCAAATATAGCTTAGTTTAGAACCTGAAGTGTTATAAAGGTTGACTTGGAGCTGTAATTATAGATTGTGGCGACAAAACATAGTAATAAAATATAACACTTATAGTGACAAAACGAGTCTATAAGAGCAGAGTATGAAGACTAAAGTCGAACTGCAGCGATTATTATCCCTACGGTACAGACCAGAGCTTCTGTGTTATAGCTTTGTGCGAATCTTACCACTATAAGATCGATATCTTATATTATGATCTTCTATTAACTCCTTAAGTTCTAGGAAAGCTTCTGTATACTCCTTTAGAGCGCTTTTAGTTGCACAAAGGAAGCTTAACGCTACTAGCTCTACAAGGCTTTTTTTTAACTCTTTTGCAAAACCAAGCTCCTAAAGGAATGCAAAACTCCTCTATGTTATTTAGGGCTGTATATTAGAGTTACTTTTCCCTATTAATAGAACCTATAGTGTCAACAATAGTTTCTATATTACATAAGGTTGCATTTTAAAGTTCATTACCACCCTAAATTCAAGTCCACCATTTTTTGAGTACAAACTTAATTCACAAAAATAATAAAAAGAAAGTACAAAATTAAAACTTATTACAATGAAGTTACTTGTCTTTGTAGTGTTTTGATGCCTGAGTCACGAAACTTTTAAGACAATAGGTAAAACATTAAAACAATTTTATCAATAAAATATGATTTGCTTTATTTGAAGCGACACTTTTTTATTTAAAATACACAACAAAGAGTGGGCCCCTTCATTATTTGCTTATAATATATAGTCACATTCACAGTAAACTCATCTTCGCAAAGAAAATTCCTCTTCAGCCTTCCACTAATAAGTTAAAATATTATTTCACTACCCAACTCCGTCATTATATTTTCATAAAAATCATTGGTTATAGTGTAAGTATATGTGTAACATATACATAAACACAATATTGTTAAGCCGGTTAGAAATAAAGTTAAAAACATATCATAATTACGTTACAATACCCTATTGTAGATTTTAATTGTAACTCAAAGTAATACAATTTACCGTATTGCCACCCTTTAACCGCTTAAGGAGTTAGTAAGATAAAGGGTTAATATTCGTGAATTTGCCTCTTTTGTAGCACTCAAAGTAACGTTAGGAAGCCTGTAGCTCTATTATACCGCTAGAAGAGTCACTAGTGACTTAAATACTTCACTTAGAACGCTTTAAGACTCAGTTATCGCTATTGTACATCCACAATAACTTTACTGTATCTCTAAAATTCATTCTATATCTCTACTATATCATCATAGTGCAACCTAAGGTAATAAAAATTTGTGCCCAATTCAAGGGTACAGTAGACTTATAGCGAGCTATAACTCCATGTGATAGCACTTATTAAACACCATTGGATGTGTTTAGCTCTCTTGTAGATCTGTTCTAACTCTTATGTTAGCGCCTAATGTTAGTTGGGCATCATCGGAGCTATATAAGTCCAAACAGCATTATCAAATCGCATTCCAGGATTACCTTGCTGGTTGGGTCCGCTCTACTTTGCAAATGTGTTAATGACGCTAAATTGATTAACTATTAGATGACCCCCGCAACTCCGTCGCGCCAAAATTCGTTTATCGGGATTTTCGGGATAAAAAGTATCCTATGTCTTTTCTTGGGACTCAATGTATCTCTATACTAAATATTATCAAATTCGGTTCAGTGGCTTAAGTGTGAAGGAGTAACAAATAGACCAACACACTTTCGCATATGTGTTTTTTGTATGGGAGCCCCCTTAATTATTTATTTTATTAAAATTTAATTATTAATTATTACATATATAATTGAGGATTCTGTGAAAATTTCAAGTGCCTACATGTTGCCATTATTGACATCGATTATTACTAAATTTATCGATAAAAAATATTAAATAATTTTTCCTATCTAATAGTGCCTTTTTCCGAATTCGGCTAAACCTCAACTATTTCTGTAAGTACTCAATCTTCATAATTTTGAAGTCGGTACCAGTTCCAAAAGTTTCAAATACCTATTCTGTCCGAGAACTGAAGATTCAGCTATCTGGTACCGATTTCGAAATGATGAACATTGGGTACAGAAATTGTTGAGGTTCAGCCGAATTCAGAAAAAGGCACTATTAGATAGGAAATATTATTTAATACTTTTTAGTTTATATTTTAAGGATGTTATTATTTTTTTTTACCTTGGAAGTCGGTTTTAATTTTTTGTTTAAAATAACATTTTTTTTTTATGAACTAAAGGGGCAAACGAGCAAACGGGTCACCTGATGGAAAGCAACTTCCGTCGCCCATGGACACTCGCAGCATCAGAAGAGCTGCAGGTGCGTTGCCGGCCTTTTAAGAGGGAATAGGGTAACAGAGGAAGGTAGGGATGGAAAGGGAACAGAATAAGGGAAAGTAGGGAAGGGAATAGGGTAGGGGATTGGGCCTCCGGTAAACTCACTCACTCGGCGAAACACAGCGCAAGCGCTGTTTCACGCCGGTTTTCTGGGAGGACGTGGTATTTCTCCGGTCGAGCCGGGCCATTCGTGCCGAAGCATGGCTCTCCCACGTCAATAAGTACCTACATTCAAAGTTTTCTTGTTCCTTATAGTGTCTACTGTCTACCATTAGTGCTTTTACCTTAATATCTGCCAAATATTATCTATATATTAATACGTGAGAGAAAAACTTTGTAACCCTTTTTACGAAAAATGGGGAAACGTAGGTGCATGAAATTTCGCACAGTTATAGTTTATATGGTGAAGGAGTGCATCGAGCTAATATTATTTTAAAATCATGCTTTTATCATATATATATTTTTAACAAATAAAACGTTACACACACTACGACACTACTACTAGGAAAAATGACAGATTTTTGAGTGACAAGCCTATACATACGAATTATACTCTTTTATTTATGGTTGTAGTCTGTTGACAACAAGTTGACAAATTGAAAATGGATTATTGTTTTTTTTATTTAATTTTAGATACTATTAGACAATGCTTAAACGGCCAGTCTGAGATCAGCTGAGTCCCAGAGACAAGAATTGAAAAAAACTATAGAGAAGTTAATATTTTTTACAAAATATAGGTAGCAGTCCTAATGTCGTTGCAAGTAAGGTCGAATTTCGACCATTGGCCGATCTCTAGTACATAATTAATAAAGTTATAAAAAGCTATAGCGGTTCTTGAGATACAGCCTGGAGACAGACATACCGACGGACAGACATCGAAGTCTTAGTAATAGGGTTCCCGTTTTTACCTTTTAGGTACGGACCTCTAAAACAGTTCAACTCACAGGAAGAAGAACTGTAGCAAGGTTACGATGAAGTTGGTTACGATGTTGATGATGCTAAATACAGTGGAGAAGTCCATCCGCCATAGATCGTACACGGAGAAGTGTTTCGGACCGTTCTCGATCATCTTGAGAGTTTTCCGCGCCTTCGCTCTCAATGGTCCTGTGAAAAAAATATACTTACCATTGAAAAAATTGATTCAGCAGTTGGCGGACCTACGTCATTTGGTCTGTAGGCCTACTATGAAACCGTTTTGAGACTCAAACAATCGAACGAGAATGCAGCGTCCTGCTCTAACAACGTCATTACACGTTTGTTGGAGTAGGACGCGGCATTCTCGTACGATTGTTCAAGTCTCAAAATAGTTTCGGGGTACGGCCCCTGTTACGTAGTTTATATCCTCTTTGATTTGATCGCATTATGTCAACAAAATGGTAGTCTCATTTGACATAACGCAACCAAATTATACAATTACAAGCTCTACTAGACAAGTGGCAAGCGATTATCGTAAACGCCAACAAAATGTATACGATTTGATAAGTCATCGCTTCACAATGGAATACTAATGTCAAATATACATTTTGTTGGCATTTAGGATAATACGAGGTATTCACCTCCTACGTTTTTGAAAGTCGGATTAAAAATTCCCTTAACAACTGTCAATATTGTACCTACCTTTAAAATAAATTGACATGATTGTGGTGCACAAATATTTCGTATTTCTAATATTACCGAAAAGTATTTCAAAGTTAACACAGATCAATATCAAAATGCATGCATCGGAGACTCCGGACATAGGCACTACGAATCGTTCGATTGGTTTCATTACCTGCAAACAAGAAAAATTAAAAAAAAATCAGCCAAATACGAGTTGCACTCGCGCAAGAAGGGTTCTGTACCACTACAAAGCAAAAATAGGCTAAAAATTGTGTTTTTTTTGTGAGCCCCTTAGTTGTTTAATTTATTTAAATTTTATTGTTAATTATAAAGTATTTTGTGAACATTTATAGCAAAGAAATCACGTTTGTTGTATGGGAGCCCCCCTTAAATAATTTATTTATTTTGTTTTTAGTATTTGTTGTCATAGCGGCAACAGATATACGCAACCTGTCAAAATTTCAGAAGTCTAGCTATAGCGATTCTTGAGTTACAGCCAAATGACAGACAGACGGACAGACATCGAAGTCTTAGTAATAGGGTCCCGTTTTTACCCTTTGGGTACGGCACGTTATATTTAATTATCTTTTGTGAGAATGTAAAAAAAAATAAGTATTAGGTAAGTTAGAAGTACTATAAAGTATAAAAGAAATCATATTACTATAGGAGAAGACATTAAATTTTAAATAAAAGTCAAAATTATGAAAAGTTTTTCAATAGTAAGATTTCGTTTTTGCATGGAGCACCAAGGTGTTATACTTAAGTATTTTTATATTGTTTTTTGAACAAACTTACCGTACTAGAAATTCCCAACAGAGCCCATTCTACGACCACACAGTAGTTCAGAACTAGTTTGACACAAAACAGGAACATCTGGAAAATAGATTAAATAGAGTTAAAACTAAATACAAGTTAGTTTTAACTATTTTACAATGTTTTATTCAATCATTGTCACGTTTTTAATAAGTAAATGACTAAAGTACCTGGAAGCGATACAATAGTTGAAACAATTTGAAGTCGGCAAAGAAATTTTTCACGTATAAATCAATTTTCGCCGTTGCGAAATCGTGTCCGTCCGACGCTTCGAACTCTTCTATTCCTTTTAACGAAAATATTATCTTATTCACTGGCCACATTTCTTTATTCGTTTTCAAATGATTAAATATAATTCCGTTTATAAAACGCACGCGATTATTAAAATATTTAATGAGATTACAGAAAAACAGCCATTCCATCGTACACACAGACTGCGTGTAGGCTAGACAGATGTAGGTCCAAAACGTTATATCCTGGGTCAGAGCGATGATATAAAGGATAATGACAATCCCAGAATATATGACGGCGATGCACACGTTTTCCATGTATATAGCCCGGTCGACGAACAACCTGTCGTGGATTTTCAAGATGCGATCGTGGCGCTGGAGATCTCTGTAAAACTGTACATTCTCCTCGTTCCTCGAGAACGTCACGTGTAACACGTTGAAAAAGCACGCCCCGTAGTTGAGAATGACGATTAAAACCGCCAGAATCAGTATGTTGGTGTTCTGAATGAATTGCAACAGAAATAGTGTGTATCTGAAGAGAAATGCGTTTATACACAGTAGCAGGCAAAAGAGCGTGTATATCTTTTGATACGCTTCCCGCGGAGTCACAAAGCGGTTCCGTATGTCAACCCTACAGGAGCCCAATATTGTCTGCAAAACTCGCAGAGGTGCAAAAACTTTTGTCAGTTCTTCGTCTAGTATGTCCTTCGAAATAAATTCCGACATTTTTCTTACTTTTCGTTGTCTCTACTTTTTCTGTATTTATTGCTATATGTACTTAATTGATTTGTTAACTACACTACTACTTAATTTAATAATCAGTAGTTAAGCTAGGATCTATCATTGATTTTTTGAGCTTAGAATATATTTTTTTCTTGTGCAGCAGCTGTAATGAAATGGTGATAATTAGTCTTATTTAAAAACAAATTTGAACAAAAAATACCCGGAAAATCTTTGTTACCTTGTGTAATAGTTTACAGCATTGCGAATTGTAGTAGAATTATGGTATAGGAGGCGATGATAGCAAACAGCTGAAACGGCAGACGTGTACTCAGCGTGTAAACATTGTAAACTGTCAATTTGCTGTCGACTTCCAGCAATTGCAGTATCCGTTTTCCGTATATTATCTTGGACCCACCTGAAAAAAATATTGTTCGTCGAACACTATTCGAACTGTGGTCGACTACACGGTCGATTCATTTTAATTACGATTATGGTGAAATAGTTAGAAATAGATTATCGGTAATTAGTATAATCATTAAAAGCTCCGTTCCATAAATAAAAAATTGTAATCATCAATTACTAGACCCTAATGTATTTTCCTCCATAACAAAATACGTTTAAATTTTTATAAGGCACAAGGAGATTATTAGGGCGCTTTTAGATTAGTGTACTTGTTTGCGTGCGTAGTTGATTAGTGTAGTGCACGTTTTCCCAAACGATATAATATAGCAATTTGAGGTTCTATGCTACGTTACATAAAGCTTATTTTCATACAATATATTTTCCACAAACCACGTACGCGCAGAAAACGCGCACGTCTGAACTCTGAAGGCGCAGGCGTTATTATCTACATTTACTAGCGATATAGCGCGATATAATCTAGACGTTTAATATTAGTTCTAGTACTCCTACCTTGACTACTAGACCGCATGTTCGAGCAAGTCTTCTTAATATTGTCAATTCTGCAGTACACCATCTCACACAAGCGGCACAAAACGATCATTATCGATCCTATCGACGTCATTGTCAGCAGCACAAAAACTGCCGAAGACGTTGAGACGTGTATCTGGAAAAAGACAGAACTTTGAATTTCTACAAGTATTATGTATTCGCGTTCTCACAAATCAGTTTAAATTAGATTATAATGATATGCAATGGATGGAAACTAGACAGGCGTTTCTTACTTGATACTTGAATTTGTGAATAACACACTGCACCGTCAGTATCAGCCATAACAATAGCTGGCAAGTGAAACCCAGTATCTGCCGACATAATATAAACGATTATTATTGTAACAAAATATTACAAAGTTGCCAAAGAAACAAAATTCTTACCTGAAATTGGAATAAGTCTACAAAGTCAAATAAAGATTTAGTCGTCAACTGTAATCCATCCAGCATCATTCCCCAACTACAATCTAGACGTTTAACGTTAAGATCCGTGATCCCCATGAGTGATATTTGATACTCCATGTACTCTAGTCTTTTGAGGATGAAGTATAACATAACATAGCAGGTTAGCATGTCCAGTACGTGGTTGATCGTCGGCAGAAGAGTGAGATAGGTGTACCAGTACCCGGTCTCCATGAGGAACCGGTCGTACAGAATAATCCAAATTGCGGTGTTTAATGTCGTAGCCGCTGACAGAAGAAGACACCCTCGTGCTATGCTTCTATTCATCGCTTGGCTTTTTAGCAGTATTATTCTGTCAATCTTTTGCAATTGCACGTAAAAGGCGCTCATTCTATTCCTGTTACAAATGAAATGGTGCAGGAACGTAACGAAAATCGTAGTGATATAGATGACGTGGCCAATTTTTAAGGAAACGTTTTCAAATACAGCGTCACTTGCTAAATCACACTTTGCGACGAATCGCACGGTCGCGAATATTATTAGCGCCCAAAGGGACAAACTGTACGAGATATAAATATTAGAGGAGCGTGTTATGAATCCATACTTTATGTTAACTTTGAGGCAGCCGAAAACCATCTGCAGCTTGTGAATGGGTTGAAACATTTTGACAAAGTCGTCGTCCAGTCTTTCCACCGTGAGTATCTCCAGCCATTTCTCCATAACGACGGGGATACCATACGATACCATCTAAGCTACTAAATCACTATCATAGTCACTATAGTGAATAGTCGCGTCCACCTTAAGGGCTCTATCAGACAGAGAGCGGTAACGCGGTCTAGCGAGTAGCGTTGAAGCGGTTAGTTTTGCTTTGTGTTATATTATTACGTTATATGTATAGAGATATGAGTATCTTAAGTGTGAGCACCAGGGCCCGAGCTAAGGGAGGGTGAGCCGGGCATTTACCCAGACTAGCAAAAAATGAGGGGCGTCAAAATCGTCTTATTCCTATCTACAACGTAACTATTAGCTATCCACTGAGAATTTTACCTTTCAACCAAATTCAGGTTGGATAATGGAAATATTTTAAGTATTTCACTTAAATGTTCACCCAATTATCTCCCAACAAAACTTGCTCATGACTTATGTGGTTTTCTGTATGTTAAGAGCGCCGAAAATGGTCTTTGCCTGGGCGGCTAAATAGCTAGATCGGCCCCTGGTGAGCATAGAGGGTGTTCTGACTTCTGACCGCCTCAGAATTGCTGTGTGACTGACCGCTCGAAGGCAGAATGCGAACGCAGAACGCTCTAACGCATGACCGCGTCTCTGTCTGATGGGTCCCTACGTCAGGCCAGGCAATCAGTGCTATCGATAAATTAATATCCGTAATTGAATGCCCTAATTCAGTGAGTTAAATTGTGTTTTAATATTTTAAGGACCTATCCGATTATTTATTCGATATAAATACAATAATTTAAGGTCTAACAAGACAAAAATTATGACGATAAACTAGCGCGAGCGGTCGCCCGCGGCTCGTGGATGTCGGTTACCGCTGCAAAAAGCCTACCCAGGAATGACACGGTTAGCAAAATGATTCCCAGGTCAATTCACAGACACCGACACTAACATCGGTGACGCAGTCATTATCCGCAGGCTTCATAGAATGTCTTTCTGTGGATGTTAAAGTAATAGTTAGAGGATTCGATAACTGAAATATGACCGGGATCCCGGTCATATTTTAGTCCCGAAAATTTCGGGATTGTAATTTAATAAATCCCGGGATTTTCGGGACTGACAAATATTTTCAATTAAGTTGATAAAAATCTGCGTGAAGCAAAATGCACATACACTTTTTTTTGACGTTATGTCGGCCATCTTGTTAATACACTTAATTTCATTTGTTTTTGCTTACGACTGGTATCGTTTTATGTGTAAAATTGAGGTGAAATTGTGTAAGAACCCTACTTTGCGTCATGTAGGTATTGATATTTTAGTGAAAATCAATGAATGCGAGTCAGACTCGCGCACGAAGTGTTCCGAACCGTCGTAAGATAAAAAGTAGTTAGGAAGTAGGCAAAAAATTGAGTTTTTTTTTTTTATGTAAGTCGTACTCAAATTATATTTCGTCGCTTCATTCTTCAGATACAGTGATTAACAATGTAGTCCTTTAACCTAACAGGCATTAATTCGCATGTTTAGAGACTCGATTATGAGGGTAATCGAGAAAAAAAAATAACTATTCACTTTGCTTACCGCCATACTGTAAGTACCGGCCGGTTTGACCTCATTCTTTTTCCGAGCGTGGCAGCAATCGCATGTATTTTCAATAGTGGTTTATTTAATAATATCGTCATGCCGAAAAGAAGCAATGAAGATAAGATACGTCGCTACAAGCGTAAGCTTCGAAAACTCGAAGAAAAATGTAACAAAAGTTACAAGAGAATAATTATGTCCGAGGATTCGGAACAATCAGGTCAGTATTTCGATTTTATCATTACAATCTTTATGCAGTGGTACTACCGTACATTCAAAAGTGTTCAAAAATTAGCTTGGAGGTCGACCGTGTGTCGTCACGAAAGCTTATTTTAGCCCGTGAGGTTAACCGAGTGTTAACACATTGGGTATTTAAACTATCATAATAGTGTTACTATTATGATAAAATGAAATTTTCACGCCGAGAGAAGGATCGTGTATCCTTACACTGGCTATATAATTTGTAAAATACGTAGATAACATAATTTAATAAAAACATGGTTATTTTTTGAAATATTATAATGCTATTTTAAGCATCATAACTGTAACGATTGTTACAATAATTTATTTGTCTAATATTTTCAGACAAAAATGAGATTGATGAGCCTGAGGCTGTTTCGTTACAACCCGCACCTCTTGACCAAAATATTCAAGATGCGATTGAAGGTACCGACCAAAATTTAACAAATGGTTTAGAACCTGTCACCTTACAACTAGATTCAGCTATTCTGACCGCTTTAGGCGAATCTACCGAGATAGCTCCTAAATTCGGGCCAAAAATACATGATAAGCTATCATGTCTTTGGTTGCCAATACTGAAGAAAGGCCTAAATAAGGATCAAAAAGAAAAACTCCTCAAAGAGTATTTGATTCCCGAGAATTGTGCGCTGTTACAGCCGCCTAAACTAAACCCAGAAATTTTGGCGGCAGTTTCTGAAGGTACCCGCATTCGAGACAAAAGAGTAGAAGCGGTACAGAAACAACTAGGACAAGGTATTGTGGCACTCAATAAGGGTTTAGAGCTCCTGTTAGACGAAGGCAGCGATAGAATCTCAGCCATAAAATTTTTGAGCGACAGTTGCCGCATATTGTGCGACTTACACTTTCTCGAGACGAATTCTCGCAAAAAATTTATCACACCCGGACTAGACAGGAACTTCCTAAGCTTAATGCAAGACGTCGAACACGACGAGTTATTATTTGGAAATCAACTTCCCGAAAAAATCAAAGCCTCTAAGACGATAGAAAAACAAGGCTTACGGATAGAAGCCCCTGCCAAACCCCAAGGCGACGCCTTCCCAGTCTACGTCTACGTCCTACGTTTACCAGCCTTCGACGAGCCGCTCCCGCCAGCCGGGAAACTGGGCCGGCCCTCCTCGCTTCCCGTCGACCAGGGGGGGGAGGGGAGGGCAGAGGACGAGAGGGACTCCAGTGAGCCGCCGATCACAAGTTTCCGTTCCAGCTCACCAGAGACCTGCTCAGAACAAACAGTCGCGTGCAACGGCGCAGCAATAGAGGTACATGCTGGACGAATCCAGCATTTTATTAACTGTTGGCCTAAAATTACAGATAATTCCGAAATACTTAATTGGGTCGCAAAAGGTTTCTCTATACCTTTTTCTAAAGATATTAAGCAATTTTCAGTTCCTTTAAATAATAATTTGTCAATTAATGAGCTACCACTTATGTTAGAATCCATACAAAAACTTCTAGACCTAGGCGCAATTTCACCTTGCCAAATACTTTGTAACGATTACTGTTCTAGTATATTTTTAGCCCCCAAACCTAATGGGGATAAAAGATTTATTTTAAATCTTAAAAGTTTAAATAATTTTATTCAAAAATTTCATTTTAAGATGAAGGATCATAGAACAGCAGCCAGGCTCGTACCTAGATCTGGTTTTATGGCTAACATCGATTTAAAGGAGGCTTATTTTTTAGTTCCTATTATTAAATCACACCGTAAATATTTACGTTTTCATTTTGACGGTATTTTTTACGAATTTAATGTCATGCCGTATGGATTATGTATCGCGCATAGGGTCTTCACAAAATTAATGAAAGAAGTTATGAATTATTTACGTAATCTAGGTTATATGTCGGTTATATACTTGGACGATATATTATGTACTAGCTGTTGCCCGCGACTTCGTCCGCGTGGACTTTAGTTTATAGCGCGCGGTGTCAACAAAATTTGTGTCAAATTTAAAAACTTTTTAAAACCCTGGTAAGTGGTACCCCTCTTAGGGCCGCGCAGCGCGCTACACCGGAATGGCAGCGCTGAAAGTGCTCGCCTCGCCTCAATCAAAATACCCAAAAACAGCTGTGCAGTGTGCACATAATCTATACTAATATTATAAATGCGAAAGTATCTCTGTCTGTCTGTCTGTCAGTCTCGCTTTCACGCCAAACGCCAAAACTACCGAACCGATTGTAATGAAATTTTGTATACAGATAGTCTAAAGCCTGAGAAAGGACATAGGCTACTTTTTTACTGGAAAAAAGGGTTGTCAGGGGGTGAAAATGCGTAAATTTGTTCAAATTAAGTTAGTTCCAAAAATTCATAATAGATGGCGCCGTGCGTCTTCTACATCGCGCTGACGCTTGCTCAAAAGTCTTTCTATAAGAGGTGGTATCATCTTACATTTAAGTTTCGATTTTTTTCGATTGTTATATCTATTCTACGGTATTAAATAACTCAGTAGGTACTTTATCTGTGCAGTGACGTAACCTTAAACCTATCAATGATAAATAGTTTATGGGTAAAGTTGTGTAATTGGGGGCTAAATAAGCTTTAAAATTTGGCATAAAATATAAAGTTTAATATAAAAAAATGAAATACTTATTGTGTGCACACTGCACAGTTGTATTGATTTAAGGGGTACCAGGGTTTTTCTTATAAAAGTTTTTGACACCAATTTTGTTGACATCGCGCTTTATAAACTGAAGTCCACGCGGACGAAGTCGCGGGCAACAGCTAGTAACTAATAAGTATGATTAGTTCTATGTTACAATGAAGTAAAAAATAAAACGCCATCTGTTGAATCGTATTAGAACTAAAATGTTCATTGCATCGATATATTCCTGGATTTTTTATATTATTATACATCAAATATATTTAAGATTTTTGAAATTTTATTTTAATACACATCCAAGACCCAGGAATATTTAAAACTTTTTGTTCCGCCTGCGGGACTCGAACCCAGGACCCCCGGGATGAGCGCTGGCCACGCGTAATGCGAATTCATTTTCATCGATATTTTCATGGAAATAAGATATTTTCCCACATTAAAATGTAGCCTATGTCCTTTCTCAGACTCTAGAATAACTGTGTACAAAATTTCATTGCAATCGGTTCAGTAGTTTTGGCGTGAAAGCGAGACAGACAGACAGACAGACAGACAGACAGACAGACAGACAGACAGAGATACTTTCGCATTTATAATATTAGTATGGATAGGACAACCATATACGGAATGTAAAACAAATGTTCAGAAAACTATAAGTTTATTGCAGTGTCTGGGATTCGTTATCAATAAATATAAAAGTAATCTCGAGCCCCGCCAAGTCTGTCGGTTCTTAGGTTTTAATTTCAACACGATAGATATGTCCTTAAGTTTACCAGTCGATAAACGTAACAAAATTTTGCAGTTAGTAAATAAGTTTATCTTATTACCCAGATGTTCTATACGAGAACTTTCACAATTTATCGGGACCCTTGTCGCCGCTTGCCCAGCGGTTAAATATGGTTGGCTTTATACAAAAACCTTAGAATACTATACATTTTTAGCATTGCAAAAATATAAAGACTTTGACGTAAAAATTAACTTAACGAATATTATATTACCAGACCTACTTTGGTGGTAACAAAACATTTTGTCTACAAAAAATTTATTAAGATTAGATACCTCCTATAAATTAGAAATTTTTACCGATGCATCTCGAAATTGTTGGGGCGCTTTTTGTGATGGTAAACGAGCCTACGGTGGATGGAAAGCAGATGAATTAACTCATCACATAAATTATTTAGAACTGTTAGCCGTTTTCTTAGGTCTAAAATTTTTCGCTAGCGCTTGTTTCAACTGCTCAATTCTTCTAAGAATTGATAATACGACGGCCATATGCTACTCGTATATCAACCGAATGGGCGGAACTCAGTTCCCTCATCTAAAAAATCTAGCAAAAGAAATTTGGCAGTGGTGTGAGATGCGACAGATATTTTTGTTCGCATCCTACATTAGCACGAGAGAAAACGTCGAAGCAGATCAAGAATCCCGGAGGATAAATATGGACACAGAGTGGGAACTATCCGAGGAGGCCTTCCTGAAGATAGTTCAAACTCTGGGTCAACCGCAAATCGATCTGTTCGCATCTCGCATCAATGCCAAATGTTCTCAATTCGTCTCCTGGAAACCGGACCCGGATGCGTTTTCAGTCGACGCTTTTACAATAAGTTGGCACCCTTCCTTCTTTTACGCTTTCCCTCCCTTTAGTCTCATTTTAAAATGTTTGAGGAAAATTATCCAAGACCGAGCGACTGGAATTTTAGTTTTTCCTTACTGGCCCGGGCAAGCTTGGTTTCCACTTCTCCGAAGACTGCTCATATCAGATATAATTGTATTTGAACCTAAAGATGACCTCTTGCGTTCAAATTACAGATCCAGTCACCCGCTCTGTCGCAGCCTTTTCCTGGGGGCCGCGACGCTCTCAGGGAAGCATTCACTAGACTGAATACTCCCGCTATAGCATTAGACCTTATGCTAGCTTCGGTGTCAGATAACACCATGAAACAGTACTCGGTGACGTATAAATTGTGGTGGTCTTTTTGCGCAGAAAACTCCGTAAATACCTTCGAGGCGTCAATATCTGCGGTTATAAAGTTTCTCGTCGATAATTTTAACAAAGGTGCATCGTATGGCACTCTCAATAATCATCGGTCTGCCCTAGGGTTGCTGAGGATTCCTCTTCCTCTTCCTCATAATGAGGAAGTTCCGCAATATTTTGGGTTCCTCAACCGTTACCGCATCCTCATAAATAAAAATAAAAAAATCCTCCTCCGCTATCGCTTCCTCAAAATTTAGGAGGAATTTATGAGGAATTTTACTGCGCATGCGCGTCGCGTATCCGATGATGGCAACGCACACGCCAGAGCGCGATGCCGGACCGAACGGGCGAGCGAGACCTCCCCTCTCGCCACCCGCGCTGAGCAAGCTTGCTTGTTTGTTTTAATTTTATTGACATAGCCACAGAATATATATTAGTAGTACCAAACATAGCAAGTGTTGTTTTGTTTACGCGTGTACGCAGCTACGCAGTGCGAATAATCTAATAATTTGATTTCTTTTATCGAAAATCGAAATGAGACCGAAGTGTAGTGCTATACGAGCAGGGGTTCCCAGACTTTTTTTGTCCACTGCCCACTTTGAGAACAAAATATGTTTTAACACCCCCATTGTTTCACCTACTTTCTTTTCCTAATTTAAATTAAGGAGCTCTTGCCACAAAGTCGGTAATAAGCCCCCCCCCCCCCCCCCCAGCCTCTACAAAACACCGACATTTTTTCTGAGTTTCACACCGCCACCCTTTAGACCTTCAGCGCCCACAAGGGAGCGTTATCGCCTACATTGGGAAACGCTGTACTATATGGACGTACTTCCTCTTCCGCTTCCTCATCCGCATCCTCTTCCTCAAAAAAATATCCTCTTCCTCATCCGCATCCTCTAAATTTGCGCGTGACAATTCCTCTTCCTCCTCCTCTTCCTCATAATCACTTCCTCAACAACCCTAGTCTGCCCTATCGTTACTCCTAGGGAATAATGTCGGTTCAGACGAAAGGATTAAACGGCTCCTCAAAGGTATTTACAGAAAAAAGCCTTCTCTCCCTAAATACAGTTCTACGTGGGACCCGAAAATTGTTCTCGACTATGTATCCTCGTGGTTCCCACATAGTGATTTAAGCTTAGTTCAAATAACTAAAAAATTAACAACTCTGTTAGCTATTTGTACCTCCCATCGAGTTCAAACTTTGGCATCGATTAAAATATCTAATATCCGTACGACAGATTCAGGTATAAGAATACTGATAACCGACATCATTACGACTTCGGGAGCTAACCGAGACCAACCTATTTTATTCTTACCTTACTTTACTAGTAACCCCAGAATATGTCCGGCTAGAATCCTAGAAGATTATCTGCAGACCACATCTAACTTGAGAACCGACGAGACCGCAGATAATCTTTTGCCCAGTTATAAGAAACCTCACAAGAGGGTAACCTCACAAACGATCAGCAGGTGGATAAAACAGACGCTCGCGGAGAGCGGCGTGGACGTGGGGGTGTTCTGTGCTCACAGCACCCGGCACGCCTCCACCTCGGCGGCGGCCTCCGCTGGCGTCTGCGTCGACACTATCAGGAGGACGGCCGGCTGGACCAGCTCGTCCGCCGTGTTCGCACGGTTCTACAACCGCCCCGTACTCGACGAAGGAGCATATGCTCGATCCGTTTGTGGGGTTACCGATAACACCAATTGAGTGTTATGATCGTTAATTCATCATATTATAAGACTGATTATAATAAATATTGTACATCAAATTATTATGTTGATTTATGTCTAAAAAGAATAAACAGTTTTTTCCTACTTTGTATCTTACCACTCTCTGAACATCTACATTGTTAATCACTGTATCTGAAGAATGAAGCGACGAAATATAATATAAGATCAAACGAACTTCTTGAAGTGAAGTTCGATCATTATTATATGAGTCGCTTCATTCGAAGATACAAAGTTCCCACCCACCCACAGCCAAAAGGGAAAAAATTCAGTTCTCTAAAAGAATGAGGTCAAACCGGCCGGTACTTACAGTATGGCGGTAAGCAAAGTGAATAGTTATTTTTTTTTCTCGATTACCCTCATAATTGAGTCTCTAAACATGCGAATTAATGCCTGTTAGGTTAAAGGACTACATTGTTAATCACTGTATCTTCGAATGAAGCGACTCATATAATAATGATCGAACTTCACTTCAAGAAGTTCGTTTGATCTTATATAATAATTTTATTTTAATTGAATTATAACTTATTAAATTACAAAAATAATTTGGCACATTGTGAATATTTCAAATTCCTACCTGTTGCCAATATTAATTACGAGCAAAAAAGGTCAAAAAATCACATTTGTTGAATGAGAGCTCCCTCAAATATTAACTTTATTTTAAAATTCACACTCTGTGTAAATTTCAGAAGACTAGCTATAGCTGTTCTTGAGATACAGCCTGGAGACAGACATAGGTACACCGTACAGATGGACAGACGGACAGATACTGAAGTCTCAGTTTTAAGGTCCCGTTTTTACCGTTTAGGTACAGAACCCTAAAAATATGAGTGTATGAGTCTTAGACAATATAGATCTAAAACGACGAGTATTAGTTGTCATTACATTACCAATATAATCCCGGTATTATCCTGGGATCCCGGGATTCATTGAAGATAATCCCGAAATCCCGGGAGTCACGTCAATCTATGTTACAAATACATAAAAAAATTCATTAAAATTTCGTGAAAATAAATAAACTTATAATTTTTTAAATTGTTTTTTTTTTTTCAATATATTCACATAATATTATTATTATTTGAAATAAAAACACACAAAACTGCTAATATCTCGAGATCTCGAAAATGGATTTTCATAAAGTAGCGAGGTCTCGCTTGAGCCCAAACTTGCGAGATTTGCATATTATCACATTTTCTGTGCATATTATACAATAAAATATACATATTGCAATCCCTAACGCGAGCGTAGCGTCGTTATTTTGTTAAAATAACAAGTTAGTCAGTTAAAATGTTGAGGGATTTGCTTCTATCGGAAAACCTTAGACTCCCAGGGGGTCGAATTCGAATGAATCCGCGATCGAAGGATTAATAATCATGAATTAATATAAACTATGGACTAAATTTCAAAGCAGTGCAGACTGAAATAGAGTTATAATGATAGTCGTCATTATGTTAAACATTTTCAACAGCAGACTTGCGTCCATGTTCCACATATCGTAGACGGAGAATACAGGAGGTGTTTCTTCTATAATTTTAATAATTCTAGCAGCTTTTTTCCTTAATGCTCCTAAAATTAAACAAAAATAATATTATAATAATTCCAATTATAACAATAGTATCCAGCATAATATCATAATAATTAGACATCGGATTATATACATTTGCATACTTGCATAATTATATGCAAATGCATATATTTTGACAGTTTAGGTGATAGTGCATATTTTAGCAATTTTTCGTTGATAGTGCATATTTCGGTAGTTTTATGCCCTCGTAGTCTCCAAACTAGCTATCAGGACACACACCGAGGATCAATCAAACAGAGAATCAAAACACTTCAAATATGTGGCTCCATCCGCATTTAAAGAATGCAATACACCCAATAGGTACAATATCTTTTTAGAAACAATTTTTTTCTTTGTAGTTGGCAACATTAGTAAAAAATTTGAACAAAGTAGTTAACGATTAATAAACTTCCATGGACATTAAGATTGCAATCGAAAAATGTTGGTAGAAAATTATTATTAGTGCTGTACCCATACTATATGAAATGAAAAATAATGGAAATAATAATATTTTATTATTAAGTGACTTTTGATTGTGCATATTTTGTGCACATTTCGGCCATTTTTCGTGCATATTTGCATGCATATTTCGGCACTTTGATCGTGCATATAATCCGATGTCTAATCATAATACAATTACTGACCTTCATGAGTCGCAAGAACTTTAGTGCATAAATGTTTCGTATCTTCTACTTCACAGAAAAACGCATGCCATCTCACACAAATGAATGTCATAATAAGCACGTTGGTCAACCATTTCACGGACACATAGAGAACTTCTTGTTCTACCTTCACCTAAAAGGCGAAAATTACATATTTATTATTAATAATAATAATTAAAATTAATAGCAATCTATTTGCTAATTACTTATAATTGAAGACATCAGTGGATGAAGAGGGTAACTAATAACAATTTGGAAATTGTCATTTTTTGCATAAAATAGATGTTTTAGGACCGACCGAAATGATCTGAAATAAAAAAATGTGAATTTGATGATCTAGTAGTAATTTAACAAAGTTTGTTAAAAGAATAAGAAAAAAAAAATTGTAATAATAATTGTCCTTATGTTATGAAATATTAGTTACCCTCTTTATCCACTAATTTTTTCAAATACTTATAAATAGTATTGTTTTTAAAATTATTATCATACGTTCATTAATAAACGTTATACAGGACCAACTGTTTCTATAGAGGTACACAATCAATACTACATACTTTGGCGTATTTTCGGCCTAGTGTGTTTAGACACCTAGACCAAAATAAATGAACTTCTGTTCTAAGAATCAATTCTGAAGTCATTGAGATGTATGAAGTTAACTTTTTATTGAGAATTTTGTTTCATTGCAAACACGTTTGTTTTTTTCTCGTTTTTCCTGTTCCGTGAGTGCAAATACATTCGAGTCTAATGTGATAAAAAAATTAAATTGAACTAACTTGTAATGTTGAAAACTTTTAGGGAAAAAGAAGTTTTGGGGGTAGCTGAATCGATTCCTGTGGTCCGTTTCTTTGTATCTCTTTCGGTTCCAAAGCTAGTTTTTGCATTTACACACACCCTGATTATTCTATCTACTATCTCCACGCTCAATTGTTTAATGACGGTAACTAATTATCACAATCTAATGCTCGCCTCGGCGTCCTATTGTTCCAAATGAGGGTCCCCTAATCACTACCCGCTTGTCACTTACGTCACCTTACTTTCTTACGACATGAGTAAAACAAAAAATATTTCTTTTATTTCATTCATTTAAACAGGTATTGAAAATACTGTATGATATTATATCGTTACATAAAGTATTGCTACTAAATAACTTTTGAAACTCTAATAGATTTTTCCCATTGAATTTGTATTATAATATTACAAACATAACATTATAAACTATACTCTCCACAAACTGATGTGAATAATATTCACACATGTTACATTACACATACCTACTAAGTTACTTTAGTCTACACTTACATTACGGTTTTTACCTATTTCTGTAACATTATAAAACTGCAATCTGCACATACAGTACAGTTAATCGTCGTGTTTGATGATAAACCAGGGATATGTAATAAACAAAATGAATTCATACCATAATTTTCATGATTGAAAGGATTCTTACTAATGCTCCATTACTTAAATGCTTCGTTATTTACAAATCCTAAATACATCTTTTGGGTACTTGCCCCAGGAATATATTATCAATTATTTTCCTTCTCATCCGTGGAATGTCGCAATATCATTAACCATTATTCACAAATATTGAGTCATACTTCCATTTAAGTGGTAAAGCATACAATAGATAGACTTTAACATTCTTTACTAATTATTCCTATGAGTCGTGAAAAGAACAGGATAACTTAACGGTTGGGGCATTAGATAAGATTGCATTCCTAACTATTCAAATGTTTACTATAATTTATAAGCCCTCGGTTTTCTCATTGTAGATATCATTACTGTGCGATAAGTGAGTGGGTGAAGTCAGTGTTGTGATTAGTGTAAAACGCTTGTGTAATTTCTGAGTACATCTCAATGGAGGTATGTTATTAATTTGTAAGTTAAGGGCCTTCCCTACGGAGATACCGTAATTTACCGTATTTAAAGCCTTATAAACTCATAATTTGAAAGCTACAAAGTTATAATAAAAATACAGCAATAATCTTTAGTATATCAACATTCCTTTCCCCGTTTTAAATTTTCTATTTTTGTTTATTAGGTATACTCATGATATCAGCTTCCAAAGTAAAACCAATTTATTAAAATTCAAGCATACATTCAGCATTCTCCTAACTATTTACAAACTACTTTTATTTAAAACACACGCCAATATATCGACAATATCATAAACTACATATTCCCAGTTTTAATTTTTTTAAAGATAATTTTGAACTAAGAAAAGTAAAACAAATAGGGTTTTGGTACGATCGCGGCAATGCAACGCGGCAAATGTATGGTCAAGGTACGATTGCTCAGGGGACGACCTTAATACATTTTATTCTATTTATATGAAGTGAAAGTCTTGATAAATTTCTTGACACTTTACGAAAAAACAGCAACAGAAACAACCCTCAAACATGAAAAATGTGAACTATGTATTTGACCCGATCTACGACAAGGAGCTCATCAGTATTTGTGCTTACTGCTGCGTTTAAGACATCAATAAAATTAAGTAAGTGCACTGAAATAAATATGACTATTTTTATCATAGTTTAAGTAAATTATACGTAACGAGCTTTTGCCCGCGGCTTCGCTCGCGTTAAGAAGTATTATTATATACAAACTTACATCCCCTATTTTAACCCCTTGGAGGTGGAATAGGGATGATGACAAGGTCAAAGATTAGCGAATTTTTTTAATAAAATAAAGAAATCACGGTAAAAAATAAGTGTTCCCAAAATTTCAGCTTGATAGCATTTGTATTTTTTTTTGTTATGCGCCTTCAAAGTTGGATATTCAAGTCGAATTTTTTTTCAATTAAATTTCTTAATATTTGTATACAATTCGATAACTTATGCAATTAAAAGCAACTTTTGTTATGAAACCACTTTCATAAACGCGATATACCTGTCGAACAAAGTTGTCTCCCGATGCAGACAAACTACGAAAGACTGACGTCATACTTTCGTAGCACTTTGAATTGTCATATCTTGGTGAATTTTTAAGCTACCAGAGTCATTCTTTCAACGATGTTTCTATTTTTTAAGTGTCTTTGAATTACCGATAAGAAAAAAAAATAGTCATCATGCCGATCAAAATCCTTTCTTAGCGGATGCCTACGTCATAATATCTACGTGCATGCCAAATTTCAGCCCGATCGGTCCAGTGGTTTGGGCTGTACGTCGATAGATCACCATGTCAGTCAGTCACCTTTGAGTTTTATATATAAAATTAAATTAAAAAAACCCACGCCAAACAAGTTTAAAAAGTAATGAAATAATATTTACTGCCTTTAAGTTCAAATATTTCCCAACTTGTGTAAAGTAATATTTTAGTCCATAATTGTTGTCACGGTGTGTCGGGGGACCGCCAAGTAAACTACAACCTACAACCGCCAAGTCACTGATTGTCTCGATTCGGTTCGCTGTCTGTGATAGATCCTTAAACTATAATGATAAGTGAAAACAAACATCTACATTAGCGGTCCCCCGACACACCTTGACAACAATTATGGACTAAAATATTACTTTACACAAGTTGGGGAATATTTGAACTTAAAGGCAGTAAATATTATTTCATTACTTTTTAAAGTTGTTTGGCGGGGTTTTTTTTAAATTTCTTAATTTAATTTTATTTCATACTTTTTAAACTTGTGTTGGTTATAGTGCAGAATATTGTTGTCACGGTGTGTCGGTGGACCGCCAAGTAAACTACAACCTACAACCGTCAAGTCGCTGATAACCTATCTCGATTCAGATCGCTGTGAATTGATCCTTAAACTTGTTATGCGAAATCAAACATCTACATTAGCGGTCCCCCGACACACCTTGACAACAATTATGGACTAAAATATTACTTAACACAAGTTAGGAATTATTTGAACTTATAGATAGTAAATATTATTTCATTACTTTTTAAAGTTGTTTTGGCGGGGTTTTTTTTTAAATTTCTTAATTTAATTTTATTAAACTTGTGTTGGTTATAGTGCAGAATAATTCCTATCAACAGAATCATATTATTCTCATGATTACTATCTATCAATGTCCTTTTCGATGAGGCCGTTAATATGAGCCCAAATATGAAACCTCCACTTTGGGTTCATACGAAGCTCGGTTCCTATAGAATCCAGGTGATACTGCAGCAGCAGCATGTAAATATTTACAGTCTATCTACTTCTTACTGGTTGTCGCAATTAAAATGAGCCCAAACACGAAACCTTTGCTCTAAGTTGGCGAGGAGTTGGATATCCTATTGATTACCAGGTGCTGCTGCAGCACCAGGTCAACTTTCTAATAATATGTGTATACGTATATTGTATATTCACAAATGTCACGAACTAGAATGAAATATAAAACCCAGCAAACGACTACAAGTTGCTAACGGCCTTTCATGAACCAGATAAACCCTGATTGTCCAGCACTGAGCAGGCTGATGATGATGAATTATAGCTAAGAACACTCTCGATCAGGTCAGCTTTCAAACAAAAAAAACTAGATCAAAATCGGTCCACCCGTTTGGATGCTACGATGCCACGGACAGATACACACACAGACAAACAGACAGACAGACACGTTAAACTTATAACACCCCTCTTTTTTGTCGGGGGTTAAAAATAACGCGACCAAATTACATAGATCTGCCATCTATATACCTATGAATCAACTTCTCTGATAGTACATGTTATAGATTTTACTCAACTTATTTTTAATTTTGTCTCACAGACAATCGTTAAAATAATATGGAGGAACTTTAAAGCGAGCTAAGTAAGCAAAAGGTTAATGTGATTTTTAACCCCCGACAAAAAAGAGAGGTGTTATAAGTTTGACGTGTCTGTCTGTCTGTCTGTCTGTCTGTCTGTCTGTCTGTTTGTCTGTGTGTGTATCTGTCCGTGGCATCGTAGCATCCAAACGGGTGGACCGATTTTGATCCAGTTTTTTTTGTTTGAAAGCTGACATGATCGAGAGTGTTCTTAGCTATAATTCATCATCATCAACCTGCTCAGTGCTGGACAATCAGGGTTTATCTGGTTCATGAAAGGCCGTTAGCAACTTGTAGTCGTTTGATGGGTTTTATATTTCATTCTAGTTCGTGACATTTGTGAATATACAATATACGTATACACATAATAATGGAAAGTTGACCTGGTGCTGCAGCATCACCTGGTTATCAATAGGATATCCAATTCCTCGCCAACTTAGAGCAGAGGTTTCGTGTTTGGGCTCATTTTAATTGCGACAACCAGTAAGAAGTAGATAAAGTATAAACAGTAAATATTCACATGCTGCTTCTGCAGCATCACCTGGATTCTATAGGAACCGAGCTTCGTATGAACTCAAAGTGGAGGTTTCATGTTTGGGCTCATATTAACGGCCTCATCGAAAAGGACATTGATAGATGGTAATCATGAGAATATGATTCTGTTGATAGGAATTATTCTGCACTATAACCAACACAAGTTTAAAAGGTATGAAATAAAATTAAATTAAGAAATTTAAAAAAACCCCCGCCAAAACAACTTTAAAAAGTAATGAAATAATATTTACTGCCTTTAAGTTCAAATAATTCCTAACTTGTGTAAAGTAATATTTTAGTCCATAATTGTTGTCAAGGTGTGTCGGGGGACCGCTAATGTAGATGTTTGATTTCACATAACAAGTTTAAGGATCAATTCACAGCAATCTGAATCGAGATAGGTAACCAGCGACTTTTCGGTTGTAGGTTGTAGTTTACTTGGTGGTCCCCCGACACACCGTGACAACAATTATGGACTAAAATATTACTTTACACAAGTTAGGAATTATTTGAACTTAAAGGCAGTAAATATTATTTCATTACTTTTTAAAGTTGTTTTGGCGGGGGTTTTTTTTAAATTTCTTAATTGTTTCAGTCAATCAACACAACAAACTGGAGAGCTAAAGCGAGTTAACAAAGACAAAGGCCAACCTGCAAAGAGGAGAAAATACACAGATTGTAATGCATCTACTTCGAGAACTGTGGAGGTAGATTAAGGTGACGCCGCGTTATAGTTAAAAAAATTGTTGGATTTGTTTTAGATTGCTTGTTTTTTTATGAGAGGCCGGCCTGGCCGCTCATAGAAAACAAGCAATGGAATAGCAAATAATTTAAAAGCCCTAAAGGGCGTAAGCGACAAAATTGTTTTTGTCGCGTAATTTAAAAACCATAAATACACAAATTACAAATTACATAGTACACATTTTGGAATCTTAAATCACTCTCCTCTGTTGGCAAAATATGGAGAATGGAGCTACAAACACAATTTTGTTTAGTTTCTCTATTAAATTCCAATCCATAAACGTTGATACATTTATGTTATTAAAATTTTCAACTTTTTGGATATCGGTTAATTTCATTGGATTAGATAAACCATCAAACTTTAATTTATCTGCATGTGCACTGTATGAAGATACTCGTCCAACATTATTATTGACTGGGTATAAAGCTGAAAGCAATGCCCACTTAAAACACTCAATATAGTCGGCATTTTGTACATTAACAACAGCCTTCTTTGCTTTAATGCCCTGAGGTAAATCAATATATTATGTACCACGAAGGGGATTAAACTTATTAACATTCATGTCTTAGCTTATAATTCGTTTAAGACTCCATCGCTGTCTTTTCTCTCAAAACTACTTACTTTATTCGTATAAAAAAGAATATCTTAGTCATCTCCGTAAAAAATTATAAAATTCGTTTGAAAATCAAAAGTATTGTGTAAGTACATCATTTTTGCTTTGTTGAATGAATTCAGCATGTAAAATAAAATTTATTTTAATTAAAAATGTTATGAGTTACAAAGTTACAATTGAACGTTCAATTAATTGAAATGTAACGTTTTTGATAAAATTCATAATTATTTTAGGAGTTTGGAAAGTTGTTTCAAAAGTTTGATTAGATTTATCACAAATCCGTGATAAATCACGGATTTGAAATATCACAAATCGTGATAATTCTTTGACCGAAAGTAGATTCAACGGAAACATTGATTGTATTTTTATTGATTTGTATAAACGCTGCCGACATCAATACAATTTTTGTGCTGCAGAAGCGAGCTATACGCTCAATTTATAAAATGTCAGCTTTTGAATCTCTGAGAGAAAAGTTTAAAGAAATTGGTATTCTAACTGTTGCTTCTCAATACATTTTGGATAATGTATTGTATGTTAGAAAGAATTTAACTAAATTTAAAACTAAAAGTGATAGTCACGGTAGAAACACTAGAAATAGGCACAAGCTGGAAATACCAGTGATCAGACTTAGCAAAATAAGTAAATCTTTTAAAGGTCAATGTATACGCCTTTACAATAAAATCCCGGAAAACGTTCAAAATCTATCAATTAATAAATTTAAAAAAGTAATTAAAGAACGTTTGTGTGCCAAAGCCTACTATACGGTCAAAGATTTCCTAAACGATAGCACATCTTGGGAGTAGGATGGCTGCTTGCAAGGCTGCTTCTACATTTATTATATGTGACTTACAATTGTGTATTCATATTGTATAGATTAAGTTATTTACATTGTAAATTTTATTTTTTTAAAAGACAAATTTTCCACTTTTTTACTAAAAAGTGGCCCCGTGCGAGTTTCTTACGCCGGTTCTTCTCGCCGGGTTAGTTCCCGAACCGGTGGTAGGCAACATGTAGTTCAACATTCTGAAAATATTTGATTCAAATTTATTCAGAAATAAAACAATTTTTATTTTATTTATTTTTTGCAATTTTCAGTTCTACAAATCTCTTTTGTTAAATCAAAAATAATCTTTGAATAAGTTCAAAGTTTTTGTTTGTTTTAGAAGTGAATAATTTTATACAGGTTTCAGTATTTTTCCAATGTTCATTCATGGGGTTCTTTAATATTTTCTTCAAATCGTAAACCTCAAGTTTTATTAAATGTAAGGAATTTTGTTTATCATATCTGCATTAGTAGAGACGATTGCTTTGCTTCCATTCTTTTGCACCCGTGAAACTGATAGCTTTTTCTTTTCCTTTTCTGGACGTTAAATAGATCAGGCTAGATAGCCTTGCAAGCGGTGATGCTGATCTTTTTTTACTCGGATTGGATAGTATTTCTAAGTCGGTAGTTTTACTATCAAGAGATGTGAGGTAGAAGTCTTTGTAAGTATTTTCTTCAAAATTGTTCTGTATAATTATATCTGTTAGAATACTAAAATTAAAAAATGCATTCAGAGTCATATTATGAAACAAAGAAAAATAATATTATCTTCCCTCCATATTTATGAACACTAAAATTCACAGACACTGAGGATAAAGTGTAATACTTGTAAACAGTAGCTTCAGTACACTGCACTTAAATGTATCGTTTTAAAAATTATTTATCTCTTACATATGTATACCACAAAATGTATTGTATAACAATCAAGTTCAAACGACATTAAGTATCAAGTTTCAACAGCCACAACTATTATATACTTATTATGTCAATGTAGATAGTTAACACATTACTTTAACGATTAATTGTCTAGTTTCCATTGAGATATTATCTATACGTGGTACTTATAATATCTCAATGCTAATTTCTATAACCATGACATACCTAGTTCTAAGAACCCAAAATACTATAAGTTTATTTTTGTCTGTGGTTCCTCCCATGTAAATACGATATCCCAATGTAATAGTGCATTTTTCGTGATCATTGAGTTAAGTATCTAAAGATATGTTTTGAATATAAAAGTATTAAATACGATAACTACCAAATAAACATTACAGATGCGACTCTCCTTGTTCTAAGGACAAAAATGAACCATTCCGTCTTACTTGCCCATCAAAAAGTTTTAGCCACCACAACTGCAAAAATATATCCAATAACTCGAGCCGAAGTAAAAAAATCTAACGATACCGTCAGGGGTCCAAGGCAAGTCATTAGACAATATATTTTTGGGTCAAGTACCTAAGAGATGTATAGTTGGATTATAATAATTCAGCATATTTTAATGGTGTTTGTCTAAAAATCCGTTTAATTTTGAGAACTATCAAATGAATTCCTTTTGTTTAAGTATAATATATTGACGGTCAGCAAATTCCTTCAAAAACTTTACAACCATCTCTTCATCTCTCATACATTATTCTCAGGAAACAGGAATACAATATTTTCTTAACGAAGGGAATGGTATAATATCTCACGATAAGTATTCGAAAGGTTTGATTATATTTTGGTTATTGTTTGCTTAAGCATTTGATCTCACACCTGATTTATCAGCCAATTCTTCTGGTCATTGGAATCTTATTAGACTGTTTAAACATGGTAGTGTTAGATGAGAAGTTCGCTTTGAATCTGCTCTAACTCAAACGATAAATTGCGTTGTCTATGCAGAATTTTCGTTAAAGTTAAAAATCGTAATGTAAACGTTGACTATAATAGCTAAAAAATAAACATTGTATTAAGTTCTTAATCTTTAATATGTTTTTAATGTACAAATAAATGATTATTTAAAGTTGCGCTTTCATTTTTATTTAAAACCCCAGTCAATAATGTCTTACCTTATTTATTTCACTTGCATGTGAATCGTATGATAGAGTGAATGAATAAGAAAAAGATTCATCCGAGCCTAAAACATAGCGTGTATGCTGCGAATCGATTGCCAATGCATATAACGGCTCCCACATAACTTATAACTCTTATAAGCAATTTGGACCCGGACTCAAAACCAGGATCTCACTGGGTAGCCATTCACATAGACAAGCATGGCATTGGTGAATATTTTGATACATATGGTCGCTTCTCTACGGGAATGCACAATTTTTTTTAAATAGAAATGCAAGGAAATAGCGTTATAATACAATCAGGCTACAAAATGATTGGACTTCCGTGTGAGGAGACTGGAGAGTACTATAATGTACTTGTTAAGGTATAAGCCATAAGTACTAGTGTCATAACAAGTCATTGTCAGAGTTTCAGACTGAATGCGACACACTTAAAAATGATAATATGTTTTTGAATAAAATGATTAAATAACACCCCTCTTTTTTGTCGGGGGTTAAAAATCATGCAGAGTCCAACTAGCACAGTACTGCGACAGTTATGTTGAGCGAAAGTGATAGGAATTCAAGCAAGACAGCTCGCTCATCATCATATTATTTTGTTATTTAGTATGTGTAAATATACATAAATGTTGCTGCGTATTTAAATGAATAAAATATTTTTATTTTTTGTACACCTAAATCTTACAAAAGGCTTTGTGTGCGCCGAGGCGAGCATTATATTTAGAGGCAAAACCGGCGAATCTCTAACTTATAAGAGTAATGTTTAATTTGAATTCGTAAAAAATATATTTTTTTATAAACCTTTTTAGGTGTAGTCTTATTATTTAGATACAAAAAAAAATATGTAAATGAATAGTGTATTTTTTGTACCAGAAAAGACTCGAACCCTAGCAGGTCAAATAAAAAATATTACAAGTAACGTGACGTCACATTTTAATCGATATTACCGTAAAAGTGTTTTCGTCAGTACAAATTAAAAAATATAAAATCATATTTTTAAACGACTTTCGAATCATAAGCTTTTATTTAATGAATAAGGTAAAATACGAATTAGGCCAAGATCAACTAGAAATTCGTATTTGTTCAATGAAATTCGATATTATTTAAAGTCAAGTAGCCTATTACAGTTGACGAGTTGCTATTTGCTAATGTAATACAAAAACATTTTAAATTCTACAAAAACAGTCGGTCGCATCTCGCACCAGGACTTACATTGTTTTGCGCTGACAAAATGAAAAACTGTATCAAAAAAAATGTGTATAACACAGTTTTAAGACAAAACAGGAACATCTGAAAGGAATAATAATATTATATTCGTTTCATTTATGTTTCAAAAATGTATAAAAATGCTCTTTAAACTTAATAATTATAATGGTTTCTGAATTTATTCAAAATTAAGATAAACTCTCAAGAAATTATTTGTAGTCTGCATATATTGAATGAATGAATGAATGAATATACTTTATTGCATTTACACATAGGTACATAATATATAGAAATTCAAACTTATTAAGTACTAATAACTAAATAAACACAAAGGGCGGCTTTATTGCTATGCAGCAATTTCTTCCAAGCAACCGAAAAGCAGGAAATTATTATTTTATATAAAAAACAAATAGGCAATGTGCAAAAACAAACTACAACTAATTACATCTATAAAATTAGAAAATTACAAAACATAACTATAATAAGTAATACTAATAACAATCATAACTAAGTATTTCTAAACCTACCTAAACAAGTAAATATGAAGCTAATAATATATATACACACATACACATATATTATATACATATATACACACACATACATACATACATGTGTGCATATATTATTTTGAGGCAAGGGTCATTGAACAAAGTTTCATATTGGACAAAAATGTTTGATCCGTGCTTGCAATTAGCTTTATATCGGCATCAAAATTTTGGACTAGACTCCGAAGTAATGAAAAACCATTATCACCTTTTATCTAGTAAGTGGTAATACACTACTGTTTGTGTGAACTTACCTGAAACCTGTACAACACGGTGAACATTCTCAAAGCGATAAATACTTCTTTAAAGCAGTCCACGATGTCGCTGCGACGGAAATCATTCGTTTCTGTTGCCAAATTTTGTATAGTCTCCCAGAATTTGTTGGTATTCACATCGAACGTCTTTACATACGAATTTCGATCGAGCTTCAAATGGTTCATAACGATCGTGTTTATAAAGTATATGCGCGCGTATAAAAACACAATTATATTGGAGTAATGTATCCACTCGATCAAGCATGTAACTTGCGTTACAAAATTACCTAAGCCAATCAAGGTGGCTCGGTAGTTTCGGTACACGGAGATCAGGAACTGGATCAAATCGATGCTCAACGACAGCGCGAGCGCCGCTATGTTCCTCTTGAATACGAAATCATCCAAGTAGCTGGACTTCTCGATGTTCAATTTGCGATCGATCTCCTGCAGTTTGACATAAAACTTCGCGTTCGCCTCGTTGTTGCAGAAACGAGCGTTGAACGTGCTGGAGCAGTACACGGCGTAGTTTAATACCACCCCGAAGAGGCACAGATTAAATAAATGTTTGTTTTCAAAGACGGGGACGAGGTAGAAGTTGACGAGAAATATGTACAAGACGAGCATAACTATAAACACGAAGACGGAGTAGATTTTCTGGCGGACGGTAAGGGGGGTGACGAAGGAGTATCGAACGTCGACACGACAGGATCCTAGCACGGCCTGCAAGACGCGAAACGGAGCAAATGACCGCACGTAGCTCGCCTCTAGGATATCCCTGGACAGGTATTCACTCATCGTTAATAATTATCTCCAAAACAGGTGACAAGAGTAATCCAAGAAAATGGTACTTATATTATTTGTCGAACCCAATTTTATCATTCAATATTTCTAAAGATTTTGGTTCCTCTGGTGTGTCATCAGCCGAGATGTATAAAGAACGTGTTATTTCATTTGGTACCTAATGTTAAAGATAAAACAAATTTCTGTCTTCAAATGTTATATGCTATCCCTAAGTAATTGTTATAAATGATTAAGTGTCTATGTAAATAAAATATGTCCTTACTAATTTTATAGATAAAATTAATCAATTAGATACTTATATCATTATCGACACAATAATCATAATGAATGTTCCATTTGCATTATTAAAAATGACTTAACAACATGACGTAGTGCTAATCGCACGATCACGAACACTATGAAACTGGACTGCAATGTTTTTAACCTGTGGGTCACGAATCACGACCCCCTGGGGGGTCACAAAGCTTCTGTGGGGGGTCCCCAGAGGTTGAGAGAGAACTTTTTCAATTATAATAATATAATATTAAGGTGACGCCACGTTTAAGTAAAAAACCGTGTTGGATAGGTTTTAGATTGTTTGTTTTCTATGAGAGGCTGGCCCAGCCACTCATAGAAAACAAGCAATGGAACAGCAAAGAATGGAAAGGGCGTAAGCGACAAAATGGTTTTTGTCACGTAAATTAAAAACCATAAATACATTTCATTTAAGCTATGGGCAAATTAAAGTGTATGCTTGAACCAATCTATGTACAAACTGTGGAAGCTTAAATCACTCTCCTCTGTTGGCAAAATAAGAATCCCTTTTTTTACAGAGGTCTTTTTGATTGATTATTCTGTGTTATAAAAGTTGACCAATCGTGTTATGCTATGGGTAATTCAAAGACAAAGACATGATGAATACTGACAATAAACTTTAATTTCTTAGCTATAGTCATTGCTGAGAAAAATCGATATCGCTACGGCCAAATTATCAAGGCGTCGCCTTAATCCTTTGATCGTGGATTCTTGGAAATCTATTGTTATTATACTGTGTCTCGCTCACCGGTGAGCTTATAGGGCTTGATGGGTTAAGTAGGAGAATTTTAAGAAAAGGATGTGTATTATATTCCTAAATATTACATATACATACTTACCTGCTTATTAAAAAAGCAATGAGTAGATTTTTTTCATCCATCATAATGTAATAACGACTACCATAGCATCATAAATAAATAATCGGCCAAGTGCGAGTTGGACTCGCGCACGAAGGGTTCGTACCATAGAACAAAAATAGGAAAAAAATGTGTTTTTTTGAATGGGAGCCCCCTTAATTATTTATTTTATATAAATTTTAATATGAATTATTAAAATATAAATACAATTTAGTATTTTGTGAATATTTCAGGTGCCTATCTATTGCCATCAACTACGGAACCCTAAAAACCGGTCAATATAGGGTTCCGTAGTACCGCCAGTTTTTGATAATTTTTGTAAAGACAATGAATATACATTTATAACGTGTTTTACACTACTAACAACATTATCTCAGTTACGTTCAAAGGAATTATAACGAAAAGTTCCTTTATACTTCGCCGAATACATTTTTTTTAGTTGATCGACTACCTAATATTACTCAATAATTTATGAAGTCTTCTTAGCATGACAATTTTCCTTTTAAATTCAGCATATTTCCTACTCCCGTTAATTGTTTCACATTTTCAGAAGCGCCCGTTTAGCTGGTAGAAGGGGGGGACACTGGACTCTAACGATTTTATTCCACTTTAAAACTTCATATTTCACAAATGGATCCCTAAATCGAAAAATGATCTGAGAATACTCATAATATTTTTTTAAAACCTATCCAACGATACCCCACACGATGGGGTGGACGCGAAAAAAACCATCCCTGCTTCATGTGTAGGGTAGGTACCATAAAAAATATTTTTTAAGATTGTATGTACCATTTTGTTGGCATCATTAATATGTACTATCAGAGAAGTTGATTCCTATGCAAATCGGGGACCTAAGTAGTTTGGTCGCGTTACGTCAAACCCAGCTGACAGATCACAATTAACATTGAATTGACATATTCGACCAAATAACGTTGTAGACTAGGACGAGTCGGCGCATGAGTACCGAAAACTATTCCACCTCAATTTTTTTATGCGATCCTCTTCAAATTGCCCTCCTGCATAGCTAGCACAAGCACGTAGACAAACGAAAGAAACTAAATTTTGACAGTTTTACCGGAAAAACATTGGAGTAAAAGTTTCTTTCGTATCTCGATATCTTTCGCTTTTCAAAATCTATATGTCAAGCATGACGATCCGTTATTGACATTTAGTTTCTTGATTCTGTTTTTATTTTTATTATGGCACTTGGCTATAAAACCATGGCCAGTGTCGAGTAAATGGCGGCAAATTCAAAAAATCAATGTATAGCAACCCTGTCTATAGCCGGAATTATAGTTTTGATCTACAAACTACGAATAATAAAGTTCCTTAGTTTTTATTATTCGTATTTCGTAGATCAAAACTATACTACACGTCGATTTTTTGAATTTGCCGCCATTTACTCGACACTGGCCATGGTTTTATAGCCGAGGTGCCATAATTAAAAAAAAAAGAACCAAGAAACTAAATGTCAAAAAAAAATAATTGCCGTTGCTTTAATGGTTGCTATGGAAAGAGTTTCTTGTCTTTGTCCACTGAAACTCAAGTCGATGGGTGGTGCCATGCTCGGGAATAAGATATGTAGACATGGGAAAGAAACTGCCATTACTTTCTTCCGAAGAATCGACTGGGAAACCCCGTGCTGGCTACGCTGATGATATAAATGCATGTTGCCAGGGCGCAACCCGGTGCCATATTGTTTAAACAAACATTGTTTAAACAATTGCAAGGAATTGTTATTTTTCAACCGAACAAATTTTTTTTATATTCTTTATTGAAATCATTGAAATACCAATAAAAAAGGTCCTATGACTTTTTACGATAAAGTTAATATTTTTAAAGATATGAATTTTTAAAGGTTCGAAAAACCTCAAATTTGGGTACTTTCGACCGATGAAAAATATATTTAAAAAAATAATATATATTATTATTGTAAATTTAATGTAATCATATTCGTGCACGTCCTATCTGCTGTTTTAATCCTATCTCTCTCCGTAGGGCTGCTGGAAGAGATTTCTTTTAGAAATAAGCAGATCCTTTGTGTCGTCTTTCTGTGTAAACTGTTATATTGTTATATTTCCTGTGCACAATAAATTATAAATAAAATAAAAAATAAAAAAAATAATAATGTCAAAGTAATATATATTTTTTTTAATTCTATATACAATAGTTAATAATATTGTTATTAGAGATTTCTAAAAATTTCATTGTTTATATATTTTTTTATCTTAGCAAAAGTAGACAAAAATTGTGTTTTTTGTATGGAAGCCCCCCTTAAACAATTACTTTATTTTAATTTTATTATTAATTATTAAAGTGCATATATAATAAAGGATTTCGTAAAATTTTCAAGTGCCTCGCTGTTACTATTATTGATTACGAGCAAAAGAGGCCAAAAAAATCACGTTTCTTGTATGGGAGCCCCCCTTAAATATTAACTTTATTTTATTTTTAGTATTTGTTCTTATAGCGGCAACAGACATACACAATCTGTAAAAATGTCAGAAGTCTAGCTATAGCGGTTCTTGAGATACAGCCTGGAGACATATAGACAAACAGGCAGACGGACAGACAACGAAGTCTTAGTAAACCCTATTATTAAGACTTCTGAAATTTTCACAGATTGTGTATATCTATTGCCGCTATAACAACAAATACTAAAAATAAAATAAAGTATATTATTTAAGGGGGGCTCTCATACAAGAAACGTGATTTTTTTGGTCTTTTTTGCTCGTAATCAATAATAGTAAAAGTTAGGCACTTGAAATTTTCATATAATCTTTAATTATATTTGTACTTTAATAATTAATAATAAAATTGAAATAAAGTAATTGTTTAAGGGGGGCTCCCATACAAAAAACACAATTTTTGTCTACTTTTGCTAAGATAAAAAAAAGATATAAACAATGAAATTTTTAGAAATCTCTAATAACAATATTATTAACTATCTATACTAATATTATAAAGCGGAAGAGTTTGTTAGTTTGTTTGTTTGTTTGTTTGTTTGAACGCGCTAATCTCAGGAACTACTGGTCCGATTTGAAAAATTCTTTCAGTGTTAGTCCATTTATCGAGGAAGGCTATAGGCTATATTTTATCACGCTAAATATAATAGGAGCGAAGAAATAGAGGAAAATGTGGGGAAAACGGGGGAAAATTATTTGAAAGGGCTTATTTAAACGCGCTAGTCTCAGGAACTACTGGTCCGATTTGAAAAATTCTTTCAGTGTTAGATAGCCCATTTATCGAGGAAGGCTATAGGCTATATTTTATCACGCTAAGACTAATAGTAGCGAAGAAATAGAGGAAAATGTGGGAAAAACGGGGAAAATTATTTGAAAGGGCTTATCTCGCGAACTACTGGCGCAATTTTTTATGTTATCTGGCACAGATAAGAAGTAGACTATGTGAAGGATCATAGGCTATTTTTTGTGGACTAATTTGTCTGTGAAATATCCAATTTACGCGGGCGAAGCCGCGCGGAATGTCTAGTTGTATATAGAATTTAAAAAAATGTATTACTTTGACATTATTATTTTTTTAAATATATTTTTCATCGGTCGAAAGTACCCAAATTTGAGGTTTTTTGAACCTTTAAAAATTCATATCTTTAAAAAGATTAACTTTATCGTAAAAAGTCATAGGACCTTTTTATTGGTATTTCAATAAAGAATATAAAAAAAATTGTTCGGTTGAAAAATAACAATTCCTAGCAATTGTTTAAACAATGTTTGTTTAAACAATATGGCACCGGGTTGCGCCCTGGCAACATGCATTTATATCATCAGGAGGGCAATTTGAAGAGGATCGCATAAAAAAATTGAGGTGGAATAGTTTTCGGTACTCATGCGCCGACTCGTGCTAGTCTATTGGTCTGTCAATTGCATAGGAATCAACTTCCTCGATGGTACATTGTACATTCATGAAACTATAAGAGTTTTTTGTTCACTACGGAACCTTAAAAATGCCTATTACCGTAGTCATTATTGTCATATCTTATTCTTATATCAGCTATTACTTAGAAGGTGATCATTATTTTATTGAAGTCCGAATTAATTTGATTATGAAAGTTGATTAAATTGAGAAAAGATGGCCGTTAATGTAATATTTTTTTTGTGAACGGAGGTACATAAAGGCAAGAGTATGCCTCTTAAAACTAAACACTCAAACTGTACTCGTTACATACCTTGTTCAATTTAATGAAGTACGAACATAGAGCCTCCTCTTTTGGATATCGGTAAAACATTATGGAGTACCTTTCAAAAGATATATTAGACGAAGGTTTCATTAAGTCTTTTGCGCCGTTTCACTGGTTTCAAATGGTACTAGGATCGTGCAGAGTCGACGTAAGAGACTCTTTCGCCACGACACCAACAGTATGGCAGAAGCTATACGCCGCGGTCTTGATAATAATGTCATTGGCGGCCTACGTCTCATTCGTATTATTCTATCCTTCGATACTGAGGGGCTCCGGAATTTTACTCTACATAATATTATTAGCTACTCTAGGCCTCCATAACTTAGTTAACATTTGCAACATTTTTCACGTTCGCTTCGTCAACAACGATCGGAATGTTCAATTCTTGATACGACTCCATGAGATCGATAAGAGTATGGGAATCGACAGGAAGGCGTACATCCATGACGTGTTTTACAACGTGAACCTAGTGACGGTGGCAGTGTGGTCTCTGTTCCCCACGGGCCTGTTCCTCTTCACCCTGGCCTCGGACTGGCTGAAGGGAGTGTGCTACATCTGGATCTACTACGCTCAAATTACCTGTGCGTTCGAGTGGATGTACTTCTCTAACCTCATCGTATATTTTTACATTCGTCTGCGGTATATAAATTCGATCATGATTAACCATTTGGGCATCGAAGACAGCTCGTATTTGAAAATGTATAAGTTAATTTCGTTCATGCACAAGACGACCCTGAAGGATTTGGCCGCCGAGACCGGTGACTTTGCCTCCAGTGATATGGTCCTATATTTAAACCAAATTTTTGATGCACTCACTCAGTTCGCGAGCTTATATCGTTTTCAGGTAAGGTAACTTTTTAAGTTAAGTTTGATTTTTCATCAAGTTAGATAGTTAGATAGTTCATCAAGTTCACGTCGAAGTTTGTTTCAGATGTTTTTCTGCTGCGTCAAGTTTATCACAGCATCGGTCTTGAGCGTCGAATTTTATCTTTTAGTTCTTCAAATGAATGTAAGTCTATAATATATTTTTATTCCTTAAGGCTTTAATTAATGTAAAATTTGTGATATCGTATAATGCATATGTATTACGTACTTAAATGTATTACTAATGTTATAAAAAACCGGCCAAGTGCGTGTCGTGCCACGCGCTATATAGGGTTCCGTAGTACCGCTAGTTAAGGCCCAGTAGTCCCTAAAATAAGCAGGTCGATGTCTGTCAGTACGAATGTCGACGTTATGGACATTAAAATCACATTCATATCAGCGCGCCTTGTACCACTGTACAAGGCACGCGGCGAGCGCGTAAGAGCCACTGCTCTTACGCGCTCGCCGCGTGCCTTGATAATCGAAAATAGGAGTAAAAACCTTTTGTTTTTAACCGACTTCCAAAAAGGAGGAGGTTATATGTTCGGTTGTGGATATTTTTATTTTTTTATTTTTATTTGTGTATGTTCAACGATTACTCCGCCGTTTGTGAATCGATTTTCGAAATTTTTGTTTTGTTGTATGAGGTTTTACTCCAATTTGGTCCCATTTTCACAAAAGTGGTGACCTGATGATGGGAACCATGAGTAATCGAGGGAACTCCTCGAAATTTATATGGAAACATATGGTGATTTTGGTTTTATGAGAAGCATCCTAAGCATATGCTACCAAAATGCAAGATTTTGCACCGAAGTATACTATAGTTCCGAAGATACTAAAAGAACTCCAGATTCCTTATAGATACAAGTTTGGGGGCTTAGGCGCTGTTTTAAGAACTGAAAGCATATGCTACTATGCAAATAACATTCATCATCATCATCATCAATCACGACAGGGTCACCAATGTCACAAAAATTGAACATAACAAATTCAACCTTAACTCCAGAGCGTATGGCACACATTTGACATTACTTCTGAGAAGTAAGTTGCTTCGATAATATTTTTAAACTAGCGACCCGCCCCGGCTTCGCACGGGTATAAAATATAATTATTATAGCCTATGTCACTGAAATAATAACAGCCCTCTTTTTTGTCGGGGGTTAAAAATCAGCCAAGTGCGAGTCGGACTCGCGTACGAATTAATATTATTTTGTTTTTAGTATTTGTTATCTAAGCGGCAACAGATATACACAATAACAATATGTGAAAATTTCTGAAGCCTGGCTATAGCGGTTCTTGAGATAAAGCCTGGCGACAGACAGACAGACGGATAGATGGACAGACAACGAAGTCTTAGTAATAGGGTCCCGTTTTTACCCTTTGGGTACGGAACCCTAAAAATGATTAAAATCGATTCAGTAGTTTTGATTTTAAATAATAATTTATATACACTACTACCCGTGGCCAACCCATGTTTGTTAAAATGGTATGTATCGAGGAAATAAAAGGCTTTATTATTATTATTTATTATTATTACTACCCGTGGCCCGCATTGGTCGGTACTGACGCAAAAGCTACGTCCCGCAATTTTTAAATCTGTAATATCTTCGAATATAATCAATAATGTATTTAAAGTAAATAAGGATTATTGCCGTATTGGTTAAAATCGCTTCGAAAATTAGCCATTATTTGAAGTTAAAATTAAATGACAAAAAAATGTTATTGTGGGACATTCATAAGAGATATTTTTACTTATACCATCGCGGAGTTTTCTGTAGACCTTTTCAATGTGTACAATAGGTATTAGTGATACCCCTCCCGCGAGCGCACCCCAGCATTGGTAGCGCCAGCGCCCACTTCGAAACGGGCGTAAATCGCAATATTTTAATTTCGCCATAACTTCTAAGCTAAACGTCCAATTTTAATCATTCAAAGACCAAATATAATCTACATAAACTGTACTTAGTGATGAAATGATTTATTTTGATAAGGATTATTAGTATAAGTAAAATAAATACGTTTAAATGTAGTCCAAAAAAATCAAAATTTTTAAATAAAAAAATGGTTGTTGTGCCACACTTGACATAGATAGGTATAGTGTGTTGCAGACATTTTTGTAGATATTTATAAGATCTACATTTACTTAGAACATTGTATAGTTCTATCTTTTATAGTTTAGGCAGCGTACGCAAAATAAGTAAATTTTCTGGTTGTTTCCGAAAAACTGAAATATCTTACGGAACCCTATATTTTCCAACATAAAAAGTAGCCTATGTTACTCGTAGATAATGTAGCTTTCGAATGGTGAAAGAATTATTAAAATCGGTCCCGTAGTTTTTGAGCCTATTCATTACAATTAAACAAACAAACAAAGTTTACCTCTTTATAATATTAGTATAGATATAAGTATTGTACTTGTACTATTATCTATTCTGTGTGTGTGTATTGTTTAAAATTATCTGCAGTTGATATTATATTTTGTATGTGTGACTGTTAACAAATTGTAATAACTAATAAGATACGTAAAATAATATGCAGGTGTGTTATTCTACCTAAGTATAGAACGCGGTGGTTTACTAGGTAAGTAACTAAAAAGAGTGAAATTATTATTTTTAACAAAAAATTAAAACCGACTTCCAAAGTAAAAACAATAATAACATCCATATTATTATATGAACTAAAAAGTATTAAATAATTTTTCCTATCTAATAGTGCCTTTTTCCGAATTCGGCTAAAAATCAACTATTTCTGTACTCAATCTTCATAATTTTGAAGTCGGTGCCAGTTCCAAAAGTTTCAAATATTCTGGCAGACTGAAGATTCAGCTATGTCTGGTACCGACTTCAAAATGATGAAGAAGCTTGTGTAAGTGCATACGTAGTACGTACACATATTTTCATTCACCTTCGGTTTCGTTTGACAGCTCGAGATTGTTGCTCTATTCCGCTAGGTATATTAACTTTATAGTAGGGACTAGGGACACACCCCAAAGTATTTTTTTTCAGGCTATATTTTTTTATTGTTTCAGATAAATTTGGGCATAGACAGGTTTATTGGAATAATTATTTGGATAGGCGATTTTGTCATATTGGGTGCGATTTGTTTGAGGTGGGATGAATTTTATTTCGAATTACGTGAAACCAAGAATTTAGCGACGCAAATTTTAGTGACTCATACTTCAGGTTTACCTTTCTTGAATATATAATATAATTTCGACCATTACGTTTTGTTTTGTTGTGTGACGTAGTGATGTAGTATGAAAAGGGTCAATTTTGTTTCGACCAACATATTAGAGGTATAAGAGGAGTAATTACTTACGGGACTTAATAATTATTACATGTTAATTGTTATTAGAACCAAAGGATCAAGATAATAATGTGCATTAAGGGTATAAAAATCGCATCATGAATCTTAATGTTGTCCTTGGAAAACGGAGTAAGACATACATAATACTAAACAATAATAATTATTTAGATGATTTTGATAATTATTTTTTGTTGGAAAGAAGACATCTCAGAGGTGATGGCATCCCATGGTAAGGGACATGATATGCTGCTTGAAGTCGGCATTTTTTGTTAAACTTATTTTCATATTTCAGGTCCTCTGCGGAAGCGAGCCAGCATGATGATCAAGCTGATCAAGGAGAGCTCCCCCCACTTCTCCGTGTACGACATGTGGAACATGGACGCCTCCACCCTGCTCAACATGCTCGGTGTACTCACCACGCTTACGGTGACTCAGATGCAGTTTGCGCTACTGTAACAGCGCTGGACTGACCCGATTTAAATAATGGCAGCTGTACACAACTACACACTCGTCGAGACACCCCGAGACAGGCCGATCGCGAGTGTGTACAGGCCGCTCTGGTCCTCGTCACGTTGGCTCTCGCGAGGAAAACCAGAGACAGCATACACGGCCGAGGATCTCGGCCAGAGGCTCTCGTCGAGTGTATACAGCCGCCATTAAATGTATGGAGGGCAGAAGGGAGTTTAAAAAAAGATACGACCGCCATTTTGACATGTCCTTCATTTTAATATTTATTTTATTAAAAACTTTGACCATCAATTAGTGTCTGTTTATAAAGTAACTAAAAGAGAAGGGATCTTTTTTTCCAAAGATCATCTATAAGGTTGGTCTGAAATATTTTTTTTGTAAAATGTACTAAGCAAAGTTGAAGAGTAATAATTAACCTTTTCAAAAATTTTCTCCCTTTTTTGCTTATAACTTTTAAAATTTTTAATTTAGGGTAAAAAGTTATATACTTAAACATATTTGTAGGCAAAGTAATTTGCAACAAATTATGTACTTACAAAATTTTTGTGAGCCGTATAGTTTCCGAGATATCACGAAAATAGTGTTATCATTCCTTTTTTCAAGATGGCGGCCGGGGAACAAGAGTGGCGACCCCACAAACTTGAGGTTAAGCTTCTATTGACCCCCTCAACATATTTCAAAAATAAAATTGCGTCCTCTAATAAATTCAAAGCAAATGTAACATAATAATAATAATAATAATGATAATAATATCTATGGACGCTTCACACCACGTCGGTCTGCCCCGTGTTAAGTACCTGAAGGACTTGTGTTACTGGTACCAGACAACCGAAATATATTTAATACTTTTATACTATACACATATTTAAGATTTTTATTATATGATACACATATTTAATACACATCCATGACCCAGGAACTTAGAAAACTTTTTGTTGCGTCGGCGGGATTCGAACCCGCGACCCCCGGCTTGAGCTACCAACTGCCCACCAACTGAGCCACAGAAGTCGTCAAAATATTTCAATGGACTATAGATAGTAAATTTCCGATTGAATTATGGAACTACTTGGCATATTATGTGTTTTTTTTAAATGATTTATGGTTTATTACATATATGGCTTAATTTTAAACGTAAAACTACTTTAATCTATTTAAATTTGTAGAAAACTATATAACAGATCGTATTAACTAGAAAAAAAACAATCAAAACAGTCTTAGGTTCACAAGCTTCAGTCAAAGTTTTTCGGACTTTTACGAAGGAATGGGAAGCAAACTAACTAGGTAAAGTGCAAATATGAGCTTTTTTATTTAAAAATCTCACACTTTAACGTATGGTATCAGGGAATCTGCAGATTACCTAGGTAATGTGCACGTTAACGTATTCTGCATTCTAACGGTAACATAATACACACATTTACTTATCTATACTAATATTATAAAGCGGAAGCGTTTGTTAGTTTGTTTGTTTGTTTGTTTGTTTGAACGTGCTAATCTCAGGAACCACTGGTCCGATTTAAAAAAATTCTTTCAGTGTTAGATAGCCCATTTATTCAGGAAGACTATATTTTATTACGCTAATACTAATAGGAGCGAAGAAATAGAGGAAAGTGTGGAAAAAACGGGGGGAAATTATTTGAAAGGGCTTATTTGAACGCGCTAATCTCAGGAACTACTGGTCCGATTTGAAAAATTCTTTCAGTGTTAGATAGCCTATTTATCCAGGGAGGCTATAGGCTATATTTTATTGCGCTAAGACTAATAGGAGTAAAGAAATAGAGAAAATTGTCGAAAAAACGGGAGAAATTATTTGAACTGGCTTACTTGAACGCGCTAATCTCAGGAACTACTGGTCCGATTTGAAAAATTTTTTCAGTGTTAGATAGCCTATTTATCGAGAAAGGCTATATTTTATTGCGCTAAGACTAACAGAAGCAAAGAAATAGAGGAAAGTGTCGAAAAAACGGGAGAAATTATTTGAAAGGGCTTATTTGAACGCGCTAATCTTAGGAATTACTGGTCCGATTTGGAAAATTCTTTCAGTGTTAGATAGCCCATTTATCGAGGAAGGCTATAGGCTATATTTTATCATGCTAAAACTAATAGGAGCGATGAAATAGAGGAAAATGTGGAAAAAACGGGGGAAATTATTTGAAAGGGCTTATCTCACGAACTACTGGAGCAATTTTTCTGTTATTTGGCACAGATAAGAAGTAGACCACGTGAAGGATCATAGGCTATTTTTCGTGGACTAATTTGTCTGTGAAATATCTAATTTACGCGGGCGAAGCTGCGCGAAACGTTATATTTCGCGTGGTCACGATATCACGCGTAAACGGCTGGACCCATTTTGCTATTTGGTATGAAGATACTTTGAGTCCCGAAAAAGAACATAAGATACATTTTGTCCCGGAAAAATGTACGGTTACTGCACAATATACTTTTATGATTTGCGCGATTTCGTATCTATTTTGATGGAATTCGGTATGGAGATACTTTGAGTCTCGGGAAAGGACAAGGAATACTAATTTTTCCCGGAAAATGTACGGTCCCCGCGCAATAAACTTTTATGATTATGCCTAAACTGTTTAATCTATTTTGATGAAATTTTCCATAGAGATTGGAAATACTAATTTGAATCTGGGACAAGGAATATTTTTTGTTCCGGAAAAATGTGCGGTTCCCACACAATATACTTTTCTGATTAGCGCGTAAACGACTCAATCGATGTACGGGAACAACTATAAACTAAAGTCCACGCGGACGAAGTCGCGGGCAACAGCTAGTCTAATATATAAAAATAAGTCGGGTTTGCTATAATTCCAGGACGCATGAACCGATTTCCACGGTTTTGCTTTCGTTGGAAAGGTGCTCGGGCTCCTTGAGGTCTATAGAAAAAAAATCAGAAAAAACTTCAAGAGAAAAGTAGGAAAACAGGGAAAATCATTTTTTGGCAAAACAACGTTTGTCGACCCAGTTATCAAGATTGGAGTTACCAAGACGTTATGATTTTAATACTATTATTTTTAATTCGCCTTTGTTCTACATAATACTTATACCCCTTACTAATAAACGTTGTATAAGCTTTGAATAGTTATACAGTGTTTTATTCCTGTCACACAAGTGACATTTTTAATTGGATTGAAGAAGACAAAACACTGTATAACTATTCAAAGCTTATACAACGTTTATTAGTAAGGGGGATAGTATATTCGACGTAGCTCGACATCTCTATTGCAGTATAATCAATAATCATCAGTAGGTACCGCGCGCGATCAGAATGGGATCTGAATTCTGAATGACAGTTTTATTTGCTAATGAAGTAGCGTTAGCAAAAATATTCTGAACATTTAATAAATTATAGGTTTACACATAATAATAATAAAATATGTACTTAATCGTCATTAAAGATTATTACAATTACTGTGTATAAAAAATAAAAAGACCGACTTCGTACTTTATCGAAATATTTATCAATTGCCAGAATTATTTATCGTGAATCGTGATTGACCATTCAAAATCTGCCCCTTTTTCCACTCATTAATTATCAATTACTATAATAATATTACATTTTACCTATTATTATCACAAAAAAATTAAAACAAGACTTGAAAGAAATGTACGCGAACAAGAACGTATTTTTTTTTGCCGACCCTACGACTGGCCAGCTGTCAGCGCGCGTCTCAGTTCCAAAAGGACGAACCAAAAACTGATAGCGCGCGGATAATAAATAAAAGAAAAATTGCACACAATTTATTTAATTGTTGAAACGAATATTACAAAATAGTAAGTACGTCACATAGCATTTAAATCTAAATAAATATAATACAAATTATATCACTGTATGTAAAGCCAGCTGTACCCCTTGGGCCAACGTGTAAAGGCCTACTTGGCCATAAGTTGGGAGCGACATTACACGTTGGCCCAATACGTTAGCTCAATGTACACAGCGGTCATTAGTGTTGATAAAATAGGATTTTTTTAGCAATAATAATTAATTGTTAATTTTGGTACAACATATTATATACAACATATATATACAACATGTAACATTGTAAAGTTTCCCGACTAAAAATTGATATTTAATTTTAAATATTACTAAAAATAATGTTTTGAAAAGTTATTAATTATATTCATTTAAGTATTAGTGATAAGATAATTAATAAGTTTCTGTATGCATATTACATGAAAGGCATGTTAATTAAATTAATAGAAAATAGCATTAATGATTATAGTTAGGTTAAGCAGGTAAATACTAAATAGTAATAAATAAATATTTAATCATGTACCTGCTTTACCTAATGAATATTATAAGATTATAATTTAATTTTATAATATTTGTGGTTTCGAATAATGATAGAGGATCGACTCTTGCCTTTCCACAGGGCGCCGCGGCGCACAGTTTGGGAACCCCTGCGTTATATGATAAAAAACACGTAGGTAGTCACTAGTCACACCGTAGCTACGCGTAGCGTGCTCCGTAGCACGGGACGTAGCGTGCTACGTGGATGACGTAGCAGCTACGTAGCGGCGACGTAGCAGCAATGTAGCGGCGACGTAGCAGCAATGTAGCGGCGACGTAGCAGCAATGTAGCAACGACGTAGCAGCTACGTAGTATTCCTGAAAACAGCTTAGTCTTAAATTTACTCCGTTTAGAGTTTTCTTTCCCATTATATATATACAGTAAATAATTTTTGTATTGTGGCACGAAAAATCAAAGTAAAATAACTATGTACTTTATTAACAATTTGTTTGGACTGGAGTATCGTGTTTACAAAGCACAGGGTGAATAAATTAATATAATTTTTTAACGAAATATAATTTCAAAACGATTATTTCATTATTTAAACTCCAACCGGTATACACTACACGTGTCATTTTAATGGTTGTTTGCCGCAGCAAAATAATTTTATTTTAGTAGTACAACTAGCTGTCCCGGTGAACTTCGTGTCACTTTAAAACCTTCCCTGGACTTCTACGAATATTTTTAGACTAAAATTAGCCCAATCCGTTCAGCCGTTTTCGAGTTTTAGCGTTACTAACACAATTGAAAATCCATTTTTATATATTACTAGCTGTCCCGGTGAACTTCATGTCACTTTAAAACCTTCCCTGGACTTCTACGAATATTTTAAGACTAAAATCAGCCCAATTCATTCAGCCGTTTTCGAGTTATAGCGCGACTAACACATTTGGAAATCCATTTTTATATATATACTCGTATATAGATAGACTAGCTGTTTGACCGAGCTTTGCTCGGTATCCGATGAAAATGACATTTTCTAAAAATGACTCCTAGCTAGATCGATTTATCGCCCCCGAAACCCCCTATACAGTGTGTAACAAAAATAAGTGATAATACTTTAAGGTGTGTACGTGTTCCTTGTAGAGAGTTCACTGTGAAAGTAGCAGTGCTGAAAGACCAAAATTTTTTTTCACTTTTGTATGGGGAAACTCGTGACGTTTGGGCCCTTGCCCATACAAAAGTGAAAAAAAAATTTCGTCTTTCAGCGCTGCCACTTTCACAGTGAACTCTCTACAAGGAACACGTACATACCCTAAAGTATTATCACTTATTTTTGTTACACCCTGTATACTAAATTTCATGAAAATCGTTGGAGCCGATTCCGAGATTCCAATTATATATATGTCGCAGCCGACTGCTTTAAATAGCCGTTCAATCAAACAGCTAGCCCTTTGACTGAACAACCCCATTCAATCACACGTCTAGCTTTTATATTGAATATTTTAGTCGCTCAAAACGTTCAACACTACAGCTGATTCAAAAGCCGCCGTCTAATTTAAATTTTGTTTTATTTTACATGTAGTTTTTTTTTTTTTATAATGTACATTTTTATTCTGTGTTATACTTTTTTTTTCACTTTACATTGAAAATATCCTTTGTTTTAATTCTTTTTATTATCTTTAATTTAATGTGTTATTGCTTTTTGTAGTTTTGTATCTAGTCTTACTGTCACATATTTTTATCCATATATACGCTGTGCTTTCCGTTTTTAATATGCGAACAATGGTGTGGGTTATGTGTTTACCATTTCTAAACCATAGGTAATAACTAAGTTTTAACATGTAACTGTTTATTGTTCCTAATAAAGAAAAAAAAAATAATAATAATTGAAGTAGTTCAGCGCGCACCGCTGCGGCGCTAGGTGCGTTTTATTTACAATATGACGTCAACTAGCAGGTGTTTGTTGGTGTTTGTGGTTGTTTTTCGGAAAGAAAGTAGTTAATAAAAGTTACAAGTGTTATTAAAGAGACAAAAATTGTGGAGGCACATACGAGTGAATTAAAATTTCAACAAATATTCGAGGAGAAATTACGGGATTATGAAATGGATGCACGCAGCCTCCCCCGAAAGGGGGGTTCGGGGGGCACAGCCCCCCGTCAAAACAAAAACAAACACAATCCAGAAAGTCCAAAAGTTGGTTAGGTTAGGTTAGAACTTAGACCACAACTCAGAGGGAGCCGAGCGAGCGCAGCGAGCGTGCTGCGGCAGCAGCCGGCGACCGCCGTCAAATAAAAGAGGGGCGCAGCCCCCCGCCAAAACAAAAAAAAAACCAGTTGGCTAAGCGTCGTCTAGCTGTAGTGTTGAACGTTGTAGTCAACAAGTCGGCTAAACGACGTATAGCCGTGTGATTGAATGGCGTTGTTCAGTCAAAGAGCTAGCTGTTTGGTTGAACGGCTATTTAAACCAGTCGGCTGCGACATATATAAACAAGAATTGCTCGTTTAAAAATATAAGATTATAGATTTGTGAAGTTTGTTTAATTCAAATCATAAATAAAATTCGTCCGGGTTATACAAAATATATTTTATTTTAAAAAAATAACGTGCATGATTTGATAGTACTACTATAGGTAAGTACATAGTTCTGCCAGAGTAGACAGAATTATAGAGTATGCCGACCACTGACCTCCATTATACATGGAGATCAGTGATGCCGACTTAGAACTGATGTTGAAATTTTTAAATTTGACGTACCTATTATGACGAAAATCGTCGCTAGGGTTGTTAAATTGTTACCTACGAATTTAAAACTATGACATATTCGCTGGACGTGTTCCTCTTTGGTCGTATTGTTGTTTGTGTTTTGGCACATGCGATTAAAATTGTCAGAATCCAATTTTGAAATCTTTATTTTAAATATTTAAAAATAAAGACCCCCGGAGACGATCAAACGGTTTGATTCAAACCTTACGTGTTTGATGCAACCGTTTGATGTCGGTTTGAACGGTTTGTCAAACGACACTGCGCAGTTTCATTCAATACGCGCTGTCGAGTACACGTCTTTTGATGCAGAAGATGCTCTAGATTCTAGAACGAGCATCGCGATTTTCTTATCTTATGTTTATAACGTTAATGTCCTCTGTCAGAAGAGAAAAAAAAAGATATACGTGGGAGAGCCATGCTTCTGCACGAATGGGCCGGCTCGACCGAAGAAATACCACGTTCTCACAGAAAACCGGCGTGAAAAAGCGCTTGTGCTGTGTTTCGCCGAGTAAGTGAGTTTACCGGAGGCCCAATCCCCTAACCTATTCCCTTCCCTACCCTCCCCTATTCCCTTCCCATCTCTACCCTCCCCTATTACCCTATTCCCTCTTAAAAGGCCTGCAACGCACCTGCAGCTCTTCTGATGCTGCGACTTCCGTCGCTTGCGCGAGTTGCTTTCCATCAGGTGACCCGTTTGCTCGTTGCCCCCTTATTTCATAAAAAAAAGACTGGTCCAAAGAATGGTATGGACTATGGACTAACATAATATCGTTTTACCCACGAACATCTACAGAAAGTGCTAGAAACTACAGCTTCTTTCTTTTTTTCTTCTTCATAATCCAGCACTAAACTAAACCGGGTTTGATCAAACCTTCAAACGCGTCGGAACACGATCAAACGGCGCGTCAAACACAACGAAAATATGAAATTTCATCAAACAAGCTTCAAACACGTAAATGTTTGACAAACCGTTCAAACTAGCTTTGTAAACGATCAAATCGGTTTGAGTCAAACCAAAATTTACGTGTTTGAGTCAAACCGTTTGATCGTCTTCGGGGCCCTTAAATTATACCAGCCAGCGCGAGGCACATTCCGTTCATAATCCTAGTGAAACCCGACGAATTTGACAGATATTGAAACCTGTCCGTTTCTTTGCAGTCGAACTACTGGTAGTTATGTCTATTGTGGTTCTGCTGCGGAAAAACAACCACTAAAATGTCACGTTGTATTGAGATTATTCATACATCGCAAATTGTTTCGTTTCAATTCTTGCGAACTGTAAACTGAACTGTCTTAGTTCTGTCGCCATGGCATCTCAGTGAGGTATGGTCCTAAATCCTAATGCAAATGGTCTAAAATCCAAACTTAAGACGTCTTTCACCGAGCTGATACTATAATTAATAAAACTATTTTACGTTATAAACCGTCCCACAGTTGGCAAAAAAAAAATCTTAAATAGACTTTTTTATTAGCTAGGTCAGTGTTTTTCAACCTGTGGGTCGCGACCCCCTAGGGGTCGTGCAGCCCCTGTAGGGGTAGGGCTCCCAGTGGCCGAGAGAATTGTTTCAGTAAAAATAAACAATAACAATATTAAACATATTATTAAGGAGAATTTTAAACAAAATATTTATAAACATATATACAATAATATGATAAAAAAGCAAAAGGGGGGTCGCGAAACATTTTCACATACCATAGGGGTCGCATTACAAACTAGGTTGAAAAGCACTGAGCTAGAGATGAAGGGCGGTTCTTCTACTATCACAATATGAACCTACTACAGTAATGAAAACTGAAGTAACGTGACAATGAGGGTAGTTATGATGCTGAGTATGTTGAGTAGAGTGGAACCGTCCATGTTCCACATGTCATACACGGAGAAGTGCGGGGGAGTCTCCTCGATAGTTTTCAGCATCGTCGTAGCTTTCTTTCTGAGAGGGCCTGCAACAGAAATACATAAGAATAAGAAAAGATAAATATAGAGGTAACCTCACTCAGAGACGAATGTTTATTACTTAATAACTGTCATTAAATGAAGATTTTGACATTAGCCTATAAAGTTAATATACCAAGCGGAATAGAGAAACACAGGCCTGAGCGTGGTAAAAAGAGACGTGTGATATAATATGACAGCAGCACTTTTTTTTTTGACGTCCAGTCGGCACGCGCCGCACGTTGACAATTTAATCTCATAGAATTCATGTTCAATCATGCTTGGCTAAGTGTATACGTACTATGAAGCTAATACAACTAATAATTTTTCACACAGATGAAAACCAATTTCGGTTTCGTTTGACAGCTCGAGATTGTTGCTCTATTCCGCTAGGTATATTAACTTTATGCATTAGCCTCACACGTTATCTGTCATATTCTTTATTTAATAAAATTAACAATAAGTATTTTGTGTGCAGCATACACACATACACATGAGTTGTATGTATGTACCGTAACTTCGATAGCGCAATACATGCAGGCGCTAGTTAATTTGCCGTTTTGGTTATTTGGTCGTGCTATATCAAATATATTGTGTCTGCTATATTTTGCTTGTCGGCTGGGCTCAACATAACCGACCAAACTACGTAGGTTCTCAAATCAATTTCCCTGATAGTACAGCCATAAGATCGCGGTAGCGCGGTAGTTGGTGTTGTTTTGATCGCGGTAGCGAACGGTCGTGCACCGCTCAGCAACACACGTAGCAAATATTAATAAAATTAATTAATACGAGTATTTCGCGAGTCGCGCGGCTCACAGCCGCTGCACCGACACCATGGCGCTCGTATCCAACGAGCTGCTGGCGTTCGTACAACACGTCGTCAACACCATGGACGAAGATGGCATCGTGCAGCTGTGCAGGTCGACCTACACCAACGAGGAGATCTGCAGGGGCAGGCTCGTGCTGTACGAAGCGCTCGGCAAGACAGCGCAGATGACGTCCCGGAGGAGAGACGGAAGCGAACGAAGCTTGCAGGATATCATCTCCCTGCTCAAGCAGACTAATACTGCGGAATTGCCGGTGTTTCTGGCCAAGCAGCTCCACAAACTGCCGGCGGTATCGACGGACCACGTCAACGTCTCCAGCCTGCTCCAGAAGTTCAACATCATGAGGGCAGAGCTGGACGAGATACGAGGTAGGTTGGATGCCTCGGAATCCACCATCAGTGAGTTACGTAGTGAATTATTACAATTAAAAAGTAATAATTCATTATGTAGGTCACCCGAGCATCCGATCGACTCGATAAATATGCGTCGCGGAGCTCAGCGTGACTCGCCGTTTTGCACCTCAGCGAAATCGAGTGGGTCAGCAACAGCCGCCGCCGTCAGCTCGCCGTCCGCGAGGGGTGCAAAGGAGGGCCGCAAGGCTGAAAATCTTCGACTCGACAGTAATGATATGCCCAACCCCCCCCTTCAATTGTTCACGTGGTATTGACAAGAATAATTTTTAATCATTTTGCAAGTTGAAAGAGTAGATACTAGATAGCAAATGAAAATAATTTTATATTTTGTGTTTATTAAATTTATTTATTACAAAAGACTCTTTGCATGTTTATAATAATTATCACTACTTAATTATATAAGGGAATAAAAATAACGATCTCCAAAAAATACATTGATACCCAATAGATTGCCAAAAAGAAATACTTAACACCAATAAAAAAAACTTTACTGTGAAAGTAGCAGCGTTGAATGAGCAAATTTTCTTTTCTCCATACAGAAGTGAAAAAAATGGTCTTTCAGCGCTGCTACTTTCACAGTGAACTGTATGTTAGGAACACATACACATCCTAAAGTATTATCACTTAGATTAATGTATAATATTGTATAATAACTGGCGACCCGCCCCGGCTTCGCACGGCCCGAGTATAATAAAATATATAGCCACTGAAAAAATGATTAAAATCGATTCAGCAGTTTTGATTTATATTCTTTACTTAAACTCTATCTATATCTGCCCGTGGCCGGTGGCCCACATTGGTCGGTACTCGGTACCGCCGCAAAAGCTAAGTCTCGCAATTTTAAATTTGTAAAAAGTGTTGTAAAAAGTGTTTCAAAAAGCTAAGTCTCGCAATTTTAAATTTGTAAAAAGTGTTGTAAAAAGTGTTTCAAAAATTCATAATAGACGATGCACAGCGTCATCTATTATGAATTTTTGGAACTAATTTAATTTGAACAAATTTACGTATAAACACTCCTTTTCAACCCCTTTTCCCAGTTAAAAAGTAGCCTATGTCCTTTCTCAGGCTTTAGACTATCTGTGTACAAAGTTTAATTACAATCGGTTCAGAAGTTTTGGCGTGAAAGCGAGACAGACAGACAGACAGATAGAGGTACTTTCGCATTTATAATATTTAAAGTGGTTTTATTGAATAAGGATTAATGCCGTATTGGTTAAAATCGCTTCGAAAATTAGCCATTATAATATTTTGTCGTTAAAAGTAAATCGTCGTCGTCGTCAAAACAAAAAACTGTTATTGTGGGATATCCATAAGAGGTAGACATATTATATCATTGCGGAGTTTTCTGTAGACCTTTTCAATGTGTACAGTACTTGGTACATTATTTTGATAAATCTCGTAGGGTTCAGCCTGCGTTTGCAATGTAAGCGAAAAAAATGTAATTATTTACGACATCACATTAGAAACCCCAACAATAACAGTATTTCTCCACTATTTAAGGAATTATACTAATAAAACTTCCTCTTGAATCACTCTATCTATTAAAGAAAACCGCATCAAAATCCGTTGCGTAGTTTTAAAGATTAAAGGGAACAAAGGGACATGGGGGAAAACTTTGTTTTATAATATTTAGTGATAGTCTAAAATTACAATAGAACAATCAGAGAAATTAATTTCTAGGCAGATGGCGGACCTAAGTAATTTGGTCGCGTTTAAAGTTAAACCCAACCGACAGATCACAATTAACATTGAATTGACATGATCCGACTACATGACGTTGGTCTGTCAACTACTTAGGAATCAATTTCCTCGATGGTACCTACTATTTTAGTCACGACTGTAGTTCAAATTGTAATCGAACACTAAAATATATAGTAAATATGATCACCAAGCTTGACAGCTTCACCAAACTTCAAAATGCCTGATAAGTGACAACAGTGCCTGTTTTTTTAATGGCTGTTGGCTATAAATAACCATAATAAATGCCAGTGTTAACTATTAAATGGCGAGAAAAAAATTTTTCGTATGACGTTTCTCTCGGCGAAATTGACTACGTGACAAAACTCTAGACCCCCTCCCCCCTCTCGTGACCGAGCGTAGTATTTTGAAGACCCCCCTCCCCCCCTAAATGGGTCACGTAGTATGGGTATGCTCCCTTATGTGCCCGAGCTGCGCCTGCGGAGCGAGGTGCCCGCGACGCCGCTCTACATGTCGCGCCTGCACTGGTCCATGACGGTCGAAGACGTCGTAAACTACATCCGCGAGAAGACCACCTACACCTTGAGGGTGGAGCGTCTGCACTCTCGCCACAAAGTGAATTTCAGTTCCTTTGTGGTGAGAGTGCCGACTCAAGTCTTATCCATCTTCGATGTGGAGGAGTTCTGGCCCGCCGGTGTAGTTTACCGGAGGTTCCGGGGGAGGCTCCCGAACGAAGCGCGCATCACGTCGCCGAAAGAGACTTTACGTGATAAAGTGTAGTGTGATTGTGTGTGTGAATGTGTAAATAATATATATTAGGATAAAATTGTTCGGCGTGCATCCGTTGCGCGTTGTCTGATTGCCATAACACAAGTTTTTACTTAGCATGGGATTAGACGACGTGATGTACGCTACCCAGCTTTTATACTATTGTATATTATTGTATGCTTAATAAAGAATTTGAATTTGAAATTTGAATTTGAATTAATAATAATATAATAATAATAATATATCTATGGACGCTTCACACCACGTCAGTCTGGCCCCGTGCTAAGTACCTGAAGGACTTGTGTTACAGGTACCAGACAACAGAAATATATTTAATACTTTTATACTATACATATATTTAAGATTTTTATTATATCATACACATCCAGACCCGGGAACATTGAAAACTTTTTGTTCCGTCGGCGGGATTCGAACCCGCGACCCTCGGCTTGAGCTGCCACACACTCAGGAAATTGAGCCACAGAGGTCGTCAAAATATTGTACAAAGGTCAATTAATACTTGTTTCCAGGAAATGCTATTGTATTCTATTGTTGTCGCGATCACCGGTCGCGCTCTTATGGGGCTTGAAGAATTAAATAAATATTGTACAAAGACTCGTAATAATAATAATCAGGGTAGCATTATATTATGCAATTTAGTATTTACGTACGGTTCGAGTTTTGATTAATACAATAAAATAGGGTACCTTCGGTATACGTAGCTAGTATCGTCGTAGATAGGTGCTTCGTCTCGTTCATCTCCTTGAAAAACCTTTCCCACCTCACACAGATGAAGATCAGCAACGCCAAGTCGCCGACACACGCTATAGGCAGCACGATCCTTTCCGCTCGCATCGGTATCTATCACAGGATAAAGATATAAAAGAAGTGTTATGGGGGTGTGGATTTGTAGAACGCGGCCCCAAATTCTGCGAAATGGATACACCAGGGGTTAGAGAAATGAAAAAAAAGTACGTGAAATATCTATAGCTGTCTCCCTTACCTCAAGCCTATACCGCAGAACGCGATAGAGACAACTGCAGAAAATCCAGAAAATCAACGATTCGTTGTCCCCTGATTCCTTCTCCAAAACTTAACCGATTTAAGTACTTTTTTCATTAAAGATTAAAAAAAGGCTTGAGCTGTGTTCCTATGTTTTGCTTTTTTTGTATAATCTAGCCAAATCTGTTTCCTGGACGTTTGAACACAGCGGAAAATCTGGCAATTTTTTTGGGTTTTTGAACGTTCATATCTTTTTCAATAATTAAATTATGAAAAAAAAGAAAACATAGGGACATTGTATTAGTGGCCGTAGATATTCAGGAAAAAAATTATAACTCTACTAGCATTATCCAGGGAGGAAACAGGGGACAACGTTTGTATGGGAAAAAGGGCGGTGTGGACTCCTCTTAAGTGCACGTTAAGTGTCAATCACATTACCTATTACCTTAGTTCTGTCTACTCTGTTGTTACCATACGCAAAATACGCAACATTACGCCAAAGTAGTGGTTGTAAGTTGTAACTAAACAGAGGCTCGCGAGTATCATGGTACTTGACTAAAATGTGACTCGTGAATTTGTTATAATGAAATTTCAAATTATTAATAAAATTAATACTTATATTATTAATAAAAATAAAAATATTATAAGTGCCTACTTATATAAGTAAGTAGGTAGGTAAATAGATATTATTTTTGTTAAGTATTAAAATATAATGTCAACTCTAGTAGGTAAACTATATGTATTTGCGCTATAAATAAAGTACCTAAACCATGCGATAAAGCATTTCGAAATTCAACATTTATGAAAAATGTAACTGTCTAACTGACCAGGGTTCTTGAGGCACGTTCTGGAGATAAACAGACTGACGGACGGACAGCGAAGTTTGGGTATAGAACCCTTTTAAAGCAAGTAACAATCAGTACAGAAATAGAAATGACTATTAGGTATTGATAAACTTACATTTTGTTGCAAGGTGAGAAGACAAAACTCAAATATCGCCAAACTCATGACGACCAACTTGAAACAAAACACAAACATCTGCCAACAAAATAAAGTTTCTTACGAGCTTCAGTATTAGAAATTCATAAAAATATGCTTGTTCTAATATTTACCTGAAATCTGTACAGGCCAGTAAAATTGTGGATTAAATTAAATATTTTATTCAGATACTTGTCGGTTTCGCTGGTCCTGAAATCGTTAGTTTCCTGTGCCAGCTCTCGCAAGGACCGCGTGTCCAGAATCTTCCATTCCGAGACATTGTCCGAGTGAAAACTCGATATCGAGCGTAAATGATTCGACATAATCATATTGATGAAGCTCAGTCGAGAGTAAATATGCACGATTAAATTCGAGAAGTAAATCCACTCCAGAGTGCACGTAAACTGAACTAAAAATATTCCCGAAGCAAAAAATACTTGGAGATGTAGATTTCTAAAAAACAAAATCGCCGAAAATACGAAGTACATGACGGTGTATAGCAACGTGTTCATGAGGTTTATTCGGTAAAGCATATCGTGGAAGTAAGAGGTTCGATCTATCCTCATGCTTCGGTCGATCTCCTGTAACTTCACGTAAAACCGGACGTTGCTCTCGTTGTTCAGGAACCTCGAGTGGATGATGCTAGCCGCGTGTGTGACATAATGTAGGGACATGCCGATTTGACATAAGTAGCGAAGATAGCTGTGGTGTTTGAAGTGAGAGATGTAGCAGTAGACGGTGGTGACGTAGGACACCGTGGCTGCGAGCATCAGGGCTGCGGTGTACACCTTCTGGCCCAGGGTCGGTGACGTCACGAAGCGGTATTTCGCATCCACCCGCGCTGACCCCAGCGCCGTTTGCAAAACACGAATCGGTGCAAAAGACCGCACGAGACCGTCTTCCAATATATCCCTCGATAAATATTCAGCCATTATGAAACTGATGAGTAGGACTATTGACTATTTATACCGGCCTTAATAGAATAATTTAATTTTGTTTGGGATGCTCAATATAAGTAAACTGTACGTGGAACACTGTTACCCGACTGAAAAGTGTAAGTATATTAAGGTTTTTAAAGTGAGATCCATAATGTGAAATAGAACTATTAAATTGATGAAGTTTACAAAAGAAACATGTGATACATCAATAGTCAATACATGTTTAATCGTCTAGCGATTATACTAGTCCATTACTGCCCTGGGTATTACTAGTGACCTGAGTGATCAATATTATTATACTGTACTTAGCGAAACATGGCGGTAGCGGTCATTGACTCCCTGTCAAAAACTTGTCATTTTCTTTATAAACCGCGATTGACAATGAAGTGTCAGATGTTGTCAATCGCGGCTTTGTATAGAAAATGACAAGTTTTTTACAGGGAGTCAATGACCGCTACCGCCATACCGAGTACAGTATAATATTATTGTTAGGTACTTACTTACTAATAATGACTTAAATGTAATTAGTATAAATTTAGGTTTGCGTTATTACTTAATAGTTATTACGAAATATATTATGTCCCATTCAAGATAAATGGATGAAAATCTTAATGGGACTAAAGATAGGATAGGTTTTGTCATAAATTGACGCCGAGTCCACAGGCGACTCAGCAAAACTACGCGACTGTTGCTGGTCGCCCCACGCCTCCCCCGCGGGCGCATAAAAATGGGGAAAATGAGAGCCCCAAGAGTCGCAAGACTACGGAGAGCCGCAAGGCTAAGTCTTCTCGACCTGGCAAGGACGAGAGCAGGAGGTGCGATGAGGAGGGCTTCATACTGGTGGAGAGAAGGAAGAAGAAGCCCGCCGCCCGCAACCATCGCGGCACCGCGCCATATGTACCTGAGCTGCGTCTGCGGAGCGAGGTCCCCGCGACGCCCCTGTACATATCCCGCCTGCACTGGTCCATGGAGGTCAAAGACGTCGTGGACTACATCAGTAAGAAGACATCCCTCCACTTGAGGGTCGAGCGTCTGCAGTCTCGCCACAAGGTCAACTTCAGTTCCTTTGTGGTGAGAGTACCGACGCATCTTCTCCCGACCTTTGAAGCGGAGGAATTCTGGCCGACTGATGTGGTTTACCGTAGGTTCCGGGGGAGACTCCGGAATGAAGCGCGCGTCACGTCGCCGTTAATTCGTGATAATGTATAGTTGTTAAGTTTATATAATTTTTATGTATGTTAGTCATTAAGGTATATATTGTATGGGCCTACGTAGCCTGATTTAAATAAATAAATAAAAATAAATAATTTTAATGTGAACCGTAAAATTAATAACATTTGAAGTGATGATTTGTATAATGTTCTGATAATGTTTGCTAACGTAATGACTTAAAAAAATACTTACTATGGATATCTGAAAATAAAATGATTATTATTATTACGTTTAGCAGTAACAATGAAACAATAACAAATACTTATTGTAAAAATTTATTTAAAACACTTATGTTGAACATCAAGCTAGTACAATATCAAACATGGGTTTATGATAATAATTATTGTATTAGTTACTTATAACATTCTTATAAAAATGTAAACATGGACGGCATATCATTGATATAATTAGGTACCTACTTAACACAATTGGCTAGTCAGATGTTTCTTTTAAACTTAGAAAAACAAAACATAAATAAAATCTTGAACAAAATGATTTTACAACCTTCTAGTATTAGAACTTAGAAGTCATTTACGTATGTTTCAATTTATGTGATTTCTTAGTCCTCGATGATAATAATAATAATCATATTAATAAAGAAAGTATTTTATACCTACTAATTGCCGCACTCAGACACGAATATTGTTTACTGATTCTATGCATTTGGATTTCCGAATACGGAAATCAAATTCGGAAATCGAATACATATAACGAATCAATGCGGCCAGCCTAGCTTTCTTCTTGTCTTTGAGTGCGGCCATAAGAAGTCGCGGCTCCTTAGAACTAGATTCGACAAAACTCGCGGGCAAAGAAATATGTACATGTTATCAGTAATTATAGTATGGCAAATAATAATAATAATTGGACGGATCCGTTACATCTAGGTCACTAAACCGAAGCTAAACCTTTCGGTTTAGCGACTGAAGCCAGACAAAGGAGTCGGTTTAACTGGACCTTGTTTAAAAAATACCCAAAACTCTCTCTAAGCTCTATACTCTCAGTATAGCAATACATTTAGCAGCGCGTGTACAAATTTTATGTTTCCATATTTTAAAGAATTTAACATCTAATAAATAAATAAAAAAAATTCTTTCTTATCAGGCACAAAACATTTAAAATTTGTAGGATTTTTATATGAAATTACAGATTCAAAGCTCTACAAAAGCCGAACCCCCTTTATTTTTGGCTGGACACGCAATCAAAAAGCCTGACTATGTCCAGTATTATCTAACCGCCTGGCAACCCTCGTTACATGGATACTTCATATCTTCGATACAAGCTATGTTTCGTACATGACAAATACAACTATTAAACTATAGGACATAGCATACCTAAGGTTCAGAGAATCTATTCTCTGTGGTCTACAAGACCTCTAGGTCTTATAGACCACAGAAAAAAAGGAATTGCACACTGAACTTTCTGAATTCTGAGTCTTAAATATATTTGATCTGGCCGTTATTCATACATGCAATTAGTGTCCTGTGTGGCTAAAAAAAAGATTTACATACAAAATGAAATCTCAATAAGCAGTTACCAGAAGTAAAGAAATAAGAAGTCATACATTTAAAGTCAACGATAAAATATCTTGACAATGTTCTTATTAACAGTATAAAAAAGAATGATTCTCAAATGTTATCATGGTCTTATATACATTGTACAATGGTACTTATTGGGGGTTTTTAAATTCTCACTTCTATATTTACATTTCAAAACATTTTTAACCCGTCAATCGTGGAAAAACGAGACACAACAGAATTTCTATTGTGTCTCGGTCACCGGTGACTGTATGGGGCTTGATGAGTTTAAGCATAAATCTAAGGCAATTGTCACAGATTAAAATTAATTACTATGTTTTACTTTATGTCTATAACAAATTATGGAATTACATCTTTAGTTTATTCATAACATGAATCTTATCTTGCCATTATCAAAAGGCTATTTTCTGAATGATAACAAATATATTCAAAAAGCATAGAAGCACTATTGAGTGTGAAACATGTGAAGCACTGTTGCACCTGTGATCAAGAAAGCAGAAGCACCAGGTTGTCTCATCATACCAATCTCTGAAAAGATAATCGCAATAATATGTAGAGAATATAGATAGATAGAAAATGCTTTATTTGTACAAAACTAAACTAAATTACAATTTAAAATAAAGAACCTGTACTTAAACAGGAGGTCTTACCGCTGAAAGTGGAATATGCAGTAAAAGTAACAAAAAATACCAAATAACTTGAAAAAAAATGTGACACTTACTAGGAAGTGTTGTAATTTTTTGCATTTAATCACAGACACAAAGTATAACATTGTGGATTATGATTTACAAAAGTTTATGACATCAGTTTAAATAATTATTAATAAGTACCTATTGAAAATTACACAATTGATAATAATATAAGTTTTACCTCTTAATATCCAGTTCTTTGATTGAATTGTTGACATAGTTAGCCAAGTTAACATCCTTAGCTGCAACTCGGCAGCCTTCATAAGTATCAGCAGGGATGTCTGTACGGAAAGCCTTAAAATTGCTCAAACAATCTCTTGTTATTACTTCTTTTGCTGAAAATATGTAGTTTATTACAATAAGATAATATTTTTTTAGTAGGTATAGCAATTTCTTCAGCTGCACACTGATTTTAGTAGGTAACTTAAATTGTATGCATTAATAAGTAAGTGATAAAATTCTTTTGACATACCTCCTTTCCTCTCTATGAGCTTCACACATACATCTTCAACATCAGGACATGGGTTACCCAGGTACCCCATACCGCGCCAATTGAACGGTGTGTTACAGCCCGGTGTAGCAGGAGTACATTGGTAACACCAAATAGCATAGCCTGTAAATGTATGTCAACTAAGTACATATTATACTTAATATATAAGGAACAAGATATTACATCATCATTCATCGATAGGAGCTCTAGCACAATAGGTATATGAAAGGTCTAAACATCGATTTCTGCATGAATTGATCTCTTTATTGTTATTTATAAGCCAGGTAAAGCCACACCCCTTACATATTGTCACAAAGCGCAACTACATAACCAAACATGACTTACTTTCATAGCACAAACTTAATAGTAAAAATAAAATGTAGCAAATATTCATGTTCGTAGAAGGTATAGTCGAAAACGAAACTACAAATACTTTATTTCTATTTTCTACGCCCGGTAAACAGTAAACACAAAACGGCAAAAAAGTTATTGACAATTGACATTGACATTTGACATTTCGTCAGTTTTGACAAATGGAATTTGAGAGCTTTTTTTAATTTTATTAGTGTAAAGCACTGACATAAGAAATTGGAGTAAAGATAAAATGTACCTACCTATAATAATTTATAAAGAAACATCTTTGGTTTATTACCAATGCCTATAATAATAATAGACACGAACTCCGTCTACCGATGTCTGCGTTCATAACTGCTGTAATTCTACCATTTACACGTTAGTTATTTTTTAATATTATTAATTAATTATCTTAAGTTTTTGTAGTCGTCGATAGATGGCAGTAGCAGTAATTAAAATAATAAATGTGCATGCATGCATGCAGTGAGCCGAAGCCCCACACCGTTTTAAAAGGCAAAATAACATTTGCCGGATCAGCTAATTCTCTTTTTAAAATCATAATATTTACTTTTGAAAACTCTAGTTATGAATTATTGTGAAAAATCTATTAGGTTCGGTTGCACCAGAGGCGTGGTTAAAATTTAAGTTAAAGTTAAAGTTATGGTTATACTTAAGGTTTTAACTTTGACCTTAACTTTGCCCGAAGAAATTGACAGATGACAGCTGATCCAACAAGGTTATAAATGCACGTGGGCGAGGGCGCTGCTGGTAAAGGAGAACTGTCAAAAATTGCGGTTTTTGTATGATGACAGCGTTAGTTCCTTTTTTCGCCACATGCATTTAAAACCTTGTCGAGCTCTATGGTTATGATTAAATATTATGGCGTATTGACTCTTGATGTCGTCCATTTTTAACTTTAAGTAAAAAATGGACGCCATATAACCATAACCATAGAGTTCGACAAGGCTTTAAATGCACGTGGCGATAAAAGGAACTAACCCTGTTATCATACATACAAAATGGACATTTTTGACAGTTCTCCTTTACCAGCAGCGCCCCCGCCCACGTTCATTTAAAGCCTTGTCAGACAAGCAACGTCTTCTACCAAATTCTGCGGTCAAAGTTATGGTTAAAGTTAAATTTGCCTTAAATATAACCACAACTTTGACCATAACTTTAACTTTAACCACGCCTCTGGTGCAACCCAGCCTTAGATTATCGCCTAGAAAGTGAACAGTCAAAACTTAGTAAGTAATAAATATTATGAAAATACAAAATTAAGAAAATATGTGAATAGTTAACATTGTTTTGTAACAAAAATAGTTATAGTAAGTAATTATGCACATTCAGATCAGTGTTCTTAATTATGTGGAACTAAATTTATTCAATTATTCAAAAATCAAATCTATGCAAATCGTCGCCATCACGTCTTCGATACCTATCAAGCCATCATTTCTTATATCCACTTCTTTGATCAAAAGATTCAACTGTTTAGCAGGCATTTTATGACCCAGAGTTGTCAAAACTTCCCTCATATGATCACGGTTCATTAGTCCTTCACCCTGATCTAGAACTTGCAAAGCCGATCGCAAGTTATCTTCGATTGAAATATCTCTATACCTTATCGTAGCAATTTTAACAAACTGATCGAATTCAATATGTCCCTCTGGATGCGGAGGCCTGACGCAATATGCAATTAGCTCTTGAAGCTGATCACTAGTATACGGCATCAGAAACAGTGATTTTAGCATATAAATTAATTCTTTTTCCGTAATATATCCGCTTATGTCGGTATAAGCCGGCGTGTAATCCTGGTATAGATTCCAAAGCTCTTCTAGTTCGGCCAATTGATCTGGTTTTAATTTAAAAGGCGGTTTGAGTTCTTCACTGGAATCAGTCAAATTGTAGGGCGCAGCTGGATCTGGTGCAGTATCTTCTACATATTTAATCTCCTCGACCTCATCTGTTGTAGTTCCTTCTAGTTCAGTTCGTTCGATTACCTTAACAGAATCTTTTACATTGTTTTGCTCTTTGACTACCTCTTGTTGGGCTTCTATAGCATCAAAGGAGTTTGATTTTTCAGCTTCACCTTCAGTCTCCTGTTGGTTTTCATCTATTACTCCTATAACCTCTTTTTGTGAAATCAGAGAGGTTGATTTCGATAAGTCTTTTTTTACAGGTTCGATTTCTTCCCTCACAATATTTTGTTTGTCTGTCAATTTTTCTACGTTTTGTTCTTTATCCATAGCAGTTTCGATTTTGTCTTCCATAATATTATTATAAGTTTAAAAGGTTTATAAAATTTTTAATAAGGTAAGTCAGTTAAATATAATAACTGTAAAGGTGGATAAAAATATATAAATTAAAATATTACTATTAAAATTAATTGAAGTACCTTACATACTTTCTGATAAAAATATCAGAAAGAATATTTAAATAACACAAAACTTATAAATTTTAACCTAGATAATATTTTGAATTTTGACGGTTAACTTCAAAAGCTTCATGTACCAATTGCCCCAAAAATTGTCCTAAATCACAAATAATATTATCTATGGCCAAATCGTATGCTGCTTATTTTTTATCACCACATTTAACAGCTGCTTATGAAAAATTGTGCACGCCTAAAGTGGAGAATTGAGAATGAAAGTCAAAACAGGTGTTTCGGGTAATTTGCGAAAAATTGGCATACAGCCAAAGTCTTTGAATGCCAAAGTCAAACCCCTAATAGTATCCGCAATTAGAGGGCTTAATAGCATTGAAAATTTGAAATAAACGCCCTCGATAGTCATCGGTAGCGACTGAGCTTCGGTTTATCCGCTGATCTTTGACCTTGTGAGAGAAGCGCCCATCGAATGTTAATTGAATGGTTAGATGTTCTCAGGTAGGTCTCTAGGAGAAACGTAGTTGGTACTTGGTAGTCACCTCAGAACAGGAAAATAAGGTAGTCACCCTAAAGAAAATTTCTTTATTTGAAAGACCCTCCCAAAAATGAGATGTTTTATCCTTACAAGTTACAACCTTCCGTTGTTTCTACTACCATGACCAATATGACCATGACTAAGTAGTAAGTAGGCTCAAAATATATTATAACCAATCACCATAATATCACAAAAAAATGTAAATAATACTTAGCAGATAACTAAATATTTTTTATGACATTTGTTGAATACTTTGGTAGGCTCGTGAGCTTAGAGGAATCGGAGGCTAAGGAACGGGCGTGTGCCAACTTTCATTCCCATCCTAAACTTATCCTTATATATATTACGTCTTATCCATAATTGCCCAATTTCTGCGGCTTCGGTTTCCGGTTTTGATTAGCTAACGTTACAAAAATTAACCAATCAACAACGTTTTAATAAATTGCCAATTACTAGGCACAGCCTGTGCTATGGGGGAATTCTTACCGAAATAGGCAGTAGTTAGTAACTCAGTACCCACTAAGATTGCGCTTACAATTATTGTGCTCTACAAAATTCTCAATGATAGTGCTTTCAAACGCATCACGTGGTAGATAGAAGTTGCGAGGGAGCGGTGAGCGGCATGGTAGGCCGCGATGGTAGCCTCACTAACCGCTGACAACACAATCCAAAGTTCCAAAGACAGCCGTACGTGACGCGCGATTACATTTCGCGCGCTAAAACGAAAACGATACGCGGATTCTCGAAGTGCATTGAAAAATATTACGAGTTGCTACTGAATTTATATTATAATGGTAAGTTCATTGACATTTATATTGCATTTATATTATGTTTTTTTTTACATTTGTACTTTATTGCGTACTAGCTGTGCCCCGCGGTGCTACCCGCGGTTTATTAGGGAAAACAAATTGTGATATTTTCCCACATTAAAAAGTAGCGTGTAAATCCAGGGTATTATTAACTAACTCTATAAGTACCAAATTTTATTGAAATCGATCCAGCCGTTTAGACGTGAAGAAGTAACAAACATACAAACTCCTAAACTTTCGCCTTTGTGATTAATGATTAGTGTGATATTTTTATAAAAGTACTTATCGGTAACAAAAGAGTAAAGACGTGTACTGTACGTTTAATAAAAGTTGTTATTGTAAACTAATAACTGGCTACGTTTTCTGTAGGCACTATAAAATAGTTACGTACAGATCAGTATCCTTACTTATACTTACTTATTTGATATTTCTACAGAAACCCTATAATCTACCTTCATCAGCCTATGCTGTGATTTAATTTAATTAATCCATACAAATATTTTAAATGCGAAAGTGTGTCTGTCTGTTTGCACTTTGCTACCTCTTCACACCCAAACCGCTGAACCGATTTTGCTTATTGGTATGGATTCACTTTGCGTCCCGGGAAAGGACATAGGATATTTTTTTCCCGAAAAATTACATGTGATAAACGAATTTTGGGGCAACGGATTTGCGGGCGTCATCTAGTTCTAAATATAATCCTATCCGATTAAATTTATCGACTATCTTATAAGCAACCCAAGATCTGAACACATCGAAAATTAGGCCAAATTAATATACTTACCTTATCACTCGCTTATAGGTAATCTTTCTTAATTCTAGGTATATTCACTTGGCCTAATTTTATTGAAATTTTTAAACCTACTATCACATTGTGCGATGCATAAATAATGATGTTATGGGAATTTACTTAAGCGTACCTGAAATAATACCAGCCAACTTCTCATACTTTAATAGACAGTTGCAACGCGAATGCTAACGACTACCTAGGAAATGTATGAAATAATAAAGCAACTAAAACAATACCTGACAACAAATCACACTGGAGACATCTGTGCTAAAGAGTAATGGTCAGAAATGTATGAACGCTGGGCTGATAGGTATTTGTCACAGATCAATATCATGAGTTATGACTTATGACTTACGAGTAAGTAAATAATAGGCGTTTTGAAGAGAAATACGATACACCGGTATTCAGGCCGTGATGCACGGAGAGCTTGGAATAAAGCATAAAGTTAATATACCTACCTAGCGGAATTGAGCAACAATCTCGAGCTGTCAAACGAAACCGAAATTGATTTCATATGTGTGTAAAAATATGTGTCAAGCATGATTGAACATGATTTCTATGAGATTAAATTGTGGACGTGCGGCACGTGCCGACTGGACGTCAAAAAAGAGTGTCATGACTCATGTATCGCACGTCTCTTTTTACCACGCAGTGTTACTTATAGTGACATCTCTCTTGCTCAGGCCTTTGTTTCTCTATTCCGCTAGGTATATTAACTTTATGGAATAAAGTGAGAGCAAGTGCAACCTGTAAATAACAACGCCTCCAAAAGACGCAAAGCCGCTAGATGCATTGATAGATGGGCTAGCAGTTATGAATTGTTACTGAAATTCATCATGCATTGAGAATAATAAATTGAATTGAAATTTCAATTAAGCACATTAAAATTTAATTATGAATCTCTATTTTTAGGGGTTCCGTACCCAAAGGGTAAAAACGAGACCCTATTACTAAGACAGAATACTTCGTCGTCTGCCTCCAGGCTGTAGGTATCTCAAGAAGCGCTATAGCTAGACTTTTGTTGTCACAGATTGTGTATAATATAAGATAGAGAAAAGCTCATAGCAAGGCAAGGAGTGAAGATATGTGTTGACCCGACCTCTAAGTAATATTCATGCAAATTTTTAAGTAAATCCAATTAGTACTTTCTAAGTTTATCCCGGACATACATACAGACAAACAGACAAAAATTCTAAAAACTATACTTCCATATCGATTGTAAATCACGTCCCATGTATTACCTATTTTTCAAAAATATTCAATGTACAGAATTGATTTTCCTACGATTTTATTATAATATTATGTATGTTTGCTGGTGCTGCCGTCTGGCGTGAAAACATTGCAGTAATACACGATATTATTATATTATCCTATAGTGTGTAACAAAAATAAGTGATAATATTTTAGGGTGTGTACGTGTTCCTTGTAGAGAGTTCACTGTGAAAGTAGCAGCGCCGAAAGACGAAAATTTTTTTTCACTTTTGTATGGGCAAGGGCCCGAGCGTCACGAGATTTCCCATACAAAAGTGAAAAAAAATTTTGGTCTTTCAGCGCCGCTACTTTCACAGTGAACTCTCTACAAGGAACACATACACATATCACAACCTAAAGTATTATCACTTATTTTTGTTACACTCTGTAGACTTCTCTTCTTCTGAGTTCTGACGGTGAGAACTCAGAAGCATAATAATTATGCTTCTTCTTTATTTACTACACTTTACAACCGCTACACAATATAATAATTATTATTATATTGTGTAGCGGTGGTAAAGTGTAGTACTAGTAGAGACGTTGATGTTACCTTTTATGAAATTTCTTGATGAAATCATTATGCTCATCTCTCGCCGGCCGCCGCACTTACTCAACACTATTTGTGTCTGAGATAGTAATATTTATTGAAGCAAAAACTTGGATTTCATCTAATGTTACTTTAAGATAAAAAGTTAGCCAATACATGTACTGGCGCACAGAATTTTCTAAGAATTCATTTTATTACATTATTTACAGTTCACATCTTATCGCAATAAGTAGTAAAATCAAATCGAAGTAGTGATTTTTGAATATTAAGTAAGTACCTCATCTGCTATTTAGGTCAGGTACACTTTGAATTTTATAAGACTTGAGTTGACTTGACTATCACTTTAAAAGCTTACTTATACAGACAGAGATAAATAAATGGTGAATGGTCACGTGCGTCGTGCAATCTCTTCATCATTGGCCAAATTGTCTAAATCGTAATAATGATGGAATTTGATTATTCTACCGCACATAGAGGCGTATATAATTAATTAACTATATTTTGTAATTAAATAAATATCTCACATTATCAAATTCTTCATTGATTGAGGGTCATTATACTAGCGCAGAGTCGATTGGTCTCGAAACTCTCGGATGAAGTCAGAAGTAATGTGAGCGTTACGCCGCGCTGGTTGAATTTGACATGTTCAGTTTTTGGGAATTCACTTCGATGCGCTTCGACTATGCGCTAGTATATTTTTTTTAATTGAGATAACAACAACCTTATAGTTTAAAATATATAAATAACAATGTATACATACATAACTAATAGGTCAATAAAAGTTATACATGATTGATAATGATTAACCTTACCAACGTACAAAATACCATCAAATAGACCATATACGTCATACAAGCTATTAACTTTTAAGATTACATTAAAAAAGAATATACAATATTTGTGTTTTTAAGTTCATTACTAACAAAACAATCTAATTTATTATATTTAAAGGAAAAATATCTGAAACTTTATTACAATTTCTTGGAATGTTGCTTTGTGGTAGGAAATTGGTGCAATGCAACATTAAAATAACATTTTCAGTTCAGCACTTTCCAAATACACTAGCACACTTTTTATTTTATTTATAAAAGACTTTTTGTCACCGATAAAAATGTCAACATCAGATTTTTTTTTATTATATTCTTTTGTTAATTTTGTTAGTACAGCATTTTGTCCATAAGATGTGCGATGTGACGGTACAGCTAGCATTGGGGTGTTTCTCGTGCGGTAAGCCGGGGTATTAAACATAATTTGAGCAAGTAGATCTGGACAATCGATACGACCTCTCAGAATGTCAAAAAGCAGTCCCATGTTCATTAGCGTACGTCTCTCCTCTAATGTAAGTAAGTTGTACGTGCGACAATTGCTAATGTAGTCATTAAATTCGTTCTTAGCTTTAAAGTTTAACTTTACATTGACCCTATTGAAGTTTAATCATCGCTAATTTATGTCTGATTGCGGCAGCTGTTAGACTCTGGTTAAATATTAAATAACCCATTCAAAAAGTGCGGACTGCACCCATGTCAATCACTAATAATTTGATTAGAATTATCTAACTACAAATGACCTCATATAACGTAAAACTATTAGCTATTTCATTACACATAATTCATAAAGCTTTATTAACCTCCATTCGTACGAGCTCATTCATCAAAAAGGAAAGGTTTATATTAAGTATGATTCAAATATGTTGTACAAACGTAAGTTCAACCACAAGGTCAGCCTGAGGTTTGTTCCAAATCTTGTATTACATCTATTATGATACGAGTATCAAATGATGTACAAATTGGGCCGAAAGACGAGCCGTAGCCCGTACGCGGTACGACCCTGTTAGGACAAAACTCTGTAAGTAAACTGTAGTCTGTAACACGTCAACTTGCAAAAAATGAGTTTAAAACTTTTTAGCTCAAAGCACGTCTTAGGGGACAGCGAAATGTAATATCAAATATGGAATATTTTGGTCGAAAACTTGTCCTGAATTTTGTTGGCTCAGTCAGTACAAAGCTTACATGAAGTAGATTAATTTAGACTATATTGTTACAAAACGATGTATCCCGGGTTGCATTGTTTTGTCGTAACAGGGCCGCGTAGGTACTCAGAGAAAATGAAAACTTTTTTCTTTGTTTATAAGCATCTGCTTCAGTATGTAATTTGAATATAAGCAAATTATTATTATTAAATAATATAGTTAATAGACTTGCGGTATATTATACTGGTTTAATAACTTCCAAAGAATAGTTCAAGCATTATCTCCTCTGACGGAGCCACGGTACTAAAGATCGACCTATCATAATTAAGTAAGTATTATAAACACAGAAATAGATCAAGATATATTATGTCTGTGATTATAAATTATTTGTGCAATGCATTCCGGGATTTGTATGTACAATTGTGATTCGTGACTGCTTCTTTATTTCATAAGTAATTAAAAACGACCTTGTTAATACTAATTGATAATTCAATCATGCGCCCAAATCATTTTAAGTGTTTAATAGTGTCCTTGCATAGTTTCTTAAACACAGGTCACAGCAAATATGTGAAGAAGAATACCCGATATTATTAAAAAAATGACACTCTTCGTAATTTTTCAATATGGAGTTATTTAAAATGTTTGCATATTTATATACAAACAGCCATTATTTAAAAAAATAACATTTTAAGAATTACGTGTGGGACTTCGGAAACATATTATTAATATTTTTAATTAAGAGGATACCACAGCGGCTAGAGAAATGAAAAAAAAGTACGTGTAATATCTATAGCTGTCTCCCTTACCTCAAGCCTATACCGCAGAACGCGATAGAGACAACTGCAGAAAATCCAGAAAATCAACGATTCGTTGTCCCCTGATTCCTTCTCCAAAACTTAACCGATTTAAGTACTTTTTTCATTAAAGATTAAAAAAAGGCTTGAGCTGTGTTCCTATGTTTTGCTTTTTTTTGTATAATCTATCCAAATCTGTTTTCTGGACGTTTGAACACAGTGGAAAATCTGGCCATTTTTTTGGATTTTTGAACGTTCATATCTTATTTAATAATTAAATTATGAAAAAAAAGAAAACATAGGGACATTGTATTAGTGGCCGTAGATATTCAGGAAAAAAATTATAACTCTACTAGCATTATCCAGGGAGGAAACAGGGGACAACGTTTGTATGGAAAAAATGGCGGTGTGGAATCCTCTTAAGTACTTACAATTTACGACAAATGCTGAAGTTCTGTCTCTCTGTTGCCCCTTCACGCTTAAGCCACTGAACCGATTTTTTTATTAAATTATTAGAGATGTGCCGACTAGTCGGTAAAGCCGACTATCCGGCCACTGCCCACTTTTGTATTCGACGACTAGTCGAGGAATAGTCTGCAAAAAGCGCCGACTATCCGGCTTATTAGGGTTCCGTACCCAAAGGCTAAAAACGGAACCCTATTACTAAGACTTCGTTGTCTGTCCGTCTGTCCGTCTGTCTGTCTGTCTGTCTGTCTGTCGCCAGGCTGTATTTCAAGAACCTATACTATACCTCTAGCTATAGCTAGACTTCTGAAATTTTCACAGATTGTGTATATCTGTTGCCGCTATAACAACAAATTTTCACAGATTGTGTACTTATATCTGTTGCCGCTATAACTAAAAACAAAATAATATTAATATTTAAGGGGGGCTCCCATACAACAAACGTGATTTTTTGGCCTTTTTTGCTCGGATACGGATAGACAGACGAACAGACAGACGGACAGACAGACGGACAGACAGACGGCCAGACAGACATCGAAGTCTTAGTAATAGGGTCCCGTTTTTACCCTTTGGGTACGGAACCCTAAAAAGTAACGTACGCGAAGTAAACATAACACGATCCGACACCTTCGCAGGCGGCGTGTGTGACATACCCGCGAATCAGCAGTAAAAAAAGTGTTACAGAAACTTCCGAAACAATGATCGGCTTGGCCTATAACTAGTCGGCCGTTTAGTCGGCCACAAAGAAGCCGACTAATCGGCTAGTCGGCTAGTCGGAAAAAGTTATGATCGGCACATCTCTAGAAATTATTTAAGTATGGAGATCATCTGTGAGTCCGGAAGAGGACATAGGGTACTTTTTGTCCCAGAAAAATGTACGGTTCCGCGCGATAAATAAATTTTGGTGCAACAGAGTTGCGGTCTGCGGACGTCATCTATACATATTCTATGTGTCATTGGATTAATATGCAGGGGACTTTGCCCCCGGACCCTTCTTACCCTATGCTAATCCCCCCTCCTGGTAATGTTGCTAAGCAAAATGGTGTTGCGTCGTTAGTGTTGAGTTTTAGTTCTCTTTCTTTAGGATCAAACTAAGTTAATTTATTAAAAGTGAAATTATTCTACCCTAAACTAAAGATACGGTTGTTTTCAAGTGTCATTGGATTAATATGCGGGGGACTTTGCCCCCAGACCCTACTTATACTACTACTACAAACTAAGTTATTAATTAATAGTGAAACATGTGAAACATACAGATTTCGAGTGTCTTTTGATTAATATGAGGGAGGCTTTGCCTTGATATGGACAGACGGACAGGCTGATATTATATCTTTGTACTCGGGTTCCGTTTTTTACCATTTGAGTAAGGGACCATAAAAAGGAGAGAATTATCCATTTCCGTTATTATACTATGGTAACGCCTACGAAGTCGCGGGAAACAGCTATCCATACTAATATTATAAATGCGAAAGTGTATTTGTTTGTTTGTCCTTCCTTCGCAGCCTAACGAAGTAACCAATTGACTTGATTTTGGCATCCACTTTGTTGAAAGGATAGAGAGTAACGCTACTTTTGGTCTTGGAAAAACATCATGTTTCTAAAGGAGATTTGCGAGAATATTCGTATTGTACACGATTTTCGAATTCCCCGCGAGCGAAGCCGCGGGCAAAAGCTAGTCTTGTCTAATAATAATTCACGATTTGAGGAAAAGCAGACTAAAAAATAATATACAACCTGTCATAATCAAGGAAAATATACATAAAGGATTTGACGTAACTTAATACAAAAATATTATTTGACAAAATGCAGTGTATAAAACAGTCTGGGAAAATTAAGGAATTCAGACCAAATAATTCATGTTGTTTTGACAGTTGCTACAGTTAAAATCCTAAAGGTGTCCAGATGATTATACTAAAAGTCCCCGATGGAGGGACACGACCCGAATGATCGTACAGTAAAAATGTTTAGACGTAATTTATAGGAAATTTAATGTAGATAATAATTAATGTAGAAGTCACTAAATAGATATTATAGATCTCCTACACGAATTATGGTCTGATCGACGATTTTGAAACTAATTTTCTTAGACTAAAATCAATGCTGACATAAATTCCTCAACCAATATTTACGTATGCCTACTTCAAACTTAATTGAAATTGATGATTTGTCAATATTATTGTAGTGACATAATATGCACCGCTTGATGGTCATGGCCAGTCTATTAAAAGCTCTATCATAATATTGTACTCGCTATCTAGAACAGAACGTAAAAACTTACCAGCCCTTTTAGTATGGCGTTTTGATATTCAAACTCAAACTCAATTTTTTTTATTCAGAATATTTTTTTTTCAAATGTTCTCTGAACGTCGGGACTATATTGGTGCCTACCACCGGTTCGGGAACTAACCCGGCGAGAAGAACACCGGCGCGGCGCGGCGTAAGAAACTCATCCATCTTCTACTTAAAAGATCGAAAATTACAATTTAAAAATAAAATATATGTAATATAAATGTCATTATGACTAAATAAAATAAGTACAACAAGTGTATGATACAAATTATACAGAAACAGCTCTGCAGGGGGTGACCTTATTCCCATGGTGTACCTATCATTAATGAAATCGTAACTTTATAATACTTATGATTTGGTACACAAACGTTTTTAACAACTTTTTTAAATTTATTAATTGATTTTGAACGTTTCCACTTTTCTTATTAAAAAGGCGTATACATTGACCTTTAAAAGAATTTTTGACTTTAATAAGTCTAGTCACCGGAATTTCAAGCTTATGTATATTACGAGTACGGTATTTATCCCATGGCATAAGTGTCACATTCTTTCTTGAATTGGTATAACTAGAGATCGCCCAATGGTTGAAATTCGACCTTAGTTTCAACGACATTAGGACTACTACCTATATTTTGTAAAAAATATTGACTTTATCTTTTTTTTTCAACTCTTGTCTCTGAGACTTAGCTGATCTCAGACTGGCCGTGTAAGCATTGTCTAATAGTATCTTAGATTCAATAAAAAAAACTATACTTAATCCATTTTCAATTTGTCAACTTGTTGTCAACAGACTTCAACCGTAAATAAAAGAGTATAATTCGTATGTATAGGCTTTTCACTCAAAAATCTGTCATTTCTCATGTGTGTGTGTTGTAGTATGTGTAATGTTTTATTTGTTAAAAAAATGTATGATAAAAGCATAATTTCAAAATAATATTAGTTCGATGCACTTCTTCACCATATAAACTATAACTGTGCAAAATTTCATGCACCTACGTTTCCCCATTTTTCGTAAAAAGAGTTACAAAGGATTTCGTTCACGTATTAATATTATGATATAATTATGCTTTTTGACATACAATACATTTGATAGGACATATTGAGAAGCAACAGTTAAGATTCCAGTTTCCTTTAATTTTTCTCTAAGTTGAGTATTGCGGGCCAACTTGTAGATTGCCCGAACAGCTCACTTCTGCAGCACAAAAATTGTAATATACTATGACAGTAACTAAAATTCACTAGACGTGCTGTTGTTTCATCAGAGAATTGTCTAATCTTACTTACTGCATATGCTGCTGAACTGAGTCTGTCGGCCAACCCAGCTATATGAGGGCCCCACTGAAGCTTGGAGTCTAGTGTAATACCTAAAAATAATATGTAGCTGTATCCACTAGCTCCATAACATCACCATTTAAAAGCACATTGGTTTCCGTTTGCATTGGGCAATGTGAATTTAATACATTTTGAGTATTGAGTAAAAGATTATTAACGCTAAACCAATGTACAATCTTAGAGAGAGCATTATTTACTTCGTCATAACACGCATTAAACCTTTTGATATTAAATGTAAGAGATCAGCAAATAATACTATCCCATGTTTTTCTTTAATTAAGAATGGCAGGTCATTTATATAGGTAGCTATAAGAAATAGGAAGGGTCCTAAAATAGACCCCTGTGGGACTCCCATCTCAATTTTAGCACCAGCAGAATTTTTACCATTTATCTCAACCGACTCGTTTTGAGATTTATAACAACCGAAATTATTATTTTTATTGTAGGTGCCTATGTTTTACGAGCATCTTTCACGACCTATTGTTTAGCGAGCTACGATTTGTAAAGATTAAAAATAAATGACGCACATAATATTCTCTAGCACTTTGGCGATGTAGACTTGCCGACTACCGTTGTCTCATCGAGAGTAGAATTATCAATTCTCCCACGCTAAACAATGGCTAATAACCGTTTCACAAAACGGACTTAAAATTTAAATTACGTTGACGATGAACCCTTGAAGCGAGCACTTTTATCCAATAAACGATAGTTATTTCTTCTCTACCTAGATCGGAAACAAATCTTCAAATGGCATGCTAAAGCGGGCAGTTTATCAAAGTTCCAAACTTGGTTCCAAAGTTGGTCCGATATAATATTATATTATATCATCCAACATCGTATCGCACGATCTCAATGTGAAAACTCTCCTATTTGTGCCTACATCGGTGATCGGCAACAATATCACAATATTAGCGTGTCATTAGTATACTGTATAGGACAGGAAAGTGGTGACTTCATACCCCCATCATTAGAACACCATTACAGTGAGCTACATTCGTAACACCGGTGATGTCGTCGTGACTCTCGTCATGATAAGCAATACATATTTTTTCACGAGATTTAACGAAAATCTGTTAAAGGTAGGTCCAATTTTTTTTCCCAAACACGGCGAAATTTTTACTCTTCCTAGGGGTAAAAAATAGGCCATATGCGAGTCGGACTTTTTGTTACTAAATAGTACTTTGGAAGCGTCACTCACACAAACTATTCAGTTTAGAAAAAAATATTAAGGATTAAGGAATCTCAATTACGGATGGACAGGCAGACAGACAAACATGTTACATGACGAATCTATAAGGGACGAATCATTTGGCTATAGAATCATAAAACCGGCCAAGTGCGAGTTAGACTCGCCCATGAAGGGTTCCACAGCAGCAATAAGGTTTTTGATTAATTTTTGTTTCCGTTGATTTAATGAAAGTTAAATTAAGGTTTACCATTTATGACGTATAAAAAAAACTACTTGCTGGATCTAGTTCAAACCAATTTTCGTTGGTGGTTTTTATAGTAATTTACATCATATATTTTTTTTTGAATTATCATGTCATACAATTATCATACTTTAGAAGTTAGAGGGGGGAGACACACATTTTACCACTTTGGAAGAGTCTCTCTCGCAAACTATTCAGGTTAATAATATTAGAAATTTCAATATGATTTTTGAAGACCATCATCCATAGATACCCGGTACCCAACAGTGCCCCACACGCATAGGTTAGTTGAAAAAAATTTTTTTTGTTATAATTGTACCTATGGGGACCCTTAAATTTTTTATATTTTTTCCATTTTTGTATCAAAATCTTAATGCGGTTCACAGACTACATCTATTTACCAAGTTTCAATAGTATAGCTATTATAGTTTCGGAGAAAAGTGGCTGTGACATACGGACGGACAGATAGTAGGGTTGTTGAGGAAGTGATTATGAGGAAGAGGAGGAGGAAGAGGAATTTTCACGCGCAAATTTAGAGGATGCGGATGAGGAAGAGGATATTTTTTGAGGAAGAGGATGCGGATGAGGAAGCGGAAGAGGAAGCGGATGAGGAAGAGGATGATAGGAAATTATAAATACTAGCGGACCCAACCCAAAAGTCTTTGTCCTGTCTGTACATAATAGGGTTGTTGAGGAAGTGATTATGAGGAAGAGGAGGAGGAAGAGGAATTTTCACGCGCAAATTTAGAGGATGCGGATGAGGAAGAGGATATTTTTTGAGGAAGAGGATGCGGATGAGGAAGCGGAAGAGGAAGCGGATGAGGAAGAGGATGATAGGAAATTATAAATACTAGCGGACCCAACCCAAAAGTCTTTGTCCTGTCTGTACATAACTAGGTACATAAGTACATTACACAAAAATTAATTAAAAGGGCATTTTCAGTGGACCAAACTATGAATCTAAATCATTCTCAAAACACACACACTAAAGAATCATCAAAATCCGTCCCACAATTAAGGAGTTCTGTAACTAGTCTAAGAAAATTAGTTTCAAAATCGACGATCAGACCGAATAATTCGTCTAGTTTTGAAAGTTGGTACAGTTGTTCCTAAAGGTGTCCAGATGAATATACTAAAAGTCCCCGAGGGTGGGACAAGAGCCGGCGGTGGGGAAGGGGGGGAAAGGTTTCTTTTTCAAGGTTTTTGCTTGTGACTCGAAAATTATTTAAAATATCTCTTTAGTGACTTCTACCTTAATTATCTACATTACTATAAATTACGTCCAAACTGTACGATCAAACGATCATTACTTTAGGAAATACAGAGTATTAAAAGGGTACGCTCGCACTGTTTTTCCATACAAACGTATTCCCCAATTTACTCCCTGGACAATGCGTTTAGACAAATGATTTTTATACAATAAGTACTATGATCTGTTAAAGCTACGTTAGATTTTTTCTAAATTTACTAATAAATAAAAAATAATGCCCCGTACCCCGCCAATCGACCGACCATAAAATAAATTTGAAAGATGTTTACGATAAAATAAAAACGTAGTGGTATAGACTCATTCTTCCTGAAGATATTAAAAATAATAAATTTAGATAGGATCAACTTTGAAGGAGGAATCACCGGAATACGTTACCTCGATTAACTGTACCTAGAGACAGATGCAGTAAATCGGCGTAACGTAGTCCCACCCTCGGAGACTTTTAGTATATTCATCTGGACACCTTTAGGAACAACTGTACCAACTTTCAAAACTACACGAATTATTCTGTCTGAATTCCTTAATTTTCCCAAACTAAACATACACAACGCACACAAAAAAAGATGAGTGAATGATACAATTCTCTGGCTCTGGCGTGTGCGTTGCCATGATTGAATTCGCGACGCGCATGCGCAGTGAAATTCCTCATAAATTCCTCTTAAATTTTGAGGAAGCGATAGCGGAAGAGGATTTTTTAATTTTTATTTATGAGGATGCGGTAGCGGTTGAGGAACCCAAAATATTGCGGAACTTCCTCATTATGAGGAAGCGGAAGAGGAATCCTCAGCAACCCTAGTACATAACTAGGTACATAAGTACATTACACAAAAATTAATTAAAAGGGCATTTTCAGTGGACCAAACTATGAATCTAAATCATTCTCAAAACACACACACTAAAGAATCATCAAAATCCGTCCCACAATTAAGGAGTTCTGTAACTAGTCTAAGAAAATTAGTTTCAAAATCGACGATCAGACCGAATAATTCGTCTAGTTTTGAAAGTTGGTACAGTTGTTCCTAAAGGTGTCCAGATGAATATACTAAAAGTCCCCGAGGGTGGGACAAGAGCCGGCGGTGGGGAAGGGGGGGAAAGGTTTCTTTTTCAAGGTTTTTGCTTGTGACTCGAAAATTATTTAAAATATCTCTTTAGTGACTTCTACCTTAATTATCTACATTACTATAAATTACGTCCAAACTGTACGATCAAACGATCATTACTTTAGGAAATACAGAGTATTAAAAGGGTACGCTCGCACTGTTTTTCCATACAAACGTATTCCCCAATTTACTCCCTGGACAATGCGTTTAGACAAATGATTTTTATACAATAAGTACTATGATCTGTTAAAGCTACGTTAGATTTTTTCTAAATTTACTAATAAATAAAAAATAATGCCCCGTACCCCGCCAATCGACCGACCATAAAATAAATTTGAAAGATGTTTACGATAAAATAAAAACGTAGTGGTATAGACTCATTCTTCCTGAAGATATTAAAAATAATAAATTTAGATAGGATCAACTTTGAAGGAGGAATCACCGGAATACGTTACCTCGATTAACTGTACCTAGAGACAGATGCAGTAAATCGGCGTAACGTAGTCCCACCCTCGGAGACTTTTAGTATATTCATCTGGACACCTTTAGGAACAACTGTACCAACTTTCAAAACTACACGAATTATTCTGTCTGAATTCCTTAATTTTCCCAAACTAAACATACACAACGCACACAAAAAAAGATGAGTGAATGATACAATTCTCTGGCTCTGGCGTGTGCGTTGCCATGATTGAATTCGCGACGCGCATGCGCAGTGAAATTCCTCATAAATTCCTCTTAAATTTTGAGGAAGCGATAGCGGAAGAGGATTTTTTAATTTTTATTTATGAGGATGCGGTAGCGGTTGAGGAACCCAAAATATTGCGGAACTTCCTCATTATGAGGAAGCGGAAGAGGAATCCTCAGCAACCCTAACAGATAGACAGAAGTCAGACAGACATGGCGAATCTATAAGGGTTCCGTTTTTTGCCATTTGGCTACGGAACCCTAAAAAGGGAGAAAGTTTATCTGCTGTAATCACTAGAACACCAAAGAAGTTATAAAATAGCAGTTGGTATCTCTAAGCTTCAGGTTACCTCACTCCCATACAGTGGCAGTTTTGGCCTTAGATACCACCTAGAAACAACTTAAAATATTTTGTGATAGGTTAGGTTAGGTTAGTTGCGACTGGTACCGACTTTAAAATAATGAAGATTGAATATAGAAATAGTTAAAGTGGAGAAATTATTTAATAATTTTTGTTCTTTTCAGAATTTTTTGTCTAAATACTTTGGAAGTTAGTTTCATTTTTTAGAGTTCCGTAGCCAAAGCCCAAATGGAAAAAACGGTGTGTCTGTCCGTCCGTATGTCACAGCCACTTTCCTCCGAAATTATAAGAGCTATTGAAACTTGGTAAGTAGATGTAGACTGTAGTATGTGAACCGCATTAAGATTTTGATACAAAAATGCAAAATTATTAAAAAATTAAGGGGTCTCCATAGGTACTATCAGAGAAGTAGATTCCTAGGCAGATGGCGGACCTAAGTAGTATGGTCGCGTTAAGTCAAATCCATCAGACCGATCACAGCTAGAGATGGGCACGTACCTGGGTATTTACCCATCTACCCGGTATTTACCCTCACGTACCCGGTAAATACCCGTATCTACCCAAAAGGGCGGGTAGATAAAATTCAATACTTAAGTCACAACCACCTCAAGAACGGTAATAGCTAGAGAGTTGAAATTTTCACAGATTGTGTATATCCGTTGCCACTATAAAAACAAATACTAAAAGCAAAATAAAATTAATATTTAAGGGGGGCTCCCATACAACGAACGTGTTTTTTTTGGCCTTTTCTGCTATCTTATCAATAATAGCAAAATGTAGGTATTTGAATTTTTACACAGTCTTTAGATGGATGTTAACTTTAATATTTAATAATAATATTAATATAAAATAAAAAAATTAAGAGGGGCTGCCATACAAAAAACACAAATTTTGTCCTAATTTTTCTCTATAATGGTACGGAACCCTTCGTGCGCGAGTCCGACTCGCACTTGGCCGATTTTTTTTTATTTACATTCTATTATTTTATTAATAATTTAAAATATTTGAAAAACCTTTAAAATATTTAAAAAAATATTAGGAAAAATATTAGAAGACCCTTGAATATTACTTTTAAAATAGACAATGTATAAGTACCTGGTTAAAGAAATTATATAAAAAAATATGTAGGTATAATTTTTTATTATTTATACATTTATCACGTCCTATCTTATATAAAATCTGATTTGCTTTGATTTGCTTCTGATTTTTTTAACTTCTCATTCTGCTAGCGATCTGAATTCTAGACATTGAACTAGTCGTTTTGAATTTCTTCTTTGTATGGCACGCATCCATTGATGCGTCTATATGTTTACTATTTATCTTTATTTACAGAAGATTTTGTGGGGCTCGTCTTTTTAATCTTTTGATGTTTGGTTTGGTAGAGTTTTTATCAATTTTTTTGCCAATATATTGGGATGTCATTTTATCCTTTTACAATAGTTTTGAAGGGAGTTTTTATTCGTAACATAATATGGGGCTCCAGTTATTGAACGCAGGGTTTTAGATTGGAATCGTTGTAGAATTTCTGTGTTTGATGTAGAGGTTGTGCTCCACAACTGCATCCCATAGGTCCAGATGGGTTTGAGTATGCTTTTATACAAAATAAGTTTATTTTATCAGCCAGTAAAGCTTTCGTAGCTGCTTGTCTAAAGCCTTTCTTTTGTTCCATATGTGTGTCCTCCATGTTAATCGCCTGTCGAGATAAATTCCTAGGTATCTAACATCGTTTGACTGTGGTATTTTTATCCGATTAAGTTCTACTTCTGGACATGTTTCGTGTCTTAATGTGAAAGTTACATGGACAGATTTATTCTCGTTGGCTTTTATCCTCCAATCTTTTAACCACTATGATATTTCGTTTAAGGTTCTTTGCAATTTTGCCGATGCTCCATGGGCTGTTTGGTCTACTTCGAGGATTGCTGTGTCATCTGCGTATGTATATGTCAGAGCTTCATCAGTACTTGGAAGGTCTAATGTGTTTAGAAGGTAGAGATAAGGGCCCAATATACTGCCTTGCGGCACTACTGCTTCGATTTCATGGAGACATGTGACACTATCTCCGTACTCAACATAGAAATATCTATTGCTGAGGTATGCGTTTATAAAGAGGTAGAAGTTTAAGGGTGGCTTTTTACGAACTTTATACAACAGTTCAAGATGCCATAATCGATCAAAGGCCTGTGATATGTCCAGAAAAATAGTAAGATTTGCTTTCAAAAGCTTTTTGAATTCCTTCTACCAGTCTGTGTACCTGCTCCACGGTCCCATGCGCTTGGCGAAAACCAAATTGGTGATCGGGTAACAGTTTACTCGCTCTGATTTCTGGCATCATGCGTTTCAGGAAGAGTATTTCTAAGACCTTGGAGGGCACTGGCAGAAGACTTATAAGCCGGTGAGATTTTTCATCCTATGGATCTTTTTCGGGTTTGGGGATTAATATTATAATCTCTACTTTACATTGCGGGGGGACAATTTTCTTTTAAATACACGTGGATTTGTGTGAGATATTTGATTCTACTTTCTGGTAGCTCTTTTAGTATTTTTGGTAAAATGTTTACGCCAATTTTCATGCTGGGGAAGATTGTTAAAGTGGTTCCCTTAAACGAGGATATACCATTGGTGACTTTTTTGTGGTGAACGCGCTGACTTGTGTTTTGGTGCGGTTAAATTAGACTGAGTTACGTCTACCCCATTCCACCCCGAGAAATATGCGAGAAGTCACATTATCTGTACTATCATCTGCATAGAAATGAATGCCGTTGGTCTGTAACATGTCATTGATATGCTGTATGAATATGGTAGGCGATAGCACACAGCCCTGAGAGATACCAGCTTCAACAGATAGATTATCAGAGCATTCACCATCAACTACGACTGCTAAGAAACTTGTGACCCTCTTGCATTATTTCTTGGATGTATGGAATCTTGGATAATAGTGAAATTGTATATATCCAAACTGACAGCTAATACCCATAGTTTCAATCGCCTGAGCCAACGATGAGTTAGGTACGCCAAGAGAGCCGAGCCGAGCCTTAGTAATCCCTGAGCGTCCAAGTGTCGAAGGGGCTGGCTATTGATGATGGACTCCATCATCTTCGAGAAGGTTATAGCGATTGATCAGCTGTTGGAAGAATTGGAACGGTCACATTTTTTAAGTATCGGGTTCTCAAAAAGCTGTCTTTCAAGAAGCCGAAACTATGTGAGTAGGATAGTTGAGCCAAAAAAGACGCGTAAAGACCGGAGCCAACTCTGGAGCACTCACTGGAGCTACTTGCACTGAGCGCTGATAAAACCGAATATCCGACATGACGCTCATACTTCGTTACCATAACCAACCATACCGGTTGGCGGTTTCCGTCCTCATCATAAAGGGTCGAGTTGGACGACATGAGGACATGTCATAAGATCGGCATTATCTTTTGCGTTTTGAAGGAAACACAGTGCAAGCGCTGTTTCAAGCCAGTATTTTCGGAGTCGACCCATTCGTACCGAAGAATCGCTCTCCCACGGTTAAAAGGGAAATTTTTTCTTTTAAGTAACGCACAGGCCCAGAACTTTTTATATTTGATCATTAGTTGCGTTTATACAAAAACAGTACTCATTTACATAATACATTAATTTGCATGTACATAATATATAGGTGTCAAGACTGTAAAGGTGCCTCTTCACAATTGACCATACTGGCCCACTACTAGCCATCGCCATTGTGTAAACGGAGTAATGGTGTATGATGGCGGACGATTTTCAGGCGTGGCGGGCAATGGCGTGGCCTGCAGTGGGTCATCGTGACATTGTGTACTGGTTATATAAGAGACAAGATTTTGCACACGTGTTCCTCTAATAAAATAGGCATCCACTATAATTGTATTTCACAAAATTCTTACCTCAAAGAGGTTTTATACATTGAGGTTGTAATAGTATAGGCTCAAGGTTAGTTAGTGGAACCTTATAATTTCTTAGACACAATTACACAACAATATTTCGTATTAAGTGCCTACAATCACTAACAAATATTGAATTACGAGAACCTATGTATTTTAGAATTTTTCAAAGTTTAGCCTAAAGGAGGGATGAATGATTTGAAATTTCGCACGCGTGTTTCCCTTAACGATGAAGGCGTCCACTAAGACAATTTACTCAATTTCCAAACTTTATCACCATTAAAAGGCAGTATACTTTAAAGAATATTATTATCACACATACAAAACCAAAATTTAGGAAAAAAGTTCAAAAACACAGCGTTACTCTTTGACATGCGGCCGGAATTCATGAAAAACATGGTTTTGTATTGCAAACATACATTAGTTTAAGACTTAAAGGGGCTTATTCGAACAGTTACGGGCTAGTGACCAAATTTGCATTATTTAATGGAGGTTTTACTAAGGATTTACTAAAAAAAAATATGTGAAAACGTACGCTGAATTATAAATACCCACCATTTTTGGGTATTTACCCAATCTACCCGGTAAATACCCAATCTAAACCAAGGAAAATACCCAGGTGGGTAGATTGGGTATTTACCCATCGCCCATCTCTAATCACAGCTAACATTGAATTGACATAAACCGACCAACTGACGTGGATCCATTAACTGCCTAGGAATCAATTTCCTCGAAGGTACAACTGAAACAAATTTTTTTTCATCTAACCTAATATTATCTATGGATAGGTCTTGGAGGTTTCTAATATATAATTTAATCTAAAGTAGGGGCATGATAAGTCTAAAAATATATGAATATAAGTTTATATTCATATATTTTTAGACTATATATAGAATACATTACTATAAAAATTACCAACGAAAATTGGTTTGAACGAGATCTAGCTAGTAGTTTTTTATAAGTACGTCATAAATGGTGAACCTTAATTTAACTTTCATTAAATCAACTGAAATATAAAAATAAATCAAAAACCTTTCAATTTTATAAAAACCTTATTGCTGCTGCGGAACCCTTCATGGGCGAGTCCAACTGGCACTTGGCCGATTTTTTATAACACGGTGCACTTTCGCTCCTTAACATGCACAGTACGAGCCGAACTGAACTTACAAGTTACAAGTCATCGTCATTTTATGTCCATAGGCATTAGGCCATTCCCTTAACCTATCCTGCAATCATCATTAAAAAAAAGTAACTAATCAATCTCAATCATTGATTCCCAATCTAAAGTACTATAAATAGTACTTTAGATTTAAATAGTACTTTAATTATAGGTATAATTAAGTCTTAAATTTAAGACTTAATTAAACGATTGGTTCCTAAGTCCTAACAGATTTTTTTTAATTCGTAGAAAGCAGTGCCGCATCTTTACCATCTGCAGTGCTAGCACGGCGAAAAGTAGAAATGCGAAAGTATAGACAAACTGTGGACATAAACTTAAGGTGCCGCGGCCGTTCCGATCTTTACCGCGGCTAATCGCGACCGACAAAAATTCAATTAAAATGCCACTTTATGACAGACTATAGTATATGTTATTTGAATTTTTAGGACTATATTATGTCATAAAGTGGCATTTGAACACTGAGGTAGTAAGTACTTACTACGTACTAGAGCAGCTATTGCGAACAAAAAACATGTCGCACTTGAGGCATGAGCGGGGTGGGAGGCGGGGCGGTGATTGCTATAGATCAGTACCGCAGAAGTGACACAGTTTTGTGCCTACGCTCGAATGAATGCAGAATCTATTTGAGTAAGTGGATAAAATAAAAATAAAAATTCACTTTTTTATAAAATTTATAATTAATATGGATCCATAGTCCACTATAGCTAATTACCTTATTTAAATTACTTAAATATTTTCAAATATCTACCATAATAAAATTATTATAATGTACGCATGTATAATGTACGTAATATTTTAAATACATACTACCAAAATACATACTCGTCTACGTGAGTAAGTACTTCATTCATCGTCGTCTTATCATAGATCTGTATTCTGCCTACATTACACTCTGAATCTACTACTCTATGACAATGCAAAATGGCGCGCCTCTTCGCCTAGTAATTGAATTTTCGTATTTTAATTGAAAATAATTAAATAAGAATGCTTATACCGATGAAATGTTATTCCGTTGCATTTGGAAGTGTTACTGGAATCAGTTTTGCAGTATCTTAACCCACAACTAGGCATTTTTGCGACTTTTTTTGGTTTCGTTTTTGATTGTGGTACGTCTGGCGCGCAGAAGAGCTCGCGGGCGACTAAGTGCACTGCTGCTATATAGATTACGTTGAATGTGACCAAGCATTGCGTTGCGTTGTCGAGTCTAGTACGTAGTACATACTATGTCAGTGCATTTGAATTGAATTTTTCGGAACGAAAAAAGTTTGGAACGACACCTTAAGTTTATATCCACCATATCTCCACAGTTTGTCTATACTTTCGCATTTCCACTGGTTACCATGCTAGGGCTACTGGGGCTCGTGGCAAATTCTTTCGATGTGACCTTATCAGCGAAAATTGTCACGTTAATAATAAAACTTATACGGTCTTACCACATCTGTTGAACAGTTGTTTTGAGACCATTTTGTACTGAATTTTTCTCTAATCAACTGTTCAACGTGTGTTTAAATATTTTGTAGTAAAACCAATAATTATTAAATCTGAGCTTGCGACTTCTTGGGTCGGGACTCGGGAGCCCGTGGCATTTTGCCAGCCTTGCCTATCGTTACGCCCGTGCCAGTAGTAGAAACTAGAAAGAATTCCTTATATAGCCATGCTAAATGCGCTGGACGCTTGCTTGTCATATTTTTATAGATAGATATACTTAACTTCTTACGGCTTCTAGGCTTCTACCAACATTCTAATATTATATACTTAATCAACCCCCTACAATATGTGATTCGTGAAAAGATAACCTAAATCTTCAACACATGACCTTCTTAAGGTCTTAGAACTCTTTACAATGTACCAATTACCAACCATATTTTTCCTTGATGACTCACTGCTTATTTAACGCGCATTCTTTAGCTTTTCCTATAGGTTAAAATCTTAAAGGTCATGAGATCATCAACTTTATAATGCAAGGCTACAGGATGAAAAAATGTTGAAAATTCATATCTGGTCATTGGGCCCAGTGGACCCTATTTCTTTGGGCCCAATCGCCCAAGTACTCCCCGAAAATTATAGGTACGGTACGTAATTACTATGTGCAATGCTGCTATGTCATACACTTCGACTTAGCTATGAAGTGCCTAATATCCTTATAACATATTTTATTAAATAATTCAAAGATTCTGACCAAAATTCAAAATATAAGTAAGTATAGTAGAATAAAATCTCCTGCATCGATTGAGACCAAAAAATTAATACTTACTTTCTCGAAAAGTTATGTGAATACTAATTCATTTTTAAATTTAACCATTAATCAAAGGTAATTTTTACCGGAAGTGCTACAATTTTTGAGAAAACAGACGAATCGGTAACTTTGTATCAAAGTTATACGGCTAAAAAACTGCTAATCGATTTCTTAGTACGATTTGTGATTTTTTAAGCTGAAAAAAGTGGGTTCACCGGTGATTCTGCGGAAATATTTCAAATTGAAATACTAAAAACAAAATAAAATTTATATTTAAGGGGTCTCCCATACAACAAATGTGATTTTTTTAGGTTTTTTGCTCGTAATCAATGATGGTAACAGCTAGGCACTTGAACTTTTCACAAAATCCTCAATTATATTTGTACTTTAATTAATAATAAAATTTTAATTGAGTAAATATATAAGTGGGTTATACCGGTACGTAACCCTTCATGCGCGAGTCCGACTCGCACTTGGCCGATTTTATTTTTTTAGTTCCCAGCATTGTTCTCATAGAAAAAGTTGTTCATTTTGACGGACTCATTTGATGGTTTCAAGGATAACGGTGTTTACACTAACACGCTGTATATTTTGAACCCCTTGCTTTGTCTATGGACAATAAGAGCCATTTGGATGTGTAGAAAGTGTAAAGTAAATCCATACCAATATTATTATCAAATAATATGCGGAAATGTGTCTGTCTATCTGGTACCTCTTCACGCTCAAACCGCTGGACCAATTTGGTGTGTGGTATGCAGATACTAAGAGAGACGAGAAAGGACATAGAATAGTTACGGAAAATGCACGGTTCCCAATCAACTAATTTCGGCGTAATAGAGTTGCAGGCGTATTCTAATTACAACTAAACAACCTTACACTTCTGAACGCACCCTTAGTATTATTATATTAGGCTGGGGAAAAAGTTTCTTCGCATTTTATATAAAATTCAAAAGGTTTTTTTATAAAGTTTACTAACAATTGACTAAAGTATATAGGTGCCATTTTGTTCGATAACTTTTTGCCATCTTGTTGGTAAATCTGCATGATCCCATTGATATAAAAATTTTGGGGCTTCTGATAAAAAAAAAAAACTACGACAAGTGGTTTTGGCAGTCCTACTGTGATGTCAACCTGACACTGCCTAAGAAATTCTGCAGCGACCGAGAAAGGTGGAAACTTAAACTCCCGTAATTTTTGCTGAATTTTTGCTTAATTCCGGCGGCTTTCTTTCAACTTCTTGCTTTAATCTCATCAGTTGTTTGCAGTACAGTTCAGAATCGATGGTCCTGCCTGGCGGTAACAGCTCATAATGAATAATGCCCTTCCAATCCCACCACACACACAGCATCACCTTGTTGCGAGTTTACCCGGGTTTCGCCACAGTCTGTGACGCCTGACCGGCCTTTGACCACGATATTGTCGTACGTGATCCACTTTTCATCACCAGTTATCAGCTTCTTCGAAAATGGTTCGGTTTCTTTCAGTTTTATTAGCTCATGAGGCACCCAAATATCGAGCTTTTTTGTGTACCCAGCTTTTTTCAAATGCGCCAAAACCATTTTGTGGTCAATCCCCAGTTCTTCAGCTACATCGTAACCATATCGTAACTACTAATATGACGATCTTGCTCCACTTTTTCAAAAATGGCATCAGATACTTTTTTTACGTCCGTGGCATCAGATTTGTCCGTAACAGGGCGACCAGAGCAACGTGCATCTTTGATATCAAAATTTCCGGATTGAAAACGCTTTAAAAACCAAATTTGCGCTATTCTCACAGATACTGCATTAGGTTCATAAACATCACAAATTTTTTTCGCGGCTCGTGTTGCATTTTTACTACTACATAATAAAATTTTAAAACGTTAGTATCGAATTTCTTCATTAGAATCACTCATTTTAACAATAAGAAAAACAAATGAAAATCTCACATTTACCTAATTTGAATTTGGAATTGTCTTCTGTAAAATTAAAACTTTTTAATGATACCGTACCAAAATCAGCCAGATACAATTGGTATAGCCCAAGAGATTTTATGACAAGTTCACACATAATATACTATAATGCGAAAAGACTTTTTCCCCAACCTATTACAAAAATGTATAACTAAGGGTGCGTTCAGACATGCGCGTTTTCTGCGCATACGCGGTGTTTGTAGAAATGAATAAAAGCTTGTAAATAAGCTTGTATATAATCAGAAATTAGCAAACTGACCGCTATCGCGTTTGGGAAGACATGCGACACGTGCAGAAAACACGCACGTCTGAACGCGCCCTAACAGTCACCTATGACCTACCTAAGCCTTTTTGCCTTCGTGGCTTTTGCTGACTTGCAGTCTTCGTCATCACTTAATAGTTTGTTTATGGCTAACTGTTTACTAATGGTATATAAATTATTATTACCGGATCAAAAGCATGACCCTAAACTTTTCCTGGTGAAAGTCACCATCGCGCAACAAGTCTGAATCGTCTTCCCCACACCCACAATAGTAAACACTTGGCACTATTGACATAATTTACTATCTTGATTAATCATTTGTGTGTGAACTGATGTTTGTTTTGATTCTAAATTAATATAAGTGGCACCTTCTAAGTTATAATAGATTCTGCGCGCGGCTAAAAACAATATTGTTGTTTTATATGCTTACCATATTATGCTTTGCTCAGATCTGATAGGATCACAATATGCAAAACTTTAAGAAATCTAGACTTATTTAAGATACTTATAGCAACTTCAACAGAAATGCGCGGGGCGGGTCGATTTTTTTGCACGCAAGACGTGTATACATGCATGTGTATACGTATACGTTACAATTTATCATCTGTATAAGAAACGTGGATCACGGTAAAGCAATTACCGGATTTCTCGCAAAATTAGCAAGACGGAGCTCGAGTTAACGATGATAGAGGAGGTCCCCTTCACTAGCCTAGTTGGTATTCGTGCTGTATCGATATTGATAATTATTTTTCGATTTTATTCTTAGATGTTTTAGCACAAATCCTAGGAATTACATACCATACCAAGACCATACTCCGGTCAAGTGGGGACATTTGAGGTTGCATAAATTCGCACCAAGCTGAAAATCGGTAATATTGTTTAGAATGAGATTAGTGATTACGAATAAAATTTGAAATTCCGCATGATTCCTAATGTGTGCTAAATTTTTTATTCAAGGTCAAAGATAAAAAAAATAGTTTTTCACGATTTTCAGCGAAACGGTAAGTTATATTCATAAAAATACCTCAGATGAAAATTATTGTAGGCCTTAAAATTGTCTACAAGAATGTATTAATACTTTTTTCATACCAGTCACCTTTTTTGAAATATAACGACTCGATGTTAAGGTTGTATTTCTCAAAATATGCATAAGTACCTACGCTTCGTTTACAATGTATGGACAGTTTGCCTATTACCAGTGTCAGATCCTTTAATGTTATCAAATACGGTATTATCTTTTTTTCCCTCTCCCTCTGTCACGGTTTTAAAATGGCAGCAATTTTAATTTTTTCTTGGACCCTTATTTTGCATTTGACCAATTTTTACCGGAGGCCCAATCCCCTACCCTATTCCCTTCCCTACTCTCCCCTATTCCCTTCCCTTTCCATCCCTGCCCTCCCCTATTCCCTCTTAAAAGGCCGGCAACGCACCTGCAGCTCTTCTGATGCTGTGAGTGTCCATGGGCGACGGAAGTTGCTTTCCATCAGGTGACCCGTTTGCTCGTTTGGCCCCTTATTTCATAAAAAAAATGCTTCTCATCTAAGTATCCTAGGAAGATAAAAAATGTCGCATATTTTGAACTCGCATTTTAGGAACAAATTGGTATCAGTTCTATGTTTGTTGGTAGGTGAGGACGGAGCCCATACATTTTTGCCCATAGTCCTTGACTGGAGTAGTCATCAATTATTATAGTTCAAGAAAATTAGTTGAAAATTTGGCAAAAATAATGTAGGATTTTAGCTATCAGGATATTATGTATTATGTAGGTTACAGAGTAAAGTTAATCTATTTTCAAAATTGATTTTCAAAATTTTTCTTTCGGTATATAGGGTATCATCCCAATTTGGTATTATATTCACAAAAGTGGTGATCTGATCCATAAGACGTAATCGAGGGAACTCCTAAATTTATAGAGAAACACGTGGTGACTTCGGTTTCGTGAGAAGTATTCTAAGTATATGCTTCAAACAAGTAAGATTTTGCACCGAGGTATACCTGGTAAGTATACCGTGGTTCGGAAAGTGCTGAGAGAACTCCTGATTCTTTATAGATACAAGTTTGGGAGTTTCGGCGTTGTTTTAAGAACGGAAAGCATATGCTACTATGCAAATTACATTCATCATCATCATCATCACTACCATGTCAGGGTCACCAATGTCACAACTCACATGGTTGTAAGTATATGGATACAATATACACACAACACTGTAAAATATCATCAGTCATCACGTTATGTCCTTATTTATTTGGTACATTTCAAAGCGATTTTAATACAAAAAAACCAAGTTCAAGTACCACAAAATTGAACATAAGTAACAAATTCAACCTTTACTCCAGAGCGTAAGGCACACATTTGGGTTGGACTGAAGGAAACGGGGCACTATGGAAAAAAAAAGACTTACAAAAATTTTTCGTCAAAATTTTAACCTCTTATAACCACCCTTTTTGAATATACCAATCGATAGGGGGCACCAAGGGGAGCAAAAAAGCTCAGATAAACTTTTCTCAAAAATCAACCCCCGGCCAGATACAGGCCGATATACGAACCTCGTTAGTATGGCGAAAATACTTAAAAAAAAATTGACGACAAAAATACAACCCCCTATGACCACCCCTTTTTATTATACCAATCTATAGGGGGCGCCAAGGGAAGCAAAAAAGCTCAGATAAACTTTTCTCAAAAATCAACCCCTGTCGAATGACAGGCCGAAATGTGACCCTTGTTAGTATGGCGAAAATACTTAGAAAAATTTGGCTAAGGTTTAGGACTTCAAAATGATGAAGATTGAGTACAGAAATAGTTGAGGTTTAGCCGAATTCGGAAAAAGGCACTATTAGATAGGAAAAATTATTTAATACTTTTTAGTTCATATTATAAGGATGTTATTATTGTTTTTACCTTGGAAGTCGGTTTTAATTTTTTATTAAAAATAATAATTAGTTACTTACCTAGTAAACCATCGCGTACTATACTTACGTAGAATAACACACCTGCATATTATTCTACGTAAGTACGAGTATCTTATTTTATTACAATTTATTAACAGTCACACATACAAGATATAATATCAGCTGGGCAGTTCCATGAAAAAGTCTACCATGAACTAAAAAAATAAATACCTGATTTTAGTATTAAAAATACTTAATTATAGTCACAACATTATGGAACTATTAAGATTTTATAGAAGCAACAATTTCTAAGCATTACTTTTCTAGCAAAGCTGCCATTTATGAGATGATGTCGTGAGCTCGGCTGAGTGTGGTTTTGTGTGATGAAGTTCTGACTTAGTTTAACGTTATGTATTTTAAATTCTTGTCATATTTTGTTACACACTGATTGTTCAAACAATTAAATACTGATATAGCTTTTGAGATTCGAGAAAATTCATTTTTATAAAGATACTAGCTGTCCCGGTGAACTTCGTGTCACTTTAAAACCTTCCCTGGATTCTACGAATATTTTAAGACTAAAATTAGCCCAACCCGTTCAGCCGTTTTCGAGTTTTAGCGTTACTAACATAATTGAAAATCCATTTTTATATATTTGACTTTTAAGTATTATCACAAATCTTTTGTATGGGAGTATAGAAAAGTGTTGTTTTTAGACTTTTTCAGGAAATTGAAAAAAAAAAATTTTTTTGAATTTTTCTTTCCGTAAGAACCATCCTCGTACTTCAAGGAATATTTAAAAAAAAATTAGCGAAATCGGTCCAACCGTTCTCGAGTTTTGCGCTTAGCAACACATTCAGCGACTCATTTTTATATTATAGAAGATAATAGGCTTGTAAGATCACAGTGTCGAGTTATAGTGTCGGTCACATAGAAACTTTCCTACTTAAAGGCATTACTCAAATGATACCGGCATTAAAAATTTGTCATCTTTTTTATAACACCTAAACTCTAAAAAATATTTTTGTAGTGTCAGTCACATTATAGAGTCGATCACGCCTAAAAGTAGCGTTTTGTTTGTTATTTTTGCTGATAGATGGCGAAAACAACTATAGAAAGCAGAGAGAGAAGCAGAAAGCTAAATTATTATTTTAAGAACCTGCCAGACCACCTCAAAGTCAAATAAAATCCAAAATTATGCGATGTCTGGAAATGGGAAGCAATTGTCACAAAAATCTGGCAGTAGGATATGAGATTATTACAGATATCGCAAGAAAATAAGATAAAATTATTGATTTTTAAACTTTAGTGAACGTAAGATAGACCAGCAGAACAGGAAACCTTCTAAAGTAATAGCGACCGAAACTCCACAGTGTCTGGTCGTTCTTACCTCTGTAGGGCTCATATAATGGAAATTTTTTAGCTTAAAAAAATGACGAAAGTCTGCCTATCGCTACCTCTTGGGTTATTATGTTAATAGTTTTTGAAAAGATTTCGTGTTGAGTTATTTTTTGACTAATTATTAGTTTTTGTGACGTTTAAGTTCAAAAAAAGCATTTTAATGAATTAACTAATTAGTGATTAGCTTTTATATACTTTTAGAGTTCGTACTGTACGTGCTGAGATACATAAATTTTAAAGTTTAATGTAAAACTACCGACTTTTACCTGCACAAAATGAGTGTAGTGTCGGTCACGTTTTGGGCTGTAGTGTCGGTCACAATTTCTTTTGCTAATAAATATATTTTTTTTAAAATACAGGTTATAGGTAACCATTTTATAATAGTTTGTTTCATGCACTTTTGATAAAAATACTAAGTAGAGTTATTTAGCACACAGAGAGGAAGATTATTGGTGTTTACAAACACTCTCGGAAACGACTTCCTTTTGCATGTAGTGTCGGTCACGTTTATGTTTGAGTAAATAAATGCTATTTGAAAACAACAGTGTATACCATTTTTTCTACATAAGTCAACTTGTTTTATCTGCTACAAAGCCATCTTAAAATTGATACTAACAACATGATAGTACTAGCCATAATATATGACAAAATAAAACTCAAGTCGTATCAAATGTAGAGTCAGTCACATATGGAATTGCCCAGCTGCAGATAATTTTAAACAATACTTACATTTAAAAAAAATCGAAGTGAACACGTGGTAAAAGAAACAAAAGTAAGCTGGCAGATTGAAGCGAGACGGCAGACAGTTATTGTACTATGAACGCTAAACGCCATTGCGTTAAATTAACCTAATTTCAACCTTTTGCATTAAAAGGTTGAAATTAGGTTGTTTTCCAGAATAGTAGGTAAATATCTCGGCGATTTCGCGCCGTTTGTATGGAAGTGAGACAGGCGATGTTACTTGTATTATCGAAGCAACTTACTTCCATGCCGGCTCTTGATATAGGCGAACGCGTTGGCCAACGCGTCTGCAGACGCGTTGGCCCAATGTGTAGAACGGGCGTTCGCGCGTTGGCCGTAGGTATTTAGACGTTGGCCGACGCATCTGCGAGCTTGCCGCGCGGGTCGGAAATGTCGGCAAAAGATCAAAGGACATTTGTCGCAAGCTTCGCGCTCCATCCACACATAGGCCGCGCGATCAGTTTGCCCGGAGTTATAATTATTATAATATGTAATAATTTTTGTATGTAATAATTTAATAAATAATAAGTAGGTAATAAAATAATTACTTATATTATTTTGATATTATAAAATATTATGTAAAAGTGAGTTTATTTCTTTGTTTGTTACGTTTTCTCGCCTTTTATTTATTTATTTCCAGAATACTCTTTAAAAACTTTTTCTTGTCCACATTTACAAAGTAATTATAAGCTGTGAATAAATAAACAGCTGCAGCTGTTAGCGACTAAACATCCATTTTGAATCCGTCCGCACATTGGCGCGATCCAAAGCATACTGAACGACCTTCCTATGTGTGGATTACTCACAAACGCCGTTGCAAGCGCACTGCCAACGCGTCTGCAGACGCGTTGGCCAACGCGTTCGCCTATATCAAGAGCCGGCATCAGAAGTAATGTCAAATGTGTGCCTTACGCTATAGAGTTAAGGTTGAATTTGTTATGTTCAATTTTTGTGACATTGGTGACCCTGTCGTGGTAATGATGATGATGATGAATGTAATTTGCATAGAAGCATATGGTTTCAGTTCTTAAAACAGCGCCTAAGCCCCCAAACTTGTATCTATAGGGAATCCGGAGTTCTCTTAGTATTTTCGGAACCATAGTATACCTCGGTGTAAAATCTTGCGTTTTGGTAGCATATGCTTAGGATGCTTCTCATAAAACCAAAATCACCATATGTTTCCATATAAATTTCGAGGAGTTACCTCGATTACTCATGATTCCCATCATCAGGTCACCTGAAAATGGGACCAAATTGGAAGGAAACCTCATACAACAAAACAATAATTTCGAAAATCGGTTCACAAACGGCGGAGTAATCGTTGAACGTATACACAAATAAAAATAAAAAATATCCACAGCCGAACATATAACGGATAACCTCCTCCTTTTTGGAAGTCGGTTAGTAAAATAAAATATTTAATATTCATATTGGTTAAAATTTGATTGAATGTGTGGCACTAGTCCCACTGAAAACAAGCAAAAATCTCATAATAACTGAACGTAAATAATAACAAGTCTATAAATAATTCTCTACCTTAGAGGTAGAAACGGATACAAAAACCCATACCATATCCCATCTCCGCTCTCTTCCCCTCCCTTCCTGTTCCCCATTTTCATTTAGGCCTGTCTCTGATGATGAATATGATATTGAATGTACCGTAACTTCTTGGTGGAAATTCATGTTTCACAGTAATAATATACACTTTTCATGCACTTTTTCCACTTTTATTAATAACAATGATGAAGTTTATAGACATATGATGGCCATAACTTCTAATGCAGCAGGCGATGACAACCTGAGCCCTCGCATGATATCCCTTACCCTTTTGTACGTGGGAGAGCCATGCTTCGGCACGAATGGGCCGGCTCGACCGGAGAAATACCACGTCCTCACAGAAAACCGGCGTGAAACAGCGCTTGCGCTGTGTTTCGCCGAGTGAGTGAGTTTACCGGAGGCCCAAACCCCTACCCCATTCCCTTCCATACCCTCCCCTATTCCCTTCCCTTCCCTACCCTCCCCTATTACCCTATTCCCTATTAAAAGGCCGGTAACGCACCTGCAGCTCTCTGATGCTGCGAGTGTCCACGGGCGACGGAAGTTGCTTTCCATCAGGTGACCCGTTTGCTCGTTTTCCCCCTTATATCATTAAAAAAAAAACCCTTCCTGAACTCTTGCCGATTCTCACTCACATTTTTAACTATTCCTTGACAACGAGTTCTTTCCCTTCTGCATGGAAACGTGCGAATATCATCCAGCTTCCCAAAACCCCTAACCCCTCTTCCGTGTCTGAATTTAGGCCCATTTCCATACTACCTTACCTCTCCAAAGTCCTGGAACACATTGTCCATAAACAGCTTTCCCAATATCTTTCCTCCAATAGTTTGCTCTCTCCCTTTCAATCCGGCTTCCGATCTAGTCACAGCACTGTCACAGCACTGCTAAAAGTCACTGACGATCTCCGGCTAGCCATGGAGAACAAATGTGTTTCGATCCTGGTCTTGCTTGATTTTAGCAGTGCCTTCAACTCTGTAGACTTTGATATTATCCTCTCCATCCTTTGCTCCCTTAACATATCTCCCTCAGTGGTAGACTGGTTTGACACACATTTTCGGGGGCGCTCGCAACGTGTCCGCTCTGATGAGGACACCTCAGACTGGTGTGATATCGAAGTGGGTGTAACCCAAGGTGGCGTACTCTCTCCACTCCTTTTTTTCTATTTTTATTAATATGATAGTCTCTCTGATATTTTCTTGTTTTCATCTCTATGCAGACGATCTCCAAATTTACCGCCACTGTAATATAGATGACATTGATTTTGCAGTTGCCTCAATTAATTCGGATTTACAGCGCATTGCAGACTGGCTAGATCTTATGGCCTGCTTGTCAATCCTAAAAAATCACAGGCCATTATAATAGGAAGCTGATATATGACCCAACAATTACGTAATATACCTAATATCATTTACGACGGTATCACTATCGATTATGCAGAGACGGTCAAAACTTTAGGTTTAATTTTGGACAGCAACCTCTGTTGGAAGCCTCAAGTTAATGAAGTCAGCAGAAAAGTACACTACTCGCTGCACATGCTGAGGAATCTCCAAAACTTTTTACCTATCCAAACCAAAATTTTCCTTGTCCAAACTCTAATTTTTCCCATCCTTGACTATGCCGACTCCTGCTACTTAGACTTGACTGATGAGCTTTTAACAAAATTAGAACGTTTGCAAAATCTTTGCATACGTTTTATTTTTGGCTTAAAAAAGTTCGACCATATATCAGCTCTATCTGTTGTCTTGTATCACATCTTTCTCCGTAGGGCTGCTGTAAGAAATTTCTTTTGAAATAAGCAGTTCCTTTGTGTCGTCTTTCAATGTCAATTTTTATGTAAATAGTGTCTTGTGTGCAATAAATCTATACTAATATTATAAATGCGAAAGTATCTCTGTCTGTCTGTCTGTCTGTCTCACTTTCACGCCAAAACTACTGAACCGATTGCAATAGGCTACATTTTGATGTGGGAAAATATCTTATTTCCATGAAAATATCAATGAAAATTCGCATTGCGCGTGGGCCGTGGCCGTGGCCAGCGCTCATCCCGGGGGTCCTGGGTTCGAGTCCCGCAGGCGGAACAAAAAGTTTTCAATGTTCCTGGGTCTTGGATGTGTATTACTAGAATAACTAGAGTCTGAGAAAGGACATTACAAGGCTACATTTTGATGTGGGAAAATATCTTATTTTCATGAAAATATCGATGAAAATTAATTCGCTCGCCTCGCCGCTGCCATTCCGGTGTAGCGCGGCCCTTAATTAATCAAAATACCCAAAAACAGTTGTGCAGTGTGCACATAATCTATACTAATATTATAAATGCGAAAGTATATCTGTCTGTCTGTCAGTCTCGCTTTCACGCCAAACGCCAAAACTACCGAACCGATTGTAATGAAATTTTGTATACAGATAGTCTAAAGCCTGAGAAAGGACATAGGCTACTTTTTTACTGGAAAAAAGGGTTGTAAGGGTCGTAAATTTGTTCAAAAAATTCATAATAGATGGCGCCGTGCGTCTTCTACATCGCGCTGACGCTTGCTCAAAAGTCTTTCTATAAGAGGTGGTATCATCTTACATTTAAGTCTCGATTTTTTTCGATTGTTATATCTATTCTACGGTATTAAATAACTCAGTACTTTATCTGTGCAGGCAGTGACGTAACCAAATTTCACCAACGACTGTTAAAGTTAATGCTCGAATTAGTATCACGTTAGCTGTTTCGTTTTTCATATGAATGAAAGAGAAAACAGGACATTTTAACAAGCTGTTAACACTAACAGACGTTGGTGAAATTGGGGCTAAACCTATCAATGATAAATAGTTTATGGGTAAAGTTGTGTAATTGGGGGGCTGAATAAGCTTTAAAATTTGGCATAAAATACAAAGTTTAATATAAAAAAATGAAGTACTTATTGTGTGCACACTGCACAGCTGTATTGATTTAAGGGGTACCAGGGTTTTTTTTATAAAAGCTTTTGACACCAATTTTGTTGACATCGCGCGCTATAAACTGATGTCCACGCGGACGAAGTCGCGGGCAACAGCTAGTGTTAAATAAAATAAAAAATAAAAAACGGACATGTACGACATGTCGCGGGACGGCGCGTAAATTCCAACGCGGTATAGCCCGTCAAAAAAGTCACGACATTAATAGAGTCGCCACTTGTTTCCGGTGTGGCCTCTTATGGCCACACTGTATCCAGTCACTATAAAAGATTTTGATACTTTATATTAAGTACAGTGTAAAAAACACGTAAATATTATTATGATTTATATATAATATGTAGTTAAGAAAATTTGAAATAATTATGATGTAGTTATGTGTGTGTTTAATTTACGACATTACAAGAAACAATCTAATCTATGTAAAGTATTATAATCTTTGTATGTGCCATAGTCTGTCTCTGTCAAGAAAGTGAAGAAATTAAAAAGTGGCAACATCGTAGTGTCATCCCTTTCAAATCAATCTAAGAAAAAAGGGATGACATTACGATGTTTCCACTTTTTTTTTAATTTCTTCACTTTCTTGATGGACTATATAAAAATGCAATAACTCGTTTAAACGGTTGAACCGATGTGGCTAATTTTAGTCTTTAAATATTCCTGGAAGTCCAGGGAAGGTTTATAAGTGACCCGAAGTTCACCGGGACATCCAGTCACTAGTGAGACATATTAAACACTTGACCGTTATTTGAAGCATAATAATTGAGATAGGCACTTCCGTTTCCGCAGATTTTACCTCCTTTTCTTTCCTGAATGTTTGTAGCTCTGTCAACCTTGGCGCCATCATCGAGCAGGTAGAGGGAGAATTCCCGCTCGACTATGATCATTGGCGTTTTGTTTTCCGCACCGCACACTCGTGCTCAGAAATCATTACGTATTATACCTCCTTATAACTCCTAGTTATATAATTTAAGTAAAAAGTTAAATAATTTCAGTGTTGTGTTTTTACCGTTTTTCAAGTGTTTTGGTAATTCACGTAAGTTATATTTTTATACATTTTTTCTTAAGAAAAGATTAACATTTCATATTAATAACGATTTTATCGTTCGTATCGTTACTATAATAACGATTATAAATTTAAATACTACATTTAAATTTTTAAATATTAATTTTCTAGTTAAGTTCTTGTGTTTGAGTTCTTTCCTAGGTTAAGGTAGCTATTAATAATGAATAACGAATGTAAATTTATTAATGATTCGGTAGTGACACCAGCTAACGATAGATTTGAAACTACCCACTAATGTGGTTATTAAAAAAAAGCTAAATTAAATCAAGAGGTTAATGAACTTAACAAAAAGGTTAACGTACAAAAGGGTAAGGCATGATATCTCTTACCCTTTTGTACGTGGGAGAGCCATGCTTCGGCACGAATGGGCCGGCTCGACCGGAGAAATACCACGTCCTCACAGAAAACCGGCGTGAAACAGCGCTTGCGCTGTGTTTCGCCGAGTGAGTGAGTTTACCGGAGGCCCAATCCCCTACCCTATTCCCTTCCCTGTCCTCCCCTATTCCCTTCCCTTCCCTCTCCTATTACCCTATTCCCTCTTAAAAGGCCGGCAACGCACTTGCAGCTCTTCTGATGCTGCGAGTGTCCATGGGTGACGGATGTTGCTTTCCATCAGGTGACCCGTTTGCTCGTTTGCCCCCTTATTTCATAAAAAAAAAAACCTACCAACATAGATATCAGAAACAACAGCATACCAATAATAAATACTAAATGGTAGGCCTCATGTAGACACGACGTTCTATACGAGTAAGTGTTAACTTTGTTAACCTACTTAGAAATAAATATTTTTCATTTCATTTCATTTCATTAAATAGTTTAAGGGTAAAGCTAAAGTTGTGTAAAAAAGTTTAATTTTAAAAAAAAATTGCGCACACTACACGGCTGTTTTGGGTATTTTGATTTAAGGGGTACCAGGGTTTTAAAAAGCTTTTGACACCAATTTTGTTGACACCGCGCGCTATAAACTGAAGTCCACGCGGACGAAGTCGCGGGCAACAGCTAGTGAACAATATAAAAGCAAAACCTATTGAGCAATACTGATCTAACGATAAAGAATGAAAAAATATAAAAATTAATCAGTTTCGGTATAGATGAGATGCTAAGATGCAATTATTTTTGCAAAATTTAAAAAATTATTTAATTTTTTAAATTTTGCAAATTTAAAACTATAGGCGACCCAATGATATTCTACTTATAAGTACAGATATGTTACGTCCATACTATTTTCCGGCTTAAATCTCTTCCGAACAATTTTCAAATTCAAAATTGCAAACATTGACAAATTTGTCAAATTTAAATTTGACAATTTGTTAAAAATAAATGAAACAAAAGATACGAAAAACCATTTACATAAAAGAGACAGTTCTATTTTTAAACGTCGAATCGTATCGCTGTCTCTTTCTTCGCCTGAGCTATGACGAAAATTCGTTTTTTTTTCAGATTGTTCGAAAAATTTGAATTTGAAAATGTAAATAAAATATAAATAATCGAGGTATTTATTGCAATTAAGACATGTGGTAAGAGATTCCATGTGTTTTGTTTACTTTCGAGTCATAATTGGTACATTCTCGAAACACGCACGACGTCATTTTCAATTTATTTAGGGACAAGACGCGGCACGTTTGTGACTGCGCTCGATGCAGACTAAATAACAGGCGGCCCAATTGGGCCGTATTTGAATCTTCACAACGCGCGCGGTAGTAACATAATTTATCTGCTTTGAGTTTTTCATCATTGGGTCCACAAGTGTGGACCTATACAGACCTAACGATAAAGAATGCAAAAATATAAAAATTAATCAGTTTCGGTTTTTATGAGATGCTAAGATGCAATTAAGTATTATTTTTTTTGCAAAATTTAAAAAAATATTTATTAAAAAACTACAAAAAACCAAACAAAAATTATTGTGGACCTATACAGATCTAACGATAAAGAATGCAAAAATTTAAAAATTAATCAGTTTCGGTTTAGATGAGATGCTAAGATGCCAGGTTTTTTTGCAAAATTTAAAAAAATATTAAAAAACTATAGGGGACCTAACGAAAATTATCATGGTGGACCTATACAGACCTTACGTAGACCTATCGATTAAGGTCATTTTGATTTCAAAAATCCTTCGCTGGGGTACTAAATTTGTGCAGGTATGAAACACTATTTTGTTCCTGTGAAAAGCATAATATATTTTAGATGATTATAATATGCTCAAATTACGACCTTCATAAATTCTCAAGAGTCAGTAAAAGCTGAATAATATAATACTCAGAATTATATTTTACCGTCCAGACTGTAGAACTGTAGAAGTATAACGAAGCCTCAAAGAATTTATTCATGTACGCAAGATGCAATAAAAGTCTAAGGTCGTCAATGGTCACTTAAGGAAGAGAAATTGGAAAAGAAATTGACCTTGCTCAAGACGTAGGTATCCGAAAAGACCAAGAAGAAGAAAAAGCAACATTATGATGTTTTTTGTTTTACCCTTTAGTGAAAACAGAATTAGATAATACATTGATACTAACGAAAATATTTCTTTTATAGTTATATCAGACAAAATTCTAAGAAACACCTTTAAGATCGGACTAAATGAAAAAAGTTACAGACGAATTTGTGAAAAAAGTTGTTTTTTCGCTTTCCTGAAGTCGTGTTTTGGCCCTTACATTAAGTGATATTTCCGGTGTCTATTTGTGCCTTTTCAGCCTTTTTTTGTAGAATTTTATCTTTAAGGAATTCGGAGATACAGTTATCTCCGAATTCCTTAAAGATAAAATTCTACAAAAAATTGAGCAGATGTGCCTTTTTTTCTGATTCTAAATAATATTATGTATATTTTTTTTTTTATGAAATAAGGGGGCAAACGAGCAAACGGGTCACCTGATGGAAAGCAACTTCCGTCGCCCATGGACACTCGCAGCATCAGAAGAGCTGCAAGTGCGTTGCCGGCCTTTTAAGAGGGTATAGGGTAATAGGGGAGGGTAGGGAAGGGAAGGGAAGGGAATAGTTGAGGGTAGGGAAGGGAATAGGGTAGGGGTTAGGGGATTGGGCCTCCGGTAAACTCACTTACTCGGCGAAACACAGCGCAAGCGCTGTTTCACGTCGGTTTTTATAACTTAATTTTTCAAAAAATGTTAGTTGTGCCCATTTTTCTTACGACGGCCGACTTACACTCCGTGCCATTGAGATACTATAGACTGGAAAGAGCCTTATATCGGTGTATAAGTGTCAAAAGCGTGTAATGTTATGTCCTACTTACTAGGGCATAACAAAGGAGTCGGTCTGCATATTTCATGTAGGTAATAAAAGTGTTAATAAAGGTTTTTAGTGAACATTTAATGCTAGATATTGTTGAGTTTTGTGGTTCCGCTAAATAATAAACCATAAGAATGGCCAAAGAATGCCTCAAACACGTGGATTTAACATGAAATACGTAAGTTTTGAACAACATTTTTTGGGCTTTTCAATCGGTATTTTTGTAAGCTAAAATGATAATTTATAAGTTTATTAATCCCTTATTCGTGCTATATAAGGCATCAATGCTAAAAATGTCACATAATTTTTTAATTTGGCTATAAAAATTGCATAGCTTTTTACGTGAGTTTACGGATTCTCATCACTTGAACTATAGTTAATCTACTTTATTGCTCCGTGCGTTTATTAGTACCATTGAGGTACTATATTATACTGGAGAGAGCCTTATATCGGTGTATAAGCGTCAAAAGCGTGTAATGTTATGTCCTACTTACTAGGACATAACAGAGGAGTCGGTCTGCATATTTCATGTAATAAAAGTGTTAATAAAGGTTTTTAGTGAACATTTAATGCTAGATATTGTTGAGTTTTGTGGTTCCGCTAAATAATAAACCATAAGAATAGCCAAAGAATGCCTCAAACAAGTGGATTTAACATTAAATACGTAAGTTTTGAAAAACGTTTTTTGGGCTTTTCAATCAGTATTTTTGTAAGCTAAAAAGATAATTTATAAGTTTATTAATCCCTTATTCGTGCTATATAAGGCATTAGTGCTAAAAATGTCACATCAATTAAGAATTTGGCTATAAAAGTTGCATAGCTTTGTACGTGTGTTTACGGATTCTCATCACTTGAACTATAATATAGTTAATCGATCTCATGAACTAATTGACTTTCTTTCCTGAATCATAATGTGCTTCGAAATAATCGACAAATAGAAATATTCAAGAAAATAAACGCACACTACTTGTATGAAAATAAGCACAAAATGGCTACGCGATGACGGGCTATGACTACATCTATACTATAATACTTTATCTATGATTAGTACAGTATATAAGTCTATGGTGCTAGTAGTGAATAGTGATGTGCCAACTCGGAAAAAACTAAACTCGATATATGCCGAATTAAAAATTAAAATTCATGTAACTCGGTTTGAACTCGAGTTTACTGGATGGACAAGTGAATGTTTTTTTTTTTTTTAACAGTTTATTCCCCCTTTATGCGAAATAAATAGTTAAAAAATTGGAACCGGCAAATGATATTTTTATCTGTTTCAATTCTTTAATTTTTATATTATTTAAGTATTTATTATAAGTAAAAAAACTCGAGTTAACTTGAGTTAGTGACTCGAGTTGACCATCACTATGTGCTAGTACTTCATACGGCATACCACTCGAACCAGTTACAGATTAATATATTATATATTATGTAGCTTGCTACATATTATTATATTAATCTGTGACTCGAACTCATGTGACTCATGACTCGTGACTCAACAATACAAAAATCACTACTCTAAGCTGTGACTAAACTACACGACTCGAAAGTCGAAACTAGTTATTCGGTTACATGATGTGGCCTGTATAATATAACTAGAGCTATCTCTAGTTATTGTAACTACTTAACTAGTGACGTGAAATAACGCCCAACGGCCAACCCTAGTAACCTAGTTTGTATACAAACAACCATCAAACAACAAACTAAAAACTTCAAAGTTTTGTCACAGACCGTTTTGACACACTTTGTAGTTTATAAAATGAAAAAACGTTCGGCTAGGGTTTCAGAGGCCCAGTGGAATATAATACTAAATTTTCTCGACAGAAACCCTAGCTTAGCCAAGTCAAGAAGCTATAACAATAGCGCAAAAGGACGTGCCCAAGCCACACAATTGTGGCAAGAAGTAGCCGACGCACTTAATGCTGAAGTTTCGGGAACTTATAAAACTCCCAAAGATTGGTCCATTGTAAGTAAATACCGTAACCAATCATCTTCAAATTGTTAAACAGGGTGTAACACTAAGTGATTCATTCAGCTCTACTATTTAAATACTAATCTGTGCATTCAGCGCTGCTACCATCACAATTCACAGTGAACTCTCTACAAGGAATATAATACAAACTCTAAAGCATTGTCACTTAGTTTTGTTATACCTTGTATAAATTGGACAAATGCATTTGTGATTAATATAAGTATTTTTTTAGTATGTCAGCAACTATAAAAGCAAGTTAAAGAAAATAGTTTCTGGCATAAATGCTGATGTGAGTGGGACTGGAGGAGGACCTCCCCGAGGGGGTTCCCTTACCCATATAGACACTCGCTTCCTGGCCATCATGGAACAGGGATTTGCCAAAACAGAGCCAGATGTGAGCGTCAAAGCCTTTTCCGAGGTAATAATTCAAATATTTCATGATTGGAACTAGTTTAGTTAAGAAAAGCAATTATTATTAATATTATTTTTTTCATTAGCAGCCTTATTCACCAACTCCGATACCATTTCATGGTACCGAAGAGGTTATCATGTGAGTAACATATTATACATATATTAATACTTATATATGTATAGGTATCTATAATACATACTTACTGAAAAAATTTTGTTCATAGATTTATTAATGAATTCTTATTTTAGATTTCCTGAAGTGGAGATTGTGAAGCCTGAGCCTAATTCTCCTGCCTCAGTCGAGCAGGGGGAAAGGGAGGCTGATGATGTTTTTAGCAAAGACAGAAAAGAACCGGAGCCGTCATTGCCGAGAAGAACAAGACAACAGCGATACCGCAGTAAGTATAATATCAATATTTTTAACCAAGAAGTATCATGAATTACGGTTTTTAAATTTTATTAAAATATTATTTCAGAACGTCCATCAACTCCTTTGGTTGAGGCTCGCCGGATCTTGCAAAAAGTAGAATTGCAGCGTTCTGCAGCAGAGCTGCGTAATGCTGAAGCTCTAAATCTAATTGGGCAGAATATTGGACGCCTAGCTGATGTTCTAGAAAGATTTTTAGCGAGGGACATGTCCTAAGTGCATATTATGTTTTAATAATATTGTGTCTGTTATGTTTCAAAAATGTTTGTTTTGTATATAATATATTACTTTGTGTGTATAAATAATGTTTAATTGTAATGTAATACTTAACGAATAAAAGTGATCATTTATTTTAGATATTATTCTTTAATTTAAATTGCTCTTTTGCAGTACTTAAAGACCTTTTCAAACAAAAAAAAAGTTTTGATTGGCTATGAATTTTAAAGGGGTTTGGGTAATATTGGCGTTATTTTCAAGTTTCGCGGCCACTCACCAAACCGGCATATTATGAAAGAACATATCAAGGGGAGTAAACTTTATTATGGGAGACATATAGCTAAACTATATCGGAGCCGAGATATTAGACATTTTAAGTTCGTATTTACAACTAAAAGTAAATTCAATCATAACATGAATACTCAGGAAAATAAAAAAAACGGCATTATTTATTAGCATAAAGCCTTCTTCGATAATATATGGGCTATCCAACACAAAAATAATTTTTCAAATCGAACAAGCAATTCCTGAGATTAGCACTTTCAAACACACAAACACTTCAGCTTCATTATATTAGTATACAGGATATAACAAAACTAAGTGACATACTTTAGTGTGTGTACTGTGTATGAGCCCCGTGTATATAGAGTTTAGTGTAAAAGTAGTAGCGCTGAAAGAAAACATATTTCTTTTTTCACTTTTGTATGGGGAAACTCTTTACGCCAGGGCGCTTGCCCATGCAAATCACAAAAAAAATGTCTTTCAGCGCTGCTTCTTTCACAGTGAACTCTATACAATGGACACATAATACCTATATACTCTAACTAAAGTATTATCACTTAGTTTTTTTACAACCTGTAGATATACAGGGTGTAACAAAAATAAGTGATAATACTTTAGGGTGTGTACGTGTTCCTTGTAGAGAGTTCACTGTGAAAGTAGCAGCGCTGAAAGACCAAATTTTTTTGTCACTTTTGTATGGGGAAACTCGTGACGCTCGGGCCCTTGCCCATACAAAAGTGAAAAAAAATCGTCTTTCAGCGCTGCCACTTTCACAGTGAACTCTCAATACACATAAAGGACCACGTACACACCCTAAAGTCGACGCGGACGAAGTCGCGGGCAACAGCTAGTAACTAATAAGTATGATTAGTTCTATGTTACAATGAAGTAAAAATTAAAACGCCATCTGTTGAATCGTATTAGAACTAAAATGTTCATTGCATCGATATATTTCTGGATTTGAAAACCACTGTCTAGTGAAATATAGTCTCAAGTCTGGCTATATTTTAGTCGGACGAGAGTTAAACCCAGTGTGAAAATATGTATGAAAAATTATTCATATATTTGACAAGGACGAAGTCGTGGGCAATAGCTAGTGAGAAATATATATTATATATACCCTTTCTATACCTGTTTGTTAAGGATAGCTCCATAGAGTGACGTTAATTACTATTGATTTTGTGAACATAAGGCGCAAAAATAAATATACTAAAATAATTGTATCTCAGCTCCGATATTACTTAGGGGGGTATTACATTATCATTTATATTGGATCATTTCTATGATCATATATAGGATCCAATTTAAATAATCATTTGATCATATCTGCATATTACATTATCATATTTCATTGATCCTATTTTACGTAATATTTGGTTTCAATAGCCAATGGAGAGCGCTAACGCTGACAGGTATTGACGTCAGGGTTACTAGATCTCAGAGAATTCGATTTGTCAAATGACATCGTCATTTTTAATATGGCTTTTTTTTTGTTATTTCAGCAAGATTATCCAAGTATATAATTAGAAAAATAATTACATTACATTATTTGATCATACATTTTTGACATTTACTGAGAGATTGGATCCAATACGGTCATAGAAATAGGTGTTGCCAGTTACTTAATATAAAAAAGAGTTTTCAATTTCTTGTTCGTTAATATGTTTCAAATAATGTCAAATCCAATATATATTGGATCCTATAAATGATCATAGAAATGATTATATATAAATGATAATGTAATACCCCCCTAAGAAATCCAAGAAAAAATGGATTTGCATTTTTTTGCAAAAGAAAAATAAATAGTTAAAAAACTCATCAAAGTGCGGCGCGTAGTAGTAGTAGTATGTTGGTTAATGGCGCATTTTCACTGGTCCATAGGGCCCGCATGCGGGGTGCGGGAGATCATGCCACGACCAATAGACATGCGCCATTCGTTGTCATAGACTCCCCGTATGCTGTATTATGTATACCGTACGAGTTAACGACTAATGAAAATGCGCCCTAAGTCATTCTTCTAAAATGTACGAATAACTAAAAATAAAAATAAATGATGAAATGAATTGTACTTGTATCTACAGTGTGTAACAAAAATAAATGATAATACTTTAGGGTGTGTACGTGGTCCTTTATGTGTATTGAGAGTTCACTGTGAAAGTGGCAGCGCTGAAAGACGATTTTTTTTCACTTTTGTATGGGCAAGGGCACGAGCGTCACGAGTTTCCCCATACAAAAGTGACAAAAAAATTTGGTCTTTCAGCGCTGCTACTTTCACAGTGAACTCTATACAATGGACACATAATACCTATATACTCTAACTAAAGTATTATCACTTAGTTTTTTTACAACCTGTAGATATACAGGGTGTAACAAAAATAAGTGATAATACTTTAGGGTGTGTACGTGTTCCTTGTAGAGAGTTCACTGTGAAAGTAGCAGCGCTGAAAGACCAAATTTTTTTGTCACTTTTGTATGGGGAAACTCGTGACGCTCGGGCCCTTGCCCATACAAAAGTGAAAAAAAATCGTCTTTCAGCGCTGCCACTTTCACAGTGAACTCTCAATACACATAAAGGACCACGTACACACCCTAAAGTATTATCATTTATTTTTGTTACACACTGTAGATACAAGTACAATTCATTTCATCATTTATTTTTATTTTTAGTTATTCGTACATTTTAGAAGAATGACTTAGGGCGCATTTTCATTAGTCGTTAACTCGTACGGTATACATAATACAGCATACGGGGAGTCTATGACAACGAATGGCGCATGTCTATTGGTCGTGGCATGATCTCCCGCACCCCGCATGCGGGCCCTATGGACCAGTGAAAATGCGCCATTAACCAACATACTACTACTACTACGCGCCGCACTTTGATGAGTTTTTTAACTATTTATTTTTCTTTTGCAAAAAAATGCAAATCCATTTTTTCTTGGATTTCTTAGGGGGGTATTACATTATCATTTATATATAATCATTTCTATGATCATTTATAGGATCCAATATATATTGGATTTGACATTATTTGAAACATATTAACGAACAAGAAATTGAAAACTCTTTTTTATATTAAGTAACTGGCAACACCTATTTCTATGACCGTATTGGATCCAATCTCTCAGTAAATGTCAAAAATGTATGATCAAATAATGTAATGTAATTATTTTTCTAATTATATACTTGGATAATCTTGCTGAAATAACAAAAAAAAGCCATATTAAAAATGACGATGTCATTTGACAAATCGAATTCTCTGAGATCTAGTAACCCTGACGTCAATACCTGTCAGCGTTAGCGCTCTCCATTGGCTATTGAAACCAAATATTACGTAAAATAGGATCAATGAAATATGATAATGTAATATGCAGATATGATCAAATGATTATTTAAATTGGATCCTATATATTATGATCATAGAAATGATCCAATATAAATGATAATGTAATACCCCCCTAAGTAATATGGGAGCTGAGATACAATTATTTTAGTATATTTATTTTTGCGCCTTATGTTCACAAAATCAATAGTAATTAACGTCACTCTATGGAGCTATCCTTAACAAACAGGTATAGAAAGGGTATATATAATATATATTTCTCACTAGCTATTGCCCACGACTTCGTCCTTGTCAAATATATGAATAATTTTTCATACATATTTTCACACTGGGTTTAACTCTCGTCCGACTAAAATATAGCCAGACTTGAGACTATATTTCACTAGACAGTGGTTTTCAAATCCAGAAATATATCGATGCAATGAACATTTTAGTTCTAATACGATTCAACAGATGGCGTTTTAATTTTTACTTCATTGTAACATAGAACTAATCATACTTATTAGTTACTAGCTGTTGCCCGCGACTTCGTCCGCGTCGACTTCAGTTTATAAAGCGCGATGTCAACAAAATTGGTGTCAAAAGCTTTTATAAAAAAACCCTGGTACCACTTAAATCAATACAGCAGCGGGGCTAAAATGGTAACATTTAGCAATTCCTCTCAATCAATTCAGCAAATGAATTGTCAAAACTGTCAAACTGACAAATGTCAAATCAGTACAAAAATCCAGAAATGAATTGCAAGCAGAATTGCATTTTGCGATTTTAGAAACATTAATCATATTATGATTCATATCATGATTCTTCAAAGCGACCATTTTAGCCCCGCTGTGCAGTGTGCACATAATAAGTATTTCATTTTTTTATATTAAACTTTATATTTTATGCCAAATTTTAAAGCTTATTTAGCCCCCCAATTACACGACTTTACCCATAAACTATTTATGATTGATAGGTTTAAGGTTACGTCACTGCACAAAACTACCGAACCGATTGTAATGAAATTTTGTATACAGATAGTCTAAAGCCTGAGAAAGGACATAGGCTACTTTTTTACTGGAAAAAAGGGTTGTAAGGGTCGTAAATTTGTTCAAAAAATTCATAATAGATGGCGCCGTGCGTCTTCTACATCGCGCTGACGCTTGCTCAAAAGTCTTTCTATAAGAGGTGGTATCATCTTACATTTAAGTACCACTTACCAGGGTTTTAAAAAGTTTTTAAATTTGACACAAATTTTGTTGACACCGCGCGCTATAAACTGAAGTCCACGCGGACGAACTCGCGGGCAACAGCTAGTTTGTTACTAAAACAACGTGACAAGGCTCAAAGATGATAAAAACGAATAAAAATCATCAATCAAACGTATAACGTTAACTTAGATTCATTAATCGCGATTAAATGAAAAATGTAAAATCTTTTTTAACAAAACCACTTTTGACAAGATTCACGTCGCCATATAAACGCGTTCATTGTTCAATGAGAACTTAGTTTAATAAAACGTTTAAGTGTGATGTTGTGTGTGAAATTCCCCTTAATGTATTATAACGAAGGATTACCCTAAGAAACAAGAGCAGAAATTATTTGAAGTCATTTTATTTAGGTGCGATTCACCTAAGAAATAGAACGCGCTTAGTGTACACTAAATTGGTTCTACACGTATAAACGTGTTTATAGCACCAAATTGCATTTCACTAACATAAAGTTCACAACAAATCCAAGTTTTATCTTCAGAACGTCCAATGTTGCACGGTTAAACTTCATTAAAGCCGTTAAAGTCCTGCCAGTGTAGTGTCATGGCGAATCGAAAATCGTAGACGAAAAAAATGACGCATTTGGGTAGTTTATATATCGTTTCTTAATAATAATAATAATAATAATGATTTATTGCATAAATGTGGTACAAAAAGGTCTTACAATATTATTTAAATGGATCTAACATTCTGCCTATAAGTGGCGTGCAAAATAATTTAAAATTTTATGACATTAATTATAAAAAGTAATAAATTTATATATTATCTCATTACATTATACATATTTCATTATAAATAAGTCTATGATTCCATTTCATTAAATTATTAAGAATTATTTAAGGGCATTACATGAAATAAATTAAAAAAGAAGAAGAAAAAAAAATTTCAGCATCAGTCATGACTCATGAGCATGACTCATGTGTCAGTGTCATACAAATTACTAAGTTTGTAAACATAATTTATGCATGGTCAAATACAATTTTCTATTTGTTTTGAGATGTATGTAGCATAATATTATGATTTAAAAAATGACAGAAATATGAAATTACGATCATTGAGCTTTTTTATTGATCCCCGTAGGAACGCGTTTAATGAGAACTAAGTTTTATAAAACGAAGTTGTGCGATTGGTGAAATCCTTCCTTAGACATGAGACTTACTGAACGACGTACTACTAAAAACAAAATCAATAATTGCAGTATATTATTTTTATGGGAGACATGGACACGACCGCGGTTCAAAACGAAATGACTAAGCAAACTTGCAGTTGACGTCACGTTTTTTTTCTCCAGAAGATATTTTGCCACTAAACCTGAAAAATATAGGTACTGAGGGCCGCAAGAGTGAAGCTTACGGGGAAGTGGGCTAAATAAGACTCTAGCAGGGTAGGAACGGTCTAAGTCCTAAGAGCTTGCGTGTCCAAAAAAAAAAGAGTGAGGCGAGATGATTAACTAGATAAATCTCACAAGATATATCCTAAGATATATTCTTATAATCTCACAGTCAAACAAAATTCTTAAGTAAATAAAGTTCACACACAATATAGTCAATTTATCATAGCATTTACTAAATCGTTTGTTTGGGAAACATTAATAGCGCGTCATTTGCCAATTAATAAGTCTGCTTTTATCGTAGAAATAAAATTCAATAATATAATTTCGATAAAAATAAGTTAAGACAATTTAATGAAAATAAAACGATGTGCTAATTTTTGATTTGGGATTAATCTGGAATACATAATCTCAAAACATGATTAAGTAGATGGTGGCGAACTGAGCCAGGGCCTCGCTGGCAATCAAGCTCGAGTCAACTGCGAAGTTTACCGAACGAGGCATGAGTTTCGGTTTCGGTTTCGGCTATATTTTGGCCGAAACCGAAACTAAGGCCGAAACTAGATTTTTGGCCGAAACTGGCCGAAACCGAAACCGAAAGTTCGGTCCGTCACTACAGTTTTTAAGTACTGGCCATAGGCTTCATTTTAACCGATCCTACCGGGACACTAAAGGGGGTTCATGTTTTGAAAAATTGTGCCAAACGCGATATAACCAAAACGCGGACGAAGTCACATGCGGAAAGCTAGTTCTTAATACATTCATTTAATACCAGAAAAAGTTGAGCACCTATGACCTTACCTATACAGGGTGCAAATAAACCTTCCTGCCAAATTTTTTCCAGTCCTTAGGTGTCATTAGGAGAGTCGATTTAACCAAAAAAAAATGGGTGTTGTTTTTTTTCAATGACATATTTTATCCCATTTAAAATCGTTGCAGAACGGTCACTCGCGGCGCGGGGGAATTAGAGGGGGTGACGCGGGATGAGGCGCGCGCGCGGGGGCACAATCACGCCGCATGCGCGGCCGACGCATCGTGTCCATTAATTGTAGTGTTTTTTTAGGATAACTTTCGGAAGGTATTTCTCAACATTTTAGTACTGAGTGACTATAAAAGAAAAAATACATGTATTTTTATTTTTAACATGGATCAATATATCAACATTTGGCAGGAAGGTTTAATTGCACCCTGTATATGTTTCTGTTACCCCAAATTTCGTTTTTGTATGCTGTCAGCCTTAATAAGACCTTATTTTAAACTAGAGGTTTTCATTCCCTTTTATTTTGAGCGTGAACATTGAGATCTAAGTACTACGGCGTGAAATTCTTTCAAAGTGGGCCACATATAAAGTCCCGGCGGGCCGCGGGGATAGCTGTCCTAGTCCTAGTTTGAAGGGCGTCCGGGGTGCGTATATACAAAGGCTATACCATTTGAGTCACGAGCCAGAATCTAATAGATGAGCTTTTGTTTATGCATATTACTCGACAATACCTACTCTATCTCAGTAAAAAAATTTACTCAAGTGGATTAGCTTTTTGCCTTGATATTTTCAAAGAAAATGCATGGACAAAACCTAGTACTGTATTATACATATTTACTCAAGTTGGTTAGGTTAGGTTAGAACTTAGACCGCAACACAGAGGGAGCCGAGCGAGCGCAGCGAGCGTGCTGCGGCAGCAGCCGGCGACCGTCATCAAATAAAAGGGGGGCTCGGGAGGCGCAGTCCCCCGCCAAAACTAAAACAAACACAATCCAGAAAGTCCAAAACTAGGTTAGGTTAGAACTGTGACTGTGCTGCGGCAGCAGCCGGCGACCGTCACAAAACACGCCTCAGAATTCCGAAAATTTCAAAGGTTAGTAGCTCCGAAACTGAGGGGTTTCTCAGTGTGGAATTGGTACGGGGGTGTCCCCTCCTCCCCACTCGCCCCTCACCTCCGCTCCCCATCAATCTTGGGGTAGGTTTCCAAACCTTTACCAAAATGATTATACAGGATGTAACAAAAATAATTGATAATACTTTGGGGTGTGTACGTGTTCCTTGTAGAGAGTTCACTGTGAAAGTAGCAGCGCTGAAAGACCAAAAATTTTTTTAAATTTTCCTTCGATCGTCACTTATTTTTGTTACAGACTGTAGACTGCGTTTTGTATTTTACATTAAATGTACTTAACTACTCTAGAAAAAATATTATAGTTTTATTATTATTTGTACATATAGAAACGTGTAATTTAACAATAAAATAATAACAATTTCCATGTCTATCTCACTATCCACCTACATATTTTTAAAGCTAACGATGACGTTATTTACCATATCGGTATCAAATTGAATAGCACTTGTAGCTGTAATGTTAGAAAGAATTTAGCTAACAACGCCTAGGCGATTTCGATCATTTTCTGTACTGTAATAGATTAGGGTTTTGTCAAGTTTTTGTGTAACAAAAGCTAAGCCAGTTCAGTTCGCGCTTTCACTCTAGTGGTATATAGCCTTTGTAAATACGCGTCCGGGGTGCGTCCGGTCGGGTTTTTGAAAAGTGTTCGGGTAAAATTCGGACACTTTTGTGGAGAGAAGTTTAACTTTTAAGTCATGCAGCAATAAACGAATGATAAAAACTCGCTAAGTATACCTATTACCTACACATAATGACATAACACACGCGGTTTCTTGCACGGACTTAAGTTAGTCAGATTTTTACAAATTCTTGTTGGAAAAGCAAAAATTGGCAAGACATTATCGTAAATCCGGGGAAATAAACCCATTTCGGTCAAAATATGTCCGGCAATTTTGTCGTGCCTGACCGGCGAAGGCAATCAGTGATGGCAGCCCTACCTGAGCTGTGGTGTAAGTAGGGTCGCCAGGCGTCCGGATAAAGCCGGACACAGTCCGGATTTTTGACGGCGAGTCCGGCCAAAATTAAGAGGAGTCCAGCTTTTGTAGAGCTATAGGAATCTATAATTTTACAATATGAAAATCCTACTAATTTTAGACGGTTTCAAACCTAATAAGATGTAAAATTGTATACGTATTAGATATTAAAGATATTTTAATTAAACAGAAAATCTATGCACGCCCAGCCGAACGTCCTTAATTACTACGTAATTACTAATTAAGAATTACTAACTATTTAAACACGTAAGATTAAGGCCATCCCCTGAGCATACGACCTTGACCATACATTTGCCGCGTTGCCGAGATCGCGCCAAAATCCTACTTTTTTACTTATCTTAGTTCAAATTTGACCTAAACAAAAATCAAACGTCCAGTATGTTAATGAAATTGTCGATCTATTAGCGTGTGTTTCAAATAACCGTAATTTGTAAATACTAGGGTGATACTGAATGTATGCTTGAATTTAAATAAATTGGTATTACCAGTTACTTTGGAAGCGTATATCATGAGTATGAAAAACAAAAATAGGAAATCAATAACTATGAAAGGAACTTTCATATTATACTGAAGATTATTGCTGTATTTTTAAAATAATTTTGTAACTTTCAGACTATGAGTTAATAAGGCTCTAAAAACCGTAAATTACGGCATCTCCGTAGGGGGAGCGCCTTAAAGCATAAACTTCAAAACATAGAATTAAAATGTAATTGTAAATTTATTTTAGGGTACATAATATTTACCTACTTATGCAAGGAACAACTAATAAGGAAAACTACATTTTATTAATAATACCTACAAAGAAAAATAGCTCATGACAGGGTACCTCGATATTGCGCGACTTCCAATTTGAGCATTCAAAGAGTGGTAATGTTTTCTGCTGAAAAACCTCTCTTCAAATTCAGCAGGCCGAACAATAATCAATAGCAATTAGCAATATGTGTAAAATCTATGCACCCAAGGACACCGGGCATGCTGAATTTCTGGTAAAACCTGAAACATAAAAATAATATTATGTATATTGCAGTATGTACTTGCCCAATCCCCATAATATTTAATATACTTAATTCCTTTCTTGACGGGTTTGGGGAAAGTGCTCATTGTTGAGAGCTACTGTAACAGCCCTCACACAGTTAGATACACTAACTTGGTGCATGCTATGGTTCGCACTGGCTCCTATGAATCTCTGGTACGATCCAGATGCATAGAAGATCAGTGCGCTTAACGCCTGAAAAAAGGTTTTCTTTAAAATAGGTAATGATAATATGTACTATCAGAGAAGTTGATTCCTATGCAAATCGGGGACCTAAGTAGTTTGGTTGCGTTACGTCAAACCCAGCTGACAGATCACAATTATTAACATTGAATTGACATATTCGACCAAATAACGTTGGTCTGTCAATTGCATAGGAATCAACTTCCTCGATGGTACTTACCGACTTATGAAGTCACAACATTTATTATTATTTATTAGGCTAGGTACCAATATATAGTAGGTTAGAAAACTTACTTGTGCAGGCATACCTGCACAGGTGACCTCTCCGGTAGACCGTAGCGACTACGGTCTACCGGAGAGGCCGAGAGGAGAGGAGAGATACCGGTAGGTAAACGGCGTAGCGTGTATGGCAGCCAAAGGCTCCAACTCTTCTATTTAAAGATCCCGAGTGAGGCTCTTATTTAGCCTAAATAACCCTACAAAGTCTTTGTCGGGCATTTGAAAGGCAATGTCCATATTGCAGAGATTTACCCTTTGTCTGTGGTACTTAATACTTATAGTACATTACGCAGGAAAATAAGAAATGTCGGCTCGGCTTCGCCTCGGCCAACAATTACACATGTGATCTGAGGCTTTCTTATTTACTGCCCATGGTGCATAATACTATTTTTCACCTCGACGACAATTACTGTCAAAAATGTCCGGCACTGGAAGACGAGATTCCTCCACTTACGGTGAAGAATATAAGCTATGAAATTGAGCTTTACTCTTTCTCGAAGATCAGGTAGACCTGCTGGTCGTTCATACCTCTATACTAAGGGTCATAAACTGAAAGACTTTCAGCTTTTATAAAATGACGAAATTGTTGTCGCTGGCTCTTGGGTTTCATTTATAATAATATTGTATGCAATTAAAAAACAATAGTGGACTCAGAAGTCAGAACTGATGCTACCACATAACAGTTAGGTTTAACTGTTTATAAAATGGCGATCGATATTAAATGTATGTAATTAAATATAATGTTTTATTAATTACTAAACTCTATTTTGCTCTAAACCTAATAAGTAATAACTGTAAACCACACCACAAGTGGACGTGGTTAAGCATTAAGTGTAAGTACCGTACTAAGTAGTAAGTACTAACCCACAAAAAGAATATCTACGAATTGAGTTATAAATGCAGTTATGTAATAGGTATGTTTTTTAAATGATTTAGATATTTTAGAACAAGACTGCATTCAAAATTTAACAAAAAAAATTGTGGGTTAGCACACATAATAATATGTGTGCTAACCCTTATTAGTAATTATGCCTAACAACCACCAAGTAAGATATTGGGGATTGTCCATTTTTTTTAAATTTTGCTCATTACAAAAACATTTCGAGGAATAAGGTCAGTTATCGTTTTTCTGTATATAAACGAAAAAATACCCATTAGTTACATATATTTTTGAACAAATACGTTTAACCTTTGTTTGACCTTCAATGGCGTTAAATTAGCAATAAATTCGACCAACATTACGTTTCGAACTTTTGGTAAGCTTCTCGTATCAGCTTTCACATAATGAGAACTTGCATTTGACGAACCAGCCATTATAAATAACATTGAAAGGAAATTTAAAACACTGCAGAGGTCAATTATTAGCCGCCGATGATGACGTCAGAGCGAAACTTTAAAAAATTATTGAGAAAAAACTAGCCAATGAATTTCAAAACTATTTAATTTATATTCTTAAAATACCCTATTTTAACGAAAAAAAATATAAAAAGTATATGTGATTTTTTTTTGGACAATGCCCAATTATATTGTAGGTACTTACATGATATTATAGTCACTAGTCAGGGAGCCCTAGAACATTTTTTTTATTACTATCAAGCAAATTTTTTCTAAGTAGTTTTATTTTGATAAGACAAACTACATTTTTATTTGCGAAAAATCTTAAAAGTGGTAGCTAACAGAGATAGAAAGGATTTCATACTTTGATTTGATGGTCCTACAATATGGATTGTTCATAATGGAATGTTACTCTGAAATGATGTAACTATTAACCTTAGATGAATGATTGGTCTCGCGCGTGCGCTACGACCAATCATTTATCTAAGCTATTAACCTACCAATATACAAAAAACCAGCTGGTTAGGGTTCCGTTTTAGGGTTCTGTAATCAACACAACTTGGTTGACTATGGTATCTACCCTAAAAAGGAACTCTAACCAGCTGATTTTTTGTAAGTATATTGGTAGGCTAATTATAATTATCCTTCTCCGTGGTTAGGTAAGATAAATTGCTATTCATAACTATTTTTCTCGAAGAATTTCGCAGTTATTCTAGTCCCATATTTTTAAATTATTCGTTTCAATTTCAGAAAACTAATTAAGTACGTAAATAATCATAAATTATATTCACAGATATTGAATATTTTATTCAAAATGACAGCATGGCACCATTGTCAGTCACAAAATCAGATCCCGTAATGCCTTTAGCCTTCTCGCTCGCCAGGAACAGAATTAAGTCCGCAACTTCCTCCGGCGCGGACGTACGTTTCAGAGACGTTTTTGCTGCGATATTGTCCAGAATTATCGAGTCCAAGCCCGCGTTGGTCATGATGTCTGTCGCCACCGGTCCAGGGCTGACGGTATTGACCCTCACCCCCGCAGCCGCCAGCTCCACGGCCGCCTGCCTCGTGAAGTGAGTGAGGCCCGCCTTCGAAACCGCATACGCGAAATTCCCAGGACACAGAACCAAATGCGCCGCCACGCTCGAAATATTGATAATATTCCCCCTGCTCTTGTTCAAGTGCGCCGCCGACAGGCTCGTCAGAAGCACGATACTTCTGAGGTTCGTCCTCATGACTTCGTCGAACGTCTTCACCGCGGTTTCGCTGGCGATGGAGTCCATTCGGACGATACCCGCGTTGTTGACTAGAACGTCCAGGGTGCCGTATGTCTCGATGGTTTTCGAGACGACCAGCTTAGCTTCGTCGTCCCTGCTGATATCGGCTTTAATCACGAGCGGTTTTTTTCCATTTTTCTCGCACTGTGCCGAGACATTCTTAAGTTTTCCCTCGTTTCTTCCTACCACGACCACGCGAGCGCCCTCCTTGGCGAACGCTACGGCGGTGGCGGCGCCTATGCCGGAGCTGGCGCCGATCACCAAAACGACTTTGTTCGCGAAGCTCATGGTCAGCTAACTTCAACGGGCTAACTAATAATGTACATAAATTATATGTGTTGTCGCTTTTAATATAATAACAATAATATATTATGTATATTGTAGTATAATAACAGTAGAACATCTTCATACGAACGCGTCTCAATTAGTTTCAGTGGGTGCTTCAGGCGCTTAATCTCACGCAGGCACAGATGGCCGGCCGTGCAATAAGTGCATGCCATGGCGTCTCGCCCTATCTTTTGTTGGCCATAGCACAGAATAGATAATAGTTGGCCTTAGTAGAAGTATGAATATGTTCTACTGTTCTCTACTATAGTACCATATTATATACAATCATAATTCACAACGTCATAGCACAAAAAACATCTGTAATAGTCATCATCTTGAACTGGTTGAATGGTTATCGTGAAATTTATCGTTCCGTATGAATCAAAGCTGTGTGATTGAAAAAAAAATGCAAAGTAACGAATTAAACATATTATATTATTATCATCGTCTTCCAGTTTTTACTACTTGCCAGTAGGTAGGTAGGTATTAAAGTACAATTTTTCCGCATTCAATTAATTAAATTTTATTACCAGCATACCAGCCGCTGCTGCGAAAATTGCAGAATTCCTTGACATAGAAGTTCATAGAACACACGTTCATGTGGGCTTGCTTTGTAACTAGATCGAGTAGAGACGAGTAGATAGAAATATTTGAATTTTAGGCAAATTTTTAAAAGGCATTACTTTCTAATGGGAATTAATGTTTGATGGTTTCAGTGATATAATTGACGGCTCACGACCTTACTGCTTTGAACATGAATTGTAGTTTCAAGGTTCAACCGGTGTCCAGTAGGTAGGTTTCTGGAATCCTGGAATGGGCCGTAAGTCGTAATGTTTACGGCCATGTCAAATGCTAAGTACTCACATGCGGTTTTGCTCTATAGTTTTACTCCAAATCGAGTAATAATTATTGCGTGGACCGCAAAACTCACAGCTCGAAGGCTCGCATCGAGCCGGCTTGGTGGAATTAAATATTATATCGATTTAGAATAAAACTATCGAGCAATGCTGAAATCTGAATGTGTGGACGAAGTCCCGAGCCGCGTGTTTTGCTCGACGTTATTGCTCGATCGAGCAAAAACTTAGCAAAATGCCCAAAACGCCCAAAGTTTGCACCTACCTTCAAACTTGAGCGGATGAACGCTAAAATAGCTTCGGAAGTTTTTAACTATTTAACAATGAACATAATAAAGTACATCAGCTGTCACCTAGCATCATCTACATGTCGTAGGATGATTTGATAAATCCGTGTTTTCGCGAAATCCCTAGAATTTTCGCGAAAATTCGATTTATCAAATCATCCTACGACATCGTAGGATGATTTGATAAATCGAATTTCCGCGAAAATTCTAGGGATTTCGCGAAAACACGGATTTATCAAATCATCCTACGACATATATAAGTAATTGAAAACTTTTTAATAGTCTCAATTATTTAATGCTCTCAATTAAACTTATTGTGCGTCAATCATTGTTGAAACGTTTATGTTGTACAATTATAGCAATATCACGTTTTGGTTGCCCTTGATGTTCACATAAATTAAGATCTAAGGTTCGAGCCTGCGAATCTTAAACTAAGGTTAAACTAACAATATTTCAAACTGACAAATGTTGCAGTTTTATTTTGGTACTCGAGTACTGCTAAGCTGTTACTTTAGAGCCGCATAAGCGGTTATAATTATTGAATGATCCATACTCTAAATACGAGTTTGTCAGTTGTCTGTCGGTCTGTTAACGGCTCTAGGCAACCAGCCAGTGCCTAAGTTATCTTTGATAATAATAAGTATAATATTTGATATCTTGAATTCTGACATACTGAATATAACCTACTTTAGACGTGGGAGAGCCATGCTTCGGCACGAATGGGCCGGCTCGACCGGAGACCACATTCTCGTTTGCCCCCTTATTTCATTAAAAAACATTATTTTTATCAAAAAATTAAAACCGACTTCCAAGTTAAAAACAACAGATAATAATATGAACTAAAAAGTATTAAATAACTCATCTATACATACATATAATAAAACTGTAGAAATGACAATTCTGTACATTAAAGAAGCTGCGCCCCTCCCATACCCCCCCCCCCCCCCCTTGGTAATGTTGCCAAGCCAAAACATGTTGCGTCATTAGTGTTGAGTTTTAATTCTTATTCCTTACAAACAAACTAAGTTATTAATTAATAGTGAAACATGCAGATTTCGAGTGTCATTTGATTAATATGAGGGAGGCTTTGCCTGGTTATGGACAGACGGACAGGCTGATATTATATCTTTGTACTCGGGTTCCGTTTTTTACCATTTGAGTAAGGGACCATAAAAAGGAGAGAATTATCCATTTCCGTTATTATACTATGGTAACGCCTACGAAGTCGCGGGAAACAGCTATCCATACTAATATTAAAAGTGCGATAGTGTATTTGTTTGTTTGTCTGTTTGTCCTTTCTTCGCAGCCTAACGAAGCAACCAATTGACTTAATTTTTGGCATCGACTTAGTTGAAAGGATAGAGAGTAACATAGGCTACTTTTGGTCTTGGAAAAACATCATGTTTTTAAAGGAGATTTGCAAGAATATTCGTATTGTACACGATTTTCGAATTTCACGCGAGCGAAGCCGCGGGCAAAAGCTAGTACTCTATAATAGTGCCTTTTTCAGAATTCGTTTAAATCTTAACTATTTCTGTACATACAACAGTCTTCATTACTTTGAAGTCGGTACCAGCTAATTTTATCGTGAGTTCAGGCAATGTCAGAATATCTGAAGCTTTTGGGACTGATACCGACTTCAAAGTAATGAAGACTGCAGTTGTATGTACAGAAATAGTTGAGATTTAGACGAATTCTGAAAAAGGCACTATTATAGAGTAAGAGTTATTTAATACTTTTTAGTTCATATTATTATTATTTTTACCTTGGAAGTCGATTTTAATTTTTTGTTAAAAATAATAATTTCACTCTTTTTAGTTATCTACAAGATAAGGCTTTATGCGTAAATAACCACTACGAATGTTAACTAGAATACATTATGTTACTGTAAGCGAAATTGTGGTAAATGCTTGCAGTTATCTAAGCGATGCTGCAATTTAAAAACTCAGGAGTTCTGTTCAGTGCCTTTGGACTAAGAGACACCTTCGTATGAACTTTCTCTTATTCGTAACATATGTTTAAGTTACTAGAAACAACATTTTAACCACTATGAGTCTTTTGATAAATTTCAAGGATTTCCCTCGATTGCTCATAGATCCCATCATCAGCTCACCACTTTCGTAATTATTATACAAAGTCAAGATTATATCCTATACAACAACACAAGAATTTTGAAAATCGGTCCACAAACAGCGAAATAATCATCAAAAACATCTTCTTCGATGCAAAAAATCACGAAAAGCATCAATAATTGAGTCATAATGTGATGACCCATGGCATAATTATGATTGTGATGATGATGATCAATTAAATTGATGTGTTGGCTTATGCTTTCAGTTGTTTAAACAACGCCGAAATCCCCGAATCTGTATCTATAAGGATTCAAAAGTTCTGTTGGGTTCCTTCGGATCCAGGGTATAACCTGGTGCGATCTTACTTTTTGGTAGCATTTACCTCACATGCTTCAGAAAAAATCAAAATCACTATATGTTTCGATACAAATTTCAAGGAGTCCCCTCGATTGCTCCAGGATCTCATCATCAGATCACCACTTTTGTGGTGATTATGGTACCAAATTCGAGTTAAACCCTATACAACAAAAAAAGAGTTTTGAAAATCGGATTACAAGCGGCTGAGTTATCGTTGAACATACAAAAAAAAAATACATACAGCCGAACGCATAACCTCCTCCTTTTTGGAAGTCGGTAAAAACGTAACAGCGTATCAACTCCCAAGCGGTCGAATTCAGCCGCGATAACGTACTTACTACTGCAGTGTTCGTAATTTTTGACAATTGCATTCGCTGGTGTTTCATTGCAAACTGCGAATTGATTTCAGTTGTGAGATCGTCCTAGGATCGGTGTCACTTCTCACAGCAGACAATCGTGGTGTGTCGCAACATACAAATTGAATCTGTACGTCTGTCTGTCCTTGATAAGCGCAGTGATTTGATTTCGTGACCATAGCCGCCACAGCCCACAGCCCACGACCACATTCGTGAGCACTCGTGAGCTATAAAAGGTCTGCTCCTTTCGTAAAATTCGGTGACCGCTTTAGAGCTCTTCGGATGCAGCAGACTAAACCCGTATACTTAAAGCTAGGAACCCCATCCCCCGCAAGATGGGCAAAAAAGGCCTTACCTACCTAGCCAAGTACCGGCCGGGGGCAAAGCCTCCCGCATGTTAATCAAACGACACGCAAAATCTGCATGTTTAGTTTTGGTTAGATTAATTTCACTTTTAATAAATAATTTACTTTGATTCTAAAGAAGGAGGAGTAAAACTCAACACTAGGCTTTTTCACCAGCGGGGCTAAAATGGTCACATTTAGCAATTCCTCTCGATCAATTCAGCAAATGAATTGTCAAGCTGTCAAACTGACAAATGTCAAATCAGTACATAAATACAGAAATGGATTTCAAGCAGAGTTGCATTTTGCGATTTTAGAAAAATGAATCATATTATGATTCATATCATGATTCTTTAAAGCGATCATCTTAGCCCCGCAGAGCTGCGTTGCAAGGAATGAGTTTTTAAGACCTCTCTGCTGTGCCGATGCTCTTGGATGATGATTAATGTCTAAGATAAATAATATCGCAGCACTTAGCGAGGTCAGATAAATGAAGCGATTTAATTGGTTCTTTAAAACATGGCAGCTCCTATAGAAACGCACAATGATGCGTTTCTATCTTCGTTTCTATCGATAATAATGATCGACCGTTGCGATTTGCGAATAGCTCTACCATGAGTTTAAAGCTATAGTATTTATCGATACTCGATATCGACTACGTAAATTTTACAGCGCCTCTAGCGGTTACTTGCGGTCTAAAATCGCCAAACTAAATAATTACGTAGTCGGTATCGAGTATAGATAAAATATTAAATACTATACCTTTAAACTCATGTAGAGCTACTGGTATAGATGATTTTATTAAATTAAGTTTCGACGCTTGTCTGACCAAATTAGTCTCTCCCAAGTCCCAGGTTTGACGATCATGTTAACCATATTATTATAGCATGTTTTGTAGGCACTACATACGGGCCCCACGCTAGCTGAATATTGCACTAATTCAAGGGTTCAACGAAATCAGAAAAAAGAATCATCAAGGTATTAATGTATGTTCACATTGAGACTGTCTGCAAAATTGCATAGTGAGATGGATGATTACCAATAATAACAAACAATCATAAACAACTTAACCTTAGTGTAATATTATTGTCATGGCCTATATACTTACTTAATTTGCGGAACATACAGACCTTACAGAGATACATTAATTGCTACCCTTAATATGCCAACGATTTAAAGATCCCTGACATATAAATTCGGGTATTTACTATGACAACAAGCGGAATAAAAAAAACTGATTTTAAGGTCAGTTAAAAATAAATATCTAATATCTATTGTCTGTAAGTGTAAACTGTAGGTATAGTAACCGACTTGCAAAGATAGACGTCGTGATGTAGAGCAGGCTGTCGCAATAGAAAAACGTCTGTGATAAGCTGATCGGTAATTAGGAGTCAATGTTACCAGTCACGACTACTACAGATCTACGGACATTCTTATTGATAGTATTTTTGGCTGCCTTTTGCTAAGTAGTTGCTTAATCAGTTCTTGATTCGGCCGATCTCATTGCCTAAGCCCTAAACGCTTCTCCAGAGTGATTTGAAGTTGCGAAACCTTTTAATTGAGAAGATGATGACACAGCATCTATTGGCCGTTAATTAATGTTAATAATTAATACAATCTAAAGTCTAGGCTCAAGACGTTAGACTCCATAGACACTTCAGACACTTAACCTCACTCGTCTAGCTCTATAGAGCCTATGCATATTGCATACATCCCTAGCTACTTGAGTTTTGCATATGCATAATATTAATTATTATTATTACTAGGCAGTTGTTTTAAAGAGCTTTGCTTTGATAGCAATATCGACTTATTCGGTGAATACCATGGCCATAAATTTTTCAGTTGAAAAAAAAAAAACATCATCAAGGGGAAAATTTCTATAGGTACGGTACCTACTTAAACTGGGGAAGGTGGCGCGCCAAAATTGATGAGCATCGAAGGTCGCAGTTGAAATGTTAGAAGATGGTGATGATCTAAATATTCTGTGGAAGAAGATTGCTGTAACTATTGTGACACAATGTCACGAGGAGCGCGGAAGTGTGACAATGAGCTAGAAAAGTCGTGCGTAGATACGGAATCATAAGCAAATGACTTACTTTTGTGTCACGCGCTTTTAGGTGTTAGTGAAATAGTGACACAGTGCCCTTCGCATACCTAGTAGGTAAAATAAAATTTAGGTAAGTAGGTATAGCATGCGTGATGCAGCCATTTCAAATCTGATGAAGACTAAAAGCAGTTTCAGATCTTAAAAGTTTAGGAGCCCCTGTGCTTATGTATCGTATAATTGACAATAGTGAAGTATACTGTTTATTACACATATCTTTTCAGATCTATTATGCTATACAGTAAACTCTACAGAGCTACTACTTACAGGGAGAAGGTACCTTGTGACGAATAACAAAGACCCCGTGCTCTTAATAACATGTTTCACCTTGATCCGCCTCACATTTTACTTCCATTAGCCGCTAATTTGGGCTATTATTCTCTTTAGTACGTCAGCACTCAGCACTCAGCCTGTCTTCCCACTTACCACGCCACCAGAGACTAGAGAATATGATTACGTAAAGAGCTATAATTAAGTACTAGCTATTTGACCGAGCTTTGCTTGGTATTCAATAAAACACGAATAAAATGACATTTTCTAAAAATGGTTCCTAGCTAGATCGATTTATCGCCAGGATCCCTATATACTAAATTTTATGAAAATCGTTTGAGCCGATTCCGAGTTTCCAATACTTATAAGTACAAGAATTGCTCGTTTAAAGATATTTAAAGATAAATATATGAGATATATAAGATTAATTTACACCTCTACTTCTAACATCTAAATAAAATTATAATATCAAGTGTTATGTTTTCCAATAACCTGTAATAACAGAGTTTTCAAAGTTATTTAAGTTTTCCTCTCCATAAACCTTCTGTTTTTAAAATAGTACCTACCTATACTTACTTACGTTTGGCCATGATGTGGGTGGAAAAAACCAACTTACTTAATACCAGGAGATGTATTATTAATCATTTGACATTTCGTCAATGGTGATTAAAAGTAATAATTTTAATTCGCCTAAACGTTGTTGACAATAATTATTGATGTATCTACTATTAAATCTTATTATTTCAATTATTAAAATCAAGCAAAACGTTATTGTCATTTTCAATTATACCAGCAATTTTAGAGCAGGTGATTGAGACAACCTAAAACTTAGTCCTATCACTCCGACACTATTGAGGTCCTAATTTTCATTCTTATTTCTTCGCTTATTTTACATAATACTAGCTGACCCAGCAAACGTTGTTTTTAACCCCCGACAAAAAAGAGGGGTGTTATAAGTTTGACGTGTCTGTCTGTCGGTCTGTCTGTCTGTCTGTCTGTCTGTCTGTCTGTCTGTGGCATCGTAGCATCCAAATGGGTGGACCGATTTTGATCTAGTTTTTTTTTATTTGAAAGCTGACTTAATTGAGAGTGTTCTTAGCTGTAGTTCATCATCATCAGCCTGCTTCGTGCTGAAAAATCGCGGTTCATCTGGTTCGTGACGGGTCGATTAATAACTGTGTACAAAATTTCATTGCAATCGGTTCAGTAGTTTTGGCGTAAAAGCGAGACAGACAGACAGAGATACTTTCGCATTTATAATATTAGTATGGATAACACATCTCTTATAATCACATCCAGGAATATTGCCTGTTGAGCAGTTTCGGAATGAGACATACCTACTAATAGAGATAGTGCTGTGTTCTCGTACTCCCAGAAGTTTCTTTTAAAAGACTGTTTAGTGGACGTAAGTTACTGCAACTAAACCGCATATTCGGCTCCGAACGGCTCCAAAATCGAGTGGCGTAGTCATGGCGTAGTTAACTGTTATAGGGGGCGGGCCTGTATAAACTTTTTTAAGGCTCAACACGAGGGAAGAGTTTTCCACCATGTAACTAGGGTCTAGGCTGCATAGAGCATATTAAGCTTCGTCTACATGCCACAGGCGGACGTCTCTCGACTTGATCTAACGTTGAGCTGCGATAATTTATTCAACTTACGCTCAAGAGAAAAGTTGTCTGAGGTACTACCACCAACAATAAAAGCTGATGCAGGTACATCTATTATTTGAATTTGTTATTTATAAAAAGTACTTAATAAACTTTTTCTAAACTACGAGAAAAAGTAATAAGTGTCTAATGGTATTATAGTACAGTGAACAAGACGTGCTGCGCTTGGTACTACTAATATATATTCTGTGGCTGCGCCTTCAACCCAATGCAGTGTCCTAAGTCCTGAGCCTGACGCCAAACCAAAGACTTCTAATTATTAGAAGTCTTTGCGCCAAACAGCGATTAGTTGTGTTATTAAAAAAATACTTTGTTCATTGAACACAAAAATTCTTAGGTAGAAAGGAACAATATCCTTTGACTTAAGTGAAATCATAATACTGTAACTGTATGTAGAACACTTTCTCTTTAAAATGTTTCCAATTGACTTCAAGTTTGTTGTTATTGCATTACTTACATTGCAATTCACAAATAATATTGGTAATGGTAATAAGAAGGGACTATAATAAGTATAACAAATATTTTTATTAAGTAATTTAATATAACGACTAGAAACAATGTACCGCACATAACTAATGGTCGCCAATTTATAAGTTTAATTAAACTATACTGTACCCGGCGAAACATGGCGGTAGCGGTCATTGACTCCCTGTCAAAAACTTGTCATTTTCTATATAAACCGTGCTTGACAATGGATTGGGAACATCTGACACTGCATTGTCAATCGCGGTTTGTATAGAAAATGACAAGTTTTTGACAGGGAGTCAATGACCGCTACCGCCATGTTTCGGCGAGCACAGTATAAGTACCTACTTAATATCTTTCCCAGTCGGCAGTCTCCTACCTGCCTAGGTATAAAGACTAAAGAAGCAAGTCCCAACTTTGTTGTTTTTGGCCATTTATGGTGTTGAAGATCAGTGCACTTGTTACCGTGAAGTGCCGAATTCGGTACAAGATCTTACCAAACATGGCTATGTATTATTTAGATGTTGGCGGAATTATTATGGTAAGTAGAACGCAACCGGCGATGGTATCACAAAAGAATTACCATTATATTCGTACAATCAGGCATTCAAGTTTTGATATCGTCGCCTCGTAGCGTCAAAACTATAAATATATCAACTGTCATTTGCCTACGTCACAGATATTATACTATAAATCACGGGAAAGATATAGGTAGGCTGGGTTAAAGCAAAATAATATATCGTACCTACCCCTCCTTTTACTATGTACCAGCTCTGGATGTATAGGCAGTATAGGCCATTGGCCTATGGACGGCAGGCGGCAGCGTCCTAGGATGGCAGCAGAGTTCGTACTTCGTACGTAGGGGCGGCAAAATTAAAGTGGCCTATACCTACTCATAAAAAATATAAATCCGGCCCTGGTACCTAAAGGGTAGACCTACGTTTATTACAAACACGACATCAACGTTATAGTTGCATCTGGTCTAAAAACGTTTCATTTCAAATTTGTTTTTGTTGCAGAAGTCCTCGCATAACCTGGTTTTCCTTATCAGCCTGATCGTCATGAAGGCGTCATCACACGAGCTTACTCGCACCAAGTTCGCGTCGCACGTCAGTGTGAACACGCCAGCGAGCAGCTTCACTCACGGAGTGGGAAACCCCGTGTCCGACGACAGAAGGAACCACAGGCCCAGTTTTAGAGGAACGAGAAGTAAGCTTTGTTTATAGCGTTAAAATATCAAGGAACGTTCAGAGTTCAGTTGTTTGAAAGGTAGATGACGGCCCAGCGCTATTTTGTGGGGTTACCTATTCGTGTAGCCCCTCCAATTATTCTGCTTAAAATTCAATTTCTTTGATAGGTAGCACTTTGTTGATCAGCTGTTGGCAGTAAAGTATTATTATACCTAAAGGAAACAACGACAACTACGTAGAGTGTATTTTTGGTGGCGCTACTGACATGTTACACGCGCCCTTATGAGGAAAATTAGCTAGGCACATGACTAGGAACGCGTTACCTAGGGACTAGGGTTTGGTACAACTAATATATATTCTGTGCTAGGGTACCAAAAGGCGCCACATCGATTTTAATTGCTTTCCTGCGACGCTCCAATGTCTAAACGTTTTATTAAGTATAGTACAGGAGCCCTAAAACATTTTTTTTTATTACTATCAACTATTAATATAATTATAACAAGCTAATTTTTTGTGAGTAGCTTCATTTTGATAAGACGAACAACATTTTTATTTTCGAAAAATCTCGAAAGTGGTAGCTAACAGCACGGAGCTAATACAGAGAGGAGGTGTGATAATCAAATTTCCTTAAGAAACAATGCGTGACAATTTGCGGGGTGAGGAAGTGTCAAGCTCCGCCCACTTTTCCATATTTCACCTATCGTGTAAAAGCAAAACTACTAGCTTAGGTCGATGTTGATGTTTCTACGTAGTTCAGCTATCTTACACTAGATGTCAAAATTCTTAAATATTATGGGACGTACTCAGAACTTTAAAAAATGTATATTAATTATAATAAGGTCAATCATTAAAATTAGGGTTAGAATTTTGACCGAATTTTTAATGTAAAATAAAGAGACAAACGAGTAAACGGGTCACCTGGTGGAAAGCAACTTTCGTAGCCCATGGACACTCGCAACATCAAAAGAGCTGCAGGTGCGTTGCCGGCCTTTTAAGAGGTAATAGGGTAGGGAAGGGAATGGGGTGGGTACTAGGTAATAGGTAAGTACTCTTTTTAAAAAATTTCATGAAAAAAATTTTAATGAATAACCTACGGCTGGCCAAATGTCAGCGCGCGTCAACATTAGCAAATAAAACTGTCATTGCGATACTTAACCGATTCAATGCGGCGCACATTTTTGAAGACTTTCAGTCGTGGCGGCACACGTCTCTCCCAAACCGATAAACCTTTTAGGTTTTTGTATGGGAAACTATGTCATGTTTTTCTGTAAGTTTATTGTAATGCTTTGAATAAAGGAATAAAAAAAAACAATTTTCTCGTGACAAGTTATCCGTGTCATACGCCATAGAAGTAGATGACACGGCTACCGTGTCACCCGCCACGTTCAAAAAGGTTTATTGTTTATTTGAGCCCAAACCATTGATTTTAACGGAAGGCTACGTTGTTTTGAGTTGACTTCGAGTAGTTTTACTAAGTGTTAACCTGAAAATGGCAGGTAAGCGATTTTTTTATTCAGATGTTGCAAACCTTATGTAGGTTTCAAAGTTAGAAAAATGAGTATACTAAATATTATAATCGGGGTTTCCGATGTAAATTATTATACGTTCGTAGATAAATTTAAACAAGTTCGTTGTTAAGTTTTACCGACTTCCAAAAAGGAGGAGAGTTCCAGTAATAAAACTCATAGGTACAATACCACTTTTAACCGCAGGGAAACGTTTTATTCCTATGGATAAGGAAGTTTGCGGTAACAGCTAGTTAAAAATATTTTCGAAAGAAACAACTTAGATGAAAACAAAAATCGTTAGTGGATTAGTAATACTTTGATATCAACGCATTACGTTTAAATTAAGACGGTTTTGTTCGGAGTAAAATCTTCTAAAGTGTAATTTAAGGGAGATACAATCGCTTTCTAAATGACACGGCTCACGTGTCATATGCCACACGTTAAAAACCCATAAGACGCGGCTGCCGTATTATCCGCAATTAATGCACCTTTAAAAAAGGTTGACGGTCCCTACGTTTTTTTAATTCACAGAATATTATGAGGCGAAGCCTATAGGCTTGTTCTAAGTGGAAAATTAAGATGATTTTGTTCAGAGTAGAACCTTCTAAAGTGTAATTTGAGGGAGATACAATCGTTTTTTTAAATGACACGGCTCACGTGTCATATGCCACACGTTAAAAACCCATAAGACGCGGCTGCCGTGTAATCCGCAATTAATGCACCTTTAAAAAAGGTTGACACCACACGTTATAAACATGTATGACACGGCTACCGTGTCATCCGCACTGAATCGGTTAATAAAATAATAATTCTGAATACAGCCCTGGATATTTGTTACGTTTCAAATAGTTATCATAGATGACGACAGATGGCGGTTTATAAGTAGTATAATAATAAAAGCTATATAACTACGGTTTTAGCTATTAAATGTGTTTAAGACTAAGTGTATAACAGTTACCAGTATTCAAGTATGATTATTCCAATAAACTTATGCAAAATTATACGCATTTACGTCTGTATTATCTTTCAAAGGTTTGGCCATCTAGTGTCAAGTAGTATAATTAATGCCGAAATCTGAAATGTTCTAGAACTTTTATATTTAAATTACATTTAAAATTATTTACAGATGCAATGTGATATTATTTATATTATCAGAACGTCTGTCTGAGTAACTTTGACATTGTAAAACACAATACTTCATCCTTTCGTTGTTAAAAACGTAGAAAACACCAATTTATTGGGAGTCTCGTTACGTGTGCACCTGACAAACGCTGAAAATGTACTAACTTAAGCCCCGCCCACAATGATGACGTCAGGACCTAGTTGAAAATCACAGTGCACAGTTGCTTAGGCCAGCTCCTCTTCGTATGAGCTCCGTGGCTAATGGCGGCTCTCGACATATGGCGGCTCTCGACAATAGGCGAACGCGTTGGCCAACGCGTCTGCAGACGCGTTGGCCCAATGTGTAGAACGGGCGTTCGCGCGTTGGCCAACGTCTAAATACCTACGGCCAACGCGCGAACGCCCGTTCTACACATTGGGCCAACGCGTCTGCAGACGCGTTGGCAGTGCGCTTGCAACGGCGTTTGTGAGTAATCCACACATAGGAAGGTCGTTCAGTATGCTTTGGATCGCGCCAATGTGCGGACGGATTCAAAATGGATGTTTAGTCGCTAACAGCTGCAGCTGTTTATTTATTCACAGCTTATAATTACTTTGTAAATGTGGACAAGAAAAAGTTTTTAAAGAGTATTCTGGAAATAAATAAAAGGCGAGAAAACGTAACAAACAAAGAAATAAACTTACTTTTACATAATATTTTATAATATTAAAATAATATAAGTAATTATTTTATTACCTACTTATTATTTATTAAATTATTACATACAAAAATTATTACATATTATAATAATTATCATAATTATAACTCCGGGCAAACTGATCGCGCGGCCTATGTGTGGATGGAGCGCGAAGCTTGCGACAAATGTCCTTTGATCTTTTGCCGACATTTCCGACCCGCGCGGCAAGCTCGCAGATGCGTCGGCCAACGTCTAAATACCTACGGCCAACGCGCGAACGCCCGTTCTACACATTGGGCCAACGCGTCTGCAGACGCGTTGGCCAACGCGTTCGCCTATATCAAGAGCCGGCATTAGTCGAGAGCCGCCATACACGGAGATAGAAATTCATACTTTGACTCGATGGTCCTGTTACTCTTAAATTATATAATTATTAACCTATCAATAAGTATACAAAAATCAGCTTGTTAGGGTTCCGTTTTGGTCCAGTAGTCAACCAAGTTTTGTTGATGATTACAGATGCCAGCATCACTCATTACTATTGTATATTAATGGAAACATGAGACATCAAAGGATATTATTTGTGTTTCAGGACCGCAGCGAGGTCACAGCATCGGGTACGCGAGACAAAAGCCAGCGATACCCTTCCAAGTCGAAGAGTTCCCTCGCCAAAACACCATACCTTGGCAGTACAACAATTATATGGGTTTGAATTTTTTTCTTTTTTTAACTGACTTCCAAATAGGAGGCGGTTAAACCGCCTCCTATTTGGAAGTATGTAAGATATGTTCGGCTGTGGCTATTTTTTTATTCCTTTGATGTTAAATTTATATAGATGAAGAGCACTTTATGCCAGTCTACACGTGTAAAAAATCATCACTTTCGCTGAGGGCCCTATTCCCAAATATTTTTAATACGGGTACTGCTAAAGTCTCTCTACGACGCTGTCCAAATCTTTTTATACTTTTTATTGAAAATGCCCAACTTCTTAATTTTTCTTTTCAGAGTACAACATACCGGTGCTGCCCCCATCTCCATATAAAGTTGATTCGCCTGACCCAGAATCCCTGTGGCCGAACGGACTGTTCCTGCCACCGATTCCTCCGCACCTTGGACCTAACTTTAGAAGATCGGACAATAATTTAAATGGAGATACAGGTTTTTCAACATCTTAGAGCCCCCGCAGACTGCAGACTTTTAGTCGGCCGATAGTTTGATCGAAAGCTTATGAAGATGTATAAGGGTGCGGTTAGATGCGCACAGTAATAATTTATATCGGCCGATAATAAAATACTGAAACCCCAATTTGGATCATGTTGACGTCCCTACTAAGTATATTATCTAGTAGTTTCATCTATAAAAATTAAAAATAATAAAACGAATTTTTGCCATTTGTTTGCAATACAATATTTTTACAACTAAAAATTATTAATTTTTTATTTTAACGTTGTTAGTGGCGCCCGAAAAGGATGATCTTCCGACCGAGCGAGATAGCATGCTCGGTCAGGCCGAAGCCCACTGACGTCATTTCAGACGTTGTATATATCTTGCCGTTCTCCGAAACTTCGATAGCGCGATGCAGGAATGTTAGGCGAATTGTGGGTACCGCCACATCACTCCCCCCGAAGACCTGTGGTGTTCTTCGATTGTCTGGTGTGGGCCGTAGCTACGCGTGCAATGACCAGGAGAGGGACCCCGTGCTCTGCTTGCTGACCGGTCGTTGTAGCATATGGCTGCCCCGTTCAAGCCAGACGCGGGTTCGACCGGCGCGGACGCCCAACGCGGCTTATGGTCGAGGCGACCCTATTCTAGTTTCCCGAAGAGTTTCCCTTCTTCCAGGAACAGGGTTTCACGCACTTGTTGCCACGCTCCTTGAAACGGAAGTGGTAGAAACACAGCCAATCTTCACTCTGAGCTCTGGCTGGGATTGCGAGACCGGGAACGTTGCCGGAAACGACTGGAGTCTCTCCTCCGGGAACTGCTGCGAGATCTCTCCATGTCAGCTATCCTGGCGCTCAGTTTTGCGATTTCGGCCAGAATTTTATCATCTCGTCTGACAGGATGAGGTGTGGATAATTTGGGGATCTGTGGCTGCTACGAAGTCTCCATCATTTTGTCAGCCACAGTAATTAGGTTATCCAATATTACCGTTAGTTAATTAATTGCCGACACGTGACTAAACTCGGGCGTGGCCTGCGCTGGCCCCTGCTGGGCGGCGAGCTGAGACGACTGTCCCGGTTTCGGATTCATCACCAAAAATGTTCACTTATTAATTTGTCCCGAAAATAGTTCATAAAAGTCACTTGTCACGGGGTCACCAATGTTACACCCTATATTATTAGGTTAGGGTAACTAGAATGAGTGTTCTTGGTGCAGCAACCCGAGTGGTCGCTTGCGTAATAAACGTAATCCAGTTAGCAAAGGATTTTATTTATGAACACTCATTCTAGTTACCCTAACGTAATAATATAGGGTGTAACTTTATAAACACCTAGCTTATAAAAAAAAAATCTGATTTGCGCCCCCCCCCCCCCCCCCCCCCCAAGGAATCTGCGTAATTTGCCCCCCCTGGCCCAGAACCTGGGTACGCCCATGTCTGTTATACTCTGTAGTCTGTAGTCTGCGGCCTCTGCGGGGGCTTCTAAATTGACCAGTGCTATATATTTATTTTTTTTTATTATAAAATTGGGGCCGTCTATGGACTGTTTGTCCATATCCTTTTTTTGTTATTTTATTATTTACATTTTTCGCACCAAGGATAATTGAAATAATATTATGAATTTTAATTAATTGTGGTCCATCACGCCATGGACACTTTTTTTTTTAATATATTATGTGTATATATATATTTAATAGAATAGAGTATAATATGTTATATATAATAAATAATTATATATATTTATTGTTTTATAAATTGCATAATAATAATATTAATGTTTTGAACGGTGAGGTCCCAGTCGGTGTGGCGGCCAGTAGATCCGACATTTTCCGATTTCCTTAGATTTTATGCTGCCACCCTTTGCCTTTAGATGTTGTGACATTGGCTTGGTGGAGAGGGGTCACTCAAGCTGGGTGGAGTTTCTAGGTTGTTAAAAAGATATCGTTCTGTGTCGAATCTACCCGCCATGTGGCTTAGGACTTTATCGTTCCTGTCTTTTATAGCCATTGTAGCAGTACCTACGTTCGTTCGCCGATGAAACAAAGAGAACAACGCGCTCTGAAAAGAACGCACGCCGTCTTTGTATACGTTCGTTAAAGAAGTTGAAACACAGAAGAAAATCGCTCTGCAAAGAACGTACGTTCGCAATGACGAGAGAAACAGCTGTCCGTGTAATAATACCGGACATGAACCGGCCTTGAAAAAGGCATTTTTCTAATAAGAATTCTTCGCAACAACACTACGCGTCTTCACATCGAGGTTACGTCGAGCGAGGGATCTTCGCAGCGTGGCTACGGTCTTCATGGCGTTTGCAGAGCTTCCATCTTCACAAAATGGCGGCACTACAATTATTACCGGCACGGCGGCGACCGGCAGCGAGACGTCGTCTGTATGGAATGCGCGCGCGGACTGAATTCGCGGCCCGCGAGAGCCCATATTTATACTCGGGCGATGCCAGCGCCGCGAGCCGCGGCGCGGCCAGTTTCTCGCGCGGCAATCATAATTGCTTTGTAAATATTTCTTATTCAATTTTTTTCCCTTTCTAATTTTTGTAAATGTTTTATCCCTTTCTGTACATCTCTTTCTAATTGTAATAGCCAATCACAATCAATCTTTTAACCTTTGTACATTTTGTAATAATAATAACTAACTCATTTTTTTGTATATAAGCAGCGCATTTTTGTAAATAAATCACTTCAGTTCACCACAGTAAATCGAGTTTTACTCTTTACTCCTCCGACCTCTAGTGAACTCTTAGAGACCAACCGGTCCTCTAAACTAGTTTAGAGGACCGGTTGGTCTCTAAGAGTCCTCTAAACTAGTTTAGAGGACCGGTTGGTCTCTAAGAGTTCACTAGAGGTCGGAGGAGTAAAGAGTAAAACTCGATTTACTGTGGTGAACTGAAGTGATTTATTTACAAAAATGCGCTGCTTATATACAAAAAAATGAGTTAGTTATTATTATTACAAAATGTACAAAGGTTAAAAGATTGATTGTGATTGGCTATTACAATTAGAAAGAGATGTACAGAAAGGGATAAAACATTTACAAAAATTAGAAAGGGAAAAAAATTGAATAAGAAATATTTACAAAGCAATTATGATTGCCGCGCGAGAAACTGGCCGCGCCGCGGCTCGCGGCGCTGGCATCGCCCGAGTATAAATATGGGCTCTCGCGGGCCGCGAATTCAGTCCGCGCGCGCATTCCATACAGACGACGTCTCGCTGCCGGTCGCCGCCGTGCCGGTAATAATTGTAGTGCCGCCATTTTGTGAAGATGGAAGCTCTGCAAACGCCATGAAGACCGTAGCCACGCTGCGAAGATCCCTCGCTCGACGTAACCTCGATGTGAAGACGCGTAGTGTTGTTGCGAAGAATTCTTATTAGAAAAATGCCTTTTTCAAGGCCGGTTCATGTCCGGTATTATTACACGGACAGCTGTTTCTCTCGTCATTGCGAACGTACGTTCTTTGCAGAGCGATTTTCTTCTGTGTTTCAACTTCTTTAACGAACGTATACAAAGACGGCGTGCGTTCTTTTCAGAGCGCGTTGTTCTCTTTGTTTCATCGGCGAACGAACGTAGGTACTGCTACAGTAACTCATGTGGGCCAACCTCCTCCCGACAAATATTCGCTCCGTCCTAGCCGTCAGTGAAACGTTCCAGTCGAGGACCCCACTCGACGAGCAAGCTGCGCTGGCCGACAAAATAATGGAGCAGTCACATGTAAATACTGTAAATAGCATCTCATCAACTCATCGTGTAAATAGCCCCGCATCAAAATCATCGAACGTCGAGTGCCTTCTCATAGAAGAAGTAAGAAAACTGTCTCTAGAGGTCGCTGAACTAAAAAAACATCAGCACAACAACAATAACTATAGAAGAAGACACTATCAACGCTCAAGATACAGATCGACATCAAGATTCCGGCAACGATCAACATCGCGTCCACGGTCTGCATCACCATCGCCATTCTGTTATTACCACAACAGATTCGGCAAGGAAGCGAGAAAATGTACACAACCGTGTACATTCAACAACAAGTCGGAAAACTAAGCAGAACGTTGGCAGCGGCGGAATCCGGCGTTCACAACAAACAATACCGCCTATTCGTCACGGACAAGACTACGAATCTCACTTTTTTGGTAGACACGGGTGCCAATATATCCGTCATACCGAAAAAGAAAGGCCTCCATCTCCAGCCGCTACCTTTTCAACTCTACGCCGCCAACAACACCGTCATACCGACATACGGCGAGAAAACATTAGAACTTAACATCGGACTTCGCCGACCATACAAATGGAAGTTCATCGTCGCCGCAGTCTCGAAGCCAATCCTCGGTGCCGACTTCCTGCAACACCACGAACTCATAGTCGACTTGAAAAATAGAAGACTCATCGACGGGAGAACCAGTCTACATATTAACGCTCCCGGACGCTACACGGACGTACCTACTGTCCGTAGTGTCGACAGCACGCAGGCGTACCACGACATACTAGAAGACTTCCCCGGCATCACGAGATTGACAGCGATGAATATTACACCGAAACACAGCGTCGAACACTTCATCGAGACGTCTGGGCCACCGCTACATTGTCGCGCCCGACCGCTACAGCCACATCGCTACAATCAAGTCAAGAAAGAATTCGAAAATATGATGCAACAAGGTCTCTGTCGTCCCAGCAAGAGCGCCTGGTCTTCTCCACTTCACGTCGTACCGAAGAAAAACGGCGACATAAGGGTATGCGGCGACTACCGACGACTAAACGCAGTAACGAAGCCCGACCGCTACCCTATTCCCCGACTACGAGACTTCACCTTTCAACTCGCCGGAAAAACTATTTTCTCGACGATCGACTTAAACCGAGCCTACCAGCAATTACCAGTCCATGAAGAGGATATAGAGAAGACAGCAATCATCACACCATTCGGTTTATTCGAATTCCCGAGAATGTGTCCCGGCCTTAGGAACGCAGGCCAGACATTTCAACGTTTTATACACGAAATACTGCAAGGCTACGACTTCGTCTTCTCGTTCATCGACGACTTGTTGATCGCATCCAGCAGCGAAGAAGAACATCGCCAACATCTGCGGTGTGTTCTTCAACGCCTAGAAGAAAACGGAATCACGATAAACCCAGCTAAATGTGTACTCGGCAAGCAAGAAGTTAAATTCCTCGGCTTCACCGTAAACAGCGACGGAATCAAGCCGCCACAAGATAAACTACAAGCCATCGAAGATTTTCCGCTACCGAAGAACATAGAAGAATTACGACGTTTCCTCGGTATGCTAAACTTCTACCGAGACAGCATTCCGAACGCCGCTACAATTCAAGCCCCGCTACACGCATACCTACATAATGCGAAAAAGCGAGACAAGACACCGATCGAGTGGAACGAGACATCAAAAGAAGCATTCACGGCATGCAAAAATAGCATCAAAAACGCTGTTTTGCTCGCCCACCCGAATCACAAAGCACCGATCGCTATTTTCTCCGACGCCTCGGACACCGCAGCGGGAGCTGTAATACAACAATTCAACAATAACAAATGGCAACCACTCGGCTACTTCTCGAAGAAATTTACTACAGCGCAAACGAAGTACAGCACCTACGATCGCGAACTTCAAGCTATCTACATGTCAGTAAAATATTTCAGAAAAATATTCGAAGGCCGAGAACTCATAATATTCACCGACCACAAGCCATTGACATTCGCCCTACAGAAGAAAACATCGACATCGGAAACTCCGAGAAGAACTCGACAACTACTTTTTATCTCCGAATTCACGCACGACATTCGCCATATCAGCGGAAAAGACAACATAGTCGCCGATACATTCAGCCGCATCGAAACAATCAACACGCCGTCAGCTGTAAATTATGAAGAGTTATCTCGCGCGCAAGAGCGAGACAGCACGCTACCTACACTCTACAGCCAAGAAAACTTAAGTTTCAAAACAACTACGCTACCTAACTCCGATATCAAGATTGTATGCGAAACTTCAACAAAATACGTCCGGCCGTACATTCCGCAAGACTTTCGACGCGCCGTGTTCGACTCCATTCATAACATAAGTCATCCTGGAACAAAAGCAACAAGGAAACTCATCGCGCAAAAATTCTTCTGGCCGTCAATGAACTCCGACATTAGCGAGTGGACGAAAACCTGCATACAATGTCAGCGAAGCAAAATACAACGACATACATCGAGCGCCGTGTCGACATTCCCACAAGTCGACCGCTTTCAACATACACACACCGACATCATCGGTCCGCTGCCTACAACAGCGAGTGGTCATAGATACCTACTCACTATGATCGATCGCTCGACAAAATGGCCTGAAGCTGTACCACTCACCGACATCACCGCCGAAACCGTCGCAAGAGTATTCTACGAGCAATGGATAGCGAGATTCGGGTGTCCGACTACAATAACAACCGATCAAGGACGCCAGTTCGAGAGTCAGCTGTTCGTCAACTTAACACGATGTATGGGTATCGAAAAAACCCGTACAACACCGTACCACCCGCAATCTAACGGCATGATCGAACGCTGGCATCGAAGTCTCAAGAATTCACTGAAAACAAGACTCATCAACAGTAATACATCGTGGATCGACGAGCTACCTACAGTTTTACTCGGACTACGCGCCGCCATACGAGAGGACACCGGAGTCAGCGCCGCCGAATTAACCTACGGTCGTAACTTACGTTTACCGGCCGACTTCTTCGAAACAACATCATCATCATCATCATCGTCGAGCCTAGATCATACCTACATCGAGCAACTACGAAAAAACATCAACTCTCTCAAGCCGAAAAACAATGTACAGCGCCACGGTAACCAACGCAACATCTTCATACATCGTGATCTACTTACGTGCGAATACGTATTTTTACGTAATGACGCCGTAAGGAAACCACTTCAAACACCGTACGACGGGCCGTACAAAGTTCTCCGACGAGAAGAAAAATACTTCGTAATACAACTACCCGATCGCACAGCAACAGTATCCATCGATCGTTTGAAGCCCGCCTACATACTGAGTGAAGATTACCTCGGCGAGTCAACGAGCAATGTACAACAGTCACCGGTAATTCTCAACTTACCTAATACCAATTTACCTGTTACCTTACCTTCACATACCAATAATTTACCTCAAAATACCTCATTACCCTTACCCGTTACCTCATTACCTTTACCTGTTACCTCACAACCATTACCAAGTGCAACACCGATCAAGCAGAAGTTACCAGCAAGTCCAGCACAGAAGACAACAAGAACAGGCCGTGTCGTCAGACTGCCGGTACGCTTCGCTTGAGGGGGAGCACTGTAGCAGTACCTACGTTCGTTCGCCGATGAAACAAAGAGAACAACGCGCTCTGAAAAGAACGCACGCCGTCTTTGTATACGTTCGTTAAAGAAGTTGAAACACAAGAAAATCGCTCTGCAAAGAACGTACGTTCGCAATGACGAGAGAAACAGCTGTCCGTGTAATAATACCGGACATGAACCGGCCTTGAAAAAGGCATTTTTCTAATAAGAATTCTTCGCAACAACACTACGCGTCTTCACATCGAGGTTACGTCGAGCGAGGGATCTTCGCAGCGTGGCTACGGTCTTCATGGCGTTTGCAGAGCTTCCATCTTCACAAAATGGCGGCACTACAATTATTACCGGCACGGCGGCGACCGGCAGCGAGACGTCGTCTGTATGGAATGCGCGCGCGGACTGAATTCGCGGCCCGCGAGAGCCCATATTTATACTCGGGCGATGCCAGCGCCGCGAGCCGCGGCGCGGCCAGTTTCTCGCGCGGCAATCATAATTGCTTTGTAAATATTTCTTATTCAATTTTTTTCCCTTTCTAATTTTTGTAAATGTTTTATCCCTTTCTGTACATCTCTTTCTAATTGTAATAGCCAATCACAATCAATCTTTTAACCTTTGTACATTTTGTAATAATAATAACTAACTCATTTTTTTGTATATAAGCAGCGCATTTTTGTAAATAAATCACTTCAGTTCACCACAGTAAATCGAGTTTTACTCTTTACTCCTCCGACCTCTAGTGAACTCTTAGAGACCAACCGGTCCTCTAAACCATTTTTATATTATAATCTTTTATGTGTTCGGTTGACACCTCCGTGGCTCTTTTTATGAAGCCAGTGCTATATTTACCTAACCGCAGTCCGTTCATACTTAGGTAGTTCAATTAGACGACAACTAATAGATAAATAAATTTGGATGGACTATTGTTATCTATTACCTATATAAAAATGGATTTTCAATTGTGTTGGCGAAAAACGGCTGAACGGATTGGGCTAATTTTAGTCTTAAAATATTCATAAAAGTCCAGGGAAGGTTTTAAAGTGACACGAAGTTCACCGGGACAGCTAGTTTATTTATATTTTTAAACTTATTATCATGCAAGTATTTTTAAGCTAATCTACATAAATATAATATAAAACGCTATCTATTTAAATTAAAAGTCACCATATAATTTCCAATAGATGGCGCTAGGTTACAGAATTTCCAACGATTGACGCTAAAGTACTGCAACCACGGAGCTCTATATTAGCTCCATGATTGCAACTCACTGTCTATAAAAACTAAGAGATCAATTTTACCGTTAGTTCCACTTTAATAATGCACATTAATTACATTTTTAATATTTTTATTTCTAGATAACGATCCATACCTGATAGAGGGGACAGAGGCGATAGCTGCAGTTTCGAAATCTCGAAGGCACGGTATGCTGTACTTTCACGATATTCCGCATATAGAGTCACTTCTGAAGAACCAGGAGCTAAGAATCGATAACAACCTCAAGCCACATCGCATCGGCAGCATACGTCACACGTGGCCGTACTATAGGACTTAAGACTCACTTTGGCCTGTGCTGTACGGTGTACCTCTATAATGCAGGTCATAACATTGACCACCGACATAATATTGTTATAACTAGCCAAGCTAGAATAAATTTTATTTCATTATAAGTACATGGAATGTTTAAAATATTATTCTTTGATATAAGAAATATTTACGGGCTATTCACAGACATATGAATAGGCAAAAAAATCAGCCAAGTGCGAGTTGGACTTGCGAGTCGCGCACGAAGGGTTTCGTACCATTGAGCAAAAATAGCCCAAAAATTTTGTTTTTTTGTATCCTTAATTATTAACTTTATTTTAATTTTGCTATCAATTAAAGTACCTCAGTATAAAATATATACTTAACTGAGTATTTTGTGAACATTTCAAGACACGTCGTCTACCTGTTGCCATTATTATATATAGCAAAAACTATCAAAAAAATCATGTTTGTTGTATGGGAGCTCTAAATATTTAATTTATTTTGTTTTTTGTTATAACAGCAACAGATAAGTTTATACAATCTGTAAAAATAAGTCTAGCTATAGCGGTTCTTGAGATACACCCTGGAAACCCGTTTTTACCCTTTGGGTACAGAATCAAGTAAAATATGATGGTCAGCTCACACCAACAACCTCATTAAGTATGTTTTGTTTCTGTGTTTTAACAATTAAGTACTAAATAATACAGCTGGTTACTAAAAATACTTATATTGGCTAAAGTTTATTCTAGTTAGGTAAGTTTTATAATAAAAAAAATCGAATTTGTGTCATAATATTTATTAGTGTAAAAATACCTCATCTCTCTTATAAAATGTGTAAATATTTATAAATTGAGTATAAAATATGTATAATTGCGTACAACAAAAGAATAAAAATATAAAAAAATCCAAATTACATGGATATAAGTACAATATTTTTTATATACTTACAATACGCTTTAATACTTACTTAATAATAATGAGTAAAAAGCTTACAACTAAATCTTGAGCATTTGAATTGACATTTTGCACAAAGGTTAGTTTAGCCAATAAAATATATTGTTATTAAGTAAGTACTTAATATGCTTTGTAGCAAATAGAATGTAAACAAACTCTTGATAAAACCAAACTGAGGGAGTCTTATTTTTTGTATAAAATAATTAAGTAAGTAAGTGCATCTTTTTATTAATGCAGATCATTCAATTTTAATAGGGAACATGCAAATATAATATTTATGAATATTTTGCTATTAAAATGTTAAAAAAATATAAAATAAGGGCCATGACTGCAAGGTATAATATTTAATATCAAATATTGTTTTTTTCTTTACAAAAATTACGAATTAAAAGTACCTAACTTGAAACGAAACTGATTTCAATTTTCAAAACACAACCAGCGTTCAGTGACGACTGACGTCATATCTGCTATCCCCGCGTTCCATTTAGCGTTAAAAACGATCACAATGTCTCCTATTTTGAGCGTTTTGATCGTTTTTAACGCTAAATTATGGAGGGTAGATGGAGGAGAACTATCTTATATGGGGGATATTTGAAAAAGTGTCCAGCTGTACGCAGTAAATAACAGTTGAAAAGTCAAAGGCAGCAAAGGGTATGGAATGAGTGTAGCCGTTGGTGACAAAATATAAATTGAAGTATATTAAAATATAACCTAAAATAGCTGAAATAAAAGCTGCTAGATGATTTAAAATTTACCCTGTTGCTACTGTAGCGCCACCCTAATTTAACGCATTTCAGCAGACACTTTTTACATACAGAGATAGTTCTCCTCCATCTACACTCCATACGCTAAAATATGGAACGCGGGGCATGACAAGTGACAACTTTTTGAGAGGTACTCAGGTGGGCCCATTGTCAATAATTGTCAAACAGTAGTGACATCATACAGTCTGTAGATCCGTTTTGGCGCCAAAATTTAAATTGACAATTTTAAACCGCATTTTTTGCAGTAAATTCCAGTGTTTTAATTTTTTTGTATGGGAACTGTGTCACAGTTTTAACTAGTACAGCTCCCAACGATAACAACTAAATTTGTATTGTGATTATCTTAAATATTGTCTTATTTATAAGCTTTAAATGTATTATGATTTGAAATAAATATTGAATAAATTATTATTATTATTAAAATATACTTGTGGTCTATTCTACATGGAGTTCTATAAAATAAACACAAAAATAAAAATATTGCATCTTCCCTATTATTAATTATTGTTGAGTGTTGACAAATGTTTCAATAAAAAATAATTATTTCACTTGAGTATTTTTCTAGCTACCAGTGAATTATAAATATTGATAATAATTTATTTTATTTTACGAAATGGAACACAATGCTACTTTTACCTTTAAGAAACTTGAAACTTAATATTTATAAATACTGTACAATATGTATAATACATTATTAAAAATATTTTTATAAAATATAATTTTAATTTATAAACTAAAATAATGGACGGATTTATATCAATAATACCTACAATAGAGTCTAGACTTATTTTTTCAATATTACTTATAGTGGAAGTAAAGGATAACTACTGACTAAAGGATAGTCTTTCGTAAAAGTGAAGACGTCTTTTTGTCTGTCTCTACAGCTCTCTCACAATTGCAAATACAAATTAAGTGGAGATAGTCACTTATTACATATAAGAATTCAAGAATTCAGTTTCTTAACCTCTTGAAACCAACCGAAACCAAATCAAGTCACCCAATTGCACTTGACCTCACACTTTTACCTAAAAGATTTAAATTCGATTGTTTTAAGCATTAATTGAAAGACTATGAAATTGGCTACATAAAGAATATACTAAATTTGTTGTTGAATGATACAATTTTGCAAAATTTAGAAGAAATTATTTAAAAAATTTAAATGCCTCCATAATGTCTGAACATTATACTAGAAATAACTTTCTTTCAAATTCATTAGGTAAGTAAGATGGGAATCCTTGATTACAAAACAAAAGCATACCATATCATAAAATGCCTGCAAAGTAAAAATTATATGCAACCACCAATGCTGTAAACAAAATTACAGGAGAAAAGAAGGGCACCTTGGTCGCACTATTACAGAGATCTCCATTACAGAAACACATGTATACTTTTTTGTGATTCCAAACTGTATATGCGCATCGCTCTTCATCATCACTTGGAGACCTTTGGAGACACATTCTCTGAGTAGCAGCACCATAATCTGTAAATAAAAGTTAGTTCATAGTCCGATTTGAAAAAATATTTTAGTGTTAGATAGCCTATTTATCGAGGAAGGCTATAGGATATATTTTATCCCGCTAAGACTAATAGGAGCGAAGAAATAGAGGAAAATGTGGAAAAAACGGGGGAAATTATTTGAAAGAGCTTATCTCACGAACTACTGGAGCAATTTTTATGTTATTTGGCACAGATAAGAAGTAGACCACAAGGATCATAGGCTATTTTTTTGGACTAATTTCTCTATAGTTATTAATAATCTAGTTATCTAGTCTAGTTTTAATAATTTAGAATGTTACCAACAATGAGGGTCTTCAAAAGTTTAGAATGGAATAGTTAAGAATTGGAGTAATGCTTAAAATAGACAGTCTGATGTAATTTATCTTATCAAAATTATTTTTATTCATACTTATATTATAAAGCGAAAGTGTGTCTGTCTGTCTGTAACCTTTTCACACCCAAACCGCTGAACCGATTTGGCTGAAATTTTTCATGGAGATACTTTGAGTCCCTAGAAAGGACATAGGATACTTTTTGTCCCCAAAAAATGTGTGGTTCCCAAGCGATAACAAGTTTTGGACAACGGAGTTGCGGGAGTCATCTAGTATAATATAATGATTTGCTTTAGTGGCTATTAAATTAAGATTCTAAAAGTTTTGAAAAGGTTTGCAAATACCGTCAGTTCGGAATGCCCCTGTGGTGCCTTCAATCATTTTTCCGCACCAGCCTGATGGACATGCAACCACATGTATACCAACTTCAGCCTCTGGATCTGTCACATTGAAAGGAAAAGGATCTCCGCACGAACCTAATTCACCCCTAGATCGACAACCAATACAGCGCTTTTGGAGGCCTGGAAATAAATAATTTTAAGTACTTAAAACAATTTTTTTTGTAAAGGTTTATAAGAGAATACCCCAAAATTGTTATAATATGGGAGAAGAATGAGGGCTAAACCCGGGGGGTTTACCCCTCCCTCTCCTCCCCCCGTAAAAATATATTATAAATAAAGAATGAAATATATTATAAATAAAGTATAGAAATCTATCTTAATGTAGGTACATCTTGAGAATATTTAATTAAGTTAACTAAATGGCAAATGTATATTTTTGCACACAATAGTGATCATAGCATAATCAAATCTCAACAATTATATAACAATTATTCACATTAATTTGTTATTAAATCATCACTCGAAACTCTCACTTTACCTTGAAAACTTGTTCACTACAGTAAAATTAAGTTATTTTTAATTTACTTACTGTTCACATTTTTAATAACGACGAAAGTAAGGAGAAGTATTAAAATTCTTCCGGATTTCATTTTGACCTACTAACGAACTTATTATCCACAAAATATTAATAAAATGCCTCAAAAGTTAATTACAATGCGATATTTATTACTTTTTACAACTTTTCCAAATTTCAACTTTTGACGTTTGAAGCAGGGTTGCCAGATGCAATTTTACGATTTCCCCCAAACTGATTTTTATATTTCCCCAAAATGATACGTTTTCAAAAACAAATCCCCAATCGCTTTGTTACAGAAAAAAAATCGAATATAAAATTGAAACTACTTTTATTCGATTTAGTAGTTTCAATCACTCGACAGTTAAACAGATACACAACACATTGTCGCTCGCTCGACCAAAGAGACATTTTTTAAGGGGGTGACAGACGTGCGTGTGAGTACGCAGACTATGGCTCGACGATCTTAGGAGTTAGGCTGGTATAAATAGTCAGTACTCAAGATGCGTCTGGGTCTCAAGACACGGTTCAGGCTCTGTGATTGGTCCAAATTTTGACAGCCAACCAATCACAGAGCCTGAACCGTGTCTTGAGACTGAGATGCATCTTGAGTACTGACTATTTATACCAGCCTTAATCGCCTGTGTGTCAGCAAAGAGCCGCGAGCCGCGAGCCTGGGCATGGTAATTAGAACTTACTCGGCTCGCGTCGGTGACACACGAGAATCACCGACGCGAGCCGAGTAAGTTCGCGAACTTAAAACCCGCGTAATTTAAGTTCGTACGTCTGTCAGGCCTTTTACGCACTCCACCAAACAAACCAAAACAAACAAACAACAAATTTGCCAGGATGTTAATCGAATGAAAAGGACGTTGGTTTCATTTGCTTTTTGTTATGTTTTTAACCCCAAAAAATCTCCATAGTGTATTTATTTTCCCCAAACATTTCCCCAAAGATACTGTTTCCCCAAATTTTCGCCTAGAGTCAAAATTTTCCCCAGAATTGCGAAAAAAACCCCCAATCTGGCAGCCCTGGTTTGAAGTGACTAGTGAACCCATAGATAAAGTATTATAGAGTGAACCATTCAAATTTCAATCTCACAAGTCACAAAGTACAAACGTCAAACGCAGTGTTGCCAGCAGCCAGATGGTCTCGGCGACTTCCCCCTGAACTTATTTGATTTCCCCCCAGAAATACCCTATTTTGCCCCTATCTTGGTCGAAAACCCCCTAAATCAAGGGGGACTCAAATGTCGAATATCGAAGATCTGTCAAGTGTCGCACATTTTCTTTGTGTATTATCAATGGTGTCGACTGTCGAGTGATAATATATTTTATGATATGGCAATACTAGGTACTTATTAATAGCCGTGTTCGTTTCATTTTTTCGCAGTTTGGCAGCTGACTGTCTACTTCATAATTGAGTGTCATGTTCAATCATAGACATAATATATGTGTTCAATAACATCCTCAGTTCTGACAGAAATTGTTAGGATTTTATTGAACATGACACTCAATTATGAAGTTAGTCGTGTTCGTTTCGTTTTTCAATACACATTGCGCATGCGCAAAGTTAAAAATTAGTGTCAGTGTGAGTGTCATGTTCTAAAGTCTGACAGAAATTGTTAGAAAAGAGTGGATAAATATTATAGGTGCAGAAAATATTAGCAAGAAGAAAAAAGGATATAATATTATGTCTGCTCAATACATTTTGAAGAGTGGTGTTTTAAGGATGTATATAACATTTATAAATTCAAAGATTCTGACCTAAATTCGAAATATATAGTAGAATATAACATCCTGCATCAATTGATACCAAAAAATCAATACCTTACCGACAAGTTACGTGAAATAATTCATTTTAAGATTTCCATTTATCATACGTAATGTTTGCCGGAAGTGTTAAAATTTTTGAGAATTCGTCAGAATTTATAAATAAATATTTTGATTTTAATTTTTGATTTTTACTAGGTAAGCGACAAACAGTACCTGGTTTGTGCTCATAATATTATAGGCTCTATGGGTAAGGCCAAGTTAGCCTCTAAAAAGTTTGGTGTTCTTAACAGATCTAGGCAGTATTTTAGTCCGGAGTTTCAGTCCAGTCGCTTCACTCTGCATCCTCTATCAGTTGTATCACTGAGATTCAGAGTACTGAAGTCTGAGGAATTGTTTGCAATATACCATCCACATCACCTTCATGAGTGATAGACTTCGACCGTGCGTTTTTCGCGTAACTTTCTGCCGCGCACTGTAAAACTCTAGAACGAACTGTCACCAGTAGTATTACTGGACCAGTACGATATGCAAACCTTTAAGAAAAGAGCATAAATAAAAGGCATAGTTCCTTTTAACAAAATTTTATTTAAATAAATAAAATTTAAAGAAATATCAGTTTACTGCAGCTAACTACTAAACCTATATTTTTGGACTCAAGTAACACTGTAGTAGCATCCAGTTGAATAAACCACCTTATACAAAATTAATCTTCTTTACTTTTATAAAAATTGTAAGTGAGCAGAGGTCGCCAGTTTTTTTTAATTTATGTTTATTATAGTCACCTTTACTATTATTTAGAAAAGTATCGTTAATGTGGTTTTAGGGTTACGTACCCATTTGGTAAAAATCGGGACCCTATTACTAACACTTCGTTGTCTGTCCGTCTGTATGTCACCAGGCTGTATCTCAAGAACCGCTATAGCTAGACTTCTGAAATTTTCACAGATTGTGTATATCTGGTGCCGCTATAACAACAAATACTAAAAATAAAATAAAATAAATATTTAAGGGGGGCTCCCAATTCCCATATAAGAAACGTGATATTTTTGGCCTATTTTGCTCGTAATCAATAATGGTAACAATTAGGAACTTGAAATTTTCACAAAATCCTTAATTATATTTTTACTTTAATAATTAATAATAAACTTAAAATAAAGTAAATATTTAATGGGGGCTTAAAATAAAGTATATATTTAATGGGGGCTCCCATACAAAAAAACTTTCACTCTATACCGGAACGGAACCCTTCGTGTGCGAGTCCAACTCGCACTTGGCCAATTATTTCATTCAGTGACGTCTCTTGTAAAATCCACCGTTTTACTTTTTAGTCCACGAAATTTGAATTAAAAGACCAAATTAGGTGTTTGCCTTTACTATTATTTGGAAAAGTATCGATATCGATATTTTTGCATCGTCTCTAGTAAAATCCGCTATTACTAGCCCTCAAATTTTGAAGGCAGGCGCGTTCCTTTCGTGGTTATTTCATGTCCTGTGTTTCTTATGTCATTGCCGTGCCCAGCGTGCGCCACGGTGGGTTGGCGCCTTAATAATATTATGCTGCGGTAAAAACATGGTAAAAAAGCGTTCATTCAAAAAGACTCAAAGATTTTAGACGTGGCAACATTTTTTGCAGGCTTGGCGCTTTCGTCTTCAAATGAATAAAAATCATAATATATCAACATGGCGGATAAATGGGAAAGTAAGTTTTATTTTAATAAATATAACCAAAATTTAAGTTATTAAAATTATGTTTTTATGCCTTTTTATAAACTTCTATCCCTAAACATTTGAATCACGGTCTTTTTTACTACTGTAGTTGCCGTCATGTTTCGAATGTTGAAATGGTTTGATGCTGGTTCAAAATTCAAAAAATTTGAAATTTGTTGCGGAATTGTCACTTAAAAATTTAAATTTGTTTTGATTTAAAACTCGTTCGCAGCAATTAGCAAAACCTTGTAACTTTGTTATTTTTTTTGCAAACCAGTAGTAAACGTTTAAATGTTTAAGTCATTTGAGTTCAGTTCTAATCTTGTTTATATGATTTACTAGGTGTACATCCTGATGGAAAATATGAACCAAGACTACCAATTTCTATCAAAGATGAGCCATTGGAGGACGAGATGGATGATGATGACGCTCCACCAGCGTTTGGACCAGCCGCACTCGGACTCCATAGGGTAGGCACTAAATTGCCGCCAAAACCTACGCCTAGTGAACCTGTACAGAAATTAAATGCAAGAGGTATGCCTGCTCGTATCAGAACAAAAAACAAATTTATATTTGTGGATGACTTTGTGAACACTTCACCACCCCGACAGTCACCAAAGAGGACACCTAAAATTTTGGCAAAGACTCCCAATAAAAAGTCTAGTACCAAGAAGCTAAGGTCTCCTATGACAGGTCAGTCTACTGATGATAAATATGATGAGAAACCGAGCAGTCAGTCTCCAGATAGAAAAAGTGGTCAACGAATTGGCATGAGATTACGAAACTTACTTAAATTACCAAAAGCTCATAAATGGGTATGTTTTGAATACTTCTATAGTAATATAGATAAGGCCCTCTTTGATGGCGAAAATGATTTTATGATTTGTCTTAAGGAGTCCTTTCCCCACTTGAAGAACAAAAAGCTTACTCAAATACAGTGGACTAAAATCAGAAGAATGATGGGTAAGCCCCGGAGATGTTCACAAGCATTTTTTGCTGAAGAACGTAAAGAACTGGAAAGGAAGAGAAAACTTATTCGCTATATTCAACAAAGAAAAACTGCTGATATTTGTGTAAAAGACTTACCAAATGAAATTCCAATGCAATTAGTTGTGGGGACTAAAGTAACCGCAAGGCTTCGTAAACCTCAAGATGGACTATTCACTGGATGTATTGATGCCGTTGATACATCTAATAACACTTACAGAATTACTTTTGAAAGACCTAAACTAGGCACTCATTCTGTGCCTGATTATGAAGTATTGTCTAATGATCCTCCAGACACAATAGATTTATCAAGTATAACCCACAAATTCAGACCTCGTCAAGTTATGCAGGAAATATTCAATCTTTACCAACCATCATCACCCAGCAAGGATAAAAATGGTGATCCTATGATAGGGTGTTCAATAATATCAAGAGATATTGAAATATCTTCGAGTTTCAATGGATATGGCCCATATCCACAGAATTTTCTAGAATTAATTATAAAATTGACAAAGGTATTGCAGTCTAAAAAGAATAAACTTAATAGATTAAAGGAATATAATTGTGAGGCAGAAAAAAGAAAGTCATTTGATCAGAAAATGCCTGATGACTTTAAAAGGAAATATGCAGCTGTGGTGACAGATCTTGAAAGAATTAATTTAGATATGCAGGAATATATCAATGAAATCCAAGCATTTTGTCAACAGATTGCTCCTGGGCCGAGTTTAGCTGCTAGACTTGCGCCATCTCAGCTTAGAGAAAAATGTTACGATGAAGCAACATTGATTGTAGAAAAAAATAATAATGGATCTTTGCAAAATCCAAGAGTAATTGAACTTATCACTGATCTAACGGCATTAATGTTGCAAGTAAAAAGTTTATCAGATACAAATAAAAATGCATATGAGTTGAGTATTTTACAGGGTACTATGGATAAAATAAAATTAAAACTGGAACCACAATATAGAAAAATCTTTCAGAACAGCATTGAAATCCATATGCAGAGAATTCAAAGTGGTCTAGGCCATACTAATATGAGTAATTATGTAGCAAGTACATAAAATATTATACTAAGTATAAAATTATAAACTGATACATTTATATTGTTTGTTATAATTAAAAACTGTTATTTGATTTTGTATAATATTTAACAAAATATATTATATACATAGTTCATAATACATTGTACAAGGAAACTTAATGGATTTGCATAATATTGAATATTTTTAAGATGATAATTAGGCTTCAGTTTCGAAATGTGCGGGCAGCGCTGCGAGAGCGGCGCCCGCGCCGCACTGAGGGCTAACGAATAATTTTTTAAAAATTCTTTAGAAGTCTAAGCTGGGATGATGCCATGGATTTGTAAAATCTTACTTTTAATCCCTAAGATGTGTAATAAAATATATTTTAAACTATTAAATATTTGTATTATACCTAGTTACAGATTTTTTATTTCAATTATTGTTTAAGTACTATGTAGTTTTACCACGTTGATCGTGGAAAAACCGAGACAATAAAATTTCTATTGTGTCTCGGTCACTGGTGACCGTATGGGGCTTGATGAATTAGGGGCGCGTCCACAAATTACGTGAGGTGTTTTTTTTAATTTTCTGACCCTCCCTTCCCGACTGGTGAGATTTTATTCAACCGCCTCCCCCACCCCCCAATCTCACGTGAGATTTTTCAAATTTAGGTTTCTTGTAAATTGGATGGTTTGACCGTTCTACTGACTGTATAATTGTAATGATGACGTTATATAAATCATGTAAAAAATGATTTGTATAACGTCCAAGTATCAATGAAATTATTTTCTTTCGAAAGAATTATGGTGGGTTGCACCAACTTACTTTAACTACAATGCAAAATGTCAAATCTTTAGTTAAAGTCAAAAATTGACGCCATATTTAGGGAGATCGCAGACTCGATCACACAAAAAGTGTGCCGTCTGCGATCTCCCTTAACCATAACGATAGAGCTCGACAAGGCTTTAAATGAATGTGGCAAAAAAAGGAACTAACGCTGTCATCATACAAAAACGCCATTTTTGACAGTTCTCCTTTACCGCAGTCCGCAGCGCCCCCGCCCACGTTCATTTTAAGCCTTGTCGGACCAGTATACATCTGTCAAATTCTGTGGTCAGGTTAAGGTTAAAGTTAAGTTAACTTTAACTATAACCACGCCTCTGGTGCAACCCACCCTTAAGACTAAGGTTGGGTTGCACCAACTAACTTTAACTATAACTAGTGAAAAACGTCAAAATCTCTGGTTAAAGTTAAATACACTCACCCTTAAAATGTAAACCAACACTAACTGATGCAGCTTCTAGAAGCGCCATCTAGTGCTCAGTATATGAAACTTTTTAAAATTGGAAACTAAAGCTGTATTGTTTTCTTAAATTCGGTAAAAGTACTGTAGTTTACGTATTGCAGTTATATAAATATTATTTGTTTCTTTATAGGATGAAGGATTAAAATAATTAAGTTTCTCGAAAACAATTTTTTCAAGTTAAATAATCACTTTCTGTAAAGTCTCGTCTTTTGAGCACTAGATGGCGCTTTTAAGACTTTCTCCGGTTAAAGTTTAAGGACGCCATATTTAACTATAACCATAACTTTAACCACGCCTCTGGTGCAACTCAACCTAAGTGAATGATGCTAAGCGTATTACGATAGTACAAAGGATTACGCTTACGATTAAATCTTAAGCATACCAGAGTATACCTACATACAATCTGGATAAAATAGACCAAAATAGTATATTTTTTTGTAACGATGAGAAAAAAAATACGAGAGATTTGACTCGACCCTTCCCCCCTGAAACACCTCACGTAATTTGTGGACGCCATCTAAGTTGGGTACCTATCTAGTTGTTTACTGTATGGTCTGGTCTGCTGTAAAATAATATAAGTTTCACACGAATAATCCCTCATACATAATTTAACAAAAGTACTTACTAAATTGAAACTGGTGTTGAAAAACAACACATCTTTTATTTCCACCAATTTTGGGAAACTATCTAAAATAAATTGGCACTTATTATGAATCAAACAAATCTGTCTTTATTGAATAAGTTACTGATTATATTAATGAAACTGGGAATGTATTTTACAAAAAAGTAATTAAATTTTATTAAGAATGACGCACAATAGGCAATACAAAATAATGGTACCTATAATTAAATATTTTTTATTCCACAATACATGGAAATAATAATAAATTTACATAAAAAGTATTATTTATGTAGGTTTACGACTTATACTTTTCTAATGTACTCAATAAATCATCTGCTTCCTCAGTAGTTTTAACTCTTATCAGAATAGGTACTGGTGGTGGTTTAAAATCAGGAGTAGGAATACACACCATCATCACATTATTTTTACCCATGCGTTTTGTTGGCAATGATGAACTTAAAATCAGATTAAGAAGGACATTTCCCAAATTAGTATTGGCTCTAACAAGCAATTGATGTTTGCCAGACTCTTCTATTTTTTTAATATATAATGTGCCAACTCCTTTATCAACAAAATTCTCATCTTTCTTTACAAAGATTTTACATTTCTTATCATAAACACTGTTTTCTTCTGCTACTGGTGTATATTCTACTTTAGGTGGCTCATCTTCATCTTCTTCGTTTTCCGTTTTAGCTGAAGGTTCTTCAGGAGATTTTATGTTAGAATTGAAACTAAAAGGTTTTCCAATTCCAAATGAGAATGGAGCATTACCGTTACTGGGTACTGTCGTTGAAGTAGAAACAACTCCTGAAGGAGATTTTATACCAAAAATACCAGAATTGCCTGTTGGTACATTAGATGTACTAGAATTTGTATTTGTTCCGAAAGAAAAGTTAGGCTTGCCACTTGTAGGAAATGTACTGGAAGCACTTGATGTAAACAGTGACTTGCTACTATTAGCAAAGGGAGAAGATGTATTATTTGTTGATGTTGCAGTGTTTGTTGATGATATTATACTTTCCACTTTATCTTTTGACTCTGATTTACTATTTTCATATTCTTCTTGAATCTCTTTTAAATAACTTTCGTAATCTTTAAATATTGGTGATAGAATACACAGAGGTGTCTTATCAACATGCTGTTTAATCCAATCTGACACACTGACATTTAGACCCTTTAACTTGCTGTAATACTTTGCCTTAGGATCTTCAATTTCATCGTTTTCTTGTTTAGATTTGGGAGGAGTTGGTGTAGAATTTGTTTTTACTGGTGTCAAATTACTAGTTGAGCTGCCAAATGTAGTAGAGGGGTTTGACATTGGTGAATTAGAATTTTTAGATGTTGTATTTGCACCAAATACATTTGTTGAACTTTGAGTTGTAGAAGTTTCTGATGTTTTTGGCAAAAAACTTGCAAAGGCTGAAGATGTGGGCTGGTTACTAAAAGGATTGATGTGTTTGGAATCTTGAGAGTTACCGAACAGGGGTGAACCGGACCCTATTTTGTTTGCATTACCACCAAATAAAGCTGTTGAATCTTTGGTGGTCTTCTCTCCAGGGGTGCCAAACAATCCAGTATTAGATACACTTGTGTTAGTGTTATTTGTGCCAAAAATCATTGGTTTTTCCGATTTTGGTGTTGAAGAGTTGTCATTTTTACCATTTGTCAAATTTGATAAAAAGTCAAATGATGATGGTTGAGTTTTATTGAAGCCAGAAAATCCGCTGAAGACACTCTTTTTACTCTGTAATGCATAATAATGTTTGTTATTAAATCAACATAATGTGTTTATTATTTTTAATTATTAAAAGTCACAAGTGCGTATCCAGATTAGAGTGAGATGTCTTTGAGTGGACACACTGTCTCTGGATCATAAAGTTAATATACATTCCACTGGGTATAAGAGAAACAAAGAGCTGAGCAAGATGTCACTATCAGTAACACTATGTGGTAAAAAGAGAAGTGTGATAAATGACAGCAGAACCCTTTTTTTCATCTGTTTAATGTTTTGACAGTCAGTCTGCACTTATCGGCATGTTGACAATTATTGGAGCTCTAAGAAAAATGTATGTGGGAACATCATTTTCACGTACACAAAAACAGATTTGTACACACAGATGTATAGGGAAACAATCCTAGGCTGTCAAACAAAACCAAAATTGAATAAATTCAATTTTGGTTTCGTTTGACAGCCTGGAATTATTTCCCTATTCCGCTAAGTATATTAAATTTATACTCTGAATGAGACACTGTGTCTTCAGCCACATTCTTACCTATGATTGCATGCATTCATAGGTAAGTGAAAATAGTAATTGAGGGAATAAACATTTCAAAGTAAAAATATGAAATATTTTACGATAAGTAGCTATTTGACTCACTAACCTCCTCTCCAGGAATTTGAGACCGTCTTTTAGCAGTTCTTATGACGCGTTTTTCCAAAACATCTTTAGCTGCTATTTTAAAACCTCCCGCGTCCTCATCTTCCTCCTTGGGGTCCTCCTGATCCCAATTATCATGGTTTAGCTCAGTGGTGGCTTGCCGCTTTATAGACATATTAAAATTTGAGTTCTTCACAAGTTACAATGTAAGGGGAACGAATAGTGTTAAAAAATGATTTTATACATTATTTAAACATATGCCTTTGTAAAATAAGCAAAACTTGTTATTTTTTTGAGGAAACAAATTGCAGGTTAGGTAGGTATTTTATAAATTTTAGAAATATTTGGTAATAAAAGTTTCCAAGCGTGCACACCGCTGACACCGCAATTTTTATTTCACAGATTACTAGTATATATTTGTAGATTTTATTTTAATTTTTAAATGTCTGCTAATGTCAACAGCCAGTCAGTATATGTATAATAAAGTACTCTGTGCAGCCAGTGTTGCCAACTTTTTTTTTACATATCTGTCGCATGTCTGCTCGTCAATTCCTAGGTACCTAGGAATTGACGAGCAGACATGCGACAGACCTGCCCGTGACGGGCGGCCCGTAGCGGGCGGCCCGATAGTCAATTCCCCGCTTAAATGGCCTCTCAAACCACCAGAATTCCACTAAATAACGTGAAGACAACAATACCACAGATTACTAGTATATATTTAACAATAACCTTTTTTTTTTTTTTTTTTTAATTTATTGGGAGCTGGAAACGAGTCCTTTGCTCCAAAAAAAATACAATAATAATACAAAATACAACAGATTAAAATTAAAAAAAAGGAATGTCTTTCTTCTATGTTGGTTCTCACCACAGGCTCTCACCAATGTTCACACTAAGCACTATTTACAAAAAAAAAAAAAACAAAACACTACGGTACCTACCTACAACTCGGGCGAATTAACATGACACCTGGTTCAATTGACGTTTCTCTTAAGTACTGAGTGCAAAAAAAGTTTTTTTATTTTAAGTTATTTCAAAAAAAAAATTACGTTACCGGAACAAGTTATTTTTATAGGGCTACACTAACCACAGTATTAACCAAGTACGAGTTGGACTCGCCCAAGGGTTCCCCAGCAGGAATACGAGGTTTATAGATGCGTCCGATAATTTGTATCTAGCTTCATATTAATATATTCCGTGAGTAGCTAATTCATACCACAGACGCACGGCAATGTTCAAACGTTAATACGAATAACAAAAACTTAACAAATTTAACGTTCAAATGTAACAACTAACAAATAACACAACAAAACTCAACAAAAATCCAAAAACAATAACCATTAACTACTAACAAATAACTCCGAAACGCAAACTCAATAACACACGTGTAACGGTAACAGATATAATATGCTAACGCTACTGGACGCGTACGACGAGAGCGGGGTGCTGCGCGGGGAAGCGAGGGAGGGGTAAAATTTAAGCCAGGTGTCAAGTTAACTCGCCCGAGTTGTATTTACAATTATTTTTAAACTTTTTCCATCGTTGAGCATATATAACGGTATAAACATTTGAAGAAATTGTAATTAGACAGTAAATCTTCTGGGCGGCGGGGTACACTTATATCTTCATCTTTACAAATTTTATCTATTTCAGAGCAGAGTAAAATTCTGTCCAGACCTAGTGCTTTGCAATCAAAGATTATATGTTTGAGGTCAGCATCATTTCTAAGCATTTGGGGCATTTTGCATCATCTAAAATTCTTAATTTATGGAGGTGGGAGGGGACCAAGCAATGTCCAAATCTCATCCTTGTTATTACTGATGTGAATTTTCTTGATTCAAACTGTACAGTGTAATACCATGGGACTGAAAAATCTTTCTTTATGTCACTGTACCATTTAACCTTTACTATATTCCAGATTCTTTTCCATAGCTCAAACATTTCATCTTTGACAGTCAAAAAGAGGTCTGTAAATGGCACTTTTATGATGTCCTTATGATTCTCATCTGGTGGTCCTCTAGAGGCTGTATCCGCCCTCTCATTTCCAGCAATTCCTCTGTGGGAGGGAACCCATAGAAATTCAATATTAATGTTATTACTGACTAATTCATGTAGAATGTTTTTGATCTTAAAAATTAAATAATTACTTTTGAAACTTAAATTACTATTATCTAGAGCTACTAACACACTTTTACTATCTGATATTACAAGAAAATTATTTACATATGACAAAGTTTTTATATATTGTAATGCCATATAAACAGCATAACATTCGGCTGTGTAGATAGAACACATATTACTGATTATAAAACATTTGGTAACATCCAGAAATTCATCATAATAAGCCGATTTAACCTCATCTATAGTTTTCGACCCATCTGTATAGATTTTGTAAAAGTCTGTTTTCTTTTCTATAAAACTGAGAAAGTCGGTCTTACCATAGATGTCTCCAGTTGTTACCAAATATTTTTTCTCTAGAGAACCTTCAAAGTTGTCATAAATTGGCCATAGATCACTAGAATAAATGTCATTTGTCATATTTAAAACCAACTGTAACAAAGTCGGCATCTGTGGCAAAATCCTTGTAGAAATAATTTGTGATGTTATTACAGAAGAATCTAATAAACTAGTTATTTCCTCAGATACTTTAAGTTTTCTTACAGGAAGTGAGGACTTAATTGCAATCATCTTAACAAAGTATTTCTTAACTAACATGAGTCGTCTCAAGAATAAAGGAGGAATATAAGTTTCAACTTCCATTGAGTTTATAGGGGTGGATTTCATCGCACCAGTTATAATGCGCAGTGCTTGATTTTGAATGATATCTAACTTTTTTAGAAGACTAGCGCTAGCATTAATATATGCTAAGCAACTACAACTCGGGCGAATTAACATGACACCTGGTTCAATTGACGTTTCTCTTAAGTACTGAGTGCAAAAAAAGTTTTTTTATTTTCAGTTATTTCAAAAAAAAAAATACGTTACCGGAACTAGTTATTTTTATAGGGCTACACTAACCACAGTATTAACCAAGTACGAGTTGGACTCGCCCAAGGGTTCCCCAGCAGGAATACGAGGTTTATGGATGCGTCCGATAATTTGTATCTAGCTTCATATTAATATATTCCGTGAGTAGCTAATTCATACCACAGACGCACGGCAATGTTCAAACGTTAATACGAATAACAAAAACTTAACAAATTTAACGTTCAAACGTAACAACTAACAAATAACATAACAAAACTCAACAAAAATCCAAAAACAATAACCATTAACCACTAACAAATAACTCCGAAACGCAAACTCAATAACACACGTGTAACGGTAACAGATATAATATGCTAACGCTACTGGACGCGTACGACGAGAGCGGGGTGCTGCGCGGGGAAGCGAGGGAGGGGTAAAATTTAAGCCAGGTGTCAAGTTAACTCGCCCGAGTTGTATAGTCAAAGTGGCTCCTAACTAAACTTTTATACAACATTGAGAGAATTTTTGGATCAGCACCCCAAAAAACTCCTGCTAAACATCTCAATATATTGAGTCGCTTGTAAGCTTTATTACATATATAATCTATATGTACATTAAATTTAAGTTTGTTATCTAAAACTATACCTAGAAATTTATGTTCATTTACTAGTGAGATGATTTCATTGTGATTTCATTATTACATTTAACTTGAACATTACATTGACTTTTACCAAAAGTCATAACTGAGCTTTTTGAAGAATTAATATTTAGTTTTAGTTTGTTATTATAATAATTTAACAGTTGCTTAAGAGCTAAATTAATATTACAATTGGCCGAGCGTAGTAGACGATTAATACAATAGATAACTATATCATCAGCATATTGTAGAACATTAACACCTAATACTTTTACATATTTACAAATTTGTGATGTATATAAATTATACAGGATTGGAGACAATATCGCTCCTTGCATTAAGCCTTTATGTGCAAATTTTGGACCATGTAGTATATCATTAAATTTCACATAGACAAGACGGTGATTTAAGAATCTATATATCCAATTTAAAAACCTACCAGGAATCCCCAATTCACTTAAAACCTTAATAAGTACAGACAAATTAACATTATCATATGCACCTTGCACATCTAAAAATACACAAATTGCATTTGAATGAGCCATTATAGAATTCTTAATATCATTTATAAATGAAACAAAGCCATCAACTGTACTTTTTCCTTTACGGAAACCTAACTGAAAATCTGGTAATATTGAATTAGTTTCTGTAAAATAGTCTAACCTAACTTTTATCATATTTTCAAAAACTTTTCCAATGCATGAAGTGAGTGATATTGGACGGTAAGAATTATGATCATGGATTGGCTTATCTTTTTTCAGAATGGGCAAAACACACTGAGTTTTCCACTCGTCGGGAATAACTTGTTTGGACCATAGGTGATTGTAGATATTAAGAAGAACTGCTTGTGCATTTTTGTGTAAGTTTTTAATCATTAAATATGGAAAATTATCCAGTCCAGGAGTAGAATCTCTTCTTGACATTAAGGAACTATAAAATTCATCCCAGCTAAAATCTTTCATAAAGAAGTTGAAATATTCACTATCATTATTACTTTTAAATATATCTTCTAATGAACTTTCACATTCTTCATCATTTGTAAATTTGTCTAAAAATTCTGGTACAAAACTATCACATTTACTATGTATGCTAGAACCTACACGCTTATATTTTTTGATAAAATTCCAAATATTCGTGACTGGGGTGTATCTATTAAATGTAGAGCATAAATTTTGCCAACTTTTTCTCTTTTCCTCTTTTATAATCCTTTTTTTGAGTGCATCTAATCTCTTATAATTTATATAATTTTCCATACTTAAATTACTTCTATATTTTTCCAAAGCTTCTCTACAATCCTTTACAGCCCTATCACAAATATCATTCCACCACGGAGCAGGTACCTTTTTTTTTAATTTTTTAGATGAATTAGTTATTATAATTTTTGGAACACATTCATCTCTTAAAGTGTTTAGTAGATCACAGAAATGATTATAACTTTCTAAAGGATTTTGTGAATTATATTCAAAATCTTGAAATAGATCTTTTGACATATTAAAGAACTTATCCCAGTTAGCTTTTTTGAATAAATACTTATTTACATTTTTATTTATGTCATATTGCATAGGAGAAGTATTAAGTTTTGTAAAAGTTGAAAAGTGATAACTTCCCAACGGATCGTCACCGACATGCCATTCACAATAGGGAGCCAACTCTGGACTCACTAGTGTAACATCAATTGCAGAAGTGTTATTGTTTGGTCTGCCTACTGTAGTAGCACAACCTGTATTTAAAATACATAAATTATATTCATCTATAACTTCATACAAGTCTCGTCCTCTTGTATTATTTATTGTACAACCAAAAGCTATGTGATGGGCGTTACAATCACCCGATATGATAATAGGTTTAGGAAGATTATTAATTATTCTTTTTAATTTTGTTTTATTAATTTTGTTTCTAGGTGGACTGTAAATGCAAAGGATTGTAATGGAACCTATACCTGTTTCTATGGTTATGGCAATAGTCTGTATATCTTGATAATTTGGAGTCGGATGCTGCACATACTTTATAGAATTCCTAATAATTATTGCCACTCCTCCGTGTTCATTTGTAGCATTTTTATAAATGAAATTATACCCAGGGAAATGAACCCGAGGACTTGAAGTTTTAAGCCATGTTTCATTTAATAAAGCTATATCTATTTCTTTATCTATTAAGAGTGATTGAAGTAAAGGTTTTTTATTATTTAAACTCTGGATGTTATGCTGTACAATATTTAATACTATCCATTACTTATTAAAGTTTTTAATGAATGTTTCTTTAATATGTGTTGTAGTCTTAATCTCATTAGAATTTCCTATACTTACAATAGTGCTTATTATGGCTTCTAAAATTTTTTGATTATTAATAATGTCCTGGGCTGATATCTTTTCTGGAACAATTTTAACATTTTGAGGATTAGCTTTTGTAAGAGGTGGGAAAGATGTTAAATTATTTGTTATGTCTGCATAAGTAGAATTATTAACTCTCAAAGATATGTTTTTCTTAATTTTAGAAGCCTTAATTGGGCACTCCTTAGAAATAGCTAGGTGATTACCTCCACAGTTTTTACATTTTAAAACTTCTGATGTGCATTCTTTATAAGAATGATTCTCTGCACATTTAGAACATGCTTGTTCATTAAAACAATATTTTGCAGAGTGATTGAAAAGTAAGCATTTAAAACATTGTAAAACTGGAGGTATATAATTATGAACCTTATATCTCCATCCATCTAAGAAAATGCATTGTGGTAATACAGTGCCAGAAAAAGTAACAGTAATAGTATTTAACGGAACAAATGTATTATTTTCTTTTTTCATAAATCTACGTATACCAATTATGTCAATATCGCTACTTATTTTTTCAAACAAATCCCTATTACTAATTTCCTTAGGAATGTACCTAACTACCCCAACCCTTTCCACAGAGGCTGCTGGGATATATGCTCTTAGATTGTTTTCTTGAATAAATGATGCATTGAGGAAATCATTAGCTAATGCCGCTTGTTTGAAAGTTATTTTTATTTTGCGGGCGCTTATTCTAGCTCTTTCATAAACTCCTTTTGCGTTTTTGAAAATTTTCGAAAGGCTAAGGGGGTTCATGTTTCCTATTTTTGTATCCTTATTACAATGTTCGACAAATACAATAAAATCTCCGTTGTAATTATTGTCAGGATATTTTCTTGAATATGAAGGTTTAAGAAAGGGTTTGTACTTATCGCCTGAGTTTTCAATTATTTTCCTTTTCTTCGATGACGAAGATTTATAGTTAGGATCATCTCCGTCGCTCTCGTCCTGCATATTATCTACTTTTAACTTACTTTTAATGTATAAAAACTATAAATATAATTTTTTGCAAATTGTTATTCAAAAAAGGCGCCTTCCTCTTCCCGCCAAAAAGAGCAAGTCTCAAACAATAACCTATCTGACTCAGTGTTGCCAGACGGCCAACTTGGTTTCTCCCCAAGTGTTCCCCGAAATCCCCCCAAAATTCGTGATTTCAAGAAAAATCCCCCTTACAAATTATAAAAGAAAATTTTTGTTCATTATAAATGGGAATTTCACAAGTGGATACGATGAATGTACACTATTTCTGCAATAGCGTCCAATCTTTACAGAATCAGCATCTTCGCGAGCTCCTTGATCATTTTTATGGTTCCGTAAGTCGTAACCAAAGGGTGAAAACGGGACCATAGTACTTAGATTTCGCCGTCTGTTCCCAGACTTTTTCCTCCAACAATCCCCCCAAAAAATTGTTCCCCCCAATTTTCCCCCCATCACCTAAAAAAACCCCCAAATTTGGGGGGATTCCCCCAATCTGGCATCACTGATCTGACTATAATTTGAAAAAATTTCTTTAGTTCTAATTTTTGTAATACGGCATTTGGTATTATGTTGTTATTACAACATTTGACTTCGCGTGCTAATCTTGCACGAAAGAAAGGCGACCCTTCATCCGGTTTCTCTGTTAAGTCTTGACAACATTCATCATGCTAAATAATCGCTCTATATCAGCGTTAGAATGAGGCAAAACGAATAAAGATAGTAATAATATAATTAAGTTTCCAGTGTGCGTCTTCAAGGGTTAGAAACATAGTAAAAAAAACTAGTGGTTTAACGTCGAAGCTACCACTAACATAAATAATCTAATCCACTAAGAAATCCACTAGCCACTAAAACCAAAATTTTCCCGCCGAAAGGTACGTCTAAACCACCAGCGGGGCTAAAATGGTCGCTTTGAAGAATCATGATAATTATGAATCATAATGTGATTCATTTTTCTAAAATCGCAAAATGCAAGTCTGTTTGCAATTCATTTCTGTATTTTTGTACTGATTTGACATTTGTCAGTTTGACAGTTTTGACAATTCATTTGCTGAATTGCTAAATGTGACCATTTTAGCCCCGCAGATCTAGTGGAAATTCCACTAAGTTGGCAACTCTGTCAACAGCAGCAAACAGCAGTGTTGCCAGATGGTCTCGGCGCCGTACCCCTACGGGGCTAAAATGGTCACATTTAGCAATTCCTCTCAATCAATTCAGCAAATGAATAGTCAAAACTGTGAAACTGACAAAATGTCAAATCAGTACAAAAATACAGAAATGAATTGCATTTTAATTAAATCAATTTTATGTTATGTAAATATTCCCGGATGTTCTAATACATACAAGAAAAATAAAGGCAAATCGAATGGAGTAAAATTTTACTATTTTTCTGCCAAAAGTATTCACATCCCTTGGCATATTGAAAAACGAAAGAAATAGATAAAAGCCGGTAAAAACATACGTAAGCATTTAAAAAGTTCCATGAATTTTATGTGTAGAATCGTAAAAACACTGAATTTTGTAGATTATAAACATACCTAAATCGATTTTTGATGAACACAATATGAACCTAACCTATAACCGTTGATTCTTTCAGTAAACATCCAAACAGGCTTCCATCTAGATTGATATACATACTTATGCACAGCTCATTTAATTGGCATAAATTTGCATCGAAAGTAAGGATAATTTGGAGAAGTCCTGCCAGGAATTTACTACTGAGGATAGTATTGAACTTGAACCATCTTGTCAAAGTGTTGGTTCTCAAAAGGATGATTTTTCAAGTAGGAAAAAGATTAATAGCGCAGTCTTTGGGTGTTATTTAATCCTTCGATCGCGGATTCTTGGAAATCTGTTGTTGTTCTCGCGGCCGCATGTGGCCACTTAGGAGTGTAAGTATCAAATCATTTTATAGTCTAAAAAATAAAAAAAACACTTATAAACTAGCCGGGGTCAAAGAGAATGCGAAGCCAAAGTCACTCACAAGTTACTTCTTTTACTCGCATCGTGTTGCTGCTGTCGAATTACGACGCCCTCTATAGTTTCTGCACGGTCCTTAGAGCAAAGTCTACCCAAAATCACTCTGACATTGGCAACTCACTGAGGCCGCCATTAAAAAAAAGAAGAAGAAGAAATGAATTGCAAGCAGAGTTGCATTTTGCGATTTTAGAAAAAGAATCATATTATGATTCATATCATGATTCTTCAAAGCGACCATTTTAGCCCCGCTGAACTAATTTGATTTCCCCCTAGAAATCCTCTAGATTACTTTTTCTTTTAATATTCAATAAAAATATATTACTAAACTTTATTGCAGCTCGACAAGGCTTTATATGAACGTGACGTGAAAACGAATTAACCTTATATCCTTAATCTATGGAATTAACGCTTCTATCATACAAAAACGTCATTTTTGACAGTTCTACTTTACCAGCAGCGCCCATTGACATCATTGACATATTCATTTAAAGCCTTGTCGAACTGTATTCATCGTTTCAACATCTCGAATCTCGACCTCGATTAGTTGTTGTGGCGCTTAAGTAATTTAAAGATGGTAAAAAAATATTAGGAACGTGATATTTGGTAAGAAACTGTATTTGACGTGTATTTTAATTTCCCCTAAAAATCCCCTAGATATTTTTTCCCCCTGTTTGCCCCTAACTTGGTCGAAAACCCCTTAAGAACGCGGCGAGCCAGAAGACGTCTGACCAAAATGACAACTGATTTAGTCACTAAATTAGGACCAGTGGAATAAGAAGCTTCTAATTAGTCTCCTATGTAGGATCCTAGCTAGGACTTCTAAATAGGACAAGTGGAATAAGCGCTTTAGCTATCCTAGCTAGGAGTTCCTAGCTAGGATAAGTGGAATAAGCGCTTAAGTGAAATAAGCGCTTTAGATATTCGTTATCGTGCACAAGTGTGAGAAAGTGATGTAATAACCAGAAACGTGCTCTTTTGAGTTCCCTCCAAAACTCCATCGAAAGTTTCAGTAAAGCGTCTATTACTTTACTGAATCGACCGACTTGACTTCTTGACTGTATTGACTTTATACTTAGACTTTCACTAGACTTTAACTGACCTGACGATTATATAGGAAAAAATGTATTAAAGAATATTGTTTTCCCGCCATAATATTTAAATACTCGACACTCATGGCCATGGTTATAGCCGAAGTAACGGGGCTCCGGGAGAGGTTGGGAACCTCCCCGGCTTAGCCAGTCCCGGCGCCGAGGGGAACGCTTCAGTTTGCCGAAGCGTTCCCTAACTTTGGTGGAAGTCCGGTCCTTTCTGAGGTAGACCGGCCGGTCGTGGAGGAAGTCCTGTGTTTGTTAGATCCGGGACATCCCTCCTTTATACGGCTGAAGGCAAATCACAGGTGGTTTTAGTTAGTAAGAGTCTCACATACCCCCGGGGTGCTTCAGCTAACTGAGGCACATCCCCAACCCGGGGCACCCATGATGGGTTTCCCCTGCGCAAAAAAATAAAAAAATAAAATATGGTTATTAAATCCTTGGTTTATTTGAAGCTTACATGCTTTGAGAGAGGCCTCCTCTGTTTTCCGGTTATTCTTCCATCTCTTTCTAACGCTATATCTTCTATCCCTTTCCAATTCTACTCCCAACACCAGCAGGGCGCGAGATTGCAGGCTCGGCGCCATCCGCCATTGGCGTTCTGTTTTCCGAAGCGACAAGAACGTATTTAATAAGTGCTTAGTGAAATTTGTTTCTAAAAATAGATTCAAGTTCATTTGTTCGTTTGTGCTGCAACTTGTGAAATCCATTCACGTAAGTTCACACAATTATTTCCATGTTGATTTTAAATTATTTTAACGGTGCTACCGTTCGAATCTAAGCACACATTATTTCTAAATTATTCTAACGCTTTCTAGTTTTGAAATTTAGTTTTCATACTGTAGATAAGTTTAATTTTAACGGTTGTGAATATTCAATCATAATTTCTAAGCATTATTAGTGATTTAATATTTTTTTCGTTTTTCACAACTACCTTCAATTTTTGGTCCAGAAAAGAAAAATTTTTTCAGACAATGGACAACACGGCGGACAATATAGCGAACGATATTTCTGAATCAAGAATGATTCCTAGTTCGAATAAAGCCGATCACAGGCGTCGGATTAGTACTAGTAGCAGTTCTAGCAATAGTTCAAGCTCCTCAAGCTCGTCCGCGTCGTCGGGGTCCGATCGTAGGAAAAAACGATCCAAGCGACGTAGTAATCGTCATCGTCGTAAAAGTAAAAAGAGTAAACGAGATTTCGAGGATAAAAGAATCACTAACTTGACAAATGAAATAATTGAGTTACGTAATCAAATTTCATATCATGGCGGCTTGTCTAACAATTTGTGTGAAATATTGCCGCAGCCGCCTGCACCACCGCGTGGCGAGGCTTATGATAGCGATGTTTTAGACGATAGTGTAAGCGGAATTATTTATAAAGATGTTGACGGAGTTAGTTTGTTACCAGATAATGAACAGCAACAATTTAAATTTGACCTTGAAATAAAATTAAAGGAACCCGCCGTTCCGAAAGCGCCTGATAGTTACATAAATAATTTAAATGAAATACAGTATTTTAATAGGAGCGAATGGAGTGAGGTTAGGTATGCTGAAGTGCAAAAATTATACAATCACACCCCTGGTTTCATAGACCTTGACTGTAATGACGAAGTTAAGGAATATGACCAGTTGAAACACCTAACGTATGCGGACAAAGCATACGCAGCCATTACCTTTTGTGCTCTCAAACAAAGAGAAGCACTTGCTGCATCCTTAACGGACCTACTTGCATGGGCCCGCGAGGAACAAAATGTTAGCCCGTTGGGACTTCAGGAAAAGGTGACACAGCTCTTTTCTCAAGGTGAATTCCATAAGGTCTCGTCAGACCTGCTGCAACTGGTGTGTGGACATAGAGCTGAAGTGATTCAGATGCGACGAGATGGCATCACTAATTATGTCCGTGACCCTCTAGTAAAAGTTGCCCTCCGTAAGATTCCGCCATCGGATCGTCATCTGTTTGGCGCTGAAAACTTTACATCGGCACTTGAGAAGTTTGGGGGTATAAAAAAGGCATTTCGGCCTCTCACCAGGCCTAGTTCGGGTTCTGCTTCGCAAGCAGGACCTAGTAAGGCTTTGCGCCTCCCCTTGCAGGGGCCGGCTTATTTTACAGGGCCCTCGCAGGGTACCAATAAAACCTGTTGTAGTGGATCTTCACATCAACAATACCAGCCCTCGCAGGGCGCATATTACCACCAGTCTTCGCAAGGCTATACTCACGGTTGTTCTTCTAAAGGAAAAAATTTTCATAATGCCGACCGCCGCATGGGAGGCTATAAAAATCCCTTTCGTTCGACTGGAAACAATCAGAACAAGCCCAGTCAAGGTAAAACCAACCGTAAACGAGCTGGAGGCCAGCCTGATTATAACTCCTCGTCAAAAAAACGAAAATTCTGACTCTCGAATCTTCAAAGCAGGGAGGTTGCGGCAGTATCGTCATCGTTGGGCGAAACTAGGTGCCCCTCAGTCCCTGCTTCGTATAATAAAAGGTTACCGTATACCTTTCCATCAAAAACCACCGCTAATGACACCCCAGTTGTTAGGCAACACTTTTGTGACCAGAGAGTCCGAATCAATGACTGCTATAATAAGCACAATGAAGAACCAGGGTGTACTAGAAGTGGCAAAGCCATCGCCGAGCTTCCTGTCCACGATGTTTCTTGTGCCCAAGAGCGACGGATCCGATCGTCCGATATTCAACCTAAAAGCTCTCAACGACTACGTAATTACAAAGCCGTTCAAGCTTATAAACATGTTTCGTGTGCCGGGATTTCTACAGCCAAACGATTGGCTGTGCAAAGTAGACATCTCGCAGGCGTACTTTCACCTTCCAATTGCCACGGGTCACAGAAGATTTTTACGTCTAATCTATCGAGGACAGCTTTTGGAAATTACTTGTCTTCCTTTCGGCCTCAGCACTGCGCCCAGAGTTTTCACATCTCTGACGAATTGGATCGCGGAGACTCTTCGGGACCAAAACCTGAGAGTAATCGTTTATTGCGACGATTTTCTCATTGCACACCAAGACAAACTCATTCTTCAGAGCCACTGCCAAGTGTTAATCAACCGTCTCCAGTACCTAGGCTGGCAGATAAATCAGGAAAAATCTATGACTCAACCCCTGAAAGCTCTAGATTTCCTGGGCATCACGTGGAATCCTTGGAACAATACAAAATGTCTTCCTGTAGACAAAATTCGAACCATCAAACAGAAAATTTCATGTGTATTATCCCTGGGCGAAACATGTTTGGAAGACCTACAAAGCCTAATAGGAATATTAAACTTTGCGACGTTCGTCGTACCCAGAGGCAAGTTACACCTTCGAGCGTTACTCAGGTTCCTCAAACCGTTACTACGCGCACCAGCCAGACGAATGGTGCACATTCCAAGCGAAGTGTCATCAGAACTAAGATGGTGGTTTCAGGAATGTCATCGCACGACTCCAATTCATCTCCCACCACCAACCCACTTCGTGACAACAGATGCTTCCGACGTAGCGTGGGGTGCGCAAGTAGACAACCAGTCGTTGTCAGGAAGCTGGAGTGTTGCAGAACAACATCTTCACTGCAACATAAAAGAAATGCTAGCGATTTTAAAGGTCCTCGAGAGCCACGGTCACTCATTAGCTCAAACAACAACACTCTTCCAGTGCGACAACAAAACAGTTGTAGCTTATCTGCGAAACGAGGGGGGGATGAAATCATTTCCACTGATGACGACGACTTACAGAGTGTTCGAACTTCTGGATCGCTTTCAAATAAATCTGACAGCTCAGTACCTTCCCGGCATGTTCAACAGCACGGCCGATCACCTATCGCGACACAAGATGCCATCCGAGTGGCATCTGGTACAGACATGCACAGAGAAAATTTTCACCAAATTCGGGACACCGATAATAGACCTACTAGCATCGAGTCGAGCCCACGTGGTCTCCAATTACGTATCTCTGGACCTGAACGACAATCAGGCAGTATTCCACGATGCATTTTCCCGGCGGTGGAATTATCACCTTGCGTGGCTATTTCCACCCCCATATCTGATGCCGAAGGTGCTATCCCATCTCAACTCAGCGCGGGGATTATATCTGATCGTAGCCCCACGATGGAATCGTGTATTTTGGAGAGCAGATTTGAAGAGCCGTGCGGTAGCGGCTCCATACACAATCAAAAATCTTGCTCAGAACCTGATAGATACTGCGACGGGTCTGCCACCAACCAGATGTCAGGAAATGACTCTAGAGGTCTGGATATGTGGGGGTGGTCTACGAGCTTAAATGATTGGTCTGAGAACCAGGTACATTTACTCAGGTCTTCTTGGAGGTCTTCGACTCTTAAAACCTATGAGGTAGCTTGGAGGAGGTGGATTGACTGGGCAAGCAGTCATAATATTGATCCTCAACACCCTAGCGGACCAGTATTAGCAAGATATCTCGCAGACCTGCACATTGTTAACAAATTGTCATACAGCACAATCTTAGTGCACAAATCTGTGGTATCGACCTTATGCAGCATTGAAGACAATAGTAAACTTAGTTCGCACGTCCTGGTCAAACACATACTAAAATCGATTGCCTTATCTAAGCCTATTCTTCGCAATCGCTTTGTTTGGGATATTGACAAATTGGCATCCTTTCTTTCCAATGTTAGTATAGACAAAAGAAGTGCTTTCTCTGTTTCGAGACATACTGCAACCTTGCTTCTTTTATGTTCGGGTAGACGTGTGCACGATTTGACCTTATTGGCTGTAGATTCAGACCATTTGGTTGAGGATAGTGACAGCTTAATATTATGGCCTCTATTTGGTTCAAAGACCGACAGTGCTAATTACAGACAATCTGGCTGGAGGCTATTATCAAACGCTAATAACCATAATTTAAATCCAGTTTTTTGGGTAAAGACGTTGGTAAATTTGCATCATGAGAAACGAGCATTAAGTAATTGCTCAAATCTATTTCTTACGATTAGGGGCCAAGTTAAAGCAGCCAGCAGAACTGTTATTGCGGGCTGGATTAAGTCTGTGCTAGCTGATGCGGGCATTAGTGCTCCCCCTGGCAGCATACGGTCAGCTGTTGCATCCAAAAACTGGGCTAACAACTTGCCCTTAGATGAAATTCTGGCTAGGGGTAATTGGCGTTCTAGCAACACATTTGCACGCTTTTACAAGAGAGAGATAATGTTAGCATCTGCTAGCAATGATACTAATGTCACTAACAATTTCAATTCTGTAAATTAAAATCAATTAATATTGTTATCTATTTAATGATAATACTTACCTAGTCCTATTATTGCAATAGTATTAGGATCAGTTTTCGACACTGCATTGATTAATATTTTTATTATTGTTGTACCTATCCTAACTATCTTTGATTTAACCCCTAATTTTGTAATGTCTGTAAGTATATTATGGACACTACTACTATTAAATTGCATTTAGCATTATTTGTATAATATGTTGTTCTTTAACTATTGTTGTACCTGAGGTATTCAAACTACTTTAGTGTTGAATTTATTTTATATTTCATCATTAATATAGTTATTACTTTTTGATACCTTTATATTTTCATTTATTATTCTTATTTAACAGTGATTCCAATTCCACCTTAATTAAAGGTTCCTAGGCTCATTCTCAGCCTATGTTAGCATAATATTATAAATTATAATTTTATTTTTCCCCATTGGTAACCTATCACATATGGTTCCAAAATTCACATTGGCGTTCCCCAACACCAGGCGATAACAAACACGTCTCAAAGCATGTAAGCTTCAAATAAACCAAGGATTTAATAGACGCGTTTTTCCTGAAATAAAAACGCATATTAAATACTTACCTTATTTGAAGCTTACACAGTAATTTCTGCCTGGTGCTTTCGACCTCAATGGCGGATGGCGCCGAGCCTGCAATCTCGCGCCCTGCTGGTGTTGGGAGTAGAATTGGAAAGGGATAGAAGATATAGCGTTAGAAAGAGATGGAAGAATAACCGGAAAACAGAGGAGGCCTCTCTCAAAGCATGTAAGCTTCAAATAAGGTAAGTATTTAATATGCGTTTTTATTTCAGGAAAAACGCGTCTATAGCCGAAGTGCCATTATAAGAAAAAAAATACAAATGTCAGATTTCACATCATGAATGCTTTTCAATCATTGATGTTTTCTGAAATTCTGATGTTTTCAATACGGTAGCTTTTAACTTTAGCTGAAATTTAGTTTTATTAACTTGTAACTTTGTAGTAGTTTCTTTCTCCAAAATAATAATCTCCCAAGTTTTAAGTGTTTTGATCTAGAAACCGTACATAAATTAACATCGGAAGTAAATGTGAGTTTGTTTTAATTGTTCTAAACTGTGGTTTTAAATAGTTGCGAGTTGAGACTTGCGAATAAATTTAGTAATGTCTTCAAAAATATATAAATTGCTGTCAGCTGAGTATCCATTTTCTTGTTTTATTTAGTACATCTTAATGTTGATATGTATTAAATATGTAGGTTCCTACCTACTCTTTTGTATGTTATTTCAGTAATTGTGGCATGAGTATTCTATGTAAATATTTTAAACTGTTTTCTGTAATAGATACGCAATGGAAGTTTCGAATGAAATAAAGGAAGATATTCGGAAAACGCAATCAGAGTTAAGAAATGCTATTCGAATTCATCAGGTAATTTATTTTTTATCTTAGATATTATAATACATTACTCAAGCAAATGACTTCAAAAATTACTTTGTTTTAGATTTGGGTTGCGCGTTTGCAAGAGGACGAAAATGTAAGATTTTAAAATAGCAATAACATACTGTTATTTTGTATTTAAATTGCTAAATTCTGGCATTTACTTTTCAGAATATACACATTAAGTGTAAAGTAAATGAAGCTGAAAAAGATATTATTGCGATTGGTCAAGCCCAAGTAAGTAATTATCTTTACCATGTCCTACACCTTTTATATAATATTTAAAACAGAATATTGAGATAAGAAAATATTTTAATAATTTTCTACCATGGTCTCTGACATTTTTTATGATAATGTTTTTAGAAAAGGGTTGTGGATAGACTAAGAAGAGAATTAGAGTTGTATCAACAGAGGTTAAGGGCTCGCAACAAGCAGGTGAGCGTTGACAATGACAATCGCTATGTTGCACAGCAGTTGAGAGATCATCAGATGCAACATCGAGGCAGGGGGCGTACTGTTTCCTTGCTGAAGCCATCCGTTCTGAACGAAATTCAAGTCAAAGCCGAGAATGTTCACGAGGATAATAGATCAGATTCAGATATTGAAAACAAGAGCAATGAAAAAGAAAATTCTAACAACAGTGAGACGGATGAGAAGGACAAATATGTCAGGAAATATTCCCACCAGGCAAATATTGTCCAAGATAGCAGAAGCCATTTTGCTAATGCTCTTAACAAAGTGAAGGAATCATTTATGTAGGTGACCTTTATATTTAATACCGACACTCAGTTAGTTTCTTTTATGATTTTGGTGCCTGCATAGTTATGGGTCCTTTCAGATTTAATATAGATACTTTTTGTTAAAGTAACAGGTAAAATCTGAATTGACAAACATAATATGCATCATAATTAGGGCTCGGATTTATATGTAAATACATATTTTTATTTTACGCGATTTTCGGTATAGAATGTGTTTTTTACATGAATTATCATGTCAAGACTGTGAAAAACCAAGTTTTATTTTCCATATTTTTCCATATTTTAGGGTTTTACAAAGATAAGTCCATATTTTGCAAAAAAATGTCACAATCATCCATATTTTCACAAAAAAAAAAAAAGTACGTTCCCGCCACCATGCGGCTTCGTATTTCGTTCCTCTCGCGTTTTATCGTCGTATTTTGTTTCCAAATAAGATTATTGAAGAAATAGAAAATAAAGTTTCAGATGCTGAAGATCCTGTTGTTGACATGGCTAAACAAAAATTGAAGTACCTATGTTTCATTCTTCGGATAAAATAAAGGATTTAAGTAATACCAGAGACCAGGCAGAGATCATTTAGTCAATACCTATTATTTTCTATAATAAAGACTTTTCCAAACTAAATACCTATGCTTTCCGGCATAGCTATGCCATATAAATATGCTATGATTACTAGCATAGCATATTTCCAGTTGTTAAATGTTTGTTTAAATGTCATGAGTGACTCTTTTCTTATCTACCTAACAATGTTTAATAATTATTGTAATTTAATAACTACTCCATATTTTTTCTATATATTTTTTATTTTATACTCCATATTTTTTCCATATTTTCGATTACTTAGTCCATATTTTATGTACATATTTTGGATTTTTTAATACATATTTTTGCGGGCCCTAATCATAATATATTACTATTGTATAGATTTTAATATAAATTGTTTTTTAATTTTATTATAAATATTAATCTTCTATGTATATAACATTTTTACAAGGTAAAAAAGGTTTGTCTTTCTGTTACATTGCGAAGTAGTCTTTTGATGAGAATACAGTGAATCAACACATAACATGTTTCAAAATGGATTACTTAATTAATGATTTTTGTGGAGTTTGCATTTTTGGGAAAAAATTGTACTTGGTACATGTTGTTGTAGATTCTGATATTTATCCATAAGACTCACTGAATTCTTAACTGAGAATTATACATATGTGTGAATTGCACTATCAACAAATTAATTGTACATGTTTAGTGAGGATAAGATACAAGAAGATTGGTCAGAGCACAGATCGGATTCTGAATCGTCACGTGGCACAGACCTGTCACCTACTCCGTCCCCTCCACCATTGCCCAAGTCGGGTGAACAAATCACAAAGGAAGTTTTTATGAGGTAAACATACCATATTTATTATACTATACATAGTATAGGATATTACATATAACGAAACTTTTTTTTTCGAAAACAGTATTTTAAATATTACATCTTACAAAGCCTTACTTTCGTATGGAAAGGATTAAAATAGGACCAGTAGCTCTACCATGAGTTTAAAGCTATAGTATTTATCGATACTCGATACCGACTACGTAAATATTTAGTATGGCGATTTTAGTTCCGCAAGTAACCGCCGTGTCCGTTTTGTCCGTGGGAGAGCCATGCTTCGGCACGAATGGGCCGGCTCGACCGGAGAAATACCACGGCCTCACGCTGTGTTTCGCCGAGTGAGTGAGTTTACCGGAGGCCCAATCCCCTACCCCTCCCTAGAAATGCCGCAGTTGAAAAACAATTTGTTACCCCAGGAGGGTACCAACTGCGTTGGAGAATCCCTCTCTGGACGTCCATGCTCAGGAACCCCTGGAACTGAACGTGGACGTCCAGGCTGCCCCTCGTATTCTGGGGAGGGCAAAACTGCGCTCCAATCTGCTCGGGGCAAGAGCAAACACAAAGGCACCCCCCTCTATATTAAACAGGGATTTTTGTAATATCAGATGATTACACTCCAACCTTAATTCATTACCATCCATTACCACCTTGAGACGGCAAAGCCGGCTTTGCTCTTTTTAACCGAGACGCAGATATCATCTCCGAGTGACACATCATACCTTTCCCACCCAGGGTATTATCTCGAGCACTCCTTTCTACCCAAAGCTGGAGTGTGCGTGTATATCAGAGATGATATCAGCTCTCGCCGCCTCAGCAATCTTGAGGTTATGGACCTATCAAACTTATGGCTCCGCATAGATTGCGACGACAACCCTCGCGTGCCTATATAGGTCCCATAGTGGTGACCCCGAGACGGACCGACTCTTGGAGCATCTGCAAACTGCTTCAGATTTTGTGCAGCAGCAGATTCCATCCGCAGAGATCATAATACTTGGCGACTTTAATGCCTATCACGCCGACTGGCTCTATTCCAGTAAAACTGATCATGCGGGGAGATCTGTCTGCAACTTTGCCCTTGCGAACGACTTGACACAACTGGTTACTACACCTACGCGAATCCCATATGTGGATGGTCAGAATCCTTCCTTGTTGGACCTCCTGCTGACTTCAAATCCTGACGGCTACCAAATATCTGTAACCGCACCACTCGGTTCATCGGATCATTGCCTTGTTAGGAGTTCTGTGCCACTTACGACGGTGTTGAGACGGCGCGCTGTCAAATACCGTCGTGTGTGGCACTACAAGTCAGCAGATTGGGATGGGATGCGGTCGTTTTTTGCATCCTATCCTTGGGGGCACGTGTGCTTCTCGCCGGATGATCCCGACAACACTGCCAACTCTGTTGCCGATGTGGTGATGCAGGGGATGGAACTTTTCATTCCGACCACTGTAGTGCCAACTGGCGGCAGATTTCGTCCCTGGTTTGGTTCATCCCCCAAAAAAGCTTCTCGCCGGAAGCAGGAGGCTTACCAATCCTGGGTCAACGCAGTGTCTGCTCGGGATTTAAATACCAGCACATATAAAAAGGAGTACAACCTTGCCTCTAGGTCCCTCAAGAAAGAGATTACTCGGGCAAAGCACCATCACGTCAATAGAATTGGCAAGAGACTTGAGCGCCTCCCCTCGGGAACCCGTGCATTCTGGTCTCTGGCCAAAGCTATTGAAGGAAATTTCTGCAAGCCAACCCTACCATCCCTACACGTCAAACTCGACCCTGGATGACGGGGGGGCAGAAACCGCCGACCATACCGCGATGCACGAGCATCATGTCGGATATACGGTTTCATCAGCGCTCAGTGCGAAAAGCCCTCTGTTCCCTTGATATCCAAAAGTCGAGTGGGCCTGACGGAATCACGCTTATTGTGTTGAAAAAGTGTGCTCCAGAGTTGGCTCCGATCTTGACGCGTCTTTTTCGGCTCTCCTATTCCACTGGCATCGTCTCGGCTTCCTGGAAGACAGCCTTGGTGCACCCGATCCCCAAAAAAGGTGATCGCGCAAATCCTTCTAACTACAGACCAATCGCTATAACCTCTCTCTTCTCGAAGATAATGGAATCCATTATCAATAGCCAGCTTCTTCGATACTTGGACGGCCAGGGATTGCTAAGCGACAAACGACACGGGTTCCGTAAGGGTCGCTCGGCTGGTGATCTCTTGGCATACCTGACTCATCGTTGGGCTCAGGCAATTGAGTCGAAGGGAGAGGCATTGGCTGTTGGTTTGGACATTGCGAAGGCCTTTGATCGGGTTCGGCATAAAGCGCTGCTATCAAAGCTTCCATCATACGGGCTGCCCGAGAAATTATGTAAGTGGGTCACTAGTTTCTTAGCAGACAGAAGCATAAAGGTCGTGGTTGCCGGCGAATGCTCGGAAACTCAGTCTGTTAATGCTGGTGTCCCTCAGGGCTGTGTGCTATCGCCTACTCTATTCATACTGCATATCAATGACATGTTACAAACCAACGGCATTCATTGCTATGCGGATGATAGTACAGGTGATGCTGTATATACCGGCTCCCCTAATATTTCTCGGCAAAATGTCACTGAGAGTCGAAACGAACTTGTGTCTAAGGTGGAGAATTCATTGGAGAAGGTCTCTGAATGGGGTAGACGTAACTTAGTCCAATTCAACCCCACCAAGACACAAGTCTGCGCGTTCACCACTAAAAAGTCACCAATGGTCGTTTATCCTCGTTTCGAGGGCACATCTTTAACCTTCTCCCCTAGCATTGAGATAGTTGGCGTCAACATATCGAGCGAAGTCCAGTTCCGATATCATCTTGAGGGTAAGGCCAAATTAGCCTCGAAGAAGCTTGGCGTTCTTAACAGAGCGAGACAGTACTTCAGTCCGGACTGACCTGAGAGTTGTAGGCGTTGGTCCGGACTAACGCCTACAACTCTACAAGGCGCAGGTTCGGCCTCATATGGAATATTGTTTTCATCTCTGGGCAGGGGCGCCAAAATACCAACTGCTCCCTCTGGATCGTATCCAACGAAGGGCTGCTCGAATTGTCTACTGCCATTGTGTTTCAAACAGCTTGGACCCCTGAAATTACGCCGAGATGTAGCTTCACTCTGCATCCTCTATCGGTTGTATCACGGGGAGTGCTCTGAGGAATTGTTCGGAATCATACCACCTGCAACTTTTCGCTATCGTCCCACGCGAAAAACATACCATCCTCATCACCTTGATGAGTGGCAGTCTTCCACAGTGCGTTTTTCGCGTAACTTTCTGCCGCGCACTGTAAAACTCTAAAATGAACTGTCACCAGCAGTATTTCCGGACCGATACGACCTGCAAACCTTCAAGAAAAGAGCGTATTCCCTCTTAAAAGGCCGGCAACGCACCTGCAGCTCTTCTGATGTTGCGAGTGTCCATGGGCGACGGTAGTTGCTTACCATCAGGTGACCCGTTTGCTCGTTTGCCCCCTTATTTAATTTAAAAAAAAAACGCTAGAGGCACTGTAAAATTTGCCATACTAAAAATTTACGAAGTCGCTATCGAGTATCGAAAAATACTACAGCATTAAACTCATGGTAGAGCTACTGTAGGGTTTCATTTCCTACTAAGGTTCCTTAGAAATGGCTATTCATGTGACTGTCACTGGGGTATTTTTTTACTACAAAATTTGCTTTTTCAGACTTATTGGCCTAGTGACAACATTACAGAGGGAATATATAGAGAAGAAGAGGAGTGAACGTCGGAAACGGTCTACGGCTAGCAATAGAAAAGACTTCCTTTATGAAAACTTTGATACCCTTCCAGTAAGTATTTTGCATATCTACTGATAAAAAAGTAGAAAAAACTTATCATGCACTGTTTAGTATTACAATTATGATAAGTTATTTAATTATATTTCAGAAACGCAAGAAATATAATCAGTTTTCATATCTACAGTCTCACAATGATCCACCGCAGACAAGATCAGCTAAACTCCGTAAGCAACAGGTATTGATATTGTTTTTGTATATAAAATAAGGGGGCAAACGAGCAACGGGAAACTTCTCTAGTAGTAAATTTTAAGGGAATCTATCTCGTAAAAGGGCATCATTGACCACCTCTAAATAACAAAATTTAGATCCAGTTGCGGGTGGTATGATACTAAAGTTTTACTTTCGACATATGCTATGGTGTTCTTGTTCCACCGAGTTTTTCGGTTGTTCGGTTGTGGATATTTTGTATTTTTCAGAAGTCATTATGCGGCTTACTTTGTAGTTAACGAAAAAGACAATTTGTGACTATTTTTAATTTTGATCTTGTTTTTCAGATTCAAAACAAATCATCACGCGAAGGATCGCCGTCTGGCTCTTCTACGGAAAATAAAGGTAGGCTTAAAACATTCGGCCTTGGCTGAAGGTTATAACTTGATTATAAGCGACAACTGATTACTTGGTTTTTACATAGCGTATACCCAAGATGCGTAATGTTATACGGTACATTTTCCTTAGTCTATGATGGTACATACCAAAACGACGATTTTTGAATCAGCAACATGGTTTTACTGTAAGTATTTATATTATAAAATACTACACGTTCCGCGCGGCTTCGCCCGCGTAAATTAGATATTTCACAGACAAATTAGTCCACAAAAAATAGCCTATGATCCTTCACGTAGTCTACTTCTTATCTGTGCCAAATAACAGAAAAATTGCTCCAGTAGTTCGTGAGATAAGCCCTTTCAAATAATTTCCCCCTTTTTTTCCACATTTTCCTCTATTTCCTCGCTCCTATTAGTCTTAGCGTGATAAAATATAGCCTATAGCTTACCTCTATAAATGGGCTATCTAACACTGAAAGAATTTTTCATATCGGACCAGTAGTTCTTGAGATTAGCGCGTTCAAACAAACAAACTCTTCCACTTTATAATATTAGTATAGATAATTTACTAGGTTTGAACTGCGCGGAAGTATAATAGTCCAGGGTCGATAATTTTTAAAACCAAAAAAAATCATAATAGGATGAAACCCATTAGAAAAGGAGGGAAATATGATAAAAATTAAAGGAAAAATAATTTACGGGCGATCTGAGGTTGGGAAGGGGATGGGGGTGAGTTTTTAAGGGTAAAAAACGGTTTTTCTCGATTTCCGGCAAAACTAAAAGTCCTATCGAAAAAAGTCAAATGGAAAAGTTGTAGATAATAAAAAGATCTAAAACTTTTGTATTTACACTTTTTTCACATAACCTCAAAATTTATGTGAAAAATTCAAAAAACCAAGTTTTTGGTTTTTTATTGTTATCTTTTACAAAAATTATTTTTTTATAACGAAATTTTGTGAAAACTTACCTTTTTATGTCCCAAATACACTGTAATTTATTTAATTAAAAATATTTATTTTTTCACCTTATTTTGAATTAATATCGAAAAAACACCCTAATTTTCAATCGAAAATTCACCCGTCAAAATATCAGCTTTTTTCAAAAAGTTGGTGTGGTTTCTGTTCGTTGGAATCTCTACTTTCCGATGGTAAAAAAAAATATATATGTTACTATGGTAAATCTTCTCAGAAAATGCAAAAATTCAAAAAAAACTTGAATTCGAAAAATTTTTTTTTATTATTATAAATAATTTCATCTAAAGAATGTGATTGCTGCAATTTGTTTCAATAAAAAAGTTGATTTATTTAATTCTAATTACATTTATCAAAATCATTTAATGTGTTCTGTTTTTTAATATACTGTAATACATTATTTCTAGTATCGCTGCTTTGAACACATGAAATTTTTTCTTTTGATTTATTACCGAAAAATCCACCGCAGATAAAGCAATGAGATTCAAAATTAAATCCAAGAGCATCTTTAATTACTTCTTTTCCTTCCTTTGCTTTTTTTTGTCTTGAACTACAAAATGTAGCTATTGCGGTCTCGTCATTATATTGACTTTGACAACTTCGATGAATAAAAGCTGATGTCAAAGTCTCAAATTTTTTGTATTTATTGTCGATTCTTTTTTTGCTGGATACCACTAAACGATTCAAAGCTGCTTTTTTTATTGCATACACTTGCTTATCATCTGCCTTATTGCAAATGATACAAACAGATTCATCCATACTGATAATCTGAAAAGACAAAATCGAATTAATAATGTCTTCACTATTTAATCGTGAATAAACTCCCATGAAAAAAAAATTAAAGAAATCAATGTCAAAATGTATAAATAATATATTATAAATCTATAAAAAAGTATAAAATATATATGAAAATCGGCCAAAAGTTTGTTTTATTAGAAATATATTTACGATATATATTTTATATATTTTTATAGATTTTAAATATATTTTTTATAGATTTTGAAATATATTTTTTTTCATGGGATTAACTAAATTTGTTTGTGCAAAATTAAGGAGATAATTATTTTTTTATCTTGTACTAAAATATCATTTAATGTAACAGCTGCTACGAAATATATAGTATATAATAGTAGGTATGTATGTAGTAAGACCCAGACCCGCCTAGCCCCTTCCCCACTTCTCCACGAAATACCTTTTGATGGGCTACAATTTTTCGTAGGTCACTCAGGTATATATATAATTTATCTCAAAATAGTTATAAATAAGCATCTACGCATATAATTTAAAGAAAATTAGACAACTTTCTCCAAATATTGTAGATGTCTTATTAAATATTAATTTAATTAACTTATTTGTTTGTTAATTATAGTAGTATATTTTTATTTGCAATTTTTTTGTTATCAACGTCACATGTAATCTAACGTTTTTCGAGTAATTAAAGTCTAAATTTTAATAAATAGCTCAAAATTATTTATAATAATTAAAAAAAGTTTTTCAAATTCAAGTTTTTTTTTAATTTTTGCGTTTTCTGAGAAGATTTACCATAATAACATATATTTTTTTTTTCACCATCGGAAAGTAGAGATTTCAACGAACAGAAACCACACCAACTTTTTGAAAAAAGCTGATATTTTGACGGGTGAATTTTCGATTGAAAATTAGGGTGTTTTTTCGATATTAATTCAAAATAAGGTGAAAAAATAAATATTTTTAATTAAATAAATTACAGTGTATTTGGGACATAAAAAGGTAAGTTTTCACAAAATTTCGTTATAAAAAAATAATTTTTGTAAAAGATAACAATAAAAAACCAAAAACTTGGTTTTTTGAATTTTTCACATAAATTTTGAGGTTATGTGAAAAAAGTGTAAATACAAAAGTTTTAGATCTTTTTATTATCTACAACTTTTCCATTTGACTTTTTTCGATAGGACTTTTAGTTTTGCCGGAAATCGAGAAAATCCGTTTTTTACCCTTAAAAACTCACCCCCATCCCCTTCCCAACCTCAGATCGCCCGTAAATTATTTTTCCTTTAATTTTTATCATATTTCCCTCCTTTTCTAATGGGTTTCATTCTATTATAATTTTTTTTCACATTTCATTATTTTTAAAGGCTTCTACCCTGGTCTATAACTGTAATCCAAATGTTTAAAACCGACATTTGCAGATAACCCGGATTTTATCCGCCCAGTAGATCCAGAGATACATTGTATTAGTATAGAGTATGTAATTACGAATTGTTATTTCTCTTGTACTACAGCGAGCTGGTCCGGCAAGCCGTCGTGGGTATCGGCGCTGCCGCCGGGCCTGTCCGTCGAGCCCGTGTACGCCGAGACCAAGAAAGTCTGCCACGGCTGCGGGAGAAACGGTCAGTAATAAGGACACTTTTCCCTTCATGCATATTGTCACCCGCGCGCGGACCTTGTCCGCCCCGATACGTTTATACGATTTCTTAAAAAAGACACATTGTTCATGATGTTGATTTTGATAATTATAAGCATTTGAAAAAAGTGATAGAAAAATACCATGAAAGTGTCGCGACGACTCGTTGTCTGCTGCAACTTCATGTAGCCAGCTTCCAACTTGTACCTTAACTCTGAAATTAATATTTTTAAATTAGGGCCACTAAAATACAGGCTCTGCCTAGTTACAGATAAATTGTACCATTGACAAAATTGATTCCTACCTAGCTAGTTGATGGACGAACGTCATTTGGTCAGATCATGTCAATTTAATGTTAAAGACCGCGCCACACCGGAATGGCAGCGGCTATGTATTACGATAATGAAGGTAAAGTTTAAAATCATATGACACTGAAAGTGCTCGCCGCGCTGCTGCCATTTCGGTGTGGCGCGGCCCTAATTGTGATCTGTCGGCTGGGTTTGAAGTAACTCGACCAAACTACGTAGGTCCCCCATCTGCGTAGCCCGTAGGAATCAACTAAGTTACAGCATTGTAAATTTTATTTTAAGATTAATTTTTTTACCTCACTTTTTTTTGGTAAAAAAAGTGGGCCCTGTGCGAGTTTCTTACGCCGGTTCTTCTAGCCGGGATAGTTCCCGAACCGGTGGTAGGCACCGTAGCTAATATTAACATTCTAAAAGTATTTTCTTAAAATCTACTCAGAAATAAAACATTTTTTATTTATTTATTATTTAACTTCTTTATTCTATTCTATTCTAGCACGTTATTAAAATAAGACTTGTGTTTTTTTATGCATGAATCTTGACTGTAATTTGGTTCTATTGTTGTGGATTAGTTAATAAATGGAATGAAATAATCTTATTATATAATGTTTTCAGACGTGCCCTCACTGCTGGTGTCGTGTGGGGCGTGTTCTGTCCGTCAGCACACGGGGTGCGGCGCGGCGGGCGGGCGGTGTGTGTCGTGCCGCGCCCCGCTGCCTGACCCCGCCCCCGCGCCCGCCTCCCCCGCCGACCACAGGCTGTACGCCGGTACGTATACTATAATAATAACATCGATGGTAGTATCAGAGTAAACAGAACTAACGAGTAGGGTGACTCAGATGTTGCGGTGGGTTCATCGTGCCCGAAACTTTGCCTAACTGGGGAGTGAAGCACCATGGGGTTTTAGTGGGTAGGTCCTCGGAGAGTCCCACATACCCTGGTCGACGTCCCGAATCCGCCGGGGATGCGTAAAGCATTTCCCTCTGTTAAAAAAAGAGTGACTCAGATGCGATCTCGATACGTTTGACGTAGTATGTCATATCGTACAGTCCACACGGCGCGTTGCGTCGACGCAGCGCTGCCGTTTGGCACATAGCCGGCCACACGGGCGTTGCGTCATCGCAGCGTTATTACGAAGCAGTTTTAAGCTGCGTTTCCACTGAAGCGGAGCGGAGCTTAGCAGTGCCCGAATTGACCAATCGTGCTATTCCAGCGGAATGACAGCGAAGCGGAGCGAAGATTTCGAGCACATGGTGATTGGTCAATTCGGCACCGCTAAGCTCCGCTCCGCTTCAGTGGAAACGCAGCCTTAACGTCAACACCCCCTCACGCTTCGTCTCAGGGGGCTGCTGTCCGTCATGTGTGCGTTGCGATAACGCAGCGCGCCATGTAAACACCTTGGTTATTTGTATGTAAAACAACGCAACGGCAGTGCTGCGGCGACGCAACGCGCCGGGTGGCCAAAGAGCCAGTCTCTTTAACTCAGCATTGTGAAACCCAACTCGCGTAGATACGCCCGTTTGTTTCAAGTCGAGGTACTCCTTATTTCTGTCTTCTCTGGTAGTATGTACCAGTAAGTTTCATACAAACTTTCATCCCCTATTTTATCCCCTTGGGGGTAGATTTGATCAAAATCCTTTCTTAGCGGATGCCTACCTCATACCTGCCTCTGCGTGCTAAATTTCAGCCCGATACGTCCAGTGGTTTGGGCTGTGCGTTAATAGATCACTATGTCAGTCTGTTAGTCAGTCGATTCTTCTTCTCAGTCTCACTCAGTCCTTTGAGTTATATATAATATATTTAGATTTAGATTGAGTCGAGAGAAGGAAATCTCGAGGAAATGACTAAATATACATGTGTTAGCCAAAAAAATGGCTCACCCGTTACCTTAATAACATTAACAACCCTACTTTACAGAGAAGCTGGCCGAGCGCAAGAGGCTTCACGAAAAGAACATGGCGCTGTGTGTCGAGCTGCGCAAGTTGGAGGCGCGAGCTGCGACTCTGAAGGAGAATCTAGACGAGCACAGCGACGAGAAACGCCAGCTGCTGGCAGACCAGGTCATTTAGCCAAGACTTCCTCGTTTTTTTTAAAATGAAATAAGGGGGCAAACGAGCAAACGGGTCACCTGATGGAAAGCAACTTCCATCGCCCATGGACACTCGCAGCATCAGAAGAGCTGCAGGTGCGTTGCCGGCCTTTTAAGAGGGAATAGGGTAATAGGGGAGGGTAGGGAAGGGAAGGGAATAGGGGAGGGTAGGGAAGGGTAGGGAAGGGAATAGAGTAGCGGATTGGGCCTCCGGTAAACTCACTCACTCGGCGAAACACAGCGTAAGCGCTGTTTCACGCCGGTTTTCTGTGAGAACGTGGTATTTCTCCGGTCGAGCCGGCCCATTCGTGCCGAAGCATGGCTCTCCCACGTATTATCGCTTCCTCATAGAATCGCCGATCAAAATGTATGGAATTGACATAAGGGTTCGTTAATATGACGCGACGTTAACGTTCGACTCGTCTTGTGTCAATTCCTAACATTTTGATCGGCGATTCTATAACGAAGCAATAACTAAAAAGTCTTGGCTCACCCCCCAGATCAAGACTCAGCGGAACCTGCAGAAGCTCCTGGACTTCATCAGCCAGTTCAAGGACACGTCGATCAGTATCCGCTCGACGTCCGTCAGCGAGTCGGGCAGCGAGCTCAGCAGAAACGACGAATAGCACAGGACTATTATGGTAAGCGTTCTTACCATAAAGTTAATATACCTTGCGGAATAGAGAAATAAAGGCGTGCGGAGCTAAAATGGTCTCTTTGGAGAATCATATTATGAATCATAATATGATTTTTTTTAATCGCAAAATGCAAGTCTGCTTGCATTTTGCGATTTAAAAATTCGTATTTTCGAGCAAGCGAGATGTCACTATCAGTATCACTGCGTGGTAAAAAGAGACGTGTGATACATGAAAGCAGAACCAATTTTTTCATCTGTTTGACATCCAGTTGGCACTTATCGGAACATTGACAATTTAATCTATTAGAAAGATGCTCGTGTAAGTGTATACGTAAACAAACTTTTACACACAGACGTAAATCAATTTCGGTTTCGTTTGACAGCTCGAGATTGTTGCTCTATAGTCTATTCTGCTAGGTATATTAACTTTATGGTTCTTAGTTCTTACTGCCCAGGGCTCTCTTCCTTTCCTATTCCTTCCATTCCTATCAAGATAATATTTTTTGTCTGTTTGCAATGCGGATGCGAACTTCGCCGTTTGTGAACTGATTTTGATGATTCTTTTTTTGTTGGAAAGAGGATACTTTACAATAAATATATCCTCATCATGACCACGTCTGAGTCCCATGATGAGGATATAATTATTAATCGAAGTAGGGTTTTTTGTTATAATTTGATAGTGCGACAGGTAAAGTAAGACATTTTAAATTTTAATGTTAACACAAAAAAAAGAAACTGAATAATGTCTTTTTATTTTTTGTTATGCAACTGCTATGCACTAAAGCCATTTATAATATAGCGTTATAATATTCTTTTTTCTCCAGCTGCCCAAGGAGTGCCTTATAAAATAAGATAAATTTTTTTCTGTTATCTTTTTCCCAAATAATCATATCTTTTCTTTCTCTTACAGATGCCACTATACTTGGTGTTCAGAAAAAGATGATTCTTAATTTGTAAGGCCTATAGATATTAAATATTGTTTGTGCATACTTAGTTATTATAAATCGGTATTGTTTTTCATATTTCATATTATCATCTATCAGATTGTTTACACAGCATTAGAGATCAAAATTTACTACAATATTATATCTTTAGTCCCCATAATTTTGGTTACCTACCAAATATTATACTTAATAATAAGTTACGAAATCTACTTTGTAAAGTTATATCAAATAAGTATGTATTTAGGTTTAGCTAGAAAGATGACATTATGTAAATAATTTTAATGTTTATGGTTGAACATTGTGAAATTATAACGACAATTATATTATTATTTTTTAATCTTAACAGTAAATCTGTTCCTAATATTTTTGCGTTAACCTGTATACTCTTATTTTTATACTATCAGATAGATTCGTAATGATTTAGCTAAACATATCACCGACATCGACGACAAAGATAGTCGTGTTCGTCTTATTATTTTATCCCGCTAATCTTTCATTGCGCATGTCAGAATCAGGTCATGTCGTGGAAAACTGGCAAGTGGAACCATAAAGTTAATATACCTAGCGGAATAGAGCAACAATCTCGATCTGTCAAACGAAACCGAAATTGATTTACATCTGTGTGCAAAAATATGTGTAAGTACGTCATTTTTACGTCAGATTTAGTTCTCTTCCCCCGCATTGGGGGCGCTGATTCAGCTTCAAATAGGCACAAAAAGCAGGTGGGTATCATAAGTCCAGCGTACTTGTATAATGGAGGTCAGTGATTGTTACCATGACATGACAAGATTTTGACATGCGCAATAAAAGATTTGCGCGATAAAAAATTAGACGAACACGACCTAGGTCTTTGCTTCTAATTTCGCAACAAGCGGCGCATTGACTCAAGCACTAACAATTTATAACAAAGCCAAAGTTGAATATAGCCACATTTCACATATTGATCTTCGTTGAATAAAGTTTGATTTGTGCTTGGGTTATTTGCAGGGTGCATATTAAAAAGACGTCGCACCGCTTGGTTAAAAATTTGAAGTAAAGGCCATTTAAACACTCACTGCCTCGGTGCCTTAATAGTATTGCAAACAATCTGTACAGTCTGTCAAAAAAGTCACGAAATTAAAAAGTGGCAACATCGTAGTGTCATCCCTTTCAAATCAATCTAAGAAAAAAGGGATGACACTACGATGTTGCCACTTTTTAATTACATGACTTTTTTGACAGACTGTACTTGTGAATTTAATGAACATGATACCTTAGATACGCCGTCAAAATATTATTGTGTCAACAAAAATTACTGTCTTCCTTTAAATTATAGTTACAGTTTTTTTAATAACTACAGTACAAAAAAAATTACATACAGACGAAATAATAGAACCTCCTCGTGTTGAAAGTCGGGTAAAAATACGATGCTCTCCGTCCGTAAGATACATTTTGTATTCTTCGTAATAAGTGTTATATAACATTATTTGCAATTTTGCAATGAGGACATCTGATTAAAATCGATTACAGTGAATCGTATGTATGGAATTCTCAATTCACCACAAAAATTATCCTTTAAGTACACGCGTTGTTTTGGGTAACGTTCCGTGGAGTGGAGTCTAGAAGTATCCCCAACATAAATATTATATGTAGCAATTAATTCAGAATTATTTAGTATTTTTTAAAACCTGTTTTACATAATAAGAAAATACATTATTTTATTTATAAAAATCATTTATAAATAATAAACCACCATTATTTATATAGTAAAGATCATTTTTATGAAATAACCAATCTCGTGCATAGAATTCTTAGGGCGCATGATGTACTAAAATTTAAAATGGGCATGTTTAACAGTTCAGTGTTTTAATTAGATGGTCTCTGTGCTAATAAATAATTAATCTTTGACGGATAGCGTAATATAATGTATGTATGTTGAATGTCTGTGTGTTTTGTAGAATTGAATCAAGTATTATTATTAATCATAAGGCAATAGAACTCATTTCATACAAACCATATATTTTTAGTTTACACTCTTAAAATGTTCTTACAATCTATTAATATTAATATTTAATTAAAAAACATACAAACATAACCAATATTTCTATATTGGTTGGCCTAATCGACACACCAAACTAAAGATATCAAGATTATTATGTTGTTGGTTTACTTTGTATTGTAAAGTGGTTATTATAATATTGTATAGCTTAATGCGACTGTACGATGTTAATTATTTTCATTAAGTTTTTTTCCATACTAACATTATTCTGCCTCTATAATAGGGACCGTGCAGGAACTATAGGTGCCGGCAGTCTTTACTAGATTGCCGGCATCTATATACAATCAATTTTAAGTTTCGAATGGGCGACACCAGTTCGCATCACCGTCCTAGCGCGCGTTTCTATAGCTAGTTTCTTTAAACCATTTTGTCATGTAAATGTAAACTAATGTCAGTATGTAACGCCGTTGAAACACAATGGGGATTGTCCATTTTTTTTAATTTTGCTCATTACAAAAACATTTCGAGGAATAAGGTCAGTGATCGTTTTTCTGTATATAAACGAAGAAAATACCCATTAGTTACTTATATTTTTGAACAAATATGTTTAACCTTTGTTTGACCTTCAATGGCGTTAAATTAGCAATAAATTCGATCAACATTACGTTTCGAACTTTTGGTAAGCTTCTCGTATCAGCTTTCACATAATGAGAACTTGCATTTGACGAACCAGCCATTATAAATAAGATTGAAAGGAAATTTAAAACATATGCAGAGGTCAATTATTGGCCGCCGATGATGACGTCAGAGCGAAACTTTAAAAATTTATTGAGAAAAAACTAGCCAATGAATTTCAAAATTATTTAATTTATATTCTTAAAATACCCTATTTTAACTAAAAAAAATATAAAGAGTGCATGTGATTTTTTTTGGACAATGCCCATTGCAAAATTGGACGTTGGTCGACATTCCTTTTTTAGATGGTGAGGATATGACAAAATGAATTAATAAATACGATAAGGAGTATACTGTATACATAATATGGAATAGATGGACGGAAATAAACGGACATTTAATTTACCAGAATATATTATACTGGGTACTACTGCTCTACGCCAAACCTCGATAAATCTTTGTTTTACTAACAAATACTTTTAACAGTGGTTATAGAAAAAAGTACTTATTGTAGCATGTATTTTTTTTAATAATGTTACTCTATCATTATTTATGCAATATCAAACCGTTTTAGGACTCAACACAAATGTAGATGCTAGGTAATGAATGTTTGTAAGTAGTTAAGTTTTGTGAAACTGTGATACAATTAGTTTTGTCTTTGTCGTTTGAACAATTATTTTGTTACCGATGTATGACGTTTGTAAATAATAAAGTAAGAATAAAACTTTTCTATTATGATTATCATAGTATTTTTTATTCTTCCTAATATTATTTTATTATTGTGCCATAATGCCAGTGCGATCCAAATGCTATTTTTTTTGCCCAAAACCATAATACGTTTGGGTTGATGTTATTTATTGGACTAATTTTCAAACATTTTTCAAGTTCTTGAGCAGGGATATGATAGATAAATAACAGATATAGCATTAAAGTATTGGAAGTACAAATGACGATGATTGATAAATAATTATAGCTAATAATACTCATCATGCCAGCTTTTACCTAAAACAAACTATCAAAATCGGTTTCTCTGTTTGGGAGCATCACCAAACCTATCTGTGAAAGCAAAGGAATATGAATCCATCATACATATTATCATTGTTATAATTGGGAGTCCATCACACTTAATAGCTTTCCAATAGAAAGCTAGTGTGTGATGGACTCTCAATAAAAGACAAAGGTTTATAATATTGAAATATTTTGTTATATTCTAAAATACTTTACAATTTTAGTAAAGAATTCTTTAAGAGTAAAGCATCAAAAAGTCCAAAGTAAGGGAAACAAAAGGAACTTTTTCGTTTTACAGTCAAATAAAACAGTTGAAAAGCCAACGAGGTAGCCGTAGAAGTTAATAGGTATTGTAAGTGCAGGTTCGATGTCGGCAAATAGCGGCTGGGACGGCCAAAGTGGCCATACGAGCGGCATCTCATTCAGGATACAGCCACGACCACGCCGAAAGGCTTAGGGTAAGTTCACCTGAAAAAATTTTTTTCAGCAATACCAGAAAAAAATTAGTAAGTTTTTAAATTTGCTAATTGAAAAAAAATTAGTAAGTTTTTTTTCAATTAGCTATACCTAGCTAATTGAAAAAAAAAACGAATAATGTAATTTTTCTGTTTAAGTAGGCCAATTCATGTGTTTTATTTAATAATAGGTATGTTCTTGTTTAAAATATGTTAACATGACAGCAAAAAATCCATTATCCAGTAAACGAATAAACATAAGAAGCAAGACCGTTCGATATCGCTTATTACATAATCATAATTAAACAATATTACCTACCTAAGTAATTGCAGGTCAAATTAATTAAATTAATGTGACTGCAATTTAAAAGCCAATCGACGGAATTAATACCTAAGTATTTACCTATTACCTAAGGTAATTAAGCGCTACAGAGTCCAGGTAATAAATTGTTATAGATTGGATAATTTAAATAACTTAAGAACCAAGTATTTCTTCATTACTTCTAGCAAAGCCTTTAACATTAAATTGCTGAGTTTGCTATTTCGCATTTTGCGAAATTTACTTCACTTTGCTGAATTCAGAAAGAAGCAAATCCCTAGAACGTTACAATACGAATCGCAACTGTGAAGGCAGCCTTGTCTAGAATTTGAAACAGTTACGGCCATAAGTAAGGTCTGGTAACGAGGGGGTTAAGTTTGAGATAATCGTCACGTGGCGGTGCCTCACAGACCCAACGCGACTGTTAATGTGACCGACTCGGGCTATTTACTGCCGGATCGGGGTTACTACTGTTAGAAGCCAGTTTATGCTTAGATTAACGTTTGTATCACGTTATTGCTATCCCAAAATTACTGAGGCTAGAGATTTCATCTATTATATTGTGTGATAGATTGCGTTTCGTTCACAGTCACGGTTAATTCATAAGATCAATATAGTTCGGTGGTAAGTTGTAAAAGTGGTTCTGTCCATTTTTTGCAAGTGTGCCTGTTCAATAAAGTGAATGAATGTGCTCAATTTCCTTATTTGAAAAATTGTACGTGGGAGAGCCATGCTTCGGCACGAATGGGCCGGCTCGACCGGAGAAATACCACGTCCTCACAGAAAACCGGCGTGAAACAGCGCTTGCGCTGTGTTTCGCCGAGTGAGTGAGTTTACCGGAGGCCCAGTCCCCTACCCTATTCCCTTCCCTTCCCTACCCTCCCATATTTCCCTATTCCCTATTAAAAGGCCGGCAACGCACCTGCAGCTCTTCTGATGCTGCGAGTGTCTATGGGCGACGGAAGTTGCTTTCCATCAGGTGACCCGTTTGCTCGTTTGCCCCCTTATATCACAAAAAAAAAAAATTGTTTCATGGAAATTCTTTGACTTCTGGGAGAAAACTTCTATAAAATTCCTTTCGCGCGTTACTGAATTCTGCGCAAGAAAGTTGCTGGAAGCATCTAAAATTACTTTAGGTACTTATAAGTATGCATAATTTTATTGCAAAATTATTGGATAGATATTAAGTAGATATACTTACTTATAATTTTATAATGAGCACCGTACTAATTGACATTACGGTATATTATAAAGTCTAAACCTACGGTCTAAACTCTGAAGTATGTAAACACTAAACAACTAGAGTGGCAAAAAACACATCCGCCGCAAATTATTGTCAGGAACAGGTGACGGGGAGGACCCCGGGGGATGTCCCCGGAGCGTGATCAGCTCCCGGCTTCAGCCAATGTTAAGAGTGTGGTTTTTGTTACCATTATACTTACTATTGATAGATAGTACAAAAAGTAAAAACGATGGTTTCAACATCATGAAAGCACCATGATAGAATTAATTAAAGGAAACATGTTTTTATGGTGACATAAGATTAAGGGCCTGTTTCACCAGTGCCTGATAAGTTCCGGATAGGCTATCAACAACTTATCTGACAGATTCTTCATACTCTGTCAAGTTAAGTTGTGGATAGCAAATCCGGCACTTATCAAGAAGTGGTGAAACAGCCCCTTAGATGCGTTTGTATAAACGAAATACCTTGGATAATTTAAGGGCCCGCATCGGTAATCAATTACTTTGAGAAAAAGTAAAACATACTGATTGCAATAGTGCAACCCGTCATACAAAAAGCAATTATCAGAAAGCCGATTATCAACTAGGGTATCAACTTTTTGTAGGCAAAAAGTCATACTTTTTGTAGGGTTGATAATAATCGGGCTAGTGGGTGGACCATAATATAAATTCCAGTAGATACTTCGATTTTACATAGATATTCTAATTTTATATATTATCTTTTACAGTTTTTCGATGTTTGATTTGTACTGATCCATCCTCGGATCTCGACAAACAAAAGTTTTGTTAAAAATGGCGGGAGTCAAATCGCACAAGTCGTTATCTCAATAAGCCCTCCGCGGCAAGAATTGCAAATGGCGATAATTCTAACTACGCCGATAAATCAGCTGTACCCGTTCAAGTTTTTCCCCGAGGGGGCACCTCGGGCTGTTGATCGATCACCGTTTCCCATACTTTCTCACAAACTACCATGTGTTCCCAAAATGTTCCCAAAGAGTTGTTCGACACACGGGGTACAACGCGATTGATTTCATTTTAATATCAATAACAACCTAAATAGGCAAAACTAGGGTTGATACTCTAATTCACATTATAGTACCGACAGCACGACCACGACATCAATAGATTTCGACGCATTGCATCCAAAGACTTTAAATATAATTCTTTGATTGCATCAAGCAAACATCATAGGTAAACGGTAATACACTGAGTTATAACTTACGAGTATATAAGTACTACGTACATGTAATATTAATTTCTGACCAAAAACTAATATCCTCAAGAACGGATGGTGAATTGGATACTTAGGGCCTGTTTCACCACTTCCTGATAAGGCTATCCACCAATTAACTTGACAGATCAAGTATGAAGAATCTGTCGAAAAAGTTGTGAATAGCCTAATGAGGCACTTTATCAGAAAGTGGTGAAACAGGCCCTTATTGATTTTACTTTAATTATACCCAACAAATTTACCCATCAAACTCCATAAGTAAACCGGTGAGCGAGACACAATAGAATAACAATAGATTTCCAAGAATCCACGATCGAAGCATTAAATTGATGTGCTTAATGCTTATAGGGTAGAACATATTATATTGCAGAATCCAAAGCCAGGCTTTCGTGAAACGTCGATTTAATGTTACTTTAAATTTACCCAATCTCAGACGCTTTCAATGATCATACCATTAACCATACTAAACACTGCACTCGTAGGCAGGATATTCGGTGTTCCGTGTAAAAACTTAACGAGATAGGGAACTAATTGCAATTAGCTGCCGAAGACAGTCGGCTCCAATAAAAAGTTCAGATGAATTGAGCTGATGACACCCCCGGGAGCCGGTGACGCTATAACTGTCACTAATTGCCCTTAATTCCGACCAGACGATGCGACACATGATGTTTTGACCTCGTATGCAATTTTTAACCCCCGATAAGGGTGTTCACGCCGTACTATGTGGCAAAACGAACGTAGATCAACCAGGTTTGATCTAGTTTTGGAAAATTAACGCCGTGACTCGTGATCTAGACTAGAGTCTAGACGTTAATTTTACAGCAATTAAATTTTTGACAGTGGTACTCAACCTTTTTTTATACGGGCCATAAACAGTTTGGTACGCGGGCCACAACAAAAATTTAAAAACTAAAGTTTCGAAAAAAAATTTCACGACGACTTTGCACTATTTTGACGGTGGGCGTGAATTTCAAAGTATTTTTACTTCACGCCGCACGCGGGCCACTGACAAAGTCCCGGCGGGCCGTAGCTGCTCTAGAGGATTCGCTTACTGCTTGAAAGAAATTCCTAATTGTCCTTATTTCACTAATGAAGCGAAACCTTTACGTTCCATTCATAGCGTACTAAAGTTCGCAATAAATCGCAGCGCATTAGAACTAGCCCTCAGTAGTCAGAAGCTATTATCCCTCTTGAGTGGCACCGGCATGACTGGCCGCTAGATAAGCAGACGCGTGGCGGCCGCGCGCCGCCATGTATAATGCGTGACATACATACACTTGAGGTTTTATGCGTTTAAGCTTTACTTTCCTACTACATGAGGCCCGCAACTTCCAGTAGCGGCGTTAGGGGAAGGGCGACGCTGGGCGACCGCCCAGGGCGCCGTATAAAAAGGGGCGCTGAAGGCAAACAAAATGGGGCCAAAATTCTTCAGCACTATCAGAACCACGGGCGCCGAAGAATCTCGCCCAGGGCGCTGCTGGTAAAGGAGAACTGTCAAAAATGGCGTTTTTGTATGGCGGCAGCGTTAGTTCCTTTTTTCGCCACGTTCATTTAAAGCCTTGTCGAGCTCTAAGGCCGGTATAAATATAAATAGTCAGTACTCAAGATGCATCTCGGTCTCAAGACGCGGTTCGGCTCTATGATTGGTCCAAATTTTTACAGCCAACCAATCACAGAGCCTGAACCGTGTCTTGAGACCGAGATGCATCTTGAGTACTGACTATTTATACTGGCCTAAGACGGTTCTGTCGTTTAAACGGAAAGAGGTAGCAGGCAACCTTATATTTTCAATCAAAATAAAAGTTTGTTACTCGATGGTTTTTACTATAAATATGAAGTTATTACTTACGGGAAAAGCTTATTAGCTTTTTCCGTTAAAGCTCTTTAGTTGACATTACATTTTCTGAGAAATCGTTATTTCTATCTTAACACGGCACTAGGGTATAATGATGTTATTGGTTGTTATGCCTCTTCTGGATTCAAGAAAGACTAAGCACTGGGATATGATACGTTTTTATCTGTTGTTAAGTTAATAATGCCATATATACAGTGTGTTACAAAAATAAGTGATAATACTTGAGGGTGTGTACGTGTTCCTTGTAGAGAGTTCACTGTAAAAGTGGCAGCGCTGAAAGACGATTTTTTTCACTTTTGTATGGACAAGGGCCCGAGCGTCACGAGTTTCCCCATACAAAAGTGAAAAAAATTTTTGGTCTTTCAGCGCTGTTACTTTCACAGTGAACTCTCTAGAAGGAACATGTACATACCCTAAAGTATTTTTTTTTTATGAAATAAGGGGGCAAACGAGCAAACGGGTCACCTGATGGAAAGCAACTTCCGTCGCCCATGAACACTCGCAGCATCAGAAGAGCTGCAAGTGCGTTGCCGGCCTTTTAAGAGGGAATAGGGTAATAGGGGAGGGTAGGGAAGAGAAGGGAATAGTTGAGGGTAGGGAAGGGAATAGGGTAGGGGTTAGGGGATTGGGCCTCCGGTAAACTCACTCACTCGGCGAAACACAGCGCAAGCGCTGTTTCACGCCGGTTTTCTGTGAGAACGTGGTATTTATCCGGTCGAGCCGGCCTATTCGTGCCGAAGCATGGCTCTCCCACGTATAATATATCACTTATTTTTGTTACAACCTGTATAGTTACATAATTATTATATTTAAAAAAGTTAATAGACAGACCTTGTTTATGTCAGTGCGTTGAGGTAATTTAAAGCGCAGTTTCTTTGTCGGTAACGCTTATTTCATTAGGTCATAGGCTCTGTGGGAGAGGAAGTGACCCTAAACGCATTATGTCTGCAACGACAGCGACGCTGCACAGCGCTGCGGGCGAACGTCACAGAACGATCAATTAACATTCGGCTTAGGTTTTGAAATAAAACCCAGTATACTGTAGCTCTACCATGAGTTTAAAGCTATAGTTTTTATCGATACTCGATACCGACTACGTAAATTTTTAGTATGGCAAATTTTACAGCGGCGCCTCTAGCGGTCACTTTTTTTTTGTTCCATTTTTCTCACAAAATTCAATAAAATCGACAAGAGTTCAGTTTCGAGTATGGGTGTGACTTGCCGGGTTTTGATATTCACCTACACAATTTACGTAGTCGGTATCGAATATCGATAAATACTATAGCTTTAAACTTATGGTAGAGCTACTGTACTGACGTTAAGTATCCCATATCACATAATATCTGATGCCACAATATTATAGACGGGTGAGACAAGTGCCCAATAAACTCGTAATACAGATGCCTTTTTTTTTTATGAAATAAGGGGTCACCTGATGGAAAGCAACTTCCGTCGCCCACGGACACTCGCAGCATCAGAAGAGCTGCAAGTGCGTTGCCGGCCTTTTAAGAGGGAATAGTGTAATAGGGGAGGGTAGGGAAGGGAAGGGAAGGGAATAGTTGAGGGTAGGGAAGGGAAGGGAATAGGGGTTAGGGGATTGGGCCTCCGGTAAAATGCATTGGTGTATACTTCGGTCTTTGGAACGGATCAACAGTATAGCGTCGATTGTAGACGTCAAGAGTACTGGGCTACATTTCGGAACATAGCCTCGGTAACCGATATAAAGTTGCCATTCACAGGCCGATCCAATACGACTGGCCATTAACGCCATATACAACAGAAGTACTGATTGTTAGGGGTCCTACCCAAAAAGTAAAAAAGGGACTCTACGAGGGCTGCTATTTATGTATCCGGAACTGGCCACTTACAAGAACAATATTTAAAAAGTAATTACAACATTTGAAAATAGAACTCTTTGGTTGAAGAATACATTTTGTTTCATGTGACTGTCAATTATTTTTCCATTGTGGCGTCATTTTGAAAATTGCGTGTCTTCATTTGCCATGGATTTAACGCGTGAACATTTTCGTGCAATGATTTACTACGATTTTCGGCGTGGGCTAAATCAACAACAGTGCTTTATTCAACTCACCGCAACTTTTGGAGATGAAGCACCATCAAAAACCACTGTTTATCACTGGTACAGTGAGTTTAATCGTGGGCGGTCTATGCTCACGGATGAAAATAAAGAAGGTCGCCCAAAAACAGCTGTTGTCCCACAAAATATAGATGCTGTGCGGGAACTAATAATGCGTGATCGTCATGTTACATATCGCGAGATAGAGGCGTCCTTAGGCATAAGTATGACGAGCATACATAAGATATTACACGAACATTTGGCTGTAAAAAAATATGTTCGCGTTGGATTCCGCACAACTTGACAATCGATCAAAAACGGGCTCGTGTCGATTGGTGCAAAAAAATGATAAAAAAATACAACCGTGGTACGTCAAAAGCCGTTTATAATATCTACACAGGTGATGAATCTTGGATCTATGCATATGACCCCGAAACTAAACAACAGTCAACGGTGTGGGTGTTCCAAGATGAGCCGAAACCAACAAAAGTTACTCGTGCAAAAAGTACTTTGAAGCAAATGGTCGCCTGTTTTTTTGGAATTAATGGACATGTGGCTACAGTGCCATTAGAGAATCGTAAAACGGTTAATTCTGAATGGTATACGACCATTTGTTTACCAGAAGTCTTTGAAGAAATAAGAAAGGACAACCGACAACGCAGAATCATATTACATCACGACAATGCTAGCTGTCACACCTCAGCTGAAACAACTCAGTTTTTGGAGGGTCAAAAGATCGAATTGACTGGTCATCCGCCGTACAGCCCTGATTTGGCACCTAACGATTTCTTTTTATTTCCATACGCGAAGAACAAATTACGTGGTCAACGTTATTCGAGCCGCGAAGAGGCTGTTGATGCGTTCAAAATGCACGTTTTGGAGATACCTCAATCAGAATGGAAAAAGTGCTATGAAAATTGGTTCCAGCGTATGCAAAAGTGTGTCGATCATCGCGGCGAATATTTTGAAAAGCAATAAAACCATATTAAATAATATATGTTTGTTTCTTTTTTTAATTCCGGATACATAAATAGCAGCCCTCGTATATTTAGGTACTGAGACTTCGTTGTCTGTCCGTCCGCCTAGATACAGCCTAGTAACGGTAACAGACAGGTAGAATAAATATTGGTAAAATGAAGCTTCCACATCTATATAATACTCGTATATCCGTTGCAAACGGAAAAAATATACGTCAGTGCGAAAGATAGATTTCGCAATGTGCCCCGAGCGATGTAATTCTATGTTAAAAAAATATTATTTGAGTTTTTTCCATAAAGTTAATATACCTAGCGGAAAGAGAAACAAAGGCCTGAGCTAGCGAGATGTCACTATCAGTATCACTGCGTGGTAAAAAAGAGACGTGATACATGACAGCAGAACCAATTTTTTCCACCTGTTTGACGTCCAGTCGGCACTTATCGGCACGTTGACAATTTAATCTCTTAGAAAGATGCTTGTGTAAGTGATGTAAGTATACGTAAACAAATTTTTACACAGACGTAAATCAATTTCGGTTTCGTTTGCAATGCAATTATCATCAATCGGTTGGGTTTGACATAAAACGACCAAATTATGTAGATTCGCCATCTTAAAAGGCCGTGCGAGGGCGACGGAAGTTGCTTTCCATCAGGTGACCCGTTTGCTCGTTTGCCCCCCTTATTTCATAAAAAAAAACTTCTCTGATAGTACATCTGGTTTAAGCCGTCTGTAATGTGTACACATAACATGCTCGCGTGACGAGTCTCCCGTAGACAGCGAGCTTAACCAATTACCAACACCTTCTATTACTATTTAGTATCCAGTAGTACAAAGTGTCTTTAAGTCTATATAGCTAATTAGCTAGACTATTGCTACTGCTACAGAATTATTGTGCAGACGAAGTGTCGTGACTCGTGACACTACCAAATTCATGGGCGTACCCAGGTTCTGGGCCAGAGGGGGGCAAATTACCCAGGTTCTGGGCCAGGGGGGGCCAATTTTTTATTCTTTAAAAAATTATTAATTTTTAAAGAATAAAAAATTTATAATTTTTTGTTGTAAAAATATTGTATTGCAAACAAATGGCACAAATTCGTTTTATTATTTTTAATATTTATAGATGAAACTACTAGATAATATACTTAGTAGGGACGTCAACATGATCCAGGGGGGCCGCTCCCCCCCCTGCCCCCTCCTCGGTACGCCCATGCTACCAATTAGTTTTCCAGATCAATTCTGCTAATTAAAATTTAAAATATTCAGGGCCTGTTTCACCACTTCCTGATAAAGTGCAGAATAGGCTATTCACAACTTTTTTGACAGATTCTCCATACTTGATCTGTCAAGATGGATAGCTTATTCGTCACTTAAGTGGTGAAACAGGCCGTTAGTCTCGTAGTCTATTTCTGGATGATATTTTTTATCGTTTTTCGCGCAAATTACGATTGCAAAATGGTGCTGCAATTCTGATTTGTGGTTAATTTTCGTATCAAGTTGCTGTAAAAATGTTTATGTATGAGCTTCGACACTCGTGCTTCAATCGATACTGTTAATATAATGCAATGGCCGTAAAGCCATGATCGTCCCCTAATCGGTGCGCGTCCGTTAATGCCAAAACAGGATTACATACCATTAAGATCGGGTTCGCTCTAACCGCAGAATAAATAAGGATTATTTTAACTAGTGGTTAAACGCCGTGAGAACGACTCGGTCAATAAATCTTTTATTATCGCGATGTAGTGCGGGGGTGCAGATTTATTTTAACGTGGTTACGCCGTCAAAAGTTATACTTGTTATTATAATAATTTGAAAAGGATTTATTTATATTCTATTGTTAAAATGTATTTGTAAACAAAATGTTGAAACCCACGTTGAAACATAATATTAATTGATTTGTGTTGGTATTACTTGGTTGGCATTCTCTATTAAATATTACATCACATTTTAAGCTCATTTCGTCCATTCACCATCTAGTTAATGAAATTACGCGCAAACAAAGCGCAAAATTAAAGATCTAGTCGTACGATTCTTAGCCATTAATCTTAGATTCTACTTATCATTTAATTAGATCGGAGCGCCCTTGTGGCTTCAATTTTATTTTATAACGTCATACACACGTCCCCCAACCCAACTATAGCACGTTCAAAATCATTTTACCTCGCAGTTTCTATGGGAGTTCCTTTTGCCATTAGCATAAGTATTCCGTCAGGGGTAAAATAAATCGGGATGGAGTGTACAAGTTTACAATGCTCATTTAGCGCGGACGCACGGTCGGGGTTGCGCCAACCCTGCGTGCTCTAGTCGTTGTCTATTCGCTACTGCCCAGTTGATGGGGCAAATTACTAGGGTTGGCTCTACTTAAAAATTTAAAATGTATTTTGTGTCGACAATGCAATGTAACGAGTAGAGTTTGTTGGATGTGCAAGTGATTCTACACTTAAATGTGTGATGACGTTTTAAAGTTTTATAAAAGCATCTAAAGGAGATTGTATTTGAAATTAAATTAGATCTCAGTGTTTTTCTTCGCTTTAGATAAGTATTTATTAAAAGCGAAATGTTAACAACTACTAACGTGAGTAATTAATATTGCAAGAAAGGGTAAATTTTTGCAAATCGCGACAACTCATCAGTTTTGTCAGCCCTGGGGTTGTAATCTAAACTGCATTTTATGTGTTGCGTCCCGGATATTAAGTCCCCCGAACTCCTCACAATATTGCGCGGAGGAAAAAATTTTACGCCACTCATTACTGCCACCTAATTCCCACGAATTTAAACTTTTTAATGGCGAACCTTTTTTCACAATTAGTCCCGTCGAGTAATACGTTCACGCTGCATAATTTCGTCGCATTCAGTTTCGACGTTCCATTTTTAATTGAATGAATGATCTATTATACGCTGGTTCTTAACGCGTTAGAACTCACAAAGAAGTATACCTTACCTTTATCCCTCGCTCACGTGTTAGGAATGTAAAAGGGGGATTAACAATACGATTTATCAAATCTTAAATAGGAAAGCTTTTTATGTCTGTTGTGATCTACATTTATAATTAATTGTGAATACACGGGCTTATAGCCTTTTGTTTGACTACTGCAGGATGCTGTATTTCTTAAAGATTCCTAAACTTTCAAAAACACTAATATCAAGGTGGAATTGGTGGAACACCGAAGACGCGTAACTTTTCTATGTAAAACCTACTCTGGGAGAATATCTCAAATCAATCGAGTCTTTTTTTTAAATAAGGGGGCAAACGAGCAAACGGGTCACCTGATGGAAAGCAACTTCCGTCGCCCATGGACACTCGCAGCATCAGAAGAGCTGCAGGTGCGTTGCCGGCCTTTTAAGAGGGAATAGTGGCGAGGGTAGGGAAGAGAAGGGAATAGGGGAGGGTAGGAAAGGGAATAGGGTAGGGGATTGGGCCTCCGGTAAACTCACTCACTCGGCGAAACACAGCGCGAGCGCAATTTCACGCCGGTTTTCTGTGAGAACGTGGTATTTCTCCGGTCGAGCCGGCCCATTCGTGCCGAAGCATGGCTCTGCCACGTCTAAATTTTCTTAATAAAGCGTAAAATCTTTTAGATCTTGTAGATCCAAAAGATTTTATTGATATGAATTGATTTTGTCTTCAGAATTGAGATTGAATTGAGAAGCATACTTAAAACAATAGGTAAAGTTATTTTAACTAGATGATGTCCGCAACTCTCGCGTGGGAACCGTACATTTTTCCAGGATAAAAAGTATCCTATCCTATGTCCTTTTCCGGGACTCAAAGTATCTACATGCCAAACAGCAAAATCGGTTCAGCGGTTTGCGCGTGAAGAGGTATCAGATAGACAGACAGATATACTTTCACATTAATTATAGTATTAGTATGGAAGTATGGAAGTATGGAAGTATAAATATTTTGATCTTTTGTTTACTTACATAAAACCGCTCGTTTACCTAAACTCCACGTATTAATAAGCCGTGCAACATCTGACGCGATGGCGGCCGTAACGAAAAAATACAGCGCCAAAAAGAAGAATTTAAACTGTATTTAAATTTGCATCAGCCTCGGTTGTGATGCAGATGAGTGACGTCACGTGACGCCGGCCGGTAGGGGAGGGAGGGGGGCCAATTAGGCCCGTATAGGGTTGCCCAAAATACATACTTGTCGACCAGGTACTTACCTTAACCTTACTTACCTATTAACCTTACCTTACTTATTAAGAGTATTTTTTCACAAAATATGTTTTCTGAACGCGTCATTACTAGTACTGGTGGCCTACCACCGGTTCGAGAACTAACCCGGTGAGAAGAACCGGCGTAAGAAACGCAAGGGGCCATCTTTTATCAAAAATAAGGAAAATTATTTCTCTATTTTGATAAGTTGCAGGAAAATTATAGTGTGACATCACCAGTATAGATATATTTTTCAGAATGTAACAAATAGAAATCATAATATTTTAGGGTGTGTACTGTGTATGGTATTATAAAGAGATAATATTATAGCGTTTGTATAGAGTTTACTGTAGAACCACTTTCGAACTTAGAAAAAAGTTAAAGTTAGTTTTTTAATCATTCTATAGACAGATTCATGACTTTGGGGCATTTCTCATAGAAACATAGAAGTCAAAAGTAACCTAACCCAAACAGATGGAAACCCTAGCTACGTAGGGGTGGAGCGGTTTCGTTGAATATTACATGCACTGATTCTTGTTTTTTTTTTATTTGGATAGAAATGCTGAATTGTAATACTCAATGCCTTTATGAGAGTTGAAAACTTTGGTACAGTAAAATTTCAGTGATTTTGCATAAAATAAATAAAAAACGTAATTTGTACGCCAGTATGTATATTACCATCTAACGCCAAAAAACTATACAGTACATCCGTCAGGTGATCCGTTTGCACGTTCGCCCCTAATTTTGTACAAAAAAACGACTAGTTCTAGTAACAACAAGCTATTATTTTTCTGTTACAAAGGCAATGGTTTCAATAACAATACGAGCAAACACTGGGAGCGACCTTAAGCCACGATATTTGTCAGGCCCTAGCCCTGCGATCTCAAAATCAATTTCCATTTATTCGCAGATTATCCGCCGTAGTACCCACACGTTGCTACAGAGTTTGTAAACACGTAGACGAGTCATAATTTATTTTTTATAAACCACAGGGCTGGGCACTGCGCTACAAAAAACTATATTATGTCATTGGAAAGAAAATGATTTAGTTGTTTATTCAAAGAAGTGATTCAAAAACATCCGCCAAATGCGAGTTGAACTCGCGCATGAAGGGTTCCGTACGCAGACCGTACCATTAAGTATATTATAGAGCAAAAATAGTAAAAAATTGTTTTGTGTTTTAGTATTTGTTGTTATAGCGGCAACAGAAATACATAATCTGTGAAAATTTTAACTCTCTAACTATTACTGTTCTTGAGCTACTACTACTACTAACTACAGCCTGGAGATAGACGGATAGACATCGAAGTCTCAGTAATAGGGTCCCGTTTTTACCCTTTGGGTACACAACCCTAAAAAGAAAGAAGTGAGTAACATCCTATTAAATAAGAACATGTAACTTAGATCGTGTACTAGTGATTGAAGCTAAGACATACTACGAAATCCTTTATTACGAGTATTTCATTAATTTACATTTAAAAAATGCCATTTAATAAAAACAGCTAGTAAAAACTATAATAAGTTTTTTTTTTCAAAACATAATATATTATATACTTAAGTAATATTTTGTATTTTTGCTGGCACAAGCCAAAAATAGGAAAATTATAGTAATTAATTAATAATTACCTATCTGAATCTACGCACCTCTTGAAATAACGCGTTTAAGCTGCGTACGTGCTCACGCAGCTCACACCTCTTTGGCCGGGTGATCGACTCCACTTAGAATAGTTGTACTGAACATTGCAACAAAAATCAAAATCATTTACCGTAAAACAATTTTACTAATATCCCATCAAAATCTTGGTATTAAGCTATCATCATGATTTGCGATAAAAAACGAAGATTTGCATTACGCTTTTACTTAAAAAAATACGGGGACTGTCCCAGTTTTATTGCATAGCATTTTTTATCAACTTATTATACTGCAATTATAATTCGCATACGTCGTCGCACATGCTCACAAACACGTATGCAACGAGTGGGGGGCGTTAGGTTTTTTTTACGGAATTTCTTAGGTCGGTCGCCGCAGTCAAAGCCTGCGATAAAAGCTATGCAACGGCCATTCTCCGGAGATCAAAATTTACGTGTTCTAACGTGTTCTAAATATTATCTTATTCGAGTATGCAATATTTTTAAACGGTAGATAGCATCCGTAACTAGCTACAAACTTAAACACAGGCTTCTTATTTAAGTATTTCAGACTAAAGTAATTGAAGTTGTGTTCCAAAACCATGTTTTTCTAATTACCGTAAGTCGTAACGTGTCCCCACGCCAACTTGATCTCGAAACTGGCTTGTAATTTTTATAACGTACATATTTAATTTAATCTATTCATGGTTTTAAACGCTTATATACATTGGTTATCGCATTGCAAAATATTGACTTAATAGGCCCAGCCTATAAATAGGTAGTTATCATGAAATAATCACTTGTCCGATCAAAAGTTCTAATTACCGTAACACATGCTGTTTTCAGATGCCTACCCAAAAATATCAGGATTTGGCACATTAAGAGTGCACGGGTCGCTTATCCTTAGTGTGTGCCACGGCCCATCAGCGGTCCCACGTCGTTAATATTAGTGTGCCGCCGATAAAGCACGTTAGTATCTAATTACCGTAGCTTTGGTTACAAACTTGTCTAATTACCGTAATCTTTAGTTTTAAATTATGTTTAAATGAGATTTTTATTATGTATATTATGTTTATGTTACATAATTTGGCCTACGTACGTTGCCATAAGCTAGTTTTTGTTAATTGTGTCGTTGTACCGTTAAGTAAAACACTACATTTGTGTAATTACCGTACCCATACATTTTTAAGTCTCATTATCTAAAAAACTTTAATTAACTGTTACATGCCACATTTATAATTGTGTTCGTATCTTTCATTTCTTTAATATTTCAATGTGTCCAAGTCAAAATTAGGCAAATAATGCCAAACCGGAGAATGGCCGGCAATAGGTCTGTCGAAATAATTTCTAAGTCTGTGGCAGCGTATGGTCAAAACAGAGCAGCGGGCGAGTAGGCGGACGAAATCTTTACAAATGTGTCCCGTTATCGCGGCCGGCCCGATCGCCCGCACATTTCTCGGCCTGAAAAATAACGGATTTACTTAATTTTATGACCATTGACCGCGCCACGTGCCGAATGGACGATTGAGTCGCCGAGGTATTTCGACTGCGGTTTTTATGTTTTAATCAACGATGTTGTTTTAATACATATTTATTATTTTCCTATAATATTATAAATGTGAAAGTGTGTCTGTCTGTCTGCCTGTTACCTCTTCACACCCAAACCGCTGAAATAATTTTGCTGGGTATGGAGATACTTTGAGTCCTGGGAAAGGACAAGGGATACTTCATACTTTACTATCTCGAAAAAATGTATGGTTCCCGCGCGATAGACGAATTTTGGCGTATTAGGGTGAAGCCAAACGAGCGTAATTTGTGAGTTGTGAGTCGCAGAATTTCGGCTGGCAGAAATTCTGCTGTATTCAGTTTCATACAAAAGTCATGTTTGATTCACACGAGCGTAATTTTGTGAGCCATGATTTGTATGAAAAGATCGACCGAACCGACCGAAATTCTGCGACTCACAACTCACAAATTACGCTCGTTTGGCTTCACCCCTAGGGAGGTGCGGGCGTCATCTAGTTAGTATGAAATAGTGAAGGCGGCGGACTTTTTTATTAAAAGTAGTATGAAGTGCAATTAGCAAATATACCTACATAGATAAGTACGTATCATTGGTAGGTTTTTAATAATAATGTGTGTAGGCATGTGATTAAAAGCTAGGTAGCACACGCTACTGCTTTATACTGCTCAGAGTTTCTTTTGACAAAACATTTTGACCTCCCAAAAACTTCCAGATAAAAAACAACCGCAGAACTCAGAAGTGAAAACGGAATGGCTGCAGGCATACATATTATTTATCTCGCAGTAGAAAGAGAGGGGGGTTACTACTTACTACCCCCCTTCTCCCCAACTATTTTACTATTCCTCTCCTACACCGCGCCGACCTGCGGTCTTAGCATTTCGCACTTCTACTGTGGCCATGCTAAGGCCGCGGCGGTCTACCATCCGTCTTACGAATTTTCGATCAAGACACGTGGTTACGCAATTTTACCATGTTAAACATGCCAAAAATGTGGCAAACGCCGGCTAACTTTTGGCTTCAAAAACTCTAAACAGATTGTAGAGTCTAGAGACGACGCGGTGCGCGTGCGATGTTTTATCTACTGTTTGCGTTTCCCAGGCTCCCCGCAGCAGGGAACGGGACGCTGTCGTTAGTTCAGTCCCTCAGATTATACCAGAATCCAGATTCGTCACACACGATGAATTCGACTCGCTCTCGTTCTGTACGTCAGAGTGTCTAAAACTTTCGCGATTTATTTTCCTTATTCATAAAGACGTGTTAAAGTACATAATGTTATGTACTAGTTGTTACATCTTAGCAATGTCTGGCACTGGCGTAAATAAGGAATTACACGGAAACTGCACATTTTACCGCAAACCAGGAGCCTATGTCCTTCCCCGTAGTCTACTATTTATCTCTACCAAATAACATTTAAAATGCTCCAGAAGTTGGTGAGATTACAGCGTTAAAATAATTTACCCCTTTTTGTAACATTTCCTTTGTTTCTTCGCTCCTATTGGTCAGAGCGTGATGTCATGTAGCCTAAAGCCTTCCTCGACTATCCAACACAAAAATATTACAAATCGACCGTTTCCTAAGATAAGCGCGTTCAAAAAAAGGAAAGATAATTTAGATCAAACATCTGAATACTATTCCTATTTTAATACATGAAAATATGTCAATTTAATTATACGAGTTGCCTGCGTCAGGACATTGCATATTTGTAATAAAAAAAACGATTTCCCTTGTATAGGTACTCCATTTTAATTAATTTTGATCAAACTGTAAAAAACAATTAAAACAAAATACAACAGCATTTGCATTGGTAGCATCACAGCCGCACATCTTTAATTATTTACACTTAGATCGAAATGCACGCCTTCTTCTCTTAGCTTTTAGGTTTACCAATTTTTTTCGATGCAGTTGTAGAGTTCTCGATCGTGCCATACATCTCGATTGCGCAAGCGACTCGAGTGAAAAACTAAGGCCAGCTTATTGTACCATGAAATTGTCAAATATTACCAAATAAAAGAAAAACGTATTGTAATGTAAGTTTTCACTTCATATTGAGATTTGCGACATTTTTGTTACTGTATTACGTTAAAGGTATAAAATTCCCGGATATAAATTTAAAATTGTCAATGCGTCGACGAGTAGAAGTTCTTTAATCATTGGGATCAAGACTATGGAGAGAGCCTTATATCGGTGTATAACCGTGAAAAGCGTGTCAAGTTAGGTCCGAGTTACTTGTTCATAACAAAGGAGTCGGTCTGCATATATTTTCATGTAATAAAAGTGTTAATAAAGGTTTTTAGTGAACATTTTATGCTAGATATTGTGAATTTTTGTGGTTCCGCTAAATAATAAACCATATTATTATTTTTAACAAAAAATTAAAACCGACTTCCAAGGTAAAAACAATAATAATATGAACTAAAAAGTATTAAATAACTCTTACTCTATAATAGTGCCTTTGTGCAGAATTCGTCTAAATCTTAACTATTTCTGTACATACTACAGTCTTCATTATTTTGAAGTCAGTACCAGCTAATTTTATAGAGCAAAGTGTGTTTACTGTGACGTGTGTTAAAAATGTAGAGATGCCCAAATAAAAAAGTAGGTAATTGAAGAAATGACATTACTGCGTGATGCGTAAAAAAAGGGTTATGTTTTTCAGGTGAAGTATACGTATTTAAACATAAAATATACATTAGAAATAGAAATACATTTCTCTCATTTCTTCTTTGCTCGTTGGAGATTTACCTAATAAAAATCATTAACCTTAGGCAGCAGTATGGCACCATCAAAGCAATTAGGTTTTTAGCACTTCACGTTTCTATATTATTGTTACATCTACATTCTACTGTAAAATGTATATGGAATATTATTATTCGAATATATTCACATATTTCTTTAAAAAATATTCGATAATAACATTCCCTGAAAATGTAGTTAAAGACACAGATTAAGTATTATAAATAGATAAGAGTCTTTTCTTGAATATTTCTATTTGTCGGTCATTTTGAAGCATATTGTAATCCTGAAAAAAAGTAATTTAGATCATGATATTGATAAACTATAGTTCAAGTAATGTGCATCCCTAAACACACGCAAAAAGGTATGCAAGTTTTGTAGCCAAATTATTACTTGATGTGACATTTTAGCACTAATGCCCTATATAGCACGAATAAGGGATTATTAAACTTGTAAATTATCTCTTTAGCTTACAAAAATACTAATTAAAAAATCCAAAAAAACGTTGTTCAAAACTTACGTATTCAATGTTAAATTCACGTGTTTGATACATTCTTTGGCCGTTTTTTAATTTTTTAACGACTTCCAAAAAGGAGGAGGTAATACGTTCGGCTGTATCTTTTTTTTTTTTGTATGTTTAACGATAACTCAGCCGTTTGTGATCCGATTTTCAAAATTCTTTTTGTTTTGTATAGGGTTTAACTCGAATTTGGTACCATGTTCACAAAAGTGGTGATCTGATGATGGGATCCTGGAGGAATCGAGGGAACTCCTTGAAACTTGTATCGAAACATATAGTGATTTCAATTTTTTCTGAAGCATTCGAGGTAAATGCTACCAAAAAATAAGATTCGCATAAAGCCTTATCTTGTAGATAACTAAAAAGAGTGAAATTATTATTTTTAACAAAAAATTAAAACCGACTTCCAAGGTAAAAACAATAATAATATGAACTAAAAAGTATTAAATAACTCTTACTCTATAATAGTGCCTTTGTGCAGAATTGGCTAAATCTAAACTATTTCTGTATATACTACAGTCTTCATTACTTTGAGGTCGGTACTTTGTCGGTACGGAAGGCTTTATGCGTAAATAACCACTACGAATGTTAACTATTCACATTATGTTACTGTAAGCGAAATTGTGGTAAATGCTTGCAGTTATCTAAGCGATGCTGCAATTTAAAAACTTTTATCTTTAAAGGTTCAGGAGTTCTGTTCAGTGCCTTTGGACCAAGAGACACCTTCGTATGAACTTTCTCTCATTCGTAACAAGTTACTAGAAACAAACTTTAACCACTATGAGTCTTTTGATAAATTTCAAGGATTTCCCTCGATTGCTCATAGATCCCATCATCAGCCCACCACTTTCGTAATTATTATACAAAATCAAGAGTATATCCTATACAACAACACAATAATTTTGAAAATCGGTCCACAAACAGCGAAATAATCATCAAAAACATCTGCTTCGGTGCAAAATATCACGAAAAGCATCAATAATTGGGTCATAATGTGATGACCCATGGCATAATTATGATTGTGATGATGATAATCAATTAAATTGATGTGTTGGTTTATGCTTTCACTTGTTTAAACAACGCCGAAATCCCCGAACATGTATATATAAGGATTTAAAAGTTCTGTTGGGTACCTTCGGATCCAGGGTATAACCTGGTGCAAAATCTTATTTTTTGGTAGCATTTACCTCGAATGCTTCAGAAAAAATTGAAATCACTATATATTTCGATACAAGTTTCAAGGAGTTCCCTCGATTCCCCCAGGATCCCATCATCAGATCACCACTTTTGTGAACATGGTACCAAATTCGAGTTAAACCCTATACAAAACAAAAAGAATTTTGAAAATCGGATCACAAACGGCTGAGTTATCGTTGAACATACAAATAAAAAAAAAAGATACATACAGCCGAACGTATTACCTCCTCCTTTTTGGAAGTCGTTAAAAAATTAAAAAACGGCCAAAGAATGTATCAAACACGTGAATTTAACATTGAATACGTAAGTTTTGAACAACTTTTTTTTGGATTTTTTAATTAGTATTTTTGTAAGCTAAAGAGATAATTTACAAGTTTAATAATCCCTTATTCGTGCTATATAGGGCATTAGTGCTAAAATGTCACATCAAGTAATAATTTGGCTACAAAACTTGCATACCTTTTTGCGTGTGTTTAGGGATGCACATTACTTGAACTATAGTTTATCAATATCATGATCTAAATTACTTTTTTTTCAGGATTACAATATGCTTCAAAATGACCGACAAATAGAAATATTCAAGAAAATACTCTATCTATTTATAATACTTAATCTGTGTCTTTAACTACATTTTCAGGGAATGTTATTATAATGAATGTTAATATATATATATATATATATATATTCGAATAATAACATTCCATATACATTTTACAGTAGAATGTAGATGTAACAATAATATAGAAACGTGAAGTGCTAAAAACCTAATTGCTTTGATGGTGCCATACTGCTGCCTAAGGTTAATGATTTTTATTAGGTAAATCTCCAACGAGCAAAGAAGAAATGAGAGAAATGTATTCCTATTTCTAATGTATATTTTATGTATAAATACGTATACTTCACCTGGAAAACATAACCCTTTTTTTACGCATCACGCAGTAATGTCATTTCTTCAATTACCTACTTTTTTATTTGGGCATCTCTACATTTTTTAACACACGTCACAGTAAACACACTTTGCTCTATAAAATGATGTATCTCTAGCACAATAATTAACATCAAAGTATTTATAGCGCTATAAAAAAATATCGCTGACATGATTTTCACAGAATTTTCATTCGATAAATTAACGAACACTTTGTTCTCAATTGTTCGTGCTTGAACAGAAATCGTGCATTTCACGCTGAATTAATAACAACAATGAATGACTTTATATTAGGACATTTTATCGCAATCAATAAAGCAGTACCTTTAAGACTGATTTAATATTATGTTGAAAAGTAATAACTACATTAAAAGACTTGTCTAAAAAAATTGCCCCATAAATTGTAAAGTAACTTTTAGTACAGATTCCCTAGAAAATTTTTTGACTTGATTACTTATGTTGATTACAGAACCCTAAAACGGAACCCTAACCAGCAGATGTTTTGTACATTGATAGGTTATTATTTATAAAATTTAACAATAAGATTGTCCTACAAATGAAAAATCCATATTTTAGGACCATCAAATCGAATAATTTAATCCTTTCTATCTCTGTTAGCTGTACGGCCACTTTTGAGAATTTTCGCAGAGGAAATTGTTGTTCGTCTTATCAAAATGAAGCTACTTACGCAGAATTAGCTTGATAGTAATCAGGCCAAAAAATGTTCTAGGGAATCTGAAACCTATTTATCCACATTAATATTTAAAGTCGAAAGTATGTGTACGCTAACGAATAATATCGTAATAATTTGTCTCGATTTCTAATAACCTTATACTTTTTGTCCTTGAAGTTTTTATTGAATTAATTAATGTACGATTTTCACGGTGTTTATTACCTTGTAGTTGGAACAGTCGTAATCAAAATCCATTATTATTATATTTTTTTACTATTAGTTGGTTAGCGAAGATAAGAACATAACAATGAAAAGTCTCTAAGAATTGAACCTCAGACCTACAGCTGATAAAGTCCTAAATCTTTTATTTCTTATTAACACTATAATAATATGTGTAATACGCGCTTTTTACAACATTGTAGCATTTTATCGCATCTACCAAAATTTTGCAAATAAAGTTTCTTATTCTTATTCAGTTTACATAGCAACGTGACGAGGTGATGAAAATAATGCTTTTTTGAATTAGCCATTCAAAATCGAACTTTATTGACCGCTCAAAAATAATTAAAACGACAGACTTGCCGCCCACGTCGTTGGAGTTCAATTCTTTTTAAATACATCGCCTCGTCACATTACAATGTGGACTGACCTTTATTCTTAAGATGCTCGGTACTCCCGGGATTTCAGTTGATAGGGGCACGTCTGTCGTCACTTCAAGCGAGTCGCAAAAGCCTTAATCTGTCGTTAGCACACTTCGTAAACTGAATATACCTTCTGTTTAATTTATGTAAATTTCTGTTTCGTTGTTTTCTTTGGCGGGACTTAGGGCAGGCGCCAGGCGGCAAAGAGGTGAGGATTACGTTACATCCGCTCAGCGAAATTGGGGGAAGTTTAAGGAGCAATTGCTTTATTTAAATTAACTTAATATCTCGAATATTAAGATTTCGAGCAAATTAAGAGGGATTGGAAATTAACATTTGTGTTTAAATAAAATTGTGACATTTATTTTAAAGCCAAAACGCGAGGAGAGTTACATAAATTCATATTATCAGAGATATTATTAACTTTTTTACGTGTGACTACTCAATAGCCATACGATATGGTATATAATATGTGCGTTGACGATACGACCACCATGCAACCATTGTTAGGGTTCCGTACCCATAGGGTAAAAACGGGAGCCTATTACATACATTACAACCGAACGGAGTTGCGGGCGTCATTTAGTTTACAATATTAGTATAGATTACCTTATCCACGTGATTTTTCAATTAGCATTTTAATCAAGCGGTGTGAGATTTCTTCCCCTCAAGACTAATAGTGAGCGGAGACCGATAGGCCGCGGCCACCATTAGTCAGATACAATGGGGCCGTAATAGTATAAAGCGGGGCACAATGGCCTCAGTCAAGCCCCGGTCCGGTCAGCCCGAAAAACCCGGCGAAACAACCCGATAGCGGTGATTAATTGGCTCAGGCATTCAATGAAACCCGTAGACTTAAATCTTTGTTGTAAAATAGTTAAACGTTTCACACGATCGAGTGATGTATGAACGGCTTAAGCCCCCTAAGAGGAAGGAAAAAGGAGCAGAAATTTTAATCTACTTTTTAGCGATTTTACCCTGTTGGTGCCGAGGTGCGTATGTCGAATACGGACGAATATAGGAAAAATTAAGATATAAATTTAAATTAATATTTAAATGTCATAATTACGCATAAGTCATAACATAATCACATTGAAAGACATGAACGTGGTTGGTGGATAACTAATATTTTTAACATATTAAGATAATTCACAAAAATTTTCCCGTATGATGTGAACAACTACTAAACTATAACTTACCAACTATAGTAATAAACTATGTACTATTACAGAGAAGTTGATTCCTATGCAAATAATGCGGGGACCTAAGTAGTTTGGTTGCGTTACGTCAAACCCAGCTGACAGATCACAATTAACATTGAATTGACATATTCGACTTCCCCGATGGTACATAAAATCTACATTATTATAATTAGAAAATATTTTGCATTTATGCAAAGAAAGACAGTTTTCAAATTGTTACCCGGTTCATCCACCTGCGTCGTCATTCTTCCAACCAAAGTTATAGGCTAATTATCAGTTAAAAAGTACTAAAAGTGGGTATCAAATAATTCTAGGATTTTGAGATAGTTAAAGTGTAATTGTGTTACTTTAGTATATCACGGCTCACGGGGTTAGATAAATGGCGTATAGAAATAAGTGTGTCAATATACACCGGTAGGTCGCCTGATGATGCGCCAGTGTTGGACCGCGCCTTATTTTATAGTATCGATATTCGATAGTCCTAAAAATATCTACCATTGACTTTTCAAATATCATTATCGATAAAATTATGCTAAAATACTAAGTTTACTATAGATGATTGATATAATAATCATAGTGCACACTGCACACGATAGTAATTATAGTCATCCACTGTAAAATTAGTATTTCAACTAAATGGTACAGACATGACAATGAACAATGACAGTCGGATAGACAAAAATTGACGTTTGAAGGCATTACCAAGTACCAACGCACACCATTATTTGTTCAAGCTACCAAAATTAAAGTTATATTAGTCATCAGTGGTAACGTACGTGCTATTTAGTAATTTGAACCATAACATTATTTTATTCGTCACCTAAGCTTTACTTTATGACGAGGTAATTTTAATGTTAATTTTTTTTGGCCATTATACTTATAGCAAAACTTTGTAGATTCATTTGTACCTTTTTTAATAATAATAATATAAAGCATTTTATAATTAATTATGAATGACGCACTTAATTCAAGAATTTATTATTTTCTTATTATTTAAATAACTGTTATTTTAAAATACGTACCTATAAATATATAATATATCTTATATGACACGTACTGCCTGCCTTCCTTCCTGTTATACTATACAGAAATATCAATTACATTTTAACGAGTACTTATTTAAAAAACGTAATTATTTATCGACCTAAATAGTCGATAGTTTTCATCGATATCTGTTTTATGTTTTTAAACGCACAACATTAATTTTTTGGTGGGGTCGCGTCGCTTTGAATGGCTTGCAAATTGATACAAGCAAGTCTACCCTTCGATTTATTTAGGAATTTTGCGTATTCATGTCATGTGCGACTAAATTGATCTATTCTATTCAAATGCCAAATCAAATACTGGCTTATAATGCTCATTGTGAGTTATTCATACTTTACACCAAACACGGCCTCAGTGTAATAAAGCTTTTCAATTTTCATTGAAATGGACCAGAAAACGAGCAGACTGGTCGTTTGTTGGTAAGCGATTTCAACCACCTATGGTCACTAGCATCGCTATTCACCGTACAGTTTTAACTCCTGTGATTTTATGCACTTGCATTCTTGGGTCACAAAATCAGCACTAGCATAGTCCTTAGGTCTCTTCTAAATTGCTCAATAAAACACCATACTGTTGCCGAGAGTTTCTTGGCTCTTTCAAATCTTGGGTAATAATTTTTACAAGGAGAAAGCATTGAAATATGATTCTAGAGTGCATAGAATATAATAAACTAAATCGTGTTTAACAAAATAACTAATAAATTAAAAACCACTTACCGATACGAACTAAACTTGTTTCCATATTCAAACGGTCATACTTGAAATATTAATTGTAAGTATTGTGATCGTGGGCTATAAATTATATTTATGGCACCCCTTTGCTGCACCGTAATTGATAATGCACTTCAAGAAAAGAAAGATAACAAGGCCATAAAGGGCCGGAGCCCTTGCATCGATGTGATTGTTGAGTATCATACGTACAAATATAATATTTCAATATCTGCAACGTGTATGTATGTATGATAAGCTGACGTTGGTAAATCCATAGTACCTAATATTACGTACGATTCACGCCCAAACCGCTGAACCGATTTTGCTGAGCAATGGAGATACTTTGAGTCCCGGGAAAGGACATAGGATACTTTTTATCCCGGAAAAATGTACAGTTTGCACAACGGAGTTTTCCGGCATCATACAGTTAGTAATATTATTTCAAATGGGATACTCCTTCTATTAAGATTATTACTGTCTTATAATAGTATTTCAGTCTGTTCCTCCTTATTATTTATTTATTATTTTAAACGAAAGTATGCAAAGTCTCAAAAGGTGTTTATTGTAGCAATGACCGCGCCAATATCCAACATTTGTGTGCCAAAGTTTATAATAAAATTAACAATCTAAGAGAAAAAATTAATTAATTTACTTACTTACTAAAAAAAATTTACTAACAACGGATTAGGGCAAGGGGTTTTAGATTCAAACATTGCTAAAATGATCATTAGTTTGTTTGGATTTTTAGTCAGATATAATTTATGGTTTATTCTATGTGTTGTGTTTCATTGCATTTCAAAGAATTTTCCGGCAACAGTATCAATTAGTGTTGTTTCATTGCGAAATGTTTGTGAATTGACAAATTGCACAAAGCATTTCAATAATATTTGGCCACATGTAATTTGAAGAATGTCGGTATTCGTGGATTCCGTGCATATTGTTACAAAGTACGTCGCAATTTATTTATTATGTGACATTTATGATTTAATGAAATCACCGAAAACCTGCTAATTAATATTTTATGGCTACTGTTGTCAGGGAAATGTGCAATTCTAAAAGGATTATTTAGCGCGAGAACGAAACGAGAACGAGTTGCAACTTGCAAGGGTTGCAACTTGGACGGTACGTCCACACATTCATATTTGACATTACAAAAACGATGCAATTGGACTAAGATAATAAATCGGAGGTTAATTATTATCGTACTAGTGTGAATTCGATATTTCTAAACAAACGATTAATTTTTCGTTGGGTAACTTCATCACTATAATAATTGTCACCGTTATTATTATCACCTGTCGCTATATGTTATGTTCTAAAGGTGATCGTACGTTTGTCAGCAACGTACGCGCTGCATTTCGTGTACTAAATGCGGCGCGGGTGCTTAAGTTGCTGATGAATGTGCGGTCACCTTTATAGAATCCATTTAGGGCCTGTTTCACCACTTCCTGATAAAGTGCCGGATATCCACAACTTTTTTAACAGATTCTCTATACTCTATCTGTCAAGTCATGTGGTGGATAGCCTATCCGGCACTTATCAGAAAGTGGTGAAACGGGCCTTTAGTGTAGTATTCAACCATTATAGTCGAGCGTTTTCACGCTATGTCCGATCCGATTCTGGGAAAATACGACCCGGAATTATACAGCATGACTGGTGAGACATGTTCAATACTCGAGGACGTGATATTTGGTTATTATATTAGATGAAAAAATAATATAAAAAATATATCAATTATTGATCACTGACTAAAATATGTAGCTTAAAGCTAAATAATTATTTACCCAACGCATGGACTACGCGCGCGGGAAGGGAAGCGCGCGGCGCGGGGCGCACACCCAGAGTAGACAGAATGATAGAGTATGCCGACTTAGAACTGATGTTGAAATTTTTAAATTTGACGTATTATGACGAAAATCGTCGCTAGGGTTGTTAACTTGTTACCTACGAATTTAAAACTATGACATATTCGCTGGACGTGTTCCTCTTTGGTCGTATTGTTGTTTGTGTTTTGGCACATGTGATTAAAATTGTCAGAATCCAATTATGAAATCTTTATTTTAAATATTTAAAAATAAATTATATCAGCCAGCGCGAGACACATTCCATTCATAATCCTAGTGAAACCCGACGAATTTGACAGATATTGAAACGTCCGTTTCTTTGCAGTCGAACTACTGGTAGTTATGTCTATTGTGGCACACCGGTCACCGCCGCGTCGGCCGCATAGTAATTTACTAAGTGTCCATGATTCATTTATTTAAAGGAAAATTTGGTCAAAAATTAAGTACCTAATTTTATTACATAATTATAATGAGAATCGAGTACCGAGTACTCTCCTTAAGTATTGAACATGTCTCACCAGTCATGCTGTAGACGTAAAATAATTTCTTTGATATTTTACACACAAAATCCAGCATCGGATACCACAGAGTCCACACTGCTCTTCGTCATCCGTGAATCTCGGAAACGGATAGAACGTTGGTGAGACTAGAGACTCAAGCATCCACGCACTTTTGTTCATGTCATCCAAATATGCATAATTATGACTGAATTGTGAATCATGTGTCAGATTGAGGTGTCTCGCATCCACGTTCCATCCATGCGTTGTATTTAAATAACAACCTTGTAGTCTGTCGTCTGTAACCGCATCTTATGAATGGTAAGGCTAAGGATATTATTATTAAATTATATTATTTGATCGATGCTTCCACTAAGGGTTAATTCAGACCCCAACGCGCCGCATTTCTAAAGTATGGATTTGACAGATTTGCAAGACGTCTCACGTAATTAAAATCTGTCAGCTCAGTACAAATTTATAAATGCATCTACAGTGCTCCCAAATAGATAATGCGCATAGGAATTTTCGTAATTTTTCGGCAACGGTCGTATTTCCCGAGCGTCGGAAGACATCACTGCAAGCGCTGTTTTAAACTTAACTTTAAGAAAAACAGCGCTTTGCAGCGACGTAGAGGCGTCTGACGTTGCTTATACCTACGTTACCATGGTCACGCTATGATGGCTTCCCGGTGAGTTATAGTACTTATTATGAGTTAAAGTAGTTAATATATATAATATATAATAGCCACCGGCTTTAGGATATTTTACTTCTATTTCCTTTGATCAAGGTGCAAAATGCAAGTGCATTGTTTGAGGCTCTTACGTTTCATAGATTCGGGTGTTTTCGTGATTACGACAGTTAGAGAAGATTTCCATGCGCATTATTAATTTGGGAGTACTACTGTTATACGTGTCGCGTTGCGATCTGAATGACCCTTATAATAATAATAAGTCATGCATTATCGCAGATACTTGAGAGCGATTATTGGAACGAAGTTCTTTATCGCGCGTTCGGCGTAAAGGAGGCTAGACAGAACGATATTTGACCTCGACACTTTTTTATTAGTACCTGTATGGTAGGGGCAGAGGGTGTATATATAATATATTTTTGAGTGTATAGTATGTTTTTAAGGTTTTTTGAACATAAGAAATAACTTCGTTCCATTCGGGTCATCTCTCAAGTTTTTTTATATCCAAATACTAGATGGCCCGGTGAACTTCGTATCAGTTTCATTCTAAAATAAACCTTCCCTGAACTTAAATGGATATTTCAAGGCTCAAAATGAGTCAAATCGCTTCACTCGTTCTGGAGTTTTAGCGAGACTAACAAAATTGAAAATTCATTTTTAATTATATAGATTTACTACGTAGTTTATGATTTTTATTTTATTTTTAGCCGTCGGGACTCAGTTTTCCTTATCCGACGGAATTTTTTTCCGCCTATTAATTATTTTTAATTATAAACGCATTCAAAGTAAACCTATATATTTAAAGCTAACTTGAGTTATTTCTAAAATTCTTAAGGTTTGCTTCCCTCTAAAAATTACCTACACGGCACTCTACAGTTGCATATAAAAATATGGAATTGTAGGTTTCCAAGTTATTTTTCTTTTTGTATTCCTTTTGAGTTGTAAAATTACAACAATAATTAATATTCACTGAACTACTTCACTAGAAACTATACATTTTATTGCGATAGTTTCTACGTTTACCAGCTCTATCTTTTCTTAAGAAACTGCCCAGAAGTTTTACAGTCAATGCAAACATGCATGCATTTAAATGTTTTTGATAATATTAGTGTTGACTATATCAACAAAAAAATTATAAAAAACCTACCACAAACAATCTTGCTCTATTCTTAGAAAAATATACTCCTCGGAACAGCTACAATCAGTTCAAACACATCTAATTAATTAATTAAACAAGCATGTATATGCGTCAAATAATTAAAATGAATTATAATTATTTTATTCTAAGTAGATAATATGCTTTAAATTTCAATGAAGAAAAAAACCTAAGAATTATCTATGATAAATAGTAATAATATTATAATATAACATGAAATATCATATATCATTTTTAGGTATAATATATTGCTAGGCACATAATTAACGTTCATTAGTATATAATTAGGTTTTAGATACAAGCTATTAATTAACAAATAAACATCATATTAAGTATAGTTTATTGTGAGTAATTTCTTCGCACGTCATTTGCAATACGTACATCTACTTTGGGCGGACTATGCCACACATTATAATAAAGAAAATAAAAGTTGTGTTTTGTGATAAATATTTATTAAATAAACATAGATTATTCTCTATCAATGACTATCATAATAATTAATGGAGCACCAATTAGTAACATTAATAATATAATAGTGTCAGTTTTGTTCAATACTATTAGCAACTTAGGTAATAGTTTAAAAATGTAACGGGGCAAGCGATAGAGTTATCATTATTACATCAATAGTGTAATACCCTTTAAACTATCATAAAAAAATTAAAAGCTGTCATTAAACCGCAAGATAATTTAGTATCGCTTTTATGCAATGCAATTCATGATCTGCCCACTTACAGCTTTAAGCGGCGTCCGGCGCTTAAGGTCGTAAGCGCCGAACTTAAGCGGGCGAAAAGCTTCGCAATTGTGAGGCGTTCGGGAAAAGGACGGGCCGACTCCCCGCCTAGTCAGCAGTCACTCGAGGACCGAACGCCGCGCCGAACGCACGTCTCGCGACTCCCTCGCGCCTCACGATCGCGGAAAAACTTTTCAGTGCAGTGTCGAACACGGTGGTGCTCCCAGTTTGAGTGAACAGACTGATCCGGGAAGCTAATTAGCCGAGCGGCTGATTGTCGGGGCCGGCGGTTCATGAAGGTGAGCCGACTTTTATTTCCGTTCGGCGATCCCTCTAATTGCGTCAATTAGTGTAATGCGGCGACAGCTTTGAAGAGCTCGCCTAATGATCTCCACCGCGTACTCGCTGGAAAAACTAATAAAACCCCGGCTAATTATCGTGCCGTAAAATAGGACACCCATTTCTATTTAATTAGGCAAAAAAATGTGTGTGTACTCGCATTGGTCGCTGTAACGCCTATAAAACTATGCACATAATTTTATTAGTCCAATATTATAATAATTAATTGTTTGTTACTGTCATTTTTTATAGATATGAAAAGCACGTATTAAATTAAATAATTAACGTAATTAAGAAGATCCTTTGAAAGAGATAATCTTCCTGATAGCGTTTTTTAATATAATTGTAGTACTCGACTTAATTAGCAGGAAAAATATTAATTTCAGCTCAAATATTTACCTGAGAAAAAAATTAAATGTAGATCATGCTATTATAATATTATTTTTGTGATGTTGGTATGTTTTCTTGCGATAATTATTATATTTTGTCGAGAAAATTGAGTTAATGAGAGGATAAATAAAATGTACTTAAACAAACATGTAATTGGAGTTGTAAACTGTAATAATAATCAAATAGAATAAATTTGACGTTTGAGTAACAAACTGATAGATTCGAATCGGAATTTCCGAATGACACTTTTGTAGTTCTTTATTTTAAAATGAATTAAAATATATGCATTATCTCAGAATCCTTTTAGATTTTTTATCTTTAAACTGAATGAAAAAATAACATAAATTAAATAACTTAATAGACTCTCTAGTTCCTATAGAAGTGCGCACACACTGGGGCATTATAAAATTACTCCTGTATTATACATAGCTGACCTAGTTTCGGTATAGCCGGTCACCATCACTGAAACCGGTAGTCAGACAATAATAATATAGTAAGTTTTAAATTAGCTATAAATATAGATATAATTATTTATTAGTAAGTCCATTTTTTACTTTTCAACTTTTAATATTTAAGCTTTGACGCAAATGCTTTAATAATATTTTTGTTAAGACCATCATAATATGGTTTTTTTACTTTGTAGCAAAATTTTTATCCACGAAATATGTAATATAGAAAAAGCATCCAGAACTTATGTGAAATATGGAAAAAATATAGTCAAAAACATTAATTAATTTTAATAATGCTTACGAAAATAATGCGAATAGATAGGTATGAATTTAAAATTGATAAAGCTGTCTTAAAAGAAGGTATACCGTATATATTAGTATATAGTAACAAAAACTTTTTTAACGACGATGAAAAAACATTTTTAAAATGAAATAAAGAATTAAAAAATACCGTACCAATAAAAAATCTGCAGTTGTAAATCTTTAGAGTGCTCGGCTTGAAAAAAAGTTCTACAGCTTAGACCGGTTAAGTACTAATTTTGACAAAAACTCTAAAGCATTATATCGATCGAGTACTAATAATTATACTTAATCAAAACTGTAACTTCGATTGGTTGATTAATCGTCTTAAAAAATACAACTTAGACCAGTCGAGTATTAATTTTGATAAAAACTCTTAAGCATTAGATCCATCGAGTACTAATTTTAATCACAACTATTGCTTCGGTCGTTCGATTACTCAGCTTGAAAAAAAGTTCTACAACTTAGACCGGTCGAGTACTAATTTTGATGAAAACTCTAAAGCAGGGATTCCCAATCTTTTTCAGCCTGCGGCGCAGTTACACGTAAAATATTTTATCACGGCGCCCTACTCTACCTAGCTAATAGATAGGTAGAGTAGAAAAATATACATGAATAAATACCTTTAATGATTATAGCTAGGTTAAGCAGGTAAATAGTAATAAAGAAATATATTTTTATCATCTACCTGCTTTACATAATTAATATTATAATTTAATTTTATAATATTTTTGATTTTGGATAATGAGAAGCATCGACTTACGGCGCCCCTCTTGCCTTTCCACAGCGCACCAGGGCGTCGCGGCGCACAGTTTGGGAACCCCTGCTCTAAAGCATTAGATCTATGGAGTACTAATTTTAATCACAACTACAACGTCGGTCGTTTGATTACGCAGCTTAAAAAAAAAGCTCTACAGCTTAAACCGGTTGAGTACTAATTTTGATGAAAACTTAAGCATTAGATCCATCCAGTACTAATTTTAATGACAACTACAGCTTCGGTCGTTCGATTACTCAGCTTGAAAAAAAGTTTCACAGCTTAGACCGGTCGAGTACTAACTTTGATAAAAACTCTAAAGCATTAGACCGATCGAGTACTGATTACAAATAATCAAAACGACAGCTTCGATCGGTTGATTAGTCGTCTTGAAAAAAATTACAACTTAGACCGGTCGAGTACTAATTTTGTTCGTATCTCGTAATATCTCGTAAGGAGATACCCCGAAAGCCAATTAGAATGCATCCAGCTATTTAGCGAGTGACTCATTAGAGCTACATCACTAGACCTGGCCGATGTTCCGTTCGGTATAATTATGCCCGTTCTTATAATTACTCCGCGCAATTAGGGGACATTTTATACCGTATCGTCCGCGAACGCTGTAACATTCACTATTTTAATTAGCTATCATGCAGGGGAACATTGTTTTAATTATTTTATTATACTTATCTTTAATTAGTGAATGAGTCAAAGAGTAAAAATATTTATGCCGCTAAAATTACATTTTTTCAATGTAAGAGTAGTACGGCAAATTTAAATTTAATTTGTAACTACTATTTGATAGCGAGTACCTACGTTGTTCTGAACCATCAGATCAAATAAAAAGGTATAAAGAGAGAGAGAGAGAGAACTCTACAAAACTCTACAAACAAAGTGAGGCCAGTTTTTAGTCATGTGAGTCAAACTAGGCTTTCATTGATAAGCGCCTTTACTATTTGTAGTCATTCATAGCAAATACGCGATATTTAAGTGTTTTATTTAATCTGAGTCTTTGCCTCTAAAACTTGATAGTATATTTACTTAAAGAATACTTCGTGTACCTCATAAATGAAAGTATAAATATCATAAAACATTATTACAGTCCGCAATGCGATAGCATCGCTGTACGCAGCTAATAACACCTGTAGTGCTAGCACGGCGACCAGCGGAAATGCGAAAGTATGGACATACTGTGGAAATAAACTTAAGGTGCCGTTCCGATCTTTTTTCGTTCCGAAAAAATCAATTAAAATGCCACTTTATGACAGACTATAGTTACAAACTGTGGAGATAAACTTAAGGTGCCGTTCCGATCTTTTTTAGTTCCGAATAATTCAATTAAAAAGCCACTTTATGACAGACTATAGTTCTAAAAATTCAAATAATATCCTACATTATGACATATGACTATAGTGTGTCATAAGTGGCATTTTAATTGAATTTTTCGGAACGAAAAAAGAATCGGAACGGCACCTTAGGTTTATTTCCACAGTTTGTCCATACTTTCGCATTTCCGCTGGTCGTCGTGCTAGCGCTACAGGTATCAGGTTTCAGTTTACTAAATAAGATTAGGTATAACATCCATTAATACATTTTAGCTAATTATGAACCTGGGCTACTAATTAACTAGACTGTTAGTATAAAATATAAATTAATCATGGTGGATAGTCCCGCCCGCGCCCCGCGCCGCCCGCCGCGCCGCCCGCCGCCCGCCGCGGTCGCGTTCTAATATTAATTACAGTAGGATTATTCGATTTTGTCCTGGATGATGATGATTTTATACCGTATTAGTTTCGCGTAGGTATGCTTTAATTAACTGGTTTTCAATAGTAGGATGTGTTATTGAAAATCTGAATATCACACACACGGCACACCTATAACTGATGTGTGCTCATTGTTCATGTTTATGTATAGTGTTTAGTTGTTGATCAATTTACTTTTTGGATTAGCCAGTCAAAAGCGGTAGTGAATAAATGCATTTTTTTTTATTTAAAAATTGAAAATTATTCTGAATAGTTGCTGACAGCAACTGTTCGTGCAGAAACTCATTTTACCGACGCGACCGTTCATTTTTCTGTGGCAAAAACTATCACATCCCTTTCAAGGACTCAAAGGAATTCCATGCTTAATTTTTCGTAGGCCAATTTTAATGTACAACATTCGTATGATAATCACCGTAACGCGCAAGTTTCCACAAGTAACAACTGGCAATGTGGTGTGTGGTGCCACTAATTTCCAGCTTTGGCTTGACGCTCGCCAGTCAAATTGCCCCGGAATACCTTATACCACGCAGATGACTGCTCAGCAGGGCTACCGCCTACCTAATCTTTTTAGGTCACTAATTAAGAAACCGTTGAATAATAATAAAAATTATGATCTAAGTATATAAATAACAAGTAATTTTTAATTTTGTTAGGGCCTGTTACACCACTTCTGATAAAGTGCCGGATAGGCTATCCACAATTTTTTTGACACATAGAGTATGGAGAATCTGAAATGGTGAAGGAGTGCATCAAGCTAATATTATTTGGAAATTAAGCTTTCATTTTTTTAACAAAATAAAATATTACACACACTACAATGTGCACACTATCATCTTTTTGAATGACAAGCCATAAAATATACATATACGAATTATTATTAAATCTGAAAAGTCAACACTTTAAACGGGGAGCCAAAAGAAGAAGATAATTAAATTTATGGTCGAATTTCGACCATTGGGCGATCTCTAGTAGTATTTTAAAAAGATAAAACTGACTTCAAAATTGTACGTACCTACATAATAATTTAAATTCCCTATCTAAAAAACTACTGAACCGATTTTGATGAAAATTTCAGTATTTCCTAAGTTAAATAACACCTAGTACAACAAAAAACAGAATCACTCAAATCGGACTTGTAGATCCGGAGATATGCGAACACAAACATAAAAACATACATACATAATAATTAATAAATAATAATATGCAGTAAATAAACTTTACCGTTTAAAGAAAAATGCCTTTTTGTCTTTCACTACGTTTCATCCGAGAAGGGCTAATGTGTGTAGATGAAGAAAAAAATGCACTAGTATGAATTAAACGTCAAATCATAGTAGGGCTAATGCAATTTTTTGCGAAAACCCAACTTCAAAGGCCGTATAGTTTTCACGAGCTCGCCTGCGTAGACTGTATGCTGTTGCTAATTGGTGGATGCGTAGTCAATATCGGCGGTGAGATATCGAGCCTTCCATTAGGCTCGCTGTATACAGTAAATAAAAAGGGATTTCAATTTTTTTTTACTAATATAAGTCGCCTATGGGCTTTTCGTCCGTATCCCTTTTTCTCTGTTTTGTAAAATTCTGTGTAGTATGAAATTATAATTCATATTAATATAGTTTCAGTACACGTTCTTCGCCCTCCCTCGAGTCTTCTTCGGACTTTTTGTAAATATCTTGCTTTATGTTATCACTAGTTGATGCCGTTACTCCGTTGCGCAGAAAAGAAAAGACCGGAAAGTCACCTTTAGGTTTCTAGTGCACGTCCTCGGCTAGCCCTAATTTGGTTGACGGATGTTTTTCAGCGAACGTTCCTCCTATGCACCGTTCAGAACTATTCCACCTGTGACCTTTATGCTAATGCCGTAAGGTTCACTATTAATTTTAGACGTAAAATAACATCAGTTGCCTCTCATTCGATTACCATGGCTACCGCTCCGTACAACTAACCGTATTAACTCTTTACTTTCCATCTAATAAACACACTTTGTAAGAAAATATAGTGAAACTATGAAACCATCGTATAGTAATCGGCCATCTTTGTTTCTAAACGATTGTATTTTTATAACCATTGAGTTATGAGTTATTACTTATTAACTACAGATGACCAAATGAACTTCGTATGTATATAACCCTCGCAATAATATAAACCTTCATTGATGTTCCACAAATATTTCAAGTCTAAATTTAGCCAAATAAATTCAGCGTTTGCAAGTTTTAGCGAGACAAAATTTTAAATTCAATGTTTTATATTGATTGTTTATTATTCTAATACACAATTACACAACAAAGAATATGTATAATTATTTATTATTATTGTTTTTCAAACCATAATATTATATCAAATATGAAGAAAAGCCGGCAAAGCGAGAGTTCCGATCAAAGTAGCACGTTATTGTATATCTCTTCAATATCTTATACAGTTTACAGTAGGTAGTACAGATTTGGATTATAAACTTTTTATAATAATCAAAATTTGTGCTGTGGGCATATAATATTATTGGATGCGTAGAGTACCGAGACAGTGAAATGTTAGCAATATGGTTCCGTTTTTTTTCGGTACGGATTTGTAATCAGAGTAACTTATATCCCATAACCAACATTCTGTGGTACACTTTACGGAAAAACTACCACGCCTATTGATTTGTGCTTTAACATAGTAGTTTTTATTTATATGTAGAGTTGTTATCATCAGTCAGTCAAGTTGTGACGACGCGAGCCCTCAAAAAGCTCGGCTTTTAGCTAGTTAGAATACGGAACCCTAAAAACTATATTCTCCTAGCAACAATAGCAAATTGACCTATAGTAACTTAATAGTTACAATCGCTTTTAAAGTTTTATGACTTAAAAACTTTTAAGCGCTTTTAGTATTATGTGCTAATAACGTTCATGTAATTTGATATTATGCAAAATTCTATTATTTTATGCCCCTTATATTTGCTAATTAGCGTTTTATGATAGGAAGTAACATTACGCGATTAAATGCTAACTTTTGAAAATATTTTAAAAAGTTTCTCTAAAAAAAAGTACAGCTGCTTTCTTGTTAGGGATGAGATAATTAAGATTCAATTAAATGGAAAATCTGAAGCGATAAACAACAGCTTTACGTAGCCGGTAGAGTATTCTAATAATTTTATGACCATATAATATAATTGTGACACCAATAAAGATACAAAATACAGTTTTAGTTTTTTAGAGATATGAGAATCTACTATTATGGGTATCTTACTATTTCGGGTAGTTTTTGATGTAACTCTTTTTATGTACAGAATAAGGTTCGGTTTTGTATAGTTGATTTCAAAATGCATCACCGAAAAAAACTAAAAGGAGCGAACTCGGCTTCGATGAAAAAGGTTTAAGGTTTTCTGAAAATGAAAAATCTAGTGGTGTAGTTTTAGTTTTTATAAAAAATTAGTTCGCAACTTCTAGCATTTGTCGCTATCTCCTATAGTTTAGGATCTAGCCTACTATGCCCTATTTTACCCCGTATGCAGTGAATCAAAAAAAGGGATTATGAGTTTGAACTGTGTGTACTGTGTATGTATGTGGTTATGAATGATGGTGTTTCCTCATAAACCATAACTTCTGAACTAGTAATCACAATTAGATAAAATGTCATTGGAAGCATCTTGATTGTCCGCTGGTTATAGGCTTCGTGACGTCACGCTAAAATGGCTACAGCGACCTCTTTGGGATACAAAGTAGAGAAGTAAAATAATCGGCTAATTGAGAGTCAGACTCGCGCACGTAGGGTTCCGTATCATTATAGAGCAAAATTAGGCCAAATATTGTGTTTTTAGTATGGGAGCCCCCCTCAATTTTTTATTTTATTTTAATCTACGAATATAGTTTTTATTATTCGTAGATTTTAATATTATTATTATTTATTAAATAATAATAAAATTAAAATAAAAAATATTTATTAAAGTACACATATAATTAAGGACTTCGAGAAAAATTCCAGACGGACAGACATCGAAATCTCAGTAATAGGGTCGTTTTTACCCTTTGGGTACGGAACCCTAAAAACGACGATGTCGTGTAAGGATTATAAGCTTTTTTAGCACATTGCAATATAAATACTAATAATGTAGTCGGTAACTTGTTAACCTTTCGCCTGCTGTGCTGCTTGTTGTCTACGTTCAAGTGAATTAAGAGAGGCATTCGGCCCCTCGGCGCTCTCCCATTGGGAGTTGCGGCGATAACCCGGCTGGCGTGAGTGTGACGCAGACGTTTGTTTGTTTATTACTAATTACTCGCAAACGTCACGATGCTAGTTCATAACAAACTTATCAACAGTCAATCGAATGTATCGCGTTGGCGGGAGAGATGGCTCTGTCATCAAGGTTAGTTTAAAACGGGACAAGATGATGTTAGAATTGGACGATTCCGCTAGAGACGACCCTCGATACGAATTTTTAAATTACAGCATTTGTTACATTTTTTTATTGATTTATAAATAAAAAGATGTATATTTACTAGCAAAAGAACTTTTATCAGTAAAAATTTAAATTTGTATGATTTACAACATTCTGAAGTGATATCATCTAACGGCGCGAGAAAAACTGCATATGCCACACATGATAAATTTTACTACAAATCACTAGCTCGAAGTTGAATTTCACTACATACTATTGACTGTATAATATAAGTTTATATTTCTGCGCAGAAAAAATCAACAATTTGGTAATAGTTTTCAAACATTATTAAACAAAAGTTGCCATTGCTGCACCCGCGATAAAAAAGGTACGAAAGTTTAGTATTCTCGCTAAAATAAATTGTTAATAATTTGAAACTTTGTAAAAATAAAGAGAATTGAGAGGGAAGTAGGAATTAATCATTGGAATAAACTATTTTATGGTTTTTAATGAAAAAACAGTACCTTAAAAGTGGTTGCACCCGCGATCGAAGCAGTACAATTGCAAAAGCAACAAATTATTTTTTGACTATTCTAGTGATTTTCGTCATATTTCATATTATTAAGGTAAACAATAACGTTAAATTACATTTTTTATCAATACTTTTCATGTAATTACAAGATTTATAAAAATTTCAATAGAGTCACATCGTGTTTTATATTTTTAGATATATTTCATGTATTACTTAACAGATGTTTCAAAATGATGATTAATCTTCTTTTATTTTTAAACATTTTAGAAGACATGCTACAAATGACATAAAAAATAATATATATTTAATATTTTTCTTTGAAAAAAATATTTTTACTTATAATTCACCCATATTATTTTAAATTATAGATATTAATTTTGAATTAAATGTTTGCTGTAGTTCGGTTTTATAGCAATACATCGAAAAACGTTTGCTCAAGTTACATTATTAAATTGTTTTTAGTGATTTAGACGATTTATTTTCTCAGATCGATAAATGACTGATAATTAAAAAATAACAAAATTTTATGTAGTATTATTACAACTTACTAATAATATTATGTATTGCATATCAAAAATGTAGAAATTAGTCGCAGACTTATGAGTAAATTCAATTTCTTTAGACTTGTTGCACCCGCGATCGTGGAAATTGTTAATAATTTTTAGTACTAATAACTTAAATTAATTGTATCTAGTTAAATCATTTCTTTGTCTTATACACTTTTGAAATATGGGTTAATAAATTACTAAAAGTTTCACAATTAACAGTATTCTCAAATGAACTCGTCCGAGTTCTTAATGGAGGGCCAATTTGGTTGCACCCGCGATAGTACTTCAAACATATTTTGTGGCTTTTCTTAGATTTAATTATAGTTTTTGTTTTCAAATCATGATTGAACTAGTTAAAATGTATCCCTTCGAAAGATAATTTATTAATAAATATGTTTTATTTTGTCAGTAGGACGCTTTAAGTGCGTCAAAATGTTGCACCCGCGATAATGGAATCGCCCAATTAGGAATGAATCATAAAAGTTAGTATTGTACTACTAATTGCTCTTTTAATCACCTCGTTTAATTTCGGCGGCATCTGCCATTATATTGCAATTTGTAGTTTTGGATTTCGAATCCACCTTGGATTTCGAGAAAACATATTTTGGGACTTTCACACGCATAATTATCAAACGAAATGGAAAGGTATTTTCCTGGTTTGATGCTTTCCGCATCCTCGGCGGGTTGTGGACTCTGAAGGTCACGCAAACTATGAAACCCACCGCAACTCTGCCAGTGGTTGGTAATTTTGGGGCGGTAAATACAGAAACTAAATTCGTCAATTATTATGCTCTATTGCTCTCATTAAAACAACTTTAAAATCGATTTTATTCCCTAATTAGTGCTACGCCGTTTCGAATGCAAATAAGGTGTTATTAGGCAGGTTAATTAAAGAGTTATCGGCAGTTGGCCCGGTTCGATGTAACCCCTCCTCCCCTCGACCCACACTGCTGATGAAGAAATTACTCTTCATTACTCTAATTACATTTGTTATTTGTTTGTACACTTTGAGAAATCTCAAGGTTGCTGCCTCAATGGTATATTAGTAGTATGAATCTCTTTTCTGAAGGCAAGACGCAAGTTTTAGTTGATACCAAATCAAGGATTAAATAATTATCTTTTTTGGAAAATATTCCTTTTACATTAAGCCTGCCAAACTGCGTTGAATCATAGTACCACCTATTATGATTACAAAAATAATAATACTGACTGAAACTAATGGTCTCGTCCTAATTTTTGACAGAGGAATGAAACGAAGAGATTTTGATGCGAACTTCCTCGGAAAAGTGTACAATCCATCGCTAATTAATGATGAAGTTGAAAATATAGTTTATAGATATAGGCATTCCCAAGTGACATTGCTATATCACTTAGCGATCTCTGATTTTAGTTTTCGAGTGCCTTCGTAATTATTATGGATGGCGTCTTGGCTTAAGGGCATAAGGTCTCTATTACTACTTCGTGAAAGTGTTAAACGGTTAGGTTATTATGAGGCTTAGCAACTAAATAAAAACGGATCATCATCCGTTTTGTTCAATTTTAATTCGATAGTTGATACGGAGGAAGTCGCGTTGGGTCGGCGGGTTATCAACTTCTAGAATGACACATTGACGTCAACGCATCTGACAGTTCTACTCAATTTTTATTGGAGACCCCTAGAGACCCCGATAACCCGATTGGGAAGAAATCGTGAGGGCTCATTCATATCTCTCTAATTGGTTACTCATATCTTGTAAATAAAAAATAATAAAAAAGGAATAGTACACAAAGATAGCAGATGGCGCTACTAGCACTTACAGTAAATAATCCGACAATAATGATCTGAATACATCGAATAATAAAAACTAAGGAAGAGTAAATGTTTCAAAAAGTTCCGATTCTACAAAATGTGACCCGAATACATGCATACTTTATGCAAAAAGAGACCCGAATACATGAATTTGTGTAAGAAATTATAGAAGTGACAATTATTGTCAACGGCTTTATTTTGTCAATTTGAATATAGTGTTCGTAGCTATTGTCATATTATATTTTTATGGCTCCTCTTCAAGATGGGCCATCGTAGTTGGCCATCGCGATGGCCCAGCGTGGGGAGGACGTAGTGGCGCAGGATGGCTTATGGCGCCAGCGATGGTTGTGGGGTGGCGGCAGTGTCTCGCCTCTACAAGATGGGCCAGCGTAGTTGGCCATCACGATGGCCCAGCGTGGGGAGGACGTAGTGGCGTAGGATGGCTTATGGCGCCAGCGATGGTTGTGGGATGGCGGCGGTGTCGGTTTTTCGGCCGCACATCAAAGGGACCCAGCGACATTGATATACAAAAAACCCAAGATACACATCACATATAAGTGTTACATATAATTATGACCATGACTGTTAAAAAATAATTATAGATTTAAGTTTTAAGTTTAATTGTAATATTTGAAAAAAAATAACAGTTTATCTAATAAATATTAGTTTCGTTCATTTATACATATTTATATCATACGCAAAACATATACATATTTATTTATTTAACATAAACTCTTAAATGAAAGTTGTGAAACCTAAGTATCTTTGTATTGTGAATTCTGATTTGTGTTTAGAACCCATTTTAATTAACTCTTACAACCTAATTATTTCATTGAATTAAAATATATATATATATATATATATATATATATATATATATATATATATATATATATATATATATATATATATATATATATATATATATATATATATATATATATATATATATATATATATATATATATATATATATATATATATATGAAAAATACGTCTCACCACCATGCCTTGTCCTACCGGCGAAGTTCGGTCATAAAATTTTATTGCTTTTTGTGGACTCCTTTGTAAAAAAACTGTTTATAGTTTGATTACAAGTACCTATTATAGTAAAGACGAGTATTTGGCGACAGTTTTGAGTCTTACTTTTGTTCGCAACTGTGTATCTTGGGTTTGTATATCAATGCCCAGCGAGCGGTCGAGGAAGGTGAGTGAGGACAGAATAGACAGAATTATGTCGTTATATCTATTGTGGTGAGGACGTCGTATGTCAATTTGCGAATTTCATTCAAAATGACGAGTACGTCGTCTCATAATAATCTTATAAATAAAATTCTCGTGTCACAGTATTTGTGCACGAACTCCTCCAAAACAGCTCAACGAAATTTTGTATGTACATTCGTTAGAATCCTGAGAATGGGTTTCTATCTCATTTTTATATTACTAGCTATTTGACCGAGCTTTGCTCGGTATTCGATAAAACACGAATATACCAAAAGCCCCCTATATACCAAATTTCATGAAAATCGTTGGAGCCGACTCCGAGATTCCAATTATATATTTATATACAAGAATTGCTCGTTTAAAGATATAAGATTTCTATTGCCTATTAGAAATAATTTATGTGGTAAACCAACGTTTGCCGTCCATCCTGAACGACGTTTAGATCACAAGTCACAACTGAACACGGCCATCATGTAGAGACGTTGCGACCATTGTATAGCTATAGCTAGGGAATGCAATACTGGGATACCGGGATCCCGACATACCGGGATCCCGCATGTATTTTGCGGGACTAATCCCGGTCGAAAATTTAGCGGGATCCCGCGGGACTGGCGGGATTACAAAGAAGCGTGATTCATACGTGCTCTGCGCGCGGGGGTGCGTGAACTGGCTACAGGCAGCCCACTAAACAATTTACATTCAGTTCACCTATAATAATTCACTTTAAATGACAATGATTGTATCAACCAGGCTGAGCCTCCACGCTGGTTGATACAATCATTGTCAGCTGCTGGCTAGTGGCTACCTTGTGTCGAATGTCGTCTTGTGTCGTTGTGCCATTTGGCAGACACAACTAATACCTTAACTTTTTTAACATAATTTTATAAGCTTGGGCTGTACCTAAATGTAACGTAATCCTTTAGCACAACTTTCTCTATATTTCGAAAAAATAAATATATTTTTTTAACTATTATTATAACATAAAATGTTTAGTTTTTTTTATATCTAAGGTATGAAGTAGGTATTAATAAGCCCTTGTAAAAAAAGTGACCGAGTTTATTTGAGTTTCTAAGAATAAAACGGTTTCTATCAATTAGTATCAGCGTTGCCAGATTTTTTTTGTGACAAGTCGGGACTTTGAAACTTTTTGAGAAAAAAAGCGGGATTCTTCAGTCTAAAGCGGGACAATGTACGAAAAAGTATAAAATCAAAAGTTTTTTTTATTTTTATCTTTTTATTTGCGTTAGAATAACGTTTACGTGACAAAAGATAGTTAAAGTAGCCAAAGAAAATCCACAACTCTACCTCCCGTACTTTTATCTTCATTACGCACCTTTCTTTCTCAGCACGCTGCACGTACCTACGTTCGGGCTTTTCCCGAAAAGCGCGACTGTGCCTGTCCCGCACGGGACATTTAATTTTGATGAAAAAATGGGGAGGTCCCACCAAAATCGGGACGTCTGGCAACGCTGATTAGTATAGTCTCTATAACGATTTATTTTAAAAGTTTAAGTCCACCCTGCGGGATCCCGCAAATACCGGGATCCAGCGGGATTTTTTTATTTATTTATTTATTTATTAAACATTCTTACAACTATCATTACAGACTAATATCCAATTGTTGATTGATTGTGATGGTTCAATCCCACAAAAACCGGGATTGAAATTATCTTGCAGGATTGCATTCCCTAGCTATAGCCACTGCATGCGCCATTTGATGGGCCAGTGCTGGGCCATCTTATAGAGGCGCCACACCGCCATTTGATGGGCCAGCGCTGGGCCATCTTGTAGAGGCGCCATTAGTGTGCGAAAAGAACCTTGAGAACCAAATTCAAAACGATTGAAGTACGGGAGTTATGTTTCCTTAGTTTTTATTATTCGTACTCTGAATAGATAGAATAGATCAAGCGGCACATCAGAATATTGACAGAAACGTTGTGAAACGTAGAACAAAACTGTTTATGTTGTCTGTGCTGGTGCTGCCGTCTAGCGTACTCGTAAAACATTGCATTTATATTATATCCTACTCGCCGGAGTCTGTCACTCACTATAATTCCCTTCCGATTAGTAACGAATCAACTGTCACTTTATCCTTTGTCTTCATACGTGGGAGAGCTATGCTTCGGTACTAATGGGCCGGCTCGACCGGAGAAATACCACGTTCTCGCAGAAAACCGGCATGAAACAGCGCTTGCGCTGTGTTTCGCCGAGTGAGTGAGTTTACCGGAGGCCCAATCCCCTAGCCTATTCCCTTCCCTACCCTCCCCTATTCCCTTCCCTTCCCATCTCTACCCTCCCCTATTACCCTATTCCCTTTTAAAAGGCCGGCAACGCACCTGCAGCTCTTCTGATGCTGCGAGTGTCCATGGGCGACGGAAGTTGCTTTCCATCAGGTGACCCGTTTGTTCGTTTGCCCCCTTATATCATAAAAAAAAACTAAAATATTATGTTTCTAAGAAAAACTTTCATCATAAAATTACTTATCGGTTTTTCGTACCGGTTACCTTCAAAGTTGGCCGGTAACTAAATTATGAAAGACAAAAAGTCGAACAAATTATGTCCCGGTATTTATAGCTGATCAGATTTGAATGGTGCTCGAGTATCGTCAAAAGTTTGTAATGGGGCTCCTGCGGCCGATTTTATGTAAATGACAACCCCGCATTAAGTAGGGGACAAACTGTTCCCGTTTTACTGCTTCGGTTTCAATATTGAATTATGGACTTTTAAAAGTTACATTTTGTGTGGAAGATGGGCGCAATATGTTTTTTTTTTTGTAAAAAAATTACATATTTTTTTTATAAATCAAGACTTTAAAGGTACTGATATTGTACCACGTATCTGTTGGTATAACTATCGAAGGCTAGCCTGTTTTGACTTAGAAATCTAGATCTTTGTATTTAAATTAAATGCTTAATTTCTTCTGCCAATGAATTTTCATTGATATGGAAACAAGTGTACGCAATGCTTAGTCTATTCAAACGGGCGTATAATTACCTAATGCTAATATAGTTGGTAAATATGTAAAAGATTAGTTAATGCATTGTTTTCCTACATTGTTACAAAGTAACTCAATCACTAACAATTGAAAATGAATAATTGTGGCAATTTTAATATACGGCCACACACAAACCCCGATTTTAGATAACTTTTGAGAGGAAAACAACAAATAGTTGAGCGAGTTACATTACTGCTCATAACACTTTCGAAATGTTCCAAAACAAAACATAAATGATAAAACTATTTACTCGATAGGATCCCAGCCTTGATTGTTACACTAATAATATGTATTCTGTGGCCTTGATTACTATTTTTAATGTGGCGGTACCCACAAATAGCCTCACAATCCTGCATCGCGCTATCAAAGTTTCGGAGATCGACAAGTTAATATATTATACAACGTCTGAAATGACGTCAGTACTCAGTGGGCTTCGGCCTATCTCGCTCGGTCAGAAGATCTTCCTTTTCGGCCGCCATTCATATCGCTAAATTGGTGACCCCGACGTCAAGCAACAGAGGTTTATTCGGCATACCAAAAAGGCGATGTACTGTATTACTTATACTGTGGCCTGCAACTTCACAACGGGGTTAATACCCGTTCATAGGCACTCGTTTCCTCTGCACTCGATTCGTGGAGTAGAGTGTGGAGTGTAGTAGCAAACACGGCGTAATGAGCGGCCGGGAATAGCGGCCCGCCACACCAATTTGAATGTTCAATGGGCCGCGCACCTACACTCTAAATTACTATTGCTGACTAACTACATCTATAAACCTAGGAATAAAGACTACAATCTAACTATTTCTTTAAAAACAAAAACGCAGTGTTCAGTGTTGCTTTCAACCAAGACGAACCGGACGATATTTCTCAAGCTACTTGCTTAGCTTGGCTAGCTAAGATACTTCCAGCCATCACCGTACACTGTACATACATGATACAAGCATGCATTTGGAAAACTTACTCTCCTACAGCAGTCGGGTAGTATGCAAACCGTCCAGCTAAGTCACAATATTACAAATATCTGTAGTCTATCTTTGCTGATGGCGTGGCCGTTAATCGCATAATAACCTTTACATAATATAAACAAATTGTTCGTTCGTGCAATACTCAGGAACTCACTGCCACTGGAAATTCATTGCGCTAATTCGGTTAATATTTAAAAAATATAAGTTAAGACGTAATTTCCTAAAATACCTAAGCCTTTTTGTTTCTGTATTATTTTTAGGGTTCCTTAGCCAAATGGCAAAAACGGAACCCTTATAGATTCTTTATTTATTTTTTGGTGTGCAATAAAGTGTTTGTATTGTATTGTATTAAGGGACACAAAGTACGACAAATCAAAATTATATGTTCTCTTGTATCTCAATCTTCAAACATGAACCTTCAGATCTTCAGAGAACTCTAGACATTGTAGTTGTATCAGTTGCGAGAATTCCAAGTATTATGTTCAATCGGTATTGAGTGACCGTTGATGTTACAGCTGTGGTTACTGGGTATCGCCATCGGCCACAAAGCGAAATACGATGCCTTCGTTCTCACAACCTTATACGTAGTTGGTGGCTCTCAATTCTGGATTCTTGGATATTAATTCTGATGATTAGTTGGTTTCCCATTTTGAGACACAGTAGTCAATATCCCTTTGATGACTGAGGATCTTTGAGCATTCAATAATGTTCTAATAACTTATAATAATAAGTTGCTCTAAGCTCGGTGCATCTTTTAAGATCCCTATTGCAAGGGCAAGGTTGATAAGCGCTAGATCGGCTTATCGGTTGTATGCCTTTGTTACCAAAACTAGCACGCTGTATAGCAAAAATTAATTAACTGGCAACATGTACTTTCATAAAAATATAACTAAGAAGAAGGACATTATTTTTTTTATTTAATTTGATGTTTATCATTGTATTTTTTCTGGAGCAAAGGACTTGTTTCCAGCTCCCAATAAATAAATAAATAAATAAAAATATAACGATTTGTTAATATCGGATTAAAGTAACATAGTTTGATTTTAATTTGGCGGTCGAGCGAGTGGGGCGATACGGTGATGTCGGGCGATTCAATTACAAGCATGCATTCATCACGCGCTGACAAACGATCTCGACTTGTTATTTCGACGACAAATGTTTGAGAACTGCGTGCTACGGGCTCCGGGCTCGGGGCCGACTAGCTGCCCCTTAATTCTCCAATTTTTCAATGACAAAAGCATTTGTGACACAACACCACGGAGGCATTGTTTTCGTAATGCGGCTATTGCCAAACGGTTTTCCGATTTGTGGAAAGCGTGCTAATATAAACGTTATGGATTAGAGAGACGAGCGAAGAATGAGCCTACTATTACGAAAAATTTTATGATCGCCTACTAATCAGACGTGTCGAATATTTTATTAGCTTTAGCTTACGACTTTAGCAGACAGAACGGAGCACAGCGGAGAGGATTTTGTTAACGCACTTGAAAATAAACTTTAAAATTATTACACTAAAGTGCGATAAGGGATTCCCGCGTATCCACGAGGACGCGCGAGCATTTCTTGTAAGGTTCAAGCATTTATGCACTTTAGTGTAATAATTTTAAAGTTTATTTTCAAGTGCGTTAATAAAATCCCCTCCGCTGCGCTCCTTTCTGTCTGCGCTGACCCTAAGTAAGGATTTATTCTGGCTCGCTGTTATTCAGCGAAAAAAGGTCTGTTTTAATAAAACAATTGGCCGAAATCGAATGTATAATGGGGGGAGACGTCGGGCCGCGGGCGTAAGTGTATTAGAGTCGTGTGTTGTGCGAACTGAGGCTGATGTATGGCGGCGCACAAATTGAGTCGAGGTAAATGGCGCGACCGCACCACCACAACACAAATATAATACAGTAGACAAACTCAGCCGTGTCCTTGAAATCAAACTATCTAAACACAGAAACAAGTTTTATCCGCGCACGTTGTGATAACGCGTTGTGTTTCTGCTTTAAGTAATCTTAAAGCACTCTAAACTCTCCAAACGAGCTTAATTTTGTAAGTCGTGAGTCGCAGAATTTCTGCCGTGTAAATATCTTTTCATACAAATCATGACTCACAAAATTATGCTCGTGTGAATCAAACAGGACTTTTGTATGAAACTGCAGAAATATACAGCAGAATTTCTGCCAGCCGAAATTCTGCGACTCACAACTCACAAATTACGCTCGTTTGGCTTCACCCTAAATATGCGCATCTCTAGTCGGGGCCCTGTGTGAATATGGTCTACTGTATTATTTATGTAGTGTCCCGTCTCCACGTGATGATTTCACTGAAACGAGTATAATATTGTTCATGGTTCAGTTTTACCTTAGCGTTTACGTGAGAATGATCCTCATCCGTCATGTTCTAGGCGTAAAGGTCCTGCCGGAAGATTATAATATTAGTATGTTTTCGAAAACAATGGCTCGTTCATATCTAGGAAAAATGTATATTTTGTAGCTTAGCAAATACGTTGAAAAATATTTACACTGGGAGAATACCTTACAGTTTACAGTGAATTTTTTTTGTATAATAAAAATTCTATGACCATTCTAGGATACAGGAAACATACCCAATACCCAATATGTTTCCTTTATCACTACTGTTGTTGTTTGTTAAAAAAATTTGATTCTAATTGAATAAAAACATTGTTTTGAATTATTGTAAAATGGATTTAAATGAGATCACACATCAAAATGTACTATCAGAAAAATAGATTTAATAAGTAAATGGTGAACATACGTTATTTGGTCGCATTGTTATAAGTTAATGTTCTAAGTCGCTATCGGTCAGTTGGGTTTGACACAACCCTTCCAAATTACATCGCGTATGTTCCAAAAACCAAATTACCATCTAATCTAATCTTATATATAAAATTCTCGTGTCACAATGTTCGTTCCCGTACTCCTCCGAAACGGCTTGACCGATTCTCATGAAATTTTGTGAGCATATTGAGTAGGTCTGAGAATCGGCCAACATATATTTTTCATACCTCTAAGTAATATGGGTTGTTCACCCTTAATAATTTATATGGCAAAACAACGTTTGCCGGGTCAGCTAGTATTATATAAAAATAAGTCGGGTTTTCCTTCCTGACGCTATAACTCCAGAACGCACGAACCGATTTCCACGGTTTTGCATTCGTTGGAAAGGTCTCGGGCTCCGTGAGGTCTAAAATAAATCAATAAATTAATTACTCTGTTAGCATGCTGTATCAGTTTTTGTTTAGTTATTATATTCAATAATTACATATAAGCCCCACTTTGGCTTTTGCTAATGACTGTGTTACATTATAAATTGTATAAAAATATTATTTCTTGAAAATAAAAAACTATTTTGCCATGCACAGAAAAGCTTTATGATATTTAAACACATTTTTGTAACGTGCACGGCGATTTTAATATTTTATCTACAGTGTATTTCGTGTTAGAACTGTATTCAATATAGAGTTCCGTTCGCCCAGAAAATGGCGTGCGACGCGTGAACGGCTCTGCGAAATATTCCTTCAATTATGTTCTACCAATAAAATTTATTTCGCTTTTAGCTTTTCTTGTGCTTAACTTACCAACAACATAACGACTTTTACTATCGAAGTATCGAACAGAACTAAGTAAGCAATAACTCTGGCGAATTAAAACTAGGTCTATTAGAATTTTAAAATAGGGTTGGATGATGGTGATTGTTATCTATATTCTACACATAAAATAATCTATACATCTATACATATAAATAAAATTGGAGTGTTTGTTTGTAATATTGAAAGAACCGTTTTTTACTACATGCATATGAATGTATGTAGGTACATCAAAACAACATTTTTTACAATTTTTGTCTGTATGTCTGTCTGTCTGTCTGTTTGTTCCGGCTAATCTCTGAAACGGCTGGAGCTATTTGCCGGGACTTTTTTTGGTAGATAGCTGATGTAGTAAGGTGTAACTTAGGCTACTTTTTAACCGACTTCCAAAAAGGAGGAGGTTATATTTTACTTTTTTCATATTTGTTAGCGGACTATCCATCTTTGTTATTATAGTATGTTGACGCGGACGAAGTCGCGGGCAACAGCTAGTTATAGAATAAACTTGACCAAAAAGGGTACATAATATTGTAACTATTACACATTTAGAGATGAAGTCCAGAATAGGGCTAAAGTACAAAGTGTTATTGATAATGGAGATGTGCTGGAATTTACAACGGAGAGTAGAAAGAGAATAGCGTTTAGGGGCGGTTGTCCCTTACAAATAGTTAGATTATATAAATAAGGCGGTGAACTGTTCGAGCGATACAGATCTGCGGTCGGAAAGGCCCTTTCCACTCAAATTGACTGGGGTTTACGTACAATTTTACTATTACAGATCTCTGTCCCACGATGTCCAACAACTAGATTAGGCATTTCTTTAGCATAATATTATTTACACGTGTAACTCTTGTAATGTATACGTTAATGCGGTTGAGATAGCGAAGTAGTTGTTATTGTAGGTCGTATTATCTTGTTTTTAAATGTACAACAATATTTTCTGCGGTTGGCCAGCCGGTTTGTTAACGATATGCGTAGACGCAACCCACAACATTTATAAAGTTATCTTGTGATACTGTGGTTAAATAGCGATTTTTTTGTTGAATTGTATATATTTTTTAAATTTAGTACAATAAATAAATAGCGAAAGTATTATTTTTTAAATACTTAAAATTTTGCAAACGTCGGTTGGATTATAATAATACTATTTATTGAAATGTAACAAGATTCTGTAAAATGAGAAATGCAATCTTTTATGAGAATCGAACAAACGGCGAAGCACTCGACCGGTCGGGATAGAGTCAGATGGCAGCGGGGACGGGATCCAATCAGCGAAACTAGCTCCTGCGATGCCTATCGCTAGTTTCACATTCTAAGATTTGTTTCTCGAGATTAAATCAAAGGCGAATTACAGTAGCGGCGAAAAAGAAATATGGTGAGTCGGTTTGGGCGCGCGCGGGCGAACGCGGGAAGCGCGCGGGGCGCGGGCGGCGGGGCAGTCCTGGTGAAATTGCTTTTCAATCCCTCGGACTTTGGACTTGTAAAGAAGTTATTACCTTCCGAGGAGATAGCGGCGGGTCCGGCGATACGGATATATGTCTTTTTTATATGTAATATTCCTTTTTCGCGTTTTATTAATGGAAAATATTTCGTGGGATACTGCGGCCGGTTCGGTGGCGATATTAAAAAGCCGCCGTCACACCGGACCGTTTTATTACAATGCAGTAAAGTTGTCTTTATGTTTAGGAGGACAATTTTACATGTTTGGAGTTTATATTGTTTCGTTATGCACTATAAAGTTATTGGTTATCTGTAGGTTTAATTTGAGTGATGTATTAGAAAAAGTGGCATTATTGGAATTCCTGAAAAAAGTAAAAGTTCTTACACAATCCGATTACCTAATACACTTATGATGATATTATAAAGTACATAATATCCATCATACGATGGACGAACATAACATTATTTTATGAATTTTTTACCGCTTGACTTTTACATTTTATCTTCATCATGCCATAAGTACAGTAAAAACTTTATTTTAAGTATAAAGGGTTAAATAGCGATTAACCGGTTCTGTCTTTGATCATAAGTTCAGGCTTTTAAATAAAAATTACTAATTAGACTGCCGGACCAAAATTCCGTGTAATGTAAAATTTAATTACAAAAAACGAGTGTAAATACTAAATACTCGTATTCATTCATTCATTCTTTTTTATTCATATCCTTTATTTCCAAGAAATTGTCATTTACAATGATGTTCTTAGGTCTATAACGCGTTTACATTTTCTACCTCAATGAGGTGTGGAAATGTTAGATTTATGTCCCTGCTGGTAACATAAACTTAAGAAAATAAAATAATTATTTACTACATATTTAGGACTTACTACTAAAATTTAAAGTTTAAATTTAATCATTTTAACCAATCAATAATACAATTACTTAAAATAAACACTCAACATCCTTAAAATTATTATAGTCATTTAGTCAATTTACTTAATTAAATATCAATTACTAATGTCCAATTTTAATACAATATAATATGTCACTTAATTATTCATTCCATTATTATGATTAATAAAATTATCACTCGGCTTATTACAGATAAATTCTGTCAATTATTAGTCAATTACATTTGGAATAACAATTACAATTTTACAATAATTAATACACAAATGTCAGTTCATGTCAGTAAGTATGATTCAATATAATTCAGGTATAATTATTGACTATTTATTAGTTATTACAAAATTTTCAAAAATGGTTTTTCATTTATTTATTTTAAAATGGAATGGCCTAATAACACGTCATGGCAGTAAATAGTAAAGTAGTCTAGCTAATGAGATCTGCCTAATGAAACTAAGTAATTATTTTTTTCAATTAGGACAACTTCGCTAATTTAAAATGAACAATAATAATTATTATTACTTGAAAATTCAATTTAAATTTTTTTTTGTAAAATTAGCTTATTTTACGAAAAAGTTTTCTGACTTGCTAAATATTTTTATACGATAGTTCAATTTATACCACTCAATAATTTTAAGAATATTTTGAAAAAAATAACGAAATAAACAAAAGTTAGTATTGAGGCAATGGGCATTGTCCAAAAAAATCACATGTACTTTTTATTTTTTTTTCGTTAAAATAGGGTATTTTAAGAATATAAATTAAATAATTTTGAAATTCATTGGGTAGTTTTTTCTCAATAAATTTTTAAAGTTTCGCTCTGACGTCATCACCGGCGGCCAATTGACCTCTGCAGTATGTTTTAAATTTCCTTTCAATCTTATTTATAATGGCTGGTTCGTCAAATGCAAGTTCTCATTATGTGAAAGCTGATACGAGAAGCTTTCCAAAAGTTCGAAACGTAATGTTGGTCGAATTTATTGCTAATTTAACGCCATTGAAGGTCAAACAAAGGTTAAACATAATACTTGTTCAAAAATATAAGTAACTAATGGGTATTTTTTTCGTTTACATACAGAAAAACGATCACTGACCTTATTCCTCGAAATGTTTTTGTAATGAGCGAAATTAAAAAAAAAATGGACAATCCCCATTGAACATAGGTCTACGAGCCTACGCCGCGTAGCGCGGTGCTACGGCAACTCGTTCCTTTCATGTTCTCGTACCACAAGAAAAATAGGTTTAGGATAGGGAATGTTATTATTCGACAAATTTACTATTCGAATAATTCGAATATTTTACAAAACTGTTCGAATAATTCGAATATTATTCGAATACTTAATTAAAAAATATTGAAAAATGCTGAATACTCAGAATAAAAGTAACAAAAAGCTTCGTACAGCCATGTACAACCTATTTTGTTAATACTCTAAAGTAAGCAATTCTTATTTTTACTTTTATCAACATAAATCTTTAAAAATGACATAGTTTATTTTTATTGTGAAACACTTTAAAAATGTATATTTTAAGGTTACAGCTGGGCAATAAAAGAAAGGCTGTAAAGTGTAAACAGTTTTCGATCGTAGCACCTTTTACTTTTCTCATGTGATTATGCTTAAGTCTTGCTAGGCAGCAGTTGAGATTAAATAATAATATGATATTCGACGTTAAGATATCTGTTCATTAATACTAAGCCAGCTTACCCGTCTTTTTGATATTTTCGATCCACGTTCACCTAGTTCACCTAGTCGGCTTCACCTGTGTCAATGTGGCTCGAAATTATAAAAAAGGGTCACTAGAAAACCAACCCCACAACAAAGAAAACAAATTGCAACGAAGCCCTGAAAGAGGGTGAAACAATCCTAGAGCTGGTGAATTTAGTAACTTGAAGTTTGATAACACAAATAACATGATATTAAGGCGCCATCGACATTTTTTGATACTGTACTGTTTCAATTATCAGTCGAGGACTGCCGTGGTAAAGCTATTGAATAGCAAATTTTTATCAACTTGTCGAATAGATCACATTGCGAGCTTATATAAAAAAAAAATAGCAGTATAAAAAATATCTTTTGTATTTTAACTACATATTTTAAAAATCTCAATATTGCACTTACATTTATTACCTTCTTAAAAAACGAGTTTGTTTTATATACACCCTTCTGACGTTATGAACATGAACAACAATGATTTAAAAACATGGTCAACAGCGACGATGAACGGCCGTATACTCATTAGTACTAAAAACAGATTTATATATATCATTAAAGATGTAGAATATTCATAAATGATATTATTTTTCTGAAATACACTTAATTATGTCCTTATTCCATGTTAATTTTATGTTTGATAGCATTTTAAACAAAAATAAAAAATATTTTTAGTATTCGAATTATTCGAAAAATAATTTGGCGAATATTCGAATAATAAAACCGTCGAATATTCGAATAAAACGAGTATTCGAATATTCGAATAACATATCCTAGTTTAGGATCAGCGGGGCTAAAATGGTCGCTTTGAAGAATCATGATATGAATCATAATATGATCCATTTTTCTAAAATCGCAAAATGCAACTCTGCTTGCAATTCATTTCTGTATTTTGTACTGATTTGACATTTGTCACTTTGACAGTTTTGACAATTCATTTGCTGAATTGATTGAGAGGAATTGCTAAATGTGACCATTTTAGCCCCGCAGATAAGCACTAGGCCTATCTGCATAAGTCTGTAAATTGCTAGTAATAAGTGGAGTATACATTTTTTGAAAATCTTTTATATTGGTATATTTTGTCATGTGAGAACGATTATTTGCATATTTCGACTTGGTTGCACTATTTAATTAACTAAAAGCTAATACATTCAAAGATTGCACTCAAAATATATAATACGTTGTCTGGTACCTTCGAAAGACTGGACCATGAAGTGTAAAAGCGTCAATTATCTTGGCTGGTGCGGTTTTTTGATACCGATATTATATTACTATTAATTTGGCGCTGTTTGCTGGAGAGGGGCGCGGGGCGCGGGGGCCGCTCGTACGTTTAATAATGATGCCTGCTCTAATTAAGTCCACTACACAATGTTTGGAATTAATTAGTGTATTGTGTAATTGGCATCTCTTGTTATTTGTTTGTTTGGATTATTTATTCATTAGCGGTATTGTGACAGCTGTTGCTGAGGTGGCCGGCGCGGTATTCCGTCGATATTTCGCTAGTTTAATTATAATTAGCCGCTTATAGTACATATTAGCATTTACAATATATTATAAGCATTTATAATATATTCGTAGTAAAGTTGTATTTCTGTTTTACTCGTGACAACGTTATTTTTTATACAAATGCTTACAAACACAGTTAAAAGATTAAAAATAAACTTGATTTCTTTCCCGAGGACTTAATTCTCGTAATTAACACAAAGCCAAAGGTTTAATAAACGGTATAGACTACATAAACGTAGTATGTGTATGTACGCACTTATTTTGCTTCATTTCGCTAGCCCTCGTCGTAAACAGAGGGGTGTAATAACTTTGATGTGACAGGGTACGTGTGTATTCGTAATAATTCGTAGCTTTCAAATGGATGGACCAATTTTGATTTAGTTTTTTGTCTGAAATTGTGATATCGGGATGGTTCTAATCATCGGGTCGCATGGTGCTCCCGGGGGTATATTATGTTGTGCGGTGGTGAGGTTACCGATATACCAATTAGTCAGGTCAGCGTCAGCGTGACGACGCGTCATGACGCGCGTCACGCACGTCAGGCGCAGGAGCGGCGCGGCCGTGCGGGGCGCTTGATTACACCTGTCCGTCACCATTAATAGAATATTGTGTGTGATTCAAATTGAATTAGACCGGCATTGTGGAATTACCGGTGTATGTTTCGTCCGGCCTATTGCTTTTGAATATTTAGTAGCCAATTTGGATCCTGCTTCTATTGTGATTTGTTAATAAATATGTTTCGTGATGTACTCGATTGAATTATTATGACGCTAATTGTAGCTGCGTTTAATAAGTTATTCGACATCGGACGTCGCAACTTCGGTGCGTCGAAATTCTGGGATACAAATTACCTTTTTTTAAATGTCGTATAATACTGGGACACCTTGTGTCCATACAAATATTTATCATTTTTTGTATTTGTAACACTAGTAATTATTGGATTTTCTACAGTTCTGCGAAAACGATTTTATGGCAAAGCTGTGCGCTTATTTCGTTGCCATTTTAATGGCCAATTAAAAAAGCCGATTTAACAGCCACCTTTTAAGAAAAATCATGATTTCATCGTGTTAAAGGTTAATGGTTGCCAGTGAAAGAGCTATCATAGCTCGGCCCAGTATCCTCCCGGTTTCCGGGCAATTGCCCACCAATGCTCGCCGGATCTGTTTGCTGAGATTTATTTACTATCGATGTATACCTTGTTTGGACAGCTGTTGAGTTATTTGTCGCTTTTTCGAAGCTTATTCCGGAGGATGTTGCTTGAAACATTCGATTTTAATAAAAAAAATTTTATTTGTGTATTTTGCAGTTGACTATGTTTCTGTGATCGATAGTATTGATGTTTTTATTTTGAGTATCTTTAAAATTAGTATTAGGGGTTTCCACTGGTGATAAGCTAAGCTGAAGTTACGAAGAATGTGTGTTTTTTAACCAATAGAATCGCTCAATATGCCTGTACCTAGTTCTTTGCAGTGATTCTATTGGATCCTGAAATAGACTGCTCGCAACGTTTAGGTCAACTCTGGTGGAAACACAGCCTTAGTAGTTAGCCGCTCTCTTTAAACTAGTCTGTGCCCGTTTTATTTCAGCTGACGACCCTACTGTGTGATATTTATATTATGGTATAGTACCTAACTGGTCAGTCATGTAAAGAATGGCAATGTAAACACTAATGACGTGGATTGTGCCTATTGTCTAAACCGCAGCGTGAATAATTGGATACCCGGGATTCAACTACTGCAGTTAATGTGTTTATTAGTAATTTGTGGTTTTAAATTCGTTTATTTAGGCTTTAATAGCTATGCATTAAAATGATGTCGACGTAAAACCGCTGTCGGAGATCAAATATCTCAAAACGTATGTAGAAGTTTAATTTAATCATAAATTAAAAAAATATTACCTTACAATCTGGCCTGAAATATTATCATCTTATTCTATGATGCATATAAAAATAAAATAAAACCTTATAAACCTTATTTTGCTGTATTATATTTCTAATCACGGTTTCCATGGGCGTATATAAGGGGGGGGGGGTCCTGGGGGTCCCCCCCATTACTATCCATATTCCATCTTACTTGTCCAATCGACAATATATTATGTACCCACCGATTTTCATCGGCGAGGTACATGTATTTTTTTTTATTTACAATATAATAATAATTAATATACTGTGGAGCGTGTCGGTAGGCAAAGTAGGTATTTAGGCTGCTGCTGAACCATTCATGGGCGAGTCCAACTCTCACTTGGCCGCTTTTTTACGTTAGGGACACCCCCACCTTATCAAAGCTATATATACGCCCGTGACGGTTTCTAACCCAACAATTCTTATATTTGCTGAGTGGAGTACAAAACATTAGTTCTGTTTTGTGACGTCACTAATCGGAATAATCTGGGACGTTCTGAGACGTCGCAATAAAATCTAAAAGCATTTCATAATTTATGAAAAGCAGATAATCTAGGCGACGTCAATAAAGGCGTGCCAACTAGCCAATTAGCATCGGATCATCCTGCTAATAAACATCGAGAGTTATACATTTACACGGGTTTTTTTCTTTAATTTTTTTATTGAAATTGCTGTTTCGCTTTGATGTGTGTACTTGGGTATATCCGGGCACAAATCACACAGTTAAAAGGTATATTTTTGTATACGTGTGATGTGTGCTATGTATTAAAATATAATTATAATAGTAATTTTAGTAATATTTTGATAAGCAAAACTTTTTTGCCTAAATGAAAAAGATAATTTTAAGTAAAATCCTGTTTTTGTTTTTTTCGAATTTTTGTCGCGTCTAGTAAATTCACCGTAAGTACAGCATAATGATATTGCATAATCTCCTCTTTAGGTTACGCACCAGCGTCACTGTATCAATAACTAACTGACAAATACTTAGTATACGTATTAATCCTTCAAGCCCCATAAGAGCACCGGTGATCGCGACAACAATAGAATACAAAAGCATTTCCTGGAATCTGCGATCGAAGTATTAAACCTATGGTATTGAAAATATTATAACCCATTATAATATGACGCTCGTAACTCCGTTGCGCCAAAATTCGTTTATCGCGCGGGAACCGTACATTTTCCCGGGACTCAAAGTATCTCCATACCAAATTTCAGCAAAATCGGTTCAGCGGTTTGGCCGTGAAGAGGTGACAGACAGACAGACAGACATGCATACTTTCGCATATTTTATAATATCAGTAAAGTATGGATACTATTAGCCGTCTTACTACTTACAACAGTTTCCTTCCACCTTAATATAACCTATAGCTGTTTAATAGCTTACCAGCTAATATATCGCGCACAAAAGTGCCTGTGTCGGGAAAGGGAACACCGCCGGCAGCTAATTTGGCTGGAGATCATCTTCGCAATTAATCCACTTACCAAGAAGCCGCCCGGGCTTTGAAACTGGATGCTGTACTCTACACAATACTACTTCAGAACTCCCCCGGTACCTTCCACTATTTAGATCATATAACGCTCTATATACAGCTTAATGTCTAAATAAGTTTTTTATAATATAGTAATACCCCCTTACTAATAAACGTTGTATAAGCTTTGAATAGTTATACAGTGTTTTGTTCCTGTCACACAAGTGACATTTTTAATTGGATTGAAGAAGACAAAACACTGTATAACTATTCAAAGCTTAAACAGCGTTTATTAGTAAGGGGGTCAGTGTATAATCTTTATATCGGTATATTTTGTGTCATTAACATGGTACGCATTAAAAAGAGCCATATTATACAGGGTGTCAAAAGACCGCTTCCGATAACTTCGTGGGGTTATTATAGGGCATGAGATATATCCATTGGTGCAAGAAATTTTCATGTAATCGCCAGTTTTTAAAATAGTCAAAATTTTCAACACGCAATGTATAATGCGTGCAGTTAATGCGCGATAATATCGCCCGCCGCCGATGAATGAAACCCCGCGCCGAGCCGGCCCCCCCGCGCCGAATACCGCGCGCGCGGCTCTGCTCTAGTCATGAGTTAAGACAAAACAGCTGATCGTGGTGTGCCCTATACCCTAGCCCGTAGGTAGTGAATAAACCACCAATATTGTAATGATTATTAAATTACAATAGTTTTCACGATTTAACAAAATGTTACAATTTATTAATTACCGTTTCTCAGGTTTTTACTCAAAAATACTCAGTTTTTACTTCCGGCCAAAAAGGAAAAGAAATCATAATTCACATCCGATCATCATCCAATTTACACATCTGTAAAAATACATACAAAGTTACCTACTGCACCTATCAATACATATCAATGGAAAACATACGTGATAACATGTTCACTGACCTGTGATCAGCTGTCTGCTTTTATGAAATGCAGTTCTAACTGTGCTCCATGATCCATCTAACTCGATGTAGATTGCAGAGTTATTCAACACTTAACAAAAGTAATTACAGGAGACATTCCAATTCTTTAAACACTTTTTATTGCACTGTTTAAACCGCACTATCGTCTATCGACGACGATGTTCACCTGTTCCTTAAAGCATCGCACATTCATCGGACGTATCTTGTCACGGCCCGTTATTAATTACAAACATAAAAAAATAGTTAACAATACACAAAACAAGCAATATGACAACATCTAAACGTAAAATTACAAAACTTAAACAAAAACGTCACAGTACCTACACCAGCACGGCGCGTGTTAGGCAGCCGACTGAACAAAATTGAAGAAAAAACTTTGTAAAATAATAGGGATGTATCCCTGTGCAATGTGAATATTTTGAGTAATCGATAATTTTTTTATCGATAAATCGTATTAATTGTTTTACATACGAGTACGTATTGATTACTGTCAAACTAAAAATAAACAAATACCTACTCAATATTAAGAAAAGCGACAATAATTAAAAGTTATTTAATTAATTAGGTAAGTATTATTAAAGTATTTTCATTGGTACGTAGACGCTTATACGCGCATACGTAGACGCGCATAACGCGTACCACGGTATAACAATCACTTTATCACGGTAATGTAGGTATCGAATTTAAAAAATGAGATGAGATCTACTAAATAATAGTTATAATTTTTATTATTTAATGGTAATTTAAATATCGACAAAATAGTATTGAATTTATAGGGTACAACACTTAGATTGTCCTTGAAATGGATTAGCGACACGTGCGTGGTGCACAACTGCAGAGCGGCGCGCTTTGTCGGCGCCGCGATCAAAGCAAGCCGCCGCCGCCGTGCGGTGTCTTTTGACTACTTCCGAAAGTCGATACACGACGAACATTATTTCAAAAATTAAAATAGATTTTTTAATTTAGTAGCCATTTGAGCATTGAGGTAATAGGTTGTTATAGTTGTTAGGACATAAGTTTGATTTTTTAACAATTACTTCAAGTAAGTATTGTGTAAAGTGTTAATAATTGATTATTATTTCAGTTGTAATAAAATACTTTGTGGTGTGTGTTTTTGACGTTCTTGGTGGTGACTGGTCTTATTGCTTGGTGTTAAGGACTATTTTCAAAATGCATAAAGAAGTAAGAACACTTGAACTCAACATTTTTCACGTAAGTTAATTGCCAGTTTTATGTATGAGGTTTTTTCGTGTATCATCTGTTATTTCGATTGATAAGTGACGATTGCGGATAAAAAGTTCATCCGCATAGGTTTCGTTACTTACGATGAACTTTTTAACTAGTCTAATAATCTTAGAAGTTTGCCATACTGTCGTAAGTTGTTACACATGCACAGACAGTTACTTACAGTTTTCTACATGAGCTACCATTAAACTCTTAACACTGCAAATAGCTTAGATGAGAGGTCAGAGGTCAGAGTTCTAAGTTCCACGTCATGGTGACCTTCATGGGTTTGAAATTGAAAAGACACCACATACATTAGGGTTTCTGTGTGTTGTCGTAACTAGTAGTGTATCGTCATTCGTCGCATACGACCTTTCGACTTAGCGTGCGTAGGCCGGAGCTAACAGCTGATTAACGCGGTCAACGTTCTCGGCTTTGTACTCGGGTCACGAGAACAATGACCGCGCGCTTGCAAATGCTTATTGGGGTAAAAATAATAAAATTAAAAAAAATATTTCAAAATATTTTTCTATGTGGTTTATTATCATGTTTAAAGGGTTTTAATTATAAAAAAATAAAGAATAAAAAATTAAAAAAATTAAAAAAAAAATTAAAAAAAAATACATATTCGTAATCAGAAAATGTAGTATAATCATACCCCAAAGTTATCGGAAGTGGTCTTATTACACCCTGTATAGTTTCGATTCGAGTGGATTCGTTATATTTGTTTTTTATAAAACCAGTTCACATCTGTTTATAAATGAGTGTCCACCCTATTCACTGTCCACCCTATTATAAGAATGCCCTAATATACTTATAATTTGATATAATGTTATAACTTATACTGTTTCAAAAAGGCTTAATTACTTACAATCATGTAATTATTTATCCCGATATTCGATGAAGCAGGTAATAGTCTGTGTTCGTACACCAAGTAGTTACAGGAAAATTGAATTTTAATCGCTGAAATAATTTTGTAACAAATTGGTGCGGTTCGTATTAAGCGTTACATTTCGCTCTGTTTAATCAATAGTGCACGAAATATCAGTTTTCTATATTTTCAAGCCGTGTCAATTCAGACCACAACGCGACGTGTAGATGCATTTCTAAATTTGTACTAAATTGACAGATTTACATTTGCGTGAGACGTCTTGCAAATCTGTCAAATCCATAAAAATTTAGAAATGCATCTATACGTCGCGTTGCGGTCTAAATTGACCCTCAAACTACGCCAGCATTATAGCTGTACTGTGTGCTCAAACTACATCTAGTGACACATGTGACACGAACATACTTATTACGTGCTGCTGTATTGATGATTGAGAGTAAACTAAACACACCATGCCGAAGATACGCGGCCGAAGTTCCGTGGCCGATATTACGTTCCGACGCTTTCGGCTGACACGATAAGAGCCGAAATTACGCGGCGGAAAATTAGTTGCGTAACTTTGTCCGAGTATTCAGTGTCTCAAACGCCGCTGAATTGACGCCGAAAAAAAAACATTACCGCGGAATCGCCGCCGAACTTACGCTCACGACACTAAATCGTTATTGACCGAATAAGCTTCAGTTCACACTGCAACGTGAAGCGGCGATGCGATGCATGTTATATGGATCATTCAAAACTAAACGTTATGCACTACACAACAAAATACACATTGAATTGACATATTTGCTGTCCGCATTGTTGAGCAGACCTGCCTGATATTTTTTTTAATGTTATAAATATAAAAAATAAAAATGCATCGCGACGTCACGTTGAAAAATAACCCTAATTTTCAAAATGAAGATAAATAATAATATACGAATAATAAACACACAGAATATTTATTCTATTCTATATCCCTAGGCAAATCACCCAGACACAACTGTAATCTAATAGTACGAGTATGATTCATAACAATATCTAAATGAGACCCTTTGTAATGTTATCTTAATGAGTGGTGACTAGTGATGCTCACTAGTACCGAGTAACGACTAATATTAACACAAACTAAGCTTTCGCACACTCAAAGCTCCAACAATAATTATTATCGTGGTGGTCGCATTACTATTATTTAAGCTTTAAGCTACTATATGCAATTTGTTTCCTACGAAAATTACAGTAAGAAAGAAAGAGTTAAACATTACTTACATGTATTAAAAATCACTAGCTATTTGACCGAGCTTTGCTCGGTATCCGATAAAACACGAATAAAATGACATTTTATAGAAATGATTCCTAGCTAGATCGATTTATCGCCCCCGAAAACCCCTATACACTAAATTTCATGAAAATCGTTGGAGCCGATTCCGAGATTCTAATTATATACCTATATATACAAGAATTGCTCGTTTAAAGATATAAGATAACAGGCTCTGTAAGTATCAGTTTTGCGAAGTAAAAACACTTTTCTCTGACGATTGTTTAGTACTATTAAAGTCACGACAAATATTAGTGGCCACTGCTCAATAACTTGCTGCGTACGAAATTCAAGGAAAGAGGGGAGCAATTTAGCAGCAATTTTAATAATAAGTCCCTGGCATTTCTATTATGGCGAGGAGGCGATCAGGTGGAGACGAGGGGTTTAATAATTCAGATTAGCCTATTGGATTCACTACGAATGTTTGCTATTTTTTCTATATCGTCTATGCCCGTTTAAATGAAGCGGAAATTAAAAATAGTTTGTTTGTTGAACGCAAACTTGTATTCCATTATTAAGGCATGCGAGTAGCCGACGGGAGTGAGTAGCGACAGCACACAACAGATTTTAATTAACATTTTTATTTAAAATGGTCCTTTACTATATTATTTATAATATTAATTATAATGAAACCATATAAAGTGTGTGTTGTGTTGTATTTGGTAGCATATTATTTGAATAAACGAATGACTAAAATTGACGTTATGAAATCATAAGAATCTATATATATAAAACTCAAAGGTGACTGACTGACTGATTGACATAGTGATCTATCAACGCACAGCCCAAACCACTGGACAGATCGGGCTGAAATTTTGCATGCAGGTAGATGTTATGAGGTAGGCATCCGCTAAGAAAGGATTTTGATAATTGATCAAAGGGGATAAAATAGGGGATGAAAGTTTGTCAATTTTATACCGATCGGGCTGAGACTTTGATACCTAAATTATAATAATACTTCTTAAGGTCACAGCACACATATCAACTCGGAAAGGGATCGCCTTTCGCCTCGCCGTCAACTAGGCGTCAACCTAACGTATGCACGTATTACCAAAACGTATCAGTAGCGCCTGTACGTCAACTCGGCTACGGCTAGGCGACACCTCGCTTACGGCTCGCCGACTGCTGTCCCCTTGCGAGCTGAGGCGATTACGTTTGTGGTTACGGTTCCGTATAGTAGGGAGTTTCATACAAACAATATTGAACGGCTCGAGGTGATACGGAGCCGATCCCTTTCCGAGTTGATATGTGTGCTGTGACCTTTAACGCGAGCGAAGCCGCGGGTAAAAACTAGAACAGTAATAATAATATTAATATTAATATTACTTACCGAGTCGATATTTTAATCTGTAAGTACATTACCATATAAAAAAGCTTTTAAAAATACATAAAATTTGCATTTGCCATATGATATACAATATAAATGCTATTATTTTGTTCATTAAGTTTTGTGTCGGAGGTTTTGTCACATTAATGCTAATATAATATTATTCATAGTAAGTAATAATAATTATAAATGCAAAAGTGTGCCGATACATCTGTTCGTTACCTCCTCACACCCAAGCCGCTAAATCGATTTTGCTGAAATTTAAAGGTGGGATTTCACCAGGCACACTCAAAACTTCGTTTTATAAAACTTTGTTCTCATTGAACGCGTTCTCGCGGTGATGTAAATCTCGTTCTGTTTCGAATGGATTTCATAAACTTCTTTTGATCGCGATTAATAAATCTAAGGTCACGTGACGTCACGCCATTATTTTACATGTTTTTATCACCTTGGAGCATTTTCACGTTAATTTAACAACAAAATAGCAAGAAACAATAAATGAAATAACCAAACGCATGTGTCAAAACTGTTATCTTGACATTTCTTTTGTCTATGTTTTTCGTTCCGCCATGACACTACACTGACAGGGCTTGAACGGGTTTTATGATAACTTCGGACTTTGGGCGTTCAGAAGATAAAACTCGGATTTGCTGTGAACGCGTTCATTTTATGTTGGTGAAATGCAATTCGATGTTATAACTACTACACAACGCACCCATTTTTTTCTAGGTCCCACGCCGCCCCCCTTTAGGCCTTCAGCGCCCACAAGGGGGCGTTATCGCCCACTTTGGGAAACGCTGATGTAGATGATACCCGCAACTCCGATGCGCTGAAATTAGTTTATCGCGCGGAAACCGAACATTTTTCGCAATAAGGATTCTCCTATGTCCTTTCTTGTCCCTGAATGTATCTCCATAGCAAAACTTCATGGAAATCGGTGCAGCCGCTTAGGCGTGAAAATTTAACAGACAAACACACTTTACATAATATTAGTTAGGATTTTCTGTCTATTCCGTCTGTTTGCATAGCAAGGTTGACTATACTCAACCTAGTTTAAAAAAATAATTAAAAAGTGTAAAAGCGTAATGTGCAGTGTGTACCCCGTGTGCACGATTTGGGGTGATTTTTAATCATTAAATATCTACACCATCCGTCGGTGAGGTTAAATATCTGCTCCACAGTGTATGGGGATTTGTTTTACTCCAGTGTAACATAGATCTGGTATATTTAATCTAAACGTAAAGGATGCGTAGCTACGCGTGCGTAGCTGGAGCCTGGAATGCTATCAAATTAAGGTACAACACCCAATTAATGCCACCTCTAGAGATAATACTATTATTGGCATTTCTATTATAAAAAAAAAACACAAGTTGCACTCAAGAACGGGCTGACCTATCCAAACCAAATGTTAAAGGAGGAACAAAAAAAAAAAACAATACAAGCCAGTTCCAATTATCTTCCTTATTATTTCCCTTTATACGTAACGAAGTACGTACCGGGCCGCTATAGTATGTTATCTATACTTAATATTATAAATGCGAAAGTATCTCTGTCTGTCTGTCTGTCTCGCTTTCACGCCAAAACTACCGAACCGATTGTAATGAAATTTTGTATACAGATAGTCTAAAGCCTGAGAAAGGACATAGGCTACTTTTTTACTGGAAAAAAGGGTTGTAAGGGGGTGAAAATACGAAAATTTGTTCAAATTAAGTTAGTTCCAAAAATTCATACTAGATGGCGCCGTGCGTCTCTTACATCGCGCTAACGCTTGCCCAACATCTTTCTATAAGAGGTGGTATCATCTTACATTTGAGTCTCGATTTTTTTCGATTGTTATTTCTTTATTAAAATCTTAAATATATGTATAGTATAAAAGTATTAAATATATTTTACCGTTGTCTGGTACCTGTAACACAAGTCCTTCAGGTACTTAGCACGGGGCCAGACTGACGTGGTGTGAAGCGTCCATAGATATTATTATTATATTATTACGTTATTTAATAAGTCAGTACTTTATATTATATACAGTGACGTAACCTTAAAGTTATCAATGATAAATAGTTTATGGGTAAAGTTGTGTAATTGGGGGGCTTATTTAGCCCTCTAGCTTTAAAATTTGGCATAATATATAAAGTTTAATTTTAATAAAAAATAAAATATTATGTGCACACTGCACAGCTGTCTTGGGGTTTTTTTATAAAAGCTTTTGACACCAATTTTGTTGACATCGCGCGCTATAAACTGAAGTCCACGCGGACGAAGTCGCGGGCAACAGCTAGTAAATTATAATATTCCGCCGCTATAGTACGTTGTACATTTTAATTTAAATGCAAGCAAAGTTCAGTACCTCAGGGCAGCTACAATCTACCAATTTCTTGTTTTCATATTCATCGTGAATAAAAAATGTCATATATTAAGTAATTTGGAAAAAATTTCAATATTTGTTTATAATTAGATGAAAATGGATGGGGACGGAGTATACCGTTGCGACGAAGCACTACTTACCTCATTTTTATTTATTGTGGCACCACTAGATTCAGAGAAGCTGTATTATTATCAGCTCAATAGAAACTCATGCAGCTTAGAAACTTATGTAGTTGCCAGTTAGCGGACTCGAGCGGTACCAATAAGCGGCTTAATAAGCTCGTTACGTTAAGGAGTGTAATAGTAAATCGATCGTTATTATAAATATAAATTCATCAATACAGTACTCGTATTTTATTTCTCTTCTAACTACAGGCTTGAAATTAAAAATGACGTCGCGAACGATTCTAAGGATGCAATTCACATTCCGGACAATACAAACGGTCGGATGCGCGGGACGAATTGAAAATAATAATAGCGGAATGTTTTAATTTCGCTGCGAGTGACGGGTCACGTGACCCCGGCCGGGCTCCGGGGGGCTCCGGGGGCCCCGCGAGCTGTCGCCGTCACTGCCGCGAACAATTAGCCGCGCTCGTGAGTTAAACAAGTAAGCGACGTTTGCCCGCTTTTTGCCCCGAGCGCGCTCACCGGAGCGACCCCGATGAATAGCGTGCTGCGTGCGTATGATAGATATTATGACGGGCATACCCACAGACATACTTAGATCAAGATAGATACCGCATGTCGCTCCATTTGTATGAAAACGAGCGTGCCACTTTTTTAGTACCTACTGTGACGTACCGATGATAAGAAACGTGTCCATTATCAAGGCCAACGTTTCTACAGCTCAATACGGCACTTTTAGGCAATTAGGCATTTTTAAAATTCCGATTGACGTCCAATTCCGTTAGCACACTAAAGAAAACTAGAGATCGCCCAATGGTCGAAATTCGACCTTACTTGCAACGACATAGGACTACTACCTATATTTTGTAAAAAATATTGACTACATCATAGTTTTTTTCAATTCTTGTCTCTGGGACTCAGCTGATCTCAGACTGGCCGTTTAAGCATTGTCTAATTATTATCTAAAATCATAAACCTATAAAGTATATATTATGTCTATGTCTAAAATTAAATAAAAAAAAACAATAATCCATTTTCAATTTGTCAACTTGATGTCAACAGACTTTAACCATAAATAAAAGAGTATAATTCGTATGTATAGGCTTGTCACTCAAAAATCTGTCATTTTTCCTAGTAGTAGTGTCGTAGAGTGTGTAACGTTTTATTTGTTAAAAATATATATGATAAAAGCATAATTTTAAAATAATATTAGCTCGATGCACTCCTTCGCCATATCTATACTAATATTATAAAGCGGAAGAGTTTGTTAGTTAGTTTGTTTGTTTGTTTGTTTGAACGCGCTAATCTCAGGAACTACTGGTCCGATTTCAAAAATTCTTTCAGTATTAGATAGCCCATTTATAGAGGAAGGCTATAGGCTATATTTTATTACGCTAATACTAATAGGAGCGAAGAAATAGAGGAAAGTGTGGAAAAAACGGGAGAAATTATTTGTAATGGCTTATTTGAACGCGTTAATCTCAGAAACTACTGGTCCGATTTGAAAAAATATTGCAGTGTTAGATAGCCTATTTATCGAGAAAAGCTATAAGCTATATTTTATTACGCGAAAACTAATGAGAGCGAAGGAATAGAGAAAAATGTGGAAAATTTTGGGGAAATTATTTGAGAGGGCTTATTTGAACGCGCTAATCTCAGGAACTACTGGTCCGATTTGAAAAATTCTTTCAGTGTTAGATAGCCCATTTATCGAGAAAGGCTATAAGCTATATTTTATCACGCTCAGACTAAAAGTAGCGAAGAAATAGATGAAAATGTGGAAAAAAACGGGGCAAATTATTTGAAAGGGCTTATCTTACGAACTACTGAAGAATTTTTTCTGTTATACATTTTGTCCCGGAAAAATAACTGTTTACTGCACAATATACTTATATGATTTGCGCGTAAACTATTCTATTTTGATGGAATTTGGAGATACTTTGAGTCTCGAGAAAGGACAAGGAATACTAATTTTGTTCTGGAAAATGCACGGTTCCCGCACAATAAACTTTTATGATTATGGCCTAAAGTCTTAACTTTTCAATCTATTTTGATGAAATTTAGTATGGCAATACTTTCAGTCTCGGGAAAGGACAAGGGATACTTTTTATCCTGGAAAATATACGGTTCCCGCACAATAAACTTTTATGATTCTCGCCTAAACTTTTTAATCTATTTTGATTAAATTTGGCATGGAGATTGGAGATACCTCCGAACAGGAAAATAAGGATACTAATATGAATCTGGGACAAGGAATGTTCTTTGTCCCGGAAAAATGTGCGGTTCCCACACAATATACTTTCTGATTTGCGCGTAAGCGACTCAATCGATGTACGGGAACAGCTATAAAGTCCACGCGGACGAAGTCGCGGGCAACAGCTAGTAAACTATAACTGTGCGAAATTTCATGCACCTACGTTTCCCCATTTTTCGTAAAAAGAGTTACAAAGTTTTTCTCTCACGTATTAATATATAGATACTTTCGAAAGACGAGCATTGCTCGTCGTTTGGGAACGCGATATGGCACGCGAAGTACATACACATGCGGTATCTATCTTGATCTATGTCTGTGGGCATACCCTGCAGCCTGCTCAATGCTCAGTTGGCTGAGTGTTCACACAGCTATCCCGCTCCCTGGCTGAATAGGGTAGACGTTATGATAACGTTTTATGAGTAACGACGCATTATGTAAAGCGACTTATCGATGTAAAAGTAATTTGGATTCGAGTGATAAAATTCATAATGACCGCTTAATGTTCGCTATAAATATAAAGGTACCATTAAAAGAATCGTAAAATGTTATTCAGAACTTCGTACAGGTGAACTACTTTACCACTGAATATACAAGTACCTACCTACTCAATCAAAGAAAGCACGAAGACCACATTGTAGTAGACGCGCTGCGCGCTGTGCAGAATTATTTGTGGTAGGCGCTTTAGATTGGTAAGGGAGGAAATTCGCGCACTACATAGTACTTATAATAGTTATAATAATACACTGGATGACTCAAAGTATCTCCATACGAATTTTCGCAAAATTGGTTCAGTGGTTTTGGCCGTGAAGAGGTAACTGACAGACACACTTTCGCATTTATAATATGAGTATGGAATATAGATATTATAATATTACGTGAATCAACCCCGATAAACAATAATCTTTATTAAGCCCACATGACATACTTTTATACATAAGCACGTGAAAAGCCAGATAAAATAAAAAACAAATGAAATCTAATCAGACATTGGACATTTCTTGACGTTTTAATTCATAGAGTTGGTTCCGTAAGCGGGCACACGAGCGGAAAATTAATAACGATTGTTGCAAATCCGTCGCAACTCACGGCTCTACCCTACCACGTAATGCAGATTAACTTAGCGCATACTGTGCAATCGTTTATACTCAGTGGCGGCCTTAACCATTGCTAGGCCCCGGGCGGTTTCTGCGATTCCCTATGGCCGTCTATCCACCGTCGCGCGTCTCGTCGCCGACACCGGGATTTCACCGCCAAAAATTCAAATAAAATACCACTTTATGACATTTTGCTTGGTGCGAGGCCCCCGCAAGAGCGAGGCCCTGAGCGATTGCCCTATTCGCCGCCCCCTAAGGCCGCCACTGTTTATGCTATACACTCTTTACTGCAAATTGAATTTTATGGCTTTAGCTATATAAATTGGCAAACACGTACTAATAATATTATTTGTGCTCTTTCTTTTTTTGAAATATTGTCTGTTGTAAACAATCGCAGATGTGCTACAAGTTTTGGGACACGATAGCTGAGCTAAGTGTACTCGTATTATCACGTATCATTATTCATTTTCAAAAATTAATGAATTTGTCCAAAGGTGAGTCGCATTACACATATCACACATGATTTGGGTAATCACTGGTTATCTGAAAACGTTTTGGTAGAAAAAAATTATAGGGGTAAATGTAGTGATATTATAATTATTAATTACTAAGGAATCAGATTATATCTAAAGAATCATTTTTTATCTTGATTTTTATTTCTGAAGAAGGAATTAATTGGTTGGTTTAAGCATTTGTGTACTAAGCCACAAAATTAATTTACTTATTTAATTATGAATACAGTCTTGCACCTATGATTAAAATAACACAAAGTGGCTACAACTCTCGATACGTAATTTTTTTGTGGGATGATATCATGATACACAAATGCTTGACAGCGTCCTATTATAATTTGGATTCTAAAGAAGTTAAGAAATTAATTTATTTTAATTCAGAATTTTAGAATTTAAACAAATGTATCAATTAACCTTATATCTACAAAAGTTCATCGGCAACTGTAAATAACGTTCGGACAAGCAAATTACGTTCAAAAACCGATGCGAAGAATTTAAATAACGCAGCAAATAAAGGCGAGGGTCAAAAGTCGCGCATACAATAGATGCATTGCGATCCAATTAAAATTAATTAGCTTCAGAACACACTGCGCCCGGTACAAGGCAACAAATCAACTAAAGATACGAGAGCGGATAACGCTGCCCGTGGATAAGGACAATTTTAATTTTGCCATCGCAAATCAAATTCTAGAATTTAGGGCCCAACGCCTAATATCGTGTGCACTACTTTGCCGACTTTTCGACTCGTTTTAAATCGGTGTTAATTAATTTTACATGTGTAACTGAGGTTCCTAGACATTTGTTTCGCTGAAATATCATGTATCACAAAGTTTTGTGGAGATTGTTAAATTATGGGAATATTAAAATATAAAACTTTTAAGCTCTAATTCTTAGTTATTATCGATTAGATCGCTACCAAAATAATAATAAATAATGGGAAATCATGTACTTCGATCAATGTGGCAGCCCTAGCATTAGAAATGTGTGATAAGATATCAGGGCTGTCAAAACGCGACGTTTACACGAAAATATCGGTTATTTTGGTTGACAATATATCACAGGGACGCGGGGGGAGGAGACGTAGTTAATCACGGGTGTAGTGATTGCCAAAATGACTTGTGTACGTGGTGTATGATTTATGGTGATACGGCTAGTTAAAGTCCGTTACGTTACTTCCAAAATCTATGAGAATGATCTTTATGTCGTCGGCATAAAGGTCCTGGTGGAGGCAAATTAACGGTGAACGGGCCGTGTAATATAGTGTAGTCAGTCGCACCTAATTGACGGCTCTTCTAACGATTACACGAACATCACGATTATAAAATCATACAATACAAAATTTTGAATATTACATCATAATTCATAAGCTTCAATTCAAATATAAAGGTCCCGCCTCGTATTCGAATGAATTGTTAACATCACAAAATAATTACTTATAATATTATTACTGCCGCAAATTAAACTGGTTCAAATTATCGTTCGTTTTTAATTAAATGTTAATAATAACATCCGAAAACAATGTATGATTCGCATAATTGCATCCAATAATGGAGGTAGAGCCACAATCCCGCGTAAGAACTTCAATGGGTATTAAAGTATAAATAGATGCGAGAAAATTGTATCCCGCTAGCGATAAAGAAAACATATTCAAGGAAAGGTTCTTGAATGGAATTGTCATGAATGAGTAGTAGCTATCATTCAAAATTTTGGCCTCATGCAGAATTTTACTTTGATTTCTGGGCTCAACACAAAACTGCGAATTCGCATCGCATCGCAAATATCTGTGCGAATTCGCAGTTTCGTGTGGGAGCCCTGAGTGAAAATGTTTTTGTTTTAAACAAATGTTACCTTCATAAGATGGCAGCGTTAGTTTAGACTTTATATTCTCATTAGTCAAAAGTTATTAGTCTAAAGAGTAGTAGAGCTGCATATTTTGCTGCAGATCAAACTTTCAACGGTTCAAAGTTTTGATACTGATCTCCACGTTGTTTGACGAAAGACAAAATAATAACGAGACGAACCCGTACAGTGGCAAAATCGTTTATAATAGCGCATGATCGACGTCCATTGTGCATACGTTGTATATAATATTATCACGATGGCAATCAACAAATGGATGCCAAAATGGATATCCATAGGAAGCCTTCAGGCCGTGAATAGGTTGCCTTCAGGTATCAAATATACTCTATTGTATATTTGACTGTGTGTTATATACTGCTGTTTCATTAGCTGGATCCATTTCGTTCAGAAAATCTGTCAAAAATAGAACCGAATACGAGGAAAAACTAGCGGCAGGTATCATGTAAGTGTACATAAAATCCCCGTCATTCAATTAGTAGAAAGCCCGTTGGGCGCGGAGCGGGAGGGCGGAGGGCAGCGCCTAATAAACATAATATAAATAATCTGCGGCGATAAATCTGCAGCGCTTTATGGCGGGAGTGGGTTGTCACTCCGTCTAATTACCGCTAGTGCTGCTGTGCCACCGCGCAGCGCCGTACAGCGCTGCAGCGCTATAACAGCGCTTAGGAATATTTTTAACGAAAAGAGTGGTATAATTTTAACGAAGAGTGGTTTAAATTTTAGCATAGCTCTATGTCGTATGGTGGTCAAAACTTACAGTATAACTTAGATACGTCAGACGTATATTAATCTGTTCTTTTATTTTACGTATGTATTATGGATAAGTATACTAAACGATACACTGACTTCAACAGCTAGATATAAACTATGCACAATAATAATTCATACTTTTTACACTTCAATTTCTTTCCTTCTCATCCTATAAATTACTGAATAGTTTTATTACGTTTTAGGTGAAAACCTACGAATAATAAATTATTATTCGTAGGTGAAAACTGAGTAGTCTTAAGCGAGGCTTATAATTTGTCAAGGTTTTTAACACGCAAATCTGACACAGCTCGTAAAATAAGTAAGTCAGGAGAATAAAGTCGTACAATAAAGCGCTGACATCGCTTAGCGGGCGAGCGCTCCCGCAGCACTCTTCATCGGGCTTAGTTAATTATGAGGACATATCAGCTTTATTATAATTACTCATTTTAATGTAGCTGCGCCCACAGCATGGTCGAGCCTACGCCGTTACGGCCCGCAGGAAATTCTGACGTTTATGGGGAAATTTACTTTATATTACGTTTTACATTCAATTTCATTAAAACGCCAATGTAATATACATTTTAGCGTGCTAATAATGGGAATATGGTTTTAATTATGAACATATTTAAAACATATGTTGAGGATGTCTGTGGAGTTAGCGCGATCGATAGAGACGTGTATTTTTGTGCTGTAATAACTGTGGGTAGAGTTTACTTTGTGTTACCGGAATTGTACATTTGCGTTTAATTATCGTATTTATTATATTTATCACATGTTACCTTGTATAAGTTCTAAAATTACACGACAAAAAATATAAATTATATTTTATATAATATTTTCTTGAACATCTATTTTTTATAGCAATCACAAATAGATAACACTTGGCTTGACACGCTACCGCGTGTCTAGATTGTTATGAAACTAATTAGTTTTATTATCTTAAATACAGTTATAAAAATTTTGAGAGTAATTTTGTAGTTTATGTTCTTCAAAGTATCTAACAGCTTTTAATATTTAATGAATTAAATTATTCTTTTTTTTTTCAGGTATGCTGAATTTTCCTATCACAAAATGAACGTCGACGAGTAGAAAGTAAGTTTTATCTGTCAAGGACAATGGAAACATTTATTATTTAAAATAAACAGTTATAACTAGGAAAACCACAAAATTAAGCGATTAAGGTTAGCGTTATATTTTTTTTATGTAAAGCGTCCGTGGCCTAATGGGTAGAACTTCGGTTCGCACTCCTAGAGAGTGCAGGTTCGAACCCGGGTGGAGGCGTGTACCTATGAGAAATTTTCTGATCTCAAGTACATAATACGGACGCTCGTACGGTGAAGGAAAACATCGTGAGGAAACCCGCACATAGTTGGTCCCAGACGTATTGACTAGTTCTTTCCTCTGGACTAGGCCGACTATGATGCGAGAATGCCGTATGCGCTTGGGCAACCATACGGACATTTAAAAATCTTGTCCCAGGCACTACAATATTTGAGGAGTGTTTACTTCGCTCTGAAAAATACTGTATAAATCATCCACAACGGATGTAAAGGCCTAGTTTTTATATTTTGTAAGCCGTCGGTGCCGTGCAACACGGCAGCCACGATCATTTTAGGCACGTCGACGTTTTCGTTCCTTCCACTTGACACCACCTAGACGACAGCACCGGTGGTGTCATAATATGGAATCTCTAGTCCATCTGACACCACCCTAGTCTTATCAAGGTGACCATTTGAGTGACAGATAAATATGTATAAACTTTAGTGCTTGAACTTAATTGGAGTTTTCATATCTACCTTAGGAAAATGTAACATCACTATTTATTTACTACGAGCTTTTGCCCGCGGCTTCGCTTGCGTTAAGAAGTATTATTATATACAAACTTTCATCCCCTATTTGAACCCCTTGGGGTTGGAATTTATCAAAATCCTTTCTTAGCAGATGCCTACGTTATAATATCTACCTGCATGCCAAACTTCAGCCCGATCCGTCCAGTGGTTTGGGCTGTGCGTTGATAGATCACTATGTCAATCAGTCAGTCACCTTTGAGTTTTATAATATATATAGATAGAAGATGTAACATCACTAATAGTCGGTGGTGTCATATGGACTAGACCTAGAGATTCCATATTATGACACCACCGGTGGTGTCATTTTGGTGGTGTCAACTGGAATGATCGGACGTTTTTCACATACTTTCAATAATATATAGACTTTGTAGGCGTAGTTAAACGAAATGTCCACGAAATATGAAAACACATTACCGGCGAGGAGGCCCTCGAGTCGAGCGTAATTACCTAATTGAATTTAAATAATTAAAATATTGTGAACAAACATGTCGGGTGTTGTAAAGTCGGCGCTCTGTCGGCGCACGTGGTATCACGTGCATGCACCATTACCTCCGTAATTTAATTAGTGCGGAGTGATCATTGCATTAAATAGACTCGATATTCGGCGAACTCTCGTCCGCCCGCGGGTCTGACAATTTTAATTAATACCCGATAGGTGGACCGAAATGTTGGAATTCTTCGTTAATTAGCCCCGCACGAGATTTCTAATAATTTAATTAAAGGAGAGTTAATAAGCCCGGCCGATGGTATCCGTGTAACGCGGCATTCGCGCCGTGAGCATTATTGGCCCGCTCCGTTCGTATTGTATTGGGATGCCGGATAGGACTTGTGACCACATATTGTGACCGAACATTATTGACGTATAATGTTCGGTCACAATTTTTCTTTAAATACGACCTTTCTTTACATCCTCTAGGGCTAGCATAACAACAGTAGACTACATGGGAAAGACTCGACATACTGATAGATTTTATCGATAAAATGGCGGATTTCCATTGTCCAAATGTCACTTTGTCTTGTCTAACTGCCACTTTGCCTATTCTTCCGTAGAAAGAAACCGTTTCTATGGTGACCATGCTACGCCTACTGGAGGTAACGAGTTTGTATCTCGTACTTAGTGAATTGAAGACATGAGTGGATAACTACCATTTAATAACATAACGGCATGTTACGAATACCTTTCACCAACAAAATTTACGTACTAAAACTTGTCCATATCAATGTTTTTCTAGGAGCTCCCTTGAAAATTTCACAGAAGTGAATAATAAACGACCTTTCCAGTGGTTATCGGCCTTCTATAAATGTCAATTTAGCATTAGCATTTCCTAGTAGCAACCGAACAGTAAGGAGCCCTTTTGGAAAATGTCAGGCAAATTGCCGCGGGCATAATGTTGGCAAACACTGCGTTTAAGTAGCCGCCGATCGAGGGCAGGAAAATTGCGGTACAAGCCACTACACAATTCACGATTTTGGTCACACCGCATTACTCATGCTTCATTTCTTATTTTTCCTAAAAAGTATACAACAAGTTTATGAGCAGTTGAAATTTATATTTGTGAGTGTACCTGGGTAATACAACAACGTTACTAGGCGTTGGTTCGTAAACATGGTTTCTACCAATTTTGTTTTCAGACAGGTTGTTTATTTAAATTATAAATTAACACTTACTTGTATGTCATCATTCTTGTTATTCTGTGAATAACAAAGATATCGTTATTCGTCACAAACAATTTCTACTCAATATCTAACGCCATACAAAGCACCATCAAAAACGGTTATGCAATCGAATTCTTCTGTGTTTTATCAATGTAACGTTTTCAAGAAGTTAAAAGCCTACGAATAATAAAAACTAAGGAAACGTAACTCCCATACTTCAACCGTTTTGAATTTGGTTTCTTTTCGCACACAAAAATTATGACAATAGTTACGAAACACTAACTCTAACACTCTTTACATAATAAATCCGTTAACAGTAAATTTATTGTCACTTATATACACAAAATTGAAGACGTGAGTGAACACGATAACTAACATTTTGTGACATACGCACATTTACTCATTTTTTCCTTTAAAATTTGAACAAACCTTTAAACAGCTTATCTAATCATCACCTGACTAATATATCTGGTTACACATAACATGCACAATTTTTTTACTGTTACTCATCGTGTTCTTCTACTTACGTCTTCAATTGTGTACCGAATACATGCATAAAGTATGCATGTATTGGGGTCTCATTTTGTAGACTCGCGGAACAAATTTTTGACACAGTTACTCTTCCTTAGTTTTTATTATTCGTAGTTAAAAGCTGTTGTAGGGGAGTGGTGACAGAGTGTAACCCTTTGTGAGCCGGCCGGTAGCTCCGCCGGCGGCGGCGCCAGAGGAAGTCGCGAGCAAACAGGATAATAAAATGTGCTAATATTTGAGTTTCCTGCCTCTCCGGGGATACTTTGAGGTGCAATTAAGCTGCTAATGTAATATGTTAGCCGGACAACGTGGGAACGTGGTACCAGAGACTTAGTATATCTGGTCTCTGGTGGTGGACTGTAAAAGACCATACGAACAAAAATATTTTCATGTAAGATGCCAAGGCACGGTTACTGATCAGTCATCACATTATTAGATATTTTGTATTATTATTAATCAATTATATCTATTGAACATAACCTTTTGAAAATCCTTTTCAAATTTTGCATATTCATATATTGTGTGCAGCGTAAGCTTCTGAACTTTATAAAAAATAGGCCAAGCGCGAGTTAAACACCCGCACGACGGATTCCGTACGATTTATTAATATCGGTCAAAATTTCGTCAAAATTTAAACTCTAGCTATCAGGTAGTTCTTGTGATATATCATATAGCCTAGTGAGTTAGTGACAGACAGGCGGATAGACTGCGAAATCTCAGTAATTAGGTCCTGTTTTTACCTTTGGCTACGGAACCTTAATTGTAGTCTGTGAGGCGTGATACTGAATACAGATCAAGAGGTTCAGTCGTGCGGCACGCTAGTCAGCGCGATTTAACAGCGCGGCCGTAACGCTCACTGTCAACGTAGCATAGCCAGGTTCACCCGTGACTCGACAAATTGACGAATTTCACACGCTTCCAATGTATTACTTTTTTTTAAATGAAATAAGGGGGCAAATGAGCAAACGTATCACCTGATGGAAGCAACTTCCGTCGCCCATGATGGACACTCGCAGCATCAGAAGAGCTGCATCTGCGTTGCCGGCCTTTTAAGAGGGAATAGGGTAATAGGGGATAGTAGGGATGGGAAGGGAAGGGAATAAGGGAGGGTATGAAAGGGAATAGGGTAGGGGATTGGGCCTCCGGTAAACTCACTCACTCGGCGAAACACAGCGCAAGCGCTGTTTCACGCCGGTTTACTGTGAGAACGTGGTATTTCTCCGGTCGAGCCGGCCCATTCGTGCCGAAGCATGGCTCTCCCACGTATAAATTACTGCGATGATATAGTACTTTATCATCACCACGTAGAGGTTATCCGATATTCGTATATTCAGTGCGAAGTTCATCGACTAACCTTTTGAGTAAAAGTTGTAAAAGTATTTGGCCAGTTTGAAGTTATTCTATATATTAATTTTGATAAAAATTGGCCGAGTCAAATATATAAACAAAAAAGTCAATAAAGTCAAAAATATAATAAATAACAGCAACTTTAATATTTGTTCAATAATGTTATTTTGTTCCTAATAAATACATTTTTCGATTTTGCATAGAACTTCGCACTGATTTAGATCTCCATTCTTTTTGCGGCTCCCATAGCCAGTCATAATTTGTGTATTGAACTTGGTCCTCCGTTTTACATGTAAGGTGGGATATCATTACTTTTGTAAAGGAAACTAGACAGGTACTTATTGAGATTTTATGTTTTTTTATGCTGAATTACTGGTATAAACACGAAGAACGTACTTTGTGGTTATAGTATGTCATAAGTGGCACCAAATGGTTCGTGTCTATATAAATTTAAAACGAGCTAATTATTATTAACAGTTGATTCAGACCCCAACGCGACACGTAGATGCAATTCTAAATTTATATAAAGGATTTGACAGATTCGCAAGACGTGTCATCCAATTGAAATCTGTCAAATCCATACACATTTATGCCGTGCCGCGCTTCGCCTCGCCTCGTCGCGTTGCGGTCTGAATTGACCCTAAGGGTTATTATGTATTTAGTTTAAAAAAATGACACACACAGGATACTAGATAGCGTTCTATGTATTTCGATATTAAGAGAAAAGCCCGAAATCATATAAAACACAAATAAAGAAAAAACAATGACATACATTTTTTTGTCAAGTTAGCCCAAAATGCCCAGGGGAGTTAATACATTAGTTTAATGAAATATGCTATACATTTTTACATCCACAGCGACTTTTCGCGGGCTTTCTCTTTGAATACAGCCTGATGGGTTGCATTTTGTTATAAAGTTTAACAGAAGTGCATGTTTTGTTTAGCGGCGGTGGGCGATAGTGGCGCCGCGGCCTAATCCTGCGGCCGGCGCTGCGGAAAACGACGGGAATTGAAAATAAACATTCCATCTGCGCTCCGGCACGCACTGCCCAAATTGACAATACAACCAATTTGGCGCCGAACCGACCACCTTTGTATGGGAATTGAAAAATAATATTACTATTTTTTTCGACGTGGCCGAGCAATCTCGAAAATAAGCTTCGGTCCGTACGAAATAATAGTACGATAACAAAAGCAACAGGTGTTGAAAAAATGTATCAAACAAAAAATATATTTTTACAGGCCGGCGAGATTAAATTGGCTGTTTTTAGCGACGTACCCCGTACAAAGGTTTAAAATATCGCGGAAACGAAACTGTACTTCCTGTAGAGCGATAACTCTCACTCGATATAACAGACAGTCAGACAACCAATTAAAGTAACCTTATTAGAGCAGCTTCCACTGCGATAGTACGACTTACGAGTTAATTCACACATATAAAATTCCGAAATAACATTTTATTTTTCGCTTTAAATTTTAACTTCCTGTTCCGTGATTTATTTTAAGTCCTTGTCAAATTTTATTAAAATCAGTCAGGCTCCGAAAAAAATACAAATAAACTGAACACAACATCGAGTCTTTCTTCATAGAAACTATTTAATTATTAAACAAACTTAAAAGGTATCGTAAGGAAAATATTTAACATTACTTATTGTCCCTGATAATTTACATTAAACTGTTCATCAGGCTGTTATCACAGGAAGGGCTGGGAACTGATAAAAGCTCGTGGTTCATTCAGTGTTTACCGTGACCCCGAGCCGAGAGCACGCGCGCTATTGTGAGTTTACTTCGTCTTAGTGCAATAACTTTATGAGTATTGTAAGTATACGGAATTATTGTATACCTAAATATAAACATATTCATTCTTCACGAGAAGTTAGTACTATTAAAAAATAGCTGTACTTGTAGAAAGTGTGAAGTTGAGCGTAAGTTTGATAATAAATTGAGTTTTTTTAAAGTTTTTATTAATTATTAAGTATTCAACGAACGCATTTGAATGCGTTCGTAATACTTAATTTAGGTCCTGACACAAATGTACTGCCAAAAAAATCGACTTTAAGGGTTTTTTAAGGGTGCTAAGTAAAGTTCAATTGAATTTGAAAAAAATAGGAACAACGACAAAAAACGGTAAAAGTAAATAAATATTTCTAGTAAATAATAATATTATGATGTCAGTAAATATTGTAGTGTGTACATTGAAAAATTAAATTAATTTATAGTTGTAAATTGTAACCTTAAATTAATTTAAGGTTTTCCCTTTTAAAATGGACACCGGTTTTCAGTGAGTCCAGGGCATCCGGTCAAACTGGCCGTTTGTGCCAAAGCATGTATCGCAAGTCTAAGACTGAATCGTTAAAAGTTTTATTTCAGTCAATCTGGATGCAATTCCACAAAATTATTTTCTATTTTGATCTTTATACTTCATACTTCCAACTTCTGACAAATTGAATCGTCCGCCGGCCGAAAATAAATCTTTGTAGTTGTGAATTTCATATCATGCGGAAAATATAACTCTTGAAATATGAAACTAAGAACTAAATAATCAATAATAATCATCACACATAAAAAAAAAACAAACGCCTTGAACACACGAATAATATTAAGCTGCTTCTGGCTTAGTTAGCCAAATAATATAATTTGCAATTTACGAGGAAAAATAGATACAAATATATTAATTTTGTTGATGAATAGTAATTTACTTACAAACTAAAAATATAAACTTTAATGAATAAATCATCTGAAGTGTGACTATATTCCGTAGTCACACTTCGGATGATTTATTCATATTTGTACCCTATCATCCTCCTTTTTGGAAGTCGGTTAATAGCCCTCCCAAGCTGCAGACAGCAGAGGGGCAGCACATCGTTCGCCGTGACGTCGCTCGATATTGTAATAAGTAATAACCAGTAATGGAGGCGACGCTAATCAAATTGACTAGTTTTATTTATATTACATTATACGGGCATCCATTACGATATGAGAGGATCCAATTATGTTATCCAATTAAAAACTTGTTGCCATCAGTTTAATTATATTAAAACGCACTACTGTAGTTTCCGGTCTCGTCGAAGAAATGGGCTGCGGCTATTTTCCTGAAAAATAGCGAATATTTAAGTGTAATATTACAATACCTTCGCCTAGGGTGAATCAAAGCAAATAATAGTTCAGTTACCTACTCGTTAATAAAATACTTTTTGTACTTTGATCATCCCCGGATAACATAATATTTACCTACCAACGAACGATAGAAAATATTGCAAAAGGGAAGCACTCGATAGTAATACATTTGATTAGTTCTGCAATTAAAAGTTCCTCGATACACATCTATATTATTACGATTGAATTTTAATTGAAGTAACGAGGGAGTGCACTCCAATAATGGAGTAAGTTAATTATAAAAGGCAATTGATTTAAATGGTCGGTGTCGCGGTCGGTATGAGTAACAGAAAAAGTTTTCAATTTCACTAAAAGGGCCTGGCTTGTGTCTCGAGTCTGCTCTGGTTATCGGCGTGTAATGTATGAAGTCTCGGCTTTATTTTATAACTCACTCCAGTAATAGGCTTAACTTTAATTTACTTTACGACGTGTTCGCTCATTCCGAGTTTAACTTTTGCGGAAATCATTTTTCTTGTAAAATTGGTCAGGTAACTTTTTAAAAAGTTTTCCGATACGCTTATTAGGGTAGTTATTATATTACGCATTTTTATAATGATCATTAATATTAAAATTCGGCAGATATTTAAAAAAAAAATTTGTTTTAAATATTCATATTATTATTTTTAATTAATTAGATGCTTGACTTTTTATTCTTTTTCTTTAATTAAATTATTGTTTTATATCTATTCTTGAACTATTAGGTTTTGAATGAAACTTTTTTTTAATGAAAATTAAATGATCGTGTAGGAACGTAAATTTTAACCTCCTGGGACTCTAATTAATATCTTCTGAAAATTCCACTAAAAATAATTACGGACAGATTCCAATACTTTCTCATTTAAAATATTGTTATGTATGAATATATATGTACAATTTAGCCTATAAAAGAATATCTAACTAGATAAAAATCAGTTTATTACTGTTTCCCCATCAATAGACAATGAAAAATGTATGTATCGTGGATTTCGCTCCATGTAAACCTAGTTAGCCTCTGATTAATTAGCTGATGTTAAACAGTTAACAGCTTTTTTAGCCAGCTTCACCGGCTGCTGAATATAGAGCAACTTGCTCTATTAGATAATTTACGTGAAGACTTTTGTGCCTTTTTCGGGAAAGTTATTAGGCTTGTACAATAGCAAGAGCCAGCAACTAGACTTTCGTTATTATATAACGACTGAATGTGTATATGACCCCTATAGAGCTGAGAACGACCAGCAACTATGGAGTTTCGGTCGCGGTTACTTTAGGAGTTATTCAGTTCTGAAGGAAGGTACAGACTTACATGACAACTTTTAGCCTTATAAAATTGTACTATTATCTATTCTGTGATAAAACGGCGAAAGTCTGGCAGTCGCTGGCTCTCGGGCTATAAGCTGAGTACAGCAGATTATGATCGAGTTTCATGTGTCACTGAAGTAAAACATTTTATCGTACTCAAATAGTCTATAAACATGCTTCATAAATTATCATGAATACAATTCGGAACATTTTATAACTGCTATCAAACGGTTTACGATCAATAAGAAAGGCGACTTGTATGATCATAATTAATTCGAGACGTTTGTTTTATAATATAATAAAACATCTCCGCTTATGTTCGTCGCCGGCAAAGTAAAGGGATAGGCTAGGTAGAGCTATTACTACGAAATTTGCTTTGAATAACAACCTAACTGCATACATATAGTATGAGATAGTATATTATGTATACTGTGTCTATTATAGTCATATATCAATTTATTATAAAGCATACTCCTTAAGGGATTTATAATTGAGGAACATAAGAATAGTTCCAACTTCCAGTCCATATGCCTTCTAATAATTATTCTAAGCAAAAAACAACATTTTTTAAAGACATAACGCATTTTATTAGAGCAAACTCCAATACCTATTTTTTTAAAGAAGCCCAACTTTATAAAGACAACGCATACAAGAACAACATTAACTTCGTTGGTGCCAGTTATAAAGTGGAGTTGTTGGGCCAAATTGAGTTCGACATCGCAAATAGATAAAGCCGTATCTATCCGTAAGCGAACTTTATAGTTTTGTTTTTGGCAGTTTTGACACTCCTATCTTATTTGTTCTCGATGCATTGAAGTTTTTAACTTTCCACCTGAGTATCGGTTACTTAAGTTTCTAGCTGTCGAACGTAGTTTATCAATTGATATTTCCTTCGCTGACGTTAGAAGTAAAAACACAGTTGTATATATAATAGCAAGTACATAATATGAATCTATATTCATCCTAGCAATATTAAATGTTAAAGTCTGTTTGCTACCTGTGCTCGTTCCGGCTACTAAAGCGATTTATATAAAATTTGACGTAGAGATATATTATATATTGAGGTCGGTCAACGGAACTTGGATCACCTACATACGATTTTTGCGAGATAAACTAAATATTTACATATGTTATGGGCAGAATCTAGTAATTAGAATTCGGGGACCGGTTTACTGCTCTCCTTGAAAGTGGCATAAAAACTACAATGTTTCCAATCGATACTTGCGTCTATTCAAATACGGCTCCTTAAGGATGTCAGGCGGGAGACACCTGAAAACAATAAACGCGAAATTGCCACAGTAATCTTCCTCATGATCACCACAACGACTGTCAGACAATGGGGCAGATCACGCGATAGGGCTCCGCAGAGCCGTCTCGATTATACCACCATCCGATTGTACTCGACTCTATTAACACAATGCATGTGTATACAGTAGTGTAACTCGACGAATTTGTATGACACTGCGTTGCTTATTTTATCTTGTTTCTACCGATTTAAAGGAACAGTGTAAGCTACATTACAGCTACAGTTCTTGTTGACCTATTTTTTTTTATGAAATAAGGGGGCAAATGAGCAAACGGGTCGCCTGATGGAAAGCAACTATCGTCGTCCATGGACACTCGCAATATCAGAGGAGCTGCAGGTGCGTTGCCGGCCTTTTAAGAGGGAATACGCTCTTTTCTTGAAGGTTTGCAGGTCATACTGCCGGTGATAGTTTGTTCGTATTAAAACGCAACGCAATGCATGAAAATATATCAATGTGGTAATATATTCACACTCCATGACACTGATGTATATTGATAGGAAACGTGTAGCGAGCGAGTAACGAACCTGCATTTAAATAGTAGTAGAATCGACGTACAGCTCTCTATAAAATTAACTGAAATTAGGTTGTACGAGCATCGATTTTAGCGGTACATTATCAGGGTTGTCTACTGTATATTATTATACTGTGCTATTAATATTTGAATTTCGTTGTATCGCCGCGGAACTATAGCTATTAATTCACAGTATTGGATATTAGTGGATATTCTGAATTATCTATCATTCATTAACGTGCCTACCCACCGCTTACAATTCGTGGGATAATGTTCTATTGTAGGCGATGTTTACTGTTTATTTCTATTTTGGTTGAAGTTGTATGTAAAATATAATCTATATTTATTATATAAAACTTAAAGGTGACTGACTGACATGGTGATCTATCAACGCACAGCCAAAACCACTGGACGGATCGGGCTGAAATTTGTCATGCAGTTAGATGTTATGACATAGGCATCCGCTAAGAAAGGATTTTGATCAATTCTATCAATACCAAGGGGGTAAAATAAATGAAAGTTTGTATGAAACTATGTCAATTTTAAACCGATCGAGCTAAGACTTTGATACTTACCAAATTGGCAATTAATAATAATACTTCTTACCGCGAGCGAAGCCGCGGGCAAAAGCTATTTGTTATGCATATAACGTCAACGAAAACAAATGCAGACTTTATCTATTATAATCGATCCGTCAGGTTGACTCGTAATAAGTGCAACCCAAAGACATTGTATTATGTATGGCGCATCCACAGTGCAAAATAAGCTTGGCTCTTAGTAGAGTCTTAGATAGCAAAGCAATTTGTTACTTGTTACATTATCTCCACTTTACTGTGGACTGAACTCTGTTTTAGAACCCCAAGTGACGTTAACTTTTTGTCACAGCTTCCTAATGATAAGATTTTAAGAATCCCAGTAATCACCTTATCTGCTAACTTATGCTAACAGTAGATTTTTGGATAAACTACTTTTTAAGAATTATGCATTTGCGATATAATTAATAACATTAATTATTTCTAATAAATATTAGAGACCCGAACATTACAAAAAGACATAAATTTATTGAAAAACAACAGTATATAATATTATTTTGCCTGCCTGTAAAGTCTAGGACCAATTGAAAACTACTGCGACTGACTTGTCAAGAAACAAAAAAGTTTTTCGCAATGGTCACTCTGGAATCGGTCACTCAAAACGCAATAATACGAAAAAGTTATCGCACGGTACTCCAACGTACAACAATGAGTAGAGTGATTCGTTTAAGGAAGCAATCGTCAATATTTCATCCTACTGGGGGTAGTCGGCGAGGTAATAACGTAAGTAAGTTGTAATGAAATAATAGCACCATCATAGTCCATCTCGTTAGTTGTGCTCCGCAGGTGTGCCGTCTCCCTCGCTCGGAGGGAATCGCGAGTCGCGTCGCTTATTCTTTAATCTCGTTGATGAATTATGATTAGCGGAGTGCACTCGTCCCACTGATGTCTGCCTCCAAATGGACCCTGATTCCCTCGTTAGCTGCTCCCGTACGCACCGGCGCGATTCGCGTTAAACATATTAAACCGCAACGTTAATAATGGCCTTTTGATGTTTTAATTAAACTTTAGTTTTTAGAAATTATATTAATAAGTTCCAGATGAATGCATTCGAAATGCGCATTAAATTTTTCGAAACAAAAACCTTTATGGCCCGCCCGGCGTCGTAATGGCTCGCTCCGGGACCACAAACTCCGATTATATCCGAGCGGCGAGCGCCCGGAACTGCGAACTGTAACGTATAATTGATTATGAACTTGGCCACTAATGGCCGAAAATAGTTTCTAATTTGGAGTGCGGGTAATTGGTCTCGGTCCGCGTCTGTATTAATCATTTACGGTATCGGGAATTCCCCGTGGCCGCGCTATCCCTCAATTTACGTAGCTCCCCGGGCGTCCCCGAGCGCCGCACGCTGCAACTCCAACTTCATCCGACTGAAATAGTGATGTTTAATGGCCGCTCACAAAACAGTACGTACTTCTTTACATTTACATAATTTGCCGTTAGAAAGTAAACAAAGAAGCGATCGCTCCGACGACGAGGAAAATTCAAACATTCGATTGTTTTTTTTTGGGAGCGGAAATCTTTTTTGCAGTTAAAGCTTAATTCGTGCGTATTGACGTTCGAAAGTTGCAGCTAATGGACGGCGTGGCGGTTTTTTGTGGCTGATCTCGGCGGCATTCGCCACGGATTGTTGTGGGAGTGGCGTGGCATGTCGCTGTCACCGGCCGCTGTAATTATTCACGACGGCTCGCTTCATGCACCGTCTGCTCCCGAAAAAAGACATTTAACGCAGATATTGAAACGCGTAGAGTTATTGATCGAAAATTGTACGGTGTGTTGGAAGTGGCCTTAGGATTGTAGAGCGATGCTAGTGAAGATTTCTGATGACCGATTGACTAGACGATCTTAAAGATACCTACTACTTTTAGTCTAATAATGCTTTTCAAGCTACTTATTTAAAATGATACATGATAACATTATTATGTACAAACATGTAAAAGAACAGCGAGCCTTTATCTTATCAAAACTGAAACGCCGTCGTCAAGAACATAATTAGAATTGAAACCAGTTATCGAATTTCGATTCAGTATTTTCCATTCATTTTACTATCCGTCGCGAGTCGACTTTCGCATTTTTTACAAAACATATTTTTTTTGTAGAACTTTATCCACATAATAATTAATACAAACATAAAAGAACTGCGAGCCTTTATCTTACCGAACTGGTTGCTGAAAACTGAAAAGTCGTCAACATAATTAGCCTCGAAGCGCGTTATTGAATTTACTTTTCGAAATTAATTTTGACTACGAATTTTTTCCGAGGTGTGCAACATCAGTAACGACGTTTGCATACGATTATCCGTCGCGACATGACGCGACGTGGCACATGACGAGACATTGTCCACTACTTTTTCACGTGCACTTTTATTCATTTATATTCTTTTATTTAATACTATTATACGTACAATTCTTTTAAAAAGTATTTCAAGAGAAAATTCAGAAATATAATTGCGTTTCCATATTGGGATTTTGGATAGGACATTGTCAGCTGAATACAATGTCAACGTTGGCTCTTGAAATTCAAAACTGTGCCAGTTTTTAACTCTTTGTCCTGGCCTGGCGGCACGCATCGCGCATCTAAAGTTTCGGACACTCTAGTATAATCTATATCATCTCGAGCCGAACCTCTTCTAACGACTACGTAAGTAACGTGCTAAATAAAATGTAACATTTTCTTAGGTAAGTACTTAAGCGAGGTACTATGGTCTAAGCTTGTTAATTAGGCCAACACCTTTCCGCAGCGTAATTTTCGAACAATAAACAAAGGTCTGATTTGGTACGCCCGCCGCATACTTCCGCCCAATATCCGATACCTATTATTTTCCGACTCTCAAAAACATACAAAAATCGATGGAGCTATTCGTCATGGTCTCTACGTATTGTTTTGGTCAATTTGCTATTGTGCCGGACTTCGCTTCGTGTAATTCTATATTCGATTGGATTAAACAAATATTGGAATAGATTGCATATTGTGAATTCAGTTCGGAATCAAAGTACGAGTAGAAAGTTTTGTACGCCTAATTAACAGTATTAAAATAAATAAACGAGTATTGCGACTATTGTGCAAATACGCGTTAATTGGTCGGCATAAAATTTTCAATTAAGCTTTAAATAATTTTAGTGCACGTGAGCAGCCCCGACAGTTTTTATAGGATTGTCAAAAAGTAGTAAAATGTGTCGCCGAAATAATTGAAAAATGTTCGTATTTAAAGTGTTAATCAACTGTGACTGAGCTCCGCGGTTCATGTTACTGGCGAACGGCGGCCGTTTTTAGGGTTCCGTACCGTCTGCCTGTATTCGACAATGTTTTCAGTTGTCACTGATCGTTAATTGTATTGGAAGTATATTGGTACTTATTACACTTCAAAGTTTGAATCTCGATCGAACATATTATATCATCGCTTAGGTAACAATACCGCGTGCTGGAAGAGCCACAAACCAGCGTGGATCTAGTTCTGGCCATCCACCCAGTACTTAGACTGTGGCTCGATGGCAAAGAAGGCACTCTCTCATTTCGCCTCACACAGGTACTGACCGGGCACGAGTGCTTCGGTCGGTATCTTGGCGAGATCGTCGGAAGGGAAGAGACCCCAAGATGCCACCATTGTGACGCGGATTTCGGTCTGTCCTTGGAATGGACAACGTTCGGCCCTCACGGCTACCATCAGATTTGACACTTCGCTCCCAGCATTGGTTCGTTCCATGGTGGGTAGTAATCAAGGATGGAGGGCGGTCGAATTATGTGAAATGATTTCTTATGAAATACGAAGTTGCTGCCTCTCCCTACGAATAATAAATAGTTTTTATTATTCGTAGGTCTGTCCAGGGCCCGATCTTAGGGGGGCGAGCCGGGCATTTGCCCAGAGCGGCAAAAATTGACTTATTCCTATCTTCCAACCTTTTTTTCACCACTTAAGTTTGAGAATTTTACCAGCTAACCTACCTTAAGTTTGCTAGTGGAAATATTTGAGTATTTTACTTAAATATTCCTCCCATTTTCCTCCAACAAATATGTTTCCTGTATATTATGTAATGGGCGGCGAAAATGATCTTTGCCTGGAGCGGCTAAATGGCTAGATCGGGTCCTGAGTCTGTCCTTTTTAAATTTGACCGCTGTATTGTTACCTAAGCGACGATAATAATATGGTATGTTTTGTTTACTGTTACAAGTTACAAAAATACAAGCTTCAAGCAGGAAAATCATGTTAAACAATACAACTAATTATTCAAATTGCGTGCGGAACTCTGTGCGCGTTTGCGATTTGAACTTTTTTGTCCAACTCAAAGCTAAACTAAGTTTTTATTCGTAGCCGATATTTACGCACATCGCCGTTAAATTACGATTCGTGTTTCACGTTCTGATTAAACGCTTCAGTAGCTGCGCTTATTTTTACATCTACACTAATTGAATGACTTGATGACTTCATGTAAAATTTAAATAGGTCTTTAACTATATAGCGCCTTTTACTTTACCATGATATTATATTATAATAGTGATTTTTTATGACTATATACTACTTATATTAGTTGTATTTGTCAATGTTTGTGTGCTTATTTCAGTCATTTTCAAATTGATTAGAATAGTGAATAGTGATACATTTTAAGCAATTGCGTAAAAGTCTATAACATAGTTATAACAGTCTTTATTAAATAATGTATAACAGTAGATCTTATGATAAGTATTAGAGGAATTAATATAATATATATTAATACTGTATGTTCTGTTGTCAGCAGTGCGAGAGGCGGACGCCGCAGCAGCTCGGCGGCAGTCCGGGGCTCGACTCGCAGATGCTCGCGATGGATGTCACCAAGGAGGCCCGGGCTTCGCCCCTGCCGGCCGCCGCCCCGTCCGGGGCTGCGCCAGCACAGCAGCCGCAGCCACAGGTTATATTCAACTTTTTAGTATATTATGTTTAACGACCTTTGCAGTTTGAACCACGATGGACATAGCGCAGCACCTTGAGGTATCTTTGGATATGAATGCCTGTACATTAGTATTTGCCTGTAAACATCATCGTCCAAGTAAAATGCTTCTAGTCAGGGAGCCCTAGATTTTTTTTTATCAGGTACTATCAAGCAAAACTTTTGTGAGTATCTTCATTTTGATAAGACAAACAATCATTTTTATCTGCGAGAAATCTTGAAAGTGGTAGCTAACGGAGATAGAAAGGATTTCATACTTTGATTTGATGGTCCTTCGCAGATAAAAATGTTGTTTGTCTTATCAAAATGAAGATACTCACAAAAGTTTTGCTTGATAGTACCTGATAAAAAAAAATCTAGGGCTCCCTGACTAGAAGCATTTTACTTGGACGATGATGTTTACAGGCAAATACTAATGTACAGGCATTCATATCCAAAGATACCTCAAGGTGCTGCGCTACGTCCATCGTGGCCAAAAAAATCTAGGGCCCTGACTATTCGGTTTTTTAATTAATTTAGAAATGCATGTACGCGTCGCGTTGCGGTCTGAATTGACCCGTTATTACTGTGAAACATGAATTTCCACCAATAAGTTACAGAGTATTTAATATCATACTTAGAGCTCTAGTCTAAGTTTTTTCGGTTATATTATATCAACGTGTTGTACTCGGCAGATATGCGCGGGGTGCAGCAAGGTGATCACGGAGCGGTACCTGTTGAAGGCACTGGACCAGCTCTGGCACGAGGACTGCCTCAAGTGCGGCTGCTGCGACTGCCGGCTGGGCGAGGTCGGCCACACCCTCTACACACGCGCCAACCTCATACTCTGCAAGCGGGACTATTTAAGGTACACCTTCAAGGCAAACCACAAACCAAGTGGCACAATACGTCAACAGGCAAACCGCAAACTTGCCAAACAACTAATAGTCTAATTAATAACATTGGTCTACTCAACCAGATGGATACGTTACAAAAAAAAACTGCATTTGTGGCAGAGATTCATAAGGTACGCCTTGAAATTGTCAATGCAATTTCTTTTAAATTTCAAGAATTTATAATATACTATTAAATCCTTATTAGTTATTAGTGTTTAATTAGCAATGTTTCGGGAAAAAAACATAATTAATTGTCATCAACATAATAATTGAACGATATTATATCTATAACTTCAGTAGATAAACAACATCCTACGGATGCCAATAAGTCTAATTAAATAGAAACACTTGCTGCAAATTACAGTATTATAATATAATATCGTTTGTTTTTGAACGCGCTAATCTCACAAACTGACCGCCTTTTAATTAATTTTTCACAAACTTGGAATACCAAACTTGGACCACGGAAGGAAATAGGCAAATGTTTCGTGGGAAAATGTACGGTTCTCGTGGAATTTCTTATTTATAGTGTTTAACTAAAGTATATTCGTCAGGTTGTTCGGCAACACGGGGTACTGCGCGGCGTGCAACAAGGTGATCCCCGCCTTCGAGATGGTGATGCGCGCACGCAGCAACGTCTACCATCTGGAGTGCTTCGCCTGCCAACAATGTAACCACAGGTACTCATTTACTACTTTTTCTTTCTTTTATCCAGTTTATGCTCTCGTTGATAAACTTATTTGTCCCTTTTTTCACATCCCAAGCAACCACCAACCTATCCACAAAATACGTACTAAGAAATCGCTCATTCGCTCTAGCTCTGTAAAGGAGTACTACATAAATACGTAAAGTATGTAAACGAGTAGGACTGAAACGATTAATTTGGCGAGTTGAAACTCGATGCTTTTTCCTCGGTCCGCACAAAAAGGAGGGATTAAATCCGTGCAATTGTAGAATGCAAAATGAAATCGTGTACGTCATGCATGCTGCACGACTCAAATGACGGCCACGCTGTTAATTGCATTTAAAGTGAATCGTGCCACGGACCCATTTAATTTTCCCACCTGTCAACAGCCGCGGCCGTAAAAATTGAACAGGGACTATATCGAATACGAGTCCAGTTCGGGATTCCTTTGGAGCGAGATGAAATATTCACCGTAACGGGAGGAGAGAAAGGGACGGGACGACGTCTAAGGCGCCGTATGGTTTATTCAACTCACGAACGACAAACAAAGAGCGCGATTAAATTTTCCGCTACATAAGAAAGCTTACATGCAAAGGAAAAGCGCTTTAGCAAACTCGATTGTTTTTCTGCGGTCCATCAATTATATTTTCATACTTTTATTAGCTTATACTTCTATTTGCGAAATGGTACTCCCGGCGTTGCTCGTTACTTAATTAATTACTTACATACACATGAAATGGCTCACTGGAAGAAAACATCGTTGAACGAGAACGAACAAAATATTTTCAAATCAATATCAAGTGTACTCGGAAGGCTTAGTGATTAAATATTAATTGGCACGTGTAAAAATTACGGGAGAGTTTTCATTAAATTCCGAATTAAATTTATGTAGGGCAGGGGTTATCGAATATCGAGTTATATAGATATCGGAGAACAAAGGTAAGCTGCGCTTGATTTCCCTCGCGCGCCCTCCACCAACAACTGAGCGATGATCCGACTAGTTCCGACTGCGAACTTATTAATAAAAGCGTCGACTATTATTTCGATAAACTTTTATATTTCACAACGATTTAATCGTTGAAGTAATGTAGGGCTCGCAGCAAAGTTGTTGGATGTGTAACGGTGTAGAAAATAAATGGGAACGTGATTTATGTCACAGGAAATAATCATGCCGTACAAGTCACTTCATTTATAATGTACCTAACTTTACATTGTTCGATATATTTTTTAAGAGCCTATGCTGGCCTCCCCCAAGGTTTTCCACATCTCTCGATCGAACGCCACCGTAGGCGATATTTAGTTCAAACAAAATTCGATATCGCGGAATCATACATTTTGCTGGAATTAAACGATCCCGTGTCCTTTTATGGGCCTCGGGAGTTGGGACGCGGTTCAGCGTGGATAGGTACCACACAGGCAGACAAACGGGCGAATTTTCGCATTTGTGATCGTCAAAAAAAGTTGTTACTTTATACAGGGTGTAACAAAAATAAGTGATAATACTTTAGGGTGTGTACGTCTTCCTTGTAGAGAGTTCACTGTGAAAGTGAGCGCTGAAAGACCAATTTTTTTTTTTACTTTTGTATGGGGAAACTCGTGACGCTCGGGCTCTTGCCCATACAAAAGTGAAAAATTGTTTTCGTCTTTCAGCGCTGCTACTTTCAGAGTGAACTCTCTACAAGGAACACGTACACTCCCTAAAGTATTATCGCTTATTTTTATTACACCTGGTATGTAGAGTTGAAAATTTTATAATGTAGTAATTTTTTGAACTGCAATAAATTAGTAAACGGACATACGGAGTACTGTTCACGTCAATAATAGTTAGATATAATATTATTAATATGTTTTGACTTAAGAGTCCGGGTGCCATCGCAATTCTCATACAAACGTAATACCAAGATAATTTCTCATACGAGATAGTCATTGCCTAGGTTCCTATACAATGATGGCACCCGGACTCTTAAGAAATATACATCTATTCACGCATATCTACCACCTTCGTGAGCAAAATAGATTGGCTTGTAAAATTGGAAAAATAGTAGCGGGGCGCGCGCCAATCTGAGGAAGGAGCTTAAATAATAGAGAGGTCGCGAAGATTGGAGCTGTTGGGAATGGTTTATTCGTCGGATGTGGACCTTTCCCGAGCTAGCGATCTCACGTGACGCTGCATTGTGTATTCATTTCACTGCTCTTCATTCATATTGAATGGTCCGATGCAAGAACTGAAAAACTCTCACACAATTTCTGAATAATGTAGCGGCCGTTTCTGTAACGCGATTGAGTGAAAGCTAAGTACTTACGTGTGATATACTCATATTATACATTTTTAGGTTTAAGCAAAAAGGTACGTTTGAGTGGCGTTTTTCGTCATTGTAGAAACTTTAATTAATACGCTATAAACATAGCAATAATATATAGTCCGTGCAATCCACGAAGACGCGCCCCACCACTTTTTGGGTGAGCATCTTTCCCTTTTACCGTGACGCTTTTTCTTAATTGGTCTATTTATTGTAGTATGCGCGTGCACTCATAGGTAATTAGTGTGTACCGATAACACTCAAACATTGGCGAAAGCTTGCACACGTCATATACTATAAACGATCAGGAGGAGTGGGGCGCGTCTTCGTGGATTGCACGGACTATATTTATAGGCGATAAATTTTAAAGTAAGGGACAGTATAAGAACGAGTAATAATATTTCGAATACGAATATTGAATAATTTTACATGCATAGAAATGGGATATGGCGCCGTTTGAATGTAAAAAACTAACTATTAAAACTGTCCGCCGCTGGAAATTTAATTTGCCTCCATCCGTATACATTTATTTAACAATACAGCGAGCGGGCTATTAAATATCACGTACAAATCAATTTCCACGGCCAGCAGAAATCTGAATCCAATTTGCGGGCTGTCCGATCGGGGCGGGCGGAGGCCGATAGCACGGCGAATATCGCTAAACGGCTAAATAATTTAGCAGCAATCTGCCGGCGCGCCCGCGGCGTCCGCTACCGTCGCCGCGCCGGTCGCCGGTCGCCGATACCCGTGGCAACTGCGACCCAACCAATTTCAGTGATTTGATGTGTTTATAAAATTAATTTCGTTAACGTATTAAGAAGGCGAGAAATAAAAACTTATTTTTTAAGTGACGTATTAATAATTATGTTTCAATTTGTTTGTCACAGAGTACAGTAGATTAAGATCGAATTTAATCTCTTTTGTCTGAAGTGAAAAGTTTTTGTCTGCTTCATGGGCGGGGAAACTCGGTAAATGGGCATTAGGCACGTCCGATTACGCAGAACGTCAAACTCGGCGTCGGCGAAACAATGGTGTGCGTAGTACAAAGCGACTCGCGCTCAGTCATTAAAATTTCGTTCTACATCTTTTCCATTACGCGGCGGCAGACAAAAAATAGCAAAATAAAAGGACAACCCCCAAAAACAAAAGTCGGGAGCCGAGAGAACAGGAAATAAAGTTAATTAAGAGCGGCGAAATCGACTAAGTTGCGGTGGAAATTGGCCCCTTAAAAAAGAAACATTTGTAGCGGAGCTATTGCGCTTAATTTTTGTGACAAGTGAAACAAAAGAGTTGGCTGTCTGGGGCGGGAAGACGGCTCGCGGTGCGGGCGAGGAGGGGGGGGGGGGGGGTGAGATAAGGTTCGGCGTTATCAGGGTCGGTTCCGGACGGACAGTGGCGAGTCGAAGCAGCGATACCTTTTGTTTCGCCACGTCGAGGGACGCTCGCGTGACGTTATCGGCCCCCGTGCCTCGCGGTGACCTTTCACTCGATGATACTAAATTTTATTTCTTAGACGTTTTTTGGTTGTTTCCTGAAAGTTACAAGTGGGCGATGATAAATAAAGATAAAATCGGAGCGCTCCCGGTTTTTAGTTTGTGTTGCTACTGATTTTATCGTGTAATAAATAGGGTATAGTTGAATTTTTAATGCGAGAAAAAGAAAAACAGTAGAATATTTCCAATCCTTTCTAAACCTTTCTATACGTGGGAGAGCCATGCTTTGGCACGAATGGGCCGGCTCGACCGGAGAAATACCACGTTCTCACAGAAAACCGGCTTGAAACAGCGCTTGCGCTGTGTTTCGCCGAGTGAGTGAGTTTACCGGAGGCCCAATCCCCTACCCTATTCCCTTCTCTTCCCTTCCCTACCTTCCCCAATTCCCTTCCCTTCCCTACCCTCCCCTATTACCCTATTCTCTCTTAAAAGGCCGGCAACGCACTTGCAGCTCTTCTAAAGCTGCGAGTGTCCATGGGCGACGGATGTTGCTTTCCATCAGGTGACCCGTTTGCTCGTTTGCCCCCTTATTTCATAAAAAAAAAAAAAAAAAAACAACTCACTAGCTCATAAAAAGTGCCTTTGACACACACTTTTTGTAATCGTCTCATATGTGACTTTTTTTTTTTGTAATCAGATTCTGCGTGGGCGACCGCTTCTACCTGTGCGAGAACAAGATCCTGTGCGAGTACGACTACGAGGAGCGGCTGGTGTTCGCGAACATGGCGTACAACCCCCCGCCGCTCGCGCACCTCAAGCGCCAGACCACGCATCTACCGCCGCCGCCGGTGAGACTTTCATGGTATATCTTAGTAATATGTAACGAAACAGCCAAGCCATATACATTTACTGATATTATGTAGAATATGTTGAAGTTAGGGTCGGTAGAGCTAGGCCGTGTAGATTCAGAAGCTTGGCTCTAAAAAGATATCAGGTATCATATCTGATATCTTCTTCACAGGGCCCTTTTGAGGTCGACTTGGCAACATTTAACATGATTTTTTTGGGATTTAATTATTTAAAATACTTTATGAAAATATTCATAAAGGCGGGCTTAATGCTTATAGCATTATCTACAAATAGCCCAAGAGTCAGCCAAAAGCGAAGCCTTCTAAAGTAACCGCGACCGCAACTCCATAGTTTCCATTTCCGATCGTTCTTACGGTTTACCTCTATAGGGGTCGTATACAGGAAAACTTTCAGCTTTCATAAAATAACGAAAGTCTGGCTGTCGCTTGCCCTTGGGTTAAATTAGGCCCCGTAAATCTTTGAGATCGGCGACACTGGAGAGGGTAATTGGCGCATATGTACTATATGGAAATTGATTCATAGGCAGATGGCGGACCTATGACATTTGGTCGGGCTATATCAATTCAAAAACCTAAAACTTGAAAACTGCGCCATGCGCTTTCCTAATTCCTTTTGCAACATGCGCCTCACTTTGTTTTAATAAAATCGGACGTTTAATACACCAACTATTACGGCAGCAGGCGCCAGTATAATTTCCACCCTCGAAGGTGTAATCTTTAGTGTCATGTTGCCACTGTTAGTAGTCACTGGGCCAGCACTGCATCAATATAAACAACCAAAATCTTGGACAATAGCCCAGAATTGACATGTTTCAGCATCAGCCTCTGACAAATCAGCTCCGCATTGATTTTCAGTGTCTATCACCATCGTCATTAACCGCCGCATAACAATTGAAAATGTATTGTGTCTGTGATACCCACGATGGAGCTTTTAACATAACCATCATTAAAATCACTCTAAATTGGTTTGCACATAGTGTCTAGCTGTAAGAGATGGCTTTGCTGTGTGGTACATCAATTACTTGGGTATTCTGTCGCACTATACAATGGACGTCACTGAAGTCAATGACCAATGTAGACAGCTACGTATTTGGACGAAACCGCAGTAGGCGACAGAGCGACATGCTACTTTACGCACCTAGTGCCGTGTCGTGTAAAGATTTTTGTCCGTGAAGTAACGTTTCACTCCACAACCGTGTACGTCTACCTTAAGCTTGTAGTATAAACAACATGTATTTCCAGACCAGTAACGCGATGGGCCTGATGAACGGATCGGGGCGCGCCGGGGACCTCAACAACAACATGTCAGGGTCGTCGCCGGCGCCCTTCGCGGCGCCCCCGCACCTCAAGCCCCTCAGCCTGTCCGCCACGAGCTGAGAGTTCCGCCCCTGAGACGCGGCTCACCCCTACGCAAAGTTCCAGATGTGAGGGCATAGCGATCGTCGAAAGCGTTTTCGATTGTTCTGGAAAATCTCTTATGTATCTCTACGTGTAAAAAAGTTAGGTAGACATTTTGAATATTAAGTCAGGGACGGTGGGGCAGGATGGGTTACTTAGCTTTTGGGGGACCAATGAACATAATGCTTATCGACAAGATGACAAGCGAAGTTATTCTCTAAACGTCAAGTAATCTACCTTACCTGCTCCGTCTCATATATCTCATGATCTCATAAGTACGGCGTAAAGGACTCGTTCGAAAGAGGCTCGACTAGTTAATGTAATTATTGATGTAATTTGTAAATAATATTATAATGGAAGTAAACGTGTAAGATTTTTGTTAATTTATCTACGTCATGTTGGTATCCACACGACCGGCTGTTATATTTTGTGGCCGGCCCAGGTCCCGAAGCCCGCCACTCGTTGTTTAGTTTTGTACCTCGCGAGGTATGCAATTGTTAAGTTTTCCATGATCATTGTTGTAATGTTTGTATTATTTATGTAAATAACTTAAATGTAAGTAGCCTATTGTATCCAAAAATATCCTAAATGTAATATGTAATAGAAAATCGTGTCTATAAAATGATGAAATATACTTGATATTAGATACTAGTGATATAATTAAAATGAATCTTCGTATGTTTAATGACTGTATGGCGGCATAGTAGACCGTTACATTCCCTGTATAGCTATATGTTTGGACGATGATAGCACCTAGTGTGTCCGGTTCTCTTCATACCAATGATATGACCAAAGAAGTAGCAGAATAAACCATTGTTCAAATTAACTTGTACCTTTTATTTTATCCCGAATTTTATCCCAAACTCGTATTGTATTGAGTATGAATCGCACTAATATGCGAAGGTTCATGACTTTTCGTTCGTACGTTTGTCTGTCATCCACGCTGAAAATACTGGACGAATTTAAATGTACAAAGAGATTCTAGATCAAAGATAAGTTTTTTAGCCTGGAAATAGTTGAATGAAAATACAATTTTATAACAAGAAAAAAGGATACCTTTGGAATTACTAAAATAAATCCTATCGCTTCCCACACCGGCTTCGCTGATGGTGATCAGTAAATACTGATAGATTTGAGGGATCAACAATCACTTTCATATACACGGGTCCATGAGGTTTACACAATACTACGTGATACTACTTTGGCAAATAAAGTCGTAGGTAACATGAATTGAGTCTTTCGTCCTATAAATGTTCGTCCCAGTGGGAAACAGCTAAAACAGACTTTTTAATTTTATTTCGATTAGTTGATTCTTTGTAATCGCTGGAGCGATTCAAAAGACTCAACTACTGGGCATCATAATACGAAGTATTGTATTTGTTTACCATTTTGTATTGACACTAAACGGTCATAATACTATAAGCAACAACTGCTTCTCATGGAGAACAAGACTGTATATTCACCTGATCATCCGAAGTATGTAGTGTGCCCTCACAATAGAAAACGTAAAGTAGGTATAGGTGTTATTATGGAATGGAAATTGGATATTATATTAAGCTGCTGGTAGAGGCCATGTAAATGCTTATAGTATTATGACCGTTTAGTGTCAATACAAAATGGTAAACAAATACAATACTTCGTATTATGATGCCCAGTAGTTGAGTCTTTTGAATCGCTCCAGCGATTCAAAAGACTCAACTACTGGGCATCATAATACGAAGTATTGTATTTGTTTACCATTTTGTATTGACACTAAACGGTCATAATACTATAAGCAACAACTGCTTCTCATGGAGAACAAGACTGTATATTCACCTGATCATCCGAAGTATGTAGTGTGCCCTCACAATAGAAAACGTAAAGTAGGTATAGGTGTTATTATGGAATGGAAATTGGATATTATATTAAGCTGCTGGTAGAGGCCATGTAAGGGAGAAAAATCACAGCCATTTCCCGCCACCGCCCGCCTGATAGAATTGTTATCGATAGAGATCTTTAATTTCATAAGTAAACAAAAACATAATCATTTCGCACGCTTTTTTATATAGATACTTATATTAATATGTGTTCTGTGATATAGACGTAAAAATATACAGGCAGCGGTTAATTTCGAGTCCGACTTACGTGCTTCCATTGGATGTGTGGTTTTTCTGTTTTGGGGACCAGTACCCGAAGGTTTAAAAATAACACATTATGTTCCTTGGTATCAATGTATTTTTACCAATATTTATATACTTAACATAAAATTATCTAACATTTTAACTAAACACAAATTTAGTCGTGTAACGTCATATCAGTTATGTCCGGAAATCCGCACAAACGTTGTTAATATCGTGTTACGTGCAGTTGAAATTTGAGTTAGTACAAAAACTGAAATCTCATTTTATTTAAGCTTTCTATTTTTTATTTTTTATATATTATATATTATAAAAAATACATTTTTTTAAATGAAATAAAGGGGGCAAACGAGCAAACGGGTCACCTTATGGAAAGCAACTTCCGTCGCCCATGGACACTCGCAGCATCAGAAGAGCCGCAAGTGCGTTGCCGGCCTTTTAAAAGGGAACAGGGTAATAGGGGAGGGTAAGGAAGGAAAGGGAAGGGAATAGGGGAGAGTAGAGAAGGGAAGGGAAGGGAATAGGGGAGAGGGTTGGGAAGGGAATAGGGTAGGGGATTGGGCCTCCGGTAAACTCACTCACTCGGCGAAACACAGCGCAAGCGCTGTTTCACGCCAGTTTTCTGTGAGAACGTGGTATTTCTCCGGTCGAGCCGGCCCATTCGTGCCGAAGCATGGCTCTCCCACGTAAAATAAGGGGGCAAACGAGCAAACGGGTCATCTGATGGATAGTAACTATCGTCGCCCATGGACACTCGCAACATCAGAAGAGCTATAAAAGTATATGTATTTGCGGGAATTATAAAGTTTACTTCAGTAGTTTTTAGTAGCTTCAGATGCTTATCAATTATCATACTGTTTCATATCGCAGTTTTGTCAAACTTATTTTTGTTACTCTTATATTTAACGTTTTAATAAAATCAATACCTAAATATAAAATATATAAGAATAAGTCATTTTAGCCCAAGTTGCTCTAGCAACTTTTAATAGTATGTATCACCATACCTAAGTTATAATATGTACACTTGTACAATTGTCAGTCACACCTTGCACAATTCACATGTTTGATGACAATTAACACTTCTCACAAAGAGCACTGCTACTTGAAAAGTACAATTTCGATATCAATTGGACACAGTAAAAAGTTTAACGGACAGTGCCCACAAGTCACAACAGTCTTTCCCAAAAAAAACATAATAAAACGGCGTAGGAAGCCAAGCGCACGCCACTGATGGCTTCTTGCAATAATTTCCGTTTTCAATGAACGCGCTTCTCCTTTTTATCAGCGCACAAACTAAGACGGTTGGGAATAAATCGAAATACAAAATTGATTGTTGACTTTTCCCGGCCTCTTTATTACTCTCATAAATAGAAAGGTGATTGAAAATTCCCTACGACTGTGTCGGATTTGACGATTCCGTTGTAATTTTAACCAAGGTAGGATATTTTTTCATTTTGTCTTATTCCATTATCACTTACTAGCTATTTGACCGAGCTTTGCTCGGTATTCTATAAAACACGAATAAAATGACATTTTCTAAAAATGATTCCTAGCTAGATCGATTTATCGCCCCCAAAACCCCCTATATACTCGTACTAAATTTCATGAAAATCGTTGGAGCCGATTCCGAGATTCCAATTATATATATATATATATATATATATATATATATATATATATATACAAGAATTGCTCGTTTAAAGATATAAGATGATAAACAAACGGGTGGACTGTTAGTTATATGCTTAACTTGATATTTTTTATATAACACTTGCGTCGATATAAGTTTATCGCTAAATAGAAGTTGCTTTTTTCCACAATTAAAACTATCCTCATGATTCTCAGGAAATTGTCTACACCCTATCAAAATCAAAATCGGTGCCGCCAGCGGTGTTATGCGTGAAGAGCCTACAGAAGGAAAGACAGACAGATAATGCACTTCCCATTTTTAATATTAGTCGTAGTCTAGAACCTGAGTAGACGGCGCGTAAGTATTCGAATTTGAATTTCGTTGTGAATATTTCTCTTTTGCTTTCTACTAATAAATAACTCTAAATAAATAATAATAGGTATAACTTATGATTATTATAAATAATTTGACACATAATGAAATATTTTGGCGTAATTAAAATAAATCATTAATGTATTAAAATACTCGTAAATTATCCATCTCATTAAACATTATTTCGTGGAATTACTTTTTGCTCAAAACGGGAACCCTTGAATAGGTTTCTGATAAAATAATTGATTTATATTTTATCATCATTCTTTTTAATGGAATTATACAATTACAGAAATGTTTGCTGCTAACACTAAGATACTAAAACTGTTTTTTGTTTATGACCAGTGTAAGTTGATCTCAGCTCGAAACAGTTCTCCCCTAATCATCGCTTACGAGGTGGCGTACAATACGAGGGGTCTAAAGGACTGGTGAAACATTACCCTAGATATTCTTTTTATTCGAGTTTTAATTATTAAAAGTTTTATGAACTGCTTATTTGTTTTTATGAGGTCGTTGAATTAATTTATTTTGTTTCTGCGCTTGTCTTTATTTTTAATTGCCGTCATTCCAAAAATTACTTTATCCTCACCCTATTTTCGTTTAGGGAAATAAACGAAAAGAAAGTATTGTAGATACTCGCAGATAAGATGATGAGGATATTCTTTATTCATAATATTGTGTTTGTTTTTTCCGTTAAAATTTTAAATCAAAATATTAAATCTAGATTGGTTTATAACGTAGTTTGTCTGATTTATAATTTATATCTCCGAAAGCTGTGTAAGGACTACGTCAATATACATTATACAGTTAGGACTCTATAATATTTTCTCTATGTTAAATTTCTAGCTTTATTTCGTGTTCTCCTAAATGTTTTAATGATTTTTACCATTTTTTAAATTTTATTTTTTATTTAAAAAGGATGAAGGGAACTTGGCACTATGTTACTTTAATCCCCTTTAAATATGTATTCATAATTTTATGATAGGTAAACAAGCTTACACGCACATTACAATTTTATTAGGAATTGCTAATCGCTGAACAAAATATTTTGTAAAATACCAGAGAGATACCACGATATTTAGTCCACTATTGTCTTCAACCTAAACTAGAGCATCCCAATACGTAAATTATAGCTTCACAGGGAAATCTCTATACCTTAGCAAATTGTACTCGAAATTGGAAGCACCGTATCTCGACTACTAAGTTTCAACAGCTGGCCTCAACGTCGTAAAAGCGATTAAATATTACAAGCAAAACCAATAATATTGTATTGCTATTTGTGATTCCACAGGCACAAGGCACTACAGACTATTGATGCCTCGTTTAAAATATTACTATGCGTGGAAAAAAATCTAAGGACGAAATACTTATTTAATTGAAAATAAATCATACATCTTAATTTGTAAGGTTTAAATATCGAATGAATCAAATTACCAGGCAGAAATATCAAGCATCGTTTTAGCCAATGATACATTATATAAAAAACTCAAAGCAGATAATATGTTACTACCGCGCGCGTTGTGAAACTTCAAATACGGCCCAATTGGGTCGTCTTTTATTTAGTCTGTCTCTTTTATGTAAATGGCATTTCGTATCTTTCGTTTCACTTATCTGTCAAATTTGCCTATGTTGTTCGGAAGAGATTTAAACCGGAAAATAGTATGAACGTAACAGATCTGTATAAGTAGAATATCATTGGTTTTAGCTCTGATTCTACGACATTATTGCGCTTTCGATGTCGTGACATTATTACTTAACGTCACGTAGCTCTTATATTATCATTTAAAAGCAGTTTAGTTTCAAAGAGATATTTCCGTGGAGTTTTCATACGATGGGGCGGGTCGGTTGTAAGTAAATTTAACTTTAAAATATGCGTAACAGTTTCCCGAAGCGATCCCCTTTAGAATTGAAACACATCGACTCATATTAATATACATTTCGATTCCAATGTGCTACGAAACTTTTTAAAGAAATTTCACTCACGATTTTATAGCTCAACCGAACGTTTTGTATTGTGAATATTTAGCAGTTATAATATTTTCTTTTTTATATCAGTTTATTAGTTTATATAAATTTAATGAAACAATATCTATCTCTGGAAAGTGGAAAAGTTCCTCTCCTGCTAATAGAGAAATTATTTTTTAAACCTTCATTTGATTCAAGTGATCGAGTTATGAGCGCTATAATAATAATAATATACTTTTATGTTGCACGCTAAGTTATTTTCTGTTATAAATCACTACATTCATCACATACATCACTATCACTACATACATCAATAAACTCTTGTGGTGTTTATAAAATGTATGTAGATACTTTTACATGTCACCAAGCATATTATTATAAGTATACGTAGCATAATATAGGTATACTAGATGTTCCGTAATTTAGGAATGTCACGGAAACCGTACATTTTTCTGCAAAAAAGAAACCTATATCCTTTCACGTGGTCTTTTCTTCATGTGTGCCAAATAACATAAAATTGCTCTAGTACCTAGCATCTTAAGATAATAAACAATTTTAAATAATTACCTCCGTTTTTTTCCACATTTTCCTCTATTTCTTCGCTCCTATTAGTATTCGCGTGATAAAATATAGCCTAAAGCCTTCCTCGATAAATGTATGTAGTATACATCAATAAACTCTTGTGGTGTTTATAAAATGTATGTAGATACTTTTACAAGTCACCAAGCATATTATTATAAGTATACGTAGCATAATATAGGTATACTAGATGTTCCGTGCGGCTTCGCACGCGTAATTTAGGAATGCCACGGAAACCGTACATTTTTCTGCAAAAAAGAAACCTATGTCCTTTCACGTGGTCTTTTCTTCATGTGTGCCAAATAACATAAAATTGCTCTAGTACCTAGTATTTTAAGATAATAAACAATTTTAAATAATTACTTCTGTTTTTTTCCACATTTTCCTCTATTTCTTCGCTCCTATTAGTATTAGCGTGATAAAATATAGCCTAAAGCCTTCCTCGATAAATGGGCTATCTAACACTGAAATATTTTTTCAAATCGGACCCGTAGTTCCTGAGATTAGCGCGTTCAAACAAACAAACAAACAAACTCTTCCGCTTTATAATATTATTATAGTATTAGAAGTATATAGATATATAAGTAAAGTAAACTTCAGGTTTTATTAAACGTAGTGTTTAATCAGACAACCGAAGACGTTTGAGCAGGGGCGGTGCGGGCATGGCAAAGTTTCTGAATAAGTAGAATTAAGTAAGGCGAGCTTAACGCCTTCACAGTTTGCACTAATAGCATTATCAAGTTTCCAGACCGTATTGAAGGAATACTGGCATATGTTTACTTCATATTTTACAATATTATTATAGCCTTAATTAAACTTTTTAATCGGGACTTAACGCGACTTATTTAAGTAGTAATGCTACTTGTTGTGTGTCGCAGTGAACCTACTGACTTTCAGTGTATTGGAACACAAATATTGGACAATAATTCGAGGGTAGTCGTAGAACCGACCGCCCGGTGCAAACGAAGACGTCGCGCTCCTGCAGTCCCCTCGTGACCACGGCCGTTGCAACACGGCCGAAACGTCGAGAAAAAGTATGTACTCGTAGTAGTATTACTACTTAAATAAGTCGCGTTAAGTCCCGATTAAAAAGTTTAATTATAATGCAACGCGAAAGTTTAAAATGTTATTATTATAGCCTTCTTGCAACCGTTCATGGCATTCGGTTTCCCCACAGTCCCTTTACCACCCTTCACCGTGAAGTTGTAAAAAGTTTTAACTAAATCAATAGATTTATAATAATATTATCTAAGTGTTTTGGAGATTGTAAATTAATGTTGAGTACCTATGAAATGACTTACAGTTTTCGATTAGAAACATTGCAAAAGAAGCTATGTTGATGAATTTAGGCTACCTTCGGTGACTCACTTAGATTTATAAGGGTGCCCACGTTATACTTTTTGTGTGGGACTGACAATGCGGCATTATTAAAATTCGATGCTATTTCTGACCTTAATGAATTGTATACGTAAGAAAAATGAATATTATTATCTCGGTCGTGGGAATCGCAGACACAATTGTTATGCGGCACCCGGGTGCCCCTTGGGAGTTGATGGGTTATATTACAAAAGTACCGTAGTTAAGAAATTACAATCCACAATATTTGTTACTATTATTATAAGTAGCAGCACAAATTGGATGCTAATAAAGTCTTTGAATATTTGAACCTACTTTTTGTACGTAATATGACGTGGGTTGCACTATTATTTTTAGCGGACGTAGACGGGAAGACTTCTACCTATACAACAATTTTTTTTAATGAAATAAGGGGGCAAACGAGCAAACGGGTCACCTGATGGAAAGCAACTTCCGTCGCCCATGGACACTCGCAGCATCAGAAGAGCTGCAGGTGCGTTGTCGTCCTTTTAAGAGGGAATAGGGTAATAGGGGAGGGTAGGGATGGGAAGGGAAGGGAATAGGGGAGGGTAGGGAAGGGAATAGGGTAGGGGATTGGGCCTCCGGTAAACTCACTCACTCGGCGAAACACAGCGCAAGCGCTGTTTCACGCCGGTTTTCTGTGAGAACGTGGTATTTCTCCGGTCGAGCCGGCTAATACGTGCCGAAGCATGGCTCTCCCACGTATAAAATTTTATACATTTGTTTCTGAAGTGTAAGTTAATTTGAACATTATAGCTATTGAAAGTTCTTAAGCCATTGTATGATTTACAATCTATACTAATATTATAAATGCGAAAGTATCTCTGTCTGTCTGTCTGTCTGTCTCGCTTTCACGCCAAAACTACCGAACCGATTGTAATGAAATTTTGTATACAGATAGTCTAAAGCTTGAGAAAGGACATAGGCTACTTTTTTACTGGAAAAAAGGGTTGTAAGGGGGTGAAAATACGAAAATTTGTTCAAATTAAGTTAGTTCCAAAAATTCATACTAGATGGCGCCGTGCGTCTCTTACATCGCGCTAACGCTTGCCCAACATCTTTCTATAAGACGTGATATCATAATATAGCTAGGTTTCGATTTTTTTCGATTAATTACGTTATTAAATAAGTCAGTACTTTATAATATAAAGTACTGACTTATTAAATAACGTGTATATAATATAAAGTTTATATTTTATACAGTGACGTAACCTTAAACCTATCAATGATAAATAGTTTATCGGTAAAGTTGTGTAATTGGGGGGCTAATTAAGCTTTAAAATTTGGCATAAAATATAAAGTTTAATATAAAAAAATGAAATATTATGTGCACACTGCACAGCTGTTTTGATTTAAGGGGTTTTTTTTATAAAAGCTTTTGACACCAATTTTGTTGACATCGCGCGCTATAAACTGAAGTCCACGCGGACGAAGTCGCGGGCAACAGCTAGTTACTTATAAAGGATGTAACAAAACTAAGTGATAATACTTTTGAGTGTGCACGAGTTCCTTTTAGAGAGTTTACTATGAAAGTAGAAGCGCTGAAAGGCCAATTTTTTCACTTTTGTATGGGGAAACTCGTGATGCTGGGGGGTTTGCCAATAAAATCATAAAAAATAGCTGCTACTTTTACAGTGAACACTCTACAAGGAATACGTACACACCGTTAAGTATTATCACTTAGTTTTGTTACACCTGTAGATATTTGCATAGATAAAATATCCCACTTAAATAAAGGTTCAATTTAAAATAAAAATCATGACGTAAAACGCTCATAAGTCAGACTCGCAAACAATAATTATATTGTAAGAGGTGAACTATTAGTGCTATTAATATTATTTCCCATTTGTACATTTACAAGCGTTCTCGGTAGGTAGATAGTTCATAAGTTGAGTGGGATAAAACTTGAGTTGTTTTGCTAATTGACTGTAGCGATAACATTCTAGAATTCAATTATTTCTCTTTGAAATGTCTACTCAAACTAATGAGCTCCTAGAAGCTTCTGAGTGAATTTATTTTAAAATGCAGTATCGAGGTACCACGTAACGAAATTAAAACATAAATGGAATACCTAATAGAAATTTATTGAAATAAAATACGTTACAGAAGAGTGAAAGAAACGATAGTTGCAAGGGTGACACTAAACCCTTCAACGCACATCGTGGCCCGGCTACTCGTGCGAGCGATTGCTGTTTTTGTTTTTTTGGGGAAGTTTATTTTTATATCATTGTCTCCCATCCTCAAAACAGCCGTTCTTGTCGGCACCGAAGGCGTAATTTCGGGTTCACTCGTTAAATTGACTTGGGTGTACGGGCTCGTCAGGTTGGCGATATCGACGTTACCGAGATTAGCGATTATATCACTCGTTTCTTTTATCTCCTCCTTTAAGAATGCGAATGATTCGTTAACTGGAACTGATGTTTTATTTTCGACTGCCTCAATATTGAGTGTTTCGGTGTCGGTCGGGTCGGTGGTAGTTACAGTGGTTGCGACGGTCATCGCATCGGTTCTGCGTGCACCGACGGTCATTGGTGAATCCTTGTCGTAAGCAGAGCACATGTTGCTGCATGGACTAGCCTGACACTGTTCTTGTATGCCACACTCTATGAAACCCCGGCTGGCCACCGCGACATGTAAATGAGGTTGCTGGCAACCACTTAGATAACTTTGAACACCGACGACTGTTTCCTCACAAACCAACGGTCCACCTCTGTTTCTCTGTAGAAAGAAACCGTAAATTATGAAAAATTATTTAATCCTAACCTTTTTAACAACCACTATTGACTTTTTAAAAGTTTTTAAACTCTTTCTTTTAAAAATGTTGTTAAATCATTTCGATCTTAATATTTCGATCGCAGACGACCGACTTTTTGTGCGATCGAGTCTGCGGCGCCCATACAGTCGGCATGGCCGCGATCTCCCTAATACTCAATTGCCCACTACCGCTGCCTTAAACTACTACACATTGGTCTCTTTGAAACATATTGCAAATAATGATACTCGTAGCTTGTATACTATGTTAACATTATATTTCACAGACAGTTTTGGACTACATACCGGGCACAGGCCGAGGTCTGCTTCGCTTGTGTTGTAGCTAGAACAGATGACGTTGCTGTCATTCGTCTTGCACGAGTCTCGCTGCAGGATTTCAATGGTCCACTTCATGAGGATTTGATCTACAGAGCTGTTAGAGTACTGAAAGTAATTGCCGTTGTTAATTTCACGTATATTATAAGAAGTAAATATTAGTTTTTTGTTCATATTATATAAACTCTTCATTTACTGGACTATCTTGATAAAAGGCACATACAGAAAGGATACTGCTCAATACAAAAATATAAATTTACTCATGGATCCCATCATCAGGTCACCACTTTTCTGAACAAGGTACCAAATTGGATTAATACCCTATACAACAAAACAAACATTTTGAAAATCGGTTCACAAACGGCAGAGTAATCGTTGAACATCCATAAAAAAAATATCCACAGCTGAACGTATAACCTCCTCGTTTTGGAAGTCGGTCACTAAATTATAATAAAGTGCATAATAAAAGATAAAAGAGACAAAACTTAGAAACAAAAAAAACACTTCCAACAAAAAAAATGAAATTATTTTTTTACCCCAAATACAACGATGAAGCAAGATTTTCCTGAGAGGTCTTGTATTTTTTCTGGCAAAGCAGCTGGTGCCACCATCGAGGTGGTGTTGAACGGTACCATGGTCTTCAGGAGTGCCAGGAAAGTGTCGCCCCAAGAGCCCATCTTCTCCTTTGACTGCACCACTTGAATTATCTGTGATTTATTCAATAAATTTTTAAAAGCTAATAAGCATTTCAGAAAAGAATTTCTTAAGTTTCTTCTAAGTACCAACTCTACGGTTTCTCCAAATATTTAAAAAGAATTTGAAGCAACACTATTTTCCACGGCTGCGTTTGCGCGCTAAGACGTGCGCGTTTTCTGCTGTACCGATTTTGGAAAAAACGCGAGCTGAATACGCACAAAATCCGCGCACATCTGAACGCACCCTTAGGTTGTGTTACAACAACTGTGTCGTGTGCGTGTCCGTATAGAGACTGTAGTATTTGATTTTTATGTAGTATTACAATCAATGCATTTTCCTTCCACCGCGATTCTATTGGATCTTAAACTACATACGTATTTTCCGGTGGACGGGGCCTCTAATAGAGATTACCTCGCGGTCTTGCTCCATCTCTTCCTCGTACAGGGTGAAGTTGGCATCGACACTGTCAGCACCGGCTCTGGCCACCAGGGTCTTGCGGGGGAAGGTGGTGTTGTCGTGGACTTCAATGTTCACAGACACGAGCCAATCGGGACGAATCAGGATCGCATTCCGGATGAAACGCCTACCGTCTTCCAATATCGTGTCATCCGTGTAATAAGCTATTGCCTAGCAAAAAAAAAGAACATACAATATAATATGTTAGTATTAAAGTAATAAATATATTTCCGTTGTCTGGTACCCATAACACAAGTCCTTCAGGTACTTAGCACGGGGCCAGACATCCATAGATATTATTATTATTATAATATTATATACGGTTGAATTAAGAAACCTCTTCTTTTTTTGAAAGTCGGTTGAACATGAGATCAACTTACGCTGTACGACTTGACATCGTGTCTTATAAAGTCAGCTTATTATGAGAACGAAGCTTACATGAAAATAATTACATAACAATGAATTAGAATCAGGCTACCCTACACGAGCGCTAGACCTAAAGAAATGGGAAAGAAGGTGAAAGAAGAAAGACCTTGGAGGAGGCTTTACCTAGCAGTGGAACAGCATAGGCTCGTAAAAAACCTTTGTAGACTTTTAATATTATGATACTAAGGGCCTGTTTCACCACTTCCTGATAAGGTGCCGGATAGGCTTATTTGACTTATTTTCCATACTCTATCTGTCAAGTTAAGTGGTGGATAGCCTTATCAGGAAGTGGTGAAACAGGCCCTAAGAATTATTTTTCAAGGCTGACAGGCAGCTTGGACTTTGGAGCAAATGATATACTATAATTTGATGGATCTTTCCACCTTTACTATTAAAATAAAATAGGACTGATTAAACTTAGTTAGGCCTATGTCCAGCAGTGGACGACTATAGGCTGATATGATGATGATGAAGATGAAACTTAGTTACCATGTAAGGGAATGTTCCACTCTTTACTTCATATTCTTTGGTGCTTTGTCCTTCGCTCCCTAGAACGCCTAAAATTAAAAAAAAACTGGTTGAATATAATTTTAATCGACAATTTCATTATTTTATTACATTACTTACACAAAACAACACATAATAACACACAGCGCATTATTTATTGCAAGATATAATGCAAATTTAATTTTACAATTTTATGAAAACTAAAGTTCTGTGTCTGACAGAACAATCTGTCAGTTTTTGAAAGAAGAATTTTCAGTTTTTTTATTTCTTTACCACCAGCAAAGTAGTTTAAGTTTTTAATAAGTTTCATAATTATTATTATATTGCCTCTAGAGGTGATCGCACAATATGTCCGCAGTACGCGTAATACTTAATCAATGCAATAATACAATGTACGCGCCATATGCGCCGCATCCCAGTATTCGTTGTGTCACGCCGCATCCTAGAATTCGTTGTATATGTCGTAGGATGATTTGATAAATCCGTGTTTTCGCGAAATCCCTAGAATTTTCGCGAAAACACGGATTTATCAAATCATCCTACGACATCGTAGGATGATTTGATAAATCGAATTTTCGCGAAAATTCTAGGGATTTCGCGAAAACACGGATTTATCAAATCATCCTACGACATATACATGATACAACGAATACTGGGATGCGGCTCGTGTGGCGGATGCGGCGCATACGGTGCGGACAAAATATGTGCGTGGACCTTTATTAAAAAGTTTTACAAAGATTGGTAACACCGTTAATCTTTATAAAAATACTAGCTGTCCCGGTGAACTTCGTGTCACTTTAAAACCTTCCCTGGACTTCTACGAATATTTTAAGACTAAAATCAGCCCAATCCGTTCAGCCGTTTTCGAGTTTTAGCGTGACTAACACATTTGAAAATCCATTTTTATATATAAGATATTTAATCAAAACATTTTTTCTCTATTAACTCTATTTTATTAATGAAACATAACTTATCAGATGCAAAGTTAAAACTCGAACGGCATAAGATAAACAGCATAAAAGGTTAGCCATTTAAAAATAAAATTAGCCGAGTCACGTAGCCGTTATCGTTGACAAAGTTGAGTCGAGTTTAGTCGAAGCATTAATCAGAATCGCGATGGAGCTTAGATGCATTATCCCCAATAAGGCGAAAAGAATGAGTTTGCAAATTTAAAACGCGTGTTTTACAGATAAGGTGGAGAATAAATCCAGGAAACATCTAATTATTCATGTAAGGGGTGTCTCGAGACGCGTATTAATACGCTCGGGAGGACGTCGACTTTAAAAATATGCTAAGAGTATAAAAAGAGCAGTTTATTTTAAAATATCGCGGACAGGGACACGGCTTGGGCGGGCGAGGCGGACGGCTGACTCCGCGCCTTCTCTGTTCCGCAATTGAATACACAACGGGACTTTGTTTACGAAATTTCTTTATTTCTTTATGCCCGATGATTTTATATCCCGATACGCATAATTATGTTTATGCGAAATTAAATTTGAATTGTCTGGTTTTTAATGGTCGTTGGACTCGTTGGTCATGCTCATGTCATGCTACTTTAGTATATTGCTTTATATTATGAGGCGAATGTTGTCTAGGTGTCCTATCTTTTCAACATAAAAATTGTACTACCAAAACGATAAACTCGTACCTCATAAAGAGTCTCGTACATGTACATACTCGTAATATTATGCCCTGAAGGTAGATTTTCGTATATGGGTTTCACTTTTCTCTTGCTGCATTGAAACTACTAGTTAAATAGCAAGGTAAATGTTTGTAACTTACCTAAGTTACATATATTTACCTTACTGCTGCTCTTTAGCATGGACATTAGAAATCTATAGTTTAAAGTTTAAAGTCGTTCGAAGCTGAAACTATAACATTTATCGTGATATCGGCCACAAATGAGCGGAAGGATCGTATGTGAACCGCTGATGTGGCAACGTCAGAACGACCTGCTCAGACGGCTATTACACGACCAGTTTACGAGGACCCGCCGCTCCGAGATCTGTGGTCGCGGCCGGAGCGTCTTAGTGGGACTCCACGTGCCATCGGCAATTGGCACGAATGTAACGACCCCAATGAACGAGCTACGTGTTTTGGCGGCTTCCCGCAATTGCTTACACTTCCCTGCGCCACACTTCATTTATTCCAAAATTATTTCGTTAGGTACCGTCATATTGAATTGAAACATTTATCGAGTATTTCTTACGACAATTCAAATATACTAATTAAAAAATTGAATGAATGAATGCTTTAATATGTACTAGAAAGTTATAACTAAAGTCTATTTACTATGCTTACAGAGATAACAAACACAGTTACAGTGCAGTTTACAGTAGCTGATTCATAATTAAAATATTTTTTTATGTATAATAATAATGATAATAATTATTTTTCTTCTGTGATCCATTATAGTAGAGGAGGGGAGGGTGCTATTTTTGTAGTCACTCGAGCGTCATGGAGACTGAGTAGGTTTTGTACATTAGATAAAACTGATTAAAAAATAATAAGAGCGTTTTTTATTTTAGTGGTGGGTTCAGAAACTGCAGCCATTTTAAAGTTTTTGAAAAGAAAATAAATTCAGAAAACTGCTTAATTAAGTCAGTTATAAATATTTTTAGACAGCAAGGACTAAATCATTTAGTTTAGTGCAAAATAAAATATCTGCGAAGCTGCGAAATTAAAATAAATGTGAACCTTATTTTTTTTTTTTTTTTTAAATATACCTGCAGGCTTACCAAACTTTTGAATCGTCAGTGACTTTATATGGAAGCATCTTTGGGGTATACAAAACATCCAGTATCTTAATCTGACAGATACGATGACATTTCAATGTAAAAAAAAAATTAACCCACCACATGAGAAATCTGATTTCTATACCATGATAACTAGACATATGTCGGAAGCCTATACAAGCTTAATCTGACACGCTGGAGCTACTCCCGAAATCCCCTCTTCCCCTCTCCAACTATTACTGTTTTATTTTAAAAATGAGTTTGACGAAATGGTGATCGTCCACATTGTTCGATATAAGGCATTATTGACTGTCGAAGCGATCGTCATGAACAGTCGTAAACTCGACGAGATCGACAGACACGTTTACGACCAATCGACAACAAAATTGCGCTTTACGACAATATACTTACCGCAAATGTCTTAACTATACTTTGTACAATTCGTCTTACATTTCTGGTTTTGTAGAATCGGAAGACGTATTTATAAACTCTTAGAGCGCTTACAGACGAACGGCACGTGTCGGCAGCATGCGTCGGTGCCAGTCGACGGCAGACGATGGCACATGTCGGTGGCAGTAGACGGCAGTCGGTGGCACGTGTCGGCGGCAGTCGGCGGTAATCGACGGTAGCCGTCGACAGTTTATCACGCTTGCAGTTGTGACGTACCGACTAACGTGTAAAAGAAAGCGTCCACAGGTCGGTATCATTCGCAATGGACGTCTCGCATCAAACGGATATTTTTTTTACAGTACGTCCACTGTATTGGCAGCGTACGGATTACCGACTAGCCAGTATGTTTATCTTCAAATTAGTCGAAACAAAGTTCCTAAGTTAAAATTTATGCTTGCTTGCGTGGGGCTCTGCTTGATTATGAAGCTTAATAATCTGTTAACGGCTGCCGTCGGCTGCCGTTGACTGCCGCCGACACGTGCCGCCGACTGCCGTCGACTGCCGCCGACACGTGTCGTTCGTGTGTAAGCGCTCATAAACCTTACATAAACCTTTCGGACATTTTATTAAAAAAGGTTAATATTTAAGGGGGACTGCCATACAAAAAACACATTTTTTGTCTACTTTCACTCTATACCGGTATGGAACCCTTCGTGCGCGAGTCTGACTCGCACTTAGCCGATTATTTTATCCTGCGGCAACCTGCCAACTGAGTTTTTGTTGTTCACTTTTATAAGATCTTGTCTACTTCATGTTGGAGTATCTTTGGTACTTAATAATATAATATCTATGGACGCTTCACACCACGTCAGTCTGGCCCCGTGCTAAGTACCTGAAGGAATTTTGTTACGGGTACCAGACGACGGAAATATATTTAATACTTTTATACTATATACATATATTTAAGATTTTTATTGTATGATACACAATACACATACATACCCGGGAACATTGAAAATTTTTGTTCCGTTGGCGGGATTCGAACCCGCAACCCCTGGCTTGAGCTACCAACTGCAACAGGCCCAACAGCCCATAAACAGTTGGTGGGTTCAAGTATAACAAATTTGAAATAATTTGATAATTTAATCGTTGCAAATATTCGAAAAATCTAAATTGTTCGGTCACTTTCAACATTTTCCTTCCGTTAATTTCCTCCTACTCGAAGTTTACTGAAAATTCAAATCTCATAAGTATATAAGAAGGGTTTGTCGCAACGGAGGTGATATGAATATTAAACGCTTCAGGAATTAGAAGATTTATACGACGATTTGGAAGTTGGGCGGCGGGCTGGGCGGGCGACGGCGGGAGCTCGCACTTAAATGAATGTTTTAACATTATCTGCAGAGTTTTAAGGCAGTTGAGCCTCTTAAACAACTTGTGAAGAAACTTTAATAGACAGAGGATCTCGGGCGATTAATTCGGAGACGTGAAAAGGTGGACGGGAATTCGTAATGTGAAAGGGTGACTCTTTCCGATCCATGTATTTTGCCGATTAAGTGCTCGAGCAGGGTATCGATTTAGTATTAATTTGTGTTACAAAACACTAATTAATAGACTTTGTAATTATATTGAACAGTAAATAATCACCTAATTATTTACGAATACCTGCTCCTACTATTACCAGGGCACGCCAATATAATTTATATTACAATAGCGTTTTAAAGCATATCATGGCAGAGTATAGACTATAGACAATAGTTTAGTAACAAGAACATTTGAAACATTGTATTGTTATAACAAATTTATGCAGAGTGTATATATTTTATTAGGAGAGAGAATTTTATCACCAGGTGAGGCTGCGCCAAATTTTTTTTTTATGAAATAAGGGGGCAAACGAGCAAACAGGTCACCTGATGGAAAGCAGCTTCCGCCGCCCATGGACACTCGCAGCATCAGAAGAGCTGCAGGTGCGTTGCCAGCCTTTTAAGAGGGAATAGGTAAGGGGAGGGTAGGGATGGGAAGGGAAGGGAATAGGGGAGGGTAGGGAAGGGAATAGGGTAGGGGATTGGGCCTTCGGTAAACTCACTCACTCGGCGAAACACAGCGCAAGCGCTGTTTTACGCCGGTTTTCTGTGAGGACGTGGTATTTCTCTGGTCGAGCTAGCCCATTCGTGCCGAAGCATGGCTCTCCCACGTCAAAAATTCGTTTATAGTACGGGAAACGTACATTTTCTACCAACAAAAACCATCCTATGTCCTTCCCCGAAACTCAAAGTATCTGCACACCAAATTTCATCAGAATCAGTTCAGCGGTTAAAAGGCGATGAGATAATAGACAGACAGTCACACTTTCGTATTTATAATATTAGTATGGATAAATATGTACTAAATTTGTGTCGGCATTCAGTGTGCTTGGCGCGTTGGCATCGGCGCTGCAGTCATTGTTTGTCGTCATCATTTTCCGGTATCGTGTCGGGACTCTGGGCATTGTGCAGTGCTTTATTGAATTGATTTACGCGCCAATTTTTGTCGGCTTCGGTTTTTATTAACTGACCTCGGCGCGGATGTAAACTTAATTGAATCCGCCAACAAAAGGCGCCGAATGAAAAGAGCGTCCACCGGTGTGCAATGCAGATTATAATAGATTTTTCCGAATTTGCATGGGCGTTAAGTTATTCGATATTAAATTTTATAGGTTTAACTGTTGTTTTTACAGCGTTTATTTTTTACGTTTTTAGAAAACATGCGTCAATCTGGGGGCACGGGAGTGCCCCCCGCCAACATGAGCCAAGCGAGGCGCGCAAGGGCACTACCTACCTTTTCTCGAAACGTTTCGTCGTATTTTTTAATTTTCACTTAAAAACATTGGTTTAATTAAAACCATAACTCAAAATAATGACACAAAATCTTCATAAGAGGCTCAATTCTTAGGGTTAACATTTACTCATGATACTCAAATGAAAAGGAAATTCCCGTATAACGCTGCACCAAATCAAAATATTATAACACAGAGAAACAAAGAAGGTTGTTAAGACGGCGTAATCTAAGTTAATTATCTTAAATTCGGTCGTATTTAACGTCGCTTCAGAACGACTCACAATTGTGGGCGAGCCGAAAGAGATTTGAGAACGAATCTTCAAATACAATTATGGGAATGTTGTTTGTTTCTCGCAAACAATGTAATTACTAATTGAAGTATTCTCCTATATTATATTGCATGACGTTACCTGCAACTTTGTTGCTCAGAAATCTGTTTATCACACGGCAACTTTATTTCTTCGACACAAATAATTACTATTGAGTGTGTGTTTAAACTATTAAACGAGTTGTTAAATAATATGTATAGCATATAATATTTTTTTACTAACACCTAATAGCTAGTTATGTACGAGGTACACCTTGAGAATGCTGCTAGTGCTAGAATATATGATAAAACTATAGTTAGATAATAATAAATAAACGTTTATTCTGCCACCATTAAATGTTACACATGTGACATATGACATAATATAGGTATTATATACAGAACTGATATAAACAAGAACAAAATTAAAAATTAACCTATTTTACCTGTAATCTACAGCTACAGCTAATTCATACATAAAAAAACTATCACAGGTAAACAAAAAAGAAAAGAAAAAAACAATTAATGTATTGATAGCACAATTATAGCACGCCAGTGTAACACCCAAGTGTGCAGAAACGGAGACCACTCAGGTTAAAACAACCGATAATAAAACTATAGTTGCTGTTAAGTTGTATATTGCTAACTCTAGAAAGCGTCGCGTCTTGCAGACCAGTGTAGCTCTACACAGGTCCGCAAGCCGCGACTGTTTTGCGGTAACTGCTCTTAAACCTAAATTATATCTAAAATGAGTGCGCATGTGAAAATGATAAATTGATGACTATGTGAAATTGATATAATTGGTAATTGGACTTTGTACGGTTGCGCCGTACAAGTTACATTTTTTTTTAATGAAATAAGGAGGTTAACGAGCAAACGGGTCACCTGATGGAAAGCAACTTCCGTCGCTCATGGACACTCGCAGCATCAGAAGAGCTGCAGGTGCGTTGCCGGCCTCTTAAGAGGGAATAGGGTAATAGGGGAGGGTAGGGATGGGAAGGGAAGGGAAAAGGGGAGGGTAGGGAAGGGAATAGAGTAGGGCATTGGGCCTCCAATAAACTCACTCACTCGGCGAAACACAGCGCAAGCGCTGTTTCACGCCGGTTTTCTGTGAGAACGTGGTATTTCTCCGGTCGAGCCGGCCCATTCGTGCCGAAGCATGACTCCCCCCACGTATGGAAAAAAAATATAAAAAAAATTATAACCTTAATGGGATAGAAATAGAACGAAACGGTAATGTAAACTTAATAAACATAATATGAAAACACACATATATTTTTATGAATATAATAATTATAGTTGACAAATAAAGGTACAGAATATTGAATCTGTATAATTCATAATTCATAATCTTTATTTGCCAAAATATGGTCTACAGTACATTAAGAACGCTATCGCATTTTTTACAATTATCAGCGATTTTCAGGTACTATTTTAAAGAATTAGGAGTCACACTGCGAGGATATTTTGGTTTCAAATGAAAGATGATATATTCATCTCCACGTCTATAAGTACCATACAATTTTTATAGCCGCATACAAAATTTTCACATAAATACGTTTTAACCATCACAATAATCGCAAAAGATTTAAAAAATGGGATTTGATTAGGTACCATTATAGCTAAATACACTGAACTAAGGAAAATAAATATACAAAAAAAATGTTGCTTATTTAGTCCCCTGTACGAATAGCAAAATATTTTATATAAAAATAAATAACATTTCCATTTATAAGAAAAATAAGAAACGCTCTCAAATTTCTTCATACATTTTCGCCCTATCAAGAACGCGGCGAGCGTCTTAACCGCCACTGTACAAGACGCGCTGATATTGAATGTTATTTTAATGTCCTTAACCCATCAATCCCCAAGCGGCACCAGGCTGTCGCATAACAATTGAAAATCTATTGTGTCTGCGATTCCCACGATCGAGGTATTAACGTCGATATTCATACTGACCTGCTAATTTTTGTAACAATTTTTGTGATAGCGTCCTTAAGATGATACATATTGTGTTAAAAGCTACAGCTTAACGCAGAGCGCGTAGGCGCGCCGCGCGTAGCATGGTAGCGCTCGATCATAAAATGAAAACGCTACGAAAACCTAGAAGTCACATGCTAATTAATTTTTAAAGAGTACTTCGAGCAAATTTTATATGGTTATGATATTTTAGTGTGGTATTTGTGTGTACGATAAAATAAAATATAAAAAATCGGCCAAGTGCGAGTTGGACTCGTGCACGAAGGGTTCCGTTCCGTACCACAATAGAGCAAAAATCATATTAAAATTGTGTTTTTTGTATGTGAGCCCCCTTAATTATTAAATTCATTTAAATTTTATTATCTTATATCTTTAAACGAGCAATTCTTGTATATATATATTGTTAGCATAAAGAAGTCTCGAAGGCGGCCATGTTGGCAACCCAGAGCCCCCTTATAAGCAGAGCGCTTGCGCCGGTCACCCTCTTTGCTCATCGAGCTTTCGTGCCGTGAACATCTTGTGTGTCGTGTCGATAATTTCGTTTTTGTTAATTTCTCTTAATTTGTAAAATTTATATTTAATGCATTAAAATATTTTTGTATTTTGATTTTTTTTTTTAAATAATTAATACGTCTTCGCCAAAATATATATTTATAATTGGAATCTCGGAATCGGCTCCAACGATTTTCATGAAATTTAGTATATAGGGGGTTTCGGGGGCGATAAATCGATCTAGCTAGGAATCATTTTTAGAAAATGTATTTTTATTCGTGTTTTATCGATAATCGATAAACTGAAAAATATGACTCTTCCTGACATCTGTTGGCGAATAATAATACTATTTTGTGAGCAACTAATTGCTTTAACGACACAACAACAGCTAAAGCTATTCCAGCAGATGGCGTTGTTAAGTAACAGGAAGCAATGATTGTTTGCTATACCGAGCAAAGCTCGGTCATCCAGGTACTTAATTATTAAAGTACAAATACAACTGAGACCTTCGTGAATATTAGGAAGTGCCTTTGTGTTGCCGATAGCAAATAGCAAAAAATCACGTTTGTTGTATGGGAGCCCCCCTTAAATATTTAATTTATTCTGTTTTTAGTATTTTTTGTTATAGCGGCAACAGATATACACAATCTGTGAAAATTTCAGAAGTTTAGCTACAGTTCTTGAGTTACAGCCTGGAGACACACAGACAGGACAGACGGACAGACGACCAGACGGACAGACGGACTGAAGAGATCAATGTTTTAGTAATAGGGTCCCGTTTTTACCCTTTGGGTATGGAACCCTTAAAACATGCTAAATATTATATCCTGCCGTTAATTGTACGATCAATGGTTTCTAAAACAAAATTTAAGTCGGCTTTTCTTACTTCTTACGTTTTAAATATCGCTATCAAAATCATAAATCATCGAAGCTAGGGTCTTCCCGTGAAGGCTTCCTTTACTACTGAGTTACTAGGAAAGACCATTATCAACTAAAGGCCATGATCTAGGATGGTCTCTAAAGTCGTTACTCTAATTGCGTCCTGAAGATGCACAGTCAAATCATCTGAAACAATAGAGGACTTACGTCGAGGGGAACATTGGCGACTTACCAGGCGTCAATGTCCTTGTTACCTTTTATCAATAAAAAACTTCCTTTTTTCATACTGTCAGAATTAAAGAGAAACAGAAAAATGTGTGAATTTGTTAATTATTTTACAAAACATGGTAGGTAATACTAGTAAGAACAGTTATAAGTAGCCGAGTCCATCCTAAATATGTTGTATTATACTGTCTTGCCAAATGTATCTGCAGTCAATCTAAAGGCCGCGCCGACAGTACATAATAAACGCTTTATCAAAACCTTATTAATAAGCCTTGAGCTACGCCAATACTTAAGATTTTCTTTTCATTGTTAACTCTAATGCAAATTCTCGTCTGAATAAGGTCTGTTTACTTCTTTGCCCCTTTGTTTCAGCCGTAACGAGCAGAAAAGGACCCATTCAGAGCATCCGAACCTAATTACCCTACCCTCGGTTACAAAAGAGGGTTTCTAATTAACGACATTATGTCAAATAATTTGTTTGAGCCGCGTCTTACTTCGTTACATTCGCGGATTGGATTAAGTTCGCTCTCGGTCGGGTTTGTTTTGTGAAAGGCCGAGTATCAATTGACTATTGAGTTCTCATTTTTGAAATGTTGTTAAAACGTGATTGTTAAAATGCTACAGCTAAAGGCACATCCTGTACCTGTAGATAATAATTATTTCTAAAGACATAATTACTGTGTTAACTAAATATAGTTTCTGTATAGTATATACTATGTTGTTGTAATTATTATTAAGTATCACAAAACATAGTTATTTTTGTGTGATTACTTTTCTGTAATTAAGTACGAGTACTAGGTTGGCGCATGTTTGCAAAGCACTAATAAAGTTCTGGAAGTTGTCTGTTTGTCGTCAAACATAATATCGGGCTTTCATATTGCAGTAATAAGAAATAAAAATATTTTGTTGACTTTTAACATTTATGCTGATAACACACTGCAGTCCTAACGCGAGTGGACCATAGTTACGTACAAATAACACAACACCTACATCATATCTGGTAATGCCACGGTAATGCACACTAGTATATGCACGCGGCCGTCTAGCGCAGTGCTCACTCACTGTATCTTGTCTCGTCAGCGTTGACATGGCATACCCTTATTCTGAAACACAATTATTAATATTATTCATACGCGAATATTGTAAAGTCACAAAAGACCTTATTATTAAATGTAATATTCGTTTTATGCTTACATTTTGCCATAACCACCATTTCAGGCTGTCATATTCTGTCAATTGTTTCTTCTGAATCCTGATACATCAGAAACAGCTAGCTTTAGCGGAGAGGTTTTGGATGTTTATTTGTCCTCGTTTAGCAAGGACTTAACAAAAGTTTTCACTTACATATTATTTATTTAAAAAATATACAATAACAAAACTGTACACTTCATCTTCTTCTTATATATATAAAATTCTCGTGTCACAATGTTAGGCCGCGTACTCCTCCGAAATGGATTTACTGATTTTAACCCAATTTTATATGCATATTCAGTGGGTCTGAGAATCGGCTACTGGGTACTTTTTAACATATGTAATTGATTGTACTGTCGGTTCTTGGTGGAAATTCATGTTGTACACTAATAAAACACACTTTTCTTGCACTTTTTCCACTATATTTAGATATTATTATAACTTTTAACAAATAACACGACCGGTTTCGAAATTATTCATCATCACCTGATGATGAATAATTTCGAAACCGGTCGTGTTATTTGTTAAAAGTTATAATAATATCTAAATATAGTGGAAAAAGTGCAAGAAAAGTGTGTTTTATTAGTGGGTACTTTTTATATTGATAAGTGCATTTGTTGAATAAATAATAGTAAATTATTACAACTCGAGACCGACGGCGACCATTGTTTGTGCGACGGGATAGCGATCTACGTTGCCATGGTGACATACTTATTTAGTCACTTCAATAAAATAATACGGCCGAAATACTTTATAATATGGCAAAGAAACGTTTGCCAAGACAGCTAAAAAAATTGTGCGGTAACCCTTATATTGTATGTATGATTATATTATAATTATGTTAATTTAAAATAATAGCAATATTTACAATTATTAAGTTTTGTAGCACAGACTAGAAGAAGTGTACATGCAGAAGTTGCCTCTCTCTTGTATAAATGCGTTGTCATTGGATATTTTGATTCCAGAATAAGGCTACGAGTAAAGTTAATCTGTTAATGCTTACAATGCATTTGTCTGCTAGATTGGCATATAATTAACTAAATTACCATTAATTAATTGACTGTAGGATTTAGCATTCCTATTAGTGTAATTAATATTATTATAACTGTAGCTATGCTATCAACGCATTACTAACGTAATTAAATATAATAAATAATAATATTATATATTATTATGACGTAATTACAAATAAGAAAAATTTGATGGTTTTCAAGTTGCATTAAAATATAATATATTATAATGTTACCCTCCGAAACTGTTGTAGCGTTTTTTACACCAAAAAGTGTAATGCAACACAAAGACGATTTGTTTTTAGGGTTCCGTACCCAAAGGGTAAAACCAGGACCCTATTACTAAGACTTCGTTGTCTGTCCGTCTGTCTGTCTCAAGACTGTATTACATGAACCGCTATAGCTAGACTTCTGAAATTTTCACAGATTGTGTTTATCTGCAACAGCTAGTCTTAAATATATTAAGACGAAAAAAGGTATACATGACTGTATTAATTGATAAAATTTACTTAATTATAAAAAGTATACCTATCGGCTGCATTTAGAGATATTCAATCATTAACGCGGTACCTTTACCCACGTTCAACCTGTAGTGCTAGCACGGCGACCAGCGGAAATGCGAAAGTATGGATAAACTGTGGAAATAAACCTAAGGTGCCGTTCCGATCTTTTTTCGTTCCGAAAAATTCAATTAAAATGCCACTTTATGACAGACTATAGTCACAAACTGTGGAGATAAACTTAAGGTGCCGTTCCGATCTTTTTTAGTTCCGAATAATTCAATTAAAAATCCACTTTATGACAGACTATAGTTCTAAAAATTCAAATAATATCCTACATTATCACTTAAACTATAGTGTGTCATAAAGTGGCATTTTAATTGAATTTTTCGGAACGAAAAAAGATCGGAACGGCACCTTAGGTTTATTTCCACAGTTTGTCCATACTTTCGCATTTCCGCTGGTCGCCGTGCTAACACTACAGGTATAGTATAATATAAAGTTCCTGACAATATGTCTACATGCTTGTAAGATCTCCACGTTATTTTCGAACTGTCGAAGCGTATTATGAAATCCCTGGAGTCGGGACTGACCGGTCCTAATTCAAAGGCTTTAGACGGCGGATCAGCAGACATTTGAATGGGCGTCGCGTCTAATTGAGTTAATATTTGGTTATCGGCGGCGCGCACTCGCCGCTAATCCCGCCGAATTAATGACTCAAATTTATCATTATTATGCTCGCACGGACCCCACCTGCGCCTGATACGGTTAAGCCCGGTTATGTGTCCGCTTCGATTCTGCTCGCTTTTGTTTGAGGACGCAATTTATGTGACATCCCGTGGATGAAAGCGCCGTAAATAGACGTCCAATGAAAAGCGTGCAATGCTGTTAAATCCTTAATTTTCAGTAAAAAGTATTAGCTTTTATATCCAAACTAATAATATTATTGTGTCTGTTTTTTTTTTATGAAATAAGGGGGCAAACGAGCAAACGGGTCACCTGATGGAAAGCAACATCCGTCGCCCATGGACACTCGCAGCATCAGAAGAGCTGCAAGTGCGTTGCCGGCCTTTTAAGAGGGGAGGGTAGGGAAGGGAAGGGAATAGGGGAAGGTAGGGAAGGGAATAGAGGAAGGCAGGGAAGGGAAAAGGGTAGGGGATTGGGCCTCCGGTAAACTCACTCACTCGGCGAAACACAGCGCAAGCGGTGTTTCACGCCGGTTTTCTGTGAGAACGTGGTATTTCTCCGGTCGAGCCGGCCCATTCGTGCCGAAGCATGGCTCTCCCACGTATAATCACGTCTGTTTGTCTGTCTGTCTGTTATCTTTTCACGCTCAAAACACTCAACCGATTTTGCTGAAATTTAATATCGAGATACTTTAAGTGCCGGGAAAGGAATAAGAATAAGAATAAGAATACTTTTATTTCCAGCATCACACGAAACATCATAATAATTAAACAGTATTCAGTGGTACAGTTATTATGATCTAGTCACAAACAGTATATATAAGATCTATAAATATTATTACAATGCTGTGTGATGCCAAAAATTGGCCCCAGGATATAGGATACTTTTTAACCCGAAAAAATGTAGACGCTTTATACTTTGCAATATCAAGGTACAAGTTGTATTTATAAGATACCGTTTAGCCAGTAAGCTTAGAAGATAATTAAGTTGACGTTTAAACTAATAAATATAATTGGAAGTAGAAAGCTGAGAATTTATGAATTCAAAAATGAAAAGAAAACGTGTTAAAAATTCAAAAAGTGTCACCCATAAATTAGAGTTATTTTACATCTGATGACTTTTGTCCCTACAACACAAGGGTCAATCTTATAGGTAATCCAGGTAAAATATATCTGAACGGATCGCACAGGAACGAAATGCGCCGGTTTACGACGTGACTGCGTTTATTTGCAGTCCCGCGCCCAGTTTTATGGCGATTTTTATGGCACTACTTCATATTTCGAATACGGTTAACGGATTAAAGGATAAAATAACTCAATGCATCCAACGCTATACAGAATTTAATAAAGTCACGGGTTTTTCGCACTCGTTTCATAAATCTGTTGATAAAGTTATCGCTTTACGGGCTTTAAATGCTATACCTATTCTTGTTAATAAATTCGTTGTTAAAAATTCTTTTGCAACAAGGATAAAGAAGATGTTGTATTTTGATCAATTTTCAAATAAATTAAACTAAATTAATGATTTGGATGATACAATATGTCACAATCCTCGGATATCAAAAGTGTATTGTTTTATCAGCACAGTTTTTACTTTTTACTATAAGGTTTTTATGACATCGATTTAATATATTTAAATGAATGTACCCGCATACGCACACAAATTCATGTGCATCAAACCACGCCAATCGCCATGTTGCATTTTCATTCGTACATGATTTTTGATTATTGACTGCGACATATAACCATTAAATTTTAGAGATCAGCATTATTTTTTACTTGACGACGCCCGCGACTGTTCTTTTTTTTATGAAATAAGGGGGCAATCGAACAAACGGGTCACCTGATGGAAAGAAACTTCCGTCATCCATGGACGCAACATGCAGGTGCGTTGCCTGCAACCTTTTAAGAGCGAATAGGATTACAGGATAGGGGAGATAAGGAAGGGATAGAGAAGGGTAGGGAATTGGGCCTCCGGTAAACTCACTCACTCGGCGAAACACAGCGCAAGCGCAGTTTCAAGCCGGTTTTCTGTGAGCCCGTGGTATTTCTCCGGTCGTGCCGGCCCATTCGTGGCGAAGCATGGCTCTACCACGTAAAAGACGATTTCGCGACAACAACTATCGTTTGTCCTTTTCCGTCTCTCGAAGCATCTTCACACCTCTCATCTAAATTAGTTCAGACGTTTAACCCGGAAGAGGTAACAGATAAACACACTTTCGCATTTATAATATTAGTATGGATATGTGGTATAACCGATTCGGGTGTCGCGCAAACAGCGGCCCACATGTGCGTCGGCAAACAGCCGGCGAGCGATCAATGCGCAATCACACTCGCTAATCACCGCGATTGACGGGCCCCGTGACGCCGCGTCATGACGCATGTGACGCGCGTCACTCATAACCCTAAGGCTGGCTTCTCACGGCGTGTGATATCACAAGCCGCGCCGCGCCGAGCCAGCTATTACGGGCGAGCACGAGCCACAGGCGAGCACGAGCCACAGGCGAGCACGAGCCACCCCTTCTCACGGCGCGTTATATCACAAGCCGCACCACGCTGACAAACATTTAAGTAAAATTAAACTTTATTAACATGATAATAGATATCATTTTGCTCAAGTCACTACGTTAAATAAGTAAATTTTAATGAAATGCAACTTTATTTACTAGGCAACTAGGTTGCATTTCAATCTATGCCGCTAATTTTATTATATTAAGTTTAATTCCTTTACTTTGATAACAGATGCCGCTGCTTGGCGGCTACATCGCGCTATAGCTAGCACGAAAATATTTGTTATAGGTATAAGGTGATTAATAGTATGAAACTATTTCCATTCACACTCGAGCTTGGTGTTGTAGAGTTGTACTGTTGTAGAGCGATTTTAGTCCCAGGATAGCCGTACAGACGGATTTCGTGATGTTGTGCTCGTACAGAAACGTTATTCTTCCACCAGTACGAGTGGAAACATAATAATAATTATTATTGTGAATTATAAATTATAAAAGTAGTATAGCATCACGGGGAACTGGGAAGGTTTTGAGCAATTATTACTATCATCAATCCTCATCACCTTGGTGAGTGGCAGTCTTCCGCCGTGCATTTTTTGCGTAACATCCTGCCATGCACTATAAAACTCAGGAATGAACTACCACCAGTATTTGAGGACCAATACACGCCATAGGAATTTAGTCCCAGCCCCCAGGGTATCCCACCCTGGGACTTAAATCCCTCTGGCGTGATAATTCTACAACACCAAGAATGAGTGTAAGTGAAAAGAGTTTCATATTAGTTAATCACCTATAATAAAAATCTTCGTGCTAGCTATAGCGCGATGTAGCCGCCAAGCAGCGGCAGATGCAGCTGCTTGGCGGCTACATATACATACTATCATTTATTTGATAACAGATATTATCAATTAAATGAATTACACTTAATTTAATAAAATTAGTGGCATAGATTGAAATGCAACCTAGTTGCCTACTGAATAAAGTTGCATTTCATTAAAATTTACTTATTTAACGAAGTGACTTAGAGCAAACTGATATCTATTATCGTTTTACTAAAGTTTCATTTTACTTGAATTTTTGTCGGTGTGGCGCGGCTTGTGATATCACGCGCCGTGAGAAGGGGTGGAAGGGGTTGAAGTTACCGACTTTTATCGGATCGGGACGCGCCTGCACGAGCCGCGCCGCGCCACCCCTTCACACGGCGCGTGGCTCGTGCGGGCGCGGCACGGCTCGTGGTAGCACGCGCCGTGAGAACGCAACCATGCCACCACTTCCTTAGGGCGCGTGGCTCGAGCTGGCGCGTGATATTAAACGCGCCTGCTCGAGCCAGCCCGAGCCACCCCTTCACACGGCGCGTGGCTCGAGCGAGCGCGGCGCGGCTTGCGATAATACGCGCCGTGAGAAGGCACCCTAATGTTGTGACGCTCTTGACGCTAATCTATAAAATCAAAATCAAAATATTTATTTCTAAATAGGTTAACATAGTTAACACTTTTAGAATGTATACATGAGGCCTACCACAGGTTCGGGAAAGAACCCGGCGAGAAGAACCGGCGTAAGAATCTCGCACGGGGTCACCTTTTACTAAAAAAGTGGAAAATTACAATAATAGCTTAAACTTATTTACATTAAGTATGTAAATATGTGGTACATTTATATAGAAGCGGCCTATGTTCTGTCATATTTTAAGGTAACTGATTCTCTCAGTGTGCTATCATTGAGAAAATCAGTTACCTTAATAATAATAAGCCTTAACACATAAACGTTATTTAACAACTTTTTTAAATTTATATCAACACTGACTAAAAATTTTAGATTTTTTCAGATTCATTAGGTTCAACAGTTTGAATCCAACGAGACATGATTATAAGTCCAAGTAAGTCCAAACAACTAAATGTTACTGTTTTTGTGATTCTTATATTTCTTAAATTGGAACTTTTAGAAAAAGAGCCAATTCTTTGATTCGCCAGTTATCTTTCCTATTTTGGCTTTTTTTTTGCCGAATTAAATATTAATGTATTAAAAACAAAGTAACATTCGCTTCTGTAATACAGCAGGGTCAAGTAATTAGTCCCAAAGTATTGATGATTGTAGCTTCAATGACGCCTTAGATTATAGTACAGATCGCCTTTCCTAGATCAGATTTGATGAATGGCCACTCAAAAATAACACTAAATACTAATCAACTTATATTATTCGACCATGTGCATGTGCATGAATAATGAAATTCTGACAGCGATTGTACACAGCGTACATATACGTACAGTCGTGACAAATTCTGACGGCGACTGTACACAGCGTACATATACGTACAGTCGTGACAAATTGGATCAAGTGGCACATGACAGTATATTACTGATTGTGCACAGCGTTAGCCTGCATAATGACGTCACGCGTGGTCTGCAGTCTGTAATTAACGACTGATTATCGGACAATTAGGCAAGTAATCACTGATACCAGATGCCGACTGACTGATTTTATGTAATTACGCGTTCACTCGCTCTGAGTGGCCGACAAAAGAGTTGAATAATATTATGAGCTGGAAAAATGAAAATACGTAGAAGATTTTCTTAGAGGTATTTATTAATTTATTTACATTTTATTTCAGGCTGCATAGGTCCATACAATATTTTAAAATTAAACGAGTGTTCACTATGAAATATAAACAACTATTAAAGCGCCTATTTGTATTCGGAATCAGATTTTAATTGGAGTGGAAAAATCGGTTCCATGGTGAAAATTGTTTATTTTCAAGCGTAGTGTTAATCTGCAAAAGTCTTTAAACAGGATAAATAATTACCTTGTACATAGGTACAACTTATGATGGTAAATTTTGGTATCCTTAACAATGACATTTTTAAATATAATTTACCGTTTCTATTCTATTAGCCTTAACACACAAACGTTCTTTAACAACTTTTTTATATCAAAACTGACTAAAAATGTAATTCAAATTGTTTATTTCAGACAGCGCATAATTATAGTCCATATTAAAATTATACTAGCTATGTGACCGAGCTTTGTTCGGTATTCGATAAAACACGAATAAAATGACATTTTCTAAAAATTATTCCTAGCTAGATCGATTTATCGCCCCCTAAACCCCCTATATACTAAATTTCATGAAAATTGTTGGAGCCGATTCCGAGATTCCAATTATGTAAGTATATACAAGAATTGCTCGTTTAAAGATATACTAGCTATTTGAATATGGATTGTTCTATTTGTAAGACAATGTTACTGTTACGAGTAAATTATATAACTAAAATCTACCAACATACAAAAATGTTAGTAGATTTTAGTTAGTGGTAGTTGGTTCGGGTTCCGTTTTAGGGTACCATAGTCAAAAAAGTTTTGTAGATTACAGAACCCTAAAACGGAACCGTAACCAGCATATTTTTTTGTATATTGGTAGGTTAATAGTTATAATATAATTTAACAGTAACATTGTCCTACAAATAGAACAATCCGTATTTTAGGACCATCAAATCAAAGTATGAAATCCTTTCTATCTCTGTTAGCTACCATTTTCAAGACATTTCGCAGATAAAAATGTTGTTTATCTTATCAAAATGAAGCTACTCACAAAAAATTGGCTTGATAGTACACGTAATAAAAAAATTGACTATTAAGATTATTTAAGTGGAAATAAATATTTATCTACAAAGATAAGTATATGTGTCCCGACACCGGTGTCCGATCCTTTAATGTCATGATGTATGGCATATTTTATTGACAAATTGGCTTTCAAAAAATTTTTATCTTCAACTTTTGAATAAAAAAAACTAGTACTCATACTAATCTGATAATACTTAATAAGAAAATCGTTATAACTTCTAAGTTATGACTTAGAGCATAGAAGTAAAGGAATTTATCAAGGATGAAAACCTCCTCTACATTTTTAAAATAAAAAAAAAGAACCAGTTTAATCGCTAGATTTTTCTTAAACTTTGGTTTTTCTATGTTTAAGTCCATGAATTTTATAACATAATGCCTGTGTAAGCATAGTTCACAAGTTTAGCTATCAAATGAGACCTTTTTTGCCTTCATAGGATATTTACATGAGAAGTATTATGGTCAGCCTAGATTAGTGTGAAAGCCCGAGAAAAACTAAAATGGCTGCCATTTTACAACCGTGAGAGAGATAAATGATTTGTTAGCCAATTTGTCGATAAAACATGCCTTAGATCATGTCATTAAAGTATCGGACAGCGGTGTCGGGACACATTGTATAATATTAAGTATATTATACAACGTGTATATTATACGTGTAAAAACATAATACACATATATTTCTTACTCGTCATCACTTTATCCAGACTTATTTAGGCTTCGGCGAATCAACCTCAAACTAATTCGGCGTCGATTATGAGCAAACATATGACTGACGTATCACGTGCCTATCCTATATATTTTGTAAAGTGACAAGTACCTTACAATAGTTTATGCTATTATCTGCTGGCAGAGATCTCTTCTAGAGATATAGATAAGCACACCTATGTACTCTTTTAATGTATGGTATATTTTAAGTTAGTTTTAGAAAAATGTACATAAAGAATAAATAAATAAATTATTTATAAAAAATTAGATGACGCCCGCAACTCCGTTCCGCAAAAAAACCGCCAATTTTTCCGCCACAAAACTATCCTACGTCGCTTAAGCGTGAAGAGGTAACAGACAGGCACACCGTCACATTTATAATATTAGTATGAATGTATTGATATATATCGATAACAACACATCAACAGCTATTTTCTAGCGCGCACGAATCTGAAACACGAAGAATGAAGATGTCACCGTCGGGCGCGTAAGGCCTTGATTACACCTAGCGAGTAGAGTGGTGAGACAGTGCTCTCGGCCAATCGAATTACCTGCGCGATATCTCAGTCGCGATCATCGCGCCGTATCAAGTATGCGTATCATAGTGTGGACGCCTATTAGATCATTCTGCCGATCATGCGAGCATTTGATACGACACGTATCAGATACGCGGTTAATAGCGATCGGGGCGTATCAAGATACGCGTATCATTTTGATATGCTTCGATGATACGCGACGGAGATCTGATCGGAGATCTGATCGTGCAAATGATACAAATGTGGACGCACCCTTAAATGTCTCGTCACTGTCTCTCCGTTCTACTCGGTAGGCGGAACGAGGACCTAAGTGTTGCAAGGTGTACCTTTAATTAAATAAATGACTGAAGCAGCTAAATACCCGCCCCACATTGCTGCCGAAGTATGCGACGCCTGTCTATGTTAACAATTTTCTCAAAGACATTCCTCGAGAGTTTCAACCGGCGTTGTGCTTTGATAACTCTTTAGAATAACTTACCTTTTTCCCTGATATTTTAGGAGATGCTTTTCTTTTTTACGCAGAAATGCTTTGTGACAGGAATGTTGATGGCCCGAAGGCAAATTGTTTCCTCTTTAGATGACTATTTTATTTCGTAGACATAAAATAGAGAATTAGTTTAGTCTTTTATAATTTGCGGTAGAATAATATAGTAAGCAAACACAATACTACTATCAAAGATTGATGACTAAATATATAATCAGAGATGTGCATACTTATATTACGTAAGGTATTGTTAATTGTAGTGTAGTCAACTATCAAATAAGTTATGAAAGCCTATAAAACATAATTAATTGTCTAAATTATACACAACAGGAATAAATATAATAATGTTGTAACACGAAAATTACTTAGTTATTAAATTATATTATAATTCTGTCTACACGTTTTTTTAATATAAAACTATATTAATATGATCACATGCCGAAAACGCTCTTGAGTCTCTTGACCGATTTTAATAATATTGCGAAATTGATTTTTGTTCTAACCTCTTCGCGTCGTAATTTTAATAAAATGTAAAATCTAGATATTTTAAATGATGATGTGAAAAGATAATATGGGATAAATTTGAATTATTTTTGTGTTGCGCGATATACAGTAACGCTCATAATAATGTTTAGATTTTAACAAAGTTGTATTACTATTGCCACTTTTTAAACTGTAAAAATATCGATGATGTAAAAATGTTCAGCAAAAAATCCTTTGACGAATATTTTATGGCTCGATTAAATTTTAAATCGGCATCCAAGTTAACAAATTACTTGATAAAGTGTCCGTAACGACGATACTTCAGAGGCTGGCCCCTCCCACCTGTCACGTTTTGGCCCGCAGTGGGCGGAGTCGCGGTCTGGGCGGGGCCGGCGAGCTGGGCGTGCGCGCCGCCCACCGCGCCGCCCCGCCCATCGCCGCTGAGTCAGTTATCTGTCGAACGTCGTATGGGTCAAATCTCTGCTGCTCTCACACAGTAGATGCAGAATTGTCTACAATTGAGGTTGCAAGGCTTAGAATGCAGGTGACTAAGAATGACAGAGTGCTTACATTACAAGACTAGATTATTACCTAATTTAACATAAAAAAATATAAATATTTTGAACATTATTTCAAACAAAATACTAATTGAAGAAAGCAATTCTTGAAGAAGAAAAATCAAAATTGATCACTCATCAGTCATCACACAAAATAACTGCGACAACATTACATATCATGAATAAATTGCGCGTAAGCTTATTATGCGTTTTATACAGCCCCTGAGTGGCGAACGTATCATCTTATATTCTTATCAGAGAGTTATAAGACAATACCATGGAGTGCAATGTGAAGGCGGAACACTCCGCGTCAACTCATTTACATAATGTTTCTTTCATTATACTTTATGTTTGGGGATCTTTTATTGGCTTGAGCTCGGAATTCTCCTTTTGTATGATTGTCATTCGATGAGAATCGACTGAAATATTTAAGATTTTATTTTGATCTAGATCCTAGAGGTATAAAATATTCGTTTGGCTTGAGCGATTTGAAACGTTGAATCTAGAAACAAAATACACTTTACATCTCTTATAAAATTAAATACAAACCCTGAGAAAGTTCTCTTTCTATTGACTAATCTTAATAGTTTATGATAAACTTTAACGGGAATATCGTGTGTTTGTGATTGATTTATATTTATATTAATATTCAAAGAATGAATTAAGACAAAATCTATTTCGCGAAATGCCATCAACAAAAGATAGCTTTACATGAAATCTACCTGTGATTCATTTGCAAGTTTAATTACGCAAATACTACGTTTTTGTTTTAAAACGGCAGTATCGTGGAGTGTCGCGGAAGATACCGGCGGCCATATTTTACGTCTAATCTGTGGTGATTAATTAGGACGTCAACGGGGGCCAACAGAGCCGGCTGCATATCATAAAGTCCGTTTTATTTTAACCTATACCAGGGACGTACTTGTACATTTCTGTCCAATAGTATATGTTTTTGCGTGTACTCTAGATGTACGTAACCCCAGGATTCTTAATTAGCTTCTTTTCAAAACTAATTCCGATTGATTGATTGATAAATTGAAAACTATTTTTATTGTTTCAATGAAACCGGCCACCGTCACCGAAACCGGTGTGGGAGTTATTATTAAAGTCACAACCCACAAGCGACAAATAATAAAATAATACCTGTAGTTATGAATCCTGTTTTTTAATCTATTTAAAAATATACTATTAAAAGGTTTTTTTTTTTACAAAACACAATAAGGTATAAATATACTATTTCCACTTACTCCTTTTCTAATGAATAAAGTTAAAAAGGAGTAAAAAAACTCAGGTAAAATGTCAACTAGGAACGTCCAAATGCGGCCCACAATGAAAAATTAGCAAAAGTAATTCATTAACCGCCCGCAAAGATTGCGTTAAGTCTTTTATTTCAGAGCGGCTCGTGGCAAAGTATTTTTTAATTCCGCGGCATTAGCACTGTCACGCCCTGATTTATGTCCGACTACAGACGGCGCGCAAATGAACCGAGATAATTGTCTTTATATCCGACTTTCTAAACGAAGGTATTTATGTATTTAGCACTAGAAGTTGCCTGCAACTCTGTTGTGCAGTAATTTTTATATTATAGCGCAGGAATCTTACATATTTTAGACATAGAATTTCTATATCCTTCCACGGGACTCAAAAATCATCGGCTACCGGAAACAGTGAAGAGGTACTATGTAGGTTTGTAGGAGTATTTAAGGGATTATAATAAGCTGATAGTGATTAAGAAATGAGCATAAGTTTTTTTTTAAATAAATGAGTGGATTTCAACAACTTGCATTTTTTATATAATTTTGGTGGAAATTTTTGTTTCCACCAAAATTGGGGATTATGTGTTTACGGGAAACTGGTACGACAACCACCACCTAGACGAGTTAGCTTGTGACTGAATGAAGTGAATGCCGTATTTTTTATACTGGGAACTAGATGTCCCGCGCGGCTTCGCCCGCGTAAATTAGGATTTTTTTCAGAAACCGTACATTTTCCCATAAAAAATAGCTCTTATGTTCCTACTCTCTTCACTTGGTCTACTCTATATCTGTGCCAAATATTGCCATAAAAATTGCTCCAGTAGTTCGTAATTTCTAATATTTCCCCCGTTTTTCCCACATTTTCCTGCGATTCTTCGGTCGTATTAGTCTTAGCGTGATAATATATAGCCTATAGTCTTATTAGATAAATGAGCTATCTAACACTGAAATAAGTTTTTAAATCGGAGTTGTAGTTCCTGAGATTAACGCGTTCAAGCAAACATACTCTTCAAGTTTATAATATTAGGTTGGTATAAATTTTTTTAATTATCGCTTGACAAACTCGAGTCTCGATCTAAAAGACTATGAAAAGTACCAATAACAGTGTCATTATAGGCTCATAAGTCATAACCATGGGACGATGCATGGTATAATATGGTAATGATGATGATGATGAATGTAATTTGCACAGTACCATAAGCTTTCCGTTCTTAAAATAACGCCGAAACTCCCAAACTTGTATCTATAAAGAATCAGGAGTTCTCTCAGCACCTTCCGAACCAAGGTATACCAGGTATACCTCGGTACAAAATCTTACTTGTTGGTAGCATATGCTTAGAATACTTCTCACGAAACCGAAGTCACCACATGTTTCCCTATAAATTTTGAGGAGTTCCCTCGATTGCTTATGCATCCTTCATCAGATCACCACTTTTATGAATATAATACCAAATTGGGATGATACCCTATATACCAAAAGAAAAATTTTGAAAACCTCTCGTTGTCTTAATGTATTAGCACGAAGACGTTGAGCACGTTGCTCTAAATTTTCATTTGCACGTGTACATGCAGCTCGATCTCTTAAATTTACATTATCCATAGAATGTTCTTCTACTGTTCTATTCAATCGATGATCATGAACTAATTGCGCGTGCTGAGTACGTCGACCAATATTTCTTGCTCATCCACGAAGACGTGGCATTTTTCTACAAAAATAAAATATTGCAAAATAATATACAATGAATATGAGTTACTTATTGATAATGAATTTTTAATTAATTAACTCAAAAGATTTATTATGACAAATTTTAGATAAAGAACATGTAATCGCATTTTGTGAGTTTTTTTATTTAATATCTCCAAAAATGAATTAATTGTCAATAAAAATAATTAAAAAAATTCAATCCTCTAACTACACAAATAAACTTGAAGGTTATGTTGGTTGTTAATAAACGCACGTGTAAATTAAAAAAGATAATTTATAAGAAATATACTCACTTCGATTCCGCACTAAATTTACAAAATGTATAAGTTATTTATATACACTTCAGAACTCTTCGAAAACTAATTACATTAAATATTTTAATTAGCAACTTCACTTGAATAACACAATTATAACACAAAATAACGAAATACTTTTTCAAATTGATCGTAGCACTATCTGTCGGGACAAACTAAAATTAAAATAGAATAATATTGAATGCGATGATAGCGCCATCCGTCGAATCTGATGTAAAACATTCCAAAATCAAAAACTCCTTACAAATAAAAATTAATTAAAAAAACATCTGAATTCACAAAATTATTTATACACACTTCAAAACTCTTTAAAAAATAATTACATTTAATATTTTAATCAGCACATGAATTGAATAACAAAATTTTTTTCAAATTAATCGTAGCACCATCTGTCAGGACAAACTAAAATTGAAATAGAATAATATTGAATGCGATGATAGCGCCGTCCGCCGGATCTAATGTAAAACATTCCAAAATCAACAACTCCTTATAAATAAGAAATTAATTGAAAAAACATTTTCCAGTAGACCAAACTGTAAATCTAAACCATTCTCGAATCTCCACGAACACACACAAAAAATTTCATCAAAATTGGTCCAGTCGTTTAGGAGGAGCTCAGTCACATACACACGCACACAAGAAACATATATATTAAGATTATGTGTTTACGGGAAACTGGTACGACAACCACCACCTAGACGAGTTAGCTTGTGACTGAATGAAGTGTATGCCGTATTTTTTATACTTCAAGAATCAATGGTATTTTGTAAAAATAATGTTTTACACACCCTTTTTTTTACCCACCAAAATTTACCCACCAAAATTGGAATTTGCGAGAAAAATAATCTTTAAAAGAAAACTACGTTCACATTAACTTAACTATAAACAAACGAAAACTCTACCAATATTCAAAATAACAACATGATATTATTGCCACAAGTAGGATAATTTAAGTACACCAAAATTGCATAAGATCGGGGGTTTTGTGATAAAACGGTTTTCTTTCATTTCTGGCTGGAAACTGGTACGACTCAGCCTACAGCCACCTCCTAAACTGGTTAGCGCGTGGCTGAATGGAGTAAATGGCGTATTTTTATGCTTAACAGGGCGACTAACCCCAAAAATCAAACATCGTCCTTCTCTCTTCACACACACGCCCGTCTTTCATATGTCAGGTTAAAAAGAATGACGCGGATTCATCGCCAAATTAGTTTTTTCTCAATAACTCGATAAATATACAACATTTTAAAAATCCGCTAGGTCGATCTCTCAATGATAGAATTTTATACAATTTGTTAAAATATTAACTTAGTTCAATGCACGGTTATGGTAATAAATGAAAAATTCGTGAAAATTAGATGCATCTTTGTGATTTTTTTCTATAGAGAAAATTTTAAGATATCGTGTTTTTGCTCAGATCGAATTCTCGTAAATATAATGCAGTATCTAATTTTAGAAAATGAAACAATTCAGAGCTTATTTTCAAGTATAAAAATGAATTATAAAATCGACACTTTAGGGTTAGTCGCCCCCGTGAATTCTCCGCGACAGACCTAAACTGTGTCATAAAAATTCAACTACAGAAGTTAGTACAATAAAATTCATATATTATGAAGAGTCAACTATATTAAACGACTACATAAAAATAAAAATCGAATCCAGTATCAAGTTTTCTGTTAATCGGTCTAGATATTGAGTAAAATAGTTCGGCGACAAGCCACCAAAATTGGAAATCGCCTATTTATGTTTATTTTCTTGGAAAATAATATTTATTTTTAAAAAATAACGATAGGCCCAAATTATAAGCGTTATGTTTTACTTTTAAAATAAAAAATAAAGAGGATATCTTGAAGTTTTCAGCCTTGCCGCGCAAAAAAGCGGTTTGGGAAATCCAGTCAAATCTGTTTCCAAGAATTACGAGAAAAGTTAAATCAGCTTATCGATTGAACAGCTTATCACACAATTACTCTATAAATTTTGAGATTTTACCGTCTGTCCAGACATAATTCACCACGTTGGTACTGGTCAGTACTACAAAACACGCCCAAAATGCTGTCCTCCATTGAGTGAGAGTTGTCTGAAAAATCGAAACAAGTAAGTTATAAGGAAAGACTGGAAACATGGCACAAACGGGTTAAAATTACGAATTCTAGCTTGCTCTTACTTTTGATAGTTATAGGTTCATTTGGTATCCTTTTTAAATTTGTGTATTGTTTAATAAGTATATAAAGCTGATAAAATTTTAGATATCTGTTATTCAATCGAGTAATCAATAAAGTAACAGGCATTTAACTCGATTGATTGTTCATTTAATCGATTGAGTTCAGATGGGTTACTTGAAGTGAAAGATACCAAAATAAAGAGGAAAACGAGCAACAAATAACTATCTCACACAATATCAATCTAAAAAATAATGATCGGTCAAGTCTGGCTTGACAGGCAGGTCTGACTTGCGTACAAAGCAAAAGTAAGCCAAAAATTGTGTTTGTTGAATGGGATATTTTTTTATTTTGTTTTTAGTTATTTTTTTGTTACAGCGGCAACAGGAATACAAAATCTGTGAAAATTTCAGAAAGCTGGCTATAATGGTTCTACACATACAGCCTAAAGAGACAAACAAACAGACGGACAGACAACGAAGTCTTAGTATAAATAAAAGTAGTAAGCAGGAAGCATTAAAGTTTGAATTATCGAACAAGAAGGTAGTTAAAAACTTACGTCAGGTGTTAACAGTTCAATAAGATACGGCGTGATCATGCCCCCGACTATAGAGGTCGTGTTCACAAATGACGCGACGTGAGAGAGCCCGCATAGTTCGGAGCTATGTCTATTATGTTAACCTGAAATATATTCATTTCTAGTCTAGATAATATGAGAGATATAGATGAATAAAAAACTAAAACCCGACTACTAAAACACGCTCTAAAATCAAGAAAACAGTTTATAGGGATATGGAAATGTTTAAAGGATAGCCCTGGCGCAGCCCCCCCAAGTTCCGGCCGAAGCCCAAGCCCTCCATATAGGTAATTAAATGATAGTCATAAAGTGTATGTTTAGTTTAGGGTACAATAATTTTACTTTTAATAATTTATAACTTTGTTCCTAAAAAAGGAGAATCAAAACTCAACAATAACGACGCGATAACACCTCCACGAGGGAGTTTTTTTTTGTTCTTTACTTTCAGTCCCCTAGATGGTGCTACAGTCAATTTAACGTGATGCCATGTAGCCTATAACCAGCGGACAGTCAAGAGGCTTCTAACGACACCTCATTTGTCCAAATGCGTTAAATAGTTTTAAAGTTACGAGGGAACAGATGAACATCCATATCCACATACATACATACATACAGGCCAAAATCATAACCCTCCTTTTGCTTCGCCGTAGTCGGGTAAAAAGTAATGTACCATCGAGGAAGTTGATTCCTATGCAATTGACAGACCAACGTTATTTGGTCGAATAAGTCAATTCAATGTTAATTGTGATCTGTCTGAAGGCTGAATTTGACGTAACGCAACCAAGTTTGGTTACTTAGGTCCCCGATTTGCATAGGAATCAACTTCTCTGATAGTACCTACTGACCTCAGTTATTCCTTCTAGAATACGAAGAATAAATAACCCTTTTGCCCCACCCGTCCGATTGACCCATAGGGTCAAAAAAGTGAAGAGTGAGGTACATAGTAGTCCAATTATCCAATATCCATTTCCCACCATATTTTTCCGCTAAATATACACCGGGTACTTGAGTCAAAAGATACCCGTAATAGAATCCACTCAATACCAGACCCTGTGTTTCTTCACCCCAATCAAATGTAGCAAACTAAAATAATTAAAACTTGTCTTTATGACAAATATTATTTTATAATTGCCGAGACGACCACATAAGGTTGACCCTGTGAAAAAGATATGAGACCTCAATATGTAGAGCCGAGCTTCTGAATCTACAAGACCTAAATCTACCCTAACTTAAACAAAATTCTACATACCAGTAAATGTGTATGGCTTCGCCGTTTCGCTACCGTAATATTTAGTTTCTGATGTGAAGTTAGTAACGAAACAGCCGAGCCATATATATTTATATTTCGACGTCGTCAGCCTACTGAAGGACATCAGGTTCCTGAAGGAAGAGCTGGCCGGAGTTCGGGGTAGATTGCAGGCATCGGAATCTATCATCAGTGACCTACGTAGTAAATTATCACAATTGAAAAGTAATAATTCATTATGTGGGTCACCTGACGCCGCATATGTCACCCGACGCCGAGGCGCACAGGCGATCACGTTTAGCCCGTCAGCATTATCGGACGGGTCAACGAACACCGCCGCTGCCGCCTCCGCCCGCGTTCCCCTCCCGGTTGCGCCGACGCCGAGTCCACAGGCGACTCAGCAAAACTACGCGACTGTTGCTGGTCGCCCTACACCTTCCCCGCGGGCGAACTTCGGACAGCCGCAAGGCCAAGTCTTCTCGACCTGGCAAGGACGAGACCAAGGAGTGCGAAGAGGAGGGCTTCATACTGGTGGAGAGGAGGAAGAAGAAGCCCGCCGCTCGCAACCATCGCGGCACCGCGCCCTATGTACCTGAGCTGCGTCTGCGGAGCGAGGTCCCCGCGACGCCCCTGTACATATCTCGCCTGCACTGGTCCAAGGAGGTCAAGGACGTCGTCAACTACATCAGTAAGAAGACATCCCTCCACTTGAGGGTCGAACGTCTGCAGTCTCGCCACAAGGTCAACTTCAGTTCCTTTAGTTATAAGCTTAAGCTTTTTTTTTGCTAGTTGTATACTAAACTTAGATTACAATCAATATACCAAATTTCAGCTTACCAGCACTTCAGAAAGTAATCAAACATTTTGATGATCATCAGTGTGTCAGTGACGAAATCGGTGTATTTTAGATATCAATAAAATCTAAAGTATTAGATCTATTCAATTGAGACTTTGTATATTTAATTAATTTATTATTGACATCATATCCTGAGAACATGGACTATCTGGTACATCGAAAACCAACTCTATGAGGGTTCAAAGAAAGCGACGAAAGTGTGTGAAGTGATCAAACTTCTCCCAAAAGGCAGTACCGATAGTGTTGATAATTTTCTTGTATGATCATTGTTCAATTAGGCTCGAGAGTGGTTTAGATTCACAATTTGGTTATCTAGTATATAAAGTTTTTCAATTAATTGTATGGCCTAGATAATAAAGGCCTCAGTTAATTCAAGCTTATAATATCAAAATGTTTATATTAAAGCAAGCAACACAGCAAGACAACGTGTCTTTTGGATCCAATTTGATCCATAATCTATATAGATTTGTTTTCCTTATTGTTAAAATGAGTGACACCAATGAAGAAATTCGATACCTTTTAAAATTAAATTACAAAAAAGGTAAAAATGCAACAAAAGCCGCTTATGGACCTAATGCAGGGTATCTGCATAGTTATCTGTTAGAGTAACGTAAATTTGGTTTAAGCGTTTTCAATCCGGAAATGTTGCTCTTAAAAACAGTAGCGATAATATTATTCTGACAAATCTTTGCGTGATGGGTGTATTTCATACTCACTACGTCAAATGTATATTTTTGTATTAAATTTTGTATTTAATGAGCTTAAAAGATAATATCTTGTCGTAATATCAGACAAGTGTTGCAAGCGTTTTTAAGCCGTACATCGTGGGTGGGTATCGCAGACACAATCGATTTTCAATTGCAAATTAAAAAAAAAGATGGCCTTTATTCAAAGCGGAATCTTAAATGATATGACATATTCTCTAAAGTCTTAAAATCAATACTTGAGTCGATAATTATGTAGTGCCGTACACAGGCTCTGGACATAATATTATGATAGGAAACATCGACTTAGTTCATAAACTGTGGAATTCACTCGAGACTTGAAATATCTCGTCTACTCTTTCAGTGTTATCAAGATATTAACAGGCTGAGCTCAAGTCACCAGCGTAAAGGTCTCCTTTGTGTGTGGTAAAAACATATCCGGGCGAAATATATCGTGCCGCCTTCCCCGGCCCGCCGGCCCGACATAAACACGGCCACTTTACGGCGCCCGATAAAAGGTCGGTCGCCACTCACCTCGCTCAGCCTTATCGCCCGCCGCTTGATTCTAATGTTCTCTACATTCGACACTCACATGTATTCAGCCATTCAGCTGATACACCAAGGTAAGGAAAATATCTCAATACATTAAAATTACCGTCGTCGTATGATAAGTTAACAGCAGTAATTTTTTTGTAACAAAAGTGTTTTATTTCATTTAATTATTTTACGTATATTTGTAAACTGATATTCAAACCTGCTGCGCTTTTTACACAAAGTTTGAAAATTCTGACATGAATTTTATTTTTCAATCAGAAGTTGCCAAACAACATATTCGTTTTGTGAACTCCTAAAACATTCGGGAATTTTTTTAAGCCGACTTACCTTTTCCGGTAAATACAAAAAAAAATATTGCACGGAAAAGCTCTATTTAAATAGAGGCTCGCAAACATTTTTGTTGATAATATCGAAGCGGTAATTGGCCGAGCTGGAGCTTTTCAGTGGCATCGACAAACATAGTTTAGCAAACACGTAAACACTCTGCAGTGTTTGCTCCTCCAGCATCCTAATTGTCGTTCAAAGTGGACCGCCGCGCGCCGCGCCGCCCTCGCGAGCTCTAATTACGAATAAATGATGGTTATAATTAAAATAACACTCAGCTCCTGGGCCATGAATCAAAGCGAGTTGCGGTCGCTCGTGCGTTTAAAGCGACCACTTCACTTTGGAACGCTATTTTTCTATTCGTTTACATGTCTCTTGCAGTCAGGGCTGCCACAGTGTAATTTTTTTTTATTTTTTACAATTTTTAGTAAAATATTTTAGCTAAATATTTAAAGTATATTAATGCTTTTTTGACGTTTACGTTACTAATTTACTATTTAAATTATTATCCATATTAAGTATAACCCTGTTGTACAGAGTGTTAATATGAGTTTAAACAAAAACGTTTTCTAATAAGCTTTATTATTTCTTGAAAACGTATGTGAAAATCGTTTAAAATTGAATATTTTTTTCAATTAATCTATAAAGAGATACAAATACTGTTAAAAAATAATATGCCTGTAAGTATAATGCTGCCGCCCTAGAGGTAGGGCGGCGCACGCACGGGTTAGTACGGCGGCATGCGTTAGGGCGCAGGGCTGCGAGAATACTAATTAAGGGTGCGGATACACAAGCCTCTAGATAACTTGTTTTATAATTAGCCATTTCAGTAATGGCTTCCTGAATCGTTTGTGACTAACACAGACCTTTTACACGTTATTAGGGGCTTTGGCGTTTATTTCAAAAAGAAAAAACTGCACCACAATTTAACTTGGGGCGTTGATTGCGTATATATTTTGAAGAAATAACTTTACGATTTTTATTTCTATGGAATTTAGCAAAAGTTACAAGTATGATAAAGGGATAATTTTAGATTTATATCGGCATAGCATGTGTTGTTATTACAATGAGATATGTTGCAAAAAAAATTAAAGTATAGATAAATAAAGGAAAGTCACGAACATAAAACTTAATAAAAATCTAATACCAGACCTTTACCGGTTTTTTCTCGCAATTGGAAATCGCTTTCCGAGTCGGAAGTAATCTCGGTGTTTAAATAGGAAGTTTATCGTTCGGTATTTTCCCTTTTTTATTTACTCGTATCGTATTGCAAAAGATATCTATAGATTAAATGGCCCGAGGAAGACTTATAATTAGTTTCAGTACTTTTAGTTTCACCAGGGCTCATATTATACCTGCCACTATTATAAATGAAAATATTATCCTAAATTAGCCGTTAGTCACGTAATGAACTGTATTTTATTATTTGCTTTGGTGTTATAATATACTTTAATATCGATACTTATAAATTACAAGATTAATTATTACCATTCTAAACTCACTCCGTATAGAATTTTGGTATTTTCGTAAAGCATTTCGTATAAAGTTAATTTGTTTGATGTCTCACTAGATGTTGTCTGAATTCGTCCGTATAAAATTAATACACATAAACAGCAGAATATATACTATCAGAGAAGTTGATTCCTATGCAAATCGGGGACCTAAGTAGTTTGGTCGCGTTACGTCAAACCCAGCTTACAGATCACAATTAACATTGAATTGACATATTCGACCAAATAACGTTGGTCTGTCAATTGCATAGGAATCAACTTCCTCGATGGTACATTCTGCGCGATTTCATCTTTCACGAAGTCTAGGCACTCTATATTTTTGTTCCAAATTTCATAGAAGTAGGTACAGTTGTTTCAAAGCTTATTCAATGCAAACAATTAAATCCCGTTGCATGTATACAGACGCTATAGTTTATTGCAATACATACACAATGTATTGTCCGTGTGATACGTTTAGAAAGCGCTCAGTCAGAGTAAGCTTTAAACTTAGCTCACACATCGACTAAACAATTTATACGTATAAAGATAGATTAATAGCCTAGTAATCACAATACCACAGATGTTCGAATCACTTCTCAGCGTGGACTAAGCCACAACACACAACTATTAATTAATGACATGCCTTCCCTAGTACTGGTAATTAGTTCTCTACTTGTATTACGTGGTTCTAGGAATCATACCACTAACAATAATTAATCTAAGATACTACGTGACTATTACTTATAATACAGGGTGCAATTAAACCTACCTGCCAATTTTTTTTTGGGGCCTAGGTATCATTAGGTTAGTCCATTAAACCAGTAAAAATAGGGTGTCAATTTTTTACAATAACATATTTTATCCCAAAAAAATTCGGTGCACAATGGTCACTTCATAAGTTCATAATAATTACGATTACCGCTAGTCCGTTGTCGCGCGGCGCGCCGAACCAGTCGGAAAACTGGTTATGCGTAGGGGTAAAGCGGGGGTGACGCGCGGGGTGGGAGGCGGGAGCCCCGCCGGTCGCCGGCGACCGTTTAGTACCACGCGCATAGTTGTATAGCTAACACGTAATTATTTTGTTTGTCACGGCCCTCCCGGCCCCCGCGCTTTAATTAGTGTCTGTTACAATGTACCCTAACCACGATCGAGTGTTATGAAATGTGGATGCATAGGTGGAGGTGCTACATTTTGAGTGGCGAAAGTTTACGCGGAACCCAGAGACTGTACGAGCAAGAAAGTCTTCCTCATCTTCGTAACAGCTGATTGATGATTCTCGAATGCCGCAGCTGTACCCTGAATCTGAATCGCGAAACAATCAAAGACTCGGATTATGGACAGTTCTAGAGACTAGAACTGTCCATAATAGACTAGCCAGCCTCGAAGACATGCCTCTGACGAGGTTAAAAGTGACAAAGTTGTGCTTAACAAACTTTTAAAGTCTTAAAGACAATGTGCAAAAAGCACTAGACTTTGCTTAGAGCAAAACGGATTGCAGTTTGAACTATGTTAAGTGTAGACGAGATGGAAGTAAATAAGATTTAGAGGTGGGTTGTTTTGATTTTTAATTAGTTGCACTGTGTACATACATAAGTTGATTGAATTTTTTAAATACGCCTAAATGCAAAGGATGTGGTTTAGATTTATCTAAAGTGCTTATTTTTCGTAATTAAAAAATTGTAATTTTCCATTCTTTTGATGTGTATCAATTAATTTTATTCTAAACATACCTGTCTACGTCCTTTACATTTGACGGTCCTAAGCCCGTCAAAGTATGAAGGGAAAATTCGCAACTTATGATAATAACAAGAATGCAGTGACGGATTAGCCCTTAATCAACTTATTAAGCAATTGCCTAGGGCATCACGTCTGAGGGGGCACTAGAAGAGTAAAGGTTGAAAGACCGATTCTAGTTGAGATACGGATATGGGGCCCACAGGCATGGATTGCTTAGGGCATCAAGTAGTCTTAATCCGTCACTGCAAAAATGTCAATGGAAGGGCGGGGCGAGGCCAGGCCGCGCATGTGTCCATATTTTGTGGTGTTTGGTAGGATAACTTTCGGAGGCTAGTTCTCAAAATGTTAGTATTGAGTGATTAAAAAAGAAGAAATACGTGTATTTTTATTTTAACAAGGATTAATATATCCAAATTTGGCAGGAAAGTTAAATTGCACCCTGTATAAACAGTTACAAGAAGCCAAATTAATTTAATATTGTTATTACTGCCGTATCGACATGTATGAAAATTACCTCTAAATTGAAGAAAAACTACATATTTTCTTAGGTACGTAATAATAACCTCTCTTACCGCCGAGTATAATCTCAAGATTCAGAGCTTAAGCTCAAGATTGTTCTACGGATGCTTTTTGTTTTAGTTTATATTATGACGTGACGGATGCGTTTATAATATTATTGTTTTCATAATTTTGGTGCCATGTCACATTGGAGGAAGAAGGAAGATATGTTCTCCTTCCGTCCATCACGAAAGGCAATCAAATACGTAATGGGTACGCCGACACTTTTCACCCAATAAAAATTAAAATATTTTTTTTTGTATAAATCTATTTAAAATATATTTTAAATAGATTTATACAAAACAAACGCACGAACACCCACGAACATCCAAGATCACGCACAAACACCCACGAACGCCTACGAACATCCACGTACACGCACCAAAACCCACGAACACCCACAAACACCCACGAACACACACGTACATCCACAAAGACCAACGAACATCCACGAACACTCACGAACAATCACAAACACCCATGAACACCCACGAACATCCACGGACACCCACGAATGTCCACGAACATCCACGAACACCCACTAACACACACGAACACCCACAAAGACCCACGAATGCCCACGAACACTCACAAACAGCCACGAATACCCACGATCATCCACGAAACCCATAAACACGCACGCACGCACCGCCGACAAACCGCAATGTGGTTTGGCGGGCTATTAGATTAAGTTTTTTGAATTCTTTCAATAAAGGATTTTATTATTATTATTATTTCACAAACACATCACACTGGCACGGTGGCTGGTATTGTGGTATTTTTGTCATGGATTAGATTTTTTTATCTCTAATATGAATCAATCAATTGCAATCATGATAACATTGCGTCGATATCAACTATCGTATAATATGATGGTTGATATTATAAATATGGTAGCTGTACCAGTGATTGCCGTGGGTCGCTAGCAACATTACCTACATTGTGCAAGTACCAACTACCAATAGAAACGATATGATTATTTAACGTAAAGCTGACACAGCAAAATGAACAAAAATATAGCGAGTTTCACGCAATTAACTGTTTTAATGTACAATTGCAAATTTTGTAAACAAACAAATGTATAATTACCGGTAGCCGGAACGTATTTCCATGCAACAAAAATCACTTAACAAGCACTAATTGACTTTATTTATTTACACTTTTGCATCAGAATATAAAGCTATATAATAATTATAAGTAATAAGCATAACATAGTTATTTGGTATCGATAATCCCAATTAAATGAAAATATATTAACCAGTTTTATTACGCAAAATTATTTTGTTAAAGAAAATCGACATATTTTCAATAACTGTAAGTATTTATTACGATACAAAAATTATTGATGTTATATTATCAAATAATATAATTTATGACCAAAGTCAGGGATCTATGCGCTGCGCGTTGATAGATCCTTGACATAATGATCTATTAACGCACAGCCCAAACAACGGACGGATCGGGCTGGGCTTGCAGGTAGATGTTATGACTAGGCATTCGCTAAAAAAGATTATGATAAATTCCACCCGTAAGAGGATAAAATAGGGGATGAAAGATTGTATATAAAATACTTCTTAACGCGAGCGAAGCCGCGGGCAAAAGCTAGTTATGTTATAGAACTAGTTGACGACCATAGCTCTGTTGCACCAAAATTCGTTTATCATGCAGGAAACGTACATTTTTCCGGATAAAAAAGTATCCTTTCCCGGGACTCACAGTACCCATGTACCAAATTTCAGCAAAATTGGTTCAGACTTCAGGCGTAAATAAAGTAACAAGCAGACAAACACAATTTTGCATTTTATAATATTAACTATGGAAGTATGAATACGGGTATAATAAATTATTAACCTCTAGCAAGTAGATAGCAGCAACGCATAAAAAGTAGAGCAAGTTAACATTCTGTTTTTCAGCATTCGCCCGGCGCGGCCCGGCCAGGCCACGCGGCGATTAAATGCATCCTTTGCTTATTTATGGGGTCCACAAATTATGTCTTTATCTGCGCCACCGATATATCTTTATTCAGCGGAAGTCTCGAGATAAAATTAGCGAATTTGTTCGTAACTCAACCCTTTTCTTTCGCTCGGTTTGGCCGAGAGGGTTGTGGGAATGTAATTCACTTTTTACGTTGATTTACGGACTAGAGGTTTGTTTTTACGCGGAACGAGGACCGGCTTAACGACTTAATTATTGTATAATTTTGTAGGATATTTATAAATTAAATATTGATAAGCCTAAATATTTATTTAGGCACATGTTTTTCTTGAGTCCTCAGTGCTGGTGCGTGTTCTAAGCTTTGGGTTATTATGAGGTAGACGATTCACGATTATAAAGTTTAAATATAAAATAAGTACCTATTGGAGTTTCACTGTTGTAGTAATGAGTAGAGATTAATCTAATTTTCAAAATGCCTCAATATTTCTTATCCCAGCAATCGACATGCAAAAGTTGAAATATTTGTAGCGCATAATAACTCGCTTGCATTGGGTCACCAAAAGCCTCGTTAAGAATTTTTAAAAGCTATTTATTAAAGTTTTCATCGAGTGAACTGCATAATGTTTTACTGAGAGACCACATACCTAAGGAGCGGATGGATATGGCTACTCCGGAACGACTTTTAATTAAATAACCCTTTCGATTTTATTTTAATTTTGCGTTATTTGTTATTAAACTTAAATGGTGTGTAATTGTTGAAGTTTTAATTTTCTAAGTTACATACAACAGTTACATTTATAGTTTAAAGTATCTACTTTTAAAAGTTGAAACCGAAAATATACGACGAATGTAAATTTCAGTCGGATATTGACTTGTTACTTAAGCTAATAGTATTGGATCCGACCGTAAAATCCTGCAGGAATCGTTTTTTTCAATCAAATAGATATTAAAATAATCTTTAGAACGTATAGAATGGATTAATGTTGGGTTGCCTTGTCAAAAGTAGCCGCAAGTACCTCTAATTAAGTTGAATGTTCATGAGATAAATGCATAATTTGCATGTATATTTTTTTCAGTAGATTTTACATCACTTGAAAGAAAATGACGTGAGAAAATAAGGTATAAATGGTTGCCAGCTCTAAGTTGGCCGCAACCTAGGGTTGCCAGCCCGTAAACAGACATAGTTCTTCATCAAAATTGAAGCATCGATTTTTTTAATAATTTTGATACCAGATTAAAGTTTTATGCATTTTGTACATGAATATCCATGGTTGCCAGTTGCACGATAGCCGCAAACTGGGGTTGCCATCACTTTTGTATATGACAAATGTTCAGGCTGACAATTATTATGCCTGGTATTATTTGAAGACGTCGAGAACTCGCAAGATTGCTGTTTTTATTTAACAGGCGTTTTTATTTTTATGTGTATTGTCCTGTCATTCCTCAATGTCATTCCTTCTTAATTCTCTTACTTTTCTATTGAATACACGCAAGTTTGTATTACGGGCTTTCATTTTGCTCAATTAGAGGTACTTGCGGCTACTTTTAACAAGGCAACCCAACCTTAATCCATTCTATACGTTCTAAAGATTATTTAAAAATATATTTGATCGAAAAAAACGATGCATGCAGAATTTTACGGTCGGATCTTAGGATATAATAGGCTACTTTCACACCAAACTGACTATCAGTCGCCGAAATTCGAAAGTGAGCGGACGTTATTCAAGTTATGGTATTTCCATCATGTTCCAGTTTCCGGTACCACCTAACCGACAAAACGTTACTACACTTTTTGATTGTTCAAGTGAGTTGCTCACATTCAGCAGCTGACAATCAGATTGGTGTGAACGCATCTTAGTTAAACGTAGTCATATTTCAAATGACTTTTCTATGCTCTATGTAATTGATTGAACCAAAGGTTCTTGGTGGAAATTAAATAAAATTTACGTGCACTTTTTCCACTATATTCCGTAATTGCCTTTGTATGCCACATCTGAAAGTTACTATGCACCCGGGCTGCCGTAAAGCGATTAATAATTCACAAGTTTACGGTGTTTAGCGAGGCATTGTTGCATGGTGGCGCTTATCGGGTGATCTCGCCGCGAAATGGCACCGTATAAAATGCATCCAGAGTGAAGGCTGGCGTTAGCGCTGTTATGACACCTAATATACCTTCGACACGCGATCCCTGGCATGTTCGCCCCTTAATATAGCCAGCAGCAGTAGTTACTCTACATACGTATTTTTCTTGATATCAAATTCATGCGATGCAGATGAAAATTTTACGTGTGTCCGACGTGTTACTTTATTGTTATGCATTCTTAAGTTATCTAAAATCACGTCTATGTGTGCGTGCGCCGCCGATTTTCGGTATGTATGAAGATAGTCTACTGTATAATTTTATACTGTGGTAATAGTTCGGTGCAACGCTCCAAGCTCTGATTGATAAGTGTATTTTTCATTATTAATGAAGACTTTTTATTAGTTAAGTGCCATATCGTGTAAACGATTGCACACTACCGTCATTTGTTTAAAACCATTGCAGCTGATAACAGATATCGATTGTTATGGCTCACGCTTTAATAAAATACAAAATGCATACATATACATTATACACATTTTTTTCTCTCGGTAACCGTACTTTTTTCCTCAATAAAAACTATCCTACTCCCTTTTTCGAGGCTTTAATTGTATACGAGTACATAGCAAACATCTAAGTCAGCTCTACGGTTCAAGTGTGAACAGGTAATAGACAGACAGACAGACAGTTGCTTTCGTATTAATAATATTAATGTGGATTATAATAATAGATGTAAGGTAAAACGTTTAAAAGACCATGTTCAGTAATTAAGTTAATGGCTGTAGCAAAAAACTTAAAAATGCAGGACCGTGTGAAAACAAGGACGCTGAGCGATGGTGACCGCATATTTTGGTCACACTATTTTGTAAGTGCTTCAAATTCCTGAGACTGAAGGCCGTGTATCTAAGAGTCATTATAAAATTACGTATACATTATAGAACTTTAAGTTCAGATGATGCCTATAATATAATAATAATGCCCTAGTTTGGTTTTTGGTCAAGATTAATTATGCTCGGATTGTATCCTTGTAAACAATGTAAAGAAGTTTATTTATAGGCAGATGGCGGACTTATGTTATTTAGTCGGTTATGTCTATGATGATTTGATTTGTCGGTTGGGCTTGATACCTACCCTACCAAATAAGTACCAAATAAGTAGAATCACCATCTGCTATGGATCAATTTCTCTGACAATAATTTTTTCTACCAGTCTAATAATAATTGTAACGTACAACCAGAGAAGTTGATTCCTGGGCAGATGGCGGACCTAAGTAATTTGGTCGCGTTAAGTCAAACCCAGCCGACCCGATCACAGCTAACATTGAATTGACATAAGCCGTCCAAATGACGTAGGTCCGTCAACTGCCTAGGAATTAATTTCCTCGATGGTACCTAGATACCTACTATCTACGTGTACAGTTTGAGAGTACGGGGGCAGCATGGGGCACTTATTAAGTACATATTTGCCCGCCACCGGTCCATTAATCAATTTTTGCATTTTTAATCCGCCCCTCATTATTTGCCCGTGAATTCATTTCGCTGTTGTTCCACCATTTTAAATTTTAAACTCGTCGGCCCTTCAAAACGCACATTTCCAAGTAATTTACAATTTATCGTGTCCGCCGGCAAATGAGCAAATATTTTTCGTTTGTTGCGCCACTTGTAATAATTAAATATTATATTAAAATTGTATTTTGACGTGCGGTTTCGTTTGTTTCCGTGCGGTTACAGTAATAATATCATCAAGAGCGTCATGGTGTCGTCACGATATAATATTGCTAAGATAATATGTATCACTACCATTATAAGACAAGATGAGATGGTCAAAAACAATTTGGCTATAATATAAGGCGAAACTTTATACATAATATAAATACGTCACATTTGACGATGAGTAAACTCTTATTGAAATCAATTAAACCTTAGGAATAACTTTATTGAAATGATAAAAACCAAATCGTTTGAAACGAATAGACATTTTTGCATGTTTTATACAAAATACAATATGGCGGACAAATGAAAATGTTTTATTGAATTTACATCGGACCGATATAAATGAATGAAGCGCTTGAAAGTTTAATAAAATGTGAACACGGCTACATAAGTTTCCACTTTCATAGGGTGAAGCATCGTCCAGGAAAACGAATTGAAATATTTTGTAAAGCGCTGTCCGGCATCCGCCAAACTCGACAAAGCGGAAAATCAATGATCGTTCGAGTATGGCCAGAAATATGTAATATATAAAATTAAATTAAGTAGCAAGTGTATTTCATTTGATCGAATACTATTTTATTTTATTTTGGCATTTAACGACAGGCAGAATAATCAAAATTGTGCCATCGAGGAAATTGATTCCTAGCCAGTTGACATATCTACGTCATGTGGTCGGCTTATGTCAATTTAATGTTAGCTGTGATCGGTCGGATGGGTAATATGGGTTAAGCTAGAAACAAATTATCATCAGACGTTTTCATAAGTCGCGGCTACCGGATGCTGCTTAACAATGTGCACGGCTCATTCGCGGACATCCGCGGATGTAAAAACATCCGTATTTTGTATTAATCAGATAGAAACAAGCCGCATCCGATGAAAACGTCCGACAATTTGTTCCCAGCTTTATGGGTATGACTTAACGCGACCAAATTACTTAAGGTTCGTCATCTGCCTAGGAATCAACTTTTCTGATAGTACCTTGTTACGAGTGGGTACGTTGTTTAATTGCTCCATTACTTAATCAGATTGATTTGTACTGTTTGATAAAAGTATTGTGTGTGTGGAAATATTAAATGACTTGGATCGTAGTCGTTTAAATATATTTAAATATATACTGTGCTAAGAATACATGATTAACCTTTAATTTCTGAAAAAAAAATCCATATATCAGAAGAAAATAAGTAGAGGCAACACTTCGTATTCAGAGGAATTTAAAGAATTTTTCAAATTTAAAGAAGCCTATATTTAGCTAATTTGAAGCTACGGACGTAAAACTATATAATATGTATACAATGCGCAAAGTTACCGGCTTTGCCAAAATTTGTAGTAACATACGTAAACTTGGGCAGAACTTGGGAGCTGTCAAATTTGTTTAGCGGTTAGAGGGCGGGCCGCCCCGGGCGAAGCGCTAACTGCTTACTCGCCTCCTGCCAAATCGGTACATTTGTGTTACAAAATTAATACCACGATTTATGTTTCAAACTCAGACTTAAACACAAACACAACTAATTGGAAGTGTGTATTATGTAGTTAAGTTTATAACTATTACTTATCTATACTTATGATAATAGTTAAATAAACTAAACTACAGGTTTTTTTTATTGATTCTTGTTCTTGCTGATATAAAGTATAGACTTAATTGTTTGTCCTACAAATTGTATGACTATAATCATACACAGTTCATGAGAGTCTATTAAGCATTTAACCTTTAAGTCGCTACGAATAATTTGGGGGGTTGTTAATCAATATACTAGAAATATGACTCTTATTTATTATTTATTTAATATCATAATAATACTATAATATAATAGACTGTACGTAACAGGAGTAGGTACTAAGGCTTTCCCAAATGTAAAATAAGGTAAGCCTTACTGATAGACTTTGAATCAATAAGGCAGTAACGATAATCCGGTTGCTAGTAGAGACTAGCTGAGGGTCGTGTTACAGCCCTGCGGGGATTCCCGGTCAAAGTTCGCGAAGCCGGACAGGTGTGACTGAGGGCTAATTATTGTAGAAAAAACAACTCGATATTTCAAGTTTTTTTTCCTTCGGTAAAGAAGCCAAGGTAATGAAGAATGGATCTTAAATTTGTTTAATTACTTTATGAAAAATTTTATTACCTTTAAACAGTGATGGTTTGTTATAGGTATTTTATTCGGTTTCAATAATAAAATCTTAAGCAAAACTCAGATCTAAATAACACTCTTTTAATTTCATTAATTAAATAGAAATGCTTAGTCAAACTTCTCCACCATACCGTCACCATTCACCAGTGTAGGTAATTTTCCTGTGATATTAACTTCTCATCTATATGGTGTTAAAAAGCGATGGTTGTTATCTTACTTTTTCCGAACCCTTTTACACATAAAACCTATAAAAAGTTCCCTGGAGTAGGTAACATCTGCTTTTGTAATTTTCGTTATGGTATGGTTCTGTGCTTGTATTTTTTTGAAAAACCTTTCAAGATTAAGGGCCTGTCCACATCTACACGTCACGACGTCGTCAACGTGGAACGGTGCGGTGACGTGGCACGGTACGTTGACGTGACGTGCAAATTTATGTAAACGTAACATAAAATGGTCTTTGCAAAGTATACTCGTAGTACAACGAGTCACGGGTGAAACTTAACACGTAGTTAGAGTGTATTTTTTTATCTTATAAGGGCCTGTTTTACCACTTTCTGATAAAGTGCCTAATTTTAATTCACAACTTTTTTGACAGATTCTCCATACTTGACCTGTCAAGTTAATTGGTGGATAGCCTTATCAGGAAGTGGTAAACAGGCCCTAAGTCTCGTAAGTATTATATATTGTCTAAATTTATATATATAAAACTCAAAGGTGACTGACTGACATGGTGATCTATCAACGCACAGCCCAAACCACTGGACCAATTGGGCTGAAAAATGTCATGCAGGTAGATATTATGACGTTGGCATCCGCTAAGAAATGATTTTGATCAATTCCACCTCCAAGGGGTTAAAATAGGGGACGAAAGTTTGTATATAATAATACTTCTTAACGCGAGCGAAGCTGCGGGCAAAAGCTCGTTGTAAATAAAATGATCAATCAATGGATCGCAATTTAAGACATTTTGTGTTCAGCAGCATGCTTTGAGCTTATTAAAAACACAAAATGCATACAGGCATTTTGTGTTTTTAATAAATAATGTACATACTTCGTACAAAATATGAGTTGGTCCATCGTTCTGTATGAAAAGCGATAAGGGTCGTTTCCATCGCGTCATATTTCACAAAGTGCCCTAAGTTCGGCAGTTCCCGAGCCGGTTATGGCACTGTTAACACGTGTCGACGCTTCATATTGTTTCAACTTCACATACAACTAAATCATACAGCGCGAAAAAACTTTATGCGTTATGGCCCATATTTCTTCGACCTTCATATATTACCTACTTTATACGTACACTGAAATTGTATTGAATGGCCTTTTGATCGCGGCCGTGTTGTTTTACATCGCCGCCATCGATTTAGTTTATTTTATAGGTGTAACATAGTAAAATATCTCAAAGGTTTTTCGATAATTTCGTTTTTAATCATATCCTCTCGTAAAATTATGATTTCTGGGAGTGTTTATAATATCTTTCAAATTACCTTAACTATAGAACTGCAAAAAAAGTAATTCTGTCTAAATGTTTAAAATAATGAGTCAAATACTCATAGATATTAGTGTACCCAAATTCCGCAACAGAAGCCACAACTTTAATAACCTAGGCAAATTCACAAAGGAAATCTTAATACGACCATCATACGAGTAAATTCCTAGTTGTTTATTGTTGCTTTTCGTACAAAGGATGGAATTCAAAAGCAATAAAGAACAAAAAGTGGATGATTAAGGAGGCAGCGGCGAGGCATTAATTAAGCGATATCCAGGCACGCGCCGCCGCCGCCCGCGTCGCTGCCCGCTCTGCTACCCGCCCCGCTGTCGCTTGCGTCCATTTGCACTGCACAGCTGACGGACCTACCGACAAAAGGACCTATTCCGTAAGCGTTGTAAGCAGTCTCTATATCGTGTTTGTAATTAACATTGTGTAGTTTACTATTTACAGAAAGTTTTCTCTGCACAAACTTCTGTACATTGAGTTTGTTACTGTGTATTGAATTTAAAGTAGAAGAAAAATAGAAAAAATCAAAGAAGCTACGCATCGCCTAGAGGCTCTGCTACACTTACCTATCACATATTATTACATATTTATCAAATAAAATATACACCCATACTGAACATTTCCATATAAAGATAAGTATTTATTTAAAATCATATATACTAAAAGTAACTTTCAAAGTCACGTGACACACGTGTTAATGAACACCTTTACATATTCAGGCTTAGCCTCACTGCCATTATGCACGTAATAGCCCATTCGATTTTTTTCTCATGTGATACATAAATATGTTTCGCCTCCGAGCTTAGCGGAAAATAGGTACAAATTGCTATTCTTTCTTTTATCTTACTTTGCCTTGTACGTTTACAGCTTTCATTCATTTACGTACCTACTCATACTAGATTGTGACTGTTTACTAACAAAATAAATGCTTTGTTAACAAGTATTCATATATTTTCCCAAATTTCCATAAGTAAAAAATATATTCTATGTATATTGTATATTTTGTAAAATACAATATTTTTATTTCAATTACTTATTATTAAACTACGATACGCAGATCAAACTAATTATATTTCCTCTTTAAGGACCCAATTGTGAATCTTTCGTTAATACCATAGATTATGTTCACAGACATAAGCAGACTTGCTTAGCTTTTGAATAAATGTGTAGAGTTTTATTTTTTAATCGATGTTTAGATTTGAAATATGTCTGGCAGTACCTAATACCAACGAATTGCTTAGCGTTGATTCATGTTCGGTGGCCGACTGTTAATTTGTGTGAACGCATCTTTACAAAAAAAAAATTGGTTATATTATTCTTTAGTTTTGAATATTCTCTAGGACTTCTATAAAAAACTTATCCCATGTATGAAATACATTGAAATGAAAGTATTTTTAAATATATCTCTGTTTCACGTATTTATACTTACATAAAGGCATGTTAAGCATAACAATATCCTTTCGTGTACAGAATAAAGTGACCCTCCAGGCGACATCAGTCTGCAAACATCAGAGCACACTTTGAACTATCAAAGGATATTTATACAAAATAACCTGACCTTAGAGATACACTTGACGTACTTCTCATTTTGTAACTTTATATACCTGTTACAGATTGCTATGGTTGTTCTATTTAAATTCTCGTCACGAAAATCTATACTTACTAATATTATAAATGCGAAAGTGTGTCTGTCTGTCCGTCTGTCTGTCTGTCTGTCTGTTACCTCTTCACGCCCAAACCACTGAACCGATATTGCTGAAATTTGGCATGGAGATACTTTGAGTCCCAGGAAAGGACATAGGATACTTTTTGTTCCGGAAAAATGTATGGTCCCAGCGCGATAAACGAGTTTTGGGGCAACGGAGTTGCGGGCGTCATCTAGTAGGGAAATAATATTATCTATTAAAATTTATAAATATTGTAAATAAAAAGATTAAAAAAATATATAACCCGAATAAAAAATCCGCGCAGGTTCTATATATCATTAGCAAAAAGCATTTTTTTTTTAATTAGTATATAATATAGTGCGTTTAAACTTTAAACATTACTGTAGCGACAGTAATTGTTATTTAAATATATTAAGCACCGTTTTGATATTAGTTCTATAGTAAACTTAACCGTAAACGTCAACATCAATATAAAAACAGTTTCCGTCTAATTCTAGTCCACAGCAACTGCTAACTTGATCAAAATAAGTCGGAAATAAAACAGTTTACATTCAGTGTTCTGTTTCTTAGCCGTCTGTATGAATAAGTGAAGTGAAGCGGGAGAGCTGACAGTATCATATCTGAGGGGCCGCCGCTTCGCTGTAGGACGGCAAATTAAACTATATTGGACGTTTTATCTTAAACTGTCCTTTGTACGGTCTTTTGTTCCAACAAAAAGGTAATTGAAAAGGATTATGTATTTTTTACAGTAAAGGACCGTTTTGTTTTGTTTTACTATCGAATTTTATCTTTGCTGGTCTTATTTATTTTTTACTATAGAAGTATTTATTATTAAGATATTATGCTATAAATAATACGTAAACCGAAATATTTTAGTCCAGTTTTGTGAGAATATATGGTTTGCAATAGAGTATTAATATTTTTAATAAAATACATATTTGAAATGAGCACTTTTGAGCTCATTTTAAATATGTAAGAGACTATATTATATTATAAAATTCACATAATTTATTTTTATTTCATAAAAGAGGGACAAGAGAAAATTATAAATCTAAGTATGAGCTTGCTATACTAGTAAATAATAAACTCTAAACTCCACACTGGAGTACCCTGTGTCTAGTTATCCAGTCTACTACAGCAAGCAACATATGAGTACAATGTCACAAATGTAAGTAGAAAAGAATGCCGGTAATAAAATGAGTAAAACGTGGACGATTTCCTCCGGCGGACGTATGGGGACGATTCCCGAAATGTGTTTACAATGAAGGCCGAGTCGCACAAACGACATATTTCATCATACCGGATAAATGCCTCCCGATCCTACAAAAATGAAAGTATACTCCGGGAAATAACTTTAAAGCTAGTCTTATACGGCTCATGTAGATTTCAGACTATGTCTATTAAGATATTCATATTTTAGTATAAGCTTGTGTCGCATAACACCGTTCGTTAATTCATAATATTATGTTTCTTTATTCTCAAAATTCTTTTCAATATTTTTGATGTATATTTTTCATTAAGTGTTAACCTAACCTAACCTAACTTCTGTTAATCAATTTATAAAAATAAGTGGGAGAGCCATGCTTCGGCACGAATGGGTCGGTCGACTGGATACCACATTCTCACAGAAAACCGGTGTGAAACAGCGCTTGCGCTGTGTTTCGCCGAGTGAGTGAGTTTATCGGAGGCCCAATCCCCTACCCTATTCCCTTTCCTACCCTCCCCTATTCCCTTCCCTTCCCTTCCCATCCCTACCCTCCCCTATATTACCCTATTCCCTTTTAAAAGGCCGGCATCGCACCGGCAGCTCTTCTGATGCTGCGAGTGTCCATGGGCGACGGACTTAGTTGCTTTCCATCAGGTGACCCATTTGCTCGTTTGCCCCTTATTTCATTAAAAAAAAAAATTGACACTTTATAATTAAAATCAAATCAGTAGCTGTGAAAATGTTTTATTTTTAACACACTTTTGGAATAACACATGACTTGAACTTAAATACTATCAAAATTATCCTTTTTGTTTCGCCAAAAGCGGGTAAAAAAATAAAAGTAGTTTTGTCGGCGACAGTACCGGTCGTCCGTCAGAGCGCCGCGTCCGGTCAGTACATAATAAAGTTATTCGCCGTCTCCGACAAACTCCCGCCGATAAATTACCCGCCCGCCCTCCGCCCCGCTCGTCCCCGCCCGCTCCCGCCAAATATTGCCCTAACTTTGAAGAATAACTAGGATTTCTTAAAGATAACTGCGAAAAATATAGCCGGGATAACGGACGCGTAAATCTTAATAACCTTTGTTTGTTACAAGATAACGTGTTCAGTTGTATAACAGTCTCAGCTATGTATTTTTAATACTAAGCTGTGGTATCCAAAATAATATTTTCGTTTAACTATTATTATTCTAAACATTAATTTGATTAAAAATGTTTCATACTATTTTCATAATGATTGTACAATGTTCATATATAAGCATTTACTTTTAAGCTTGAAATATTTTGTAATATGATTTATATATTATTATAGGCTTGCTGTCAAATAAAAATAAAGGTCTAAAATTCGTAGACGTGCTACGTGCCGTAGCTCGTAGCACCGCGGTCTACGCAGGATGCTACGAGCTACGAGCTACGGCTGTTCTACGAGCACAATAACAACCTTACTGAGTCTCAGAGACATAATAGTATGGAGCTTAGGTAAAAATAAATAAATAAATATTTAAATAAACATTACTTTGTCCCAATAGGATATTACACTATTATAATTTACATCAAATGTACATTAAATTATTAAATCTATTATATAATTAAATTTACATTTAATTAATTAATGATAAGTATAATTAAATATTTCTGAGTGCAGCAGTAAGAGAGTTTCCGATTTCGATCTGAATCCGATTCGAACGCGAGATTCACGGATGACGGAGAGATCAGAGAAGCGAGATATTGGAAGCCGCATCTAGCTTTCATAGCAATATACTACTTCGCCTCGGACCGCATTCTTACGGATTTGGATTGGATTCGGTCGGACATAGTCCAAAACCGCTCTACACTAAAATTAAATAGCATAAAGAAAGACCAATAATATTTCAATTCCAAAATGGTTATTTTTTTAAAATGTTTCTAATTTTCCTGCTGCCGAATTGAACCTCAGATTTCATCAAACTGATATTACGTAGCTCGTATTCTAGCAAAATCGAAACAGACAACAATGGTAAAAATAAAGGGTTTTTTATTGTAAACGGTTAGCCATTGTAGGTATCGGGGCATTGTTTGCGGCCGCGTGGATCTGATGGCGCGGCACTAATGCCGTATGAATGAAATTTACTGTCAATATCGGAGGCCCGCATGCGGCTTTGCGACGCTAACTCGCTTTACCATTATTTTATTTTACGTTTCAATGGTTTTTTCGTTGTTTTGTGTTATTATTTTAAAATTATTTGGACTGTGTAACGTAACGAGTGATAATAATGAAGACGTGAGTGGAAGAATCGAACAAGTAACATTTCGTAACATACGGACAATAACTAATTTTTTCCCTAATTATTGTAATAAAATTTTTGACTTATCTACTTCATAACCAAGCTAATATATCTGGCTACATATATAATCCATACTTTTTCAATTTCAAATATTTTTTCCGGCCCTAAAGCCTCCATTAAAACAAAAAAAACGGGAGGTTTTTACTTACCCTATTCATCCACTAACGTCTTGAATTGTGTTAAATATGCTTAAATATTAATAGGCTCGTGACAACCCGATGTAACCTAAATTTTAAGCAGCTCATGGTGTATGATGATGATGACCGGTGTTTGTAATTGAAAATATATTTTAAATGTAAAAATATATTTTAAAGAATTATACTTCTGTATTGTTTTCATATTTGCCTTCAAAGGCTCAGCAGGCAACTGTTGAAATCAAATCCAAAGGAGTCAAAAATAATTGCAAAGTTTAAGAGACTATTAACAATGACTCGAGAAATTTAGCAGTCAATTGTTGAAGTCGAATCCAAAGCAGTAGATACAATAATAATTGTCTGCCTATAAGTTTAAGGGACTGTTAAATAATGAGTAGAATAGGTCGGGATTACGGGCGCCCCGTATAATTTGTCCGGGATTATCGGCGACGGGCGAATCTCCGCGATTAGTCACAAGTAGCGGGATGTGCCGCGCGGCTTATCGCGACTCCCGCCGAATACTGATCGCCCCGCTCCAGGTACGCACGGAATTATTAATACTATAAATACCTTAAGATTAGCTCGCGAACGTGGCATAATTTTCGTAAGCCAAATACCGGCGTCGTATTAAAATATCTTACCGTATCCGTGTTCGTATCGTCATCCCGTTTTAGTCGATTCGAATGTAACTCTCCTAAAATACTTCGAAACGCGAATCTAATTCAATCGGGGATGTAAAGTTAAATATGAATTCGCACCGAAATCGCAAAATGTAAAGTATGATTTAAGTTTGGAGGATATCTTGAAGCGAATATCTCTAAATGGTTTTCTACACGAATGAACTTGAGCTCTCTATTAATTACGTACAAGTTTCGGTCGTGCGTTTGAAAATCCGTGGTGTGGGGGACCAGGCCCCAGCGGGGACTGGGGTGGGGACAGCGGGGACAGCGGGGACACCGGGGCCAGCTGGGGCTGACTGAGGCACGCTGGAGACAGGACCGCTGGCCGGGCACCGAACCGCAAACTCTGTGCTCGACGCCCGCCACTAAATTAATTGCCAAATCCACTGGGGTGCTACTCGAATTTACTTTACAACGATATGAAATTAATTTGCAATAGATGAGTATACAATTTCAGATTGCAGCCGTATTCTGTTGATAGTTTGTACAAAACTATTTGTTTTCCAATAATTGTACATAGCAATTCAATGTATAATTGCTCGATATTTTTTATGAATATAACATAGATTATTATTCAACATTTGTAACGAATATCTTATGAACTATTATTTATATAATTTGACCCCAAATAGCCACAGTTAAAAAACAATAGTAAATATTTTGCTGACTTTAGCGCAAGCACCTTTGGCGCGAAGTTTTTAAATCTGCTCTGCCGTGTCATTCCACTACGCTGTGACTGAACTTAACTCAAATGTATATTATTATAACACAATCGGCAGTATCAGCAGTATATGCCACGATTGGCAGCATCAGTACTATATGCCACAATTGGCAGCATCAGTACTATACGCCACAAACGGCAGTATCAGCGAGCGAAGGGCATCGGCGTGTGCGGTCCGGCGAACGGTAATTGGGGTCCACCTCAGGCGCGAGCCGCAATCAATTCCTGTCCGCGCTCGTCGCCGCCGCTGCCCAGGACTCTGGCCCGGGAATTCCACCACTGCGGGGTACTGAGGTAAACCCAACAAACTCCTGGTACCGTAAGGGTCAGGTAGCATTGCGATGTGACGAAGCGATGCACTTTTTAATTGGCCATTTAAAATTGGAAGTAGCCCACGAAAATCCTGCTGGTTTTTTTTGTAAATTAGTATTAAATGGTTCCTTTGCATTGCCTCATCATGTTTAAATGTCAACTGTTCCTTATAGTTAGAAAAACAAATGAAATTGGTAATTGAACATCTGAATGTTACCCATAAACCTATTTGGCTATTGTAAAAAAAGACGTTAACCGGTAACCAGTTATGTACTTTTAAAAAATCATATCTGTAAAAGTCAGTCTGTCTAGCGTCAAAAACTACAAAACCTAAACCAATAACTGGCCGGGTCGATCCTTTAAAACGTAAACGTTTGGCAAAATTAATAAGGCGAACGTGCATGTGTGCTCAAAATATCAATTAGCAAACCCGGCCAGGAACAAAAGATATTACCCCCCTAATGAATTCGTAATCTCTGTAATCTGTTCAATGAGAAATGGCATTTTCCAAATAGCGGCGCGCCGGCAAACAAATTAAACCTTACCCAAAAATGAATTTATCACGTAGCGGCTCTAGAGGAGCTCGACTAACTATCTCGATACTAGTAACAGAACTCTAGCCGCTATGCAAAACTGAACTTTGCTGTTAATGCGATAAAGCTGCAAATATTTTGCTAGAATATTTTTGCTGTCCTAAAATATTAATATTTTAATTGTTATTTATAAAAATAACTTTCTACGTTAGTACCTGTAGATTATGGACCAATTTTTTTTCCTTGATGACTATTTACGAGTTTGAAGTGATATAATTCATACTGTGTTCACATCGTGTTTCCAAATACGATATCGCCCTAAGACGTATGTGCACTACACGGAATTTTACCGTCCGGCGTTCCGATTTCTTACATTTTGATATGGCAAACGTGAAAGTAATGAACGCCGGACGGTAAAATTCCGTGTAGTGCACAAACGCACTTAGACTAGAAACATCTGTCATATCATTGTCAATCACAGTTTGTATAGAAAATGAAGAGTGTCACAGACAGAGCAGGTAATGTAATGTATCTTTCCCTACATTTCAATGCTTGACGCACATTTCAGCTGCTAAAGTGTTATACAGTTTTAACACAGTTTTAGGCCATAGTATTACAACATTAATGTTGTAATACTATGGCCTTTCGAGTTACTTACTATTAGATTCACTAGATAGTTCATCAGAAGATGATTCGGATTGTAATTTTGATGCGCGCATTGTTACATATTGTGTCAAAAACAGAACGATGTGGATTGAAGATATTTGATTGAAAATATAGGCTTTGGGGAACAGACTGCCTGCAGTTCCTGCTGTGAAGTGCTGTGCTAAGGTGGCAAGTGGCAACACTGTGTGTATCTGTCTATCATACTATAATATAATCACAGACATTTTTGAACACCCTATGAAGAGAAGGGATGTATCGTAATATACAGAAATATATTGAGATGTATTATATATATATTATACATCTCAATATATTTCTGTATATATATATATTTTCATATAGCTCGGTATCTTAAGATACGAAGATGTAAAAATATACATTATAGCTGCTGTGTGTGGTCTCCTGACGATTTCTATAGAAAGATGTATTGAGATATATCGAGATGTATCGTGCTATAATAACATCTTTACATTACCTGCTCTGTGTGTGACAAGCTTGACAAGTTTCTCGACAGGGAGTCAATGACCGCTGCAGACAGAATTCCGCGATTTGAGAATAGTAATCAATTACCTCGATGGTACCTTCGTAGCTAGTACTGTTCTAATACTCTCGGGTTAATATTGCTATGAAAATTCAGTTGATCTCTTGAAATAAGTAGATACTTAAATATTATACAATTTTATTTTTACATTTTTTTTCATTTTCCTTGCATACATACTTCGTTTATTTAATGTAGACACCGGCAGGAATTAACGGTAAGCAATTACCAGCAAGCGGCGCCGGGTCCGTCCCAAATATTTTAATTTGAAGTGGTCACTGTCCACTGTAAGACTGGCTGCGTCCACTGGCGCTGTCCGCGCGACATATGGCGCCCCGTGATTAATATGCAGGACGGAGATTGAAACAGACCGAAATGTACCTCGCTTTTTGATTTCATACAAAATTCACAATCGCTACTCGTTCGCGTAGCAATTGGAAATTTTGAACATGAAAACAAAAAATATTTGGGGAAAGAGCAGTACCGGGTATTCAAACGATTGCCAAATAACAGCTTACAGCTATTAATATTTCACGTTAAAGTTACATTAATCAATTCGGACAACGTATTTGCGCTTCTTGGACTTCTTGGAAAACGTTGCGCTGAAATATAAAATTAACAATTGCAAACATCACTAGATACATCAATTTATTTGTAAAAACTTTTCGAGAATCGAATAGTGAGCGTTAATTTGGCTCAACCTGATCTATAATTTAACGAGCTTTTACGTCGTAAATGAAATAAATGATTAAAGTGTGTACATTATGCACAGTAAGCCGTTAATAAAATATAATTAGCAGCAACTATTAATATTTCGCGAAGTATAATATTATTTCGGCAGACATTAAGCATTTACTACCGGGGCGTTATCATCAGCGCGACTCGAAATAAAATGTGAGTTAAGACTCAAGTTTGCACAATAAATAATTGTTTCCCGAGACGTAATTGCCGTAATTTCATGAATAATTACCGCCACAGCGCAATTAAATAAATTACAGTAGAAATAACGACCTCCTTCGGGCTTTAGTTTAAACTTAGGGCGCGCCGGCTGCGGGCTCACCGCTCACCGAACATAACTCTTACGTCTTCAAACATAGTATTTTACTGCAGTAGCTCGTAAACTATACGATATCGTGAGTTCCACGTGCAGGTCGAATTAAAAGCGCACGAGGTTCCGAAATAAAGTTAAAATAGTGCTTACTCAATACTCATTTGTTACTTGTTGTCAACAATAATTGTGAACATACAATTTTTACGTTGACTTGTGGATATCGTTAAAACTTAAAAATATTTAAAATTCGTTTTCGTATTATTTTAGCTTTAATTTTGGAACTTAAAAAATGTTGACGGCAGGTGTTACACGAATTGTTTCACTAAACAAGAGATAAATTGTACTGAAACGTATGTATCTTAATATTTCTCATACACCCTCAACGCCTCAACTGGCAATATCTAAAGTATTACTATTATTGGCTATAAATTAAATTTCCCACAATTTAAAGGTTGGACAATTTGCGGCCGAGCACAATCTAAACACGTAACCGCAAATCGTAGCGCAAAACGCGGTTAGGCTGAAAATTTCAAAAAGAGAATCGCTTCTGTCATACGCGATATGGCTCGCTTCCAAATATCGGGGGCGGGGGCGGCGGGCGGCGGGGACGGGGAAGGGTTGCCCCACACGGCCAGTTAGTTACGCCGCGAATTATAGGGGCCATTACGATTCATTAAGGCCAGTTAAGCTTAAACCGGTGTTTACGCACGCACACACGGCCGCGGCGCACAGTGCACACTCGCAACTCCCGCGCGCGACAGGGACGGACGCCGGTCAGTGTAGCGATGTGAAGCTGCGGGTATAATTAGTGGAGTTTAGGGCCTGAAGCACTGAAGTGTGAGTTTTAAATTTGACAAATTCTACAGAGTTACGTAGGGTTTTTTTCTTCTATTTAATTTATGTTTAAGGGTTGATTCAGACCGCAACACAACGAGTAGATGCATTTCTAAATTAGTATGGATTTGACAGATTCGCAAGACATCTGACGCAATTGAAATCTGTCAAATCCATACAAATTTAGAAATGCATCTACGCGTCGCGTTGCGGTCTCAATCAACCCTTACGCGTGGGATATTCATTGTTTCAATGCAAAAATGATTTATAAATATACTAGATGTCCCGCGCGGCTTCGCCCGCGTAAATTAGAAATTTTACAGAATCCGTAGGTACATTTTCCCATAAAAAATATTTCCCCCGTTTTTCCCACATTTTCCTGAGTTTCTTCTGTCGTATTAGTCTTAGAGTAATAATATAATATAACCTTCTCGATAAATGATGAGTCTTACTCGATAAATGATCTATCTAACACTGAGATAAGTTTTTAAATCGGACCTGTAGTTTCTGAGATTGACGCGTTCAAGCAAACATACTCTTCAGGTTTATAATATTAGGTAGATATAGATTTTTTTAATTATCGCTTGACAAACTCGAGTCTCGATCTAAAAGACTATGAAATGGTATAATATGGTAGTGATGATGATGATGATGATGAAGAATGTAATTTGCATAGTAGCATATGCTTTCTGTTCTTAAAACAACGCCGAAACTCCCAAACTTGTATCTATAAAGAATCAGGAATTCTCTCAGCACCTTCCGAACCACGGTATACCAGGTATATCTCGGTGCAAAATCTTACTTGTTGGTAGCATATGCTTAGAATACTTCTCACGAAACCGAAGTCACCATATGTTTCCCTATAAGTTTTGAGGAGTTCCCTCGATTACTTATGGATCCTTCATCAGATCACCACTTTTCTGAATATAATACCAAATTGGAATGATACCCTATATACCAAAAGAAAAATTTTGAAAATCGGTTAACAAACGGCGGAGTAATCGTTGAATATAAGAAAACGAACATAACACCTCCCCCATTTTGAAAGTCGGTTAAAATTGTAGCCTATGTGTTATTTATTTAATATTTTAATCAGCACATGAATTGAATAACAATTTTTTTTTCAAATTAATCGTAGCACCATCTGTCAGGACAAACTAAAATTGAAATAGAATAATATTGAATGCGATGATAGCGCCGTCCGCCGGATCTAATGTAAAACATTCCAAAATCAACAACTCCTTATAAATAAGAAATTAATTGAAAAAACATTTTCCAGTAGACCAAACTGTAAATCTAAACCATTCTCGAATCTCCACGAACACACACAAAAAATTTCATCAAAATTGGTCCAGTCGTTTAGGAGGAGTTCAGTCACATACACACGCACACAAGAAATATATATATTAAGATAGAAAATTAATTCAGGCTCGTTTATATGATCTAACTACCAACAAGTTTTACATCTGTTTAAAAATTAAGAGTTACGTTACGTAACAATTATTGTGTTAAAATATCACTTAAATCTTTTGTTTCTTGTTCCATATAAATAATGGTAAATGTATAAAATACAATACTGTTATGTGTGCATTTTTAAGCAAATAGCTGGGAGGCTGTAATATGTAAATGGCTGAATGGCCGGAGCTGGCGCGCGGCCAATATTGACAGTATCGCCTATCGACTCCTAACCTGAGGCTACGCGCTGTCAAATATTATTAACTAACGCACGAGTGTTGCTATCTATAAAAGCCGAGTAGTTTGAAATTCTGATATTGATCTCTTAGTAATTAAAACGGAAATGTTCTTCTTTCATTTAAAAAGTTGGAAATTATGATCTCAATTAATTCACAACAGCACACTAAAGTTCGTATCGAATGACAATGATAAAAGATGGATTTATGATATGATGCATTGAGAATTGAAATGTTACGTAAACGTGTTCTAGATTAAATGCTTGTAGTCAAGATAAAAGATGATCGTAGAGCTAGGTTAATATAACTACTTATTCTTCACATACATGCACTAGCACATAATATTATGTAGCAAACAAATAGATGTCATATTGTTACACCGATTTTGATTTCGTCAAGTTCGAGTAATATTGTGATTTTAATTAATATGTAGATAGCGACTACATAATAAACAAAAATTATTACATGCAATGACTAGTTTGTAAGTTTAACTGTGATTTTATTTGTTGTCCAAATCCAAATAAATAAATAAATCTAATCAAAACATTCTTGAATGCTCGCGTGCAGACTTCAGCGCTATAAAATTTACAGGATATTTGTGTGACCGAGCCGGCTACGTTCTGGTTGATTAATGGTCATTTTAACGGAGCGCGACAAAGTTAAATTGACCAGCTTATTTCTGCATGGTCGAGATTGTTTCGTCACTACAAATATGACCTGTACGCCGTAGACAATAAGCGCCACGGTACACGCAGGAGTAAAGTGGCAAATATTGTATCTGCCAATTTGTAGTTCTCTACATGCAGCGGGCAAATAACTGAGGATCGTTTACCGATGCTTTTGACAGCCAGTATCGCTCAGTAAACATCAATTATAGTGCGGACCACTTTTGTTCAACTTTTTTTATATACGATAATATTTTTTAATTTTAGAGTGTTGTAATCATTGGTTATTGCATTTATGTCGACGAGTATATATCTACTTGGGCCAGATAGTCTTATTTAACAATAGACTAAGAAAGTAATTCAATAGTCGAATTAAAAACGCCTGGAAGAGCTACAGTGGTCCATGAAGACGCTAATGAAGGGACATTTACTAATCTTCCTAAAACGCAGACTCGTCGACGTGTATATTCTGTTCACCCTAACTTACGGCGCTCAGACCTGGTCATTGGCCGAGACGCAAAGGTCCCAACTCGGAGTTTGTCCAAGAGCAAAATGGAGATCAGCATGCTAAGTTTAAGACTGGCTGACCGGATAAAAATTAGCTCGCTGCGCTCCAACACTAGTGTTAAGGACGTCGGCATGAAAGCTCCCAAGTTAAAGTGGAACTGGGCGGGTCATACCAGCTGCATTCATCCTGACCATCGGGCATCCTGACCATTGGGCAGGTCACCACAGAGTCCCCACAGAGTGGGTATCAGAAGACGGATGACACCGCCGTGGACGGCCTCGAAAAAGATAGCTGAATTACCTGCTGACAGCGGATGAACTTGATGCCTAAAAACCAGGCTGGTCTGCGGTGGCGTTAGAACTAGACTGATGGACTTTGGGGAGGCCTTTGCCCAGCAGTGGGATAGTATAGGCTCTTAAAAAACAAAAACATTTGTTATTGGCTATAAACATAATATAAAAAAAATATCATACCAAGCATTTCGATACCAAAATTCGTTAATGAGATAAGTATATACAAAGTATAAACTTTGTAAACTTATTTTAATTCGGTTCTTACCGAAAATATAGGATAATAAAATTTTAATGTGAACGGGCGTTATGCCATTTAACGTGTCGCGCCTGCACTGGTCCATGACGGTCGAAAACGTCATAAACTACATCCACGAGAAGACCACCTAGACCTTGAGGGTCTGCACTCTCGCCACAAAGTGAAGTTCCCTTGTGGTGAGAGTGCGGCCTCAAGTTTTATCGATCTTCAAAGTGGAGGAGTTCTGGCCCGCCAGTGTAGTTTACCGAAGGTTCCGGGGGAGGCTCTCGAACGAAGCGCACATCACGTCGCCGAAAGAGACTTTACGTGGTAAAGTGTAGTGAGATTGTGTGTGTGAATGTGTAAATAATATATATTAGGATAAAATTGTTCGGCGTGCATCCGTTGTCTGATTGCCATAACACAAGTTTTACTTCGCATGGGATTAGGCGACGTGATGTACGCTACCTAGCTTTTATACTTACTATTGTATATTATGGTATGGTTAATAAAGAATTTGAATTTAAAATTTATTTGGCTTTCATACATCGTCAAGCTACGCCTCATCAACACTCGTTGCGGTGAGAGCTGACCCTAAGTGTAAATAAATCCGTGTAGGTTAAATGAACCGGCAAAATCAGCGTTTACCTGAACAAGCTCATTTAAAATTCGTCCCAGCAATTTATTCTCGGGCCAGACACATTAACAAAGGCTGACCTGAAAGAAATCCCAAAAAACAGTTCAACTAAGCCCGCGGGCTATCTAATAACATTTATTACCGGCCGCCGGTCCCCTGTGTCCACTTCCGGTTCCTGATAAACGGCCGCCATTTTTGCCGCCATATTTATTTATAGGTACTGTTGAGAGATAATGTCGATGAATCGTTCATTGCGGCCCACGGGATACATTATTGTTTACCGATTTTACCTGTAAGAGAATAAAAGTAATAAAAATTCATAAGCGAATTTTAGTGGCATAAAAATCAATAAAATTGCTGCAATATTTGAAGATTTAGTTGAAGGGTTAGGTCCTAGGCAACAAAAACAGGATATTTTATAACAGCAATCAGCATACATTATAGGTGTCATCGAGTAAATTGATTCCCAGGCAGTTGACAGACCTACGTCGTTTGGTCGGCTTATGTCAATTCAATGTTAGCTGTGAATGTGATCTATCGGATAAACTTAACGCGTCTAACGGCCGTTCCCAATATTTGATCTATCTCTGGTTTTGCCCTACTAGAGATAGGAGTAGCTCACATTAGACATAAATTTTATGTCAATTGTGAGCTATTCCTATCTCTAGTAGGGCAAAACCAGAGATAGATCAAATATTGGGAATGGCCGTTAATTACTTAAGTCCTCCATCTGCCTAGGAATCAACTTATCTGATAGTATCTAGAAAACAGCTGGTGCTAATTTCATCCGAAAAATCAATCCTAGTGTGGAGATCAGTGACTGTGTCAGATTAGGGTGTAGGAGAAATGTTAAGTGAAAATAAAGATTTGTTCTTTTAATTTAATCATTACGGTGCTCAAACAAAACAATGATAAGTTAATCATGGAGATAAGCACGGGGGCAGCGTCTATTAATCATATCGATGGGAACGGGCGAGTGTTGGCAGGATTTATATATCGGCAGTTTTCCGCCTCGCACGCGCTAATGACCCTCGACGGGAACTAATGGTGCCTTAACGTGTGATGTAAACATATACTCGTCCGCCCGTTATTTATGAAGAACACCTTTGTCTATACGCTGTAACAACAAAGTAAAATAGTGTTTGACCATCGTCTAACTTCGTAACAGTCTTTTAGGACTTTTCGTAGACTATCTACGAATCTTCGTAGCAGTTTTTCACTGCACACTGACAAGACTGTATATCTAACATATATCTATATCTAATAGTTGGGGAGGGAAAGAGGGGGTTTCGGGACAAGCTCGAGCGTATCAGATTAAGCTTGTATATTATGCTTCCGATATGTGTCTAGTTATCATGGTATAGAAATCAGATTTCTCACGTGGTGGGTTAATTTTTTTTAAATATTGAAATGTCATCGGATCTGTCAGATTAAGATAGTTGAGTATACCCCAAAGAAGCTTCCATATAAAGCACTAACGATTCAAAGGTTAGGTAAGCCTGTAGAGACATTTTAAAATATAAAAAAATTAAGCTTCATATTTTCCTAACTAAGCGTCGCAGATATTTTATTTTGCACTAAACCAAATGAGTTAGTCCTTGTTGTCTAAAATATATTTACAATTTACTTAAATAAACAATTTTCTGAATATATTTTCTTTTTCAAAACAGCTTTAAAATGGCTGCAGTTTCTGAACCCACCGCTAAAATAAAAAACGCTCTTATTATTTTTTTATCAGTTTTACCCAATGTAAAAACCTACTAGGTCTCCATGACGCTCTAGTGACTACAAAAATAGCACCCTTCTCTCCCCTACTATAAATACAAATCTTAATAACAGTCTTTTTGTACTTTTCGTAGTCAGTCTACGTAGCTTAACGTAGCGATCTTCGTAGACTGTCTACGAATCTTCGTAGCACACATTGTAGACTGTCTACGAAGCTTCGAAGTAGTCTTTTAGTACTCTTTGTAGACAGTCTACGAAATAACATAGATATATTGTATTTTTGTTTCCTAGTATTTATGTACATGATGGAAGAGACTGGTCTCCACGACACAGGGAATCCTAGTGTGGAGATCAGAGTTTGTGTAAGATTAGCGTGTAAGTTTCTTTAAGCGAAATAAATATTTATTTGTTTGTTTATTTATTTGTAAGTAAGCTTAATTAGTGATAAATGCTCATATAACGCTCACATATTGTCTACATAGGTGGACAAACAAAAAGAAAAAGATGTGACAAAAACAGAAATTGACATTTTAAATCACGCAACAAAGAAAAATAGCACAATATTATCAAAAGTAAATACATTGTTTGTTTGAAGTGGACAGTGAAATCCTCACATAAATCGCAAGGAGGCCGGAGTTAAGACGCCCTGGGGCCGACACAAATCATCGTGTCCACGTCAGCCGCCCGCAACATTTGGATAATGTTGCTAAGTTACATTAGCAGCAATTAAACTATACAGTTTCACGTAATTGGTCTTGGAGTAGCACATTATGTGTAGTGTTCCGACTAATCAGAACCGTTAATAAGCATTTGAAGTGTAGATGTTCAGAAAATAATTTGTACGAAAAATCAATAAAATGAGATTTATATACAGAGGCGATTTTGGTAGGTATATTTAACGTAAAATAACAGTATATGTTGTACTTAAAAGTATTTTAAACTGATCCAGTCCATAATTTTGTGATCTTCATTTGCGTTAAATTTAAAATCATTACAAAGCATAGACTGCCTTTTAAAGCTCATAATTATTAGTTAAAATGTCAATTAAAATTAATTACTAATATTATGGCGAGTTTTTTTTTTTTCTGAGAGTTTAAATGACAGTGTATAATTATTCTAGTAAAGGGTGTAAAGATCCCTCAGAGTTGAAATGACTGCGAAGGCAACAGACTGAAGCTCAGGTCGGCAGAAATCTTTGCGGTTGGACCGCAGCGGCCATCCATCGCCTGTAGCCCCCGCTCCGGCCGCCCCCACTCTGGCTGCCCCCGCAATTGTCTCCTTTGATTTGTGAGAGGCAGCAGCGATCAATCGCCGTCGGCGACCACCGATTACGTTATTGTTGTTAAGGAACTCACTCTAAAGGCTTCTCTCTAAGGAAAACACGTTTTGTTCCCAAATTAAAGCGTTTTCCTTGTGTAATATTGTACCAATAAACGCTTTAACAGCTCGATTATTTCCGTTAACCGTTGGTAATAGTTAATAGTAAGATTTCTTAATTTAATTATTTTGATATGAATATGAAACAGAGTTTTTCAATTATTATTTTCAAGTTTTAAACACTAAGGAATAAATGCAAGTGAATTATAAGTGGAATTGTCTGGTTTTGTGGTTTATTCATTAACGTCAAAACGATGACTGGGCCGAATCTCCTGATTCATAATTAACGATAATCTCCGGAGCCGTGGATTTATCAAGCGGCGGAAAAAAATCTCCACGCGCCGGAAAATTTCAAAGCTTTTGTGAACGCTCGTTTTAGGGTTCGCTACTAAAATACAAATATTTATTTTGTCTTAATACAAAAGGTTATTTAATCTTATTGACAAAAATTAATAACAGAAGTCTTGAAATCATAACATTTATGAGTTTTCGTCGTTCTATTTTAACAATAAAAAACCGGAAACTAGCTCCTCCTGTTTTGCGAATGTCTATAGGCGACGCCACAGCATGCGCCACCATCAGCTGATCCATTTGCTTATTTTTGTACAAGATGTTAGTGTAAACACCGTTATCCTTGAAACCATCAAATGAGCCCGTCAAAATGAACAACTTTTTCTATAAGAACAATGCTGGGAACTGAAAAAAAATGCGTCTTCATATCCATACAAATTGCCGATCCGGGCATCCGGGTATGAAGACGGCATTTTTTTTGAGTTCCCAGCATTGTTCTCATAGAAAAAGTTGTTCATTTTGACGTGCTCATTTGATGGTTTCAAGGATAACGGTGTTTACACTAACACACTGTATACAACGAAGTATACATATTCAATAATTTACCTAAGTACAGAAAACGGTATCAAGTGTCGAATATCTTCTAGGAAATGTAGTAATATGATAAGTGGAAACAGAAGGGTATTTAGCGGATAGCGGGGGTATTTAAAAATCAATATCATGTATAAGAATTATATACGGGATAAAGCATAATATTATATGCACTTAATTTTAATACTTTTAAGCAATCTTGACTGCCTTATTAAATCGTCTTCGCTACTTCTTTCTGCGTAGATTCAATAGCTAATAGACTGAAAATAAGAGGCTTTTGCGGCTGGTGTTATTTAAAATCTTGTTTTATAATATATACGGAACACTTGTTTTAAAACAATGGTAACTGTGAATTTTGCATGACATAGGCTCTGCTACTAAAACGGAAATACAACCTTTAAAAAAGAGTTCTCGCAACCGGAAGCGGCGGGCAGGAAGACGACGACGACAGCGCCGCGTCGCCGCTCGGGCGAATTAAAAATTAAACGAGTATCCGTTTCCGGAAAGCCATGATATTTACAGAGATTTTCTGCTTTATATTATACGTAGGTATGTAATTCTGTACTATACTGCATCTAATAACTTGAAATCGAAATTAATTGAAATTGAAGATTTCGGTAATAATAATCAACATGATTTTCTATACCTGATTTTTTCAAATAAAGTTTTTACCTGATTGCGCCCAAAAAAGTATAAAAAATGTATTTTTAGCACTTAAAAATTATTATTAACCCTTGGTTGGTCGCGTGGAGTCTTTAAAAGCCCGGAGTTTGCGAAAATGAGAAAAACTATATTTAAATTAATCGTAGCAACTCCGCTCTTTAGGTAGCTTCCTAAAAGGAATTATATTTCGATTTAATTGCCCATCATCTGAGCTGGCGTGCATGTATTGTGTGTCACAGATGTGTTTATTCACGCTGGGGTCTTTAAAGACCCCAGGTGACCAACCGCGTAACCAAATTTGATTTAATATTTTCATACAGTTTTCACACCGAAATGGATTTATTTTATGATTTTCTTTGTATTTTAAAAATAAATCAATTAGATGTTGGTTCGTGTGTTGGTTCTTTTTGTTTTATATCGCTTATAAGAAGTTTTAGACGTCCTTTTCCACAAATACATATTTTGCTATGTAGACCAAAATGATGATGATTATTTTTTGATGACGATTAGAAACTAATTGTTGGTATATTTACCATACGTTTAAAGTATTAGAACAGGAAAATGTATAAAATATATATTAAGGTTTTGGTGCTGAAAATTTGTCAATGTTTAACATTCAATAGTTTACATATCATGTGGACTATGCTTCTTAAATTTCAATCCAAGTTATAGGAAATTTAACAATTATTTCAGTACTCTGAACGTTTTACCACATTTGTAAAACTATGTTGATTTTTTTTTCCTACGTCAAATTTTTTGACTTCTATTTTTAAATTGTAGGTTTCGGTTATAAGTATTCAAAATATAATTAATTTGTTGATTAAATCTGATTAATATTGAATTAAATAACAATAATTTACAGAAAAAAGTTAAGAAATATATCAATTTATGCCATTTTTATGTCATTTGATTTTCGGACTTTCAAAGAGCCCAGGTGACCAACGGCGTTATTTTAAAAGCGCGACCAACCGAGGGTCAATTTCTTTCGAGAATGACAGTTACTCTGTGAGCTGGATACTAAAAAATAGGTAATCTGTAGTACTGACCGCAGGTAAATATTAATTTTGGGAGTAAAGAATGAAAACAATAATTTCACAATTCCGAAATAAATGTGGAAAAAGTTTATATATAAATCTATACGAGTATAAGGACTGTAATTAATAGGTTGAATGCACATAAAGTTTCGACAGTCATTAAATGATTATTACAAAAACAAAACAAGATATCTTTTAGTAGATAATAATATCTTCTTTAAAAATTGTATTTCAAATCGAATTTTCGAAGTAAACACTCTGTGAATGGAATGCGCGTTATCAAGTTTTGTAAAAATAAAAAAACTAGCTGACCCAGCAAACATTGTTTTGCCATATAAATTATTTCTAGTATCAATTTAAAAAGTAGATAAAACCTATTCTTAGCCCAAACGAATGTACCATCGAGGAAATTGATTCCTAGGCAGCTGACAGACCAACATCATATTTTGATCGGATCATGTCAATTCAATGTTAATTGTGATATTATGTATGTATATTGACGACCTCTGTGGCTCAGTGGTGAGCGCGTTGGTAGCTCAAGCCGAGGGTCGCGGGTTCGAATCCCGCCGACGGAACAAAAAGTTTTCAATGTTCCCGGGTCAGGATGTGTATTAAATATGTGTATGATATAATAAAAATCTTAAATATATGTATAGTATAAAAGTATTAAATATATTTCCGTTGTCTGGTACCTGTAACACAAGTCCTTTAGGTACTTAGCACGGGGCCAGACTGACGTGGTGTGAAGCGTCCATAGATATTATATTATGTAGGCTGGGTTTGACGTAACGCGACCAAACTACGTAGGTCGCCCATCTGCCTAGGAATCAACTTCTCTGATAGTACATATATTTTTTTTATTAAAATCGGTTGAGCCGTTTCGGAGTTCGCGCACAAACGCTGTGACACGAGAATTTTATATATTAGATTCTGCTTTAAAAACAAAGTGTTCAGTAAATATTTTGAATATTAAAAATGTTACAAGCTACTATAAAAAAATAGAAGTGAATAAAATAAATATGATATTTCGAGACTCATAAAGCTAAGTGCTCTCAAACGACCAAGAACATCGTATCGCAGATACAACTATTATGTATAATATCACCCCGGGAGGGTAAATTTCAAGAAAATTGTATACGTGAAGCTGAAGAAGTGCTCTCCCCAGTAGAGGATGTCAGTGGGCGTACCCCGAGATGGGCGGAGCTAAAGACGGACACTCCTTGGATTTCTCTTTTTTACTTCATCGCATATTTAGGTACAAGCGTCCAATTAACAAAGACCTCCGAGGCGGCTGAGACCTTCGCTCGCTCGTCCGAGTACAGTACGACGAGGAGAATCGAGCGGGTCTCGCTAACTGGACGTATTTATGTAAGCACAGAAACAAAGCACCGAACAAGTTTAGTCGTTATCGCATTTATAAAGTTCTCGAGACAATTCAGTTTTATGGGGTGTTTTGCTCGAGATAAATTTTATTTCTTCTGTCTCGATGTTTTTATTTTTGAGAAGTGAATTAAAACTTTTTTCTGTGAAACTTTTTTTTATATTATTATATGTTAATGGAAATATACTGGGCAATTAGGAGCTTCCAATTGACTTCTCATTGTCCATAATATTATAAAATTGATTATATTAGATTAGTCTCTTCGTGGTTAGGGCATGCAGTGTTTAAATTTATGTTGCAGCAAAATGTGTCTAAGGCTAACGCAAATAATAAAAAATAAATCTAGTTTAATATTATATTTTCAAAAGTGTTATAAAAATTTATAAGACTCAAGAACTTTAAGCCCGGCACAGAGTAAGCTACAATATATATTATTATTAATATACCGCACTATAATATATATTATAGCTGCGTGTACGGTCACGCGAAAATTAATATAGAAAATATATAGTAATATGCCTAGCTATAAAAATATTAATATATATTATAGCTAAGTCTGTGACGGGCTTTATCTAATGGACGTTAGTTAACTACATAGCGATGTGAGTCTGCTATACAATAACCGAAATAACAAGGCACAAAATTTCAAACTGACTTATGTGTGCCTCGAATTGCCACTGGGACTATGCACGTCACGCCTTTTTTTTTAATATTGGCAGTTCACAGTTCACACGTAATCTGGCAATACTGGCAATATTTCGTCCGTCCGACCGCAGCGGCCGCGCTATCTCTACTCTTCCTTTGATGTTCAACTGTGCGGACGTGAACGCATCGGCCATCGCTTATACTTTGTACGGAAAATACGTTGTACTCAGCCGAGTTCTATTTTAAACCTATGGTAAGGGTATTTAACCTATTGACGTTATTAAAATATTATGTCAAACATATAATAATAATTATTATGAACTATACATAATATATGCACAAAAATAAAATTCGGCTGGCTAAAATGTTTTATAAAAATCAGATTAGTTTAGGCGAGCCTACTACGGTATATCAAAAATATAGACTAGGAAAATATGATACAATTATAATATTATATTGTTGACTCAGTTTTCTTCAAAGACTTAATTCTACCATCCTTATTGAAGATTTCGACCAAAAATGGCATGAGAATTAGGCTCCTGGCCTTTTGACCCGATGATAACTGAGTGCTCATCAAAGATGTTCATCATCAGAACACATTCAATTTACCACTTACACCCCATTACAGCAAATTATCGGTGTCACCTACATTGTGTGAGCTCGACCCTAAGTGATGTGTGTGAGTGTGCGTGTGTGACATGTGTGTATATGGAGGAGCTGTGTGCGTTATCTGAAAGATTCCACTTCATTTCCCCCGACCCGCGCATGACGTCACACGTTATGAATATACCCGCGAGGTTATGTATTCATACTACTTTATTTAAAAAAATATGTATAATTATATGTATACATATGTATAACTAAATATATTTATAAAAATATGTATACTTAATTATATGTATAAATGTGTATAAAAATATGTACAACTAGATGACACCCGCAACTCATTTGTGCCAAAATTCGTTAATTGCACGGGAACCGTACATTTTTTCCAACAAAAATTATCTTAATATGTCCTTTCCCGGGAATCAAAGTAACTGCACATGAAATTTCATCAAAGTCGGTTCTGTGGTTTTAGCGTGAAGAGGTAACAGACAGTCAAATAAATAGCCAATTAATTTTGTTAATAATTTAAATATGTATGAAAGTATATAAATGTAAACATTACTGTAGTCGCTAATGACCTCAGTTGTTAATAAGCGACTTAAAATAAAGAAATTAAAAAATTAAATTAAGAAATTTAAAAAAACCCCCGCCAAACAACTGTAAAAAGTAATGAAATAATATATTTTACTGACTTTAAGTTTAAATAATTCCTAAATGTAAAGTGATATTTTAGTCCATAATTATTGTTGTCAATGTGTGTCGGGGGACCGCCAACAGTGTCTTTTACATTTTGTATCGCCATGTCACTGATTGTCTCGATTCGGTTCGCTGTGAACTGACCCTTAAACTATAATGTTATGTGAAATCAAACATCTATGTTAGCGGTCCCCCGACACACCTTGACATCAATAATTATGGACTAAAATATCAATTTACATTATGGAATTATTTAAGCTTAAAGTCAGTAAAATATATTATTTCATTACTTTTTAAAGTTGTTTGGCGGGGGTTTTTTTAAATTTCTTAATTTAATTTTATTTCATGCTTTTTAAACTTGTGTTGGTTATAGTGCAGAATAATTCCTATCAACTGGATCATATTATATCCCAATGAATACCATCTAGGAATGTCCTTTTGGATGAGGCCGTCAATATGAGTCCAAACATGAAACCTCTACTTTGGGTTCTATTGGACCTCGGCTCCTATAGAATCCAGGTGATGCTGCAGCAACAGCATGAAAAAATTAACTGTTTATCTACGTCTTACTAGTTGTCGCAATTAAAATGAGCCCAAACACGAAACCATTGTCTAAGTTGGTGAGGAGTTGGGTATCCTATTGATTACCAGGTAATGCTGCAGCACTAGGTCAATTTTCCATTAATGTATAAATATTCATAAATGTCACGAACTAGAATGCAAAATATAATGCCCACCAAACGACTACAAGTTGCTAATCGGCCCTTCATGAACCAGATGAACCGCGATTTTTTAGCACGGAGCAGGCTGATGATGATGAACTATAGCTAAGAACACTCTCGATTAAGTCAGCTTTCAAACAAAAAAAAAACTAGATCAAAATCGGTCCACCCGTTTGGCTGCTACTATGCCACAGACAGACAGACAGACAGACAGACAGACAGACAGACAGACAGACAGACAGACAGACAGACCGACAGACAGACAGACAGACACGTCAAACTTATAACACCCCTCTTTTTTGTCGGAGGTTAAAAAAGCCACGCTTTCGCATTTATGATATTAGTAAGGATTTGCTATGCAAGTACTATTTTCATATTCAACTTTTTAAGAGTTCCTTTTAAACGTGTGCTCTGAAATTTCAATAAAAAATAAAAACTTAATCATTTCCTTGGAAAGCTTTATTACATCTATTATGAACAAGTATCAAAATACTGGTTGCAAATTAAAATTTGTTCCTCGACGGATCTCCTTGTACTTCAATGAGATGCCCAGTGTTTGCATAGTATTATGCAAAACACATTACATAATATTTGAACTGAAATAAAAAAATCTACAAGTCGAAAGTAGAGTCACATTACAGTTAAATCAGACCGCAACGCGACACGTAGATGCATTTCTTTTGTATGGATTTACCGTCACGTTACGGTCTGAATTGACCCTAACGAGTTTACATAAATATCTAGCTATGAGTGTATCAAACAGAATGTTGTGCAAAATCATTTTTAAGTCCGTATTGTCGATGCCACTCGACGGGGCCACGTGGAACGGCGAAACGTATCAATTATGCAGACGTTAAATACGCGTAAACATCGGCGGTTGCGGCGCGACCGTCGTTCGGGAAATGAACGTCAGCTCTTTATCTAAATGGCGTCGCGGGACGTAAAAACGACGTAAAAACCCCGTTTTATACAATAAATAATGAAATAAAAGTACACATGCTTAATGTTGTACGAGTTATGATACTAATAATATTTGTGATGACGCCCTTTATGGTTTGTTAAATTTTATCGGTACTATGATTTTATGTATTATCGTAAAGTATTCACAAAATTGCTACATGAAACTAATTAGATAGGAAAGTTTTTTGAACGGAAAATGTTTGTCTTTATAACATTACAATTATTAAAAGGTTGATTGTCCAAATACTGTTGAAATAATTATGTGTACTTGTGACACTTGATAATACATACAGCGTAGCAAGCGTGCTACGGCGTAGTACCATCGAGGAAATTGATTTCTAGGCAGTTGACGGACCTACGTCATTTGGTCGGCTTATGTCAATTCAATGTTAGCTGTGGTCGCTCTGATGGGTTTGACGTAACGCGACGTACTTAGGCCCGCCATATGCCTAGGAATCAACTTCTCTGATAGTACATCAAGCGATAAATTATAATCGTAGACTCGTTATTCGCTACGCAGTCTCAAAAGAGATTGCTACAATTGAAAATGTACAACAATTAAATACAAAACACAATTCGTAAACAAACATCGAACAACAATAGCGCACAAAAGCCGCGACCTTTTCGCCGCGTAATGAAGCCGTATCTTTAATGGGCGCGATAAGACCGCTAAATGTTTGCGCACACGCCAATAATAACCGACTCGATCATTTGCGAGGGGCGAAGTTTTGACGAGAAAAAAGAATATTCGACGGGCTTTGATACCGCTTATCGGCAAATGAGATGAGAGGGAATTGAATAAGGCCGCCGTTGATGGTCATTCCGCCGACAATGCGTGTCAGGAGCTCGATTAAGGTGATGTATGTATATACGACGTTATATTTTGTGTTTCGGGAATTTATCATGATTCATGATTCGTTTATCGAAAACATACGTGTGTATACTGTACGTGTATCGAACATACGAAATCTTTTTTTCTAATCAAACAAGAACATAACGTTGGTATAAAGTCGGTATACACAAATATATTTTTTGATTAGCAAAGGGCTATGAAACAACAATATACGTTTGTTGCGATAGTTCTACAAAACGTTGCAAAAGCGTAGTGTAATTGAACCGATCGTGCGCTAACGACGTTCCCGGTAACTCCGCAGATAAAGATAGATGGGTTGCGCCGCCCGATATCCCCTATCGCTCGCTTAACTTCTCTTTTTACGGTTATTTCCCTATAAAAGTTATTTTAAGTAAAAACAACTTTACTATCGATTTATAGCTATATTTTATACCGTGGTTTGAATGCTGCTTTTAAATGTGTATAACCATAATAAAGTGCACGGTGGACCAAATTTTAAGTATTAGTCTTGCTAGTTAGGTAATGAAAAATTGTACAGAAATAAACTAGAACCCGAAAATAAAATATCATAGCGATACTCTATCATATTTATTTATATCATAGTTCAATAACATAACGATTAAATTAACTTAAAAATATAATAAAATCAAATAACATTAAATTAAGATTATTTTTTAAATTTTATTTACTCTGAGAGAGTAAAATTATATCGAAACAAAACTAGTTCCCCTCAGCTACAGCATCGTAATAACTTAATTTCGCTACGAGACACAATCCCATATTAAATACCGAGAAATAGCATTTCGAGTGAACATCACGTTTGAAGTGTAGTACACACGGTGCCGCCTTTCGTAGGACAAAAAGTCGGAGCCTTGTCGCAAATTTTTGACTAAATTTCTTGAGCTTTGAATAAATTTCTAATGATTAATCTCCTTGTTTATACAGAGGTACTTGTAGATAATATTTAACATTTTCGACCAGTGCAAAAAATTATTCTTCCAAACAAGTTCTGTCACTTCTTCTAGTCTTTATTTACACTTTTTATAATTCCTAACAATTATTATAATCGTATGCACACTGTTGTATCTAGCTTAATTACATTTTGTATATTATGAAAATATTATATATAACATAGATAGTAAAATATAAGTATTTTAGAAGAATTGCAACGTTGATGAGAGTGCGAAATTTCAAAAATGGAGTAACCACAATTATACACACCCTAACATTAAGAATGTTCACTGAAGGCACCGTCCGTGTGTCCCACAGTCGCCAGATGAATATTGTTTCAAACGGAATTATCCGCGCGCCGCAGGGACAGGGATCACTTATAATTGTTATTTTATTCATAGAAACAACAGTCCTCCGGGACGGTGGATAGGTGAACAAATATTTTCAGTTGTCGAGCACCTTTTAGCGCGCGTGATGTCGTCGATGACACGGTACTTATGCTCGCTGCTGAAAACGGTCCCGCTAGGTATGTTTTCGTTGAATTTTCCACTTGTACAATTAAGATAGACCGACCAATGTAGACAAGCCCGCCAACTGACAGAGTTGGCGGGCTGGTCTACATTGGTCGGTCACTGTCGAATCAATGTTGGTCTTGAACTGTCGGTTGCGGTTGGCATAAGCCGGCTAAATTAAGTAGGAACGCCTTCCGCTTATGAATGAATTTCTCTGATAGTACATTTTACAAGTTTAATAAAAGTTGAAGTAGATGAAGCAAACTTTTTGGAATTTATTCAGAAAATAAATATTCATAATTAAAGGAGAGCTAGGTATAACACTACACATGAATTTTAATGTAAATCACGCAATGTATAAAATTTAACCCTCTGCAGGCAAACGAGGCTTACGGGCTTAGGTTGTAACCTGTAGCCGACAGATAACCCGCGGTCTGTATCCCGCACAATCATCCCGCAAATCCCGTATCATTAAGTATCGCTAAGAAAGCGATTCGCGGACCATTACCATGTTAATAACGTGGGGGAAGCGGTGATTAATCAACTTGACGGCTCCACCACCTCGCCACCAAAACTAATCTTAGTGGTAGACAATTTTATGCATGGATTTCTGATTAGGATTTCACGAGCAGTCATAGTTGGTAGTAATTTAAAGGCTGTTTAAACCACTTGATGAAAATTTAGTTTGTTTACTAGCCTTACTTAGGAATACTTGAACCGATTTAGGTTGAAGTTAATCCGGCGCTAATAATGTCGTGTTGGGCCTTGAGATATTAATATCATGTGAATGACAATAACTTGTATTTAACTCAGAGTTAACTTTTACATCGATCTTTTTAAGAGAACTTTAAAACATTGTTTACTTGCCACGCGGAATAACGTACACAAATTTACTTAAGTATTTATAATATTTTTCAGGAGCACTTTCTACTACATACCTATTTACTTTTCGAAAAAATTTTTACAAACTGTGTATTTCTACATAACATTTTGCGTTGACAAAATTTTAATGTAGAGGCCAGGGGTGCTTTATTACTTTCAGCGATGTAATTACGCGAAACGTATGGTATATTTCTAATCCTCATTTGAATTAAAAACCTAAATACACAGAATCCGACACAACAATGTATGCATAATCAGCGCCCCACCGCGACGGTCAAAAGCTGATATTTCTCCTTTTAATCCCTGTCAGATTATTTAAATTCCCACCTGCGAGTCCCCGCTTTACCTTCCGCACAATTTTTTATTTAACAAAATAAAATATAAAAAATATTTCGTATTTGTTTTGGACGGGCGGGAATCCTTTAATTTTCGGCACGGCCGCCGCCGCGTGACAGTCCGACGCCGGCTGCAGTTTCGGTCGCTTTGAGAAAAACATTTTAACATTTCATATTTAATTTTTTGCTCGGTTACAAAATTGCTCGCTCCCTCAATGAAATTATCGATGTACACATATTTATTTCATTTTAGGACATATGCACCATTTTATTGTGTCTTTCGTGTGTTTAAAAGCACAGAATACTAAGTTATGAAATTCTAAGTGGTGCAATATCTGTTAGTCTACTTATATCATTGTTATTTACCCAATTCTTCAGACCTGTATTAAACATTCGATGTTATTTCAAAGCTATTTAAAACTAAAAGTAACAAATGCTTACATAACAAAAGATTTTAATGTGTCCAGCAAGAGAAGCAAAACGATCGGGCGGTGGAATTCCGCAATTGTTCGCTAGCTTTATCCCGTGGATGTCGCCGTTTTATTTGCTGTAGTCTACTTCAAATTCTTTTCCCCGTGTGCTTTATAACAGCGGCACCGCTCGCGCGCACTGTTCCGCGAGAGTGTTCGGTAATGAAAACAACTTTTTGAATTAACGTCGCTACTCGCTGCCGAGTTTCTGCCGTTCGGTCTCTCATTCAAAATATAAAACTCCTTTATCGGGCTACAAGTTGCGAACATTAAAAAATGTTCCGCCCGTCGAGCCCGCGAGTATGAGCATTTAATTTGTTTCTTTACTTTGAGAATTTTGTCATTAAGCGTTGTTGTTTGCTGCAAAATTAAAAAGCACTCGCTCTCAGCTGCGTGAAAATCTTTTATTTTGAATGAAACGAGTAAATTGGTCATTAAAATTATATTATGTTAAAAGAATATCATAGAAAATCAATTCCTAGGTAGATACCGGATTTTCGAGATTTGCACTTTCAGTCAAGCCCAGCGGACTGACTACTGACTTACATAATTTTAATCTTTTATATAAAATCAATTAAAAACGGTATGTATCTTTATTTAATTGGTGTAAGAGCCAAGTCGACTGATTTCGATATAAAACATCAATTATAATTTTTATTGAAATTACAACTACGAATAAATAGTTTTTATTATTCGTAGCATTACAACATTAATGTTGCATTCAACTTATTCATTCGGTAAGATGGGACCAACAATCGATTCGACCGATCCGCAGTCGGCACCTCCGGGTCGACCGCAGCGAGCCAGCCGATAAATCATCGGCCGACTTCAAATAGAAATGTCATATTATTTCCACAAAAGATTTAACTCGAAAATAAATTATACTCTCCCCCGTTCCGCGCCATTGTTCGCCGACGTATGGAAGCCGCGCCGCGCGCTCCGCGCTGTTTAAAAAACCATTAAGTGCACGCTTTTGTATTGAAAAATCTCGTTTTACTGTTGCTAATTATGTGCGTCTATTAGCTCGTTCGAGTGATACATTTTTTGTAACGTAGCTATTTTTAATCTTATATTTTAAACGGATAGATTTTACCTATTTTACACTTAGTTTTATTTTGTCTATGCGTACTATTTGGTCTTGATGTCTGTACGGGTCTGTACACCTTACACGCTGATAATAATGATTTATTATAGAAACAGCCGTAAAATGATAACTGTTTATTGATACACTAAAAAAGGTACAGTGATATAAGAGAATTGATATAAGAGTAATGATATAAGTATAAATGCTAGAGTATTATAGCAGACACATTTTATAAACACAAAGATAATGATGAGTATAGCAAAAATTAAAACATTACGAAATCGTTCAAATATTAAGATATTTACTAAATTGATAAACTAATTATTATGCTGACCTAGGAATGTGCGATGCTTGCATCGTACAATGTCACTCCCGTGGAGTTAATACAACCATTCAATATTCACTTTATTCCTTTTTAGGGTAAAAAACGGAACCCTTATAGATTCGTCATGTCTGTCTGTCTATCTGTCTGTCCGTCCGTATGTCACAGCCACTTTTCTCCGAAACTTGGTAAGTAGATGTGGTCTGTGAACCGCATTAAGATTTTGATACAAAAATGAAAAAAATACAAAAAATTTTAGGGGTCCCCATAGGTACAACTGAAACAAAAAATAAGCATAAAGTCTGTGATGTACTCAGTACTCGTATATAAAGTGTATTTGAATCACAGAACGGTGGCAATTGTGAGTCCGGGCGCATATCGCACGTGTTAAGCAACAAACAGCGCAAGCCCGCCATAAATCGCGCTAGCCTGATTTACAGCGACTAAATGTTTGATCTGCGCTCGTAAATCGAGATCATCTTTTGTCAGCCGACCAGCTGATCCTACTGTCGCATTCGATACTTTTATATTTTATGAATCTTCTGCAAAATGTGCTCGTACATTATCCATACTTGGTATAATAAATGTGTATTTGTCTGTCAGTTACGCCTTTACGCTTAACTCTAAAATCTAAATGATATTTTTATACGTGGGAGAGCCATGCTTCGGCACGAATGGGCCGGCTCGACCGGATAAATACCACGTTCTCACAGAAAACCGGCGTGAAACAGCGCTTGCGCTGTGTTTCGCCGAGTGAGTGAGTTTACCGGAGGCCCAATCCCCTTACCCCTACCCTATTCCCTTCCCTACCCTCAACTATTTTCTTCCCTTCCCTTCCCTACCCTCCCCTATTACCCTATTCCCTCTTAAAAGGCCGGCAACGCACTTGCAGCTCTTCTGATGCTGCGAGTGTCCATGGACGACGGAAGTTGCTTTCCATCAGGTTACCCGTTTGCTCGTTTGCCCCCTTATTTCATAAAAAAAAAATAACTTAACCTTAAACTCTTAACTGATTTTGAGGAAATTTGGTATGAAAATACTTTCACATCTGGGAAATGGCAAAGAATATTTTTTAACCCGGAGGAAAATATACTAAAGTTAAAGTTTTTTCAAACCTATACTCTTACTCTGTTACTAAACTCTTTACCTAATCACAATAGTAAACGCGAATCGTAGAACGTTCGCGTAATGTACTCGTAGCTCAAAAATGAAGAAGTTAGTCACATGAATAGCGAGTAATTACGAGTTGTCGCATTATACCTATGCATTAACTCGGCACAAAAGTACCAACTTTAATTAGTTGCTTAATACAGCTCCAAGTTGGTCTACGACTGAGCCCCATTCAAATCGAGTTATGTGTGAGGACGATAACGTGTAGCCACAGTGCGAGCTCACTCCACTAATCTACGCTCACTTGCCTTATTTTATACGGACTCGTTAAGAGCATTTATTTAAACAATCGTGGCGTATAAATTTTTTATTTTGTATGGAGCTACTAAAAATTTAACTTTCTTTTCACAGTTGCTTGCTTAAGATGTAGAGCACTTTGCAGCTTTGGATCACAATTTAAAGTATTAACATAATAAAATCCTGAGGATAAGTTTATGTAAACAGTTCGTAGGGCTGTATTTTGAGGGAGGGCGGCGCGTGAATGCGGCTAATAGTAGCGAGCGGCCCGCAGTAGCGCGGTGTCGTTAATTCGACGATTTAAATCGGAAACACGCGATAAATTTGCCGCTGCGCTTTTGTATTCGAATGCCGCCAAAATTGGATGCACCGATTATTGCTACATTTCCACACCACACCGAAATTAGCCCGAAATTGTATTAAATAGCGGGCAATTATAATATTTTACTGCGTTTGCTTAAAATAGGAACTATATAATGTTAACAAATTTATCTATAAAACACATCTACTATGAAGTGCCATCGAATGGTCGCCAACAATAGTTAACGAAATGGCGCACACCTAATAATATATTGATAGATTTGATTCGAACCCGCGCCCCTCGCGTCCGCCGCTTTTTGTTCGTTATTTATGGCGCCGCAGATACCGATAGAGCCGGCGGCGATATCATGAAATATTAAACGCATTACAACTGGCATATAGGCCGGAAGATGATGTTTGAAAAACGTTCATTCCGCTCCACGTGAGAAACGTGTGGCTTACGTTTTTTTTATTTAACTTCGAACGAAAATAAGCCTTTAGTTCTTTTATGTTACATTCTTTTATATTTATAGATTGTTGTTATATTTTTAAATTTTATAAAAATACCTAAAAATAATCTATGACCTACCATGCTTAGAAATCATTAATTGTCATCATCTTTATATAATTGTCCGTTATTGTGTGTTGTTTTGCATTTAAAACATCATATTATGTCCTTCTTCGAGTTTAAAGTATTTGTGTATTTTTTTTATTAAGTAAGGGAGCATACCCATACTACGTGACCTACTTTTTAAGATTTTTGACCCTTCCCCCTCCCCCTGGTGACCACGCGTGGTATATGCCCAAACCCCCCCCCCCCCTTCAATTGTTCACGTGGTACTGACAAGAATAATAAAATAGCAAATAAAAATAATTTGACTCATATATTCTGTGCTTATTAAGTTATTTATTACAAAAGACTCTTTGCATGTTTATAATAATTACTACTACTTACTTAATTATATAAGGGAATAAAAATAACGATCTCCAAAAAATACATTGATACCCAATAGATTAATAAAATGAAATACTTGACACCAATGAAAAAAAACTTTACTGTGAAAGTAGCAGCGTTGAATGAGCAAATTTTTTTTTTCTCCATACAGAAGTAAAAAAAAAAGGTCTTCCAGCGCTGCTACTTTCACATTGAACTCTATGTTAGGAACACATACACATCCTAAAGTACTATCACTTAGATTTATGTATAATAACTAGCGACCCGCCCCGGCTTCGCACGGCCCGGGTATAATAAAATATATAGCCACTGAAAAAATGATTAAAATCGATTCAGCAGTTTTGATTTATATTCTTTACTTATACTCTATCTATATCTGCCCGTGGCCGGTGGCCCGCATTAGTCAGTACCGCCGCAAAAGCTAAGTCTCGCAATTTTTAAATTTGTAATATTATGTTCGAAAATATATTTATTAAAATCATATGCTGTAAAGGGCCATATAGATCTACTAGCTGTTGCCCACGACTCCGTCCGCGTGGACTTCAGCTTGTAGCGTGCGGTAGTTCCCGTTTCTATGTAGGCTACAGAAATGCTTCCGCGGTAAGATTATTTCAAACTTCAAAAATCTTCTTATAACTTCAAATAAACTCGCGAAAAACGTTCGTTATCCTTACCATCTCTTATAGAAACACGTTTGAGTAAGCGCTTGTGCGATATGGGACGACGCAAAGCGTCATCTATTATGAATTTTTGGAACTAACTTAATTTGAACAAATTTACGTAAAAACACTCCTTTATAACCCCTTTTTCCAGTTAAAAAGTAGCCTATGTCCTTTCCCAGGCTTTAGACTATCCTTGTACAAAGTTTTATTACAATTGGTTCAGTAGTTTTGGCGTGAAAGCGAGACAGACAGACAGACAGATAGAGGTACTTTCGCATTTATAATATTAGTATAAATATTCAATTTACAATGTATTTAAAGTGGTTTTATTGAATAAGGATTAATGCCGTATTGGTTAAAATCGCTTCGAAAATTAGCCATTATAATATTTTGTCGTTAAAAGTAAATCGTCGTCGTCGTCAAAACAAAAAACTGTTATTTTGGGATATCCATAAGAGGTAGACATATACCATTGCGGAGTTTTCTGTAGACCTTTTCAATGTGTACAGTACTTGGTACATTATTTTGATAAATCTCGTAGGGTTCAGCCTGCGTTTGCAATGTAAGCGGAAAAAAAATGTAATTATTTACGACATCACATTAGAAACCCCAACAAAGGGACACGGGGGAAAACTTTGTTTTATAATATTTAGTGATAGTCTAAAATTACAATAGAACAATCAGAGAAATTAATTTCTAGGCAGATGGCGGACCTAAGTAATTTGGTCGCGTTTAAAGTTAAACCCAACCGACAGATCACAATTAACATTGAATTGACATGATCCGACTACATGACGTTGGTCTGTCAACTACTTAGGAATCAATTTCCTCGATGGTACCTACTATTTTAGTCACGACTGTAGTTTAAATTGTAATCGAACACTAAAATATATAGTAAATATGATCACTAAGCTTGACAGCTTCACCAAACTTCAAAATGCCTGATAAGTGACAACAGTGCCTGTTTTTTTAATGGCTGTTGGCTATAAATAACCATAATAAATGCCAAATTGACTAAGTGACAAAACTCTAGACCCCCTTTCAAGACCTCCCTCCCCCCCCTAAATGGGTCACGTAGTATGGGTATGCTCCCTAAGTACAATCGGTTATGTGGCTTAAGCGTGAAGTGCATCTGACAGACAGACAGACAGACAGGTGTACAAAAACACTTTCTTTTTATATTATACGTGTGAAAATATCTTATATATAACATTCTCGTGTCACAATGTTAGTTACCGTACTCCTCCGAAACGGCTTTACTGATTTTTTTACCAAATTTTATATGCATATTCAGTAGGTTTGAGAATCGGCTACTGGGTACTTTTTATATTGATAAGTGCATTTGTTGGATAAAATATAATAGTAAATTATTACAACTCGAAACTGACGGCGACCATTGTTTGTGCGACGGGATAGCGTCGATGGACGTTGCCATGGTGCCATACTTATTTAGTCACTTCAATAAAATAATAATATGGGCGAAATACTTTATGGCAAAACAACGTTTGCCGGAACAGCTAGTGTGCCTTATATATTTAAAAAGATGTGTTAATACAATTAAATGTGTCAATTCGATAAAGGATATAAAAATAAACAGAGTCATGTCCTATCCACAAGTTTCTTGTGCGTTTGGAAAAAGAGGAAAAGTAAACTTTGTAGCCGTCGCTACTATTGTATCACTGTAAGGAATCACGCAAAACTTTATACGTTCGCTTTTATCGCAACAAGTCGAGCGTTAGCGAAAATGATTTATACCATTTATCATAAATAAAATATTCCACATTCATCCCGGTAAAAAGTATTTATCTGTTCCGACCTCGATAGCAGGGCTTACATAATGTATTTTGTGCTAAAATGAATGTTCAAATTTTAAAATCATGTGAACTTTACAGAAATATTTTTACTATGATAGACGTTTAAATTTTCATTTTTCCAGCGCAATAATTATCATACTTACAAATAAATATTGTGAATTGCAGTTTGGTATAAATTATACTCTAATTATAACATGTCAATATAAGTGATAACATATCTAAAGGATACTTCGAAAACTAATAATTGTAACATGTCAATTCAATGCTTTAAACTAATAAGTAATAACATATCTAAAGGATACTTCGAAAACTAATAAAAACTCCCAAAAGAGTTATCGATACGGATGTGCAATAAAGTATCAAGTGGTCCCTCGCAATATTTGTGATATTATTGTAATCTACATATTATTCCAATAAGTGGGTTCTCCGAGCCAATATAGCGGGTTGCGGCCGACCCTCGCGGGTGAAACTTACCTTTTATTGTTTTATTTATAACTTTGTGATTGATGACGGCCCGGCTCGGTTCATAAATATTGCGGGCGAGAACTCGTGCTGTGCGATAGTTGAGTCTAACTACTCCCGTATACTTCGCCCATGAGTTCGTTCTTCACATCCATTATGCATTTTCGCACCTACAGGAATTTCTTTTATTTTCTTTTTTCTGCTTATGTAAGAACTAAGAATATATTTGCCAGTTGCCACTACATGAAATATATTATCACCGCTATTTTGTTCTGATTGAATCCCTAATCCCTAACAATTAATATTTTAAAAATGTCTGTTTATATAACATAGTAATAAAAGGTTACATGATGTTTGTGACTGACAAAACTATGTTACTTATCTTAACAGCGAACCCATTTAATATCTTGTATTTTATCTTAAATATCATTCGCTCCCCTAAGACCCGAACAGGTACGAAGAGTGAATGGCGCCCTACTTAGGCTATCGTGGTGGCGTGACAATGGCAGAGATGGGGTCTCATATCTGGTGAACGAGTCCATAAACGACATCGTACGTCCGCGCGGCCCGACGGCCGATAGCACAATGCGGCGAGCGACGCCGGCGCTTCCGGTTCCGGCCGCGGCGCCACCGTCGCCAGATTTATGCGCGTCGCTTCCTCCCGCCATATGCGTGCCCGCCACCCACTCATTTACACAAAACTCGACTTTTTCAAGCACCTGTGTCGTATACATGAACGCCGGAGCGGATGTCGGCTCTTTACCCGCTCCACTTCCACTCGATTTTTATGTTTAACTTTTCATAGTTATAAAATGTATTTTGTGTAGCTCGATTATTAAAACGAGCGTTTTTTAACTTTTTTGTGTTAATTGAGTGTGTTTTCTGGCATTTAAAGCTAATTAACTTTAACGTCGGCGCTACGGGAGGAACGAAAGGGGAGTGGGTAGTTCGTGCATAATGGAGCAGCGGCCGCGAACGTTCGCTACGTCTCGGAATATCTTAACACAGCGCTATCACGTCAATCTGGTGGAGTGCCGGTCTTTATCGACCCTTTCACTTATAATAATGTCTTAATTTTACTAATGTAAATATCCTGATCATTAACTTAAACTTACAACGTAACGTAATCGTTACGTTGTAAGTTTAAGTTATTATATAAAACGTGTGTACAATTGCATCCCATAATAATTATTAAAACCTTTTGAATCACCTTGGGACGCGTTTTGATTCATCAGTAGTATTTCTAAGTATTTAATATTATATCATTATAATATAGGTGTGAGGTAATAATTTTACGTATACGACCATAGAGGTCATGTTTTTTAATGTTTTTTGGAAAAACTTTGTGCTCTATGTCCAACAATATTTAGCAATTCAATAATATCTTTAAATTACAGAAAATCCAAATATTGAAATCGCCGTAACAAAGCCGAAACGTAGAAGTTAGCAAAGTTTGATATAAATTTTGTACAGCAAACCTTAGCTGACGTTAACTTCGTATCTTTGTGCTCACGTGAGCAGTAGGCGGCAGGTGGGGGTGGGGGGATAGTTTTCGGGGGAGGGGAGGCGGATTCCTGTAGCTTTGTGAATCAATCACAAATTAATTTGACCTCAGTACGGTTTCACTCGGCTAATCAAATTCCACTTAGTTTCTATTGAAAAACGAATTCCTATGCATATTTTCTTTGAACCTTTTGCAAATATGGCATGCTGGCATTCAGTGATCATAATTGCGTTGTATAACAATTTGAGGGACAGAATGTGCAAATGCACTAACAAAACCGACTTTAATTTCATAATTACTATATTATTTTTAAAATCCTAAATAGAATACAATTTCACTGAAACAAAAAACGTGATACTTATAATACAATAAAAATATGTATGTATCACGTGCTTAACCATGAAACATTCAAAACATTTAGCAAGAGAAGCCAAGCAGGTTCGAGTTGTGTTGGAAGTTCTCGATTGTTCAGATATTCGCAAAGGTACGCTCGTGTCAAAGGAAAACTTTCCGGCGGTTGGCAACCCTGTTTTGTAGCATTCAATATTTGACGTCACTATACGCAAATTACACGATGGGCTAAAGAATGTACTATCAGAGGTATTAATTCATAGGCAGATGTCGTATCTACTTAAGTTAGTCGGGTTAAGGTCAATCGGCTGGGCTTGACATGGGCTGATGAAATAGTGTAGGACCACCTATGAATCAATTTTTCCGAGAGCTAATATTGACATAATATGTTGACATCAGAATCTCACTAGATTCTGGCCTGACACCCGCTACTAATGCCCCTAGATTCTGGCGCTATATCCGCACTGTACCCTCGTTACACTCAGAAACTCTATGGAAATTGCAAACCATGGTGTAAGCACATTGCAAGTCCGTCGTGTAGTCTATTATTAATTGTTTTGAATAAAGTAAAATGAAATGAAGATGGATAAATAAAATACTAAAGAAAATTAATAATAAATTGTTTTAAGCTGTTCTTCACTTTCTTTTGTGTGTACATAAATTGTAAAATAAATTATTCTTTCATTTAGTATATTAGCTTGAAAGATTTCTATATACTTCATACAAGAGTCAGTATTTATCACCAAACTTCGTTTATGATCTTGCAAAGTTGCAACATTACAATTGCAGAAAAAATACTTTTTAACGATACCAAAAGCAATGCTAACCTTAACATACAACGTTTGTATTGATAAGATTAATGTGTAGAGACCCTAAAGCAAGTTCAAATCAAATTTACTAGAATTTCTACCTGAGTGGTCGTTGCCAAAGCAACGCATTCCTGGACAGTCGTGGAGTGGCTCTTTGCGAACAACTCGAGAGTTTGGATACTGATCCAACTTAGCACAAAGGCATGCCAGTGCATATCACTGGTGGAAACTGAAACCACCTCGACGCGCCGCGTTTCACCAAATTACCTGTAATATATCAATCAAATGTTCAGTGTTAGTGGATTTGATGAAATGTTTAATTAAACATAAAGTCGAGCTATATTACATACAAAATATGCTAACGTTTAAAAAGATTTCAATAGTTTAAACTTTAAAAGCCATTGACATTTTGTATTATCAGTAACAAACCCCGCGTTCCATTTGGCGTGAAAAACGATCAAAACCCTCAGAATAGGAGGCATTTTGAGCGTTTTGATCGTTTTTAACGCTAAATGGAACGCGAAGAAAGAATAGACGAAACGCAAATTTAATATTTAATGGGACAGGTGTAAGCTTAGTTTGAGCAGTGCTTATTAAAAAGTGACCCTACGGAACGAATAATGAGTAAATATATTTTTCTTTTCGCACTGCAAACATTCTGAATGTATAGTGACTTTCGTAAATGTAATCGTGTAGTGAAGCCATAATATGTAAACTCCCAGGCTATAGATCACGTCGTCTTGGCATGCTTGCCTAAGATAATTGCTTAAGTGGGATCTCACTTAGCCCCTAACGTCCCTCGCAAGGGTAAGCTGGCCCTTTCGCTCAACTCCTTGTCCGTAGATAAGCATAGTTTATTGTTGGAGAGCAAATCTCCTTAGCGTTATGATAACATTGAGAAATTAGCACTCGAGATAACAACGGTCAAGACGCTTAGCAGATGATACACATGTGCTCTATTTATTTTAGTGGTATTAAGCACAAATGTACGAATTGTAAGCTTTCCTCGTGTAGTATTCAAATTGTAAGTATAATGAGTAGAGACTGATTTCTGTTACGACCAAAATGGCCAGCAGATTATTTTTTTGATGATGTAACAAGAATACATCGTAACTCGCAAGATGTCTGAATATAAGATGAGGAGAAGCAAAACAACATTAATATTCAATCGTTCGTTAATTATAGCGCGAAGGAAACACATGAGTGAGGAAGTCTTGAGGGGTCTCGACGTTTTCTCTAACACACCTTTCGGGATCACATTAATTATTCATTAAGTCTTCCTTTTTGTTGCTCATATTCTAATTCCTATTGTAAAGTTTCGTACGTACAAAATTTTACTTGCTTTGTATTAGTGGTTTACTTCCATTTATAAAGTTGCCAGAGATTCCTTTGAATCCGCACAATTAGATCCAAAATTCATAGGATCTGGAATATTAATCTGCAAAGGCAGGTAAGTAATATCATTCGAAGCACGGCACTGGAGATCGGTGCGGCGAGAGGTGCCGGGAGCGAATCCGCAATAATTTCCACACAAATCTGACGTAAACATGACCGATATTCCCGGCCAATTTGCATGTCCGCTGCCTCTGAATAAATTAGAAGCTACCTGCCTTCCGTCGAGCCCGCTATGAATATGTAAGACAATGGCTTCCGAATCGGAGCCTGTAATTAGTATAAAGGTCATTAAGCCCGTATTGGATTGCATCGGGGTTTGTAATTACATTAACTACAAATTATCCATGAACAATTTCAAAATCAAATTCATAGAACATAAATATGTTGGTTAGACTTTAGTAGACGATTTTTAGATTAGACTAATTGCAGAATTTCAAATCATTTAAACAAAAATGAAGGCTACACTAAATAAAATGTTACTGTAGCAACCGTAAGCGAGAAAATATTTAACTAAATAATATATTATATTGACCATAGATGCTCTAGTTTCCCTCTGACCTAATTATTCACTACCCTTTGTCCCAGGTATGGCATGAGGGTACTTTGAAAAGGCTAAAGTGACACCATGTCTGAAAAAATCTGTAGGTTATTTTAAGGCAACTCGCCTAATCTATAGATAATATAAGAACTATTACAACAACTTGTAATTATATCAATTTAAAAAATCATGATGCATTGTCCAACACAATTACAAAAGCACGATATATTATTATAATAGACATTTAAACATTGGCTGAATACAAAATCATACGAAGTCGAAATAAAAAAATATTGAAAATATATTTGCCTAGCTAGTTTTTTGGTAACATAGGCTAAGTTAAATTGAAAAAAGATTTAAACTTTTCTCTTGACTTGAACATATTGAGATGTGAAACCGCATAAAAGTCAGTAAGATTGACAAGAACTATAAACAAAAGAGGTGGCTGTTTTTTTGAAATTCGAACGGATTTACCTGTTTTCCCCACAATTTGCGAAATAGGTTTAACATCAGTCGATAAATTAATATTTTAATTACAACATACGTCGCTAACGTGTCCGGTAAACATGTTTAACAGTAAACGAATGAAGTCCGGTAACCGTGGCGCGTCGGTGGCCGGCCAGTAATGCGGTTACCGCCGTAATCGATTTCGCCGGAAGCTGAGACTGGACCCTGTAACGTGTGACGTTATAGTCAATTATCGAACTGTTTGATCTTCACTTTTAAGGCGAATACATATTTTTTCTTTGCAATAAATTCTTTATTAATTTGATTATTGGATGCTTACCATAACTTATGTAGGTAATTGATTGTACTGTCGGTTCTTGGTGGAAATTCATGTTGAACACTAATAAAACACAATTGACGACCTCGGTGGCTCAGTGGTGAGCGCGTTGGTAGCTCAAGCCGGGGGTCGCGGGTTCGAATCCCGCCGACGGAACAAAAAGTTTTCAAAGTTCCTGGGTCATGTATGTGTATTAAATATGTGTATAATATAATAAAAATCTTAAATAGGTATATGTATAGTATAAAAGTATTAAATTATTTAAATATTGATAAATATTCTACATTACATTATCTATGAGCGGGAGTTGGATGGAGGTTGCCAGGGTGACATACTTGTTACTTCACTATATATAATATTCTTTACAAATAACTACACAACAAATATATTTCAGTTGTCTGGTACCCGTAACACAAGTCCTTCAGGTACTTACCACGGGGCCAGACTGACGTGGTGTGAAGCGTCCATAGATATTATATTATATTATTATATTTTATTTTCGCGCACTTTTTCCACTATATTAATATATTATTAAAACTTTTAACAAATAACACGACCGGTTTCGAAATAAATCATCATCAGGTGTAAGTTTAACATCGGATAATATCTTAATATAGTGGAAAAAATGCACGAAAAATTGTGTTTTATTAGTGTTACCATAACTTCGTTGCGTACATTTTTGCTTGGTAAAAACTACTTGGTATTCTTTGCGAGACTCAAAATTCCCTGTACCAAATTTCATCAAAATCGGACAAACAGATACTTTGGACACATATTATGGATAATAAAGATGAATTAAGTATCTCCTGTAGAATTTATTATTACTTTGAAAAAATGTTACGATTAATAAAATATGTTTGCACATTTTTATTAATTGCGTACCATTCTTGTTTAATTTGTATCGGCAATCCAATAATATTATTAGCGAAATGATTTTTTTAAGTTTTATGTGCCCCTTTGCATCAGTTACCGCCATATTCTTATTCTTTCACTTAAAAAAGTCATCAACAAATAAATTATTATAATAGTACCACCATGCACCAAATCAGATGTTTCAAATTCGATCTCAATTGTTAAAAAGTTAGGAATTAAAACAAAATGTATGCTCTAGGTAAAAAGCGTAATACAGTGTTCTATAACGAGGTAATTATTCCAAAGTGTGAGGTGGAGTGTGCCATAAATACGGGCGCAAACACCGCGAGCACCGGCCAGCGCTGTTTGTGTAGGCCCTAAAACAACATGCGTTTGCGGCCGCCAACTGAATTTGCTACTGTCCTCTATTCGCTGACTCAGAACGCAAATGTCGTACATTCGTATGAAAAATAATATTTTTTTTATGGATTTTTCTCATTTTTGTAGAAGAATGCTTAACTTAGCAACCGTGTCTAGTCCTAAAAAGAGAGACCCTATCCCGTTTAAAAGGACTCTTCAAAATGTAAGGAGTAAGTAAAGCTGATAGGATTTAAGATATAGGATATCCTACGCCTTTGGCAAGCACACCCAGGTCACAATAAGGTAAGTTATTACCTACCTTATCATCTTAATTATTAATTATAATCTTATGTATACATAAATACTTTAAATTAATGTCATTAAAAATAATAGCTATAAATTACAATATGAAGAAGGACTGACCATGTAAGCTCTTTAATTTTGTTTTTCATGAAATAAAGTAAATTATGTTAATGTATGCATAATAAATAATTATTATAGTTGTTATAATAATTATTTTTACTTCTCATCGACAAATAGATGATAAAACATTTTCGCGCACGGCTGTACTCTACGTGACCGCGCGTAATGAAGAGATAAGGCTTCGTGCATTTTGTTGTCCGTTGCGTTCATTTAAACAACAAATTAATTTTACATATAAAGATATAATTTTCGACGATCGTAATCTCTATTTAAATACATTTTTCATTGCATATTATATTTTATTTATAGAAATTGGGGTGATTTTGTTAGGGTGAATTTTCTATGATTATAATGTCATGGCGAGTTAATTTTCATTATAACCATGATATTTATATTTCAAAATTAAATAATGTTATGTTTTTGTTTTAATTGTAGCTTTAGGTTTTGTATTTATTAATTTCCCGTAAGTATTTCAGTACCTATGGTGTAGACTGTAGATAAATCAGTTTAGTATAACTATATTATAGTATGATTTGATTTGTCGCCACATAGAGAAGCGGTTAATTGAATTGAATCAAAAGCATTGTATGTAGCAAAATCCTTGTAGCGACATTTAAATAATGTGGGTCCGGCATTCCTTAAATTGGGAATGGGAAATCCGTCATAATTTTTCTTTAACCTTACCGCAACTTACAAAACAATAAATATTACTCTACTGCTGAAATATTGCTAAAATCATTCAAATTAGCAATGTTTAATGATTATGAAACATTCGATTTTGCCGAAGTGTTAGTGCTATAGCACATAGTTTCACGATCTGCTACAAAACACAGCCTCTGTTAAAAAGGTTTTGCGGTCGTGATGATGATTGTTTATTCCCATCGCAATAAACAGCGGTTATTTACGCGATATCACAGGAGCGCTACAATAAATACGCTCGGTGTCATGCAAATCAGCAAATTAGAGGACATGTCGATTTTAGCTAATGTTACAGTGTCAACAGCGGGCGTGCGGCCGGCCTAAACAAACACACATTACGACGGACGCGACGTGATCGCTCGCCCACGATCACGATAAATACCCCAATACCGCCCGATACACACTGTTTACACTACCTGCGTGATACCTGCCACATTAACATAAAATATATATTTACCTGTTTTATATTATATAAATACTAGCTGTCCTGACAAACGTTGTTTTGCCATAAAATGATTTTTCCTGTTTTCCTGCTTTTCTCTTGAAGTTTTTTCTAATTTTTTTTCTACGGAGCCCGAGACCTTTTCAACGAATGCAAAAGCGTGGAAATCGGTTCTTGCGTTCTGGAGTTATAGCGTCAGGAAGGAAAACCCTACTTATTTTTATATATATATATAGGATTGCTTGATGATGAAGTAGGTAAGTTACAGGGTTTGTTTAAATTATAAGGGAAATTTTTATAATTGCTCTTATTTTGTAAAATGTTAGTTAACCACTTCATCCATTCATGTCTTCAATAAAAATATCTTCTTAATCTCTATCTGATCTAGATATTCAATTAATTTTAACAAAATTTAGAATAAACATTCCTTAGCATTTCTATGAGAAAGTTAACTACATAATACAGAGCACCTAAGAGGTCAAACACTAATTGTAAATGGAGTAACAGCAGAAAATTAATGAGTTGTGTCGTGAAAAAAAAGAAAATTAATAAGGTGTTATTATTATAACACCTCATTAATTTTCTTTTTTTTTCACGTTATACTAATATTTCTTCGGTGGTAGCACCAACCATAGGTAAATTCTAATGAATACAGTATACTTTGAGGATAAAATACGAAAAACGCATAAAACACAATTTTGCGTTTCGAATATCGCCGGTATAAACGGTTCATAACGGACTCAGCTTTAAACTCCTCCATTAGTTTTGATTTGATGCCACTAACAACTCCGACACGGCTCAACTTCAGAAACGGAATAGTAAAATATCGTACAATATCCCAACGGATTCCAGTCGGATTCATATTCAAGTGGGATTCAGTAAATTTGAACCTTTAAAACTCGACTGTAATGGTCGATTTACACGGGTGACTAGCGGGTCGATTTTAGTCACTCGGCAAGTCACTAGTCAACAGTAGTATTCGCAGCAAGCGATCGCTTGCGACTGAGCGTTTGCACGGTCGATTTTAGTCACCAGCCGCATGCGGCCATTGGCCGCAGGACTTTGGGGCTTGCGACTTTAGCCGCATGCGGCGTAGTCGAATTGCCATTTACACGGTCGATTTTCGCCGTGCGGCGTAAATCGTGCGGCTTTAGTCACCCGTGTAAATCGGCCATAATAGAATAGTAGAACGTTATGCATAAAAAAACTAGGTACTAGAATAAAATATAAAACATAGAGTTAATTTTACCAATTTATAACTTTAATAGCTGGGTCATATTAATAAGTTACTGTCTATTATGACCAAAGGGACACAGAATGTACCATTGACTTTCAATGCATCTCAATACACTGTGTGCGATTCCCAAACGCTGATTCAATATGCAAGTATTTAGGATGCAGCCTGAGCGTCAGGAAGCAGACGGCAGGCGGCACTGCTGCGACCGGCAACTGTCGCGGCGACATGCGACACGCGACATGCGCTACATGACTGATAGCCGGCACGTGCTTCAACTCTATACCGAGCGTCCACCAAATATTTTAGACTTTTCCCCACCGCATTTTGATACACAAATCTGTTTAATAATGCATGCGAAGAAAACGTATTTTGTTCAGATAGTTATATTTTATATTGCTTTTATTGTGATGTCTGCAAATAAATTATTTGCATATAATGATGTGGTATGCATGTGGACCGCGAGTGACGACTTGATGAATACCTAACCAATAAATTCCTATTCCTAAACACGTAAAAATATCTATACTAAATATTATAGTATGACTGTTTGTAATGTTATAAATAACTTTCATGCACTAGGTACTATCAGGAATCGATTTTAATAATTTTTCTCCTATCAATTCTAAAGGCTTAGACTTAACAACAGAATAGTATTTTTATCACAGTAGGTACCTATACTGCTAACATAATTCTTTGCTAGTTTAAAGAAGTTGTATGCGGGAAGGAGCATTAATTGAGAAACGTATCCCGGGGAGTCCCCGGCCGGCCGGCTGTTCTTGTTTTAAACAGGGGTCAGCCACAAGTGGGAATAGCGCTCAACTTATAAGTTTTTGATGGTTTGTGCGGTCTCGGTATTTACTGCTTAAGTTTAAGGGTCAGTTAGAAAGTTAGGGCGAGCCCATGAGACGTCCGCTATAAGTTTAATGTGAATATTTCATTTGTTTCGTATTATACCAACCATATTTAATCGTCATCACTAATTTTAGCTTGTTTGCGTTGAGGATAATAAAAGAGTTAAAAGTATTTGGGTTTTCACTAAAACCTAGCTGAGAGATAATACGACTGATACCGGTAAATAATAATGTTAAGCTATAGCTGTTCACAATAATTACTGATATAATTTTAGGAACATACTCTTATACGTTAGGTTTCAGAGATGTTTATAGGTATGGTCTAACAAGTTAGTAGACCACGTCTGGACGGGTTCGGCTTTAGAACTAATACATAATTATTCTCCCTAATCTACGATTCCAAATCAAACGTCTCGATCGTACCTGTCAGGTACTACTAGGGGGGATGCAAAGGGGGAGGGGGGTCGAACAGATTTACAAGTTATGGGGGGGTCGACTGAAGTAACAGATTTCGAGCGGGTATTGCTCTAGCCACTTCCAAATTCAATTAATCATAGTTCGGATTAGTTCCCCTTTAACGGTCCACAGACGGACGTGATTTGGACGCATTATATTATTTGGAACGCGATGTTTTAATGTTTATATCATTACTTACTTTAAATTTAATAATCAAAATATTTAAAGTACCTAATATTACATAATTTATATTATAATACATTTTTTAATATAACTCACTTTTATAACATAAAATATTATTGTATTGTCCGGTATCCCAAACGCCTCATAATCAAGACAGAATTTACCTAAATTAATTGTTTTGACGAGAAACAATTATTATTAATTAATTGGGATTGTAGTCTCATCAAAACACACACAATAATTATTATTGTTTTTAACATTCTTAATATGTTCTTAATATAATTTACAGCTAACTACATGACCTTATTATTATTTCAAGTCAATTTGTGTGCTTAACTAAGGTCGAATGTTATGCCAAGATACTTTAAACCCTAATCCCTCTGGTCAGTACTAAGACGAGTTCTCTAAAGGCTAATAAGATAATTGGGAGCGGATCGCCTTTCCCGCCGGGAATCGAACCGCCTCTTAAGAGGATACACCAGGGGCGAGATAAATTGAAAATAGGTATTTGAAAATGTATTGCTGTCTCACCAATCTCAAGTCTCCCACCGCAGAGCGCGATAGAGACAATACGACAAAAGTTCTAAAAAAAGAACAGAAAATCTTCGATTCGTTGTCCGCTGATTCCTCCTCCAAAACTTAACCGATTTCAGTACTTTTTTCATTAAGAATTAAAGCAAGGCTTGAGCTGTGTTCCTATGTTTTATTTTTTTTGTATATTTTAGCCAGTTTTGTTTTCTGGGTGTTTGAACACAGAGGAAAATCTTGCCATTTTTTTGGGTTTTTGGACGTTCTTATCTTTTTTAATAATAAAAATATGAAAAAAAAGAAAACATAGGGACATGCTAATAGCGGCCATAGATATTCAGGAAAAAAATCATAACTCTACCGGCATTATCCAGGGAGGAAACAGGGGACAGCGTTTGTATGGAAAAACGGCGGTGTGGATTCCTCTTAAGGAGCAGATTTATATGAGGCTGTATCTAAATACCGGCAGCTTCTCCAACTTAAAGCCTGCTCTGGCTATAAGCCTTCTAAATCACTGTTTAAATTCCTTAGAATTTGAAACTGTATTATCTAGAAGAATTCATTTTGACTTTATTAGTTTCTTTGTGTTTTAAATCATTAGTAAGAAAATATTAGTAGAATCAGATAACTTGTTGCTTTGGGCAGATAATAATTTAAATAATCATTATTTATATACTATGCAATAACATCGCTTACTCTGCTGCAATTTTATCGCCTACAAAATATTAATAACAACAAATGAACAAGAAACCTGAAACACATAAAAAATAAGATCTAAAACAAAATGTACACTCAAAATTATTTCCTTGAACGTTGTAAATCAAAGTCTTACTGCGGAGTTGGTAAGAATTTCTTTCATCGGGCACAAAGTTTGGAGTCGGGTATTTCCTGAGAGAAAACAAGAGAGAACGGAACTGCCAGGAACTGCAAACGACTTCCGGCCGCGAGTCCGACTGCACGTACTAACCGTTTACAGTTATATTACCTCTGACAGAACTGGTATGTGAACGACGTAAGAGTCATTTTCAAAGCCATCGCGAGGCTTGATAAATGTGAACGTACTGTACAAACGGATTTCGCCAACTTCACTCAACTCTAAATAGTCTCAAACTATTTTTACAGCGCTGACCGACAGTTAAAGAAACCTTAAGCCTTGATAATTTGGCTGTAGCAATATCGATTTTTCTCAGCAATGACTAAAGCTAAGAAATTAAAGTTCATTGTCAATATTCATCATGTCTTTGTCTTTGAGATACCCATAGCATAACACGATTGGTCAACTTTTATAACACAGAATAATCAATCAAAAAGACCTCTGTGAAAAAGGGATTCCTATTTTGCCAACAGAGGAAAGCGATTTAAGCTTCCAAAATATTTTGTACATAGATTGGTTTAAGAATACACTTTAATTTGCCCATAGCTTATATGAAATGTTTTTATGGTTTTTAAATTACGCAACATAAACCATTTTGTCGCTTACGCCCATTCCATTTTTTGCTGTTCCATTGCTTGTTTTCTATGAGAGGCTGGGTCGGCCTCTCATAGAAAACCAGCAATCTAAAATATATCCAACACGGTTTTATACTAAAACGCAGCGAAATCAGCTGGTTTTGGCGAGGGAGCGCTGGCGGCGCGTTCCAATGTACGGTATTAGATTTATTTTAAACTCATCCATATACTAGTATATCCATACTAAAAAGTGTGTACGTCTGTTTTCACAGACAGATATACACACGGGAACCGTAAATTTTTCGGGGATGAAAAGTATCCTATATCCTTTCAATCGACTCAAAGTATCACCATATCAAATTTCAGGGTAACCTCTTCACGCCCAAAATGCTTAACCGATTTTGCTGATATTTGGTATGGAGATACTTTGAGTCCCGGGAAAGGACATAAGATACTTTTCATCCCAGAAAAATGTACGGTTCCCGTGCGATGAACGAATTTTGGCGCAACAGAGTTGCAGGCGTCATCTAGTAACTCATTAGTTTTAAGGGCGAAAGCAACCTTATCAATAAATTAAAGGTTGCTCGAAAGAGAAACAAATAGCCATGCATTTATTTTGATATTAAATACATTAAGAAATGAATTTTAAAAACTTACTGATGTCAAAGAGTTAAGTAAAAATTACGCGAGGTATTGTGTACCTATTTTAGATGTATATATACTATAGTTAGTTTATATACTTAGCAAAACTTTACTGAACAAGTTAGTAAGCAAGGCTTGACTAATCCGCCTCTACCAATATTTGTCCTCTAACAATATTATTAACTGCAATTTGTCTAAAGTTTCGGACATTGAGAACAAAAGCCTTAGGGGCCTTTACACAGAGAGTGCCTACGTAAACTATAGTGTTATTGTTACTATAGTCTTTACATTTACATTACAGTAAGTCATATCATTGTAATTTATTGTCAAAATGACTAAATTTGAACGCCTCCGTGGTCCAGTGGCTTAGAGCGTGTCTCTTGACTCAGATATCGTGGGTTAGATTCCCGCGTTGAAAACATAATATTGTTATTTCCATGTTTGGTTGATCACCTGATTGTCTGACAAGTAAAATGATTCATGAGTCGGATGGGCATGTAAAAACTTGGTCCTGCGTCTAGTAATCTCTCGCCAGACGTGTCGGTCGTCCGTCCCACTGGGTTATGAGAGTAAAAGGAATAGAGAGTGTTCTTGTGTACTGCGCACACACTTGGGCACTATAAAATTACTCCTGCGTAACTGGCCCGGTTTCAATGAAGCCGACCACCATCACCGAAACCGATGTGGGAGTTATTATATTATTAAAATAACTAAGGGCTTTTATGACCAATTTCTTCATGTTTTTGTCTGCATTAAACATGATAAGTCACTACAACCTTGTCAATCAATTCATGATTATAAAATCAATGTTAAATACAAGAGCAAAATTGTAATGTTATGTAATGTACTGTATCGTTATGTCGCGCCGAGACAATGCCGCGTCTTCCTTGCCGCTAGTTATCTCTATTAATTTCCTGCACAAACATTTCAATCAATATTTCTTGACATTTCGACGGGTGCAAAGTAAAAAAAGTCATCTGCAATTTTGAGTTTTTCGTTTTTTTGTAGAAACTAGCTTAAAATATCATGTTCTACAACATACCAAAAACAAAAATTCAAATATCACCTTATTTTTGGTACTTTTGTCACGTAAAAGAAGACATCTACTCTTGTTTTGTGAAATTGCACGATGTAGATGCGGATAACTACCGCTGGTCGTCTATACGCGGGACGCGCGGGGGTCATGTTATGCGGCATAAGCGGCTATCTGCCATATAGCTTTTTCTACGTTGCGATTGTGATTTAGATGTCTCAATTTACTTTTGCAAATTAGTATTGTTTATTATGTTTATGAGTACCTATTTATGTTAATTCTTATTGTTAGCTATATTAATTGACTTCTAATTTGTTACTGTTTTTTCATGTTCAGAAAGTCCAAAACGACTTTTTAAAGAAGTTGAAAGTTTCCAGAACATAAGTGATAGATTTATCGAGCAAAATACTGTGTTGCCCGATTAAATTATTGAACATCTTATAGAAAACCTTGATGTGTCACCGATGAAGAAAAATGAATATAAGTTAACTTTGTAAGATAAGTCCCCATGATCTGAATACTCTAGGCCAGTCACACCAGTTCACTCTCAGTCTGAAATATAAAATGATTTTGAAAATTTGTCGATCTCAGCAAATTAACAAATACGCCAACACCCTCAGAATACAGTTCATCACTTCAAGTCCGCCGCGTCCATTATCAGTATTAGATCAAAATATTATATATTCTTTTTTATTAAACAGATACTTTGATCTCATATAATCTATGACCTGCTTGAGTTTATTAACTCAAGCAGGCCATCGAGTATATTGTCCCTCTCAAACTTTAAATCTTCTATAGACAACACCATTGATGCTTCTTCGGCAGTGGAGGCATCAAGTGAATGTTCTACGCCTTCCTCGTTAAACGGTAGAAAAAGACGTCAGTTAAATATTGATCTAAAGAAAAGGCGATTGAGAAATAAAGACACGTGTATTGATACGAGACGTAAATTACGACAAAATTTAGGTAAACAATTACATCAGTCCAGAAATGGTAAATTGCAACCTGCGTAACATCATATCCCGGCATTTGCAAGTTCTCGCGAAGTTTTTCTATTAACTTATCTTTGACCGGTTTTGGGATCTCTGTGATCACGAGAAGCAATTGAGAAATCGTTGAAATAAAATTTCATTTTGTGTTCTAAAAAATCGTATGTACCCCTCCGATGGTGTAAAACGTCCGGCGATGCTTATGATGTTATAATGAACCTATCATGCTTACAAGTGCCAAGTACAAAGACTTAATAAGCCTCTGCCTAAATTATAATCATTTACAACATAGTTCCTGTACTGATAATGATACTGAATAATTTTTAAATTAGTTTAAAATAATTAAAGTATTGACACAGAATTTCATTTTTGTTGTGAGAAAATACGATTTTTACGAAAGTAAATGAATGATTCCTAAGTATATCCATACTAATATTATAAATGGGAAAATATGTTTATTTATTTATTTGTTTGTTTGTCCTTCCTTCACGCTCTAACGAAGAAACAAATCGTATTGTTTTTTGGCATAAACTTAATTGAAAGGATGAAAAATAACATAGGCTACTTTTGGTCTTGGAAAAACATCATGTTTCTAAGGGAGCTTACGGGAATATTTGCAATTTACGCGATTTTCAAATTCCACGCGAGCGAAGCCGCGAGCAAAAGCTAGTATTTCATATTTTAACTTCCTTCTAAATCGTGTACCTTGCACCGAATCGACAACGTAGAAAAAGATATCTACGCAATTATGTTCTGAACTTGGTGTGTTTAAGATGTAAAACGTTTAACTACATATTTTAATAATATAACTTACTTTTAATAATAATTTTAATAATATAAAGTGTTACACTTTACGTAGTTACTGATAATCGTACTAGTAGTCGGTAAAAATACTTTAATAAATATAATTTTTGATTCCCACGTAGAAACGACCAAGTGGTAGTTAACTCAGTTGTCATATTTTCAAGCGCAATGTAGATGCAGACAACTACAATATCTCGTAAATTAAACATAATTAGAAGAAATTAAATATACATGTGGATTCATTAATAAATAATGAAACAATGATGAAAATTTTAATAAATTTGATCGGAAATTGACAAAATGGGAGCATTTTTTCCTATTATGCGCTCTCCTGAAAAGTTGCTGTTTTGTAGATGACTCTTTTTACTTTGCACCCGTCGATTTGGGGTGCTTGCAGAATTGACTTTGCCATTTTGATGATAACATACTGCGGCACATCAACAGACACCTCTATATGTATGTGTTATATTAATTACTTTTATTCTATTCTAAAAAGGCAATGAAAAACTACACAACAACGAATAATAAAGATTCTCCTAATAATAAAATGGATTAAAAAAATGTTCGATTGGATTAAATTTTGATGTAAGTGAGATCGCTGTTCAAGAATATATTTTAAAACATATCATGTAGGTACTTTAATTCAATAATATGACAGAGCATAAAATGTTCAATACCGTTCCCTTTATAGCACAAGAAATACACTAGTGACTAGAGGTATAATCAAATACTCTCTACGTCAGTGGAAATAGATTTTTTCCCTGTTAAATATTGCGATCACGTTTCTAATACAGTGAAAACAATATTCTAGTGACCGGGAGAGTCTCACACAGATGGTCGCCCTTTTGATGTCCTTTGTAAATGTAAATTGTGCCTACTTTCATCGTTTTTAAAGCTGAACTTTATAATATACGGCTTAGCGCAAAATTATCTGTTTAGGCGGATGGCAAATATTGGTAAATGTGATGTGTGTGCGGTAGAAAAGTTTATGCCAATTTAATAAAGGCAAGAACTTGAAATATAGTGTATAGTACGGGACCCTATAACATTTTTTTATTACTATCAAGCAAATTTTTTGTGAGTAATTTCATTTGATAAGACGAACAACATTTTCATGTGCGAAAAATCTTGAAAATGGTAGCTAACAGAAATAGAAAGGATTTCATACTTTGACTTGATGGTCCTAAAATATGGATTGTTCTATTTGTAGGACAATGTTACTCATAAATTAAATAACTATTAACCTACTCACAAAAAATTTGCTTGATAGTAAATGAGTAATTAGCTTGATAAAAAAGTATGTTCTATATCTCCCGTACTCATATCATAATGTTCTTAATCGATACAACATATCTCAATAAAACCACCTCTTAATTGGAAGATACTACGCTTGTCTAAATTGCTGAGTTTTTTGTAACTTTAAAATTGCTGTTTTAATAAAATCTGTACCCGTGTACCCTTTAATAGTCGTAGGGGTGTTCGGTGCCGCGGAGTCGGTATCGATACGCGATAAAAAACCACATTAATCTGTACTTATCTCGGCTACGTTATTTAATGACGCGTCATTTCGCGGTTATTTGTTGCATTTATGGCGGGAGTAGACGTTTAGATTTTAGATAAGTCTAAATTCGTTTTTGTTCAGTCGCTTAGAAAAAATGTTATATTCAAAATCAAATGTTACAGTTCGATATAATTCATTGTAATCAGAAATTGAATCTAAATATTCGCTTAGATAACGCTAATCGATTTTCTAATTTGTTTTTTATTGTAAACGTTTCCTTTTAAATAATATAGTAAGGTATGTTTTATGATAACTAACAAATTATATTTTCCACAGAATGTTCAGTAGATTTGCATGAAATATAAAGGTGGCCGCGCATAGTTGGTGTTGTTTATAGCGGTCAGCGCGCCCGTTGTTTCGTCCCCTTTCGCATTCCTGTCTCAGTTCCTTTATTGTCTTACTTTCCGCTTATGACGCTGGATAAACCATATTTATTGTTTTCAAACAAAAGGTCTACGTTGAGGAATGTTGTAGTTTTAATAAAATTTTGTGAAATAAAAATTGTTTACAAACAGAATATACTAATGTGTTTTCATTAGTTCGCCATGTTTTGGTATCCTGGGTAAATGACATTTTACCGATATATACCGATACAAAAATATATTTCTTTTAAAAGTTAGTTGTAATCAATTCATTTACGGCCGTTCCCAATATTTGATCTATCTCTGGTTTTCCCTACTAGAGATAGGAATAGCTCACATTAGACATTAGAGACATATATTTTATGTCAATTGTGAGCTATTCCTATCTCTAGTATGGCAAAACCAGAGATAGATCAAATATTGGGAACGGCCGTTAGATCATAAATAGGTACATAAAGAGTCCCTAAAAACAAAAGAACGTTTATATTCAAACAAACGAGGAAGTTCCATTCGACAGCACTTGTCTCGCTGAATAATATCGACAACAGCTGTCAGGCCACTGTCATATTGTCGTCTCGATCACTCTTCCCTTTCTAATGAGGGGTGTGTTGAGTCCGAAGTGGAATTATTAAAAAATCATCTGGAAGTGGGAAGTGGGACAAACGGCATGATGGATGGACTCTCCAATTCCATCCATTTCAATTCCAACGTCCGATGTCTCTTTATAAGGGGTGTCCCTGGGGTATGGTAATGTGTTTAAATTCGACTTTTGTTACGGTTTTCTATACCTATACCATACTTTATGATATATATTACAATACGAGCTTTTGCCCGCGGCTTCGCTCGCGTTAAGAAGTATTATTATATACAAACTTTCATCCCCTATTTTAACCCTTTGGAGGTGGAATTGATCAAAATCCTTTCTTAGCGGATGCCTACGTCAAAATATCTACCTGCATGCCAAATTTCAGCCCGATCGGTCCAGTGGTTTGGGCTGTGCGTTGATAGATCACCATGTCAGTCGGTCACCTTTGAGTTTTATATATAATAAGATATCATAAAGTATGGTATTATAATATAATCAAAATTCCGAAGTTGAAATCGTAATCGACATTAATTATTATTAAAATCGACAGCGTGATTCAATCAGTTTGTTTTGTTATGGAATTTAATATCCATATCAAGACGTAATCAGTAGGTTTTGTACAACAGGAAGAGGTATGCGTCTCATATACTTTTTTTTTTATGAAATAAGGGGGCTACCGAGCAAACGGGTCACCTGATGGAAAGCAACATCCGTCGCCCATGGACACTCGCAGCATCAGAAGAGCTGCAAGTACGTTGCCGGCCTTTTAAGAGGGAAATGGGGTAATAGGGGAGGGAAGGAAAGGGAATAGGGGAAGGTAGGGAGGGGAAGGGAATAGGTTAGGGAATTGGGCCTCCGGTAAACTCACTCACTCGGCGAAACACAGCGCTGTTTCGCGCCGGTTTTCTGTGAGAACGTGGTATTTCTCCGGTCGAGCCGGCCCATTCATGCCGAAGCATGGCTCTCCCACGTATAAATGGACTATCAGATAAATGGACTCATAGGTTGACCTACGTTGTTTAGTCTGGTTATATGAAATCGATATTAGAATTCTTAGGGTCTGTTTCACCACTTCCTGATAAGGCTATCCACCAATTGACTTGACAGATTAAGTATGGAGAATATGTCAAAAAAGTTGTGAATAGCCTATTAGGCACTTTATCAGAAAGTGGTGAAACAGGCCCTTAGTTGGGTTTGACATAACCCAACAAAATTACATAGGTACGGCATATCGTCATAAAAATTACAGCGTAAGTCGATGTACGTCGGAAGGAGCCAAAAATATATTTGCAGTATTGTAAAGTACAATAAAAATGTAAGAACAAAAGGGAGAAATGGCATTATTAGGTCGTAATAACGGGTGCTACATCACTCTGCAACCACTAACCAGGAGTGATGATCAGATATATCATATCTAGCGACTCACGCCGCAATAAAAAGCCCCAAACGCCCGTAAATAAATACTATTTAACTTTATATTACTGCGTGATTTAGACCACCACTTTATTGTTGATGTATTATGATTCACAAAATATAATAGGTCACAGATATAACAGATGTCAGATGAAAATTAATATTTCAACGCTGAACTTTAAATTAAACGTTTCCTTTTTATTATTTTTACTCACTAATATCAAAATCTATCACGAATCATACAAGAAACTGCAATGATTTTTTTCAAAAACAAAGTAAAAGATTAAAGCACACAAGTCACAATAATAGTAATAATAGCTCCCAACACCGGTTTCGGTGACGGTGGCCGGTTTCATTGACACCAGGCCAGCTACGCAGGAGTAATTTTATAGTGCCCTAGTGTGTGCGCAGTACACAAGAGCACTCTCTATTCCTTTACTCTCATAACCCAGTGGGACGGACAACCGACACGACTGGCGAGAGATCAGGCGCAGGACCGACTTTTTACATGCCCATCCGACGCATAGATCATCTTACTTGTCACACAATCAGGTGATCAGCCTGCATTGTCCTAACCAAACTTGGAAATAAAATGTTTCCAACGCGGGAATCGAACCCACGACCTCCGAGTCAAGAGCCGCGCTCTATACCACTAGACCACGGAGGCGTTAAAGCACACAAGTCACAATAATATGTCTATAAAGAACACCTCTAAAACATTTTCAGTTAAAAAAATATAATATCAAGAACCCAAAAGGTAATACAAACTTGCGGACGGATACCGTATGTACAGCCATTACAGAGTTGCTACACTGTAGAGCGTTTAGAATGCTAAAGACCCGGGCCGTTAACTGGGCTTTGCTGTATAAAATAACCATCTGCGGAAACCGCCGGATCCCCAGAAAAACTCTCTTTGTGAGGATAACTCTCATCCCTCTTATGATATGTTTATGTACTTTCAGATTTTATGTGGACGTTTTAACGCCGAGCACGAATTTTATTGAGTTTATAGAATTTTACGACGCCGTATACAATGGGCGGCCGTTGTTTTTCATCGCCTATTGATTCCGCCGCTCTGATAAATCGTTTATGGGTCACTTGGTGTTTATTTTGCGAAGTTTTTATCGTTTACCTGAAATGTGAGGATTTCATCTAAGTATATAAATAAAAATTAATTTTAAATTTTGTTAGTCTTTAACCGATTTGACTAATCTTAGTCTTGAAATGTTCGTGGAAGTCTAGGGAAGGTTTATACTACTCGTAGGATGAAATGTAATAGTAAATTTACTGGATCATCTAGTTATTTATAAGCATTAAGCACTGATCATTTCATTCGAGGTTAACTGTGTCATTACAGTATTAATTACCAATGGAATGACCATACGGCTCACAGTTGTGGTTAAGTGGCCATATTTACGACCCCTGTATCCCTATGTGCTATTAATTAAGCCTAGCGCTAGGTTAGCCGTAGCTGAATATATCTTTACGAGTATATTATATTAAATGAAATAAATATATGATAGAAGCAGAGAATTGTAGCTTTTCTTTAGAGAAAGGCCTATAAGAGAGAGAAATTTCGATGTCGCTCTTTAAAATGAAGTGAAACCGATGTACTTAGAAGAACTTAACGCCATACAAAATACCTATTTATATACGAAGGTGTCTCCACATCGAGTTTCGACTGCCTTAAGTTTTGAGAAGTGTAGATTTATACGTTTTACATTTTTTGTCATTTTTTTATTTACAAAGATGGCGTTAATTTTTGTAGGTATTCCTCAAACCCACAGAGGTCAAACCAATGGTTAGTTATGAAATCTATGTTACAGGGTTGGCATAAAAACACATCGAGAATCAACAAAAAACAATCAATCATTTTTCTGTTTCATTAAACACATATTATTTTGAAAATTTAAATAGTTCAATTAATATGCCCGTATGGTAGGCGGCAAACAGTTTGACGGCGCACTTAATGTGTTTACGCCGGGCAGCGGCCAGCGGCACATGCGGCTAATGATAGCCACCCCCCGCACACCGGGGGGGCTGTCCCCCTGCTCCTCCCCCCTCGTCGCCCCCCCGACTCGGTCATTAGTTAAACACGCACAGCCGCCCGCATGTCGCAACTCGCAAGTTTATCTTTGGCTAAACTGTAGGTATGTGGACTCGATTAGCCCTTTGATCAAATAATCCGGCGATAAAATAGGGTTTGCCGAGGAAATTTAATTACATTAAATGTCATTGTCCGGGCGCTCTGGCGGCGAAACGGCCCCGGTAATTGCATCGTGATAACTGTAATGTGTATTCATTATTCTATTAGGTACTACTTCATGGTATACATGTGCCTCCCATTGTTATTATTTTGATACAGCATTTTTAATCTGTCCGATACGTAATAAAAAAATAAACGATGAGAATATTTTATCATCTACTTTTTATAATATAAATACTTCTTAGAAAGATTAACAGTGTTTATTTATTGGCTTTTAAATGCTTATTAATATAGCATAATTAATTAGTACTAGAGATCGCTCAATGGTCGAACTTCGACCTTAGTTTCAACGACATTAGGACTGCTACTTTTTTCAAATCTTGTTTTTGGGACTCAGCTGATCTCAGACTGGCTATGTAAGCATTGTCTTAAAGTATCTTAAGATTCAATAAAAAAACTATAATCCATTTTCAATTTGATAACTTGTTGTCAACAGACTTCAACCATAAATAAAAGAGTATAATTCGTATTGCGATTATTCGCTTGTCACTCAAAAATCTTGCATTGTTCCTAGTGTGTGTGTTGTAGTGTGTGTAATGTTTTATTAGTTAAAAAAATGTATGATAAAAGCATAATTTCAAAATAATATTAGCTCGATGCACTCCTTCACCATATAAACTATAACTGTGCAAAATTTCATTCACCTACGTTTCCCCATTTTTCGTCAAAAGGGATACAAAGTTTTTCACTCGCGTATTAATTTAAAGATGTGGTTAAAATTTTTAATAAAGTTAACGTCTACGACGTAGCGCGCCGCTACGAAGCCGCTCGCTTGCTACGCAACGTGTAGCATCGTTGCTACGGGATTACGGTATAATATTATTTTTCTGCAACTCTTTCCCAACCTACGATAGTTTTTAGAAAGTAATAGAAGTACATAAGTAATTAGTTAAATTTAAAAAGATGCACATCTAGAAATATATTTCTCAAATAATTAATAATAGAATCAGGTGTTACTTTGCGGAAATCCAAAGTTTAAAATTAAGTATATAAATATTATTATAGTTAACATTATCCTAAATAAACATTCATTTACTTACAGGTCGAGATATATTTATCAATCCTTCTTACCCGGAAAAAATATATCGTTATACCTCGTTATACTTTAGAATTTTAAACGTTAGGATAACAGTTAAAATTATATACCGTTATACATAATACTCTACTGTTTATAATATAATGGTAGTATGTTTGTTATAAAGTGGTATGTAGGAGGGCAACCTGTGCAGTGGTCAGTCGATTAATACCGACATTAATCTCGGCCGGGGCCCGCCGGGGCTTATTTATGTGCTCGTTGTAACAATTGATGGCCGCGGGGCCATCAATTGATCAACAAAACATATTAAACGGTTTAAATACTCAATCTAATGATATCTAAATATACATTATAGGTACTTGTATTTTAATAACTAGATGACGCCCGCAAGTCCGTTGCGCCTAATCTCGTTTATCGCGCTCAGACCGTACATTTTTCCAGTTAAAATCAAATTGTAGTGGAAGAAGCGGACATGTGTCTTAATTTCTTTCAAAACGCCATTGACTTACAAAAGATTAAGTTTTCTTAGGAATGTAAAAGCACAAGACACTTTATTAAATTCTTCATTTGCTACATAATAAAAACTATAATCTATATATGGATGCTGTTAAGCATTCGTGTACTAACCGACATAAAAATTACGTATTGAGTTACGAATGCAGTTATGTTCTATAAATGATTTAGAACAAGACTGCATTCAAAATTTATCAACAAAAAAAATGTGGGTTAGGACATTAATGCTTAACAGCGACCATATATAAAAATGGATTTCCAATTGTGTTAGTAACGCTAAAACTTGAAAACGGCTGAACGGATTGGGCTAATTTTAGTCTCAAAATATTTGTAGAAATCCAGGGAAGGTTTCAAGTAACACGAAGTTCACCGGGACAGCTAGTACATATTATTTTTATGTAATACCTTAATTTCACCTCCTCCTCCCGATAGCAGTCTGAGAAAAACTCAATTTTCTTAAGCTAGTGCATAGCTTTTATCGCGGACCTTGAGCATGGCGACCGAATTAAGAAATTCCGTAACGAAAATAAACCTCACACCAACCTACTCCGACCGGCACTCCCTCCCCTAGTTCCTTCCCTTCCCTTCCCTACCCTCCTTTATTACCCTATTCCCTCTTAAAAGGCCGGCAACGCACCTGCAGCTCTTCTGATGCTGCGAGTTGGCAGTATTTTTAATCTAGCTCCTAATCCACTTCCCGGCCCGTTGTAGAAGTCGTGCAGGAATGTTCTACACAATATTAGCTATTTATTTTTACAGCTCGTGAGCATTAACGACCGATCCCTCTTGTAGGGGGAGGGGGGGTTGGCTTACGTAATGTGAATAGGTATAATAATATTATATTGCTAGTTACTCACATGCGGTTTTGCTCGATAGTTTTACTCCAAATCGAGTAATAATGACTTTGTGGACCGCAAAACTGACAGCTCGAAGGCCCGCATCGATGGAAACAAATATAGGTATATTTAGAATAAAACTATCGAGCAATGCTGAATGTGTGGACGAAGTCCCGAGCCGCGGGTTTTGCTCGACGTTATTGTTCGATCGAGCAAAACCGTATGTGAGTACTTAAGCATATGATCAAAATCGAAGACATCAACCTTTTTTCCTTATCCGCTTGGCGTGGAATGCATCTATCTCCCACGAAAAATTCGATAAAGTTTTTGAAGCATTCAATGATTCAGGAACATGTTCACAGATTCAGGAATCTTCCATCAACCCCAAGCCCTATGGAGGGACCCTAGACTGTTTAAACCTAAATGTATATGTGCCAAACCCGGAAACAATGGACAGAGCAGTTTATCTTTACATGTATGGGGGCAGTTTCATTAATGGTCAAAAAGGAAAAAGCCTATATGGACCCAAATATCTAGTCCGTCACGATATAATAGTAGTTACTATCAATTATAGACTCGGTCCGTATGGTTTCATGTGTATGGACATACCTGAAATACCCGGTAATCAAGGACTATGGGACCAGTACAAAGCAATTAAATGGGTAAGAGATAATATCCGAGCATTCGGAGGGAACCACCAAAAAATCACCATCGGTGGCCACAGCTCGGGTGCCTTAATGGTTGACATGCATCTATTGACTAATCAGCCCAGGATGTTTCAACAAGCTATAGTGCAAAGTGGAACTGCCACGGCTCCAGGTTTTGTAGCTCCTTCTAACACAAATGCGCTCCTAAGTATTGCTGAAGATCTGGGATTTATAGCAAACGATACATACACTGCTCTGTCATTCCTAGCTAAAGCAGATCCCGAAATTATTATCAAAGCAACAACCGATAAATATGATTGGAAGCCATGTATCGAAAAAGAATTTAAAGGAGTCACACCTTTTATCATCGAAAATCCAGAATTATCAGAAGAAACAAATATTGATGGACTTAACATACTCGGTGGATTTACATTCAAAGAATGCATTTTTAGCTTATATATTCCGTCGTATAAGAAAATTTGGAGTAATCCAGATGCTGTCCTCAGTAGTTTGGAACGAAAGTTCAATTTTAAGAATAATAGTAACGTTGTAAATATAGTAAAGCACTTCTACTTAGGAGACGATACAGATCGTAAAAGTAATAAATACAAAATTGTCGATTTTCTTTCTGATTTCGATTTCGTGTATCCTATACAAAGGCAGTTTAACAAGTATGCAAAACACAGGAACACAAACGTATATCTCTACATGTTCTCTTACGAAGGCCACCTAAATAAAGTAAGAAGGTTCTACAAGATCACAGACGCTGGGGCGACTCACTCTGATGAGCTGGGGTATATTTTCACAATGGATATCGTTCCAGATATACCAAACATCAATGATCAACGTATGATCGATCAAATGTCTACATTATGGACTAACTTCATTAAATACGGGTTGTGAAGTAGCAGCAAACTTAAGTTAATAAAATAATATGTGAAGTGGCAACACCGCGCTTCCGCCCGGCGTAGGCGCCATCATCTGTATTCCAAATATGTCAGTTTCATGTGAGGATTCTAGTAAGCTCACTGTGGAGGAAAATGAAAGGAAACTTATCAGGAAGCGAGGTATTTGTAAACAAAAATTAACACATTTTAAAAAATATTTAGAAACATTAGAGTCATCTCTTTCAGCTGTAAAGATTTGTGAGTTAAATTTGAGATTATCTAAAATAGAGGAATTGTACACAGAATTTGATCTCATCCAATCTGAAATCGAAATTATCTCCCAAATTCCAGAGCATCAGTTCACGGAGCGGGAGGAGTTCGAACTCACTTATTTCGAAACATTGGCAACTGCACGCGAGCTGAGCGGCCGCCATGCAGAGGCTAATGCTACGAGCAACACTACGGGCAGCGAGACGGGTACAGTACTTGCCGCACCAACAGGTCTGAAATTACCCACTATTAAGTTGCCTACATTTTCTGGTCAGTATCAAGATTGGCTTGAGTTTCATGACACATTTACCTCTCTTATACACAACAATAACACAATACCAAATATCAATAAGTTTCATTATTTGAGGGCTGCATTAAAGGATACAGCGGCTTTAGTTATACGTTCTCTTGAATTTTCCTCGGAAAACTATGAAGTTGCTTGGGACTTGCTGTGTGATAGGTTTAATAATGATCGAGTGTTAGTTAACAGTCACATCACTAATTTGTTTAATATGCAACCAATTTACAAGGAATCAGCCCAGGCTTTGCGGGGCATAATTAATAGTACTAATCGAAATCTCAGGGCTCTGAATACCCTGAAGCTGCCTACAGATCAGTGGGACATACTCGTACTCATTATTCATTTTGTAGCTGCTAAATTGGACCCTAGCACAAATAGGGAATGGGAGGAAGAGAGAAACAAAATGAAAGTTCTTCCGACCCTTAAAGATTTTTATGAATTTTTGAAATCTCGTGCGGACATGCTGGAGGCTATGGGTGAGACAAACCTCAAACCTAAACAACATAAAACGTTTATTACCTCTCTGCAGCAGAGCAACGCTAACACTAGTACTAGTAGGTTTGCTTGTCCAGTATGTAAAAACAAGCACTCAATTTATAAATGTTTTAAATTTAAATCATTTTCCACTCCTATGCGAATTCAAAAGGCTAAACAATTAGATTTATGCATAAATTGTTTGCGTTCAGGACATAAAGAAAGGGATTGCAAATTAGGGCCATGTCGTATTTGCTCGCAACGACATAACTCGTTATTACATGGACAGCAGGCAAGTTCTACTTTGGATTCAGCTGCAAGTACCTCGTCCAGCGTAGTCCTCGCAGCGGCTGCACCACAGCCCGCTGCCCCTGCATCGTCGCTCGCACCCCCCGCATCTGTCTCGTCTGACAGATCGTGACATAACGCTGTCGAATACAGGAGGTAAAGTTGTTTTGCTTTCGACGGCTCTGCTAAAGGTTAAAGACAAGTATGGGAAGGAACACCATGTGCGGGCTTTGCTTGACAATGGAAGCACGGCAAGCTTCATAACAGAAAGCTTATGCACTAAATTGCAATTGCCATTTTATTCTACTGCTGCGTCGGTAGAAGGATTAAATTATCAGTCTTCACGTATAACTAAACGTTGTGAAATAAATATTGCTTCACGCATGTATCCATACAATGCGAATGTCAGTTGTTTTATAGTCCCTCACATAACTCAAAACTTACCTACTATGATAATTGATGTCTCATCATTCCAAATCCCCTCTGAATTGAATTTAGCTGATCCGATGTTCCACACCCCTGAAAAAATCGAAATGCTGCTAGGTGCTGATATATTCTGGAATGTTTTATTGAATAACAACATTTCTTTGGGTAAGCACAAGCCCACACTTAGCGATACGAAGCTGGGATGGTTGGTCTCAGGTTCTGTACCGAGTTATCAGGGTATTCCTAAGCACTTCACCGTCCACTGCCATCATTTGTGTGAGAATCAACTCCACTTTGAGATGTCTAAATTTTTCGAGTCTGAAACAATTAATAGTCCTGAGAGTTTAACTCCTGAACAGAAACAGTGCGAACAAGATTTTGTTGCCAATACAAGGCGAGATAGTGAGGGCAGGTTTGTGGTAAAAATACCTTTTAAAGAGGATCCAGATACACTGGGTGACTCATACATTTCTGCTAGGGCTCAGTTCTTAGCAGTAGAACGAAAGATGGCGCGACAGCCGATTTTACAGGAAAGGTACAAAACCTTTATTAAAGAATACTATGACATGGGTCACATGAGTGAGGTAGGTCACGATATTACTAGGCCCACACAATATTTCATGCCTCATCATGCTGTGTGCAATGAGGAGAGCACTAGTACAAAGCTAAGAGTTGTATTCAACGCTTCAAATCCCACATCAAATGGGAAATCCTTAAATGATTTACAGATGGTAGGGGCAACAGTCCAAGATGATTTATTCTCGATTCTAATCCGATTTAGATTGCATAAGTATGTTCTTTGTGGGGACATTGAAAAAATGTATAGGCAAATATTAATTTGTCCTTCGCAGCGTCATCTGCAACTTATATTATGGCGTTTTAACACGAACGACCCAATAACAAAATATACCTTGAATACTGTCACATATGGCACAGCATCGGCTCCCTTCTTAGCCACAAGGTGCTTACGAAAGCTTGCTGAGGAGTGCAATGACCCTCAAGTTAGCAAAGCCATTGCGAATGATTTTTATATAGATGACTACATTTCGGGTGCTGACTCCATAAGTCAGACGGTAGATATAGCAAAGGGTGTAATAAAAGAATTAGAATCCGCAAAATTTAAACTGAGGAAATGGCGGTCTAATAGCCCGCAAATTTTAAATATAATTCAAGGTGCAATTGGAGCGAACGAATCAATCCAATTTCATGATAATAGTACAAAGGCTTTAGGCTTACGTTGGGCATGTGATGATGATCAATTGTATTTCACAACTTCTGACATTTCACATAGTCAGTCCATGCCGACGAAGCGGACAATCTTGTCCACGCTAGCTCAGATTTTCGACCCTTTGGGGCTTATAAATCCATATATATTACAGGCAAAACTTATTTTAAAAAAGGTCTGGGAGTGTAAAATAGGCTGGGAGGACCCACTACCTCCAGAAATTCAATTAGAATGGTCAAAATTTCTTAAAGCGTTGCCAGACTTAAACAATGTTAAAATACCTAGACGTATGTTAGGGAATTCGGCAAAAATTGAACTTCATTCATTTTGTGATGCATCTGGTCAAGCGTACAGTGCATGCATATATGTTCGCACACTCTCTAGTGATCAGACATTCTCTGTTCATTTAGCTGCCGCTAAGAGTAGAGTTCAGTCAGCTCGAAAGACTACTATTCCTCGGTTAGAGCTCTGCGGAGCTCTACTGTCGGCACGACTTACAAAAAAGGTGAATAAGGCGCTCAGTTTGTACAGGGTCATTGACCGGGTGGTATTCTGGTGTGACTCTACCATTGTTATTAGTTGGATTAAAACAGAGTCTTCAAGGCTTAAGGCTTATATTAGGAACAGAGTGGACGAGATAGCTGAATGTTCTGATCCTTTGTCATGGCGTTACGTGCCTACAGCTCTCAATCCAGCCGATATAGGGTGTAGAGGCCTCGATGCCACTCAGCTTCTGCACGAGCAGAGGTGGTGGTCCGGCCCGTCTTTCCTTAAATACGACGAGTCAACATGGCCAGAGAATCCTGTAAAAATAAAGGAAGAATTACTACCTGAGGTAAATAAAAGAAATTTAGCTTCGTCCATTCCTTGCGATGTCGCACTGTCATCTCAAGTAACTTCCAGCGTCTCTAGTGAGATGGGAAATTGGATAGAAAGGTTTTCAAATTTTTGCAAACTACAGAGAGTCATGGCATATATTCAGCGCTTCATATATAACTGCCGTCACTCACACAATAAATACACTGGACATCTAACAGTCAAGGAACTTGTGTCCTCTAATCATACATTATGTAAATTAGCACAAATGGAAATATTTCCTAAAGAATATTCCACTTTATCAAAAAATAATAACTTACCTGCAAAAAATTGTTTACAGAATATGCGACCGTTTATGCATAATGACGGTCTGATACGCGTCGGAGGACGACTATCAAATTCGGAATATTGTTACGATACCAAGCACCCTATCATACTTCATGCTTCACACCATCTTACGAAATTAATCTTCCAACACTATCACATACTCACTATGCATGCGGGACCACAGCATTTATTATCCACAATTCGTCAAAAATACTGGCCAATCGCAGGTCGTAATCTAGCAAGAAAAACAGTTCATGATTGTATTAAGTGCTGACGTTTCGCAGGTAGATCAATCCAACCTGTCATGGGTAACTTGCCAAAGGAACGTCTTTCTATGACGTATCCGTTCTTAAATGTAGCAGTCGATTACGCAGGCCCAATCTTGATTGCTGACAAGAAAGGTAGAGGGTGCAAATTGATTAAATCGTGGATTTGCGTTTTTGTTTGTCTGGCGGTAAAGGCTGTACACGTTGAGCTGGTGACAGACTTGTCAAAAGATGGCTTCCTCGCAGCGCTGCAGAGATTCGTTGCTCGTAGGGGAAAGCCCATCAGTATCTATTCCGATAACGGAACCAATTTTACTGCGGCTAGCAGGGATCTGGCTAGGTTCTTGAAGGCGAGTGGTGAGGAGATAGGTGTCTCGGCATCAGAGTTAGCGATTAATTTTAAATTTTCTCCCGCGTATTCACCACACTTTAACGGCTTAGCAGAAGCAGCAGTAAAGTCGATTAAGCATCATCTAAAAAGAGTTTTAACACTTACCAATTTAACATACGAAGAAATGTACACTCTATTAGTAGGGATAGAAGGCATACTCAATTCTAGGCCCATAACTCCTCTTTCTTCCGATCCCACTGACCTAATCCCACTTACACCGTCCCATTTCCTGATCGGAAGAACAATGACCAATATTCCAGAGCAAATAGATGATCAGAGGCCATTACACCTACAGACTAGATATGAAAGAATAAGCACATTAAAGGGCCACTTCTGGAAACGATTCTACAAAGAATACTTTGCTGAGCTGCAATGCCGCCAAAAATGGAAAGGTGATCACAGTCAACTTCATCTAGGCGAGATGGTGTTGGTCAAGGACGATCGATTGCCTCCGAACCGCTGGCTGCTTGGACGTGTGGTCCACCTCTACCCTGGCTCAGATGGCATCGCGCGAGTAGCAGACATCCAGACGACCTCAGGGACTCTACGGCGCGCCTACAACCGGCTCTGCCCGCTACCTGTTTTGGAATCTTCGCTTCCAACGGGGCCAGCATGTGAAGTAGCAGCAAACTTAAGTTAATAAAATAATATGTGAAGTGGCAACACCGCGCTTCCGCCCGGCGTAGGCGCCATCATCTGTGTCTTGCATTTTGACATTGACCTTTTCGTTTCCGCGCTCTGGCTGGTACTTGTGCCAGCCAGAGCGCCGCGTGTGAACTCTCTTTTTCCAAAAATATATTTTGTCAAGTTCCTAATTAATTATCTTGGTTATTGAATACAAATCGTTCGATAGGAATACCTTTTTCATTTATCGCCTTTACACGGGTAAATACTAAAATAAATATTTTTATACCACGTAAGAATAATTCCTGGTCTTAAGGTTACGTAGTGGGAAAATGGAACCCTCATAAATTCCTCATGACTCTATCTGTCTGTCTGTCGTTCTGTCCTTCCATATGTGATATGACACAGCCTTTTTTCTCGAAAACTATAACACCTATACTGTTGAAGCTTGGTAAATAGCATGCTTGGTGAGCCGCATAAATATTTTAATACATAAAGGAAATAAATAATATATTTTTGGGTTCCCCTACTTAAAACTGAAACTTTATTATTTTTTTAATCATAAAGTGAAAAACGTACCTGTAAGTCAGGTCATCTATGGATAGGTCTTTAAAAATATTGATGTTTCTAATAGGTATCTTTCGTTTCTAGACTAAATAGTTTGCACGAGAGACACTACCAAAGTGGCAAAGAGTGTGTTAAAAAAGAATATAATATGAAATAGAGATCGAGATCTACTAGCAGATTTACAGTTTTTTAATACGTCATAATTCATAAATCGGAAACCACCATTCACTTTTCATTCCATCAACTCGAATATAAAAACAAAAAGTTTTTGCTTATAGCGGTACGGAACCTTCTGTGCGAAAGTCTGTCTCGCACTTGGCCCGTTTTTCTAAGGTCAAAGCAAAATCTTTACCAATCCGCTGTACCGACCTCACTAACCAAGAACAACCGGTGTGGCGTAGAAAACTTGGTGACCGTGGCGTCCGACCGACCTTGGTGAATTTTCCATTTATTTTAGAAAGGAACTTAGTGACTAAGTTCCTTTCTAAAATAAATGGAAAATTTCTAAATATTTACGTGATGTAGAAGGTTTTTGGCCTAAAAGCGAGTTTAAGTACCTACAACTCTTACTGCCACACTCAGGGACCAGCATTAAATACTTGACTATTTTTTTTCTTCTGAGTATTATCTGCGATCAATCCACGGATTGCTCAGCTGGGGAATTATACAGGTTAGTTGACCACCGCCAGTGACTCGGCGGCGGCCAAGTAACCTTCTATTTGTTAAGCACCACCCAGGGGACACGTGTAGGGTGGGTCTTAGGAAAGATGGTAAATCCTACGGACGCAAGCAGCATCATCCCTTAAACTGTCTGACTGTAATTAAATGCAGATTTAGACATAATGACATTCTGCCGCACTCAGAGTGGAACATTATTTACTTAATTGTAATTAATTCAACATTTTGACATAATCCAAATAATTTATCTGTCAAACTCTTCATTAAATTCAAGGTTAATCGTAATTAAATGTCTCTGATTACGGCGGTTTATCTGTTAAACTCTTCATAAAATTAAAGTTCATTATTAAATATCTCTGAGTAAGTACAGCCGATAGGGCTTTTGATTTAACAATATTTTCTTGAATCTTAAATAGCAAATTTAGGGAATATAATACATAAATTGCGGGGGCGCTGCTGGTAAAGGAGAGCTGTCAAAAATGGCAGCGTTAGTTCCTTTTTTCGCCACGTTCATTTAAATCCTTGTCAAGCTCTACAAATTATTTATTTTTGCATATGACGTCATTCCAGGAATCCAACGCCCAATCGCACGGAGCTGCTGCCGGTGTCGTGGCCGCCGCTGACCGCGGACGCCGTGCCGTGTCTGCAAATAGACACCAACTTGACCGTCATCTCGCGACCCTTCCGCAGAAACATTGCATTCTGGGATCTGTTTTATGACGCGCATTTAGATAAGCTTAAAATGTTGTCTGAAGGAAGATAGATACTTAAGAATGTTCATAGTAATAGTATTAAGTATCTGTGAGAATTAAATAAGTAAGTACTCTTAAAATTTTTCATTTAAAACATGGGCTTTTAATGATAATAATTTCATGAAAACGCCAATACCATAGCATGCAAAATATTTGTCCACTTTGTATTTATTGTTTGCAGTTTTTCTCGACTGCATTACTACTTACTAATAAGTACTAAATAAAACTATAAAATTTATTTTTATCAAAATCAAGATTAACATAAATACGTAGGTACTTTGTATATTAGACTCGTACTTTTACAAGTTTCATTCAATTAGTATTTATCGTTTATTTACTAGCTTGAATTGCACGTTTTATTTCCAATTATGCGTGTTATTATTGGTGGTGTGAGGTGTCTTTTTATTTGAATATTAATTAATCTGAAAAATATGTTAATAAGCTATGATCCGTCATACATATTGATTAAAATATCATGTTATATGCCTTAATAATATTTAAATATTTAATATCTTTAATAATATTATGTATTTAAGTCATTTATCGTCACGTTTTCAAGCCTTTTTTTTGTTTCCACTAAAATGTTCACGTGTGCGGCGATCTTGCTGCTGGTCACGAGTCATGTGGAGCTGAGGCTAGTGGTACACACGGAAGTGGACAGTATACAGGGTGTGCCGGCTGACGACGGAGACTATATCATGTTCCTCGGCATATAAAAATTATTCTATCCAAAAAATAATTATTATTAATGAAAACAATTCACATAAAACTATAGTCTTTATCCCGAAACATTCATAATAATTGACAGTAGCCCACTGACCCAAAAAATCAAACATCGTCCCTCTCTCTTCACACTCACGCCCGTCTTTCATATGTCAGGTGAAAAAGGACGACGCGAAATCATCGCCAAGTTAGTTTTACTCGAATATAAGATGAACTATGAAATGAATGAATGATTATGAAAAAAGTGTTTTGAGCAAATTTAGGTTTTATCAATGCCTTTTTAGATATTAAAAAATATTAAAGAAAAGACAGCAAAATCCGAAGATCCAAGCAAAAATGTGTTTAAAACAAGGTTTTTTGTAAAACCTTGTTTTAAACACATTTTTGGGTTTCTTATCTTATCTTATTCTTAAAAAAGAAACCATCGAGAATTTTTTCAGTCATCGTGTTTTCGTCTTGAGCATTTAATCTTCGTGAACTGAAATTACTTGTGTAAAAATCAGTTTTCTAGACCTTACAGATTATGAGATCTAGGTTTAAGTATGTAGTTAAGTTCGGTTCAGGTGCATTCTTAAGTACAATTATTATGCCTTTAAACAAGCTAAGTTTCTTAGTCTATTTAATGAAAATGAACATTTCTGATACACAAGGAGTAACAAAACAAAGTGATTATACTTTAGAGTTTAGAGTGTGTATGTGTGTCCCTTGTATAGAGTTTACTGTGAAAGTAGCAGTGCTGAAAGAGCAGTTTTTTTTTGTGATTTGTATAGGCAAGTGCCCCAGAGTCAGGAGTTTGCCCATACTATTGTTAAAAAAGTAATTCTTTCAGCGCTGCTACTTTCACACACTTTGAACTCTACAGGGTGTAACAAAAATAAGTGATAATACTTTAGGGTGTGTACGTGTTCCTTGTAGAGAGTTCACTGTGAAAGTAGCAGCGCTGAAAGACCAATTTTTTTTTCACTTTTGTATGGGGAAACTCGTGACGCTCGGGCCCTTGCCCATACAAAAGGGTAAAAAAAAATTCGTCTTTCAGCGCTGCTACTTTCACAGTGAACTCTCTACAAGGAACACGTACACACCCTAAAGTATTATCACTTATTTTTGTTACACATTGTATACAGGGGACTCGTACACGCCACAAAGCATTATCACATAGTTTTGTTACACGTTGCATAATATAGATTTATAATAATAATTATTATTATTATAAATCTATATTATGCGACGTGTTGAACTTTAATACTTTTCAATACTTTCAACATATTATGTTGAAAGTATTGAAAAGTATTAAGGTTCAACATTCATTAAAAATATTATACTAACTTTAAAATTATATTTAAAGAAAAATAAATAAGGTAGCATACCTTATAAAATGTCAATGGAAAATTAATTTAATGCAAGGTTACTGTAAGCTATACGTATACGATATACGAAACGAAATCCCTTTAAAATTATGTTTAATATGTTTAACCTAGAGTTTGAGAAATAGGACGTATTAATATGATAATTCCAACTACCAAGTTAGTATAATATTGTAAAATAGTTATCTCCGCCTCGGCTGAACTACGTTATCACCAGTTTCCACCTCAATACGAGAATGAAGTCGGTCCTTTTAGTTCACCCTTTGTGTTTGTCTAGTTAAATTAACTCGAAAATTTATTCCGCACCTATTAGTTTTGTGCCCCCATATCAAAGTCCGAATTATAATTCAGAATGTGTATGAATAATCGCTTTTTGATGACAATAACTTAAAACAAATGCCAACTTAACCGCATCTAAATTACACTTTCAAACTATCTTAAAATTGAATACCACTTTGATGATTCTAATTTTATATATTTGAGCAGAATAATAATATTATCATCATCATAAACTTCATTCAAAATCCTGCTGTCGGTGCAATATATGACGTATCTTCAAAGCATTTTAAGTCGTTTGTGTGAACTTATCAGTTGCAACTTGCATATTATGCATATCACCGTGTCCACTCCCCATGTAAAGCCCTAACATGCGGATTGGAGCTTATAATAATTAAGTATTATGACTTAAGACAACACAGTAGATACACTGTTAGACTACTGGAGTACACTGTTACTTGTGTAATTTTTGGGTATTGTAAACCGTATTTTACAATACCCAAAAATTACACAATCATAGATATTCTATGATTAATCCAATAAAAATAAAATAATAACCATTCCAAGCGGACAATCCGCGAAGAATGCTCAATTTATGTTGCGTTTGATGTCAAAAAAGCGTTTTTTCAAACTTCAGTAATTAATTAAAAATGTTTGGTTCAGCGTCGATGTTTGTGACGGCATCAATCGTCAGTAATCGCAGTCAAAGGTCGAAATAATGAAATCGTGTCGGCGGTGGGCGGCACTCGCCGGCGACCGCACGCCGATCGCCAATTACGATGTAACCGATGTCCAGCGAATTCATTACCTGAGTTATTCATTCAATATTATTTAGTATTCACAAAGCTACCGTTATCCCTAAATTGGTTTGACGTCCATGGGTTTTTGGGCATCATTTTGATACATGCTGTAGTTTTTATTCAAAAGCGATTATTATCGATAGCTTACGATACATGGCATTTTTAGTTAGCGTCGACGTCTGCCATGACTGTAGTTAGTAACGTGCGTCGTGACTCGTGGTTTGTCGGTACTCGGTGGATCTTTCATTGGTCTCAACTGTCAATTATCCAGTCGTTTACAATCCATTCGTATAGTCCACTTAAAAAAGAAGATGTAGAGTGCGTGAGCTGCAACCTAAGCAATTTCTTCAGAAATGTGTTCAGGATGGCCAGAAGGTAAACATACTAAAAGTCCCCGCTCCTACGGGTGGAGCCGGAGTGGGGGGAGGGGGTTAAAGTTCCCATTTTGCTCATATTTTTAAAACGGTGCGTTGTAGAGAAAAGGTGTTTTCTACACAATAAAAGCTGATAAAATTTACTACAACTTTTGTCTTTTATACTTTTAAGAAATTCTAATAAGTTTTCGAGTATCGCGCTCTGAATTAGAGAAAATGAACGGTTTTCAGCATAGCCCGTCATCTGAAGTTGAAAACTATAAATTACATATTTTGTTGATAGCATAAGCTGAAAGTACCTCCAAGCAGTCAAGGCGGACAGTTTGAGATCGCATTTTCGACCAAAAGCGGGTAATGGAGCGAAGTTGGGTCATTACTTTTCCTTCCATATCGCCGATGCCCACAGTCACAGAAACCCGATCTTGCTGGCTGAAACTCCCACTCTCACTATCATCTATGCCTTCGGGCTTATGTTGTCATCGTCTCTTATCTAATTTTAACCTTTGGAAGAAGCCTACCCGGTAACGGAGAAGAGTAGCTGACAGGTCGAAACGATTATTTCATCTACATAGAAGTTAGATACGAATTGCAATGAGTTGTAATAAGTGTCCTGTGTGTGAGGAAGACATCGTTAAAGGGAATAAGGACGTCACTGAGATGAAAGAAAAGGGAATACTGGAATACTTTTATTAGTAAAATCCAGTCAAGAACGGAAAGACCAAAACTTCCGTGGTTTGAAATCCCTTCAAAAATTAGATTCACTCAAATTGCCGCAAAAATTATACCCAAGCTCAATTTATAAGGATTTTTTGTGTGCGCATTATATAAAAGAGGAAACCAAAATACCTTGTAGCAAAAGGAGAATAGTACATAAACCAGAAAACACTAATAAAACACTATTTTTCGTGCACTTTTTCCACTATATTCAGAAATAATTATAAATTTTAACAAATAACATGACCGGTTTCGAAATAAATCATCTTCAGGTGTTTATTTCGAATGTTAAAATTTATAATTATTCCTGAATATAGTGGAAAAAGTGCACGAAAAATAGTGTTTTATTAGTGTTCAACATGAATTTCCACCAAGAACCAACAGTACAATCAATTACATATATAAAGCAGAAACTCTTACTCTTTAGTATAGTAGGTATCAGAGAGGCGTGTTCTATGCGGAGGGATTCCTGGGGGTGACGCTGTCCTTTGTCGCTTGTCTTCGATTATCGATCTTGTGGCTGGAGGAGCAGTATACCATAAAGACTCTTACTATACCTTTGTAAGGCTTAACAATTTCCCAAGATCAAAAGCTAAGAACCCTAGAAACAGCCATTATGGTAAAAATGGATGGATGTATGGATACAAAGGTAAATTAGATTCTGAATTAACCAAGCAAGCTATTTTTTATCCCAAAATAGCACGATTGAAGTAGCAGGCAATAGGTAAGGTTTGATAAGTCGGTATTTTTCGAAAACTTCACTTTTCCAGAACGTGTACGGTAACGGGAATTGTATGTTTACCTTCTGGCCATCCTGAACACATTTCTGAAGAAATTGCTTAGGTTGCAGCTCACGCACTCTACACCTTCATTTTGACTATTCTTTGGGTGGACTAGTGAGGCCGTGTGTAATATAAGTGATATTGTTCTTATTTCTATATTTTGTTGTAGCATAAATCAGAATATATAATGCTAAATATATCTACAATGAACTGGTCAATTCGCTAATTACTCTTTGCGATTTACTCGGCACGTTATTACTTGTTACAAAAGAAAGGGTAAATTATGGACGATTTTCGCCGAATTAATAAACAACTTCACATTCGAAATATTGTAATTAAGTCAAACGATGCCGCCGACGCATCTGTCGCGCAAACAAAACGAAACTCTCGGATCAAATTTAATACTCGTAAAATGAATATTTATAAAGGCGTCAACTGCTAATCCGCCATTGTTACAGTTCTGTGACGGATGGCGTCGAGACAATACAGGCCTCTTATGAGCTATACACCGGTACACTTCTGACGATCGTGCTGGGAATCTGTTGTATATTTTCACTCCCCCAGCTAATATAAGGTGAAAGATTGCGTCAATATCCTTCAAAACTCTTATTTACATTGGTACTGTTATGCCGTATACCTGTCCAAAAGTTTATAATTTACTTTTATCCCCGAAAGTGCAAAAGAGCATTTTACTCTAATTATCTTGAAAACTACTTTAGAGTATCTACAGCTATCGTAGAAAGTAGTATTTTAAGTTTTAGCCCACTTTTACGTTTGAAGTGGGTCAACGACAAAATGAACAGAAATATTATTTTAGATACTACCATATTCATAGCAGGGCACCGTTAATCAAATAGTTAACTTCGTTAATCGTTAATCCGTTAAAAAAAATGTTAGCTTCGTTAAACGTTAAAACGTTACATTTCGGACGAATTAACGCAAGTTAACGTTAATCGTTAATCCGTTAATATGTGAAATATGGCCTTGTTGTAACTTATATCATTGCGTTAGTGTACATATAAAACCTGTTGGTTTAAGGTTTTGGAAGTTAACATGTTAGGGACAAAACAAAATACGTCTATATACCTGACTAAATTATACTGCACTCTTCTTTATCAACATGCAAATGATTTATAATAAGTAATAACAATAAACAAATCACTCTCTCTATAAGCACCGGCGCTGAGTAATGATATGATACAAATCTCTTCTCACTCGCATGCGCCTGAAAATGTATCTAGTCTATGAATAACAAAAACTAGTTTTTGTTATTCGTAGTATCTAGTATTGTTTTTGTTTCGCTGCTGCCGTGCCGCGGCGCCGCGCTACCCACCCGCCCGGCACTTGTCGTTTCATACTCTACCCAGCCGCCCGGCACTTGTCGTTTCATACTAACTGTCTGAACCTGTTTTCGCGCCGCGCCGCGGGGTCGTGTGGTAAATAGTAGGCATTGGATTAACGATTAACGGACTTCTGCATATTAACGGGAGTTAACGAGTCCGTTAATATTTTTAAAAGTTAACTTAAAAGTTAATTCGTTAATCAAAATGTTAACTTCGTTAATTACCGATTAACGGATTAACGAGTTAATGTCCAGCTATGACCATATTATACCAAAATTATTATTATCTAAATATTTGATAAATTAATCTGAAGAACTATGAAAATTTATTAATTGTTAAGTAAATTTGTTCAACATTGTACGTAAATGAATGAAAGCCCTCTTCGCTCAAGAATTAGCGAACAAAGGGCTCGAATCAAACGCCTTTACCGTGTTGTTCGAGAGAGATCCCAACAGTTGACGGCCGGCATTACTTAAGTAGCTTACTGTGCTTTATTATTGCTCGTGTTTTGTCTAAAATCGGATAATTTAAGTACAAAAAATGCCCTTACACCCTACAAAATAAATACTGAATGGACAAAGATTATACTTTTTCGTTGAAATATTTGGTGAACCCTACGTGGGTTAATTTGTTAAATGTCTTGTAGTTCTATCGCAAGTTGCTATTCGTTATTTAATAGTATATTACTAAAAAAAAATCCTTCGAGCCGGATTTGAACCAGCGACCTATGGATGTCAGTTAATCAGCTACAGTCCACCGCTCTACCAACTGAGCTATCGAAGGTACATACGTTGTCGGTTGTATATCATAATCCCATTCACTTTCTGTTTCATACGACGTTTGTTTTCTTGCGTAATTCAAAATGACAGGTTTCACGATGCGATAGCGTAATGAGTAAGGTACAAGTTCGAACCGAGCGACACGCGACCACTGCAGACGACGTGTCGTGCGACACTAGTGGTTCTATCTATTTCTATAAAACACCCTCCGCAGCTAGCGAGTAGCGACACGAAACTAGCGACACTTATTCATTGAAATTGTACGTGGTAGAGCCATGCTTCGGCACGAATGGGCCGGCTCGACCGGAGAAATACCACGGGCGCACAGAAAACCGGAGTGAAACAGCGCTTGCGCTGTGTTTCGCCGAGTGACTGAGTTTACCGGAGGCCCGATTTCCTATCCTTCTCTTCCCTACACTTCCCTATTCCCTTCCTTACCTCCCCTACCCTGTAACCCTATTCCCTCTTAAAAGGCCGGTAACGCACCTCTTCTGATGTTGCGCGTGTCCATGGGCGACGGAAGTTGCTTTCCACCAGGTGACCCGTTTGCTCGTTTTCCCCCTTATTTCATAAAAAAATGCATAGAAACTAGTATTGTCGCAACGACACGTCGTCTGCTGCCGCTTCATGTAGCCGGCTACCAACTTGTACCTTAATGATGACTTTCCGATCTTCGCTTCAAGCGATCGCGACCGACATATTAAATTCAAATAAAATGCTATTATTTTTTTGGCATTTCGGCATTTTGGAACAGACTGCGCAGCTCTGCCAATAGGATACTCGCGGCTATCTCTGACGACTAGGTACTACAATAATATATAATGTACGTGCGGTGGAAGAAGTGATTTTATGATTTGACTCCCCTTTACAGTGTCAACATTATTTTATTTTTAATTTTACATAATATTTTATGTATACTCTCTGGGTACATTTATGCCTGAAATAAACACCTTTTATTTATTTTTATTTATTTTGAATTTTTTCGGTCGGTTGATCGGATCGGTACCTTTAGTGATACTTTATTTCTTTTACCTTAATCTGAATTAAGAAAAAATATGTATCCCTTATTTTTAAACGTAACTTCCAACTTACTTACAAGGTCTTATTCAAACGGAGAAGGTATTTTACTTGATACTTTCTTAAAGTTAAATTTAACCTTGCGAAAAGTTACTTTTTCAACGCATTATAATATCAGGACAACAATCAGTTAAATATCGTATAAATATTAAATTAGAATAATATTATGTTGATAGACGTTATCAAAGAGATTTTACAGTACATTAACATATTATTAACTTTAATTTTATTAAGTTTTTGACTTATACCGTAGCTCACACTTCCTATCAAAGCCTCCATTCAATTAAAGTCAAGTAATCCTGAAAGTGTCTGGCAGTCTGATTGTGGTAGTGTTTAGATAAGCTGAATAACGTATAACTACTGTCCTATGTTCAGGTGTGAGGCCGTCGGGATGTGTCGCGCCGTGATCGATGCGCGGTCGCAAGTCGCCCGACCCGCGCTAAATGACGAATCGTCATCCCCCACAACTTACCTCGTTTGTCATGCGTGTTCCTTCTTAAACTCATGTCACAACTCAACGCTAGATGTTGTTCGCAACTTGAGACAAATTACAAACTAGCAAATGTTTTCTTTTTTCTGGGACTCGAGTATTATACTTAAGACCAAATTTTATGTTCATTAGATTAGTGGTTCGACTTAAAAAGGTAATGAATATTATTAAAAAAAAAAGACAGATCTACTGTAATTTTTATTACAGTATAAATAAAACATTAACATGTTTATGTTATATTACACATCACATACAAGAAATGTTTTATTTTTATTTAAAGATAACTGTTTAAATAAAAATAAAACATTTTTAAACAGAAACTGACTGACGGACAGACATACTATATAAATAAATCTAATTCTAACGAAGTGCAAAAATATGATTAATAGTAATAGTCACGTAATCGGTAAATAAATGTTTTTCAGCGTATCAGGTGTCGCGAGCGGCGGGCGAGAGCGGGCAGGGGCGGGCAGGGGCGGGCGGCGGGCTCGGGCGACGTAAATAATTGATAAATTGCCGCCGAGCTCCCCGAAGTGACCCGACCCAAACTTTGAATTTACGACCATTTAATTGTACTTTGATTCCCAAACTATTTCCTGCTTCACTGAAATATGGCACCCTCGACTAATCCCTGCCTCTTGTAATTTATACCGCGCAGCGCTTCTGCTGTCGTTCAACTTAATTATATAAAGACTTTACCTGCGGACCTGACAGATGTTGTCTTGCATAATATTTCTGATACCCAAATGCATACAAACAGTTCAGTCACAAACACACGTACAGTACGTAACTATACGAGATTATTCATTAAGTGTAACATTTATTGAAATCTATAAATCTTCATTTTATTATTTTACAACTTTTTAAAGCAAGTCAATATTTGACGCTTGATTTCGTTTAAATGTTAGCATTTAGAATCTACACTCTACATCATGCCTACCAGAGTCAGAATACCTTCGCCAGAATAAAGGTCTACCAGAATCTGATGGCAAAAAATGGAAAAAAGAAATTGACGCTATCAATACTGGGGAAATTGGAGCAAAACGTTTGATACTTTATTTTCCTCATAGCGTCTGATTCTGTGTGTGATACATCTCCCATCCGAATTTGCCATGAGATTCTGGTAGACGGTAGACCTATAATTGCTCACATTATTCATGCAATAGTTAGAATTTAAAAATGATGATTAAATTGTAGTTTTAAGTTCCAACTTCTGAACTTCTTTTTATTTATGTCCTATTTTTTTAATCACCTTTTTTATATAATATTATAATGTATGTATGTATTTGTGTATGTATTATTAAAAATATTAAATCCTTATCCAAGTAAATATTGCACATTCACCTAATATCAATAACATACTGTCCTTTGCCTGTGGTTGCCTGGAAGAAATTACTTATTAGTAATAAGGCCGCCATTGTGGTACACTGTAGTCATAAGTTGATAATGTGTTTTTTTTTTACTTCTTAGTGTGTGCGCAATAAAGAATATTTATTATTTATTATTATTATTATTATATGCTCACATTATATGGCAGCCGGGTATAATACAAAACCTACACGTATAAACCATTTTATCCCTAATCACAATAGAGAGTGAAACTGAGCATCGAAGCAAAGGCTCAAGCTAATACAATTTACACTATAACTTGTGTTTGCCGAGCGAAAGCCAAGTAAGCACTAACTTAGAACAACAACTAATCATAAAGCTTTATTAATTACTTCCCCGTAGGAAGGTACGTGTTTGTTTCTCCTTGACTTTGCCCTAACTTTATGTCACTATTTATGAAGTAACGAACTTGCGTCGTAGTCGTGTCAATAATTTTTTAAATGGAATTATTAAAAGCGATCAATTTGGTTGTGGCTGAAGGGCTTTTGTTGCAATATTTAATATCAATGATGCTTTTTGCCCTGACCCCTCGTTCCTTCTTTATCAATCCTTTGAAACATCTTGTCCGACGACATAACGCAATGTAGTGTATTATCATAAAACATACAGGTTGAAACGCCGCAGTTTTGACGTTAGTCGGGGCCGCGTTTTTAATTAATATTAATAATATTATTATTATATCAAATCCGCGATAGATCGGCCCGAGAAAAAGAATGATGTGATGTTTCTCTCATAATACTGATCGTGTGGTATTAGTTTAGTGTTATTAGAGCTCTATTATTTAATGTCGTTAGATTCTAAAACCTTAAAATATCGGCATGCTATCTTTATAGTTCAAAGTACTTGAGAAAATGAAAAAAGTTATAATTATTGTCAACACTTAATTGTACTACTTTTAAAGCTTTTTTAAATAAATAATTGACTGATTTCTCTTCTTTTATAAAATTAGGGAGCGAAGGAGCAAACGGGTCACCTGATGGAAAGCGCATGGACACTAACAAAATCAGAAGATTGCGTTGCCGGCTTTTGATTGAAAAATGCGGCTCTCTCCGATACGCCCTGTCGTGATGTGTGCGTACCATTACGCGTATTTATTGTATTTGGCGATAGGCGATACGCACTAGTATAGTGAGGTAGCGGAGTGAACTATCGCGGTATCTTCACGCTCGGCCGAGCGGAACCCTTCTGCTTCATCACACCGACCGATCCACTCACTTCCCGACACTTGCATAGCCTATTATTATTATGTTTATTGAAATCTATTATAATATTATAAACTAAATTACGCCCGCAACTACGTTGCGCATAAATTTATTTATAGCGCAGGAAGCATACATTTTTCTTAATATCGAATATATATCTATGGACGCTTCACACCACGTTAGTCTGGCCCCGTGCTAAGTACCTGAAGGACTTGTGTTACGGGTACCAGACAACGGAAATTTATTTAAAACTTTTATACTATACATATACCTATTTAAGATTTTTATTATATGATACACATATTTAATACACATCCATGACCCAGGAACTTTGAAAACTTTTTGTTCCGTCGACGAGATTCGAACCCGCAACCCCCGGCTTGAGCTGCCACACACTCAACCGACTGAGCCCCAGAGGTCGTCGAAAGTATCTCTGTCTGTTGCGTCTTCATTTTAAACTTCTAATTTCGTCTTCATTTTTAATCCGATTTCAACGAAATTTCGCACGAAAACGATGTACAGAGAAAGGACAAAGGGTAGTTTAAATCTCAGAAAAATATATACGACTACCTTTGATAAACTAGTGTTTGATAGAATATACTCTATACCTACCTTAATTAACGTAATTAATTCAACGCGATTATGTTTATAAATAAAAATATTCTCGCGGGACCTTTTATTGATTATATATCAATAGATTTTTATAAATATACGCTAATTGTTATGAAAACAGCGCTATAATAATTATTATTAAAGGTAGATTGATTTTAATGAGACCGCTGCAGTAACAATTACAGTTACGCCCTTACTTATAATAACATCCACAATTTGCACGGTACACATAATAATATAAAAAACGTTATAGATACACACAATAATAATTTCAAATTTGTCCTTGCCTGATAAGAGAAGTTAGAATATTTTCAAAGTTGGTACTCTTAGTCACTACTATGCAAACTTTGCATGGACAAAAAAACAATTAAATAGTAGTATGCATTTGTTTATGTTGTGACGGTAAACGCTGTGTAGTGTACACAGTATAACGCTATACAGTACACAGGGTGGTGCTGCCCGGTGCACGTGCCGATGCATAATTCCTCCCTTGGCCATTAATACCAGCATCACTCATCGTTTCATGCAACACCCAACACCAGATTTGATCACGTATTGATGCGATACAATATTAAATTGTAAAGGACAATGGAGATTGTTCCCATTAAACAATGCCAACGTTTTATGTTTTAAGCGCTTTGTTGCATGTTTTTCTGTTATTTACGTAGTTATAATATGAATAATTGTCTTCCTTTTGTGATTTATTAAGATTTTGAAAGTTGTATCTACCGAGTTGAATCTAAGACAAAATACATAATATTAAGGTTCTCTAGAACCTTATGTATATTGCTGTACAACTCGGTTATCTACTGGTGTCAGAAAAATCATTTTTACTTCTTATAAGGATTAAGGTCTATATTTTCTAAGGAACAGATACTAATTCAACTTTAGAAATGCGGTTGTTAATAAGCAAAACAACCTCTCAGTATCCATGTCAGCTTAACCTGTAACCCTGTATAATTAGCAATATTGTAGTATGTAACTGGATACGTACTAGCCAAGGATTAAAGTAGATGCCAAACGGTAAATCAATGAAGCCTGTCTAGTCAGGTTAATCAAATGTATCCGACCGGGCTCAGGGATGTACAGGTACACTCGGAAACATAATACTTTGATTGTTTAGTGCCATATAAATTATTTATTTAAATTCCTTTCACAGTCGAAAAGCACATTAATAAATAACTTTTTTGTAGGTATATCTTATCATAATTTCTTCAAAAGAGACTAGACATAGTAAGACCCAACGTAACGATGCATAATAACAACACACCATTGATAATAATATTATTATAACAAGCTTTAAGGCAAGGGTGGCCAACACGCGGCCCGCGGGCCACATGCGGCTCGCCGTCTGTTACCTTGTGCCCCGCGGAGCTGAGCACATTTTTTTAAAGTAAAAAAAGTTAATACTAAAATTACCTTATCAGACCTACCAGCTATAAAAAGCAAACGAACACTTATTTTCTTTTACTTTTAAAATCAACACATGCTTTATCTACATAAAGTGGGGCTGACTTTAAAATAACGTACCTAACTGTAACTTAGTACTATGTACTAATATATATTCTGTGCTGTAACTAAGTTTGACTAAACGGCCCGCGGTAAAATTCTACTTCCGAATTTTGGCCCAATTGTCGAAAAGGTTGGCCACCCTTGCTTTAACGTATTCCATCATCATAGCGAGCGAAAAACTTTGGATCCCTTTTGACGAAAAATGGGGAAACGTAGGTGAATGAAATTTTGCACAGCTATAGTTTATATGGTGAAAGATCAATATTTCAAAATCATTTTATTGTACATAGAAAAAAAATAGCTCTGATATAAGAATTTTGTAGTCGCCTGTCCGTAATAATGCAGGGCATACACGAGAGCATTCCAGGAATACCTACGTAGTCTGAGTAGGTACCGCTACCAAATACACTTGACTACTGACAATTTAAATATTGATAAATATTTATACCTTGACTATAAAAAGGTACAGTTTGTGTACTGTATGTAATTCTTATTATACACCTAGTATAAGCAATTATAAAAACAAACTCGCCAAAACTTTACTTTCTATCGGCCGCATAAAAAGTACCTACTAAAAATCTTATCACATTGTGGTACGATATGAAAAACGAATATCCTTTAGAAAACTATGATTTATTCAACTGATCAATTTAATACATATTTGATAAAACAAGTACCACCCTCCCCACGGTTTTGCAACGATATTTATCACCATTACCTTTTCAAAATCCCATCTCGATGACAGAGATATATAGAAGTCATCATTTCAGCGGCGTTTTTATGGGCACAATTTCTTTCGCATAACATGAAATCGGGCCGTTTTATAAAAACATTCCTTCAATTGTCATTCATGAGGGCACGGCGCGTATTTGTCACAGCTATGATCGCGGATCGCGCTCCAAATATAAAAAATGCAATTTTAAACAACGCGTGCGGCGTCACTACAAACGGATATCGAATTGTTGAGACGTGACGAACAAAAAAATATAAAGAGTAACTTTCGTTATTTTTCTTCATATAGGTTGGATACATTTTCAGCTTTATGTCTTCAATAAAAGAAGTGACAAAAATAAGTACTTATACAAAATGCGTACTGTGTGAGAGAACAATATTTTGGTAGGTAGACCATAATATCCGAATGTATATGTCGCAGCCGACTGGTTTAAATAGCCGTTCAATCAAACAGCTAGCCCTTTGACTGAACAACGCCATTCAATCACACGGCTATACGTCGTTTAGCCGACTTGTTGACTACAACGTTCGACACTACAGCTAGACGTCGCTTAGCCAACTGGTTTAATGGCAAATTAACTAAGGCGACTATTAGCTTAATATGTAATTTGGGAGAATAGGAAAACTTTTTGTATTTTATTGAAAGATTTTTCTCGGATTACTAAGTTTAGGGGGTGACCAAAAGTTTAAAGCAATAAGTAAAAATAAAAAAATCTGTGACGGTCGCCGGCTGCTGCCGCAGTACAGTCACAGTTCTAACCTAACCTACTTTTGGGCTTTCTGGATTGTATTTGTTTTTGTTTTGGCGAGGGGCTGCGCCCCCCGAGCCCCCCCTTTTATTTGGTGACGGTCGCCGGCTGCTGCCGCAGCACGCTCGCTGAGCTCGCTCGGCTCCCTCTGTGTTGTGGTCTAAGTTCTAACCTAACCTAACCTACTTTTGGACTTTCTGGATTGTGTTTGTTTTTGTTTTGACGGGGGGCTGTGCCCCCCAAGCCCTCCTTTCGGGGGGGCTGCGTCCATTCATTTCATAATCCCGTAATTTCTCCTCGAACATTTGTTGAAATTTTGATTCACTCGTATGTGCCTCCACAATTTTTGTCTCTTTAATAACACTTGTAACTTTTATTAATTACTTTCTTTCCGAAAAACAACCACAAACACCAACAAACACCTGCTAGTTGACGACATATTGTAAATAAAACGCACCTAGCGCCGCAGCGGTGCGCGCTGAACTACTTCAATTAGACGGCGGCTTTTGAATCAGCTGTAGTGTTGAACGTTTTGAGCGACTAAAATATTCAATATAAAAGCTAGGCGTGTGATCGAATGGCGTTGTTCAGTCAAAGGGCTAGCTGTTTGATGGAACGGCTATTTAAACCAGTCGTCTGCGACATATACAAATATTCTAGAATTTAAAAACTATCTCCTTTTGACATCACAATACACCTGCGTGCAGGCGCGGTCCGAAGGGGGGGTCACAGGGGACATGACCCCCCAAAATCTAAGGTAAAATTGAAAAATCTCAAAATCTTGCTAAATAATAAAAGAGCTATCCCCTAACCACCACTTTGTCCGATCTTAGACAGCTGCTGTGAACCCAGAACCGTCCGAGGCGCAGATAAAAAAAAATAGTGTAGTGAGTACTGAGTAAACCCCCCCCCCCCCCCAAATTTGAGGCTGGGACCGCGCCTGCCTGCGTGTTGTAAAAGTCGAGGGACATGCACACAAAAATAGACAGTATAGTCTGTCAAGAAAGTGAAGAAATTAAAAAGTGGCAACATCGTCGTTTCATCCCTTTCAAATTAATCTAAGAAAAAGGGATGACACTACAATGTTGCCACTTTTTAATTTCTTCACTTCCTTGACAGACAATAAATATGGTCCTATAAATTTATATCGAAATCAAACCCCTATCTTTCGCTGGAGGCGTTTTAGTATTCACTGCACCATAGAGGAGACATCAGCGCCAACATGTTGTATTGGCATAATGGTGTCAGGTGCTGCTGTTATCCCACGTGTTGTTTAACAATAAGATTGTTTCGTAGAGGTGAATTTTAAAAACATTATATAAAAATATAATGTTTTTAAAATTCACCTCTACGAAAAATCGTAGAGGTGAAAATCTCATTGCAAAGTTATAGGATATGGGTAATTATATTATATTATACAGGTTTTGTATGAATACTTTTTTATTTTGGTTGCCTGTAAAAGAATATTGCAACTACAAGTCTAGGAAACCTGAAAAAATCATACTCGTATGAGTATGATTATTGATTACATTACATCGATATTAGCCTACGAATATTAAAAACTAATATTAGCATAAAATATACGTCATATTTTCACAACACGCTATTTTACTTTCCAAATGATCTTTTTGCCAGTCTTTTTTATATATGTCCTTATATACATGACAGATTAAACCGTATATTTGAACCAATAGGATCATCGCTGATATATTATGTTTTCCTGAAACGCAGCATTGTGTGAAGATGACGTCATCTTTCGCAAAATCCGAGTGAGTTTACAGCTTCAAGGATTGTCGGGCTTAGTTTTATTGCACTCCAGCGTTTAGACACCCGCGCCGCAGCGAATGCCAAACACCGGAATATTCATATGAAATCCAAAGTTGGGAACTGCCAACTTTTTATTACCGCCATCCAAACAGAATTGTAAAACTTACATGCGGGGAATTCAAAAATATCGCTCGGATAGGAACGAAATTACGTGTTTATTCCGACATGAAAGAGTTTGCAATAAACGAGAAATACACTTTATTTATTATTTAATTTAATTTAACGTGGCATATGCAAAGGTTGCCCGTCGCAGTATTTGTAAAACGCGTACTTAATTAAAACTTTCATTAAATAATTAATAACATTTAATGATGCTCTATTAATAGATCCATTACAATAATTGTCGAGTAAATGATAAATTTTCATGTTTGCGTAGGAATACCAATTAAGAATGAAAAATGATTACTTTCGTTATAATTAAAAAGCCGAGGTGGCGCCTTACGAGTGGCCCTTTGTGTTTTGATTAATATTTTGTTATGACAGCTCATGTCGGGGTGCCATGCATTGTCATACTACGAAACCCGTCGTTTACGAATTGTAATTGTAATGGTATAGATATTGTATGGAATCCTTTGAAACATAGATAAATATATTATATTACCTACGAAACAGGCATCGAAATTGAACTTTTGATATTCCAAAATATAATTATTAAATTATTATTTTTCTTTATACTTATTTCTTTTATTTAACGTGAAATAAATGTTCAATATAAGGTTCAATATAATATAAGGTTTTATAATCTGATAATCAAAATTTTATACCTAAAGCAAATCGGTAATAAGTTTTGTAGCTTTGATTGAAAGTTGTTGTAATGTCGTCAATAATCACCCGTTAAGAACCACTGATTTAAACACAGGGTTTAAATCAGTGGTTCTTAACCGGTGGTCCGTCGACCACTTGTGGTCCCTGGAGGTATTCCAAGTGGTCTGCGAAGACATCCTAATAATATGTGAGAACTCAGAAGTTAGTAAGGAGTATGCACTATGCAGTCACAAAAATCACATCAAATTAAAATCTGTAACTTTTAGATTTTTGCCGAATAAAAAAAAGATTGCTAATTTAAATTTAGTTTGTTATTATTTTTAGCAATATTCCGCGAAAACAACTTCCACCTTTAAGTAAATGAGTGAGTGTACGCATAGGCATGCGTACAGCACCTCCCTCCTCCCACACTGCCTCGCGTACACTCGCATGCAACAACAACACCACCACCACACAAGCAATAATGTTGGCAAATCCGTGCAAGGCCCCTCACCACCATGCAGGTTGAAAACCTCGACGCGCGTTTCGCCCCAACACCGGAGCATCCTCAGGATGTGGACTCTACGAACAACGTCACTTAACGGACGTTGTTCGTAGAGTCCACATGGATGGACAACTATGGATTTCCGCAAAGTAATGCCTGATTCCATTAACTAGATTGCTAATTAGTAATTATAAAGTTGTGCTTCTTTATCAAACAACCATTATTTTAGGTAAACCAATCGGGTGGTCCCCGGCTAGACAAACATTTGGTGAAATGGTCCCTCATGACTAAAAGGTTAAGAACCACTGGTTTAAATACTAGTTAACTAGTTTTCAACAATACAAAACAGTAGCAGCCCTTTACCGAATCCCTGAATATGGACACGATACACTTACACAACCTTCGGATAATGGATGTACATTATAATCCATATCAGTCAAGTTTAAATTGTGTCTCCAAACGAAAATGTCAACTTATAATCTACGTAATTAAGTGAGTGTCAGACGGGTTTAGCTCGGCTGGGGCGCGCGGGATATCGCTTTACAGTAACACGGCACCGGCTTATGTTGTTACTCCATAATACGACAATCTAAACATACAGTCTACTTGATTTAGACGGTGAATTGTTAAAAAAATGTAAGGTATTACGGCTGTTGTCTCATAATATCAAATTTAATTTACGATTTCAAATAATATGACGTACCGATTGACTTTTTGTGACTCAGAAACATACTTCGCTACGAGCGTAGAGACTAAGGGGGCGTCCACAAATTACGTGAGGTATTTAAGGGGGGGAGGGGGTCGAGTCAAATCTCATCTAATCTTACGTTGGGGCGAGGGGGGGTCTCGGCAAATCTCACGTAATTTTTTTTAGGGTTCCATAGCCAAATGGCAAAAAAACGGAACCCTTAAAGATTCGTCATGTCTGTCTGTCCGTCCGTATGTCACAGCCACTTTTCTCCGAAACTATAAGAGCAATACTATTAAAACTTGGTAAGTAGATGTAGTCTGTGAACCGCATTAAGATTTTGATACAAAAATGGAAAAATTATTAAAAAATTTAGGGGTCTCCATAGGTACAACTGAAGCAAAAAAATGTTTTTTTCATCTAAGCTATGTGTGTGGGGTATCTACGGATAGGTCTTCAAAAATCATATTGAAGTTTCTAAAATAATTTTCTGTTAAAAAGAGAGAGACTCTTCCAAAGTGGTAAAATGTGTCGCCCCCCCATTTTTCAACTTCTAAAGTAGGGGCATGATAAGTCAAAAAAAAATATGATATTATACATTACTATTGGGCGAGTCCAACTCGCACTTGGCCGGTTTTTTTCTCATTGTTACAAAAAGTAATATACTATTTTGGTCCATTTCATCCAGATTGTACGTATACTTAAGATTTAATCGTAATCGTAATACAATTTGCATTAAGATCATTCACTAATTCGTTCGAAAGAAAATAATTTCATTCATACTTTTACGTTATACATCGACTGATTGTCAAACAATCCAACGCGTTTAGGTAAGAAATCCACATTTTTTAAATCTTACGTGAGATTGGGGGTGGGGGAGGGGGGTCGAATACTAATTTCTCATGAAATAGCCAGGGGTGAGGGGTCAGAAAATGTGAAAAACACCTCACGTAATTTGTGCCCCCTTAGCCGGCATGCCGCATGCCGCATGGTGTTAACCTATATTGCTATATGCTAATAGTTCAGAGATGTAGTAGAAATAAGTAGGTGACGGCAATTACCCTTCGGGAATCTTTTAACTACTTAAAAAAAATGCTTCAACAAAATGAGCATCGGAACTGTCAAGATACGAAAGGGCCCGCTCGAGCAAACGAACATATCAAACAACGTCAGACACCCCAGAGGCACTCGCGGGTTAACTCCCGCTAAATGAATTATTTCTTCCCGTCGAGGTGGCGCCTCTATTGACGTAGCAAACTTCGCTAAATAGTTCCATTCCCACCGCTATTATTGTTCGCAACTGTCGCCCAACTCGCGCTGACAGTCTGTCGACACAATAGTCGGCGGAGGAGAAACTTATACAGTATACACTCGACTGTATGAATAATGTAACCACAGTTTATTGTGTACGTCAGCGTTACTTTTTAATGTTTTCTTATCACGGTTCGGAAAACTGTAGTCAATATTACAAAAACTAGCTAAGCTTTTAATGAATTAAAAATATTAATCATAAAAATAATAAATCTTCCGTGTGTTTTTAACCAACTTCAAAAAAAGGAAGTTATCAATTCGACGCGTATGTATGTAATTATTTCAGAACTGCCCATTAACCGACTTCAAAAAAGGAGGTTGTCAATTCGACGCGTATGTATGTTATATTTCCAGAACTTCCCAATTTTCGTATATGGTTAGTCTATATCAGCGTCTGAACGAATGTGACCAATTTCAAAAGTGTATGTATATTGTATGTATGTATGTTTTTATGTTTGTGTTCGCATATCTCTAGAACTGCCATTCCGATTTTAGTAATTATTCTTTTTTTGTTGTACTAGGTATTGTTCAACTTAGGGAATAATTCAAGTTTCATCAAAATCGGTTCACTAGTTTTGGAGATGTTTTAATCCTCAATTACGTACAATTTTGAAGTCGGTTTTATCTTTTTAAAATACAGTTATTATTATTGTGTTTTATTCGACCAGGTGTAAGTAACTATATGGCTACCGTGTGTGCTGTCTGGTACTTTATATACTATTCGATGTGCTGCATAGTAGAGTCTAATACTCAGGTAAGTCGCAAAGCAGCTTACTTCTGTGGGCGCGACTCCCAATTAATATGTTAATGTAAGAATGTATGCAGGTTATGCAGGAGGCTGCAAGACGAACGCTCGCACGGATTTGGATTGCATAGCAGCTCCGATTCCGGATTACCCAGCTATAATAATTCTGCATAAACCTAACGCCTCCGGGGTCTAGTGGTATGAGCGCGGCTCTTGACTCGGAGGTCGTGGGTTCGATTCCCGCGTCGGAAACATTTTATTTCCAAGTTTGGTTAGGACAGTACAGGCTGATCACCTGATTGTCTGACAAGTAAGATTATCCATACGTCGGGTGGGCATGTAAAAAGTCGGTCCTGCGCCTGATCTCTCGCCGGTCGTGTCGGTCTTCCGTCCCACTGGGTTATGAGAGTAAAGGAATAGAGAGTGCAAGAGCACAAGAGTACACTCTTGTGCTCTTGCACTCTCTATTCCTGCGCACACACTTGGGCACTATAAAATTACTCTTGCGTAGCTGGCCTGGTTTCAATGAAACCGGCCACCGTCACCGAAACCAGTGTGGGAGCTATTATATTATTATAATAATTCTAATCAAATGTTCGCAGATACACATTCAGCTAGTGATATAATTCTTTAAAAGTATTTGATGTATGCAGTATGTATTTTTTAGTTATGTTACTAATGGAATTGGTATTATATAGTTTATATTGTATTATATTGACATGTTTAAACACATACAGAAATACTTTTTATTATTGAGAATAATTGAGAGCAATAACTTTCTCAAAATGTTGAGTTAATGTGTAGAAAATCTAAGACCTTTCTTTTTTAGTTCCGCAGACCGTAGCTTAATTGAAATAATAATATGTTTCTTCAATAAAACAGGATGTTATATTTTCATGTTCTAAGATAAATTACGAAATTTTTTTCTCCTTCATTTTAGGCAGAGTTAACATAATTTAGATTTAATAAAAAAAACAACTATCCATTTTTAATTTGACAACAGACTTCAACCATATAATATCAATGCATGTATAATATGAAACAAAAGCTGTGTACAATACTTATTTAGATTAATTAATTAATCAATGTATTATTAACTTACTAACCTAATATCCTAAGATCCGACCGTAAAATCCTGCATGAATCGTTTTTTTCGATCAAATATATTTTAAAATAATCTTTAGAACGTATAGAATGGATTAATGTTGGGTTGCCTTGTTAAAAGTAGCCGCAAGTACAAGTCAATATATATATATATATATATATATATATATATATATATATATATATATATATATATATATATATATATATATATATATATATATATATATATGCTATTGACTGACAAGCCAGTGTGCGCGTTGTTATGTGTGTAATATTTTATTTATTAAAATATTATATATTTATAATAAAAGCATATTTTTTAAACAATATTAGCTCGATGCACTCCTTCTCCATATAAACTACAACTGTGCGAGATTTCATGCTCCTACTTTTCCGCATTTTTCGTTAAAAGGGTTCCAAAGTTTTTCGCTCGCAACATAAGGATATCTATAATTATATTAATAAATACATAGATATCCGTAAATCATTTTGTAATTGACAATGTATTTAAAATTTTTAGGCCTTCTCATCTTAATATTAAAATAACAGGTTATCGCTTGCAATATTTATAAACCTGATCTTTAAATATGTTATTCTACGTAATGGTAATAGTGTCCGATTCTTGATTACTCAATAATATTATACCGATATAAAATCAATGTGTAATAATAATTGTAATATAAAAGTTGTTATAATGGTGTTAATTATAATATATTATATTATGTACCTTCATTATACAGTTTTTTATGTACCTTCGATAGCTCAGTTGGTAGAGCGGTGGACTGTAGCTGGTTAACTGACATCCATAGGTCGCTGGTTCAAATCCGGCTCGAAGGATTTTTTACTTTATCAAACTCTGTATAAGACAGTTGCTTGAGCATTCACCCTTTACACCCTTTACTGATTTAGCTCTACATTTTATGCGAATGATAGGTGAGCAATAACTTAAATTGAAATTAATTACGCCACAAACACAACTTTTAATTACTTAAAAATATATAAAAGGTCTCAAGGTAGCAAATAAAAATACAATAAAAAAATAAAGGACAATAGTGCATGCTTAAAGGACAATATTTTGGCAGCTACTCTGCTTTATTTGCGTTGTGCATCGCATCCCAAAAATAGACGCAGCGTTTTTCGATAACCTAACCACAGACTACATAATAATTATAGATATTATGTATAATGTAGGCCTCGTCAAATGCGTATGCATTATGGCCCTCCAGATCGCTGCCTAGCTGTAGTCAATTAGCTGGGGCTTTTACAATACCGAAAACCCTAACTAATTATTGTTCCACACTATAATTAATGTCAGTCCGAAATAAAAGGTTGTGCGGTTACCGAACCACTCACGGACTGGTATGGAGCGCTCTCTTAATCGATTTATTTTGCTATTAACAAGCGGGGGATGGCGCGGCTAATTTGATTTTTTACTAAAAAGAAAAATAAAAACAAACAGCTAAAACCCGGCCAAGTGCGAGTCAAATTGACGCAAGAATTGACTTTTTTACTGTAAGTAAAAAAGTCACACTTTTTTTATAAAATTATTATGGAAATAATATTGCACCGAAAAGTAATGTGGGTTTTGGTCGTACCGGCACCAAATATTAAATCAGTGAAAGATTCAACTTTAGGTGGCTGCCAAATAAAATACAGCCTCTAACAAGCAGATAGACGGACAAGAACACTTCTTAGTGTTGTTTAGAATCATAAAATATGCACGAGAATACAATGTTGATACATACAACACGTTTACACGTCTTACGTAATAATTACGTGCCGAGATTAAGTAGAGCACCTTTCACCTTTATTATATCACGTTATAGATAACTTACTTTTTACAATTTTAAAATGCACCTTCGATAGCTCAGTTGGTAGAGCGGTGGACTGTAGCTGGTCAACTGATATCCATAGGTCGCTGGTTCAAATCCGGCTCGAAGGATTTTTTATAGAGATGATAAGTAACCGGATAAACATTAGAATATGCAACATACTTCTACACAAGCCAGCTAAGAAGTCTTCCATACTTTTAATTTATTTTCAGTGTATCCGCGTCGGTTTAAAGCTGTTTTTAAAAGAAATCTCTTTTAAATTGATGTGGTCTAAGTTTACTCATTGTAATCTAATTGCTCATATATCTGGCAATGTTCTGGTATTTGTTATTTACAATTACTAATAATCGTAATGTAACATAATTATTATCGTTCTTACATTAAGGGCCTGTTTCACCAATTAACTTGACAGATCAAGTATGGAGAATCTGTCAAAAAAGTTGCGAACAGCCTATTAGGCACTTTATCAGAGAGCGGTGAAACAGGCCCTTAATATAACTACTAACCGCCACTACCAATACAGCATTTCACAAGAGACTTGAGGCAACTCCAATTGTGATAACTGCGGAAACAACTCCGCCTGCCGAACTCCCCACACGTCATACAATCACGCTGAGCTGTTCACTGTTCAATTTAGTCTATCACTAATTGTACGCTCCTCAGTATATTTTCGATGGAGGTAGTGCGGTTGAAACACCGTGGGGAGAGTGGGGACCCAGTTTGCATGTCTAATGTGAGTGGCATAAAGATAAGAACGTTTCCGCCTTGACAGACGTCGACCGTCCGACTGGCTAAAATGTCCTTAACTGTAGGTTCTGTAGTCCGCATTGTGTACTTAAACGCATTATACGTAAACTCATAGATTACTGTGCAAACGACTATGTGACACTTCTCAGTCTAATATACAAAGGGCTTACCGACATCGATCTGTTTATGTGATAAACATCTTTTGAGATTTAAGGCATATTTGATAAAATAACTTTAGCCTAATTTAATATTATATAAATAATATAAACATATTAATCCTCTATTAATATAAAGGTTGTAATCCAACCGTCTGTTACCATTTGCCACCACAAAATTAAAACGACTGTAAGCGGCATTTAATACGGGCCCATCAAACAGTCGTTACCGGCGTAGTACGCTCCTGCGGCGCAGGTGTCCAAATCATTACACGACTTCATTTCTTATGCACAAAACTGCCGCAATTTTAAAATTAATCCACCCCCCACCTTAAATATGTATGGGGCAACAGGCATTTGATAAATTGACAGCCATCATACAAAGGGCACCTCCCAAAGATCAAACACGGGCCCGGCGAATAATTCAGTCCGACCCGACACTTAGCATAAGGTCAAACTGACATTTCGTACAGCATTTACGGCCGTCGCTCGTAATGTGGCACACGAGTCACGCCACGATAGGGATGTTCCCATATCGGTAAAAGTTATACTTTCATTGATAAAAGAGTTTTGTTTATCAGTGGTAGAATGAATAAATGAAATATATACAGTATGTTTAAGTGGTGTCCTGTATGTTTTATGTTATTTGTTACTACAATTGTCAATTTATATTGCATAATTTATTGTACAGTTTGCTTGGTGCAACTACATCATTGGGTCCGTATTTCAAAATTAAATATAAGTAATATTTTAAATATTTACCAAGGATGTTTATTATTAAAGTAACGTGGGAGAGCCATGCTTCGGCACGAATGGGCCGGCTCGACCGGATAAATACCACGTTCTCACAGAAAACCGGCGTGAAACAGCGCTTGCGCTGTGTTTCGCCGAGTGAGTGAGTTTACCGGAGGCCCAATCCCCTAACCCCTACCCTATTCCCTTACCTACTCTCAACTATTCCCTTTCCTTCCCTACCATCCCCTATTACCCTATTCCCTCTTAAAAGGCCGGCAACGCACTTGCAGCTCTTCTGATGCTGCGACTGTTCATGGGCGACGGAAGTTGCTTTCCATCAGGTGACCCGTTTGCTCGTTTGCCCCCTTATTTCATAAAAAAAAAAGTAAGATATTATTAATTGTAACATGTATTAAGCAAGTTTTAATTTTTAGATTTCAGGTAAGGTCAGGCTTACAAGGCGGCAAGTGACTAAGCAGCTACTTACATATCGATAAAATTTCCCAGCACTGCGCGTAGTTAAGCTATAATAAGTACCTACTCCAAAGAAATCGCCTCGTACTCGTATTTGTCGCAGCAGTATTTATTTTGACGTTGCGTCCAACTTAATTATTCAAACTGCAGTTTGACATGAAATGCATACTGTTTGACAATTGAAATAGGTAACATAACGATTGATTTGCTTAGGCCAATTGCACAGTGGTAACCCTTGGCTTATTATATTATTGTTATTTATATTACTTATCCTTCATTTAAATACGAAGAATAAAAGATAATTATTCATGATACTAGCGGGCCTGACGGACGTTGTTCCGTGTTTACTATGAAATTACAATTATTATTGTCAATAGCGATAAAGTATTATATTATCACAAATTGTAAACTTTCTTAGTTTCTAATTTTACATGTAATTTTATTAAATTTTTACTCCTTACATTTAAAAAATCTACCGCTCTTGAGGTTAGCAATGACGAACATAATATTATTTAGCTAGTAATTATTATATTTGAAATAATAATTAATTATTTATTTATCCTAAATCTGAACGAGCCTAACAATTAATTTGAATGTTTTCATCATCACAAATCATTTGAATTTAGAAATGAGAACCGCTAAACCGCTGCAAAAACATAATATGCAATAAAATCCATAAAATCAAATAGACCTCCAAAGTAGAATCACTCACTGCTTGAACTAATTTACGATGGATCCAATTAAGTCAATCTGCCATTAAATCCGTTTTCTTAGCGAGTCATCTTCCGTCTCCATAAAACGCGCGAAAACCTAATGCCATTTCACGGCGGAGTAAACCTTTCTCTCGGAGTTAGCGTCTGTTTAAACTTGGCTTAACTTAATCGATCACGAAGGTTCTTAATTAGAGCTTTGTCTTAGCGAGGATCGAAGCGATTTTAATCTAATTACTAATGTTATTCCAAAAGTTTTTAGATCCCTGAAATTACTGAAAAAAAGGTTTATTACACTTTAAAAGAAGAGATTTTCAGTTTTCCTTTTTGTTTGTGTATTCGTGGATATTTTTAAAAGTGCTAGTGCTACAATAGAATTTAGTAACAAAACTTTTAATACCGTTGAGTTACTAGCACTTTTATAGAATCAGGTAAATATAAAAATTGCAAAAATCTTCGTGATGTATTTACGCCGAGTTTATCAGAATTAATATCAAAATCGGTAGAATGACGTGTGACGTAACCCCACGTACCACGTAGAGTTTGTCGCCGCGAGTTAACGTTAAGCCGTAAGCTGAGTGTCTCCATATTAATATTCATAATCGTCGTCTCCGCCTCGTATTAGAGCGACGAAACCCTGATCCTAATACATTTCGACAGATCCGACGTCTGAAATTGGTACCATTTGAATGATATTCATTTTAACGTAAAACTTTGATTCTCCTTTAATGATAGTAACTTGCTATTTTACTATGCGAAGTTATGTTTGACATTATTAAAGTGTATCATGTATGAAAAGAAGTGCAAAGTTTGGCTGACACGACGTACACACAATGTCACATCGCACGTAATATGATATCAGCGCTCGACTCTATATTTCTTAATATACCATAAATCGTAATGTTTGCGCATTTAGAATAAAAGTAAAAATAAACTGTTAAGTCGTGTGACTTGCGTTTCGGAGGGCGGCCGGCGCGCTACCCTTTGGGACCACAAACCGTAATTATGTCTGAAACAATGCTCCACCTTATTTTTATCCATTTTGCGCTCAATAATAATAATAATAATGTACTTTATTCAGCTCGATAACATAAAAACCTTAATCTAGACAATTACAACATGCAAATTATTTTATTTTCAATGGTTTTTTATATTATAATGTTAAGATCGCAACCGGCAGCTTAGCTAGGTTACAGTATAACCTGTGTTAAAGCCGCCGGAAAGGGTTTTCCCAACTACTGATCGCATATCGCTGATTTTACATTTCAGACAATTAAAATTAGATTACAAATCAAATCAATGTTTAAAATTAATCAAGCTTGATACAATAAACAATACAAAATAAAGTATAAGAATTCCAATCAATTATATATCATAAATATTAATTATCAAATTATTACATTAAAATATACAATTAAATATTGGTGGTACAAATTTAATATTATATTAAACCCAATATAATTGGTGTGTATTTATGTGCACATTGTGTTCGTGTGTACTTTGTGCGTGTGGTTGAGGAGTGTTATTAGAGTCAGAGTGTGAGTGAGCCTACAACGTTATAGTCAACAAATCTTCAGTATCTTCGTAAGTCAAACCTAGGAGCCAGTCATTGAGCGTATCTTTACAGTTTTTAGTGTTCAATTCATATATTGGTAAATATTTATTTATTTTGTTATATAAATAAGGAGCTAGAAAGTAGTTATATCTCATCGATTTTACAAAGTTATAGTTATTAATTTGACAGATTTTATCACTGCGGCGTTTGTTTATTTTTTTAAAAGCAGTTGCGGCATGCTGTGCTAGGATTGTGCTCATTATAAAATGTTGTCTTACTGTTAGCACCCTGCAACATTGGTATAATTCCGTCGTGGGAAAGGTATAATTTCTAAATGTGCCAACCTTCAGTATTGCTCTTTGCGCGCGTTCGAGCTTTAGAAGTTGAGATTTAGGTACTCCACCCCAAGAGGAGATGCAATAGGTTAGGGTGGATTGACAAAGAGCATGATAAACCCTCTTAAGGATATGTGGATTGGCTACGTGTCGGAGCGTTTTAAATATATAAATAAGTTTGCGAACTCTAGCTTGAAGGAGGTCTATGTGTGTTGAAAATGAGAGATTGCAATCGAGTATGACACCTAAATATTTAACACTCTGAACACGTGATAGCCGTGGACAATCACAGGGTTGGGAAAAAGTGCGACATGCATGTGCGATTAAAGTCATTGCAGGTGGGGGTTGAGAAGATGCCCGTAAGGAAAAAGTCATGTAGTGTGTTTTGTCAGCATTAAGAGTAAGAGAGTTTGCAGCCAGCCAAGTGGAGACTAAGTCAAATGCACTTTGTGCAGTGACAAAAGCTTCACCCCAGGAATCGCCCACAAACGTAAGTGCCGTATCGTCGGCAAACGCCGTTATTTTGGTATTTTTGTAGGTCAATTGGCATAACTCATTTAGGTACACAAGAAACAGCGTGGGGCCAAGTACACTTCCCTGGGGGACGCCGTAGGTAATTGGGAGCTCTTTGCTTTGGTGTTTATTGATTTTAACACATTGAGTTCGTCCTGTCAAATAGTCTCTCAAAATATCAAGAGAAAGCCCCCTAACACCCACCCTTTCGAGTTTTTTGAGAAGTAGGGGCAAAGAGACCGTGTCAAAGGCTTTTGCGAGGTCCAAAAAGATAGTTAAAACCTTTTTTTTGTTATCTAAGTGTTTGATAATGTGGTTGGTAAGGTTCAAAACAGCTTCAGACGTGGATTTTTTTCTTCGGAAACCGTATTGATTGGGGGATAAAAGGTTTTTTGCCTCTAGGAAATTAGTCAGCCGCTTATTATTATGCGCTCTAAAATTTTGGACAAAGCACTCAAAACTGCAATAGGACGATAATTAGTGACACGGTCTCTAGGGCCACTTTTATGAATAGGGTGTATTATGGCCTTTTTAAAGTAGGTAGGAAATGTCCCAGTTTGGAGGCAAAGATTAAAAATATGTGTTAATGGGGGAAGTAACTGCTTATTAAATCTCTTTAAAAATGCTGTGGATATATTGTCCCACCCAACGGCACAATCTGTCCGGAGGGATAACATAATTGATTTAATTTCATCGTAATCGGTGGGGAGTAAAACAAGCGAGTTGGGAGGCTTGGCACCTAAGTTAAATGACTTAAGGAATGAGGGGTTATGGACGGGTCTAATATTGTCTGCGAGATTTTTTCCAATGGTGGCAAAGAAATCATTAACATTGTTTATGGCGCACTCAGTATTTGAATTTGTATTAAGTAACTCACTTGAAGGTGATGTAGGTTTTACAGAGTTTGTGACTCTTTTTATTACTTGCCATATACGTTTATTATCAGTGCCAGCCTCAGTTAGTTCGTTTTTATCAAATTGACGTTTCAATTTTTTTAGTAATTTGTTGCAGAAATTTCTATACCTACTGTAAGTTACCTTTAGGATTACATTTTCTGGGTTTGCTTTTAGGGACTTGTGCATCGAGTCTCTGTTTCTCATGCAACGTAGTAGGCCCGGAGTTATCCAGGGCTTGAGGATGGTTTTGCGTTTAGGTATCTTAACTGGCATAGAATTGGTTTTTATAACGCCAATAAGACGGTCAACTAACTGGGTTGTAGCCACATTTGCGTCATCCAAAAGAAATATGTCTTCAAAATGCAACCGATCCATATCACGGGATAAGGTTTGATAATTTATCTTGTGGTGGACTAGATGAGTTGGTTTTGTAGTAGATTTAATTCGTTGATTGAGACAAAGAAATATACTGTTGTGATCTGTTATAGACGAGTCTAAGACTAGAGTTTGAGCGTCACGGTTTGATTTGAGTAAGACGTGATCCAGACAGTTCATGCCCCGTGTTGGTAGGGAATGTGCAGGCAAGAGGCCATGACTAGCTGATATATTAAGGTAATCTGAGACGTGTGTGCTTAGTGGTAAATGGCTAATGTCAATATTAATATCGCCAATAATAGCAATACTTTTAAAAGACGACAACGAGTGCAAAACAATATCGAGCGAGGCAATAAAGTTTGACAAGTTGGTAAATGAAGGTGATCTATAGATACATAAGATAGCGATTTCATTGTCCTGTGTTAATAGCAAACATGTACTATCTTTTAAGTCAATCTCAGATACAGAGAATTTGAGATTACATTGGTCATTTAAATATAAGACAATACCATCATTTTGATTCTTATAATTAGAGCTGCAATGTGCGACATACTTGTCTAATACGGGAATTGATATATCATTTTTTAGCCAGCATTCAGTTAAGATTATAATATCACAGTCAAGATCAATTCTATGTAATAAAGTGAGGAAGCTATTAAAGTTACAATTTATTGATCTAATATTTTGAGATAGAATTTTTAAATGTTGTGAGGGTCTCTTTATAATTTTTTTACAATCTTCCGGGCTACAAGTCTGGCTCTGCGATATCGAGTACTCGTCCAGTGAACAGGATATATCAAAGAAGTCGTCGAACTTTTAATGTTTTGTTCGGAGGCTCACAAAAGGATAACTCTCCATAGTATCTTTGGGCGTAGATGAGGATGAAAACAGTAACTATAATATCTAAACTTTTAACATAATGTGAGTGTGTAGAAATATAGGCTCTCTCCAATCCGAGATATTGTATTAATGTACAGTAATAATGTGTTCGTTTTTTAAAATATACTATTTTAACATAATTGAACATTGAGTTTGATATTATAATTGATTTTTGTATAAATATTTGATGTAAACATAAAAAAATAAAGTGTAAACATAGAAAAATGTAATTTAAAATACAATTAAAATTATGCATGCAAAACAAGTGAATATATTTTAAGCCTAGTCACTTATCTACTTGGAAACTTAATTTATTTAAATCATCTTTGTGATCGATGCGTATGGCAGGGGCACCTTCATGCTTCCGTACAAATACCCTACCATGGGCAGTCCAGCAAAACATATAATTATTTTGCTTGATAAATTCGCGGGTCAGGTAGTACAATTTTCTAGAATTTTCGGTCAATCTTTCAGCTATAAAAATTGGTTTAGTTTCTCCGTCGATTTTTAGGTGACTCGTGTTCAACTTGTCCTTAGTAGTTTTATTGAACGACTTTGCAGCAGTAAGAATTTTTTCTTTAAGTAGCACCGAAGAAAAGTCGACAATAATAGGGCGATTGATGCTTTTAGTAGGGAGTCTGAATATATCATGGATTTGTGTCTCGTCAATATTTATATTAAAATATAATTACCACCGCCTCTGGGATACATTGTTTCCACGCCGTCTCACGCTTTCATTATGATTTAGCAGAATAAACAAGTAATGTTATTTATAATTTAAGAGCCTTTTTCTTTACACTCCGAGAAAGACTCAAGTTCTAACGATATACGTTATCGTATCGAGTTAACAGGATATGTAGCTAATAACCCAGTAAAAACATTTCTTGTAAAATGTTGCCGAGACGACCACCCGTGAAGAAGTTGTGAGATCTCATGCAGAGCCAAGCTTCTACCAGTAAATATGTATGGCTTTGCCGTTTCGCCACCGTCGCGGAGGTGATGCGAATATTTAGTTTCTGATCTGAAGTTAGCAACTAATTAAAAACTTTTATTAGAGCTATTCAATTGAGACTTTGTATGTTTAGTGAGTCTATTATTTATCATCATATCCTGTAATTTTCACAGGATATGAACTATCTGGTACATCAGAAACCAACTCTATGAGGGTTCCAAAAACGTCGAAACACTTCGAGAAAAGGTAGGCAGTGCCCTTGCACTTCACTTAGCTCGTCTCGGCGGGTGCACTACCGTGCACCCAGATACTATTAAAAACCCAAAATATAAATCTAGTCAAACAATATGTTTATCAATTTCCTCAAATACGAAGAAAAGTCAACAATACATATCTTCGAAAAGGACTACAACGAAAGCTTTCGCAATTTTTCTTTCGTGAAAATCAAACACTTCTGCGAAAAGGTTGTACCGCGACTTGATCGTGCCGCAAACGTTCGGAAAACAACGGGCCAATACAGCCCGCGCTATTACCTGCTCCTCGTATTTATCTTTTTGTGCGATATAAATGCTTTGTGGGGCGAACAATAGCCGGGGGCGCAGGCCGCAGGGGGGAAGCTTTATAATTTTTTAATTAATTCCGTCGAAAATATCAAAGTCGCCGGACGGGGTACTAGTGGAGAATGCTATTTTTGTGATAACTTTTTCATAAAGCATTCTATAATTTATGGTATTTCCCTCTGAAACGCGGCCATTTTTAAACTGCTGGTAATTAAAATTTAATGCTACGGGTATAACTTTAAAACATTTAAAGTGATTTTATAATATAAGCTTGAGATTATGATTTTATTTCAATTTATTTTAACGGGTGTTCAGTATTCTTAAAGCTAAAAAGCGGCCAAGTGCGAGTTGGACTCGCCCAAGAAGGGTTCCGCAATAATAAGGTTTATTCTAATGAAATTAAAAGGTTTTTGATTTATTTTTATATTTCAGTTAATTTAATGAAAATTAATTTAAGGTTTACCATTTATGACGTATAAAAAAAACTACTTGCTAGATCTCGTTCAAACCAATTTTCATTGGTGGTTTTTATAGTATTTTTAGACTTATCATTCCCCTACTTTAAAAGTTAGAGGGGGGGGGGGGGGGGGGGGGTGACACACAATTCACCACTTTGGAAGAGTCTCTCTCGCAAACTATTCAGGTTAGAAAAAAATGACATGAGAAACTTCAATATGATTTTTGAAGACCTATCCATAGATATGCTACACGTATAGGTTAGATGAAAAAATTTTTTTTTTGTTTACCTATGGGGACCCCTAAAATTTTTTATAATTTTTCCATTTTTCTATCAAAGTCTTAATGCGGTTTACAGACTACATCTACTTATCAATTTTCAATAGTATAGCTCCTATAGTTTCGGAGGAAAGTGGCTGTGACATACGGACGGACAGATAGACAGACAGACATGACGAATCTATATCTTTTTGCTATTTGGCTACGGAACCCTAAAAAGGCCTATAAAGGAGACACGTAAGATTGACATTATGTCTCATCAGCCCCCCGATGCACGATCGTCGGAAAGATCTCACGTGAAAAGATTTCATCTGTCAGTAACGATTTCAATTATGCGTCCATTAATAAGACATACTAAGTAACATCAAATATTCCGAAATCTCTAGTTATATTATAATAAAGAAAAATTATATCACATCTTCCTATTGATGTAAATGTTCACGTAAGTGAAACGTTTTACATACGATTAAACAAATAGGATGTTAGTTAATGAAGTAATTGTATCGGAAAGTGAAGTCGTTTCCGAGGGCGGGCGTCGCGCCCTGAAGTCACTCATCAGGAAAACCGTTAGGAAAACACCAGCTTAAAGGATTTGTCGCTTGAAATATTGCCAACATTACAGATAATTTACACTTTGTTCGATAGACGTTTACAAATTTTATAGATTCAATCATTGTCTTAACGTTGCTTATTTTCCCGATAAACTTAAGTATTTAACAAATCAAGGAGTGTCCATAATCAAGTAGGACGACCATTATTTTTAGGTTAGCCACTATTCGCACTCTAGCAGGTTTAGATTCGATCCCAGCCATTATTGTATGTATTTTTACTTTTAAGTTGGTTTATTAGTTTACTGGATGGACTCTCGTGCGGTAATGCGGTAAACTCGCAGTTGTGAAAAAGGTTATGATATTGTAAGTTCACAATAACATATTTTTCATGACATTTTTGGTGTGCACCGAAGTGGAAACACTAATCAATTGGAATTAGCGAGTGAACTGTAACTATGTCGTTATCGACCGCACCGGCGATTCGCGCCGCAGTCGAGGGGGAATATTGTCCAGACAATGTTTGATAAAATTTTATTACATTCAGTACCCATTGAAAATTAGCGTTATTAGCTCCCGCTCATGTAAATTGCCTTCATAGGAATTAATTGAAGGTAATTTGATTTAATGCGTCTCTTTGTGGACAGTTATCGCTCGGTAGGCGCTATTGAAGCGGCTAGCGGCTCCAAAGGCTTTTGTTTTTGAAATATTGGATCGAATCAATTGCATTTAGAATTTTCGTTCTTTGTTGTCTTGCAGCGGGGTCTGAAAATGCTTTATTTAAATTGGGATTTCATTGTGGTTTGTAACGTTGCATTAAAAAATTATTTATCAAAGATTTGGTAAACTTCTATTTGCAACTTTTAACACAAACATTGTGTCAAAAGTCGCAAATGTTTATTTACTTGCAGTTGCATGCATCAAGCAAAGATTGTATTGTAGAATGCATCAAGCATTTGAAAAATAAAAAATAATATATTTAACTATATACGATTAACGTACGCCATATTAAAATAAACTGCGACCATTTTCGTATCCGATTTTCATAATCCGTTTGATAACCATATCCGGACGAGCGAGGAACCGCGGGTTTATCTTTTAATTGTTGGCGGAGTATCGCGGCTCAGCGGCGCCGATTGCCGCCATAAAACCTTACAGCCCTTTTGTTGGGCCCTTAACGTCGGCTGCTTGTCTTGTGTCGCTGTGTAATAGAGGTGGTTTGTTCGTACAAACAACTTTCGACATAAAAATCTGTGAAAGGTAGTCCCTGCGCAGATTTCTATGCGAAAAGAGAGCTTCGTATTTAGTTCAGGACTTTTTCATTTCAATATCAAGGAGTTGAAACTTGACCAAAATATTTAATAATAGAACAAAGTGCCGTCAAAGAAATTGGTTCATGGCGAACCTACGTCAATTTTTCGGGCTAAGACAATTCAATGTTACATGATATTATTATGATTTGTCGGCTGGGTTTGATATAACGCGACCAAATTTCGTAGGGCCGTCATCTGCCTATGATTTAACTCCTCTGTTAATATATAGAACTGAAATCCAAAAAATAGGATATATTGGTGTCATGAGGGAACAATATTCGACAATAGCCGCGATTCGACAGCCTTTTGTGAAAAATCGTCACGTTTTATACGCATCGCGATTCGCGGTGCGATGTACACTGACGCGTGTTTTGCGTTTCACTCACTAGTGATGATCTATTGAAATATCGATAAGTGCTATCTTTTAAAAATAATATTGGGAGGCAAACGAGTATACGGGTCACCTGATGGGAAGCAATTACCGTCACCCATGGACACTTGCAACTTTAGAATTGTTTCAAGTGCGTTGCCAGTTTTTTAAGAGGAATGACCTCTCTTCTTGAAGGTTTGCAGGTCAATTACGTATCAGGGAAACTGATTTTAGGCTGACCTATACTAATTTGTTCGGGCTATGTAAAACCAAACTGACAGCTCGTATATATCACAACTGATACATATACGAAGTGGTGCTAGAACAGCAGGCTTAGCACGGCCACAGTAAAAATGCGAAAGAATCGAAACGCTGACAAACTGACAGGTTTCCTGATTATAATTCCGTCACTTTGTCTACTTTATCTACTTGCCGTAAGAATAAACCTTTCTATGGTGACCATACTAAGCCTGCAGGGCACGTTATGCTATTACTAATTAACTAATCGCATAACTTTAAATCTTAAATGTTATTTGTACACTATTATTATCATAGGTTCAATAGATCTACTATACTTTACTGTATACTAATTGTCTACAAGACTAACATAATATTTTTGTAAATTACTGAAATAAGTTAAATTATATTTTTATACTGGTATCAAAAAACGATGAAATTCGAATATCGATGTGCCAATATCGAATATCCACGAACCACCTATGAATAAAAGTGAATAGGATTTGTCAATAGTTGGGATCAGTATTTGCAAGGCAAACAGGTCGCTTCTGCGTGGATTGGCTGGAGGCTGTATGTGATCTACTGTTGGCACTGCCGCAATTTTATATCATGAGTCAACACTATGTTGTGCACGTGCCACGTAGTCAGAGCCGAATTTAATCGTGGCTAGCTCTACATATTCATAAAATAATTTTATTAAAAGACAATGATAAAAAAGCAGTGAACAAAGGTTTTTTTTTTTCAAGGTTTGCTGTCGAAGTCATGGGCCTCGGTTGACTTCATCTAAATACGAACCTACACTTAGCAAACAAACAGCTGCTAAATAATATTAGTTCATTAAAAGAGTATATAGTTTTTGTCACTCGAGGGACGTAAACAAAACTAGCTATTTGACCGAGCTTTGCTCGGTATTCGATAAAACACGAATAAAATAACATTTTCTAAAAATGATTCCTAGCTAGATCGATTTATCGCCCCCGAAACTAAATTTCATGAAAATCGTTGGAGCCGATTCCGAGATTCCAATTATATATTTATATATATATACAAGAACTGATTGTTTAAAGATATAAGATATGACGCTACGTTCTATCCAGAAATCTAAATAATCGGCCAAGTGCGAGTCGGACTCGCGCACGAATGGTTCCGTACCGATATAGAGCAAAAATAGGCCAAAAATTGTATTTTTTGTATGGGAGCCCCCCTTAAATTTGTATTTTATTTAAATATTAATCTTTATTATTAAAGTACAGATAATATATCTAAAGCCTTCAAAAAATTTCAAGTGCGTAGGCACTTGAAATTTTCACAAAACTGTTGCCATTATTGACATCGAGCAAAAAAGGCCAAAAATCACGTTTATTGTATGGGAGCCCCCTTAAATATTAATATTATTTTGTTTTTAGTATGTGTTGTTATAGGGGCAATAGATACACAAAATCTTTAAAAATTTCAGAAGTCTAGCTAAAGTGGTTCTTGAGATACAGCCTGGCGACATACAGACAGACATACGGAAAGACAACTAAGTCTTAGTAATAGTGTCCCATTTTTACCCTTTGTGTACGGAACCCTAAAAAGGAGAGATTGTAAGTCGATTCAAAGTTCAAACGTACAAGTTTGGCTCCATCGTGCGTGAACTTTTAATCAGTCAATCAAATAAGTCTATTTGCAAGACTTTAAAGCTGCTATAAATTTAATTAAAGAAGCTAGTGACTAATATTAGAGTTAGAATTGGTTAGCATTGGCCATCACAAACAGTCTCATGGGAATTTCTGGCACAGAACACGTGTAGGTAACAGCAAAAACCTGTGTTACGCGCAAATGATCGCATTGCGGATTAGTCTCACCAACAAAAATACGTCCATAACTCAACAGAACAAACGTGAGGATTGCCACGCGCCTGCGATAATTTGTCAGGTGCTATTTACACAAAGAACACTTTGCGTATAGATACGCCCAACGTTTATTTAGGAAAAGTCAATTATTTGTGTACAGGTAATGTTTGACGAGTAACTGTAGTAAGCTAATACTATAATTTAAATAACCGTATGCTCTAGTGATTTTTTTATATTTTTTATGATTTTAAGTAAATGTAAGGTGCTCATTGAAAATCAGCGTTGCGGATCCCTTCGCAACATTGCTGAATGGGAACCAATTTGGTATTACATAAGTGAGTATTAATAGATAAACTCAAACTCAAACTCAAACTCAAAAATTTTTATTCAGAATAAATTTTTTCAAATATTCTCTGAACGTCGGGGCTACACAGATGCCTACCACCGGTTCGGGAACTAACCCGGCGAGAAGAACCGGCGTAAGAAACTCGCACGGGGCCATCTTTTTCTAAAAAGATGGAAAATTACAAAAAATATATTATTATAAAATAACAGTGTCATTATGACTAAATAAAATACAACGAATGTACAATTATTATACATATTATAATGAAACAGCTCTGCAGGGGGCGACCTTATTCCCATGGTGTACTATCATTCATGAAATCAGTAACTTTATAGTACGCTTTGGTACACAAACGTTCTTTAACAACTTTTTTAAATCTATTAATTGAGAGATTTTGAACGCTTTCTGGGATCTTATTATAAAGGCGTATACATTGACCTTTAAAAGAATTTTTGACTTTAGTAAGTCTAGTCACCGGAATTTCAAGCTTATGTTTATTACGAGTATTTCTCCCATGGGCATCACATTTTTTCGTGAATTGATATATATTCTTTTTAACATATAATACATTTGATAGGACATATTGAGAAGCAACAGTTAAGATTCCAGTTTCCTTAAATTTTTCTCTAAGTGAAGTATTACGGGCCAACTTGTAGATTGCCCGCACAGCTCGCTTCTGCAGCACAAAAATTGTATTTATATCTGCAGCATTGCCCCACAGCAAAATGCCGTAGGACATAATACTATGAAAGTAACTAAAATACACTAGACGTGCTGTTGTTTCATCTGAAAATTGTCTAATCTTACTTACTGCATATGCTGCTGAACTGAGTCTGTCGGCCAACCCAGCAATATGAGGGCCCCACTGAAGCTTGGAGTCTAGTGTAATACCTAAAAATACAGCTGTATCCACTAGCTCCATAACATCACCATTTAAAAGCACATTGGTTTCCGTTTGCCTTACATTGGGCAATTTGAATTTAATACATTTTGTTTTTTTTAATATTAATTGTTATTAGTTTTGTAAGATGCAGTTATACTTAATTTTATTTTTGTTTTATTTTTTATTTTATTTTTGAATTCATATATTTGTATAAAATAAAACAATACAATGAATTACTGACACAGGCTTGTGAGATAAGTACAAGTGATTACGTACTATCAGAGAATTTGATTCATATGCAGATGGTGGATATATCGTAATTTGGTAGGTAGTAAATAAATGTATCAGGATGAGCATTGCTGATGCTCCAACAACCGACTACATTTGTACAGCTAAATGTTCTAAGTCATTTAGCGAACATAACGGTTATAACAGTAGGTTAGGTTTCAGCGTTGGTCTTTGCGAGGAGGCGTGAGAACAGACCGCGACGGCTCCGGCCCGCGTAACGTCTTCTTCCCCGGGAATGAAATATCTAAATGCGAGTCCCTTAATGGTCCTCATTTATTTCTCTCCCGAATCTCACCGCGAGCGCTCGTAATTATTGCGTCTCTAGTAGGGTTATTAAGCTTTGCTTCGGTTAAAATGAGAAATGGCCGCATTCGTTCCCGTTTCAACTTGATATCTTCCCGTGCCAAAGGGTATGAATTTTAATTTGATGATACCGCGGTGTGATTAAATTAATTGCGGTGGTTTCTTATTGTAATTCCCTGCTGCGGTTTAATGCTGATATGTACAGGTACCTGAGACTGCCGGTAATATTATATTGTTCTCGGGAATATTAAATTTTATCATAAATTTTTTTAAATTAAATATGTGTATCATATAATAAAAATCTTAAATATATGTATAGTATAAAAGTATTAAATATATTTCCGTTGTCTGGTACCTGTAACACAAGTCCTTCAGGTACTTTACCACGGGGCCAGACTGACGTGGTGTGAAACGTCCATTGATATTATAGATATTATTATTATTATATGACCGAAAAATTCATGGGTAATTTCATAACTTAAATACCGACAAGACTAAAACGAATTAAAGAAAATAAAACGTTATTTTCTACTTTCTCAAAATTATTAGACAGTTCATCCAAGGATCCTTGTTCTTTAAATAAAAAATCAATCCCTTCTTAGTGTAAGTACTCACATACGATTTTGCTTGATCGAGCAACGTAGAGTAAAAATCACGGCTCGGGCTTTCGTCCAAACATTCAGCATTGCTCGATACTTTTACTCCAGTTCAAAGGAAATTAGCTACGAATAACAAAAACTAGTGTTAAAAAATTTGTCGATTTTGAGTAAACTATTGAGCAAAACCGTATGTGAGTACTTAGCATTAGACACTTCAGTCTTCAAGTACGTTAATAAATTTCGAGATTGCGTTAAGCACTTATCAGGCAGTTAACGTAATGTTAACGTTAAACGCCATAAGGATTATACACGAGCGATACAAAGTGTAGTCTGAAGATCATATTTTATGAAAAGCCCGGCGGCGCTAACAAATTCCTAACTTTGTAAAGATAACACGAGTTGCTTAAGCCCGCCGACTTAGACTTCGCCAAATCCGGCATAATGGGTACACTCGCGTCCAAATATAGGTACAGTGCAGTCGCAATAAAACGTGTTTAATTCCTTCTTAAGTGGAAAGAGACAACAGATTTTGTGACATACTAACATCTTAAAATTGTTCATTCGTCAAACGACTTTTTGAACGTATCAGACATGAACAAAACATTGTACAACTATAACATCTTTCTTCTCTATATTGTTGGCTCTTTAAACTAGGTTTTAGAAAATATACAATCTTCAAATATTGCTACATTGACGTACCATAGGACATAGGATACTTCTATCCCGAAAAAAAGTACAGTTCTCGCGCGAAAAACGCATTTTGGTGCAACGGAGTTGCGGGCGTCATCTAGTTGAAGTGGACTCGCCTCGTTGTTTAACCTCACACGGGTTGAAATCGTTTATGATACTCAGGTAAAATATATGAGATATAGTTATATTATACGTCGGCATTTACATTTCACGTGAGGACGCCAGTAATCCGAAGCGGTCTTGCGATTCCTACACGACGGAGCTATGCGTCCTACGTGATGCGAGCAAATTTACAAATTGCACGACCCGCAGGATGCTCTACTTATGTTTTTCTTAATTAAATTAAAATTAAAACTGTTTGTTATATAAATAAATAAATGATAGGTAAAATACAAGATGCTTATAAATAAATACCATCAATAATGCTGCTCGAAAAATTTTATGGCATTGAGGATAAACGAAAAAAGTATTCAGTCAGCAGCGGTGCTATCAGAGAAAATGATTAATATGCAGATAATGGACCTACGTAATTCGGTCGGGTTATGTCAAGCATAGCTGACAGAAGATATTAAATAAACTTAACCTGACTAAATATATTAGAGCCGCTATCTGCTACTTATTCTAAACAACAAATATCTACAAGGTGATTAAAAACAAAAAATGCAATGTCAGCTTCATTGTAAAAATATGCTCTTTATAGAGCATACTGTATAGAGTTATGTAGTGGTCTCAACTCCAAATGCTCGAAGACCGCCTCGAGGCACGAATGCCAAGACAAGCCGAAATCTTATCAAGCGGCCATGCTGGCTCGTTAATAAGCAAAACTGCAGGTCGCGGCTCACCTGAGCCAGAAGCCTGTTTCTACAGACTATTCAGAGCTATTCTACCTCTGAAGAGACCTCTATGTGGACGATAATATAAAGACCAACCTCATAGGAACTTAGGGGTAAAATTATTCTGAATGGTTTGTTCAGTGAGCACGCCGCCCGCACATCACTTATGAAACATATTTACGCAGGAATTCATATAACTATGCATAATTATGCATGTTATTATAAACTTGGTATTGAATGTACTACCTGGTGGCTGGTACGCTTTGCCTTTATAAGCAAAATTTCAACATTTTTTTTGCATTCAAAAGGTCTAACTTCATTAATAATCGAACTTTACTAAATCGATGTTCGGCAATTTTTTTCGCGGAATTAAATTAAAAGACGTGAAAAATATTTTTTTAGTTGTATAATAACAATCCGTTCATGTGCTTTTATACTTGGTTTTGTGATTTTAGAAGACTTTTGTAGCTTTTATGATTACGTAGCACCGCGCTACACGGCGCGTAGACGGGTCTACGGGCCTATCTACGCCGTCGCGTAGCCGGTAGCGTCAAGTATATTTAGTACTGTAATACTATTATACTGCTTTAGTTTTTATAAAGACGTACGTACATAGAATAAAATTATATTTATATATTCATACTACTTCCACAGTATTTTTTTACTCTTTTACTATATTCATTATTATTGTTTCTGCCCAATCTTCTTAAATAATTTCGACATTTAGGTGCGATAACTTTTAACCGATATTTAGTTCATCATAAAAACGAAAACCAAAAAGAAACATAATAATTTATATATTTTCATTATTCTATTTTTTAATTTCAAAGAAAATTTCTTTACAGTCTCGACAATTGGAAGCCAATAAATGCGAAACCCTTCTACTACAAAAATGTGCCGGTACCAAATTAAAATACTTTTCTCAGCTTTTGATTGGAGAAAAATGCTTTGTTGTTATATTATAAGAGTTTACAAAATTTAAATAATTATACAAATAATTTGTTTTATCAAGAGAAAATCTAATAAAGTTTATTTAAATATTAAAATATTTTCATACGTGGGAGAGCCATGCCCGAAGCATGGCACTCCCACGTATGAAAATATTGTATATATAATACACGAATGGGCCGGCTCGACCGGAGAAATGCCACTTTCTCACAGAAAACCGACGTGAAACAGCGCTTGCGCTGTGTTTCGCCGAGTGAGTGAGTTTACCGGAGGCCCAATCCCCTACCCTATTCCCTTCCCTACCCTCCCCTATTATTACCCTATTCCCTCTTAAAAGGCCGGCAACGCATTTGCAGCTCTTCTGATGCTGCGAGTGTCCATGGGCGACGGAAGTTGCTTTCCATCAGGTGACCCGTTTGCTCCTTTGTCCCCTTATTTCATAAATAAATAGATATATATATATATATATATATATATATATATATATATATATATATATATATATATATATATATATATATATATATATATATATATAGAGCTGCTACTTTCACAATGAACTCTCTACAGGGAACACGTACACACCCTAATCTATTATCACTTGTTTTTGTTACACCCTGTATATATATATATATATATTAACAATTATATCTTACGAACCGATCTACTTTATAAATTACAAAAAATTCAACGACTTTTAGTGAATGTCGTTGAGTTTAGTGAATACAATATCATTTCAACTCTCATTGCATATTTTCATCCGTTAACGTAGAACTTGTTTATTCGATATAGCTTTTATTCTTCGCTATAAATTATATATATTTCGATACATTACTACGAATAATTATTCGTAGAGGTACAGTTAACGCAGAAAACTTTATTTACGTCGTACGACTTGCGCGAGAATGTCGATTAAAATAAAATCAGTACGATTCCCCCGGGGGTGGTTAATTTTATAGCAATTAGCTGGATACGGCACTCTCGTCGCGGCTCAACGACTACCCCTTCTGAAGTTTTAATATCTGCGATTTTGTCGGGTTGAAAGGATGTAAAATTTTTGCCGCGACATTTACGGTCTGCCTGCAGGGCTAAAATGGTCGCTTTGAAGAATCATGATATGAATCATAATATGATTCATTTTTCTAAAATCGCAAAATGCAAGTCTGCTTGCAATTCATTTCTGTATTTTTGTACTGATTTGACATTTGTCAGTTTGACAGTTTTGACAATTCATTTGCTGAATTGATTGAGAGGAATTGCTAAATGTGGTCACATTTAGCCCCGCTGTTCTCGTATTTGATATCGCGTGGAGCGACATATATTTTTATTTGACTTATTTGTACTGTGGTGGTTATATTCACTATGAGTATTTAGTTAATGAGAAATGTTTTGCGCTATGTAGCCGTAGGGTATATCGTGTCAATTGTCGTGTCATACAGCTTTCATATTATGTCACGAAATAGCTTCCATATGTCACGATATAGCTGTCATATCTCTGTCTGATACGACATTTGACACGATAGACCCTACGGCTACATAGCGCCAAACATCCCTCATTCTAACAATAATTGCATTTTGGTTTCGTTACAATTTCCTTTTTTTCTTTAATTGGAATATCAACGACAAAACCACCACAAAACAAATTGTAATAGGGATATCTATACACAAAAATTCATAATATTTTATAATTTTATGAAACGTACGTGTTTTAGGTACGAGTGAAAAATCAAATCAAAAATTTTAGGCCATGGAGGCATCGAAACAAAGAAACATTATGTTTTACAAGAACCAAAAAAAATTGATATTTAACACGACTGTGATATCGTGTCGTATCCTATAAACGGTGCGAGGGAAGCGACTAACTTACTCATCCAAACCAAGTTGTCGGGAAATCTGTAACAAAACGGCCATCGAGGCAACTTCAGACAATAAACAAAGTCAGATAAGCGAGTAGCGACTTCATTGTTCTGTCGGGAATCGCGGGTAGAGCGGGGAGAGTGGGGAACTCCGGTGTAAACGTCTCATGTCAAATTCATATATCTGTCTCCTCGCTAAGTTATCCTTACTACTTACTTACTAATATTAAAAAAGCGATATGCCCGTCTGTGTGTTATATAGTAACGCTTAAAAAGCTAAACCGATTTAGATACATGAAATTAATATGATGATACTTTGACAGACTGGGCAAGCCGCAAGACATCGTCGTAAATTTTTTTGCTGATTTCTTGGTTACCGGTAAACGACACAACGGACTTTTTTTACTTCAAGTGCATTTAATTATGGCCAGTACTAAAAGACAGGGTAGGTATTCCAAATTTTCTCGTACTTATATAAATACGAGCTTTTGCCCGCGGCTTCGCTCGCGTTAAGAAGTATTATTATATACAAACTTTCATCCCCTATTTTAACCCCTTGGAGGTGGAATTGATCAAAATCCTTTCTTAGCGGATGCCGACGTCATAATATCTACCTGCATGCCAAATTTCAGCCCGATCGGTCCAGTGCTCGTCCAGTAGTTTGGGCTGTGCGTTGATAGATCACCATGTCAGTCACCTTTGAGTTTTATATATATAGATAGATAGATGGCATTAAATAAAACAAAAAACACAGTTAAATTTCAACTGGAGAGTATGATTTTGTGCGTACGTTTAAAATCCTAATATCCATATAGCTTTATCTCATTTCCTTCCCAGATCTTAATTTATAATGGTCAATGCAGTTATCTATCCCATACTCGTCTACCCATCGAAACTTCGTTAAAGTAATCACAGTGTGGCTCACTCTCCCCTTGTGAATTGAGCGGGACAAATATATATTCTTCTCGGTGTTAGAAAGAGACAGAATACGTATGATAATATCCTATAATCACAGTTTTGTTTTCCAATCGACGTTAACGATTATTGGCGTGTTGTAAGGATGTCGTTTTGGAATGGCTTTAGTACGGAGACAAGTCGTTAGCAACTCCAATAAAAATTGCTTATTACCTTATCTATTTTTCCGTTTGGCGGGAAAATGGGAAAATGTGGTCATATGGAAAAACGAAGATTAAAATTTCGGTACGTAACGTTACTCAGGGGCGGATCTTGAATTTGTCTTAGGGGCCCTACCTAATTACTCAACTAATTGCCATTTTGACAAGAAACTGTTTTCTGTAGTGATGTAGGTATATCTATCTATACTTTAATATTATAATTCTGCAGAGATTGTTTGTTTGAACGCGCTAATCTCAGGAACTACTGGTCCGATTTGAAAAATTCTTTCAGTGTTAGATAGTCCATTTATTGAAAAAGGCTTTAGGCTATATTTTATCACGCTACAACTAATAGGAGCGAAGAAATAGAGGAAAATATTGAAAAAACGGGAGGAAATTATTTAATTATTTGAAAGGGCTTATTTGAACGTGCTAATCTCAGGAACTACTGGTCTGATTTGAAAAATTATTTCAGCGTTAGATATTCCATTTATCGAGAAAGGCTACAGGCTATATTTATTCACACTACGACTAATAGAAGCGAAGAAAGAGAGGAAAATGTTGAAAAAACGGGAGGAAATTATTTGAAAGGGCTTATTTGAACGCGCTAAACTCAGGAAGTACTGCTCCAATTTGAAAAATTATTTCTGTTTTAGATAGTCCATTTACTGACAAAGGCTATAAGCTATACTTTATCACGCTATGACTAATAGGAGCGAAGAAATAGAGGGAAATGTGGAAAAAACGAGGGAAATTATTTGAAAGGGCGTTTCTCACAAACCACTGGAGGATTTTTTCTGTTATTTGGCACAGATAAGAAGTAGACCACGTGAAGGATCATAGGCTATTTTTGGACTAATTTGTCTGTGAAATATCTAATTTACGCGGGCGGAGCCGCGCGGAATGTCTAGTGTAATATATTATGTTAAGTACAGGAAGAAAATAGGAAAACAAAATATTTAATTTATTTATACTTATGGGTTACTAGCTGTTGCCCGCGACTTCGTCCGCGTGGACTTCAGTTTATAGTGCGCGATGTCAACAAAATTGGTGTCAAAAGCTTTTATAAAAAAACCCTGGTACCACTTAAATCAAAACAGCTGTGCAGTGTGCACATAATATTTCATTTTTTAAATTAAACTTTATATTTTATGCCAAATTTTAAAGAAAAATATACCATAAACTATTTATCATTGATAGGTTTGGTTACGTCACTGCATAAAGTACTGAGTTATTTAATAACGTAGAATAGAAATAACAATCGAAAAAAAAAACGAAACCAGAATATAAGATGATACCACCTCTTATAGAAAGACTTTTGAGGAAGCGTCAGCGCGATGTAGGAGATGCACGGCGCCATCTATTATGAATTTTTGGAACTAACTTAATTTGAACAAATTTACGCATTTTCACCACCTTACAACCCTTTTTTCCGGTAAAAAAGTAGCCTATGTCTTTTCTCGGGCTTTAGACTGTCTGTATACAAAATTTCATTACAATCGGTTCGGTAGTTTTGGCGTGAAAGCGAGACAGATAGACAGACAGAGATACTTTCGCATTTATAATATTAGTATAGAGTATAGATAAAATATGGTTATGTTATACTATACGTTCCGCGCGGCTTCGCCCACCTAAATAAGATATTTCACAGACAAATTAGTCCACAAAAATAGCCTATGATCCTTCACGTGGTCTACTTCTTATCTGTGCGAAATAACAGAAAAATTGCTGCTCCAGTAGTTCGTGAGATAAGCCCTTTCAAATAATTTCCCCCGTTTTTCCATAATTACCTCTATTTCTTGGCTCTTATTAACCTTAGCGTAATAAAATATAGCTTATAGCCTTCCTCGATAAATGTTCTATCCAACACTGAAAGGATTTTTCAAATCGGACCAGTAGTTCCTGAGATTAGCGCGTTCAAATAAGCCCTGTCAAATAATTTCTCCCCGTTGTTTTCCACATTTTCCTCTATTTTTTCGCTCCTATTAGTATTATCGTGATAAAATATAGCCTATAGCCCTTCTCGATAAATGGGCTATCTAACACTGAAAGAATTTTTCAAATCGGACCAGTAGCCTTAGCACGGCCACCAGTAGAAATGCGAAAGTAAGGACAAACTGCGGACATAAACTAAAGGTGCCGTTCCGATCTCTACCGCGGCCAATCGCGACCGACAAAAATTCAATTAAAATGCCACTTTATGACAGACTATAGTATATGTCATAGAGTAGGATATTATTTGAATTTTTAGGACTATAGTCTGTCATAAAGTGGCATTTTAATTTAATTTTTGGGAACGAAAAAATATCGGAACGCTATCTTAAGTTTATCTCCACACCTTATGATCAGATTTTTTTAATTCTAGATAATTTTTATTATTGACAATATCGTTTATTGGTTTCAGTTCGGTTGGGGGCCCTCTGTATTCGCGGGGCCCTGGGCTGCAGCCCAAAAAGCCTTATGGTAGATCCGCCCCTGACGTTACTAGTATAGTTCATAGTAAATAGTAAATATCCCGTTTTTACCCTTTGGATACGGAACCCTAAAAACGATCAGACTTAGAATCAATATTATATTCTACTGTTTATATGGTGAAATGTATACCCACAGTTATCGTGGATGTACTTTTTTTTCGCGGCACAAAGTCGCAAAAAACGTCTATCAAGTAAGTAGTAATTATACCCTTAAATCAAAATAACAAAGACCCAATTCCTTTTGCATTTAAAAAAAGTTTATTTATGTATCTGTTTTAAATTTTTCGCATATAAAAGAGAATTTATTCCCAACAATCGACACTAGATTCAGATTACCTGCTACTGAAATCCGAAAAAGCTTTGAGAAAGTTTTCCATAAATTAAAATTCATGTTTAGTTAAAAAACGTAAATCCAAAATATCAAGTGACCCGTGGCGGCGTGTGCTCTAAAGCCTGCGCCACATTGCCTGCGGAAAACGCGACACGAACTTTTCACGAACGTGAATAATGATTATTGTGACTGTAAATTCTTATCCGTCTTGCTTGATTGAGCGTTAGTGTCTAAACACTAGGCCGAAAATACGCGGCCGAAGTTCGGCAAGATTACGCCAGTAATGCACTACGCATACAATACGCGACGTAATTTCGGCATGGTGTGTCATCGGTAATATAAAACAGCCCCAAACATTGCAGGCGTAATCATGCCGAACTTCGGTCGCGTTTTTTTGGCCTAGTGTGTTTAGATAGGTTCCCGATTCTCGTGAAGTTGCAACTGATTTCAAGCTTGAAGTAAAGTTTTTTCTTGATTTTAAGCCAGAACTACGGATTCGCAGTGTTCTTCGCGAATTTTACGTGGTGTCGCACGGTTTACGTAGGCAGTGTGGAGCAGACCTTAAAAGTATGAATATTTGAGGTTTTAACATTGCAGATTGGCAGCTAATACAAATTCGTCGACGAATTTTGTATATATCCACAACAATAATGCTGCTATATTATTTCACGACACTTATATTACATACCGACTTTATTAATTTGAAGATTTTTTGTTTTTATGTAAGCGATACATTTTAAGCTAAATTATAAGTTTCTAGAATAATGATTGCTTAAACATAAACGGTCTTACTACAAAACATTTAAACACCTGTTGAACAGTTGATTACAGAAAAAATTCAGTACAAAATGGTCTCAAAACAACTATTCAACAGATGTTTAGTTTTTTGCGGTAAGGCCGAAAGCTTTTGTCTCATAATATGAGATCTTATCTTATCTTATTTTAAATTAACATAATATTATGTTAACTTAAAGTAAGATGTTACTAAGTTAATGTTTAATCACACGTACGGAATACGGATTTTGTTGCGGAGCACTTTCCTTATTCCCGACGTTTCGGCACAAATTACCTACTATAGTTACCGTCGGCTGCTTTCCATCGGCCGTGGTCACGGGTGGACTGAGATGACAGGCATACTCGTTGTTCAACTACCCGCAGATTCATCAATTATTATTTGTGTTCTGGCCACTGACCTCCATTATACAAGTATAATGGAGGTAAGTTCTGGCCTACGCAGAACGCACTAATTACAGTGTCTTGTGCCGCGGTATTTTAAATTTGTTCTTTAATTAATTTATTTGTTTTTTAATCTATTGAAATCAGTAAGTGATGTTTAGTAATAATATTATGTGTAATACTCGCGTAAACCTAATACCTAAGTCGTAAGGTGTTACTAAATTTATTTTTCCAGATAAATTCTTGTCAACCTTTTTCGTCATTGAAAAGAAAAAATCTGGGGGCACGGGAGTGCCCCCGCCAAGATGAGTAACTCCTTGTCGAGTAAGTACTTAAAATTTAAAATCATTTTTTATACGTCTTGCTAAAACAATTCCCAAATCATTGTTGCTACGCCATGCTCTATCGAGCCATTTGGAACAATATTTATAAATAAATGAAAAAGCAAAGTAATTTATTATACACTCGTTTGTCGTTAAGTGTATCGCATTCATAGTATAAAGGACTACAGCGCCAGCTTAACGTTTAAATTAGTTTGTCCCCCTCGAGCGGGGCCGCGGCGAAGGGTTGGGAAATTTAAATTACAAATAAAAGTACTGAAAAATATCTATGAGCGGTAGTGGCTAAATAACGAGGTTCTTTAATTAAAGGGATAGGGTAATAAAGAGAAACCATGACTTTCATTATCAAACGCAGTAATTGGACGCTAAAGAATTATTCTCAGTGTCCCCAAAATAGTGATTTTTGGGGACACTTAATACTTTGCTCTTAATGACACGTTGCGTAAGAAATTAAGTTCTTAGTTAATTCATTAACCTTCCAAAAACGTAGTAGATTTTCACTTTAGTGTGCTAAGTTTCTTACGTCTAAGTGTGTCTTTTATGTGCGCTGGCCAAATCATACAGAGTGTAACAAAATTAAGTGATAATTATATACTTGAAGGTGTGAATGTATACATAATTTCACAGCTAAATCTATACAGCTATGTATATAATATGTATAGCCGTATAGATTTCGCTGTAAAGTAAGTGCTGTAAGCAGAAAGAGTCACTTTTTTTCACTTTTGTACGGAAAATTTATAACGCTGGGGGCGGGGCGCTTGCCCATACAAGTCACAAAAATTTGCTCTTTCAGTGCTGCTCCCTTCACAGTGAACTCTATATAAGGGACACATATTATACACCTAATAAGGGCTCCCACACATAACTGCGAATGTGCGAATTCGCATCGTAATGTCATTTTAGGGTTCCGTACCCAAACTGTAAAAACGGGACCCTATTACTAAGCCTTCGATGTCTCCAGGCTGTATCTCAAGAACGGTGATACCTAGAGAGTTGAAATTTTCACAGTATATAATAATATGTATTTCTGTCGCCGCTATAACGATAAAAACAAAATACCTATATCAAATATTTAAGGGGGCTTTCATAAAATAAACTTACATTTTTGTTTTAATCAATATACCTAGATTCACGTAGGCACTTGAAATATTCACAATATACTAAATAGTATTTGTACTTTAGTAATGAATAAAAGATAAAAATAAATCTATTTTTGCTCTTAAATGGCACGGAACCTTCGTGCGCGAATCCGACTCGCACTTGGCCGATTTTAATAAATTATTATAACTTATGAGTTTTGTCGCAGATATATCGATGCGAAATCGCAGTTTTGTGTGCAAATTTCATCTGATTCGTAAAGGGCCAATTAGCAACTTGCAGTCGTTTGGTGGGCTTTATATTTAACCCCCGACAAAAAAGAGGGGTGTTATAAGTTTGACGTGTCTGTCTGTCGGTCTGTCTGTCTGTCTGTCTGTGGCATCGTAGCATCCAAACGGGTGGACCGATTTTGATCTAGTTTTTTTTTGTTTGAAAGCTGACTTAACTGAGAGTGTTCTTAGCTATAGTTCATCATCATCAGCCTGCTCCGTGCTGAAAAATCGCGGTTTATCTGGTTGGTGAAGGGCCGATTAGCAACTTGCAGTCGTTTGGTGAACGAACGAACACACACACGAACTAGAATGCTTTATTGCATTCTAGTTCGTGACATTTATGAACATTTACACATTAATGGAAAATTGACCTGGTGCTGCAGCATCACCTGGTAATCAATAGGATATCCAACTCCTCACCAACATAGCAACATGGCTCACCGTGCTGAATGTGCAATCACGGAATTCAGGTGCGCCGTAATTAGCTTAGCCTAACTGTATTACAAAGCATTTAGGTCAGTCGTGTCTATGGAATATCGATTCCAGTAAATTCCCTGCAAGAGACCCCGATTTGCACGCATCCGTCACGGTTCGGTGCCGTCCGCCGTGACGCGCCATATTGAAATGTCGACTGACCGGCACCTTCGCATACCAAGTCTCAAAGCTAATTTTATTTGAGTTGCACGCCTCGCTACGTTTCGGGATATTCAATATTCAGTGATATTGAGTTCGGATATTCTCGCATGCGTGATGCGTCACTTCCCAAGTGTAGTAAAGGGTAAAAATAAAACTTTTATTTACTCACCATTAAAGGAATATTGTAGAATTGTAAGTGGTGAGCTCTACACTACAACTAGCAAACTCGATGCCTTTTTTATTATCTACGTGTATTATGTTATAAAGGTTGTAAATAATAAAATTGCATTTTAATACCTAATGTATTATAAAATATTACTAACTTGGCGGGCATTTTTCTACAGTAAAATTCCTCCTTACGTAAAATTTACCTTAATCCTAAATCATTTTTGCATTTTTTTCACTTTGTGGCCTTCATCTTAGGTATCGCGTACACTAAAACTTAGCTATTTACTGGCGCTTGTAGTTGTAGACTAATTTATTAATTTGGCTGGCCTGGGCAGTGCGCGCGGGGGCGCTGTAGTAGGTGTCGTCGTAGCTGGCGTACCGGCGGGCGCTCGGCTGGAAGTCCAGCTGCAGGTGGTCCCCGCCCTGCCGCAGCTGACCCTCGTCCGGGCCCGAGTACCGCGGGTCCTCGTAAATGGTGATGGTCTGCTTGCGGTGCGCGACGACCGGCGCGTCCCGCGGCACCTCAGCGACGGGCGTGTCGCGCGACTCGCCGTAGCGGTACCCGTAGCCGTGGTCGGGCCCGTGCCCGTACCCGTCGTGGCGAACGCCGTGGTCGTCGTAGTGGCCCGGCCCGCCGTAGTCCCAGCCGCGGCGGTCCCACTGCGGGCGGTCCCAGCCCCGGCGCTCGTCCCAGCGCTGCCAGTCCCACCCCGGGTCCCGGTGCACGTGCGGCTCGCTGTACTCGTGTCGCTCGCGCACGTTACCGCGGTCGCGGTAGTCGCGGCCGGCCCGGTACCGGTCGTGCAGCTCGGAGTTGTCGAGGTAGTGCTTGCGGCCGTAGTCCTTGTGCGCGACGCGCTTCACGCCGTTGTCGCCGTAGCGGCTGTGGCCGCCGCCGTGGTAGTTGTCGCGCAGGTACTCCTGCCCGTTGTTGTGCGACCCCTGGGAGTGGTGGTGATACAATTAACATTGGCAATAGTTAATTTCTGATTACCCATCAGCAATAATTAAATAATCGTATTTGTTAAAAAAAGGTGATTTCATGGAATAGCAATCGTCTGCGTTCATGAAAAAAAATACATGACCGTGCTAGTTGGCACCGCGGACGACGGCGCGCAGCGTAAACACTGGCTGTCGGGCTAACGCTATACTTTGCTACTGCTAATTTATTACATGAGAAATAGAGTTGCTATCTCGAATTATAATAACTAATAAGTACTTATTTTGTTATGTTAATTGATATACTTATAATTAATAGTTAAAAGACGCGACGTAATGAAAATAAAGTAGCCGTTCACAAAATACAGTAATGTAAATCCAATTAGCAAATAGCATAGTAATAGCATGCTAATACATAAGAATTAGCATGCTAACGAAACTTTTGAAAAATAGCATTTGTTCCCATGGCTACCTGGTAGTTGCGGCCGTAGTGGTTGTCGTGGTTGTTGAGCTTGCTGTTGTACCCCGCCTGGTCGCCCTCGTCGTTGAAGTCGTCGAAGAACGTGCTCTTGTTGGACGACTCGTCCTTGTGGTAGGAGTTCTGGAAGCCCTGCTTGTGGTGGCCCTTCTTGTGGCCGCGCTTGAAGCCAGTGGACTGGCTGTCCTCGGCCTTGTCCTGCTTGGTGGTGTACCCGCCGTGCGCGCCCTTGTCGGCCGTGACTTTGCTCTCGACGTCCTTCTTCAAATACTTGACGTCGTCACTACTCTTGGTGTTTTGGTGCGTGTGGGTGTCGTCCAGGCGGCTCTCGATGTGGTGGTCCTTCTCGCCCTTCTCCTTCTGCAGCTTAAAAGTCTCGTTCTCCTCGTTGTGCTCGATATCCTTGAGGTGCTCCTCGAGCGCATCTTTCAACACCGACGAGTACACGCTCGGACTCAGAAGGAAAATACAAAAAACTATTCGGTAGAATCTTCTCGATCGCACGTTCATTTCATTACAATTTAAACGGTGTTCGGGGGAGACGCGGACTCGGAAAGATCGGAAAGCTAATGAGTCGGCGATCGTCGTTATAAATAGTTTTATATCGGCGACGGGTAGGGTCGACTTCGCGGTGCGTTAGGGCACAATCGCAGGAACCGCAGGCAGACAATGCGCTGCTCCGACAAGGGCGCTGCGTCCGTGACATAACACCATTACAGTACTGAGGCCAGAACATGAATGGTGAACTACTCGAGGTTCCCAAATCCCAAGGTTCCATAAACTACCTTTTTGGACTCACCTAGTTTATATTTCAAAACGTTTCAAGAATGATTGGTGCGAATATCGTTCATAGTTATTCGTACCAATCAATAGTAAATTGTCTTATTCTTAGTATTGTAATTGCACTTTGTAATGAAACTTACTAGTAAAAAGGCCGCCATTGTGGTACGCTGTAGTTATAAGTTGATAATTGTTGTGGTTTTTTTTTTACTTCTTATGGCTGGTTTACACGTATTAAGTAGTAACTAAATTCTAATTGTCATCTAGTTTAGTACTTACTAAATTTTAACTTGCTACAAAATTTTTTGTTTATTACAATTTACATGCAATTAACAACTTAAAATTAAATAAAAATTTAGTTAACTACTTATCAACTTAATACGTGTTAACCAGCCATTAGTGTGTGCACAATAAATAATATTTATTACTTATTAGACACGCGGTAGAGTGTCAAGCCAAGTTCCAGCATAACAGAACTGGCGAGCAGCACCGTGTGTAATATTTATTATTTAAAAAAAATGTTCTGACACAAAATCCGTACCGTGTGCTTAAAATTTATAAGTCGTAACTGTTGTACTTTTTTTTCATTTTCATAATTGTTTTTGTTTAATTTTGTGCTCGCGTCGCTTAGTCTAAGTTGTTAAATGAATAGTTTCAGCTTTACAGCTATAATTTATAATAATTGTATTAAACTATAAAAGTCCCGCCTAGCTCAAAATGGTGCACCTAACCTAAACGGTGCAATTGTTACCATTAAACCTATCAATATACAAAAAATCAGCTGGTTAGGGTTCCGTTTTAGGGTTTCGTAGTCAACCAAGTTTTGTTGATTACAGAACCCTAAAACGAAACCCTAACCAGCTGATTTTTTGTATATTGAAAGGTCAATGGTGAGTAACATCGTCCTACAAATAGAACAATTTTAGGACTATCAAATCAATGTATGAAATCCTATCTTTTCGCAGATAAAAATGTTGTTCGTCTTATCAAAATGAAGCTACTCACAAAAAATTAGCTTGATAGTAATAAAAAAAATGTTCTAGGGAACCCTGACTATTAATATTTAATATCCAAAGTGATATTATGTTTAGCTTATTTTATTTTTATTGCTATATTTTATTTATAACATTTTAACGCTCAGGTATGTAACGTACATGAAGTAAAACTTAAAATTATTTTACAGTATAATATTTATTAAAAAAACGCACACAATATACAAATTATTATTATAATTACTTAAGTAGTACATCACAAAAAGAAAACATAGGCCTATGTTACATTCAGTGACCAATCAGAAATTAGAATGAGAGAACTATGATATATATCTCTCTTTCTATCTCATGTAAAGCGGTAGTTCCGTCGAATATAACATAGGACTAAAAACAGGAACAGAATTTAAAAAAGTTTTAAAATAGTATACTACTAAAATAAATTACTATTTGAAATAGTTATTAACTTATTGCTTCAAGCATGTTACTATAAATAAAAAGAGGATGAAATCAAATTAGCCGTAAGAAACAACAGCTAAGCAGTATCATCACAATAGAATAGTAAGTTGTATTAACAGGCTTTGAACAGATTCTTATTATTTCGGGACTTTAAGACCGCAATACTTCGCAATTTTGTTTTTGCGACTTAATCAATTTTGTCAACTTGAACTCCTATTACCAATGAAATGAAACAATATTAAATTTATTTGTTAGCTAAATTAAAATATTATAATAAATCTTAATTCTTTGTAACTAACCTGCAACGACGAGTTAGTTAAATAAATAAATTGTTTCTAATAAGCTATTAGAAATGCAATTTTAACATACAATTCCGGTATAAATGCTTTTTAACCGACTTCCAAAAAGGAGGAGGTTCTATGTTCGGCTGTGGATATAATTTTTTTAGTACACTTATCATAACCACGGTAGAAATACGAAAGAATAGAAAGATTTACTGACAGTTTTCTTCTATCGATCTGTCGCTTTGTCTATTTTGCTGTAAGAAACCATTTCTAAAGTGGACATGCTAAGCATTTAGTTCTAAGAGAGCAATTTACAAAATATGAATCAAAAATATTCTGTAATGTTTCTCTGATATTTTCAGATAGAAAAAGCTGAATTTGGCAATCTAATGTACGGTATATTGAACAACAAATAATTTCAGACCTTTGATTATCTAGTATCACTATTATTTTATAACTATCCTTTATTTAAACTTATACATATATTTTGTTTGGAAAAACGCTGAAAAGCTTTCGATATTTTCATAACGAATAATTTGAAAACCATCTCATATCTCCAGAAATATTTTACAAACCACAATAGTTCAAACCAATGCGTAAACGAAATATCAACATGTATTTACAGAAATGTTTATGTATGTACTATCAGAGAAGTTGATTCCTATGCAAATCGGGGACCTAAGTGTTTGGTTGCATTACGTCAAACCCAGCTGACAGATCACAATATTCATTTACGGCGGTTCCCAATATTCGATCTATCTCTGGTTTTGCCCTACTAGAGATTGGAATAGCTCACATTAGACATTAGAGACATATATTTTATGTCAATTGTGAGCTATTACTATCTCTAGTAGGGCAAAACCAGAGATAGATCAAATATTGGGAACGGCCGTTAGGGTCGATTTTTCAATCGTCAGATAACTTTTACCTAAAGAATAAATAAGACACTTTGACATTTTTTTCATAATATAAAGTCTGTCAAAACGCCAAATTTATTCCAGTGATAAAATTTATCTGACGATTGAAAAATCAGCCCTGAATTGACATACCTATTCGACCAAATAACGTTGGTCTGTTAATTGCATAGGAATCAACTTCCTCGATGGTACTTAAACCGAAAATTTTGAGACACCGCATTGACACCAAATACATATTTTTGTACACTATTTAGCGGGGCCGTTTATTTGTTTGATATTCATAGACGCGAGTCTCGTTTGTAATTCATCTACGAGGCTTTCCCTCGGTACCTCGTCCTCTTGTCTAGTGACGATGTTGCGGATTTTAACAAGACCTCTCTTCAGTTCAGACTCCCCGAGCACCACGGCCAGAGGAATACGGTTCTCCTCGCAGTGCTGCAACTGATTCAACATCTTTGGATTCTTCTTGTAGGAATGCTCGGTCTGCAATGAAAATCGGTTGCTCAAAACTATAAACATTTTACATTGTGTAAGATACAGTTCTAGGCTAAGCACAACATTAAGATCGCTCGAAAATAAAGAAGCGCAGTTCAATTTTCAGGTCTCATTTACGGAGAGATGTGTGAGCTGGCGCGCGCACGTGGATACGTTATCATAGCGTCACGCAATCCGATGTGTAGTTATTGTATGTAACCCCCCCCCCCCCCCCCCCTACCTACAAGTCTAGGATTTTGTTAATTCAAAATTACCTTAATACCGGCGTTCCAGAGCTCAGCGCAGACGCGCAGCCTCTCCTCGAGGAAGTTCTTCTGTGCGGTGGCGACGTACACGTCGACGTCGCTCGTCCGCACGCTGATGTCGCCCGCCGCCAGCTTCGCCTCCAAGACCGAGAAGATGCGTTCCACGCCAATACTCACACCCACACACGGCACCTGCAAGCGTAGTACCTTAGTGTGACGTACTTTATACATGGTCCCATAAACTACTATCAGGGAGGTTGATTCATAGGCAGATGGCGGACCAAGGACCAACGTAATTTGGTCTGTTTATGTCGAACCCAGCCGACAGATCACGCCTAATATTGAATTGATATAACCCAACCAAATGACGTAGGCGGTAGGTTCGTCATCTGGCAATGAATCATTTTTTCGATGGTACGTCCCCCGATTTTCATGATGTTTAGACCCGGCTGAACCGATTTGGCTATTTTAGCTTTGAAATATTTGTGGAAGTCCAGAGCAGGTTTTAAAGGTAATAAAAATTAAGAGTTATTTTTTCAAAGTTTACCGGGTCATCAAGTTATAATATATAAAACTGACCTGTTTGTGTTTGGAGTCGAACATGCCGACGAGGTTGTCGTAGCGGCCGCCGCCGGCGATCGACCCCACCGTCTGCTCCTCCTTGCCGATTTTTATTGGCTCTGAAATATAAAAGTACACATACGTATGAAAACCTGTACATTATATCATTTTTATGAGATAGATGACGCCCGCAAATCCGTTACACCAAAACTCGTTTATTACACGGGAACCGTACATTTTAACGGGATAAATAGTATCCTTTGTCCTCTCCCGGGATTCAAAGTATCTTTATACCAAATTTCAGCTAAATCGGTTCAGCAGTTTAAGCGTGAAGAGGAAACAGACAGACACTTTCGCATTTATAATATTAGTAAAAATATGGATATTTGTTCATATCCAGTTAACATCATAGGGGTCATGGCTTTTAAAAAATTCCTTATTCCCGAAACTGATATCAAACTCATATCAGATTTTTGACACTTAAGACATCTAAAATATGAAGAAATAGAATGTTTAAAGTGTCAAAAATCTGATATCAGATTGATATGTGCTGCTGTATGTCCCGAAACTGATATCAAACTCATATCAGATTTTTGACACTTAAGACATCTAAAATATGAAGAAATAGAATGTTTAAAGTGTCAAAAATCTGATATCAGATTGATATGTGCTGCTGTATGTCTTATATCTTTTCTCGCAAGCAAAGATGTTATGATTAAACTCAACACTCACGCGTCAAAACGGCTTCGTATATAACACCGGTGTAGTAATCCAGTCCGCGCGCCAAGCTCAAGTCGAACAGGATCTTGTCTTTAATCCCTAGTATTTCGCAGTACTTGAGCAGCAACATGATGCCCTCTAGACCTTCTATAGCGCTCTTCGACTTGGCGAGTTTTTCGTCTTTCATCAGCTTCTCAGCCAAGTCTATACCGCCGTTGAGCCTGACGTACTCGCCGATTCTGTCCGCCGCTTCGGGTGTCACGCCTTTCTCGTTTATCATTTCCGTCCTCACTTCCTCCCATGTTGCCTGTAATGTGTTATATATGTCGTAGGATGATTTGATAAATTTTTCGCGAAAATTCTAGGGATTTCGCGAAAACACGGATTTATCAAATCATCCTACGACGTATACACATTTTAATACACACCTTCTGCTTTTTGTGCAGTAGAAATGTAAATGACACAATTTTAGACGATATTGGCGAAATACAAAAAATATTTTTTCCACATGTGGTACTGCACACTGCAAAGTGTGCACTTGTGCAGGCCAATCACCAAAAAGTACAAGTAAATAGTTTTAGTAACTATAATCCTAGTCGGATATTTTTGATACCCCTCACGAAATCGTCAAAAATTTCTTATTACTCGTTTACTTTATGTCCCCTACGTATAGAGGGCGCTGTAGCCATTTTAACGGGTTGTCTTGTAGATAGCGGACGATCTCGAGAGGCTTCCAACGACACTTTATATTATGTCTAATTAATTTATATGTCAAATGTTAACTGTTTGGGTGGGTTGCACCAACTTACTTTAACTATAACTACAATGCAATGTCGCGCCGAGTGAGAGCTCTTATGTAATGTGCTTACACACTATAAAATCACTCCTGCGCAGCTAGACTGGTTTCAATAACCATCACGGAAACCGGTATACGAAGAGGAGATTATCTATCTGTATAAATGAATTTTCATCGTTGTTAGTCTCGCTAAAACTCGAACACAACTTCGATTTGACTAATTTTATTTTATTTTTCTTGAAATATTCATAGAAGCCCCGTGGGCTGAGGTGAAGTGAGAAAATATGAAAAAATCGCGAGTAAAATCTTAAAACGATGATTTCATTTTCCGAAGTGATACAAAGTTAACTGAGTTATCTACCTAATATATAAAATTCTCGTGTCACAGTGTTGGTTCGTGAACTCCTCCGAAACGGCTCAACCGATTTTTATCTACTTTTATATTGATACTAGAAATAATTTATATGACAAAACAACGATTGCCGGGTCAGCTAGTTTATGTATAAAATATGAAAATTGCGCCGACAGATGGCATTTCCCGTTAGAACGTGTTCGGAGTACTTCCTATTCGCAAACTAGGCCATGAATCATTACACAACCTTGGTAAACAAATCGTGCATTCATTAGGCGAAACGCTAATACCTGTTTTATGTTATATAAACATAATATTATATTTGTATAATGTGATTTAATGTAGACAAGGTCTAGTTCGCCGTTTAGAAATAGGGGTCTCGTAAAAAATAATTGTACGGTCAATTATACGTTATAAATTATAATCATTACTGCATAAAAAAGACGTTCTTGTTATCACTATTTTAAGTAAAGTTTAAAAACTTCATTTTATTACTGGTTTTAATTAGAATTTTTATTTCGGTTTCTTTGTTTTATTTACTAAAGCCTATAATAAAATAAAAATAAAACCGAAATCACAAATTATATTAAATAATTATTTACTATAATTTTATATTTGTCAATTAATTTATACGATTTTATAATATTATTATACTCTTTCTATCATTCATATTACATTTTGCGATCCATTTCACCTTCGTAATTCGATCGGTTCACTTATCTCCAAGTAGCAACCTTGCAGCCTTGGGATATAGACAGTCTGTGCAAAAAGGTTGCACAATTTACCTTGTAGAGTTCAACTGTTGATCAATGCTCGACTATTAGAAACTTTAGATAGTGCCGAATTACATAACTACTTTGTCTAACGTCCAATGGTCGACATAAAATAAACTATTCACCGAGCAGTTAAGCCTTGCGACAACTAATTTACATAAATTGATATGGAAGCCGGAAATAATAATAATTTTGACAATGGATAGTCTGTAGAACTTTATTACCAAAAAACCCATGGGTCAACCACAGGTATAATAGGCATGACGAATTTTTTTTTTCTTGTTGGTAAGTGGAGGGCCATTCAAAAATAGAAATATCGGTGAAAAAATGACTTTGATAGCTTAAAAACTCTACAAGATATCCATATAAAATGTTACCTGTGACGTCACGCTTGGGTAGTTTGTTCGATAGAATGTTAAATATTGCGTTTATGAAAGTGGTTTCATAAGATTTTTTTTATAAAATGCATAACTTATCGAATGGTATACAAAAATTAAGGAATTTTATTTAAAAAAATCGACTTGAATAAATTTGAAGGCTCATAACAAAAAAAATACATAAGTTAAGAAGCTGAAATTTTGGAAATTGACCTTGTTGTCATCTCTATTGCTAAAATTAAATCTTTCTGTAATACTACATACGAGCACGGCCTGCCAAGATAAGGTCGAACTTGACTGGCCACACTCCCGCGTATCGAGATTAGCAATCGACTAGACATTACTGCCGCACTCAGAGGCGAATATTAATTACTTAACCGTGATTTAATAAATATTTTGAAATTAGCGCCACATATTATTATAATATGTGGCGCTAATTTCTTAATAATTTCTTATAATAATATTCGTCTGTGAGTGCGGCCGTTAGTTCTTTATTAGACTGGCCATAGACGGACCGCAAGTTGCAGTCGGGACCGACTACTCCAGAGCGGTTGCGTTGAAATTTGCACCGACCGCTCACGAACTGCTCGAGCGATCCGTGTATTGCGGATATGAACGGATATGAAAACTGCAGATCGCCGTGCGGCGACCGCATTTTGCAGTCGAAACCGCAAGATGCGGTCTGTCTATGGCCGGCCTTAAGGGGAGTCCACACCGCCGTTTTTCCATACAAACGCTGTTCCCTGTTTCCTCCCTGGATAATGCCGGTAGAGTTATGATTTTTTCCTGAATATCTATGGCCACTATTAGCATGTCCCTATGTTATCTTTTTTTTCATAATTTTATTATTAAAAAAGATAAGAACGTCCAAAAACCCAAAAAAACGGCAAGATTTTCCTCTGTGTTCAAACACCCAGAAAACAAAACTGGCTAAAATATACAAAAAAAGTAAAACATAGGAACACAGCTCTAGCCTTGCTTTAATTCTTAATGAAAAAAGTACTTAAATCGGTTAAGTTTTGGAGAAGGAATCAGCGGACAACGAATCGAAGATTTTCTGTTCTTTTATTAGAACTTTTGTCGTGTTGTCTCTATCGCGCTCTGCGTGGGGAGACTTGAGATTGGTGAGAGAGCAATACATTTTCAAATACCTATTTTCAATTTCTCTCGCCCCTGGTGTATCCTCTTAAAGTCGGATTCGGCATACCTTGTCTAATTTTTTTTTTAAGCTATGGATTTCCGCAAAGTAACACCTGATTCTATCTATACCTTGTCTAGTTTGTCGACAGTGGAACACGTGGAGCGGAACTTGTCATCGGGCACACCGCACGCCTCGAACATGCCGTCCAGCAGCCGCCGGTGGTTCACCTGCAGACAATGCAATAATATTGTGCTATTCTCATGCCTCGAATCTCGCTTAGAGCGTCAGACTCGAGCGATAGACACCCTGCGCTCGAAACGACGAGTCATGAGAATATAATGCATTACATTTTTCTACTGGTTATTATCTCGAAATTACATATAATCGTGTAGGTATTCGCTTTCTTATTCTAAAGAAAAGGCGCTTTCAATTTCTTAAAAAGTGTATGTATGTTATCGATTACATGTCTACGATATCGCATCAATACAAACATCAATCACAATAATCGCATAAAATAGCGGGATCGGCTTCATTACGTTCGCTGAACAGTATTGTCGTCTCTTTCATCGCGCGAATTTTCTATAAGAAAGAAAAGGACCGAAACCTTTAGCACGTAGTTGCCGATGTCGATGACGTCTAGAATCTCAGTGACCACCTTGAGACACTCCGAGTCCGGCACCATGGGGTCGTACTGGCCAGCTATGTCGAAATCCTGAAAATAGAAGTTGCTGGGTTAGAAAATACGGTCGAAAACATCGAAAAGGAAAGGATTCTGTTTTCGACCTTATTCGCATTGGTATAAGTTCGAAATTGATGGTACCACCTCCGACATGGGTTTACTCTCACAAATGAGAACATAAAAATATTTTTCCAGCTGTGCGAATAAGACAGAGATATTAATTTAAGAATACCTATTAATTGAAAACCTTCTCATTCAAGTGAATCATCTTTTCTCCACATTTATACTAAATTATGATTTACAAATGAGAAATTGTGTCTCTGGCTGGCTACAAGATCTTAACGGTATAAAGAAGTTTGAAAGAAAGTAATTATCAGGATAGATAGGATAGTTTTTAATCACAGAAAAATGTACGATTCCCGCGCGATAACTGAATTTTGCGAGAAAACGGCGATGCAGACCAGATCTAGAAATAATATATACATTATACATACTATGTACTATTCTATCTTGATGTGAATGCATCTCTAAGTAGGTCAAAGTCAGACCACACCTACTGTTACGGTTTTTGCACGCGGTTCGGTTACCTATAATAGTAACACGTCTAACAATACGTTTTGAACGAGTTTAATTTGGATTTGAAAAACTGGGATACACAATGTATACTTACCAGTTTTTCAAATCTAAATTCTTTTTCCTTATTGTTTTTTTTTACTGAAATAGTTGTCTGCCACACTGGTTATATACTGAATAATACAAAAAATACAATTCTTTGTACCTATAATTAAAAAAAAGATGATTTGTTGGTTTGCACAAGGCCTGGAAAATACTAGACCGATTTCGATGAACTTTGGCAATGCTTTTGACGACGACGAGGAAGGACGTGAAATTATGTCGCCCTAAAATGTACGGTTCCGGTTAATTTCTTTCACGCGTTGCGACTTGAAAGATAAAAATAATAGGGCAATAGCTATAAGAAGTAAAAATATTTGCTACAAAAAAACAAGGCCATTATAATTGCAATAGGTCACAACTCACAGACAATGAACCCTAGATAAGCACTAAGCGTCTTGTAAAATAGTTGTTGTCAATTTACTAAAGCAATATGGCTTAATTGTATGTAATGTTTGTAGCAAAAAAGTTATAAATATGTGTTGAAATTACCATTTTTATAATAATACTAGCGACCCGCCCCGGCGTCGCACGGGTATAAAATATATATAGGCACTGAAAAAATTATTAAAATCGATAGCCTATGATCCTTCACGTGGTCTACTTCTAATCTGTGCCAAATAACATAAAAATCCAGTAGTTCGTGAGATAAGCTCTTTCAAATAATTTCCCCGTTTTTTCCACATTCGCCTATTAGTCTTAGCGTGATAAAAAATATATAGCCTTTCTCAATAAATGGGCTATCTAACACTGAAAGAATTTTTCAAATCGGACCAGTAGTTCCTGGGATAAGCGCGTTCAAGTTAGCCCTTTCAAATAATTTTCCCCGTTTTTTTTCCACATTTTCCACTGTTTCTTCGCTCCTATTAGTTTTAGCTTCATAAAATATAGCATATAGCCTTCCTCGATAAATGGGCTATCTAACACTGAAAGAATCATCAAAATCCGTTACATAGTTTTAAAGCTTAAAGGGAACAAAGGAACATGAGGGAAAAAAGCGACTTTGTTTTATAATATGTTTATTGTATATAGATAGAAAAATATGTATATAAAAATAAAAAATATATTTTCCAGAAGTTCCAGTTATTTACATAAGTAATATTATTATATTATTATGATAAAATTTACTATTAATTAATTTAATTAAACTATGTATGTATCAATTGTGTGATATATGAGGTGAAATCTGTAAACCTACTCATTAAATTCTGCAATACCTGACCGAGTGGAGTGATTGATTGAGGTTAGATTGCTTCAGGCATTAATCTTATAGGCTGACACTACACGGTCCTATTCTGTACACTGTTCAACAATGCACACTGCACAGTAAAATATGATTAATAAAGCAACATTATTTTTTGCTCAAAATTATGATCCTTAGCTGTCGAGTAGTATACGATCTCGTAATAATAGTAATATAAAATATGTTTTGCCTATTGAAAGGCAGCATTTCAAGAAAAAGATTTTCCAAACAAAATAAAATATTAAAGAGAAGATACTTACATGAGTATATTCTTATAATAATATAATATCTTCTTCTTTTATAGAGGATATAAGAGTATAAGTACATACTTATATGAGGCTTGTCATTAGCTATATGTTTATCTAAATTATAGTATTAGCTATTTAAGTTAGTAGTATGTAAGTAATCCTTCTGAATATAAAATAAAATATACACACACATGAGTATCCAAATAATCTAATTGCAATCTTGTAAGTATATGAAATAATAACTAACTATACTTATAGCAATATATAAACAGTAATTAAAAATTTAAATATCAATGCCAGTTTTCCAATTAAAAACACAAAACTTTAGTAAAATTCTTTAAAAAATCTAATTTACCGAATTTATTTTTAACTGACATCAATACCACAAGTTTTCTTGTTGAATGCAGTGCATCATCTTATTATTATGTAAAAAAAAGTGATCAATGTTATTACTTTTTTAAAATCACATACATATTTCTAATTAGTGTATGTGTTAACCGATTCAATGCGGCGCACGTTTTTGAAGACTTTCAGTCGTGGCGGCATACAATTTTCTTGTGACACGTGAGCCGTGTCATACGCCATAGACGTAGATGACACGGCTACCGTGTCACCCGCCACGTTCAAAAAGGTTTATTATTTTTCTTGGTTTTTACGTGTTTATTAACTTAATTTATTTAATTGAACCCAAACCATTGATGTTAACGGAAGGCTACATTGTTTTGAGTTGATTGCGAGTAGTTTTACTAAGTTTTAACCTGAAAATGGCAGGAAAGCTTTTTTTTTATTCGGGTGTTGCAAAACTTTGGTACTATGTTCACAACAGTGGTGGTCTGATGATGGGAACCATGAGGAAAAAAAATTATATGAACTAGCCAATTCCATACATAAAAACGAAGTTTTCTCGATATAATATTATATCAATTTTCGATAAATTTTATAAGCACGATAATTGGGTTTCAGTAATAAAGCTTATAGGTACAAGACTACTTTTAACCGCAGGGAAACGTTTTATTCCTATGGATAAGGAAGTTTGCGGAAACAGCTAGTTAGAAGACGCGGCTGCCTATAATCCGCAATGAATGCACCTTTTAAAAAAGGTTGACGGCCCCTACTTTTTTCAATTCACAGAATATTCAGAGGCAGAGCCTATAGGCTTGTTCTATGTGGAAAATTAAGATGATTTTGTTCAGAGTAGAACCTTCTAAACTCTAAAGTGTAATTTGAGGGAGACACAAGCATTTTTTTAATGACACGGCTCACGTGTCATACGCCACACGTTAAAAACATGTATGACACGGCTCCCGTGTCATCCGCACTGAATCGGTTAACGTATTAACAAATAAAGGTATACTCACACATTGATAAAATTCTCTATATCTTCCTCTTGTCATGGCAGGATTATCTCTTCTATAAACCTTTGCAATGTGATACCTTTTGAGGGTATTAATTTTATTCATAGCCAGATACCTCGCCAAGGGAACTGTTAAATCATATCTTAGTGACAAAATTTCTCCACCCTGGTCTTTCAAATCATATATTAACTTAGAATCTTCACCATATTTTCCAGTTAGAACATCCTAAAAATAAACATTTAGATTATTATATTATAAATGTGCAACATTTAGTCACATTGTCTATATCCGCAACAAAATTTTGAATGTACCAAGATAATTTGTAATTGACTTGCAATTTGTTATCACTTATTAAGAGACAAATCTATTCTCATTTTGTTAATCCTTCGATCACGGATTCTTGGAAATCTTTTGTTCTCGCGGCCACTGTGGCCGCTAGGGAATTAAAGTGTTAATATTATTTGACAATCAGAGCAATTAGAAAACAATAATTATTTAGTACCTCAACAGTAAGATTAGCAAAGGAGCAAAAAATAATCTTACCTTCAACTCAAAGACTGGAGTGTCTATGCACTCAGCTCCGTGTCTTTTAAAAACTGTAATAATTTTATCTAGAACATTGTTTCTTATTGTCATCTGTTGAGGGTTATAGTCCCTGGTTCCTTTTGCTGTTTTGAGGGTGAATTTTTGTGGCACTGCATTTTCTGCTCCTAATTGCGCCTTCAGAGCCAACAACTTCGATACTTCCTGTTGTATCTGTAAACATTAAACCACATTGAACATGATACCTACCACAGCCAAACTATTGCTAATGATTGGGAAGTACCTGTGATGTTGTACCAATACTTTTTGTGCAACTCCTTAAAGAACTAATCTTTTGCAACCAACGGAATGTGTAAGCTTTGTGCAGCATGCTTCAATATTTTATTTCTACCTCCAATATGATTACTTGTCACCACTGTTGAGAATTTATGCCCGGAAATAGAATAAAAGAAAAAAATTAGAATTTATTACAATGACATAGCACAAAAATTATTTAAGTGGTAACAAAGTAACCATATGAGGAGTTCAAATTTTAAAAAACTCATCAAACCACAGCAACCGAATGATGTCTAGGTACAAAGCTACATATATAGATGTTGTAACCATAAGGACCAACCTGTAAATTGATGTCTTTACTTTTAGCAACATAGTTGTCTGTCAAGTTTGTTGAACTATTTGATGAATCAGGTAAAGAGGATATCTCAGAATCACTGAAACTCCCCATATGGTACCACCATCTTTTTAAATAAACATATTTTGGTTTTAAATCACAATCTTTGATTTCTCTCAAAATTTGTACATCAGACTTACTAGGCTCATAGCCTCCTATATAACTATACTTGGACAAATATTCGTTAAGTCCTTGGAGATCCTGAGCTCTATGTTGACATTTATTCTACAAAATTAGATTCCATGATAATAAGCTGGCCACAGATATTGCATCATTTTATTAACCTATCAGGATTCACAAATCGAGTACCGCCAAGCAAAATTAATCTTACCTTTTCTTGGGACTCTTTTGCAGCTTTTAGGCTTCTTACAATGTCACCCTGTTCCTTGATTTTTGCCAATAGAGCTTCTTGACCCTCTGCCATTACTAACTTTTCATGAATTACACGTATCTCAAGAAAAACTAAACATACAATAGAACTACACTGAATACTGTTTCAAACCGAAGTAACAGCTTTAAAAGTACTACAGTGAATGTAAAATAATTGCAGGTTAACCTTTCCTTTCAACTCAGCAATCAGTTCACGAGCCTTTCCAAATCATTTCGTAATTTTAGTTTTTCATGACATCTGACATTTGACAGCTGTTTTTGTTTTTTTTTTTTTTCATATAATGGCACTTCGGCTATAACCATGGCCAGTGTCGAGTATAATATTATGGCGGGAAAACAATATTCTTTAATATATTTTTTTATATATTATCGTCAGGTCAGTCAGGTCCAAAGTCTAGTCAAAGTCTAAGTATAAAGTCAATACAATCAAGAAGTCAAGGCGGTCGATTCCGTTAAGTGGTAGGACTAATTTTAATTTTAACAATCATAACTAGATGGCGTAAGGATAGACACTTCTAGATTTTCTATTGGTTCCTCACCGATCTGAAATTATCTGCAGGTTGGCATCACTGACTACATATGGGTTGTGTTTCCAAAAAAAAATATCAGTGTACTGTCAAGTGTGACATAAATCAAAACATCTTAAACCCAATTGGCCTAAGCGATTAGGCCAGTACACTAGTAATAGTTTAGGAACACGTTGACATAATAAAAACTTGTCAAACTGAAACTTGACAACTGAAAGAGTTTTGGCGGGCATGTCACTTTCAAATCAAATAAATGCTTTCAAACTTCTTCTTCTTTTTATTGTTGGTGTGGTTTTTATTATTTTTTCCCAAATGGTGGTGTTTGGGTTTTTGAAATATAATTATTGGTAAAATATTAGCCATCAAATATCCGTTATCTTGCACAAGTACAGGTAAGATGTTGTCAAAACCAAAATGTATAATGCCTGTGACATTTGGTGTGAATATCGGTAAATAGGGCTATTTCTTCCGTGAATTTTAGCTAAAACACCGTTATAATAACTTTATTATCCTATTCATTGGAATATTATTGTGTCTTTTTCAAGTTGAAACGTATCAAGTTTTACATTCTTTTGCCCAGTTTTGTAGCAATTATTGATGGTATTCCCTGGTATTACCGATAATTGTCTACCCATACGCCATCTAGTTACTAAAGTGGAAACTGTTTGACAATCAAATTTAAAATATAGAAAAATCCCTCACACATAAACTACGTACCGTAAACTAGAGTCTGGCTAGCGAAAGATGAGACTAGAAAAAGGCGGCAAATTCAAAAAATCAACGTATAACAACCCTGTCTATAGCCGGAATTATAGTTTTGATCTACGAACTACGAATAATAAGGTTTCATAGTTTTTATTTTTCGTAGTTCGTAGAACAAAACTATAATGCCGCCTATAGACAGGGTTGTTATACGTCGATTTTTTTAATTTGCCGCCTTTTTCCAGTTTCATCTTTCGCTAGCCAGACTCTACCAGTCATTGGACAGCTAAGGATTTTTTTTATAGAAATATCTGTAAAACATTAAATACTTCGCATGAAATGGAAATAGATAATAGAATAGATTGTGTTCATAAATCATCTAACTTAAGATATGCGCAAACATAATTTAAATGCAATGTTTTTTTAGTTTAGGGAGCATACCCATACTACGTGACCTACTTTTTAAGATTTTTTGATAAAGGGCTATATAGATCTACTAGCTGTTGCCCACGACTCCGTCCGCGTGGACTTCAGCTTGTAGCGTGCGGTAGTTCCCGTTTCTATATAGGCTACAGAAATGCTTCCACGGTACGATTATTTCAAACTTCAAAAATCTTCTTATAACTTCAAATAAACTCGCGAAAAACTTAAGTTATCCTTACCATCTCTTATAGAAACACGTTTGAGTAAGCGTTTGTGCGATGTAAGACGACGCACAGCGTCATCTATTATGAATTTTTGGAACTAACTTAATTTGAACAAATTTACGTATAAACACTCCTTTACAACCCTTTTTTCCAGTTAAAAAGTAGCCTATGTCCTTTCTCAGGCTTTAGACTATCTTTGTACAAAGTTTTATTACAATTGGTTCAGTAGTTTTGGCGTGAAAGCGAGACAGACAGACAGACAGATAGAGGTACTTTCGCATTTATAATATTAGTATAAATATTCAATTTACAATGTATTTAAAGTGGTTTTATTGAATAAGGATTAATGCCGTATTGGTTAAAATCGCTTCGAAAATTAGCCATTATAATATTTTGTCGTTAAAAGTAAATGACAAAAAACTGTTATTGTCGGATATCCATAAGAGGTAGACATATACCATTGCGGAGTTTTCTGTAGACCTTTTCAATGTGTACAGTACTTGGTACATTATTTTGATAAATCTCGTAGGGTTCACCCTGCGTTTGCAATGTAAGCGGAAAAAAATGTAATTATTTACGACATCACATTAGAAACCCCAACAATAACAGTATTTCTCCACTATTTAAAAATCCGCATCAAAATCCGTTGCGTAGTTTTAAAGATTAAAGGGAACAAAGGGACACGGGGGAAAACTTTGTTTTATAATATTTAGTGATAGTCTAAAATTACAATAGAACAATCAGAGAAATTAATTTCTAGGCAGATGGCGGACCTAAGTAATTTGGTCGCGTTTAAAGTTAAACCCAACCGACAGATCACAATTAACATTGAATTGACATGATCCGACTACATGACGTTGGTCTGTCAACTACTTAGGAATCAATTTCCTCGATGGTACCTACTATTTTAGTCACGACTGTAGTTCAAATTGTAATCGAACACTAAAATATATAGTAAATATGATCAGCAAGCTTGACAGCTTCACCAAGCTTCAAAATGCCTGATAAGTGACAACAGTTCCTTGTTCTTTTAATGGCTGCTAGCTATAAATAACCATAATAAATGCCAGTGTTAAGTATTATATGACGAGAAAAAAAAAATTCGTATGACGTTTCTCTCGGCGAAATTGACTACGTGACAAAACTCTAGACCCCTCCCCCCTCTCGTGACCGAGCGTAGTATTTTGAGGACCCCCCCCCCCCTAAATGGGTCACGTAGTATGGATAATATGCTCCATTGATTTTTTGATAAAAACTGATTGGTAGGTAAAACACAGTCATGGGACGGAATTACAGTAGTTGGGACATCCAAAACCAGTAGTCGGACAATCAAAATTTGATTGAAATTTGGTCACAATTGGTATTGTAAGTAGGAAACATTATAAATAATTGTTGTTTTCACATATATTTTTTACTAGCTGTCCCAGTGAACTTCGTGTCACTTAAAAACCTTCCCTGGACTTCTACGAATATTTTAAGCCTAAAATTACCCCAATCCGTTCAGCCGTTTTCGAGTTTTAGCGCGACTAACACAATTGAAAATCCATTTTTATATATAAGATTATTTATTGCAAAATAAGGTATTTTAATTAAATATTTAATGAAAAATGACTTCAAAAAATTAAAATTCTTACTAATATTACATAGTACTATTGTAACATATCCATATTACATAATATTATAACTTTATAAGTATGAAAGTCTGTTCGTCTGTCTGTCTGTCAATTATATCTTCACGCTCAAACCACTAAACGGATTTTGCATAAATTTGGTATGGAGACACTTTGAGTCCCGGGAAAGGAAAAATCACTGACCTCTATAATACACTGGACAGGCGATCGCTATCAATAAAATATTCCTATTTGAAAATCGCCATATTGGCGCTGACTGCTATGTGAAAGCAGTACCGTAGTGAGTGTACTGGGAACTACTATTTTGCAAATGGCGGTTATCATTTTCTATATAAATTATTTCACAGTACGCCCACCGCGGCGTTTCAAATCGGCATAAGAAATAGCTGTCATTTTGTACGGCATAGCCTGTCCAGTGTATTAAAGAGGTCAGTGGGAAAAATAGATCCCACAGGTTGCACATGTTCTTGAGTTTGAATTATACTGATATGATGGGTAACATGGCATTTGTTAACTTAATTTAAATCATTATACAAACGGCGCGAAATCGCCGAGATATTAATCTACTATTCTGGAAAACAACCTAATTTCAACCTTTTGCATTTAGTTAGTTATTTTAATTGGAATAATTTTATAAGTTTAATAATTGAATGTAATGTATTTAATATTTAATGTAAATTATTTATTGTTATGTTGCATACACAACCTAAATGTTAAGAACAAGCCCTGACACCGTTAGGGGGGATGAGAAATTAATAATAAAAAAAAAACCTTTTGCATTGCGTTTAGCGTTCATAGTACCATAGACTTAATATATAGGTTTATGCATAGACTTAATATATAGCATTATAGGTTTATGGGTTTATGCATAGTACAATAACTGTCTGCCATCTCGCTTCACTCTGCCAGGGCTGTCAAGCGAGCGGCGGCGCGGATGTCGCTCAGCCACAGTCCCACAGAATACAAAAGACCGGACGCTTGCGTTTATCGTAGGTACCTAAACTCGGGAGTGAAACACGTAGGTAGTGATTATATTCTCTTTGAGTGAAACTTCTGTACCGTAAGGTACTAATTATGTATTCTGTGATTATATACACAAAGTCGAGGGCTTTCATGAAAATATTTATTATTAATTAAAGGCTTGCCATTTGCGTACTTTAGCAAACAAAAATAATAATTGGATCGTACTACACAATTCAGGGATTTCCTAATAAAACATAAACAAAAAGAATACAGTCATTTTGGGTAACTTTGAATTGCAGTTTAACTTTGAACAGTACAATTTATGACAATAATGTATTGTTCAAAGTTAAACCGCAATTCAAAGTTACCCAAAATGAGCGTAGCTCATTTTGAAAATTTTAATTCCTCTATAAAAACGAAAAAAAAAAATAACGCGTTGTTTAAATATCAGCCGATGTGCAACGCACCGTAGCATTTTACAAATTGCGTTACATTCCCTTATTCATTCCATACAACTAACGGCAACAAGTAGGTTCTCTAATTAAGTATTCAGAAGTCACACTTCATTGAAATATTCAGAAGACACAAGTCAGCTGCAAACACAATCAAGGCTGCAAATTAACTGCTTTCGTATTGAATAATACTCTCATCTTTCGAAGATATATCTAGTATGTAGATCAGTATTATTTCCAATGACTGAAACAGTAGAGATCTTTGATTATTCAATATTATTTCATCTAATAACGTCTAATAATTGTTTTTCAGCACTTTTAGAATACCAGTGGTAGGACAAGCCAAAAAACCTTTAAATGAGATAATTAATATGGAACTTATTAAAAATGTACAAAAAATACGGTATTGGCCGCAGCCGATAATTTGCGGTCGAAATTCGAAAGTCGAAACATTTGGATTCCTGCTGTAGGCTGCAGCACAATCAACTATATTATATACTACTAGCACATGACTAGCACTTAGCAGCTGATTGTGCAATGTGCAGTTAATTTATAGATTGCTGACTAGCTGCAGTCTGCTGCTTGTTTAATGTTTAGGTATCAATGATGTTCTACTTATATATTTCATCATTGTTAGGTATTCAAAAATCTGAACAGATACAGCAGCTTAGATAACTTCTGTGATGTATGGTCAAACAAACAAGAAAAATAAAAAAACGTCATTTTACTTTGATGTGTGATTTCATTGTCATTTGTCAATGTCAAAATTAAAAACATTATACAAAAGTACAAAAAATTAAATTATTCTTATTATTTAAAATTAAAATAACATTCTTAAATTAATTTATGCCTATATGTTTAAGAAGTGTTATTAAAATTTTCGGGATATTATAAAACCATTTTAATTAGTTTCAAATGGACAGATTTGAATACATGGAAGCAAGACTGTTTGAGGGAGAAAATTATTTAAAAAGGGATAAAAGTGTTAAAATTTACGATGGAGATGAAAAGGTACATGTTTTTAATCTAAAAATACCTAATTAACATCTGCACATGTTTTGGTATGTAAGCTTAGTTTTAACAAACCTATAATGTCTGGTGAAATCATATAATTATTTTTTCTAGACACAATTTACTGATGGCGAAGTGGTACTGACCACTCACAGGATTCTTTGGGGTAAACCAGGTGACATACCAAGAGGTCTTGTTTGCTTGTCCCTTCATTTGTACTATATATTCTGTATTGAAGAGGAAAGTGGTGGAGTTTTTGGTCTCGGTGGTCCAAAGAGAATCATACTACACCTAGGGCCTGCACTTCCTGGTAGGTAATTTATTACTAAAGAAATATACAAGTTACAAATTTATTAAAATATCATCTATAATAATTGTAACTCCTTGGCAAATATGTATATGAAAAATTATTGTATTTTAGGTAAAAGACCAGGCCCAGTCGTAGGAAGTACCTATCATTTTATAAAATTTTCTTTCAAAGATGGTGTGGATCAAACTTTTTATAGAGCCTTAACTGATGCCATAACAATTAAGGCTTGGGAAAATACAGCCATACCATCACCCGAAAATAGTGTTTTAGGCTCTTCCAATACTCCTAAGTCATCAACACCAATAAACACTAAAATAAGGTCAGGTATAGTTGGTATTGAAAGGAGCATAGAAGAGCAACATAAGGCTACAGATGCAAGTATAAGTATTGCATTTCAAGATTTAAAAAAGCTAATGGAAAAAGCAAAGGAGATGGTCACTATTTCAAAAACTATATCATCCAAAATAAGGGTATAAATATATTTTTACTTGTTATTTTTAATTATCATTTATCTTTATTGTATTATGTTTACTGTGTGATACCTATTTTAAAGTGGTTTTACAAGTAAAATGCTGACTACTTAAAAGATCAATTATTCTAAACTCACAAAATTCTAGTGTTTTACTTATTCTATTTATTGATTTTGATTTAATCATAAATATCTTGATTTACTTACAGGAAAAGCAGGGAGATATTTCTGAAGATGATACTGTTAGATTTAAATCTTATTTAATGTCTTTGGGAATAGATGATCCTGTGACAAGAGATGCATACAGATCAGATTCTGAATATTACATGGGCCTGTCACAGCAAATATCGGACATGATGGTGGCAGTCATGATGGTAATATACACTTACTCCTCATAGTAATAAAAATATTTACTAAACCAAAATGTTAAATTAAAATCCAAAATCAGTAGATAACTAATATCAGGAATGATAATTTGTATCATTCCTTATCCACATTTTAAATCATTTTGAGTAAATATGACAAAAGATTTTATTTTCCCCTTGCATTGAATGGTCTCTGGTGAAACTATTAGATTGTTTTTAACCCTTTAGCCGCCAAGGTCGGAATAATCCGACAAATATTTTCGTGCCCATTTCGCTAAGGTCGGATACTTACGACCAGTACCACTACTCGGTTAATCTGCCTTTTTTGTTTGATAGCACTGTATTAAGTATATTAAAATAATGTTTATACTTGGTAAGTAGTTAACAAAGTAATCATTTACAATTGATTACATTTTAGTTTCTTAATTAGAAGGCCTAAAAATTATGTCTAAAGTTAAATAAATTACCAAAAATATTCTTAGAAAAGTGTATTGATGTCCAACGCCCGAGTCGGAAAAATCCGACAGTAGGGACGGGACATAAGCAATGATTTACTGATACAAAAATCCACATGAATTAAAACATTTCTTTTTTTACTACCTAATCCATACTTCCATATTAATATTATAAATGCGAAAGTGTGTCTGTCTGTCCGTCTGTTACCTCTTCACGCCCAAACAGCTGAACCGATTTTGCTAAAATTTGGCATAGAGATACTTAGAATCCCGGGAAAGGACATAAGATACTTTTTGTTCCGAAAAAATGTACGGTTCCTGCGCGATAAACGAGTTTTGGCGCAACGAAGTTGCGTGCATCATCTAGTTTATTATAAAACAAATAAAGCCATGGTTACTGAACAAATAAACGTGTTTGTTTTACTTAATTTATAATAAATATAGTATAAAAATTTCAGTGATTGAATTGACGATTCCCATCCCTAGCCTGCATGCTTAGAAACGAATGTTGTCAGCACACCCTGCGCCACGGTCGGAAAAAGACGACCGCTTCTGACGTCATAAGCGTGTGCCGCCTTCTAGAATTTTCCACTAGTGTTGTGCTTATGATGATGCTATCGATAGATGTGATTGTAGTGGATACTTAAATTAGAAATAAAATTACAATAAATTACAAAGTAACGCTTTTCTATCTGTCTGTCTGCTACGACATTTAGATGAAATTGTATGCGTGTAAAGGGGATGGGATATCGATCTACTATTGAAAATCTATATTTGAAGTAGGTTATATTATATTTAAACAACTCAATTATTTAATCCGTGGAAACTATGAAATTAATATTATTTGAAGTGTAATAACAAATATCGGGAATTATGTCACTTCACTATTCAACTGTTTTTATCTAATGTTTTTGCCAGCGTTGTTTATTTACTAACAACATTATGGATTCAAATACTAGATATCAGTTTATACTTTATATAAATTATAAATTAAGAAATAAATTATCGACATCGCAAAAGATAAGTATTGCACATCACTATTTGTTGTAGGTATAAATTTAGGTAGGTGAAAGGATTAATGTACTGCATAGAGACCATACAGGTAAACTTCCTTATTCTAAAGGAATTTAGTACCCTCTTAAGATGCTTGTTACATTTCAGGATTGTGGTGGGATAATGTCTTTGGCTGATGTTTGGTGCAGAGTAAACAGAGGTAGAGGCTTGGAGCTCATATCACCTGAAGATTTACTCAATGCTTGCAAGTATGTTTCTTGTTAGCCACTCAGAAAATAAATTCTTTGCAATGTTTGTGATGTATACATTACTGAATATTATATGAATACCATAAGGTCATGTTTGGTCTCTCGCCCATGTTGTATCGCGTGCATGAATGTGACTTCACCTGAACTGAAATATGATTGTATCACAAAGTAAAGCAACACAATCAAAGTACTACATACTTTAAGTTTGTTGTTTCATTTAGGTACTATTAAAAAACTCAATTTTTCAGACTTCTACCAAATGTAGGGGCACCGATGAGTCTTCGTAAGTTTCCAAGTGGTGCTTGTGTCTTACAATTAAACAGTCAGAGGGATGAAGAAGTTGCAAAAACAACTAGTGCACAGGTATGTTTATTAAAACCATAATAGGTTGACTTTGTCTAGAATTTGTATATAATTTAGGTCTGATCCAACTTGCCTATGCCCCGCTATTTTTTTTTATTTTTTTTTTAAATTTATATATAAATAAACTTAACAACTACACATTATCACGAATTAACGCCGACGTGACGCGCGCTTCATTCCGGAGTCTCCCCCGGAACCTTCGGTAAACCACATCAGTCGGCCAGAATTCCTCCGCTTCAAAGGTCGGGAGAGATGCGTCGGTACTCTCACCACAAAGGAACTGAAGTTGACCTTGTGGCGAGACTGCAGACGCTCGACCCTCAAGTGGAGGGATGTGTTCTTACTGATGTAGTCCACGACGTCTTCGACCTCCATAGACCAGTGCAGGCGGGATATGTACAGGGGCGTCGCGGGGACCTCGCTCCGCAGACGCAGCTCAAGTACATATGGCGCGGTGCCACGATGGTTGCGGGCGGCGGGCTTCTTCTTCCTTCTCTCCACCAATATGAAGCCCTCCTCATCGCACTTCCTGCCAGGTCGAGAAGACTTAGCCTTGCGGCTCTTCGTAGCCTTGCGGCTCATCGTAGCCTTGCGGCTCTCCGTAGTCTTGCGACTCTCCGAAGCCTTTACGGCTCTCATTTTCCCCATTTTTATGCGCCCGCTACTAGCTGTTGCCCGCGACTTCGTCCGCGTGGACTTCAGTTTATAAAGCGCGATGTCAACAAAATTGGTGTCAAAAGCTTTTATAAAAAAAACCCTGGTACCCCTTAAATCAATACAGCTGTGCAGTGTGCACACAATAAGTATTTCATTTTTTTTATATTAAACTTTATATTTTATGCCAAATTTTAAAGCTTATTTAGCCCCCCAATTACACAACTTTACCCATAAACTATTTATCATTGATAGGTTTAAGGTTACGTCACTGCACAGATAAAGTACTGAGTTATTTAATACCATAGAATAGATATAACAATCGAAAAAAATCGAAACTTAAATGTAAGATGATACCACCTCTTATAGAAAGACTTTTGAGCAAGCGACAGCGCGATGTAGAAGACGCACGGCGCCATCTATTATGATTTTTTGGAACTAACTTAATTTGAAGAAATTTACGCATTTTCACCCCCTGACCAGTCCAGACCTGACTTTTTTCCAGTAAAAAAGTAGCCTATGTCCTTTCTCAGGCTTTAGACTATCTGTATACAAAATTTCATTACAATCGGTTCGGTAGTTTTGGCGTTTGGCGTGAAAGCGAGACTGACAGAGACAGTAGTATAGATTATGTGCACACTGCACAGCTGTTTTTGGGTATTTTGATTAATTAAGGGCCGCGCTGCACCAGAATGGCAGCGGCGAGGCGAGCACTTTCAGCGTTGCCAATCCGGTGTAGCGCGGCCCTAAGAGGGGTACCACTTACCAGGGTTTTAAAAAGTTTTTAAATTTGACACAAATTTTGACACCGCGCGCTATAAAGTAACTTTACTTTATAGCGCGCGGTGTCAAAATTTGTGTCAAATGTGTCAAACGCGGACGAAGTCGCGGGCAACAGCTAGTAACTAATTATAAGTATGATTAGTTCTATGTTACAATGAAGTAAAAAATAAAACGCCATCTGTTGAATCGTATTAGAACTAAAATGATCATTGCATCGATATATTTCTGGATTTTTTATAATATTATACATAAAATATATTTAAGATTTTTGAAATATTATTTTAATACACATCCAAGACCCAGGAACATTGAAAACTTTTTGTTCCGCCTGCGGGACTCGAACCCAGGACCCCCGGGATGAGCGCTGGCCACGCGCAATGCGAATTAATTTTCATCGATATTTTCATGGAAATAAGATATTTTCCCACATCAAAATGTAGCCTATGTCCTTTCTCAGACTCTAGAATAACTGTGTACAAAATTTCATTGCAATCGGTTCAGTAGTTTTGGCGTGAAAGCGAGACAGACAGACAGACAGAGATACTTTCGCATTTATAATATTAGTATGGAATAGTATGGATTTTACTAACCCTTTTTCAAAACACACTGAGAAAATAACACTCCTTCATACATTTTTACGCAGTAGATTAGAAATACGCGCCAAGTGGATCACTCTTGAAATCATCACAAAAAAAGTGGTTTAAGTTTACACGTTTTGAACTATCGGCTCACAGTTCAGTGTTCACACTAATGTGTCGGCGGCATTAATTAATTGCATCTCTGTTTTATTATTTACGTTGTAAGAAGTGTAACAAGGAAAGAAACAATATAAGCTGGCTAAGGCCGCCATAACAAAAAGAAGTTAAGAGAAGATAAGCTGGCTAATGGCATAATATGTTTATTGACTATTGTATATTTAATTAGGATTTAGTTCGTATTACGGCGCACATTTTGGGCGTCTTGACAGACGAAAAGATACTATAACTCGGCCCGTTGTCCGCGATGAATAAATACATTAAACAATACAATAATAGCAATAAACAAATCTTTATTTTCACTTATATAAATAGCGCACATCCCGCACGCAGGTATTTTTTTGGGTATAGTCAGCCCTAACGGCAGAGTGTCACATGCTAGCGTGCCGCTCGATGTATAGGTTCAGTGTAATATGGATCGTTTTCCATAGACATAAGAATGAAATTAGCTTGTAATAGATTTTGGTAGGCATTTAAACGAACAGCCGCTGAACTCTGAGCCGTGCTAAATTGTACCTTAAATTAAAGATTTAAAGTAGATATTTCGATGAATACGTTTTCTAAGATACACTTCTGTACGGAGTACTATTATATATTCTGTGGCATGGCTTGGAAATGTAAGTTACATTGATAGGACATAAGAGTAATTTTTTTGTCAACTCCCCGGACAACCAGTTGTAGCCTATAGTCTGACAATTCAATACCATTATGTGAGCTGGGTTGCTACTAATATGCGATGACCATTAATCGTGACGAACTCAGAAATAGACATTTTTGCAATTTAAATATTTGTAAGGGCCTACAGCTATAGTGAGAATAATTGAACATTTTCAAAATCGGTTCAGAAACGGCGCAGTTATCGTTGAACATACAAAAATTTGACGACCTCTGTCGCTCAGTTGGTGGGCTGTTGGTAGCTCAAGCCGGGGGTCGCGGGTTCGAATCCCGTCGACGGAACAGAAAATTTTCTAAGTTCCTGGGTCATGGATGTGTATCAAATATGTGTATCATATAATAAACATCTTAAATATATGTATAATATAAAAGTATTAAATATATTTCCGTTGTCTGACTCTGGTACCCATAACACAAGTCCCTCAGGTACTTACTTACCATGGGGCCAGACTGACGTGGCGTGAAGCGTCCATAGAAAAAAAATATCCAGAGCCGAACATAATATTATAACATCCTCCTTTTTGGAAGTCGGATAAAATATAAAGAATTTCCACTACTGAATGTTTGTAAACTATATCATATTAAATTTTGCAGATTGAGGAAAATGGCTCCTTGACACCAGAAAAACTGTCCCAAATAGAAAATGTGTCAATACTTCTGGCTCGGGAGCGATTATTTACTGCAGAACGCCATGGCCTAGCTTGCAGAGATGAATCTATTGAGGGATTAGCGTTTTACCCTAATTTGTTTTTAAGTCAATCATAGTAATAAATGTTATTAAAATAAATAAAATATTATATATTGCGTTACCATAAAGAAGGTTTATTATAATAAATCAAGTCCATTTTTATTATGAATACTTTTATTTAAGCCAAGCACATTATTTCATCAAACTTTATCCTTGTCCTTACCTAATTTAAATAATGTTTACAACAATATTTGTAGGTGAAGTCTTTAATCTACGACTACCAAAATTGATCAAAAATATACGTACACATTTAAGCTTTAGCAATCACATACCTACATCAAGCTCGAAGCTACCGCCTTAGAGCGCCTACACAGTACACATTACGTCGCAAGCAGTGCGGCAGCAGCGCTGCAACCGAAGAGAGTTGGACTGTCATTCATATAGAAGTCGCGCGGCTGCAGCGCTGCTGCCGCAGTGCTTGCGACGTAATGTGAAGGCAGCCTTAGGCGTGACCACACTGCAGCGGAGCGATGCGATTTACAACTGCCAGCACCAGCATTGGAATGCCGTGTCGCGCAGTTTCACTGATCAGAAGTGCTGTAGCCCATGCAATGTCGCCTGGCTGTGTGTCCTTTGCAGTATAGTTACACCTAGTGCAGTAACCTTTTTGCGGTCTTACTTATACAAATATTGCACTCAATTGCATACACTAAAATCTAAATTATTGTATAAAAATAAATTTATTTTTATACTAAAAGAATGTGCGATTCATTTAACAATCAATCTACAAACTGTGAGAATTATTTAACTTTATAAAATGTTGCAAAAGTTGAATAGAACGTATATTATATAACTTTATTGTTTTGATTGGGTTACAACCATAGGCTGTCTAACCACAGCTGTTTATTAGGATATTCTCACCACTAATATAAGAAAAACGTGGATAACATACTCTTAACTGATGCACATAGCACAGTGCTGTACCTATTACAATAATTGAAACAATATTATTTTAATGTAAACAGTTTAAATGTAGCCAGTACTATGATAAAATTCGTTAGGTATATAAGTATTTGTAGTGATAATATTAAAGATACTTGCAACATTATACAATTTTCACATAAAGCTTTTAACATAATATTACTTAGCGTCAATAATATCTGCTTCATTCTACTAATCTGATACAATACAGAATATGTTGTTGTGACAAAGTTGTTGTTACAATTGAGTAATTGTGGGGTTAATAATATTATAATATTTTACTAGCTGTGCCCCGTGGTCTTACCCGCGGTTTAAAGTGATATAATATAATACTACGAAAAGTACCAATAATAGGGTCAAAACGGGACAATACATGGTTCTATAATGGTTTATCGTTATCACTAGATGATGATGATGAATGTAATTTGCATAGTACTAGCATAATATGCTTTGCGTTTTTAAAACAACGTCGAAACACTCAAACTTGTATCTGTAAAGAGTTAGGAGTTCTCTCCGCACCATGGTATATACCTTAGTGCAAAATCTTACTTGTTGGTAGCATATGCTTAGAATACTGCTCACGAAACCGAAGTCACATGTTTCCATATAAATATTGAGGAGTTCCCTCGATTACTTAAGAATCCCTTCAGGTCACCACTTTTATGAATATGGTACCAAATGGGCATTGTCCAAAAAAAATCACATGTACTTTTTATATTTTTTTTCGTTAAAATAGAGTATTTTAAGAATATAAATTAAATAATTTTGAAATTCATTGGCTAGTTTTTTCTCAATAAATTTTTAAAGTTTCGCTCTGACGTCATCATCGGCCGCCAATTGACCTCTGCATATGTTTTAAATTTCCTTTCAATCTTATTTATAATGGCTGGTTCGTCAAATGTAAGTTCTCATTATATGAAAGCTGATACGAGAAGCTTACCAAAAGTTCGAATCGTAACGTTGGTCGAAGTTATTGCTAATTTAACGCCATTGAAGATCAAACAAAGGTTAAACGTATTTGTTCAAAAATATAAGTAACTATTGGGTATTTTTTTCGTTTATATACAGAAAAACGATCACTGACCTTATTCCTCGGAAATGTTTTTGTAATGAGCAAAATTAAAAAAAAATGGACAATCCCCATAGACCAAGAGAAAAATATTTAAAATAGGTTTACGAACAACAGAGCAATCATTGAACATAAAAAAACTACCATAACACCTCCTCCATTATGAAAGTCGGTTAAAATTGTAGCCTACGTGTTATTCTGATGTATGAGCTATATTATTGCAAAGTTTCATTAAAATCTGTTCAGTAGTTTTTGCGTGAAAGAGTAACAAACGCCCATACACATCCACACATCTAAACTTTCGCCTTTATAATATCAGTAGGAATAGCCAGGAATGTTAATAATCAATAGCATTTTTAAAGTCTTGTGGCAATTGATGGTGATTAACACAAAGCTCCCAAGCTTTGAAATCATCACAAGAACGGAGATTTTCAGTAAAGTACTCCACTCCTCTCATAAATGGTAACATCATTTCATCATTGATAGCTTCTGACAGATGGTGCAAGAAGGATATATTTTTAGATAAATTTTCTTTTATTTCAGTAGCCAAGGGTCTTTCTGTGCATTTAACAATATCCAGCTGCAATATGAATGAAATGTTAATGACATAATAAATCGTCATTGAAGTTCTAACACCATGTAAGTCACTTTTTGCCTATTTGGATGCTTTTAATGCAATTCGCTAGAAAATCCACATTATAGTATGATATGAGATATCTATACAAAACTCAATCACTTTTTTCTCTCTCCTGAAAGTTGCTATTTTTTACTTATGTGGTGTTAGAACTTCAATGACAAAATGGTATTCATTAAAAATCAGTACTGCAACTTCCAAAATATGCATACATAGTAATAATTTCGTACAGTAGAAATAACTTACAAAAGTACATAAGTTCCATATCCTATAATACCCCATAAAAAGGAGTATATAAAATATCACAATATAAATTAATTACCTTCTCATCAACACTGTTGACCTTGAGTCCAAGATATGCATTGAGGCATTCAGCCAATGTTTTTACTTTTGATGGTATTTTACCAGTTTTGTTCTTATGAATGATGATGTCGCCAACCTGAAGAGTTAAAGGTATTTGGACCATTTTAGTTTACACTCAAAGTAAAGTGAATAGCAATGGTGTATATATGATAAAAATAAAATAAACCAGGGTTTATCAAAACTAAAATATCCATTACTCACTTAAAAAAATTGATAACCAACCTGTGTGTCAAAAACGGATTTCAATTTGACGTTGTGTTTATGAAACAAGCAATCAGACACTTTTCTACAATCATGAACAATTTTCTTTGGAGAATCGCTTTCAAGTATTCTTTTTAAACCAGCATCAAAAGCTTTGTACTCCATAGCTTGGACATCAAATATATAAATTTGGTCTGGTGTCGAAAGCACAAGAAAAGGCATTTTACATTTCCGGCCCATGTTTGCACCATCTGAGCTGAGAGCTATGTAGCTAAATGACTCCAAATCGTTTATTGCCTTATGGAATGCACTGTCAACTTGATTGATATAAACATATTTTTTGGCTACTTTGATGACATCTTCACATTCTTTTTCAGAAATCTTTAAGTATGAGATGTCATTGGGAGCTTGAATTTTTGTTATCTCCCTGACTTCTGAATCATGGTAATGCAATACACCTTCACTTTTATCGCCATCAGGCAGTTCTTTTACATCATACAAAGATATTTTCGATTTGTCATTGGTAATACTGAAAAATCTACCTTCAATTATTTCACTGTTTTTGGTATGTAATTGCAGCAGTTCTCCTTTCATATATAGATTATCCATTTTAGGTTATTTACGTTTAAAGCTGGCTCGGATAATAAGAGTACCTACTCCTAATCTTTTTTTACAGGTTTCGGTGCTTTATCCGCTTCACCATACGCCTTGTATATGTATAAACCGAGGGTAATATGTAATACTATCACAGCAACAACTGCAGAGTACACGCTACTTGTGATAGCCTCAAGCCGCAGCAGGCAATCAAATAGGACGATCTTAGCAGCGAAGAAAGATATGACAGGTACGATTATTATAAATAAACAGTATTTTATAACTGTTCGAAATACTTGAAAATCTGGGAGTTCCTGAAAATTTTAAGTTAGAAATTACAATTTTGCTTTATTCACAAAATATCGACAATATCTTATCAAGTTGTAAACTTACATTTGCCTTTCCTTCAATCATTATAAGAAAAAAAACAAAACTAAATGAAAATGAAAAGAAATATAATTATTTAGCTACCATTTAATGATAGCTACACAATAAAAAAAAAATATTTTCCAAGCTTTTTGTTTTTGATTTTCTCAGCTTTTCCTGAACTAGTGAAAACTGAAAAGTCATTTGATTTTGAGATTTGAGAAATCACAAGCACTGATCACAGACTACAGAGCACGTAATTTCTTATAATATGGCGCTCGGCTTTTTAACCATGGCCAGTGTCAAGTAAAATATGGCGGGAAAAAAAATTTTTTTCGTGAAAAGTTTACAAAATTTAAAGTAGTTTTTCCAGATGATCGTCAAGTCGAAAGTCTAGTAAAAGTCTAAAAAAGTAGTCCGTAAAGTCAACGTTCAAGTCAGTTGTTTTACTAAAGTGGTAGACCCTACTACCGTAAAACTTTCGATGGAGTTTTGGATTGAACACAAAATGGCACGTTTCTTGAAGTTGTATCACTTGCCCACACTTGTGCACGACATCAAATATTTAATGGTTAATATTCTACCAACATTAAATATTATGTTATATACTTGGCTACGACCTAGGACAGTGATAGTGCTTAGTGTTTTGGACCTAGACGTGCTTAGTGTTTTGGACCTAGTGCTTTGTGTTAGACCTAGACGTGCTAGTGAATAAAGTATTCAAAAGAGTCATCAGTCAGCAGGTCTTTCTCTCCAAATCGTTCGAATTCTAGCACGTAACATTATTATAAATAATATTATTATGTTTCCTCTACCCGTGGTCGGTGGTTGCCTGGATTGTGTTATATTAAGTACTTGAAATATTTTGATTTTTAAATTGTAAATATGTGTGCACAATAAAGAATATATTTAATCTTATCTTATCCAATTTTTTTAGCCTATCTTTGACTAGCTTTTGCCCGCGGCTTCGCTCGCGTTGAAAAATATTATTATACAGGATGCAATTAAACCTTCCTGCCAAATTTTTTCCACGTTAAAGGGCCCATTCACGGCAGGACTGCCGTGTAGTCCGTCGGCTAATGCAGGATAGTGAATGGTGTTGCAGGCCTGCCGTGCAGGCCTTTTTTTTTTTTTTGATGCGCAGGGGAAACCCATCATGAGTGCCCCGGGTTGGGGATGTGCCTCAGTTAACTGAAGCACCCCGGGGGTATGTGGGACTCTTACCCACTAAAACCACCTGCGGTTTGCCTTCAGCCGTATACGGAGGAATATCCTGGATCTGTCTAACACAGGACTCCCTCCACGACCGGCCGGTCTACCTCAAAAGGGACCGGACTTCCACCAAAGTAAGGGAATGCTCCGGCAAATTGAAGCGTTCTCCTCGGCGCCGGGACTAGCTAAGCCGGGCAGGTTCCCATCCTTGCCCGGAGCCCCGGATTAGACGGAAGTGTGGAGGTTCGCGTAACGACGCCTCCGCACTCCCGTCCTACGCCGGCGGAGCGGAACGGAGGATGGGTCATCCTCTCTGTTCCGCTTCGCGGTCTCTGTCTGCGAAAGGACGGTTTCGCAGAAAGAGACCGCCGCCTGCCAGGCCTCATCGCTCTCGAGCATGCAGCGAACCATGCTCGAGAGCGAGAGGTCCCGCCCAAGCACCGCCATGAGATCATGGCGCTGCACGGCCCAACGATCGCACACCTCGAGGGTGTGCTGGGCCGTGTCCTCCACAGCACCGCACTCATGGCAGGCTGGCGTAGGCTCCCTCCTGGCGACCTTACACAAGTACGCACCGAAACATCAAGAAGCACACGCCGCAACAACTGGACGCAGAGCCTGAGCAGGACGTTGACCGTACAGGGCCTGCGCCAGGTCCTCACCCCACCTCCTCAATAGCCACTGCTCTCCTAGCCTTCGTACCCACCGGAGCTCCTCCCATTGTAGGCCTTCACCCCGCGACCTCCTCTCTGAAGCGAGGAGGTGCAATTCGGCGAAGACCCTTGCAACCAAGCAGTGGCTGGCGCGGCTGATAGACATGATCCATCCCTGGGATGGAGCAGCCCTCCGCGTCGTTGACGAGGCGGTGCTGCCTAAGCCCCGTTACGCTACGGCGTGGGTTCCTGACCTAGAGGTGGACGAGGTAGGAATCATCAAGCGACTGACCTCGCAGAATGGGGGTATGGGAATCCGGCTTTGGAAAGTGGTCAGCAGGAAAGCCGATGGAAAGGGTCAAACTTTTACCTTTTCTTTCGACGAATCTGCGGTCAAGCTACTTTCTGAGCGGGATTTTCAGCTCTACTTCGGGTTTAACCGGGTTCAGCTTCGCTTGAAGGGACCAAAACCGGCACTCCTATCAAACCCTGTAGGGTCTGACGGAGTGACGGCAACACCTCCGCTGGGCTCAACTTCCCAGCCCCACAACTCACATAAAGGACGGCGGCCAGCACCTCTTATCAAGCCTGTAGGCTATAGAGGCACGGCGCCGCCCCAAGCTGGCAGTAGCGGCACATCATCTGCCACTGTTACTGCTCAGCCCAACACTCTACACGTGCAAGAACAAAACTTGCACGTGCACACCGGCAGGGGAGGCGGACGCCCGGCTGCTCAGACCAATCCCAGACCTCAAGTTCCCTTGGAAGTGGCAACTGTGAGTAGGGGTAGGCCTGGACAGTCCCGTGGTGGACGCGGACGCGGACGCGGTGGCTCTGGGGGCGCCTGCGCTGTGAGGAGGCCAGCACAGCTGCCCTCATTAGCGCAGTAGCACTCAAGTCGCAAGGTGGCGCGAAACCCCCTGCTCCGACTACCTAACCTGCATCACACAGACTAAATACACACACACAGCCATCCACATAGATTCACTTTAACACTCTACAGCTACACTCCACAGTAACACTACACAAAAAAAAAAGAAAAAAAAATGATTAAAGTAATACAAGTCAACTTACGACACGCGAAGGCTGCCACCGATGTACTCTGTCAGAAGTTCATCCCGGAGGCGCTCGATATTGCTTTAATCCAAGAACCGTGGGTCAACGGGAACACGGTGATGGGCTTTGGACTGGCAGGTAACGTACTTTATTTTCAGCATGGCCAGAGGCCCAGATCCTGCATCCTCTTCAGCAAGAGGATGAAATTTACACAGTAGCTGCGTATATTGAGGAGCCCGGCGGGACTGCAGGCAGACTGATGGTTTGCTCCGCCTATCTACCTGGAGACACTCAGGACCCCACAACGCAGCTATCACCGGTAATAGAATACGTCGAGAATCAACGCATCCAACTTATCCTGGGAAGTAATTGCAACTCACATCATACAAGTTGGGGCAACACCGACGTAAACTCCAGAGGTGAGAAACTATTTGACTTCTTACTTACTAATAACCTCCACACTTTGAATCAAGGTACTAAACCAACGTTTATCAACCCACTGAGACAGGAGGTCCTTTACATAACAGTATGCACAGGCCCTATACGACATCGCGCCTGTAACTGGCATGTATCGGACGATAACTCACTGTCCGATCACTGTTACACTAGGTTTGATATACATGACAGTATGTCTGGGAAAGAGGTAACTTATAGGAATCCAAAGGCCACAAACTGGAGTGTATTCAGAGAGGAATTGCAGTTAAACCTCGCAGCAGTCAACAAAGCTGTCAAGACCGTAGAACAACTGGAACTAACGGTGGGAGAGCTGGAGCATAGCTTGAATGATGCTTACCTCAGAAGCTGTCCTGTTAAGAAAACGTCAAATAAACGTAATGTACCTTGGTGGAACGGTACTCTGGTGCAACTCAGGAAAGAGACCCGAGCTCTGTTTAACAGAGCCAAAAGAGACGGGAACTGGGACGCATACAGAACCGCCCTGACGCCGTTTAATAGGGAGCTAAGGAAGGCCAAAAGACGCTCTTGGGCAAGGTTCTGTGAGGAAGTGAATCACAAACAAACACCTCGCAAACCTCCAGACTATATAAAATCATATCTAAGGCCCCTAGCTCTCATCCCAGCACTCTGAAAAGGCCAGATGGTACTTATACTAAAACGGCGGAAGAAACGCTAAGATTACTAGCCGACGTCCACTTCCCCAACAGTATCCATCTTGAAAATCACAAAGCCTTCTCTCATACGATTATTAAAACGAGACCATCAGTTGACGACTGGAGAAGAGCTTCCGTGATCTTTAAGCCTGACCGAGTCACTTGGGCAATTGACAGTTTCAAGCCTTACAAGACCGGCGGCGAGCATAATATATTTCCGGCCCTCCTACAGCAGGGCAAGGACATTATGCTTCCTATGCTACTGAAAATATTCAGAGCAAGTTTTGCGTGGGGCTATATCCCATTGGCATGGACAAAAGTAAGGGTGTCCAACATACCCAAAAGTGGGGACAGAGACAAAGCTCTACCAAAGTCATACAGACCAATTAGCCTCACTTCTTTCATGCTTAAAACAATGGAGAAGGTGGTCAACCTACATATAAGGGACACCTATCTCACTAAAATGCCGCTGCATAAAAGACAACATGCCTACCAAAAAGGCAAATCTACCGAGACGGCCCTAATGGACTTGGTAGATCGGATTGATAGAGCAATTGAAGATAAAGAGATTGCGTTATGTGTCTTCCTCGATATTGAAGGCGCATTCGACAACACTTCAACCAGCTCTATCACAAATGGCCTGGCTTCAAAGAATATAGATCCAACAACTAGGAAATGGATCAAAGCCACGCTCGACAATAGGGTAGCCTTATCGACTATTATGGACCTGACACTCAAAATCAGGCTGACACAAGGTTGCCCACAAGGAGGTGTGCTGTCACCCCTGGAATGGTCCCTGTAGCGGTAGCACGGCGACCAGCGGAAATGCGAAAGTATGGACAAACTGTGGAAATAAACCTAAGGTGCCGTTCCGATCTTTTTTCGTTCCGAAAAATTTAATTAAAATGCCACTTTATGACACACTATAGTATATGTCATAATGTAGGATATTATTTGAATTTTTAGAACTATAGTCTGTCTTAAAGTGGCTTTTTAATTGAATTATTCGGAACTAAAAAAGATCGGAACGGCACCTTAAGTTTATCTCCACAGTTTGTGACTATAGTCTATCATAAAGTGGCATTTTAATTGAATTTTTCGGAACGAAAAAAGTTCGGAACGGCACCTTAGGTTTATTTCCACAGTTTGTCCATACTTTCGCATTTCCGCTGGTCGCCGTGCTACCGCTACTGGTAATGGATGAGCTACTAAGGGAACTGAACCTCATAGGTTACTACGCTCAAGGGTACGCTGACGACCTGGCGATTATGGTGGTGGGAAAATGCGCATCGGTGGTCGCTGGTTTGATGCAGTCAGCACTAAAAGTCGTCGAGGATTGGTGCCAAAGGGTCAAGCTGACAGTAAACGCTGATAAGACGGTCTTGATACCTTTCACCAAAAAGAGGAAGTTGGAGGGACTAAGACCCCCAACACTCTTCGGGAAAACTATTAAGTTTGCGGGTGATGTCAAATATCTAGGAGTAATCCTAGACAAAGGACTCACTTGGAATAAGCACATCGAGTATATTACGAAAAAGACTAGATATGCTCTGGGTTCCTGTTGGAATCTTGTCAGCTCTAATGGGGTATTCGGCCGAAGGCAATGCCATGGCTATATACAGCCGTAGTGAGACCGATTACCACATATGGCTGCGCAGTGTGGCATAAAAAGGCTGAACAAGTAAACTGTAATAAAAGACTAAACAGCGTACAGAGACTGGCATGTCTAATAATCACGGGTGCACTCTCGTCAACACCCACCGCTTCCCTCGAGGCCCTGATCAACTTAACTCCGCTTCCTCTGCTTGTTCAGATGGAGGCTAAAAAGGTGGCTCTCAGGGCCAGGACTGCGGGTAGGACAAATTGGGTCTCCACCCCATTTCGACAGCTGGAACAGTCTCTCAGTGAATCACCTATCATGGCCATGCCATCAGATGCCATGATCAAGGTGTACAGCTTTTCAAAGCAGTACCAGGTTTTTATACCTTCCAGGGAGGACTGGGAAAGAAAAATCCCAATTGATGTCCGCCCTAGCGACATAGTTTGGTTCACGGATGGATCAAGGAAAGACAACCGTGCGGGAGCCGGATTCTACGGGGGCAGGCCACCAAAAGGCAAATACGCCTGTTTGGGGGAGTTTGCGACCGTGTTTCAGGCTGAAGTCTTCGCTATCCTCGGTTGTTCACTTGAAAGCCTGGAGATGGCCCTAGTTAATAAAAACGTTTTTATCTTCTCCGATAGTCAAGCTGCACTTAAAGCACTGATTGCCGCAGAAGTCTCGTCCAAATTAGTTCTGCAATGCGTTGAGACGTTAAACATCTAGGAAGGAACAACAACATCCGCCTAGTATGGGTCCCGGGCCACAGCAATGTCCCCGGCAATGAAACCGCTGACGAACTGGCTAGGCTTGGGGCCGATTGGTCTCATATATGGTCCAGAACCAGTCTGTGGTATATCTCCCAGTACCACAAAGCAAGTGCTCAAGGAATGGGGTCACAGACTATGCAGGAAGCAATGGGCTGAGACCCCTGGCCTTGAACACTCCAAGGCACTAATTCCAGACTTCAACAAGAAACAATCAGAATTAGTGCTCACCTTGGGTAGGAACCGATTAAGAATCTATACCAGAAGCCTAACTGGGCACTGCAAGCTCAGCAAACACCTAAAACACCTAAACAGAATGGGTATTTGTAGCATAACGACTTGCAGATTCTGTGAGGAGGAGGATGAAACACCTATTCACCTTCTCCTCGACTGCCCTGCTCTACTACAGAGCAGGAACAGGCACCTTGGTTGCCACGAATACTCGTCCACAGAGGAATTTCGTGGCACCAACCCCAACCATATCGTTCTATTTATGAGCAGTATTGGGTTGGGGAGGATACTCTAGTGCGAAGGAGTCACAATAGATCCTCATGGGTCGCAGTGACGACAGGGCTACAGCGACCTGCCTTCTTTAAAAAAAAAAAAAAAAAAACAGTATTCACAGATCATATTTTTTCGATTTAGGGATCCATTTGTGAAGTTGTGTGTTGTGTGTGGAAAAAATCGTTAGAGTCCAGTGTCCCCCTTCTACCAGCTAAACGGTTGCTTCTGGAAATGTGAAAAAATTCACGGGAGTAGGAAATATGCTGAATTTAAAAGGAAAACTGTCACGGCTAAGAAGGATTTATAAGTTATCGAGTAGGTAATAGTCCAAACTAAAAAAATATATTCGGAGAAGTGTTAATAATCGGCCAAGTGCAAGTCGGACTCGCGCACGAAGGGTTCCGTACCATTATAGAGAAAAATTGTGTTTTTTGTATGAGAGCCCCCCTTTATTTTTAATTTAATTCTATTGTTATTATTAAATATTAAAGTACGCATATAACTAAGGACTTTGAGAAAAATTCAAGTACTTACCATTATTGATATAGAGCAAAAAAGGCCAAAAAAATCACGTTTGTTGTATGGGAGCCCCCTTTAAATATTAATTTTATTTTGTTTTTAGTATTTGTTGTTATAGCGGCAACAGATATACATAATCTGTGAAAATTTTTGAGTTACGGCCTGGAGACAGACAGACAGACGGACAGACATTGAAGTCTCAGTAATAGGGTCCCGTTTTTACCCTTTGAGTACGGAACCCTAAAAAGGAACTTTTTATTCAAATTCCTTTGAAAGTAACTGAAGTGATATTGTTAGTAGTGTAAAACACGTTATAAATGTACATTCATTGACCACTATTATCCCATTAAAGTTCGCAGTTCGTTCTGGGTCGCTGAATCTATTGATATATAAGTGCCATTGAAGTTCTATTGTTAAATATTATTAAAAACTTTCACGCCTTTTCACAATACATGGTTACAACATAAATACCTGAAAAATATTACTTATTACGTATTATTATCATTTTAGGGTTCCATAGCCAAAATGTAAAACGGGACTCCGAGAAGACTTCGCTAACTGAGCGTCTGTCTGTCACCAGGATTTTTTGCCTTTTTTAGGGTTCCGTACCCAAAGGATAAAAAAGGAGCCCTATTACTAAAGTGGCATATTCACTATCCTGCATTGCAGTCCGCCGCGCCGTGCCATGCCGTCCGCCAGCTTATGCGGGATTGTGAATGGTGACTGACAGCAGGCCGGCCGCCATGCAGGCCTACGACAACATTCACTATCCTGCATAAGCCGGTGGAAGGCGGCCTGCCGTGAATGCCTTTAAGACTTCGATGTCTGTCTGACTGTGTGTCTCCAGGCTGTAACTCAAGAATCGCCATATTTATTTATTTGCTATGAACAGCCTACAAAAGTAACAATAATTATTATACATAATTAGTATTACCCTACTGTTTTAGCTATAATTCATCATCATCAACCTGTTCAGTGCTGAAAAATCAGGACTCCGATTTTATAATCAGGATATTTTATCTGGTTTATGAAAGGCCGTTAATAGCAACTTGCAGTCGTTTGATGATGGGTTTAATATGTCATTCAAGTTCATGACATTTGTGAATATACAATATTCGTCAATGATGTTTTATTTAAGATGGCGTATGCTCATACAAAGCCGTCCTCAGAATTTGTTCCTGTAAGACATATCCCACCAAAAACATTTTCATGTAAAAATGTTGCCAAGATGAGATCATAATAATTTTATAGTTCGTCGTGTCAAAAAGTAGTGAGATCTCATATAGAGCCAAGTTTCTAACCTTACATACTCAGCCCTAAATCTAAAAACCTTAATTTTACACTAAAGCGCGGCAAAATATTTGATAATAATATTATAATGTGTCAGCCGCACGAGAAGAATCTAAAAACTCTACACATTAGTTCAAATCGGTGGCCTGGCCATTTATCATTAGTTACGGTATAATATCATTAAGTTCAAAGCCCTGACGAATAACAAAATGGCCAAGCCACCGATTTTGACTAATGTGTAGAGTTTTTAGATTCTTCTTGTGCGGCTGACACATTATAATATTATTATGAAATATTTTGATAATAATATTATAATGCTGTCCGTCTGTCCGTCTGTCTGTAAGTCTATTTGTCTCTAGGATGGATTTTCATCGATTATGTATTTCTGTTGCCGCTATAGCAATAAATACTAAAAACAAAATTAATTTAATATTTCGGGGGGGCTCTCATACAACAAACGTGATTTTTCGCTATTTTTTCCTCTTGATAATAATAGATGTCGCTGCTGGTCGTCTACATCGCGATATAGCTTGCAGGAACAGTTTCATATAGTTGTTAATGCACTCTAATCGACAAGAGATGTCACTGTTGGGCACCTACATCGCACTATCGATGACGCGAAGATGTTTGGTATAGCCGTTTAACTTTCGAAAACTCTTTTTATTGTTTTTATCTAACCGTAAACCGATATTGTTTGCATTAAAAATATAATGTTTGCATTAAAAATATATTTTAAGACCCACTATACTAATTATATTAAAATTCCTAATCAATCAGTTTCAAGTTAAGTGAACTTGAAATAGATTGATAGTTAAGTAACTAATTATTATTATTATAATAATGAAATATTCTTATTTATTAAATACTAGCTGTTGCCCGCGACTTCGTCCGCGTGGACTTCAGTTTATAGCGCGCGATGTCAACAAAATTGGTGTCAAAAGCTTTTATAAAAAAACCCTGGTACCCCTTAAATCAATACAGCTGTGCAGTGTGCACACAATAAGTATTTCATTTTTTTATATTAAACTTTATATTTTATGCCAAATTTTAAAGCTTATTTAGCCCCCCAATTACACTATTTTACCCATAAACTATATAAAAAAATATCATTGAAAGGTTTAAGGTTACGTCACTGCACAGATAAAGTACTGAGTTATTTAATCCCGTAGAATAGATATAACAATCGAAAAAAATCGAAACTTAAAAATGTAAGATGATACCACGTCTTATAGAAAGACTTTTGAGCAAGCGTCAGCGCGATGTAGAAGACGCACGGCGCCATCTATTATGAATTTTTGAACTAACTTAATTTGAACAAATTTACGCATTTTCACCCCTTTACAACCCTTTTTTTTAGTAAAAAAGTAGCCTATGTCCTTTCTCAGGCTTTAGACTATCTGTATACAAAATTTCATTACAATCGGTTCGGTAGTTTTGGCATTTGGCGTGAAAGCGAGACTGACAGACAGACAGACAGACAGACAGAGATACTTTCGCATTTATAATATTAGTATAGATTATGTACACACTGCACAGTTGTTTTTGGGTATTTTGATTAATTAAGGGCCGCGCTACACCGGAATGGCAGCGGCGCGGGCGAGGCGAGCACTTTCAGCGATGCCATTCCGGTGTAGCGCGGCCCTAAGAGGGTTACCAGGGTTTTAAAAAGTTTTTAAATTTGACACAAAATATTTTGTTGACACCGCGCGCTATAAACTAAAGTCCACGCGGACGAAGTCGCGGGCAACAGCTAGGAATTAATAAAAACAATATATAATAAAGTAGGTATGATTAGTTCTGTTACAATAATGCAGAAAAAATTAAACGCCATCTGTTTTCATATATTACAATTAAAATGTTGATTGCATTGATATATTTTCTGGATGGAATATAGGCCAACACGGTACACTCGAACTCCTTTATTTTAGAGCGCCTTCTGTTGTCAACTTGTCACATATATTAGAAATGCAGTAGGAGTTCTATAAGATAAGATAGATTGATTATTATTATACCAAGTGATAAAATTATTAAACATAATAACTAATAAGTATGATTAGTTCTATGTTACAATGAAGTAAAAAATAAAACGCCATCTGTTGAATCGTATTAGAACTAAAATGTTCATTGCATCGATATATTTCTGGATTTTTTATAATAATATTATAATATTATACTTACATAAAATATATTTAAGATTTTTGAAATATTATTTTAATACACATCCAAGACCCAGGAACATTGAAAACTTTTTGTTCCGCCTGCGGGACTCGAACCCAGGACCCCCGGGATGAGCGCTGGCCACGCGCAATGCGAATTAATTTTCATCGATATTTTCATGGAAATAAGATATTTTCCCACATCAAAATGTAGCCTATGTCCTTTCTCAGACTCTAGAATAACTGTGTACAAAATTTAATTGCAATTGGTTCAGTAGTTTTGGCGTGAAAGCGAGACAGACAGACAGACAGACAGACAGACAGAGATACTTTCGCATTTATAATATTAGTATGGATTTGCAAAGAAATGCTAAGACTACGAATATTCTTTGAACTTACGTACTTAAGTACCCAAAGGGTAAAAACGGGATCCTATTACTAAGACTTCGTTGTCTTTCCGTCTATCCGTCTGTCTGTCTGTCTGTCTGTCTGTCTGTCTGTCTGTCTGTCTGTCTCTAGGCTGTAACTCACGAACGGTAATAGGTAGAGAGTTGAAATATTCACAAATTATGTATATCTATTCCCGCTGTAACAAAAAATACTAAAAATAAAATAAAAGTAATATTAAAGGGAGGCTCCCATACAACAAACGCGATTTTTTTGGCCTTTTTTGCTCTATATCAATAATAGCAACAGGTAGGTACTTGAATTTTTCTCAAGGTCCTTAAAAATATGACTATTTTAATATTTAATAATAATATTAAAATAAAATAAAAAATTAAGGGGGGCTCCCATACAAAAAACACAAATTTTTGCCTAATTTTGCTCTATAATGGTACGGATATAGGTTAAGTTGGGTTTGATATATTGACATCATAGCTCCTCATCTAGCAATGATTTTTAATAACTGTATAGAGAATGGTGTTTTTCCTGACTTAATGAAGCACAGGAGGCCTACCACAACCTCTTATAGCAGTATTATTTTAATCTTACTTTATGATTTCGTACCATCACCTCTTAAAAGTAAGATTACTTTATGATTGTTCCGTCAAGACGTTTTGTGACGTCATGTCCCAATATCATTCGCTCTCAGCGTACCACGAGCTCCATTTTAACACCGTTTGACAGATGAGCAAGATTACTTTAACGTCAAACTAGCGATCTTAAATCCGCTGTGAAATATCAACTTTTTTAAGATTGTTTTGCATTTTTTACTGTTTTTTAGTAAAATTATATTTGAAAATTGAGCACGGTACGACTTTAAATTACGCATATTATGTATTAACAAGAAAAGTCTTAACTTTATTTGTATTTAAAGTTAACCATGTACTTACATAAAAAACGGCTTTTGTTTTGAGATAACCAATGAATTAAATATTTACGTACCTTCTATTTACCTTATAATAGAAAATATCGAAACAGTCTTCAAAGTCGCGCAACTCACACACCACTTAAAACTTTTTTGTTTTAGCGTACCACACCAACACTTCACGTCTTAATTGGGTTTCAGCATTGGTTTTTCAACAATTTCACTATTTGATTTAATTCCTATTGTAAACAATTTAGCGCTGAATCGGTTTAATTTATTGAAATATTTATGTTTAGTACCATTCAAATTCTCTACAGTCACTAATAAGTTTTTTCTACATTTGTTTAGACTAATTAGACACTTCATTTGTTTACACAATCGTGTGAGAGTGACAAAACGCTTTATAGCTGCTATCTCGCTTCCACCCATGACAATTCATTTGTTTACACAATCGTATGAGAGGAACAAAGCGCTTCATAGTTGCTTATCTCGCTTCCACCCATTGATAAATGTAAACAAATAATTTGATATCGTTCGTTCTTTCCCATCACTTAGCAGGAATAAAACAAGATTGTTTTCATACACATTAAAAAGTTCATGGTACGAATCAAAGTAAGGTTATTGTAATCTTACAACAAAGTGTTCTGGAAACATGATAGTTTTAGGAAAGGTTGTGGTAGGCCGCCTGCAAGGTTATACCTTTATTTAAAGCGGGAATTAAGTCTGATCCGACAAATTACAGACCTATATCGATTTTACCGACTCTTAGCAAAATATTTGAAAAAATAATTTTAAAACAGCTATTGGTACACTTTAATTCAAATAATTTATTACACGAAAATCAATACGGTTTTACTAAGGGTCGTTCCACAACGGATGCTGGTATAGGTCTTCTATGTAGTATATTTGAAGCTTGGGAGGGATCGCAGGATGCCTTAGGTGTCTTCTGTGACCTCTCTAAGGCCTTCGACTGTGTCGAGCATGCTACATTGATTAGGAAATTACACCACTATGGCATAAGGGACTCAGCACTCAACCTTTTGACATCTTACCTCAAAAATAGGACTCAAAGGGTTGAAATCAATAATAAGAGATCAAATGGAACCAAAATAGAATTAGGTGTCCCACAGGGATCTATTTTAGGCCCGTTTCTTTTTCTCGTCTACATAAATGACCTACCTTATCTAGTTAAGGATAATGATAATGAAATAGTACTTTTTGCTGATGACACTTCACTTATTTTTAAAGTGAAGAGACAACAGTCTAATTACGACGAGGTAAACTGTACTCTTTCAAAAATAGTACATTGGTTTAATGTTAATAATTTACTTTTGAATTCTACGAAAACTAAATGTTTAAAGTTTACTTTGCCCAATGTACGGCAAGTTCAAACCAATGTACTATTGAATGATGAGAAAATGAATTTGGTGGACACTACTGTATTTTTAGGTATTACACTAGATAGTAAATTACAGTGGGGTCCTCATATTGCTAAACTCGCAGATAGACTCAGTTCTGCAGCATATGCAGTCAGAAAGATTAGGGAAATTTCTGACGAAGACACTGCACGATTAGTATACTTTAGCTATTTTCACAGTAGAATGTCATATGGTATCCTTTTATGGGGAAACGCTGCCGATATTAATACTATATTTGTGCTGCAGAAGCGAGCTATACGTTCGATTTACAAAATGTCTACATTTGAATCTTTGAGAGAAAAGTTTAAAGAAATTGGTATTCTGACAGTAGCTTCTCAATACATTTTAGATAATGTAATACATGTTAGAAAAAATATATGTAAATTTAAAGCCAAAGGTGACATTCATTGTAGAAACACCAGAAATAAGTACAAGCTAGATTTGCCAGTGATCAGACTTAGTAAAGTCAGTAAATCTTTTAAAGGTCAATGTATACGCCTTTTCAATAAAATCCCAGAAAACGTTAAAAATCTTTCCATTAATAAATTTAAGAAAGTAGTCAAAGAGCGTTTGTGTGCCAAAGCCTATTACAAGGTCAATGATTTCATAAATGATGGCACATCTTGGGAGTAGGATGGCTGCTTACAAGGCTACTTCTACATTATTGTACATGACTTACTATGTATGTATGTTGACATTGTATAATTTTAAGTTACAGCATTGTAAATTTTATTTTAAAAGATTAATTTTTTTACCTCACTTTTTTTTGGTAAAAAAAGTGGGCCCCGTGCGAGTTTCTTACGCCGGTTCTTCTCGCCGGGATAGTTCCCGAACCGGTGGTAGGCACCGTAGCTAATATTAACATTCTGAAAGTATTTTCTTAAAATCTACTCAGAAATAAAACATTTTTTATTATTTATTATTTATTTATATTTTTTTTGTTGTTTTAGTACTAATATCATGTTACATACTAAATTTCAGCTTTCTAAGACTTCAGGAAGTACCCTAACAGTTTTGATGATCGGTGAGTCAGTGACCAAATTGTGGGTTTTTGGACACCTATAAAATCTAAAGTATAGTAGTATAGTAGTTAGATGGGGGGGCGATTTCCGGTTACCTCCAAGTGTGCACGTTTACTTCTCCAGTCTTTCGGTGCCGCCGACTAACGGATTAAATCTGTATGTCGACGGTTCTCTGGGTTCTGGTGAAGTAATCGTGACGGTGTCCCTGGGCAACGTTCGCTTGAAACATCTGCGGATGTGGCAAGCGGGCGGCCGATCGACCGGCGGACCGGCTGACCCCGGATCTGACTGCGGCGTTGCCGCCGTTTGGGGGAGGGAGCGAACTCGGCTCGGCCTGCCGGGGCTTGGCTGTGCAAACAGCCAGGTCTCGACGTGCGGACGAGTGCGTCTTTACCCCCGAACGGTTGCGACAAGTTGCTGTCAGATTTGGGATCAGTCGGTCTGGGTTGGGTTGAGGTCTGGTCTGGTTTGGGGTTCTAGTGCTCACGGCATTGGAACCCCAACCCAGACCAGAACTCAACTCGACAACAAAAACCCAATCCAATCGGTGTTATCCGACCCGTGCCGAAGGATGCATGGCTGGGGGAAGTCAGCCGCGAACGGAGGGCCCTCGATACCAGGCGACCTCGAGGAGTAAATAGCCTTACCCTTGCATGCGGGGCTCTGTGGGGGTGGACCTTTTATTTCCCTAGCTACTCGTGGGATTTTAATGGAAATTGAAAAGGACCAGGAAAGTCTTGTGGCCGAACTGGAAGCTTTATGCTCCACGGAGGCGATGGAAATCGGCGTAGCCGAGGACCACCTATTGTCTGGGTCTGTCGGGGCAGAGGACACTTCTGTGTCTGGTACCCCTTCCGACCCTCTACCATCTAGCGCTTCTGCACCTTCTTCTTCTGAAGTTGGGGCTGGCGCTACCGCTAACGCCCCTAAGAGAAGAAGAAGACAACTCAGTGGGGCAGCCAAGAGACGCATTGAGTGGTGGATGGCGAGGGGTAAGAGCCTCGAAGAGGCGAAGACCCTTTGTCAGAAACCACTCAGTGAGTTTCCTGAGTATGCCGAGGAGTTGGAGAAGCGTTCGAGCTCCAAACGGCAGCTCTCTGACACCGCCAACTCACAGGAAAGACCGACGAAGGCAGCCAAGCACACCAGTGCTCAGGCGCCCAAGCCGAGTTTCAGTGAGGCGGCGAGTGCCATTCGTGTGGGCATCCTCGATGCTGGGGGACCTCTCTCACAGGAGAACGCCGAGGGGTTGAAGAAATGCATTCTTCGAGTCATCGACGATCAACCGGAGGGAGAGGGACCTAAGCTAATAGGATGCGTCCACAGATCGGGTGGACTTGTCTTCACCTGCGTCGACGCTGCCTCCAAGCAGTGGCTGGCGCGGCTGATAGACATGATCCATCCCTGGGATGGAGCAGCCCTCCGCGTCGTTGACGAGGCGGAGCTGCCTAAGCCCCGTTACGCTACGGCGTGGGTTCCTGACCTAGAGGTGGACGAGGTAGGAATCATCAAGCGACTGACCTCGCAGAATGGAGGTATGGGAATCCGGCTTTGGAAAGTGGTCAGCAGGAAAGCCGATGGAAAGGGTCAAACTTTTACCTTTTCCTTCGACGAATCTGCGGTCAAGCTACTTTCCGAGCGGGATTTTCAGCTCTACTTCGGGTTTAACCGGGTTCAGCTTCGCTTGAAGGGACCAAAACCGGCACTCCTGTCAAACCCTGTAGGGTCTGACGAAGTGACGGCAACACCTCTGCTGGGCTCAACTTCCCAGCCCCACACCTCACATAAAGGATGGCGGCCAGCACCTCTTATTAAGCCTATAGGCTATAGAGGCACGGCGCCGCCCCAAGCTAGCAGCAGCGGCACATCATCTGCCACTGTTACTGCTCAGCCCAACACCCTACACGTGCAAGCACAAAACTTGCACGTGCACACCAGCAGGGGAGGCGGACGCCCGGCTGCTCAGACCAATCCCAGACCTCAAGTTCCCTTGAAAGTGGCAACTGTGAGTAGGGGTAGGCCTGGACAGTCCCGTGGTGGACGCGGACGCGGACGTGGTGGCTCTGGGGGCGCCTGCGCTGTGAGGAAGCCAGCACAGCTGCCCTCATTAGCGCAGGAGCACTCAAGTCGCAAAGTGGCGCGAAACCCCCTGCTCCGACTACCTAACCTGCACCACACAGACTAAACACACACACATCCATCCACATATACTCACTTTAACACTCTACAGCTACACTTCACAGTAACACTACACAAAAAAAAAAAAAAAAAAAAAAAAAAAAAAAAAATGATTAAAGTAATACAAGTCAACTTACGACACGCGAAGGCTGCCACAGATGTACTCTGTCAGAAGTTCATCCGGGAGGCGCTCGACATTGCTTTAATCCAAGAACCGTGGGTCAACGGGAACACGGTGATGGGCCTTGGACTGGCAGGTAACGTACTTTATTTTCAGCATGGCCAGAGGCCCAGATCCTGCATCCTCTTCAGCAAGAGGATGAAATTTTTGTGTGTCTCTTGCCTGTGTACAGATGACACTGTAGCTGCGTATATTGAGGAGCCCGGAGGGACTGCAGGCAAACTGATGGTTTGCTCCGCCTATCTACCTGGAGACACTCAAGACCCCACTACGCAGCTATCACCGATAATAGACTACGTCGAGAATCAGCGCATCCAACTTATCCTGGGAAGTGATTGCAACTCACATCATACAAGTTGGGGCAGCACCGACGTAAACTTCAGAGGTGAGAAACTATTTGACTTCTTACTTACTAATAACCTCCACACTTTGAATCAGGGTACTAAACCAACGTTTATCAACCCACTGAGACAGGAGGTCCTTGACATAACAGTATGTACAGGCCCTATACGACATCGCGCCTGTAACTGGCATGTATCGGACGATAACTCACTGTCCGATCACTGTTACATTAGGTTTGATATACATGACAGTATGCCTGGGAAAGAGGTAACTTATAGGAATCCAAAGGCCACAAACTGGAGTGTATTCAGAGAGGAATTGCAGTTAAACCTCGCAGCAGTCAACAAAGCTGTCAAGACCGTAGAACAACTGGAACTAACGGTGGGAGAGCTGGAGCATAGCTTGAATGATGCTTACCTCAGAAGCTGTCCTGTTAAGAAAACGTCAAATAAACGTAATGTACCTTGGTGGAATGGTACTCTGGCGCAACTCAGGAAAGAGACTCGAGCTCTGTTTAACAGAGCCAAAAGAGACGGGAACTGGGACGCATACAGAACCGCCCTGACGACGTTTAATAGGGAGCTAAGGAAGGCCAAAAGACGCTCTTGGGCAAGGTTCTGTGAGGAAGTGAATAACACCTCGCAAACCTCCAGACTATATAAAGTCATATCTAAGGCCCCTAGCTCTCATCCCAGCACTCTGAAAAGGCCAGATGGTACTTACACTAAAACGGCGGAAGAAACGCTAAGATTACTAGCCGACGTTCACTTCCCCAACAGTATCCATCTCGAAAATCACGAAGCCTTCTCTCATACGATTATTAAAACGAGACCATCAGTTGACGATTGGAGAAGAGCTTCCGTGATCTTTAAGCCTGACCGAGTCACTTGGGCAATTGACAGTTTCAAGCCTTACAAGACCGGCGGCGAGGATAATATATTTCCGGCCCTCCTACAGCAGGGCAAGGACATTATCCTTCCTATGCTACTGAAAATATTCAGAGCAAGTTTTGCGTGGGGCTACATCCCATTGGCATGGACAAAGGTAAGGGTGTCCTACATACCCAAAAGTGGGGACAGAGACAAAGCTCTACCAAAGTCATACAGACCAATTAGCCTCACTTCTTTCATGCTTAAAACAATGGAGAAGGTGGTCAACCTACACATAAGGGACACCTATCTCACTAAAATGCCGCTGCATGAAAGACAACATGCCTACCAAAAAGGCAAATCTACCGAGACGGCCCTAATGGACTTGGTAGATCGGATTGATAGAGCAATTGAAGATAAAGAGATTGCGTTATGTGTCTTTCTCGATATTGAAGGCGCATTCGACAACACTTCAACCGGCTCTATCACAAATGGCCTGGCTTCAAAGAATATAGATCCAACAACTAGGAAATGGATCAAAGCCACGCTCGACAATAGGGTAGCCTCATCGACTATTATGGACCTGACACTCAAAATCAGGCTGACACAAGGTTGCCCACAAGGAGGTGTGCTGTCACCCCTGGAATGGTCCCTGGTAGTGGATGAGCTACTAAGGGAACTGAACCTCATAGGTTACTACGCTCAAGGGTACGCTGACGACCTGGCGATTATGGTGGTGGGAAAATGCGCATCGGTGGTCGCTGGGTTGATGCAGTCAGCACTAAGAGTCGTCGAGAATTGGTGCCAAAGGGTCAAGCTAACAGTAAATGCTGATAAGACGGTCTTGATACCTTTCACCAAAAAGAGGAAGTTGGAGGGACTAAGACCCCCAACACTCTTTGGGAAAACTATTAAGTTTGCGGGTGATGTCAAATATCTAGGAGTAATCCTAGACAAAGGACTCACTTGGAATAAGCACATCGAGTATATTACGAAAAAGGCTAGATGTGCTCTGGGTTCCTGTTGGAAGCTTGTCAGCTCTAAATGGGGTATTCGGCCGAAGGCAATGCTATGGCTATATACAGCCGTAGTGAGACCGATTACCACATATGGCTGCGCAGTGTGGCATAAAAAGGCTGAACAAGTAAACTGTCACAAAAGACTAAACAGCGTACAGAGACTGGCATGTCTAATAATCACGGGTGCACTCTCGTCAACACCCACCGCTTCCCTCGAGGCCCTGATCAACTTAACTCCGCTTCCTCTGCTTGTTCAGATGGAGGCCAAAAAGGTGGCTCTCAGGGCCAGGACGGCGGGTGGGACGAATTGGGTCTCCACCCCATTTCGACAGCTGGAACAGTCTCTCAGTGAATCACCTATCATGGCCATGCCATCAGATGCCATGATCAAGGTGTATAGCTTTTCGAAGCAGTACCAGGTTTTTATACCTTCCAGGGAGGACTGGGAAAGGAAAAATCCAATCGATGTCCGCCCTAGCGACATAGTTTGGTTCACGGATGGATCAAGGAAAGACAACCGTGCGGGAGCCGGAATCTACGGAGGCAGGCCACCAAAAGGCAAATACGCCTGTTTGGGGGAGCTTGCGACCGTGTTTCAGGCTGAAGTCTTCGCTATCCTCGGTTGTTCACTAGAAAGCCTGGAGATGGCCCTAGTTAATAAAAACGTTTTTATCTTCTCCGATAGTCAAGCTGCACTTAAAGCACTGACTGCCGCAGAAGTCTCGTCCAAATTAGTTCTGGAATGCATTGAGACGTTAAACATGCTGGGAAGGAACAACAACATCCGCCTAGTATGGGTCCCGGGCCACAGCAACGTCCCCGGCAATGAAACCGCTGACGAGCTGGCTAGGCTTGGGGCCGAGAGTCTCATATATGGTCCAGAACCATTCTGTGGTATAACTCCCAGTACCACAAAGCAAGTGCTCAAGGAATGGGGTCACAGACTATGCAGGAAGCAATGGGCTGAGACCCCTGGCCTTGAACACTCCAAGGCACTAATTCCTGACTTCAACAAGAAACAATCAGAATTAGTGCTCACCTTGGGTAGGAACCAATTAAAAATCCTTACCAGAAGCCTAACTGGGCACTGCAAGCTCAACAAACACCTAAACAGAATGGGTATTTGTAGCATAATGACTTGCAGATTCTGTGAGGAGGAGGATGAAACACCTATTCACCTTCTCCTCGACTGCCCTGCTCTACTACAGAGCAGGAACAGGCACCTTGGTCGCCACGAATACTCGTCCACAGAGGAAATTCGTGGCACCAACCCCAACCATATCGTTCAATTTATGAGCAGTATAGGGTTGGGGATGATACTCTAGTGCGAAGGAGTCACAATAGATCCTCATGGGTCGCAGTGACGTCAGGGCTACAGTGACCTGCCTTCTTTAAAAAAAAAAAAAAAAAAATAGTAGTTAGATATTTAAACTTTGCGCATTTAATAACTATACCCATGTCACTATATCTTAAAAATTTTAACTATCTGGCATTATTCAAACCAAAGTTACGAGGGTTCAAAAATACGACGAAACGTTTCGAGAAAAGGTAGGTAGTGTCCTTGCACGCTTCGCTTGGCTCATCTTGGCGGGGGCACTCCCGTGCCCCCAGATTACAACAATTAATGCGACAGATAATACGTTACGAATTATATAGAAAAGGATTGCTAATTGCTATATACTTTGAGTTGCACATCGGCACGATTTTTATTTTTATTTTATTTTTATTTTATGAAATTCGGAAAACTTATGGCTAAATACAAATACAAGTAAAAATGACACACACAGGAAGACCAATTACAAGTTTTCACAGATAAACAAAAGAGAAAAAAAAAGACTTAGACACAAATTTGGAGTCAGTGGCTAACACAAAAAATAATTGGTTATGGACTATGGTAAAAAGAGTATATTGCTATACCTACAAATGATGTAGGATACAATTAATTATTATATTAATGGAAAGTTGACCTGGTGCTGCAGCATCACCTGGTAGTCAATAGGATCTCCAACTCCTCGTCAACTTAGAGCAGAGGTTTTATGTTTGGGCTCATTTTAATTGCGAAAACCAGTAAGACGTAGATAAACAATACGAGTATATATTATTAAGTATTTACATTCTGCTGCTGCAGCATCACCTGGATTCTATAGGAGCCGAGCTCTGTATGAACCCAAAGTGGAGGTTTCATGTTTGGGCTCATATTAACGGCCTCATCATTTTTAGTGTTTGTTGTTACGGCGGCAACAGAAATACACAATCTATGAAAATTTCAGAATTCTAGCCATAGCGGTTATTGAGTTACAACTTACAGCCTGGAGACAGACAGACAGTCGTAGTCGGCTGTGGGACAGACGGACAGATTGACGGACAGACATCGAAGTCTCAGTACAAGGTCCCGTTTTTACCTTTTGGGTGTGGAACCCTAAGAAGGATTATTATAGTCTACAGAACCAATGTGTAAAAAATGCAACACATGTCTACCATATAAAATAGGCATAGTTATTAATAATTTAATAATTATGTTCTCTATAGCCAGGACAATTTAAGGTGGCACGGGGCACCAGCGGTCAATGACATTTCTAGTCTAGGAGCTATGTGAGGAGCTACTCGCACTGCATTCTGTTAATAATAATTTAAGAATAAAATAGAAGTCTTGTAAAGAAACAGACTATTATATTTTCATCGGAAAATTTCTTGGTTACCTCTTCTTATGATAATCTCCAACTATATTTTATGAGTTTGAAGTGATATAATTAAATGTGTGTTCACACCGTGAATGCAAAATACGATAATATCACCATTAGACTAGAAACATCTGTCACTTCATTGTCAATCGCGGTTTGTATAGAAAATGACAATTTTTTTGACAGGGAGTCAATGACCGCTACAGACAGAATTCCGCGATTTGAGAATAGCACCCAAACATTGTTAATGTATATTGTATGTAACAATATTATATTCGTTTTGTGTCTATTGATCAAGCTGCGCGCGTTTACACTTTTAGATAAAAATGAAAAATGTTCAATATAGTTTTATATTTGCGTTTCTTGTAAGTTAGAAAAAATTAAACATGGTATTCCGTGGCCTTTTTCTTTTCAATTGTTTTTTTTAATTACTATTTTTTTAATTAAATAATTTAACAGATCGGAATTTATGCAACATTCATAGATATCAATGAAATTCAAAATAATATTTTAAAATGGAAGGGCCAAAAGTTATTTAACTTTACTGAGGTCAGCTTCAAAACTATTAATATTAAATATAATTATTGGTACAAAATAGTATCAACAAAAATCATCAAAAATTCTGAATTTTAGGTAGGTGTTGCGACCAACGGTATCTTCGATCTCAGTGATGTTAAAAATAAAATTCTACAGTGGAAGAATCAAAAGATAGCGAGCTTATGTCCTTCAAATGGGCAAGTTATTTTATTTTTATTTTAAGTACTTATTTATTTACTTATTATAATTTGTTTTTACAATATTATGTATTGTATAATATTGTATTTTAATAACTACAGAAGAAGGTATAATATTATGTTGTAACATGAATTAATTGCCATTGATTTATAATTTTATTCATGTTTTTGTGTAAGTACCATACTTGGCTGATGATTGGTAAGAAAGAAAAACACCAGTTGAACTTATATTGGGTATATTATCTTATATTTAAGAGGGCCATAATCCATAAATTAATTTCAGTTTTTCACTTTCAGAGCAAATTTACAAAACCTTCTAAATATTGTGTGCAGTACGGCTCAACCAACTAATGTTACAGCCAGAGATGGATGTATTAATTGCTTTGCTAGGGTCACTTCTATGCCCGAGGTATTTATGTAAAAGCCTGTAAGGAAATGTCGAATATTTATAATTGTTTAACACAACTTATTAAATCGCAATCGAAAAAAATATTTTGTTGGTTGTATGATCCGGGATAAATTTTTCGTCCTTGATGCTGATGAGTGAATGGCTGACAGAATAATATAATATTTTACATTTTTAGGGTCCACAAGAATTGAATGCCTTAAGCGTTTGTGCTGTGCAATACTTTACAAACACATCCTACGCTACCTGCGCATCAGCGATTATGGTAAGATACGGTACCTATAGTCCTGATATTACGATGCCGCTTTTTAATTTCTTCACTTTCTTGACAGACTATAATAATTGTACTATTTTTAGAGTTCCGTACAACTAAAGGAACTGTAAAGATAAAAAATATTGATATTTTAAGTAGGAAAATCTTAACAAAAAGTTATATTCATAAACATACTGTATGATAAAAAAGCAAAAGGTGAGGTGTCGCGAAATATGTTTTATACCATCATAGAAAAGCTTGAAAAACAATTTACTAAGGCAACTCAAAGCTGAGGTCCGTCGGGGCAAGTGCGCCTACGGTGTAAATGCACCTATAAATAAATCCATTCTTATTCTTATCTCAAAATATCGAAAACTACAAATATTATACAACTAACGACATCTTACATACACGCAAGAAACTAAACTACAGTTCCACTTCTAAAACACAGATGGCTATGTTTACCATAACTTGAAATATCCGCCATTTCAGCTTAAGTGTCATTTATACCGACTGCCTTAGATGATCTCGTGTCAATAATCACTTTAAATCTCAAAAAAATTGTTTTTTTAAAGCTTAAAATATATATTTTTTTAATTCTATGTTTGTATTTTACTTCTAAACGTTGATAATATTAATGATTTTTATTTAATTCAATTAAATAAAAATCATTAATATATATCCTAAACTCAAAATTTATAAGTTGAGGCAAGTGCGCCATAGATGACATAAGTGTGGAGCACTTGCCCCCACCCAGAGGTCACCAACCTTCACGATTTTAGCGATGTTTTTAACCCACTTAGAAAGTTGTCGAGTAACTGTTGTCAAAAAGTTGTCGAGCAACTGTTTTGTGTGTTTGTGTGTGTTAAGTGTATTTTTGGGCTCATTTCAAAAGAAGTCCTTTGATTTTTTTTTTAAGTTTTTTAGGTGTCCACATTTCATACTTAAGTACCTTACATTAGTCCTAAAAATGATTTTGTGTAATAAAAATATTATAATTCAAAATTTAAAGTTTGACTTAATTATTCAAAATAAATATAATTTATATTTCATATCCAGTCAAACAGTTTTAAATTCATTTATAATTTAAACGGTACCATTAAAGGTTTAGAACCCCTGATTATTAATCTATGGCGCACTTGCCCCACATTTGTGAAGAAAGCTGTAGTAGCTCTATAAGATTAGATAATAATATGAAAAAAAGGAATGTGGTCAATATTCCATAGAGTAAAACTACTGTTTTTATTGTTACGCATTACTTTGGCGCTTTTTTTGAATAGGCGCACTTGCCCTGTTTTGAGGGGCAAGTGCGCCTAAGGTCATGTTTTTAAATTTCTTACAAAATATTGTTAAATTTATGGTAGATTTGACTGCATTGATAGTTATTGCAGTTACAAAATACCAAATATCGTTAATGTAATAAATATACACTGATAAGTTGATATTTAAATAGAATATTTTGCATCGAAATCATCGATGTAAAAAATATGGCGCAATTGCCCCGACTGACCTTAAAGCGTACGAACTCGACGTCAGGATTTTTTCAAGAAGGCTCACGTAGATTATTTTAAATCCGAAAATTGGAAGAGGTAGTTTTGAAAAATACGAAACTCTAAAAAGCTCGCGAGCGAAGCATGCAAATTTTTTTTTTTTAATAATTGTGTAAGTACCTAACTCTGGCTGGTTGCTGCAGTTGGTCGTACGTACGTGTGAATCGCAAGTGCACTCCGGCGCGTTCGGGCGTGAAAAAAATGAACGTTTGCGCTAGTATTGCACATAATTCCAAATACGGAAAACCAATTCAGAGATCGAATACGAAGAACACATGTGTACATGCAACAACGGTTCGGTTATTTGAAAACAAAAATAATTTTATTACTTGTAAGACTACTGACAAGCAACAATAAGATAATTCTTGTTTTGGTGAAAATTTCAGGCCTTATCAACATCGTCACTAAATATTCAATCATCAGGGTGTTACATGGGTTATTGTGATTTCGTACGATGCTTGCGGCGCATTAATTCCATAAACTTAGTAAGTAAATAAGAATTTTGTAATATTTTCCTACTAGTATCTTCCACTTGCTTTCACTGCATAATACCTATTCTCAAATTGCTGAATTCTGTCTGCAGCGGTCATAGACCTTCTGTCAAAAAATGAAATAATTTATCGTTTTCTATACAAACCCCATAGATAATGAAGTGACAGATGTTTCTAGTATTTGAGGGTTATATCGTATTTTGCAAACTAGATGTGAATTGAGTATGAAGTATACTTATCACTTCGAAATCGTAAATAGTTGGAGATTATCATACCAAGAGAGGTTTTCCGAAGAAACTATTATAATTTGTGTCTTTAAAACATTTCAGTTTTTTCTAAAGTTAACAGACTGCAGTATAATAAATAAAAAAAAGACGGGTTGCACTCCGGGAGTGCCGGCAGAAGTGAAAACTTGATTATTAACGTTGTGCATTATTTTTTAACCCATTTTTTTAATTAATCGAAACCCTTACAATCGATTAAATTTTTAACCCATTTTTAAGAAAATCGATTTTTTTAATTAATCGAAACCCTTACAATTTTCTTTAACCCATTATTTATGAAAATCAATTTTTAAAAAATCGTTTTTTAATTAATCGAAACCCTTACAATCGATTAAAAATATCGACAATCGAAAGAATACAATCGATTGTTCGATTAATCGATTTCGATGTTACAACACTACTCTCCAACCGTCTTACGGTTGTTCGATCAGCATGAGAATCTGACGTCACAGTTTTTACCCATCCCACAAAAGTGCTCAACGCCGCTAAAGAAGTTTTCACTTCAATAATAATAATAATAATAAATTCTTTATTTGCACAGACAAAAAAGAAAAGACTTAAAAAAAGAGACAAAAAATGGCGGTCTTACCGCTTTAAGTGGTTTCTTTCAGACAACCAATGTAGATACCTAAGCATTTTTCACATAGCTCCTAGACTGTAAAAGTCAATGACCGCCGCGCTGGTGCCACCCTAAATTATTTTTAATAATAATTATAATTATTAAGTAGTACTGTTTTAATCATTATTATAATATTTTGTGAATTATTTTGCTTTTACTATCTTAACATTTTTAGATAACTCAATGTACGAGGGAAGCTCGGACTGGAGTAAATATTACGCTGGACGCAGACAATGTGAGATTCTTTACAAATGTAACATCATGTATATTAGCCAAGGCCAGATGTGGAACATTTAATCCTATAACTGGAGAACCACAAACTCCAGGCTACACTTCTACCGGGCATAGAGTTACCAATGCTTTGCAGTTCTCAGAATCTGGAGAACTTCGAATTTTAGCGTTTTCCGCAACTACACCTGTATCGTCTTCTTTTTGTACGCAGTCAACAAACCTTACACAGACTAACTGGCTTAATAATATTTGCTAATATTGTCAGGTTATTTTAATTTTAATAATAACAATATTTTTAACAAGAGTTCGAAGTAAAAACAATAACATTACTTATCTTTAAATAGACAAAAAAGTAGGTATTAAATATTTTTTGCTCTTTAGTTAAAAGTGCGTCTTTCGCAATACAATCTTCATAATTTTGAAGTGGGTACCAGCTCAGAATCGTGAATTCTATAACAAAATATTTGGTTTTTGGGACTGGTACCGACTTCAAAATTATGAAGATTGTATATTACATACATACAGAGCACGTTAAATAAAAGCTTTTAAAAATTGCGGGACGTAGCTTTTGCGGCGGTACCGGCCATTAATGCGGGCCACGGGTATTAATGAATATAAATCAAAACTACTGAATCGATTTTAAATGTTAATCATGTTTTCAGTGAGTGACATAGGTTATATATTTTATACCCGTGCGAAGCCGGGGTGGGTCGCTAATAGAAGTAGTAGAATCTAAATTATAGGTAATTTATTAAAGGATAACTTCATATCGGCATTTAATATTCTTTATGTTCTAAAATATATATATTTTGTTGTCGCGTACACTTACCCAAAGTGCTGCGTACACATACCCCGATACTGGGGTAAAAGTGCGCTTAAGGAAGGGTTATGGTTTTCTGAAGTTTCTTAAAATATAAGCTACTGAAAAATACAATGGAGAATGTTACCTAATTTTGATTATTAGCAGTCCACATTCTCTGTCAAAAATAAAGAATATTAGTGAAAGAATTACTTGGATACGTTAATTATTTTCCGATTTATAAGCAAAACAAGTTGTAACTATACGACGCGGGCGCCCGGTTACGGTGTGACGTCCTATCACAATTGTGCCGCGCGGGTCCCATACAATAAACGTGATTTTTTGCTCTATCTCAATAACGGCAACAGGTAGGCACTTAAAATTTTCACTAAGGCCTTAATTATATGTGAACTTTAATAATTAATAATAATATTATAAAAAAATAAAAAAAATAAGGGGGGCTCCCATACAAAAATCACAATGATTGGCCTATTTTGCTCTATAACGGTATGTGTATTCATGAGCGAACCCGATTAGTAAAAAAATACAAATAAATAATCGGCCAAGTGCGAGTCGGACTCGCGCATGAAGAGCTCCATACCGCTACAGTGATTTTTGTATGGGAGCCCTCCTTAAATTTTTATTTTATTTTAATATTATTATTAAATAATAATATATTTAATACTTTTATACCATACACATATTAAAGATTTTTATAATATGATACACATATTTAATGTACATCTATGACCCAGAAACATTGAAAACTTTTCGTTCCGTCGGCGGGATTCGAACCCGCGACCCACGGCTTGAGTCGAAATATAAAATATAAAAATTGTGATTTTTGTATGGGAGCCCCCCTTATTTTTTTATTTTAACATAATATTATTATTAATTATTAAAGTACACATATAATTAAGACCTTGGTGAAAAATTCAAGTGCCTATCTGTTGCCGTTATTGAGATAGAGCAAAAAGTCACGTTTATTGTATGGGGCCCGCGCGGCGGAATTGTGATATGACGTCACAAGCGGTCGCGGGGCTGTTAGCGGGAATCAATAACTTTCGAAATTTTGAATGCCTATAAAATCAAAACTACTAGGTATTTTTGACAGTAATAAAAACTAGTGTATTTGTATACATACAGGCTTTACTGTGACAAAATTTCAAGCAATTTGGCATACCTAGTAACATTCTCCATTGTTGTGTTTAAATATTTAACGCCTAACGTAAAAAAGCGGCCAAGTGCGAGTTAGAATCTAACTCACCGGCCCATTTTTATACATGTACCGCACCGATTTTAAATCGGCGAGGTATATAATATATTATTGTCAAAATTGGACAAGTAAGATGGATAGTAATGGGGGGGTCCGGACCCCCAGGGGCCAGGACACCCTCCTTATATACGCCCATGCACGGGCGTATATATAGCTTTAATAAGGGTCCCTAACGTAAAAAAGCGGCCAAGTGCGAGTGGGAATCGCCCATGAAGGGTTCCGCTGCAGCAAAATATAGTCAACGTGTTTAGGAAATCAACAATTTTTTTTATACAATATGTACCGCACCGATTTTAAACAGCGAGGTACATGTATGCATTATTGTGGAAATTGGACAAGTAAGATGGATAGTAATGGGTAGTCATGGGGGTCCGGACCCCCAGGACACCCCCCTTATATACGCCCATGGAGGAAGGAAGTCAGCTGTTCTAGCGAAATTATTATAGGTACAGTTTCGTACAGGTTACTTAAAATTCTATTAGCAAAGGTGTATCGAGTACCTATAGCAAGTGCTCATTATTGTAAGTAATGTAAAGAAAAATTTTCCAAAATCACATCACAAAATAAGGCTGGTTTTATAGTTAAGCGTTTCGGCAGCGCCGTTGGAGCGCCGCGCGTTCGAAGATGTATGGGGGTAGTAGTTGCGTTTCTAAGTCGCGCGCTTGAGCAGCGCCGTTCGCCCGTATGTTCGTTACATCTTAGAACGCGCGCGCTCCAACGGCGCTGCGAAACGCTTAACTATAAAACCAGCCTAGTAGTAATTTTTGGTGTTTGGTTTTGCTCTGCCATTTTTTAATTTTTAGTCGATATCGAAAGAAATTCATGTATTTTATTATTAAGACTATAAGAAAACTAGATAAGAAAAAAAAAGGTGTGTTAATGTTTTAATATATTTTAGGGCTCCTAAAATAACAGTCGTCTAAGTATGATCAAAAACTTAGATCTTTGTTTTATATAAGGAAAAAATATTAGTCAATAATGTTTATTGGCATTATTTTAATGTTTTAAAGTTAGGTTAAGAAATTAATTTCAGTAAGTATACAAAACTAATTAATTTGAAAAAGAGCTGTTTCGATATATTTTTTATGTTTCATTGAAGTGGGGTCACTTTTTACCCCCGATACCAGATACGTTGCCTTTTTTAGCGAAACCAGTTTGCAGATCATATTGATCCGGAAATATTGCTGGGACAGTTCATTCCAGAGTTTTACTGTCAGAGTTTTAGGCTTCTTACAGACGAATTGCACGTGTCGGCGGCACGTGTCGGCGGCAGTCGACGGCAGCCGTTGACAGTTTATGACGCTTGGAGGGGTCCTACCACGGTCCACGACCTTTCCTAAAACGATCATGGTTCCAGAACACTTTGTTGTAAGATTACAATAACATTACCGTACTCACTTTTAAACCGACTTCCAAAAAGGAGGAGGTTATAATTATGTTTGTCTGTTTATATTTTTTTTTTGTATGTTTAACCATAACTTCGCCGTTTGTTGACCGATTTTAATGATTCTTTTGTTGTTGTTCAGGGTTGAATCCAAGTTTGGTACCCTGTTCACAAAAGTGGTGTTCTTATGATGGGAACCATGGCGAATCGAGGGGACTCCTTGAAATTTGTATGGATACGTAGTGATTTTAATTTCTGAAGAATTCGAGGTAAATGCTACCAAAAAGTAAGACTTTGCACCCTGCAACCGAAGGTACCGAACAGAACTTTTGAATCCTTATAGATACAGGTTCGGGGATTTCGGCGTTGTTTAAACAACTGAAAGCAAAGACCAACACATCAATTTGATTGATCATCATCATCATAACCATAGTTATACCATGGGTCATCACATTATCACCCAATTTTTGTTACTTTTCGTGATGTTTTGCATCGAAGCAGATGTTTTTGATGACTATTTCGCTGTTTGTGGACTGATTTTCAAAATTCTTGTATTATTATATTAGGATAATATAATCTTAATTTTGTAAAACAGTTACGAAAGTGGTGAGCTGATGATGGGATCTTTGAACAATCGAGGGAAATCCTTGAAATTTATCAAAACACTCATAGTGGTTAAAATGTTGTTTCTAGTAACTTAAACATATGTTACGAATAAGAGGAATTTCATATGAAGGTCTCTCTTGGTCCAACAGAACTCCTGAACCTTTAAATATAAAAGTTAGGAAATTGCAACATCGCTTTGATAACTGCAAGCATTTACCACAATTTCGCTTACAGTAATATAACATGGATAATTAATATTCGCAGTGGTTATCTACGCATAAAGCCTTGTCTTGTAGATAACTAAAAAGAGTAAAATTATTATTTTTTAACAAAAAATTGAAGTCGGGTTCAATTTTTGTTAAAAAATAATTAAATATAATTTTACTAAAAAACAGTTAAAAATTCAAAACATTGTTAAATCCGCATAGAAATGTCAACTTTTTTAAGATCGCTAGCTTGACGTTAAAGTAATATTGCATAAATTATATCAAACGGTGTCGCGCCTTAGTAGAGGTATAGTTTTGTCTACTCTGGTAGAGGTGGTGGTAGGCCCAGTAATTGTGATGTACCGCCTAAAGGCAAGCGTCCACAGGTTGGTATCGTACGCAATGGACGTCTCGCATCAAACGGACAATTTTTTCACAGCACGTCCGCTGAATCGGCAGCGTAAATATTACCGATTAGCCTAGTAAATTAATGTTCAAAAGGGGGGTGTGGATTTTATTTATTTTTATTTATTTCTTCACAAAAGTATACATATTACATGAACAAAACTCGGTGTCACAAAAACCTGAAGGGTTTGTCCGTACACCGGTGCATCTATCTTCAAATGCTCACTGTTATATATAATACTTATCAAACTATATCCGTACATACAATAAGGGAAAAAGTCGAAAGCAGAAATTTTGACATAGGAACTTTGTTTGGACTAATTTGAAGTTAAATACTGGCTAGTCGGTAAGTCGGTAATCCGTAATCCGTACGCTGCCGATATAGTGGACGTACTGTAAAAAAATATAGGTATCCGTTTGATGCGAGACGTCCATTGCGTACGAATACTGACCTGTGGACGTACCTTTACGCGGTACGTCACAACTGCAAGCGTGATAAAATAAAATAAAATAAAATGATATAATCAAAGGGTAAAAACGGGATTTTACCCTATGAATACTATATTATTATCAGGTCAAATAATATGGTAATGGACTCCCGATTTCGCTGCCTGTCCGTCTGTCTGTCTCCAGGCACTATAATATATTATCAAGATTCAAGAACCGTGATAGCTGAACAACTAAAATTTTCAGAAATAATTGTGTTTCCGTTGTCAATCCGTTGTCAATTGTTATTTTGTTATAAAACATTATGACAAAATAAGAATTAAAAACTATAAAATAAATAAAATTTTAATGTCGTTTTTGCATAGTTTTTGAGAATGGTTAACGGACCCCAAAAATTATTCAAAAAAAATTTACGAGAAATTCGAATTTCAAATTTTATTTCCCGCCTTCTACTTGACACTGGCAACTGTAGCGCCACGTAAAAAAAAGTAATGGTTTTGCCGGGAATGTGAAATGGTGATGTTGTGTTTTTATATTATTTTCCTAAAATTGTGTTATCTGGGTTTTTAATGTGTAATATTGGTAGGATAATAACAATTAGATATTCGTTATCGTGCACAAGTGTGGGAAAGTGATGTAAATAACCAGAAACGTGATCTTTTGTGCTCCCTCCAAAACTCCATCGAAAGTTTCAGTAAAGCGTCTACCACTTTACTGAATCGACCGACTTGACTTCTTGACTTTTTACTTAGACTTTGACTAGACTATAGACCTGACTGACCTGACGATAATATAGAAAAAATTGTATTAAAGAATATTGTTTTCCCGCCATAATATTATACTCGATACTGGCTATGGTTATAGCCGAAGTGCCATTATAAAAAAAAAGTAATGTCAATTGTCAATGTCATTGTTATTTTATAAATTAAAAAACTGCAAACAAAGGCAACTCCTAAATGGGGAGGCTTACGCCAAAAGAAGAAGAAGAAGAAGAATTACACACAAAACATCGTTTTTTATTTTTCATATTGAATTTTCAATAAATAATTAAGATTCATCACTTAATTATTTGTAGCAGATGTCATTGTTTAAATAAGTACTGTGCTTTTAGTGAAAACGCATCTCCAATAGAAAAAGAAAGAAGTTTGCTGTACTTAAGTAAGAAACTTATTTTATTTTAAAGTTAACTGTTAAATTAACGTTTTAAATGAATTATTATATATTTATTAACTATAAGTAATACGATATTACAATAAAAAATATATTATGGCGTAATCAAACCCAGAGATCCATTAATTAATTTACTACTGAATATCATACTATGTTTCTAAGCTTCTCTAGAGTATAAGGTTATGTTTCATGTTTTTCACTACCTAAAGCAGCAAAAAAAGAAAATCTAATTTTAAATAAAGCTATCATTCAAGGTTTTTATAAATATATTTTTATATGGCATTTTTGTTTTTTATATCATGTCAAATCAGGTATATTATCATAGATTTATTATTATTATTATGTAATAAACTATAATTCCGCTAGGTATATTAACTTTATGGTAATAACAGGCTACTGTTGAAGTATGTAGTTTAAACAACATAATATTACTATCAACAATTTGCCATAGTTTTAAGTCCTTATGGTAAATAAAACAATTTCTACTGTTAACTTTATAACTTTACTATTTTGACTTCACTGATTGTGTTTTTGTTAATGTACTTTTGCTAGATTTTTTTGTTTTCTTCTTAAACTTTTTAGTTGATTCCATATATGCATCTGAATCAGAATAATCACTGTCAGCCTGTCTGTTATTCTGTGTTGATTTTTTAGTTTGGACAGCTGTAGCTACTAAGGCTCCTTTTTTGAATGCCTTTATCTTTTTCTCTTGACCTTGATATTGATTTGATTTTGGTATGTCCGTAAAATTTGTGTTGGCCGAGTTCAAAATACTATCCGATTTGAAACTTTTAAACCTGAAAAAGAAATTGCATTTACTTTCATTGAGTTCTCAAATTAATATGTTTTCCAAGGCATAGAGCCACAAAAATTAATATTAGATAAGATAGTAATAATTTGTATAAATTTTGGGCTTGTATTTTGTTTTGAACTGTAGACTTACAGTTCTGTACATTTCAAAGGAGTTACTTACAAGCTTTGGCCAATTTTTTGTCTGATTTATCTAAATTAGACAGAAAATTGGCCAAAATGTAATATGAAATAGAACAAAATGTTATATCTAAATACAAGGTGTTGTACAGATCAATACTAGATAAATGACTTTGTAAATAGATATTAAAATATTTTAAAATGTTTTTCATCAATGATTAAATTTCGTAACTTACTTTCCTCTCTTCTTAGAAAGCTTAGGAATTTTATTACATGTTTCAGTTTTTGGTTCCTTATTCAATGTTTTATCAGATACCTTTTTGGATTTTAATTTTTTCTTCTTTCTTTCTCCATCTTTACACGTTTTTCCTTCCTCCAATTCCTCCAATTTTTTTGAACATGACCTAGGGTGTTATGTAATTTAACTAAAAGCTTATATACTTATATATTAACTAAATATTTATTTAGATTTAGGCTGCCTTCACATTAAGTCGCGAGCAGTGCGGCAGCCGCGCGACCTAATGTGAAGGCAGCCTTAGGCTATTTATGTCAATAAAATATTTTTTAAAACAACTTCTGTACAAATTATTGTATTGCAATTATTTGAGGAAACATTTTATAAAATGTGCTGGTTTGAAGTACCAGCATTTAAAAATGTGGACTGTATTGGTTGTTCAATTTCAAAATTATTTAGGCAATCCAAATATTATTGATTTTCACCTCAATAGAGCTTCACTGTCAGTAAAATATGTATTCATAGCGAAACTGGATATGCCCCAGGAAATTGGTCCCTTTTCGCCATCAGGAATTCCAGTCCATATATTTTTCTTCAAAGAGTTTAGTTTAACTTGTAATTCTGTAGGTTGTGTTTTAGGCTTTTTAATGTCTGTAAGACATCTGAAATAGATAATTTTTATATATTACTAGATGGCCTGGTAAACTTCATATCACTTCCCTCCTTATGAACTTCCCCAAATACTATGAGTTCAGCCGTTCTCGTGTTTTAGCGAGACTAACAAATTCGAAAATTATTTTTTATTTATACACATAGGATTTTATTTAAATTTAAATACATTTTATAATAAGTATGGAAAAAACATAATTTAAATAGAAGCAACATAATATCAAACATAGATAAAGTAAATATATTAAACCTTTCATTGACATTTAATGATGTTATATTAATTTCTCAATTTAGAATGTAGGATTTTATTAAAATTGTATACATTTTATCTTATGAAAAAAATGTATACCTACTTAAAATATAAATTCTTACATTCTAAATTGAAACATCATAATTCGTAAACAATGAATGGTAGAAAGAAGATGGATCAAAATTGATCCATGTCTTATAAGTTTAACTAACTTTAAATTTTTACAACATTATGAAAAATTGCTATGAAACTAGTTCTAGAACTTCTATGAAAATTCGTTAGTGTGAGTAAGTACTTATATTAATTTATGAACCGGTTTTAAAAATTCTCTTTTTTGTTTGAAAGGGTAATTATAGAGTATTAATTACCGTTTCAAACAAGAGAATACAAAAATAAAAATGTCAAATTCAGGTCACCGGTCAAAAAAGTAAAATCTCAAAAAGTTATTCTACTATATTTTTGAAATTTTACTTTTTAGACTGGAGACGTAAATTTATGACAGTAGGTGTTATATCAAGAGATATATCTAGTAGAAAATATGTTTACTTTGGCGGCGGTAAATGGCGAAATTGGTGCCATGAAGCAGGCTCGATTTTCGTTTTGGTTATAATTTCGTTGACCAGTGAAACACTTCTGGGTCTTCCAAACTTTGATGATATTTTGTCCTTGTCTGATTTTACATTATCTCCAGTCTGTAATGAAACATTTTCAACGGTCAACATTTGCTAGTAAGATAATAATATGTATTTTTTATAACCGACTCCAAAAAAGGGGTTTACATACAGAAGTTTAAAAAAGCTACTTTTTCAGTGCTGCAACTTTCACAGTGAACTCAATACAGGAACTAATACACACCTTAAAGTATTATCACTTGTTTTCTTACAATTTGTATTTATATTATTTTCCTATGACACCTTTCTAGCTAAAGAATTTCTATCGATAATAATCTTATATATTACTTATATATAAAATTCTCGTGACACAAATGTTAGTTACCGTACTCCTCCGAAACGGCTTTAATGATTTTTTTACAAAATTTTATATGCATATTCAGTAGGTCTGAGAATCAGCTACTAGTGGCAACTTTTTGAATGAATAATAGTAATTTATTACAACTCGAGTCTGACGGCGACCATTTTAGAGGCACTCATTCTAGAAAACATTACATTTTTATATACGGCTTTGAAAGTACAGTGATGGCACCATGGCAACCTCCATCCAAAATGAGTATGGACTCATTTAGTCACTACAATAAAATACATAATATGGTCGAAATACTTTATATTGGCAAAACAACGTTTGCCGGGACAGCTAGTATTATATAGAACTACTTACTGGAGCGCGTATAATGTTTAGTTCCGGCGGCATTTTCTTTTTTCTCCGTTGTTTTAATTTTCCGGAAGAATAAAAGAGCTTATTAACTCTTCTTAGAGGGCTGAGACTATCATCTTGTGACTCATATTCAGAAGACAAATCAGTAGGTGCATCAGTCGTTAGGTCTATGGTAGGTCGCGAAATCTGAAAGGTTTGTTTCCAAATATTCATTAGGTAACTTAAACTTTTTACGATTCTAAAATATACCTTTAATGTTTCTCTTTTCGCCTTTCTCCTTTCACATTTAGTTATTTTTTCTAATTTTAGTCGCTGAGGCTTCGGCTTCTGAAACGATTTTTGCATAGGTATACGTACAAATATAATAATACAATATACAAATATCTTTATTGCAAGAATGTTGTTGACAAAGGTCGTAGCCTTCATCATAAGATCCTAATTTTGCGTTATAAATTGACTTGCAACATACTTCATCAATAGATTTATCGTCGTCCATGTAATTTGGCGTAGGCGGAGGTGCTGGGTATGAGAATAGTGTATTTCCTCTAGGCGCCTCAGCTTCAGAGCTACTGCTTGATGTGTCACCTTCGTCACTGGATACACACAACATATTAAGTAAGTACTGTGATTGTGAGCTTCTTGCTCTTAAAAGTATAGTAGTCCATATTGCTTGTATTAGTAAATCTCTGTAGCGACAGTAGGTAACTAGAATACTTATAAGAATAAATTGTGACATATGATCTGCCTACCTGGAGTAATCGGATAAATCTATATTTGTGGGTTCGTCGGCATTGGATCCTTCCTTCAGAAGTCTAGTAACGATTTTATTTCGGAGTCTTTCTTTGTTAGGATCTTCGTCGTAGAAGTCGAGTAAGGTTTCACAAAAAGTTCTGCCAATACTTTCGTAATCCTGACACGTGAAGTGAGTGGACATTCTGCCACCCAATTCTGAGCCCCCGAACGAAGCTTCCATTGTATAGCTATTAGATACTCCGAGCATCCATATAACTACTCTAGCTGTTCCTTCTTTGCTCCGTTGTATTCGGAATTTACAGTTCTCAAAAGAAAACTGAAAAGGTGAATTACTGAATAGGAAATTGATACTTATATCAAAATATTCAACCCATTGATGTTCTCATCATTTTCTTTGAAGTACATTTTTTAACGTATCCGAAAAAGACGGGAACATGGGATTGTTTTAAATATATTTTTAACTAGATGATGGCCGCAACTCCGTTGCGCCAAAATTTGTTTAATGCGCGGATGCCGTGCATTTTTCCGGGATAAAAAGTATCCTATATCCTTTCCCGGGACTCAAAGTATCTCCATACAAAATTTTAGCAAAATCGTTTCAGAGGTTTGGGCGTGAAGAGGTAACAGACCGACAGACAGACATACCCACTTTCGCATTCATAATATTAAGTATGGATTTTTATGTATTAGTTTATGTATTTACCTACCTTGTCCGCAGCATTTTTGTGAAGCATCAGTGGAAAAACTTGTTCTTGTAAACGCTTATCAGTATTTTTTCTACTTTCACAGCCGTATATAAAAATGTTATGTTTTCTAGAATGAGCGTGTAAATCCACATACATTGCCACTCCGCACTCCTCCTGCAACCTAGTTTCGTGTTTAGGTCGTAAAATGTAGCAAAACTAACGTAACAAATATTGAAGGCTGCCTTACCTCCTAATCAGTACTTTTGTATGCCACACTGGTGGGTAAGTTTCTCTTATCACTGTGCGATATTGTCTGTTGAGATCCTTTCCGGTCAATGAACACCGATTATTTCCTACAATCACCTGCGAAAATGCAATATAGGATCATTGACTTGTACCAAAATCAGATACCGACCGTCAGACAAAGAACTGAAAATAATTTATAATTTAAAATATCGCTACTTACTCCATCAGGATTAAGCATTGGCACGAGTTTAAATATAAATTTGTCCCTTAATTCTCTAGCTTGGTTCGAATCACCCGTCAAGAAGTCTATAAATCCTTTCATCATCCACGACGATGGCGTTTCTCCGGGATGTACTCTGGCCGAAACTATAACAGCTTTCTTTTTCTGTAAAAAAAACACATAAAGGGAAAGGAGCTTGAAAATCGCGTAACCAAAAACATTAAAAAACTTACCCTTTGCTCCAGTTCGTTAGAATTTTGAGGCGCTGTTATAGTAAGATAGTATACATTGTTCCCTGCTAAAGTTCGGCATAGAAGTCGTAATTTTGAGAACGTCGACTTCACGGGATGCGCTTGCAGTCTTGATAAATATTCTTGAAGGTCGGAGTAAGTGTATGGATAACAGTGTGCTATGTAAACATAATCGTCGGAGTGAGGGAACTCTATATTGAACGTTAAAGTGTAGCTCGGAAATTGATCCTCATCCTCTGAACTAAAAGTAAGGCTTGTTATTAACTCAGCTAAGAGATACATACTATAATATGTTGTGTACATATATATTATAAGTACACGTTTCGCGTACGGCGTAGGTGTACAGGGTGTAAAAAACTAAGTGATAATACTTTAGGGTGTGTATGTGTTCCTTTTAATAGAGTTCACTGTGAAAGTAGCAGCGCTGAAAGAGCTAAATTTTTTTGTGATTTGTATGGGCAAGCGCCCTAGCGTCACGAGTTTTCCCATGCAAAGTGAATAAAATTTGGTCTTTGAGCACTGCTACTTTCACAGTGAACTCTCTACAAGGAACACATACACACCTTTAAGTATTATCACTTAGTTTTGTTACACCTTGTATATAATACCTACGCGTAAAGCTTTTAAAACTTACGAAGAATCATTTTTGTAGTAAGCAATATTTTCTCCACAACGTCTCCAACCAATCGAATGTAATTGAGCATCTTTCGTGGAGTACAGTAGGGGGCGCATACCTTCGTTATACAAACTCTCAGGTTTTGATAAGTTAACTATTGAGAATCTGCAAATAATGGAGTATTACCAATTTTTTTCTTAAGAGTACCTAGTACCTAGACCGGCATTTTATTTATTATTACCTGTACATCATTTGTTTCTTTGTGTTGGATACCCTGAAATAAAACCATTGCATGTGTCTGTTCGTATAGAGGTCTGTGCGTAGGTGAAGTTCGTAATACGCCGACGTTATTTTGATTGCTTTGGCTAGATTTCCACTTTCGAAGCGTGACTCGAACCTCAACTCGTCGCTACCACCGGCGGTCGTACAAGCCGATAGATACAAACGAGAACCTCCTACTGTTGATCGACTAAACTAAAAACGAAAAGAATTAAAAAAAAATGATTACCTAAGTAATTAATGTGTTCCGAATCAAAATATAAACTATATTATCATATAGTTATACTGTGTACTGAAAACAATTTTAAGAATATAAGAATAAGTAATTTACATAATTTACAGCGCTCATTGGATAGTATTGAAAGATCACAGTCCCCGCTTCTTCTCCCACAGGCTGGGGTTTGAGCTCCTTTCCACTTGGCACATAATAAGGTTCCGGGGATGACGGCACCCATGTGATGTGCTGTATCCTTTCCTCTACTACCTGTTAAATGAGAAAATTGTCAATTTTATTTTTTCGCTACTAGTATCTCGGCTCTAGCAGTTTGTGTGATATCGTTGCTGCGCGTGCGATACCGCGTATGAGCAGTTGGTAAATACCGCGTAACAGCAAAATGCGCAAAATTGAGATATTGTGCCATCCGATTCGAAACGCATATTGGCTTATATTAGGCTTCACAAAATTTAAATTATCCAATTAGAAACGTACATTTTGCCATCGAAACAATACCGCGGAACAGTAGGCGGCCGGAAGTTAGAAGCAATTCCGCGTATTTACTACAACGGCAAGAAAAATATATCGAAAATTGAAAAGTGCTTCCAGAAATAACTAGTTTTCTGAGATAAACCACCACGTAAGTATATTTTAATTATTGTTTAATATTGTTCATAAGTATTGTATTCATGCTAGAATGTTTCAATTAATTTACAACACACAATTAACCATTTCCATTGCTTTGAAGATCAAGGAAGGTTACATGACGTGATCATTATATTCAACTTAAAAATACAGGCGGCAACCAATCGCCACGACTAAATATGATCACCAGGTTGGGGAAGTAGCTCAGTTAAGCTAAAGCACCCCGGGGATATGGGCGACTAGTTGTGCTAACCCTACCCACTAAAACCTCCCGCGATTTGCCTTCAGCCGTATACGGATTGGATCTGGATTTGTCAAACACAGGGCTCCCTCCACGACCGGAAGGTCTTCTCCAAAAGGGAGCACACTACCATCACAGTAAGATAACGCTTCGGCAAATTGAAGATTTCCCTTCGGCGTCGAGACTAGCTAAGCCGGGTAGGTTCCAGCCTCACCGATTTTCCTGTAGCCGTATACGGAGGGATGTTCTGGGTTTTCAAACAAAGGGCTCCCTCCACGACCGGACGGTCTTCTCCAAAAGGGAGCAGACTACCACCAAAGTAAGGAAACGCTTCGGTAAATTGTAGAGTTCCCTTCGGCGTCGGGAACAGCTAAGTCGGGTAGATTTCCAGCCTCACCCGGAGCCCCAATTGCATTGCAATTTGGATGTTCGCATAATGATGCCTCCCCACTCCCGATGCGGAACAGAGAATAGCTCATTATCTTTGTTACTCTATGGCCCAACGATCGTATGCCTCGTGGCTGCTTTCCTTGCCTTTAAACCCTCCGGAACTCACACTGCAGGCCGTGACGTCCTCTCTGGAACGACGACGAGCAACTTGGCGAAAACCTGCTGTCACGATGGATCTCCCGGCGGCTAGGGAAGTAGCTGCCGCCTAGGAGACCGTACGGCACCTCCTGGTAACCCTCACCACTACATTGCGAAGAGTAGCTGCCGCCCGGCTAATGCCCGCCTTATTACTACGAAATTAGTAACGGAATCTGCCTATATTGAACCACCGTACAGAGCTAAGCTCCGACAGACTGGATTCTGCCGGTTATACTCTAGAGAGTATAGCCGACAGACTGGATTCTGCCGGCTATACTCTAGAGAGTATAGCTGCTGTGGTCCCTACATTTAAGCGTCAGACTCATTTTGACCTTCGACCCTCTGATAACAAGTGCTCCGGATGGGGGTGCTTTTCTTCAGGTCCATGGAAGAGCAGGGCTTCAGTATGTACTTATGTAATATATCAATATATGTTTTTTAATTTTAAATGATTATTATGATCTCTGTCAGGTAAAGTCAAAAATCTATGAAAAATTGGGATATCAATTAAAAATTAGGAAAAGATAATATTGCTAAATGATTTCGGTAATTAACACATCATACTTTCGCAAAGTTACAGTGGAACAAAATATGAAATATTTGATTTTTCTAATAAAAAATGCTACCTTTTACTAAATTGTTTGATTTCAAAACCGCGTATCTTTAATATTAAGCCTACTTATTTTGTAACTACTTAATACAAAAACGCGTAAGTGTTTTTGACTTGACTTTACACAAAACCTAAGTCAATTTCGAACAAATTTACGTTACTAACCACTAAAAGAAAGTACAAAGAACTAGCTGTTAAGTTCAGTCGGTAATAGGAGTCAAAATAGCTGAGATATTCAGTTTTCTCTTCCTCCTGTAAAATCATCAAAAAGCATCTGCTTTAGTTAGTAGCTTTCAGTTGGTAAATACCGCGTATCTACGCGGTATTTACCAACTGCTCATACGCGGTATCGCACGCGCAACGACGATATGTAGATACTCTATAATAAATTTGGAACAGTGTACAGTTCATAGCAAATAATTATATATTACAAGGTCTTTCACACATTGGAAGTCTAGACAGAAGTAAACAGCAGGCCCTTGAATAGTTATACGCTGTGAAAGTGTTTTTATTAGTAAAAAAAGTTAAAATGTGTTTTTCGCAGACGGTAAAGTTGATTTTAGGTGAAAATTCGCTTATTACGAATTTACCTTCAATTGTTGAAATTGCGTCGATTCAGAACAAAAGCTTTATCTTATCTAACCAAGTTACGATCAATAGATATGTGAGAGTATATCTATTGATCATTATTAGCTGCAAATATTATATTTAGATCTCGGAATCGGCTCCAACGATTTTCATGAAATTTAGTATATAGGGGGTTTCGGGGGCGACAAATCAATCTAGCTAGGAATTATTTTCAGAAAATGTCATTTTATTCGTGTTTTATCGAATACCGAGCTAAGCTCTGTCAAACAGCTAGTGAGTTACTTATATGAGTAAGATAAATTAGTCTCATTAATATTTAAAATATATTTATTAGTTTTAAGTGCCCTCGTCCTTTCTTTTTAAAATACTGTTCCATCAGATCAAACAGAGACAAAATTACCTAAGATGTATTCAACTTTGGGTACAATAGAAATGTAAATAAAATACTTCTACTAGTTTTACTTATTAGAGGCTTTTACTTACTTGACATTCGGAAGGCCACCTGGGCGCCTGTTGGGGACAGTCCAATTCCTTCGGCAGGGCGAACAGCTCTCGAGGCTCTTTCAATTTGGCCGTGGTTCTGAATGTTCTGATATCTGTGTTTATTTCTAATTGGTTTGTCTTTAAGTTATTTTGTAGGAAATTGGATATAAATGTGCCTGAAAAGATAACTCTCATTAACATCTCCATAGTTGGCATCGCAGACACAATAGATTTTCAATTGTTATGCGGCAGCCGGCTGCTGCTTGGGGATTGATGGGTTAAACTGTCATTTAGAAAGAATAACGTACGTGGTGAATTCTAAATACTATTAAAAATAATATTGCTTGGAATTTTGAAAAAAGCTTCGTTGGTGTTTAAAATAGTTCTACGGCGGACGGGTCTACCTTTGTTGCATATAGGAAAAAGTGAAGCTTGCAACGTTTTGACTTGGTCTACATTGGCTATCAATAGATTATCTTGCAGCACTGGATCCCTAGTTGGCAGCGAGAGTGTCAGGGTTGCGTTGTCTAAATAATTTCTCTTCTGCTCCTCCTGTTGTATCATCATGACGTTTTCTTGAACACTTAGAAGTTGTTTCCACCATAGCATATTTAATTTACAAAAATTACCGCAAATTATAATTATCAGGATTAAAAAGTGTCCCGTTTAGTCTGGTATGGCGTGTACACGGTCACCATGACTGCGAAATGAGATAGCCATGGGGCTTCCACTGGTTGGGTCGGCGCACAAAAGCTGACTGAGGTATCGTGAGGGGCAATGTTTTGGGGATAAACTTCGCTGATATTGTTGTCAAGTTATTTCCGATGCTCGAGTGATTGTTGACGTCAGGCGAAGGTTTTGTAAAATCTGATTCATACAGATTATGCGCTGGCCTTCAACGTTTCATGCATAATTTTATTGCTTTTGTTGCTCGCAAGGCGGATTATGAAAAAGTGATTTTAAATTAGCATCATATTTTCAAAAGTTTACGTTAAATTAACATAACTTTTCAGTTTTTTTTAAAGTAACCCACTTGGTTTGGTTTCGAAAACATTTTCCCAAAATCAACAGAAAATTTTAGTTACTCCGTCTTATGCAGTTTGAAGTTTAAATTGTACAAAAATAGGACTTACCTTTATTATCTTTTCTTATAGCTCTATAATTTATATTATTGTTATGATTTGAATTGACCGTCATAAGTATGATCTTAGCTTTTTTTGAAGCAATATTACAAGGCATAAAATTCCAAGAAATAAAAGGCGGTTATATCAGACTAACACGCTCCATGAACCGAAAGGTGACTGCACTTCGCTGAAATGTGTAAACTGGGAAAGTTTCTTTGAAACAAATTAACCGATAGTCGTTACGGCAAAGTTGTGGCTTTTGTAACGCCAGACTTTGCTTGAATGTTTGAAAGGTATATATAATATGTTATATCAGGTTATAATATAATATATTTCGCACTATCGAACTTAAAATGCTTTGTGTCTAGTAAGGAATAAAATATATTGGATAAATTAAAAATAATTTACATATTTGACACAACAATGAGTACAGTAATTAATTGCTCTCTGTATTTCTCGGGATAGACTATTTGAGTACGGTACAGTAAATAATTGCTCTTTGTATTTCTCGGGATAGACTATGGGACATATGTATTTTATTAGTCTCTTCATTTTTGTCCACAGACACACGAATCTCGAAATTGTTGAATAGCTATAATTAATGTTATTTAAGTATACCGTTTTACTAAGTACTCATTTTTCTTTCAATAAGTGCTGAGCTTTGAGTCGTAAAAAAACGTTTTCAGTCGTAAAAATGTATCCAATTCTCTGTTTGGATGAGGTATTTCTCGGAAAAATTCATAACTATTATAGTAGCTTCGATGCAGTCGTGTGTTTCATCCTGGTGTCTTGGCAACGAGTAGTAAAATCGATACTTTCATGTTTTGAAGACAACGAATCGCCACTCAACAAAGGTATGCTCTATATACTTACCTCTATCTTTAACACAATTATATTATTATAGTTTTTTTGCGTAAGTCTTTTGTGCCTATGTCATTTTACTTGTACTTCGGCGCTTTAGCATATTTCATCAAATTTACTATCTTCGCTTCTCAACATTTTATTTTTAATAAATAGGACCTATTTTCCTCTTCGCAAATCTTCAACATTGAAATCTGTATGAAAATCTATATAAAAATTTCATTAATCAAGAAGCGTCTCATTGGCCCTACGTTATCTGGTTGGCCTAATTGTGCGTGGACCCCGTGTAAGGGCCCAGGGTGAGTGGCCGGGTCGTGGTACGAAGTGGTACTCCCGGATCGATTGCATGTCGTCTGCCTCGTCACTCATGGGTTTTAAATATAGCACATCAGAATTATTTCTCCCCAGGGGTCTATTGCCGTAACAATAAGGGCAGGTAACGGTAAAGTTAGCGGTGAACGGACTGCTTTTAACTCTTCTGCTAGGTGGTTAAAAAGATATTTTCAAACCGAATAGAGAATGGTGGGTGACAGTGCCTATTTTTAGCACTAATAGCTACCAGCGTCCTTTGCATTTTTTATTTCAACTTTTATTTTAACGCTCAAAAAGAAAGAAAATAAATCTGTAATAAAATTTTCAACAATTTCGTTTTCAGTTGGCAAACTTGCTATGATTATGTATCGATTGAGATATTTTTGATCGAAGATTAGTTTTGATCAGCTTCAGCTTTGAAATATTGCCAACACTTTGTTAATTCTTCTCTTAAAGGAATTACATGTTATAATGTTGGTGCCTAAAAAAAAATTATTACTTTATTTTATTTTTAAATTTTTAATATATTTTAAAAATTGAAATTTTTAGAATATTTTTGTATTAATTTTAGGCATTTTTTGCTTTGTCAGCCATGCTTTTAAAAAATCCTCGTCTTTTCTCGTCTCAATTTATCGGGACAATATTTCAGATGCTCGAGTAGTGCACATTCACAGGTTTGAAATCTGTGAATGTTTTCTTGCGTATAATGTATATATTTAATTCTCTTAGGGTTTCGTCTTAATATTTGCTGAACCACTTTTAAAGCATTTTTTTCTTGTCATGATCTATGATGGCAAAAAAAAACCGTCGCGGACCTTCTTCCATCTTTTTTGACAATCTAGTGCTAAAATAAACCAAAAAGCTACGAATAATAAAAATTATTTATTATTTGTAGCCAAAAAGTTATTTTATAATATTAATATGATGTCTGTTGTCCACACAACTTACAAAAAAATCTCCTTCAGCGCTGTTAGGTACTTCGACATGCATTGGTAAAAAATAAACCAATGGAAGTCATTTTTAATGGCTGCCATACTCGCTTCGGTCTATCGGTCTACCTGTGAAGGTATGCCTGCGCTGCTGGTGTCAGTCGAAAGAATTTAATTTTGATTTTTTTGGCCGGTCTACCTCTCTCTGCGCAGGCATACCTGCACAGGTGGACCTCTCCGGTAGACCGTAGCGTGTATGGCTTACATAAGGTAGCCGATATGACCACTAAGTGCAAGCGATGGTTATAGCAGTGGATGTAAGAAATTTTTCGGCCCCATTTAATTTCTATTCTAGTCGCAACTCCTGAAATTTTCCCGCTCATTAGGTACACTTGCGCCATCATAGCATTGGCTGAGTATACAAGAGGGGTCAATCATCAATGTTATTTTCCGTAAGGGTATTTTAACGTTAATTCCGTGAAAGTGGCTGCATCAGTAGTTCCCGAACCGGTGGTAGGCAACGTAGTTTCTTGGTTCGACTTTCAAAAAAGTGTATCATGATACCCATTTTGAATAAAAAGATATTTTATTTTATTTATCAAGTTTTTCTGTAGTCTTAACCATCAGCAACGACTCATTGACGACACCATCCTTGACGTAATGTATTGCTAATGCAATATTTTCACCGTTATTTTTATCTCTCGTGGACGTAATAATATGTTTCTGTCCCTCTACAGGAAGAATTCTGTTCTTTAGAAGTATTTTAAGGTATTGGGCTCTTTTATTATAATAGCCTAATATCTAAGGACAACTTTTTTCAATTGGGTCTTCTTGTATTTGAACCCATTTTAATAACGTTTCACAAAATATATTGATAGCTACACTCTGTCGTAACATTAATCATCTTCTTCACAGTCTTAGTAGAGAACTGTACAGTTTTTTGTAAAGAACTGTACAGTTTTTTGTAGAGATCTGCACAGATTTAGTAGAGAAGTGTACAGTTTTTTGTAGAGAGCTGTACAGTTTTAGTAGAGAACTGCACAGTTTTAGTCTACTAAAACTGTGCAGTTCTCTACTAAAACTGTACAGCTCTCTACAGTTCTCTAGAACTGTCAGTTCTCTACTAAAACAGTGCAGTTCTCTACAAAAAACTGTACAGTTCTCTACTAAAACTGTGCAGTTCTTTACAAAAAACTGTACAGACTTCTACTAAAACTGTACAGTTCTCTATTAAAACTGTGCGGTTCTCTACAAAAAACTGTACAGTTCTCTACTAAAACTGTGCAGTTATTTACAAAAAACTGTACATTCTTTACTCAAACTGTACAGTTCTCTACTAAAACAGTGCAGTTCTCCGCCGGCATAAAAAAATTACGACCCCTGATTTCTTAAGCATGAGAGACAGAAATAAAGTGAATAGATTATTTGAACCACTAGACTTTACACTACAAAATCTTATATCCGAGTGGCAGGAACGGTGGGATAACTCGATCAAAGGTCACCTGTACAGTTTCTTTCCGTCGGTTCGTGAACGACTCGCCATGCATTGAAAGAGAATAGATTATTTGAACCACTAGAGTGTTTCAAAATATAATCTATTCACTTTATTTCTGTCTCTCATGCTTAAATAAATCAGAGGACGTAATTTTTTTATTTTTATAATATAAAGCAGCTCGGCTCTTATGCCGGCGGAGAACTGCACTGTTTTAGTAGAGAATTGTACAGTTTGAGTAAAGAACTGTACAGTTTTTGTAAAGAACTGCACAGTTTTAGTAGAGAACACAGTTTGAGTAAAGAACTGTACATTTTTTTGTAAAGAACTGCACCGTTTTAGTAGAGAACTGTACAGTTTTACAGGGGTCTAAAGTTTTGTCACGTAGTCAATTCTTCTTCTTCTTTTTTGTCTTCAAAATACTACGCTCGGTCACAAGAGGGGAGGGGGTCTAAAGTTTTGTCACGTAGTCAATTTCGACGATAGAAACGTCATACAATTTTTTTTCCCGCCATTTAATACTTGACACTGGCAATTATTATGGTTATTTATTTATTTTATAGACTCACCAACAGAACAGCATTTGTGACATTTAGATTTGTACATAAAATTTGTATACAGATAAAATGAGTTCTAATGACAGGCGAAGTACAGCGTGCGTTTACGACAAAAATTAGACGAGATGAGATGTAGAGAATATGGTGATAAATGATACTGATAAAAATATGTGTGTAACAAAAAATATTTCTTATTTGACAAACAAATAATACTCTGAAATAAAACTAATACTAATATCGCAAAAATTAAAATTACAACTGTGACAGTGCACCAAGTAGTTAATTATATTATCATTATAGTAGTAGCAACTTTACCTGACCGTGGGGTATTTATTAAAATAGTGTTTAAGATTTCTCTTAAAAGAACTATATGATATAGCCAACAGCCATTAAAAAAATAGGCACTTTCGTCACTTGTCGGGCATTTTGAAGTTTGGTGAAGCTGTCAAGCTTGGTTATCATTTACTATAAGTATTTGGTGTTCGATTACAATTTTCAGAACTACAGTCGTGACTAAAATAGCTAGTATGTACCATCGAGGAAGTTGATTCCTATGCAATTGACAGACCAACGTTATTTGGTCGAATATGTCAATTCAATGTTAATTGTGATCTGTCAGCTGGGTTTGACGTAACGCGACCAAACTACTTAGGTCCCCGATTTGCATAGGAATCAACTTCTCTGATAGTACCATCTAGGGAATTGAATCCTAAGTCGTAGGTAGTTGACAGAACAACGTCATGTAGTCGGATCATGTAAATTCAATATTAATTGTAATCTGTCGGTTGGGTTTAACTTTAAACGCGACCAAATAACTTAGGTCCGCCATCTGCCTAGAAATTAATTTCTCTGATTGTTCTATTGTAATTTTAGACTATTATTATTTATTATATTATATAATTTTTAAATCTAAGAGACTCGTTACACTAGGGCGCTTGCCCAATGCCCATACAAAGGTAAAAAAAATTTGCTCATTCAGCGCTACTACTTTCACAGTAAACTCACTATAAGGAACACGTACACATCCTAAAGTATTATCACTTAGTTTTGTTACATCTTGTATAGCATATAATATAAAATTATCTTAAACTAGCTGTCCCGGTGAACTTCGTGTCACTTTAAAACCTTCCCTGCACTCCTACGAATATTTTAAGACTAAAATCAGCCCAATCCGTTCAGCCGTTTGCGAGTTTTAGCGCGACTAACACATTTGAAAATCCATTTTTATATATATAGATATTGGTGTCAAGTATTTCTTTTTGGCAAACTATTGGGTATAAAATAATAAATAAAATAAAAATTGTTTTATTTCCGAATAGATTTGTAACAAATACTTTCAGAACGTTGATGCTAATGGTGCCTACCACCGGTTCGGGAACTATCCCGGCGAGAAGAACCGGCGTAAGAAACTCGCACGGGGTCCCACTTTTTACCAAAAAAGTGAGAAAAAAAAAATTCTTTTTTAAAATAAAATTTACAATTCTAACTTAAAATTATACAATGTCAACATCCATACATAATTGTAAGTCATAATATAATAATGTAGAAGTAGCCTTGCAAGGAGCCATCCTACTCCCAAGATGTTGCCATCGTTTATGAAATCATTGACCTTGTAATAGGCTTTGGCACACAAACGTTCTTTGACTACTTTTTAAATTTTATTAATCGAAAAATTTTGAACGTTTTCTGGGATTTTATTGTACAGGCGTATACATTGACCTTTAAATGATTTACTAACTTTACTAAGTCTGATCATCGGCAAATCCAGCTTGTGCTTATTTCTGGTGTTCCTGCAATGAATGTCACTTTTAGCTTTAAATTTACTTATATTTTTTCTAACATATATTACATTATCCAAAATGTATTGAGAAGCAACAGTTAGAATACCAATTTCTTTAAATTTATCTCTCAGAGATTCAAAAGAAGACATTTTATAAATAGAGCGTATGGCTCGCTTCTGCAGAACAAATATTGTATTAATGTCGGCAGCGTTTCCCCATAAAAGGATTCCATATGCCATTCTACTATGAAAATAACTAAAATATACTAATCGTGCCGTGTCTTCATCAGAAATTTCTCTGATTTTTCTGACTGCATATGCCGCAGAACTGAGCCTACCTGCAAGATTAACAATATGATGACCCCACTGTAATTTACTATCAAGTGTTATACCTAAGAATACAGTGGTGTCTACCAAATTCATCTTCTCATCATTCAATAGTACATTGGTTTGGACTTGCCTAACATTGGGCAAAGTGAACTTTACACATTTAGTTTTACTGGAATTTAAAAGTAAGTTATTAGCATTAAACCAATGTACTATTTTTGAGAGAGCACTGTTTACCTCGTCGTAATTTGACTGTTGTCGCTTCACTTTAAAAATAAGTGAAGTGTCATCAGCAAAAAGTACTATCTCATTATCATTTTCCTTAACAAGGTAAGGTAAGTCATTTATATAGACGAGAAAAAGAAATGGGCCTAAAATAGATCCCTGTGGGACACCTAATTCTATTTTGGTTCCATTGGACCTGTTACCGTTTACTTCAACCCTTTGAGTCCTGTTTATAAGGTAAGAAGTCAAGAGGCTAAGAGCTGAGTCCTTTATGCCATAGTGGCGCAATTTCCTGATCAATGTAGCATGATCCACACAATCGAAGGCTTTGGAGAAGTCGCAAAAGACACCTAGAGCGTCCTGCGACTCCTCCCAAGCTATGGTATCAAAGGTATCAAATTATGGTTGGGTGATCGTTTTTTTATTCCCATATTTAAATAATTAGTAATTATTATTATTATATACATGCAAATATTCTTTTGTAATAAATAACTTAATAAACACAAATATGAGTCGAGTATTTTAATTTGCTAGCTACTCTTTCTACTTACAAAATGATTAAAAATTATTCTTGTCAATACCACGTGAACAATTGAAGGGGGGGGGGGCTTGGCTTGGCATATTCTACGCGTGGTCACCAGGGGGAGGAGGGGAGTCAAAAATTTTAAAAAGTATGTCACGTAGTATGGGTATGCTCCCTTAAGTATGTCTGTTGAATAAGGACAGGTCTTTCCCGTATTTTTTTTACAGATAGAAAATGGGGCGAAAGGTTGTGGTAGCAGTATGTACACTGAACCAGTGGGCTTTAGACTTCGAAGGCAATTTAAACAGAATACTGGACTCTATTCAAGAAGCGAAAGAAATGGGCGCCCGCTACAGAACTGGTCCAGAGCTAGAAATATGGTATGCACCTAAGAAATTACTTTTTAGTTTTTAACCGACTTCAAAAAAGGAGAAAGTCAGTACAGTGCTCAAGGACACCCTACCCCATCCATGATTTCGTGTATAGTACATATATAATTATGTATAAGTCTTCCAGAATCTGATGGCAAAAAGTGAGAAAATAAATTGACTCTAGCAATACCGGGGCAATTGGAATAAAACATCTTGTTCCTTTTTTGCACGGCCCCTTTAAGTTTCTAGAAACATAATGGGGCCGTTAGCTTCCCAATATTATATTTAACTAGCTGTTGCCCGCGACTTCGTCCGCGTGGACTTTATCGATATATTTCTGGATTTTTTATAATATTATACATAAATTAATACATTTAAGATTTTTGAAATTTTATTTTAATACACATCCAAGACCCAGGAACATTAAAAACTTTTTGTTCCGCCTGCGGGACTCGAACCCAGGACCCCCGGGATGAGCGCTGGCCACGCGCAATGCGAATTAATTTTCATGGATATTTTCATGGAAATAAGATATTTTCCCACATCAAAATGTAGCCTATGTCCTTTCTCAGACTCTAGAATAACTGTGTACAAAATTTCATTGCAATCGGTTCAGTAGTTTTGGCGTGAAAGCGAGACAGACAGACAGAGATACTTTCGCATTTATAATATTAGTATGGATTACTTAAACACGAGTAATGTTATTATATTTTTATCTCCTCGCAGCGGTTACAGTTGTGAAGATCATTTCCACGAGCCAGACACGTTCCTACACAGCTGGCAGGTTCTCGCAAAACTTCTTAGCTCGCCAACTTGCAAAGACATTCTCATAGACGTGGGCATGCCCGTACAGCACAGAAATGTCTCCTACAACTGTAGAGTCGCGTTTTTCAACAAGAAGATACTGCTCATCAGACCAAAGATGATCTTGTGTGACGATGGGAATTACAGAGAATCCAGATGGTTCTCGTGCTGGACGAAAGTAAGTGCACAAAGATGTAGCCAATAGGCAATACCATAGAGAAAAACGAAGAGTAAACGAAGAGTAATTAAGTGTTTAGTTAATTTACTCTTTAATTATAGTTATACTTTAAGCACAACGCCCCAGCTCCAGCAATTCATTATTTTCTTTCAAAGGTTGTCTGGAAGAAATTGCTATTTAGTTATAAGGCCGCCTTTGTATGCTCTCGTCATTTTATGTTTGTTGTTATTGTAACTGTGATTGTGCACAATCAAGTAAGATACCTATATCATTCAAGAGTAACCTTAATTATGTTTGAAATAGTGAACTTAATTACGTAATAAATTGTCTTATATTTAAAAGGAACGCCAAATAGAGGAGTATTATCTCCCAAGAATGATATCGTCGATAACAGAACAAACGACTGTACCAATCGGAGATGCGGTCCTGTCCACTCGTGATACGTGCATAGGCTTTGAAATTTGCGAGGAACTTTGGAATCCACGCAGGTATGAGAATTTAAAACGTTTAGCATTAAATCACAAACAGATTTAATAATTCACTAGCTTGCCTTTTACAGGATTAGAAGTAACATTTACCTAAATTAAAAGCTTAAGCTTCTGCTCCTATACCCAATAAATAACCGAAAACAAAATGGTGGTTCAGCCATTTTGCCATCTGTCCGTTTCTCCTCACTCTGTCAGTCTTATACGTCGGAGGATATATTACGTCATTGATTCTTGTCTTTTCAGTCGACACATTCCCTTAGGTTTGGACGGCGTTGAAATCATATCGAACGGATCGGGCAGCTACATGGAGCTGCGGAAGGCGTACGTCACGGTCGATTTGGTTAAAAATGCCACCTTCAAGAGCGGAGGTGCTTACTTGTTCAGCAATTTGCGAGGGTGTGACGGCCAGAGAATATATTTCAACGGGTGCTCGTGTGTCGCGGTAAACGGACAGATCGTGAGCAGGGGACTCCAGTTTGCTTTGACCGATGTGGTAAGTACGGGTAATAGGCTGTTAAAAGTAGGAATATTTAGTAGTTTACATGTTATCGGTAAGGTCTTCTAAGTATTAAGGGTCTTAGGACCAGTTTCCAAGGTTTTTCTACTGAAGTTAATCTATTCGACAGCATTGTTGTCGGTTTATGTTTTAAATTTAGCCAAAAACGCTAGTGAATAAAAAAACTTGAGAGGTTTAAAGGTACACCCGGATAGAACGAAGTTATAAAAATAAAAACCAAGAAAAAAAGAAACAAAAAAAATTCCCGTGATGCGGTATCTATCTTGATCTATGTCTGTGGCAAAAAGTGTCGTGTCGTTACAACTTATTCCATCTAGCCTCCTTTCGCAACGCGCGATAAGGAACTTCGTTCCAAAAACTTCTGTAGTAACTCCTAAAATATGATTCGCGACAGAATTCAAGATCTGCGTGTCATATGTTGCAGGAGGTCGTAACGGCTACGATAGATCTGGAAGACATAAGGTCGTACCGCGCACAGATCCGCTCGCGATGCCACCTCGCCGCGTCCAACCCGCCGTTTCCGCGAATCAGCGTGGAGTTCGCGCTTTCGGAAGATGATGATTACCACTTGATCGCCAGTCCGCCAGTCGAATGGAAATACTTGACTCCGGAGGAGGAAATTGAATTAGGTATACTTGCAATTAGATAACATGATCACGATCCTGATACCTTATGAAGTTTAGCTAGTTATGTCGGTCACTCCTCCCATTAGGTAATGGGTCACTTTTCCCTATACAGAATGCGAAGAGTGTCTTCTAACTAAAATTGGTAGAAAGTAAAAAAGTAAAAGTACTTCTGTAAAATTGAAGGAAGAGATATTAATATTTGTATACTACGATTTGGCTGACACTCTGTGTATATATGGGTGGTGCATTTAAAAGCTGTTAATAAAATACATTCAAATATTGAAAATGTACAAAAGTGCGTGCAGATACTTTAAGTTCCGGGATAGAGTAATCTCGACAAAGGTCGATGAAGAAAATATAATAATAATAATTAAAAATAAAGTCAACGTTATTACTGGGAAGATCTACTGACATCATCGATAGGTCCCGCGTGCTGGCTGTGGGACTATCTCCGGCGGTCGGGGCAGGGGGGGTTCTTCCTGCCGTTGAGCGGCGGCGTGGACTCCACCAGCACCGCCTGCATTGTCTACTCCATGTGCACGCAGATCTGCGAGGCCGTGCAGAAAGGAGGTAAAACTATAAGGTATCCTTCATTCCAGTCCCTCTCCTGTAACTCCGCGTCCTATTGTTTCAACAGACCCGTATCGTAGCAAATCTATGTATTTAGCTAAGGCCGGCCATAGACGGACCGCATCTTGCAGTCGGACCTCGACTGCAAGATGCGGCAAAATGCGGTTGCCGTACGGCGATCTGCAGTTTTTATACTTTTATATCCGTAATACACGGACCACTCGAGCAGTTCTTGAGCGGTCGGTGCAAATTTCAACGCGACCGCTCTAGAGCAGTCAGTCCCGACTCCAACTTGCGGTCCGTCTATGGCCAGTCTAAGGTTAGGTTGCACCAGAGGCGTGCTTAAAGTAAAAGTCAAAGTTATGGTTATAGTTAAATATGGCGTCCTTTAGCTTTAACTTTAACCGGAGAAATTCACAGATGTCTGTTTCATTTTTTTTTTATTGAAGCTACAGGTAACGTGATTGAGGGCATAAGAGATTGAATTATCCGTAAAAATCGACAGGAAAAATATAACACTGTAAAACATAGTAAATTTTCAGATATACGTATGAGCGGAGGTTAAATATGGCGTCCTTGGACGCCATATTTAACTTTAACCAAAGATTTGACATTTTGCACTGTAGTTATAGTTATAACAGTTATAGTTAAAGTTAGTTGGTGCAACCCAACATAAGTAAAATTTTCAAACATGTCTGTAAATCTATAGCAGGGACTCTGGTCATCGACGATGAGGAAGTTTCGATAGAGGCCTAAAGCTACTTGCTCCTTTATTCGCAAGTCGCGCTCGAAAATGACTGACGCAATGTTTCTATACAAGTCCGGGTAAACACTGAAAATTATTGTTTTGATATTGTAAGAGACAAGTTCTCTGCCAAAATTTTTCCCTGATTGATGACAGGAATCTACTAAGGTAGACATGTCTGGTTTAAAGTTTGTATAGGTTTTTTTTATTTATTTAATTTGGGGCCGTCTATGGGCTCTGCGCCCATATCCTTTTTTTGCTATCTTTGTATTGTTTTTCGCACCAAGGATAATTGAAATTTGTTGTTTGTATACGTTGTAAAGAAGACCTTATTTTAGCAAACAGTCAGATTGAAAAACCCAGATTGGTTTTTGCTAAGTTATTTGATAATTTAATTTAAACGTGAAAATCTCGTCTACTCGATCATACAACGATCTGAGTTCATGTCCCGCTAGAACATTTCAAGAAATTGAACCCGCTTTAGTTGTTTATTTTTTCCTTCTTCGAAAATCGAGCTATAGTATCCGTCGTGCTCAGAAACCTTTGCGGCGGCACTCTGAACATTCAATTGTTTAATTTATTTATTGAATTTAATGAAATATTTTTTAAATTAACGTTATGCAATCATTAATTCGACATTAAATGATTTTTTTTATTTTTTTTTATGAAAGAAGGGGGCAAACGAGCAAACGGGTCACCTGATGGAAAGCACCTTCCATCGCCCATGGACACTCGCAGCATCAGAAGAGCTACAGGTGCGTTGCCGGCCTTTTAAGAGGAAATAGGGTAATATGGGAGGGTAGGGATGGGAAGGGAAGGGAATAGGGGTGGATAGGGAAGGGAATTGGGCCTCCGGTAAACTCACTCACTCGGCGAAACACAGCGCAAGCGCTGTTTCACGCTGGTTTTCGATATTAATAATATAGCATAATATATTGTTACGTGTTAGGGTTCGAAGGATTTGGAGAGAAAGACCTGCCTACTATCTTGAAGACTTTATTTACTAGCACTAGGTCCAAACACTAAGCATTAAGGGTGTCCTAGGTCGTAGCCAAGTCGTAGGTTTCACTGGTGTCACTCTTGATCACTAGTTTTCACTTCGAAGTCGCCTCGAAGGTAGCTCAAACTGATCTGAACTGGCTCGTCTCCGTGCGGCTATTTATATGGGCCCAGACAAGTCTCAGACTATTTCAGAAAGTTCCTTCCTTTCGCACATGTACCCGGTCCACAGTAGTTCATCTAATGGCATCTATTATTGAGTAGGCGGTTTCATGTCGTCTTTGTTCTTTGAGTGGCTCCACTGGTTGACGCTAGATGGCCGTAGTTTCTTTGCGCTTTGTGTGTTCGTAGCACTATTGTTATGTTTAGATAACCAAGTTCTGTTCGACGTGCGCAAGATCCTGTGTCAGTCGGACTACGCGCCGTCGGACCCCATGGAGCTGTGCAACCGACTGCTGGTCACCTGCTACATGGCCACTGAGAACTCCAGCCAGGAGACCAAGCAACGCGCCTCGCAGGTACTACACACTTAAGTCGGGTCGGATTATGTGAATGCAGTGTGAATGTTTTTATACTAGCTAAAAGCCGAGCTTTGTGAGGTAATTTCTGCGTGGTAATAATCTTGAAGGCAGTTTTTTTAAATAAATATTTTAAAAGTAATCAAACCTTGACTGACCGATGATAACACATCTACATATTAATAATCCGGACGGACAGACAGACATACTTGACGAATCTATAAGGGGTCCGTTTTTTTCCATCTGGCCGGTGTTGGTAATGTTAAAGCACAAATCAATAGGCGTGATAGTTTTTTCGTAAAGTGTACCACAAAATATGTGCTGAGGTTGTGGGATACACTAGGGCTCGCTTCGCTCGCCCTGATTAATAAAAGCTGTTATTTTGCAGCTGGCGAGCGAGATCGGCAGCTACCACTTCCCGGTGGTGATCGACTCGGCGGTGAGCGCGGTGCTCGGCATCTTCACCGCCGCCACCGGCCTCGTGCCCAAGTTCCGCGCCCAGGGCGGCTGTCCCCGACAGAACCTCGCGCTACAGAATATACAGGTGAGACAGTGGGAACCACTCCTGTCCCCTGATCGTGTAGCTTCGGTGAACACGAACTTCATTGCTTATCATCGTAATTTTGACGTTTGAAAATTTTAAATAACAATTTAAAAAGTTGTGATGTCAAAAATTTTTACGTGTCTACTTTTTAAATTGCGTTTTAAAAAGTTCAAACGTCTTTATTGTAACTTTAATAAAGTTCATTTTCATTAAGGTTGGATATAAGTAAATAAATAACGATGGATTGTATTGTATTGAATATGAAGATGAGGGATCTAGAAAATAATAAAATAAGTAACTGTTAATAGTAAAATAATAAGTAACTAAAATAAGTAATATGTTTTATAGTGATTCTCAATACCTTTTAGAATTTGATACCTTACACGTAGTATAATTACTTCAGAATAAGCAGTCGGTCAATACAATTGGAGTCATAATAAATAGATAAATATAAATACGTTTATTATCTCACCACAAGAGTTCGTCAACCCCATGTTATGTTGTACACACATAACAAACTTGTCACTGATTATGTATATACTGGTTATTTATACTAGGCGAAGCCTGTATTTCAGGACACCAGGATCACCAGACTAGTTAAAAGTATTCATAATAAACGGATTGTACATGTATGTGTGTATCGTGCAGGCGCGGCTCCGCATGGTGGTGTCGTACCTGCTGGCGCAGCTGATGCTGTGGGCGCGCGGGCGGCCCGGCGGCCTGCTGGTGCTGGGCTCCTCCAACGTGGACGAGGCGCTGCGCGGCTACGTCACCAAGTACGACTGCTCCAGCGCCGACGTCAACCCCATCGGCGGCATCTCCAAGACCGACCTCAAGGCCTTCCTAGTGTACGCCAAGAACCGGTCAGTATTGACCATTGTCACGCGCTATATGTCAATCACATAGGTAGTTATTTATGCGATTGACTGCTCAATGTTTACGTCTAAAATTTCAAAATTAGTGTCCAATCGAGGAAACGGGTCACTTGATGGAAAGCAGATGCTACCGTCGCCCATGGACCCTCGCAATATCAGCAGAGTTGAATTATCCGGACCGCCACCGGAAAATATATTTTAATAAACGTTTATTTTGTGTGTTATTTTTAACAAAGACCGAAAGATCAAAGGTGTACTGAACAAATGCACCGCACCCGTTGCGGCTATTCGTACATTCGATAATCCTACTATTAGGATAATCGAATGTACGAATAGCCGCAACGGGTGCGGTGCATTTGTTGCATTGTCGAATAGTTGGTGCATTATCGAATGTACGAAGAATCGAAGTATAGACTTCGAATTTGAATTTACAGGTTCTTCCTACCGTCGCTATCGGAGATCCTGGGCGCGCCACCGACGGCGGAGCTGGAGCCACTGGCCGGCGGGCAGGTGGCGCAGACGGACGAGGCGGACATGGGCATGACGTACGCGGAGCTCGCCGAGTTCGGCCGCCTGCGCAAGACGCTCAACTGCGGCCCCTACTCCATGTTCCAGAAACTCGCGCACGCCTGGGCCGGCAAGTGCACGCCTCATGAGGTGAGTGCGACTAAAGTATACAGGGTGCCTTCCGGCCAAATTTTTTTAGGGCTTTTTATTTTTTTTTAGGGTATCATTAGGTGTTTTATAGTAGCCTAGTAAACGAATGATTCTGCTTGGAAAAGTCGAAAGCAGAATTTTTTACTTTGGTACCTTGTTTAGACTAGTTAGGAGATAAACATACAAAAAGTCCTGACCCCTCCGAGGTGAGCCCGATGGAGGGGGGGGCAAAGAAGGTCCCGTTTTATGGTTTTTTGCTTACTCATCATAAACGGTGCTTCGTACGAAATTCTCTTGTACTACATAATAAAAGATAATTAAATTCTCTACAACTTTGTCCTTTACACTTTGTATCTCCAATCATTGCCTCGCTATGCGCTTCTAAAATTGGCTGAGTGTGTTTTTTAGGGTTTCGTACCCAAAGGGTAAAAACGGGACCCTATACTGAGCCTTTAATGTCTGTCCGTCTTCCTGACCGTCTGTCTGTTCATCTGTCTGTCCGTCTGTTTGTCGGTCTGTCTGTTCGTCTGTCTGTCCGTCTGTCTGTCCTTCTGTCTGTCCGTCTGTCTGTCTCCGGCTATAACTCAAGAACGATAATAGCTAGAGAGTTGAAAATTTCAGAGAATGTGTATTTCTGTTGTCGCTATAACAATAAATACTAAAAACAAAATAAATTAAATATTTTAGGGGGGCTCTCATACAACAAACTTGATTTTTCTCATACAAAAAACAATAAAATGTTGAATATCGAACCTTTGCCTGATTTTTTCGTTTAATATCACTTTGGAGAAATTGTTTATAATTAGCAAAACTAGCGCATGGTGCAATAATAAAAGGTGTTTTTTTATTTCTTAGGAAAAATAAAACACCCTGTATTATTGTACCATTCGCTGGTATTGCTTATTATAAACAAATTCTCCAAGGTAATGAGGTACGGTTAAATCCAGGAAAGATTAGATTTTTTAAGTTTTATTGTTTTCCCATACATTTCTTAAAAATATGAAACAATATACCAGACGGACATACAGAAGGACAGACAGACGGACAGACAGACGGACAAACAGACGGACGGACAGATGGACAGACAGACGGTCAGTTTTGAAAATCGGCCAATTTTAGAAGCTCATAGCGAGGCAGTGATTGGATATAGATACAAAGTGTAAAGGACGAAGTTGTAGAGAATTTAATTAGCTTTTATTAAGTAGTAGAAGAGAATTTCGTACGAAGCACCGTTTTTGATGAGTAAGCAAAAAACAAAAAAAACGGGACCTTCTTTGACTTTTAGTATGTTTATCTCCTAACTACTCTTAACAAAGTACCAAAGTTAAAATTTCTGTTTTCGACTTTTCCAAGCAGAAGACCCCCATTTTGGGCATTCGTTTACTAGGGTAACTTTTGGGTGCTATTTTTCAACATTTTAGTACTGAGTTAGTACTGAGATTATAAAAGAAAAATACGTGAATTTTTATTTTTAACAAGGATCAATATATCGAAAGGCCGGAAGATATAAATATATATCTTCCGGCCAAATGTCGATATGATTTCGAAATTTCGGTATAAATAATTTTAACAAACGAAAATACTACTTTCAATAGTGTCTCCTTATTATGGGACCACCTGCGGAGTAGTCCTCTTTCTAACAAAAAAGGAACATCAAAATCGGCTCACAAACGGCGAAGTTATCTGCGAACAAACATTTTCTCACAAACCCTTAACATAGTAAAAGGAGGGGAAGTAAGTTATCTTCATACAAAGGGACCGCGCGCGGCTTGTATGTGTGCGCCATAGTATCAATGCGTCGCCACGTACGGCACACAACAAAATCTCGGCCAGTTTTATAAGGCTCGTACCGCCGAGATTTTGTTGTGTGCCGTACGTGGCGACGCATTGATACTATGGCGCATACATACAAGCCGCGCGCGGTCCCTTTGTGTGTGTAACTTACTTCCCCTCCTTTTACTTTAATTAACTTTTAGTTATCATATAATCTCTCCATGTAATAGAAATAAGTTTGTGGTCGGTTTTCAGGTGGGCGAGAAGGTGAAGCACTTCTTCCGGTGCTACGCGATCAACCGGCACAAGTCGACGGTGCTGACGCCCGCCTGCCACGCCGAGGCGTACGCGCCCGACGACAACCGCTTCGACCACCGCCCCTTCCTATACCGCGTGCACTGGAACTGGCAGTTCCGGTGCATCGATGACGCGGTACGTGTACCACGCTTTTAGGGCTATAACTCACCGGGACGCCATCGCGACGTAGCCAGTGACGTTACCATGTCACCTTTACGTCGCCGCAAAGCCGGTGTTTTTAAACATAACTTTAATGCGGGCTCTACTCTCGCGGCGCGAATTGCGGCCGCGACTCATGGATGCTACGCGCCGTGAACACGATGCGTACAAATACGAAGCCGCGAAGCGCAAATACGAAGCTGCGAAACCCTCCACACTCGCGGTTCGCGGCCTTTGTGGGCTTTCACGTCGCGAGTGTAGAACCCGCATAAGAAAACACCGCTTTGCGAAGGCCGCGAACCGCGAGTGTGGAGGGTTTCGCAGCTTTGTGTTTGCGCTTCGCGGCTTCGTATTTGTATGCATCGTGTTCACGGCGCGTCGCATCCGCGAATCGCGGCCGCAATTCGCGCCGCGAGTGTAGAACCCGCATAAGGGCTCCCTCACGCGAGCGAATTCGCATTGCATCGCAAAAATCTGCGACAAAAGTCATAAAATGATATTTCGATGCGATGCAATGCGAATTCGTTGTTTTGTGTGGGAGCCCTAAGGCTGTTTATCATAGACGGACAGCAAGTTGCAGTCGGGCCGACTCAACGCGACCGAGCGGTCGCGTTGAACTCTGCACCGACAGCTCAAGAACTGCTCGAGAGGTCCGTGTATTGCGGATACGAATTTAGTATGAAAACTGCAGATCACCGTGCGGCAACCGCATCTTGCAGTCGGTCTCTAAAAGCCTTGCATGCTTTGCACAGTTACCGACAAATAACTTTATGAAGTGACCTTCTAATTCGACATCCAGGAAAGTTGCGTTTTACGCTTCCAATGCGGAGTAGGAAGTCAGGAATAGAAAGAGACAGGGCGAGAGTGATTGCGTGGCGCAAGTTTCAGTTTTTAATTTTTTGATGTATAATTTTCAGGTGGCACAAATGTCGCAGGAGCGGCGTAGCGTGAGTGAGGCGAAGCAGGAGGCGGGGCAGTCCAACATCGGGCACTTCACCGCGCGCTGCGAGAGGAAGGGCGTGCTGATATAAACTGCCCCATATAAAAATACGAATACGTACCTTTTTATACTTACGAAAACATTTCAAACTAAACTAACTGCCGCACTCAGAGTGGAACATTAATTACTTAAATATAATTAATTCAAAATTTTGACATAACCCCATACATTATCTGTCAAACTCTTCATTAAATTGAAGGTTAATCGTAATTAAATGTCTCTGAGTACGGCGGTTAGAGATGCTGACCACTATTACCGCAATCAGCAGTAATTTTATTTTTTTGTTGTCATACTTTGCCTGTAACTAAATAAAGCACAAATATGTTGTAATTATTGTCTTATTATAACCGCCGTTGAGTGTATATTTATTAAAATATACACTCAACGGCTGTTATAAATGCTGTACCTACCTTTCCAAGCAAACAGATCCCTATACTAAATTACTAATAGATTAATATTGTATTGCAATAAATATAATCAGTTCTCAAACTTTTTTGGAGGCGGAACCCTTTTAAGCTGTAAGTTGTGACAATTTATATATAGCTCGCGGAGCCCCTAAAAGGCCTTCGTACAGACACTGGCCTTTGTTTGTCACTTTTTGAAGGAGAGAAGGGTGTGGGGCCCAGAAATAAAATGGGGCTTGGAGGGTGATTTATTTCATCAGGATGCATTTTAAATTAAAATAATGGGGTACGCTAAAATATAATTTAGACAAAATAAGTTTGGGAGCCTCTGCCCCGAGATATTACACCTTTCTTAATCTATTACACCCTGTATAAAGGGCAATGAATGGGTTTTGCTACTAGAATAAGAAATTCAAGTTATTTAAAAGTGTTTATTTGGAGCATTATTTCGTTACAGAAGAAAAATAGAATTTATTTGTAGAAATTGAGATTCTTCGGCTTGAATTGCTCGTTGAATGCGCTGAAACCAATACAAAAATGTTAGTTATTTAGAAATTAAGTTTTGCAGTTTGTTTTGATGATTTTGGAATCATTGAAATTTGAACCCTATATATTGGGTACACCGTACAACCAAATAAAGCAAGGACACCCTCTTGACATGCTGCTATAATGTGTTTTATATTCTTTCATAGGTAATAATTGATCATTGATTTATAATATCAGTCTGATAATATGTACGTCACTCTTGTATTCCTTCGGAGTTTGAACTTGAGACAAGACGCTTGAGTCCGATCGACAGATTGCAAATAACAAATTAATAGCCGAAGCTTCGGCTTCGGCCGCCTTCGGCCAAAAAAAGACCTTCGGCGAAACCTTCGGCTTCGGCCTAAAACCCGGCCGAAGCCGAAGCTTTGCCGAAGGTCCGAGCAACCGTCGAAATTGAACGAAATACTGAGTGCACTTCGTGAGAGAGCGATGGACCGGACCTTCAATATTGAAGTTTTGAAATAATTAATTGTAGCTTGTAGACATATTGAACACTAGCTGTTGCCCGCGACTTCGTCTGCGTGGACCGCGTTAATAGCGCGCGGTGTCAACAAAATTTGTCAAATTTAAAAACTTTTTAAAACCCTGGCAAGTGGTACCCCTCTTAGGGCCGCGCTACACCGGAATGGCAGCGCTGAAAGTGCTCGCCTCGCCGCTGCTATTCCGGTGTAGCGCGGCCCTTAATTAATCAAAATACCCAAGAAGAGAGAGAGAAGAAGAGAGATTAAGAAAAAAGGGTTGTAAGGGGGTGAAAATGCGTAAATTTGTTCAAATTAAGTTAGTTCCAACAATTTATAATAGATGGCGCCGTGAGTCTTCTACATCGCGCTGACGCTTGCTCAAAAGTCTTTCTATAAGACGTGGTATCATCTTACATTTAAGTTTCGATTTTTTTCGATTGTTATATCTATTCTACGGTATTAAATAACTCAGTACTTTATATTCTGTGTGTGACGTAACCTTAAATCTATCAATGATAAATAGTTTATGGGTAAAGTTGTGTAATTGGAGGGCTAAATAAGCTTTAAAATTTGGCATAAAATATAAAGTTTAATATAAAAAAATGAAATACTTATTGTGTGCACACTGCACAGCTCTATTGATTTAAGGGGTACCAGGGTTTTTTTATAAAAGCTTTTGACACCAATTTTGTTGACATCGCGCGCTATAAACTGAAGTCCACGCGGACGAAGTCGCGGGCAACAGCTAGTAATATTATACATAAAATATGTTTAAGATTTTTGAAATTTTTTTTTAATACACATCCAAGACCCAGGAACATTGAAAACTTTTTGTTCCGCCTGCGGGACTCGAACCCAGGACCCCCGGGATGAGCGCTGGCCACGCGCAATGCGAATTCATTTTCATCGATATTTTCATGGAAATAAGATATTTTCCCACATCAAAATGTAGCCTATGTCCTTTCTCAGACTCTAGAATAACTGTGTACAAAATTTCATTGCAATCGGTTCAGTAGTTTTGGCGTGAAAGCAAGACAGACAGACAGACAGACAGACAGACAGACAGAGATACTTTCGCATTTATAATATTAGTATGGATAGTATGGATTAGAAATGCAGTAGGAGTTCTATAAGATAAGAAAGATTGATTATTATTATACCAAGTGATTATATTATTAAACATAATATTCTAACGTATTAAAAACTATAAACAAAAACATACTAACAACTAATAAGTATGATTAGTTCTATGGTACAATAAAGTAAAAAATAAAACGCCATCTGTTGAATCGTATTAGAACTAAAATGTTCATTGCGTCGATATATTTCTGGATTTTTATAATATTATACATAAAATATGTTTAAAATTTTTGAAATTTTATTTTAATACACATCCAAGACCCAGGAACATTGAAAACTTTTTGTTCCGCCTGCGGGACTCGAACCCAGGACCCCCGGGATGAGCGCTGGCCACGCGCAATGCGAATTTATTTTCATCGATATTTTCATGGAAATAAGATATTTTCCCACATCAAAATGTAGCCTATAAAGGACATAGGCTACATTTTGATGTGGGAAAATATCTTATTTCCATGAAAATATCGATGAAAATAAATTCGCATTGCGCGTGGCCAGCGCTCATCCCGGGGGTCCTGGGTTCGAGTCCCTAGAATAACTGTGTACAAAATTTCATTGCAATCGGTTCAGTAGTTTTGGCGTGAAAGCAAGACAGACAGACAGACAGACAGACAGAGATACTTTCGCATTTATAATATTAGTATGGATAACTGTATTTAAAAAAAAAAGATAAAACCGACTTCAAAATTATACATAATTGAGAATTAAAACTCCGTATCTCCAAAAGTACTAAACCGATTTTGATGAAACTTGCACTATTCCCTAAGTTGAACAATACCTAGTACAACTAAAAATTATTACTGAAATCGGAATGGTAGTTCCAGAGATATACGAACACAAACATAAAACATACATACATACATACACTTGTAATTTGGCACATTTGTTCAGAGGCTGATATAGATTGCAGACTTACCTACATAATTACGAAAATTGGGCATGGCAATACATACATACGCGTCGAATTGATAACCTCCTTTTTTAAGTCGGTTAAAATTAATTAAGTACTGAGAGTGGAGCGATTAAGATTAAGAGCGATTAAGCTATAATTACGTAAAGGCAAAAAGGAAAATGATTGTCATAGCGCTTGCTATGACCATCATTTTCCTTTTTGCCTTTACGTAATTATACCCCTGTAAAACCGCCATTCTGGTACAAATGACCAAGAATTTTGTGTCAGTACTCAGTATCTCCAGGCCTAATACCGAATTTCAGCAAAATCGGTTGAGCGGTTTGTGCGTGAAGAACCAAGAGGCAGACAGACACACTTTCGTATTTATAATATTACTTAAATAAATAAATAAATCTTTATTTCAACCCCACACCAGGTCATATTTTTAACATAGAAAGTACAAATAAAATAAGTACCTATCTACCGTATATTAACTAGTATGGATTAAGTTGATTTTAGGTCACGTTACCTAAATTATCGATTTATCTGTAGCTCCTGTTTTACAATAATAGTATCTGAATATACTGTACCTGCTAATTTTCTTTTTATCCTGTAAAGCCACCCACTGCATTTGTTGCTACCCCGGCCGCTGCTCCTGCTATCCCGGTCGCTGCGCTTAATGCTCCTCCTGTATTGCAGCAAACTTGATATTAAAGTTGAGTAGGTAGGTACTAGGTACCTACTAGGCTACCTAGTACCTACTACTACAGCGATGCGTGGTTGCTTAATGCCCGCGACTCCGATGCTTCCAAATTAGTTTTTCGCGTGGGTTTTTGTTTCCTTTTTAGAACTCGATTGAAAAACTGATAGTTTAATAAACAATAATTTATAAAATAAATACAGGTACTTTTCATAGAAATAAATGATGATAACATATTTACTTATAATTTCGCAATAGAGTAAGAGCCAGCGACAGCACCTTCGTCATTTTATAAAAACCGGCCATGCGTGTCGCGCCACGCGCAATACAGGGTTCCGTAGTACCGCTAGTTTTTGATAATTTTTCTATGGTCAATGAATGTACATTTATGACATGTTTTACACCACTAACAACATCATTACAGTTCCGTTCAAAGGAATTTTAACGAAAAGTTCCTTTATAATAGCCGAATTTTTTATTAGCCTTATCCTTTATATTAGCCTTTATAAAAGTCCGCCGGTGAGGACAAAATTTCTAACATTATGATTAAGCAGGCTTGTCTAACGGCTGGATCAACGATTTTAGAAGTTTTCAATAAATGTATTGCAGAAGGCACGTTCCCAAAAATTTGGCGAATCGGCACAATTAAATTAATTCCAAAAGCCGGTGATAAGCCACCTGACGACCCGAAATCTTACCGGCCTATAACACTTTTACCATGTTTAGGTAAATTATTAGAACGGCTAGTTGTGCCCTGCCTTTTACCAGGCGGGCTGAAGTTTAATAAACAGCAATTTAGATTTACTGCCGGAAAATCGACAGTCGATGCGGCAATTGAAGTCAGAAAAATAGTGAACTCATCTGAATGTTTTGAAGTCTTCTTAGCCGTGATAATTTTCCTTTTAAATTCAGCATATTTCCTACTCCCGTGAATTTTTTTTACATTTCCAGACCCAACTGTTTAGCGGGTAGAAGGGGGAGGGACACTGGACTCAAACGATTTTTTCGACTTTAAAACTTCATATTTCACAAATGGATCTCTAAATCAGAAAATGATCTTTGAATACTCATAATATTTAAAAAAAACCTACTTAACGACACCCCACACGATAGGGTGAACGCGAGAAAAAAATCGTCCTCGCTTCATGTATAGGGTAGGTACCATAAAAATATATTTTTTAATATTTTGTCGCCATCATCATTATACGTGCATTCATGCCAAATTACAGCTTTGTAGGTCTTATAGTCTCTGAGCAATACCGCGGACAGACAGACGGACAGACGGACGGACAGATAGACAGACGGACGGACAGACAGACAGATGGCCAGACCGAAACTATAAGGGTTCCTTGTTGACTACGGAACTGAAAGTTTTTCTGTATGAGTTACATGAGTTTCGGTCGCGGTTGCTTTAAGTTTAGGAGGTATCCAGTTCTGAAGCTACCTAACCTTCGATAAAGTATAAGAGCGTCCTTAATAATCTATTTAAATATAAAACTCAAAGGTGACTGACTGATTGACATGGTGATCTATCAACGCACAGCCCAAACCACTGGACGGATCGGGCTGAAATTTGGCATACAGGTAGATGTTATGACGTAGGCATCCGCTAAGAAAGGATTTTGATAAATTCCAACCCCAAGGGGTTCAAATAGGGGATAAAAGTTTGTATATAATAATACTTCTTAGCGCGGGCAAAAGCTCGTATATAATATAACGCCTTAAAAGAGCGGCTGCCGCGCGAATGCCATTTGTATAGAAGTCGCGCGGCTGCAGCGCTGCTGCCGCACTGCTTGCGACGCGACGTAATGTGAAGGCAGCATTAAGCTTAATTTTTATCTTATTCTCTCAGGGATAACTACAATTTTCATCTTCCACTACCGGAAATTTTGACAATTACTTCCCACTCCAGACATCGATAAAGTTTGAGGGGGTCTAGCAGTGGTAAATTATGTAGATATAACTACATAGACATTATAACTTTACTCACCAAGAAGTTCCAATTGTGGTGCAGCCATCTGTAATGTGACGTTACTCAATGTGAAAATTTTGTTGTAATGTAGACAACGTTTCTTCTGAACCGGTTATACCTACACACTAACACTTCGGTCTCTTAAAGAAAAGTTGTGAAAAAAGTAGTTTAATTTAAATTTCACATTAGAATCGTAGCGTGCCTTGCCCTATAGAGCATAGTGCCTAATGCTTGTCAATAAAATACAAGATAAAAGTACTAGATAGTATACTTAGTAGGGACGTCAACATGATCCAGGGGGGGCGGCCCCCCCCTGCCCCCCCCCCCTCGGTACGCCCATGAATATAGGTATGTACTCCATGGCGTTGATACAAATTTAGTAGAGTTCAAAATCATTGGGTAGCCGGTAGGTGTAACTTACGATTTGGGCGATCAATGCGCAGATAACCAAGACGATGAAAAGTTTCTCCATTTTGACGACGTGAGTTTGATTTTCTTGGCCTGTAGAGTCTTGGAGTAGAACTGTGCTGAATGTTGATAATCTCGCTTGAGATGGTATTTTATACTGTCGAACGATTTGTTTAAAGAACAAAATAATAATACATGTATTGTATAAACGACTTCAGCTGTGAAAACATAATATAATTGCGTCAACATAGGATATAGTAATATAGTAATAGCTAGCTATATATATATATATATATATATATATATATATATATATATATATATATATATATATATATATATATATACACATACATATATACCTACATATTATATATATATACCACGCGTACTACATACTATATTTTTTCATTATTATTTTTGCTTATATATACAGGATATAACAAAAATAAGTGATAATACTTCTTTAGGTTGTGTACATGTTTCTTGTAGAGAGTTCACTGTGAAAGTAGCAGCGCTGAAAGACAAAATTTTTTTTTACTTTTGTATGGGGAAACTCGTGACGCTCGGGCCCTTGCCCATACAAAAATGAAAACATTTTTCGTCTTTCAGGGCAGCTACTTTCACAGTGAACTCTCTACAAGGAACACGTACATACCCTAAAGTATTATGACTTATTTTTGTTACACACCGTATATACGGGTCGCGCGCGCGTGACTTGCCCCCGCGTGCGCTTCTCCCCCCGGGTCACCCCCGCTCATTCCCCCTCGCCGCGAGTGACCGTTCTGCAACGATTTTAAATGTGATAAAATATGTCATACAAAAAAAAAAAAATTTTTGTTTAAATGGACTCTCCTAATGATACTTAAACCTTGGAAAAAAATTGGCAGGAAGGCTTAATTGCACCCTGTATATTATAAAATTATATGTAAGTAATAATACTATAACAATTTTGTTTCTTAAGCCATAATAATAAAATAAAAAATAAAAATAAAAAGCTTTTATTTCTCACTAATTACATAATATTTCGTTAGTAACAGTTAAGAGCATTAATGTTTGTGTTAGTAAGAACCCCTCGCTTCGAAGGTGAAGGCCTCCTCTAGAGTTTTCCATGCTTCTCTATTTTTCGCTATCTCCATCCATCCTTCGCCAGCTATCTTTATTATGTCGTCAGTTCATCGAGCTATAGGTCTCCCTCTCGTTCTAGTGCCTGTACTTTCCATGCTGTTGTTGTTTGAGTCCATCTATTATATGTCAGTCTCGAAAGGTGGCCCGCCCAGCGCCATTTGAGTTTTTTGCAGTAACGGAGAGCGTCTGCTACTTTAGTTCTTTTTCTTATGTTTCTGTGTGCTATTTTGTGTATTCTTTTGATATTTAGCAGACTTCTCTCCATACCTCTTTGACACGATCTTATTTTTGGCTTGGTCTTAAGCCATAGAGAATATTATAATCACTACGTTTTAGGTAAAGCGTGAGCGCAGCACATGCATGTCAATGGTTTTTCAGTAACAAGCTTTTAATAGCTCAAATTTTCAGTAGTTTTGGTTTGTGACGACGCGGACGTCTGTGGCTCAGTTGGTGAGCACATTGACTTCGTTTTGCATTCGATTCTTTAGTTAGGTATCGTGTGCATTGAGGACTTGTTCCCGAACCGGCGGTAGGCAACGTGCCAACGTATAGTCTAGACTCTAGACATTCAAAAAGTGTATTTTCAACACCAATTGTAACACCATTATAGAGCAAAATTAGACCAAAATTTGTATTTTTTGTTTAACCCTTAATTTTTTATTTTTTTACACATTTTTTTACACATATAAAACTAAGGATTGTGTGAAAATTCAAGTACTTACCTGTGGCTGTTATTGATATAGAGCAAAAAAGGCCAAAAAAATCACGTTTGTTGTGTGCCCCTTAAATATTAATTTTATTTTGTTTTTAGTATTTGTTGTTATAGCGGCAACAGAATATGCACAATCTGTGTAATAAATATGCGTAATTACAACTCTCCACCTATTACCGTTCTTGAGTTACAGCTGGAGACATACAGACGGACAGACGGACAGACAACGAAGTCTTAGTAATAGGGTCCCGGTTTTACCCTTTGGGTACGGAACCCTAAAAAGGATTGTAGCTCTCCAGCGCACTTGTCAGGTGGCTCCTGAAGCCAGGAGGCGGCCGTGTAGCTCATCGTAGCAACCAAATATTTTAATCGGTATCAATATTTCTGTGTTTAACCCTAAATAAATCGTGACGCATGTTGGAAGAAAACAAAATACATGTTGTAACAAAACTAAGTGTAAAATGTAGGGTGACTTGACTGACTTGACTAGGGTTACTTTTGACTTCTATGTTTCTAATTTAAGAATCTAACCCAACGTCATGAAATTGCCTCTACAATATAGTCATAAGGTAACTTTCAGCGCCGCTACTTTCACAATTCTATTAAAACATAAAAGTATTATCACAATAATTTATTTTGTTACACCCTGTATTATATAATACATAATTATCGTTTATTCTATACATACATAATATTATAAAATAAAGTCGCTTCTTTTTCCCTCATGTCCGTTTGTTCCCTTTAATCTTTAAAACTACGAAACTGATTTTGATGCGGTTTTCTTTAATAGATAGAGTGATTCAATAGGAAGGTTATAAAGTGTAATAACATTCATTAAATAGTGGAGAAATACTGTTATTGTTGGGGTTTTTATTGTGATGTCGTTAATAATTACATTTTTTTCCGCTTACATTGCAAACGCAGGCTGAACCCTACGAGATTTATCAAAATAATGTACCAAGTATTGTACACAATGAAAATATCTATAGAAAATTCCGCGATGGTATGTCTATCTCTTATGGATATCCCACAATAACAGTTTTACTTTTTACGACAAATAATGGCTAATTTTCGAAGCAATTTTAATAAATACAGCATTAATCCTTATCCAATTAAATATCTCAAATACATTATTGGTTTAATGTAGATCTATCCCTTTACAGCATATGATTTTAATGGATAGTTTCAAAGATATTACAGATTTAAAAATTGCGGGACGTAGCTTTTACGGGGGTAATGCGGGCCACGGCTAGTAATAATGAATTTGAATCAAAACTGCTGAATCGATTTTAATCATTTTTTCAGTGGCTATAAGTATAATATTTTATACCTGTGCGAAGCCGGGGTAGGTCGCTAGTTAAAAATAATTGAAACGCGTATTGTTGTATATTTATATAGCAACAATTAAGTAGAATTTGACAATATTTGGAGACCTTGTTTAAACATCTGGTGGAAAATTTCGGTGCGATACTTTCTGACGGAACTACAGTAGCCATGCCGTTTATGCCTAGGCTGGCCGCATGTTTTCCGTACTCGATTTCCGAATTCGTTTTCCGCATTCGAATGCATGGAATTAGTAGAAAACACCTGACTGAAAAAACTGACGCACATCATAGTACCTACATTGGTATTTCAATAGATATATGGTTTTAGTCATTGAGTTATGTACGTAGTACTTACATCTTTTTTTATGAAATAAGGGGGCAAACGAGCAAACAGGTCACCTGATGGAAAGCAACTTCCGTCGCCCATGGACACTCGCAGCATCAGAAGAGCTGGAGGTGCGTTGCCGGCCTTTTAGAGGGAATAGGGGAGGGTAGGAAAGGGAATAGGGTAGAGGATTGGGCCTCCAGTAAACTCACTCACTCGGCGAAACACAACGCAAGCGCTGTTTCACGCCGGTTTTCTGTGAGAACGTGGTATTTCTCCGGTCGAGCCGGCCCATTTGTGCGGAAGCATGGCTCTCCCACGTAAAACTCAGTGGTTTTAGTTGTTTTTTTTTTCAAATAGGATCTATGTATGGGAAATAAAAAAATAAAAAAGTTTATCAATTCTTTACTCGAACATACAAATACACATTTAGTGAAACATTGCTACAAATTCTGTAGACTCCTGGGGGGTGAGCCAAGATTTTCTCTTTATCGCTTATTTATAGAATCGCCGATCAAAATGTATGGAATTGACATTAGACGAGTCAAACGCCAACGTCATAACTCATAATTAACGAACGCCTAAGTCAATTCCATACATTTTTGTTGGCGATTCTATAACGAAGCGACAACGAAAAAGTTTTGGCTAAATGGCCTGGATAATAATATTGTATGTAAATTCCATTTATATTTCCATTTATTTTATTGTATATAAATTTAATAAATTTAAAAAAGTTATTAAAGAACGTTTGTGTGCCAAAGCCTCTATACGGTCAACGATTTCCTAAACGATAGCACATCTTGGGAGTAGGATGGCTGCTTGCAAGGCTGCTTCTACTTTTATTATATTATGTGACTTACAATTGTGTATTCATATTGTATACATTAAGTTATTTACATTGCAAATTTTATTTTTTTTAAAAGACAAACTTTCCACGTTTTTACTAAAAAGTGGCCCCGTGCGAGTTCCTTACGCCGGTTCTTCTCACCGGGTTAGTTCCCGAACCGGTGGTAGGTAACATGTAGTTCAACGTTCTGAAAACATTTAATTCAAATTTATTCAGAAATAAAACAATTTTTATTTATTTATTTATTTCACAGGTCACAGCTTGTACAAATAGGACTAACAACATTTAAAATATAAAGTTAAGTTTGTGTGACGTGTCTGTCATGTTGCTGGCTTCTGTAGCGCTTTGGGCGGGCGCGAGGGACAGTTGCAGCTGCATTATGACGTACACGATGATTGACTCAAATATTTTCACCATGTTATCAGTGTTGAACTCGAACATACCGAACACCGATATTTTGTACTCCTGGTCCTTTAGTATATGAAGAATACTTTCCACTAGCTCTATATCTTTTGCTAAAAAGAGAAGCGAAATTAAAAAAAAGTCAAGCGATTCTATAGTTTATAATATAGTTTTCACTTATAAGGAACAATATTAAAATTAAGGGTCACTTGACTGAGCTGAATTTTTTGGTCTCCATTTGTGCAGACAACGGCAATTTTCAACTGTTATTTACCTGCTTCATCCTCTAGCGTCTTCAGTTATGTAATAGGGATAAGTTATAACCCTTTTAATGTATATCAATTTGTTTATTATGTTAAAATAATCTTACAGAACTTCCACTCATACTAAGGTCTAAGGCTGGTACCTAGTAAATGTTGTCTTAAGTATATGAATATACAGATCAGTTTTGTCTGTTGTATCTGTTCGCAGACGACATCCACGTAGACGGCAATGAGGTAGAGGAAGAACCAGCCAACCAGCACCCAGCCCGTCACAGCACCGGTCCGAATGTTGCTCACCTCCTGCAACGAAACTGGATGTCAAGCAAGTGAGCTCGTGATGACAAAGAAATGTTTCTTTAATTAAAAAAAAAACTAGACCATTCGTTTAGAAGTTACGATGCTACGGATAAATACACACGTGTATCTTAATTCACTTGTCAAAAATGTTTTACATGAAATTGTTGTCAAACGGCAAATATGTTCAGTATCTGCCGTTTGGCAACGATATTATCATACGAATGTTGTTTACTTGTCGCAAGATCAATCACCACCCTGCTAGAGACTCTAGGAGCATGGGGTTGTCGGGGCGTTTTTTAGCAACGGTAAAATTAAAAGCTTATACTTATTCGCTTGTAGAATATCGAGCGCCTTACAGCCACGAGATCGAGACACTTACCGAATTTATGTACGACGTCACCCATTGTACCATTATGAAAAGACCCGTGACACAAATGATCAGGGCTATAAAAAGCTGAAACAATAAAAAAAAAAACAATTACTTACGGGTATTTCTGCACCGAGAGGATGCTCCTAAATAAATGTTCAAGTACTACTGAGTAAGTGTACTCACACAAAATCGGAAACTGCTTTCGATTTGACGAAAGAGTTTAAAAATTAAAGTGAAGGCGAATTTGTACTGCTTTAAGTTCGCTTTTTCATGAAAGCTGACGAGCTCGTCGTGTTTGTCCTTCCAGAACAACCCGTCAAACATTAGGAGCTTGGAAAAATGATTTCTTTTTGAGTTGAACATTTTTATAAGGGATATATTTAGGTAACGAATTCGCATGGCCAAAAATATTAGGATGGGAAGCAGCAGTATGTAGTCGTCGAAGACCATGTACAACAAGACGATGAACGTAGTTTCCGTTATTACGATCGAAAAGAAAATTTCGTGTGAAAAAATGACTCCGAAAGCGAAGCTCAAAATGATGGAGGCGGTTATAGAGGAGCAGATGACGTATACGACATCCGTGATTCTCCGCATGAACCGCGAGTCCTCCACGCCGAGGAGGACGTCAATGTACATGCAGTTCTTAACGATAGCCAACCCGGACTTGCGGTTGGGAAACATGACGTTCAGAGATATACAATTCTGAGCCACGAAGAACTGTAGGAGGACCAGAAACTCCGAGAGAAGCAGGTAGTCTTTTCTGGTGACGGTCGTGTCGTATACTACGAAGCCGTAGCAGATGTTCCACACTACGAGTACCACCAGCCCGCGGAGTACGGACGTCAGCGATTTGTCAACTAATTTGGATTCCTTGGTTTCGAATCTCCTCAATCCTGACCATCGAAAAGGCAACATAAACCAACTCTCCAACTTGCGAACGTACTCCTTGGTAATCATTTTCATTTCGTGTTGCATTTTTAACCGACGCAAACGAGGAAGGTTCTCAAGTCAACGCGAATACACTTTTTGTATGTATGATCACACGAATGTTTTAAATTTAGAATTAAAATAAACCGAATTATCACATTAGCGTTAGCTACCCTTATTCGCCTCAGTAACAGTCACAATATATTAGGATATGCCTATTACTTACTTTAATAAAAAATGTAATTGGTTGGAAATATTAACAATCTCTAGGGAAATAAATACAACTCGTTTTATAAATTGGGTAAAGTTTTCGTTATTACTTATTACGTATTAATAGATAATTTGTATCATCTCTGATTTTATCAATTAATGGTCTATGTTGCTTGATGAATGACGATAACTAATATGATAGACCAATTAGGTACATTACACTAATAATAATATGAAGGCGAAACTTTGTGTGCGTTTGTTACTTCTTCAAACAACTTCGTCTAAATGACTGGAGCAATTTTATATCAATACCCTGGATTAACACGATACTACAGAATAATATTATGACGACTTACTTATCTGATAAACTGCGGGCACAGCTAGTTAATCTATACCATTAGCCCTAGCACGGCCACCAGTAGAAATGCGAAAGTATAGACAAACTGTGGACATAAACTAAAGGTGCCGTTCCGATCTTTACCGCGGCCAATCGAAACCGACAAAAATTCAATTAAAATGCCACTTTATGACAGACTATAGTATATGCCATAATAGTAGGATATTATTTGAATTTGTAGGGCTATAGCAGACTATGACATGATATATGACAGATCATAAAGTGGCATTTTAATTGAATTTTTGGGAACGAAAAAAGATCGGAACGCTACCTTAAGTTTATCTCCACAGTTTGTTCATACTTTTGCATTTCTATCGGCAGCCGTGCTAGGGTATTCTATACTATGCATCCATACTTAATATTATAAAGCGGAAGAATTTGTTTGTTTGTTTGTTTGAACGCGCTAATCTCAAGAACTACTGGTCCGATTTGAAAAATTCTTTCAATGTTAGATAGCCCATTTATCAAAGAAGATTATAGGCTATATTTTATCACGCTAAGACTATTAGGAGCGAAGAAATAAATAAATGTGGAAAAACGGGGGAAATTATTTAAAAGAGCTTATCTCACGAACTTGGAGCAATTTTTATGTTATTTGGTACAGATAAGAAGTAGACCACGTGAAGGATCATAGGCTATTTATTGTGGACTAATTTGTCTGTGAAATATCTAATTTACGCGGGCGAAGCCGCGCGAAATTAATAATACCTAACTTGTATAGTCTATGCGAGTAAGTACAATGTACCATCGAAGAAACTGATTCATTGGTAGTTGACGGACCTACATCATTAGGTTAGATTATGTCAATTCAATGTAAGTCGTGATCTGTCGTTTGGGATTGACATAGCTCGACCAAACTACGTAGGTCCACCATCTGCCTATGAATAAACTTCTCTGATAATACATGCTAGTAAAGGTATTTTGGTTGTCTAAGAATATAGGATTAGGAACATAATATATGGTCCAAAACTAATTATTGAAAGCAGTGTTATAATTTTCATACAAAATATCCACAGACGAACACAGAACATCCATCTTTTAAGTGCTCAAAAACGCCTTTCACTCTAAAATTTTGTGTGTAAATTAAACATTTGCTTTGAGAATTTGGGAAGGCACAAGTTATAATACACGAACTAATATAATTTATTTATCTTATAATTTTCGGTTGCTACTTTCATTACACTTTTATCTCTTATTTGTATAATTGTATGCTACGAACTAAATGAAGTGAATGTAGTCCTGGTGATCTCTAACACAGGCTACAGGCTACGCTACCCCATACTACTCACCAGCGGGGCTAAAATGGTCGCTTTGAAGAATCATATTATGAATCATATTGTTATGATTCGTTTTTTTTAAATCGCAAAATGCAGGTCTGCTTGCAATTCATATCTAGTAATTCGTACTAATTAGACATTTGTCAGTTTGACAGTTTTGACAATTCATTTCCTGAATTGATTGAGAGGAATTGCTTAATGTGACCATTTTAGCTCTGTAGCTCCTCGCCTTCTAATGAAGACAGCATAATAACAAAACACACTAAATGAAATTGTAACTAGACCATAAATAAGAACAAGTGGAAAAACTAACTTTTAATTATTCTTTTAATTACGATACTAATTAGATACTTAGCTAAAACTTTTAAGGTACCGACGAGTTTTTTTGGACTAGACGACTTTCTACCGCACTCAGATTGGAACATTAATTACTTAAATATAATTAACTCAAAATGTTGACATAAGCCTCATACATTATCTGACAAAATATTCATTAAATTGATGGTTAATCATAATTAAATGTCTCTGAGTACGGCGGTAAGCCTGCGAACTAATTTTAATCGAATTAGTGTAATAGAGTAAAATATTATTCCACCATTCGATTTTCATTACTTACATGCCAATATTGAACACTTTTTTACTGATTGCTCGTGTTTGACCCACTGAATTTATTCAGATAAATAAAACAACTGCGAACCGTTTTAATTTGTATATATTGCTTATTAGTACAGTAACAAAAGTGTCTCTAGATACGAAACTAATTGACAATCGTTTTAAATTCTAGTAAATGCAAGACAGAGGAGTCGGGGCACTGCGCTATCACACAACTCGGGATGCCGTATAATAAGCTAATATACAATTCAGATCTACGTTTTCCAATCGTACACAATATCATAACAAAATAATTAAAAATCTCATAATCTAATTAGGTACCAACTAAAATATTTAGACGTTCCAATTTTACTACGTATTTAATTTAGATATGTACAGTTCTACATAATATCCACATGTTTCGCCGGGAGAGCGCAAACGTACCAATATTGAGCATATAACATCAAACGCTATATCGATTTCGTTTCGGCTATAACAAAGTTTTAAATAACTTATACATAACGATTCACACACTCACAGCACAGACTATTCCTGTTCGAGTTCATAATTTAAATAACATAAATTATTCTAAAAATGCATTTAACTCGGTACGACTTAACACGCGTCCGGCTCGCGAGGAGCGGACAGTTCCATTCTGTTACATTGAGTACCAACAACGAACAAACATAACATTAAGTACATAACGCGAATAACTTGTGACATGAGTTATATCGGAGGAGATTAGAAGCTAATATCACTAAACGAGGGGAGATTCCTTAAAGTATACATTTTTACAGACTTCCCAATGTCGCAGACGTGGGTCTACTTCGGTCATGAATCGGACAAGATACGTCATCCGACACATGAGGGTTTCATCCCGAGTCAGCGACGCTCTAATACTTTCCGTAGCACCAAACGCGTCGATCCAATCTACGTCGTGCTGACTCGAAATGAAAGACACTTTAGACGAAATGTTACAACGTAAATTATGCGCTAGAACTTAACCTACTTACGACTAACCCCGTACCATCACCAAAGATTGCACATAATACCCGATACTTTGATTTTTTAATTGCAGTCGCGCCTAGCTGAGGCAGATGTTTCTGGACCATTAAAAAATTAAGGTATTTTAAACTAGAATTCGTAGTTCGATATACAGGATACAAACTACTTCTTCAAAATCACTTTTTAACAGGAATGTAAATTTATGAATGCGAAGTATGATCGACGTGGAAGTTTCCGAAAAGCGTTTCGGGTGCGAAAAGAAAATTTTGTATGCTTTTGTTTATAAGAATAGGGATACAATAATATTTTATAATATAAAAAATAAGGGATGAATATCTTGTCGACATGAGCTAGGGAACTCTTCTCGCTCCACCGTCCCTTGCATGGTTTTTGTGACAATTTTCTTGTAGCATCTTTTGATTCACATAATTTTATTTGATTACCCGATTACCGATAATTTGTGTCATCGTACGTCTGATCATCTTTATACAATGTCAATGATTTTACCCGAATCATAGTTATTAAATTAAGTTTGGAAGACAGCGGAGGTGTTTACACCACACAATGCATACCTGCGATACAATATTATCATCACAAATGAATCTAATTTGTGTAATATGCACTGGGTTTCTAATATTAAAGGACGGAATAAATTCGTAAAAGATACTCTTCACGTGCGGATCTTAATTATGCACTGGCATAGGCAACTGGCCCAGCAGCTGGTTGGCGAAAGTAGCATTCGTGAACTTGAAGTGGCGCTTGTCGTAGAACTTGAGCAGCGCCGGCGAGTAGGGGTGCTGCTTCTTGAGGTGCATGTAGTGTTCCTCGGGCTCCGACGTCGTGTGGCCGCATTCCTCGCAGACGTACATCTGGAAAAATTAAACATCCATTTTATTTTGACTCCTTCAGAACCTTTATCGAAGGCGTAAGAAAGTGAGCGCGTGTGCAACAAAATCTATCTTGCAATTCATTGTTAAAGCTTATTAAGTCCTTTTATTAAACCTGAGTATACAAACAGTAGATGCTCAAACAAAAATATATATTTACCTTTGTCCTGCGCTCCTTGTAAGCATAAGTATGTTGTACTCCGTGAACTTTTAAACAATGAGATTCTAATGAGCATCTTTGGGTAAATGACTTCTCGCACAGGTTGCACTTGTAAGGCCGCACCCCGGTGTGCGTCCTCGTGTGCCGTTTCAGATCGAAAGTGTCGTTGAAACCCTTGCCGCAGAACGTACACAGGTAGCGTTTGACGTCCGAGTGACATTTCATGTGTCTGTTCAGTAGCCTTTGCAAACTGAAATTTTTGGAGCATATCCTGCACACGAATTTTGTAGGATCGTCTTCGCTGACTAAGACTTGTTTGTTTTTCTCCTCCTCCCTTTGCCGGGCGTTGGCTTCGGTGGCTAGGGGGTTTTTGACGCCGTGACCGCCGTTTATGAATTCTAGGGGTAGCTCTGCCGGGAGACCCAACTGAAAAGATAAAATAATATTAATACATTTTTGTTCACAAGGACAGCCAGACTAGGATTATGAGTAGTTTATATTGAGCTGAGCATAATCAATTAGCTGTCCTTATAATAATATCATAATTAGGATACAATAGTCAAATTACATAAAATTGCGTAAGGTAAAAGCATAAGTTGATTCAGGCTCAGCGATGTTTTGGACATTTTAGTTGCCACATTCGCTGTCGTGCTTTATATTTTATCGTCGATGACAACTAAGACGAATTAAATAGTAAGCCTCGCCTTAAAATCAAATAATGCTTACCCTTTGTTGCAAGATTTGCACTTTGCTATCGGAGATTGAGCCTTTCTTCAAACTTACAGCGGCAGCAGGACTGAGAGATGAATTTTCGATGTGCGAGTTTCCGTCGAGTGAGCTGTTGCCGCCTGGAGATGGGAGTGAAACGCCCGTTGGCGAATCCAGTTCCAAAGAATGACTAGTGAATGGAAAACCGGGAGATAGTATTTGTTGCCTTTGCTGTAATTGAACGTGAATCTGCAGTTGCTGCATTTGGCCTTCGTTATGTTGTAGCAAAGCAGGATTTAATTGCATCAATAAGTCTGGTCGCTCTTTTGCAAAGTTGTAAGTGGAGCTTTGTTCTTGACTAGCGAATGCTAAGTAATTTGCTTTTTCATAATATTGTCTGCTTAAATTGACCTGTTCTGCTAACGACTCAATATCTACAGCATTATGAACAGAATCAGGTGTTATAGAAGAAGATTCTCGTAAATCTGGATCGTTAATAGATTCAACATGATTACTTAACAAACTAGCAAAATCATCGGTCGAATCAGAAAGGTTTCCTAAAATGCTTTCATTCGGTGCAAATGTCAATGTATTATAAAATTGATTGTTGTCAATTACATCTTCCCCCATGTCAACGACCATTGACTCATCAAAATTGTTGTTATAGCTTCCAACGGTTCCTAAATTTTCTAGCTTGCTCTCATAATCTATTTCTTCATCTTTAAGAGCTAGACCATAATGCGCATTTTGCATCAAAGAATATTGTTTACTTTGCTCTGGGAAATTTGTGTTAGTATTATCATTGTTTTCACAGTCCATGTTAAATCCGTTTATAATATTAAATTCACTTGAGAAGTTACCATTGGCATTAAAAGTATTTTGACCGTTCTTAGATGACGGCCCTAAGGTTTCATAAAAAGGAGGTAAACTTCCTGTGGGTGGACTATTTGGACCATAATTTGACCTTCCGTCCCTGCCGTTTCCTCCGCTACCTGAGCCACCTCCGAGCGCTCCACCACCACCTGACGAAGGGGCTGTACCTCCACTACCGGAATTAAAGCTGCCTGAACCACTACTTGCTTGAGAATTTCCATTACTATTGCTTCCACCAGTTGACCTTCCGTGTCCTGCCGCGGCACTCATAATTCCCGGCAATTTAGTTCCAGGACGATTCCGAAGAATAAATGCCGGTCGAGCCAAAATACCGTTTGCAATTTTTGAACTACTAGTTCGTCTTTGTTCTCTAATTTTCTTTTCTGTTTCTTCATCTTCAGTTTCACCACGCTTTTTTGCAATGGCATAATCGATGGGTTGATCTTGCTCTGGTTCGGTCGCTGGTAGTGTTGCCGGAATGCTCACTTCGGATAGCTCTTTTTTGCTGTCACGAAATTGAGACTGTGATGGTGTCCTCTGTATAACAGAAACTTTTTGGCATGTAACATTATCAATAGACGGGGATGGTATTGACTCAGGTGCTGGTGAATTTTGCGCCGGAAGAACTATCGGTTCGGTGTCCACCAAATCCTTCTCTTCTTTTATGAGAGGCTTATCGTCGGATTTCTTTTCTTCCGCAACTGGTAAATATTGTTTGCGTTCAGCTTGTGTGAGCACGTGGCCTCTATGGCTGCCGTAGGGTATTTCACCTCCAAGTATAGAGGAAATAAATCTTCTCGGTTCTTTTGTGGGGCGTTCTTCTTTATTTTTTCCTCTGTTCTCATTAAACACGTCTCGATCTGAAAAGAACAAAAAAACCTAATTAGTCGTTAGTTACAATTTCTTTGGTTTTTTTTAATTAAAAGGTTGCAGTCAATTGACTAAACATATTCGTGAATAGTCTCAGATATATAAAGCGTCGATGACGTCACTCACATGCGCTTTCTTAACGGTTCCCGTTCTCAAATAAACACTACATAGTGCATTTGTTAAAATACCATTGAGAAAAAAAAAACAATATTTAAACATTTTGGATCTCGGTTAAAAATGAATTATCACGAACCTTACCTAACTCAACTTTTTATACCAAGAACTAGTTATTATAAATAGATTTTTGTCCAAAACTTTTAATCTGCACTGCAACTAGCTTTCATCGAAAGAAAAAATAGGAATCTAGACGTGTGATCTATGCTGATTAATGCTCTTAATATTATTATAAGTAAATAACTATGCTAAAACTTAAAACTATTATGAATTGTTAGATTCTGTAGTATGTTTTAGTAAAGTATGTGTATGTTACGCTAGTTAGTGAAAGTCTCAAGGTTAGTTGAACAAGTTCTTTTGCCCTTTCTCGACTTTTGTTAGGGACCCAAGGACGAGGCCTGCATTGTTAGGATTTTTTTTACCGTGTAATTGTATGCGTCTGCGCAGCTAGGCGTGAATATTTCGGACCCATTTTACCTTTTCGGCCAACCAAAAAATTAATGATGGTAAAGGCCGTTTTACGAAAGTGATCTTCATAAATTAATACTTATGCATTCTTCAAAATATTAATCTGCATTTTTTTATGTAAAGCATTACAAAAGTGCTTAACAGTAATTTAAAACATGCTGTCCAATTTTGAATGTATGCAAATGAAAACAATAAACTCGATAATACATTAACTAACGAATTGTAAAATAATGCGGTTTAAAACGGTAAGTCAAGGTCTCGTAATTACCACGTAGTCGTCGGCAAGTCGGTATCTATTCAGTTCCGCGCCGTTTCCTCGTGAGAACCGAACTGCAACCTTGACTGCGAACACTCATTTGGTCATTACGAAGCGCCAGTTTTGGCGTCAATTAGCACCGCACAAGGCGCTCTATGAAAATGACTTCGCTTCATTAATTTAAAATTACACTAAATGAGTAAACCGGTATGAAATTACGCAACGAAAACAGTTATTCAAAATAATTAATTAAAAAATGTTAATGTAGATGATGCGGTTCGGTATAATTTCGAAATCATGAGAGTAAAGGCTCTACCGATTATTCAACAGATGATTAACAGATCTCAACGGACAGGGGCGACGCCAGTTGTAAATGTTGCATCTTTTTCACCGGAAATTCAGATTACGAGCATAAAAAAGTTTAAGAAACTAAAATATTACAATGTCGGAAAGTTTTTAATAATCTTTATAGTGACTGTTAAACTTCCTATGCACGTGTTACTAGATATTAAAAACCAAAACTGCTATTTATCAAGTTCTAAGTGAACGCACTGAATAATTAAAATTTTCCGCTACTGCTCATAATGTTCTATGCAAACGGTTCTAACAAAAACTAGACGTACTCGGAGTCATTTTTCCATTGGTGTACAAAACGAAAAAAAAGGACAACGAGCAGACTAGCTCGTCCTCGCTGCTGGGTTCATCGCTCGCCGCTAACATTTACGGTAGGTATAAGAGGCTCCGAGGAACCGCTCGGAGCAGACATTAAATTCCTTCGGATCCTTTTTTTGTACGAGGCGAGTACCGATAACACACGGTACATTTGGTACCCGCTAAACAGTCGGAGGTCGCGGGAAGGACATTTTTTGTCTCTCATTTGTTGAAGGTTCATATGTTTGCTAAACACTTTGGCTAAATATAGCACGTTGACGAGAATTAGTTGAGAGAGTTATCGGTTAATTTGAGTATTTGATATTGCTTATTTTGTTACGAGTAAACCAAAAGTCTATAATAATACTCCCGCACCGGTTTCGGTGACGGTGGCCAGTTTCATTGAAACCAGGCCAGTTACGCAGGAGTAATTTTATAGTGCCCAAGTGTGTTCGCAGTACGCAAGAGCACTCTCTATTCCTTTACTCTCATAACCCAGTGGGACGGAAGACCGACACGACTGGCGAGAGATCATGCGCAGGACCGACTTTTTACATGTCCCTACATGATCATCTTACGTGTCAGACAATCAGGTGATTAGCCTGCATTATCCTAACCAAACTTGGAAATAACACGTTTCCAACGCGGGAATCGAACCCACGACCACCGAGTCAAGAGCCACGCTCTAAACCACTGGATTACGGAGGCGTCAAAAGTCTGTAATCAAGCACAAGTCTATCAATTCTATCAATAGTCTATCCATTATCGTTTAAAAAAAGGAAGACTTGTTTGTTTATTTTGGATAAGCATTATTCTTGGGGATAGTCTAATCTAGATGATATTATGTATTTAAAACAAAAAATGCGAATGCTACAGGACATTTTACCTCATTTAATATTACTTTTACCTAAGTCAGCAAAACCTTCGATAGTCAAGAATATTTCAATGAATAATAAGGCTACTGGGAATGACTTAAATTCAACATAATATAATACTCACTCTTGTCTCAGGTATGGCGCGAGGCTATAAGTATATAATATTATGTTAAAATATGTCTAGCGTATGCCAAAATGGATTGGCTATTGGAATAAAGTCGACTGACAAGTGCGAATCGACAGCTTCTTGAATAAGTTTAAGTATTAATATCGATCCGTTTACTATTGTTTTAGCTCTGACCAAAGCGGTTTGTTGAAATCTTTTTGTTGAAAGCTTTTATAATTTTTTATAAGAATTACTCACAAAGAATCTCCGTAGCTAATAGATCTAACAGCTAAGTCCATAGTATAGGAACCACCCACTCAATTCTTACTTTTAAAATATTACTATGCTAAATTTTTTCTCTATTTAATCATACATTTTAATCGTACAAAATTTGATACTAATCTGTTTTCATATTTTTAATAAAATATGAAAAAAGATCCTTTTCCTTATTTTTATTTCCGTGATTGTAAAAAAGATGAATTAAGTACTTAGCAGAAAAGTCAAATAACTCGTAGTCTATATTTTTTTATGAATAAGCCATCAATTCATCATACCTAGCATCAAACATGATGGTAATTTCTAGGTATAATATAACTATAGAACTAGTTTAATAGCATACAAGTACTAAAACGAGCATATAATCAATGAATAAAATGTAATTACAGTTTTCTTTGTGTTGTTTGGTACGTTGAAAATGGTTGATGTAATTTATACAAAAAATGTTCTCAGCGAACCAGGTACAAAAACTGTTGCTTTATTACTTCGAGCACGGAGTGAATCACGACCAGATTTGGCAAGGGTTAATGACCTAAATATGTTTGTCGAAGTTTTCAAGGCTAGTTGTCTAAATTAGTTTTGAATGTAAAAAAGCCGGCGATCCTACGAGGCGACTAGAGGTAATAATTTGTTTGAATATAAAATAGAGGCTCTAGAACTGTTTGCCGTTGCGACCGTTATTAAGGAATTCAAAATGTTGTTTAAATGTTATTCTGAATAGTTATTATTTAGTATTAATACGAGGTTTCAGCTTTAAACAAACGCTAAACGTATATGTAGCGTTTAGTAAAACATTTGTTCCTCACTTCAGCTAACTATAAAAATATAGAGTACAAACAATGAATTTGCTGAAATTATAATTACTATCGGTGGTTACTTTTATCTTTATTTAATAGTTTTATGGCCGCCTTCAGAAACATGTTACAGATAATATAATATTATGGCTTTTTTCAAAATCTTAATATATTTTTAGTTAATGAATTATTAATACATATTCGTCTCCGAGTACGGCAGTATGTTGTCGTTGCTTTGTCATTTTGCTATGAAATTATAGGAAAGCGAGGTTGTTTTACTGAAATGAGGTCACTCTTTTGTAATTTTAACTGACTTCTGAAAAGGAGGAGGTCTATTTAAGCACAGGTTTTGGGCACTTTGACCTTCCTATAAGAAAAAAAATATTATCAGACAAAAAAGTCCATAATTATGTTATTATACATTATGTTAGTTCTTATGACCACGTCATTTGCGATACCGTTCTAAAACTTCATCTCACTTCAACTTACTATTTTCATAAAAAGTTTATCGCGCTATAAACAAGTTTCAGCATAAAATTTTATCTTATGTGATTTATGCCCGGTTTCTGAGATTTTTTAACAAGAGTTTATCTATTCACTAGCGTTGTTGATTGGTAGATTGACGCCAATCAAAAGCAATAGTAAAAAGATAAACTCCGGTTAAAAAAACCTCCTTATAAAACAGACACACTTCCGCTTTTTAGGGTTCCGTAGTTATTAAGGAACCATTACAGTTTCAGTCTGTACTTCCGTCTGTCCGTCTGTCTGTCCGCTGTTTTACTCAGAGACTATAGAACCTACAAAGCTGTAATTCAGCAAGAATGCACATATTAATGATGCCGACATGATACATAAAATCTTAAAAAAATATATTTTTATGGTACCTTCCCTACACATCAAGCGGGATGATATATTTTTTTCGCGTCCACCCTACCGTGTGGGGTGTCGTTGGATAGGTTTTTTAAAAATATTATGAGTATTTATAGATCATTTTCTGATTTAGGGATCCATTTGTGAAATATGAAGTTTCAAAGCGGAAAAAATCAAATCAATTAATGTCTTTATTGCCAGAATGTTGTACATTTACAGGTCTTATATGATAACTACTTATAGTTCTAACATTCTGCCATAACAATGGCGTGCAATTAAATTATTATTCTTTATCATTATTATTCTTAATCTTTAGAGTCCAGTGTCCCCCCCTTCTACCAGCTAAACGGTTGCTTCTGGAAATGTGAAAAAAATTCACGGGAGTAGGAAATATGCTGAATTTAAAAGGAAAACTGTCACGGCTATAAAGATTATAACTTATTGATATTGAGCAATAGTCGACCAACAAAAAAAAATTTATAGGAACTTTTCGCTCAAATTCCTTTGAACGTAACTGAAATGATGTTGTTAAAATAAATAAGTAAATAAATGTTAGTAGTGTAAAATACGTTATACATAAATATTAAATATACATTATACATCCATTGGTCATACAAAAATTATCAAAATCTAGCTTTACAACGGAACCCTATATTGCGTGGCCCGACACGCACTTGGCTGGTTTTTAATATTAGTATAAATAATAGTTAAGAAAGATAACTCAAATTGATTTTTTATTGCATTTTCTGTTCACAATCAAACATTTTACTACCTAATAATATTAAGTAAGCAATAATACTAAGTTTTTGGATTTTAAAAGAAAAAAGAAAAAATATATGTTTTCAGATTTTGCATAATATTGCATTAAATATTTTCGGGTAAGTTATTTTTAGAATGTAAATGTAAAATATAAATCGATATAAATGTCATAACATTTATGTCTGTATCAGGAAATTAAGGCTTCACTATCTAATCGAATGAAAACTCGTCTAAAGACTTGACGATATTTCACATCGAAGATAAATAACGGTCATCAAACATTATGGCTTCGTGTTTTATACAGGGTGTAACAAAACTAAGTGATAATACTTTAGGGTGTGTACGTGTTCCTTGTAAAGAGTTCACTGTGAACGTAGCAGCGGTGAAAGATCCATTTTTTTTACTTTTGCTGTGCAAGCGCCCCAGCGTGCAGCGTCACGAGTTTCCCCATACAAAAGTGAAAAAAAATTTTTGGTTAGTTGGTTTTAGGTTAGGTGTAACAAACTTAGTTTTGTTTCACCCTGTATTTAACAACAATTTCTTGTAGTAAATGTCAGCACTACAAATTAAAACAAGTAGATTAAAAGTTTGACTAAACACTGTCACTTTTTGGCGAAAATTCATTACCTGTTTGGTACTCTCAAACGCGCCTTAATTCGGTACCTACTTTTATTCTAAAACACTATTCGCCTCTTTTTTACAAAAATTTCAGACTCGAATGAATACGTTATTTTAAAAATTTTAAGAACTAAAGTTTAGATTCTATACTATAATCCCTATTTTGAAAGAGCTTAGCAAAAACCGATAATCATAATAAGCGCTCTTCTTTGTTTTCCGAGAACTATGGGACCGCCAATGCAAAACTTCCAGGTAAGAAGTTAGAAGAGTAAATTCGCAAAACACACTAAGCCGACGAATTTTAGGATTATTCTACGTTCAGAACGCAGATAATATTTTTATGCTGTGGAATTTTACATAATGGTTTCTACTTTTTAGTATTACTAGTAGGTATCTATTTATTATTATTTATTTAATTACTTTCACAAAGACACATATTTTACAAGTATTTACCGTCCATAAACCAGGAGGAGGGCGTGCCCTCCAATCTAAATTGATAGTACATAATTTAGTATTACTCAGAGCTATAAATCCAATTTTACTATAATTGTAAACCAGTTAATTAGCACGTATATATTATAATTATATGACCCATAAAATTAATATCTAAGAGAAAGATCTTTAAAATTATGCTTGAAAATACGAGTTTGATAGAGTGCAACAAGAGTTAAGTCACTACAGAGCCATTAAAGTGACCAACTTTTGTAGTTCGGGTTCGATTCTCTGCATGCTTCGGATGTCGCTTTAATCGCAGGCTGTCTGATGCGTGAAGCGAAGCCTGAGATCAAAGCGATATTCGGTGCAAGAATGGGAATCGAGGACCTGAATTATCGAAGGCGAATGCTAGACTGCAAATAGTAACTACTTAACATATTCGCAGAGCAGATGTTGGTTATTTTTTATTATCGACAATTAACAAGTGGGCTGACGGCAGCCCGTATCGCGGACATGTGGCCTGCTCTAGGACCGGCCTGTCGAGTCACACGAATCACACGTGCAAAGCATCTTGTCCGCAAAAAGTTAGGGCACTCGCTCGAGACGCCACAGTTTTTAGACAGAATATATAATACAAAATATTTGTTTATGTGTGTGTATCATATCCATTTGATTTGTGTACTGCGTAGTGCGTCTTAAGACTGTCATGTCTCAAGTGAGCGGTACATAAAATATGCAAACACGTTAGGTGTTATTTTGCTAAGTATTTCAAAATTATCACACCGTTTCTGTAAAGTCTACGTATGCCTACAATGATTTTTTTTCTTTATAAATACCAAAATTTACTAAATTTGTATTCTCGAAATAGTTTTTTTATATATTTTACCTCGTGTTGTCAGATTGTTACTAAATTAAAATAATTTCTTAAATAACATATTTATCTGAGATATTATTTTAGATATTATTGTAATTTAATAATAACATACTTTTATTGTTGCTTTTTTTGATTTTGTGACTGTACTTAAAAGTTGAAAGTAACCGAGTATGCCGCACATGTCGCAAAAATTATATTATACAGAGTCAAGAAAGAGTGTAATTCATAAAAAAGGTATTTTTGTAAATAGTTTGGGCAATTCTGAGAAAGGTAGATTGTAACTAGCTCGGTTTACTACCGCAACATGTGGACGCGGGAACAATGGGCACAACAATACAATACCAGCGCACACTTACACTTCTTTTCTTTTTAAACAACCTTCTTTCTTGCAAACTGACTACATATTAGGTCTTAGGAATACGTTTTTCAATAATTTTTCATTTAGTTCCTAAGTAGATTTGGCTTCAAAATCAAAAAAATTAGAGGAGCTGCTAAAAAAAATAAATGCTCATTTGGATACAAAATTAAAAGTAAGTATGTAAATATACACGGTAAATGTAACATAATATTTTGGTTAGCTGTTCGCATTTAAATTTTTTATTTACTTGCTCGTGTCGTAAACATAAAAACGTGTTTTATTGTTAAATATTAACAGCACGGATACAGTTTTCATCCGTTTTCCCACGTTAGGAGGGCGTGGCACTGATATGCCTTTTCGTTATACTAGTCTGAGAGTAGGGAATGCAATCCCGCTAGATAATTTCAATCCCGGTATTTGCGGGACTGAACCATCACAATCCCGCGGGATCCCGGTATTTGCGGGATCCCGCAGAGTAGACTGAAACTTTCAAAATAAATGGTTATAATGACTTTAGTTGATAGATCCCGTTTTATTCTTAGAATTCAAATGAAACTAACTTTATCGGACACTTTTTTTACAAGGGTTTTTAAATACTTCAGACTTCAGATGTAAAAAAAACTAATGATTTTTTGGAAATGGCTACGTAATAATAATAATAGTTAAAATAAACTTTTTTCGAAATATAGAGAAAATTGTACTTAAAGATTTCATTACATACATACAGCCCAAGCGGCAAGCTTAAAAGTTATAATATGTATTAATTTTGTCGCCTCCCAAACGGCCCCTGATATTCGACACAAAGTAGCCAGCAGCTGAAAAAGTTCGCTCAGCTTCCAAGCTGGTTGGTACAATTATTATCATTTAAAGTGAAATATAGGTGAATTGACTGTAAATTGTTTAGTGGGCTGCCTGTTGCCAGTTCTCGCATCCTCTCGTGCAGAGTTACATGTATGAATCACGCTTCTTTGTAATCCCGCCAGTCCCGCGGGATCCCGCTAAATTTTCAACCGGGATTAGTCCCGCCAAATACATGCGGGATCCCGGTATTTCGGGATTCCGGTATCCCGGTATTGCATTCCCTATCTGAGAGCATGAGTTCAGTTAAAGTTAAAACCGACTTACAAAAAAGGGTGATATTCGGTTTCTTTTATAATAAGAATATCTATTTGCCCATACGGAGCTGCCGATGACGAGGGCGCTGTATTTAAATAATAACATCAGTATACAGTAATAAAAGGTTACATGAATATTCATACGTTCAACTGAATAATTTCATCAGAAATCACGGACCGTAGAGAGTAATGACATTATATTATATGGAGGGGACTCACGCGCGTTGATGTCTTTAACATCACCGCGAAAACTTATTATAAGTTGATATTTTATTATAATTATACGATCATATATGATCATATTTTGCTTGGTCCAGTGTAAAATTGTTATGAATAGTCTAGATTAATTCTATTTTTGAATTTGTTCTTTTAATAACTGGTGATGTAATCTTACCTAGCGGTTAGATATTTAAATAGGTAGGTATATTATTTCAACGTTAATTTGAAAATGTTATTTTTACAGTAATCTATACATACATACATATATATAAATAAAATTGGAGTGTCTGTTTGTAATATTGAAAAAACCGTTTTTTACTATATGCATATGAATCTATATACGATACATACACCAAAACCACATTTTTGACAATTTTTGTCTGTATGTCTGTCTGTCTGTCTGTTTGTTCCTAATCTCTGAAACGGGTGGAGCTATTTTGCCGGGACTTTTTTTAGTAGATAGCTGATGTAGTAAGGTGTACTTAGACTACTTTTAACCGACTTCTAAAAAGGTGGAGGTTAAATTTTACTTTTTTCATATTTGTTTGCGGAGTGCGGACTATCCATCTCTCCTATCATCTTGTTATTTTATTATACTAGGTATATGTTGATGCAGACGAAGTCGCAGGCAACAGCTAGTATAATATATATAGAGCAAATGATAATGCAATTTCGAGGCCTGTAACTCAAACAGTTACAGGCCTCGAAATTGCTGGATCAATTTTGATGAAATTTGGCTGAGATATAGTAGAAGCGACCGCGGGTAATTAGTACTGATTTATAATACACAAATTAGCTTGCATATGCCAGCACCAGCACTGAACCAATGAAAATACGTCCAGCATGCGTTAGCTACTACCAGCTGTAATTATGTAAATCGGTACTTGGCTACATTTTTTTGCCGAAGTGTAATTTCAACGAAATTAATTGAATAAAGAAAAAAATTGAATAAAGAACTATGTACCATTATAAGTAACATGTAACTTGTGCAGTGAGCATCGAAATAATTGCCCCGTCGACATTGTTAGTTGTTACATTTACCCCTGGGGCGGGGTGGGGTCGAAGGGGTGGGTTGCCCTTTGCGGGTTCTGTACAGGTGAGCCCGCGTGACCTTCAAGTCGGGTGTACAGGTGCTAATTCACCTGTAACTCCTAATTCGTGCGAAACGGGTCGTTCGCATTCTATTGGTCAAAATGTCGGTATAAAAATATGGAAATTAACCCTAGATGATTTCCATATTTTTTACACCGACATTAGGTAACCTATACCTAAAGAAATAACGGTCCGCCAATGATTAATGGTTACGTAATTTATAAATAGACATAAATAGAGAACTTACATATTTCTTAAATTATTTTTTGTTTATAAAACCATTCATTATTAATGTGTGGTCCAAGCACAAGATTTAAAGAACTCCATGTTAGTAAATGATTAAACTTGTATACAATTCTGCAACGCCTCTCGTAGTTTGAGCTATATTTATAACGCTTGAGGTACCTTGTGAAAACCTGTCACTAATTATAGTGCCTATAATTTACTGACAGCATTGTTATTTAAAGGAAACCGGTATACAGCCAGTCGGATGTTCCATCTTGGTATTCATTAAGTCGCTCCTGGCCACAGCTGTGACATTCACTCGATGAGTTCCAATATAAATGACATGTTTATGTCTTATATTAACATCAATTCATGGATATGTTCATGGGCGTACCCAGGTAAAGGCAACGGCCCCCCCTCTAGAAGATAAAATAAACGTAAATTTTCCTGGCAAGTGGGAATTAAAAATGTTTTACCTACTCTGCGCGAAATGAAGTGTTGGAAACAAAATATATGTCTTTTCAGTCAGATTAATAAAAGTCAATTTTCATGATACCAGACCGCGGATCCTCTCGAAACCGGTATGCTGCCCCCCCTAGCTGAAATCCTGGACCAGGGTACGCCCACGGATGTGTTTAAGCAAAGAAATGTTGAGACACGAGTCACGACACCTAAAATTGCAAATTGTGCGTAAGTTGGAACAAAATTCGTGGCAGCTACCTGATTTATAAAGCGTACTACGCCCGCAAATTCGTCGCGGAAAAATCGTTTATAGCGCGGGAACCGTAAATTTTTCCGAGGTAAAAATTATCCTGTCCTTTTTCGGGACTTAAAATACCTCCATGCAAAATCGGTTCAGCGGTTTGAGCGTGAAGAGGTCAGATAGACAGATACACTTTCGCATTTATAATATCAGTATGGAAGTATGGATTGGGACTGATCAATCGAATACATATAACCGAAGCAGACCCGACTTAAGACCATTCCCCTACGGAGATTCCGTAATTTACCGTATTTATAGCCTTATAAATTCATAATTTAAAAGTTACAAAGTTATAAAAAAAATACAGCAATAATCTTCAGTAGGTATATTAATCAAAATTTCTTTCCCCGTTTTAAATTTTCTATTTTTGTTTATTATACTCATGATATTAGCTTCCAAAGTAATACCAATTTATTAAAATTGAAGCATACTTTCAGCATCTTCCTAGTATTTACAACTTACGTCTATTCGAAACACACGACAATATAATATCTAAGACAGTTTCATAAACGACATAATCCCCGTTTTAATTTTTTTAGATCAATTTTGAACTAAGATAAGTAAAAAGCAGGATTTTGTGCGATGTGTGTACAACGCGTCAAATGTATGGTCAAGGTCGTTTGCTCGGGGGATGGCCTTAACGACTACCGCTATTGTTCACTCCGAATTTGAATTCCGAATTTAAATTAGGAATTAGCTATTTAGGAATAAAATTCAAATTGTCTCTCAAAAGTACCGTAACGTAATTCCGTAATTAACCTCGGATGGGGTATTGACTATTGTACATTTTGTAAAACCGTAGCACGCATTCGAGTTAATTGTATTGAAACGACAATTGAGATTGCGGTGACTAACCCAAATACAAAGCGATGGCGGCGGAAGCACCATTGTGCTGCAATCATTGACACCTCGCTGCCTAGTGCCTACAGCCCGTTCAGATTTACCTGTGACCTTTATATCAATGAAATAAGGATCATTCTCGTAGAGACGCGGTAAATTTACTCTCTGATCTTCATCCGGTGTTTCGCTGTATTGGGCAGCCGGTATCTGATCAAATTTGCCGGTCTATCCGCTGTTCTCCCAAATATGTCTATCTGATGTGAAATATGGCTATCACGTAGCAATGGTGGCTATCTCTGAATTCTGATGCCTCAACCGAGTGTAGCTGCTAAATAAATTCTAGGGAGTTTCCACTGTTATTTTAATTATAATATGTGATGTTATATAATATGTATTGAGCAGTATATTACATTTATTTTTGTAGCTTTTAAAGTCTGGTGCTAAAAGAAACTTGATAGAATAAGATCCCGTGTACTAAACGTGCTAAAAAGTTAATGTTGCCGAAGAAATAAACCGAAATCCAAAATGCAGGTCAAAACCAGACTAGGAATCTATTCTATTGATGAAGACGAGCGGCGCTTGAGGACTTTATCTAGATATTCTTCTAATTCGGGGTAAGAGAGAAGTCGAAAAAACAAAATGAGGAAATGACTCTACCTGAGGAAGTTAGAGTCATTTTCTTTCCAGACATCAAGCTCGTCATGTGTCTGAAAAATATCAAGTATCTTTTTTAACGTAATACGAAAGAGCGATCAAAGGATCACTTGTGTACAGGGTCAAAACGTTTGATTATCCTGTCCGAAATCATAAAACATGACAGTTATGATTCAGTGTAACTACGCGGCACCGTTAGCGGCCAGTGACGATCTATTTACAATAGCAATTGTCTGGCCCGGCGTGTTTGCGAGACGCGCTAATACACACTGCCAACAAAATTACAGCAAAAAGTGTCACGCAGGACCTGCATGGCGCAGGTAGATGATCCTCGCCCGAGATCTCATTCGCCAGAACGAGCGAACGTGCAAACAATTCATAATTCTTCTTTCTTATGAGTCTGTGACATGTAGACGGACAAGTTGATGATCGACGACAGCAATCTATGAATTATTGGCTAAATAATTTTAATAAAAGTATCTCACCATATTCCTTGTCTTTCTTCGACAGCAGGGGGATGGGTCCATCGTCCAGCGGGGACCCCGGGCAGAGCGGGTCAGATTTGCTCGCGAGAAGCTCCTGACCCTCCTGCAGCCCGAGCTGCTGCTCGTACAGGCGTTTCTTGATGAGGAAAATCTTCGGCATCTTGCTATATTACACACTGCACTCTATCCAAAGGGTTCGTCCGTCACCGGGTCTACAAAAGGAACACCTCGTCCGAAAACCGGCACCAGTTTTTCATCATAACACTGCACGGTTAGTTTCCTCGCGTTTGTTTATTTGCAGCTAGCGGCATGCGATACCGTTGGCTGCTGCGAAAGGACTGAGTCCGTAGGTGTGCGCCTGCGACACCGTTGCCCGAACAGGTCCGCCCGCGCCGCCGCGCCCGGCCCCCGTCCCGCGCGAAGTGCCGCCCGCCCCCCGCACCCTCGCGCGTCCTAACCCGCCTTTGTGCCATCACAAAATATACAGATTCTAGTAAAAGTGCTTATAAACCTTTCTGTATTATGACATCGTTTTCCAACCAAGACTGAAACATTTGAAATAACACATTATATAATTTTCATAAGTTTATAATATAACAGATATATTTTTTCATGGCTACAACGATGTCATTAAAAATAAATGTTGTGACTTTATATTTACCTAATTAATTTATAAATACAACTAACCAAATGCGTAAAAGATTTTATTCTAAAACCGATTATCATATCAAAATCACGCGGTAAACTTTACCATAATATTATTAGATCAAAGTTAACATTTCACTCTCAAATCATCATAAAATATACATTGTGAAATAAAGCTTTCTGTGAATAATTATTGTACATACTTGGTTCTTGGAATTTTTTCTCAAAAGTAGGTCAATTGATTCATCACAAATACAATATGTGAGTCATTTGCCGCTACCACGAAGAAAGGGAAGCTGGGTAGTACCACATAATATATATTAGTAGTACCAAGTAGTACTAGTAGTAATCAAATGTAAAGTTTAGATAAATTGAAATATGTATTAACATTAAGTAAGAAAATATAAGATTTTTCATTGTAGATATTTATAAAAAGTCTTTATTGTAAATATTTATAAGAAGCTAAGGGTGGCGGCGTCCATTGTTTTGTACATAACTGAGCCTCAGACGGATTGTAGAGAACAACAATAGAGAACCCCAAACAAAGTTTGAGAAAGTATTTTTTATATTTTATGATTGCGCAGGCTCGTACACTTTGTAATAATCTGAAAATGCCGCGCCTTAACGCCAGGATTTTTTCAAATGAACAATGTAGAGCCGCTATTGTATCCTCACAGAAATGTTAATCCTTATCTATATTTCGAGGAATTAACATTTTTGAGTAAAAACCGCAAAAACGGTTCCATACTTACGAATTGTGATTTACCTTAAAAATTGTTTTACCACTTGTAGTGCGATTATTCAATTTTTAAACATAATGTTACAAAATATCGAGAATACGTGTACCCAGAATATAAAAAAATTGTTAAGATCTCAACACTCCCAATCCAAAAATAAACCTTTAATGTATTAAAAGCTCAATCCATTTGCTCACTTCGTACATTCCAAAATACTTTTTTAAACCTATAATGTTACCGAAGTATAATACATTTTTTTGTTTTCTCACATATAATGTCCACTGACAAATAATAATTAATCGTACTAACCACTGAAAAATAACATAATAATTGGAAATTTTTAGTAATGAGCGTGCAGCGGGGCGGTGGCGGCGGGGGCGGGCGGCGTGCGTACATTGCGCAACTATTACCGCGCGCAATGCCGAGCTGTTCCGCGCCGCTTGCGCTCAAGTTCTCGGCGACTAACCTCCTTCAAGTTCACTCGACTTAGCAACCTACCGGATACAGTATTCATGTAATAATATCAACAATATTCTTGCGATTTACAGTTTCGCCACGTGCTGTCGTGTAACTTATTTTGTTAAATAGAGGCTTCTCGTTCTGACATGTCAAAAAAGGGACTTCTTCAACTTGTTAATTAAAAAGGCAGGAAAGTAGGGGTGTATTATATTTTGTATTTTTTTTATGAAATAAGGGGGCACACGAGCAAACGGGTCACCTGATGGAAAGCAACTACCGTCGCCCATGGACACTCGCAACATCAGAAGAGCTGCAGGTGCGTTGCCGGTCTTTTAAAAGGGAATACGCTCTCTTCTTGAAGGTTTGCAGGTCGTATAGGTCCAGAAATACTGCTGGTGACAGTTCGTTCCAGAGTTTACAGTGCGCGGCAGAAAGTTACGCGAGAAACGCACGATGCCACTCATCAATGTGATGAGGATGGTATATTTTTCGCATGGGATGATGGCGAAAAGTTGCAGGTGGTATAATTCCGAACAATTCCTCAGATCACTCCCCGTGATACAACTGATAGAGGATGTAGAGTGCAGCTACATCTCGGCGTAATTCCAAGGGGTCCAAGCTGTTTGAAACACTATGGCAGTCAACAATTCGAGCGGCCCTTCGTTGGATACGACCCAGAGGGAGCAGTTGGATTTTGGCGACCCTGCCCAGAGATGAGAACAATATAGGCCTCATATAGGCCGAACCTGCGCCTTGTAGAGTTGTAGGCGTTGGTACGGACTGAAGTACTGTCTCGCTTTAGGGTTAGAATTTAAATCTCTAGAGGGGTAATCTAGAAAAAGGAGAGCGTCGAAAATAAAATAAGAGTTTATGATTTATGATTCATAATAATTATGATAATTTTAATTAATATTACTGTGTTTACCGAGATATTTTTTGTAGCCATATTCAATAAGTTTAACTAAACAAGTTAGTTTTTGTGACAACATTTCGTTCGCCAGGGAAATTTTTTGGACCTAGCCCACCTGTTCTTGAGAATTTGTCAGTAACAAAATACGCGATCTCGTGTTACTGATTTTCAATTTTTTACTGAGCTTTATGACAGATGCTGCCGTGAGAGCAGTCAGCAGGATGTAGGCTCGCAAATCATTAGCAAATAGCGATGTTCTCACGAACCTGAACATGCTTAAGAGACACCTATAAAATTTGTGGTGGTATTTTCACGAACCTTTACAGAGTCAAGAGACAGCCATAAAATTAAATTATGGTTGAACATACAAAAAAATATATATACAGACGAACATATAACCTCCTCCTTTTTGGAAGTCAGTTAAAGAGTTTTTTGCTTATCATCCTCAGGTATTTTTATATTATCGATACTCACTTGGTGAAATACAACAGATATGTTATTCAAAGTGATTTTTTGCCTTTTACCTCAGCGTATTGAATTTTCAATTGAGTACATAACCCAAATGTCCATAATTTTTAAGATCTTTGAAACTAATTTGCAGTCAGGATTGTTCGTCATCGTCATACGCGAAAATATCAAGGTGATGAGGACGGTAATCCTCACCTTGATGAGTGGTAGTCTTCCATAGTGCGAAACACGCATTACTTTCTACCACGCACAGAAAAACTCTAAAATGAACTGTCGCCAGCAGTATTTCCAGACCAGTACGATCTGCAAACCTTCAAAAAGAGAGCGTATTCCCTCTTAAAAGGCCGGCAACGCACTTGCCATTCTTTTCATGTTGCGAGTGTCCATGGGCATCCCATTTGCTCGTTTGCCCCCTATTTTATATAAATAAAGCTATCCTTTTGATAAGATCATGTTCCAGTAAACTATGAAAATATTAACAACGAGTCCTGTTTGATATAGGGCGACTTGTATTTGTTGCAATTCTAAATGGTGACTAAATAAGTGCAGAAGGTTTACAAAACGAAATATTTATTCATGTTATAATAATAACGGTTGATGGCAAAATTTACATTTTATATTCTCATGCATAAACTAAACAGGTTTTTTGTGCGGACGTAATGAAACGCTGTATTCGTGTTAGCAAAAAGTTGGTATTATGGCGTTGTTCCACGAAATATTTTACAAAACTACCAGGGATTTTCATTTATGGATAAAACATATATTTTCATATGTATTGGATATAAAATGGATTCACGACTTCCAACTTCATAAGCGCAAAAAAATCTTGCAGAAACAGTTTATAAGTTTCTGCAATATGAAGTAATGTGGTCCTTCCTCGTAGTATACTCCATATCTGTGAAAATTTTCATCAAAATCTGTGAAGTAGTTTCGAAGCCGCGTGCGCTTCAGTTCTAAGAAACGAAATATGTTTAAACTAATAATATGGATTATCATATTTTACAATTTTTAATTATAATTTATAGCTGATTAATAAAAGTAATATTATGCGTGTTACTTACTATAATTATATACATTTTAAGACTTTTTCAGTTATAATTTAATTCCTAAGAATTATCCTTGATTCCTTAAACTAGCTCTGTTGTAATAAAACGGTAATCTTGTATTATAATTTATAACCCAGGAGCCAGCGACAGCCAGACTTTCGTCATTTTATACAAGCTAAAACGTTACCTGATTGTGACCCCTATAGAGGTAAGAAAGACCAGCAACTATGTTACGGTCGCGGTTACTTTAGGAGGTAGCCAGTTCTGAAGGTCTACCTGACCTTTGATAAAGAGTAAGGCTCGTTTTTTTATCTCATTTTCTTTGGGTTAACTGTGGGAATCGTGTCATCTACTGCCGGACATTTTTGGCAATTGCTTCCCACGTCCAGATACGTTTAAACTTCCTTAAATTATTATAAGACTTTGAGGTGGCCTCCTAAAGTAACCGCGACTGAAATATTCTTACCTCATAGACAGGAAAACTTCCAGCTTTTATAAAATAAAATAGAAATAGAACAGTCTGGCTGTCGCTGACTCTTGGGTTATAAGTCGACTCTTGTGGTTTTATACAAACAAAATACAAAGCTTCCCAGTTTGTATTAAGTGTAGAGGCGTACATAATCCTTCACTTCCTTGACAAACAAACAACAAAACATTTGCAATCCGGATGTAATACACTTTGCATTGTATACGGTGGTATACCTCTTTACGTATAACTATTTGTGGCCTGAAGAGCTTCTGATGATTAAAGAAATAGAAAATTACGCTCTACTGAGAACTCAACATTTTAAGAGGGAAGCTGGGGATTAATGAATATTTGTCACTGATAAATGAATAGGGTCCTCTAAATTTCTGATTTTATTGGAATAAAGTAGAAAACCGGTGTTACTCTTTCGACTTTGTTAATCGGGCATAAGGCCCGCCGCGGCCGCGCGGAAGTGGTAAAGAAAATTTGTCGTTATCTACGAGTTTAAATATACCTATGTCCTATTCAAAGACTTATGAAACACCGTGAATTACTTATTAATATTATTTGGGAGCATAGTAGAATTTCTCCTTTTATTCTAAATTCCTAATTTTATAAGGTCTACTACTAATCACTCAATTAGTCTAAGTTAACTACAACAAAAAAGAAACGGCCCTTCAATATGTTAAGGTGTACCAGACAAACTTTGCAGGTTTAAGATACATTCTCAAATAGATATAAGTTAAAATTTATATTATATATAATTATTACTTAAATAAATAAATAAAATAAATATTTTTTTTAATCTTCCACTCATATTATAGACGTAGCGAGACTATATTTTTGGTGACTTTGACGACTGCGGCGTAAACTAGTCATTAAAGGAATAATACCAAGTGCTTGATGAAGAAAATACAGTAAGTAAGTATAGAAAGAAATTATAGATAGAGACATTAGACACATCTCTACTTTAATTTCCAACGGTAAAACTTATGAGTTTCCGATCGTACGGAGCACGCGCTACGCTCACACAAATTGAAGCCGTATTGCCTCGTACAACTATTTCATGATACCAATTTACTGTGAGACTTAGTAATTGCAAATATTCAACGTGGGAGAGCCATGCTTCGGCATGAATGGGCCGGCTTGACCGGAGAAATACCACGTTCTCACAGAAAAACCGGCGTGAAACAGCGCTTGCGCTGTGTTTCGCCGAGTAAGTGAGTTTACCGAAGGCCCAATCCCCTACCCTACCCTCCCCTATTCCCTTCCCTTCCCTATCCTCCCCTATTACCCTATTCCCTATTAAAAGGCCGGCAACGCGCCTGCAGCTCTTCTGATGCTGCGAGTGTCCATGGGCGACGGTAGTTGCTTTCCATTAGGTGACCCGTTTGCTCGTTTGCCCCATTATTTCATTAAAAAAAAAGCTTATTTGGCCAGGCTACCGATTTTGACGATTGTGTAGAGTTTTTAGATTCTTCACGTGCAGCTGACACATTATAATATTTTGCCGTGACTTAAGGCGAGGATAAACCCCAATTTGTTATTCCGTGACTCCCGGTTTACCTAGTTCCAATATAATATTGAAGTGTTAAAAAATATGAGATATAAAGCACAATATTTAAAATACCTTAAACCATAAACATTTTAATAAAACGTAATAGTTTGGCTGTAATTAATTTACAAACTTGCCTCCGAAAAAACTCTATTTCATCGAAATATAAGTATTAACTAGGATAATTGTACATTTTATTTGAATAAATTGTTAGTAAATCTATATTAAAAATTCTTTAACCGAACAATTTTGTTTCTTAATATTTATTTCCAAAGATAATTAAAAAAAACATGAAAAATAGAGAAGATCCGCCCGAGAACCTGTAGTTTTATGCTAAGCTAAAATGAATCTTATTGCGATGCGTATACGCTTGGTCTTTGGTTGTGTGCAAGGTTATCGTTTTTGATTGAGATTAATCCCCGCCTTAAGTGTAAAATTAAGATTTTTAGATTTAGGGCTGAGTATATTAGGTTAGAAACTTGGCTCTACATGAGATCTCACTACTTTTTGACAAACCGAACTATATTATTTTCTCGTCTTGGCAACATTTTTATGGGGGATGGGGGATGTGGGATTAAGTTTTTAAAAGAGTAGTTTTACAGTTGTAAGTAAACTGATTAGGGGGGAGGGGGCACACTGTAGCAATGCAAAATATTTGTCTTAAAATCTTTACTCGCTTTGAACTGCAGTAGTCTGTCGTGTGATAAGATTGTCGTGTGTCTAAGTAACGAAATTAATGAACGATTCATTTCTAAATCATAGTAAATACCTATTATGTACTTGTTTTGTACTCTAATATAGTAGCCACTAGCTACTAACATATTTATTCATAGTATGTACTATGGAAGCAAAAAGACGCTGGCTATGTCGTCACTCTAATGTCAGAAAATTCTCCGATCTATGTACTGTATGTACCTACTACCTATTATACCGGTTGTCAAAAGGCTTTAGAGCGGGGAGCGCGGGGCACGGGCCGGGTACACCGACCGCAATAACGCAGCTCGTATCTTTTACCCTAACTTAGCTAACTCGCTGAACTGAACAGAGCCTTAGAAGATCGGGATAGAGTTCAAAATTGTTTGTCTTACAAAATAGGATGTGTCTTTTTTATGGACGTCTACGTGGAATAGCGTTGCCGGCCGTAGCGCCCAGCATTGCCCATTGCCAAGATCACGGTGCGGCGAATGTCAGCCACGTCACGACTCCCGCCTCTATGAATAGATCTAATTTCAAGCTCAAAATGTGATAATTGATCTCTAGAGCAAAAGGTAAAGATTTTTTCACTCCTGTACCTCTTTGTAAACTATACCTAAAAAGACGTTCTAAATCCTAATCAATGAGTAAGACTTTTGAACCTTTTTCGTTGAAAATATACGAGTATAATAATTATACCCCCGCTAAACTTTTTTTAAATTATTTTAAATAAAAAAATCACAAATGTAATTAATTATACATCATGCATGAATCAAGAAGTATACTCAATAATTATCTTAATTACGTAATTAAGTACGTAGTACGTACGTACGTACGTAGTTTGTCTACCTGCCTACGTAGGCAGGTAGACAAACTACTTATTACTAAAGTTAAACATAAGTTAAATACAACGAAAAGGCTTTGAATAATAACAACTTAACCAGTGAGAAATATAGATAGCTGTAAAATAGTCGGTACAATTTCGGTGCATGCGCACACATTTACCGAGTGATTTGTTTACTAATCACGCCTCCACTCGCTCCCCAAATGTGTCTCTATTATGCAATCACCTCACAGATCCGATCGTTTTTTACCGCACCTCCCCACGGTAAATGGTGGCCCGTCTCTTGACGAGTTTTGCCTCGCACCGCCCGTACATAATGCCTCCGCTCCGACTCTATATGGGCCGAGCCGTAGTCTCCCGCGATCCTCATTCAATTCACGTAAGGTAGCGGCTCCAAGGACCAGGTTTTTGTAATAACGCAACAGGTAGAAAGGAAAGGATTGCGAGTGGAGTGCGAGCGAGACGGAGGACGTCGCGGCGACTCGTCGTCCCTCTCTAATGGCAACGTAGACCCGCGTCGTGAGCGCAGGAATGCCGTACGATTTGTGCTGCCTCTTGCGGACTGTTCGTACACAAATATATGTATAATAGAGCTTTTAACCAACACACACTGCCCTAATGCGTATGGGTCATATAGCGGGATCCAGAGTTTAGTCAGTGAAATTATATCGAAAGGGAGTCTGATTATTTTCGTTCATTTATTGAATGATTTTATTAATGCCTGTAATTTATCCAGCATGGAAAATCTAGATTGACGTTTTTTAAATAAAATTTAGTTAGTACATATTTAATCTTATCGTGAAGAGAATCGTTATATCAGAAGCTGAATTTGTGTTTATGTATCTAGATATTATAATAAATATTCTTTAATTAGGTGTAGGTAAGTATGTTATTGAAGGGGTAATATTTTATGTAGAGATTACTGCAGCATCCAGCCGGAGGTAAATATTTTTAAGTATATTATTATTTTAGAGTAAATAATGTTACTCGTGTAAGGTCGAGCTGACATTACACGAGTAACATTATTTACTCTAAAACAAATAATTTTCAAATCATAAAACGCAGAGCAGGGGTTCTCAAACTTTTCGGTAGGTTCTATCGTAGCTCCACCATAGGCGGGGAGTGGAGCACCATGAGCATTCCACATACCTCGGCATCCCCATGTGACAAAACGGCGTTCTCAAACTATGGTAATGGAACAGCAAACATTAACGTTATTTAATGGAAATATTTTCGCTAATGAACTGAACGAGCGACGTGGCCAATCGGTATGTTATGTTTTGTAAACAGCCGAAATAACGAAGCCGGTCACACTGGTCCGTCGTATCCGGACCGACGACCTCCGCTCGAAATCAGTTATGTTCAAAAGCGAAATATGCCGAACTCGGTTCCATTTCATTGCAATATCACGGAAGGTTTATTGTATCACCAGAAAATAGGACTGAGGAAGCGTAAGAGCTAAAGAAAGGTAAACCATGATTTGTAATCTGAAGGGGTTTGGTTCTGTACGAAATCTAAAGGTACTTAATTTACTTATCATAATAATATAAAATGTTAATTTATATATGATAACTAGCTGTCCCGGTGAACTTCGTATCACTTTAAAACCTTCCCTGAACTTCTACGAATATTTTAAGACTAAAATCAGCCCAATCCGTTCAGCCGTTTTCGAGTTTTAGCGCCAGTAACATATTTGAAAATCCATTTTTATATATAAGATAATTTTATTCTGCCGTGCCTTTGAACTGGTTTATTTTTGTCTCAGGAAAGTACAATATAATATTATGTACTTTTTATCGTTAGTACGAAAATCGTTATTCGATAAATGAAAAATTACGTTGCGCGTTATTTGTAGTACATGATATACATTTTTAATTTTAATGCTACTTAATTTTTTTGTAGAAATTAATAAAACAGTTCTTCAAAATATCGTACTCATTGAAACTGTCATGGATAATAATATACCAATCGTCCAAGACCAGTACATAAAGTCCCATTTCTTGGGAAGTAGAAACCGGCCGGTATTCCATGGCTAGTACTTATGCCGGCGTAGCACTTACATCAGGTTACGCGGGACCGGTTGTAGCGAGTTGCGCGGGCGCACCGTAGGCCGGAGCTATTCTAATAGTTTTATGATGTAAGACTTACTGTTCTTTATACTTTATAGACTTTTTTACGTATTTTCGGATATGTGAATGGTAAAAACTTATAATTAATAATTGTAATGATATACATATCATTACAATATATATAGAAGAATAGGCATCATTAGTTTAATGATGTCTATTCTTTTACATCAGAATTTCTTAAAATTGGATGGATTTCGGAGTAACCATTTGCGATGCTATCCTGTATTTAGTATTTACGTGTGTAATCCCATTCGCTATACTGCCGTGCAGACACTAAAGCGCAGTATGGCGCTTTTTGGTGATTTTCCGTTTTTGATATATTCTAAATCTACATTTTTTTCTCTTTATTTCTGGCTTACTCACATTATCCTGCGTTAAATGGAAGTATTTTATTTTTAACCATAAAGTTTTTTGAAAATGCAGTAACGACCCAATTTTACCGCTAAAAATGCATTATTGCTATATAAATCGCAGTAAAATCACTTGCTGCAAGGAATTTTTTGTGATTTCAGATTAAAACGCAGTAAATACAAATAAAATACTGTTTTTTAAATAATTCCGTATACACACACAGCTACGTGAAAACCTAATTAAAACGCAGTATATGTTAACTCCATAGAAACAGTTTTTACTGCATTTAATCAGTACTAGTGATTAATAATTAAAATGCAGTAAATTCAGGTAAAATACTGCATTTTAAAAAGTTAATTGCTATATTGATATAATCTATACTACTTACTAAAATGCAGTATTTGTATAGTATTCTTTGAAAGAGTTGTATGTATGCAATTCGTACAACTATCTTTTACAAAAAGATATAAGTACTTGCAGGCTATTGTAAATCGTATTTTGATTTTCAATTATAATGATTATTATTGCATGATAAGGGTAATATTAGATTTTATTATATCAACAATGGTTAAAATGACGCCATATTAATAAACGATAAGTGTAATCGCTTAATTTTGGCCGGTTTTAATTTTTATTAATGACAATTGATAAGTTAAAAAAACTGTTACTTATTAATATGTCCACTTATTTCTCAGTTTCACCATTTTATAGATTTTTGTGTTCCTTTCAGTGCCAATTATGGACTGATTAATTGTATAATGAAGTGTTTAGTCCTAATGCACATAAAAATGGTATTTTCCTTTATTCCTAATGCACATAAAAATGGTATTTTCTAAAATATAATACTAGGTATTTACAGTTCTAAGCATTATTTCAAAATAAAGATGTTAACGTACTAAGAGAAGATAATAATTGTTAGTTTTTTATGCAAAAATGCAGACTTTTTAATAAATTTTAAGCTTAGAAACGAAGTTCAAATGAAAAACGCATCCTATTTGATTTTTAAAAATAAAATTTTCATAATAAAATTATTATGCTGTTTCATTTGTATGCACTACTTCTTTTATGTTCCAGAACACAAAACTAACGAAAGTGCAGTAATGCACCTTTTTTACTGCGTTTTAATATGTAATTCTCGGTTTTTTTCTGTGCAGTAAAGGGGCCCCAAAATTATTAATGCCTGTAATAAATTATTCATGGGGTTTTCAGGGCATTCTTTACGTCTAGGATTAAGTTTACGTTATTCCCTTTGAGATAAAGTTGAAAAATAACAAAACAAATACATTTTAATATATTTTTTTATGTATGCGTTTTTCTCCGAATGATGATTTTGCACTTACTGCGCTTTAGTGTCTGCACGGCAGTATAGCAGAATGAAGCCTTCTATTTATATAAACGACTAGATGTCCCGCGCGGCTTCGCCCGCGTAAATTAGGAATTTCACAGAAACCGTACATTTTCGAATAAAAATAGAGCTATAAATACTCCTTTCACGTGGTCTACTCTATATAAGTGCCAAATCTGTATATATAAAACTCAAAGGTGACTGACTGATTGACATAGTGATCTATCAACGCACAGCCCAAACCATTGGAAGGATCGGGCTGAAATTTGACATGCAGGTAGATGTTATAACGTAGGCATCCGCTAAGAAAGGATTTTGATAAATTCCAACCCCAAGGGGTTCAAATAGGGGATGAAAGTTTGTATATAATAATACTTCTTAACGCGAGCGAAGCCGCGGGCAAAAGCTCGTAATGCTATAAAAATTGCTCCAGTAGTTCGTGAGATAAACCCTTTCTAATATTTTCCCCGTTTTTGCCTCATTTTCCTGGGCTTCTTCGGTCGTATTAGTCTTAGCGTGATAATATAATATAATATAGCCTATAGTCTTACTCGATAAATGAGATATCTAACACTGAAATAAGTTTTTAAATCGGACCTGTAGTTCCTGAGATTAGCGCATTCAAGCAAACATACTCTTCAGGTTTTGTATATTAAGTATAGATTTTTTTTAAATTATCGCTTGACAAACTCGAGCCTCGATCTAAAAGACTATGAAAAGGCTCATCAATCAGAAAAAAAGAATCAGGAGTTCTCTCAGCACCTTCCGAACCACGGTATACCAGGTATACCTCGGTGCAAAATCTTACTTGTTTGTAGCATATGCTTAGAATACTTCTCACGAAACCGAAGTCACCACATGTTTCCCCATAAATTTTGAGGAGTTCCCTCGATTACTTATGGATCCTTCATCAGATCACCACTTTTGTGAATATAATACCAAATTGGGATAATACCCTACATACCAAAAGAAAAATTTTGAAAATCGGTTAACAAACGGCGGAGTAATTGTTGAACATAAGAAAACGAACATAACACCTCCCCCATTTTGAAAGTTGGTTAAAATTGTAGCCTATGTGTTATTTTGATGTATAAGCTATATTATTGTAAAGTTTCATTAAAATCCGTTCGGTAGTTTTTGCGTGAAAGAGTAACAAACATCCATACATCCACACATCCATACATCCAAACAAACTTTCGCCTTTATAATACTTTATAATATAAGTAGGATAGTAGGATATTGCATGTTAGAGAAATGCTTAGTTCAAGAAGATTTTAGTCATGAATAATAAAATAACCAAAAGGGGTTAAGAGATACTGACTGATCGCAGTCAGTATACCTTATCGGCTAGAAGAGGGAATAAGAACGTTTATTTAAATATGGTAGATACAAAAAGATGGTTCAATACGAAACAGTTATATTTTGTCGAATACATCTTCCAAGAACGTCAATACCTCGCGTGAGGTTGTAATAAAATGTGTTACAATGGCGATGTTGCAAGACTGGCGGCTGGTTTGGCGGTCGCGCTCGGCGGTGCAGCACGATCCGACGTTCCGCTCTGAGCCACATCACCCCCCCTCCCTACTCCCTTCCTCCCCCGTTTACTCCCCCTCCGCTCCCCTTGAACTTACTCCCGAGCCTCCGCCGGCCCTGACCGAGACATCGGCGGTATCTCGCAACATTTCTCCGACAAACGTAAATATAATCGAACTTTCGTTAAGATGGGGTCTTTCCAAAAAAAAAAAAATTTAGCACTTATGCCTTTGTCTTACGCTCGATTGGTAATTGGTATGAGTCCGCGCGAACGAGCGGCTTGGCCGCTTCACCGCGAGATCATGTAAACAATTGTAAAAAAAATTGCCAAACCGCTCGTTGGCGCGGGCGCGTATAAATCCAGCCTACCAAAAGTGCGAATATGTAATTTTATTATACTGTATGATCTTGATTGGTGGAAATCCATATTATTAAACGATAGTGAACAACCTACTTGCACCATTTCCACTATATTCACATTAAAAATATATAAGTTTGGTGGAAATAGTTCAAGTACACTGTGAAGTGTGACGTTCCATTACTGTTCACGAACGTTAAGCCAAGCCGGAATTTATCATTTAGTTACAGCACACATATTTTTGGTTTTCCATTTCAATGTGGCTCTCATAGATGCGCAATTAAAATGTTAATTATTCGACTTTCTGTGTGATTCCCTTTTATGTAAGCACTCCTTTTGGGGATCGTATTTTATGGGCATTTATGTATCCAAAAACTTTGCATGGTTTTAAAATAAAAATAAAATAAAAATTGTTTTATTTCTGAATAAATTTGAATCAAATATTTTCAGAATGTTGAACTACATGTTGCCTACCACCGGTTCGGGAACTAACCCGGCGAGAAGAACCGGCGTAAGAAACTCGCACGGGGCCACTTTTTAGTAAAAAAGTGGAAAATTTGTCTTTTAAAAAAATAAAATTTACAATGTAAATAACTTAATCTATACAATATGAATACACAATTGTAAGTCACATATAATAAATGTAGAAGCAGCCTTGCAAGCAGCCATCCTACTCCCAAGATGTGCTATCGTTTAGGAAATCTTTGACCGTATAGTAGGCTTTGGCACACAAACGTTCTTTAATTACTTTTTTAAATTTATTAATTGATAGATTTTGAACGTTTTCCGGGATTTTATTGTAAAGGCGTATACATTGACCTTTAAAAGATTTACTTATTTTGCTAAGTCTGATCACTGGTATTTCCAGCTTGTGCCTATTTCTAGTGTTTCTACCGTGACTATCACTTTTAGTTTTAAATTTAGTTAAATTCTTTCTAACATACAATACATTATCCAAAATGTATTGAGAAGCAACAGTTAGAATACCAATTTCTTTAAACTTTTCTCTCAGAGATTCAAAAGCTGACATTTTATAAATTGAGCGTATAGCTCGCTTCTGCAGCACAAAAATTGTATTAATGTCGGCAGCGTTTCCCCATAAAAGGATACCATAAGACATTCTACTGTGAAAATAACTAAAATAAACTAGTCTTGCCGTGTCTTCATCAGAAATTTCCCTAATTTTTCTGACTGCATATGCTGCAGAACTGAGCTTACCTGCAAGATTAGCAATATGAGGACCCCACTGTAATTTACTATCTAATGTAATGCCTAAGAATACAGTGGAGTCCACCAAATTAATTTTCTCATGTTTTCGAATACCTATAATAAAAGTTTTAAATTTATAGTCGTGTATCACTTTAATTATTATTATTTCGATTGCTTGCAGTGATTTTAAGGCTGAAACATGTACGGTTTTCAAAACTTTATCGTTATGAAATTTTTACTCCCCCGTGAGGTCACTGGAGTAAAATAGGGATTCTGCCTCTGAAATGAGGTGAATAATAATTTATTTTGAAAAGAAATAACACAGTACATATATGCCTGTATTAGTTATGTCGGCAAATAATAAAACCCTTTTTATTACTTACCTAAAATTTTGCTTTCTTACAGGTGCTAGTACATAAATAAAAACAAAATTCTAATTTTTGTGTTAGCACACATAAATTATTATCTAAATTAAAATCTTTTAGTCATTTAAATGATCATCAAAGTATGGCAGTCCCTGGTCACATGTCATGTTCGACCATTTGCGTGCGGACTGATCATAAGGGAACATACCTACAACCTTACTACGTGATTTTTACTAATTTGCCCCTCCTAAAATCGATGCTATTATGTGTAGTATATTAACGAACCTCCACCTTCACTTCTATAAGTAAAAAATGTTTGAAAAAGAAATTTAGCTAGTAGTAAAGAGCCATAAATCAAATAACAGTCATCATTGACCATAAATTCATGAAGATAATTATATTTGCTTTCTGCTTTGAAGACCCTCTCGTAAATAGGTCACGTAGTACGGGTAAGTTCCCTAAGTTGATGGGCAAGGTGCTCCTCAGATTTTGGAGGTGTAACTTAATTTCATTTAATTACAAGAAAAAAAAGAAGCTGATGTCTGGCACCTGCTATTCCAATTTGGAAAAATATATTCGCAAATATTATTCATATCAGCTTTGTCGCGTTGGGCGATTGAAATATAATATTTGAATATTTTTTATGGGATTCCAATACATATTAGAAATTTTTGGAATCATCTTAAATGAACGCAAAATTTCTCACAGCTTGAGCAGCTTTTATTTGAAAGTTGTTAGTTCTATTCTGGAATATATTTTCTGAGCTTTTCAATTTTAAAAACTTTTATATTCCTCGTAATATTGAGGGCATGTGAAAATAAATAATGTATATACTTATACCAGAAAACTCCACACCTGTGCATCTCGTAAGTCTTATCCTAAATCCTAGTACTTATTGTACATTTTTATCCACAGTTGGCTTTTGATCGAAATAAATTTTAAAATTTAATGAGGCCTAGGTTTGTACCATCTATATTAAGGGTGGGTTGCACAAATTTACTTAACTATAACTGTAACTTTAACTATAACTTTAACTACAATGCAAAATGTCAAATCTTTGGTTAAAGTTAAAAATGGACGCCATCAAAACGCCATAGTTAACCATAACCATAGAACTCGACAAGGCTTTAAATGCACGTGGCGAAAAAGGAACTAACGCTGTCATTATACAAAAACGCCATTTTTGACAGTTCTCCTTTACCAGCAGCGCCCCTGCCCACGTTCTTATAAAGGCTTGTCGGACCAGCAACGTCTTCTGTCAAATTCTGTGGTCAAAGTTAAGGATAAAGTTAACTATAACCATAACTTTAACTTTAACCATGCCTCTGGTGCAACCCAACCTTACTGGTTAGATAAAAAAAACTTTATTTTACTCTGCTGAATCACTGTTAATAATTGTTTGAATTCACGTTAATTTAAATTTTATACTTTAATCATAATTAATTTGTCTAACAGTTTTGCCTAAAATCATTTGACTGAAAGAATAGATTATATTGCCATGTTAGTATTTGAGTAGTTAGTAGTAATGATAATAATAATATGAGTCAACAGAACAATTATAAGGTTCAAGAGAGTTCCGACTAAGATATACATATTCATGAGAACCGTCCTCTTTACAAAACGTCTCGGCTAATGTGACATAGTTTTGTTCTCCGTTTTTGTGTACAAATGTTTTGTTCTTAGCATTAGAGTTATCTCAAATTTTATGATGCTTATTTAAACACGTGAAAACTAAAGAAGTCTATTTCCGTAATACGACATAATAATATATTTTCGTCAAAGTAATTTAGTTTAACACATTAGCTTTATTTTAATTAATGTTGCATTGATCATTGCATTACCATTGCAAAGGCGATTGAAATACAATTAATATTATCTAAACGTTACGATAGAAAAAGTTTTTTTTTTTATTTATTTAAGTAAGTATCACAATATTTTTTATTGTTTAAAAAAAAATAAAACAAATTCGTTGTTACAAAAGCTTATAAGCTTAGTAAGTATATGGTTTAAGTAAAGTTATTTTTAGAGTAGTAAGTAGAGAAAAATGTGTATGGTTAAATTTTCTAGTATATCTTCTTATATATAAAAATGGATTTTCAAATGTGTTAGTCGCGCTAAAACTCGAAAACGGCTGGACGGATTGGGCTGATTTAAGTCTTAAAATATTCGTAGAAGTCCAGGGAAGGTTTTAAAGTGACACGAAGTTCACCGGGACAGCTAATCTATCTATCTATATATATAAAAATGGATTTTCAAATGTGTTAGTCGCGCTAAAACTCGAAAACGGCTGGACGGATTGGGCATATTTTAGTCTTAAAATATTCGTAGAAGTCCAGGGAAGGTTTTAAAGTGACACGAAGTTCACCGGGACAGCTAGTTTTTTTTTTTTTTTTATGAAATAAGGAGGCAAACGAGCAAACGGGTCACCTGATGGACTGCAACTTCCGTCGCCCATGGACACTGCAGCATCAGCAGAGCTGCAGGTGCGTTGCCGGCCTTTTAAGGGGGAATAGGGTAATAGGGGAGGGTAGGGATGGGAAGGGAAGGGAATAGGGGAGAGTTGGGAAGGGAATAGGGTACGGGATTGGGCCTCCGGTAAACTCACTCACTCGGCGAAACACAGCGCAAGCGCTGTTTCACGCCGGCTTTCTGTGAGAACGTATTTCTCCGGTCGATCCGGCCCATTCGTGCCGAAGCATGGCTCTCTCACGTATATAGTCTATCTTCTATCTATATATATAAAACTCATAGGTGACTGACTGATTGACATAGTGATCTATCAACGCACAGCCCAAACCACTGGACGGATCGGGCTGAAATTTGGAATGCAGGTAGATGTTATGACGTAGGCATCCGCTAAGAAAGGATTTTGATAAATTCCAACTCCAAGGGGTTCAAATAGGGGATGAAAGTTTGTATATAATAATTAATAATACTTCATAACGCGAGCGAAGCCGCGGGCAAAAGCTCGTAAAGATATAAAAAGACAGTAATTTAAAAGCGTTGCCTTTAAAATTGAACAATCATTTAGTTAAATATTAAATACTTTCCTTGCACTTATTCCACTTTATTAGGAAAGTGTATAATTATTTAATTGGCGATGAATTTCCACCAAGAAGTGACGGTACATTCAATATCATAACCATTTAGTTCCTTGTATTTTTTATTTTATAGGTACTATAACATAATAAAAATATATTCTTACAATTTATTGTTATTTAAATAGTTCTAATACATGTATTGCACACCGCTAAAGTTGTGTAAGAAGATATCAAGGAGGGTCAAATCAGACAATAAAGTTACTCTATTGTATTTAAAACTCGAGACTAATAGCTTACGAAATGAAGCGACAACAACTGATAACATATTCTAGTCCTTTAAGAGGATACCACAGCGGCTAGAGAAATGAAAAAAAAGTACGTGTAATATCTATAGCTGTCTCCCTTACCTCAAGCCTATACCGCAGAACGCGATAGAGACAACTGCAGAAAATCCAGAAAATCAACGATTCGTTGTCCCCTGATTCCTTCTCCAAAACTTAACCGATTTAAGTACTTTTTTCATTAAAGATTAAAAAAAGGCTTGAGCTGTGTTCCTATGTTTTGCTTTTTTTGTATAATCTATCCAAATCTGTTTTCTGGACGTTTGAACACAGTGGAAAATCTGGCCATTTTTTTGGGTTTTTGAACGTTCATATCTTATTTAATAATTAAATTATGAAAAAAAAGAAAACATAGGGACATTGTATTAGTGGCCGTAGATATTCAGGAAAAAAATTATAACTCTACTAGCATTATCCAGGGAGGAAACAGGGGACAACGTTTGTATGGAAAAAATGGCGGTGTGGAATCCTCTTAAGATTACCGCGCGCACGTGAATTTTTAACCAGTGGCCATAACCACAAAGGAGTATGTTTTAATATGTATGGAGTATGGTTCAAATTTCTACCACTAACGAGACCTATATATAATAAGATTGTCTACTAAATACTGAATCATTATAACCAGACTGCAATCAAATATACCCTGTCAGTGAAAAGTTATGGCTAAACGAAAAGTCATGTTTTTAACCATTTTGTATGAAAAATATTGTAGATGTAATAAAAAGAGAGTTTGGCACAAATGTCCAAACCAATAAAACTTACGTAATGGTCTGCTAAATACGGAATCATTGTAACTGGGCCGCAACCAAAATATGCTATGAGTAAAAAGTTATGACGGAATGAAAAGGTTTTCTACCATTTTATTCCATAAAATAGTGCTAATGTGATCCATTGCACTTTTTAACTACCTACTTAATCTATGTTATGTCATGCCACTTGGCATTTTTCTATTAGGTTTTCACTGAAATAGATGAATATAATATCAACATTTTCACTCAAAAATTTTTTTCATAATGGTCATAATTTTTAATGACAGCTTATTTTTAGTTTGTCTCATAATGAAAGTTACTTTATATTTCATTTCAATATGGGCCTCGTTAGTGGTGGAAATTTTGACCACTTTACTTTATTCTCCTTTGTAGAAAATAAGGGCAATACAGAACAATTTCTACAGTTTGTACAATTTAAAATGTTTCTCAAAATCAGTTGAAATAAGCAATACTTTGTCAATAATAATAATATGATTGCCTTGTCCTTCTTCTTCTTGTCTGTCTTCTTCTTCGTCTTGATGTGTTGATATCCATTTCGATGTGTGATGACGCAGTTTGAACCAGGTACCGTTGTGTACATACATCGTGTCGCCTCTCTAGAGGTGCTAATTTTATTAGTGACCCGTTAAATTGGAACTCATCTCCAGGGCCGTATTTGGTGGAGGGCAAATGTGGCGGTTAACCGGGCGCCTTTTTTATCATGTTTTACCTGTATCTAGAAGTAGTGAAAAAGAGAAGGTTTTGGAAATTACTCTTTTAAGTCCAGTTATTGCTATGGCTGCTAACATATTATACTAAAAGCGTGACTACGAACAAAACTACTTTTTAAAATGTTACTAATACTAAAATATCAAATTAATTGAATATCCGTAGGCATTCATATCTTTTTAGCGACATTATTAACTTGTTTTAAAAAATGCACCATTTCATGTGGAGAATAATTTTGACCGTAGAATATATATTTTCTATTCCTACATATTTTGGCATCAGGGCACCACTGAATACGGCCCTGCTCATCGCACACTAGTGTTATTCCACCGTACTTGGCGAACTGACAAAGGAATCGCTGTAATTGTAAATTATCACCTCCACAATCAGCCTATTATTTGCCCTGACTTCATTGTCTATTCCAGTAAAAACGCTACTTCTTCTGCAAAAAGCTGAATATATTTTATTCATATCGAAATATTCTAGGTAGGAAAGTCCCGTGGTGAATAAAACATGAAATTTATCTAGGACGAACCAGCGCTATGTAAAATATTTTCGTAACCACGAAATGGGATACACTTACGTCTAAAAATTATACAAGGGTCACCGAATAATATCGATAAGTTCATATTCTGCTCTGAATTATATTATCTGCTTCTGCGAATATCTATTTTTTCAATCTATACAACGTTGACTTGGCTACATCCACTTCTGGATAAAGAGATTTAAGTATTTACCTAAACTAGATAGAATGGATTTAAATATTTACTTACCTAAACTAAAAAAAATTAACTGTAGAAGTATGTAAGTTATTAAAAAAGCACAACACTGCAAACCTTTGGCAAATCAATAGTAGCTCATAAGAAATGTATCATGAGTGAAAATGATGCGGGTCCCTCAGCGCGCGCCGGAAGTGCAGATATTGTGGCAACCTGCGCATACGTTGAGCCACATTCGAGTACGCGACCTGCATTCGACATTTAAAATACTCGCAAATAGATAAACTTCATAGAATTAAGTTATGGGAATATATTTACGAGCAGAAAAATTGAACGGTGACTTTTTTGTATGGGCATAGTCATGACGTTGGACCATGAAGCATCCTCATAGAAAAATAGAAGTCAAAACTTACCGTTTTAGAGCTGCTGCTTTTACAGTGAACGCTATATTAAATGGGCCTCAATTTACATACTTACCCTAAATATTATCACGTACTTAGTTTTGTTGCATCTGTCCATAAAGTTAATATACTCCGCTAGGTATATTAACTTTATGATCGAGACAGAGACCCGCCCGCCCAATTTTCCATATGGCATATTATTATATTTCAAGTTTCGCTTTTCTTTATTTTATTTAAAGAGTCGCCAACAGTAGCAAATACAATGATTGTTATTCATTTTGTTTTATTTATAAAGTTAAACATTACATCTATATAGTATATACTAAAAAAATAGCAACATTTGGATGTGTAATGCACAGTCAAAACGCTGCCCATGTGCCTCGATAATCATCGCACCAAAATATCAGACGACGTTCCACTAACATTTCGGTACGCAAAACGACGCGACGATTCCCGAGACTTTGCGGTTGCGTCCAATGCTGTGGTTCTTATGTAATTGCGTGCGGACAGCGGGTTCATCACTCGCGGAAAACGTCCCTAATCAATTTCACAGAAGTTTCTTGTAACGCCATAACTTCGCCGGCTAACTGTAAACTTGACTTTGTAAAAACTTAACGCTAACAACTGGAGCGAATCACGCGCGGTAATTGTGAGCGGTAATTAACTATGTTGTGCAACATCCGACGCCGTGTAATAAAATTGTTATTAAATAATATTTTCAGGTTGGATTGAGTAAATATCTATACTTATCCTTATTCAAATAATATAATAAAGAATTTGCTTTAAAGCACACTAGCTATTTGACCGAGGTTTGCTCGGTATTTGATGAAAATGATTCCTAGTTAGATCGATTTATCGTCCCCGAAACCCCCTATATACTAAATTTCATGAAAATCGTTGGAGCCGATTCCGAGCCTTTATATTTTATATATATATATATATATATATATATATATATATATATATATATATATATATATATATATATATATATACATCTTGTGACACAAAAAAGTGCTGCATTTACTACATTTTCCTTGTACGATACTGTGTATGAATAAGTAGATGAATAAAAACAATTGGCCAAGTGCCAGTCGGACTCAAGCACGAAGGGCTCCGTACGGAACGGAAAAAAGCTAAAATCGGCAAGAAAGTATGTTTTTTGTATGATACACTATTAATTTTATTATTAAATATTGAAGTACAAATATAATTGGGGATTTTGTGACTATTTGTGAAAATTACAGAAGTCTAGCTATAACGGTTCTTGAAATACAGCCTGGAGACAGACAGACGGACAGATTATAGGCTTCCGTTTTTAGTTATCCTTTGGGTACGGAACCCTCAAACAGAAAAAAAAAAAATTCCGATGATTCTCCACAGCCTATTCTTAATTAGATTTTTAAAAAAAAATATGAGTGTTGTTGGAAGCTGTGTTGCTTTTTAAAAGTTTTTGAATGCTTACATTGACGCCTTATGCACCTAAAATAGATATGTGAGGAATTTTGTAAGCAATTATAATTTTCTTGAACTTCAAGTTTACTAAATAATAATTAGTGTGGCATTGTGAATAATTTTTAAATATTTATTTTGCGAAAACCGGTAATTATTTTCCTTTACCCAATCATAAAATTAAGCTCATTGTTTCAATTCATCTGGGTCACGCCATCTTCGAACAAAGAAAATGCGTCAGCACTCAGCCAAATCTATGTTTCGAGTGTAGTTTTAAATTCGGAATTTGAGTCGTGAGAATTTGAGGTAAAGTTATAAAATGGTGGTCGGTCGTGCCGCGGCGGCTCGAGTGGCGAAAGAGGTCGCGAGTGGTGGGGCGGCAGCGGGGGCGGCAGCGGGACGGGGGCGGGCGCGGGCCGATGACCGGTGACAACCTTATTGCGTAGCCAATGTCTAGGGTAAGGTCCCCGCTGCTAAGTGGGACAGTGGTTTCGTCATTCGCTGTTTATAAGTACTAAGTATGATTGAGTGATGTTTACGGACGAGCGAAAAGTCTACGTACTTATTCATTCTTCTTAACTTTGTACGAAAAGCGTTAGCTTAAAAAATCTTTGATATTATATTATATTAACTATAAGAAAATAAAATTGACGCATAAATATAAAGAACAGCATCACATTTCTGTTTTCACTGTGGTTAAAAAAAATGATTTTTTAAAATTTAAATACTTAATTTGATTTAAGTCCCCAAAATGTTATAATATGTTCAACCTATCCTAGGTTGAAGGTTGTATGCATCTAGGATGCCCTCGAAATAAAATATACATAATAAAAATAAACATTCTTTAAAATTATAAAGCTTAAAGTGTGTAAGCATATACGGTATAGATTCACACACGCGCTCAAAAACTATTTATCATCCAAATAAATTTTTAATAATGACCAGTCATAGTTTGGCCATTCGCCTCAATGCTAGCTCTTTTGAGTGAAAGAGGGTAATGCCCTCTGAAGTTGTTTGTGGCAAAAAATGGGGACACAGAGACCGGCTTATTTCGGCCTGTGAATCACGAGATAAACAATGTACCAAATTAATCAAAACTACCCGTATTTACACACATCCAATAATTGTGTGACAAAAATGTGGACTTATTTTTCATGAAAACTATATTTGGCAGTTCCGCTGGAACTACAAGCTATATTATAAGGTCTCTACGGTTATTAATTAGTCTATTTTTTAACTTCCGACCAAAAAGAGGAGTGGTTTAAATTTCACGTGTCTGTCTTAGTGAGTGTCTGTCTGTGGTCTCGTACCATCCAAACGGGTGGACCGATTATAGTCTGGTTTGTTTATTTTGAAAGGTGACATGAACGAAAGAGTTCTTAGCTGTAGTTCATTATCATCAGTTCGCTGACTGATGCAAAATTTTGGATTTACTTAACTACTTGCTGAAATGATGGAGCTAGAGTGGTTTAATGGGTTTAACCGGTTTAATATTATTTCATATCAATAAAACTTTTTTAGTTTAAAACAAAATTTTAATCTTGAATGAATACAAAATACATGATTTAATGACTACGGTTTTCTTTGCATAGCCAATTTTTTACAGTTTTGTTTTTATGACACATATAACTTTATTTTGTTATATAATTTTGTACCGTGATATTTTTAAGGAAAAAATCAAGTTTGTGAAAAGCCAATGTTCTAACTTATGTGTAAAAGTGTAAACTTTATGACATCTTTAATACTGTATTCCTGTACTTCTATTAATTTTATAATCTATTGAAAAATACTGACGATTTTATATAATAAAAATAGTTAAAGTTAGTTTTAACTTTTTTTATTATTTTACAAGTAAATGCGTATTCTACTCGTTTGCCTACTTTTGCTCAGAGAGTGTCCTTGTCACCATAGAAAAAAATGTCGCTTTTAGAGATAATTGATATACTGACAGAAATAAAAATAAAATAAAAATCTTCAAGTGATGGTATAATAGCTATTAATGCCCGCAAAAACATTTCAATTTATGTGCGCATGAACATGAGTAATATAATGTAGTTGTATGGTGGTTCTACGCAATCAAATATCTCATGTTTCTAGCGCGTTGAACTCGAATGCTCTGCGTATGAAGAGAATAGAGATATCCGAATTACAATACGTGAAATTATATAATTATTTGTAATTGCTTTACTAATGTTATATTCGACCTCGTTTTATTGAATAATTACAAATAATTTTTAGATTTTTGAGTAAATAAATATTTTATTGTCAACAAAATTAGGCCATTGTAAGCAGATGTGTACTAAGTAGACCATTTTTTACAATCGAGAAATCTATTTAAATAAATGTAAGTTTTTATCCAATTATAAAGTGGCAAACGAGCAATCAGATAGCCTGATGGCCAATTAGTAAATTTATAATTTTATTTCGACTTGCTTATTGTTGTGGCGGTAACCACAATTAGCGCTACATTCCAGCATCGCGCTTACGAAGTTTTCTACGTGCGTCGGTATATATACGATAGCTGAAATGTATCACGTGGGCTCCGGCCTGACCGAGCATAACACCTCGCTCGGTCGGAAGATCTTCCTTCGCGGCCACCACGTACATATCCTACATTGGTCACCCTCGACAGAACACGCCTCCTTCATCATCATCACTCCCCGCCCCTCCGCACCGCGCCAGCCGGCATCGCCTCATCGGGTACCTCGTCCACTAGTGGAACTCTCTGGCACTGGCGACTCAACTTCAAGATTCGACCTTCGGGGAGTGATGTGGCGGTCGCGGTACCCACAAATAGCGCCACGGCATCACAATTCAGTCAGTACCCTTAATAATATGTAATAGTATTTTAAAAAGATAAAATCGACTCCAAAATTGTACGTAACTAAGAATTAAAATACCCTATCTCAGAAACTACTTCTCCTAATTTTATGAAACTTGCAGTATTCCCTAAGTTGAACAATACCTAGTACAACAAAAAAAGAATCACTTAAATCGGACTTGTAGTTCCGGAGATATGCCACAAACATAAAAACATACACACATACACTTGTGAAATTTGGCAGGCGCTAATATAGACTAAAATATACGAAAACTGGGCAGTTCTGAAAATATTACATACACACGGGTCGAATTGATAACCTCCTTTTTTGAAGTCGCCTAAAATATAAGTAGGCTACAACTTTTTCCACGTTAAGGCATAATAACCGAGATTCATATTTTTCCTCTTTATTTTCCAAATTTTCCACTGATTTTTCGCTTCTTTTTGTCGCAGCGTAATGTTGCATTGACCTTTCTCGATAAAACACAACACAAAAATATTTTTTTCAACTCAAACCAGCGGCTCCTGAGATTAGCGCGTTCAAACAATAAAAACTCGTACAAATGGCCGGCATGTCTCATATTCTATCACAAAACATCCACAAATTATAACTTTTGCTGGAAGAGATCTATCAAAAGATATATAATACTTGTCTTTGCTATCTTTGTGCATTGTAATAAATAAAAATAAAAAGAGTCTTTAGCTTTATAATCTAAGTATAGATTAGCTGTATTCTTCGCGATGAAGTAATCAGTGAGCTTCTTGATTGTTCCAAGTTTTTCCTTTCCGTGTGTCGGCCCTGCGCTAAGCGCTAACGGTACCGCCTCGCTGACGTGTCGCGGTGGCAACGACCCCCGCCGGCCTCCGCACCACCGACCACTACGCCGCGGATGTACTATATATAATATATAACTATTGACCCGCCCCGGCTTCGCACGGGTATAAAAATGGCCTATGGCACTCACTGAAAAAATGATTAAGATCGATTCAGTAGTTTTGATTTATATTCATTACTACCCGTGGGCCGCATTGGCTGGTACCGCCGCAAACGCTACGTCCCGCAGTTTTTAAATCTGTAATATCTTCGAAAATATTCATTTAAATCTATGATTTCCATTTACAGCATACATGTTGTAAAGGGCCATATAGATCTGTATTAAATCAACAATGTATTTGAACTATTTAATTTAATGTAAGTGGTAGGCAGTCCCGACTCTCAGAGAACATATTTTGAAAAAAAATATTCTGAATAAAAATTTTTGAGTTTGAGTTTTGAGTTTAAATAATAATTTATGGGTTTATTGGGTAAAATCGCTTCGAAAATTAGCCATTAATTGAAGTAAAAAGTAAATGTCAAAAAAAGTTATTGTCGGATATCCAAAACAGATAGACATAACCATCGCGAAGTTTTCTGTAGATCTTTTCATTGTGTACAATACTTAGTATTACATTACATTATTTTGTCAATAAACTAGTACCATTTTAACTTTGATATCATATTTTTTATTTTAATAAATTTATTAAATACTGACTGATACTGATTGATAAGTCTCGCGACAAACTTTTATTATCATGCAAATTATATTGTAATATTGAGGTTATAACTTAGTACCTAAAACTTTTAAGGAGAAAATTATTATTTTTCCTTTTTTTACAGTATTGAAATAAAAGCTTTTTTCAAAAAGTTTTTTGATTATTATTTATTTTTTGTTTTTTAGTTTAGTTTAGACTATATTTCTGATGTCTGTTTGATTGCAGTTTGTTTTGTTTCATGAATTTGTTTAAATCTGATTAGCTTATGTCCTTAAGAAATCGTACTTGATTTTGACCAGTGAAAAATCTACATTTAGCGAGTTGTTATATTTCGTTTATTTCTGCAAGACTAAAAAGTTAAATTTTATTTAATTTAACGTCATTATCTGAAACCCAGCTGCCCGGTTGAATTTGACTTGACGTCACGTCACGACGCGACACATACGAAATGACACGTCACGACACGTCACGACATGACACGACATGACACGACACGACACGACATGACCGTCACGTCACGTCACGACACGACATAACACGTCACGTCACGTCATGTCACGACACAACACGACTTGACTTGACTCTAGGGTTGCCATCCGTCCGGATTTCCCCGGATTTGTCCTAGTTTGAAAGGCGTCCGGGGACCGTCCGGCCGGGTTTTTGAAAAGTGTCCGGGTAAAATCCGGATGGAGACCCTTGTTGAAAGAAATCCAACTTTTTGGCCAGGCAGCAATAAACGAAAGATAAAAACTCGCTAAGCATACACACTTTCTTCCTTCTTTGATCAAAATCAAGTACGATTTCAAGGACTTAAGTTAATCAAATTTTTACAAATTTTTGTTGAAAAAATTGGGACGTAATAGTAAATAGTTTTTAATTGGTATCCGGGGAAATAACCATATTTCGGCCAAATGTCCGTGATTTTTGTCGTGCCAGACCGGCGACGGCAATAAAGGTGATAGCAACCCTACTTGACTCTATTACTTTTCAATTTACTTTTATCTATTTTTAATTCATACGTGGGAGAGCCATGCTTCGGCACGAATGGGCCGGCTCGACCGGAGAAATACCACGTTCTCACAGGAAACCGGCGTGAAACAGCGCTTGCGCTGTGTTTCGCCGAGTGAGTGAGTTTGTCGGAGGCCCAATCCCCTACCCTTTTCCCTTCCCTACCCTCCCCTATTCCCTTCTCGTCCCATCCCTACCCTCCCCTATTACCCTATTCCCTCTTAAAAGGCCGGCAACGCACCTGCAGCTCTTCTGATGCTGAGGGTGTCCATGGGCGACGGTAGTTGCTTTCCATCAGGTGACCTGTTTGCTCGTATAAAAAAAAAAACTCTCAATGAGCCCTTTTATTTGATACCCATATTGCAGAAGTGCTTCAAAATCTTGGCTGAGCCGCCATATTGGATGTAGAATGACATCACATTCGTTTCCGAGTTACTCTCAATAAGGCCTTTCATTTGATACCCATATTGCAGTAGTGCATTAAAAATAACTATTCCCCTATCTTGGATGAGCCGCCACATTGGATGTAACATTACATTCGTTTTCGAATTACTCTCAAAAAGCCCTTTCATTTAATATCCATATTGTAGGACTGCATAGACAATAACTATTTCGCCATCTTGGATGGTCGGCCATATTGGATTTAGAGTGATGTCATATAGCATATTGTGTATTGTCATCCAAACTATACGTGTATGCAAAATTTCAGCACAATCTACTTCAAAATTGAGTTCCAAGATTTTACCCGAACATACATACTTACATACATACAGAGCAAGTTAAATAAAAGCTTTTAAAAATAGCTGGTTTTGAAGTAGGTATGAGAAAACTCTAGAAAGTGTAAAAATGTCAAAAAAATTAAAATTATAATTAAACTACGAATAATAAAAACTAGTTTTTATTATTCGTAGTAATTAAACACCAAAAAATATTATGAAAGTCTTGTAAAAAGCTTGAATAATGCTACTAAAATAATGTTTAAGTTATGTACAATTTTTATTTTAGGAACTGTAATATCAATATCTGTAATAAAAAAATTGTAAAGCCTCCGAAATCGTTGTCGGTGTCTCATTTTATCTAAGCCAGACCAACTGTCCAGGATTTTTTATAATCTGACTAAGTGTTTGCAATAGTACACCCTGCAAAGGCTAATTTGCCATTTACGTTGTAGGAATATACTTGAGAGTATCGAAGAAAATGTTTCGCCTTAACAAGGAGATGTAATTTTGTAATTTTGGCCGTTACTTTAAGAAGTATTGTCACTTATTTTCAGAACCTCAAACTTTTGGCAAAATGCGATGACGCGATTCAGTGTGCTGTTTTGGCCCCTACAAGGCTACTTCGGATATTATGAAAAAGAGTTGTTTGATTCTCAGAGGCTATAGAATAAGCACAAAAATCAACAAAATTGGTCCAGTTGAGAGAGAGTTAGTCAACGAACACCGTGGCACGAGAATTTTTATATATTACACATACCGAAAATAATACGTCACGTCTGAAAACGGTTAGCAAATGACGCACGTAAGATTATAACTACGGCAAGGAGCTAGTTTTTCACTTTTATTTTACGACAAGGATGAAAGCGTGGTCAAATGAATAAACCTACTTTGGTTTTGTTTTTGTTTGTGAAATGTTTTTTTTTAATGAAATAAGGGGGCAAACGAGCAAACTGGTCACCTGATGGAAAGCAACTTCCGTCGCCCATGGACACTCGCAGTATCAGAAGAGCTGCAGGTGCGTTAAGAGGGAATAGGGTAATAGGGGAGGGTAGGGATGGGAAGGGAAGGGAATGGGGGAGAGTAGGGAAGGGAATAGGGTAGGGGATTGGGCCTCCGGTAAACTCACTCACTCGGCAAACCGCTGTTTAACGCCGGTTTTCTGTGAGAACGTGGTATTTCTCCGGTCGAGTCGGCCCATTCGTGCTGAAGCATGGCTCTCCCACTAGAAATTGTTGGTTTGTTGTGAAATATGAGGTCTGAGGACATTGACGTAGTGGTTAATTTTTATTATAGCCTGAATATCTAATATTCGTCATTTATAATATAATCCTATATATATATATATATTACATATACGTCACTTTTAATTATACATCATCATCTTAATTGTCATACAAAATAACTTACATTAAGATATATTTTTTTTACTTACTTTCGTTTAAAAATATGTACAGTTTACACTTATCTTATTATCATATCGACGCCCCCACCGAATAATCGGACAATCGTAAAAATGAAAATGTTCAGTTAGTAACTCCGTCAAAAAAAAGCATCAAAGACTTTTTATATCTCAAATGAAAGCAATTTTTTTTGCCTATCTTGCTATCTTAACAATATATAATTACCACCGAAGGTTTTTAATTAATAAAGCAAAACGCAACTTATCGTTCTGGAGTAGGTCAAGCTCTGAACATTATTGTCTATTGCATGATTATTCGGGTAATTTTGCGTTTCGACTTCAATAAAATGCACATATATCATCTCATTGCAATATTATTCGGGGAAATTGTTTGGGATAAGAATATTGGTAAACACCTATTACTTTACTATTCGGTGATTAAAAAATATTGTACACTTTATAATTATAGTCATTGTCGTTTATTCCAATAATTTTCTACTATAGGTAACATAAAAATAATTTGTATTTTTATTTTAATACTTTCATTATTTGATTACATAAATGACATTCTTGCAATCGAAACAGCTCTTGGTTAAAAAAAACACTCTGGAGACTGGCTCTATTATTTTAGTAGTACTTATAAACATTGCAGTTAATTAAAATGTTAATCATAACCCTCATCGCCACCGGAGTATCAGAGTTGGTGTCACAATAATCAATATCATATTATGTTCTAATAAAATGAATGATAATGGAAGGAAATTGCTTTAGACAGTCTTCCTAGAACATCATAGGCCATTCTTATATGACGGTGCTTTAATCGTCGACTTCTGTCTACATCGTAATACAGTTCAATGCAATCAGGATCAAAACTATGTACTTCTCAAGTTACAATACAATACAATATTCACACAACACACTATAACAGCACATCTTATAGTAGCTAGCAATTCGCATTCCTAATTAAATACTGAATTGGGTCCCATTAGGACCTGCAGGACAACTTCCATGAATAATGTAACTTTGACTGTCTGACAGCTATTTGCAGGCGTAAAACTGTAACAAGTGCTGTCGTGACGGTCTTAAGCACTTCTTTGGAGTCTTTTCGAAAGAAATAGATATCTAAATACGTTCTCGTTCATTTGTAACAGATCTCGCTGCTTATCGGTCACGATTAGTTTATTTTGTAGCAAGTATTGCCCATCCTTGTTTGTAAGAAAATCCACATGTGGATTACAAAAATCGAAACAGATTATGATTATATCTCCTGAAAACTGAAGAATACGGATTCCTTTAATAGCCGTAAAGTATAAAATAAAAATATGATCAATGTACCTAATTTAACGAATATTAGGAAGGACTTTACCACTTGATGTCTTCCAAAACGACGACGTTCTTACGTCTATAACGACTTAAGACATCCAAAAAAGCTAGCCAGGGACAGTCAGACATTCTTATTTTTTAATGAAGAAAGACTGACAATTCCTGACTCTTAGGTCCTGTCTTCTGCAATGACTGATCTGAGATGAGTAGACTGAGATGGTGATCACCGCGATATGATGGTCGTCCGACTCAGATTTTACAAGTTGTCCAAAATAAAACCCAACCAATATGTCTTTATGCCCCAAAGGTGCACCGAAGACGCTCTCTATAGGTTATTGAACCACATCAGAAAGAAGAGAGAGAAGGAGAAAATTTCTGTTGCGGTTTCGCTGGACACAGAGGGGGCCTTCGATAATGCTTGATGGCCAGCTGTAAAGGTTCGGTTAGCTGAAGTTAGGTGTCTGGGGAACCTAAGGCGGGTGATCAGCGGCTACCTGAGTGAAAGAAGTGTGAAAGTGAGATGCGCAGGAGTGGAAGTGTGCAGTAGGCAGCAATTTATTTACCCGAATAGTCGTACAATAGTCGTTTATCGTCAATTCGTTTTGACATATTTTTTCGCAATAGCCTATTGCCCAGTTTTTGGTGTAAAATACAATTTTAAGAATTGTTATGGAATAAACACATAATTTTTTATATCTTTGTAAATATCCATAGAAATATTCTGAAAAAAATTCACATGATGTATTTTGACTTCTAGATGCCAAAAATCGCATAACAGCAAAAACCCCACAATAGCACATTGTCTGATTATTCGGTGGGGGCGTCGATATTATCTAGCTCTCGAAAAAAACAGGATTTCGGCTGATCTTTCTTAAAACAAAGACAAAAACGTGACATTAAAATATTTGTGGTGCAATTCACATGAGGCGGTTTTGTATAATGTAGTTACAACATTACGAGCGGCCACATAACACTCGCGATCACGTGGTCATTATGGACACGATTTGTTTCAATTTCTAGACCAGTGGTCCCCAATCTTTTTTTTACAAACATGTTTTGGTATTGGTGTCGCGGGCCGCAACAAAAGATTTAGGGTTAAAATATTACGTTCTTCAAAATTCAAATTAAATCGTTGGAGAAAATTTCACGGCTTTCACGATGACTTTACATTATTTTGCCGGTGGGCGTGAATTTCAAAATGGTTTAACATCACGCGGGCCACAGATAAAGTCTCGGCGGGCCGCTGGTTGGGGATAGCTGTTTTAGACGAATGTCTAATGTATTTTCACTGGGCCGCTAAAATGTTTTCGACATCCTGCGACTTTTTCTGGAAAATTCTGGTATCTTCTGCGGGTTTTATCGTCATGGATGGATTGGAATTATTAATCTTATAACTTCTAAGTGACGCGTCCTCCTTCCTTCTTTCTAGTCCTTTTCTGGGATTAAGTATCTACACATATTAGAATCGATTCAGCTGTTTAAGCACGAAGAGGTTAGAAACAAAAACACAGACACACTTTGCACTTAACATATTGTATGGATGGAATATTATAGGCGGGAATAGGTTGGTCAAAATTTCTAAAACTTAGAGGTGTACATAATAGTTACTTGTTAAATGTAATTACTTCTGTTCGCTATTAAGGCATTTTTAATTACATTTCCAAAATTTTATTCTAAGTTTTCTACCGAAAAAAGACATCTCTCAAGTAAAAGTATCATTTTACGTGCCCACGGTGTCCAACATTTGACTTGCAGAGCACACGTGTTGTACAGAAGATACCGTAACATGTCGCGTGGACTTAATGTTTTGACATCATTGATGTCTTTTCGTAGTCAAAATGATGTAATGCCCTATTATTGGGCGATCTAACTTTCAGAACACTATTCTAGATACATAGGTATTGCAGGTACGTGTAGAATGGAAATTGTCCTTGGAATTTGCCGTTTGAGATAGGGCTTGACGGAATACTCTCTCCGCGCGTCCGAATATTCTAGATCGTTGGGAAATGGGAATCGTTATTTTGTTGATGTTTTACGAGTATTTATGAATAGTGACTACTTTATAGCGTATTTTTGACGACCTCCGTGGCTCAGTTGATGGGCTGTTGGTAGCTCAAGCCGGGTCACGGGTTCGAATCCCGCCGAAGGAACAAAAAGTTTTTCAAAAGTTCCTGGGTCTTGGACGTGTAATAATATAATAATAATAATAATAGCTCCCATACCGGTTTCGGTGACGGTGGCCGGTTTCATTGAAGCTTGGACGTGTATTAAATATGTGTATCATATAATAAAAATCTTAAATATATGTATAGTATAAAAGTACGATATTAAATATATTTCTGTTGATGGTACTTGTAACACAAGTCCTTCAGGTACTTAGCACGGGGCCACTATATATTATTTATATATATTATTGGCAATTTGGCATAGGAAGCGTTAAAACCTGTCTAGATCTAAGCTCTGGTTAGCAAAGACCACAGCACAGGTCTGTTTCTCTATAGATCAACCTGTGCTGTGGCTTGTGGTCTTTGTGTGATATTTTTTTGTGTAACTTATTGAGTAGTAAACTGTCATACACTTATCCTTTGATAGTAACAGACAAAATACCAAGTTTTTATGTTCATTTCACAAAACAATTCCTGTGCAAAAGTTGTTGTTTTCTACTTAATTTTTTAAATAAAATTAAGGGGCAAACGGGTCACCTGATGGAAAACAACTACCGTCGCTCATGGACACTCGCAACATCGGAAGAGTTGCAGCCTTCATGTCGCCCTTTAAAGAGCGAATACGCTCTCTTTTTGAAGTTTTGCATTGGTCCGGAATTACTGCTGGTGACATTTCGTTCCAGAATTTCATTGAATTGATTTAGCTACTGGTTTACGTCCATTGTTCGTGTCACAAGCACTTGCGGTGTGTCAGTATATGACATGTATTGTAGTTACAGGTGGTAAAAATTTCGATATCCCATTGAGCCAGCCTCCGCGTTCCCACGCTCATATTACTATTGTTTGCTTTGTATTCGCTTTGTATTCCACCCCTGATTCATAACAGATTGGGGGTGAATCTCGCAGGTAGCGTTGGCGGTTGACCGTTTTTATATCATCTTGCTATTTAAAGTTGAACCCTACGCACTTTATAATAAAGATGTAGTGTTCTATCACGGTTTATCTATTATTTAGGTTAAATCATTGAATAAAGTACGTTATGACCGTTGATAGAGAAAAGTAAAGGCTGTTTGTAACTGATTCTTTGTAACTGGTTTGTAAAAATAGTTTAAAACCTTCTTTTAAAAACCATTTTTTATTTTATGTATTTAACTTTCAAAACTTACGGCACACAAACAAAAACCTTAATTTTATTTAAGTTTAAATGTCAATGACAAGAATTGCCCACCATTAAATAGCAAAAAAACATGGATTAGGTCTCCATGAATTAATATTACAATGTTCGATATTATAATTTTATAAGCTGCATAAAACATATTAATGCTAACAATACCATTAGGGCAGCAATAAGAATAAATATTGTTCAAAATTTAACAAGTTTCCACTATGTAGTTGCAAGGCAAAATAAATATAGGAGGTCGCAAGGTAAAATATGATTGTTATAGGCAATGTTATAAAAATATTTAAAATGTACGTATAACCGATATTAGCTAACCCAACGAATGCTTCTTTTTTGTATTTGAATAAGGAAGCTCGTAACAATAAAGAAGGAAACGGAAGTGCGAGGCTTGTCGGGTTTACCAATGCGCCTATTAGTAATACGTGTGGAGCGCTCACACTTGACCTCGAAATAACGTCTACTTGTAACCTCATTATTTTCGTATGTACCGACTCTTTTAGAGCCTTGCTAGATTGTTATAGTAATAGTACTATTACAAGATAAAATTATTATTAAAAATATTGTATAGAGTCACTATAGACAATATTTTTAATATTAATTTTATCTTGTAATTTAAATCTTATATATAAAATTCTCGTGTCACAATGTTAGGCCACGTACTCCTCCGAAAGGGCTTTACTGATTTTAACCAAATTTTATATGCATATTCAGTGGGTCTGAGAATCGGCTACTTGGTACTTTTGTATTGATAAGTGCATTTGTTAAAAAAAAAAAGTAAATTATTACAACTCGAGATTGACGGCGACCATTGTTTGTGAGACGGGATAGCGATGTTGCCAAGGTGACATACTTATTTAGTCACTTCAATAAAATAATATGGGCGAAAATCGAAGTACTTTATATATGGCAAGGAAACGTTTGCCGGGACAGCTAGTATTTTCTAAATATCAAGAAACCTAATTGCGACAGGTCTAATGTGTCCATTAGAACCAGTATGGTATTTTTTGTAGAGTATATAAGACTTATGTATACTGTATAATATATACAGTTTTACAGTATACAGTATAGTACATACATACTCTACAAAAAATAACCTTCCTAACACAGTCGCGCAAATAAAACGTCTAATACCGCTAAGGATATTATATACCTCATATACCTCATATTGGCACTCTTATCTAAAACTTCTCAGGTTAAATCTAAGGATCTTTGTCGTCTGTGACCTAAAGAATTATTAAGAATTGCGACTCGTATAATAATTATGTTCAGTTACTTACTAAACAGAACGCATAATGATTCTAAGTGCATTTTGCTCCTGACATTAATACGTAACTGGTCGATACCTGAAGAAAACCTGCCTTGTTTTTCGCTTTAAATACGAGGCAAGAAAAACAAAGGAGTACAGTAAGAAAACCTAGACTCGTATGGAATACTAAGGTGTGATGAACCAAGACTGCTACCAGAGTTGTTTTACCTCAAAGTTTATACGAAAATGATCTTTTTGTCGTTGGAATAAAGGTTCTATGAGGGGTGAAATAACTGAGAATGGACGGTAGCTTGCTAGTTATTCAAGGAATACTTGATGTACCCACGTCACGTCCGCGCGGTCGCCCAGTGACGCTGGCGCCGTTTCTTGTCGTTACGTCTCCTACGTCTCCTACATCATCTCATATATTATACTAGACTAGATAACACCCGCAACTCCGTTGCGCCAAAATTAGTTTATCACGTAGGAACCGTACATTTTTCCGGGATGAAAAGTATCCTATGTCCTTTCTCGGGACTCAAAGTATCTCCATGCCAAATTTCAGCAAAATCGGTTCAGCGGTTCGAGCGTGAAGAGGTAACAGACAGACAGACACACTTGCGCATTTATAATATTAGTATGGATGTTGCTGTTCTGCATTCGCATACAGAATCTAGATTAACAGTATATTTTTATGTAATAAGTACCTTACTTTCTACCTCGTGGTCTACCTTAAATCAGTGCTAAATGTCACTTAAATAGGTGCTCTATCTGGCCTATTTAGTGGAAAAATTTGGACAAATAAATCTTCTGTGTTCGTATTGCAGGATGAATTCATATTTCTGTATACAAAATATGTGTATTAAAATTTACAAGTCCGATTGTATGTTGCTTCACATTCCATCGGTTAGCTCGGAGCAACTAAACCACTGACCGCCAACTCCAATACAACCTCAATTAATCATTATGACTCGCTTATTATTTCGGAATTTTTTGATGAATTACACAATCCATCAATACATCCTCTTAATGTTTGTATAATTGTTGAATAAGGTATAGAATAGAATTTGGGTAGTGATCGTTTTAACTGCAATATGCTGCAGTTAAAACGATCACTACCCAAATTCTACTGTAACTTTACAAAATTCTTTTGAATTTTTTTCACAACATCTTTTTTTTATTTGTAATTTAAAACCGTGTTATGCTGTGTAATGTGTATTTATTAAGGATAGCAGATATAAGATGTAATTTGCAGATATATTATGTAAAAAGATTCCGCGATATCTTTGATATTTTATCTAGCTCTATAAATCATCTACAAAAACATTCTATTAAAATTTAATCGTAGTAGGTACTGGCACTTCGATCATAAATTTTACTTTATATCAGTAGGGGTATAATTTTCTTTACCTCATTACCTTTCGAATTCTGCAATCCCGGAGCGAATTACAAAGAAAATAGCAAATAAAACCCGTAATTCCGTTGAGGCGATAAATTTCATTTTCGCTTAAATTTATTGATTTCTGTGGTACATGACGCGGAAGTCGTGAGCTCGATAGTGATTGTGATAAATAAGTCGGAATGATTCGCGCAGAACAATGGTGGAGGGTTATCGAACTGTAGTACCATTTCGGTGAAGGTCCCTAGAGCCGAGGCCACGGCTCTCGTCTAAAAATATAGCGGCGGTTGTAGGCGTTACAGACGTCCATCGCTATGCCGTATCAAATAATTGCCGATCTCAGAGATTATCCAACGTGACCGCCAAACAAAGGCTTCTAAGTACATGCTTGTTTTTCGTTCGAAATAGGTTTTAACCTACATGCCAACATGAGCCGCTTAAGCAAGATTATTGCAAAACATAAGCGTGGTGTCTGGCGGTTTTAATAATATTTCAAAGTAATACGCAATGGTCACTGTTACATTTCTGGTTTATTGATCATAATAGTTATCTAAATAATTCTGATTATTATTTCAGTAAAAGCTCACATCGCAGCAGTGATTTTCGAATATAAATGGCACAAATTCCGTATCTGTACAATACGAGGCAAATAAAAGTCATCCATCTTTGTAGACCCACCATCGCCATCTATAAGTATTCGTAGACAAACCACAAAACGTATTAGAGGCGCACACAGGCGCGGTGAGGTAATGTATTCTAGCGTTCACTTCTCACGCACACAGACACGCTTGACATAGAAAAACGAACATTAAACCCACACTAGCGCAGCGTTACAGCCTCTTACGTGAAGAACGTAAGCGACTGCGGAACTCAAGATGGCTGACATTGGCAATGGTCATTGACCTAGCGCGTGTAGCCTTCAAAGCTTAGATCTGACATTAGAGAGGTTGTTATTTTTTGTTGAATAATATGAGTGGCGAATTTTTTACCACGAAACTCGTTTTGGATTGCTGACTTTAAATAGAATAAGATTGTTTATTTCAACGTTAAGAAACGAAGCGCCCAAATCAGCGTAATTAGATTATTCAAGTCTAAGATTGAAACTCAAACTTTTCACATATACCAAAACATACTTTAGGCAAATGTATAGCTGAAATACTTCTAATGCGAAAACAAATTAGTAGGAAATGAATAGTATGTGGAAACATGAGCTATGTGGGCCTGCGCGGCGGGTGGGGCGGGCGGAGGGAGCGGGCTGCGGTAACAGGGAATGTGGCGCAGCTAACGGTGCTGCAAAAACTCAAGTTCACTATCGCGGAAGATTGCGCCGCGCGGTTACGTTGTCGCCGACGTGTTATGCCGCGTTACAGGCTATTATATAAGATGCAATGCCGCTTTATATTATGTATCTAATAAATATTGTTTATGGAAGCTATGTGCAACTAATTGTCTACAGCGTGGTTTGCTCATTTCTAGATTGTTCTTCATCAAAAAGATTGAGGCTAATGACGATGAAATCTTGATGATGACTACGAAAGTAATCAATAATCCTAAAGTTATAACGTACGGCACTTTACGTAAAGTATAATATAATATGTAGTTGATAAAGAAAACTGTCTTCCAATTTTATCCTTTGAAATACAACTGATTTTGTACTGAACTGAACAAAATGTTTTCATAAAATTATTATTTATTACACAAATGTAGTAGGTACAAAGTATTAAACTAACTTAACGTAAATAATATCTATACTTATGTATCTTTTAAGGAATAATTAAAGCAATTACGTACAAGTTTCAACTACAGTTACAATACCTATAATATTGTTTTTAAGTACAATAATTTTAAATGGATACTTAAAATAAATTTATGACTTAAGTATACGTACGAATAAAATGGGGTTTTACTTTTTTGTATGTCCTTTATGTTGCTCGCAATTTAACTATTAATAAATTTTAAGAGCGGTTCAAAACTGACTCCATACCAAATTTCATTTAAATAGGATATCTTAGCAGCACCAGCACAGACAGTACATAAAAGTTTCGGTCGACGTTTGACTACGTTTCTTAATATTATGATATTATGACGTGTGCGACATGTAAGATTTTGGTCGGATTATTTAGTAAACGTGGTAGTAGCGACCTCTGTTTCGATTTTTGCGTAATATCCCCTAATGTTTAAGCGACTTAAAGAGGTAGCAGACATAATATAGACACCATAATATGAATATTGAACCCAAGTTGTAGCGGTTTGGCATTGATAGTTTTTGTGACGTCTCGATTAGTTCTCATTATTACATTTTCAATGAATATGAGCAATGCGGTGGAAGACTGTTATGTTGTGGGAGCCATTGTGTCATTACCGTTGTCTTAACGAATATGCACTTGTCTTCTTGCCTGTGATCTACATGCAATATTGTTCCCTTTAAGGCTTCAAAGTTCATTGATTAGTTGATTACATTATAAGTACATAACACAGAAATATCACGGCATATTTTAGAAAAAGTTTGGACCAGATTTATGAACATTTCACATAAGTTTATTTCACATTTGTTTAGGTCTCCAGTGTTTTGAATGATATTCTAGTAGGTAGTTGATAATCGTAATATTATGATCACTTTAATAAAGGACTAAAATAAAAAATCGGTATTTATCTTCCCAAAACATAATTTTTTCTTTAAGTAATTAATCATAAGTCATAATGTTTTGGTGCTAATCAGGTATATAAATTCCTAATAAAATGAATTTTTTCAAACGATGTAATAACATCGTTTGAGAAAATGACTAAATCACAGGCATACCTGTGATTCAGTCGAATCAGGATGGCAGCTGACTACGATCTGCAGTTACAACAACTTAGGATATTCACTAACATTTCGAATACGGGCGGGCGTCTGTCTGTAGCGCTCAGATATTTTCAAACGATTTTTATTGAGATTTGGTGCAAATGAGAGTGAAAGTATAAAAAGTTGTGAACTAAACAGAATTTTTTATGGGTAGGTAATAGTATAATTCTGTCTACTCTGGTAATAGGTATGCATTAAAAATCTGTTTAGTTCAAATCATAAGGCTTATTATCAATGATAATATATTATAGAAAAATTAATATAAATGCATAATAATATATTTTTTTTTCATAGTTTAAATACAGATATTAAGGCAATTTTTAATTTTCAATTATTATCTTATTTATAAAAAAAAAAAACAAAATATTTATTTCTAAATAGGTTAACAAAGTTTCTATTAAATTATTTCAAGTGGCTGTTAGAAGAAGTCACAGGATACTGCTAGTCAATATTTGTTTTGTTTTTAGAGGCGATCGCTGCGAGCTAATAAGGTGATCAAATTTTTTGAGTTTTGCACCTTGCGGGATCATATCTTTCCAATTGATTCATTATCAACAGGTGGTAAAGGGGTTGTTTTATTCAAATTTGTATACTTAACTACTCCACAGTAGAGCTGAGCCCACAGTAGAGGACGACTTTATAGTATTTTAATTATCTATTTATTGTCACTTTGTGTGTTTTCTATAAAACAGTGAATTATTAATCGGCTTATCACCTGGAACTTTTATTTTTTTGTGTCTCTAATGAATAATAAAATTAGGATTAATGGATAGATAAATTTTGAATGACATTCAGTATTCACCATCAAGATTCATAAAATTTTTCTTCATTTTTTAAAAATTATACTACTTATAATATAGTTTAAAATTAAGTTAAAAATAATATTTCATCATCACTTATTTTTTAAACCCCATCTTGTTACTCCCAAAGTTAAAAAAAACGATATGACACAATAATCAGTCGTCTACGAGTGACGTAACTCGTAGACCCTTACAAAAGACTTCAACGCTATTAACGCTTATGGATATCGAATTTAAATAATTTTAATTAAGTACGAATTTTGATAGAATTTTCAGCTCAATGTGTTTGTTTTATTATATTATGTTTTGTTATTGTTTTTGTATGTAGATATTAATGGCATCTAGTGAAGACACATGGAGATCTAATATTAAGGTATTCTTAAGAAAATTGTATTTTTCATACATAAATTATAATAATAATAAAAACAGTATTTTAATTTTACAAATTATTTTTCTACGTAAGTTATGTAATTTTATGCATTAGAATTTATCATATTATAACATGCGCCTTACAGTTCAATGTCATGAATAATTATTATAATGGTTTATTTTAGGAATCATAGGCAATATCATTGGATTTTTAACGCAAATATGGTATAGTTTAAGGGAACTTCCAAAAGGTAGTTAAGGTTCGCTATGGGAAGTGCATCTGCGCGGCGCACCTGCGGCGTCTCCCACGCTCATACACTATTCATACACTTCATACACATGCACTTGACATAACATGTAGCACTGCATGTAACACTTACTTCGCTTACAATACAATGTCGACAATATACTACTAGCAGACCCGACCCGTTGTTTTACTACATAAATTATTTCTAGTATCAATATAAAAATTAGATAAAAACCTATTCCCAGGCCTGACGAATGTTATAGTTAAATGAATGGTTAAGCCGTTTTGGAGGAGTTCGCGCACAAACACTGTGACACGAGAATTTTATATATTAGAAATATAAATTTTAATTACAAACAGTCTCGCTAAAACACGAAAGCGGCTGAAATGACTTGGCTAATTTTATTTTTAAAATATTCATAGCTAAGTCCAGGGAAGGAAGTGATGCGAAATTCACCGGATCATCTGGTAATGTGAACAAAATATGACGTCCGTAACTCGATAATTGCACTGAAATTTGTTTTTAGCGCACGACCGCAAACTTTTCCGCAATGGTTACGATTCCATATCCTTTCCTATTTCTCAAAGTATCTCCAATCTCCATACCAAGAAATAACATACACAATTTCGCATTTACACCAGTGAGGATGCAGTAGTACCTACGACGTCTTGTAAGCAAACTCGTTCAATAAAACCATGTTTGGGACGTCTATTATTGTATTGTAGAAAAAAAAAACGTTTTGGATTATTCAGTTATTTGCAATATCAAGTCTAAGATTAGGATTGTCTACTGCATAGATTTATATTGTGGTTCAATGATGAAGTTTACTCTTGACCATAAGTATTATCGTTGAGTGTTTCTGACGAATGATTTTTCCATGATTGACATTTTCTAAAAATGATTCCTAGCTAGATCGATTTATCGCCCCCGAAACCTCCTATATACTAAATTTCATGCAAATCGTTGGAGCCGATTCCAAGATTCCAATTATATATATATATACAAGAATTGCTCGTTTAAAGATATAAGATAATATAATAAATACCAGTCTTTTGGAGTAACAAAAAATATATAATATTTTTTCAAAAAAATCAAAATAAGTATCTAACAAAAAATGTACGCAGAATACTAACAGATGCATCAACAATCAACATTATTTACCTCTCACAAATCACCAAAACACTATCTCGTTGTAAATTAATTTAAATCCATGCTTTCACTTTCCCAAAAAACGATTCCCATGGGTTTTTTAACTTCCGATGAAAAAAATCCTTTCGATTTCCGCCCAGGAGGCGCCATCTGCTTTTATTCTAGTCATGTGTACGTTTTTTGCTTGCACGGATTTGAAGGGACGCTTACCTCAATAATGGTCAATAGAAAATTTACTCGTACGACGTATTATAAGTTTTTTTAATAACTGGAAGTCCTTTTTAATAGTGCCTCACTATAATATAAAATTACAATTAATATTTTGTGGATAAAATAACGTTCCAATTAATTTATACGTGGGAGAGCCATGCTTCGGCACGAATGGGCCGGCTCGACCGGATAAATACCACGTTCTCACAGAAAACCGGCGTGAAACAGCGCTTGCGCTGTGTTTCGCCGAGTGAGTGAGTTTACCGGAGGCCCAATCCCCTAACCCCTACCCTATTCCCTTCCCTACCCTCAACTATTCCCTTCCCTTCCCTACCCTCCCCTATTACCCTATTCCCTCTTAAAAGGTCGGCAACGCACTTGCAGCTCTTCTGATGCTGCGAGTGTCCATGGGCGATGGAAGTTGCTTTCCATCAGGTGACCCGTTTGCTCCTTTGCCCTCTTATTTCATAAAAAAAAAAAAAAGTTTCTCTTTGGTTTAGATGAGAAACGGCCTCACTCCTTAGTAATTCAACTCGAAAGAATCATTATGGCTGCTCAAATTTTATTGTGAATTGTAAAATGGAATAGTGTTAATAACAACATTCGTATTTGGGTATCGGAAAATTCCGTAGCTGCTATTTATGGGCGTTTTTTTAATATTTTGCACAACAGTTTCTATCTATTTTAGATTCACCTAATATTGTATACATATAAGACGAATAGATCTTAGAATAGTTTACCATACGGACTGTAAACATACGCGTGCTGTAAGATTGCATACCTAATACTAGAGTTTACGTAATCTCCTTTGTATGTGCATTTTGAGATTTTCCGTGTAAAAATATATGAAATGTGTAACTATGTTGTGTATTCTGTAAACATATTTATGTTGTGTATTCTTCTGGTCTGAACGACCATATCTAATGGTGTAAGACAAGTAGTTCGAGGCAGAATTATATGAATGGTAATATGTCATCTAAACATTTTTTTACTTTGCTGTTTTTAAATTACTAAAAGCTTATGACAAGCCTTTGACTACGTAAACGGCAAAAATATACAAGGTGTTTTTCTTTTTTTTACTCACGTAGACGGTTAGATAAATCGTTTTATAAAATAAGTACATATAATATAAAATGTAAGTACCTAACAGTAAAATCAACAGAATCAGAATAATATGTTGGTACGTATTGGTATCTATTGTATAACAGTAGGACGGGGTTAAAATTGAATAATTTAAAATATTTTAAATCTTAATTGTAACAATGGTGGTTCAAAAAGGCGCCGCGCGACAGAAATTTCTCTTAATTTTTTCTACATCGGAGTCGGTGCGTTTGTTATTGATATTTCCTTTCAACGGTTATTATTGCACCCAAATTGAGGAACTATTTATGACGAATTGTCTGAGACAATGCTTAACGCCATTATCAATGAACCAAAACTTTCTATTGGCATTTCTTTTAACGCAATTGTGTAATATTGTGTTTACGACCATATTGTTGTTTCGGTCACCTTTGTTACTTTCCGTCTAAAATGTGTAGTGAACGACGGTTTTGTGCTCGAATGACGTTTTGCTACTAAAAATGTACATCATCGTAAAAATCTGTAGGAATACGAAAATAAGTAATTACATTGACGTAACTTCTTTCGTATGTATATACGATGATATTTTTGGAATACGATATGCTGAAACTATAAAGGAAAAACATATCAGTTTTTTTGTTCTTCAGCATAATAAATCGTGAATGGATTAAATTATATTTAAAGATCCGCTCTCTATATCGAGCTACAAGTTTTTCGCAACTTTGTTTCAGAGATGGTCAAATTTGAATCTTTATCTGCTTGCTTTATTCTTTTATTTTAAAAATCGGCCAATTGCTAACCACACTTTCCCACCACTGCAACTCCTGTGTCGCCAGGATCAACAGTGGTAAGTGGTAACCAACCACGATAACCCTTTGATAATAATATGATCTCAGGGGTGCCCGATATACAAACTAAATCTGTCTTCGACTCGCAACGAAATTGCTAGTCTATGTACTTGCTTTATCGGGATTCATAATAATACATATTATATTTTTTAAATTAAATTGGCGGTTTAGGCGTGAAGGGAAAATAGATATAGTCAAAGACAAACTTCCGAGATATTTTCATCTCAATTATATTAGAATGAATTCACGTCGACGAAATAGAGTTATATAAAATAATAAAAACATAAAATAAATGTTAAGAAGATCAAGTGTTGATAACATTTTTATGTAATTGCTATCTTTATATGCAATAAAAGAAAAACTTATTATCAATCTTGAGTTTATTATGTTGTTTTTTTAAACATCAAACTTATAACGTTAAAACTTTATGAGAAGCCGAGCGCACATCAGCGTCATCTAGCGGTGTAATGACGCATTGTGATCGACGTAACTGCTATATAAGAACAACATAACAACTTAATACAAATTATACTGTTATAGTCTAAGAGCGAGTGTTCCGCAGACTTACGTTAAAGTAGCAAGATTGCCAAATGTATAATACATATACATTTGGCAATCTTGTCAATGTATTGTAATACATTTGGCAACTCTTATTTTGTTTATTCAGCAATTTATTTAATTTTCTTGGCTACCTACTCAGAATACAGCAGGGCTAAAATGGTCGCTTTGGAGAATCATAATATGATTAATTAAAAAAAAAAAACGCAAAATGCAAATCTACTTGCAATTCATGTCTAGTAATTCGTATTAATTTGACATTTGTCAGTTTGACAGTTTTGAAAATTCATTTGCTGAATTAATTGAGAGGAACTGCTAAATGTTACCATTTTAGCCCCGCAGAACAAACTTTCTGTTCTGTATTCTGAGGTTACCTATAATATCAATCGTTAGGTTTTTTTAAATAATTTTTCTACCTAAAGACAGATAAACGGACACGTTCGCACTTACACTAGTATCGATGAATAATGTGGATGTATAAACGAGTATTCATAATACTTATAAAAAAATAAATTTCTGATATGGAGTTCACACACATCTCATTTTACCGGTTCTACCAACTTCCGAATAAATTCAGGATTTTTATATTTTATTGACTCTAAGTTCTAACTGAATCGATGATATGAGTTTCCGCTGTGTATCGATTCGAGTAGAGTCCCCATGACTTAGGTTTAATATAAAACTATGTCCGGAAGAAATATGTGAATCTTATTATATTTCATACGGATTTTATACTTAGATATCTTATATTTCAAACGTTTATTTACAAGAATTATCATTTAGTTTATAGTTGTACAACATTTATTTTGATAATCGCTATATTTTAATAATGAGTATTACTTTATACTGATAATATCTTAACGAAAGAAGACCCTAGTATGGAGAACGGAGTTTAATTAAAAATGGTTACTTACCTATAACAGGCTACATGTAATATTTTTTTGGTAAATCAAACTATAAGTTTACTTATTAATATAAACTTAATGACTTCAAAAGTATTGAAATCATTTTCATATTGATAATTCGAGTTACGAAAACAATTACATGCGCATTTTTTATGCAGTCGAGTTGTCAGTAGTATAAAAAAATGAAATGTACCTAGTATAAAAAATATAGTCTAGTCTTTGATTTTCAGGCAGTGTGTGCACCATAGTGAAGGCATTAGAAAAAACGCATCTCAGCTAGAAGCACATCTGCCGGGGTTCCCACGCACAGAAAAGGATTGCGCCCAGGCGCAGGTTGCACTATTAAAGCTTTTTCTTACATCAATTTTGTAATTATTTACCATCATGCACGACATATTTAATGCAATGCAATTAATCAAATAATTTTACGGACTGGTTCAGAATAACCGACAGATATTGTTTTGTTTTAGCTATGAAGTGGATAAAATAAAAATAAAATGTGATCAACACAAGCAAATTTTTATATTAAGCTATTTTAGTCAGTAGACGTTTGGTCAAAATTAATCCGGTTCCGTTATAATAGTCTGAACTCTGATGATGACGAATACGCTAAGTTAATTCCTATAAAAATAGGTATATGCCAGTCGAAGTCCCATCAAAATAGATCGTCGTTCCAGATTTTTTATGATTATCATAATACGCCACTACGTAGCAAATGTTTATAAAACTTTGCTTTGAATTTTAATAGTTTCGTTCAAAGCGGGTACCCCTTAATAAGACTTCAACGAGTGTAAAGCCCGTGGGTCAAAACTTGTTCTTAAATAATTATGTAGTTTGGTAAAAACATATTTTGTCATAATCGTTCTTATAACATTTAAAGCCATTGGTAAAATTTTGTGTTCTGTAATAGAATAAATTTTTTTTTTATTTTCGAGTGATGCGTGTTCCTTTACCGGCTGTTTTAGGATAATTTGTATAAAGTCGACCACTAAGTGCAGTTTCCAACCATTACCTGTGTAAACCCTTTGTATAATACACAAAGAAAACAAGATGTAGGTGATTTTGCACCCAACGATTAGTTATTATTTCGTCCATATGGCAGGCGACTGCCAAATATTTCATATTTTGTCAGGACGTAGGTATTCAGAACAATTATTTTAAAATGAGTTAAAATTCTTCTACGTGTGTTATGCTCGTATTTTAGGGTTGACTTTTAAATCTAAGTCAAGAATTTTATACATTACATAGGTAATTGTGCTTCGTTAACCGTAAAATTATAATTATATATTATATACGTAGCTATTTATAACAGCAAACGTACTCGTACTGCTATATTAAACGAGGCTTTAATTTAATAAATATCCAATAATTGTATTTTGGATCACAGCCTAAGAATACTAGAAGTTTTAAGAAAATGAGGATTTTTCGGTTTATTTCCTCGATACTGGGCAATTTCTCTTACATTTTCAACAAATAATTTTCACCCTTTCGCCGGATGAACAAAAGTCTGCGATTAGGGTAGACATAATATTATGTTTGTAACCGACATACACATTATTATTGTACAAAAGCCACATGACTCGCCGGATTTGTATTATATCCTGACCGCATGATTGCACTTACATATGCTATATTTTATATAAATAAAAAAGAATTATAAATTTTGTTAGTCTCGCTAAAACTCGAGATCGGCTGAACCGATTTTGCTAATTGTAATAATATAATAATAATAATAATAATATCTATGGACGCTTCACACCACGTCAGTCTGGCCCCGTGCTAAGTACCCAAAAGGACTTGTGTTACAGGTACCAGACAACGGAAATATATTTAATACTTTTATACTATACATATATTTAAGATTTTTATTATATCATACACATATTTAATACACATCCAGACCCGGGAACTTTGAAAACTCTTTGTTCCGTCGGCGGGATTCGAACCCGCGACCTCCGGCTTGAGCTACCGACGCGCTCACCACTGAGCCACAGAGGTTGTCGAATTGTAGTCTTGAAATATTCGTGGAGCGGAAAGTTTATACGGTACAAAAATGAGCTAAGTGATACGAAGTTCACGGGTCATCTAACTTATACAATATACATATTATAAACAGACAGAGAGACAGACAGACAGACACGTCAAACTTATAACACTTACAACACATAATATCTATGGGCGCTTACACCAGTGCCTGTTAAGTTTGTGTTACGGCGGTGTTAATTTTTTTTTGTTTTTTACATAATTAGAATATTGAAGAAAGGAAGAAAGGAATTTGGAATGTACATATTTTAGGGTTCCGTACCCAAAGGGTAAAAACGGGACCCTCTTACTAAGACTTCGATGTCTGTCCGTCTGTCTGTCTGTCTCCAGACTGTATCTTAAGAAACGCTATAGCTTAGCTTCTGAAATATTTACAGATTGTGTATATCTGTTGCCGCTGTAACAACAAATAGTAAAAATAAAATAAATATTTAAGGGGGGCTCCCGTACAACAAACGTGATTTTTTGGCTTTTTTTGCTCGTAATCCATAATGGCAAGGTAGGCACTTGAGATATTCTCAAAATCTTTAATTATATTCGTTATTTAATATTTAATAATAAAATTAAAATAAAATAAATAATTCAGGGGGTCTATTTTTTCGTGCGCGAGTCCGAGTCGCACTTGATTACACATTATTTTCATTGTGGACTGATTTGGATGTCTAGATATCGTGGTATTATCCAAGCAATTTTTTTTAAAGAACCAAATCGTCGGATGCTTATTCTGGCAGGTTAAGCGACAATTCTGTCGATAGTACCTTTGAAAACGTTACGTCACTGCCCGCAACAAATGCTAAATAGAAAGTGCAAACGCAGATGCAACTGACTCACAGATGGAACTCGTCCACAGTCCTATTATGAAAGGGATTCCGCAATTGATGAAAACACATTGCATCGCATATTTTGCATGCAGTTGCATACCACACAAGGTGTTTGATTTTCAATTGAATATTGAAATCAATCATTGGGACATGTGCTTAAAACATCTTGATTAAGATAGATATTCTATTGTAGAGGTAGCAATTCTGAGCAGTATGCAATAGATGCGCACTTAATGTATAGCGAATAAATGATAGAAACAGAACACCATATTGCAATAAAAAGTTGTTTTAATTAGCTTCAGACTCTGGACTTTAGTTCTAATATGCTCTACCCGGTCAGTATTTCATCAAACTAAAAAAAAAGGTATTTTACGTTTTCGATTCAACTTCATTGATTCATAATAAATAACAATTCGAAAATTGTCGTTTTTAGGGTTCCGTACCCAAAGGGTAAAAACGGGACCCTATTACTGAAACTTCGATGTCTATCCGTCTGTGTGTCACCAAGCTGTATCTCAAAAATCACTATAGCTAGACTTCTGAAATTTTCACAGATTATATATTTCTGTTGCCGCTATAACAACCAATACTAAAAATAAAACAAAATTAATATTTAAGTGGGGCTCCCATACAACAAACGTGATTTTCTTGGCCTTTTTTGCTCGTAATCAATAATGGCAACAGTTAGGCACTTGAAATTTTCACAAAGTTATATGTGTACTTTAATAATTTATAATAATATTAAAATAAAATAAAAATCAAAGGGGGGCTCCATACAAAAAACACAATTTTTGGCCTATTTTTGCTCTATAACAGTACGGGACCCTTCGTGCGCGAGTACTCGTACGACTCGCATTTGGCCGATTATTTGCATACATGGAGCCTCCAGTCTTATGGCCAGGACTGAGGAGAATGATTTGAAATAAAAAAAATAGATTTTATGTGCAGCCAGATATATTAACTAGATGTTGAAATAGGTAAGTCACAAGGGTTGTTTAAATTATATATAAGGGAAAAATGAGTAATTGTCCTTACTCCTTATGTTATAAAATTTTCTGTAAAAGAACCTACTCGTCCAGTTAGCGGGAAATGTATAGATATTATAATTCACAATATAAAAGACAATGAAGCTTCAAGCGTTATAGACTTAGGACTTTCTGATCATACAGCTCAACTATTGAAATATAAAATTAATAAGCCAGGTAAAACAGATAAATACTACTTCATAAATAAAAGAGATTATAGCAATGATAACATAAGTAAATTTAAAAATTATGTATCGAGTATTTCTTTTGATGAAGTTTACAAACAAAATTGCCCAAACAAGGCATATGATTCATTTATTGACATATTTCTTTTGCTATATAACCTGTGTTTTCCGATTCACAAAATAAGAAAAAAGTCAAATAATAAAATATGTAAGTGGCTTACAAAAGGAATTAGGCAGTGTTGTAGAAAGAAAAGGTTATTATTATGGAATTACAGACATACAAAAGATCAAAAAATTAAAATATATCTAAAGGAATACTCAAAAAGGCTAAAAAAAATAATACAACTAACACAAAAATCACAAAACAGTTATTTAATTAATAATTCAAAAAATAAAACCAAAACAACATGGAACATTATTAATAAAGTAAAAAACAATAAAAAAAATAATAAAAAAACAATAACTAAAATAAAATATGGTGACAAATTAGTAGAAAATCCGTGTGAAATTGCAGAACACTTTAATAACTATTTTATTGAATTATCGGAAAATAATAATACTAAATGTAACTCTAATGAAAATAATAATTTAAATGATAATAACACAAGCACTACATGTTCGAATTCAATCTTTTTGAATCCTACTGACCCGAGTGAAATACTTACAATAATAAAATCAATTAATAACACACATAGCACAGGATACGATGGAATATCAACGAGCATCATTAAAGAAGTTGCAGGTAATATAAGCCCGGTCTTAAGTCACATTGTAAATCAGTGCCTTATAACAGGGGTGTATCCTAACCATTTAAAATCTATAGTAAAGCCACTTTTTAAAAAGGGAAACCAAGAAAGTATGAACTCGTACAGACCTATCACTTTAAATCCTGTTTTATCAAAAGTTTTTGAAAAGACAATTTACAACAGATTGAATGCATTTTTTGAGAAAAATGATATTCTATGCAAGGAGCAAATGGGATTCAGAAAGAATAAATCTACAAATTTAGCCATTTTCAATTTTCTTCAACACGTAATACCTAACATTGACAAAAAAAAATCAGTTGTGGCTATATTCATGGACATGTCAAAGGCCTTTGATCGTGTGAATTACAAAATATTGTTAAATAAATTAGAACGTAGTGGTATCCGAGGTGTAGCCTTAAAACTTATAAAATCTTATCTAACGGGTCGAAAACAACAGACAGAAATAGTAAATATCTGTCCAAAAACACATACAGAGACCAATTTTAAGTCTAAATACAGAACTGTTACATGCGGAGTCCCGCAGGGCAGTGTGTTAGGACCACTTTTGTTCTTAATATATATTAATGACCTACCTAGAGCTATAAGGGATCCTATGATTTTATTTGCCGATGACAGTACAGCTATTTTTGAACAAATCAATAAAAATTTTGAAGAACAAATAAATGAAAGCATAAAAAAATTATAAAATGGATTCAAAGGAACGATCTAATAATAAATTTGGAAAAAACTAAAATGATTCAATTTCATCAACGTACAAATAAAATCAAATTAAATATAGAATTTCAAGGCACAAAAAAGATGTCTCAGGGCCGTTTTTCGTTTAAAACAGAATGAAAGTTGTGTACCATACTTTAAAAAATATAATATACTCCCTCTTACAAGCATGTATATACTTGAATGCGCCTTATTAGTTAAAACCAATATAAATATATTTCCAAAACTTAAAAGCAACAGACTTAAATTAAGAGTTGGGACTATAACCCGTAATACAACATTTATGCAAAAGGGAGTAATAGGCATGGTAACATTAATTTATAATAGATTGCCTACGGACATAAAAAAAATTGAAAACTTAAATATGTTTAAAAGAAATCTAAAAAAATTCTTAATTGACAAATGCTATTATACTGTAAATGACTTTTTAAATGAAAATATTTTTTAATGAATGACATACTATTATTCTTATATTTTGATAATTAATAATTATTGTAATTGTAAATTGACTATAATTGACATAATAAAATCCATACTTACCTATAAATTGACTTTTAAAATATAATAATTCTCCATAAAATACAATTAAGTAAATAATGAATTATAACATGATTAATAATAATAGATTTTGTTATGTCTAATTATTTATTATTATTGACAATTGGTAATATTTAAATAAGATATCCATACAGCACAAATTAGCTTCTTTTAAGTAACACATTTGGAATATATAATATTTTATACTTTGTTAATTTGTAAGAATAGTGTTGTAATATTTCATATTATTATATTGTAGTTTATAAGCTAAACATTTGCATGCCCAGTTGGGCAAATGTGATGATACCATTGTGAAATCTACTAACATCTTTAAGTACTAACTCACATTTTGCAAATAAAGAAATTGAATTGAATTGAATTGAATTAAAATATTAGTTATCTAGTTTGTCCACTTACGTCTACAAGTTGATCCCCAGCACGGAGTTCTTGTTGAGTTGAAAGACCGATCGAATATTTGGTTAGCCTTAATTACCGAGCAAACACTGGACACAGATGGATTGCGAAATGTTTGTTATACCTCTCGTTCTTGGCACAACTTAAATACTCGGTCCTTGGTCGTATTGAGAGTGTAGTTCATATTATAGTTAATATTTATCGACCAATAGAGTCGTTATGAATGTGAATATGAAATTTTTGATAATTTGAAAAACTGAAGTGTTGTTATAAATTAAAGTTGTAGACTATGCAAGCAATTATGTCACAAGTCACGCGATTTGCTATTTAATGTGACAAAAGTTCACATTGAATAGCATAAAATTTTTTTATACTTGTCATAATATTATGGCTGGGATTAGTTACTCATCTCTTTTATTCTTTTATCATGCGTCCAGGCGAACCAGCGGTATGGCCGCTACTCAAGCAATTTATTTTTTATTTTTTATGATATAAGGAGGCAAACGCGCAAACGGGTCACCTGATGGAAAGCAACATCCGTCGCCCATGGACACTCGCAGCATCAGAAGAGCTGCAAGTGCGTTGCCGGCCTTTTAAGAGGGAATAGGGTAGTAGGGGAGGTAGGGAAGGGAAGGGAATAGGGGAAGGTAGGGAAGGGAAGGGAATAGGGGAGGACAGGGAAGGGAATAGGGTAGGGGATTGGGCCTCCGGTAAACTCACTCACTCGGCGAAACGCAGCGCAAGCACTGTTTCACGCCGGTTTTCTGTGAGAACGTGGTATTTCTCCGGTCGAGCCGGCCCATTCGTGCCGAAGCATGGCTCTCCCACGTATAAAGTTATTTTAGGTAGTAAAATTATTTCGTGGTTGCGGCCAAAAGGGAAAAGGATGTGAAATTATTAAATATGTAATTTCTTCTGAAAATCAGGCATGTACTCCTAAAATCCATATCCATACTAATATTATAAATGCGAAAGTGTGTCTGTCTGTTACCTCTTCACGCTCAAACCGTTTAACCGATTTTGCTGAAATTTGGCATGGAGATACTTTGAGACCCGGGAAAGGACATAGGATACTTTTTATCCCGTAAAAATGTACGGTTCCCGTGCGATAAACGAATTGTGGCGCAACAGAGTTGCGGGCATCATCTAGTAATAATATAAAGCTACACGTGCATTTTTAACCGAATTCCAAAAAAGTTTATATGTTCGTCTGTTTATATTTATTTTTTTCTAAGTACGTTCATTAAAATAATACCCGTAGTTATTAATTTTCAAATGCAAATTAGTTTGGAGTGAACGCCCTGCTTCGTCCTCTACTCGAGCACATTAAGAGATTATTACAAGAGGATATTCTCACAGTTTGCCATTTAATTTCGGATAACGAGTTAATCAAGGTCGCGGGGACACGATGCCTCGCGACTGTATTATACTGTTATTTTGTAAAGTAGGTATAGGTGGTTATGTAAATGTTTTAGTATTTAAATTTGTTTTTGGTTGTGCTACATTCGGTGTAGAACGGATTGAGATATTTAGAATAATTTTAATATGGGATAAAAGATTCTCAGGCTATCTCGCGCGTGACAGGTAAGGCTTGAGGATAATAATAATAATAAATTCTTTATTTGCATATTAAAACATCATACAACAATACAAAAAGAATGAATCTGCGCAAATTGGCGGTCTTACCGCTTCAAGCGGATTCTTCCAGAAGTTCCAGACAACCAACGGAGGATCGAAATTCGAGGAATAAGGATTGAGCCCATGATTTATAAAGTCATAATGCCTCATTTATTTTGTGATTTCTTTAGAATTAAATACACTGGTTTATACCAGCGTATTTAATTCTATGAGTAAAGGAGGCTGTCCAGGAGGCAGGTCCTGGATTTCAGGACTCTGGCATTTAGATATTTAAATTTCTAACGTCTCAAATCTAAGAAATTGGAATATTTTAACCTTTAAAGTAATTAATTTTCATATTTTTCTTTGCATGAAAATATAATTTGCATAGTAATATTATAGAGGTATGAGTAATTCTTTATCACCAACATCGTAGTACCTCTATCATGGGTATCGCGGACACTATAGATTTTCAGTTGTTATGCGGCAGCCGGCTGCCGGTTGGGGATTGATGGTTAACTACTAAAACGGAGACCGATAAACTGTTTCTAGTTTCATTTTAAGACCTTTCAAAATTCTGGGGCCAAATTATTACATCATTAAATTAAAACAGTCAATATAATTCATATTATTCTGTTTCAACTTCTAGTAACAACAAATTTCCAAGAGCATCCCACAGGAACCAATAATATTGCCTATGTCTTTCCCTCTGGTTTGACCTAAATCACTGGCAAATTTCTTCCAAATAGATCCACCAGTATCAGAGCTCAAAGCAAAGAAAGAAATCTTTGAGCTCTGATACTGGGCTTCAAACCAGTAGGTCGTATAAGCGATGCGACTTTTCAGGAAGCAACAAAAACTTAATAAATTTTTATTTAATTCATCTCCACAACTTAAAATTCGCATGTCTATGAAATTACTTCCTTAATTACGTGAAATGATCTTTTGTATTTTAACTATTCCAAAACTCCCAATATTGCACTTACATCTATTTTCTTCTTAAAAAAACTAGACTAGTCACTCTTAAATAGAATATTAGTTATTAGATTTTGGAGTTAAAGTCGCAGATCATGGAAAAGCCAGGAGTGCTGGTTTCCGCCCCCCGCGCCGCCCCGCCGCCCGCCTCACGCCGACCTACTGCCAGATTGTTGACCTCCACATTCACTTTGTCACATTTTCATATTTGTGCGCTTCTAGAGACTTTTTTGAATTCTGATTTGAATTAAGAATAATACGATATCAGCATACAATGTTTCTGTTATTAATAATTGTTTCGGACAAAAAATTCTTGCGCAACTTTAGATTACACGTAGCTCGAGTTTATAATGTTAAATTATAATTCCGAGTTAAGAATTATGAATACATTATTAAAAAGTACGGAGTACGTTGACCCCGGTTTTATTCTCGCGCTCCGTGTGCTGCAGCACTAGTGCTAATATATTTATAGTAACGAGAAGTTGAAATTTTTAAGCTAGTTATAATTATCGTTATTTTAACTCGGTAAATATATTTTAATATTTATTATTTACCGAGTTTTCTACGTGCCATTATATAGCACGACCGAGTTGATGTCAGGGACGTAAGTCTTAACTGAAAACTGTTGTCCATGCTAATATTATGAACGGGAACTTTTTGTTTGCGTCAAATAGGCTTTAAAACTACTGAAACGATTTTTAAGAAATTTATACAGGTATAGAACGCAAATCACGGAAAAGCATGATAGCATACTTTTTATTGCGAAAAATTAACGGTTCTTCCGGAATTCTCCTTTTTACCCAGCTGACAGATCTTTAAGAAGCAACCAAATGAATTTTATCCGCCACATTTTCGACTTATAATATATCAGCCAATCCAACATCCGTAATCCTATTCAGTGATATCATCAAATAAATTGATTCATAGGGAGATGGTGAACCTGCGTTATTTGGTCGGATAATGTGAAGTCGATATTATGTATAATATTTAAACTGTCAGCTGCGGTTGACATAGGCTGAATTTACACCGCCGCCAAACTTTAACTATCAACAGTAAACACACAATTTACGTACGAGTCAAAAAAATGAGCGCGCGTCATCCCCGGAATTCTCGAGAATTCTGCGGTACTAATCCATGCGTCATGACTCATGCGCGAAATTGACGCTTCCATTCCATTCCATTAAAATTGAGCCTTAATCTGATCGAAAAATTCTACAATTTGTTTGGCGGTTCTTGATTATTGTATTGTGTATGGTTGGTGGCTGTGGACATGCCTAAAGCATACATAGTTGACCCACGATCGGACCAATACGACCTGCAAACCTTCAAGAAGAGAGCGTATTCCCTCTTAAAATGCCGGCAACGCACCTGCAGCTTTCCGATGTTGCGAGTATCCATGGGCGAGGTAGTTGCTTTCTATCGGCTGACCCGTTTGCTCGTTTGCCCCTTTAATGTAAAAAAAATCTGTGTGGTATTTCATAGTTTGATCACGATATTCTCGTGTCATGGTTTAGCACCGGCCGTAAGATTTAGCACACTTAGCTCCGTCGTGACGCGCTTGTGGACTTCCGTCGATTTGCTCTTCCATTAGAGCGTTACATTTTCATGCTAACATGTGTCTTGACTCTTGTGAGATATTACTCTATTGCTTTATCTCGTGATTTGCAGTGTTGCATCGTATCCTGAAAGTAAAATTTTAAGTTATAACTTATAATCTACGAATAATAAAAACTGAGGAAACGTAACTTTCATACTTGAACCGTTTTGAGATTGGTTCCTTTTCGCACACTAAAATATGGCAATAGCAACGAAACACTCACACTCAAATTTACGAAATAAAGCCGTTGACATTAATTGTCACTTCTATATTTACACAAAATTTTGTAGACTCGTGGACAAATGTTTTAACACAGTTACTCTTCATTAGTATTTATTATTCGTAGCTTATAATGTAGTTTGTTTATGTTTTACACTGAATATATTTCGTATTAACCCATCTAAAAGCAAATTCGTTAAAATAGGGTATTTTAAGAATATAAATTAAATAATTTTGAAATTCATTGGCTAGTTTTTTCTCAATAAATTTTTAAAGTTTCGCTCTGACGTCATCATCGGCCGCCAATTGACCTCTGCATATGTTTTAAATTTCCTTTCAATCTTATTTATAATGGCTGGTTCGTCAAATGCAAGTTCTCATTATGTGAAAGCTGATACGAGAAGAAGCTTACCAAAAGTTCGAAACGTAATGTTGGTCGAATTTATTGCTAATTTAACGCCATTGAAGGTCAAACAAAGGTTAAACGTATTTGTTTAAAAATATAAGTAACTAATGGGTATTGTTTTCGTTTATATACAGAAAAACGATCACTGACCTTATTCCTCGAAATGTTTTTGTAATGAGCAAAATTTAAAAAAAATGGACAATCCCCATTCTTATTAGATTGTTTTTATCAAGCGTATTTCCTCTTAAAACGCCGGCTACGCACCTGCAGCTATTCTGATGTTGCTAAATGCTAGTGCTTTTCATCAGGTGACCCACTTGCTCGTTTGCCAAACTTACAAACTTTGGTTACAGACTACAACATACTACTCTTTAATTAAACCAATAAAATACATTACAATAGAAATGTTGGTCGAATGGCTGGACGATTCTATAAGATGCAGGTACGTTAGGTACTTTTTAACCGACTTGCAATAAAGAGGAGGTTCTATATTGGGCTGTATAATATATTTTTTATTCGTCGTGGTTTTGTTTCATGCACTTTTTAATTATCCAGCCGATACTGGTACGAGTCGGGCTGGCGCGGCCGGTGGCGCGAGTCGCTATACCTGTTCCTGGCACGGGACAAACAGGATGCGAGCCGGTCGGTAAAAACAGACATTACAGGCCGCTCAAAGTTATGTTACCTCTGGGAGAGCCTTCATATCTGGTACATAAGGATCAATCCCGTATAACCTCCAAACGAACTCGTACTCGCCAGTCGCTTACACTCAGCAGAATAAGCTGCCATTTACTTTGCGGATGGGATAATTTTGTTTAGTTGTTAAAGCAATTGACTATTGACTATAACACGTTTTAATAAAGACAACAAAAATAGGAGATATCTAAGGAGGGTTTTTAAATATATATTAAATACCTCCAAAGACATAACATGAGAGTTTCATCAATTTTATAAAATAGGACCTAACAGTTTACACGGGACTGTAGACAGTACATAAAAAACCTTTTAATAAGTACTTACAACTTACATGAACCGTCTTACAAGAGGAACTGAAATGCCACCAAAAACATTTCTTGTAAACTGTTGCCGAGACGACCACTTATTATAAGGTTTACCCTGTGAAAAAGATATGATCTCATGTAGAACCAAGCTTCAGAATCTACACGTCCTAACTCTACTGACCTAACTTAAACAAATTCTACATATTACTCGTATCAGTAAATATGTATGGCTTGGCTTACATTCAAAATAATAATCTAAAGTTGTTGTACATACTAGGTGTGTTTCGCAGAATAGTGTACTCCAACTGTTACCATTTTCCTTGTATGCAGACATTTAATTATTATTAGGATAATAAAATTATGTAGACCAAGACATGCATAATTCTTAAAATAATGTACAATAACAGGAAATCATAACAATTTTTGCACACGTTAAGCTAGATGTAATTATTTTAATGATTACTTAGAAAATTGTCTTTTTATCTAAAAAATTAAAATTTAAGCGACACCTATTAAATACTAGACGACCGACCCGACCCGGTGAACTTCGAAGTATCGAAACATTCCCTGAACTTAAAATAATATTTCAAGACTAAATTTTGCCAAATCGGTTCAGAAGTCTTGGGTTTCAGTGAGACCAAGAAAATTTATGGTTCATCATCTATACATATTATAAAACAAAGTCGCTTTTTTTTCCCTCATGTCGCTTTGTTCCCTTTAATCTTTAAAACTACGCAACGGATTTTAATGCGGTTTTCTTTAATAGATAGAGTGATTCAAGAGGAAGGTTAGTTTTATAACTAACATTCTTACAACTGTAATGTTGGTTTCTTAAAACATTAATGTTATTATTAACATTCATTAAATAGTGAAGAAATACTGTTATTGTTAGGGTTTCTAATGTGATGTCGTAAATAATTACATTTTTTTCCGCTTACATTGCAAACGCAGGCTGAACCCTACGAGATTTATCAAAATAATGTACCAAGTATTGTACACAATGAAAAGATCTATAGAAAACCCCGCGATGCTATATTATGTCTATCTCTTATGGATATCCCACAACAACAGTAATTTTTGTCATTTACTTTTTTCGACAAATAATGGCTAATTTTCGAAGCAATTTTAATAAATACAGCATTAATCCTTATCCAATTAAATAACTTAAATACATTGTTGATTTGATGTAGATCTATATGGCCCTTTACAGCATATAAATGAATATTTTCGAATTTATTACAGATTTGAAAATTGCGGGAAGTAGCTTTTGCGGCGGTATCGACCAATGCGGGCCACGGGTAGTATTAATGAATAGGTACAAGTCAAAACAGCTGAATCGATTTTAATATTTTTTTCAGTGGCTATAATATATTTTATACCCGATGCGAAGCAGGGGCGGGTCGCTAGTTATTTATATAGATTAGTATTTATTTTATTCGGGATAGGGTGACCGATTGAGTTGTCATTGGGTCACCTTGTTTACTGAGGGTTTGGTGTATTTTATTAGACTGTGTACTCGCATCATTTAGAATTTAAATGTCTTATCATCTATCATCATCAATTTACTTACGCTGCGTGATGCGTCTAATAAAAAATTAGACAACTTGTAAAGGATCAATGTGACATTCTTGCAAGTGTGTAGGGTTGAAAATTTAAATTACATTAGTATAGTATGGTAGCGATAAGTGCAGTTATACAGTTTATTTGAATACACAAAAATTATTAATTTTTTACTTTGGACAGGGTCTCACGTGTAAATGGCTGGACAGACTTTAATAAAAATGGTGCATATATTATACTTGGACTATTACAATTTACAATAACTATGGAGAGAGCAGCTTCTTAGATTTTACTGTTTAACAAATGGCCATCGCTTTAATTTGTCAACCACGTCGATATTAGAACTAAGACGAATTTAATGATAGGTACATGTGAGACTCAAATGCAGCCCACTTAATATCAATGGCTCTATACGTTAACTAAATATAATTATAGTTTTAATACGTTTACGCTAATTAATTTCTTTTAGTTTTTTCATAATGATGAGCTACACCAACTGTTTCATACGACTTGTGTTTAACAGTTGGAATAGCTAACAGCTAGTTAGCGTGAAGAAGTTATGCAAACAAAAAATACAGCCAACATAGTACTTCCTCCTATGATTGAAGTCAGTTAAAAATGACGCGTAGAGATAAAGACGTCCGCGGCCCACACCGCCTCGGGTAGAGTTATCGCAGATCAGTCGCTGAGGCTGGCGACGTGGTTTGTTTATAAATACACGGAATTAGGTATAATAACACAATTAACATTGTCATTGAAGTTTTAACTGTATATTGCGAGCCGGTTTGCGCGAGCGCTAGGCCAAGGCCGAGTGACATAACGCTTACGTGCCGACCGTTAGCTGCGCCCGCGCACGCCGCGCCGCCGCGCCGCTAGCGACGGTGGGCGCAAACTCGTCAACAGTCAACACCCGCCTGGCACTATATCACAGTATTCTGCACATACGATCAATCAATCAATAATGCAATATTGCATCATTAATTGATGGTTCTTAATTTAATGTAATAAATATACTCATACTTACAAAACAAAATATTGTAACATTTGACGAGGCACTGTAAAATTCTAAGAGGGTTTTTATATTCGTTGAAAATAATTATGATTCTCAAATGTCACGTAGGCGGTAGGTATGTTTTTATCAATTGATTAACAGTCTAAGGTTTAGTTTTTATTAGTAGATCATTCAATCAATTAATTTGGTCTGATGATTTTGTAATAAGTAGGTATTACACAAAATGAAAAACACATTTTGAGAAAAAACAGTGTAAGGAACCTTCATGAACAACTAAGTATATCCATGAAGGTATACATTAGTCCAGGGGTTCCCAAACTGTGTGCCGCCCTGGTGCGCCGTGGAAAGGCAAGTGGGGCGCCGTGAGTCGATCCTCCATCATTATCCGAAACCACAATTAATATAAAATTAAATTATAATATTAATTATGTAAAGCAGGTAGATGATTAAATATTTGTTTATTACTATTTACCTGCATAACCAAACTATAATATCTAATTAAATCTATTAATTTATGTATCTTTTTCTAATAGCTAGGTAGAGTAGGGCGTCGTGACAAAATATTTTACACGTAACTGCACCGCAGGCTGAAAAAGATTGGGAACCCCTGCATTAGTCTATCAAAGGATACTATATAGCATAAACCTCATTTAAAACACTTTGTAAGAGACCCGTTAGTACAAGCTGTCGCCAACGTTTTCTAGAAATAGAATCTGTAATATACCGGAACAACTTACCGCTCCGACGGACTTTTCGCTAAATTGCGCTACCTTGAAGTAACGAGGAAGCAGCCCAATTTAAAAAAAATAATAATATTGTGGTAAGAAATAGTTACATGAAATATCGTAAACCACAATAGTGTTTAAGTAATAGACGGTTAGAATACCGGGCGCAGAATTTGGTAAAGTACGTAATTTTTCCTGGTGTATTATTTAAAAGTGTTGTAACGATTTGGTGTGTTGTTGCACTTTGTACCATTTTTTTCTTTCGTTCAATTTGTTTTCCTGTTTACTACTTGCTATACAAAAACACTTTAATAGTATATTGGTTGATTTTTTGTAACTTTGACTACAACATCTAATGAAAAACATAATACTATTGGGATATTATTAAATGCACATCAGAATAATTTTGCAGCACACTACCTTAACTCCGCTAATTAACTGAATGCATACCAGAAAAACTAATGCTGATCAAAAAAAAAACAATTGATTACATAACATGTCCTTCAAAAAAAACTTAAACATCATACAAAACAAGACGACCTTTATAACCGAATTCACACCAAAAATATGATATTCATACATCGGATATATTATTTGTAAAACTAAAATTTTAATTGTTTATCAAAAATACTAACTTGCACTCTAAATTGGACAATCTTACAACGGAATTTCTAAAAACGATATCGAAAGGTGCACCACAATAAAATCAATTTCTATTATCAAAACAAGTCTATGAATTGACAAATCGTGCAACTAAAATATTTTTAGCCTAACTTTATTTTCTTTTTGTTTCTCTGTTTTACTGAAAAACATGTTAAACATGTGCGGTGTTAGATGGGGCCTCCTCATCTAACGCCGCACTCACTCCTTTGCGCTCGCTCTTTACTCTTTAGCGACCATAGATATATCTTGATCTATTTCTGTGTTAGCGACAAATATTTTTGGTAATTATGATGAGATATGGTGAAAGATTTTATCATTCCAAAACTATATAATTCAAGGTTTCTTGATAAAAATTAAGAAAAATTATCAAAATTTACCACTGTATTGTAATTGTATGGGTTAGTAAATTTATTAATGATTCTTAAATAATTAATAGCAATGTTGGCCCAATACGACTTGATTGGGTGAGCGCAGCACAGCGTAGCTCCCGCCTTAGCCATCGTGGTTATTTTTTTGTGAACCACCCAGAAATAGGAGCCTCGCGTAGTTTTGTTTTTTCTTTTTTTTTCTTTAGTAGCTTGTCAACCCCTAGAGTGCAATTCCTAAGCCGGAGGCTTAATTATTTTGCAATGTCGGTAAGGAACCCTTTGTGCGCGAATCCGACTCGCTCTTTGCCGATTGTTTATTATTATTGTTTATAAACTGAGTTACCATTCACTGTGCCAAAGTTTAGTCCATGTTAAGTTAGCACTTGATGATTTTTATGTGTTCTTAATTATATGAACATAACAGATTAAATTTGGTTTTATTTAGAATAAAAGATGTTCCTAAAAGTAATTTAGTTGATGGTTTTCCTTTAAAAAGTTGTAGTATGTTTGTTGAACTAAGGAATTGTTAGATATACAAGTTTAATAATAGTTATTCGTTCAGTAAAACAGTTTTGCAAATAACCTTAAATAGTATGCTGAATTCGTATTATTTAGGGTGCATAATTAGTGTGCAAGTCAGTATTTTTGGTGAAATTTTCAAATATTTTGATCGAGAAAAGGGAATATACAGATGTTGATTTAAATACATGCCAATACTATTATGTCCATTGTCCCTATAGTCCAAATATTTCAACAAAATACGAGGCGACGTCTTAAAACTCAGCGAGCTTCTTTTTAGGGTTCCGTACCCAAAGGGTAAAAACGGGACCTATTACTAAGACTTCGTTGTCTGTCCGTCTGTCCGTCCGTCTGTCTGTCTCCAGGCTGTAACTCAAGAACCGCTATAGCTAGACTAATTTATAATTAATAACATTTTCACATTTTTGTGTATATTTGTTGCTGCTATAACAACAAATACTAAAAATAAAATAAAGTTATTATTTAAGGCCGGCTCAAATACGTTTATTTTTTGGCCTTTTTTGCTCGTAATCAATAATAGTAACAGCTAGGCACTTGAAATTTTCACAAAATCCTTAATTATATTTGTACTTTAATAATTAATAATAAAATTAAAATAAAGTAAATATTTAACTAGGTTTTTATAGAGGAAATTTTATACAAAAAACACAATTTATGTCTACTTTCGCTCTATACTGGTACGGAACCCTTCGTGCGCGAGTCTGACTCGCACTTGGCCGATTTTTTCAGTTCTAGAAATACTCACTTCTTATGAGCATTATTTTTAATTAAGAAGTGTTTTTCTCAGCCGGGAAACCCAAGATGGCGGTGGATTGCGACAGCTGCACACAGCACAACGGTATAGTCAATCAGCGATTACTTGGAAACTAACGCGCCGCCATCCTACATTCCGAAATAGTCAGCTCTGTGACGAGCTCTAAGTGCACTATGATTTTCAATATATTTCCCGACGTGAAATTGAGCTATTATGTTGGAAATGCCAGGATTAATATCATTGTGATTTTATTTTGTTACCGTCTAATCTAACCGGCGGAACCACAATATGCATTTTTGTTCCACCATAGGTACGAATCTAATCTTGAGATTGAGGCGGAAAAATCTTAGGGTCAGCGCAGACAGAACGGAGCGTAGCGGAGACGATTTTATTAGGACGCGCAAGCATCTTTGTAAAGTTGAATCGCTTGGGAAAGGTTTAATAATTATTTTAAAAAATTTCAAGTGTCTCTGCGCTACGCTCCGTTCTGTCTGCATTGACCCTTACATTCCTTACGGCCGTTCCCAATATTTGATCTATCTCTGGTTTTGCCCTACTAGAGATAGGAATAGCTCAGAGTTGACATAAAATATATGTCTCTAATGTCTAATGTGAGCTATTTTTATCTCTAGTAGGGCAAAACCAGAGATAGATCAAATATTGGGAACGGCCGTTAGTCAGCATGGGTTATATAATTGTCACTTATAATACCACAAGAGCTTCAAAATTATCGGATATTTCCCGATAGGTTCGTTGCAAACAAATGAAGGAGTCAAGTTTTTCAGGTTAAAAAATCACGAGCGCGAAGCGCGCGTGATTTTTCCTGAAAAACTTGACGACTTTATTTGTTTGCAGGGAACCTTGAGGGAAATGCCAGATAATTTTGAAGCTCGTCTGGTATTCGGGGGATTATTTTTCCGTCCCAAATGTCGGCCAATAGAATTAGAATTTGTTTTTTATATATAGCAACTACCAGAGAAAATTTTCAAAAAATTATCAGTATAATACCATGTAGGTTGTACCACGTGACGTCGAATGGTGCAATTCTATTGGTCGATATTTGGGTCGGAAAAATAATCATAAGTATTCAATACATTGCATTAGAAATGTAGTTGTTGCTACGGAGTTACATAAACTAATACTACAGTTAATACAATTAAAAATACTAACATGACTATCATTTTCCGGACTTCTTACTAAACTCATAAGTCAATTCATCCAAAGCTACGTCAATACAAGATGAATCGTTAACGCCTCCGCTTAAAGTCTGAATTCATATTTGCCAACATCCTTGCCTTCTTAATATTTCGACTTTTGAATAATATTCCTGCCCTTGCGCACGTGACCCCGGGCAAGCGGCTCTCTGCTTACACATAATTCATTCTCTATTATTTTACCTCGGAGTTTCTACAAGTGATCCGTATGTCGATGTAATAAAGGTTCTTTCAGAATTAAAGTAGAATGTAGACCGTGTGGGTCTGTAAGGCCATGGCATCGCGTCTTTGTTACACGGAGGTGTACAATTAACAGAACATTAACCTTGCCCCATATGAAAGGATGACGTGCCCACAGCAAAAATTTGTATTTACTCTGTTGCATGGAGTATGAATAACCCGCTAACACACCGCGGATGTATCACTTTTGGGTGTTATTTTTTGGAAATATAATCGAAGAGTAGTACCAATAGGAAAAACGATTGGTAGGTAAATGGCGAACTTTTTGGTGGGGTTTTATCAAGTAGTCAGTTACGATCTGTCTGCTGGTAGAATGATCCAATAAAATTGCGTAGTTACACCGCGATCTGTTATGGGTCAGTTGAGAAATTGAAAAAAAATATGTACCTACTATCAAATATATTATAAGAAGGTAAGGTAAAGTTATTATTAGAAGGTATTATATTATAGTTCATTCAAGTCTATGTACCTTGCAGAAAAGTTATTGAAAGCATTGTGAGCAAAAAAGTTGTTAATATATTATTTTGACATCGTTATTACGCCACTTATGAAAAGGATATTATATAAGTAAGCATATATGCCATAATAATTGCTCCTCTTAGTACGGCCCATCCAAAATCACTTAGCTCCTCAATAAATGACACACATAAACTACCTCCAATGCGAGCAAAGCCGCGGGCTCTTAGCTGCTGTAAATCACACAAAATATATGAGATTGGATATAAACGATGAAACCGCTTAAGTCTGTACCGCTACTGTAATAGCTCATTTCGCGAAGATACGTGCTCGGCAGGAAATGAGTAATGTGCGACTCTTAGAGGTACTATTTAGTAGCATTAGCTGCAGTATTACGACAGATTTCTGTCTTTATCTATCACGCGTTTCAAGCGATCATTTAAAACTCTTATACGTCTGTTTTTAGCTACCGTGTCCAAGTTACACTGTTTCCCTACATCTTTTGGTATTCCCTAGGACAAAAATTGCTACAGTTTAATGTAATTATTTACGGGTCACGACTCACGGCCCAAAAACTTGGACGACGTTATTGGCTAAATCTTGAGTTAAAAAGTGCTTTAGGCACAACTATTTGACACTATCGTGAAGATAGGTAAAAACGAGCAGAATTAAATTAAAAAATATACACTTACGTACAGAGTTGTTACTCTGTACGTACTTACTTGTATATTTTTTACTTTACCGATTCGTTATTGCCTGTTAACGGCAATAACGAATCGGTATAGATTGATAATATAGTAAGGCTCACATCTGACATTCACACTATAAATTATAATTAAATGACAATATTGTAATATTATTGATTTTATTTATTGATTATTGATTTTTTAAAGTGTTATAACATATAAAATATAATCAATTTATAAAATCAATAATAATAATCAGGTAAATACACTTGGTGCACATAAAATAGTTAATTTGCTGGCAAAAGAAATGAAATTGAAAAACCTTAGTTAAGTAAAAGCTGAAAGGCGAAGATCATTTAATTTTTTTGGTAAAAAAAAAGGTTCTGTATCCATCTATATTCTACGGGATAATATCCATGACCTCAATACGTCAAAGTTTTAATAAACAACCTGTTTTAGACTCTTGAAAGTAAATTAGCTTAAAAACTGATGGAAAATAGTTTTATGATATAATTCATAGTTTTAATAAACAACCTATTTTCAACTCTTGAAAGTAAATTAGCTTAAAAACTGATGGAAAATAGGGGCCACATAACTTAGTCCTCCAGTTCTCACGAAGGTTCGTCAAAATTCATATCACGTGCGCCTGCGCACTATCAGTGAATGCCAGGACGACTCAATGTCGCATCACTAACTAACTGTACCTGCTGCCTCATATCGATTCTAACAAAAGGAAGTATAGCCTGTTGTACTCTACTTGACTTTGAAATAGAATAATTATGCATAAAGATAATGTTTTGTGGAATATTTTACTTTATCAGTGGGTAAGTGTGTAAGGTTGGTAACACTAAAATTCTAGAATATTCATCAAACTTCTACCGTTTTGTTTAGTTACCGGCAGTATAAGACACTCAAATTTTCTGAAATCTAATAGGAGTTGAAACACACTCTTCGATCAATTAAAAAAGGCACCTTAAAAAGATGTTTACCAGTTCGAAAAAGTTTCGATTCGCCTATTGGAGGATATATCCTTTTTTTACCTCCTATGCGGCGTGACCCGTTTGCTCTTTTGCCCCCTTATTTCATTAAAAAAGCTGTTTTTTTTCTTTTCAAATGTGCAGATTTAAGACTCAAGGCGGACTTTCGAAGCGAGCGTCTATACTCTATATTCTATAGCCTAATTGTATAGCGTCAGTGACGCCGCGACTATGAAAAATGTATGGTTTTGCATCAGCGACGTCACAGATTTCTCGTTAGTGTCGCTGTGCTCTACGCCGAACTATACATACATCACATACCATACATTTTCACAGTCGCTAGTCGTGGCAACTGGCGTCACTGACGCCATAGACGTTCGCCTCGATTGCCTTTAGACTGAAGTATAAGTTGTCGCTGAAAAAACTAGTTTCAACAGTTTAGCGCAATCTCAAAGAATACATTTTAACATTTAGGGTCAATTTATACTAGCGCAGAGTCGACGCGCATTGAAGTGAATTATATTAAAACTGAACATAATAAATCGCACTTTATTAATTCTGAGAATTTAAAAAGGCATGCGCACGAATTCGGTTGGATGCGCCCGACCAACGCAGATTGGGCTCGCAGAAGTAATGTATGCGTTATGCTCGATTGGAGTAAGGGTTGAATTTTCTGTGTTCAGTTTTTGGAAATTCGCTTCGCTTCGCTTCGACTCTGTGCTATTATAAATTGACCCTAAATGTTAAAAATGCATTCTCTGAGATTGCGCTAAACTGTTGAAACTAGCTTTTTCGGCGACAAGTTTTACTTCAGTCTAAAGAAAGGCTTTCGAAGCGAGCGTCTATCTATAGCGTTAGTGACGCCGCGACTGTGAAAAATGTATGGTATGTGTACATCAGCATTACAATTATGGTGACTTTAGCGTCCTTATCCTGTATCCATAGAATTATGTAAATCTATAAAAATAAGGTTATAAAAGAAATCCGAAGTTAATGTAAATTTGCCTTTGGAATATTTCAAAGGCATTATTTTCTTTATGCATCAAACCTTCATTGTGGAATAAATGTTTGAGAGGCAGAAAACGTATGGGACGATTCTCACACGTGCAAAGCCACGGGAGCCAACTCATGTTTTCCAACGTGAACCACCATCAGGCACCCCGATCTGAACTAGATACAACAATTAATAGTAATAGGGAATCACCTCAGAATGGCACATCATGCCAAGCAGGCCATGGCTGTACTATTACCATTTTACCATCTGCATTCGAAATTCAAAATTCAAATTTTTGAATTTAGCCTAATAATACGATCAAATTAATAAAATCAGCGGAAATATTTCGTGTAGTTTTGAAAATCGCTACAGTTATTCCTTGTGATATCCAGATGAACATGTCAAAAGTCCTCAAGGGTGGGGGGTGAGCTAAGAGTGTAGGGGGGGTCAAAGGACCCTTTTTTTAGGTTTTTGCTCATAAGTAAAAAACCTGCACAAATAGCATTACGGTTACTTCTAGGAAAATTTTCTACATAAAATTTCCTCTAAATTATGTCCTATAAATTTTTTTGTACGGTCGATACTTTAGGAACTACAGGGGGGGTCAAATTCCTCAAAAGTGCGAATCGCGAAAATAACACGCATCGAACGTCCGAGACTAAGAAAACAACTTATTCTGATTCAAATACCTGCTATTCACAGATAATTATTTGCCCTAGCTGCTATTATTACAAAACGTTAGACTAGTCACCATGGAATTAGGAAGTACTATACAGCTGGAAGGCTTACTTCATCATTTTGAAATATTAAAATGAACCTTACTTTTATGTGCTAAAGTATTATTTTTATTAACTAATATCTCCTTATAGTAGCGAGCACGGGCGAGAAATCGATTTTCTTGGTTTGTCCCTTTCGCACAATTGCCATGTAAAATATACGATAATACATTGGTAGTAAATTGAAAAAAGCATTTTTCGTAAAAACTATAAAATAAGGCATAAATATTATATAAACGACATGTTTTAATACTGCGCTTTCCTGCTTCAGTTTAATATTATTTAATTTCAATAATTGTTATTAAACTGAGCTTCTCAGTTGTGCGATTTTCTTTTAAAATGTCTTAAGATTTACACATAGGCAAGAAGCATGGTTACACTAGTTTGAAAGGGACAGACCAAGATTAATGACCTCTCGCTCGTCGCATGCTTAATGCACAGTAAGCTTTCCAGCTGTACGAAGTTCTTACTAATTCCATGCTAGTCACTCTTTCCACACAAAAACCAAAAATCAAGGATATTGCCGCCATCTTCTACAATCCAACATCAACATCTGAAGAAATAGCAGAGTCAGGAGAAAGGATGTTTTTGACGATGTATCGTGCAACCACTGATCAGCTTGATCTTAACAGACATCGATACTCAGTTTTTGTCAAATCCAGCACCAAATCCAAACCAGATCTTTCCTCTCTCCCACCTACAAAAGGATCAGCAAAATTTCACTCATTCCGAGTGTTCCACCAAGTACAAGAGTGGTTAGGTAACGCACTGCCTCCTGAAATGTGGGGATGGTGTCAAAAGTGATTGCACTGGTAATTGTGGATGCCGAAAAGCTGGTATCACGTGCAGTCTAGTATGCAACGGCTGGTTGGGTTCGTGTACAAATGGCGTACCTGTAGATTTGGTAGATATAGAAGGTGAAGATGGTGATGATGTAGTAGAAGAAAATTATTGATTTAATTAAGACTGTCTAATTATTATTTTCTAGTTTTGAATACATTTTGAAAACATACCAATTTAAAATCGTCTCATTTTTTATACCTATATAAAGTTGAACACTCTGTAACTTCTAAAGTATCGACCATACAAAAAAAATTATAGGATCAAATTTAAAGGAAATTTTATGTAGAATGTTTTCCTAGAAGTAACCGTTACGCTATTTGTGCAGGTTTTAGACTTATGAGCTAAAATCTAAAAAAAGGTCCTTTGACCCCCCCCTACACCTTTAGCTCACCCCCCACCCTTAGGGATTTTCGATATGTTTATCTGGATATCTCAAGGAATAACTGTAGCGATTTTCAAAACTACACGAATTATTTCCGCTGATCGTCCATTTTCGGCTTAATTTTCTTAGGCTATAACATTAGTAGGCTAATAAAGCTGTGTATACCTGTAATCTATTTTTATAGCTTATTATTAGTCGGAAATAGTTTTTCTGGGAAGGTGTAACCTGACCATTAATATTTAAATGCTATAATTTAACGCTATAACCTGTAGATCTATAATACGATGTCTAAAAATAAAACAGTGAAAGTGTAACTGTGAAACAGTTAAACTTACTTGTAATAAATTATTATAAATTTATATTATGTTATAATTAACGCCTCCATGGTCTAGTGGTTTAGAGCGTGGCTCTTGACTTGGAGGTCGTGGGTTCGATTCCCGCGTTGGAAACATGTTATTTCCAAGTTTGGTTAGGACAATGCAGGCTGTCGTGGTGTAGGCTCACGCGATTCCGCGGCCCGCCCAAGGCGCATAGTGGAGTACCGCCGAGTTTTTAGTGGGTAGGGGCTGCGTCCACCACCATCTTCGGACGCAGCAGAGACCCACATACTTGTGGATAGGACCCCATCCCCCGCAAGATACTTAAAAGCATTTTCTCGGCGCAAAAAAAAAAAAGTCTGATCACCTGATTGTCTGACAAGTAAGATGATCCATGCGTCGGATGGGCATGTAAAAAGTCGGTCCTGCGCCTGATCTCTCGCCAGTCGTGTCGGTCTTCCGTCCCACTGGGTTATGAGAGTGAAAGGAATAGAGAGTGCTCTTGTGTACTGCGCACACACTTGGGCACTATAAAATTACTCCTGCGTAACAGGCCTGGTTTCAATGAAACTGGCCACCGTCACCGAAACAGGTGTGGGGAGTATAATCTAAAAAAAATGAGCTGTATGAAATAGTGTTTTGTATTAATCTCAGTTATTCTGATATCACACAGGTTATAAGTACGTGAATACCAGTTAAATACAGGTATTTTGCTTAATAGGGTAGCATCCCATACAGTTAGCTAAGTATTATCACACAAATCATTTTAAAAAATGTTTTTCGAAATAAAATAGTCTTTTTTCACAAAATTCTTAAAATTTCAATCAATATTTATGACGCAAGTCAACACAATTGCACCCGTTTTAAGCAGTTGTAGAGACATTTTTTTTTTCGTGGCGACCCTTTGAATAACATAAAGGGCTTTCTGTTACTTATAATACTTTCATTTTCTATGCTACAATTTATTTAGAACAATTTGTCGCTTGAAACAATAATATTGTCTAAGTTATTGTTGTGACAAGAAAAGAAGTGAGTTTAGTCATTTGCCGCATAGGAAATTGAAATAAAAACGAAAGTCGACAAAAAAACCGTTTCGCCTTAACTCTATATTTGTGCAATCCCATTGTCATCTGTGGAACTTATTTTGTTGTTCGGACGATTCTATATCATTCGAAGACTTAATGTCCGTTATTCATAATTTTTTTTTGAACACATGAAAATTATTTGATAAAAAGTTATTGGCACAAATGCAACACAAATGGATATAAAAAAACATCACAAGCATTGCTTTTGATTCGCCAAATGCAAATTCTGCCATTTATATTATAATATTATAATTTCATTCTTCTACCTACTGTACTATAGATTTATGGTTTAAACCGGTCATTTCTAAAATTTTTGTATAAACAGGAAAATTCTATTAATTATTTAACACAGAGTCAATTCCATTTTCCCTAAGTTTCCTTAATAATAATTCGAGTATTAGTTCTCAGTTTTAAACTTCGAGTTTCGACATGAAAGTATTTTTGCCTACTTTACATAAGTACTTACAAATAAAGAGGCACATAACTTTGAGCAAATTTTATCATTTTCGACCGATTCGCTGTTCGGTCTTTATTAAAATGGGATAAGTATTTGACAGGAAATCCCATGAAGAAGAGTTGTGGCTCTAAAGTTGGTCAAAGTGAAATGACCGCTTCGAACATTTGAATGATCACGTCATACAACATAAGCTCAATTCACCATAATTTATTTATGACGGGAACCGTACATTTTTCCGGGATAAAAAGTAGCCTATATCACTTCCCGGGACTAGAAGTATATCCATACCAAATTTCAGCAAAATCGGTTCAGCGGTTTGGGCGTGAAGAGGTAACAGACAGACAGACAGACAGACGGACAGACAGACACACTTTCGCATTTATAATATTAGTATGGATAGTATGGAAGTACGTACGGATAGTCTTTGATTGAATAATCGATGAAGTTTGAGGGTTATACGGGACGAATAAACTAGAGTAAGGACTGGATGCTGTAAAAAGTTTATTTGCATCATAACAGCACCCTTCGAAGTACGAAATATTTCAATCGTATATTATGCTAAAAATATCTTTCTAATGACCGAAATGTTTACAAACCGCGGTCGGTTAGAGCATTACTCTCAATTCCACCAACGTCTGTTAGTGTTGCTCACACGAGCTAATTATTGTATATTGATAGGTATTATTAGTTATATAATTTAATGCTAAGTACTCACATGCGGTTTTGCTCTATGGTTTTACTCCAAATCGAGTAATAATTACTGTGTGGACCGCAAAACTGACAGCCCGAAAGCTTGCATCGAGCCGGCTTAATGGAATTAAATATATCGATTTAGAATAAAACTATCGAGCAATGCTGAATGTGTGGACGAAAGCCCGAGCCGCGGGTTTTGCTCGACGTTATTGCTCGATCAAGCAAAACCGTATGTGAGTACTTAGCATCAGATAGTAACATTGTCCTACAAATTAAACAGTCCATATTATAGAACCATCAATTCAAAGTATGAAATCCTTTCTATCTCTGTTAGCTACCACTTTCGAGATTTTTCGCAGATAAAAATTTTGTTCGTCTTATCAAAATGAAGCTACTCACAAAAAATTAGCTTGATAGTAATAAAAAAAATTGTTCTAGGGCTCCCGTACTATATTATAATACCAGATGATGAAGTAGGTAAGTTTATGGTTTTAAGTTTAAATTATAAGTAAGGGAATAAAACATGAGTATATGCCCATATTATGCCCTTGTGTTATAAAATATTAGTATAAATCCACTTCTTCCACTCATGTCTTAAATTACTAGTAATATTAAATATAATACGTAAAACGAAATAAATGTACAGTTATACGTCAATACATAAATATTAGGGCATATAGATCCCGTGTCGTCGCACGCGAGTCTGCGCTCACCTTGAGTCAGATAGCGAAGGGTGTATTACACATTCATACATTCATCCGATGTACGAATCTTAATTGCTTAATCCAAGGAAAAATAATGTTAATACACCACGGGTACTGACATGTGTGACTAAAGTCGTAGGTTACACGCTCAATCTGGCATCAGTTCAGTCCATCAATCTGAGATTGACGCCAGATTGAGGGTTAAAAAGTACATACTTAATAAAAAAATTATCATGATTATTAAGTGTTCATAAGTAAAAATTGACCTGAATAGAATTAAATTAGCATTTTAATTGTTGTATTATTCAGGAATAGCATACATACACAATAACGATTTTATTTAGGCCTTGCTGGCGTTAGCACTTTTCTGAATAAGTTTACGTGGTTTCTATAAAACATGAAATAACTTCTAAACGGTACATGATTATTTATTTTTTATTGAAGCGCTAATTTAAGCAAAGTTGTGAGGACTCGTGTGCCGAAAATTGTAGACATCCATCCGTCTTCAAGATCTGAAAAATCGTTAAACGTAACCCCAGCAGGATTTTGAATATCTTCACAATGAGTCAAGCAACAAACAAAATTGTTGTGCCCTAATTAACGTTCTGCAACGCTTAAAGTATTTGCATACTTTTTATCTTAAAAATGCCTTAAAAAAACTTCTAGCTGGGGTAATGTTTGTAAACATTACCCCAGCCAGATTTGCTTTTCGCGTTTTTCAAGAAAACCACTAGGGTACTAATTATAAAAATTAGGGCGCATTTATAGAAGCCTGCGCTTTAATTAGTAGTACGGAAAATGTTTAAGAAATCGACAACATCTGGCTGGGGTAACGCACGCCAATCCGTGGGTTAGACTTTTAGTTTCGCGTCAAACTTTATCAGATTGATGGATCAGATTGATGAAAAACTGAACGTGTAACCTCCGACTAAATGTTTAAGTTCTTCGAGAAAGAAACGTGGTTCGTATTGCGATGGGTCGTCTTGGCAGTGGTACTACCGTGTGTAAAGTCCCGAGACAGAATAATGTAAAAATGAAAAAGACTTTTCCTTGAATGTTCCTTTAATTTTAATTATTAGTAAAAAGTACCGGAAAAAGTCCACTAAGCAATGATAATTTTATTATTATTGATTTATTGATATGATGATAATTTTATTATTATTGATTATTATTGATTTGACATTTTTTTTATTACCATCAACTAATTTTTCGTGAGTAGCTTCGTTTTGATAAGACGAACAACAATTTCCTCTGCGACAATTCTCGAATGTGGGTTCCGTTGTAGGGTTCTGTAATCAACAAAACTTGATTGACTACGAAGCCCTAAAACGGAACCATAGCCAGCTGTTTTTTTGCATATTGATAAGTTAATAGTTATATAAAATTTAAAACTTAACATTGTCCTACAAAATAGAACAATCCATATATTTTTAGAACCATCAAATCAAAATATTAATAAATCCTTTCTCTCTCTGTGAGCTACCGCTTTCGAGAATTTTCGCAGAGGAAATTGTTGTTAGTTTTATCAAAATGGAGCTACTCACGAAAAATTAGCTTGATATAGTAATAAAAAACAATTGTTCAAGGGAATCCTGACTATTATTACTATCTATACATATAAATAAAATTGGAGTGTCTGTTTGTAATATTTAAAGAAGCGTTTTTTACTATATGCATATGAATGTACATACGATACATATACCCAAATAGCAATTTTTACAATTTTTGTCTGTCTGTATGTCTGTCTGTTTGTTCCGGCTAATCTCTGAAACGGCTGGACCGATTTTGACGGGACTTTTATTGGCAGATAGCTGATGTAATAAGGAGTAACTTAGGCTACTTTTTAACCGACTTCCAAAACGGAGTGAAGAAAATACCAATAACACTTCCTTAAAATATCTTTATTCACATCAAAAGTCCAAGCTCTATTTCGTCTACATCACATCTACCTTTGTGACAGCACATGTCACCTTCTTAGTCTAACTAGATTCTACATGCCGCCCACCATGAATGTATATAATGAATACATTCGTAATACTTAAATAAAATTATGAATCCCAGTACAATAACAAAATATAACAAGCCTACCTACTACAATAATAAAATATAAGAAGTGTCATCGCCCAGCATTTTTAAATAAACCTGACCCTGTACAGTGTACATACAATCTATAGTTTAACCTGTTTAATATTATATCTAACCATAAAAATACAAAATAGAATCTACAAAAAATAAAATAATAAGTATGTATTTACATTCCTTTGCTATTGGCCCTAAGCAAAAATAATAACTTAAAAACTATCGTAATTCTCTTTATAATGTTATCAACCAATAAAAACATTAACCTATCCTACCTTAAATTCTTTTGAACTTCTTGGGACTCTACCAGATAGTATCCACCCAAGGTGAGTACTTTGCGCGGTTAAACTGTATGACGCATCTCGAAGAACACCATTTTGTAAAAGACGTCCATATATATCAGCACCCAACAATACATCTATTCTACCTGGCTGGTAAAAATCAGGATCCGCCAATTTTAAGCATGACAACTCTGGCCAATTATTATTGATGTCTATAGCTTTTACCTCAGGGGTTGACAGAAGTTCATTTAGAACGTAGGCTTGTACGTTACAATTAAAATCACTAGCAGTGGACTGTATACTGAATTCTACCATATTCGTTATAGCCACGTTCTGATCTTCTCCCCCCACACCGGTGACAAATTCTTCTACCGGTAGCTTTTCAAGGCCTAAAATTTCTGCGATTCTCTCAGTGACAAATGAAGCTTGTGAACCCTGATCTAGCAATGCTTTTAGTGTGATATTGGTATTCCCTGTTTCAACCTTAACCAAGGCTGTGGGCAACATGACATGAGATATTTCAAGTCTGTTCTTACCCTCGTCATTATGATATTTACTCTCTTCGTGAACCTCATCTACAGCCCTTACGTTCCTCTTTGGATACCAAGTAGTTCTCTCTCGGTGTAACAATGTGTGGTGTCGACCACTACACCGTTGACACGTTCTAAGACGCCTGCATGCAGATGCCCTGTGATACGAGCTAAAACAATTAAAGCATAAATGATTACTTCTAAAAAATTCAAATCTAGTGCCAAATTCTTCTTCTCGAAACGTTTCACACTGGTCTAGCGTATGGTTCCTTTTACAGTATAAACATATCACGACAGTGGTGGCAAAGATATGTGTCTTTTGTCTTTGATCTGCAATTGTCTTCCGCTCTCTTAGCTCTAAAAATTCTAAAGCTCTAAATCTGTTTTCTAAAAATGTATAAAATTCATCTAAAGTAGGTAAATTCTCTAAATCATTACTGATCTTGTGCTCCCATTGCTTTCTAGATTCCTGATCTAACTTTTGTGTTATAAAGTAAATAATCATTAGGTCCCATGTGGAAACATCTACATTTAATTTAGAGAGAGCGCTCAAACATTCATTTGTGGTATCGAGCAATTGTTTTATTCCGCAACTTTCCTCTGAACTTAAATCCTTTTGTCCGAACAGGCGATTCAATGTGTGATTTACTATGTACCTTTTGTTATTATACCTCCTTATCAATAATTTCCAACACTCTTCATAACCAGCTTCTGTGATAGGTACATGGCGTAGTAATTGCTCTGCTTCACCGGTGATATAAGTTTTTAAATAATAAAGTTTCTCAATATTATGTAATTTTTGATTTTGGTGTATCAATGTATCAAATAAATTGTAAAAAGTTGACCATTCCGTGTACCTCCCCGAAAACGTTGGTAATTCAACGTTAGGTAGATTAATTGACAATGCGTCTCTTTGTTTAGCCTTAGAAATAGTGGGGTCATTAATGAATCTTGAGTGAACATCCTCTAATTCTCCTTTATATTCATAATATGCTTCTTTAATTTGATCAAATAGTTTGTCAGATAGATACTCAGAATCGTGTGGCAACTCCCCCATTTTTATCAATTCGTAATGATTGTCTTGGAAACGAGACCACGTGTTCTCCAAACTTTCGAGCCTCACTTTTACATGAGCTCGTGTTACTTTATCGTTAGTTGACTTTTGGAAATTTTCATAATCTTTCAAAATTTGATTTTGAATATGTTTTTGTATTCTAACAAGTCCTTCCATTGCATAAAAATACTAGCTATATTATTTTAGTTGAATATTTTCCACTATTGTTTACTTGTTGCCAAGGATACCAAGTAAAATTTTCTAAGATACAATTCTAATAATTCTTACATCCATTATTACTTGTTTAGTTCTGCTTACAATACTTCCATAGCATAGGCTAGCTCATCTACTATCCGGCTGCTGAAGGACCATGAAGAAAATACCAATAACACTTCCTTAAAATATCTTTATTCACATCAAAAGTCCAAGCTCTATTTCGTCTACATCACATCTACCTTTGTGACAGCACATGTCACCTTCTTAGTCTATAACTAGATTCTACACGGAGGAGGATATTTTTTACTTTTTTTATGTTTTACCTATATTTTACTCCGCCGTTTGTGGACCAATTTTCAAAATTATTTTGTTGTTGCATAAGATTTGGTCCATTTTGTTGACGCGGGCGAAGTCGCGGGTAACAGCTAGTCTTGAATATATATTATTATATTCAAGACTAGCTGTTACTAAAAACTTACAAGACTTGTAAAAGGCAATCAAGTTGTGTCACGTTATTTATTAGGTACCGACGCGACGTAGGTAGTACGTAGCACCTTCTAAGCGCCATAGAAATTAAGACTACGGTCTCTAATCTAATAAATCTAATAGGTAGCCAAAAAACTTGAGAGAAAAAAATACAGATTTTATCTATTAGCCTCGAGACTCGAGAGGTTTCCAAGCAAAATACCAGTTATTTGGTAATCATTCAGCAAATCATCGGACGGGAGAAAAATATTTACACCAACCAGCACATTAGGTATTTAAATGTAGAAAACTTAAAATTCGTTCTATATTTAAAACCGTGTTTCTGTGTACCAACGCCAAGTTCAACAGCCAGCTCTAGACGCGAAGGATGGAGCGACCCACTTGCGGTTCCCTGACCTCCGCCCGCCGCGCGCCGCAGCCTAGCGTAGCGACTCCCCTCTCTTTCCCACCCGTACTCTTCCGCACCCTCTCTTTCCCTCCCGCAATATTTTTTCGCACGCACGTAATTTGGAAAATCTCAAAAATCTCAAAGTACCTCACGACGGCTATTTGCGGCTCCTGGTACCGAGAATCTTGAATGTAATTTGAATTTGGAATTATTATTCGGTTCGGTCGCGTGATGGAGAAATTTCGGTTTCATACATTTGAACACTGTAACCGCACGTGTATAACGTATTTTAATTCGATTTATCAAACGGAGCCCAGCTGCATAATATATACATGAATTATTAGTAAATAGATTTAGGATGGAACGGAAACGAGCACTCCTATATTGCCTTCCGATAGCTAAAACATCGCTAAGCCACAGGTGGTCGATTTTGAGTTTTTGATGCCATTCTACATAGAAAAAAAATCTCTATCGATCTGTTATATCATCATTCTTGTAGCGTTTTTAGTTCAGGAAATAGCTCTAGCAAAAACGGCGTTAACTATAGTAAAATATATATTTTACACCACTATATTTATACGTGGGACAGCCATGCTTCGGCACGAATGGGCCGGCTCGACCGGATAAATACCACGTTCTCACAGAAAACCGACGTGAAACAGCGCTTGCGCTGTGTTTCGCCGAGTGAGTGAGTTTACCGGAGGCCCAATCCCCTAACCCCTACCCTATTCCCTTCCCTACCCTCAACTATTCCCTTCCCTTCCCTTTCCTACCCTCCCCTATTACCCTATTCCCTCTTAAAAGGCCGGCAACACACTTGCAGCTCTTCTGATGCTGCGAGTGTCCATGGGCGACGGAAGTTGCTTTCCATCAGGTGACCCGTTTGCTCGTTTGCCCCCTTATTTCATAAAAAAAAAGCTAAAAAAACTCTTCACCATTTTACAAGACTAGATACTAATTATAATACTTTTGCGAACTTTAAGCCATGGTTCAGCTACCTATTAAGCGACTTTAATCTTAGCTAAAAAGACGTCATACAACAATGCTACACTATAAACACGTTAAACTCTCTTAGTGCTTTTATAGCGTAGGATTGCGGGCGTTACAATAAACAGTTTCCTTTTCTTGAAAACTCTATCCGCCTTTAAAGACTTGGATGATTAATTATTTTAATGAGAATCATACGCTACAACAACGCTAAGCCACAAAACTTAACTAAAACATCGCTATCTGCGCTCACGTCTCACCCCGTAGCGCACCCGCCCGTGTATTGTGTCTCTATTTTTTTAATACTAGAAATATTCAGTTTTATAATTAAATACCTAAAATTAACTGAAATCACACTCCATTATTATATCACCATATTATTATTATTGTTAATTAAATTAATATTATTGTGTAGGCTCTATTCGATAAAACATAATCGAGAAAAGTATGGTACGGCCGTGCCTTTGCTAAAAAGCTTGGCTGGGGCACTGCCGTACCCCCAGATTATTTGCAAAATTGGTCAAACATGTTTTATTGATAATTTACGTGTCAAAGTGGCTGCAAAGTTGAATTGTCATAATAAGCCCGTCTATATCGACCGCGACATAAAAAAAATAAACATTGCAAACGCGATTGTAATTACGATTTTAATATAATATGTTGTAAGGTTCCATGGGAGTAGTTAACACCCAAGTTTGCAACGCTTAAATCCCTGTGCTGCCCCCACGGTGCTCGAAAAACTGCGAAATTTTGGCACATATTTCAGTTTGTTATAAAAATCTACCTTAACGAAGAGTTTTTCAAGTACGTTCGTTAGAACTTTAATAAAGATAACTAAATTTGCTACAATTTTAGCGAAACCTGAACACGCTATGTCTTTTGGTTGCGAAGATACAGCAAGTCAAATATGGGCAATTCTCCCGCAGTGCTAGGAAAACTGTGAAATTACAGAATTTCCGATGTAACAGCTCTTGTTTCAGTTTTCTCTTATCTCATGTGTACTTTCAGAAAGGCAGTAGAGGTGGATCAGACTGCATCCAATACCCAAAAAAAACCTCGACTGGATAGATCTCGCCAACATTTTCCTTGACCCAAACTCCAACAAGGAAGACGTAGGAAATGCTGGCGAGAAGATCTTGACGAACTTCTACGGAGGAGATGAGGGGACACTGAATACTTTGCAATACTCAGCATTTGTCAAATCAGCAGTAACGGTCAAAGTGAACCTTGCTCGCCTCCCCCCAACTACAGATGCTACAAAATATCATTCACGGAGGACTTACCACCAACTACAAAAATGGTTAGGGGTTAAAAAGAGCCCGTGTGATTGGGGATGGGAGACCAGCGAAGAAGGTCTAATGTGCGCAGAGCCCGCTCCTCCGACCATGTTTAAAATGATGGCTTGCAAATGCAAGAAAGGTTGCTTAGGTTCGGGCACTTGCAGAAAAGCCGGGCTCAAGTGCTTTATCTTATGTTCCTTTTGCCACGGTCGAAATTGCTACAACGCCATCCCTATCGTTCTGGATGCTGAGGATGAGGACAATCCAACACCATAATATGTCGACTCGCCTCCAACTTCAGAAAACACTATCCCTCCACCCCCACTGCCCCCACTGATCTTGACTGGTTGAGACCTGGTTCTTCCAAAAGGGCGAGAGTCTAAGTCTCTAAATTTGTATAAAATTATAGTTTTAAATCGTTATACTGTTTTTTTTTGTGTTTACATGCATCTTAAATTTCAAATTTGTACTCTTTGTTCTTTATAATACATCCTACATACAAACATATATTATTTTAAATTTTATTTTTTTAAAAGACAAATTTTCCACTTTTGTACTAAAAAGTGGCCCCGTGCGAGTTTCTTACGCCGGTTCTTCTCGCCGGGTTAGTTCCCGAACCGGTGGTAGGCAACATGTAGTTCAACGTTCTGAAAATATTTGATTCAAATTTATTCAGAAATAAAACATTTTTTTTTATTATTGAGCACAATGTATATTTTATTATTTAGCAAAAACCTAATCATACTATAATATTAAAAACCGGCCAAGTGCGAGACGGACTCGCGCACTAAGGGTTCCATACCATCATTAATAAAAATGGAAAAAAAATCACATCTGAAAATCATATCTGCTGTCCCACTCGCACTTGGCCAGTTTTTAGTATTTGTTGTTATAGCGGCAATAGACATACAACATCTGTGAAAATTTAAACTATCTAACTATCACGGTTCAAGAGAAACAGCCACCGATACATTATCTACAAAAACCAGCAAAAAAATCACGTTTTTTGTATGCGAGCCCCGCTTAATATGTATTGTATTCTGGTTTTTAGTATTTGTTGTTATAGCGGCAACAGAAATATAAAATGAAAATTTCAACTCTCTAGCTATCACGGTTCATGAGATAATAACGCAAAAAATACTGAACGGATTTTGATTTGACATTAACATTGACAGCACAGGGTTTTCAGGGTTGCAAAGAATCATGGCCAAATTTGTATAGGAGCTGGACTCGACATTTATTTTTGATGTCCCAAAATAAACTTTAAGTAGTTAGATTTGGTTGTTCTTATGCTCTAAACATAATTCCATTTGAGAATTATGTCTAAATAGCCACGATGTTTTTATAATAATTAATAACGTTTACAATTATTTTGAGGTTAGACTTAAGAGCTACCTTTTTCCCGACTGCGATGTAGCCTACAAGTGTATATTCGGCGATCTCGTTTCTAATTATTTAAATTGTTCCTAGAGTATTACCCAAATAATAGAACGAATGCGAATGATAGCCGGCTGTCAGAACATAACGAAACTAAAATATATTGATCTTTTTTTGTGGCTATTTATAGACACATTTCTAATGATTTTCGATGCCTTAAAATATTAGGGAATTTTTGCTACTAATGGCATATCGGGACGCCACCGCCCACCTGGTACGATTTGGCCATTGTTCTTTGGGTGTTAATTAACTACTCTCAAGGGACCTGACAACATATTATAACAAAATCGATACAATCGCTTTTGCAATGTTTGATGTCGATATTGACGGGCCTATAAATGCCTTTTGACTAATAGCTGTTTAAAGACGTGTGAAACAAGATAACCATAACACATTTTTATGCTATAATTTTATAAGAATATTGGGTTTACAAGACTGGTTATTAAGACAAGGTTTGTAAGACTGATTCAACTGTCATTTTATATTTTAAGGTTTTTAAGTTAAGATTATTAAGATTTATTTCAATTAATAATAGGTTTTTGAATGTGATAATGTGAAACTCTGTTAAACCTTACACTAAACACATTTTTCTCCTTTTAAATCTAGTTGTTATAAATCGAGATATTTCTATTCGACAGTAAATTAAAAGAGCTATCTTTTGATAATTCAAAGTTTATGATGCGACTAATAAAAGTTAAAAAACTTTAAAAAACTCCCGCGTTTTTCGTTCATATTTCAAAACTTGGTTTTGTGGCTTAGCGATGTTTAAGCTATCGGTAGGCAGTAAATAATAAACTCCTAATACTTACATAATATTTATCTGGCATATATGTATGTAACTATACTTAATTGGAATATAATGACTAAGAATTAAGGGTGCTATCACAAAAATTATTACAAAAAATTGCAGGTCAGTACGAATATCGACGTTTAGGACATTTAGGGCCTGTTTCACCACTTCCTGATAAGGCTATCCACCAATTAACTTGACAGATCAAGTATGGAGAATCTGTCAAAAAAGTTATGAATAGCCTATTAGGTACTTTAGCAGAAAGTGGTGAAACAGCCCCAAGGGACTAATAAAATAACATTCAATATCAGCGCGCCTTGTACAGTGGCGGTTACGACGCTCGCCGCGTTCTTGATAGGGTTTCTTATTTTTCTTATTAATGGAAATGTTATTTATTTTTATATAAAATATTTAGCTATTCGTATAGGGGACTAATTAAGCAACGATTTTTTGTATAGTTCAGTGTATAGCTATAATGGTACCTAATCAACCCCATTTTTTTAAATCTTTTACGATTATTGTGATGGTTAAAACGTATTTATGTGAAAATTTTGTATGCGGCTATAACATTTTTATGGTGTAGACGTGGATATGAATATATCATCTTTCATTTGAACGCAAAATATCCTCGCAGTGTAACTCCTAATTCTTTAAAATGGTACCTGAAAATCGCTGATATTTGTGAAACAATGTGATAGCGTCCTTAAGACTTTTTAATCAGCAAGCGACCCAGCTTTTAGTTATATTATTCTATATTTTTGTTGTAGTAATTTATAACACGTTAAGTACGCATCACAGAATGTAGGGGAGCTGGTACAGAATACAGATTCTGTATTCTGTACACATACAATGATCATAATATTTTGCCTTCATTTTCTAATTTTGCTCCCAATATTAAAAAGGCAAAGCCAACAAAAGTTTTGTTTAAAAAATCCGAACCATGTAATATGATAAATCTTTAACGAACTCATTAGGTACCTACATGTCATCTGCTAGCTGGCGCTGAAGCCCTACGCGTACTCTCTCAATTGAACAGAAAAAAATTGTAGTCTTGCTTATAGTCCGTCAAGAAAGTAAAGAAATTAAAAACTGGCAACATCGTAGTGACATTCCTTTTTTCTTAGATTGATTTGAAAGGGATGACACTACGATGTTGCCACTTTTTAAATTCTTCACTTTCTTGGCAGACTATAGATACATTTTAGTTTTTTAAATTATTACACTAATAAATAACAATGCAGTGAAATGTACGATTTATTCAATAAACATACCTCTATAATATTTTAAATGTTTGTGTCATACTTATTATATCTACTTGTTTTCGACATGTAAGCATAATAATATTATGGTAACTGATATTCATAAGGTTGGTCTCCGCGCGCTACGTACCCAAATTGGTCTAAGAGTATAAGATAATTATAGTTATTAGATCCTTATTAATTGCTCAGTCGTTTCCAGCTAATTTGTTTGCGCGTATTTTGTCGTGATGAAAACTATACTATATCCTTTATGGTCGGTTTACATTACTTATTCCAATACGATGATCCAATCCAGCCCTGTTTTTTTTTTAATGAAATAAGGGGGCAAACGAGCAAACGGGTCACCTGATGGAAAGTAACTTCCGTCGCCCATGGACACTAGCAGCATCAGAAGAGCTGCAGGTGCGTTACCGGCCTTTTAAGAGGGAATAGGGTAATATGGGATGGTATGGATGGGAAGGGAAAGGAATAGGGGAGGGTAGGGAAGGGAATAGGGTAGGGGATTGGGCCTCCGGTAAACTCACTCACTCGGCGAAACATAGCGCAAGCGCTGTTTCACACCGGTTTTCTGTGAGCCCGTGGTATTTCTCGAGCCGGCCCATTCGTGCCGAAACATGGCTCTCCCACGTCAAATTGAAATATGTAATACGTACGTCGTACTATTGAATTAATGTAAACGGGCAGAAGAATGCAATTTTGTAAAAAAAAACCTGGACTGTGTCACTGGATTGGAATAATGTAAGCCGGCCATTACAGAACAGCAAGAATTATGAAGGCTATTTTTAATATGTAATTTTGAGTTGAGGAAGTGCCAATTAAAGTAATTTAAACCTGATTCCGTGAGAGCTTTTATAGCTTGAACCGTTGATAAAGCTCTGTTACACTACAGTATTGTGAAGTAATTAATAATTAATTGTTGTGCTTGAACCTTTAATCATTTCATTTGCCATAATATATTTTAGACACCAACTACTAAAATATGATATGGCAATAAGTTGTTGTTTTTACCCATTACAGAGTTCAAGAGTAAAAATAAGAGAATGTAAGAAAATAAGAGAATAAAAGAAAAATAAAATTGCAGATTACTTAAAAAGACTATACAGACTGAAAATAATCGATCCTTTTTTAATGGACTAGTACGTCTGATTCATTTTTGAAGGTTCAGTTCGGTGAGGTTCGATTATGAACCGCAGCAAAGCAAGCGGCTAGTTTCAAAAATTGAAGAAGATAATATCAACAGTCTGATATACCTAAGTAATGTTTTTATCTCACAGTGCCTCACTCACGCGTCAGGCTGCTTTTCGTGTGGGTGTTTTTAAGATCCAATAATAATAATAATAATAACAATTTATTTCAGATCACAAAGAATCCATAGTGTTAGTAGAAATACAATTAAAATTTAAATTATGTTAGTACATTACATTCTAATTCTTATAATAAAAAAAAATATAAGGAATGCCGAATGGTAAGGCATTGAAACTATCAATGAGCCAATCTCTATCTAACATGCACCTCTATCCAATGCCTTATCAAACCATCAAAATTGTCAGTTAATACCCTTAGAATGCTGTTATGACTACTTCTGACAGGCTGCATCAATGACGCCACTCGTTTCCTTAGTATGGCGTTACAGCCATCAGTGCGAATTTCGGCAAACAACAATAGCATCGCCGTGCTGAGCGATATCATGGCAAGCTCACGTCAATGAAGCCATTCTATTGGTTCTCAAAAATACATTCCTCGCAACACATGATATTCTCTGGTGGAAACGCAAAGGGCGCGTTCAGACGTACGCGTTTTCCGCGCGCGCGCACTCAGCTCGCGTGTGTTCCCAAACGCTACAGCAGAAGACGCACGTCTGGACGCATCGTGAGGCAGCACATGTACCTACGAATGACAGTCTTCAATCGAAACGACATTCGATTCGAATTCGAATGATTCGAAGTATAAAAATCGTACACCTAATCACTTGAACGATCGTTTATTTGAATGGTTAATTTTATTTGAATACTCTACAATAGCCACCAATGTTTCATTATCTGGTCAGAGTTCATAGGTGCTTGGAGTGACAGATGCAGAAAAAAGGAGAAATTAAAAAAAAAAAACTCACTCTATAGTGTAAAAAATGTGCAAAAATATCAGCTCTCATTGTGACAATACCGCGGCGTTATACAAGTTGCGTAAGCGTCAAACAGAAAAGCACCATATAAAGGACAAGAGCGTGGTGAATTTCATTTTCTAAAACCCGATTAAAGAGGTGACGCGCCGAGGTCGGGTAACGGGGAACAGCTCGAAATCGAAAGGCGCTCGAAACCGAAACCGAAGGGAGGGTCCCGTTATCCTGCGAGAAGGAAAGCTCCCGTTAACGCCTCAACAATCACCTATTACGACTCAAGAGTTACGACTCACGACTCACTGGAACGGATGTGTAAACCTCTGATTAATTTTAATTTTTTAGACGACCTGCCTTTTTTTTCGCGTAGGGGAAACCCATCATGGGTGCCCCGGGTTGTTAGACGACCTGCCTGACTAGCATACGCCAACGAGATATCTCACTCTCGAGATCATTAAAAACTACTCGTCTCATAATGTCAAAATCTCGACATTATCTCAACAAAACTCTATAAAATGTGTTATTTCGATGATAGGTCTACGCGAGAAAAAATGTTTGTCATGCTAGGGTCAATAGAGATGAAGAGACAAACCATCAAACATCGAGAAAACATGTATCTGAGTGAGATATCTCGTTGGCGTATGCTAGTACAGACAGGTGAATTTCGAATCAATTCCCTTCCAAAACTTTCCCTGGACTTCCACGGATCAAGACTAAAGTTAGCCAAATCGTTACAATCGTTCTAGGTTTTAGCGAGACCAACTTTGAAATCAATTTTAATTTACATAGTCTATAACGGAGAGCATAATTTTTACAATGGGGAATAAAAGGCAGAACAATCGCATCCACCATGCGATTGTTCTGCCTTTATTGATAATAGAAACTGAAAACCCGTCTGCATTTTGTTAGACCCTTTTTTTTTTGTTAACATGCTTTACGCATCCCCGGCAAATTGGGAAATCGGCCGGGATATGTGGGACTCCTGTCTACCCACTAAAACCCCATGGTGCTCCACTCATCGCTTAAGGCAGAGTTGCGGATACGATAGAACCTACCGCAAACATTTTTTAGACCATTTTGTTGGACCCAGAGCGCCCAGAGTCAGTATAACAGTAAACATGAATCTAACGAACTGCAGCCTGCAGAGTGCAGGCTGCAAAGCGTACCAAAAATTATATTATACACTGTACACACACAGTCTCGAAGTCTCGAAGAACATAATATCACCTTCTTCTGGCGAGTCGGGTAAAAGAAGATAATATGAACGTGTATCTTCAAAACTATCAAAATACTCTTATTGAATTCAGAACACAAAACTAAGGGGAAGACACGACTCCTTGCTGTTTTACCATTTTCCTATATAAGCCTTATTCAAAGTTAACTTGCTGACGAAAATCCATTTCAAAGTATAACCAGCCTTTATAGGGAACAATCTTTTCAGAAGTTTATGTATCTTATATCTTTAAACGAGCAATTCTTGTATATATATATAATTGGAATCTCGGAATCGGCTCCAACGATTTTCATGAAATTTAGTATATGGGGGTTTCGGGGGCGATAAATCGATCTAGCTAGGAATCATTTTTAGAAAATATCATTTTCATCGAATACCGAGCAAAGCTCGGTCAAGTAGCTAGTGTAATATTATATTAAGTAGTGTGAAAGTCATAAAATATGGGTATAATAATTATTAATAACTAATTATCTTATTTATAATAATATATATTTCAGAATTCAGAGTTCACTGTTCAGAATATATTTCATTCATATTATTGTCTATGAAATAGTTTTTATTACTCGTAGTCTAATAAGATCCAATAATATTAACAGTTTTCAGAAGCCCCGAGCCCGGTTACACAGTCTGAAAAACGTTGCTCTGTAAAAATTTGATGGCTCTTGGTGTCAAGACAAGCGCCATCTATTTATTATTATATAAACTATGTCAACAACTTATCAAACTAACAAATGTTATGTTACTTCGATAGATGTCGCTACATATTTTTACGTTAATTAAAATTATTTATTATTAATTTAATTATTGATAGTATTTAATGATAAAAACAGTTTTACGCATTCAATAATTTTTAACTTGCTATTGATATACTGTTTTATTTTAGAAAAACTTTTTTAAATTATAAAGATCACGAAATTAAACACTCAAATAGCGCCATCTATGCAACCACTTTAAAACTACTTTGTCATGACAACAGGAAGTAATAAATTTGGTTCAGCCTCTATACGCTAGATGGCAAAATATTGAATTTAAAAATATTATTTTTAAATTACATAATGGAATCATTACTGTTTAAATTTAAATATTATTTAAATATACTTACAGTACAACATATTGTATTTTAATTTATCATTTGTAGCTTTGTAAGGTCTATATTGTCACTGCAAAATTCTAATTATTATAAGTACTTACTTATTTTACATTCTAATTATTTTAACAAAGTTGCGGACCGCCCGCGCCGTCGTGGCAGTCCAAACCTAATTATTATCTATTATTATTATTATTATATGTATAATTATATTATATAGTTTAAGTAAATGTAACTAAATATGTATGAAGTAACTTTTATGGTAGGGTATAATATAATATTAATTTACTCAGTAAGTAATTAGGTACCTACTCTACCAAAAAAGAACATTGTTTGTCTCAAATAAAATATGTTTCTATTCATTCATACTAAATATTCATTAGCCCGGTTACCGGTAGGCGCTTCGTCGGAACGTCGGACTAAAGAGGAGTGTTTTGTTTTTTTATCATTTCACACGTAAAATCTAAATTTCCATTAAAAAGCCTCGAATACTTGTATTCGTTGACCAAGTTCAAGGTTAACTTAGCATTAGCTGAGAATTTACTTTTTCAACTTTATAAAACATCATTCAAAGTTGTATCTTTTGCACTCAGCTCAAAAAACATATTTTTAATTTTTCTATAATAACCATAGCCATACTAATGTTATAAGCAAATGAAAAAGTGTGTTCTTGTGTCTATCTGGTACCTCTTTACTCATGGGCGTACCGAGAGAGGGGCAGGGGGGGGAGGGGGGGGCAGCTGCACCCATCTATCCCGGAAAAATGTACGGTTCGCGCGCGATTGGAGTAGCCCGCTACTCCAATCGCGCGCGAACCGTCATTTATCTAGTTATGAATACTTACCTAAGTTTATTCTGTTTTATTTAGCTTCGTGCTTAGATGTTAGCTATACCCTAAGGGCTGGTTTACACGTATATTAAGTTGATAAGTAGTTTACTAAATTTTAATTTTAGTAAATCTAAATTTTAAGTTATTCATTGCATGTAAACACAAAATTTAGTAGCAAGTAGCAAATTAAAATTTAGTTAAGTACTAAACAAGGAAATAAGAAATTTGACTATTTTCCTATGATATTCTATTATAAAAATATTGTCTAGTATGTTGGCAGGCGGGGCTTCTTGTCACTTGACACAATATTTCGGGCAGGCACTTCAAATTAAGTTAAAATTTAGTTACTACTTATCTACTTAATACGACGTGTAAACCAGCCATAATAAAGAAGGTACATAGGTACCAAAACTGATTCATAGATTACAGACAAAATCTAAGTAAGTAACATAAATAAAATCAGTTTCAAAGCAATTGCTCCAAAGCAATATTATGTATCCCCGTGGAATTTCCCATTCCACTATCTTGATAAAAATATTTACGTTTGTGAATTATTGCTCATTCATCGCCATTGCTAATTCTGCTCAAATCGATCGATCAACATTTGAATATTAATTTATTTCGTATTCATTCACAGTAGGAACCGCGGTATAGTGAATATTATATATATTCACTATACCGCGGTTCTATATAAAACTAGATGATCCGGCAACGTTGTTTTGCCATACCGATGTGGGAAATTTTCCCCACATCGGTATGGCATTTATTATGGCAGAATTATCTTTTGGGTTCTGTATTACAGGAACCCGAAAGATAATTCTTTTGTGCGTAATTATTAGTACGAAGTCGGAAGCAACATCAAGGTAATTATTTGATACTAGATGACGCCCGCAACTCCGTTGCGCCAAAATTCGTTTATCACGTGGGAACCGTACATTTTTCTGGGATGAAAAATACCCTATGTCCTTCCCGGTATTAAAGTATCCCCATACCAATTTTCAGCAAAATCGGTTCAGCGGTTTGGGCGTGAAGAGGTAACAGACATACAGACACACTTTCGCAATTATAATAATGATAATAATATCTATGGATCCTTCACACCACGTCAGTCTGGCCCCGTACTAAGTACCTGAAGGACTTGTGTTACGGGCACCAGACGACGGAAATATAGTTACCTAATTCTTTTATATAGGTATAATTAGTACATTTTATATTTAAGATTTTTATTTTTTATTATATCATACTAATCATACATAATATTATATTTAATACACATCCAAGACCCAGGAACATTGAACACTTTTATTCCGTCGGTCGGCGGAATTCGAACCCGCGACCCCCGACTTGCGCTACCAACGCGCCACCAACCAGCCACCAAGGTCGCCGATATATTTTATATCTTATATCTTTAAACGAGCAATTCTTGTATATATATATCCTCCAGGCTTCAACGATTTTTATGAAATTTAGTATATAGGGGTTTCGGGGGTGATAAATCGATCTAGCTAGAAATAATTAAAAAAAATGACATTTTCATCGAATACTGAGCAAAGCTCGGTCTAATATATAAATAGCTAGTTATATTAATGCCTGTTTTCACCAACGGCCTCCTAAGTCCTAACGCTAAGTGGTCCCCTAGCGGCCATTAAGGGTACATATCCTTTAAGGTTTCACGAATTTTTGTGTGTCACGTTCGTCCTTAGGGCGTAAGAACTTTAGCAAAACATTACTTTTTTTTAAATGTGTCACATCCTTATTATATTAATAATCAAGTAGGTATCACATAAAAAATCTTTAATTAAAATTGATCGTTAAATATTAGGTACTTACCTAATCTGGTAATTATATCAAGATAATATAGGTACATACTTAATTGATATTTTTTGCTATTTGTATTATTTAATATTTATTCAAAAATAGCAAACTGCCACGCGGGATATTTTTTGTTACAAAATATTTATTATACCTATACGCTAAGGTTAACTAATATGATGGTTCACGATAAACGTTATTTTTATCACTTTAAACGTGATAATTTTATAGAGAGGCTATAATAAAAAATTAATAGTGTTAAAAATACGATGAGTATGTGCCCCTTTAAATATTAGGAAAATAGAGAAATTCACCGTAAAAGTAACAGCACTGAAAAATACTTTTGACTTCTATGTTTGTATGAGAAAAGAAGCCCCGACGCAATGTGATGAATTTGCCCATACAATAACAAAAAAAAAAAAAACATTTCAGTACCGCTACTTTTACGAGGGGATCATACACACACTAAATAATTATTATGACTTTATTTTGTTTACTGTTTACACCCTGCTTAAGTGTATTAAGACTATTCATTGAGATATAATTATCATTATTTGGTTGGGGAAAAAGTTTCTTCGCATTTTATATTATAAAAATTCAAAAGGTTTTTTATAAGTAAAGTTTATTTACAATTGACTAAAGTATATAGGTGCCACTTTTTGTCATCTTGTTGGTAGGGACATAATCCCATTGCTATAAAAATTTTGGGGCTTCTGATGAAAAAACTGCGACAACTGGTTTTGGCAGTCCTCTTGTGATGTCAACCTGACACTGCCTAAGGAATTCTGCAACGACCGAAACAGGTGGAAATCTGAAAGTGCAAGGTCAGGACTATATGTAAAACGGCGGATGCATTAACAGCTCCCAGCCAAACTCCCGTAATTTTTGCTGAGTGGCTAAAGATGTGTGAGGTCTAACGTTATCATGGTGAAAAACCACACCCCTTCTGTTGATTAATTCCGGCCGCTTTCTCTCAACTTATTGCTTTAATCTCATCAGTTGTTCGCAGTACAGTTCAGAATCGATGGTCCTGCCTAGCGGTAACAGCTCATAATTAATGATGCCCTTCCAATACCACCACACACACAGCATCACTTTGTTGCGAGTTCACCCGGGTTTCGCCACAGTCTATGAAGCCTGACCGGCCTTTGACCACGATCTTTTTCGCACGTTCCTGTACGTGATCCAATTTTCATCACCAGTTATGAGCTTCTTCAAAAGTGGTTCGGTTTTATTACGTCGTCATAAATAATCACAAATGATTAAGTACACGGTTCATCAGGTTTCTTTCAGTGAGCTCATGAGGCACCCAAATATCGAGCCTTTTTGTGTACCCACTACCCAGCTTTTTTCAAATGTGCCAAAACCGTTTTGTGGTCAATCCCCAGTTCTTCAGCTACATCGTAACTACTAATATGCCGATCTTGCTCCACTTTTTCAAAAATGGCATCAGTTTTGTCCGTAACAGGGCGACCAAAGCGACGTGCATCTTTGATATCAAAAATTCCAGATTGAAAACGCTTAAACCAAATTTGCGCTATTCTCACAGATACTTACTACATTAGGTCCATAAAAATCACAATTTTTTCGCGGCTTGTGTTGCATTTTTACCTTTTTTGTAATAAATTTTTAAAATGTATCGAATTTCTTCATTAGAATCACTCATTTTAACAATAAGATAACAAATGAAAATCAAACATTTACCTAATTTGAATTTGGAATTGTCTTCTGTAAAATTAAAACTTTTTAATGATACCAAAATCAGCCAGATACAATTATTGGTATAGCCCAAGAGAGACAAGTTCATTCATACATTTCATATAATGCGAAAATACTTTTTCCTCAACCTATTATTTGGATTTCCATCAGCGACTTCTTGTATGTCCATGTTATCTAATATCTAGATACAGGGAAGGCTGAATAGAAGGGAAAAAAAGGAAAAACCACCTAACTATAATGCTAGGAAGGTGCGCAACTACAAGCAGAATAGCCAATGAGAGTTATTATGATAACTACAAAATGTGTAGAAGAAAATTATTCTTCTACACATTTTATTATTCTTCTACACATTTTGTAGTTTGCAGTTTTGTAGTTTGCGATATCTAAAACAATCAACAATCGTTCGGAGAAGCCTAGTACTGATGTTTTGATTCTCGTACCGGTTTTATATCGAGTTGATCTTATGATTTATGACATTAAATTTTTAACTGTGATTAGGTATTATAACTAAGCCAAAAAACCTCAAAATATGTTGGCCAGTCAAAACTGATTATATCTGTTACCGGCAATATGTAAAATCCGGCATTGTATACAACGCCTAGGTAATGAAAAGAATGCCTAAGACGCGAAGACTATGTATGAAATATTATTTATTGTATAGAGGTAAATTAACTAGGCATTTTACCTCTCTACAATGCCGACTTCGAAGCCGGTAATGTATGAAATCCTCAATTATTTCGATTGGTACTCAACTTCCTACTAATATTATAAAGGCGAAAGTTTGTTTGGATGTATGGATGTGTGGATGTATGGATGTTTGTTACTCTTTCACGCAAAAACTACTGAACGGATTTTAATGAAACTTTACAATTATATAGCTTATACATCAGAATAACACATAGGCTACAATTTTAACCGACTTTCAAAATGGGGAAGGTGTTATGTTCTTTTTTTATGTTCAACGATTACTCCGCCGTTTGTTAACCGATTTTCAAAACTTTTCTTTTGGCATTTAGGGTATCATCCCAATTTGGTATTATATTCATGAAAATGGTGATCTGATGAAGGATCCATAAGTAATCGATGGAACTCCTCAAAATTTATAGGGAAACATATAATTGTGGTGCCTTCGGTTTCGTGAGAATTATTCTAAGCATATGCTACCAACAAGTAAGACTTTGCACCGAAGTATGAGGAACATACTTTATGAAATGCATGTCACAATTAGATCACCACTTCTATAAATTCGGATTTAAACCTTATATTATAAACAACAAAATTAAAAAAAAACTGAGTGATCGCTGAATAAACAAAAATAAAAACTATAAGTATCATGTATTATTTGTGACGAAAATATTGTAATTCTTTTAATTTACTTCACATTTAAACATACTTAGTCTAAAATCAGTTTATTTTACACATCAATGGGAGATCAAGAAAAGTGAAAACATTGAAAGCAGATCACCAGGTATTTTATATAACGTTTAGGTATTATGTAAATTACCTAGGCAAAGTAGGTACGTAATGGATAAAGATATTCATAATGTTTTATACATTGCACAGGTATTGTACACTTTGCCTAGGAAATGTATAGAATGCCTATATATGCAGATTGCCGGTAACATATCCAAGGAATATTCCAAACAAACAACATATCAAAACAATCTTCGTAGGTATAGCAGCTATTTAAACTTGGTGCTGCCTTGTCTATGGCTCCACAGTAAAACAATACAAAATAATATCGCAATAATAATAATATTACTACGATAAGCGTCGATGGAAACACCATGCTAATATTATAAATGAGAAAGTGTCTGTCTGTCTGTCTGTCTCTTACCAAACCACTGAACCGATTTTGCCAAAATTTGTTATACTTAGTGATACATAGATTGGCGAGTCCCGGGAAAAGGTATAATATATTACTTTTTATTCCGGAAAAATGTACGGTTCCCGCGTGATAACCTAATTTTGGTGCAACGAGGTTGCGGGCGTAATATACTAATATTATAAATGCGAAAGAAGCTATGTTTGTGTACTTATTGCCTGCTGACGCTTGACTAAAGCGATTAAGATCAAAGTAGACTAGTTTCGGAAAATTTTATAGCATTGCTTTTAATAATAGCTGTTCAATCTGATTTTAGGCGTATAATGTAAATGTGAAGACAAAATTAAACCGGTTGAGCCGAATTTTGCGGACTTTGTATCCTTTCGGAATACCGGTATTACTAGTACTATTATGTGATTAGTACCTTATTTTCCATTCGTTTCATAAAATAATGGATGCTATTAAACGTTCGTGTGTCATCCCACATCGAACTAGTTTGGAGTAATCGTAGTTAAAATAAGCAGAATTATAATAATAAGCAGAAAATAAAAATTATTCCAAAAAAACTTAATTTTTTTGGAGTGCGGTTATAATAAAACCAAATCGTCCAACCAAACTCTTCTTTATTCTATTCCACCATGGACCGGACTCCAACCTGAAGGTGCCAATGCTGAGAGCAGCGACCACATAGCCTCTTATGTGGTCGCTGGCTGAGAGTGTTCACCCGAAGCTCGTTCCCCAAAAAGTGCCCGCTCACCATTCCCCCCGCCGGACCTCCCTTTTTCTTCCACCACCACTCTCAGTATTGCCAACTTCAAGTTGGTATTGCCAGTATATTAATTATTACTCTATGGTATTGCAAACATAAAATATCCATAAACACAAATATATATATCCTTACTAAAATATATTTAACTATTTAAAATATCTATCCCTTCATTCGCCCATCCTGACAAAAAAAAAAAGGTTGAATTCGGATTCGCGTTAATTAAACACTTAGTCTTATTTATCGACATTTTTGTTACTATCTATATTAACATTTACAAAACAATTTTCAGTCTTATGCCCCATTCTATTACATTTTCCACATTTAACAATAGGCTGAGGGCATTTTAAGAACGGGTGCCCCTTTTGATGATGGATAACATAGAATTTCGCTGCTTGAACTCGAATACGAACTCCCCACTTGCTTATTATCAGTACTGTTAACGATGCTATCGACATTCCCTTTTGGCCTAAATCTGTAATTTTGTTTATCAAACGTCAGCGTAGATTCTTTGTTGCTCATTAAAATTAACCCGTGTATAAAACAATCTACCGCATTACGTCCTTGAATGTCGCATTGATTTAATAATGCTTGTTTTTCGTAAAAATACACTTCAATAGGTTCGTTAAATCTACTTTCTTTTTAACATGTCTTCCAGGGCTTGGCCATAGTTTTGCTAAGAAGGAAACGCGTTCAACAATTTATTTTGCCACTCAGTCCAACTAAACAATATCGTCGGCAAGCTCTCATACCACACTTTGGCCAAGCCTTGAAGCTTTTGCATAGCAAAATGTACTGTAGTTTTATCGTCCCATCCGTAGACGGTAGCACACTCATTCACTTTCTTAATCCAAAATATATCAATACGTTGGTTTTTAGAAGCAGGGTCAAAATCAGACAATGTTTTTTGTAGTTAGAAGATTGAGTGGGAGTCGACTTCGACTGCTGAGACGGTAGTAGACGGTACTCCTGCGTAATTGGCCTGGTTTCATTGAAACCAGAGTGCTCTTGTGTATTGCGCATACACTTGGGTACTATAAAAATTACTCCTGCGTAACTGGCCTGGTTTCATTGAAACCAGAGTGCTCTTGTGCATTGCGCACACACTTGGGCACTATGATATTACTCCTGCGTAACTGGCCTGGTTTTATTGAAACCGCCCTCCGACACCGAAACCGGTGTGGGAGTTTTTTTGTTTATTATAATTATCAGCATTGGACATTGGGCATAATTTTATTGAAATACTCGTTAGTCTAATTAAATTATTAATCTAATTGCAAACTAAAATTAGAATACATTTTATGCATATTATTATTAATCAACTTACGGGTAATTTGTAATCTGATTAAAATTACTAATTACTTTTTGCCCAACTCTGTACGTGATAAACTAAATATTTCTACATTAACTAAATTTAATCAAAATCGGTTCAGCAGCTTAAAAGCAAATAAATAAAGTTTATTGCGTGAAAACCGAACATTTTCCATGATAAAAAATATTATCCTATCTCCTTCTCCAAAACCTTACGTAATATCTACAATCTACATGTACTCAATATCGATATCATAAGCCAAATTCATTTTTGTTGACTGCGCGGGAACCGTACATTTTCCGGGACAAAAAGTATGTCATTTTAATTGATTCAAAATATCTGCATACAAAATTTTATCAAAATTGGTTCAGCGGCTTAAGCGTAAATCATTTTAGAAACATAGTACATAAATGCTATGTACAAAACCTCACTAAGAGGAATAAGCATTAACCATTTTTGTACTCTAGAATATGCTACAGTGGGTTTTCAAAAAATAGACTTCACTGTCGTAAACCTTATGTTATAAAGAACAAAACTGCATTATTAACTCAAAACCCGTTTTTGTGTGGAATGAAACACCAATGCTAAACAGCAGCCAAATAAGCATTTGACCGAGATTTGCTCGGTATTCGATAAAACACGAATAAAATGACATTTTCTAAAAATGATTCTTAGCTAGATCGATTTATCGCCCCCGAAACCCCCTACTAAATTTCATGATAATCATTGGAGCCGATTCCGAGATTCCAAATATATATTGCTCGTTTAAAGATATAAGATAATAATATTAGCTTGAAACCAATGCTTGAAACAATGTAATTACTCGTTCTACTAATCAGAATAACACATAGGCTACAATTTTAACCGATTTTCAAAATGGGGGAGGTGGTATGTTCGTTTTTTTTATGTTCAACGATTACTCCGCCGTTCGTAAACCGATTTTCAAAATTTTTCTTTTGGTACCTATATATATCATCCCAATTTGGTATTATATTCACAAAAGTGGTGATCTGATGAAGGATCCATAAGTAATCGAGGGAACTCCTCAAAATTTATAGGGAAACATATAATTGTGTTGACTTCGGTTTCGTGAGAAGTATTCTAAGCATATTCTACCAACAAGTAAGATTTTGCACAGAGGTACACCTGGTATACCGTGGTTCGGAAGGTGCTGAGAGAACTCCTGATTCTTTATAGATACAAGTTTCGGCGTAGTTTGTCTTCATACCCATACAAATTACCGAACCGGGCAATTTGTATAAGTATGAAGACGGTTTTTTTTTTATTTCTGGGAACTCAAAAAAAATCCGTCTTTTTTTTATTTTTAGAAAAAAAAATTGTTCTCATAGAAAAGTTGTTCATTTTGACGGGCTCATTTTATGGTTTTAAGGATAACGGTGGTAAACCTAACTTGTATAAGATAATAATATACCAACGAATCGCTAAATGTGTGTGTAAGCGCAAACCACCAGAACTGCTGAACCGATTTCGCTTGTTATTTTTTTGTTGTGTTTGCATTTTTTTTTATTTAAACTTCATGTAAATGATGGAATGACGTCCGTCGAGTCCGCTTAAGAACGGAAAGCATATTATGCTACTATGCAAATTACATTCATCATCATCATCACTACCATATTATACCATGCATCGTCCCATGGTTATGACTTATGACTTATGAGCCTATAATGACCCTGTTATTGCTACTTTTCATGATCTTTTAGATCGAGACTCGAGTTTTTCAAGCGATGATTTAAAAAAAATCTATACCTAGGTACCTAATATTATAAACCTGAAGAGAATGTTTGCTTGAACGCGTTAATCTCAGGAACTACTGGTCCGATTTAAAAACTTATTTCAGTGTTAGATAGCATGATTTGGCTATCTCCCGCTTTGCTTGGGGAGGGAAATTGGATATCTCCTACTCCTCCTACCTTTCTTCTGATTAATCTCGTTGCGGGTCCCATGACAGGTTCAGCTTGTCCCTCGGGCGCGCCTGAGATCATATCAAAGGGTTTTCGTGGTTGGTTACCACTGTTGGTCCTGGCGACACAGGAGTTGCAGTGGTGGGCCTTTGGCCCGTTTAAAAAAATAACTAGCTTGTTTTTCTCCACCAAAATCGTATTCACTTCATGGTAATACTTGCACCCGTTGCAGGGATTATGTATGTAATATTGTAAACTGAAAATAATTTTCATCGCGCATCGGTGTGCCAATTTAATATATAAAAATAAATAACCTACTGCCCCCCAGAGTTCGCACTTCGTATTTAATATACAAAAGAACCACTTGTCACGTACTCGCATATTTATGTATAATTATGTTACATACTTAATACATACACGTTTTATAAGTCGTTCTCCTTGCTGAGCGGGTCGGTGTCTTATCACATAGTAGTACCTCTCCTATTATGTAGTTACACGCGACAAAGATTACTCATACTATGATAATATCAAATGAGATGATTCCGTCTGGAAGTTTTGAATTACATCATACCCTACTTTTCGATAGTTTTTCATAATTTTCTATATTTCTAGATGCTACAACAATATAGAAATACAAAAGCATATTATTATTTCACTCGAGGTTTGGTAACAGGCCTTGTGATTTGCGAATAAGCTGCCGCATCCATGCGCGTGTAAAACTGTAAACAAAGTCAACCTTTCTTAAGCCGGCCCCTAGACGAGCAATTTTATTGCGCAATATCACGTATTGTGTAATATTATTGAACCTCTAGGATTGATATTATTAACCGTTGTTACGCACGCGCCTTCAATCTAATTGTCAAATAAACAGTTCAATAAAATTGAAGATGTGATATTGACAATACAATTGTTTTTTTTAATGAAATTAGGGAGCAAACGAGCAAACAGGCCACCTGATGGAAAGCAACTTCCGTCGCCCATGGACACTCGCAGCATCAGAAGAGCTGCAGGTGCGTTGTCGGCCTTTTAAGAGGGAATAGGGTAATAGGGGAGGGTAGGGATGGGAAGGGAGGGGAATAGGGGAGGGTGGGGAAGGAAATAGGGTAGGGGATTGGGCCTCCGGTAAACTCACTCACTCGGCGAAACACAGCGCAAGCGCTGCTTCACGCCGGTTTTCTGTGAGAACGTGGTATTTCTCCGGTCGAGCCGGCCCATTCGTGCTGAAGCATGGCTCACCCACGTTAAAGTGATTGTCTAAGGGCCGGCCAAGACGATAATATACCATTGAAGATCGATTCATATTTCATATGGCAGTTGACGGACCTGCGTCATTTGGTCGGATTTTATCTATGGATTTTATCAACCAAATGACCGAATGATCGTCATCTGACAAAACGCGACCAAAATACTTAGGTCCTCCATCTGCCTATGAATCAACTCTATGATAGTACATTCTACAGATTGTCTTCCTAAAGCCTCGCTCGCCTCAAAAGTAAATAAAATCTATTCTCAGGCCTAACGAATGTTACATACATTCGTTAGGTCTGACAACATACAAAATTTCATTAAAATCGGTTCAACCGTTTTGGAAGAGTTCGTGCACAAACTTTGTGACACGAGAATTTATATATTAGAAGTAAAGTGTGTAAACTGTAAACGATCCTAATTAACCAATGTCTGACGCTGTTTCTCGAATAAAATCCGAAATATCTAACAAAAGACAACACCTAAATCCCTAACAGAAATGGAATTTTACAACATTTTTTCCTTACTTGTATACTTTTCAACATTGAACTATGACGACGGGAGTGACGTGCTTGCTAAAATGCCTAACTATCGTGAACCTCATTTGCTTACATCGAATTGCAAATAATATTATGTAGGTACTGTCATATATATTCTGTGGTACTGTTTAGCACCGACGGACCATAGACATAATATATACTGTCGTTATAGGTTTATGCGACGGACAATACAATATTTACTTTTTATTCGAAGAATGAATTCAAACTTGAGGAACATCAACTTCAGTGCTTGACACTCGAATCTTCAAAATTCGATTGAAGAATTTGTTAATCTTCGCCAAGATTTAAAAAAAAATGGAACTTTTGCTACTTATCCTGTGTACTTAATATCATTCAAGCATTGATTTTAGATTTTTGTTTTTTTAATAATTTTTCATTCTGAAGCACTTTTTTCTAAATGTGACTAATACTCGTAGGCAATATGAATATGGTAGACCTATGTCTACCAGGATCTGATGGCAAATTTGGATGGCAGATCCAATTGGATTTTTTTATACATATTTACATGTTTCACACACAGAGTCGCTATAAAAACAAATAAAAACCGGCCAACTGCGTGTCGGTCCACGCGCAATATAGGGTTCCGTAGTACCGCTAGTTTTTGATAATTTTTGTATGGTCAATGAATGTACATTTGTAACATATTTTGCACTACTAACAACATCATCCCAGTTACTTTCAAAGGAATTTAAACGAACAGATCCTTTATACTTCGCTGAATACATTTTTTTTAGTTGATCGACTACTCAAAAAAATGTATTTGGCGAAGTATATAACATTTCTCAAACGGATCCATAAATCGGAAAATGATCTATGAATAATCATAATATTTTTTAAAAACCTATCCAACGACACCCCACACGATGGGGTGGATCGAAAAAAAAATCATCCCCGCTTGATGTGTAGGGAAGGTACCATAAAGAAAAATATGTTTTTAAAATTTCATGTACCATTTTGTCGGCATCATTAATATGTGCATTCATGCCAAATTACAGCTTTGTAGGTCCTATAGTCTCTGAGCAAAACCGCGGACAGACAGACAGACAGACAGACAGACAGACAGACAGACAGACAGACGGACAGACGGACAGACTGAAACTATAAGGGTTCCTTGTTAAATACGGAACCCTAAAAAAGATCAAAATGTTTTATTCCCAATACCCCGGTATTGCTAGAGTCAATGTCTTTTCTCACTTTTTGCCATATCCTGGTAGACCTATAGTTATTTATTTTTAAAACTTTTGGATTTTATTATTTTTTCACATTTTATGAGCAATATGAGCGCCGTGGAATGGTATGGGGTATTTCCAATGTGGTATAAAAATTCCGTATTTATATATGGACATAAACAGTTGAAGTGCGATCTTGTTTTTACTGACTTAACATATTAATTATAAATATTCCGTGTATTCTTGATTTCTAATTGTTGTTATTATAATAGCCAGTGTTAATGTATCGCTCTTTTATTACCGACTCCCTCATACATTAAATTAAAATAGGTACCGTGATGATTATTTTTTTCTTGTCTTAATTTAGTTAGTTGTACATCTTTAACAATAGTACAATTAAGAGTTTATAAAAACGTTACTTATGTCACTTTATTTCTTTACACCTCAACTACCACTTAAAATATAGTCTTACCCATAAACTTATAATATACTGTCGTATAGACCACCTGACAACCCGAAAATGCGTGACCATTTTTGATCTGTCAATGTGTGCGTGTGCTAGAGATGTATATTTTACTATCGATAGTATAGTATTTTGCTATCGATAGTTTAGTCCGTTCGAGCTATTTTACCTGAGTTTCTACAAGAAATAAATAATATGCAAGTTTGACAGATTTTGTATTTCAAATTAGGTATCATAAATTTTAATTGGCAAAAAAGGTGACGATTGAAAAGTAGATACACATTTTCGTTTGGAATGATTTTTCAATCGTCATTCGTTGGATATGTTATGACTTATGACATGAGGTTCTTATAGGGGTAAATAATATGCACATAACACATTATAAAGTTACTTAAAAATACAAAAATTATCAAAAACTAGCGGTACTACTTTTTGATTGATGAGTTGCTTTCTTATTTGCAAAATAAGATATCGATTGCAGATGAAGAGACGTTAGTGAAAATATGTGCTTCAACATTTTCGAGCGAGCAGATAAAAGAATCTAAGGAGTTACTTTTTGATTCGGTACCAAAGGATTTCCATAAAATTAGTCGCAAAGGAAAAGGCAAGGAAAATCGTATTCTTTATGACTTGATTTCCTTCTTTAAAGTGACTGATCCTGATGTTCTCCCGGTGTTCGTGGCGCGGGATCTAGATAAGCTCCCACCAATATCATTTGATCACTTAGATACCTCGAAGCTACTTAAGGATCTAGCAATTGTTCGCAGCGAAATCGAGAATATAAAATCGTCCTACGTGACAATTGAACAACTAGAAGAGCTGAAAAAAGAAGTATTGCAATCGACAAGTACTTCGCCTCCCTTTTCGTCAGCAAAAATAAACATGAAAAGGGGTGCGTATAGAGATAGTGGGCCGATAGCCTTGTCAAACTTGGATGAATCTTTTGATTTCAACAACGAAATAAACAATTCGGTGCAAATAAATACCAAAAACCTGGAAAACAGTGTTGAAAATGACGGTAGGGGCAAATCTACAAATATTAAAAGCCCGTTATCGAGGCCGCATTGCGCTGAGTCAACCGACAACGAACAAGTTACCAATCAGCTGTGTATAGGCAAGTGCACAGAGGAATGTCAGTCGTATGCCGCGCGTATAAAGTCGAATACGAAAAACACTGTGAATGACGGCTGGGAGATAGTGCAAAAAAGGCCCCGTAAGGCTAAGAATTATATTGTTGGGAAGAAAGGGAGTGTATTAGTTGAGGCCGAGGAGAAGTTTAAAGCGGCGGAGCGATATGTACCCCTTTTTATTACGAATGTGCATAAAAATACATCCGAATCTGACATCGCTGCCTATGTGCAATGTAAAACACAAGAAATTATCAAGCCCGAAAAAATTATAATGAAACGAGATTGCGATTATAACGCATATAAATTCTTTGTGCCTCATCATAAGCTATCTCTGTTTTTGGACGATAAACTATGGCCTAAAGGAATTATTTTTCGCCGATTTGTTAACTTCAAGACGAAACAAAATGTAACTTCTGATAGAGATGCCGGCAAAATACAAATTACATAGTTATGCATTCTTATAATTTTGTTACATTTAACTGCAAAAATGTTAAACGCTCCGTTGACAACATACGAGATTTGTGTAAAAACTCAGATATAATAGCCCTACAGGAAACATGGCTAACACAGGAAGATATCCCGTTTCTAAATACGATCTGTGATGACTTCGGCTGCACGGGGGTGTCGGCTATGGACACGCAGGCTGGCCTGATAAGAGGTCGTCCGTTTGGCGGTGTGGCCCTGTTGTGGAGGCGCAGTGTTTTTAGTGACGTATCTGTAGTGGAATGCAATAACTCGCGAATATGTGCTATTAAAATAGTGTTAAAACAGAAATCTATACTCGTGATGAGTGTGTACATGCCTACAGATGAGGTAAACAATCTTGTGGAATTTACTGATACGCTCAGTTCGGTAAGTGCTATTATTGACAGTAGTAGTTTAGACTGTGTATATATTTTGGGGGACTTAAACGCCCACCCATACGAACGTTTTTATTACGAACTTGATAATTTTTGTGCGGAGCAGCAATGGATATGTATTGATATGGAAAAGTTGGGTATAAATTCGGACACCTACACTACCGATTTCTATTAACGGGGTAAATGAGTCTAAAAAGATTGCAAATTTATTCGCGAATCACTTTGTAATAAAGTCTCCTCTTGGGCCCTCACTCTCAATGGTGAGTGCTGGTCCCGTCGTGGACAGGAATATATTTTTTAATACTAAGTCAATAATTAATGTTATTAAATCCATGTCAAAAGGAAAATCGCCTGGCCACGACGGGCTCAGTATTGAGCATCTAAAGTTTGCTGGCCCACATCTTCCTAGATTGCTTTTTATGCTGTTTAATTTTTGTATTGGACATAGTTACATGCCAAATGATATGATGCGCACAGTGGTAGTACCTATTGTAAAAAATAAAACGGGTGACCTAGCCGACATTAGTAATTATAGGCCTATATCACTGGCTACCATCTTGTCAAAAGTGTTTGACAGCTTGCTTAATACACAGTTAAATAAGTATGTTCAGTTACATGACAATCAGTTTGGTTTTAGACCTAAATTGTCCACAGAAAGTGCAATACTGTGTCTTAAGCATGCTGTCAGATACTACAATAAACGTAAAACACCAGTTTTTGCTTGCTTCCTCGACCTGTCTAGGGCATTTGACTTGGTTTCCTACGACATACTATGGAAGAAGCTGGAACATCGGAATTTACCACCAGATCTAATTAAAGTCTTCAAGTACTGGTATGGGAACCAAGTCAATTGCGTTAGATGGGATGGTGCGCTGTCTGAGCCATATGTGTTGGAGTGTGGAATGAGACAGGGGGGGTTATGCTCGCCAACCCTGTTTAATATTTATATAGATGGCCTTATTGGTGAGCTCAGCAGCACCAGAGTCGGCTGCTATATAGATGGAGTAGGTATTAATAATATAAGTTACGCGGATGACATGGTGCTGCTGAGTGCATCAGTGTGTGGGCTGAGGAGACTGGTAGCCATGTGTGCAGCGTATGCCGCCTCGCATGGACTAGTCTACAATGTCAAAAAAAGTGTGGTCATGGTCTTTGAGGACGGAAGTAGACGCTGGTCGAATGTGCCCTCTGTATCTATTAATAACTGCGTGTTACAGAGGGTACACAAGTTTAAATATCTAGGACATATGCTGACTTCCGACCTCAAGGACGATGACGACATAGAAAGAGAACGAAGGGCGTTGTCGGTTCGTGCTAATATGTTGGTCCGTAGGTTTGCGCGCTGTACGAGGTCGGTCAAGATTACTCTTTTCAGAGCATTTTGCACGACCTTCTACACGTGCAGCCTGTGGAACACATACACGCTTAGGGCCTACAACGCTCTTCGTGTCCAGTTTAACAACGCATTCAGAATGCTGTTGGGGCTTCCCCGCTACTGCAGCGCTTCGGGCATGTTTGCTGAGGCACGCGTGGATTGCTTCTACGCCACTATGCGCAAACGATGCGCGTCTTTAGTGCGAAGAGTGAGGGGGAGTACCAACAGCATTCTTGCTATGATAGCTAGTCGACTCGATTGTCCATATGTGCGTCACTGCTGTGCCGCCATATCTAACGGTATGGAGCAGAGGTGATGCACAATGTACTCAAAATAGGTATTATTATTTATTTAAACTTATAAAGATAATTTTACTAACATAATTTATAAGCCTTTACTAACAAATGAGTCTATGTAACTTGATTTAATAAACTATTTCATTTCATTTCACTACGGAACCCTATATTGCGCGTCACCCGACACGCACTTGGCCGGTCATGTTCAGATGATCTAGACATGGAGCGTGAGAGAAGGGCTATGGCAGTCCGATGCAATATGCTGGCCCGCAGATTTACTCAGTGTAGCAGAGACGTTAAAGTTACTTTGTTTAAAGCGTAGCAAATCTTTTTACACGTGTAGTCTGTGGTCTAGCTATACGCAGAGGTCATATTATGCATCGAGAGTACAGTACAATAACGCATTCAGGGTGCTGATAGGGCTGCCGAGGTTTTGTAGTGAGTCGGGCATGCTGGCCGAGGCGCAAGTAGATGACTTTTTTGCCATAATCAGGAAGCGGCTGATTCAGCGGCTTCGGGACGGCACCAACAGCATCCTGAGGGCGTTTGCGGACAGGTGGGATTCTGCAATGCTTAGGCACTGGATTCGGCTTCATGAGCCTGTAGCACGGTGCATGCTTCTTGTAGTGTCGAGCAATTAAAAATTAAAATTAATTACTAACCCTTAGTGGGTTAAGGAAAAATTGTTACTAATCTAAGTACTAATAATTCATATTGTGGGTTGTACATATTTTATTGCCTGAAATAAAGCATTATTATTATTATTATTATTATAAAAAATATTGTAATAAGAATTTTTAAAGCCCTTCTAGTTAAGGACCTAATTTAAAATTGAAGAAAAAACAACATTTAGATTAAAAAAATAACCTTTTTGTACCTAGTTGAACCTCAAAATACAAAATTTTCCGAAAATGTAGCAAAAACTTTATATTTTGAAGAAAATCTGCATTTTATTTCTTTTAGTCAGGTAATAACAGAATACTTAACAACAACAACAACAGTTTATTTTTAACCCCCGACAAAAAAGAGGGTACAGCTAGGCAACAGCTAGTGTGTAAATATTTATAAATGTCACGAACTAGAATGCAATAAAGCCCACCAAACGACTGCAAGTTGCTAATCGGCCCTTCACGAACCAGATGAACAGCGATTTTTCAGCACGGAGCAGGCTGATGATGATGAACTATAGCTAAGAACACTCTCAATGAAGTCAGCTTTGAAACAAAAAAAAACTAGATCAAAATCGGTCCACCCGTTTGGATGCTACGATGCTAGAGACAGACAGACAGACAGACAGACATACCGACAGACAGACACGTCAAACTTATAACACCCCTCTTTTTTGTCGGGGGTAGACTTTTTGTTTCAACCCTCATATCCTCACAAACCCTTTTATTTTTATACGACGAACGTTAGTCTCTAAGAACTTTGCAAAAAAATATGCTTTTCCTATACTAGAAAAGCAAATTAACTTTTTTTTTTAATTATATATTTTTGGCCTTTTTTTGCTCGATATCAATAATGGCAACAGGTAAGCGCTTAAAATTTACACAAATGTCTTAAATATTTATGTGTACTTAAATAATTATTAATTATTAATAATATTTAAACAAAATAAAAATTAAAGGGGAGCTCCCATACAAAAAACACAATTTTTGACCTATTTTTGCTCAATAACGGCACGGAACCCTTCGTGCGCGAGTCCGACTCACACTTGGCCGATATTTTTTCTTTCAGCGAACTTAGCATTTAGATAAGGATCTCTCTAGTCTAGCCGGAGTGTTAATTAATAATAGTATAATTATGCTATACTTAATAAAGATTGGTTACATCTGTATTTAATCGACAGAATTAAAATCAAGTTCGAGTCGGACTCGCACACGAAGGGTTCCGTGCCGTTATAGAGCGGAAGAAGGCAAAAAATTGTGTTTTTTAAATGTGTTTCATTTTTTAATTAATTTCAGAAGTACAAATATAGATGAGTTGATTTCAACAAGTTTTTTTATATAATTTTGGTTGAAATTTTTGTTTCCACCAAAATTAGAGATTAGGTGTTTACGGGAAACTGGTACGACAACCACCACTTAGACGAGTTAGCTTGTGACAGAATGAAGGCAATGGCGTATTTTTTTAAATGCTTACAAAATCAATGGTATTTTTTTTAAATAATGTTTTGCACACCCTCTTACCCTACAAAATTTACCCACCAAAATTGGAATTTGCGAGAAAAATAATCTTAAAAAAAACTGCGTGCACTAAAGTTATAACACATTAACTTAATTATGAACAAACCAAAACTCTACCCATATTTCAAATAACAACATGATATTAAAACCACAAGTAGGATAATTTAAGTACACCAAAATTGGATAAAATCGGGGGTTTTGTGATAAAACGGTTTTCTTTCATTTCTGGCTGGAAACTGGTACGACCCAGCCCACAGCCACCTCCCAAACGGCGTGTGGCTGAATGAAGTAAATGGCGTATTTTTTATGCTTAAGGGATCAATGGTATTTTGTAGAAACAACGTTTCGTAAATGACACCAAAATTGGTAAAATCTCCGCGACAGACCTAAACTGTGTCATAAAAACTCAACTACAGAACTTAGGACAATAAAATTCATATATTATCAAGAGTCCACTATATTAAACGACTACATAAAGTTAAAAATCCAATCCAGTATCAAGTTTTTTGTAAATCGGTCTAGATATTGAGTAAAATAGGTCGACGACAAGCCACCAAAATTGGAAATCACCTATTTGGCTTTGTCCACACCACCACACTATGCCTTTTTCTGTTTGTCAAGGGCATGCGTTATAGCGCAGTCAATAGCGAACGTGAGGCATGCCCGCGACGCATGCCCTCTGACCGTCCAAAATTTTCGCTTTAAAAATGACAGTTGGCGTTGCGTTCTTTGACGCATTCAATTACGCCAAAACGAAAGTTGAATGAAAGAAAATGACGAAAATTGAAGACGGAAGCGCATAATGTGGACATAGCTATTTATGTTTACTATCTTGGAAAATAATAATATTTTTAAAAAAATAACGACGGGGCCAAATTATAAGCATTATATTTTACTTTTAAAATCAAAAATGAAAACCTTATCTTTAAAAAATAGGACAGTTTTCAGCCTTGCCGCGCAAAAAAGCGGTTTAGGAAATCCAGTCAACTATTGAGGATTTTGTGAATAATCAAAGTGCCTACCTGTTGCCATTATTGATATCGAGCAAAAACGGCCAAAAGCACTCACGTTTGTTTTATGGGAGACCCCTTAAATATTAATTTTATTTCGTTTTTAATTTTTTTTGTTACAGCGGCAACAGATTTACACAATCTGTGAAAAAATCATCTCTAGCTATTACAATTCCTGAGACACATATTGCCTGATGACAGACTGACAGACATGGAAGTCTAGTGATAGAGTCCCGTTTTTGTATATCCTTTGGGTACGGAACCCTAAAAACGTTGTGCTCCACGTGAATCCTGTAATTTTTAAAGGCGTTGCCCTTTGAAATATATTAAAATATACCGGATTTTTGCCAAATTATTCGGTGTTTTGCTTGCCTACTTGATGTGATATTTGTAGCCAAGAGAAACAGACATAATAATATGCTAAAAGTTTAAAGTGTATGTGCATGTAGTTGTTGCCTTGCAGCTACCAAATAATTATTATGTTAACCGATTTTTCTATCTAAGTTCTAACTATTCTTATTATGTTATAAATGCGAAAGTGTGTCTTCACAACCAAACCGCCGCGCCGTTTTTTTTTTTTTTTCGAAAGGGTCTAAGCTACTGGTCTGGTTAAGACCATGGTAGTTTAATCGTGGCTATAACTAGTCTGTTGCTAGTTGGTTTGGAAATAAACAATGAGGGGGGCCTGCTCTGCTTGCTGACCGGTCGGTGTAGTGAGAAAGCCCGATGATGCCGATGCGGAGTCGCCCAGGCCGCGGTAAACACCGCCGCGCCGATTTTGCTGTTTGGTATGGAACCACTTCGAGTCCCGTGAAAGGCCATAAGATAATTTTTATCCGAGAAAAATGTACAGTCCCACGTGATGCACGAATTTTGGCGCAACTCATATAGTGTATTAAATAATAATCATTTGTTTGATTTTTTCTATCCATAATAATCTGACCTACGATGGCGTTAGAACAATAATATTTACATTTATGTCATATTTTCTGTCATGTAACATGATAGATATGTCGCAGGCGTATTGTATATTTAGCCGTATTACATTACGGCTAGCCGTTTTAAAAAACGGCGCCGTTTTGTAATGCGGCGTGTCGACGTTTAGCCGGATTGAATGCGGCTGAATATTCTACTTATACAGATATGTTACGTCCATACTATTTTCCGGCTTAAATCTCTTCCGAACAATTTTCAAATTCAATTTTTTTTTTTAAATGAAATAAGGGGGCAAACGAGCAAACGGGTCACCTGATGGAAAGCAACTTCCGTCGCCCATGGACACTCGCAGCATCAGAAGAGCTGCAAGTGCGTTGCCGGCCTTTTAAGAGGGAATAGGGTAATAGGGGAGGGTAGGGAAGGGAATAGGGTAGGGGTTAGGGGATTGGGCCTCCGGTAAACTCACTCACTTGGCGAAACACAGCGCAAGCGCTGTTTCACGCCGGTTTTCTGTGAGAACGTGGTATTTATCCGGTCGAGCCGGCCCATTCGTGCCGAAGCATGGCTCTCCCACGTATACGTTTGCAAACATTGACAAATTTGACAGATAAGTGAAACAAAAGATTCGAAAAATTCGATTTTTTCCAGATTGTTCGAAAAAATAATTGAAAATGTAAATAATCGAGGTATTTATTGCAATCAAGACATGTGGTAAGAGATTCCATGTGTTTTGTTTACTTTCGAGTCATAATTGGTACATTTTCGATACACGCACGACGTCATTTTCAATTTATTTAGGCAAGACAAGACGCAGCACGTTCGTGACTGCGCTCGATGCAGACTAAACAACAGATGGCCCAATTGGGCCGTATTTGAATCTTTACAACGCGCGCGGTAGTAACATATCTGCTTTGAGTTTTTCATCATTGATTTGAATTAAGAACGTTGTCAAATGATGAATTCGTAATTGTCTCGTACCAAACTCACAGCTGTCAGACGCCGAAAAGTTCCTTATTCACATTTTCATTCACACCCAACCGACAATTATTGCGATTTCCTCAATCGAAGGAATTTACTCATAGCCTATTGCCTAGTAGTCAAGAAGAATTAAACTTCAGACCTAGGAATAATTCGCATAGAGCTGAGATTTGTAGAGAATACATTTTGTAGCACAAGGAGGATCGCCGGGGACTTAAGCGGTTTTTTTTATGATGGAGTATTTAACGTCTCTACCAATTTTTAGCTCTATGCAAATTATTCCTAGGTTCCGATTTTTTGGCGTCTAATTAGACCGGACTCTAGAATGAATTATGATTGACCTTTGCCATTTGGACGGTTTATGTCAATTCGACGTTAGTAATAATAATAAGTTGGCTGGGTTTGATATAACGCAACCAAATTGCGTAGTCTGCTATCTGCCTTAGATATTATGAATGAACTTCTCCGATAGTACAAAACGTGAGTAGCTCACATTAGTAGCCTCAATAGTGTCTTAATTTTTTTGTATAATAATATTTACGCTTTTTACGCTATTTTTTCTCGTCGTTATATTATTCGTTTTGCAATTCTGGTCTTGCAAAAAGTGTTATGTTTTTATATATAAAATTCTCGTGTGACAAACTAGTCACCGTACTCCTCCGAAACGGCACTAAGTACTGATTTTAACCAAATTTTATAAGCATATTCAGTAGGTCTGAGAATCGGCTATGGGGTACTTTTTATATTGATAAGTGCATTTGTTGAATAAATAATAGTAAATAATTATTACAACTCGAGACTGACGGCGACCATTGTTTGTGCGACGGGATAGCAATGGACGTTGCCATGGTGACATACTTATTTAGTCACTTCAATAAAATAATACGGGCGAAATTTTATACTGTGGTAATGTGGCGAATATTATACTGTGGTATTATTTAGAATTTGTAACCTCAGTAGCTACTAATTAATTACCTATAAAATATTAGATCACTCGAGCGACGCGTGATAATCACGCTTTACCTTTAGGTATTTGATGTAAAAAATATGTTACTATTTAAATTATATCATAGCACAAAATTTGCAAGTGCAGGCGTATAGAAGAGTTTAAGCTGAATATTTAGATTTTAGAGCAAGATTTTTATTCAAAGCCAAAAATGTTATGGCGCAAATAATATTTGCTTTGAATAAAAATGTTCAAATCGTAGGAGATTTAAAAGTATTATAAGGATTTATCACAAATTATATGAACAAAAGTGGAAAACAAAAATCGGCCAAGTGCGAGTAGAACTCGCGCACGAAGGGTTCCGTACCGTTATAGAGCAAAACGTGCGCGAAGCTCCTTAAATTAGTTATTAAATTGCACATAATATGTGATGCTGTGTGTGTGGTGGTATTGGAAGGGCATTATTCATTATGAGCTGTTACCGCTAGGCAGGACTATCCATTCTGAACTGCACTGCGAACAACTGATGAGATTAAAGCAAGAAGTTGAGAGAAAGCAGCTGGAATTAATCAACAGAAGGGGTGTGGTTTTTCACCATGATAACGCTAGACCTCACACATTTTTAGCCACTCAGCAAAAATTACGGGAGTTTTGGCTGGGAGGTGTTAATGCATCCACCGTATAGTCCTGACCTTTATACTTTAGTCAGTTGTAAATAAACTTTATAAAAAACCTTTTGAATTGTTATATAAAATGCGAAGAAACTTTTTCCCCAACCTAATATTATGCCAGCGCCCAAATAAATGTGTGAATTTCCTCTAGTCCTTAACTATTCACTATTGAGGAACAACCATGTACATGGGAGTTAAGAAAAAAAACACCGTAATAATTATTGCTTACTTATTAATATTAATATTATGGAGAAAATTATTTTTGAGTTATTTCAGGCAGTCATAAACATAATGTGTGCAAATCTTTAAAGCTGTCGAGGACAAGTCTGTGGATATACCTAAACAAAAAAAACTTGAGAGGTGTCAAGGGACACCCGAATGGAACGAAGTTATTTCTTATGTTCAAAAAACCTGTATACATAATATTATACACTCAAAAAATTATAAAAAAAACGACATCTATTGACACCCAGGAATACTTACAACGCGTTGCTGTTGTTGTGCAACGCCCTCTGCCCCTAGCATGCAGGTACTAATAAAAGTGTCGAGGTCAAATCAAGGTCAAATATCGTTCTGTAGACAGAACGATATTTGACTAAGCTAGAGCCTTCAGATTTACGCCGAACGCGCGATAAGGAACTTCGTTTTAATAATGTTGTTTACAAACACGATGTGTCATACATTTCTGTATGGTGATCGTTGCGCTTGTGACCATACGGCCTACGGGTTGTTTGTACCAATAATAATTATCTCTTGATTTAAACATTCGTTCGGATATAAAAACAATATTTATTTAACGCAAAAAATAATAGGTAATAGTAAAAAGTACCTTATACCTATTCCTCGTACTTACATATTGTAATGCACAAGCCAGAATGGTTTGAAATTTAAATCATATTGTTATTGCAACAAAAACATTTATTCACTTGTATAGTTTTTACATAGAGTGAAGTTTATTGTTTTTTATTAATAAAAGCTTACCTAAATAAGTATAATGTGCTATTTTATAGCCTTTTTATTTGAACGCAAAATGTGTAATTTATTTTAAAGATCCTATTTATGTACGTTTTTTGTATTCTTAAAACACATAAAACAGTATACCAGCGCCAACAAAATGGTAGAGTTCTTTTGGTGAAGGTCGTATAAGATCCTGGGCGAAAAGATTGAGGTTCGATTATTTGAGAATAATAACTAGTTCGAAATATTATTTAGAATAATTTAGGGGCAGGTAACGATGAAGAGTGATCTAACGATACGAATTACGCAATCGTGCATTAAATAACGCTGTTTCATTTTTGTATATTTCATAGCGTTATTGCACCGCTGTGCCGCGTCTCGTCACGTCTCGTGGTAGAGCTGGCGCGAACTACGACTTTTAGTCGCGCGATTTTTTTATCGACCTACACAAATTCAAATAAAATGTCACTTTATAACATAAGCTATAGATTTCATTTTGCTCTACGCCATTGAAAAGCAGCGGCAGCATGGGTCGCTAGACAAATGTCGGTAAAAAATGAAATCTGTAGCCTATCCTATTTCATAAACTAACTTTTTATTTGAATTTTGGTCGTCGGTAAAATAATCGCGCGACAAAAATCGTAGTGCGCGCCAGCTCTTAATGTGAACTGAAGGCCTACTATGAAACCGTTTTGAGTCTCAAACAATAACTGCTCTAACAACGTCATTTCTCGTTTGTTAGAGTAGGACGGGGCATTCCGATTAGTTCGATTGAGTTTCAAAACGGTTTCGTGGTACGGCCACTGACCCTAAAGCTGATAATATACAGAATAGAAGTGGATACGAACAAATTATACTCTGTCCGATTATGTATTAGATATTATCAGCTGATACTACATCTTTGGAGATATCGTTGAACTCGACAAGTAAAAGATCACGTAATAATTATATTATATAAACACTTTTCTTGCCGATCAAAGTAGCAGTTGATCATCCTCTATGAATCATACAGCATGCTTCATGGTAGTCACACGTGCGTTGATGTCAAATATAACTTAACAACCTCAAAATAAATATTAAAATTTATATTATGTAATTAGAACTTTGAGGAAAAAATCAAAAACTATTTTGATCCAAATTGTAGTAAGCTAAAAGCTACGCTCACAAACTTTCGCTTATACAGGGTGTAACAAAACTAAGTGATTATACTTTAGGGTGTGTAGTTAATATTTTAAAACCCGTATCCAAGGTGTTTACGTCACTTAGTTCATCCGCTCCTTTTAGAATACGGTAGTCTTCCTAATATCTCATAATACCTAATTGTATACTGGCTGTAAATAATAGCTTAGTTTTATTCCCTCTTTTTTGTTTACACTTAGATTTAAGATTTCATATTAGTAATTCCTATTGGAAAATGTATTATCTTGTGTCTCATTTTTATAATATTGCTGTCCCTTTCGCACGGGAATGTAGTGTGTTTCACACAATTGTTATTGCTGTCTCTTTCTTGCATAGTTGCACTCGAACTATTGTTGTTTTTTTTACATAGCTTTATTTACACATTTTATTGTTAATTTATCTTATAAGAATGTTTGTTTACCATTGTATTAGCTTATAAGCCTCCTATTTGATGTCATATTGTGTGTAAAATTTTATATTTCAATAAACGGACTGCATTCGTTCGACAACATCCGATAGAACCTCACGGGCTCTAACGGTACAAATTTCATATATAAACACGCACTTTCTCGGTGCAAAAACATTCACATCCGACAAGCCAAGCAGATGCCCTGCTCCGCCAACACTCCGCATCAAGTAGTACCAAGTTTCCTCCTGTGTTTCCTTCTCGTCTCCTCAACCTGCACCTCCTTCTCCAGGAATCTTCCATCCGGCATCCTTCACCCTCAAGATACAGTCCACTGCTCTACCACCTGGCGACCACGTTTGTCGTGTCGCCAACACAGGCTGTAACAAAACTAAGTGATAATACTTTAGGCTGTGTACGTGTTCCTTGTAGAGAGTTCACTTTGAAAGTAGCAGCGCTGAAAGACCAATTATTTTTCCACTTTTGTATGGGGAATCTCGTGACACTCACTTTTGTATGGGAATTGGGCAAGTCCAATGCCCATACAAAACTGAAAAAAAATGGTCTTCCTGCGCTGCTACTTTTTTTTATGAAATAAGGGGGCAAACGGGTCACCTGATGTAAAGCAACTTCCGTCGCCAATGGACACTCGCAGCATCAGAAGAGCTGCAGGTGCATTGCCAGCCTTTTAAGAGGGAATAGGGTAATAGGGGAGGGTAGGGATGGGTAGGGAAGGGGATTGGGCCTCCGGTAAACTCACTCACTCGGCGAAACACAGCGCAAGCGCTTTTTCAAGCAAGCGGTTTTCTGTGAGAACGTGGTATTTCTCCGGTCGAGCCGGCCCATTCGTGCCGAAGCATGGCTCTCCCACGTCTTTCACAGTGAATTCTCTACAAGGAACACATACACAGCCTAAAATATTATCACTTAGTTTTGTTACACTCTATATAGAATTAGTGATAAAATATTAAGGATATGAGATATTAGGAAAACTACCGTATTCTAAAAGGAGCGGATGAACTGAGTGACGTAAACACCTTGGATACGGGTTTTAAAATACGCAGAAGACATTAGTACTGACCAGTTATTTTCCAAGCAACTTGTATCACATATTATAGGGTGATTTGCACGTCTGGTTTATAGCGAGTTTTATTTGTAAATAAGTTGTTATCCATTTCATCTTGTAGCTAATTCTAAATGTATTTAAATTAAATTAAAAATAACATAATGTAAGTAATTAATTAAAAAAACCGCCAAGTGCGAGTCGGAGTTACGCACAAAGAGTTCCGTAACATTGACTATGTAAAATAACTTTTGTGTATTCAGAGAGCCCCCTAAATATTATACAATGTGTCCCGACACCAGTGTTTGGAATTCTATGCTCTTAGCCAGATAGTTCAGGGGCTACCTGGCAATTTCGTCTAAGTTCAACCTCTATAAAGTCTGGTGCAACTTAAAGCACAATACCGAAAAAAATATATGTTGTAGACTGGTCTTTAATCTTCCATTGCTCACGAAGATTTTTTTCCAAACTCAATAGGTTTTCAGAAGAAAAATGTACCGTGGTCATTGATTTTTCTGCCAATATTCTATAAACTTCCTAACCTGTTGGCTTAGAGCATTGAAAATTTTATATTTAATAAATTATCACTTACACTACAGTTCCTCGCGAGGAATTTTTAATCGAACAATCACGTCCATGTGGAAAGTATAATTTTCTCCTATTTCGCCCTATCAAGGATGCGGCGAGCGTCATAACCGCCACTTGACTTGACTGTACAAGGCGCACTGATATGAATGTTATTTTAATGTCCTTTACGTCGATATTCGTACTGACAGACATCGACGTGCTAATTTCAGGGCGGTATCAGCCTTAAGGCCATCCCCCGAGCAAATGACCTTGACCGTATATTTGACGCGCTGCCGAGATCGCACAAAAATCCAATTTTTTTTACTTATCTTAGTTCAATTAGTATACTCCCAATACGGGTGGTCGCCGCGGGAGTTTACGACCACAACCCTCCATGCAAAAGTTTTTTTCAAAAACAAGAAAATCATAAGAAGAACCAGTGTTTGAAAATATGTACATACAATATTCGTTCGCTAAAAAATGACAGTAGAAAAATACAGTTAGATTATGCCCTCAGTAAAATAAATTACGATATTATTGGATTATCAGAAATAAAAATAGTCGGAGAAAGCATAATAGAGAAAAATAAGTATATCCTATTTTATAGAGGAGACAAAAAGGCTAGAAATGGCGTTGGATTCATAGTAGCATCATACTTGAAAAAAAAAATTCTAGAGTTTACAACATATTCAGATAGAGTTGTAAGACTCGACCTAAAACTAAAAGATGGAACTCTACTCAATATTATTCAAGTATATGCACCAATAGAAAACGCAAGAGAAACAATTGTAACCGAATTTTACAAACAACTTATTCTAGCTCTACAAAACACAGGAAAAGACACCATAGTTATGGGAGATTTTAACTCAAAAATTGGGTTACCTCTACCAGAGGAAAAAAACGTTTGTGGTCTCTACGGATATGGCGAAAGAAATCAAAGAGGAGATTTACTGCTGAATTTCTGCTACGAAAACCAATTGATAATTACGAACACACTATTCAAGAAAAAACAGAAACAGAAATGGACGTGGAAATCTCCATCAGGGAATATACTTAATGAAGTAGACTTTATACTTGTAAAACAAAGAAACAAGGTTCACAACGTGGAAATAATCTCTACCAAATTTTCTTCTGACCATAGATTGGTAAGAATAACGTATGACGTTAACACAAACAAGAAGAGTCGCTCATATTTTGGTTGTAAAAATAAAAATTATACCCCTGTTGAAATAGAGTCACTGAAAAATTTTATGTCCTTAAAATTACCAAACTTAGAAAAAAATAACATAAAAGAAACATATAGAGCAACAATATCAGCTATAAGGGAATGTGTTACACAACTGCCAACAGACAAAAAGAAAACCGAACCCCAAATAATAACGCAAGAAGTAAAAACACTAATCGAGGAAAGAGAACATTTAAAAGGACTACACCACAGGACAAAAGAACAAAGAAAAAGACTTAAACATCTACATAGAAAAATTGTCAAACTAATAAAATCGAATAAACACAGGATAAAGATGCAATCTCTAGAACATGAACTGAAAAATCGAAGCTCTACAAAACTAACAAAGAAAAAATTCGATATAAAAAAGGAATGGATACACGGTATGAACAACGTCTCGGGACAAAAAGTTACAAACAGAAGAGATATAATAAAAATTGCAACAGGCTTCTACTCTACCCTCTATTCAAACATCGACAAAACTAATCCGGAACAACATTTTGAAAAAAATCAAGATGTCCCGGCCTTCCTGACACACGAAATAGAGCGAGGAATAAAAAACTTAAAGAAGAATAAGTCACCCGGGGAAGACGGAGTCTCGCCGGATTCAATAGTTGCAATGTTAGAACCTCTTACACCCCTGCTGACAAAACTTTTTAATAAAATTCTCGAAAATGAAGAAATTCCTTCAGATTGGCAATATTCAATCATAACACTTCTCTACAAAAAAGGTGATCCAAACCTAATCGATAACTATAGACCGATAAGCCTACTTCCAACGCTCTACAAATTATTTTCATCAGTTGTATTGTTTCGAATAACAAACGCCTTAGATGAAAAACAACCAAGAGAACAAGCAGGATTCAGGAAAGGTTTCTCCACTATAGATCATATATTTACATTGACCCAGTGCATAGAAAAATGTAGAGAGTACAATAAAATCATCTATCTGGCTTATGTAGATTACACAAAAGCATTCGACTCTATATCCCACGAACATCTTTGGAATAGTTTAAAAGAGCAAGGGATTCCCAATAAATACATAGCTATTCTAAAAGAGATTTATAAAAACTGCCAAGCTAAAATCAAGACTGAAATAATTGGCCCAGCTTTTCAGGTAGAGCGCGGCGTGAAACAAGGGGACCCTATATCGCCAAAAATGTTCACGGCTATTCTAGAGTCAATGTTTCAGAGACTCGACTGGTCGTCACATGGGCTTTTTTTTTTTTTTTTTTTTTTTTTTATTAAATAAGGGGGCAAACGAGCAAACGGGTCACCTGATGGTAAGCAACTACCGTCGCCCATGGACACTCGCAACATCAGAAGAGCTGCAGGTGCGTTGCCGGCCTTTTAAGAGGGTATACGCTCTTTTCTTGAAGGTTTGCAGGTCGTATCGGTCCGGAAATACTGCTGGTGACAGCCCATTCCAGAGTTTTACAGTGCGCGGCAGAAAGTTACGCGAAAAACGCACTGTGGAAGACTGCCACTCATCAAGGTGATGAGGATGGTATGTTTTTCGCGTGGGACGATAGCGAAAAGTTGCAGGTGGTATGATTCCGAACAATTCCTCAGAGCACTCCCCGTGATACAACCGATAGAGGATGCAGAGTGAAGCAACATCTCGGCGTAATTCCAGGGGGTCCAAGCTGTTTGAAACACTATGGCAGTCAACAATTCGAGCAGCCCTTCGTTGGATACGATCCAGAGGGAGCAGTTGGTATTTTGGCGCCCCTGCCCAGAGATGAGAACAATATTCCATATGAGGCCGAACCTGCGCCTTGTAGAGTTGTAGGCGTTGGTCCGGACTGAAGTACTGTCTCGCTCTGTTAAGAACGCCAAGCTTCTTTGAGGCTAATTTGGCCTTACCCTCAAGATGATATCGGAACTGGACTTCGCTCGATATGTTGACGCCAAGTATCTCAATGCTAGGGGAGATGGTTAAAGATGTGCCCTCGAAACGAGGATAAACGACCATTGGTGACTTTTTAGTGGTGAACGCGCAGACTTGTGTCTTGGCGGGGTTGAATTGGACTAAGTTACGTCTACCCCATTCAGAGACCTTCTCCAATGAATTCTCCACCTTAGACACAAGTTCGTTTCGACTCTCAGTGACATTTTGCCGAGAAATATTAGGGGAGCCGGTATATACAGCATCACCTGTACTATCATCCGCATAGCAATGAATGCCTTTGGTTTGTAACATGTCATTGATATGCAGTATGAATAGAGTAGGCGATAGCACACAGCCCTGAGGGACACCAGCATTAACAGACTGAGTTTCCGAGCATTCGCCGTCAACTACGACCTTTATGCTTCTGTCTGCTAAGAAACTAGTGACCCACTTACATAATTTCTCGGGTAGCCCGTATGATGGAAGCTTTGATAGCAGCGCTTTATGCCAAACCCGATCGAAGGCCTTCGCAATGTCCAAACTAACAGCCAATGCCTCTCCCTTCGACTCAATTGCCTGAGCCCAACGATGAGTCAGGTATGCCAAGAGATCACCAGCCGAGCGACCCTTACGGAACCCGTATTGTTTGTCGCTTAGCAATCCCTGGCCGTCCAAGTATCGAAGAAGCTGGCTATTGATAATGGATTCCATTATCTTCGAGAAGAGAGAGGTTATAGCGATTGGTCTGTAGTTGGAAGGATTTGAGCGATCACCTTTTTTGGGGATCGGGTGCACCAAGGCTGTCTTCCAGGAAGCCGGGACGATGCCAGTGGAATAGGAGAGCCGAAAAAGACGCGTCAAGACCGGAGCCAACTCTGGAGCACACTTTTTCAACACAATAGGCGGGATTCCGTCAGGCCCACTCGACTTTTGGATATCAAGGGAACAGAGGGCTTTTCGCACTGAGCGCTGATGAAACCGTATATCCGACATGATGCTCGTGCATCGCGGTATGGTCGGCGGTTTCTGCCCCCCGTCACCCAGGGTCGAGTTTGACGCAAAGAGCTTGCCCAGAAGATCGGCTTTGTCTTTTGCGTCCTGGGCCAACGATCCATTTCCTACGTGTAGGGATGGTAGGGTTGGCTTGCAGAAATTTCCTTCAATAGCTTTGGCCAGAGACCAGAATGCACGGGTTCCCGAGGGGAGGCGCTCAAGTCTCTTGCCAATTCTATTGACGTGCTGTTGCTTTGCCCGAGTAATCTCTTTCTTGAGGGACCTAGAGGCAAGGTTGTACTCCTTTTTATATGTGCTGGTATTTAAATCTCGAGCAGACACTGCGTTGGCCCAGGATTGGTAAGCCTCCTGCTTCCGGCGAGAAGCTTTTTTGGGGGATGAACCAAACCAGGGACGAAATCTGCCGCCAGTTGGCACTACAGAGGTCGGAATGAAAAGTTCCATCCCCTGCATCACCACATCGGCAACAGAGTTGGCAGTGTTGTCGAGATCATCCGGCGAGAAGCACACGTGCCCCCAAGGATAGGATGCAAAAAACGACCGCATCCCATCCCAGTCTGCTGACTTGTAGTGCCACACACGACGGTATTTAACAGCGCGCTGTCTTAACACCGTCGTAAGTGGCACAGAACTCCTAACAAGGCAATGATCTGATGAACCAAGTGGTGCGGTTACGGATATTTGGTAGCCGTCAGGATTTGAAGTCAGCAGGAGGTCCAACAAGGAAGGATTCTGACCATCCACATCTGGGATTCGCGTAGGCGTAGTAACCAGTTGTGTCAAGTCGTTCGCAAGGGCAAAGTTGCAGACAGATCTCCCCGCGTGATCAGTTTTACTGGAATTGAGCCAGTCGGCGTGGTGGGCATTAAAGTCGCCAAGTATTATGATCTCTGCGGATGGGATCTGCCGCTGCACAAAATCTGAAGCAGCTTGTAGGTGCTCCAAGAGTCGGTCCGTCTCGGGGTCACCACTATGGGACCTATATAGGCACGCATAGACGCGAGGGTGGTCGTCGCAATCTATGCGGAGCCATAAGTTTGATAGGTCCATGACCTCAAGATTGCTGAGGCGGCGAGAGCTGATATCATCTCTGATATACACACACACTCCAGCTTTGGGTAGAAAGGAGTGCTCGAGGTAATACCCTGGGTGGGAAAGGTATGATGTGTCACTCGGAGATGATATCTGCGTCTCGGTTAAAAAGAGCAAAGCCGGCCTTGCCGTCTCAAGGTGGTAATGGACGGCATTAAGGTTGGAGTGTAATCCCCTGATATTACAAAAGTCCATGTTTAATATCGAGGGGGGTGCCTTTGTGTGTTTGCTCTTGCCCCGAGCAGATTGGAGCGCAGTTTTGCCCTCCCCAGAATACGAGGGGCAGCCTGGATGTCCACGTTCAGTTCCAGGGGTTCCTGAGCATGGACGTCCAGAGAGGGATTCTCCAACGCAGTTGGTACCCTCCTGGGGTAACAAATTGTTTTTCAACTGCGGCATTTCTAGGGGGGGTAGGGGATTGGGCCTCCGGTAAACTCACTCACTCGGCGAAACACAGCGCAAGCGCTGTTTCACGCCGGTTTTCTGTGAGAACGTGGTATTTATCCGGTCGAGCCGGCCCATTCGTGCCGAAGCATGGCTCTCCCACGTAATTAACGGAGAGCGATTAACACACTTACGCTTCGCGGACGACATTGTGATCATAGCTGAAACACACGGAAGTCTGAAACATATGCTAGAGTCGCTCGACGCTGAAAGCCAAAAAATTGGTCTACACATGAACTTCAACAAAACAAAACTAATGACAAATGGTGAACAAATACCTATCCCATTAAATAATACAACAATTGAATATGTCAGCGAGTACATTTACCTGGGCCAGCAGATAGCTTTTGAAGACTCTACTTCCAAAGAGGTAGACAGGAGAATCGCTACTGCTTGGAAAAAATACTGGGCAAACAAAGACGTATTTAAAAGCAAACTCCCAGTACATCTGAAGAAAAAACTGATGGACAATACCATTCTTCAATCGCTCCTTTACGGATGTCAGACTTGGGCACTCACTAAAAATGTAATTACTAAAATTGTCACTTTTCAGAGAGCCGCAGAGCGTTCTATGCTGGGTCTAAGACTAATAGACAAAATAAAAAGCGTCGACATCAGACAAAAAACAAAAGTCTTAGATGCAGTGACGATGCTCTGCAGGCTCAAATGGAAATGGGCAGGCCACATCGCCAGAGCTACTGACGGCCGGTGGAGTGAGCGTATCCTTCACTGGCACCCCCGAGACAGCGCGCGCGGCCGTGGCAGGCCACGCGCCAGGTGGAGCGACGACATCGTGCAGATGGCGGGCGCCGCCTGGACACGCATAGCACGTGACCGCAGCACTTGGCACAACATGGAGGAGGCCTTTACTCATTTTTGGGTGCCTTAATTAATGTACATTAATATTATTTAAGTAACTGTAAAGTATATTGTTTAGTTATAATTTCAGGCAAATAAAGGCTATTTTATTTTATTTTATTTTTATTTTATCTTAGTTCAAAATTGATCGAAAAAAATTTAAAACGGGGAATATGTAGTAATGAAATTATCTATCTATTGTCATGTGTTTCAAATAAACGTAATTTGTAAATACTAAGGAGATGCTGAAAGTATGCTTCAATTTTAATAAGTTGGTATTACTTTGGAAGCTAATATCACTCTCTCTCATGAGTATAATAAACAAAAATAGAAAAACGGGGAAAGGAATGTTGATATACTGAAGATTATTGCTGTATTTTTATTATAACTTTATAGCTTTCAAATTATGAGTTTATAAGGCTCTAAATATTATTATTTTATTGAATTAAACGATTATTTATATTTATTTAAATACGGTAAATTACGGAATCTTCGTAGGGAAGGCCCTTAAGAAGTTTGGCTTAAGGTGACGCCGCGTTAAAGTAAAAAACCGTGTTGGATAATGTTTTAGATTGCTTGTTTTCTATGAGGTCGGCGCGGCCTCTTATGAAAAAGAAAAAAAAACAAAACAATCTATCCTAAAATAAATATTTTTTTTTTCATAAAATCGGCCAAACGCGTGTCGGACATCCAACATGACCAGGCGCGGCCTACAACACTATATAAGTTTTATTTAATTACTTTTAGGATATTATCGTCTGTAAAAGTCTTAGGGCCTGTTCACCACTTCTTGATAAGGCTATCATCCACCTTGACAGATAGAGTATGGAGAATCTGTCAAATAAGCCTATCCGGCACCTTATCAGGAAGTGGTGATACAGGCCCTTACTATCTTAAATTAAATAGGTATAGGGTAACAGCCGGACTGACAGCAAAGTTACTCTTATACGAGTAGAGTCATGTTTACCCTGTATCTATATGTAAGGAGTCATAATATTATAAAAGTTATCTCCTGTTAAAACCACAATTCGCAGTTTGTTTTGAACCTGAACGTAATAATGGAAAGTTTCCTAAACAGCTGTTAGCTTTTTTTTTCTCTCTGTAGTAAGGAAAATTTTAAATTGTGCACTTTGTTCGTGTTAACTTATAAACAAGCACCGGCGAAGATAATGTCAACAAATGACGTAGGTTACTCTTTGAAAGCCAGCTTAAATTATAAAGACACTGCAGGAATCTCTACATACAGGGTATAATTAAACCTTCCTGCCAAATTTTGATATATTGATCCTTGTTACAAATAAATATACACGTATTTTTTCTTTTATAGTCAGTACTAAAATTTTGAGAAATACCCTCCGAAAGCTATCCTAAAAAACACTACAATAAATGGACACGATGCGTCGGCCACGCGTGAGTCGTGACGTGCCCCCGCGCGCGCGCCTCATCCCGCGTCACCCCCTCTCATTCCCCCGAGCGAGGGGGGGGAATGAGAGGGGGTGACCGTTCTGCAACGATTTTAAATGGGATAAAATATGTCATTGAAAAAAAAACACCCAATTTTTTTTGGTTAAATGGACTGTCCTAATGATACCAAAGCCCTGAAAAAAATTTGGCAGGAAGATTTAATTACATCCTGTATAATCGGACAAATTTATTTATAAGTTCTCGTAGAAGTAGTACTCGTCTTTGCAGTTTCGCTATTAAAAAAATCTAGTTATATTCACTCTAATAGACACTCATAAATATTTCTAGTTCTCAAAGCCGTAGTTGACCTATAATATTTTAATTTCATGAGACGCTTCACGTGAGAACACTAGCCACGATTCGCAGCTAACATACTCACGTGTCTGACGGCATGAATTCAACCACTTATTGTCTTTGAAACAAAAATGTATAATATAGAGTTCATTGAGAGGAAGTGAGTAGTACTGACCTTTCCTGTTTAACAGGTAATTTAAACAAAGACAATTCTGGAATTGTTGCATTACTATTAAAACACCCAAACACACCACACACACTCTATTACTCCTGCGATTATGATCGGACATTTTTGATTCGTTTAGCCCTGTAAAGTGAGCCCCGACTGGTACTGCCGAAATACTGTCCGAGATTTTGTTGTGTGCCGTGTGGCGACGCATTGATACTATGGCGCACACATATAAGCCGCGCGCTGTGCCTTTGTATGAAGATAACTTACTTCCCCTCCTTTTACTATGGCGCAGGTTATCGTATTAGAAATATGCTTTAAGTTGACGCTGCGTTAAAGTATAAAACCATGTTGGATATGTTTTAGATTGCTTGTTTTCTATAAGAGGCCGGCCCGTTCTCTCATAGAAAACAAGAAATGGAAAGGACGTAAGCGACACAATGGTTTTTGTCGCATAATTTAAAAACCATAAGTATATTTTATATAAACTATGGGCAAATTAAAGTGTATGCTTGAAGCAATCTATGTACAAATTTTGGAAGCTTAAATCACTATCATGTGTTGGCAAAATTAGAATCCCTTTTTTTACATATGTTTTTTGATTGATTATTTTGTGTTATAAAAGTTGACCAATCGTGTTATGCTATGGGTACATGTACAGTAAAAACATGATTAATACTGACAAATGACAATGAACTTTCATGTCTTAACTTTAGTCACTGAGAAAAATCGATATCGCTACAGCCAAATTATCAAGGCATTGCCTTAATTGCTGTCTTCATAATTTTCAGTGTGTAAATAAATTTTAAAATCGACGTAACAGACAATATTATCTGTTTTATGCCACTAGGTAGTGCTTTGCGTAACTTAACAATAACTTAAGATTAACATACTTTAACAAAATATCTACGGAACCTTCCTAAAATCCTAGCACGTTCTGGGTTAAGTTATTTTATTAATAACTAGCGACCCGCCCTGGCTTCGCATCGGGTATAAAATATTATATAGCCACTGAAAAAATGATTAAAATCGATTCAACAGTTTTGACTTTTATTCATTAACTAGCTGTTGCCCGCGACTTCGTCCGCGGCAATAATATTATAGTATATGTCTGCAGGCTGATATACCTCAAGCATCGCGCTAGCTAGAAAGTTGAAATTACAAAATATGTATGAACAAATATAAAAATTTAAAATATAACCTCCTCCTTTATTGGAAGTCGGTTAAAAGGTAGCCTAAGTTACTCCTTATTATATTCGCTATCTGCCAGAAAAAGTCCCGTTAAATTTTCCCCAGCCGTTTCAGAGATTAGCCGGAACAAACAGACAGACATACAGACAGACAAAAATTGTAAAAAGTGCTATTTTGGTATGTGTACCGTATGTACATTCATATGCATGTAGTAAAAAACGGTTCTTTCAATATTACAAACAAACACCCCAATTTTATTTATATGTATAGAATGTATAGATATTATACTACCCATGGCCGTGGCCCGCATTGCATTGGTCGGTACCGCCGCAAAAGCTACTTCACGTAATTTTTAAATCTGTAATAATATCTTCGAAAACATTAGTTTTTTTTAATGAAATAAGGGGGCAAACGAGCAAACATGTCACCTGATAGAAAGCAACTTCCGTCGCCCATGGACACTCGCAGCATCAGAAGAGCTGCAGGTGCGTTGCCGGCCTTTTAAGAGGGAATAGGGTAATAGGGGAGGGTAGGGGTGGGAAGGGAAGGGAATAGGGGAGGGTAGGGAAGGGCATAGGGTAGGGGATTGGGCATCCGGTAAACTCACTCACTCGGCGAAACACAGCGCAAGCGCTGTTTCACGCCGGTTTTCTGTGAGAACGTGGTATTCGAGCCGGCCCATTCGCGCCGAAGCATGGCTCTCCCACGTATAAATCATATGCTGTAAAGGGCCCAATAGATCTACAATAAATCAACAATGTATTTAAGTTCTTTAATTGGATAAGGATGAATGCTGTATTTATTAAAATTGCTTCAAAAATTAGCCATTATTTGTCGTAAAAAGAAAATGACAAAATATGTTATTGTGGGATAGCCATATTATGAGATAGACATAATATACCATCGCGGAGTTTTCTGTAGACCTTTTCAATATGTACAATATTTGGTACATTATTTTGATAAATCTCGTAGGGTTCAGCCTGCGTTTGCAATGTAAGCGGAAACAATGTAATTATTAACGACATCACATTAGAAACCCCAACAATAACAGTATTTCTCCACTATTTAATGAATTTTATTATACCTTTATGTTATAACCTTCCTCTTGAATCACTCTATCTATTAAAGAAAACCGCATCAAAATCCGTTGCGTAGTTTTAAAGATTAAAGGGAACAAAGGGACATATAGATTATTGCTCATTTGCAAGTCTGGTTTCTTTGTAGTTTTTTTTTTCAAAAACTTGTCTAGGAAATTAGCAACTAAATATATAGGAACATTATATTTTCAGGGTACCCAATTGCAAGCCCCACGTGTGGGGCCTCTGTTCGGCCTAGGGGAACAAGAAACCTCAACAGCGTGGGCCTGCTTTGGGTGAGCAGGCGAGCGCGGACGGAAGCCACGGAAGACGTGTAATAGGCCCTCGCGTCTCCGTCCTGCGCGGAGTAGGAACACGGTCGGGTTTTAGTGGGTACAGCTGCGGCCACTTACCATCTCTTCGGCCGTAGCAAGTCTCACATACCCCGGTGGTCCTTCCCCAACGCTGCCGGGATGCGTTATTACGCATTTCCCGACCAAACAAAAAAAAACTGGATAACTTCCAATTGGGGATTTCCCATAATATTATAAACTTTTGTTTTTTATGTAGCTTTTTATATTTGGGTTCGTATGGGTTTGATATGTTGCAATTTGTCAAGGTTCAACTGTGAATGATATATATTTTTAAGTCTAGGTTGAACGTAACATTCCTATTTCCTGCAGAGTGCGCTGCAGTTATTGCTACAATAAGGCTCTACGTTAGAGTAATAATACAGCTTTAGTTGTACCGTGTTCCAAAAGATTTGAAGGAATAATTTTGCATTATACGTTTACCGTTTAAAGAAGGGAATAAAATCATAGATTTGAACAAAGAAACAAAATGCACGCCTACGCGGTTATCTAGAATCGGGATTCGGTAGTAGAGTTATTATATGTAGAGTACGCACTCAGTGTGCACTGCCGATGCATGCCGTTACGAAGGCTGGTTCTTCTTCGGAGGTAAATATACAAAAAAAAATCTTTAAAATGTAAAAGGTAAGTGAAGCCAATACGAACGGAGCCAGCGTTGCCAGACGAGCCATATTGGCGAGACATACCAATTTTTAAATCAAAATTAAAATATTTCCCGCGCGGGACAGGCTCAGTCCTGCTTTTCGGGTAAAACTCGAACGTACGTGCAGCGTGCAGAGAAAGAAAGGTGCTTTATGTAGGTAAGAGTGTGGGAGATAGAACGGTAGATTTTATATGGCTACTTTAGCTATCTGTTGTCACGTGAAAATTTTAAAAACGTAATTTGAAGTCAAATAAAGAGATGAATATTCGAAAACTTTTGATTTTATACGTTTTTTACCATATCCCGCTTTTGACGGAAGAATCTCGCTATTTTCAAAAAGTTCTAAAGTCTCTACTTGGCACAAAAAAATCTGGCAACTCTGAACAGAGCTATACGGTATACCTATCTGTTGCTGGAGTCTGTCACCGCGTAGACGCCCGAAGAGACTATGGAGCTGGAGACTTTTTGCGATCGATTATTTCAGTCCATTGCAACCGATCTGGCGAATATGTCTATATAATCTGGCGGTATGAGCTGATTTTTTAGGCTAGCTCATTATAAATCACTTCATACTGGTGCGATATATCGAAAATACCACCATGTTGATTGTTATACGAATAATTACACTAACTATAATAGTATATTATTATCAAAGCTCGTAGGAATTAATGACATTCAAATGTTAAGTTTTGAAATTCATAAATCAGAACAAACAGTTTGCAAGGGGTTTTCCCGGGTATATATTTCTCCAAATATTAATTTTTAGGATTCCGTACCCAAAGAGTAAACGGGACCCTATTACTGAGACTTCGATCTGTCTATCTCCAGGCAGGCAGGTATCTCAAGAACCGCTATAGCTAGACTTATGAAATTTTCACAGATTGTGTATTTCTATTGCCGCTATAACAACAAAATATACTAAAAAAAATAAAGTTAATATTTAAGGCCCCTACCATACCCCCCTACCCCCCCTACCATACCACAAACGTGTTTTTTTGGACTTTTTGGCTCGTAAATCGTAATCCATAATGGCCACAGGTAGGCACTTGAAACATTCACAAAATATTTAATTATATATTTTGTACTTTAATATTTAATAACAAAATTAAAATAAAATAAATACCATCAACTCCTAGTCTACTATACAAAAACACATTTTTTCTCTATAACGGTACGGAACCCTTCGTGCGCGAGTCCGACTCGCACTTGGCCGATTTTATTATAAACAATATCTATATATTAATACGTGAGAGAAAAACTTTGTAACCATTTTTACGAAAAATGGGGAAACGTAGGTGCACGAAATTTCGCACAGTTATAGTTTATTTGGTGAAGGAGTGCATCGAGCTAATATTATTTTCAAATTATGCTTTTATCATATATATTTTTAACAAATAAAACGTTACACACACTACGACACTACTACTAGGAAAAATGACAGATTTTTGAGTGACAAGCCTATACATACGAATTATACTCTTTTATTTATGGTTGAAGTCTGTTGACAACAAGTTGACAAATTGAAAATGGATTATTGTTTTTTTATTATTTAATTTTAGATACTATTAGACAATACTTAAACGGCCAGTCTGAGATCAGCTGAGTCCCAGAGACAAGAATTGAAAAAAACTATGATTAAGGCAATATTTTTTACAAAATATAGGTAGCAGTCCTAATGTCGTTGCAAGTAAGGTCGAACCATTGGGCGATCTCTAGTCTACTTAAATTTACATAAATAGACACTATAGGAACATAGACACGTTAATTATTATTAAGTATTTATAAAAATTAACTAATACACGCTTCCTTCTTCTAACTTAATAATGATGTCCTTCGTTTTTCCATTCCGGAATCTAGATCTTTAGTACTTGTTTTTACTAGAAACAAACCTGATTCGAAAATGTTGCTTGTATGCTAATGCCCCGAGATTCAGTTCCTATATTTTGACACTACTATTTTTAAAATGTATTCTTTGATTATAAATTAGGGAAAAAAATTTAAATCAAGAACAGGAACAATAGGGTACTATAAAAACTACTATAAAAGATGGTGATAAAATCAATCAAATTGATGCTCAGTTTCATGGAGTTGCTTAAAAAATACGTGTGGCATGCGGGGCTGCTGTGTTAAAGCCATGTAAGCGGCATAGCAATTTTTATCAACTTAGGGTCAGCGCAGACAGAGAGGAATAATTATAATCCTCGCACGGTCTAGGGCAATTTCTTTGAAGCACTTGAAAATAAACTTTAAAATTATTACACTAAAGTGCGTTATAGGTTTCCCGCGTATCCTCGAGGACGCGCGAGCATTTCTTGTAAGGTTCAAGCATTTATGCACTTTAGTAATATTAATTTTAAAGTTTACTTTCAACTGGATTTACAAATTTGCCGCCTGTAAGCTATTCAATTTTTGCCGCCTCTATAACTGACCTTTGAAATTCAATACGTTAGTTTAGTTCACAATCATATCCCACCAAAAACATTATTTGAAAATTTTTGCTGAGACGACCACACAAGGTTTCACCCTGTGCGGTAGCAAAACGGCGAAACCTTACATATTTGTAGAATTTGTTTAAGTTAGGGTCAGTAGAGTTAGGCCGTGTAGATTCAGAAGCTAATTGGCTCTACATGAGATCTCATATCTTTTTCACAGGGTAAACCTTATGTGGTCGTCTCGGCAATATTTTACAAGAAATGTTTTTGGTGGGATTTTTTATTTCTGTAACATAAAAAAGGAGCTAAATTTGCCGCCCTAGGCTCCAGCCTACTTAGCCTATTACCAATAGGCCAAGTGCATGCCCGAGACCGCGCGAGGATTATTCCTCTCTGTCTGCGCTGACACTATTATAATTCGCATACGTCAAGTCGCACGCAAACAAACACGTGCCGACTGAAACGACGTTAGACGAATGTTAGGAATTTTTCATTACGGAATTGCTTGATTCGGTCGCCGTGCTCAAAGCCTAATAAGCCATAAAAGCTATGCAATAGCTTAGTAATCGGCCAAGTGCGAGTTGGACTCGCGCACGAAGGGTTCCGTAGTCCGTACTACTATATAGAGCAAAAATAAGAAAAAAGTGTTTTTGTATAGGAGCTCTTAATTATAAATTTTATTTAATTTTCATTATGAATTATTAAAGTTCAAATAAAACTGAGTAATTGCAGTCATCATTAATAACGACCAAAAAATGTTTAAAAAATCACGTTTGTTATACTCGTAACATGGGAGCCCCCTGTAAAATGTATAAAATTTATTTTGTTTTTAGTATTTGTTGTTATAGCGGCAATATACATAATCTGTGAAAATTTCAACTCTCTAGCTAGACAGACGGACAGACGGACAGACATCGAAGTCTCAGTAATAGTATCCCGTTTTTACCCTTTGGGTACGAAACCCTAAAAATCGCATTAACCTCAACGGCTGCAGACATAATATTTACTAATCACCTATTTAATATGGGAATTTTTTCACACGATTTAACAACGATAACTTAATCGATAGTAGGTTACATAATATAGTATTATCTTAAACTAATCCGTGATTTATCTTGGTTCTCGACTCCGGAATTTGTGATTTCATTCTTGGGTTGGATTTTTAACCGACTTCCAAAAGGAGGAGGTTATACGTTCGGCTGTATGTACATTGTACATATTAATTATTATATAATATGTATTTTTTGTAAAGTTAAGTTTTGGACAATGAAAGTTGATAGCTTGATTGATAACGCAAATCAGTCACTCACTTTGTCCCGGATATATGTAAATACTCAAATAATCAGGCAGCTGAAAAACGTAGAGGAAAATAATATCATTAAACCAACGCCCGCCACCGAAAATAATTATCTGTCAGGTATTATAAATACGTTTGCCAGTTCCTACGGCAAAGTGGATTTAATTGGTCATTGTATATCGACTGAAGAATTTTAAATACTTCTAATCTATACATAGTACATACATATTATAAAACAAAGTCGCTTTTTTCCCCTCATGTCCCTTTGTTCCCTTTAATCTTTAAAACTACGATTTTTGATGATTTTTTCAGTGTTAGATAGCCCATTTATCGAGAAAGGCTATATTTTATTACGCTAAGATAATAGGAGCGAAGAAATAGAGGAAAATGTGGAAAAAACGGGGAAAATTATTTGAAAGGGCTAACTTGAACGCGCTAATCTCAGCAACTACTGGTCCGATTTGAAAAATTCTTTCAGTGTTAGATAGCCCATTTATTAAGGAAGGCTATAGGCTATACTTTATCACGCTAAGACTAATAGGAGAATGTGGAAAAAACGGGCGAAATTATTTGAAAGGGCTTAGGTATCTCGCGAACTATTGGAGCAATTTTTATGTTATTTGGCACAGATAAAAAGTAGACCACGTGAAGGAACATAGGCTATCGATTTTAATCATTTTTTCAGTGGCTATATTATTATATTTTATACCCGTGCGACGCCGCGGCGGGTCGTTAGTATTTATATAATTAAGTAATTGAAGACGCCAGTGGAAGAAGGTAAGGTAAGTAACAGTTGAAAAATTGCCGTTTTTTTGCATAAATGGAGGTTTTGTGGCCTGAATTATGAATTTAAATCATTAAACTGTGATTTTATGTGTAGACAGATATATTAGCTAGATGAGGAAATAGGTAAATTACAAGATTCGTTATAATTATAAGGGAAGAATGAGTAATAATTATTGTCCTTATGTTATAAAATGTAAGTTACCTGGTTCTTCCACTGACGTCCTTAATTCACAATAAAGTAGACCCTCGCTAATCTGGCCGCTGGCTAGTCCGGCGCCCCTTGTAATCCAACAACCGTAACCTTGTAAACCGGCGTGTAACAGCGCTTGCGCTGTGTTTCGCCGAGTGAGTGAGTTTACCGGAGGCCCAATCCCCTAACCCCTACCCTATTCCCTTCCCTACCCTCAACTATTCCCTTCCCTTCCCTTCCCTACCCTCCCCTATTACCCTATTCCCTCTTAAAAGGCCGGCAACGCACTTGCAGCTCTTCTGATGCTGCGAGTGTTCATGGGCGACGGAAGTTGCTTTCCATCAGGTGACCCGTTGGCTCGTTTGCCCCCTTATTTCATTAAAAAAAAAAAACATACCTACTACTGGTTAATTTAGGTACCTACACATACTTACCATAAAAAAATCTAGGCAGTACTCTGTAATCCGACAAATTCGCTTATCCAACACGGCCTTGCAAAACGTTCGTCGGATTAAAGGGGTCTACTGTAATCTGGGGGCACGGTAGTGCCCCCGCCGAGACTAGCCAAGCGAAGCTCTCTACCTGCCTTTCGTCGAAGTGTTTCGTCGATTTTTTAACAATCATAGAGATGATTTCCAATGTAACAGATAGTTCATATTCTCAGAATATGATTTCAATAATTAAACATACAAAGTAATTAATTAAACATACAAAGTCTCAATCGGGTATTTAAAAAAAAATATTATTGATTTTTTAAAGTACATATTTTAAAACCGTATTATTAATAATATTGATATAATTAATAAAATAACCTTAATTTTTTTTTCAATTAATTATAAACAATTACAATTCATGAAATTTAAATAAAGTCACGTGACTTATAAACGTGCCATGATTGAGATGTGACGTCACAATATTAAATACATTTCAATAGTATAAGGCAATATTAACCTTATTTCATTGATGTTTTGAGGTCAAAATTGTTTGCGCTAACTATAATAATATGCCATGTACGTAGCTAAACTTTTTAGTAAATCCACAATAAAATGATGCTCCTATGACTCGAAATAAGAAATGTCTTAAGTGCCCGTTTTGTTTATTGTAAAACAAACTCTATTTTAAGTACTGAAAGTGTGGTGATTTTTTTTGTTTTCAGTTTTAATAAATTTAAGGCTTTGGGTTTACATGTACGCATCCATTAAAAATATGCGTTTGTTAAACAATTCGTGGTATGTTACTACTACTGTTTTTATTGTTCTGTGGTAAAAACAGCCATTATGACGTCACACTCGCTCGGGTTAGTGCCGAGCCGAAGCTGTGGGCGTGTCTTCCAATTTTTATTTTGAAATAACTTGTGAATGATTGCGAAAAAAATTTAAACAAAAATCAATAGTAATTAACGTTACTTTATGGAGGTATCCTCAACAAACAGGCGTAGAAAGTATATTAATCTGTTGGATATATATTTCTCACTAAATAAATACAAATACAATAATATACTAAATACAATAATAAACGCCCACGACTTCGTCCGCGTCAAATATGAATAATTTTTCATACATATTTTCACTCTGGGCTTAACTCTCGTCCGGCAAAAATATAGCCAGACTTGAGACTACATATCATTAGACAGTGCTTTTCAGAGGGCCGGATGCAATATTAGGCAATTATAACTATTGTTCTTGTGTATTAATGTGTTGTGGGTAAAATGACTCTAGGATGTTGTTCCCATAATATAATGTTGATTATTTCCACTATTTAGCGAATCTTGCAGTATGCAAAGTAGTATGATGCCCGACGCCACCAGCTTTCGGCAGAATTTTCAGTCCAGCTTTTAATCTACTTCCCGGCTCATTATAGAATTGTAGAGCTGTAGGAATGTTTTATAGAATACAGTACTAGTTGTCCCGGTGAACTTCGTGTCGCTTTAAAACCTTCCCTGGACTTCTACGAATATTTTAAGACTAAAATCAGCCCAATCCATTCAGCCGTTTTCGAGTTTTAGCGTGACTAACACATTTGAAAATCCATTTTTATAATATAAGAAGATTAACTATGTACTTACACAAAAAATATAAAAAAATCAAAACATTTTAAGAAATTCGAGAAAAAATGGATTTGCATTTTTATATTTTTTTAATAAATTGTTAAAAAACTCATTGTAAGTATGTTAAATGGTTAAGTCATTCTCTCAAATGTACGAATAACTAAAATTAAAAATAAATGATGAAATGAATAATTAATTGTTCTTGTATATCTATGTATATCTACAGGTTGTAACATAAGTGATAATACTTTAGTTAGGTTATATATCAATATTTTATGTGTCTCTTGTATAGAGTTCACTCTGAAAAAAATTTTTTGTGATTTGCATTTTTTTTTGGGTCGGTAAATTCGGCTCTAACCACTAAAACCCGACCGTGTTCCTTTCTGCATGGGCAAGCGCCCTGGCGTAAAGAGTTTCCCACAAAAGTGAAAAAAAATATGTTCTGTTTCAGCGCTACTACTTTTACAGTAAACTCTATAAACGGGACTCATACACAGTACACACCTTAAAGTATTGTTATACCCTGTATACTAATATTATGAAGCTGAAGTGTTTGTGTGTTTGAAAGTGCTAATCTCAGGAACTGCTTGTTCGATTGGAAAAAAATATTTTTGTGTTGGTTAGCCCATATATCAAGGAAGGCTTTGAGCTAATAAATAACGTTGGTTGTAAGTTTACATGAGACTTTCACCAATCTTATGAATTAGGATTTAGGACATAAAAGTTTACTCGGGACTGTAGACAGTAACGGATAAAAAACTTATTAATAAGTATTAAGTACTTACAAGAACCTTCGCCTTAGTCATGAGTCTCATGGTAAGTCTCAGTTACATAATTAAAATAATTTTATTAATTGTTATAGTTACATATTTAATTACAAACAACAAAAAAACTACCGACTACCGCGATCGAAACGAAACGCCTCCCACTCAAACACCCCTCTCCCCACCCCGCGCAGTTCCCGCGTCAAAACGTTTATCGCTTATGGAAATCAGTAAACCATAAAATATAATGTGCAAGAAAATACAACCCAAAGAAGAAGAAAAAAATAAAGAATAAAAAGACTGCCTAGCAACTTAGAAAAAGAACGAAAATCTCACCAAAAACATTTCATGTAAAAATGTTGCCGAGACGACCACATAAGGTTTATTTGCCTTGTGAAAAATATATCAGATCGCCAAGCTTCTGAATGAGCCAAGCTTCTGAATCTACACGGCCTAACTCTACCGACCCTAACTTCAACAAATTCTACATATTATTATCAGTAAAGTATGGCTCGGCTGATTCGTTACTAACTTCATATCAGAAACTAAATATTCGCATCTCCTCCACAACGATAGCGAAACGGCGAAGCCATGATCGTATTTACTGATAATATGTAGATTGTAGAATTTGTTGAAGTTAGGGTCGGTAGAGTTAGGCCGTGTAGACTCAGAAGCTTGGCTCTACATAAGATCTAATAATAATATTTTCTTTTTCACAGATTAAACCTTATGTGGTCGTCCCGGCAACATTTTACATGACATGTTTTTGGTAGGATTTTAGTTCTTTTTGTAAGTTGCTAGGCTTCTTTTTTGGGGTGTATTTCTCGCATATCATTGTTTTTTATTTTTATTTTTTATTACGAAATAAGGGGGCAAACGAACAAACGGGTCACCTGATGAAAAGCAACTTCTTTCGCCCATGGACACACGCAACATCAGAATAGATGCAGGTGCGTTGCCGGCCTTTTAAGAGGGAAAAGGGGAGGGTAAGGAAGAAAATAGGGAAGGGTAGGGAAGGGAATAGGGTAGGGGATTGGGCCTTCAGTAAACTCACTCACTCAGCGAAACACAGCACAAGCGCTGTTTCACGCCGGTTTTCTGTGAGCCAGTGGTATTTCTCCGGTCGAGCCGGCAAATGGGCCGGCCGAAGCATGGCTCTTTCACTTACTACTGATTTCCATAAATGATAAATCAGGGCGATATTTCGCTGTTAAGTGATTTTGTAATGCCTCTAGGGTGGTCTAGCCTAAGTCGTTGCTTCCATAAAACTTATATTCAGTCTTTAAGAGGAGTCCACACCGCCCTTTTTTACATACAAACGTTGTGTATGTAAAAAAGGGCGGTGCCTGTTTCCTCCCTGGATAATGCTAGTAGAGTTATAATTTTTTTTCTGAACATCTACGGCCACTAATACAATGTCCCTATGTTTTCTTTTTTTTTCATAATTTAATAAATAAATAAGATATAAACGTTCAAAAACCCAAAAAAATGGCCAGATTTTCCGCTGTGTTCAAAAAACAGATTTGGCTAGATTATACAAAAAAAAACTAAAACATAGGAACACAGCTCAGGCCTTTCTTTAATCTTTAATGAAAAAATCGGTTAAGTTTTGGAGAAGGAATCGGGACAACGAATCGTTGATGTTACGCAGTTGTCTCTATCGCGTTCTGCGGTACAGGCTTGAGGTAAGGGAGACGGCTATAGATATTACATGTACTTTTTTATAATTTCTCTAGCCCCTGGTGTATCCTCTTAAGTTCAGTCATTAAGTCTTTCAACCATCTACGAGTGATCCTTATAATATGAAGGTTTTGTAGGAGTAAAATGTTGTGTAATATGATGAAAATGTCGTAGAAAAACAAAAGCACTGTCCAAGACTTTATGCTGTTGAAATGGACATAACACTCTAGCTTTGAGACGAGAGATAAGAGAGTCTACAGGAATAACAAAAAATTAAAACCGACTTCCAAGGTAAAAACAATAATAACATCCTTATAATATGAACTAAAAAGCATTAAATAATTTTTCCTATCTAATAGTGCCTTTTTCCGAATTCGGCTAAAACTCAACTATTTCTGTACTCAATCTTCATCATTTTGAAGTCGGTACCAGATGTACTTAGCTGAATCTTCAGTCTGCCAGAATATTTGAAACTTTTTTAACTGGCACCGACTTCAAAATTATGAAGATTGAGTACAGAAATAGTTGAGTTTTAGCGGAATTCGGAAAAAGGCACTATTAGATCGGAAAAATTATTTAATGCTTTTTAGTTCATATTATAAGGATGTTATTATTGTTTTCACCTTGGAAGTCGGTTTATTTTTTTTGTTAAAAATAATAATTTCACTCTTTTTAGTTACTTTGTAAGCTATCGCGTACTATACGTAGAATAATACACATGTATATTATTCTACGTATCTTATTACAAGCTCACCGGTGAGCGAGACACAATAGAATAACAATAGATTTCCAAGAATCCACGATCGAAGGATTAATAGGTGTATAATCATTAAGTAATCAGTAAAACCGTTTCGGAGGAGTAAGGTAACTAACATTGTGACACGAGAATTTTAAATAATTTATGAAGATAAGGCACTTATTCAAAGGGGCAGTTTTAAATTGCAGTTTTGGTAAGTTAAAAATTATGAATGGCACGTGTAATAACTAGTTTAGCAGTTAAAACTAAGCAGTAAAGTAAACAAAAATGAGTTGTAAAAAATAATGAAATGGATCATTGAAAACATAAACAGCGGTAAAAATTTATGAATGAGCGGTTACGTGTGGGCAGTAACGAATCGGAATTTGTCAGTAAGAAATCTCATTCTAAGCAATTCTTTAAACAATGAGGCGGTAAAATATAATAAAATCGGCCAAGTGCGAGTCGAACTCGCTCATGGAGGGTTCCGTACCATTATAAAGCGAAAGTAAGACGGTCGCCGGCTGCTGCCGCAGCACGCTCGCTTCGCTCGCTTGGCTCCCTCTGTGTTGTGGTCTAAGTTCTAACCTGTTAGGTTAGGTTAGAACTTAGACAACAAAAATGAGTTGTAAAAAATAATGAAATGGATCATTGAAAACATAAACAGCGGTAAAAATTTATGAATGAGCGGTTACGTGTGGGCAGTAACGAATCGGAATTTGTCAGTAAGAAATCTCATTCTAAGCAATTCTTTAAACAATGAGGCGGTAAAATATAATAAAATCGGCCAAGTGCGAGTCGAACTCGCTCATGGAGGGTTCCGTACCATTATAAAGCGAAAGTAAGACGGTCGCCGGCTGCTGCCGCAGCACGCTCGCTTCGCTCGCTTGGCTCCCTCTGTGTTGTGGTCTAAGTTCTAACCTAACCTAACCCACTCTTGGACTTACTGGATTGTGTTTGTTTTTGTTTTGCTCTGGAGTTAAGGTTGAATTTGTTATGTTCAATTTTGGTGACATTGGTGACCCTGTCGTGGTTATGATGATGATGATGATGATGATGATGATGAATGTAATTTACATAGTAGCATATACTTTCAGTTCTTAAAACAGTGCTGAAACCCCCAAACTTAAATCTATAAGGAATCCGGAGTTCTCTTAGTATCTTCGGAACCATAGCATACCTCGTTGCAAAATCTTGCGTTTTGGTAGCATATGCTTAGGATTCTTCTCATAAAACCAAAATCACCATATGTTTTCATATAAATCTCGAGGAGTTCCCTCGATTACTCATGGTTCCCATCATCAGGTCACCATTTTTGTGAAATGGGACCAAATTGGAGTGAAACCTAATACAACAAAACAAAAATTTCGAAAATTGGTTCACAAACGGCGGAGTAATCGTTGAACTTACAAAAATAAAAAAAATAAAAAATATCCACAGCCGAACATAAAACCTCCTCGTTTTTTGGAAGTCGGTTAAAAAGTCGTCGAAATAATTTTCGACGACTTTTTCTGTGGCCTACATAAACGGGTCCATTTTGAAAAATCACAATCTGTACTCAGTCTCTCAAAGTGAAGCTTCAGCGATAAAGAAGTTAGTGTTCGGTGATGAACTTACATACATTTTTACATTTTTCCCTCAACAATATCTCCAAACACGGCACAAAAGTATAAAGTTTATATACCAAGCGACCCCGAACATTATTAATTAGGCATGAAACTTCAGAAAAACGTTTTTCATACGCAAATCGTAGTATGAGTATGTGTTTTGCTAATGAATTCGATGTAATAGATAACATTATTAGTGGAGCACGTCCGTCCTTATTGACGTCACTGTAGTTATATATATGTGCTGCGCCGGAGTCGCTTCAGCAGTTTAACATAAGCCGGTCAGGATAACAGGGCACATCGCTCTAAATTAAGTGGGCCTTAGTGAATGTATTAGTATATAAGGTAAGGAGATCTGCTCTATTTTTGTACTAGTGCTATCATAAAATAATTAAGTAATAAAAATAAGTTACAGTTATTTTGGTGGTTGAATTGTTTTCGTTTTTTCTTGTGATGAGCTTTTGTTATTAATTGAATAAATATTTTCACGGTGACAATTTTTTTTAAGAATATTTTGATTACTTAAATAATTAAAAAAATGTCCTATTAAATAAAATCAATAGTTGTTGTACAAAAGTGAGTGTTATTCTGTCTGTCTATCCTGGTGCTAGACTTGTCAAGCTTTTTGTTTGGCGAAGCTTTTCGTATGTGAGTGAATGTGATAAATGTATTTTCCTTTTAAACAAAAGATAGTTATTACAGTAATAAATTCACTAAGTTATATTGTAAAATATGTATATCAATAGTTTAAAAATGTACTTACCTAAATACTTATATCTCTTTCGACTCGCCGATATCTTAAAAATTTTAACGCGTTAAGTTTTGTACTTAATGTTAACCAACTATTAAAAGTTTCAGAAATGAGTAAAACTCATTGCATAGTTCTTTTTTTATTCTTTCAGATCCGCTATTAGAAAATATTATAAGTTTAAAAAAAATACTTAACAGTAAACTTACAATTATTGTGATTAAATATTGATAAACCAAAGTATGAGTCCAGAAACCACTAGGATACTCTCAGTATTTCAAAGGCGTTTATTTGTTACTTTATAGCTCCATCTATTATTATGTGAATTGTGAGGGAAAGCGCTTGAAGGCGCGAACTTTTAGCTACCGCAATGAAAGCATTTTTTATAACTTCTGCCATTTCAGACTTATTCCACAAACCTTTTCTTTTATTTTATGCTTGAACTCTTTTAGAAGAAACTTTGGATATCTATTGAAAGTGTACATACTTTAAAATTGTTTCAACAAAGCTTTGGGGTTTTGAATGTAATGGAAAGTGATATATTAAATTATGTTGCCTGATTTATTTCTTACTAGGTTCCGCGCGCTTCGCCCGCATAATTTAGGAATGTCACGGAAACCGTACATTTTTCCGCAAAAAAAACCTATGTCCTTTCAAGTGATCTATTCTTCATGTGTGCCAAATAACATAAAAATTGCTCCAGTAGTTTCTTAAGATAATGCAATTTTATTTCTTAAGATAATGCAATTTTAAACAATTTCCTCCGTTTTTTCCACATGTTCCTCTATAGCCTTCCTAAATAAATGAGCTATTAGCGCGTTTAAATAAGCACGTCTTTCAAATAATTTCCCCCGTTTTTTTTCTACACTTTCCTCTATTTCTTCGCTCCTATTACTTTTATCGTGATAAAATATAGCCTATAGCCTTCCTCAACAAATGAGCTATGTAACGAAAAAAGCGCGTTAACCCGCGTAACGCAAAAAAAAAATGAAATTGCTTATTATATTAAGAACTACTGGAGAAATTTTTATGTTTTTTGGCACACATGAAGAACAGACCACGTAAAGGAACATAGGCTATTTTTTACGGTTATGTACGGTTTCCATGAAATTCCTAAATTACGCGGGCGAAGCCGCGCAGAACATCTATAGTATTAATATAATAATAAGAAGGCTGAACTTACTATTTTTTTGTTTTAAGAAAAATTATATTATATTTTGTGTGTACAAAAAACTAGATACTTAGTGTAAATTTTACAAATGAAAAAATTACAAACTTTACTTTTTCTTTGTGATCTATACAACATGTAACTAAACTAAGTGATTATACTTTATGGTGTGTATGAGTCCCCTGTATAGAATTCACTGTGAAAGTAGCAGCGACGAAAGAGTAACTTTTCTTTACTTTTGTATGGGCAAACTCAGGAGTTGGCCCATACAAAAGTAGTACACAGCGTCAGGCGCTGGGGCGCTTCCCTATAGAAATCTAAAAAAAATGCCCTTTCAGCGCATACTTTCACAGTGAACTAACTCGATATAACAAACACACTTAAAGTATAATAGCTTTGTTTTGTTACACCCTGTGAACCTAAAATCCATAATGTATTATCATGTTACTTCTTTTAACCTTTTAATCCCCAAGCGGCCGGATCCGGCCGCCACAGATTATACTGCAGCGATTCCGTCTACACCCAAGCGGCCGGATGTGGCCGCGCTCTTTCGTTCGATTAAATTACGTATTTCGTTGACTTAGAGACTACTTTTGTATGAAGAAGTTTGGTTAGTTATGATCTACGATAAATTTGCCACATTCTGAATGCAAAATATTATACAATCTGTGGTCGACGAATATTTGTCAGTCATTTGAAAATCGTGAATTTTTCGTGTGTGTTCTGCCATGTTGTGTTGTTTGTTTGATATTATTGATGGATTTAACGAATGTAAGTAGTAAAATAGTTTAATTTATTAATTATAATTTATAAATAGTTTTAGATAATCATTTGAAAGAAATACTTACATCGTAATAACTTCTAGTTTACACGAGAAAATTTGGTTGTTATTTATGTGATTTGAACGCGATTTGTTTAATATTTTTGTAAATAATTGACGTTAAAAGCGTATATTATCGTGTACAAAACGATTTAGATCCTAGTAATAGTATATAATAGTATCGATTTAGTAAAATAATCAAGATAAAAATTACCTATTTATAACGGCTTTTTGCCGGCCGCGGCCATTTTGAACTTTATTTGTATTGCACTAAGGACGAAGTTTGCTTGTGTATAATACCAAAACCGGTTTTTATTACTCTTATCTCTTATCTGTTTATTGATAACAAGTTAAGTTATTTCAAAGAATTGTTTACATAAACAGTTTGTATAGCTCTGTGTTATTGAGATTATAATAATGTATTAATATATTTGTTGCGAAATAGTTAGAAACATAGATTTCAAAGTTTACAGTGATGAGACAAATATCACATCTGACTAAATACTATATTATGATGGCTTGATAGATAGAAAATTTAACATATATTATAATATTTTTCACTCAAACATAAAATATGGATTAGATGTAAGGTTATTACATTATTTGTACAAAGAGGGTAGGCCGGGTGCCATTTTTTTTTGCAAACTACGTACCCTACATTTTTGCAAAGATTTTGGCACTTACTGAAGGGTTAATTGAAAATGATGTCGAGCTTCCATCTGCTGATATTTTTGTGTTTTTCCTTTTTGTAGAGATATTGTTAAGAGACGTTTGTCGCCGAAATCTATAACGAGTTTCGACATATTTTTGGGATGTGTACAAAAAAATTTGAGTCTTAAAACCAAATGTCACTTACCATAATTAGGAAAAAACCGGTCGAGTTTGTTTCCAAGCGCGTTCAGGGCGGTGACGCCGCGTTAAAATAGAAAATCGTTTTGGATATGTTTTAGATCGCTTGTTTTCTATGAGATAGGCCGGCCTCTCATAGAAAACATTTCTATTTCATACTCATAGATAACATTTCTATGAGAAGAAAACAAGAAATGGAACAGCAAGAAATGGAAAGGGCGTAAGCGACAAAATGGTTTTTGTCGCGTAATTTAAAAACCATAAATATTTTTCATATAAGCTTTGGGCAAATTATAGTGTATGTTTGAACTAATCTATGTACAAATTTTGGAAGCTGAAATCACTCTCGTCTGTTGGCAAAATTAGAATCCCTGGTTTTATAGAGGTCTTTTTGATTAATTATTCTGTGTTATAAAAGTTGACCAATCGTGTTATGCTATGGGTCATCCAAAGATAAAGACATGATGAATACTAACAATAAACTTTAATTTCTTAGCTTTAGTCATTGTTGAGAAAAATCGATATCGCTGCAGTCAAATTATCAAGGCGTTACCTTGATACCTCGATCGTGGAAATCGCAGACACAATAGATTTTCATTTTTCAATAATTAAACCTAGTAGCGATCGCTTCCGAAGCGTTATTCAAAAGTCAACGGGCAACGGCCTACTAGAATGTCAAAATAAAAATTATATTAAGTTAATTTAAGATCTAATATTATTAAAACCGGCTGCGTGCAAATCGGACATGCTCTCGAGGGATTCCGTAGAAACGCGTTGTTGTACGGCCTTATTAAACCCTTACCTGGTAAATATATATTTTTAATCCTGCTGAATAAGTATTTGAATTTTCATATAATATCAACAAAGCTTATAAAATTATAGACGGACATACGATAAACAGACAGTCAGCGAATCTCAGTAACCCTGTCTATTTTTAGCGTATAGGAACTGAACACGAAAAAAATAAAAACAAAAGGAAAGCACTTGCAAGTAACATGGAAACAAAACGTGTTACCGAAAGGGGATCTAAAAACCTTGGTTTCGGGCTTATGGGCTTCCCGAGTGGAAAAATACACTTCAATCTGGTTTTTAATTAGTAATAAAATGTGCAAATTAACTATTATGAGACAACGTTTGCGGATATTGACTTATCATATTCATAAATTAAGAATTAAAGTGTAAACATTATGTAAAATATTTACTAGGTACTTTATTTTACATAATCTTCAGAGGATTTTTTTAAAGTTTATCGTCCAAAACTTTGTGGCAACCAAGTACATATTAAATCAAAATACATAGACAAATACAACGAATGCCTTTGCAAAAACAATTACTTATATTTATTATATTATGTAATTTGAAGTCTGAAGTTATATCGTTTTAATTCATTTCTTTTTCACTCCTTCGAGTACGTACCTGATTTAGTTGTTATTTAGACATAGGGCAACGCTTTTTCCTATTTTCGAAATTTAAAATCAGATGTTCGGAACGTCCAATATCTAATTTTGTATACATCTACTGACTATAATTCGTTATCAACAGGAAAAAACAGTCAAGATGAGTTACGCGGCGACGGAGAGTGTTCTCCAGAGCACGGCCTGGACGGCCACCAACATGTTCTACCTGCTGCTGGTGCCGGCCATCATCCTGTGGTACACCTACTGGCGCATGTCAAGGAGGCACATGTACGAGCTGGCAGAGAAGATCCCCGGACCGAAGGGCCTGCCCCTCATCGGAAACGCTCTGGAATTCGTAGGCACCTCCGCCGGTAAGGGTATATTCTTATTAATTAGCAAAATTTCCGGAAGACTCAGAACTGACAAAGAAGATAGACTTACAATAATTAACCTGAGATAATCCTGATTTCATAATTCACAAGTGAAATCGGGGATTTTAGGGATCAGGAAGACAGTGCGTATACTTGTCATACTCGTAGCCCTAGAGAACGGTTTAAAAACGTTTAACGTTTAGGTATAGTTATTTAAACGAAACAAAGTTGTTAATAAATAAAAAGTTACCGTACCTGTTAAATTTGCATAAAAGTTTGCTATTGACGTAATATTCACGAATGTCACTATATCAAAGCGTAAAAAACACGTTTGGAAAAACAAGATTTAACATAAATTACCATAATCGCTCAGTCATTTTGTTGTGCATTAAATATTTAAGTTGATTAGTTCAGCGATAAAAATAAAAATAAAAGTTATAAACAAGGAGGCAATTAATGTTGATTGGATGTATTTTTTTTTTCTTTTTAGACATTTTCTCGAACGTCGTGACGAAGGCTGAGGAATTCAATGACACCAGCCTAGTGAAGCTGTGGATCGGACCCAGGCTGCTTGTGTTCCTGTTCGACCCTCGGGACGTAGAGGTGATCCTCGGAAGCCATGTCCACATCGACAAGGCCGAGGACTACCAGTTCTTCAAGCCATGGCTCGGAAACGGTCTTCTTATCAGTACTGGTTAGCGCCTTTGCAATTATCATTACGAACGATTTTTTCTTACACTGGACCCAACTTACATTGCAATAATGAATAGATAATATGATACGAATACAGAAAGACAAATCACACTGCACGGTGCACCCCTCTGTTTTCAGCGAGGGTCAAAGGCACGAATAAAATAGAATAACTAATTAGTTACAATTTTAATAAACCTTGAGATAATCACTTTTTTTTGGGAAAGTTAAAATTTATTGGGGTGTTTTGCTAATTTACAGCAAAAGCTATTAAGCGTTGCATATTTGTTGTCATCAATAAAATTCCGAAATTTGCAATCAAGATACATTAGGTTTTTCCAAGCACATAATGCTCAAATATTTTATAAACAGCGGAAAAGTTGTAAGGCTTAGCAGCGGAAAAGTTGTAATAAATATTATGCATGATCAATTATGTATATTATTTCCACCTAAGCTGGATGTTTCATATTGCGCTAATAAAGATCAATAACCTAATCAAATAATAATTAAAAAAAATGTTTTTTAAATTGTTAATTAAGTTAATAACTTTTAAATATATTTAAGCTAGCTTGAAACCAAACAACTCGAACTAAATTCTCGAATATGTTGACAGTGTCACATGCACACTGACGACCGTCTTAAAAAGCCCTCACGCTTAAAAACCTCTACTAAAAAACCTTCAGGTTCAACTTAAAGAATACCTAACTAACAATCATATTGAACGTCTCCTTTATTCGAAGGTCCCAAATGGCGCTCACACAGGAAGCTGATTGCGCCTACCTTCCACCTTAACGTGCTGAAGAGTTTCATCGACCTGTTCAACGCCAACTCCAGAGCCGTGGTGGACAAGATGAAGAAGGAAGCCGGCGTGTTCGACTGCCACGACTACATGAGCGAGTGCACCGTCGAAATCTTGCTTGGTGAGTTTCTTTAACCCTTAACCAGGTTAATCAAAGAGACGATATCGTCATAATTTCAAACGCAAGAGTTTTTTTGTTGACTATGTGCTCGCGCAGTACACAGGAGCACTCTCTCATTTTACTCTGTGGAGGCTATCACTTGGTTTTCTTACAACAACTTGGTCATTACAGTTAAGATCTAATGCATCTTAAAGGACTGAATTAAACAGCTTTAGAAGAGATAAATATATTTTGTCAAAAAATTCTAGCAATTAAGCGTTACATCGTTTTTGTCTAGTTACAAGCGCCATGATTATTATTTATCATAGCTTTATCAGTGTTAATTATTCAATAGCAGTTAGAGCATGCCTACTATTACACAAGTATTTACTAAACAGCGTTTACAAATATAAGCATTTCGAAGTTACTTTGGCAAAATATTTTATGGTATTAATATTATTATTATTACTTATTATTATCAATGACATAGGCATCTAATTTTAAAATTCCCATATAAAAATTTAAAAATTTACAAGTACGTCTGAATAATAATTCTAATCGACTTTATTGAGGAAACCATTTTTAGGCTCAAATTAAAGTCCAAAATAGTTACTTGTCTGGGCATAATCTGTAATACGCGATTTGACACGTAATTATTTTTAAATTCTAGTAGATAGCACGTAGTAATGTCTACGGAATTCATTACTGTACTGTCGCTACTTACGTATGCGCATATCAATTTACAAAAAATGACCCTACATTTAAATATTATGTTTATGTAGAGTAGACAACGATTTTTAAACTCTATATTAACATGTGTCAATTATTCAGTGACCGGTATTATTTCTAGACTGACTAGCACGCAAATATGTTTTTTGCGTCTTTACGTGGATATTATAATAATATTTAATTCATGGCACTGATATTTTCCACGTTTGCCGGAACTTAGTACTAAACGATTTGCAATGCATACAAGGTAAAATTACGGACTAGTTTGTTTCTCAGAACGCGTGTTAATTGTCATACATCCTCGTGTCTGTTTAATTATAGAAGGTTCTATATAGAGCCTTGTAAAGAGTTCCGTACTTACTTTATAATTTTATATCGATTAAAAGTCCTTACCTATAAAACTTACTTATTAAATAATGCTATTGTTGCAATCAAATAGGTTTTAGTTTATATTAAAATGAAATAGCAACCTCCGCGTTTCATGGCTAGCAAAGTTACATTAACTGTCTCGGAAAACTTTTGTCTAATCAAATATATTAATGTTTCTTAAGGTGGGTTGCACCAACTTACTTTAACTATAACTTTAACTTTAACCATAACAAAATGTCAAATGAACTGCCAAATTCCGAGTAAAAGTCCATAATGGACGCCATATTTGACGATAACCTTAACCTTAACTATAACTACGCCTCTGGTGCAACCCACCCTAAGTCGCAATAAAATTGATTCCAAATAATAAATCCCTCTCAAATTGCTTTCCTATTACTTGAAGTGAAATCCCTGTTTGATGACTGGAAGCACAGTTCCAACACACGAATGTCATCATCCTTGCACTGGTCGGTAGTAAGCGTGTTGTCATTCATAGTACTATAGGGCTCCTTATAAGGAAAGACATAAGACATCAGTATATATTGGTCGACCTCCCACGCGCGATTGTAATATTAATTACCCATAACTACTGCAGGGAAGGTTGTGTCACTTTACGACGGATTAAACAATCGAGGCTAAGTGGGAAATCAAGCTGATGCCCTAAATCGACACTGAAAGGATAACGTGACCGCAAACCATTTATTGCTATAATATATTAATTTTTTCTGCATAATTATTATAACCTGACCTTTAAGTGATATTAATAGGCTATTCACAACTTTTTTGGCAGATTCTCCATACTTGATCTGTCAAGTGGATGGCTATTGATCACTTATCAGGAATTGGTGAAACAGGCCCTTAGTTTCTTTTTCGATTTTTATGTCTGAAAATGCAGAATATTGTTGGATGTGGTTGGATTTCCGAGCAATCTAGTGATTTGATCGTTTTCCTACAGAAACTGCCATGGGCGTGAGCAAGACGACTCAAGACCAGAGCGGGTACGAGTACGCTATGGCTGTGATGAAGATGTGTGACATCCTCCACTTGAGACATACCAAGATCTGGCTCAGACCAGACCTCCTCTTCAACTTCACCCAGTACTCCAAAGTCCAGGAGAAACTCCTCAGCGTCATCCACGGTTTGACCAAAAAGGTATTTTTCAATTTCTCTGATCAGAATCAATTACAGGTCAAACGTTAGAGTGATAACATAATTATTGTTTCCCTCAGGTTATCCAGAAGAAGAAGGAGGACTTCAAATCCGGCAAACAGCCATCCATCGTCGTCAACCCGGAGACCTCAGACAACTTATCGAGCAAAGTAACTTCCGTCGAGGGTTTGTCTTTCGGACAATCGGCCGGTCTTAAAGACGACTTGGACGTCGACGAAGATGTCGGTCAGAAGAAGCGTCTCGCTTTCCTCGACCTGCTCCTGGAGAGCGCCCAGGGAGGAGTGGTCATCACTGACGAGGAAATCAAAGAACAAGTGGACACCATTATGTTTGAGGTAAATGTATCAGCCAATTTAAATATGACATAGTTATTCTCGTATACGACTATGTCATATTTAAATCAGAAACGAGTCAAATAAATGATTATGGATTTTATCTATGTCGCATTGTTATGTCATACATTTTTATCTGCTGCCACTTGATTGCATTTTATGGTAATGTAGGGTCACGACACCACCGCCGCCGGAAGCAGCTTCTTCTTGTCCTTGATGGGTATCCATCAGGACATTCAAGAGAAAGTTGTTGAGGAGCTGTACGGAATCTTCGGTGACTCCGACCGTCCCGCCACCTTCCAAGACACATTGGAGATGAAATACTTGGAGAGATGCCTCATGGAGACTCTGAGAATGTACCCTCCGGTGCCCATCATTGCTCGTCGTCTTAACCAGGACGTGACGATGCGTAAGTCGAATTATTAAATTATAATATTTCAAAAGCTGTTCAGACCTTAGTTGAATTGGTTTGTGCCATGGTCTATGATTTTTCAAGGATTTCATCTAGAGTCACTAGTGCTTTTGATTGCCTATCATCAAATCATAAACCATTCCAACCAACAAGATTGAAGAGATAAACTAACTCAGAAAAAATATCTCAGAAACCGGGCCTTACAGGTTTTCCCGACTATTAACCTTCCTAAGATTTGAGAAAAATATTTCGACATGGTTTTGTAGTATTTGCACGAAGTGATATTGTGGCCGATGAAATATGTACAAACAAATAATTTATGTTTTTAAATTACTATTTTATTTAAATTAAGAGTGAATTTGCATAATGAACGGTAACAAGTTATGTTAACGATCGATTTATCATCATAGATGTTAGATTAAATAGTAGTAGCTCGGTTGAACAACTTTAAAAAGATGACAGAAACAAAGTTACATATTATTATTTTATGCTGTATGCATTATTTTAGTGTTTTCCGACTTCCGGTGCGTCGATATAAATTATTAACACAAACATTTTACACTTTTTAGCTTCTTGTGGGCTACAAGTGCCCGCTGGAACCACCGTGGTTGTGGGAACGTTCAAGCTGCACCGTCGCGAGGACGTATATCCCAACCCCAACAAATTCGACCCCGACAACTTCCTGCCGGAGCGCTCCGCTAACCGCCACTACTACGCGTTCGTCCCCTTCTCCGCTGGACCCAGGAGCTGCGTCGGTGAGTCATTAATTCAAGCCATAAAACATACAACCTTAACCTTACATAAAACTTTACACCAGGTAATAAAGCAGTAGATCATAAAAATGACTAACACCTAACTAGAATAGGTTTTATAATTTATATTATTTCAAGGCAGTTCCCGCTGCGATGCAAAATGCGGTAGCTATGAGTTTCTTTAGCAAAATTATTTATGTTTTTCTTCTTGTCAGGTCGTAAATACGCCATGCTGAAGCTGAAGATCATCCTCTCGACCATCCTGAGGAACTTCAAGGTGTACTCCGACATCACGGAGTCCGAGTTCAGACTGCAGGCCGACATCATTCTAAAACGCGAGGAAGGTTTCAAGGTGCGACTGGCGCCCCGCAAATCGATGGCCAAGGCATGCTAATTGAAGACTTATACAAACGACTGTAGTTTTAAAAATGATTTTCAAAAGAGGACCGTCCTCCTAGGACGGTATGAAAACAGGCGATCGTTTTAAACTGGAAGTAGTTCTCGAATGCTTTAAAACTTTAGACTCGTTCTACTCGTAGGAATACTAATTTATAATACCAAATATAATTGTACAATTTAAATAACAATTATAAGAGGAGAAGATGTTAATTTATACCTTTATAATGTTATTTCATTATCGTAATTTTGTTTTTAGTAAAACGTTGTAAAGGGATCGGGAATTAGAAATTCGCATCCTACTATTGTATATACTCGTGTTTTAGTGTTCGAATACTAAAGTATGGAAAATTATTTATAAGAAATAAAAGTGTTAAATGGGAAGAAGTTTTTTTATTGAAGTGACTAAGGTTTTTCAATCTTCTGTTCATACAACACCCGTCTACTACTTATCAGTTTTGTGACGTCATTAGTCGTGTCCGTCCTGCCGAGCACGACGGCCTCGGACTCCTCAGCACCACCTTCTTTACCTTTTTTAGCCCTATAATGGATATTAATATAGTAATTAAAATCACTTCAATTTTCATGGAAAACTGGTAGCTTAATTTACCACGCAATGAAAAGGCAGTGAAAGTTGAAACTTTGGAATGTTTTCGACAAAATTTCAAAGGCTCACCGACAAAATGTAAACTGCCTCAATCTTTACCGTCTGCATAGCTTCTATTAATAGTTTAATTCTTCAATAAAAAAATCAAAATATATTAAAGAACTAGATGACGACCGCAAAACTCGTTTATCGCGCGGGAACTGTACATTTTTTCGGGATAAAAAGTATCCTATGTCCTTTCCCGGGACTTACAGTATCTCCGTACCAAATTTCAGTATAATCGGTTCAGCGGTTTGAGCGTAAAGAGGTAACAGACAGACAGACAGACGGACGGATAGGCAGTCACACTTTCGTATTTATAATAATATATTAGTATGGAACTATGGATATTTAATTCTTCTATAATAATTTTATCGGCCTGTCTGTTACATCTTCACGCCCAAACCGCTGAACCGATTTTCTGGGTATGGAGGTCCTTTACGCAATAAACGAATCTTGTCATCTAGTCGGCATAAAGTATTTTTACAACTTGATAGAATGAGTTATTTATTACTTTAGCACATCCAGGGGAGATCTTTGGTGTTTTGGACAGGCGCACGGAATGTCTTGGTGGTGCTCTCTTTCATTCCACCATCCCGCGTGGGACAGCTTCCATTCTATCACCAACACTTTGGCGATCGTACAATCATTTGCTTCTTGAATCAATTTAAAATATGATGCCATATGCTCCTGACCTACAAATATTAACAACGATTAAATTACTATAAAACTATCAAATCTTATTACTCTTACGTAGAGTTTACATACTACTGTAGAGTAATAGGTACATTCGAAATTTTGGGCAACCTAAAACTTATTGCAGGTACAGAATTAATCGCAAGTGTTAAAATAAATATAACGTTCGCAACAAAATTATTTTTATGATGAAATAATTTTGGTGGGTACTTTAAAATTATGTTCATATTTTATTGCTGTTTTCATTATACATATATTTTAATTACGTAGTACTAAATATTTTATTTAACTGTTTGAGGCATTTAAATGATTATGTGATACGTGACTGCATTTGACATAGGTTTAGTTAGTTTCAAAATACTTGTGAATTGTTAATAATATATTATTGTTAGAGATTAATTACTATATCACCTAGCATGTAATGCTACTGGAGGTTAAAAACTACCTAGTATTGTAAATATTATTTGCGTATGTTTAGGGAGATCGCAGACTCGATCGCACAGAAAGTCTGCGGTCTGCGATCTCCCTTACGCGAACACGGAACCACTAATGAAAGCAGTTCCACATTTTATAGGAAGTAAAGATAAGATAGAAAATTCGAGGAGAGGTTACGTGGCGAAATAACGTAACCGTCGACCTCGTCCGACACTTTAAGTGTCTCAGTCGGTGTGTAAGAGCTCCATTTGTATTCCTAATCTAATACCGGCATTGCTATAACCTTCAACTCGGACGTGGCTGAGAACAAATGCTTTAAAATACGTTAAATTGTCAATTAAATTCATGTTCTCGCGGTTAGAGTAAAGCAAAAAATATGTACACGAAATTGGAGCTAGAATAATAATTATAATTTATGTTTCGCTTAAAACAATTCGTTATAAGTAGGTACTAATTAATGTAAATTCTGATTAGTCTCGCGTGTGTTTAGGGATTATAGCTACTTTCCTTCGGGAAAATCTATCATTATTATCTATCTACCAGAGCCGAGGCTAAAAATACAATTTAATACATAATATTAAATGACGGTAGCTTAAATAATACTTAAAAAAAACCGGCCAAGTGCGAGTTGGACTCGCCCATGAAGGGTTCCGTAGCAACAGTAAGGTTTATTTTTTATGAAATTAAAAGGTTTTTGATGTATTTTTACGTTTCAGTTCATTTAATGAAAGTTAATTTAAGGTTTACCATTTATGATGTATAAAAAAAACTACTTGCTAAATTTCGTTCAAACCAATTTTCGTTGGTAGTTTTTATAGTAATGTACATCATATATTTTTTTTAGACTTATCATGCCCCTACTTTAGAAATTAAAGTGGGGGGGACACACATTTTACCACTTTGGAAGAGTCTCTCTCGCAAACTATTCAGGTTAGAAAAAAATTATATTAGAAACATCAATATAATTATTTAAGACCTATCCATAGATACTAGGGGTCGCAATACCGGACCATTTAAGCGAAAACGGTATTTTTGGTATTGGCTCCAGAGTCCAGACCAATACCGGTAATCCGGTATTTTCGATTTTTTCGGGCTTTAAGCTTAAGTTTAAAATTTAGTATAATAAAGTTAGTTTGCGGAGGAAAAGTAACTAGGTGCCTAACTTGAATGAATTTATCTTCTAATTAAAATAAAATTTTCAATTATTATTTGATATAAGTACATTCAGGATACATCATTAATTTCATAAAATTTGGCCAAGTCAAATTACTTTAAGATCTCACATATTTTAAATAACATGAACTATTATATGTATCCAATAGGTAAAGCAAAGAAATAGAGTTTAATACTTTTTCATAATGTTATTGTAATTCTAGAAGTACATGATATTTCGATTTTGTATAGAACTTGGCATTCATTAAGAACTCAATTCTTTTTGCAGCGAAGCCCACCGCCAGGCATAATTTCTATATTGAACTTGACTCTCCATTTTTAATTTATTTTTATTAAAAATAAGGGGGAAAACGAGCAAACGAGCAAACTTACCTGATGGAAAGCAACTACCGTTGCCCATGGACATTTGCAACATCAGAAGAGCTGTATGGGGGGTGCGTTGTCGGTATTTTAAGAGAGAATACGCTCTCTTCTTGAAGGTTTGCAAATCGTCTGGGTCCGGAAATACTGCTGGTGACATACGTTCCAGCGTTTTACAACGCGCGGCAGAAAGTTACGCGAAAAACAAAACGGTTTTGGCGCATTTAAAAAAAGCTGGGAGGTACACAAAAAAGCTCGATATTAAGGGTGCCTCATGAGCTCACTGAAAGAAACCTAATGAACCGTGTGGTTTGTGGTTCTTTATTACGACGTAATGAAACCGAACAACAAGGTGATGCTGTGTGTGTGGTGGGATGGGAAGGGCATTATTCATTATGAGCTGAAACTTTTTCCCTAACCTAATATTTAGAAGAAGATATAATTCGCACGATATAATGATTTAAAAGATTGTTAAGTTTGATAACTAAAATTTTGAAGCATAACAATTAACAGATTTTACAAATTATATAATGTATTAATTATTCAGGTTTATCATTATTAGTAATAAGTGTCTGGAATAATCTATTCAACGATAAAATTGTACTGTGACCGATCCGAAATTATGAAGTAACAACCAACGTAGGTCCATATTTTGTTCAACTGGAGTCTACTTTAGTTACTTCCACAGCATTATGTCCTAAGGTGTTTACTTTAGTTACTTCCACAGCATTATGTGCTATGGAATTCTTCTATGGGGAAATGCAGCGGACATTAATTCAATATTCGTGCTGCAGAAGCGAGCCATACGTTCTATTTATAAGATGTCATCGTGTGAATCCTAAAGAGAACAGTTTAAGGAAATAAATATTCTGACCGTCGCATCTCAATATGTTTTGGATAACGTACTGTATGTAAGAAAGAACTTAAATAGTTTCAAAAAGAAAAGCGACAATCATTGTTTTAACACTAGGAATAAGAACAAATTAGAAATACCAGTGATCAGACTTAGCAAAGTCAGCAAATCTTTTAAAGGCCAGTGTATACGCCTGTACAATAGAATCCTAGAAAACGTTCAAAATCTCTCTATCAATAAATTTAAAAATTTAGTAAAAGAACGTTTGTGTACTAAAGCTTATTATAAAATCAAAGATTTCATCGACGACAACACACGATAAAAGATATACATCCCGGGATGTAATGTACGTGAATGTGACCGTGTTGTACTGTTATGTTTTAAATTGTAATTTTCCATCTTTTTAGTAAAAGATGGCCCCGTGCGAGTTTCTTACGCCGGTTCTTCTCGCCGGGTTAGTTCCCGAACCGGTGGTAGGCACCGTAGTATCGACGTTCGGTAAAGTTTTTGTAAAAAAATTACTCCGAATAAAAATATTTTTGATTTTGATTTTAATGAAATTTCGTTGAACCATTTTTTAATTCGGTTTTTCTTCCATAGTATAATATTTATTACTAGACGCTCCACGCAGCTTCGCCCGCGTAAATTAAATATTTCACAGACAAATTAGTCCACAAAAAATAGCCTATGATCCTTCACGTGGTCTACTTCTTATCTGTGCTAAATAACAGAAAAATTGATCCAGTAGTTCGTGAGAAATCCCTTTCAAATAATTTCCCCCGTTTTTTCCACATTTTCCTCTATTTCTTCGCTCCTCTTAGTCTTAACGTGATAAAATATAAACTAAAGCCTTCCCCGATAAATGGGCTATCTAACACTGAAAGAATTTTTCAAATCGGACCTTTCCTGAGATTAGCGCGTTCAAACAAAAAACCAGTTCCGCTTTATAATATTAATATAGATTCATAGGTTAGAACGAGAAGAAGGAAAGTTCGAAAAATTTAACGAAAGAAGAAATAATATACCAGCAGACACCGCCATCATAAGTCTCGACTGCTCAGCATCTTCTGCGAACGCTTCTGCGGCGCTGCTGCTGTACAGGTCATACACCTCAGTCTCCTTCTGACAAGGCTCCAGTGACTCCGCAGGCTGATAACGTAAAGTAGCTTTTGTGTATATTTTTCTTAAGATTTTAAAGTAAAAATATTTCAGAGGCTTTGGCCTTTAAAGGCATGTTTATTTTGACAAGTAACGTATCCAGCCAATTACATAATCATCATTTAATTTAAGTTAATTAATCATTTAATTACCAGTATATTATTAGGAATCAAGTTACCATAAAATATAACAATTATTAAAAAATTATAATAAACATTAATAACATAGGAAAAGTACCAAATGCCAAAAAACCGCAAAAAGGTAATGTCCAATTAGATCAATGAACTTTAAAAACTGGAAATATCAATTCTGTAATAAGTATACCACTTATAAAGCGGTAAACATAAACAAAGTCCGGTTTCTTTCACCATTATAAAGTTCTTAGTAGGATATTTCCTAATTTAATCAATAATAATAATATATAATTTATACAATATCAGATATTACGTAATATTTTAAAAATAAAGAACAAGCTTATATCCTATTTTAAAATATTATATTTATATTTTTATTGTATTGCAAATGCCTTATTATCAGCTATACATAGGGTTGCCAGGTTGCTAGACCGAAAAGCCGGACAAAGCAGTCATTAGTAAAAAAATCGGCCAAGTGCGAGTCGGACTCGTGCACGAAGGGTTCCGTACTGAGAGCAAACATAGACCAAAAATTGTGTTTTTGTATGGGAGCCCCCCTTTGTTTTTATTTTATATTAATATTGTTCATAAATATTGAAGTAGACATATAATTAAGGCCTTTGTGAAAATATCAAGTGCCTACCTGTTGCCATTATTGATATCGAGCAAAAAAGGCCAAAAAAATCACGTTTGTTGTATAGGAGTCCCCTTTAAATAATAAATTTATTTCGTTTTTAGTATTTGTTGTTATAGCGGCAAAGGATAATACACAATCTGTGAAAATTTCAGAACTCTAGCTATAGCGGTTCTTGAGATACAGCCTGGAGACGGACAGACAGACATCGAAGTCTCATGAATAGGGTCCCGTTTTCACCCTTTGGGTACAGAACCCTAAAAAGCCGGAACCTTGCTATCGAGTACTTAGAATCAAAACTTTTAGTAAAGCAATATTACGTTTGGTAGCGTGTACAGATTTTCATTTAACATCTAATAGCTCTACAATTTAACATCTTATTAGGTGTCCGTCGGTCAACCGTCTAACTTTTATATAAAGTTATAGATTCCAGGCTCTACGAAAGCCCTTTAATTTTGGCCGGACACGCAAGCTAAAAGCCTGACTGTGTCCGTCTTTATCCGGACGCCTGGCAACCCTAGCTATACAACACAAAGCTATATGCGAAGAAACAAGAATAATTATTGCTACTAGCATCAAAGTATCATTTAAGTATAACAATTGCACATTTTAATTAGAACACATATAAGACTTAAAAATAAAAGGAATAAAGTTTAATCAATTATTTAAATTGATTAAGCTAATTTGATATTGTACATTTTTACCTTAATACGACAGAAATACTGATTTGTGGGTCGTTTTAAATAAAATATATGAGTCAGTGCCGGATTAAGATTACTTGATGCCCTAAGCAATCGATGCCGTTAGGGGGGCCCCCTCTCCGTACGTCAACTAAAATCGGTCTAAAGTCTAAACCTTTACCGCCTAAAAAACTTAGTTTTTTTTTCCTAGAAACTTTTTTGGTGGCGTAAGAGAGTGATGCCCCAAGGACGGATTTTTTGGGCTTCCTCTGGTGACTGGTCCCCTTAGACGTGATGCCCTAGGCAATTGCTCAATTTGATTAAGGGTTAATCCGTCAATGATATGAGTATACGTAGTAAGTATGTACAGGTTTCCTAGAACATTTTTTTGACTTGACTTGAAGATACTCACGAAAAATGAGCTTGATAGTAATCAAGCTAATTTTTCGTGAGTATCTTCATTTTGATAAGAGGAACAACAATTTCCTCTGCGAAAATTCTCGATCAACAAGTCCTCGATGACTACGTAACCCTAAAATGGAAGTCTAACAAAGCAAATTTTTTGTATATTGATAGGTTATGTATATATATGTTACGCTCAAAGACCGAAATCGCTCAATGAGCGATTGTAGATTTTTCGCACCAAGGAATACATACAATCTCGAAAATATATATATATATATATATATATATATATATATATATATATATATATATATATATATATATATATATATATTTTCGAGAGGTTTTGTATGGGACTATGTATCTTGTATATTAGTGATCGAAGACTTTAGGGTGTGTATGTATTCCTTATAGAGAGTTCACTGTGGAAGTTGCAGCGCTAAAAGACCAAATTTTTTTTTCACTTTTGTATGGCAGCAGCGCTGAAAGACAAAAAAAATTCACTTTTGTATGGGGAAACCCGTAACGCTCGGGCCCTTGCCCATACTAAAGTGAAAAAAAAAATTCGTCTTTCAGAGCTGCTACTTTCACAGTGAACTCTTTACAAGGAAGACGTACACACCCTAAAGTATTATCACTTATTTTTTTAAACACTGTATAGTACTTTTTGAAAAGCAGCTCCCAACAGGCATTGGAAGGCTTCGTAGAGGTACTGCGTGCCCAGGTCCGGTCGTTCTCTCTTCAGCTGCAACTCTCCCAGCAGGTGCAATGCCCTTCCCAGCTGCTTCCGAAGACCGTGGTTCATCGCCGAAGACCCCATCTCCATGAGAAGACTGGCAGCCTCATCGAAGTACCCTAGTCTACTCAGTAAATTAACAAGTTATTAGTGTTATCTTATCCATACTAATATTGTATGAACTGCAAAATGTGTGACTATCTGTCTAAACTCATACACGTAAATCTATATTCATAGAGGACACTGAGTCCTAGGGAAGGAGATAATATTAAGATTTTTTTTTTTATCCCAGAAAATATAGGATTCCTTCCCGTTCAACGAATTCCAGCGCAACCAACTTACGGGAATCTAATTTGATTTCAATGCTTATTTTAATTTAAGATAATACTAGCTGTTATCCGCGACTTCGTCCGCGTCAACAAAATGTAAAATACATAGGTAAAAAATAAAAAAGTAAATATTTTTACTTTTTTATTTTGTCCTCCTCCTTTTTGGAAGTCGGTTAAAAAGTAGCCTAAGTTACTTCTTATTACATCAGCTATCTGCCAATAAAAGTCCCGTCAAAATCGGCCCAGCCATTTCGGAGATTAGCCGGAACAAACAGACAGACATACAGACAGACAAAAAATCTAAAAATTGTTATTTTGGTGTAAGTACCATCTATATATTCATATGAATGTAGTAAAAAACGGTTATTTTAATATTACAAACAGACACTCCAATTTTATTTATATGTATCTAAGATGTATAGATTATAGTATCAATTTGGGTAATCAAACAAGCTTTATAGTCGCTATGATTGTCAATCATCATGCCAATTGCCAGCTTAAAATCAGGAACTATAATTAAAGCACGTCAACTTTTAAGGCGAGGCCAGTTCGCGGATTCTGGGAAAATACTGATTTTTAAGCTTCCAGTCTGAAGAAATTATGTGGAATTCTCTTTCACAAAAATTGATATTGACTCAAAAAGGAACAAAGTAACAAAATCACTAAACAGAATATTGAAAAATGGCCTGATAATTCTGTAGAAAAATCTTGAATATCACCATAAAAATACACGTCAAATTCGAACATCTCATAATTTTCAATGAAAATGATAATATGTTTTTTTTTACAAAAAGGATAGCTTCAAAATAACGGAATAGTTTTTTAATAAATAAATCGGTCATTAAGAAATAAAATAAAATGTATAATTTTCTCCTATTTCGCTTTATCAAAGACGCGGCGAGCGTCGTAACCGCCACTGTACAAGGCGCGCGCTCGATATGAATGTTATTTAAAGGACCCACTGAGACGGGCCGTGCCGGGGATTAGCGTGCCGGGGCGCATCGCAAAAATCCGCCTCCATACAATTTGTATGAAATCGGATGCGCGTATACACTGTGCCGGGGCGCATCGGCGCGGATTTTTGCTCGGCGGATTTCCGTCAATACAAATTTTATGGAGGCGGATTTTTGCGATGCACCCCGGCACGCTGAGCCCCGGCACGGCCCGTCTCAATGTGCTCACTCCTTTAATGTGCTTTACGTCGATATTCGTACTGACAGACATCGAACTGCTAATTTTAGGGACTACCTGGCCTTAAACATTTACGTCAGGCGAAGAAAAAAAAAAACAAGAACAAAACCGCTTTATTCTTTTGGAAGCTTTTTTAAATTATAGCCCCTGACGTAGGTAAAGAGGTTTTATTAGTTTTTATAATATATTAAGTTTGTTGTGGGTCTGTAGCATCGTAGCTCTCAAAGGGATCAAGCAATTTATTCTTGGTTAAAAAACTAACTCGATAGCATGTAAATTGTAGAGTCAATACATACAAAATGTAATCTAAAGAACCTTTTAAATAACCAATTACTTAAAATAGAAAGGAAGTTATTTTTTAAAAGCTTTTATATAACTTGCTCTGTATGTATGTAAGTATGTATGTTCGGGTGAAATTTTGGAACTCAATTTTGAAGTAGATATATTTAACCGATCGAGCTGAAATTTTGCATGCACGTTTAGTTTGGATGACAATGCATGATATTGTATGTGACATCACTCTAAATCCAATATGGCAGACAATCCAAGATGGCGAAATAGTTATTTTCTATGCAGTTCTACAATATGGATATTAAATGAAAGGGCTTTTTGAGAGTAACTCGAAAGCGAATGTTATGTCATACTACATCCAATATGGCGGCTCATCCTAGATAGAGGTATAGTTATTTTTAATGCACTTCTGCAATATGGGTATTAAATGAAAGGGCTTATTCAGAGTAACTCAGAAACAAATGTAATGTCAGCTTACATCCAATATGGCGTCTCATTCAAGATAGTGGTATATAGTTATTTTTAATGCACTTCTGCAATATGGGTATCAAACAAAAAGGCTCATTGAGAGTAAATTGAAAAGTCATGTCGTGTCGTGTCGTGTCGTGTCGTGTCGTGTCGTGTCGTGTCGTGTCGTGTCGTGTCGTGTCGTGTCGTGTCGTGTCGTGTCGTGTCGTGTCGTGTCGTGTCGTGTCGTGTCGTGTCGTGTCGTGTCGTGTCGTGTCGTGTCGTGTCGTGTCGTGTCGTGTCGTGTCGTGTCGTGTCGTGTCGTGTCGTGTCGTGTCGTGTCGTGTCGTGTCGTGTCGTGTCGTGTCGTGTCGTGTCGTGTCGTGTCGTGTCGTGTCGTGTCGTGTCGTGTCGTGTCGTGTCGTGTCGTGTCGTGTCGTGTCGTGTCGTGTCGTGTCGTGTCGTGTCGTGTCGTGTCGTGTCGTGTCGTGTCGTGTCGTGTCGTGTCGTGTCGTGTCGTGTCGTGTCGTGTCGTGTCGTGTCGTGTCGTGTCGTGTCGTGTCGTGTCGTGTCGTGTCGTGTCGTGTCGTGTCGTGTCGTGTCCTGTCCTGTCGTGTCGTGTCGTGTCCTGTCGTGTCGTGTCGTGTCGTGTCGTGTCGTGTCGTGTCGTGTCGTGTCGTGTCGTGTCGTGTCAAAAGCCGGGCATTAGAAAATGCCTGGTTGAATCCGGTCATTTTTGTTAAGTGATATTTAATTTTTTAGTCGTAAAATTAAGTACCTACGATTTCTTAAAGACTTAAATTAAGTTAATCAGATTTTAACAAATTCTTGAAACAAAACAAACTACAATGAAGCAGACTTAAGAAATTTAGTCAGAGATTTAACTAAAAAACAAAAAATAAATTATAAGCAAATTTCTTTTTTAAAAAAAGCTTTTATATAAATACTCTAAAAAAGAAGAAAATAAACCCCTTAAAATTATAACTATGAAGTTATAACCTCAATATATTATACAATTTGCATTATAATAAAAGCTTGTCGCGAGACTTAACAATCTGTCAATATTTAATTACTTTAATAAATAAAATAAAAAATTTAATATCAGTTTCCTCAGTTGAGTAAATTGGCACTTACTAGTTTATTATTTACAAATTAAGTACAAATCACGCGACAAGCTTTTATTATAATGCAAATTGTATAATATATTGAGGTTATAACTTAATAGTTATAATTTTAAGGGGTTTATTTTCTTCTTTTTTAGAGTATTTAAATAAAAGCTTTTTTTTTCAAAAAAATTTTTGCTCATAATTTATTTATGTTAATGTTTTAATTTAACTGATTGTATTTCCGACCACGTGTAATAAACGACATTTTATAATCGGTAAATAATATGAATAACTTATTAATATTATGATGATTATTTAGAATATTTCCTTATAATATAATTGCTGCTTTATATTTTATAATCGATGACCAACGGATATATTTTGGATATAGAGTACTTAGTTAATTTATCAAAGTGATCCCTAAGAAAATTACTTTATAGGCGGCGCCAAACATTGAGATCGCTTAGCAAAAATTCAGTCTCAGATTTAATGTCTCTTGAGACTTAGGGTAAGAAACTGTAACATGTTTCGCTTATCCACGTCCCCATGACAAGTGACAACGCAATTCACGCACCAAAACATCCTTTTAGGTCCAAAGAGTTTGTTCGGCGCGATCCACCTGCTAATGTTTGACAAATTAGATTTGCAAATTATACGTTTTTATCAAGTCATATAAATTTATAAATAAAACATTCTATTGTTTAACTACGATTATAAAAAAGTTGTTTATATTGACCATTGGTTCAGAGTCCGGTAGGTATTAGAATTTTAACTACAAGCAGTATTTTTACATTCGTGCTAAAAATAGCGAGTTATAATGAACATAAAATTCATAAAAATACACGTCATCGCATAATAGTGTGTGTATCACTTTTATCACATAGTCATTTATCAGAAAGTTTTATAGCACACTTACATCTTGAAGTTAAGACAGTTTAAGTGCGTTATGTATGTAAAGCACTTGTTAGGTACCTACACAAATAATATTAATAAAATTGGCGTTAGCTAAAAGGGGAAGAACAAATCAGTTTCAACTGTAGTTAAAACTGATTTTTTTTTCTATGCTCTATCTCAATCATGGAGTTAAAGTTTACATTTTTAGCTGGTTTGAGACTTTGAGGGCACTCAACTTTTTTCTCTAATTCTAATATTACTATAGCTTACGCGTTGCTTTAACCCCTGACAAGGCCGGAGGCACGTTAGTTCATAAGCCGAAACTTCTGATTTAATTACCTATAATCTAAAAAGAGTTTGTTAGTTTGTTTGTTTGAACGCGCTAATCTCAAGAACTACTGGTCCGATTTGAAAAATTCTTTCAGTGTTAGATAGTCCATTTATCGAGGAAGGCTATAGGCTATATTTATCACGTTTAGACTAATAGGAACGAAGAAAAAGAGGAAAATGTGGAAAAACGGGGGGAAATGATTTGAAAGAACTTATTTGCACGCGCTAACCTCAGGAACTACTGATCCGATTTGAAAAATTCTTTCAATGTTAGATAGTCCATTTATCGAGGAAGGCTATGGGCTATATTTTATCACGCTAAGACTACTAGGAGCTAAGAAATAGAGGAAAATGTGGAAGAAACGGGTGAAATTATTTAAAAGGGCTTATCTCACGAACTACTAGAGCAATTTTTCTGTTACTTGGGTCAGATAAGAAGTAAAGGATCATAGGCTGTTTTTTGGGGACTAATTTGTCTGTGAAATATCTTATTTACGCAGGCGAAGCCGTGCGGAACGTCTAGTAAATAATAATTATAGGTTACAGATTACTAAATCAATCAGATATTTTGAAGAGTTTTCTTAGCTTGTTAATTTATTTTAAGGTCAGCTTACCCGACCGAACCGATATATACGATAGGTTTGACTGAGCTAGGCCAGCAATACATTATTTATTAATGTCACGCCAAAACATTTTGATTATGTATTGCTTTTATGCATCACAGCGTTTTATGTTCGTGTCTCGTCTCGTCTTATTTTGGTACCTACAAGCACCCTTACTCCTGAGTCCTGAGTCCTGACACCATCGAGAATCAAATCAACTCGATATCGGTATTTTTTAGTATTTTCAACATCTGCATTCTTCACTACATTGTTTGACATATTTTGCCCATTGCGATGTCGATTTCGATTGGAATTTGCTTACAATACGGATCACGATCAAAATCCACATCGAATTATATTCGTACTAGATGACGCCCGCAACTCCGTTGCGCCAAAAATCGTTTATCGCGCAAGTACCGTACATTTTCCCGGGATAAAAAGTATCCCATGTCATTTCTCGGGGCTCAAAGTATATCCATACCTTTCAGCAAAATTGGTTCAGCGGTTTGGGCGTGAAATGGTAACAAACAGACAGACAGACACACTTTCGCATTTATAATATTAGTATGGATTATCAAAACTGTGTCAGTATTAGGAGTAAGGCCACAATAGACGTAACGACCAGTAGTTCGACTGCAAAGAGACGGACAGGTTTCAATATCTGTCAAATTCGTCGGGTTTCACTAGGACTATGAACGGAATGTGCCTCGCGCTGGCTGATATACTTAATTTATTTTGAAATATTTAAAATAAAGATTTCAAAATTGGATTCTGACAATTTTAATCGCATGTGCCAAAACACAAACAACAATACGACAAAAGGGGAACACGTCCAGCGAATATGTCATAGTTTTAAATTCGTAGGTAACAAGTTAACAACCCTAGCGACGATTTTCGTCAAAATACGTCAAATTTACAAATTTCAACATCAGTTCTAAGTCGGCATACTCTATAATTCTGTCTACTCTGGTAACTTGGCCCCTGCTTACCTTTGCTTGACAGCTGCCATATGCATCAAAGCCTTACACATGCCCTCAACGTGATTATGCTCCGTGTACGTCGACAGAGCTCGACCGAACGACTTCTCAGCGTTGTTCAGATTGTTCATCATGAGCTGGCTGATGCCCATCTCTACGATCGCCTCAGCTGTCTTCAAAGTGTCATTGGCTAAAACACGGAAATTTGTTTTAATGTCCTAATATTCTACCTTATAAATTACAAGTTTTGTGGCAAGAACGAGGAATCGATTTAACCTGTTACTCATGTCTCATAGTAATAAAAATTATAATAATTATCTGACATTTGCTAAATAAGTGTTTTAAATGCTAACATCGTTAGGTACTCTAGTAATTGGCGTTTTAATAGCATTGCGCCATTCGGTATTTATCTCTAAAACCTCCTGCAGGCGTAGCATGATCACCATAGAAACGGTTTATTTCTACGGAAGAATAGACAAAGTGACAGTTAAACACGACAAAGTGACATTTAGACAATGGAAATTCGCCATTTTGTCGATAAAATCTGTCAGTATGTCTGGTGGACATTATAAACGTTTGTTATAATATACAAGCTCATCGATAATTTAGCGTGAGAAACCAGATATAGATAAAATTATTTAGAGGTTAGACCATCTCTAGCTCTTCTTTCAGCTAATCGGGCAAGCGTTTCTGACTTTGCCGTGTCAGTATTTCTGCAAAGTTTCGCTTTATTCAACAGTACACCGTGTAACGCCATCGCCGCTGTACTAAAGATTGTTTCGGTCGGCAAATCCTTGTCACCGTCTTCGGAGGCCTCAAATAGTAGCCAGTCCTAAAAAAGAAGCCTCTATTTTAAAAATTATTGCATTCTGAGCTCTCGACGGTGAAATCAAAAATGGAAAATGTACGGCAAAATATGTCGTTCAAACGCATCTCTAAGCGATGTGGCGTTTACCGTGACAAAACTATCGAAAACAATTTGACCATAATATCAGAAGACTATGAATTCTAGTTTAGGAAGTAACATAATTTAATCATGATTGAAGCTTAACTAGGAAAATAGTTAAATGTATAAACAACCTTGCCGATAGTTCTGTCTCGAACTTCCGTCAAAATAGCAAACGGCTGCTCAAGGTCGACACCTGGAACTATAACGTGAAGCTGTATCAATTAAATTGTTTACATCAACATCTGTTCCTGAGAAACATCGAGAATATGGAAGCGATGATTTATGGTGTCTACTGTCTACTGACATAGCTATAAAATCGTAGAAAATTCAATTCTGTAAGTACATTGAATATTTTTGAAAAATAATACTTGGGACGTGATCTACAATCGATATGGAAGCCAAAAATATAGTTTTTGGAATTTTTGTCTGTTTGTCTATTTGTCTGTATGTATGTCCGGGATAAACTCAGAAAGTACTGAATGGATTAACTTCAAAAGAGTCTCACGGCCCATACAATATTTACCCAGGCCCGACACGAATGAAACGTATCCCATTTTTTTCGTTATAATATGGGTATCCAAGATATGTAATTTTTATATTCAACTAGCTGTTGCCCGCGACTTCGTCCGCGTCAACAAAAATCGGGCTATATCTCATACAACAACAAAAGAATTTTGAAAATCGGTCCACAAATGGCGTAGTTGTCAGAGAAAAAAATTCAAACAAACTTAAATATACCCTCCTCCTTTTCGGGAGTCGGTTAAAAAGTAGCCTAAGTTATTCCTTACTTACGCGAGATACAGACTAAAGTTTTCATGTTCATTAGCTGCAGAAAAACTTATGTAGATATCTATAGGTTTATCTCGCCCTCAGTGTGTCTTGCGTGATAAAATATAGGAAGTGCCTCCGCTGCCGGCGCCGGTTGCCGAAATGGCTGCCGGCGCCGGTTGCCGAGATGGCTGCCGGCGCCGTATTCCGAAGTTTGGCGAAGTCACGCGATGTTTGCTGAATAGGCTGCCGGCGCCTATTGGGCTAGTTCATCGCTTGTCAAATAATAGAATAATGATCACAAACATCAGCCTTGAGATAAAGACTATTAATAATAAGGTCATAATGTGAGGATGCATATTTTAATAATAATAATAATAAATTTTATTTAACTTCGGTTTTACATGAGTTTACATAATACGGGAAACACAATCAATCAATAGATTACTCAGTAAATACTAAATAGCGTTGGGTGCTGTACTAGTATAAACTGTGGTCTGTGACACAGCTCTCAGCGACTTCCACTCTGGAACCATCGTATACAATGTTCAATTCAAGTTTTAGTACTTGTACTATTATCTATTCTGTGGTTTTAGTTATTACAATGCTTATACAGAGTGTAACAAAAATAAGTCATAATGCTTTAGGGTGTGTACGTGTTCCTTGTAGAGAGTTCACTGTGAAAGTAGCAGCGCTGAAAGACGAAATATTTTTTTTACTTTTGTATGGGGAAAGTCGTGACGCTCGGGCCCTTGCTCATACAAAAGTAAAAAAAATATTTCGTCTTTCAGCGCTGCTACTTTCACAGTGAACTCTCTACAAGGAACACGTACACACCCATAAGTATTATCACTTATTTTTGTTACACACTGTATATTATAAAGTATTAGTTATAGACATAGACACAATTTAGGTACAAGATAATGGTAGTGATGATGATGATAAAATATGACGTGATCTGCATATTAGCATAATATAAGTACTTTGCTTCTTTAAACAACGCTGAAAATTTCTAACATACTATATTATTGTATATTATAGAGGCCGAAGTTCTGTTCAGTACCTTCGGAAGTGTACCACGGAGTATACTGTGGTGCAAAAATGTTACTTTTTGGTAGCTGAAAAAAGGTAGTAAAGCTAAGCTAGATGAAAATGCATTGGGGCGTGATCTACTATGCTAACGCGGCCGAAGTCGCGGGCAACAGCTTAATAATTATACTGTATCAGAATTAAAGGGCAAAGTTTATAATTATTTTTGTATATTTTATATGTGTCTCGAATTAAGGTCAATTCAGACCGCATCGCGACGCATAGATGCATTTCTAAATTTGTACTGAATTGACAGATTTCGTAAGCGTGCTGCGTGAGACGTCTTGCAAATTTGTCAATTCAATACAAAATATTTAGAAATGTATCCACGCGTCGCGTTGCGGTCTGAATTGATCCAGGGTTGATTCAAACCGCCACGCGACGCGTAGATGCATTTCTAAATTTGTATGGATTTGACAGATTTCAATTGCGTCAGACGTCTTGCGAATCTGTCAAATCCATACCACAATAGACATAACGACCAGTAGTTCGACTGCAAAGAGACGGACAGGTTTCAATATCTGTAAAATTCGTCGGGTTTCACTAGGATTATGAACGGAATGTGCCTCGCGCTGGCTGATATAATTTATTTTTAAATTGTTAAAATAAAGATTTCAAAATTAGATTCTGTCAATTTTAATCGCATGTGCCAAAACACAAACAACAATACGACCAAAGAGGAACACGTCCAGCGAATATGTCATAGTTTTGAATTCGTAGGTGACAAGTTAACAACCCTGGCGACGATTTTCGTCATAATACGTCAAATTTAAAAATTTCAACATCAGTTCTAAGTCGGCATACTCTATCATTCTGTCTACTCTGTCCATACTAATTTCGAAATACATCTACGCGTCGCGTTGCGGTCTGAATTGACCCTTACAAGTGGATTGACCACTGGGTACATGATAATAGCTGACGTAATCAGTATAATATTAATTAGATACCTACTATGTAGGTAGGTGTAATAAATATCTTTTACTTTAGATCAGCAATCCGATTCTGCCATTAATTATTTAGACTACCGGTTTAATTTATGATCTACTTATCATCATATCTTATATCCTTAAACGAGTAATTCTTGTATAAGTATATATATATATATATATATATATATATATATATATATATATATATATATATATATATATATATATATATATATATAATATCTAGCTAGGAATCATTTTTAGAAAATGTATTTTTATTCGTGTTTTATCGATAAACTGAAAAATATGATTCTTCCTGACATCTATTGGCGAATAATAATAATATTTTGTGAGCAACTAAATTCTTTAACGACACAACAACAGCTAAAGCTATTCCAGCAGATGGCGTTGTTAAGTAACACAAAGCCAATGAGTGTTTGCTATATCGGTCATCCAGGTACTTTTCGTTAATTGACCAAAAGTCCATATTATAACAGCTCTACTTTAAGTCTATGTCATTGTGAGAAATGAGAATATAAGTTGTAAACCGACTGAAACTCATAAGTTAATTACCATTTTGTGTAAAAATGTGGTTTAATTTACCTACACTCATGTGGTAATCCGGTTTCTTTAGCTTATGGTCTTCGTTGTTTTAATTTTGATTGACGTGTATGAGAATAGTTGTACTTATATCTACATTTCAAAAGATCTACCAAAGATCAAATTTGTAACGTTGAATAAATACCAGAATAATTTTGGGTCAAGTTCTTACATTTGTCCAACAGGAACTTCGCGTAGAGACAGTTGCAGCGGTTGTACTGCTGTCCGCCATCGAGCAAGTAGTCGCTGGAGACGGCGATGGCGCAGAGGAAGAACTTCTCCGCCAACCATATTATCCCCTTCTCCCTTTCAGCGAAATAGAGAGCCAGCTTCAATAGCTCCATCGACTCGTTTTTCTTATCGTCTGAAAAAGACGCGCAGTTTTTACTACCAAACTTTTTGTTCTTCAACAATATTGTTCTTATTAAAATTTAGTACAAGTTTTTGCTTGGCGCATAAGTTTTTTGGACCATATTATCCTATAATTATATAGTAATAAAAATTCACCTGCGTCACGGTATTTTTCGACTCTTTTGAGGCTCGCGGTAATGTGCTCCAAATAATCATGTTTTTTTCTGAGATCTACGACGATACCGATATCGTCAAATTCGAGGAGCTGGATGTTGTCCTCGATGAGATCGCGCAGGTAGTCCGAGGAGTCCGTGAAGCCTGTTTCTTGCAGCTCCAGTATGATGCACTTGTGTAAAGGACGCTTGCGCCTAAAAATACAGAACCTATGGTACCTAACTACAGGTAAGAGCATGTTAATCGGTTAAGCGTGAAGAGGCAACATAGCATAATATGTCATTAAACTTGCTTAATTAAACTGTTTTTTTTTATTTTTAAAGAACAAACGTCCGACTTGACCGTAAGCTTTTATTAAGCCGGACATCTAATTTGAAAGCTTAACAAATTACTATTATCCAGCTAAGTCTATTTACCTTCGTAGCGCTTGCGCATCAAATTTTTCTAGATTAAACAACTCTTTGTTCTGTAAGTTTTCTATACTTTTCTTTGACATGCAGGCTTTGAGCTTTGGTAGTTTTCTTTTTGTTAACGGTAGATCCATGTTAAAAACTAAGAATAATATTTCAAAGTACTGCCTAGAAAGTAAATATCAAGGTGGCCATAGACAGGACAATTATATACGACAAATTGTACGTGTGTATACAATATCGCAAACGATTTTACGTTCAAAAGATCAATTGGACGATTTTCTTGACGATCGATCGAAACGACAAATTGTCCCGTGTATGGGCACCTTAATAAAGTAAATCAATTTATTATAGTTATTTTCTAGGCAGTAATTAGCTTGGAATATTTTTTGTGAATGAACAGTTTTAAAATAGCTTTAATATGAAGCATAGAGGAAAATAATACACGATATGAAGTTGATTGATGTCATTGTTTAGTTTTATTTTTATTTAGTTTTTATTAGATAAAGTCTAGTACAATAAAGGTTTTTATTGCATGAGTACGAGGTTAAAACCTAGCACAATTTCCTAAAAGTTATAAAATAATAAATTGTTTATGTAAAGTTCAGTCCAGTTTACTTCTCGGACGTAAATTATAATAATTATTATTTGCTTTACCATCTGAGTTTCTGCAAAAGTAAGGCAAATGTTGTATAAAAATTGTTTTACATAGATAATATTATGATTATAGCAAAATATATTCAGATCTACGAATAATAAAAACAAATTCAGATATTATTATTTATTGAAGGTTTACAGAAGTAGGAATCTCAAAACCAGGAAACAATCTGTACGCCTGTTGTAGGGTATGTTATTCGAATATTCGAATACTCGTTTTATTCGAATATTCGACGATTTTATTATTCGAATATTCGCCAAATTATTTTTCGAATAATTCGAATAGTAAAAATATTTTTTATTTTTGTTTAAAATGCTATCAAACATAAAATTAACATGGAATAAGTTTATTTCAGAAAAATAATATTATTTATGAATATTCTACATCTTTAATGATAATATAAATCTGTTTTTAGTCTAACTAATGAGTATACGACCATTCGTCGTCGCCGTTGACCATGTTTTAGAAACGTCTAATAAATTCATTTGCATGTTTTTAGGCAAAATAACGATTTTGCCTAAAGACATGAAAATGAAGATATTATAAACTCCTTTCAGTCATGGATTTCAGTATCGTCAGTAATGGTCGCTCACGATCTGTATCCATTGACTTCTTTCAAGCATAATCACATGAGAAAAGTAAAAGGTGTTACGATCGAAAACGGTTTACACTTTACAGCCTTTCTTTTATTGCCCAGCTGTAACCTCAAAATATACATTTTTAAAGTGTTTAGCGATAAAAATTAACTATGTCATCTATATATTAATACGTGAGCCAAAAACTTTGTATCCCTTTTGACGAAAAATGGGGAAACGTAGGTGAATGAAATTTTGCACAGTTATAATTTTTTATGGCGAAGGAGTGCATCGAGCTACTATTATTTTGAAATTATGCTTTTATCATACATTTTTTTAACAAATAAAACATTACACACACTACAACACACACACACACACACACATGAGAAATGACAGATTTTTGAGTGACAAGCTTTTACGAATTATACTCTTTTATTTATGGTTGAAGTCTGTTGACAACAAGATGAAAAATTGAAAATGGATTATATTTTTTTATTGAATCTCAGATACAATTAGACAAAGCTTACACGGCCAGTCTGAGATCAGCTGAGTCCCAGAGAGAAGAGTTGAAAAAAAAATTATACAGTCAATATTTTTTTACAAAATATAGGTAGTAGTCCTAATGTCGTTGAAACTAAGGTCGAATTTCGACCATTGGGCGATCTCTAGTTAACTAAGATTTATGTTGATAAAAGTAAAAATTAGAATTGCTTACTTCGTAATATTAACAAAATAGGTTGTACATGGTTGTACGAAGTTCTTTGTTACTTTTGTTCAGAGGTTTCAGCATTTTTCAAAAATTTTGAATTATTCGAATAATATTCGAATTATTTGAAAACTTTTGTAAAATATTCGAATTATTCGAATAGTAAATTTGTCGAATAATAACATTCCCTAGCCTGTTGCTAAAGAAGAATATTTACATGATATTTTGCTATTTTAAGTAACGCAGGCGCCAAATTTTATTTATTGAATCAATCCGGAACAATAAAAAAAAATATCCACAGCCGAACATATTATAACCTCCTCGTTTTTTGGAAGTCGGTTAAAAATAGTTATTGAGGGTGTGACAAAACTAAGTGATAATACTTTAGGGCGTGTAAGTGTTCCTCGTAGACAGTTCACTGTGAAAGTAGCAGCGCTGAAAGACCATTTTTTTCTATAAAATAAGTATTGTACACTATGAAAAGGCCTACAGAAAACTTCGCGATTGTATAGGTATGTCTATCTCTTATGAATATACCTCAATAACGTTTTTTTTGTCTTTGTACTTTTAACTTCAAATACCTAGTGCCTAATTTTCGAAGCGATTTTTACCCATACGGCATCAATCCTTATTCAATTAAATACTTAAAATATAGAGTTCCCAATCTTTTTCAGCCTGCGGCGCTCTTACTTGAGTCAATCTTTTGTCACGGCGCCCAACCCTTCCTAGCTATTACAAAAATATAGATAAATATACACATTTAATGATTATAGTTAGGTTAAGGAGGTAAATAATAATGAACAAATATTTGATCATCTGCTTTGTATAAGTAATTCATATTATAATTTTATTTCATAATATTTGTGGTTATGGATAATGATGGAGGATCGACTCACGGCGCCCCTCTTGCCTTTCCACGGCGCACAGTTTGGAAACCCCTGCTTTAAATACATTATTGATTCAATATAAATAGATCTATATGGCCCTTTAAATCATATATGCTCTAAATATATTCGAAGATATTACAGATTTAAAAATTGCAGAACGTAGCTATTGCGGCGGTACCGGCCAATGCGGCCCACGGGTAGTAATGAATATAAATCAAAACTACTCATTCGATTTTAATAATTTTTCAGTGAATGACATAGGCGTTATATTTTATACGGGTGCGAAGCGAAAGATTAAATATAAACAAAAAAGAATATCTGGTGTATAAAATTCTGCCTGCCTGCCTGTCTGTCTGTCTGTCTAACTTTCTGGATCATAATATATGTCGCCGTTAATTCGTAATAATGTGTAGTTGTTTATATAATTTTTATGTATGTTAGTCATTAAGGTATATATTGTATGGGCCTACGTAGCCTGATTTAAATAAATAAATAAATAAATAAAAAATAATATTAAAGTCGGTGTGGTTATAATGCTCTTTAGAAACTTAAGTCCACCGAAATTGTGCAACAGAACCCAGCTAAGAGTGATTGCTCTGCAGCGCAATGTTATAGAGGCTGAGGTGATAAGTGATAACGGGGTGTGGTGCTGGTGAGCAAGTATTTATACCTCGGATACCTCTGATACCCGATAACTTCCCGTTCAAATTTAAACGCTTGCAGTTCCCTTTAAGTGTATGTTTTGCCATGACAATAAATAAGGCACAAGGGCAAACATTAGGTGCTGCAGGGTTAGATCTGTGCACCAGCTGCTTTTTGCATGGTCAACTGTATGTGGCTATTTCACGCATCAGCGACAGAAGAAGCCTATTTGTATTTGCACCAGACAGTACTTACCTACTACCAATAACGTTGTATATAGAGCAGCTCTATGTACCGAATAACATGTAAGTTGTAACTTAATATTAATAGCGTTTGGCGTTGTAAATCCTATTTCCTATTATTCATACTAGGTAATATTATAAATTAGAAAGTGTGTTTGTTTGTTTGTTTATTTGTGCTTTCTTCACGCCCAAATGAAGCAATCAATTGACTTGATTTTTGGCATAGACTTAGTTGAAAGAATGAAAAGTAACATAGGCTTGACTTGTTTTTGGCATAGACTTAGTTGAAAGAATGAAGAGTAACATAGGCTTGACTTGTTTTTGGCATAGACTTAGTTGAAAGAATGAAGAGTAACATAGGCTTGACTTGTTTTTGGCATAGACTTAGTTGAAAGAATGAAGAGTAACGTAGGCTTGACTTGTTTTTGGCATAGACTTAGTTGAAAGGATGGAAAGTAACATAGGCTACTTTTGGTCTTGGAAAAGCATCATGATCCCCAGTAGGCTTACGCGATTTTCGAATTTTACGCGAGCGAAGCCACGGGCAAAAGCTATTTAGAATATGGGTCGACATTTTATATTATATTTTATTTATAAGAGTCTAATATATTTTCAAAATACCTACCTATAATACTGGTTTTAAAAAATCTCTTTAAATAGGTATTGTCAAAGTGTTAAACAATGTTGGAAGAGTTTCCTCAGTTTCAGACATACGAACAAGCAAAGGAGCGCCTGTTTTGTGAACTTTAGGGACTTTTTATTTATTAACTGAGCAAATGATTCATAAATTTAAAACGGAAAGGAAAACGTTAATCATTCTCGTTTTTTTTGCATAACAATATAATTGCTTCAGTTTTACGACATATACCTAGTGATAATAAAATAATAATTACCTTATGGACTTTAAGTTGCACTCAGGGCTATGTACATGTTATTATATAAGTATAGCTAATAAGCTTAAAGTATTTTGTAAAATTTTGAAGGTTAAGGTCAAAATAAAAAAAATAGTAATTTTTAAATGTTTACAAAAAGAAGAAAATTAAAAAAGGTATATTAAAATTGAAGAAAGATGTTGATAAAATCTTGCAGTTTATTAATATATTTTGTAAGTACAGAAAGAAAATAAAATAGATACTTATATTAAATTACAAAAACAGGAACGTAAGGTTAACAAGCAATCAAAAATGTTGCGCTACATACAATAATATCATCTAGGACATTTACGTAATCTCTTATATATATGTTTATAGGTAGCGAAAACTTCTGATACAATATATTCTGTCGAATTAACTCAGATAGAACCTACGATCATAACTGACAAAATTATAACAAAGTGGGTCGGCACCGTAAGGTAAATAAGTGATACGGTGGTACATATCTACAAGGATGTAGCTCATGCATGATGATTTTGAATAACAGTGATGGGTGGGCCGTGGGTGTAAACACTTCAGCTATCTCTGAAGAGTGAAGTCTGAAGTGACATTTTACAAGATGGCGTTACACGGCACACTGGTACGACAACCACGTCCACCTAGACGAATTAGCTTGTTGTGACAGAATGAATCGAATGGCGTATCTTTTATGCTTTAAGAAGCCGTGGTATTTTGTAAAAAATAATGTTTTACACACCCTCTTACCCACCAAAATTGGAATTTGCGAGAAAAATAATATTAAAAAAAAACTACGTGCACTAAAGTTATAGCACATTAACTTAACTATAAACGAACCAAAACTCTACCGATATTCAAAATAACAACATGATATTATTATTGCCACAAGTAGGATAATTTAAGTGCACGAAAATTGCATAAAATCGGGCGTTTTTTGATAAACTGGAAACTGGTAAAATAAATGGCGTATTTTTTATGCTTAAGGGATCAATGGTATTTTGTAGAAACAACGTTTCTTAAATCCCACCAAAATTTAAAAATTCTCTGCGACAGAACTAAACTGTGTCATAAAAAGTCAACTACAGAAGTTAGTAGAGTAAAATTCATATATTATCACAGAATAGATAATAGTACAAATATTATGAAGAGTCCACTGTATAAAAAGACTACATAAAAATAAAAATCTAATCCAGTAAGTATCAAGTTTTATGTTAATCGGTCTAGATGTTGAGTAAAATAGTTCGGCGACAAGCCACCAAAATTGGAAATCGCCTATTTATGTTTACTTTCTTGGGAAATAATAATTCGATGGATGAATGGCATGGATGGTTGGATGGAATAAACGTGCAATCGAAAAAAGACAACTTTCAGGAAGACAAAAAATGTTTGGAACCACATAACTTTGACTACATAATAAATAGACAAATTTGTATAATCAAATTTAAGGTAAAAAAAATATCTTTCTGCTCATGTTAACGGTTTACCACATATTTAAGAAAAACCATATTAAATTATTATTCTAGTGAATAATATGTGACTTATTAACACTATTGTATCAATTCACGTTTATTCGTGTCATAAATAAAGTTTTAACAAGTGCAGTGAAATGTTGCATGGTTATTCCACGTATATTTTTTTCCCCTTGCCATACTCTGGTCATTTACACGCTTATTCTTGTATATTTTGTTGCTTTTACATGTTTGTAAAGATAAAAGCCCGTATATTAGTGTTAAGAAGATCGACTCATTATTTATGTAATACGTTACGAGTTACGACCTTAGTAGAGCATGGTATGAAACGTAAATCTATACTAATATTATGAAGTGGAAGAGTTTGTTTGTTTGAACACGCTAATCTCAGGAACTACTGGATTAGAATAAGACTTAGTAAGTAATAATATTGTGTAATAATAAATTAATAATTTAGTATAGGCAATTTAAAACTTTTATAATTATAGTTAGTATAAAGTTACTTAATTTAATTTGTAACTTTAAGGCATAGCTATAGTTTGTATCGTAATAATTATTGTTGTAGCACTAACTTTCGCCTGAAATACAGGGTATCCTAGTTCAGGCAATTCTATAATCATTAAATTTGTTTTTAGTTTAAGTAGCTCTAATATAATATTTATGTCACCATTATTGTAAATACTGAATAAATATATTATTATTATTATTATATATTTAAAAGAAACAGCACGTACACAGATTAAAATATAACCCTGATAGGGTACCGTGAACTGCAATGTAAAACAGAACTACTCCATCTTAACTTTTGAGTTTATACAAAGTCAATTCTACTACTACCAAAGTACACGCTTCTACTAAATATGCACATAAAAACTTAATAAAAAATCGGTCAAGTGCGAGTTAGACTCCCGCACCAAGGGTTTCCTACCGTTATAGAGCAAAAATAGGCCAAAGTTGTGTTTAGATTTTAATTTCTTGTAAGAGCTATAATGCCTGAGTGCTCTAAAATTATTTCAAGTACAAAGTTCGTACTAACGCGAAGTACGACGTCGATTTACTGAGAATCTGAAAATAATAAGATTAGTTGCATCATTAAAAAGTAATTTTTATATCTATTACCTAGGTAAGTATAATTATTATAAATTAAAAAAAATTAGGTTCAGGTTTTAAGAATTCAGGTATCGCCTTCATCAACGAAACATACTGAGTCACTTACTGCAGTGCAGGTTTCCAAGTTGATATTAGCGAATCCGTATGCAGTAAATTTACTCGGTTTTTGAGCTCTGAAATAAGTAGTAAAATTAACATTATTTAATGACTCACGCAACCTAGTTTCCAAGAGGGTCATAAAATTTCTTTCAAGTAAAATCTTATTTAAATGTATAATAATATACCTATTAAAGTTGTTTATAAAATTACCTCAATAACATTATGAAAATATTTTTCACAATTCTTTTATCGGCAAATATCCATTGGGATTCGTATAATGTATCACTTAATTTCAAACTCTAAAACAAATAAAATAATAATATAATGCTATTTACACGTAAAAAAAGCAGCAGCTGAATACAATGTATTCTTACATAATATTTATACAATATACATTATACAATGTCAAAATACATTATATTCAGCTGCTGCTTTTTTACCCGTAATAATACATTATTTGTACTTTCTGTGTTTTTTTTAAATAAATTTTAATAATTAATAATACTCAAGTATTATGAAAAATTGTTACTCATATATTAATTTTGATAACGTTGAATTGTAACCTTAATTACTTTTGCATGTTACCAAATTCAAGTCAAGAATAAGACTATTTTAAAGAGGTGGGTCAATCTAAAATGCCGTTTTTAGTTACTTACTGATCTCATGACTTGATCACCGAAATAGCAAATCAAAAATATTTGTCCGAGGCAAAAACCCAAAAATTGTAGAAATGGCAGTACCACTATCAAATCATTAAATATCTGCAACAAATGTCTTATTAATTATTTTACAATTACTCAAATTGAAATAACAGATGTAATTCTTGAAATTAGGCATAATTTTGTCCGTATATACCTAAAGGGGGAAAAATGATAAGATATTATTGTGTATTTGATGACTGCATTCAACAACGTTAAGTAAATTTTTCGCAAGTGCAATGTTAAGGGCCTGTTTCACTACTTCCTGATAAGTGGATAGGCTATCCACCATTTCATCACTTGTCAGGAAACGGTAAAAACATGTCCTTTGATTGCTTTGAGTAATCAGACTGCCACAACTACAATGGATTAGGTATACCTAATAAAGTAATTATACAATTTTGTTTATTATCTAACATGTTAACTACTCAATTACACTCTTACCATAACATTGAATGCAGTAAGGCAAATTAAAATAGAGCTGGCTACGACATTTAGTAGATTAGATAGTGAAAATATATCATCCATTTGCTCGACGATTCTGAAATAGGTGTAATGTTATTACTTATTAGCCTGAAATAAGTCTTATCTTTTTATAATTATTTATTTTAAAGGACATTGTGCTTTATTCAACAATTGCATAATGACAAATGAGTGACTGGTAGCTTGTGGGTAAGTTTTGTACTTAAGTATTTTGACAAAACCTTCCCACAATTAGTAAGTTAGCTAGTTCGTCCCATGTAAGGCGAATTTGAAACGGGCCCATATTATATTTTTATACCTTATTAGGTCCTTATGGCGTTGTGCCATCTTCACAAATTGATACAAATCTTCCTCTACTAAATCAGGCCGTCTTCTACTGTGTAAATTAAATATGAATCTGTTCATATCCAGGCATAAAAACTCAAATAGACAGGAAATAGCGGCACTGCAGATGTAGCACACGAAGTACGTTGACGCTAAAGTTAATACTAGGACGATTGCTGGAAATAAGACGAGTAGTTTTGTAACATAGACACTAATTTAAAATCACTTCCAATTATTATTATTGCAATTTAGCGACCGATGCAATGTTAGTGTAGGTATGTAAATTGTAACGTTAAGATTAGAGAAACTAAAAGGTAATTTGTGAGTTAACAACAATACGTACCCGTCCACATAATGTGAACATAAGCTATCAACCAATTAGCAATCACTTGTATGTCGAAAGGATATAATACTAGGTAAGGAAGCGTGTAATAAATAGGCTCATTAAAATAATACTGTTTGGTGATTCTAAATATGGGACTCAGGCCAAAAAATGTTAAGCCACCGCGGAAGGTGATGCTCAGGACCGTTATCATTACGTCAACAGTTTTAAAGGTCCTTTTTAGTAGTTCCACCTTCTCATCGAACATTCCCTGTTCGTAAACTTTCGACAGATGCAGCCTCACTGATCTCATTAAATCTTCGACGATGTGCAATTTTCGGGTGAAGTAGACGGACTGGGTGAACGACATCAGACACAGGATCATACAAGGAGCGACGAAGGTCACTTCTCCGAAGTCTTCTCCTTTGACCAGGCCGTTAATCAAACAAGCGACCTCCGAAATCGTGTCCAGGAGTGTCCAATGCAAGTTAAAGTAGTAGTACAGTTTAACCAATTTTAATTTCCTCGGGTTTTCATCGCCCATATTGATAAATATTCCTACAAATTTTAAATACGAGTTAAATTTATGAAAAATGTTTTCAAATAAAAGGACCGGGAAGTTTGATTCGGCCATGCTGTTCCGATAGACAAGCTGGTCCCTCGATACTAATATAATCTGTTATACATTTTATATGTTCAAGTTTAAATAACCATTCGGAGTAATTGCCTACAATAAATAATAAAAATATTGTGCCCTGTAATTATACATGAAGTGTAAGATACAAGTGTTTCGGTTTAATGAATCAGTAATGCCTATTATTATTCTACCTAATATGTTCAAAAGAATATTAATGACACTAAAACATACGCATATTCATTATTCAATAAATGTTTTACTTAGCAAATAGAAGCTAGAGCTTCTTCATTTCTATAGAAGTGTAGATTGAAGAGAATTCAAAGCATTATATTATACATTTAAAAGAAACAGTACAAACAGATGAAAAATATAAACCTTCTGATAAAGTACTGTAATCTGTAATGTAGTCTACATTACAGATTATGTAGAGCTGCCGCGCACTGTAAAACTCTGGAACGAACTGTCACCAGCAGTATTTCCGGACCTATACGACCTGCAAACCTTCAAGAAGAGAGCCTATTCCCTCTTAAAAGGCCGGCAACGCACCTACAGCTCTTCTGATGTTGCGAGTGTCCATGGGCGACGATAGTTGCTTTCTATCAGGTGACAAGTTTGCTTAATGTTGATTTAATGAAAATTTCAGTTGATTTAATGAAAGTTAATTTAAGGTTTAGTGGGTTTACCATTTATGACGCAAAAAAAACTACTCGCTAGTAGATCTACACACACACACATTTTACCACTATGGAAGAGTCTCTCTCGCAAACTATTCAGGTTAGAAGAAAATTATGTTAGAAACTTCAATGTGATTTTTAAAGACCTATCCATAGAGATACCCCACATGCATAAGTAATAGATGCAAAAAAAATTTTTTCAGTTATAACTATGGGGACCCCTAAAATTTTAATGCGGTTCACAGACTAGGTACATCTACTTACCAAATTTCAATAATTTAACTCTTATAGTTTCGGAGAAAAGTGGATGTGACATACGGACGGACAAATAGATAGACAGACAGACATGACGAATCTATAAAGGTTCCGTTTTTTGCCATTTGGCTACGGAACCCTAAAAACTACTCAATCTTAGCTTTTGAGTTTATACAAAACCTATGCCTATAAGTATTAGAACTTCTACGTGCACATTAAAACTTAACAAGAAAATCGGCCGAGTGTGAGTTGGGCTCGCGCACGAAGGGTTCCGTGCCGTTACAGAGCAAAACTAAGCCAAAAATTGTGTTTTTAGTTTTTGCTATAGCGGCAACAGAAATAACAATCTGTGAAAATTTCAGAAGTCTAGCTGAGTGGTTTTTGAGATACAGCCTTTTTTATTTTATTTTTTAACAGTGGGAAATGCGTCACGCATTCGGGGAACGGGGAAAGGCCGCCGCGATATGTGGGGCTTCCCGGGTGCTGTGGTAAGGAAGCACCCAGGTGTACCCACTAAAACCCACCGGTGCCTCCTCCTCCGCTTGTTGCTGGGCCGCCGGACCCGCCAGGGGCGAAACTGCAGCGGCCCAGTTAGCGGCATTTGCTTCACAGCAACATCCACTACTTGAGATACAGCCTGGAGACAAACAGACAGATAGACAGATAGACAGACAGACGGACAGACAACGAAGTCTTAGTAATAGGGTCCCGTTTTTACCCCTTGGATACAGAACCCTAAAATGCTTGCTAAGGCCATAATATCTTCACTCCTGTTCACGGGGCTTTACGATTCACGACGCTGTTGTAGGTACTTGTGTTAATGAACTGCTTAAAATATTAATCATCCACGTCAATTCATTATTATTAAAACTTTCATTATAGAGGTAAGTACATACTTACTAATAATTATTTTTTTATAAATTCCCACACCCCTTTTCATCATGTCGTGAAAATGCTACAGACTGTATTAAAATAAGAAGAAAGATTATATTTTAAAATATTATTTTATTTAAACTTCCATTAAATTTAATAAGCATATTAATTTATTCTCTTTTTCTGTGCGTATTTCAAATAAATAATTGTTTTACAGCCGGTTTTTTCGAGTTTGCGCAATAAACATTTTAAGGTGCGATGGGAACCGTATATTTTTCCACAATAATAACTATAACTTTTTTATGTCCTTTTCAAGAACTCCTACCTTCAAAGTATACGAATAACCAAACTCCAAAGTCATTCAAATCCGGTTTAGCAGTGTAAGCGTGAAGGGGTGTAACAGACATAATCACACATAATAATATGTAACATAAAAGTAATGTTTACAGTTTACTGTTTGGTACATAGGTACCAAACAGTAAACTGTAAACATTATTTTTTACATTTCTTTGTTACTTTTAAAGCCTGCATAATGATACTACTAACTGTCCACAATTACATTAATTCAGAACGTAAATAATCGGCCAAGTGCGAGTCGGACTCGCGCACGAAGGGTTCCTTAACGTTATAAAGCGAGAAAATGGTGTTTTTTGTATGAGAGGCCCCTTAATTATTTAATATATTTTAATTTTATAATTAAATATTATATTACAAATACAATTAAGGATTTTGTGAATATAATATTATTATCAAGTGCCTACCTGTTGACATTATGGATTACGAGCAAAAAAAGCCAAAAAATCTTGTTTGTTATATGGTAATAATAAGTTTATTTTATTTTTAGTATTTGTTGTTATAGTGGCAACAGATATGTAACACAATCTGTGAAAATTTCAACTCTCTAGCTATTACCGTTCTTGAGTTACAGCCTGGAGAGTGGAGACAGACGGACAGACATCGAAGTCTCAGTAATAGGGTCCTGTTTTTACCCTTTGGGTACGGAATCCTAAAAATGTTTTCTGGCTCGGCGCCAACTCGACGCCAGTTTATCCAACAAAGTATAAAGTTCAGAGCCATGTCAATAAGTAGCCTTGCCGATGTTGATCGAAAATAAAATATAATATTATATTTTGTAAACCAAGCAGCTATTATATAGACGCCCATATTTTGATTCTACTAACGCTTTGCGTGGATAAAGAAACTGGTTTTAATTTTTTGCATCACATATTGCGTCAGTGAATTAAATTTTTAGACCCAGCTTGTAATAAGGTGTCAGACATGTTATAATTAGGGATTGCAATCCGGAAAACTGGGTCCGGTAATCCAGCTGATCCGGCATCATTTTACTTTTAAATGATGAGCAACAAATTGACCTATATCGTTAAATATTAACTTGCCATTAACTACAGCTTAATATGGTGGTAGGGAGGGTATAAGAGGTCCGATCCTAGGTGAGGGCGTGAACCAATGAGACATTTTCAGATTTCAAGTACATACGCACGCTTATACGGTGAAGGAAACATCGTATGGTTAGTCCCAGACATATTGACCTACTCGTTCGGCGTTCCTCTAGACTTAACTAGGCCGACTATATTGCGATAATTGCCGTATGTGCTTAAGCAAACCATACGGACATTTAAAATCTTTTTCCAGTATTTACTAAGTAGTTTCACTACAGTATTTAAAAAGTGATTATATTGCTTTGAAAATACACAGGTACTAATCAGCTACAAGGGATGCATTTTGCATAAGCTTTGTTTTTGGAACGAAGTTTCTTTTCCCGCGTTCGGCGTAAGGCTGCATTTCCACTGAAGCGGAGCGGAGCTTAGCGGCGGCGAATTGACCAATCACCATGCTCAAAATCTTCGCTGTCATTCCGCTGGAATAGCACGATTGGTCAATTCGGGCACCGCTAAGCTCCGCTCCGCTTCAGTGGAAACGCAGCCTAAATCTGAAGGCAAGACAGAACGACATTTGAGCTTGATTTGACCTCGACACTTTTTTATTAGTACCTGCATGTTAGGGGCAGATGGCGCTGATAGTAAGTATTCCTGTGCGTCAACTAGATGGCTTTTTTTTTAAATAAACAGCGACGCGTTGTTAGTATTCCTAGGCGTCAATAGATGACGTTTTTTTAATATTTTTTTTGAGTGTATAATTATGTATTGTATACAGGTTTTTTGAACATAAATGAATTACTTCGTTCCATTCGGGTGTCCCTTGACACCTCTCAAGTTTTTTTTAAATTAAAAGCAAAAATATAATGATTTTCGCTTCTTAGTTCAGTTTTAAAAGTGGTAATATTGCTTTGAAAATACTTAAATATAATCAGCTACAAGGAAGGGATGCATATTGCATATGCTTTGTTTTTTTTTTAATTAAAAGCAAAAATAGAATTATTTTCGCTTCTTAGTTCAGTTTTATTGGTTTTATCAATCCGGGATTGATGGGAAGCCGGTCAAATCCTGTCCGGATCGAAAATGACGCTGGATTGCAATCCCTAGTTATAAAATCAATAACTAAGAAATCCAAGAGTGAAATACATATTACATAACCTCCCTTGTCGTAGTAAGTACTAGGTCACGGTTAAACTGTAGTACAAAATATCAATTAATCACAATACGAACGGTGTATTACGTTAGCGATAAGCCAGCACACTTCCTGAGGCCGCTTTAAAACGCTTCCTTAAAATCTTCCTTTTCACGAAAGCATCATCAATCATTACGGCTCAAACCCTATAATATCACGCGCAGCCATTTTATAATGTAAGCAGATGTAAGCAGACAATAACGTATTTAAATGGGCAGAAAATTTCAATTATGCCTGTGAAAAAACAACACAGTTGACTAAGTCGTTTTTGTGTGTAATTTTTAATCCTCGTGGTCTTTTGAAACAAAAATGTTTGTCATAATTTTTGTTCCTGAAACCCATAAAGCTTCGCGTGAAAGCTCGCCTCCCGAGGCTTTTACGAGCTTATTCGAGCTTAAAACGGCTTTTAATGTCACATAAATACGAAAGTCAGACACCTGCCTACAATATAATATTTTGATATCTATTTGCTATTTCTTTTATCACAATTTAGCTACTTAATTAAAAGTAAGTACCTAATACGAGTAAATAAAGTTTGGACTTTTATTACCTCTTCAAATAGTATCTATAGTATGTCAAAAAAGTGAAGAAATTAAAAAGTGGCAACATCGTAGTGTCATCCCTTTTTTTCTTAGATTGATTTGAAAGGGATGACAATACGATGTTGCCACTTTTTAATTTCTTCACTTTTTTGACAGACTATAGATTATCTACTAGGCGCCTAAAAACATCAGTAATATTTTATGAGTAACTATCCTTGTGCATTCATATTGTATGGCGCGGTAACTCTACATTTTTTCCTAAAAAAAGGACATAGAATAGTTGTCCTTTTACGGGACTCAGAGTATTTATTGCGCTTTAATTACAAGTAATATTTAAAAGGTTATAGCCAGTTACCGTCGGGAAAGTCAAGACTTTTCTTAATAGTAGCGGCGCGGCGCGCAGCGTGTTCGCCTCTCTGCGTGTGTCACGAGCCATTAATAAACATTCAACAAAAACTTTGAAAATCCATTACTGAAAATGGGTTAGTGTTCGTGACGCTTGTACTGAAAAATTCTAAATTTATTCAGTACCTATTTAAAGGCTTTTTAAATGAACATTTATGAAAGCAACCCGGATAATCGCTATCGCTAGCTAAAACCAACAACTGCATGGATAGTGTGAATGTGTACTAAAAAAGAGATTTTCATACACCATCCATCATAACTAATATTTTCGAAAACTATTAGCAAATTAGTAAACTTACTGCGAAGCGCTACTCTTGAAACAAAGACTTCTTTATTCAGTTTAAATAGAATTCTTTGCTCTTAAACTAAAACTTTAGACTAAACTTTCATTGAAAAGTAAAAGTCGATTTTTAACGTAATAAACAGTATTTTTAATGTCGTGCTAAAAACACGATGAAGCTAATTCGATCCAGGGCCCTACCACGAAACCGTTTTGAGACTCAAACCATCGAACGAGAATGCCGTGTCCTACTACACAATGAAACGTTGAGAATTAAACAACACTCAATATTTCTTATTTTTATTACTCATAGATTGCCGATCCGATTATTTTCTTTACTTGGGAGAGCCATGCTTCGGCACGAATGGGTCGGCTCGACCGGAGAAATACCACTACTCACAGAAAACCGGCGTGAAACAGCGCTAGCGCTGTGTTTCGCCAAGTGAGTGAGTTTACCGGAGGCCTAATCCCCTACCCTATTCCCTTCCCTACCCTCCCCTATTCCCTTCACATCCTTACCCTCCCCTATAACCCTATTCCTTCTTAAAAGGCCGGCAACGCACCTGCAGCTCTTCTGATGCTGCGAGTGTCCATGGGCGACGGAATTTGCTTTCCATCAGGTAACCCGTTATTTTTAATTTTTTTTTTTATTAAATAAGGGGGCAAACGAGCAAACAGGTCACCTGATGGTAAGCAACTACCGTCGTTTGCTCGTTTGCCCCCTTATTTCATAAAAAAAAACTATAGCGTCAAACAATTATTAATGTAGGTATATATTTTCTTACTACACAGCTAAACCAGCAAACTTGGACTTATAATTGAGAGTTGAGACATTAAGGGTTGGTTGCACCGTAAGTTGGTTAACACTTAACTATAACTGTAACTTTAACTTTAACTACAATGCGAAATGTCAAATCTTTGGTTATAGTCAGTCTTTGGCCATATTTGACGATAGCCTTGAGCTCGACAAAGCTCTTCATGCAAAAACGCCATTTTTGACAGTTCTCCTTTACCAGCAATGCCCCTGCCCACGTTCATTTAAGACCTTGTCGGATCAGCTGTCATCTATCAAATTCTGTGGTCAAAGTTAAGGTTGAAGTTAAAGTTAGCTTTAACTATAACCATAACTTTGACCATAACTTTAACTTTAACCACGCCTCTGGTGCAACCCACAGAGTCCTTAACTTAACTTCTACATTTTACGTCGTTTTTCATAATGTACTCATGTTGTAAACTCTTCATTATTGAGTGGCAGATTTTTATTCTCGCCCACACCGGAAAGAGAAGCAACAACTCCATCTGAAAGGAAATTTTTTTACAGATAGATATCAGAAACCGTCTCTTTATATTTTACGTGACTATTTTATAACTTTGGGACTGTAAAATGTTATGTACGATTAAAATGTACATAATTACAATTAAAAAAATAATACCAATTACCATTACTTAATTATATTATAATGAATGAAAAAACGTAGCTTTATAATAATAATATTAGTCATAATTTATGTACAATGTACATACCTACAAGCGCGCGCAAGGAACTAATATTATTGTAAGATCGACCTTCACCGATCTTGTTATTTGTTGAAAGTACTTTGTATTCGATTACATTTGCCAATGAATAGATTGCAAATGAGTTGTCTAAGAATCTCAGTCTAATTTGACTAATAAAGATTTAACTTTAATTTTTATGGAGTGCCTGCGCTGCTGGTGCTTGCTTCCAAAAATATCAGTAATGGGAACCGGCGGTAAGTATACTGCCGGCAGCCGGGATAAAAAACAACGGCTGCCGGCGCCGGCGCTCAAAATGGAAACCGGTGCGTAAAACGTTAGGTTCCAGTGCTGATAAGCAAATATAAAAAGAAATATTATAATCTCAAATATTCGACTCCTTAACCGACTTCTAAAGGTGGAGGTTATATTATGTTAGATTTTGCACCACAGTATACCCCGTGGTATACTTCCAAAGGTACCTACTGAACAGAACTTTGGACTCAAAACCAGACACAATAGCTTATCTATTGTTATCGCGGCTGCATGTGGCCGCTTAGGAGTTGAAGCATTATGCTAAGTATGCAGATCCCATATTTTATCATCATCATCACTACCATTAAAATATGCATCCACACATTATGACCTTATTATTTGTACATTTCATAGTCCTTTAGCTCAAGACTGATGTTTTTGATCATTATTCTGTTATTTGACAAGCAATGTTTGCCGAATAGGCGCCGGCAGCCTATACGGCAATCATCGCGTGACTTTGACAAACTTCGGAATACGGCGCCGGCAGCCATTTCGGCAATCGGCGCCGGCAGCGGAGGCGCTCCCTAATTTTTTTTTAATTTAAACATTTTATTAGAATAGATTCAATCATTTCACTGTAACAATCGGAACTATTTATAAGATTAAGATTTATATATAATATAATATAAGATATATATATATATATATAATATAATATAAGATAGATATATATATATAATATAAGATTTAAAAGCCCATGGGCTTTTAAATCTCGTGACAACTGTGACGAAATGCAAGTTACTAGTAAATTTACTACAGTATCAATCTACCTATTCATAAGTTTTTACCTAACCTAGCCAGCTCGGTGAAGGCAGTTTTATGTTGTACCTTAGACCAGTGTTCCGCAACCGTGGCCGTGGCCAGTAGTATGGTGTGCCTCAAAAATGTCATCGTACCTACATATTCCTAGTTTATAAGAACCAAAAAAGGCAACATGAAGGACTATTGACGAAAGGAGTGGAAACTTGGGGCTTGATAACTTAGTACACGCTGATTAATTTGTGGTGTACTTTCAAAAATTTTATTTTTTCTAGATGGGTCTACCTTAAACCTTTTTACCTTTAGAGCCTGGGACCAGTAGCCGGTAGTGTCAGGGATCGTCCCTATAGCGTTGACGGCTTGTGCGGCGAAGGCGGCGGCGTCCGGCGTGAACAGGTCACCCTTACTGATGCTCTCGGAGAAGGCGGTCAGGTTGCTCGATACGAACATGGGGTAGACGAGGTCGAAACGGATATCGGTGTCGGCGTACTCCTCGCGAAGCATCATCGTAAAATTGATAATGGAGGCCTGAAACATCCGATGCATCAACTGATCCTTCAATCGTAAGATGCATTTTACGACAAAAATGCAACAGACGCTTCTTCTGTTTGAAAGAAAAAAATCTTGACAAACAATAATTTATATTATGCATAATATTTTTGATTATTATATTCAAGATTACCAAAACTGTTGCATTACTGTAATTTAAGATACATAATCACCTTGCGGAATGCGGATATATCCGAATCACTATCCAAATATCGCTTGGAGTAAAAGTTAAAACCCACCTTTGTGCTGGAGTACAGGCCCACCAGCGGCATGGCCTGGCAGCCCGCCGCCGAGGACACATTGACGACGATGCCTCTGTTGCGGCTCACCATCCCCGGCAGGAGCAGCCGGCACATGCTGACCGCCGTCACCACATTGACGTTCACCATCTCCCACAGCCGCTCAAGGGGCGCGTCGCAGAACCGCATCGGGTACTCGTTGAGCACACCGACATTGTTCACTAAATTCAAAAGACCAAGCAAAGTGTCAAATTGCAGCATTTGAGAGCATGGTGCGGCGTAGTGCTCAACGTCAATGCTTTGCACTATGACAAATAAAATGATTCACGTTCCAATTAAGCGTTAACACCAAATTATGTCAATGGTTTACCACACACTTCAGCATTGTTCACCACTGATTCGCATTTTAATCTGCAATTAGAAAGCACCCAAAATATACTTGACATTGACTTACATTATAAATAGTCTGACCCATAAAGTTACTATAGGTACCTAGCGGAATAGAGCAACAATCTGGAGCTGTCAAACGAAACCGAAATTGGTTTCATCTGTGTGTAAAAATATGTGTACGTATACACTTCCACAAGCACGATTGAACATGATTTCTATTAGATTAAATTGTCAACGTGCGGCACGTGCCGACTGGACGTCAAAAAAAGAGTGCTGCTGTCATGTGTCACACGTCTCTTTTTACTACGCAGTGTTACTGACAGTGACATCTCTCTTGCTCAGGCCTTTGTTTATCTATTCCGCTAGGTATATTAACTTTATCACAGAGTACTATAATACTGGCGTAAACTTTATGGTCTGACCTGACAATTATTAAAATGAGTATTTTTGTCCCAGTTACCTAGTATGCCAACAGCCAGATCTCGCAGCTCCGCTTCAATGTGAGCATACACCTTGGTCCCCGTACTGAAGTCCGCTACTATAGTCTTCGTTGTAACGAGATACTTCGTCTCTGAAATTTTTGTAATAATTCAAGACAATGCTCATCATATTACCTTCGCTTGTACAACTGGTAAGTGGTAACCGATCCTGTCTTTACCACCATAACTAGAAAACAAGGAACCGGCTGACCTATCTCTTCCGCAACGGCTCGCAGCTTGCGGGGGTCTGTACTGATGAGCACGACGTTGAGGCCCCTCTGCGCCAGCTGCAGCGCGTACTGCTTGCCGATCCCGTCAGTGCTGCCCGTAACCACTGCGAATACAGACTCAATAATATTTCCACTGCATAAGGATCTGAAAATGTTGTTTGCATTTAATTTTACCTTCAAAGAGCACGATATGGTATCTTACCCGCCCATTCACCGAATCGTTTTTTCAATTGTGTGTCCCACTTGAAGTAGCTCATACTCCACAGTAGGAAGGCCTGCCGCACCATGAACAGGATTCGCACGGTGTAGTATGCCACCGTTAGCGCTCCGAGTCCCGTCAATATCATTTTCCCGCTCAAGGATATTTAAAGTTTAAATGAAAACAGCTTCCTATGCTACTTAAATTTTAAATTGAAATATTTTTGCGCACGTCGGTTATGGTGACATCGGACTGCGCGAAGATAGCCTCTACGATACTGTACGTGAGTATGGTGATTTTAATTAATGTTAAAATTAGAAGATGGACTGCTTATGTCTAGTTTTAAGTAGGTTTTGCACATTATCTATAAGTACAAATAAATAAAATTGGAGTGTCTGTTTGTAATATTGAAAGAAACGTTTTTTAGTACTACATACATATGAATCTACTAGCTGTTGCCCGCGACTTCGTCCGCGTCAACATAGTATAATAACAAAGATGGATAGTCCGCTAACAAATATAAAGAAAGTAAAATATAACCTCCTCCTTTTTGGAAGTCGGTTAAAAAGTAGCCTAAGTTACGCCTTACTATATCAGCTATCTACCAAAAAAAGTCCCGACAAAATAGCTCCAGCCGTTTCAGAGATTAGCCGGAACAAACAGACAGACAGATAGACAGACATACACTTCAACTTTTAATGGTTGGTTAATCCCGCTAAATGGAGTTTCTGTATTCAGCTGTAAAAGAGGACCAGTGTCGCAAACTACAAGCAATTTAAAGTTTAAACTTCATGCAATATATAAAACTAGACTAACAGCGCCAGAGCTACTTTAACGCGATGTGCATATAAATTATATATTATATAATAATGCGATACGGTTACGTTAATTTGTTGCATAATATGTAAGCTGCCGCTATCAAGCTTAAGATGAAATGAATAAAAAAATGATTAGATTCAATATATTTTAAGTATACCGTATACAGCTTGTACAGATAAAAATGTGTGTTGCATATGGAGCATAATTTTCTACTCTCTGAAAAACATTCGGCACTTCGACTAAATTACACGATTCGTAGCGGCGTGCTACAGATACGGAGATTGCGTGCGAACCTCGTAAACTTAATTTGGCGGTTCGTGCGTATCACATTACCTTTATTAAGTAACATTAAATTAAGAAATTTAAAAAAAAAAACCCGCCAAACAACTTTAAAAAGTAATGAAATATTTACTGACTTTAAGTTTAAATTATTCCTAAGTGTAAAGTAATATTTTTGTCCATAATTCTTGTCACGGTGTGTCGGGGGACCGCCGCGCCGCGCGCCGTGCGCGGCGGTAGGACTTCATACTATTTAGTCATTGATAGTTTTTAAACTGTTTTTACAGATTAGACTTCTGCAGACTTCTAATATTACCGCCGCTGACACCATTGCAATGGTGTCAGCTGCGGTAATGTTAGAATGCATTGGTGGTACACAGGTTAATTACACAGAAATAAGTGTAAAATCACAGGATATAGCCGAATTACAAGTAACATCAAACAACACACACGTACTCGGCCAATTCGGTCCCGTGCCCGTGTCCCGCCCTACTTAATTACCAAAACGCGCCCAGGCTTTTATATCAATCGAATGACATTAAAGATAGGTTTTTATTTGGACGACTTTCATTTCGAAATGAAACTTGTAACTTTTTGTTATATATTTTGTCTTTAAGCGTTTTATAATCAATACCTTTCATAACCTTTATAGTTAGTTAAATATTTAAAATATTTTTACTAAGAAGAGTGTACTGTCTATGTAGATTAGCTATACATAAATTATTTCTTTAATGTTTCGAAGTACAAAACAAGAAGTAGATAATTTGATCATAAATTATAATAAAAGTAAAGTATAAAGAAAACGTTTTCTTAAAATAATGATGATCTATCATCCAACCGAGTTAAATCGTCTTGCTTACAATATACTTCTTTTAACAACGTGGAGTATCCTCGTAAATCATGCAATTTACTGCCAACAACTATGATCATTTGTTAACGTTCATTTTATCGTTGTCTGTGACTCGTAGATCGTAGGTAGCAGTCATAGAAGAATTAAAACATGGAAATCATACTAAATAGCTCTACAACAAAAAAAAATAAAGTAGAGGAGCTTTCACTCTCTTATGTCATTTCCTGATTAGTTTTTCTTAGATTTTCCTAGTCTTTGAGTCAAATTATATTAAACACAAATAAAACACAATATTACGTGACCTTTTTAGGGTTCCGTACCCAAATGGTAAAAACGGGACTCTATTACTGAGACTTCGATGTCTGTTCGTCTCTCTGTATGTCTCCAGGCTGTATCTCAGTAACCGCTATAGCTAGAATTCTGAAATTTTCACAGTTTATGTATATCTGTTGCCGCTATAACAACAAATACTAAAAACAAAATAAAACAAATATTTGGGGGGGGCTCCCATACAACAAACGTGATTGGCCTTTTTTGTTCTATGTCAATAATGGAAACAGGTAGGCACTTGAATTTTTCACAAGTCCTTTGTTGTATGTGTACTTTAATATTTAATAATAATATTAAAGTAAAATAAAAATTTAAGGGGGGCTCCCATACAAAACACACAATTTTTGGCCTATTTTTGCTCTATAACGTTGCGGAACCATTCGAGCGCGAGTCCGGCTCGCACTTGGCCGATTATTTTACTAAGTATATTTATTAATTACTACAAATTTAACTTAAACACGACCGGTTTCGAAATAAATCATCATCAGGTTATTTTGAAACCGGTCGTGTTCCCTCGATCGCGGATTCTTGGAAATCTATTGTTATCGCGGTTGGATTCGACCGCTTGAGGCTAGTAGTTTGTAGTAATTAATGAATATATCAGAAAAAGTTATACTTATAAGTAATATTGTTTTTTATTTGTGTTCAAATTTCAAAATGAATCTCCACCGTACAATCAACATTTCATTTATCATCAACAGTACAATCAATTACATAAATATCAAATTATTTTTGCTAGCATTGCTGACAATAATTTCAAAAGTAATTTAAATAATGCAATCAAGTCCAAGGGCGTAAAGTTTGACACTACGTCCATATTATTATATCTGAGAAAATGACAGTCTCTGTGATTTTTGTTCTCTGTCTAAATTACTAGTCATACACGTTCAGAGTGATTTTACCTCTGAAATAATATCTATGTCGACGGCTCAGGGATCACACTCGTAGGGAATCGGACGTAACAGAGTGTACGAGCATTTGGCACGAGCGAGACTGAAAAACACTTTAAAATTAGTTGCGTATGTAACATATTTTAATACCAATTCGCGTAACATAAAATATATCATGCTCGAATGCTATAATGATGTTTTTTAGTTCTGCTGCGTAAGCATGCTTTAGCTGAATTAAAGTATTATTACATAATAGTTCTTAGATGTTTTCCAGCAACTTCGTTTATGCATTAATAAGAATCTTAGATTTGGCGGCATGAAAATTTGAATTTCCATTTGTTTTTTTCTATGACTAATCTATAATATTATGTAACATACATTTCATTAAAATCGGTTTGATAAAGAGGTAACATATTAAAGAAGCAAACCTGGATATTATGAATCTGTCAATAGAACAAAATAATATATTACATGACGAACATAATACATATTATTATTATCGTATTGGTCCGGAGGCTGGAGCTGATACACGGATTATACAATATAGAGCTAAAATCTCTATCTAATTATTCTAATTAGGTACCATACCTTCAACTGGTACGAGCTACAAATTAAGCGAGGCTGATAAAGGAAAATAATACAACTTTTGTTATAAACTCTGTACCCGCTAACTCTCGGAACATAGATAAGCCAACCTTAATTAAGTTTTAAACTGTTAAAATTTTTCGACTTAAACAAGTTAGGGAGACAAGATGCTGGAAAATAAACACAAAACAGCAGGGGAAAAGTATACAGGGTGTAATATCACAACATAAAGTGATGATATTTTTGAGTATATTATGTGTCTTTTATATAAAGTTCACTGTAAGAGTGCGGTGCTGCTAAAGAGTAACTTTCTTTATATTTTATTGTACGGAAAAATTCATGACAGTTGGGCACAGACGTTGGGGCATTCCTCATAGAATAGATGTCAAAATACAGAGGTCAAGAATCAAGAGTAATTTTGTGAGTCACCCTGCATATTATCACAGAATAGATAATAGTACAAGTATATATTGTATTTTAGTATAATAGAATATATTATATTTTGCCAGTAATACTATATTAAATTCAATGTAATATGAATTTAGTGCCAAGCCTGCGGTCAACTTAGGAGTTATAGTCCCATTTGGCGCTTTGCTATTTCAATAACATTGAGTCGAGCGGTCGAGCCATAAGCCACTAAATACCAATACAGCATTGGCTAGATACATCTTAATAGGTGGTCAGATAAATCTAAATGATAGTCTGTAACAAAACTAAGTGATAAATGATAATTACTAACGGTCTTACCACAAAAGATTTAAACACCCGTTGAACGGTTGATTAGAGAAAAATTCAGTACAAAATGGTCTCAAAACAACTGTTCAACAGATGTTTAATCTTTTGTGGTAAGACCGTATATGTCTAAATTATTTTTTAGTGTATATGCGTCTTATGTAGAGTTCACTGTTAAAGTTGCAGTGCTAAAAGAGTTACTTTTTCATTTTTGTATGGGAAAACTAATGACATAGGTATTTCTTATATAAGGTGTAACAAAATAAAGTGATAATACTTAAGAGTGTGTATGTGTTCCTTGTAGAGAGTTCACTGTGAAAGTAGCAGCGCTGAAAGACCAATTTTTTTTTACTTTTGTATGGGGTAACTCGCGACACTGGGGCGCTCTTTTTTTCACTTTTGTATGAGTACATACAAAAGTGAAAAAAAGATTTGGTCTTTCAGCGCTGCCACTTTCACACTGAACTCTCTACAAGGAACACGTACACACCCTTAAGTATTATCACTTAGTTTTGTTACACCTTGTAGAAACGTATAAGACATATCAAGTAACTCTCTAAGAGCTGCTACTTTCACATTGAGAAAAGGTACACAAACATAATATAAGTACACGCCTTGAAGTATTATTACATATTTTTGTTACACCTTGTATAATGTATGTTAAGTAATTTTTGTTCGCACCTTTGTTCATAGTTACACGTTACATATTATTATGCCGCAAAAAACATCCTGTCATATTCCGGGCCTGTAGATCATCTACTACGAAACAATTTTGAGACTCAAACATTCGGACGAGAGTGCCGCGTCCTGCTCTACTCTATATAACCTAATTTCACGTTTGTTAGAGTATAGTATGACGCGGCAATTTCGTACGATTTTTTGAGTCTCAAACTACGAATAATAAATAGGTCTCAAAACGGTTTCGTGGTACGGCCCCTGAATTCGTATTTCTATGTTCAACCGTTTAGAAGTTAAACGATTATAGACATTGAATATCCATAATTATTCTGGATTAACCTAACTCTACTTATAAGTAGTACGGGCCGTACTTACCAAGCCAATTATTATTTTCTGCACTTCGTCTTTTGATTCTCTCCTTTTATTTCTTGATTGTTTACAACCTGCTAAACTCTCTTAAAGTGAATCTTTGATGTTTCAACACCTGTCCATTTTAGTATACACAATCGACGCCTAATTCGATATGTGCTGAATTTTATATTGTTAATTTTCTTTTACTTTCAAGTTTCATTGACCGATTATAATAAGCATTTAATATACGTAATGTTTGTAAAATATGGTGTTTGTTATTTATAATACAGACGTTTTACTTAGAGGTACAGCGCAGTGCCGTAAATAGCCTTTTTTGCGCCCTGTGCGAGCTTCTATATTATAACTGCACCTTTGTTTTTTAACCGACTTCCAAAAAGGAAGAGGTTATATGTTCTGTGGATATTTTTTTACTACATTGGGAAACATCTCTGGGGCGCAGCGGGAACTTATCGGGAGCAATTCGAAAAATAAGGATCTGCCTGGTCTGCCCATTCTTGCGCCCCCCCAGAGTCTACGCCCTGTGCCTGGGCACCGGTGGCACTGCCCTATTTACGGCACTGGTACAGCGTATTTTATTTAAATATAAGTACTTGTTTTATAGCACAATCCCAAAAACTTTTTTTTTCATTTGATTACTATCAAGGTAATTTTTCGTGAGTAGCTTCATTTTGATAATACAATTTGATGATCCTAAAATATGGACATCATTGTTCTATTTGTAAATCGCTTAAAATCGTTTGCCAAGTCAGACAGTTTCGTGATAAAACCTCTAACACTTATTCCCGCTTTATAGTTTATAGGAAATAGTAACATCTGTCCGTGCGTCATTTCCTCATCGGAATCAATCATTAATAATAACTAGCTATTTGACCGAGCTTTGCTCGGTATTCGATAAAACACGAATAAAATTACATTTTCTAAAAATGATTCCTAGCTAGATCGAATTATCGCCCCCGAAAACCCCTATATACTAAATTTCATGAAAATCGTTGGAGCCGATTCCGAAGTTTTAATTATATGTATACAAGAATTGTTCATTTAAAGATATAAGATAAGATATAATATAAACAAATCCTCAAACCACTCACTTAATTCACTCAATCGAAATTCCCGGGTATAAAACATAATAATAATGATGGCTGTACACTGTAGAGTAGTAGGATTAAATCGAATAGTTACTATGTTTTATGCAGCTATCATATTCTCTGCCATGATTTTTTTATTCGAGTTACTACGTGGAAAATTGTGTTGGACTGGATCGGAGCTGTGTTAAATAAAGCTGGGTTAAAATTACTGAATATGTGAGGACTTTGCTCTTAAACTTCAATACGTAAAAAACCGGCCAAGTGTGAGTTCCGCCTCATCAACTCGCCCATGAAGGGTTCCGCAGCAGCATTTGTTTCTATGAAATTAAAAGGTTTTTGATTTATTAGTTTTTATATTTCAGTTGATTTAATGAAAGTCAAATTAAGGTTTACCATTTATGACGTATAAAAAAACTACTTGAAGATCTCGTGCAAACCAATTTTCGTTGTTAGTTTTTATAGTAATGTACATCATATTCATACGTGCTTCGGCACGAATGGGCCGGCTCGACCGGAGAAATACCACGTTCTCACAGAAAACCGGCGTGAAACAGCGCTTGCGCTGTGTTTCGCCGAGTGAGTGAGTTTACCGGAGGCCCAATTCCCTTCCCTATCCTCCCCTATTCCCTTCCCTTCCCATCCCTACCCTCGCCTATTACCCTATTCCCTCTTAAAAGGCCGGCAACGCACCTGCAGCTCTTCTGATGCTGCGAGTGTCCATGGGCGACGGAAGTTGCTTTCCATCAGGTGACCCGTTTGCTCGTTTGCCCCCTTCTATCATAAAAAAAAAAAATTTTTTTAGAATTACTTTAAACACATTTTACCACTTTGAAAGAGTCTCTTTCGCAAACTATTCAGGTTAGAAAAAATTATATGTGAAACCTCAATATAATTTTTAAAGATCTATCCATAGATATCCCACACGCATAGGTTAGATTTTTTTTTGTTTCAGTTGTACCTATGGGGACCCCTAAAATTTTTAATATTTTTTTCCATTTTTGTATTAAAATCTTAATGCAATTGCGGGACTACATCTACTTACCAAGTTTCAATAGTATAGCTCTTATAGTTTCGGAGAAAAGTGGCTGTGACATACGGACGGACGGACAGACAGACAGACAGACGACAGACAGACAGATAGACAGACATGACGAATCTATAAGGGTTCCGTTTTTTGCCATTTAGTAACGGAACTTTAAAAATGATACGTACGTAAAGGGTCTTGCTAGGAATCATTTTTAGAAAATGTTATTTTATTCGTGTATTATCGAATACCGAGCAAAGCTCGGTCAAATAGCTAGTCCATACTAATAATTAATATCATTATACCAGCTTAAACCGATTTTGATGGGTATGCAGATATTTTGAGACGCGGGCAAGAACATAGGATACTTTTTATCACGGAAAAATCTTCGAGCTAATTAAATTTGAGCATAATGGAGTTGCTAACTCCACCTCAAGTCTACTTTTAGACTATAATTGTTATAGTATTTTTTATTCAGGAAATATTTTTGTTGAAATTGAAGAAACAGGCAAGGGTCATGAAATGTTAAGTAGGATGTCATAAAGATTTAGATGATGCCTTTGATAGCTGTCTTTAAAAAGAATTTGTGGCATGTGCTTCCATTTTACGAGCATAAGTGCCAGTAACGAGTTGTGTCGTTTTATATCTTTATCACAATATGCTTCTTGCATATTTCTGGGCCTGCGCTTAGATAGTTCGAAGTAAATTTTTTTTTTTTTATGAAATAAGGGGGCAAACGAGCAAACGGGTCACCTGATGGTAAGCAACTACCGTCGCCCATGGACACTCGCAACATCAGAAGAGCTGCAGGTGCGTTACCGGCCTTTTAAGAGGGTATACGCTCTTTTCTTGAAGGTTTGCAGGTCGTATCGGTCCGGAAATACTGCTGGTGACAGTTCATTCCAGAGTTTTACAGTGCGCGGTAAACGTAAGTAAGTTACGCGAAAAACGCACTGTGGAAGACTGCCACTCATCAAGGTGATGAAGATGGTATGTTTTTCGCGTGGGACGATAGCGAAAAGTTGCAGGTGGTATGATTCCGAACAATTCCTCAGAGCACTCCCCGTGATATAACCGATAGAGGATGCAGAGTGAAGCAACATCTCGGCGTAGTTCCAGGGGGTCCAAGCTGTTTGAAACACTATGGCAGTCAACAATTCGAGCAGCCCTTCGTTGGATACGATCCAGAGGGAGCAGTTGGTATTTTGGCGCCCCTGCCCAGAGATGAGAACAATATTCCATATGAGGCCGAACCTGCGCCTTGTAGAGTTGTAGGCGTTGGTCCGGACTGAAGTACTGTCTCGCTCTGTTAAGAACGCCAAGCTTCTTCGAGGCTAATTTGGCCTTACCCTCAAGATGATATCGGAACTGGACTTCGCTCGATATGTTGACGCCAAGTATCTCAATGCTAGGGGAGATGGTTAAAGATGTGCCCTCGAAACGAGGATAAACGACCATTGGTGACTTTTTAGTGGTGAACGCGCAGACTTGTGTCTTGGCGGGGTTGAATTGGACTAAGTTACGTCTACCCCATTCAGAGACCTTCTCCAATGAATTCTCCACCTTAGACACAAGTTCGTTTCGACTCTCAGTGACATTTTGCCGAGATATATATATATATATATATATATATATATATATATATATATATATATAATTTATTTAATATCTAATTATATATATAATTTAATATTATATCATAATAAATGTAATAAACCATGATTTTGGTAACAATTTACAAATCACTCTTCATAAGACCTGCGAACATTGAACATCTCTAAATAGTATAAAACAAAGTCGCTTTCCGCTGTCTGTATGTGTGTATGTATGCTTAGATCTTTAAAACTACTCAACGGATTTTGATGCGGTTTTTTTTAATAGATTGAGTGTTTCAAGAGGAAGGTTTATATGTATAACATATGCATAATATGGTAGAGAAACACTGATAATTTTAGAGGTTTCTAATGTTATGTCGTAAATAAATTCATTTTTTTGCGTTTATATTGCAAACGCTGGCTAAACCCTACGAGATAGATCAAAATAATGTACTACAGTATTGTACACCTTAATTAGGTAAACAAAAAAGTCCGCGATGGTATATGTCTATTTCTTAGGGATAACTCACAATAGCCATTTTTGTTCTTTACTTTTTACGAAAAATAATGGCTTATTTACGAAGCGATTTTAACAATTTACAACATTAACCCTTATCCAAATAAACATGTTTGGAAGCTAAGACATTAAATGTAGATTATAATTGTCTTTTACACTATACAATTTCGATCAATACTTTAGAAGTTTTCAAACGTATAAACTTACGCGGAATCAAAAAATATGTCGCGCGGCGGCGGCCGAGGGACATAGCGGTTACGGCAGAACCGGCCGGGGGCTCTCATAAGCTTCGGGCTTATGTTATTGTAGTAGATAGTGTATTTCGTCATTGTGTGGTTGTGCAGACGGTAACGCAGAGGAGCAACCACAGCGCTTTCTTTCAGATATTCATTGTTTCTGGTTCTTTGGTTTCTGAATTGTCGATAAAAATATATTTGACTTGCGTTAGAAAAACGGACTTTTGTTTTTGCTTTGCGATTGGGTTATTTGTTGCTTAGGTCGTAGTACAGTGAATGCCAAAAGAGCACGTTCAGCAAGAGATGAAGAATCGTCAACGGAACGTGAGACTCGCCTCAGCCAGAATAGTGATAGAAATCGGATACAGAGAGAAAGAGAATCGTCTGTAGAGCGTGAGGCTCGCCTCAGTCGGAAAAATGATAGAATTCGGATACAGAGAGAAAGAGAATCGTCTGTAGAGCGTGAGGCTCGCCTCAGTCGGAAAAATGATAGAATTCGGATACAGAGAGAAAGAGAATCATCTGTAGAGCGTGAGGCTCGCCTCAGCCAGAATAGGGATAGGCATCGAATACAGAGAGCAAGAAAATCATCCGCACAGACACATAGCAACACCGAACAAAACGAACAACCAAACAGCCACAGACCCGAGAGAGTAACTAATTCATGGGTAAATAAAGAAAATTCTGCCAATTTTTGCGAAACTTTTATCGTTTACGCAGCACAATAGGAAAAATCACCCGATTTTGAAACATTCTTCATTGGTGCTCCGCTTCTATTGGTCTTAGCGTGATAATATATTATAGGCTACATCCTACTAATATTATAAAGGCGAAAGTTTGTTTGGATGTATGGATGTGTGGATGTATGGATGTTTGTTACTCTTTCACGCAAAAACTATTGAACGGATTTTAATGAAACTTTACAATAATATGGCTTATACATCAGAATAACACATAGGCTACAATTTTAACCGACTTTCAAAATGGGGGAGGTGTTATGTTCGTATTCTTATATTCAACGATTACTCCGCCGTATGTTACCCGATTTTTATATTCACAAAAGTGGTGATCTGATGAAGGATCCATAAGTAATCGAGGGAACTCCTCAAAACTTATAGGGAAACGTGTGGTGACTTCGGTTACGTGAGAAGTATTCTAAGCATATGCTACCAACAAGTAAGATTTTGCACCGAGATATACCTGGTATACCGTGGTTCGGAAGGTGCTGAGAGAACTCTTGATTCTTTATAGATACAAGTTTGGGAGTTTCGGCGTTGTTTTAAGAACAGGAACCATATGCTACTATGCAAATTACATTCATCATCATCATCATCATCATCATCATCATCATCATCACTACCATATTATACCATTTCATAGTCTTTTAGATCGAGACTCGAGTTTGTCAAGCGATAATTAAAAAAAATCTTTATTTTATGTCTAAAAATAGTTTGACGACCTCTGTGGCTCAGTGGTGAGCGCGTTGGTAGCTCAAGCCGGAGGTTGCGGGTTCAAATCCCGCCGACGGAACAAAAAGTTTTCAAAGTTCCTGGGTCATGGATGTGTATTAAATATGTGTATCATATAATAAAAATCTTAAATATATGTATAGTATAAAAGTATTGAATATATTTCCGTTGTCTGGTACCTGTAACACAAGTCCATCAGGTACTTACTAATATAACAACATTGAAGAGTATGTTTGCTTGAACGCGTCAATCTCAGGAACTACAGGTCCGATTTAAAAACTTATCTCAGTGTTAGATTGATCATTTATCGAGTAAGACTATAGGCTATATTATATAATATATTATCACGCTAAGACTAATACGACCGAAGAAACTCAGGAAAATGCGGGAAAAACGGGGAAAATATTTTTTTATGGGAAAATGTACGGTTTCTGTAAAATTCCTAATTTACGCGGGCGAAGCCGCGCGGGACATCTAGTAATATAATAAAACAAAGTTGGTTAATTACGTAGCTGATATCGCCCATTATTTTCAACCCATTTCTTCTTTAAATGTATTGACCGCTCAAAAGTCAAAACCTAAAGACCGCTATGATAGGTAATTGTCTGGCTGAGTTGCCTCTCAGTTGAGCTGTAGGTTCTATCATATCCGCAACTCGGTCTTAAGCGGGCAGTGGAGTACCATGGGGTTTTAGTGGGTGAGACCCCACGCCAGGGGAGTCCCACATACCCCGGCCGATACCAGGAATGCGTAATGCGTTTCCCCATATTATATAAATAACAAAAAGGATAATAGAATATTTAAGCAGCACAACTCAGCTCACTTATGGAGTTGCGCAAGGCAGCGTCTTGGGCGCCACCCTATTTCTGCTATATGTAAATTCATTGTGTACACTTGCCTTGAAGAATTGCATACTCTTAAGTTACGCTGACGACACAGCTGTGATTGTTTATGGGAGCACCTTGGACAAAGTTAAGTTACACACAGAGGCAGCTATAAGAGAGATTATGCAGTGGCTGGATGCTAACCTTTTGACGCTTAACATAATATAAAAAAAAATATTATTTTTAACAAAAAATTAAAACCGACTTCCAAGGTAAAAACAATAATACCATCCTTATAATATGAACTAAAAAGTATTAAATAATTTTTCCTATCTAATAGTGCCTTTTTCCGTATTCGGCTAAAACTCAACTAGGTATTTCTGTACTCAATCTTCATCATTTTGAAGTCGGTACCAGATATAGCTGAAATTTCAGTCTGCCAGAATATTTGAAACTTTTGTAACTGGCACTGACTTCAAAATTATGAAGATTGAGTACAGAAATACCTAGTTGAGTTTTTAGTCTAAGCGATAAGTTGAGAATGGCGAAATATAGAGATAAGGGTCATAAAAATACGTGCGATAGCTCATTAGATTCGGGAAGACGTCTAGAAAAATGTATCGGAAGCGTGTATTAGCACACAAAAAATTGCAAAAGTTATAAGCAAATTAGGTTGCAAAAAAAGGTATTATGTTTTTTGTTAAAAACTCCGAAACTATTAACATTTAAGAAATTTTAAAAAAAGATTCTTAAAGAAGAGGAAATTTCCATAAAAAAATCCCAACTCCCGGAATTCTATCTCTATTATTTATAATTTTAATTTAACGCTGAAAGTAAGCCTCCGCGTGGCATTTTTAGGTAGCGCGCGTGGCTTCAAAACCGAGCACGTCACACTGATTATTTTTTTAAACTGTATTAAATATTAATTTAAAATTTTCAAAAACTTATGGTGTATTCCGAACACTTCAAAGAATTTGCTTCCGTTGGGAATTTAACTTAAAGTTAAATTTTCAACAAATTAAACAAATGTTAACTAACGAAATTTCTTCGAACTTCCGTCCTCATTGTACTTTAAAGAAAACGTTTAAATAATTTTCGTAAAATTTTTCACTTCATGGAGCCCTTGATATAAACATACTTAACAAGATCACGCCATAAAAGTTTTAAAAAATTTAATACTTTGTTTATAATCATTTTTTAACTTGAAAGAACAAAAAACTAGAAATCCACGTAATATTGTCAAAAAAAAGTTGTTTCATTTATTATCACGTAATTGATTTCATATTAATAAAGGACATGTATTAACTAAAAAAAATTTTTTTTCCGCCATTTGCTAATAAAAATTTTATTAACCAATGAACTATTTCGATGCTTTTAAAAATATTTTTTCTTACCTTTATTCTCTTGAAAATATTATGATTTTTAGAAACAAATTTTTTCTTAATAATAATATTTTATTGTTTATAATCGCTTTTTTTAATATTTCTATTGTTTATATTATTATTTTAGAAAAAAAATCCTCTTAAAAATCATGATTGATAGTGTTCCATATAGTTACAAAAACAAAAAAAATTTTATTAACAATTTCATTGTTTATTAACTTAAAAATTTGTTATAAAAAAATTCTGAACTTTTTTATATTCTTTTTCTGAAACTCCTAAAAATACAAAAACAACGATGTACAACAAAGTGCAGAAATTTTTTTTTTTGAAAAGGTGCAATAAAAAATCGAAAAAAAGAATATAAAAAAGTTCAGAATTTTTTAATAACAAATTATTAAGTTAATAAACAATGAAATTGTTGATAAAAAAAAATTGTTTTTGTAACCATATTGAGGACAATCAATCATGATTTCTAAGAGGAAATTTTTTTCTAACATAATAATTTAAACAATAGAAATATTGAAAAAACGATTATAAACAATAAAAAATTGTTATTAAGAAACATTTTTGTTTATAAAAATCATAATATTATAGAGAATAAAGGTAAGAAAAAAATATTTTTAAAAGCATCGAAATAGTCCATTGGTTAATAAATTTTTTATTAGCAAATGGCGGAAAAAAAATTTTTTTAGTTAATACATGTCCTTCATTGATATCAAATCAATTACGTGATAATAAATGCAACAACTTTTTTTTTTGTTTTTTGATTTCTAGTTTTTTGTTCAAGTTAAAAAATGATTATAAACAAAGTATTAAATTTTTATAAACTTTTATGGCGTGATCTTGTTAAGTATGTTTATATCAAGGGCTCCACGAAGTGAAAAATTTTACGAAAATTATTTAAACGTTTTCTTTAAAGTACAATGAGGACGGAAGTTCGAAAAAAATTCGTTAGTTAACATTTGTCTAATTTGTTGAAAAATTTACCTTAAGTTAAATTCCCAACGGAAACAAATTCTTTGAAGTGTTCGGAATACACCATAAGTTTTTGAAAATTTTAAATTAATATTTAATACCTTTAAAAAAATAATCAGTGTGACGTGCTCGGTTTTGAAGCCACGCGCGCTACCTAAAAATGCCGCGCGGAGGCTTACATTCAGCGTTAAATTAAAATTATAAATAATAGACATAGAATTCCGGGAGTTGGGATTTTTTAATGGAAATTTCCTCTTCTTTAAGAATCTTTTTTAAAATTTCTTAAATATTAATAGTTTCGGAGTTTTTAACAAAAACATAATGCCTTTTTTTTTTGCAAACTAATTTGCTTATAACTTTTGCAATTTTTTGTGTGCTAATACACGCTTCCGATACATTTTTTTATACGTCTTCCCGAATCTAATGAGCTATCGCACGTATTTTTATGACCCTTATCTCTATATTTCGCCATTCTCAACTTATCGCTTAGACTATTTAGCCGAATACGGAAAAAGGCACTATTAGATAGGAAAAATTATTTAATACTTTTTAGTTCATATTATAAGGATGGTATTATTGTTTTTACCTTGGAAGTCGGTTTTAATTTTTTGTTAAAAATAATAATTTCACTCTTTTTAGTTACCTAGTAAACTATCGCGATTCGCGTACTATACGTAGAATAATTAATACACCTGTATATCATTATTTATATACGTATCATTATTACATAAAGTCAATATACCTGTAGGTATTAACTTTATGATTTATTATTGGTAGGCTGTTGTTTCTGATATCTATGTTGGTAGGTGAGTTATTTAATAACGTGTATAACAATTGAAAGAATCGAAAATTTACCTACTTTCGCTCTATAACAGTACGGAACCCTTCGTGCGCGAGTCCGACTCGCACTTGGCCATTTTTTTATTTTATTTTTTTGGGTGTATTTCGTTTAGGTTTCCGTACCCAGAGGGTAAAAACGGAACCCTATTACTAGACTTCATTGTCTGTCCGCTATCCGTCTGTCTGTCTATCTTGGACGTATCTCATGCCACAGAATATATAATATTAGTCGTACCAACTCATGCATCTAGCGACGGCCGTCGTGACTTACCGACTATCATAATATAAATTATAAACTTTCACCTTATTTTTAAGTTTCCGTACCCAAGGGGTAAAAACGGGACCCTATTACTGAGATTTCGATGTACGTCCGCTGTCTGTCTATCCGTCTGTCTGTCTGTATGTCTATTTGTCTCTAGGATGTATCTCAAGAACAGTAGAAGCTAGAGTTGAAATTTTCATCGGTTATATATTTCTGTTGCCGCTATAGCAATAAATACTAAAAACAAAATAAATTTGATATTTCGAGGGGGCTCTCATACAACAAACGTGATTTTTTGCTATTTTTTCTTTTAGATAATAATAGATGTCGCTGCTGGTCGTCTATATCGCGGTATAGCTAGCACGATCAGTTTCTACTTGTTAATGCACTCTAATCGACAAGAGTTGTCACTGTTGGGCACCTGCATCGCGCTATCGATGACGCGAAGATGTTTGGTATAGCCATTTAACTTTCACAGTAACATTTTTTTTTTGTCTTTAATTAACCGTAATCGTAAACTGAAGTTGTTTGCATAGAAAAAAGTACCTGGATGACCGAGCTTTGCTCGGTATAGCAAACACTCATTGACTTCGTGTTACATAATAACGCCATCTGCTGGTCGTTAAAACAATTAGTTGCTAACAAAATAGTATTATTATTCGCCAATAGATGTCAGGAAGAGCCATATTTTTCAGTTTATCGATTATCGATAAAACACGAATAAAAAGACATTTTCTGAAAATGATTCCTAGCTAGATCGATTTATCGCCCCCGAAGCCCACTTTTTACCAAGAAACTTTCTTGGTAAAAAGTGGGCCCCGTGCGAGTTTCTTACGCCGGTTCTTTTCGTCGGCTTATTCCATGCACCATGTATTCTGAAAATATATTTTATTTTAGATTTGTTCAGAAATAAAGCAATTTTGATTTTGATTTTTTAAAACACCAACTGTAAGTATAGAAAACCTTAAGGACAGCTAAAAAGAGTAAAATTATCATTTTTTAAACAAAAAATTAAAACCGACTTCCAAGGTAATGACAATAGTAATATTATACTTAAATGAACTAAAAAGTATTAAATAATTCTTATTCTGTACTCAGTATTAATTCGGTACCAGCTAACCTAATCGCCAGTTCTCTGACAGAATAGGTATAACTGCAACTTACTGGTACCGACTTCAAAATTATGAAGATTGAGTACAGAATAAGGATTATTTAATACTTTATAGTTCATTTAAGTATAATCTTAAATGAACTAAAAAGCAATAATTGCTTATAATTGCTTCTTTTTAATAATTGCTTCAGTAACTAGTGCAACAGTATGTCAAACTTACTGGCACAAATAAAGTTGGAATAGCTCCTTTAACCAAAATAGTATTTATTGTACTTTTTCTTTAAAAATTTTCAATGAAATGTTTGCTACATATTGTTGAATTTTTCTTGGGATTCCAACCAACACGCCCAATTAATTTCAGCCATTTTCCTCTTATTAGAGGATCTTGAGGGAATCTGTAAAACAAATTATTATGATATATAAATATAAACCTTCCTCTAGTTTTAGAATCACTCTATATTATAGTAGTTATATTATATTAGCTATATTATACTATATTATATTAGTTAAAATAAGATAATATGTCCTTTTTAGTCCGGCCGCACGGTCCGAATTTTAGTGATCCGAATTTGTGATCACTAAAATTCGGACGCCCCGCACTGCTCATACATTTTGACACGTCAGAAATTCTTTAAGTATGATGGGCCTACAACAAAATGTATGAACAGAGTGCGTTCCGCCGGGCGTCCGAATTTTTCTGATCAGAAATTTCGGATAATGTGCGGCCGGGCTTAAGGTGATAAATATTTAGTAGTAAATGTTTTTTAATTTTAGTTTTATGTTATTGTAAAATAATAAGCATATCGATAAATTTGATTCAAGCACTAGCGTATATGTAAAAAATTTTGATGAAAAATTTTTCTTCAAAATTTGTGTAATATAAGAACAATACTTAGTACCTTTAGTTACGCAAAATATGAAAGTATAAGGGAGGATTCATAATATTTTATTTGAAATAGAGAACTAAAGACAGAATAGAGCAAAAATAAACACATCATAGCAATTAGGACATGAAGATTAATTACCTGTGAAATGTATATTTTTCAGGATTATTCTTATGATTTACACTGCTAACAATTACAGCACAAGTTAACATTTTTAAATATAATAATATTTATTAAAAATAACAAACAAATTGAACAATATATTGGAAATACCGAAAGGGCATTTATGCCCTTTCGGTATTTCCAATATAGTCGTTTTTAAACGACTGACGACTTTTGACAACCGAGTGTCCCATCACTATGGGACACTCGGTTGATATTTGTCGAGGATATCGATAAACTAAGATGTTATAAGTGAGCGTCCTGTTATATTATATACAGGGTGTAACAAAAATAAGTGATAATACTTTAGGGTGTGTACGTGTTCCTTGTAGAGAGTTAACTGTGAAAGTAGCAGCTCTGAAAGACGAAAAAAAATTTTCACTTTTGTATGGGCAAGGGCCCGAGCGTCACGAGTTTCCCCATACAAAAGTGAAAAAATTTTTTGGTCTTTCAGCGCTGTATATTATATTAATATCATTTTTGATATTAATAATTACAGGGTGTAACAAAAGTTACACCCTGTATATTATATAAATATCAAAAATGATTTTTTTATATTATATAAAAATATATATATATAGTATATATTATTATGATTCGTAAATAACAGTTTCTAAACTGTTATTTACGAATCATAATAATATGATTCACAATATGAATCATAATATGAAACATAATATGATTCATATTATGAATCATATTATGTTTCATATTATGTTTCATATTATGATTCATAATATGATTCATTTTATGATTCATATTGTGAATCATAATATGAATCATAATATGATTCACAACATGAATCATAAACTGAATCATATTATGAATCATAAAATGAATCGTATTATGAATCATAATATGAAACATAATATGATTCATAATATGAATCATAATATGAAACATAATATGATTCATAATATGAATCATAATATGATTCACAATATGAATCATGCCATGATTCATAGTACGACTCATTTTATGATTCATATTGTGAATCATAATACGAATCATAAAATGATTCATTTTATGATTCATATTGTGAATCATAATACGAATCATAATATGATTCACAATATGAATCATAATATGATTCACAATATGAATCATAATATGATTCACAAAATGAATCATAATATGATTCACAATATGAATCATAATATGAATCATAACATGATTCATAATACGACTCATTTTATGATTCATATTGTGAATCATAATACGAATCATAATATGAATCATTATATGAATCATTATTTTCTAAATTAATCAATCTGCTAAATTAATCAATTAATCAAATCTCAATCGAGAGGAATTGCTAATTTGAATTTGAATAATAATAAGATAATCTATTAAATTTATATTTTATTAAATTTATATTTTATTATAATATTAATAAAATATAGCTGCTTCGATAATACAAGTAACATTAATTAAATAATTAATGTTACTTGTATCTCTCAATTAAATAATTATACACGGACAAGTGTATAATTATTTAATTGAGAGATACAAGTAACATTAATTATTTAATTAATATTACTTGTATTATCGAAGCAGCTTACTTCTCAGAAGTAATGTCAAATGTGTGCCTTACACTCTGGAGTTAAGGCTGAATTTGTTATGTTCAATTTTGGTGACATTGGTGACCCTGACGTGGTAATGATGATGATGATGATGAATGTAATTAGCATAGTACCATATGCTTTCAGTTCTTAAAACAGTGCCTAAACCCCCAAACTTGTATTAATAAGGAATCCGGAGTTCTCTTAGTATCTTCGGAACCATAATATACCTCGGTGCAAAATCTTGCGTTTTGGTAGCATATGCTTAGGATGGATTATAAAACCAAAATCACCATATGTTTCCATATAAATTTCGAGGAGTTCCCTCGATTACTCATGGATCCCATCATCAGGTCACCACTTTGTGAACATGGTACCAAATTGGAGTGAAACCTAATACAACAAAACAAAAATTTCGAAAATCGGTTCACAAACAATCGCTGAACATACAAAAATAAAAAAAAATAAAAAAATATCCACAGCCGAATATATAACCTCCTCGTTTTTTTGGAAGTTGGTTAAAAACAAAATACACACCGCGCTCCAACTCTCAGCCACCAAAAAATTTTTGAATCATAGCTAATACATGCTCCGGAAGTTTATGTGAATATTCGAAGATAGCGCCAAAAACTACCATCAAGTATTTGGGAGACAATAATCTCTCTTGGCTTCCAGTTTTTCGCAAACTGAGGAGCTCCGCGGATGTTGATACAATGCGGTATGTGTACTTCGCTCTAGCTCAATCCCTCATTCAATACTGCATTGTCACGTGGGAAGCATGTGTGGCTAATACTTTGCTGCCACTGGAACGAGCGCAGCGCGCCATCCTTAAAGTCATTTATGGACATCCTCGGCGGTATAGCGCCCACCAGCTCTACCGCGAGTCCTCCGTCCTCCTCCGATGAGTGCAATCCTTCGTAAGCATAGAGAAATACCATAGTATGTTCAGAGTAACAAACGAACAGCCTGGAAAGTCTGCTCCACGCCCCGTTACCGAACCTCACTTGCTAGATGCCAATTTTACGTTATTTCCGCATACCTCTATAATACGGCAAATAAACAAAACAACATATTCCCACTTACTTCCCGAAAATGGAAGCAATGTTTAAAAAAATGGTTAATTACATTAGTGATTAGACTATAATAGTTCCGAGAAATATATGCAAAATCCATACACATAAACACACATCCACACATAAACAGTAAACACATAAATAATAATATATATGTTACCGGCCAAACCCGATTTCAGGACAAACCAGTTTTGCCTAGGCTCAACTAGTTCTTCCCATACACGATAGGATTAACAGTTAATCCTATCGTGTATGGGATCATAATCCTGAAGATATTTTTTTTATTACTAGAAATTGTAACAAAACATGTTTTTTCCTCATATTTTTCAGGTAGTTTAAACTTTTAAAGTTTTTATGTTCTCATTGGTGCTAAATCTGCCAAGTTTTTGAAAGGTTGAGTCAGGCTTCAAAAAAGTTACAGGTATACAGAATTTAAAAAGAATAACTTTTATTAAAACTATTAATAAAAGAAACCAACGTCAATGTCACATTAAAACTTTTGAAAATTACATGTTTATATCGGATGTCGAAAATAATACAAAATTAACCCTTTTTAAACGACAAACAAGTCGGGTTAATCTTGATTTAACCGAATTGGTAATAGAAAAACACCTGACTTTAAAAAAGAAAAATGATGTAAGAAACCTGCTTGTGAAACAATTTGGTGAAAATTGGGCAGAAAACCAGGAGCTCTCCTGGTATGTCAATATTATAAATGGTTGCAATAATTATTCTGATAGTGATGAAGAAGATGCTTGTGACAATGATGAACAATGTGATTGCCTTGAACATGAAACGGCTGTTAGAATTTAAGTAAGTATAAAATAAAAAACATTTTTTTAATATTGCATTAAGTAGTTTTATTTATTTTATTTCAAGATGAAAATGAGGTTAGTGAAATAAAATATTACTTAGTAAAAAACGATTTTAAATTAATGTGAACAAAATAAGATTAATCCATAATGGTTTGAATCAAAACTAGATTATTCCTATAGAACACATGACAAAACTTGATTATTCCAATCAGCCTCGTCAAAACTTGATTATTCCATTTTAAGATTCTGGATTTATTCAATATTATAATAATGCTAAAATTTTGAAACTCATACGAAATAATCACTATTCTTGTTGTATATTATAATTCACCAACATTTTATGTTAAACATGTAACTCTGTTCTTAAAATTATATTTCTTTAAATTATACAAAGATCCAAAAAGTGGAATAGTCAAGTTTTGAAAAGAACCTCCTCAACTAGTATAGCCTAGTCCAAACTAATTTGTCCTAAGCCCGATAGGATAGATCAGTTTAGACTAGGCCAAATTAGATGATCCTCATATCAATACGCACACTCTAGGATAAACAGGTATGGCCTAGTCTAAACATTATAGTACTTATATCTAGAAAGTCAAAATAAATAGATACCTAAACTGAATTAAATACTCCGTAATTGGAAAAATAATCATTTTTAGGTTTGTCCTTAAATCGGGTTTGGACTTATACTTACATAAACTTTTAAACAGCATGTAATGGTTATTATTTAATTTCTAATTTAATTTGAATGTTATATAATTTAATGATAGTATTTATTTTGATTATAATATAGGTATTGTAATTTTATTTTATTTAAATTATTTTCATGTAATATAATTATATTTTATTTAATTTAAACTAGCTGTTTGACCGAGCTTCGCTCGGTTTTCGATAAAACACGAATAAAATGACATTTTCTAAAAATGATACTAAAACCTATACAATATGACTTTATTTCTAAATATATAATAAATTTTAAGATAATTAGGTACATTATTCAGAATATAAAATTAACAATAACAATAATCTACAGAAACTTAAATAAAAATAATTTAACAATGATAAAAAAAGGAAAAACTAAAAATCTTAATCAAAAAGGCCACCCCACAGCGTATCATGCTCAAATGTCCCCATCACACTGGCAAACATAATTTAAATTGATTTAATGTAATTTAATTTAATTTGTTTTGATTTCGTTTTTATTTTTTAATTTAATTTTGTTCTTAGTTATCACTTTTCATATTTATATCATATCGCACCTTAAAAGTAAAACCGTTACTAAACGAAAATTTTCATTAATTGAGGTATCAATGCCATCTATCTGAAATAAATGTAAACTACAAGATAAACTTTGTGTTTCTGCAAAATTTTGTGTTTTGCGCCATCTAGCGGTAAATCAAAGCGTTACTAAGCCGAGTTATGTTCGGGTCGATAAATACAATATTGTGTCTATACCAATAAGAACATGATCGTGATAAAGTGATGACGGAAGTTTTAAACAACAGCGTGATTATTTGGATAAACACGGCTTTAAGTCACAAAATATTTTCTTTTTTGAATAGGTAAAGTGTTTCAATTTGTTTAGACACATTTTTCGTGTTATGAAATAACGCAATTTATAGTTCAATTTCATTGGATGGTATGTTACAGTTTGTATAGTCACAGTTTGCCTTTATTTTTTTAGAGATTAATCCAATAAGGTTTATCTCTAGAGTGTAACATTTTTTATTGTAATCAAAAAATATTATTAACATGCCAATAGGTTTAACTCATTATTGAGTTGAAGTGAACATTACTTTTGTTAGCTCAAAGTAGGTACCTACCTCTCGTGGATAGAGAAATGAGGCTGTGACTGTTACTATGTTTATTTTCTTTTATTGCTATTTCCAGTTGATCTCCTTTCAGTCAAAGTGTTTTAAAATGTAAAAGGATAAGATAGTTAAAAGTTAAGACGGTAAGATACTGTCTTAACTTTTAATTATGTTAAATTATGAAGTTTTAATAGTTTTTTTGTTTTGTAACATTAGTTGCGCTTACCGCAATGAACAAAAAAATTAGTGGTAAAGTGTTACAAAAAAAATATAAATCAAAATAAATAAATCTGTAAATATTTTAATTATCTTTTTTAAATGGCATGTCATAAATCATAATATAAACAGAGATCTATCTTATAAACTCATTAAATATCTTAAAAAAAACCCTGAACTCAGATTTTATTTAGAAAAAACAGTGACTATTTTCTAATATTTGCTGCCCTGTAAAATTTGATAATTTCATTTAGTCACGGTATTACTTTAAAGGTGCGTTCAATATGAAAATGTGTAAACTTAAGTCTACTTAAGTTAATATATTCTTGAATAGTATTTGATTTCACACTCACTCTCAGAATACAAATGACATCGATCACCATAGAGTGTGTGTGGATTGAATAATGATCGTTGAATGTTTTCTTAATACTCGATTTACACTCGCGCGCGAGCCACGAGGCGAGCCGCGAGACGCGCCGCGAGCTTTGAGTGTAAACTCGAGCTCGCGGCGCGGCTTGCGGCTCGCAGGGCTCGTGTCGGGAGCGGTTTCCAAAGGAGCTCGAGGGGGACGCGAGCTTTGTGTTTACACTCGCGCTTCGACGCGAGCTGCGAGTCGCGCCGCGAGCCGAGCCACGAGACGCGAGTATAAATCTCGTATAAGATTTTCCTATGTTCGAAACTCGTAGCTGAAGAAAAAACATCCCCAATTTTCTTTGGCAGTATTATAACGGTTTACTTAAGATCTTAAGACCCTAATTCACAATCTTCTCTAACGAAATTCAATTATTTCTGGGTCCTTTTATTGTCAAGGGACTTTTTGCCATTTTGAGGAATGCCTTCAGATTTTGATTATGGTGGGTGACTGCGAATTGTCATACTATATTAATATTTTATTACATCTTGCCTACGTCTTTTGTTTGTTATTTACGACTATACAGAGTGTAGCAAAAGTATTATCTCTTTGTTTTGTTACATCATGTATTACACAATAATTATTATTATCAACGCTAGGAAGTAACAATTTGAAGAGATAGATAGCATGATATATCATCAAAAATTAACTTTAAGCCAAATTGGCACAGGTGGTTTTATATACAGTACGGCCAACTTAAAAAGCATACGCGTAATGTTAGCATGGTAAAAAGTAATGCATTCGTTGTATTCCGTTGCCGCAAGTAATAACCGTTCAACTTAAATACAGTTGAACACGATTCGCATTGCATAATCTCCATTCCCTGAATTTCAGTTTATATTGCCTTTTTCTTAATGACAACCGTAAAAAGTTACAATGCACAGTATTTTCTCCACTTTACTACTTCAATTAGAAATAGGCTTTATTCAGAGTCACATATAAAATATAACATGTGATGGTTTTTAATTGAATAATTGATTTTAATTACCATATTATAATTTATAACAATTTATTTATACAGTATAGTTACAAAAACAGGCTCATTATTATTAAATCTTCATAATATATCTATTTCTACAATGTAGATTCTAGATACTTTAACGATAGGTATCAAATATTATTATGATTAATGTGTGCAATTTATATTATGAAACATAACAGTTATTGTATCTCTGCAACGTGGCCGAGACGATGTAATCTCGTCAGATAAACAGCGCTCAGTGGACGTAGCCGCGTGGGTAAATATCCGCTAGCTTGTGATATAATTAATACTACTTCCTTGAAGGATGTTTTTATGGTTCCGTACTCAAAGGGTAAAACGGGACCCTATCACTGAGACTTCGATGACTGTCCGTCTGTCTAGACCGACGGACAGACATCGAAGTCTCAGTGATAGGGTCCCGTTTTCTGTCTTTCAGTCTGTCTGTCTCCAGGCTATAACTCAATAACCGTTATAGTTAGACTTCTGAAATATTTACAGATTGTGTATTTCGGTTGCCGCTATAACAACAAATAATAAAAACAAAATAATATTAATATTTAAGGGGGGCTCCCATAATATAAGAAATGTGATTTTTTTTGCTCGTAATCAATAATGGCAACAGCTAGGGACTTAAAATTTTCACAAAATCCTTAATTATATTTGTAATTTAATAATAATTTTTAATAAAATAAAAATAAAATAAATGTTTAAGGATGGCTTGTCCCATACAAAAAATACAATTTTGCCTATTTTCGCTCTATAACGGTACGGAACCCTTCGTGCGCGAGTTTTACTCGCACTTGGCCGATTTTTTATTTTATCCCGAACAACCGTTAAATGAAACTTCATTGTAAGCATTTTTTTTGCAGAAAATGAAACCAAAACTGATCGTCACAGCACTGCAGAAGCTTTCGTGCTGAAAATCTAGAGCTTTTTTTAATGAGATTAGCAAGATAAGTAATTACTAATAATTAGCTACTCAATATGTTATAAATAATTACTTATAAGTTATTAACATGTTTTAGAGTGTCAGGATCTTCTAGGCCCTAGAATCTAGGGAAAACTTAATATAGGAACAAATAGCTGATACGTGATCATCATCAATACAGCCTATTGCCATTCACTGTTGATACGTAAAACAATCTATTTGCTTATCTCTCGCTTGTCGCATATTGCCTATTTTCATAAAATATTCTACGAAGAACCGACTCGCTGAATTTGATCACTGCTTAGAATAACGCCCACACAGCTGGTGAAGGTGGTGTTATTACAGAGATGTGAATTGAATTTGTATGAAGTTCGGCAGCGCTGTCTCCAAGTATATTGGTAGCGAATCCCACAGGTACACTTTGAGTTTTGCTTTTGTATTGTATAATAGCTGTCCCGGTGAACTTCGTGTCACTTTAAAACCTTCCCTGGACTTCTACGAATATTTTAAGACTAAAATTAGCCCAATCCGTTTAGCCGTTTTCGAGTTTTAGCGTTACTAACACAATTGAAAATCCATTTTTATGGTTCCCAGTACCTACCTTTCTAAAAAGGTGATATTATGGAGAATAAACAACACGCAGGTTTCAGCGTTTTCGAACTCAAATCCTCAAATCACTGAAGCTATCGTCGCTCCGTATCATAAGTATTATAATACACAACAAAATAATATTTTTGGCCACTTTTTAGGGCACCTACGCAGCTCTTTTGGCACGAAACAAAATCTCGGCAGTTATTTTGAATTTATGCTAAAACCGTAGTGGATTTCAAAGAATACCGTAACTGATGTTATTTTGGGAGAAATTCTTAGAGTAGTTTGACATGACAAGTTTTCCTCATCACCTTAGAATATAATGTTTCAAATGTTTTTTTTAAATAGATAAAACAAATGTTTAGTTGGAGTAGTATTTCTCGTTTTAAAAATCTCTCTGTTACAATAATTCAACAGTACGTCCTGTTCTGCGATCTGGCTATTCTGTCCTGCCTGCCTACTGCCTAGCATACGCCAACAAGATATCTCACTCTACATGTTTTCTCAATGTTTGATGGTTTGTCTCTTCATTTCTATTGACCCTAGCATGACAAACATTTTTTCTCGTGTATCTATCATCGAAATAACACACTTTTATAGAGTTTTGCCGAGATAATGTCGAGATTTTGACATTATGAGACGAGTAATTTTTAATTATCTCGAGAGTGATATATCTCGTTGGCGTATGCTAGGCAGGCAGCGGGGCTAAAATGGTCGCTTCGAAGCATCATGATATGAATCATATTATGATTCATTTTTCTAAAATCGCAAAATGCAACTCTGCTTGCAATTCATTTCTGTATTTTTGTACTGATTTGACATTTGTCAGTTTGACAGTTTTGACAATTCATTTGCTGAATTGATTGAGAGGAATTGCTAAATGTGACCATTTTAGCCCCGCTGCATTTTCACGCTGAAACCGATGCAATAAACTTTCTGCACGATGTTACGGGCAACATCTAGTAGTAATTTAAATTACACGTTTAATGAAAACTGGAACGGAAAAGGAAATAACCATTACTCGAACTTGAAAAATACTTCCTTATAGAACTAAAATAAAAGTAGCGGCTTTGTTGATTCACCCTCACGATTAAATTAATTTGCCGCGACGAGTGAATTCCATTTATATATTATATATTATATGTTATATATTATGCATGTTATATATTATGCAGTGTGTTGTGTGTCTGTCAAACGCCTGGCAGTCACAAGGATCCACATAATACCAGGGATCGTGGTACAGTTATCCTGTACCAAGGTCATTACCTGAGTGGAGTCCTATTCAACAACTTTTCGCACTGCACTGCCTTATACCGAAGCACTCAATCCGTGCCGCACCACAAAAATATTATGTACTTGTGTAAATTATTTGTAAAATTTTGTTTGTGTTAAAATTCGAATTTTTTTTTCTTTTACTGATAAGTATACCTATTATGTGGTTAGGCTTATAGTATGCATGTCTTTTTTTTTTTTTTTTTTCTTTCTCTGTCTTTATTTTTGTGTGCTTTGTTCTATTGTAGTGTACTGTGAACTTTGTTGAATAAATGTTTATTATTATTATTATTATTTAATGCTAAGTACTCACATACGGTTTTGCTCGATAGTTTTACTCCAAATCGAGCAATAACCACCGTGTGGACCGCAAAACTGACAACTCGAAGGCTCGCTTCGGGCCGGCTCGATGGAATTAAATATGTCAAATATGTCATTTCCTTCGATTCAGAGTAAAACTATCGAGCAAAACCGTTTGTGAGTACTTAGACTACTTAGCATTAAACTAAGACTTACGAAAGAACTTTCGATGTACGAGGTTTGGAAGAGACCGTGGTAAAAATATAAGGAATTCGGTCGTGCTCGTGTCGGACGTAAAATACAATAATATAAAATACCAAATGAAAAAATACTAAAATTGTTTATACAAACAATTTCACCTTGAATACATATAGAACGTTGCCGAAGCTGAGTCTTTGTTTATTTTTATTGGAAGTTTTGACAGCAAATAACGAATGTACACCCAAACGTTTTAATGTAAAAAAGCTATAAAACGCTTTTATATCTCACAGATGGACGTAAACATTCGAAGTAGGCTCAGATAACGACTGCCCTTGATTATTTCATGGCGGCAATTGACAGCCAAACAAATGAGAAGAAGGTAGTGAATCTTTCATACTAATATCAAAATTTACCGTTGCTCATACTGCGTGTACTATTATTTATCGTTACTCCGTTGTGCCAAAATTCGTTTATATCGCGGGAACCGTACATTTTTCAGTGACTCAAAGAATCCCCATAGTCTATACCAAATTTCAGCTTTTTGGTTCAGCGATTTGGGCGTGAATAGGTAACAGACAGACTCACTTTCACTTTATAATATTAGTATTGATAGTATGTGCGGGTTTTGCTCGACGTTGTTGCTCGATCGAACAAAACCGTATGTGAGTAGGTACTTAGGTTAAATATAATTATTATAAAGACCATCCCTTTATAGTGCATCTACAAAAATAATATTTTAACGAGGGACACCTCATTAATGTTTGATAACAATCGAGCCACACCGTTTCCTCACTCCATTTCCTTACAGCGGGAATGCGGAGGATCATTATCACATATTGTCGACTCAAACTGGTTATCTGCACAAACATTTCAAGTTTCCCAATGAATAAGATTCCTAGTAATTATGAAAGAACAGCTGATGATAGACCTTATCGCACTACAATTTTGCCTCCCAAGTCCCAGGATATTTTCTGCTAGATTCCCGTTTCGAAGCAGATCAGTTTTTTGGCATTTTGCCATTTTTGAGTACAGATCCATAGGTACTTTAAGCGCTATTTGGAAACTCGGTATAATCTGGGCCTGTACCAACCAACAAATGTCTTTATAATATTAGTATATCTAAAATAACGCCGCAACATATAAATCAGCAGTGTCGGCCAAATCCCAGTTGTCTAGCCTCAATCCTCAGTGGCTATATATTCGTTACTGTGACTAGCCCTAAGATCCGCCGCATTTATTTCAATATAATATTATTAACTAAAATTTACTAATGTACTAGTTGTCCTAGTAGGCATTTCTCATGCTGGGTGCAAATCGTCCAGGCAAAAATGGGTTTACATCTATTTTTTACCTGCCTTACCTGTTTCACCACATTCTGATAAATTGCCGAATAGGCTATTCACAACTTTTGTGACAGATTCTCCATACTTGATCTGTCAAGTTAAGTGGTGAATAGCCTATTCAGCACTTATCAGGAAGTGGTGAAACAGGCCCTTACTCTCTCAAAATAGTCTTAGTAGAAAGGTATAATTATAATAATTATTATTATATATTGGTATTTCTACTGACGTATCTTTCGTATTTTGTCCTCCAAACAAACAAAAGAAAAATAATATGACAAAGCCAACATTTGTTTATCGCGCCGGAACCGTACATTTTTCCGGGATAAAAACTATATTATTATGTCCTTTCCGGGGACTTAAGGTATCTCCATGCCAAATTTCAGCAAAATCGGTACAGCGGTTTAAGTGTGAAGAGGTGACAGACAGACAGACAGACATACAAACGGACAGACTGACAGACACACTTTCGCATTTATAATATTAGTATGGAAGTATGGATGAGGGCACGGCAGTGCCCCCACCAAGAAGAGCCAAACGAAGCGTAAGAGTGCTACCTACCTTTTCTCGAAGTGTTTCGTCATTTTTTTGAACCCTCATAGAGTTGGTTTCCGAATATGTACCAGATGGTTCATATACTCAGGATATGATGCCAATAATAATAGACTTATTAAACATACCAAGTCTCAATTGAATAGCTCTAATACTTTAGATTTTATTGATATCTAAAATACACCGATTTCGTCACTGACACACTCACTGACAAACTGATGGTCATCAAAATGTTTGGCTGCTTCCTGAAGTGCTAGAAAGCTAAAAATTTGGTATGTAATTTAAATTTAGTATACAACCAAAAAAAAATCATAAACATAACTTTCACCCACCGCCTCCTAAAATGGGAGTTTATATGAAACTTTCACCAATTTTATGAATTAGGACATGAAATTTACACGGGACTGTATACAGTAATTAATAAAAAACCTATTAATAAGTACTAACAAGAACCTTACAAAAACCTCTACTTACTCTTACTTACTTCAACAAAGTCTACATCCATACTAATATTATAAATGCGAAAGTATCTCTGTCTGTCTGTCTGTCTGTCTGTCTCACTTTCACGCCAAAACTACTGAACCGATTGCAATGAAATTTTGTACACAGTTATTCTAGAGTCTAAGAAAGGACATAGGCTACATTTTGATGTGGGAAAATATCTTATTTCCATGAAAATATCGATGAAAATTAATTCGCATTGCGCGTGGCCAGCGATCATCCCGGGACTCGAACGCAGGACGCGTTCGAGTCCCGCAGGCGGAACAAAAATTTTTCAATGTTCCTGGGTCTTGGATGTGTATTAATTAAAACAATATTTCAAAAATCTTAAATATATTTTATGTATAATATTATAAAAAATCCAGAAATATATCGATGCAATGAACATTTTAGTTCTAATACGATTCAACAGATGGCGTTTTATTTTTTACTTCATTGTAACATAGAACTAATCATACTTATTAGTTATTATGTTTTTGTTTATAGTTTTTAATACGTTAGAATATTATGTTTAATAATATTATCTCTTGGTATAATAATAATCAATCTATCTTATCTTATAGAACTCCTACTGCATTTCTAATATATGTGACAAGTTGACAGCAGAAGGCGCAAGGAGTTCGAGTGTACCGTGTTGGCCTATATTCCAATCAGAAAATATTATATCAATGCAATCAACATTTTAATTCTAATATATGAAAACAGATGGCGTTTTATTTTTTACTTCATTATTGTAACAGAACTAATCATACCTACTTTATTATATATTGTTTTTATTCATACCTAGCTGTTGCCCGCGACTTCGTCCGCGTGGACTTTAGTTTATAGCGCGCGGTGTCAACAAAATTTGTGTCAAATTTAAAAACTTTTTAAAACCCTGGTAAGTGGTACCCCTCTTAGAGCCGCGCTACACCGGAATGGCAGCGCTGAAAGTGCTCGCCTCGCCGCTGCCATTCCGGTGTAGCGCGGCCCTTAATTAATCAAAATACCCAAAACCAGCTGTGCAGTGTGCACATAATCTTTACTAATATTATAAATGCGAAAGTATTTCTGTCTGTCTGTCTGTCTGTCAGTCTCGCTTTCACGCCAAACGCCAAAACTACCGAACCGATTGTAATGAAATTTTGTATACAGATAGTCTAAAGCCTGAGAAAGGACATAGGCTACTTTTTTACTGGAAAAAAGGGTTGTAAGGGCGTGAAAATGCGTAAATTTGTTCAAATTAAGTTAGTTACAAAAATTCATAATAAAGTACAGAGTTAACTTTATCTGTGCAGTGACGTAATCTTAAACCTATCAATGATAAATAGTTTATGGGTAAGGCTGCGTTTCCACTGAAGCGGAGCGGAGCTTAGCGGTGCCGAATTGACCAATCACCATGCTCGAAAATACTCGAAATATTTGCTGTCATTCCGCTGGAATAGCACGATTGGTCAATTCGGGCACCGCTAAGCTCCGCTCCGCTTCAGTGGAAACGCAGCCTAAAGTTGTGTAATTGGGGGGCTAAATAAGCTTTAAAATTTGGCATAAAATATAAAGTTTAATATAAAAAAATTAAATTCTTATTGTGTGCACACTGCACAGCTGTATTGATTTAAGGGGTACCAGGGTCTTTTTATAAAAGCTTTTGACACCAATTTTCTTGACATCGCGCGCTATAAACTGAAGTCCACGCGGACGAAGTCGCGGGCAACAGCTAGTTATTTCTATATATTGTAGAATTTGTTGAAGTAAAGGTCGGTAGAGTTAGGCCTTGTAGATTCAGAAGCTTGACCGTACATGAGATCAGATATGTTTTTCACAGGGCAAACCTTATGTAATCGTCCTGGCAACATTTTACATGAAATGTTTTTGGTGGGAATGGGATAGATTATAATTATTACGGTTTTTTTAATCAGGCATTTAAGCAAAGAATTATTAATAACACAAACAACGTCTCAGTAAGTGTATATTTTATCTAATTAATTTTAAATTATTAAACAGGCTTTTTAAAAAAGCACAAATAATAAATCAAAACAATCAGTTTAAGGCTTCGTCCACTGAATTTCAGTGATTCTTTTCCATCTAACGCTCTTAATATCAGCCAAACGATTTCATCACGACTTTATAAAATCAAAATATTTCTTGGTCTTAAATAAAATAGGCCCCAGCAATGATTTCTCCATACAGGTACAGTATTCTTTTACGTGGAAATTATTTAACAGAAGTGTTTTGATTATCAAAAATCCGGCTTCAATAGTATAAGCTTATAATTTTCTCGCAGTAGTCCCCAACCCTGTTTTTCATGTAAATTTCTTGACTTTATTATGTAGAAACACGCATAAGTTTGATCGATTGCCGACAAGGAGTGTGTCCAATGTGTTATATCAAAGTCATTTCCTTGATCAACGGCAAATTCACTTTGTTATTTTTTTAATAATTTTATAGCTGTGCGCGTGCTCATCTCTAAATGCATTTTCTTCTATTTTTACTCATCCTTAAAACTAGACTGAAGACTCGTATATAACAATTTGAACAATCGGTGGTTTCTGTTTGGGCAGGGGGTGCGTCATGTTTCGTATCACTGCCTCCAGAGCCACCTCGAATTCTAGCTGCCTCTTCTCAGCGAGAGAGTCACGTCCGCCGCTCAGTCGGGGCATTGTGACCTGAAAAAGAACGTTTTATTACGTCACGTGTCATGAGAATGGACCCACATTTAGGTTATAGTCTAAATAAGATTTTAAAAGGTAAATATTTCCAGAAGGTACCATTCTTTAGCACAATAAACACTAACACTAGAAATGATAATATTCCTGGATATAATTTAAAATCTTCTTGTAAGCGTAGGTATACTGATTCTAATTCACTTTAAGCACACGTAAACTTTAACATTACGAGTACGAGGAAGTCAAAAGGCAGTCTGTTACTGTGGTAACAAATTACCACACCCCAGCAACACGAAACAATGTGCTATAAATGCGACTGAAATAGTATACCTTTTTTTTAAACATGGGGAAATGCTTTACGCATCCCCGGCAAATTGGGGATATCGGCCGGGGTATGTGGGACTCCTGTCTACCCACTAAAACCCCATGGTGCTCCACTCATCGCTTAAGGCAGAGTTGCGGGTACGATAGAACCTACCGCCTACGGCTCGAAATGCTGAGTACAGCTTATTCGACTAGATAGATAGTCTTGATTTCCAGATCTATAGATATTAACTATGACGTCTTGGAACGCGCAAAATATTTCGCAGGACTACTATGATCGGGAAAGACCACTTTTATTCGTCCAAAATTGTACAATTTAGAAAGAATAAAAGTGGGCTTTCCCGATAGTAGTCCTGTTCTTCATCAGTTCTGTCATTTTCTACTATTTTGACTTTATATAACATGGTAATTAACAAAATTTTCCACAGTACAAAAATAAATCAATAAAACTGAATTTCCGTGTAGATTTCGATGAAAATTCCAATAAAGTTTTGCGCCATTTCAGTGACCAATGATAGGTAATACATTCACATAATGGCTTTCCAAAGTTTTTTCGCATCGCAATTTATCTCTCATGAAAGAGATAAAGTATTTTTATCCATGTTTTATCTCGTACGCGTATTAAGCCGTAAAATATTCTTTACCACTAAGAGCCCCTAAGCTTCGCCGATACGCAACCGAAACGATTATATATTTATGGCTAGCCTACAGCGCGGTTTATCCGTCAGATTTATATGCTATCGTTTGCTATCTTTAAATCTGGTTGTAGATGTCGAAATATCTATCAAACATTGACACGTAATACTCCCGAAGGTCGCGAACACTGACGCACTTTTTCAACTTTATGTCTGCCGGTCGTAAATATCCTTTGCCATTCAATATTTCATATAATTTTACATCACGAGCTATTTGTAAAGATATAACTGAGTTTTATTGACAAAATGTGCCTACGATTCTGCAAACTACGTTGAGCTTCGGTAAAGTCAAATTGAAGCTTGATATTACCTACTTTTCTTAACAGGTACAAATAAATATTCTGTTTACGTATAATAGTTCCACTTAACCATGTCTATTACTTTATCAAAATATAGTCATTACGTTTTAGAGTTCCGTAGGAGCTGCATGAAACCCTTATAATTTAGCTCTATCCGTCCCGCATCCGTCTACCCTTTGTAACTTCGGTGATGATTATGGATATGTTTTGACAAAATTTCGTACATCCATACATTGCATAATATTAGAGAGCTTATATAGAAAATTCATACTTTGCGGAATACGAATACGATATGATGATTTGGATTTATATGGATCATTTTGGACGGTTACCTATATCTGCAATGATTTTCTGAAAAAGGTCTATTGTTTATTTCGGGCATTTAACACTGTTTGGTGTTTGGACTTGGTGCGTTTTATGGGGCTGTAAACCCGTAAGGGCCACCCTTTCACCATTCAAGTATCGACCCGTGTCGAGCAAACAGCGTGAAGCACAATCAATTAGACGAGACAATTTTATTTTTCGCTTCGTAGGATCGCGTCAGTAATTTGAAAGAACGTTCAACGAATATTTTAAAAAGCCTGGGTGTGAGAGAATTCCTATAGAAATATTCCTTTTTTTTTAATATAGAAATTTCTCTAGGAACATTCAGCAAATATGTAAAAAGATGGTATAGACATTAGAATTAAGAATTAAGAAACACGAGTTTAAGTCTTCAGAAAAATATTCTCTTTTATGTGAAGGCGAAAATTTCTTTTTTATAAGCTAATTCATATGCTCTAATGAATTGACTGACTTATCTACATTTTTGTGCCAAAATTTTCCGCTATGACTAAAACGAACAAGGTGAAGGCTGTCATATCAGGTTTTGAGGGTTTTGCACTCAGGTATCACCTTTTGCATATCATTCTTCGGTTTCTTCGAGCCTTGTTTGGGGATATTACGTAAAGTTAAGAATATTCTTAGAAAATAGGTAACTGTAGCTATATTTACTTAGGTCATATTAGTCCCATTAGTCTTTACTGATTATATTGTAAGTAACTACATAATATTATTTTCAGAGTAACTTTATGAATTATCGTTTATGAATTATCACATATTATATGAAAATTATATAATTATGTATTCATGTGAAAAAGCCTGGAGATGTAAAGACGTAGACTTAAATAATTGTTTCAAACAATTATTAAAGCAACTTAGCTATAATGAAAATAAAATTGGCATCCAAGTCCATTTCAGCGCTATCTTTATGCTACAGTCTAGAGCTTACAAGTCACTGAGAGTTATTACTTTGAATGATAAGTGAAGAATATCAATCTTTTCGCAATCATTCAATGAGCGTGTATTTCATCTAGTTGTCGGCACTCCGCTGTAGTGCGGGATGTGAAAGATGTTAGATGTTAGACATCATACAAGATCTGTTACGGACAGTGCGTAAACAAACAATTCCAATTCGAATTGATAAATACTCCCATGATAAAACGCGATTATTTTTAGAAGATCTTTTTATGCTAGCACAAGATAAGTACATTTTAACATGCTAACGGTATTTTCTTAATTATAAAATTAACTTAGTTAACCTCATTGTTGCTTGTTACGTTATGCGTTTTAGTACTATTTATCAGTTAGTAGATTTTTGGTTTAATTATATTTCAATTAAAAAAACAGTTGAGTTATAAATATTAAACACGTTCGTTTCGTGTCCAGACGGCATTATAAACAAAGCCTTTAACTGATAAGAAATAATGAAACAAGTTTAAATTAACCAGACACGTAAATCACATATTAGGTACTTATATAACTTAAATAATATAAAAAAATAAGAAGCACAATCGTCAAGGCAATATTTAGGTAACAGTTCACAGTTCTAGGATTTTAGTTTTTACACAACTTTAATAATAAAATATATGAAAACGTTTACTTATATCAAAACATTACGCACTTTAAACTGTCTTCAGAGTTCAGATCGTTCATGGTTCAGAATTCAGATACGCCTATGTGAGGCAAAGCGGGGCGGGGGGCGCGATTTTTATACATTTATTCAATCGCGCATTACACTCGTTTAAGCGTGACCCACTTGATACAACAATATTAAAACATTCTATCAAATTCCTGTACAAAACACATGAAAATGAGCACTTGAAACAAACATTTTGTGTTTTATTTTCTGTCTTAAGACTGTCGTGTTAAAGTGAGCGCTCGCCCTAAGTTTTCGATTAAAGGCACTCAAAAAGGCCAAGGCTACTCACCACAGTCAGGACCTTCCTTAGATCGTTCTGGAGCGCAGACACGTCGACTCCGCGGCCGGCGTCGCCCAGTCTCCGCAACGTGTCTGCCAGCGGGCCAGACAGCGCCCGCAACTGCTGCCAGGACCTGGCATACTGCCGCCGCACCAGCTCGATAATCGTCGAAGTCAGTGCCAAGCCGATAAGTATGTACAGCGTACACAGCAGCATGTACTTCGGCCGTTCTGGAAGTACGAGAATACTAAATGCTCGGTGAAATCTTACGTAAAGCTGTGTCCTGTCTAGACAATTTAGCGGTTCACTGGGAACGATAAAATATATTTCAGACATTTTTTTATTTAGCTGCCTACCCTATTACGTTGTTACATGTAGTACTAGTACATAAATTAAGTACGTTCGTTTAATGACTGAGATGATTCTCAAACATGAATATGTAACTAGCAATTCCCTCAAATATTTCGTACTGTTTGATGTGTACGAACTACGAGCTCATAAAGCTCGCCACAGACCGCCTGGCATGCGTGAGTGTTACAATTAAAACAGATATTTTGTCAGTAGTTCAGTACCGTTATTCATTTCTCGATGATAAATGTGTGCGCATTAGCATTTTGTTGAGTACGGTCGGCAGTTTTGTGATATGTAGCCATTTAACAATTCTCTTTCATGTTCGTTATCTTCTTTTTAACCAATTTCCAAAATAATGAGTTTTATTTCCGAAAAATCTTTCGTTGAGTTCCAATTCACCTAAAGTAGCCCCGTAAGGGCTACTGGCGCCTGTATTCAAAAATGATTTTGGCGCCCTTTTTATTTATTTTTATGATAAGTAGTTGAAATAAAGCAAAAAAAATCAGCCAAGTGCGAGCCCTAGGGGCTTTAGTTTTTGCGCCCCTAAAAGATGGCGATTTAGCGCCCCTAGACGATGGCGCCCGTGTGCATTGCACACATTTCACACAATATGGTATCGGGGGCCCCAGGGTCCCCGTAAGGGCTACTGGCGCCTGTGTGCAAAAAAGGATTTTGGCGTCCCTTTAGGCAAAATTTTTGGGACCTTGGTTTTGGCGCTCCTAAAGATGGTGCACATATGGTAGCGGGGGCCCTGGGGGGCTCTGACCTAAATGAAGAAGACAAAACTATACTCACTTGGCACAAGATCTCCAAATCCGATGGTCGTCATCGTTATGAAACAGAAATAGAACCCGTCGTAGAAGCTCCAGTCGTCCTCCCACATTTTGAACAGCAAAGCCCCGGCGGACAGGTACAGGAATAGGAACCCGACTGCCCAAAACGCGTAAAGCGATCTTTGACCCGCGGGGTTTACGTCTGACACGCGGGTGCAGAATCCTAAAAGCAATAGAAGCAATGGAATAACATATAAACACGCATAATAGAAATCGAATAACAAAATCACGGACGTAAAAAAAGTACGGACGTAACCTTCTCTAATCACGAGTGAAGCCTAGTTATGGCCGCCCGTGTAGGACGTGTGCGTGATATGAGGGTTGCCATATAAATCATAAATTTGTAAAATTTCCCTACTTTTTTTGTAAACTCAGACAAGTTAAATGTATTTTTTATACTTAAACATATTTTTATGTTTTTTTCGCTTCAGAAATGTAAGCGGTTGTTAAAGATGTCATAATGAAAATATTATTTTTATGACACTATAGATAGAAAATAAACACATATTACGTACAGAGAAGTATATTATTAACATAACATTATTAGTAATAATGATTATGTACAAACATTTACAATAATAAAATTATAACTAGCTATTTGACCGAGCTTTGCTCGGTATTCGATAAAACACGAATAAAATGACATTTTCTAAAAATAATTCCTAGCTAGACAGATTTATCGCCCCCGAAACATATATAAGAAACCTGTATATGAAAAGATATAAGATACTTAAGTCCCGTAACCCGTTTCATCAAACAATCAAGTAATGTTAAATAAATAATGGCTTGTTAAATCAGTTAACGGCCTGTTAGAGCTATCGAGAGTTCTACCATGCGCTAACGTCAAATCAAATCACCTAACATGGTGTTAAATTTATTCCTGGTCCAGAGGTCCATTCAATATTTTCATTCCTACTAGGTCTCAATGACGCTCGGGTGACTACACCAATAGCACCTTCCCTCCCCTACTACTGAAGGAAATCTAAGACAACAATTTTATCTATGGACGCTTCACACCACGTCAGTCTGACCCCGTGCTTAGTACCTGAAGGACTTGTGTTACGGGTACCAGACAACGGAAATATATTTAATACTGTTATACTATACATATATTTAAGATTTTTATTATATGATACACATATTTAATACACACTCATGACCCAGGAACTTTGAAAACTTTTTGTTCCGTCGGCAGGATTCGAACCCGCGACCCCCGGCTTGAGCTACCGATAGCCCACCCACTGAGCCACAGAGGTCGTCAAACAACAATTATATCCACTTTTGTAAATTAAGAAATTAATAGGGGTGTAGACTATTTTTAGGAAATATATTTATTTTACAGATGTACCATCAAGGAAGTTGATTCCTATGCAATTGACAGACCAACGTTATTTGGTCGAATACTTATGTCAATTCAATGTTAGGTAATTGTGATCTGTCGGCTGGGATTGACGTAACGCAACCAAACTACTTATGTCCCCGATTTGCATAGGAATCAACTTCTCTGATAGTACATAAGTATTTTGTTACACCTAAAAATATGTATAAAAATAAATACACTCTTATTTCAATTTAAAAATCACTTATTAAATAAAAAATATTATAAAGTTATTAAGTAAAATATGCCCATTTTCGGTAATTCTATAATACAAACTCTCAAAAAAACAATAATTTGTATTAGATTTCGTTTACTGTCTACACCCCTATTATTGTATTCCTGCCTAATTACTGGTCTATAGTATGCTAAATACTTACATGACACTAATAAAAGACAATAAAATTAATTATTTGATTATTTAAAAATAATTTAAAATTTTCCCCGGTTTGGGGAAAATTTCCCCACTTTGTTATGGACATTACTGACCTGTTGAAGTTGAATTAATATTTACATTATTTTATCAAAATACTTTAAAAATATGTTATCTTACCTATGAAATATTATTCCTTGATGTTTTTTGTGTAAGGTTGTATTGTTCTTGCACCATTTTACAACACAAGATGGCATATTTATTTTTATTTATGAATGACAAAGACGTGTCACCGCGATGCAGTCTAATTGCGTAATGGCGGTACGATCGGCTTATTACAGTGCGAGTGTTTGTGCAAGATGTGTACATATGATCGCCTGGGCTTATTAAGGGTGCTTCACTCATTTCTTAATGGCGATCCGTCCGTATTTTTTTTACGTCCGTGAACAAAATATTTATTTTCGTCCTAGTAAGGTGACATGAGTCATGACGGTATAGAACAAAAAAAAAATATAATTTGAAATGAAATCATGGCGCACTTTACAGACCACGATTCTCATCCATTCTATAATCGAAATCGAGCGATTCGAACTATTCGAGAAAATCGCACGCTGTTTTGTAAAGTTCTGAAAAAAGGCAATCATGTAGTAGAAATGGTCCTTCCCGTTTCATACCACATATTTTTCATACCGCGATATGAAACAGCGAAGTACTGTTTTTGAATTGCCTGTTTCGTACCGCGGTGCTTGCAGTGGTAAGAAACGACGAATTCTTTTTTGGTATGGGTGGATTCGTACCACGAATTTTATTAAATATTTTTATTCTAATCACTTATTTATACTGGCGTATAGAAAAGTGATAACAAGAAGAAATAAAAAATATATTTTGTATAAAGAAATGTCATTTATTTCAAAATCAAAAAATATATATTTATATATTTTTTGATTTTGAATAGTATATATATACTATCAGATTTGTAACAATAGAATCACAGCTTGATTTAAATTACACATAGAACTTTAAAATTAACCTAACACTATATAATACCCCCCACACCGGTTTCGGTGACGGTGGTCGGTTTCATTGAAACCAGGCCAGGTACGCAGGAGTAATTTTATAGTGCCCAAGTGTGTACGCAGTACACAAGAGCACTCTCTATTCCTTTACTCTCATAACTAAGTGGGACGGAAAACCGACATGACTGGCAAGAGACCTGGTGCAGGACCGACTTTTTAAAACATGCCTATCCGACGCATGGATCATCTTACTTATCAGACAATCAGGTGATCAGCCTGCATTGTCCTAACCAAACTTGGACATGTTTCGCGGGAATCGAACCCATGACATCCGAGTCAAGAGCCACGCTCTTAACCACTGGACCACGGAGGCAACACTACAGTGTGTAACAAAAATAAGCGATAATACTTTAGGGTGTGTATGTGTTCCATATAGAGAGTTCACTGTGAAAGTAACAGCGCTGAAAGATCAATTTTTTTTTCACTTTTGTATGGGAAAGCGCCCGAGCGTCACGAGTTCCCCTATACAAAATTTAAAAAAAAATGATCTTTCAGCGCTGCTAATTTCACAGTGAACTCTCTACAAGGAACACGTACACACCCAAGTATTATCACTTATTTTTGTTACACCCTGTATATATAATAATTGTATAAAATCACTGTCGAAAAATTAAAACAAATCAACAAGAATAATAATGTAAATAAAAACTACATAATTGTTGAAAATCATAGTCGTAAAATGAAAATCAACAGGAACAAAAAAAAAGTAGAATAATTAAAAAAAAGTAAAATAATCATTACTTTTACTATAAAATCCTTAATTTTTCTAAATCATTCATGGATGATGTAATATATTCTTTGATTTATTTCAATTGATTGTTGTGATCTTTTTGAAATTTTTACATTACCAGGTTTTTTAATAAAGCACAATAATAGTTCGTATACCATCAATAAATTGCCCAATATTTGGTTCCTCTGGGATGAATTTATATAAATATATAATTTAAATAATCAAATATAATATTTAATAATAAATAAAAGAAAATTAAATCAAAATAATTTATAATATAATATGTACTTAATCATAGATATTTTGCGCTTGACTGTACTAAAATCTGCGCTGCGGTACGAATCGACTAATTCAAAAAAGGTATTCGCTGTTTCTTACGCCGGTATAAAACAGGCAATTCAAAAACACTACTTCGCTGTTTCATACCACGTTATGAAAAATATGTGGTATGAAACGGGAAGGACCCGTAGAAAGGACTAGGTAGTAGGTACTACAAATGATTCGTGCCAATTGTTTTTTTTATCAAAACCCATAACCTGGCACTCAGTTCGTACTTACTCGGCATCGTCGGCAGCTGCTTGGCGACAACGGACACGACGGTAGCGAACACCCTGCCCAGATCAGCGATGACCGTCAGCGTCAGCGGAATACCGACCAGCGCGTACGCGATGCAGAACAGCCGCCCCCAGAAGGTCACCGGCACTATGTTCCCGTAACCTGGAAACCACTTGTGTTCACCGTCGATTATAGTGATGATGATGATGATTTTATGTGGTAAGGTTGTTTTGGAACAAAGTTCCTTAACACGTTGCGAAAGGGGGATAGACGGAAAAAGTTGTAACGACACGTCATGCTATAGTTGTAAGCCGTGCGGTAGCGCGTGTTTCTCTCTCTGTCTCTCATTAGCTTTGTCCACACTGTGCCTTTTTCTGTTCGTCAAGTTTCGCTGTTGACTGCGCTATAACTCATGCCGCGTTATAGCGCAGTCAACAGCGAACGTGAGGCATGCCCGCGACGCATGCCCTCTGACCGTATCCAAAACTTCGAAAATGACAATATTGACGTTGCGTTCCTTGACGTATTCAATTATTATTGAATGCGCCAATATGAAAGTTGATGACGAAAATTGAAGATGAAAGTGCACAGTGTGGACATAGCTTCTCTCTTTTTTTTAGTGTAAGTATACAGGTTTTTGTACTTGACACCTCTCAAGTTTTTTTCAAACTGTAGGGTACATGGTACTTCACCCTACAGTTTGCAGCATTAAAACCGGTTAGCAAAAGCAATTTTGTGCACGGTAATGAAAACTAGTCCATTGCAGTAAATCGATCGCACGATGTATTGAAACACTTCCCATTTTCACGTCCATTTTCCTAGAACTTTATAAGATATTGTATCTATTTTTAGTGTCGACATGTAAAGGACGAGGTAACAGCTGCTGCATTCTTGAGTTAAATGAAAAATTTTGCCCATATGTTGCACGAGAGGATAATTCCTGATTTATTCCCTCATTACCTTCCGCTGTTTCGGGAGACACGCAAAATATATTAAAATGAGAGTCATTATTTCATACTTTTATTTATAGATACGAGTATGTGTAACGCATTCTTCGGTCGTGAAGGCGTGATTTATGAAATGCACTTCTCGAAATATCCTCGCATTCGTGTTTTTCTCTCGGGAAAAGCCCCAAAATAAAATGAGCACGTTTTGGCGGCATTTTAGTAACGTACTACGGCTCAGCCGAATAACCATAAATAAACCCGAAGGTTCGGAATCCATATTCATTAAATAGCGCTCGCAGCTTCCTATTGAGCGACTGGAACTCGGAAACTCACCAGTACAATGGACCATGAATAAAATATTTTCAAAACAGGCACGTAACGATTGTTGCCGATATAACAAAGACATCTAATGATGTTAGGAAAACAAAAAGTTCCGGGCCGAAATTGGGAACACAATTGTAAGTCCGCCAATTTCAAAGAAAATTATATTACGTTTTTCGTGTGCTTCCCACCGCAACAATCCTATCATAATAACAAAAGAAAATTCGAAACAAAATATACAATTCATGCTTACATGAACGTACACACCTATTGTAGTGAGCACAGTCGACGAGAAAAATACAGCTTGTAATATACTCCACTTTTCTTCTGATGGAGGAAAATTCCTTTCCACTTGAAATGCAAGGCCGCTGCCGCAAGCGTCTTCCAACACCTACAAATTACATAAAATGTGTATTTGCATCAAATTCTTCCAACGTTTGTGCGTGTGTTATATAAGTTTGCAATTCAGTTTAGAACCATCTCCAGGAAAAACTTTTACTCCAGGAAAATTACGACAGAAAAATAGTATTTTAATGTGATTTTGTCGCTTTTCTGTTAAGAATTTTACGTATTTTTTCACCGTTACACCGCTTACAAACTAGAACAAACAGAATAGTAAACACTTTAATATAACTAGAACAACTTTTGCAACAAGTTATTTGTAGTTAAGGAAGTTTGAGCTTCAAGAAGTACGGGCTATTTATATTGAGTTTATATTATTTTATGGGCGGCTATAAAATCAAAATTTAACATCGATATAAACCGTTTTGTGCATGGATATAATAATATGATGTTATGTTTAAATACATAAACAAAATATTAGTTTCTACATCGTCATTCGTCATTACATTGGGTTTAAAGCTCAGGAAAATAAGGTTTAAAGATATTACATTCCTATGGAATGTCTAATTGCAATTTGCAGATCAATTTTTTCGGCTCTTTCTCCAAAATTTCGTATGATTGTTTACTTACTCTTTCATAAGCGGCTAATTGATCACTAAGTAACTTCTCTATGTTGACGTCTACGGTTCTGTTGACGTTGTAATCTGAGATCACTCTTATGAGATTCCATCTCTGTGTGAGGATACGGTCCCGCATATACTCCTGCTTCGACATCTCAGCCGGGTACTCTAGCGCTCGGAACACCTTTGGAAAAAATAAAAATCAGGGCCCAATTCTCGTCCTCAAATCTTTACAGTCGAATGAAGAGGGTATGAGAATTAGGCTCCTGTCCCCAGAACATAAATTATGAATTATGCGCTGTCAACTGTTATTCCACCTGGGAATGTGAGTCCACTCTGTTAAAATATATTAGGCAGATAGCAATGTTCTATGATACTTTAGGAAAATTCAATGTTCAAAAGTAGGTTCAAAATAAGATAATGCATTTTAAACTTTCGCGTTGCATTATAATGAAACTTTTTAATCGGGACTTAACGCGACTTATTTAAGTAGTAATGCTACTACGAGTACATACTTTTTCTCGACGTCGAGAATAAGTATGTACTCGTAGTAGCATTACTACTTAAATAAGTCGCGTTAAGTCCCGATTAAATGGTTTCAAGATAATGCATAATATTATGTACTAGCTGTTGCCCGCGACTTCGTCCGCGTGGACTTCAGTTTATAGCGCGCGATGTCAACAAAATTGGTGTCAAAAGCTTTTATAAAAAAACCCTGGTACCCATTAAATCAATACAGCTGTGCAGTGTGCAAACAATAAGTACTTCATTTTTGTATGTTAAACTTTATATATTATGCCAAATTTTAAAGCTTATTTAGCCCCCCAATTACACAACTTTACCCATAAACTATTTATCATTGATAGGTTTAGCCCCAATTTCACCAACGTCTGTTAGTGTTAACAGCTTGTTAAAATATCCTGTCTTCTCTTTCATTCATATGAAAAACGAAACAGCTAACGTGATACTAATTCGAGCATTAACTTTAACAGTCGTTGGTGAAATTTGGTATTAAGGTTACGTCACTGCCTGCACAGATAAAGTACTGAGTTATTTAATACCGTAGAATAGATATAACAATCGAAAAAAATCGAGACTTAAATGTAAGATGATACCACCTCTTATAGAAAGACTTTTGAGCAAGCGTCAGTGCGATGTAGAAGACGCACGGCGCCATCTATTATGATTTTTTTGAACAAATTTACGACCCTTACAACCCTTTTTTCCAGTAAAAAAGTAGCCTATGTCCTTTCTCAGGCTTTAGACTATCAGTATACAAAATTTCATTACAATCGGTTCGGTAGTTTTGGCGTTTGGCGTGAAAGCGAGACTGACAGACAGAGATACTTTCGCATTCATAATATTAGTACAGATTATGTGCACACTGCACAGCTGTTTTTGGGTATTTTGATTAATTAAGAGGATTCCACACCGCCCTTTTTTCCATACAAACGTTGTCCCCTGTTTCCTCCCTGGATAATGCTAGTAGAGTTATATTTTTTTTCCTGAATATCTACGGCCACTAATACAATGTCCCTATGTTTTATTTTTTTTTCATAATTTAATTATTAAATAAGATATGAACGTTCAAAAACCCAAAAAAATGGCCAGATTTTCCACTGTGTTCAAACGTCCAGAAAACAGATTTGGCTAGATTATACAAAAAAAGCAAAATATAGGAACACAGCTCAAGCCTTTTTTTAATCTTTAATGAAAAAATTACTCGGTTAAGTTTTGGAGAAGGAATCAGGGGACAACGAATCGTTGATTTTCTGGATTTTCTGCAGTTGTCTCTATCGCGTTCTGCGGTATAGGCTTGAGGTAAGGGAGACAGCTATAGATATTACACGTACTTTTTTTTCATTTCTCTAGCCGCTGTTGTATCCTCTTAAGGGCCGCGCTACACCGGAATGGCAGCGGCGAGGCGAGCACTTTCAGCGCTGCCATTCCGGTGTAGCGCGCTGCGCGGCCCTAAGAGGGGTACCACTTACCAGGGTTTTAAAAAGTTTTTAAATATGACACAAATTTTGTTGACACCGCGCGCTATAAACTAAAGTCCACGCGGACGAAGTCGCGGGCAACAGCTAGTTATGAATAAAAATAATAATATATAATAAAGTAGGTATGATTAGTTCTGTTATAATAATGAAGTAAAAAAATAAAGCGCCATCTGTTTTCATATATTAGAATTAAAATGTTGATTGCATTAATATATTTTCTGGATGGAATATAGGCCAACACAACACACTCGAACTCCTTAGAAATGCAGTAGGAGTTCTATAAGATAAGATAGATTGATTATTATTATAGCAAGTGATAACATTATTAAACATAATATTCTAACGTATTAAAAACTATAAACAAAAACATAACAACTAATAAGTATGATTAGTTCTATGTTACAACGAAGTTAAAAAAGCGCCATCTGTTGAATCGTATTAGAACTAAAATGTTCATTGCATCGCGTCGATATATTTCTGGATTTTTTATAATATTATACATAAAATATATTTAAGATTTTTGAAATATTATTTTAATACACATCCAAGACCCAGGAACATTGAAAACTTTTTGTTCCGCCTGCGGGACTCGAACCCAGGACCCCCGGGATGAGCGCTGGCCACGCGCAATGCGAAGTAATTTTCATCGATATTTTCATGGAAATAAGATATTTTCCCACATCAAAATGTAGCCTATGTCCTTTCTCAGACTCTAGAATAACTGTGTACAAAATTTCATTGCAATCTATTCAGTAGTTTTGGCGTGAAAGCGAGACAGACAGGCAGACAGACAGACAGACAGACAGACAGAGATACTTTCGCAGTATATTTCGCAGTATTTATAAGTCGCGGGCAACAGCTAGTTATGAATAAAAACAATAATATATAATAAAGTAGGTATGATTAGTTCTGTTATAATAATGAAGTAAAAAATAAGCGCCATCTGTTTTCATATATTAGAATTAAAATGTTGATTGCATTGATATATTTTCTGGATGGAATATAGGCCAACACAACACACTCGAACTCCTTAGAAATGCAGTAGGAGTTCTATAAGATAAGATAGATTGATTATTATTATAGCAAGTGATAATATTATTAAACATAATATTCTAACGTATTAAAAACTATAAACAAAAACATAATAACTAATAAGTATGATTAGTTCTATGTTACAACGAAGTAAAAAAAAGCGCCATCTGTTGAATCGTATTAGAACTAAAATGTTCATTGCATCGCGTCGATATATTTCTGGATTTTTTATAATATTATACATAAAATATATTTAAGATTTTTGAAATATTATTTTAATACACATCCAAGACCCAGGAACATTGAAAACTTTTTGTTCCGCCTGCGGGACTCGAACCCAGGACCCCCGGGATGAGCGCTGGCCACGCGCAATGCGAAGTAATTTTCATCGATATTTTCATGGAAATAAGATATTTTCCCACATCAAAATGTAGCCTATGTCCTTTCTCTGACTCTAGAATAACTGTGTACAAAATTTCATTGCAATCGGTTCAGTAGTTTTGGCGTGAAAGCGAGACAGACAGACAGACAGACAGACAGACAGACAGACAGACAGAGATACTTTCGCATTTATAATATTAGTATAGATTAGTATAGATTGTCATTTGAACATTGAATTTTCCTAACATAAGCACTAAGTACTTATATTACAATAACGTACGTTAATTTGAGAGAACGGGAGAATATGGAATGAATATTCACAATATCCAAAAAATAATGCTAAATTAAGTGTATCGATACAAACTAAAAGGTTCACTGGTGAAAAAAATTTAAAAAATTTGAACACAAGAAAGGCGAAATTCAAATAAACTTTGTCTTTTTAATTAAAAACTTTCAAATTCCTTTTTATACAGGCATACAGCTGATTTTTTCAATTTAACGTCCGGACATTTCGGAAAATTGGATGCATCTTCAACTTCTTCGCAGGCCGGAGTGTACGGTGGGGTCAGGCGCTGGTGCAGCAGGTCCTCCCAGCTGCAATCGCCGAACCAATCGTGAACCTTAATATCGTAGACCCCATTTCTCTGCGCACCGATTCGCTTACTGGGATTGACCGCTAGTAAACTTTTAACGATCGACTTGCACATCGACGTCATGTGGTACGGCGCCTTGTACTCGCCCGCCACGATTTTATCGTACAAGCTCACTCGATCGTTACTGTAGAACGGCGGGTAGCCGGCGATCATCTCGAATATCAGCACGCCCAGCGACCACCAGTCTACCGAGAACGTGTATCCCTTAGAGAGAATTACCTCCGGGGCGATGTACTCGGGTGTCCCGCACAGCGTGAACGTTCGCTTCTTTATTATTTTGCAGAAACCGTAATCGCCGAGTTTAATGTATCCGGACGCGTTAATAAATATGTTTTCCGGCTTCACATCCCTGTGGACGACGTTCAAATGGTGTAGATATTCCAGGGCTAGCACGACTTGGGCCGCGTAGAACTGCGCCACCGGCTCGGAGAATTCGCCCATTTTTTTCATCAAACCCAGAAGATCTCCGCCGGCCTGATGAGGCAGAATTAAGTATACGTACAGGTTATCTTTGCAGCAGAAATCTAGCGTCATCACAAACGAGAAGGACATGCTCTCCATGATTTTCTTCTCTACTGTCAGCTGTTGCAAGAAATTCCTCGTCATGACCGCGGATTTCTCCAAAGCTTTCATGGCGTGGAAGTCGAGGGTCACCTTGTCACGTACGAGCAGCACCGTCCCGAACGACCCGACGCCCAGTGTCTTCACAATTTCAAAATCCTCTGCAGATTTGTCATACTTTATATCTGCCGAATATTTTTCAACGAATTCTTTCTTTAGAGAAGTCAAATTCTGTTTATAATTTACGTGATCCTCAACGGTGTATGAAGCACATTTTTCCGTATTTTTACTATTGGAACGTAGTTCCTTATTTTTCATCTATTTTTTTCAATTTCATTTCTATGTTGTTCAAACAAAACATGACAGCGATATGACAGCACCATAAACGAGACAGACGTCCTTGTCTTTGATTTTTGATCAAAGCATAGATTTTATTTAGGCACGCCGAGACTACGCCCGGGTACGCATTAAGCGGGGAATTGACTATCGGGCCGCCCGCTATGTCTGTTCGTCTATTCCTAGGTACGGGCACAGAGTCTGTGCCCGTACCTAGGAATTGACGAGCAGACATGCGACAGACCTGCCCGCGACGGGCGGCCCGTAGCGGGCGCCGGGCGGCCCGATAGTCAATTCCCCGCTTACGGTACGCAGCAAAGATTGGTACGCAGTACAGTCTGTCAAAAAAGTCATGAAATTAAAAAGTGGCAACATCGTAGTGTCATCCCATCCCGTTTTTCTTAGATTGATTTGAAAGGGATGACACTACGATGTTACCACTTTTTAATTTCATGACTTTTTTGACAGACTGTACCATTCTTTGCGCAGTACTTGGTACTACTTGGGTAAATATAATATATTCTGTGGCAGTACGCACTCGTTCGTGCAACGTTGCTATATTTACACCTATTAAAACAATTAACACAAACAATAAATCTTATTTATATTTTTTGATGACATTTTATTTAATCCAGATTGAATTGTAATTTTACATGTTATGAAATAAATAAATAAATAAAAACCAACTCAATCTGTAAATAAACCGTAATGTTAAAGTGGGTGGGAAGTAAATTAAACAATGGCCATTCGAATGGGACCCTAATTTATCAAGTGTCACCTCTATCCACAAGTAGTTTTCAATATCTAGTAGAGTAAACGTGGTTGATGCCCCCTCAGGGAATAAATCCACGTCGAAGGTGTCGCCCGCCTGGCGCGGCGCCCGCCGCCTAGCGTACAAATAACCTTTGGCAGCTTATTAAGAGGATACAACAGGGGCTAGAGAAATGAAAAAAAAGTACGTGTAATATCTATAGCTGTCTCCCTTACCTCAAGCCTATACCGCAGAACGCGATAGAGACAACTGCAGAAAATCCAGAAAATCAACGATTCGTTGTCCCCTGATTCCTTCTCCAAAACTTAACCGATTTAAGTACTTTTTTCATTAAAGATTAAAAAAAGGCTTGAGCTGTGTTCCTATGTTTTGCTTTTTTTGTATAATCTAGCCAAATCTGTTTTCTGGACGTTTGAACACAGTGGAAAATCTGGCCATTTTTTTGGGTTTTTGAACGTTCATATCTTATTTAATAATTAAATTATGAAAAAAAAGAAAACATAGGGACATTGTATTAGTGGCCGTAGATATTCAGGAAAAAAATTATAACTCTACTAGCATTATCCAGGGAGGAAACAGGGGACAACGTTTGTATGGAAAAAAGGGCGGTGTGGAATCCTCTTAAGACTGGTGAAATGGAAACGAATTTTACAACTATCGCGACAAAAATTAACAATGGGGTTGATCACGGCTTGACTTTTCATGAGCAAGTCACTGCACTAATCACAATATGGTCATCTATTCTATTGGCAAAATTTCCTTGCTGTCTAGCCGAATAAGCCTATATGTACCGCCTCATAAATAATAATACTTCATCTATATAGCGGTAATATACCGGTCAAGTATCTTCTCCAACATCTTAAAAGTAAACAATAAACAAGAATCCAATAAACGCTCGCCGTGCTAGGCATTGACCAATGACCGCACGGTAAAGTTTCCGAATCCTTGTCGAACAGGAATCGTGAATGGCAGAAATTGCAGAAATCTTGAAATCTCCATTCTGAGTAAATAAAAAACTCACCAAGCCCCCGCCTGCGGTATACAACATTAAAGCCACGAACAGGCCAACATGTGACAACACCGCTCTCGGGAGAAACCGCTCCCATCTCGAGGGCGCCGGCGCCGAGCCCATCAGAGATTCAGTCTCCCAGTTCACGGTCTTCACTCCCTTGCCCATTTTAAATTCGTGTTTTTCGTCAGGTCAGAGACTCATTTATTTTGTATGTTCTCATGTTTGTTTCTGAAACAAATGAAAATTTAAATTAATAATGACAACACGCGCTGCCGACGTTTTTCAGCATTCCAGCTGCTGTTGTTTAAAGTATGTTGTAATGCATTTGTTAGTTTTGAAACATTTATTTTTATAACCGAACCTAACCCTGTAAACAATAATTCGGTAGGTAATTTTAACTTTTAATCAAAAATCATACTTATAACTGTTAGTGATTTAAATATCGTTCATGAATTTCTAATTTCTAACTCCAGAGACCTGACTCTTCCTACTGTAACAATGTACCTAGTAGTAGGTAATACATTAAATGTTCTTCACATTTATTTGTGGGTCTACGTAATTTGAGAGAAAAATGGCAAAAATGCGATCCACAACAAACGTTTAGATAGAAAACGGCAATAAATATCCCCGTAATGTTTGTTCAGGTACGTATCTGTGTAATAATTCCCGGCCGAAAACAATTACAATAAATATCGAATAGTTATGAGATGCTACGTGTGTTTAGTTTAACTCGGGACTCGGTGGCTCGAGATCAGATATTATTACATATATATATATATATATATATATATATATATATATATATATATATATATATATATATATATATATATATATATATATATATATATATATATATATATATATATATATATATATATATATATAAAGTTACCGATGGAATAAATAAATAAGTATGTGACTTTGTCATTATTTTAAGTTTCGAAATTTAAAAATCGAAATAACAAATACTAATTCTTATGTTATTTAACATCGTGTCATGTTAGGCCGCGTACTCGTCCGAAACGACTTTACTTATTTTAACCAAATTTTAAATGAAAATACAGTGGGTCTGAGAATCGGCTACTGGGTACTTTTTATATTGATAAGTGCATTTGTTGAATAAATATAATGGTAAATTATTACAACTCGAGACTGACGGCGACCATTGTTTGAGCGACGACATAGCGATGGACGTTGCCATGGTGACATACTTATTTAGTCACTTCAATAAAATAATACGGGTGAAATACTTTATATGGCAAAGAAACGTTTGCCACGACAGCTAGTATTATAATAAGGAAACGGTGTCTTTAAGTCCCTCTATCCTCTACTAGCTAGCAGCCTTTACCTAAGTGGGCGATAACGCCTCCTTGTGGGCGCTGCAGATCTAAAGGGATGGGACCCAGAAAATAAATGGGGGCGTTTTGTAGAGGCTTAGGGGGTGATTTGTAATTTCATTTCATCTGGATGCATTTGAAATTGAAACAATGGGGGGCGCTAAAACATAATTTGTTCTCAAAGCGGCCAGTAAACAAAATAAAGGGAACCCCGGCTCTACAGTCTACACAGTAGAGAAGGACGAATGGATAAATATTTCAAACGATATTAAAAACATACGGTCCCCGCGAATTAAACTTCTCCGGCAAAGAATAATATATGCGGGCTACTTTTTGCGCTTCTAGCTAAGTTACCTAACCCACGCGCCGTACGAGCCGATTTCCAACTATGTATACAAGTACATTGTACAATCAACATTTTTCTATGTGCGTGTTGCTATGAAAAACTAGCAAGTTGCGTAAATTATATTAGAGCCTAATATAAAAAGCAACTCGGGCTGCTTTTATAATAATTATAATAATTTATATACTATTGACACCTCATTAATTAAAGTCGGATCAGTACTCAGTAGTAAGAGCCTGCAGTGGTAATATTATTATTAGTGCAGTTCTATAAACAACATGTTTCCTTAAAAAGCGAAAGGAAGGAAAAGAGTAAAGAGAGTTCCACGAATGATGATTATATAGCACAATATCAAATATCTGGCGCCTCATGTAATTTCCCACATTCGTTATAGACGGGATAAGATCGTAACAACGTTTGAGTGGAAATATAAAACCAACAAGTAACAAAATAAAATGCTTGGATTGCTTGGATGCTATTATTGTTCACTGGATGTTGCTCGCGAATGCTTATGGACATTCGCAACATTAGAAGAACTGCAGGTGCGTTGCCGGCCTCTTTTATCGCGCGGGAACCGTACGTTTCTTTTTCGGGATAGACTAACAAGTCTAACAACAATTCATCTTTCTACTAATCGAGTACTAAAACAGAAAAAAATATCCACAGCTGAACGTACAACCTCCTCCTTTTTGGAAGTCGGTTAAAAATACATTTTATCTACATAATCACGGCTAGCGAAGCGAGCCCTAGTATATCCCACAACCTGAACATTTTTCAGTGTGAAGACGCGAGCCCCCACAAAGCTCGGCCTTTAGCTAGTCCTTTATATAGGTACGAGCTTTTGCCCGCGGCTTCGCTCGCGTTAAGAAGTATTCCGATATTAGAAACCGGTCGTGTAATTTGTTAATAATTTCTTAATATTGTGGAAAAAGTGCACGCAAATATTGTTTTATTAGTGTTCAACATGCATTTCCACCAAGAACCAACGGTAAAATCAATTACATATATTAAGAAGTATTACATACAAACATTCATCCCCTATTTGAACCCCTTGGGCTTGGAATTTATCAAAATCCTTTCTTAGCGGATGCCTACGTCATAACATCTACCTGCATGCCAAATTTCAGCCCGATCCGCCCAGTGGTTTGGGCTGTGCGTTGATAGATCACTATGTCAATCAGTCAGTCACCTTTGAGTTATATATATATATATATAGATATAAATAGATAGTGTGTGTAAATCAAGTACAGACTCGTGAAACGCAAAATAATAACGCGGCGACATAGGCATTAGATACTGTGTGTGTATTCATCAAATTAATAACGAAAGCGATCAACTTGTGATCAATTTTTCATTCGAGTTCATCCCTACCTGCTCTAGCTATTCTCTATCGTACACCTCAATTTGTGGAAAAATGTGGAAAAATGCTTTTGTTCGCTCATTCTAAGAATTATTGTAATGATTGATGATGGATTGTAATGATGAACAGTGATGAATAGCGGGAGTGTCGACGTTTTTAATCTATTTTTGCGTTCGCCTATTGGTTAGAAAGGTGACCATCATTTATTGAGTGTCACTCACATGACAATTCCGACAGACTATTCGTTCACGTATTGGGCAATATTACTGACCGTCTAGGGTTGATATTGAACGACCGCCCTTCAATTTTATTGGCAAACAAATTGTTCAATAATATTTTGAGTATATTGCAAAATAAAATTGAACATCTAGAGGCCCACTAATACATAACTAAAAATGGTTTTAGCTTTTTAGGATATTTAGCCAATTTTCCACTAATGAGTCATATACGAATACGCATAAACCTTGCATAAACCGCAAAAAATAGTTAGTAAGGTTTTTAATCCCTTAAGAGGAGTCCACACCGCCGTTTTTCCATACAAACGCTGTCCCCTGTTTCCTCCCTGGATAATGCCGGTAGAGTTATGATTTTTTTCCTGAATATCTATGGCCACTATTAGCACAATAGACATAACTACCAGTAGTTCGACTGCAAAGAAACGGACAGGTTTCAATATCTATCAAATTCGTCGGGTTTCACTAGGATTATGAACGGAATGTGCCTCGCGCTGGCTGATATAATTTTTTTTTAAGAGGATACACCAGGGGCTAGAGAAATAAAAAAAAAGCACGTGTAATATCTATAGCTGTCTCCCTTACCTCAAGCCTATACCGCAGAACGCGATAGAGACAACGGCAGAAAATCCAGAAAATCAACGATTCGTTGTCCCCTGATTCCTTCTCCAAAACTTAACCGATTTAAGTATTTTTTTCATTAAAGATTAAAAAAAGGCTTGATCTGTGTTCCTATGTTTTGCTTTTTTTTGTATAATCTAGCCAAATCTGTTTTCTGGACGTTTGAACACAGCGGAAAATCTGGCCATTTTTTTGGGTTTTTGAACGTTCATATCTTATTTAATAATTAAATTATGAAAAAAAAAAAAGAAAACATAGGGACATCGTATTAGTGGCCGTAGATATTCAGGAAAAAAATTATAACTCTACTAGCATTATCCAGGGAGGAAACAGGGGACAACGTTTGTATGGAAAAAAGGGCGGTGTGGACTCCTCTTAAATATTTAAAATAAAGATTTCAAAATTGGATTCTGTCAATTTTAATCGCATGTGCCTTACACAAACAATACAGTGTGCATACACAAACAACAATACGACCAAAGAGGAACACGTCCAGCGAATATGTCATAGTTTCAAATTCGTAGGTAACAATTTAACAACCCTAGCGACGATTTTCGTCATAATACGTCAAATTTAAAAATTTCAACATCAGTTCTAAGTCGACATACTCTTTAATTCTGTCTACTCTGCTATTAGCATGTCCCTATGTTTTCTTTTTTTTTTTCATAATTTTTTTATTAAAAAAGATAAGAACGTCCAAAGACCCAAAAAATGGCCAGATTTTCCTCTGTGTTCAAACACCCAAAAAACAAAACTGGCTAAAATATACAAAAAAAATAAAACATAGGAACACAGCTCAAACCTTGCTTTTACATATTACTTTTTACTTGTTTACATATTATGCTACCTAATTATTTAACTCATAGTTTATATCATGTAGGTATCAGTTTATCCTGAACTGCGAAAAGCTACATTACTTTTAATTATACTTATGTACGAGAAAAATAATAAGGTAGCAATTAGCACGTATAAAATAAATCATTAACGACGATAACAATTAGGGAAACAAAATTCGTTATAATTTTTTTACGATCGAAATAATTCTATGTAAGAATTAAGAAAAAATAACCTTCGTCTACATACCTTGGCTATGATTTTGTCAGTGAAACTAACATTTTGAACACAATATTACACAGCTAAAATAGGGAAATGTTTGAATGTTCACGTAACAACGTTCGTAAGGAGTGGGCGATCGAAGTCGCGAACACCCATCCCCGACCACGTGGCGCGAATCACTGAATTCACTGAACACCAGACTTCAGCCGAGCTGATGTGATAAGAGCCCCTAGCTAAAGACGTTTTCTTTATCGCTTCTTTATAGAATCGCCTATCCAAACGTATGGAATTGACATAACATGAGTCGAAATTCGACTTTAGTTTGTCAAACGCTTGTGTCAATTTCATACATTTTAATCGGCGATTGTATAATTATAGAAGTGATTAAGAAAACGTCTTGGCTGGTCACACTGCACACGGCAGCACTCACACATATTTTAATGATTACTAATTAATGTTAATTACCTCAAGATTTTGACAAAAGCTCTATCAAAGAAGAAGGGGCATTTTGTATGAGACCCGTACCCAGGCTGTAGCACGTTGAGACATATATCAAATGAAAGGGCTTGAAAAGCTGTACATTTTCTTGTATGACATAAAATCTCTAAATCTCTAAATCTGGTTTTATCGTCATACAATAAAGTGTTCAACTTTTTAAGCCCTTTCATTTGGTATATGTCTCAACGTGCTACAATGGTGGGTACGAAATGCCCCTCCTTCTTTTCTGACAAACACTTCATTAAATTGAACTTTAAATTTCTCCGAGTGCGGTGGTTAGACTATGATCATAAAGACCTGGTATGCAGAGAGAGCCAGGGACAGAAGTAATATATTGCAAGACCAAAGTTGAATGTTAATAAATATACAATACATTTTTATTCCATTAACGACCTACAGAATGTATATAGCAATATCTTATCATATTTGGGTCGTTTTTGTTTGGGTTCCGTACCCAAAGGGCAAAAACGGGACCCTATTAATAAGACTTCGAGGTCTGTCCGTCTGTCCGTCCGTCCGTCTGTCTGTCTGTCTGTCTGTCTGTCTGTCTGTCTGTCTATGTGTCTGTATGTCTGTCTGTCTGTCCGTCTGTATGTCTGTCTGTCTGTCTGTCTGTCTGTCTGTCTGTCTGTTTTCAGGCTGTATCACAAGAACCGCAATAGCTAGGCTTCTGGAATTTTCACAGATTGTGTATATCTGTTGCCGCTTTAACAACAAACACTAAAAACAAAATAAAAATTATTAAGGTGGGCTCCCATACAAGAAACGTATTTTTTTTGGCCTTTTTTGTTTGTAATTAATAATTGTAACAGCTATAGCTGTTACCACTATATATGCACTTGAAGTTTTCACAAAATCCTTTATTATAATTATACTTTAATAATAAATAATAAAATTAAAATAAAATAAAAATATAGGGTGGCTCCCACACAAAAAACTAAATTTTTGGCGTATTTTTGCTCTATAACGGTACGGAACCCTTCGTGCGCGAGTCCAACTCGCACTTGGCCGATTATTATTACATATTTACAAACCGTTGAATAAATTGAATAAACCGAATGAGTAGGTATATTAGGCGCTACGTTTTTACTACGTGCTACGTTCAATAAACATATTACATAAATAGATTGTCAAAATAATAACCCTTATTACATGGGATTATTATCCTTACTTTTGGGCCAATTACTTAATAAGTGGGTAAGATCATAACTTTGTACTCTTATAAAAATTAAATATTATGTCCTACGAATAATAAAAACTAAGGAAAAGGAACTCCGTCAAAAAACATGCTCCACAATACTTGTCAAAAAAGTGTACCGTACCTTAGGTACACATAACACATTTCAATACATTTGCAATATTTAGGTGACCTTGAGCGGTACTAGGCTGACGTTACATGACAGATCAAAAGGAACCAAATTTAAAACGGTAATAGTATGGAAGTTACGATTCCTTAGTTTTTATTATTCGTAGACTATGTCAGATTATCGAATTTGACATTTTAGTGGGTTCAACACTTGATATCTCTATAATTTTCAACTCTATAAATAGAGAGTATATAGGTCTACCAGAATCTGATGGCAAAAAGATAGAAATTAAATTGACTCTAGCAATACCGGGGTGGGTCATTGGAATAAAACATTTTGATCTTATTTTTTCATAAAGCGGCTGATTATGTGTGTTAGAAATGCAAATATAAAAATGTATCCAATGATCAAGGATATTTTTTGAAAATCTGCTGTCAAAAATTGCCATCAGATTCTGGTAGACCTATAGAACTCTCAATTCATGTGTGGTTTAATCACGGTTTAATTAATGGAGTTACAATTTTTCAGTGCTCTTCCCTGTCGGTTCCCGAATTTTATACTCTATGCCATAGAGTATAAAATTCGGGAACCGACCGAATACCAGAATACCATCCCATAGAGTCTATGGGATGGTATTCTGGTACCTATAAATAATATCCAAGAAATACAATAAACAGACATTTCAAATTAGATAATTATTATTCATAGATTATTTTAATACTTTAATTTTCGATTTGTATTGAAATATTCATATACTTAGTTCAAAATTTCTATGAACGCTTAATTTATTACGCTCTTGAATAACGTGAATAGCAACATGTTTATACGGCTTTGACTATTTTTCTAGTATTTACTTACGTAAGTACATTACATTTAGTAAGTATTGTTGAGTAAAAAATCGAAATTCAAATAAATAATTTTGTACCTTTTTCTATTAATACACTTAATGTAAGTAAAAAAACTAGATAGTAAATTATTAAGGAAGTCCTTAAATGATAAAATATATATCTTCTTACATGACAAAACGAAAAATAAACAAAAAATTCGTGCTTGGAATTTTGCCAATTTCCCACAAACCAAAAACTAATATTGTTAATAGTTATATTAAATGTATTGTTGCTTTGAACGCCTCCGTGGTCTAGTGGTTAGAGCGTCGCTCTCGACTCCGGAGGTCGTGGGTTCGAATCCCGCGTTGGAAACATGTTATTTCCAAGTTTGGTTAGGACAATGCAGGCTGATCACCTGATTGTCTGACAAGTAAGATGATCCATGCGTCGGATGGGCATGTAAAAAGTCGGTCCTGCGCCTGATCTCTCGCCAGTCGTGTCGGTCTTCCGTCCCACTGGGTTGTGAGAGTAAAAGGAATAGAGAGTGCTCTTGTGTACTGCGCACACACTTGGGCACTATAAAATTACTCCTGCGTACCTGGCCTGGTTTCAATGAAACCGGCCACCGTCACCGAAACCGGTGTGGGGGAGTATTGTTGCTTCGATTTGAAAACACACAAGCTATACTTAGTTCTTGTTTGGTAGTTTTCAGTTACTTTCATTTTAGTAACACATAGACGTCGTATCAAATAAGTTGATTGATAGGCACATGAGGGACCTACGTATTTTGATCGGTTGGTGTCAATCTGGTGCCTTACTCCCGAAACTGATATCGATTTCGATTTTCGATTTCAACGGTTTTTGACACTTTAGGCATCTAAAATATGTCTAAAAAATGTCAAAAAACCGTTGATATCGATTCCGATTTGCGATTTCAACGGTTTTTTGACACTTTAGCCATCTAAAATATGTCTAAAAAATGTCAAAAACCCGTAAGGCCCCAGATCACGTCTAGTATTGATTTGAACATTTGACATAGCTCGACAAAATGACGTAGGTCTGTCAACTGTCTATGAATATATAATATGCAATTTCTTTGATAGTACATAATATACCTGTATTTTTAGCGCTACCGCTACCACTGGAACTAAGTACTTTGAAATCGGCGTATCCGGTTTCCATATTTTCAATTTCTTGCACATTGAAAATATGGATACTATGATATTTTCAATATTATACTACTCCTTAATCCAGAAAAACTTATAGGTATAACCTAAACTAAATACATAACATAGTAAAATCCGTGAGACGAGTTTCAAAACTGTAAATTGACAGGCTAAACTCTAAAGTTTAGTCTGTCACTAAACTATAAAGTTACTTCACGACTCAAAAGTTTCAAGTGTTAGAGCTCGAGATCAATGTATACAGAGCTACAGCTTCACAGCTTGCTTTTATAGCTGAGATTGATGTAAGCTTTCGGCAGCTAAAAGGGATTTACTTATCACAGCTCACCGACTTTCTATGTCGTCTGTATAATGACGGCTTTATCGGAATTCAAATTAGATTCGTCGGCGCCATTTCTCATGTAAATTTCAGTCATTAACTATCATCTGCTCGTTTATCAGCCATCACTGGATGTATCCAGTGATTACTGATTAGATACTCACCTCAACGATGCTGGGGACACGAAAAGAATAATCGTCTTCAATATCTTTCCTGGCCCTTTTAGACGTTATTTAGGCCACTTCTTTATAGAATCGTCGCGCGTCGATCAAAATGTATGGAATTGACATAACACGAGTTTGCGTCAACTTTATACTATCGAGTAGTATCGAACGCTTAACAGCCATTCTCAGGTTTGGCATTATTTGTCTCATTACCGTTATCATTTTTTTTCTTCGCTAATTTGACTTAAACTCATTAAAATATGAAAGTAATGAAAGATACGAATACAATAATAAATTTGGCGTGGTACAGTTAATTATAGTTTTTTAGATAATAAGCCTTAAAATTTTATGGGTACGGTAATTAGACAAATGTAAAATTTTGTGTAACGGTAATTAGAAAGCATTATAATTATATCTAAAACATCATAGAAAAACACTGATTAATAAGTTGCACATGTATAAAGGGGTAGAAAGGTAGTCCCATCGATCGTGGAATAACGAGACACAATAGCTTTTCCATTGTTATCGCGGCCGGATGCGGCCGCTTAGTTCTTCATGAATTAACGATGTCCTATACAACCATAACCTGCCAATAGTAAGAAATAGGCACTTTCAAATAAAATCTGAAAAATGAGAAAATAACAACAAATATTGTTTTAATCGGTAGATATTTATTAAGATCCAGGTACGATGAACCTAAAAATAATTATATTCTATATCTCTTTGGACAGAATAGCAACTCAAATGCAGTTCACAGCTTTTACAGCTCAAAATTTACTTATTTTTGTTTTCTCGTAATTTTACAAGTTCATCTCTATTTATGAACACTTATTTCTCGATTTTTTTTCCATTATTTCTTTTTTTTTGTCTTTTGTAATAAGCTCTAAAGTTTAACTCATTTCTTTTTTGAGTTTTCTTCCGCCATTTTGTTGGAATTTCGCTGATAAGCAGTATTTTCTTTCATAAAGTATACCTTTCTTTCACTTTTTCCCTTGATCTCTGATAAAAAACTGGGTTATTTCAAATTTTTACTCGACGTTTCCAAGGAACAAGCCTTCTTTTCTCCAATTTCTTCTCTGGTCATTTCCATCCAAAAAAAAATGTATATAATTTTATGAATACTCAGCATATAGATATCTAAATATTATATAATATATCACAAAGGGACTAATTGACATAGTGATGTATCAACGCACAGCCCAAACAACTGGACGGATTGGGCTAAATTTGGCATGCAGGTAGATGTTATGACGTAGGCATCCGCTAAGAAAGTTTTTTTATTAATTCTACCCCCAAAGGGCTATGAAACTTTGTAAATTTAAAAAATAATAATAATAGCCATTCATTTCGGATCACAGGAAATCCATAGTGTTAGTAGAAAGTACAATTAAAATTTAAATTATGTTAGTACATTACATTGCAATTATTATAGTATAAAATTATTTATTATGAATGGTAAGGCATTGAAACTATTAATGAAACTTAATCTCTTATCTAACATGCACCTCTATACAATGCCTTATCAAACCATCAAAACTGTCAGTTAATACCCTTAGAATGCTGTTATGACTACTTCTGACACGCTGCATCAATGACGCTCCTCGTTTCCTTAGTATGGCGTTACAGCCATCAGTGCGCATTTTGGCAAACATACCTGAGGCACTACAGTACCTCGGTAGTCCTAACAGCATTCTAAAGATATTATTGTACTGAACACTAAGAGCATTTATCGCACGCTGGGTGTAGCTCGCCCATAGATTGCACGTGTAAAAGGACTGACAGTAAGCTTTAAATAAAGTCACTTTCACTAATGTAGAGCATCTTGCAAATCTACGAGCTAACATGTTCCCACGTACGGCCAACGCTCTTCGCTCCCTCTCAATGTCTACTTCGTCAGCAAGCGTGTCAGTTACCCAATGACCCAGGTATTTGAATTTATTGACTTTAGCAAGTGGAACTTCATTTAGAAACACGGGTGATATTGTGCTAACTTTGTGTTCACGGGGTTGAAAAACAAGAAGTTCACTTTTCTTAGAGTTATACCTGAGTCCTTGGGCCTCGGCATACGCTTGACACTTGCCTAGCAGTTTTCTGAGGCCACTGATCGAGGGACTGAGCAACACCATGTCATCAGCATAACTAATGTAGTTCAGCCGTACTCCGCCAATGGAACAACCGACATTAGTGCTGCTCAGCTCCTCGATCAGCTTATTTACGTAAAGGTTGAACAGACGAGGAGATGTTAATCCACCTTGTCGAACTCCACACCTTAATTTATGAATGAAGCTCGCTAGAGAGAGCCCCAGACCACTTTACAACATAATTTTAGACCGATCGGGCTAATACTTTCCATGCATAAAGCTACTATGACGTAAGCATCCCCTAAGAAAGAGTTTTGATAAATTCTACCTGTAAGGGGATAAAATAGGGGATGAAAGATTGTATATAATAATACTTTTTAACGCGGCAAAAGCTAGTATTATTAAAGACTCTATGAAAACCGCGAGAAAACTTCAATTGATAAAAAAGTTCGTATCAGTTTTTCATACAACGGTAATTAGGAACATATGGTAATTAGTATACGGTAATTAGAAAAAGTTAGATTTTCTTGAAAAATTTAAAAAACCGACACAGTTTGCAAAAACTTGCTTAGGGCAAAGTACGTAGGCCAAATTACTTTCTAGATTGACATGATCAACATACAATCTTATTTAAAAATCAAGTAGCAAAATAAGATTACGATAATTAGAAAAGTTCGTTAGCAAAGCTACGGTAAGTAGATACTCTCGTACTTCATCGGTGGCATACTAACATTAACGACGTGGGACCGCTGATGGGCCGTGGAACACGCTAAGGAGAAGAGACCCGTGCACTTGTAATGTGCCAAATCCTGTTATTTTTGGGTGGGCAACCGAAAACAGCATGCGTTACGGTAAATAGAACTTTTGATAGGACAAGCTATTATTTCATGATAACTATTTATAGGCTGGGCCTATTGAGTCGATATTTCCCAATGCGATAACCAATGTTTATGAGCATTTAAAACGATGAATAGATCATGGTTAATATGTATGTTAAAACAATTACAAGCAAGTTTCAAGATCAAGTTATATCTTGATCTATCCACCGTTTAAAAATATTGCATACTTGAATAAGATAATATTACAGAGTATACAAGTCCGGGACACTTAAATTTTGCTCTCCTGAGAATGGCCGTTAATGCTTATGTTAATTCCATACATTTTGATCGGCGAATCTATAAAGAAGTGAATAGTGATAAAGAAAAAGTCTTGGCTATAGATAAGCAATTAAAATTCAATGACGTTGGAGAGCCATGCTTCGGCACGAATGGGCCGGCTCGACCGGGGAAATACCACGGGCTCACAGAATACCGGCGTGAAACAGCGCTTGCGCTGTGTTTCGCCGAGTGAGTGAGTTTACCGGAGGCCCAATCCCCTACCCTTTTCCCTTCCTCTCTTCTATTTCCTTCCCTACCCTCCCCTATTCCCTTCCCTACCCACCCCTATTACCCTATTCCCTCTTAAAAGGCCGGCAACGCACCTGCAGCTCTTCTGATGCTACGAGTGTCCATGGGCGACGATAGTTGGTTGCTTTCCCTCAGATGACCCGTTTGCTCGTTTGCCCCCTTATTTCATAAAAAAAAACCATTTTTACACAATTTTATACAAAGTAGCCTGACACTGTCGGGAAAACTTGTTTATTACATTCCTAGCAGGTAAAGTTTGGCCGTCATTTTTTCATCAGGCGCCCAATTTGGAAAAATATGTCGAATAAAACGCCCCTGTCGAAATATTCCGAGCAAATAAGCAACATAATGAAGTCCCCTTGTTACGGTTATGCCCGGACGCACAGACGGTTTTTTGACGTACCTAACATGTTCCATGTCAGATATGGGCATTGTTGTCGTGACCGGATATACGCCTCTTTCTACATTGTTTATTTGTTTGAATTGAATAGGCCCTGAAACTACTGGTCTTTAAACATTATACTATTGATTCCAGGGCAGCTGTTCAGAATTTAACCGATTTTGAATTTAGAGTCTACACTGTGACCCTTCCCTTCCCTTCCCATCCCTACCCTCCCCTATTACCCTATTCCCTCTTAAAAGGCCGGCAACGCACCTGCAGCTCTTCTGATGTTGCGAGTGTCCATGGGTGACGGAAGTTGCTTTTCATCAGGTGACCCGTTTGCTCGTTTGCCCCCTTATTTCATAAAAAAACGTGAAATTCCGGTCGAGCCGGCCCATTCGTGCCGAAGCATGGCTCTCCCACGTCTAAATTAAAAAGATAATTAGAAAAAAAATTATTATAATAGAACATTAACTTGACCTCAGGCAAGCTTAGGTGTTAGCTACTCCTTTATCGCCCCTCCGAAAAGGGGTCTGCCGACCACCAGGCAGACGACCGCTGGTGGAGTTGCGGTCGCGGTGACGTACCCGTGGCTCCGTCGTCGGAGAGAGGGCGCACCGCCAAGTTTTAGTGGATAGGGCTTTCGAGTGAGTCCCACATATCCGCGTTAGGATCTCCCTCAACCCCCGCGGAATGCGTAAATGCATTTTTTGGCGTTAAAAAAAAAAAACAAAAAAAAAAAAAGGTGTTAGCTACTCCTGATGTAATCAATTATTATTATTTAAAAGATTACATTTTATAAGAACTGTAGGTCATAATATGAAACTAGTTCGTAATAAAATTAATGCTTTTTTGTATTGTCCAACAGAGCAAAAAATAACAAATAATCTTCTTATTACCGAGCATTTTAAATGAGACCAAAATGTAATTCCTTTATTATTTATACAATTCTTGCTCGCGAGTCCGCCCAGGTAAATATAGAGTATTTATACTGAATCGTATGTTTTTACCGCTACAGAGATAGGTAAAAATTAATTATTCTGCGTCTCTATCGAGACGCATCCATAAGGGTTTCCATTTTTTTTGTAGTTTGTCTACGAAACTCTAAAAATTTTCGAGAATTTCAATTGAAGAAATTGTATGAACTATGAATTATTATGATGCCACAAAGTCTCAAAAGATGTTAGATTTTAATTTGATGCGAGTTTACCGGCCATGGTCCGTGAACTTGTAGAGATGGTAGATATCGGGCTTTACAAACATGTTCTACAAGGTCAGTGAGTTTCCGATTAATCTTAATGCATTGTTAATAAAATTGATTCAACTAAAAATCGATTTATGACCACAATTATTAAAGAGCTAATTGAAAGTTATTTTCGCACAGCTTGAGATAAAATACATACAAATGCAATGGGCATACAGTATTCCACGATTTATTTACCGCCTATGGCAGCACCAAAGTATTTGTAGGTACAAAAAGTAAAAGAAGAATGAAGGTTGAGATCACTTCTTATATGGGTTCTACAAAAATTGGGTAACTTTGAGGGATATTTTGTTTACTGTAGTTTTTATGGTAAATTTAGACATCTTTGGGTTTAAAAGATGGGTAATATAATGAATATATTGTTGCAAATCGGGATTTGCAACAATATATTCATTATATTATTAGATGGTCATTTTTTTAAGTAGTTTTTAAAATATTTCGATTTTTCTGAATTTGACTGCCAGAGGACTGGCGAGGGTGACACAGTACTGATATATAATGCAAACATATAAGAAATATTTGACATTTGTGGCATTTATTAAACGCTTTTAAACTATAATTATATCACTTTAATTATTTTAATGTATCAAGTTCTTAGTAAGTTAAATATCGAAAAATATTTTGTTATAATGCGGAGAAAACACTATCACACCTTTATAAGAATTTTGACAATTGTAATAAACATTTTTTTTACTTTTAACTACTTTTACTTAACAGGATACATTAATAATTAATATCAACAAACAACAGAATTAAAGTTCTCTATTTGTCTGTCAGCAGGCTGTATCTCAAGAACAGCGATGGCTAGATAGTTTTTATTTTCACAAATGACGTATAATTGTGTTGCAGCTATGACGAAAATACAAAAATAAAAACAAAATAAATATTTAAGAGGGCTCCCATACAAGAAACTTGATTTTTGTGCCCTTTTTTGCTCAATGTCAATAATGCAACCAGGTAATTTTAAATACTCTAGAAATACTCAATTTTGTTCTTACTTTAATAATAAACAATAAAATTATAACAAAATAAATATTTAAGGGGTCTCCTACTCTAGAAATACTCAATTTTGTTCTTACTTTAATAATAAACAATAAAATTATAACAAAATAAATATTTAAGAGGTCTCCTATACAAAGAATATACTTTTTTGACCTTTTAACTCAATGTCAATAATGGCACCAGGTAGGCAATTGAAATGTTCACAAAATGCATTTTTTTTCTTCTTTAATAGTAGATAATAAAATTAAAATAAAATTAACGCTTAAAATGAACTCTCATACGAAAATAGCAATTTTATGGCACGAGGGCTTCGTGCTGGAGACTGACTCGCACTTGACCAATTTTTTCAAGTTAACCGTTTACTTTCGAGGTTTCTTTAATATTTTTTCTTTGCGCTTTCTCTTTTTCTTAAGTACATTTTGTAATCTATGTTTTTCTTTGCTAATTCAGCTTATTTGAAGAGGTAGTTTGATTCTCGGCAAGAAAGTCTTTTCAGCTTTTCTTTTCTTATTTAATATATTATCCTTCGGTCAAATTTGTCTTTTGTGGTAGGTGACATTATGTTTTACACTAAAATAAATAAACAAATGGTTAACACACCTTAATTGTTGTGATAAGAGTGATCTTAAAGGAAAAAACATCAGTACTCTGGAAACATGTCAGTCCGTTGGCACGATTTCAGGCAAAGGACTGACGCCAAAGGACTGATGATTTCGTCATAAATTTAAGGTTATAATTAAAGCTAATGTTACTTTTCGTATTTTCTATTATCAATATATTAAATTTTTACTAATCATAGTAAACAGTATAGAAATCAAAATAAAATTAAGATTTATAAGGATTTAACGACTTACCCACAGTACTGAGTTTTTGACTGACCCTGCGCAAGATTATGTCATATCCGACGAGCTAGCACTCATAATGTAATAGTGGCAAAGAAATGCTGCAGTTCTTAGCTGACAATATTACCAACTAAACATAATTAATAGGTATTTGACCATGTATACGTGTTTTTTGGTGAAAATTTTCGCATTTGAAAGTTACACAGAGGACTGACGAATGAAACCTATGACAAAGTTTCCTCTGTTTTTTAAATACATTGTCAATATTTTTACATTATGAAAGTCCTGACATTCATTATTACGTACATTGAAGATTGTAATTTATCAAGTTTTCTGAAATTAATCAAAGAATCTGATGTACAGTCTCTTGACTGAACGTTTTTGGGTTTGTGACAGGCCAAAGAACTGACGTTTTGAGCATACTCTTTAATTTTATACAATTTCTAATTAAATTACGTGTCTGAAATTGAGTGACCAATTAAAAGAGATTACGTACTTTTGAAATTAAGTATAAAATCTTTAAAATATAATGTGATTTAATATATATTAACTGGAGACAGCGAGTTACCCAATTTTTGTAGAATCACCCATATAATGAAAGGTACACTGGGAAGAACAAGAAATTATCAAGCTATGGTTATTAATATATTTACTACGCTATCGAATTGGATATTAGTCTGTAATTAAAGTTGTAAGAATGTATAATAATTAAATAAACATACTATCACGTCATAGGAGTGTGCTTTATTAATTATTAGTCATGAAATAATGTGAAAGCCGCTTCTCTAATGGCCGCACTAAAAGACATTTTTAAACGATTTTATGATTTAACTTCATTACTTCAATTAAATGGAGATTTGACAGTTAATAATGTGTGGGCCGTCCAAGTCTTCTCGTAGGGGAGGGGAAGGTGCTAATTTTATACGTAAAACTGATAAAAAAAAATAAGAGCGTTTTTTACTTTAGCGGTGGGTTCAGAAACTGCAGCCATTTTAACATTTTGAAAAAGAAAATATATCCATAAAATTGCTTATTTAGGTTAATTATAAATATATTTTAGACAACAAGGACTAAATCATTTAGTTTAGTGCAAAATAAAATATCTGCGAAACTTAGTTAGGAAAATATAGCTTTATTTTTTTATATTTTAAAATGTCCCTACAGGCTTACCTTACCTTTGAATCGTCAGTGCTTTATATGGAAGCTTCTTTGGGGTATACTAAACATCCCCCATCTTAATTTGACATATCCGATTACATTTCAATATTTTAAAAAAATAATCCACCATGTGAGAAATCTGATTTCTATACCATGATAACTAGACACATGTCGGAAGCCTATAAAAGCTTCATCTGACACGCTCGAGCTTATCCCGAAATCCCCTCTTCCCCTCCCCAACTATTCATATTATTACAGGCAAGTAATTAATATATTGGTCTTTAGGTGCGGCAGTAACAACATAAAAATTTTACATAACTAAAATTGAGCGAGAAGGAATGGGGGAAAATCATATGGGGTGACATTATATATTTTCATTTTTCAGCTTTTTTCGAGTACGTGAGTAGACCATAATGTATGTAACTTACTTATAGTCGTTGTAGTCGTGACTGTAAAAATAACAATATGCAGCGTCTTTTCTAGTCACCGAGTTACCAGCATAATATCCTCTCCATATATTTCATGTAGAGTATGTTACGCCCATTCTATCACACATTTGGTATGCAATTAATAAATTTATAACATCAAAAAAACAATCTGCTTTTTAAAATAAAATACAGACTTATTTACAAAGCAGAACTGGCAGTGCTTATAACTATTCTTATCAATTCCAAATGCAAATAAAGTCTTGTAAGCATCTGTGCCAAGTGTCCGTGACCTAGGAACGGACACGAGTTTTGTTTTAGGATCCGAACAAACATTACTCAGGGTCTAGAGGCCTATACTGGAGTTAGTAGGCTTCAAGCTAGAGTTTTGATTCGGTCGCTATTTGACGATTGTCATATTCTCACGCGCAAGATTTGATGCTAATCATCTGATGTGAACCGAGATTTGACGTACGAGAATTGGTGTCCAGTAGTGCTAGCACGGGGAAAAGTAGAAATGCGAAAGTATAGACAAACTGTGAACATAAACTTAAGGTGCCGGTCCGATCTTTACCGCGGCTAATCGCGACCGACAAAAATTCAATTAAAATGCCACCTTATGACAGACTATAGTATATGTCGTAAAGTAAGATGTTATTTGAATTTTTAGGACTATGTTCTGTCATAAAGAGGCATTTGAACTGAATTTTTCGGAACGAAAAAAGATCGGAACGGCACCTTAAGTTTATCTCCACAGTTTGTGACTATAGTCATAAAGTGGCATTTTAATTGAATTTTTCGGAACGAAAAAAGTTTGGAACGACACCTTAAGTTTATCTCCACCATATCTCCACAGTTTGTCTATACTTTCGCATTTCCACTGGTTACCGTGCTAGGGCTACAGGAGCCGATCGGAAGTAGGAAGCAGTTAAATCCGATTAAGCAAGCAGGAAGTCGAGATTAAAATAAATACGTTCACTTTAACACAGTCAAAATTCTTGAATGTTAAATTATGCTTAATTTAACATGAAGACATTGTATTTCCAAATAGGACAAAACGAGTTCTTCTACGAAAAAAAATAGCTGGTTATGATGTGATCTCAAATTTGATGAAAATTAAAATTGTGGCACAGCAAAACATTGTATCTTGCGAATAAAATCATTATGTCGAATATCCTTAATCACTAGTCTCTACTAATATTATAACTTCGAAAGTTTGAATGTACTTGTTATACCTATTGTGCTAGTGTATAGTGTTTGTTACTGCTTGTTACTATGCTAATGCAGATGTTTGTTACTGCTTGTTACTGTGCTAATGCAGATGTTTGTTACTGCTTGTTACTGTGCTAATGCAGATGTTTATTACTGCTTGTTACTGTGCTAATGCAGATGTTTGTTACTGCTTGTTACTGTGCTAATGCAGATGTTTGTTACTGCTTGTTACTGTGCTAATGCAGATGTTTGTTACTGCTTGTTACTGTGCTAACGCAGATGTACTGCTTGAATCGTATAGTAAACACGGATGCATTATATCAATGCAATACGATTAGACTCTGGAACAACAAAAGTAGACTATGTTTGTGCCCAAAAAGTGTAGCAGTTCAGTTCCATCGGACATTCATGCGCGGGCAAAACTAGCTTTATTATTACCACGTAGACCTCACGACTAATAGTTGAGTCATTCGTCTCCTAAAATATGTTCGTCCCAGTGGGACGTATGGCTAGAAAAGATTTTGTTTTCATCCGGCGATTATAGTTCCATTTTTAACCGACTTCAAAAAAAGGAGGTTATCAATTCGACGCGTATGTATGTTATATTTCCAGAACTGTCCAGTTTTTGTATAATATGTTAATCTATAGCAGCTTTTGAACAAATGTGCCTTTCAAAAGCGTATGTTATATGTATGTATGTTTTTATGTTTGTGTACGCATATCTCCGGAACTACAAGTCCGATTTAAGTTATTCTTTTTTTGTTGTATTGTTCAACTTAGGGAATACTGCAAGTTTCCCTAGTACATTCCAGTGGTGCGTCAGGTTAATATAATGTAAAGTAGTAATAAAGTAATGTACATGAATGTGACCGTGTTGTACTGTTATATGTTTTAAATTGTAATTTTCCATCTTTTTAGTAAAAGATGGCCCCGTGCGAGTTTCTTACGCCGGTTCTTCTCGCCGGGTTAGTTCCCGAACCGGTGGTAGGCACCGTAGTATGGACGTTCGGTAAAGTTATTGTAAAAAAATTACTCCGAATAAAAATATTTTTGATTTGATTTTTTTGATTTTCATAAAAATCGGTTCAGTAGTTTTTGAGATAGGGAATTTTAATTCTTAATTACGTACAATAATAATTTGAAGTCGGTTTTTTCTTTCTATTATTATTTTTAACAAAAAATTAAAACCGACTTCCAAGGTAAAAACAATAATAATATGAACTAAAAAGTATTAAATAGTACTCTATAATAGTGCCTTTTTCAGAATTCGTCTAAATCTCAACTATTTCTGTACATTACTACAGTCTTCATTATTTTGAAGTCGGTACCAGCAAATTTTATCGTGAGTTCAGTCAATGTCAGAATATCTGCAGCTTTTGGGACTGGTACCGACTTCGGATCACAAACGGCTGAGTTATCGTTGAACATACAAAAAAAATACATACAGCCGAACGTATGACCTCCTCCTTTTCGGAAGTCGGTAAAAACTAAAAAAGATAAAACCAACTTGAAATTATTATTTATAACGAGAGTGTATAACGAGTTACTACACTGTTCACTTTTTTTTTATGAAATTAGGGGGCAAACGAGCAAACGGGTCACCTGATGGAAAGCAACTTCCGTCGCCCATTGACACTCGCAGCATCAGAAGAGCTGCAGGTGCGTTGCCGGCCTTTTAAGAGGGAATAGGGTAATAGGGGAGGGTAGGGATGGGAAGGGAAGGTAAGAGAATAGGGGAGGGTAGGGAAGGGAATAGGGTAGGGGATTGGGCCTCCGGTAAACTCACTCACTCGGCGAAACACAGCGCAAGCGCTGTTTCACGCCGGTTTTCTGTGAGAACGTGGTATTTCTCCGGTCAAGCCGGCCCATTCGTGCCGAAGCATGGCTCTACCACGTTTGTTATACCACTGTGATAGTCTTCCCCGCGTGGTTGTCTTACCCCACCTTACCATATAATAATTATGTTAAACTTGCTTTCGCAATACCAAACAATAAGTTCAGTAACTTCAAAGAAGACAGCAACAAAATTTTAAGAGCGACGAATCAGTTGTCAATATAGAAATAATAATCGGCCAAGAGCGAGCGAACGACCAAGGTCTCGCGCACGAAGGGTTCCGTACCAGCTCTATACTGATACGGAAGCCTTCTTGCGAAAGTAGACAAAAAATTGTGTTTTTTGTATGGGTTAATTTATTATAATTGTGTTCTGTTGTTATATTATAATTGTGTTCCCTTAAATATTTACTTTATTTTAATTTTATTATTAATTATTAAAACATAATTATAATTAAGCATTTTGTGAAAATTTCAAGTGCTAGCTATTACCATTATTGATTACGAGCAAAAAAGGCCGAAAAATCACGTTTCCCATACAAATGGGAGCCCCCCTTAAATATTAACTTTATTTTATTTTTAGTATTTGTTGTTATAGCGGCAACAGATATACCTACACAATCTGTGAAAATTTCAGAAGTCTAGCTCTAGCGGTTCTTGAGTTACAGCCTGGAGACAGACAGACAGACGGACGGACAGACGGACAGACGGACAGACGGACAGACGAGCAGACGGATAGACAACGAAGTCTTAGTAATAGGGTCCCGTTTTTACCCTTTGGGTACGGAACTTAAAAATGGAGAAAATTATTCACATTAATGAATTTAAATAATTTTATGTGCTGATGCGGGCGAAATCGCGGGCAACAAATACAAAACTTTATAAAACAACAGTAACGTTATTAAAGACTTTAATAAAGTTACTAAGTATATTATAGACTTTTTTTTACAAAACCACCACTTTTATGCTAACACTACTAGTTTTTACTTGAAAATCATAAAACTAATTACATGAGACAAAACACTGGATGAAAAATAAATAAAACCTCACTTCTAGCCATTTATCCCACTGGGACGAACATTTATGGGACAAAAGACTCAACTACCTACTCCAAACGACACTTGAAAAACCGGCCCCCATTGTTCTGTTAGGAATACTTAAATAAAACATTAACATAATATAATACACTTTTTTTAAACCCTAACATTTTGTACTAAACAACAAACGAACACGAACACGTACTTAAGAGTTTAATGCTCTTGTTCACAAGTTTTCTTCGTCACTTCAACTAAAAGAGCGTTCTGGTTTTTTTTTTATGAGATAAGGGGGCAAACGAGCAAACGGGTCACCTGATGGAAAGCAACTTCCGTCGCCCATGGACACTCGCAGCATCAGAAGAGCTGCATGTGCGTTGCCGGCCTTTTAAGAGGGAATAGGGAAGGGTAGGGATGGGAAAGGAATAGGGGAGGGTAGGGAATAGGGTAGGGGATTGGGCCTCCGGTAACTCACTCACTCGGCGAAACACAGCGCAAGCGCTGTTTCACGCCGGTTTTCTGTGAGAACGTGGTATTTCTCCGGTCGAGCCGGCCCATTCGTGCCGAAGCATGGCTCTCCCACGTATAGGTTTTGTAATATTGTGTAACTTATAATAATATAATATTTAATATGATATGTAATTATTATTATTTTTTGTTGAGAAACAAGTAGCTAACAGCACTTAATTCTTGTTTCGTCGAATTTAAACGATAAATAATTTTAAGGGCTTTTTTGTGTTGTTTTTAGTTATTATTTAATTCTTTATATAGCATTGATCAATATTTATATTATTTAAATACTATGCAGATATAATAAAATAAAATAAAAATAAAAATTGTTTTATTTCCGAATAGATTTGTAACAAATACTTTCAGAACGTTGATGCTAATGGTGCCTACCACCGGTTCGGGAACTATCCCGGCGAGAAGAACCGGCGTAAGAAACTCGCACGGGGTCCCACTTTTTACCAAAAAAGTGAGAAAAAAATTATTCTTTTTTAAAATAAAATTTACAATTCTAACTTAAAATTATACAATGTCAACATCCATACATAATTGTAAGTCATAATATAATAATGTAGAAGTAGCCTTGCAAGGAGCCATCCTACTCCCAAGATGTGCCATCGTTTATGAAATCATTGACCTTGTAATAGGCTTTGGCACACAAACGTTCTTTGACTACTTTTTTAAATTTATTAATCGAAAAATTTTGAACGTTTTCTGGGATTTTATTGTACAGGCGTATACATTGACCTTTAAATGATTTACTAACTTTACTAAGTCTGATCATCGGCAAATCCAGCTTGTGCTTATTTCTGGTGTTCCTACAATGAATGTCACTTTTAGCTTTAAATTTACTTATATTTTTTCTAACATATATTACATTATCCAAAATGTATTGAGAAGCAACAGTTAGAATACCAATTTCTTTAAATTTATCTCTCAGAGATTCAAAAGAAGACATTTTATAAATAGAGCGTATGGCTCGCTTCTGCAGCACAAATATTGTATTAATGTCGGCAGCGTTTCCCCATAAAAGGATTCCATATGCCATTCTACTATGAAAATAACTAAAATATACTAATCGTGCCGTGTCTTCATCAGAAATTTCTCTGATTTTTCTGACTGCATATGCCGCAGAACTGAGCCTACCTGCAAGATTAACAATATGAGGACCCCACTGTAATTTACTATCAAGTGTTATACCTAAGAATACAGTGGTGTCTACCAAATTCATCTTCTCATCATTCAATAGTACATTGGTTTGGACTTGCCTAACATTGGGCAAAGTGAACTTTACACATTTAGTTTTACTGGAATTTAAAAGTAAGTTATTAGCATTAAACCAATGTACTATTTTTGAGAGAGCACTGTTTACCTCGTCGTAATTTGACTGTTGTCGCTTCACTTTAAAAATAAGTGAAGTGTCATCAGCAAAAAGTACTATCTCATTATCATTTTCCTTAACAAGGTAAGGTAAGTCATTTATATAGACGAGAAAAAGAAATGGGCCTAAAATAGATCCCTGTGGGACACCTAATTCTATTTTGGTTCCATTGGACTTGTTACCGTTTACTTCAACCCTTTGAGTCCTGTTTATAAGGTAAGAAGTCAAGAGGCTAAGAGCTGAGTCCTTTATGCCATAGTGGCGCAATTTCCTGATCAATGTAGCATGATCCACACAATCGAAGGCTTTGGAGAGGTCGCAAAAGACACCTAGAGCGTCCTGCGACTCCTCCCAAGCTTGAAATATACTACAAAGAAGACCTATACCGGCATCCGTTGTGGATCGACCCTAAGTAAAAAATTAACAACCCTTGTTATTTAAAAGTTTTTCGATTTATCCAACTGCTAACTAATATGCGTGATTTCCATTAATCGTTAGCCCTAGATGGGTTAACGATTTGTTTTTTAACCGACTTCCAAAAACGAGGAGGTTCTATATTCGTCTGTATGTATTTTTTTGTATGTTCTACGATTACTCAGCCGTTTGTGGCCCTATACCCAAGATTATTTTTATGTTGTATAGGGCATAACTCTAATTTGGTACCATGCTTACAAAAATGATGACATAATGATGGGATCCAAGAGAAATCGACGGAACTCTTCTAAAATTTATATGGAAACATAATATGTTGATCTTGACTTTTTATGACGTATTTCAAGCAAATGCTACCAAGAAATGAGATTTCACACAAAAGTCTACCCTGGTTCCGAAGGAACCGATAGAACTCTGAATTCCTTATAGATACATGTTTTGGGATTTCAGCGTTGTTTAAAGAACTGCAAGCACATGCCACTATGTAAATTACATTAATCATCATCATCACCACCTTTATTACACCGTACATCATCACGCTTTGACTCTATAATTGGTAATTCTCGTAGTCTTTTCGTCGAGACGGATGTCTTTGATCACTATTGTGGCGTTTGTTAACCGACTTTGAAACTTCTTTTGACATGTTTTAAAGGATATAATTTGAACTAGGTGCTATAGCCAACAAAGTTGAAATAATCACTATGGAATCCATGACTTATCAAAGGAATTCCTAGAAATTTATTAGGAAAGATGTAGTGACAATGATGATGTTTAAGGTCCTTTCCAAGCATTTCTTGAATTCATGACTCTTCATGCGAAGGTGCTCCTGGATATAAAACTCCTGAGTCTTTAGAGAAAAGCATATTTTGAGGATTTCGCGGCATTGCCTAAATAATTATTATTGTAAACATATACCACTATTCGAGTTTTAAAAAGTTTATTTGAGGTGTTTCCTGAACCCGAAGTCACTTAGAACTCTTGACACTTTGAAGATACACACTGGAATGTCAGCATTTGTTAAAGAACTGTCAGCATATTATACCACTACCTCACTTTTAGGAAGCACAATAACAAGCAAACGCTGTGTTTGTTGAATGTAAGACGTAGTATTATAAAGCTGTAGAAGAGTTCGTTTAAAAGATCTCGTTTAAAAGATCCACATAATAGTAGAGAAGGGGAGGGTGCTATTTTTGTAGTCACTTGAGCGTCATTGAGACCTCATAGGTTTCGTTATTTCATTAGGAGTAGGTTTTTTATTATTTTAGCGGTGGGTCCAGAAACTGCAGCCATTTTAAAGTTTTGAAAAAGAAAATATATTCAGAAAATTGCTTATTTAGGTAAATTATAAATATATTTTAGACAACAAGGACTAAATCATTTAGTTTAGAGCAAAATAAAATATCTGCGAAGCTTAGTTAAGAAAATAAGAAACTTTATTTTTTTTATATTTTAAAATGTCCCTACGGGCTTACCTAACCTTTGAATCATCAGTGATTTATATGGAATTGGGGTATACTAAACATCTTAATCTGACAGATCCGACGACATTTCAATATTAAAAAAAAAATTCTTTACCCACCGGCCACCACGTGAGAAATCTGATTTGTATACCATGATAACTAGACACATGTCGGAAGCCTATACAAGCTTAACCTGACACGCTCGAGCTACTCCCGAAATCCCCTCTTCCCCTCCCCAACTAATGTGCAATTTTTTGAAGTAGTTGACGGTTATGGTTACGTAATAATATAAATAAAAAGAGAAAAAATATTATTTTTAAACAAAAAAATGTAAACCGGCTTCCAACTTACCAAAAAGTATTAAATAATTGTTATGATTTAAATAGTGGCTTTTTTAGAACCGTCCTAAAATTCAACGATTTATCTACGCCAGCCCCCAAAATTGCTAAAATTCTTGACAAAGAATACACACGATGTTGGCTGGTATACCGCCTTCAACTCCTAACTAATATGCGTGCTTTCCGTTAATCGTTAGCCCTAGATGGGTTAAGAGGAGTCCACACCGCCCTTTTTTCCATACAAACGTTGTCCCCTGTTTCCTCCCTGGATAATGCTAGTAGAGTTATAATTTTTTTCCTGAATATCTACGGCCACTAATACAAAGTCACCTATGTTTTCTTTTTTTTCATAATTTAATTATTAAATAAGATATGAACGTTCAAAAACCCAAAAAATGGCCAGATTTTCCGCTGTGTTCAAACGTCCAGAAAACAGATTTGGCTAGATTATACATAAAAAAGCAAAACATAGGAACACAGCTCAAGCCTTTTTTTAATCTTTGATGAAAAAAGTACTTAAATCGGTTAAGTTTTGGAGAAGGAATCAGGGGACAACGAATCGTTGATTTTCTGGATTTTCTGCAGTTGTCTCTATCGCGTTCTGCGGTATAGGCTTGGGTAAGGGAGACAGCTATAGATATTACACGTACTTTTTTTTTCATTTCTCTAGCCCCTGGTGTATCCTCTTAACGATTAGATTTTTGTTAAACGCTTAGATTGTATTTGATAAAACAAATAAAACCCTAGTTCTAGTTAGCCTTGTTTTTGAAATGAGCTTTTATACGTTTCTACACTGGCTTAATAATTCAAAAGTAAAGAACACGATACAGAGTACAAAATACAAAATATATTATGTACTTTAGTCTCGGTGGCTAAACAGCCACTAACACTGAGGTCTGAGACAACAAAGTTTCATTCGGTCATCAATTAACTAATATGAATTATTATATTATTATCCTTTTAAAATAAAAACAAAAAAAAAACAGAAACATGTAACAAAAAAAAGTTATTGTCCGAAAAGTTTTAAACATTTTCCGTGATTCATCGTGTCATTGATAGAGACGAAAGGGGCGATTCCATTATCGCGGGTGCAACATTTTGACGCACTTAAAGCGTCCTACTGACAAAATAAAACACATTTATTAATAAATTATCTTTTGAAGGGATACATTTTAACTAGTTCAATCATAAATTGTAAATGAAAACTAAAATTAAATCTAAGAAAAGCCACAAAACATGTTTGAAGTACTATCGCGGGTGCAACCAAATTGGTCCTCTATTAAGAACTCGGACGAGTTCATTTGAGAATACTGCTAATTGTGGAACTTTTAGTAATTTATTAACCTATATTTCAAAAGTGTATACGACAAAGAAATGATTTAACTAGATACAATTAATTTAAGTAATTAGTACTAGGAATTATTAACAATTTTCACGATCGTGGGTGCAACATCAGAATATCGCGGGTGCAGCGAGTCTAAGGAAATTGAATTTATTCATAAGTCTGCGACTTATTTCTACATTTTTGATATGCAATACATAATATTATTAGTAAATTGTAATAATACTATTTAAAATTTTATTATTTTTTAATTATCAGTAATTTATCGATCTGAGAAAAGAAATCATCTAAATCACTAAAAACAATTAAATAATGTAACTTAAGCAAACCTTTTTCGATGTATTGTTATAAAACCGAACTACAGCACACCTTTAATTCAAAATTAATATTTATAATTTAAAAGAATATGGGTGAATTATAAGTAAAAATATTTTTTTTCAAAGAAAAATATTAAATATTTAAGATTTTTCCTGTCATTTGTAGCATTTCTTCTAAAATATTTAAAAATAAAAGAATATAAATCATCATTTTGAAACATCTGTTAAGTAATACATGAAATATTTCGAAAAATATAAAACACGATGTGACTCCATTCAAATTTTTATAAATCTTGTAATTACATGTAAAGTAATAATAACAAATATAATCTAACCTTATTGTTTACCTCAATAATATGAAATAAGACGAAAATCACTAGAATACTCAAAAAATAATTTGTTGCATTTCCAATTGTACTGCTTCGATCGCGGGCGCAACCACTTTAAAGGTTCTGTTTTTTTTATTAAAAATAATAAAATAGTTTGTTCCAATGATTAATTCTAATTTCCCTCGCATTTCTCCTTACTTTCACGAAGTTTTAAATTATTAACAACTTATTTTAGCGAGAAAACTAAACTTTTGTACCTTTTTTATCGCGGGTGCAACCATGGCAATTTTCCTTTAATAATGTTTGAAAACTATTTCAAAATTGTTTTTTTTTGCACCGAAATAGAAACTTATATTATACAGTCAATATTATGTAATGCAATTCAACTTTGAGATAGTGATTTAGAGTAAAAATGATCATGTGTGGCATAAGCAGTTTTTCTCGCGCCGTTAGATGATATCCCTTCAAAATGCTCTAAATCATTCAAATTACAATTTTTACTCATAAAAGGTGTTTTGCTAGTAAATATACATCTTTTTATTTATAACACAATAAAAAAATGTAACAAATGCTATACTTTAAAAATTCGTGTTGAGGGTCGTCTCTAGCGGAATCGCCCAAAACGTGAAATAAATATAAAGCAGGCGGCCGGGGCTTCGCAGTCGCTGACGAGTCGTGGTCCTTTACCAAAGTTATTTCATTTAGTCAATATGAAGTATTTATTGTTTGTGTTTGCGTTAAGTATTGCTTATATAAGCGCCCATGATGCGAACCTTCGTAAGTAAACTTTAAAGTATTTAAATTGTGTTAGTATGCTTGACTGGCTTGACATTTAAAAATGTACATATTAATTCTTATTATACTGTTTTTCTACAACCGGCACGCTTGGCGTAACCGTAACGTAACGTTTATTTTTTTGGATCGAATTAGGACGAATCTATAATGAAGGTTCTTATATTTATCCAAAAGAAAATATTTCGAATCGTATTCGGTTTACCTGACATCTAAAGAGGTACCTATCAAGGTAGGGTCGTAACTCGTAATAAAAAGTGTTTTTGAATGTATCTACCGGTTTTTCGTTGGGTGAAGCCAAACGAGCGTAATTTGTGAGTGTGACTTGTGAGTCGCAGAATTTCTGCCGCGTAAATTTCTTTTCATACAAATCATGACTGACAAAATTACGCTCGTGTGAATCAAACAGGACTTTTGTATTAAACTGAATGCAGCAGAATTCTGCCAGCCGAAATTCTGCGACTCACAACTCACAAATTACGCTCGTTTGGCCTCGCCCATAGTTATACGAAAAACCGGTAGATACATTCAAAAACACTTTTTATTACGAGTTACAACCCTACCTTGATATGTACCTCTTTAGATGTCAGGTCTTACTTGTCTTACGAGTGGTAAATGATGATGATTGATGAGTTTCTCGGTATCAGAATGTTTGAACCAACACTGCTGTATCGTGCTATATTCGTAGAAATTATATTCATAACCAAATTCATAAATTAAATTAATTCGTTAAAAAACTTAATTCCTTATAGTCCAAATATGCTCGAGTTTCGGCGACCGTTCATATAATTTTGTGTTAACTGTTAAGTGAAAATCTTTGGATACGTTTTTTCTTATTTTTGTGACGTATGAAACGGAGACTTATCCCGTGGGACATATTCCATTCCCCCAATTTTTTCACGCTATTTGGTAGAGTACCGAAGCGAAGGACCAAATAATTTTTGCACTAACAAGTGACAAGATAACCAAAAAACGCTTTCAGATTTATTTTACCTTACTGTCTTCATATTATCCATTTTGTAAATCGTTTAAAAGTCTCACTTGATACATACAGAATGTAACAAAACTAAGTGATAATACTTTCTGGTCCCTTTGTATAGATTTGACTGCGAATTTGTTGGGCAAGCAACCCAGCGTCAAATTTGCTGCTCATACAAAATTTAAAAAATACTCTTTCGGCGCTGCTACTTTCACTGTCAGCTATAGGTATACAGGGGACTCATACACACTCGTAAAGTTACTCGTAATACTTTGGGGCGTGTATCACACCTTGTTTTATTACATCCTGTATAACAACAGAAGTATTATTATAATGCCTTATACAGACAATTTCAAGGCTTTTCCCGTGGTCGCAGTTCTTTCTCATATAACTTAATATGTAGAGTTGTAACGTCACTCATTATAAATTATAATGTTAAGTCCACCATGGTACAGTTTGTCTAGCAGTTACAGTCACTGCTTACTACCTCATAGTGATAAAATGGAGACAATAACTTAAGCATGTAACATACTTAGGTTGGGTTGCACCAACTATCTTTAACTATAACTTTAACTATAACTACAATGCAAAATGTCAAATCTTTGGTTAAAGTTAAAAATAGACGCCATCAAGACGCCATATTTAACCATAACCATAGAGCTCGACAAGGCTTTAAATGCACGTGGCGAAAAAAGGAACTAACGCTGTCATCATACAAAAACGCAAAATATTTTTGACAGTTCTCCTTTACCAGCATAGCTAGCACGGGGTTTCCCAGTCGATTCTTCGGAAGAAAGTAATGGCAGTTTCTTTCCCATGTCTACATATCTTTTTCCCGAGCATGGCACCACCCATCGACTTGAGTTTCAGTGGACAAAGACAAGAAACTCTTTCCATAGCAACCATTATAGCAACGGCAATTATTTTTTTTGACATTTAGTTTCTTGGTTCTTTTTCTTTTATTATGGCACCTCGGCTATAAAACTATGGCCAGTGTCGTGTAAATAGCGGCAAATTAAAAAAATCGACGTGTAGCAACCCTGTCTATAGTCGGAATTATAGTTTTGAAATACGAATAATAAAAACTAAGGAACTTTATTATTCGTAGTTTGTAGATCAAAACTACATATAATTCCGGCTATAGACAGGGTTGCTATATATCGATTTTTTGAATTTGCCGCCATTTACTCGACACTGACCATGGTTTTATAGCCAAGTGCCATAATAAAAATAAAAACAGAATCAAGAAACTAAATGTCAAAAGCGGATCGTCATGCTTGACATATAGATTTTCAAAAGCGAAAGATATCGAGATACGAAAGAAACTTTTACTCCAATGTTTTTCCGGTAAAACTGTCAAAATTCTTCGTTTGTCTACGTGCTTGTGCTAGCTATGCAGCAGCGCCCCCGCCCACGTTCTTATAAAGCCTTGTCGGATCAGCAACGTCTTCTGTCAAATTCTGTGGTCAAAGTTAAAGTTAAATTAGCCTTAACTATAACCATAACTTTAACTTTAACCACGCCTCTGGTGCAACCCAACCTTATTTTGCTAGATAAGGCCCGTAACTTCGTTAACGCCAAAGTTCATGTTACTACAGGGTGTAAGAAAACTAATTGACAATATTTTAGGGCCTGAGCCCCCTGTATAGAATTCACTGTGAAAGTAGCAGCGCTGGAAGATTAACTTTATTTTTTATTTTCGAATTAGAATTCACAACCTGATGAATATGATCATTATATTAATTGTTTAGATCTAAGGTATATATAAAATTCTCGTGTCACAATGTTACCGCCGCGTACTCCTCCGAAACGGCTTTACTGATTTTAACCAAATTTTATTCACTGGGTCTGAGAATCGGCTACTGGGTACTTTTTATATTGATAAGTGCATATGTTGAATAAATAATAGTAAATTATTACAACTCGAGACTGACGGCGACCATTGTTTGTGCGACGGGATAGCGATAGACGTTGCCATGGTGAAATACTTATTTAGTCACTTCAATAAAATAATAAGGGCGAAATAATTTATATGGCAAAGAAACGTTTGCTGGGACAACTAGTTTATTTATAAAAAAATAATTAGAGATGTTTTTATTTCCTTCTCCAAGCGAATACGAATCTCTGTAGAATTTTTATGTTCATTATAAACAAGTCATCCTAAATACTTAATTCTTGTTTACTTGTTTTTTAAAGTTACTCAAATGAAATTAACTTTCTTGTGGTGATATTATTAATTTAATTATAAATAATATAGCTTAAGACAATGAAAAAATTTAAAAACATTTTTTATGAAAAATTCAAACACTTCCAGACATGTCTCGAACGAACACTCGGCGAAGCATGTACAAAATATAAAGGAAGATAATCACAAGATAATCCACCTAAATGTAACTGAGGCCTATAACTGTGCTAATCCTGGGTTATAAATAATTATTTTACTCTTATTCGTTAACCTTAAGATTTTCTATTATATACAGTATTGGCGTTTTTATCTACAACTTTAGGTTCACGAAAAATGATCAGCTCAACTAACTACATAACAAGATCCCATTTTTACTATTTGGGTAAGGGGAAAATTTATCTCTTTTTCATTTTCTTTTTTTATCACATTTTGCTGACGCGGACGAAGTCGCGGGCAACAGCTAGTATCTTACATAATACTATCACAGCGTAATAAAGATATCCATAGACTGGAATACTACACTAAGTTGCTGGTAAATCTTTTGAATTTAGAGTTGTTTGGACTTCACAGTATATTATTCAATGACTTTAAGTATAACAGCTGATTTAATAACTACTTATTTGGTAGTCTGTCTTTATAACGTAGGTTAAGTACTAACTTTGGAGCTGGACATAAAATAAAATCTCTATGATCCACTTGTCCCGATACTAGTTAAAGTAAACCGTCCCTGCGTTGAAATCTCACGCCTTTTCTTTTATAAAGTTCCGAAAGATTAACAGACTAAGTAACCCAGAATAAGTTTAACCGAGACTAGCGAGGGTATGTAAGTATAATAATATAGGTATAATAAGATTTAAAGAGTCTTAAGGCCTGATGGACTTAAAGTAGATAAATAGGAATTGTAAACTTGGTACAAACTATAGTATAAAAAGGGACAAACAAAGGATATGGGCGAAAAGCTCATAGACGAGACGACCCAAATTATTTGTAATAAATTAATTATTAGTAATAAATAATAATTTATAAAAAGTAAGTAGCGGGGGCCTCACTTATTGAAATACTTTTATTCTAGCTTCTTACATCACACCATGCGACTTCAAGGACCCGAACCTCCGAGGGTGTATCCGAGAGGAGATATTAAAGGCTCTTCCTCAGTTCGCGAAGGGCCTGCCCGAGCTCGAGGTCAATTCCCTCGATCCCTTCGCCCTAAACGACATCGTCATCAACGAGCCTAACCTCAAAATTACACTTTCCAATCCTAAACTGTCCGGACTCAGCAAATTGACCCTGAAAGAATTCCAGTGAGTTTTAACTTTTTATCTTCCATACGTGACATAAGAGTGCACGAAGACGAGTCAAGAGATTCGTAGATCTGCAGTGGCTTGACCTAATCGCTAAATGATTTTGAGGTTCTGTTTTTTTTTTATTAAATAAGGGGGCAAACGACCAAACGGGTCACCTGATAGTAAGCAACTACCGTCGCCCATGGACACTCGCAACATCAGAAGAGGGTGCGTTGCCGGCCAAAAGGCTCTGTTATGGTGTGTAAAGTCAGAACATGAGCTTACATAAGGCACCATTAATACTGATCTGTTTTGACAGTGCCAGTCATATCAGTCTCGACTCTCGGAATGATTTTACCAAAATTTAACATAAAATGGTTTTTGCTGGGATTTTATTTACTCCATAAAAATATGCAGAAAAATAATTCCCACATTCAATAACACCAGAATAACGTCAGAAAATCATTATTATATATTTAAACATTGTATAATTTATTATTATTGTTTCATTTAAATACCACTTGGATTTAAAAAATTCCAGGTTGGACGCCAAAGACATCGAAGCCGACTTTGTATTGAATTTCGTGTCTGACTTCCACGTGGCAGCCGACTACGTCGCCGACGGGAAAATTCTGATCCTTCCGATCCAAGGCAAAGGCGCCTCTACCATTGATGTCCGTAAGTACAAAAATTTTCATCTATTTCTTCGCTCTTGTTAGTCTTAGCGTGATAAAATATAGCCTATAGCCTTCCTCGATAAATGGGCTAACTAACACTCAAAGAATTTTTTAAATCGGACCAGTAGATTGGCACGTTCAAATAAGCCCTTCCATATAATTTCCCACGTTTTTTCCACATTTTTCTCTATTTCTTAGTACCTATTAATCTTAGCGTGATAAAATATAACCTATAGCCTACCTCGATGAATGGGCAATCTAACATTGAAAGAATTTTTCAAACCGGATAAGTAGTTCTTGAGATTAGTGCGTTCAAATATATCCTTTCATATAATTTCCCCCGTTTTTTTCCACATTTTCCTGTATTTCTTCACTCCTATTAGTCTTAGCGTGATAAAATATAACCTTCTTCAATCAATGGGCTATCTAACACTGAAAGAATTTTTCAAATCGGACCAGTAGTTCCTGAGATTAGCGCGTTCAAATAAGCCCTTTTAAATAATTTCCCCCCGTTTTTTCCACATTTTCCTCTATTTCTTCGCTCCTATTATACTTAGCGTGATAAAATATAGCCTATAGTCTTCCTCGATAAATGGGCTATCCAACAGTCAAAGAATTTTTCAAATCAGACCAGTATTTCCTGAAATTAGCGCGTTTAAACAAACAAACTCTTCCCAAATATAATATTAAGTATAGATAACCTTTAGGTATAGGTTTTGACCTTTTGAATGTAAGAAAATCGTTTTAAAAAAAGGTGTTTTACCAATTTACAAATATCTTGAAAATTTTGTCATTTTTACTTATGACTCGCGTGACATGTACCATCGTGGAAATTGATTCCTAAGCAATTGACAGACCCACGTCATTTGGTCGGCTTATGTCAATTCAATGTTAGCTGTGATCGGTCGGATGGGATGTCCTCCATCTGCCTAGGAATCAACTTATCTGATAATAATAATAATAATAGCTCCCACACCGGTTTCGGTGACGGTGGCCGGTTTCATTGAAACCAGGCCAGCTACGCAGGAGTAATTTTATAGTGCCCAAGTGTGTGCACAGTACACAAGAGCACTCTCTATTCCTTTACTCTCATAACTTAGTGGGACGGAAAACCGACATGACTGGCGAGAGATCTGGTGCAGGACCGACTTTTTACATGCCCATCCGATGCATGGATCATCTTACTTGTCAGACAATCAGGTGATCAGCCTGCATTATCCTAACCAAACTAGGAAATAACATGTTTCCAACGCGGGAATCGAACCCACGACCTCCGAGTCAAGAGCCGAGCTCTGAACCACTGGACCACGGAGGCGTTACTTATCTGATAGTACAATACAGAAAAACCAAAGGCCAACAAGCTGCAGCAGACAAGCCCAAAAAAACTATTTCCTTAACTTTTTTACAGAGAAAATGTCATGCAACATAACGTCCAAGATCAAGATACACAAGGACAGCGAGAAGTTCAACCACATGAAGCTGAGCTCGCCTTCATACACATACGACATTGGGTCCACTGTCTTCCGATTCGAAAACCTCTTCAATGGAAACAAGGAGCTATGTAAGTGGTGGATGTTGATCTCTACTAACGGTATTTCTATACTAAGCAGTTCTAAAAAGTCATTTCGTCAGTTTTTACCATAAAGTTTATATACCTAGCGGAATAGAGCAACAATCTCGAGCTGTCAAACGAAACCGAAATTGGTTTCATCTGTGAGTAAAAATATGTGTACGTATACACTTACAGAAGCATGATTGAATATGATTTCTAGGGATTAAATTGTCAACGTGCGGCACGTGCCGACTGGACGTCAAAAAAAGAGTGCTGCTGTCATGTATCACACGTCTCTTTTTACCACGCAGTATTACTGATAGTGACATCTCCCTTGCTGAGGCCTTTGTTTCTCTATTCCGCTAGGTATATTAACTTTATGGTTTTTACCTAAAGTGTGGTTATTTGATAACTAGACGTTCCGCGCAGCTTCGCCCGCGTAAATTAGATATTTTACAGACAAATAAGTCTATAAAAAATGGCCTATGATCCTTCACGTGATCTACTTATGTAGGTGCCAAATAACAGAAAAAATGCTCCAGTAGTTCGTGAGATAAGCCCTTTCAAATAATTTCCCCCGTTTTTTCCACATTTTTCTCTATTTCTTCGCTTCAATTAGTCTTAGTGTGATAAAATATAGCTTATAGCCTTCCTCGATTATTGGGCTATCTAAGACTGAAAGATTTTTTCAAAGCGGACCAGTAGTTCCTGAGATTAGCGCGTTCAAACAAACAAATATTGTATTAGTATAGATACGTCTAGAACAAAACAAGTACCTACATAACATGAGATGACATGGAAATACAACATTACATGCGCTTTACAATATAGAACAGTGTCTTTCATTCAGGGGGTCACGACCCTCCGGGGGTCTAAAATTGCAATCCAACTAAGTTATTATTTTTTAACACAGAAAATTTGACGTTACATAGAAAATTAACTCTACTTATCGCCATTAAATAAATCCCGCACACTATAATGTTGTCTTGCATTCACCACATAATCCTTCTCAACTCTACAACCAAGCGATACCGCGTTGTAGAGGGAGTCTACAACGCGGTATCGCTTGGTTGTAGAGTTGAGAAGTTGGGAAGGGGGTATGACTGTTTTTAATCGTTTTAAATAAATGATCGAGTACCGAAAATGCAGTTATTGATTTAATACATTACAATAGTAACAGAGTAAACAGAACTGACGAGTAGGCCGACTCAGAAGAGATCTCGAAATGAATACGTTTGATGTAGTATTACGCGCCCAACTCGCGTATTTCCAGGGCCCGTTTGTTTGAAGTCGAGGTACTCCTTAGTTCTGTCTACTCCGACAGTAACGAATAATATTCGATGAGTAAAAAAACCCTTTTATAGCCGAAACAACGCACAAGTTCGCCAACGAGAACTGGAAGCAGCTGATGGACGATCTCGCGCCGCCCGTCATCAAGCAGATCGCCACCGCCATCGTCAAGAACATCAACGCGTTCCTATCCAAAATACGAATCGATAAGATGGTCAAAAATTATCCAGTTCATTTGTTAAACTGATTATGTATAATATAAGTTAAGCAATGTTAAGCACTGAAACTATAAAACATTGTGATACCGGCGGCGGGGCTAAAATGGTCACATTTAGCATTTCCTCTCAATCAATTCAGCAAATGAATTGTCAAAACTGTCAAAATGAAAAATGTCAAATCAGTACAAAAATATAGAAATGAATTGCAAGCAGACTTGCATTTTGCGATTTTAGAAAAATAAATCATATTATGATTCATATCATGATTCTTCAAAGCGACCATTTTAGCCCCGCTGATGTGAAAAGGATTAAAACGTTACCAAAAGTTTTGTTTGTCTCAATCTTTCGCATCGCGAAACATAATTTTTATTTTTAGTTACTGCTATTTAAAAAATATAAATATTATTATGAAAACATTTGAATATCATTATAAAAATAATTTACTTTGTAATATTTATCTACTTTTTTCTCATTTGCTACATGGACACTCGTAATTTAAAATAATTGCCATGGAATATGTATTAAACATGAACTAATAATAAAAAATATAGAAGTTTCATCAGAATTACCAGATAAACAAAAAAGTGGGAGTCCCAGTAGTAAGTAATAACTACATAAATATCTTAATATATTTTTTTATAATATCTATGGACGCTTCACACCACGTCAGTCTGGTCCCGTGGTAAGTACTTAGAGGACTTGTGTTACAGGTACCATACCAGACAACGGATATATATTTAATACTTTTATACTATACGTATACTTATTTAAGATTGTTATTATATGATACACATATTTAATACACATCCATGACCCAGGAACTTTGAAATATTTTTGTTCCGTCGGCGGGATTCGAACCCGCGACCCCCGGCTTGAGCTACCAACAGCTCACCAACTGAGCCACAGAGGTCGTCGTAAATATAACATTCTTTATTTATGAGGTCCCCTATGTTGGACAGATGACGATAATTTATTTGTTTTGTTCCTAGATTTCCTTTCCCTATCCACTCTGTTTTATTTATTACAAATGGATATACATAAATAATTACTTTGTATCTTTAGCTTAGTATAGAAATACAATATTCCATCCTTTTAATTACTTACATAAAAACTATGGGTAGGTGTCATAATTTTTGTTTTTGAAATTCTTAATAGTTTTCCAATTCCACTGCGTAATGCAGTGTTCATTACCTACTATACATTAGGTCTACCAATGGCACGCGTGGCACCAGTGGCACGTGACATAATTTTTGGAGCACGCAGCAAATTAATTTCGATACTTACTAAAATTAATATCGAAATTATTTTACCAATAATGAAGGTTACAAGTGGTTATAATATATATAGATCCACCTCTGCATGATACTGAGCATCAAATTAGAAAAAAAATAAAAAAAAATATGCACCGAATACAAAAAATAATTGAATGGCACGTTTATACGACTTCTTCAGAAAGATTTCTTGAGGAAAGGGCACGTTGATACGAAAAGGTTCTAAAAGGTTCTATACATGTAATATGTATACTAGTACGACGTGAGTGATGACTGATGGTTGATGATTGATGATAAATAAATCATTGTATTCCACAAACGTTTGTTACTCGTCTATTACACGTCGGTAATATCAATTATGATGGCTCATAGCTCATACAAGATTCAATCACTATTATTATAGGTGGAACCATGACTCGCAATGACGTCATAGAAGCCAGTGATTCTCAAAGACGGTTACGGTTACGGATGTTGGTGGTTAGCACATCCATGAATAAACGTAGTTTGCTGGGGTTCCATTGGCATAAATGTTAAAACGGGCTGATAATAAGTGTTATTAAGAATTGCAAAGGATATACTATTAGTTTAAATTAATTATATAATTATTAATTAAATGTTGTTCTTGGATTAGATCAAGAACCTTATGCAATATTTTGTAAGCTTATTATCTATTAAGCTCTATTGATCCCGTTAAGATATAATTTGCCTTTTACTCGAAAGAGAGTGATAATAATCAAATCAGAGCCATTTATCCATATTTACTAATATTATAAATGGGAAAGTGTGTGTCTGTTAGTCTGTTACCTCTTCACACCCAACCGCCCAAACCACTAAACCGATTTTGCTGAAATTTGGTATGGGGATACTTTGAATCCCGGGCCCCGGCAAAGGACATAGGATACTTTTTATCCAGGAGAAATGTACGGCCCCCGCGCGATAAACTAGTTTTGGCGTCTTTTTTATTTAGATTTTTTTCTTATATTGAAGCTATTATATAATCATTTTAGAACTGACTTAAATGAGAATCGGATCATAATTTATTACATTCAGGTTCCAAATATTCACGTATCTAGTTGACCTCCAAAATACACCACTGATGGACGCATGTATTCTAGGCGAAGGTGACACAAATGTTGACGTACGTGCGTAAACACGGCATTTTTCCAAACTGCTTTGTTGTTTTCGTAATACCAAAACATGGAGTTAAGCACACAGCTTAATAGAGTAAGAGCCCTCAAGGGCCAGACTATCCTTAGTTTCGTAAAGCAGAACGTTTACCTGTTTGTGACCTTTACAGAGGTGACCGGCAACTATGGAGTTTCAGTCACGGTTACTTTAGGAGGTATCCAGTTCTGAAGGTCTACCTGACCTTCGAAAAAGAGTAAAACTCAATTTCATAGCTTATTTTTTAACGTTGCTTTCTACTGCTATATTATACCCTCCAAGTCTAATATAAGCGAGCGTAATTTGTGAGTTGTGACTGAGTCGCAGAGCCGCGTAAACATCATTTCATACAAATCATGACTCACAAAATTACGCTCGTGTGAATCAAACAGGACTTTTGTTTGAAACTGAATGCCGCAGAATTCTGCCGAACCGAAATTCTGCGACTCACAACTAACAAATTACGCTCGTTTGGCTTCGCCCTAATACTTTAAGAAAGTTGGGAAAAAAGGGTGGGAAGAGCTTTACTCCTTCTCAAAGGTCAGGTAGACCTTCAGAACTGGATACCTCCTAAAGTAACTGCGACCAAAACTCCATAGTTGCTGGTCGTTCTTACCCTTGTAAAGGTCACAAAAAGGTAAACTTTCAGCTTTACGAAACGAAGGAAGGTCTGGCCCTCGCGGGCTCGTCGTCCATAAAATTATCATTATTATTTACTGGAAAGCACAAACAATTATTGACATAATCGTAATGCTAAAGTCATCAAATGAAAAAAAAACCTCCATCTACTTATCAAGTTACGGCAGGATAGTTTTTATATTTTCGGTATAAAGTGGTTCTGAATTGTGATATACGGACGTTCACGATAGGGTTCAGTTTTTCGCTACGGAACCCTAAAAAGGCTTAGCCCGGCTTGGGAAGTCTTGCTCTACATAAAATGTACTCATCGGTACGGTACCTACTCAATATCTCAATGTCATCATTAAGCCAAACAAAACAACAGGATACCCAATACGTGTTACACCTGCAAGGCCTTGCGGAAGTTACGCTCGCACTTGACTGTTTTAAGATCAAGAACCTCAGCGCTCCTATCACTTATCAGACACAATCCTCATTGTCCTTTTTTACTTTGTATTGTCTTGGATCTCAAGGGATATGCATACAATGATTACTTTTTTATTTGTGTTTGTTTAATGCATTGGAAGACCATGTTGATGTCCATTTAGTTGCAATTTTTTTCAATGGACTAGGCCAAAGACAAAAGGATCGTCTGTTATGCAAATATGATAAAAAATTTACACAAAATATTTAGACCACATGGACATATGCACACTACACTCTACAGTATGGTATCACTGATATTTTCTACAAAGACACGGTAGGCAGTAGGCACCAAGTAACCAACCATAATTAAAAAAAAAAACAAACAAAATACAAGTTTAAAAAATCACAGTCGTATAATTATAATCCTTAGCTATTTTCTCATAATAAGTATAAAATGTACGGAAATAACGCATTATTCACACATTTAATTTCCATAATTTTATTTTAAACATTTGCATTCAAGTATTATCGCGACCAAGTAATATAGTAAAATTTACACGGTAGGTATAAGAATTAAAAATAAATAAATCATCGCCCAATTACCAATATAAAACCGACAGGAATAATTTATATTCTAAATCTACATATTAGCAACATTACAAGAATTAGAATTTAATTAAAATATTTAATTTTTAACAAAAATATAAGTACCTCTACAATCTACATTGACTGGGCCCATATTATGCCATTCAAAATTAGTGATCGATGCATTCAAAGCATTCTAGTAGGTACAGATGAACTCCTACGTTAAATGAGTCGCAACGTACAATATCGCCAGTTTTGCCGTTTAATTATTTTTATCTTCCTTTTGAAGGGTAGTTAACATGAAGTGAAGCCATCAGAGGAGTTTTGCGATTGTCCGTTAAAAGCAAGAATATAATATGTGTGGTTTTTTAATATTGACAGCTCATTCATTAAAATCAAATTGCTTAAGCTCGCTATGATTGTATTTACATAATATTATACAAAATGTAATACATATACATTATATACATATTATATACCGTGAACCGTCCATACCAGTTAGTAGTTACGACCACATCTTAACTCGTGATCCAATTTTGATCACCAAAACCGTTCACAATGCGATAACAACTTATAAAAAATCGATAACTTTAGTTACAGTAATTTTTCTTTTGTTATAATGCTCATAGCTCGTACAATTTTCCGTAAGAGATGAAAATTACTCGATGCAAGCTGCACGTAAGCGTTTAAAAATGAGCAGCATTTCCTTGCAGCTGCAGTCATCGGCCGGCCCTTGGTAGCAAATCATCTATTGATTGAACAATGAAATATTTTTCTACGTTTCTTTTTATTCTCGCGTGCTACGAAACTAGTGCCCACGATGGACAACTACGTAAGTAACTTTAGCCTCACTTTAAAAATAAAAAATAGATATAAAGTGTGTTAGTGTAAACACCGTTATGCTTGAAACCATCAAAATATGAGCCCTCCAAAATGAACAACTTTTTCTATGAGAACAATCCTGAAAACTAAAAAAAATGCCGTCTTTATACCCATACCGCCCATACGAATGCCCGGATCGGTAATTTGTATGGGTATGAAGACGGATTTTTTTTAATTTCCCAGCATTGTTCTCATAGAAAAAGTTGTTCATTTGGACGGGCTCATTTGATGGTTTCAAGGAACGGTGTTTACACTAACATCTTGTATTATATTAGCTCAAAGAAGATTAATTAGCTCTGCAACTTCTATGTAAATTTATTTCTTCAGAAAGTCGATCGAAAATAAAGCTCTTGCTTCCGTCTCCCACGTTACTGTTTCTTAGATATTCGGTATTGTTTTTAAACCTGACCCAAATGGATCATTTTATGAATATATGACGATATGAGTTTTTGAAAATGTTATCAACAATTTTGACTTTAACCCTATCGTAGATATTGCACAAATATTTCGATGTGTATTTTTTTTTTCAAATCGCCCATAATTTTCCATTTCTGCTCCAACTAATTTACACCCTGGAGAGAAGTCCCAATCCAAATGATTAACTCTTAAGCTCGAGAGCAAAACTATACTAGATGACGCTCGAGGAACTCCGTTGCGGCTTGCGGCAAAGTTCGATTATCGCGCGGGAAGCGTACAATTTTTTCAGGATAGAAGCATTTATTTATGTCAGATTTTGCCAAGACAAGATCATTGTCTAAAAGTTTTTATCATAAACTAGATGTCCCGCGCGGCTTCGCCCGCGTAAATTAGGAATTTTACGGAAACCGTTCATTTTCTCCTACGAATAATGAAAACGGTACGGCCGAAATACTTTATATGGCAAAGAAACGTTTGCCGGGACAGCTAGTAATCTACACTACTATTATAAAGAGGAAAGATTTGATTGTTTGTTTGTCTTGAATAGGCTCCGAAACTACTGGACCGATTTGAAAGATTCTTTTACCATTGGAATCCTACATTAATTCTGCTGAACATAGGCAAAATTTTATTTTGGAAAAATATTGGGTTCCGTAAGATATTTGGGATTTTCGGACGCAAGGTGTAAAAAATCAACCAGAAATGTTACTTTTTTCGCGTACGCTGCCTAAACTATAAAAGATAGAACCATAAAATGTTATAGATCTTTTAAATATCTACAAAAAAGTCCGCGACACACTATACCTATCTATGTTGAATAAGGCACAATAACCATTTTTTTATAAAAAATCTTGAAATGTTTTTGGACTACATTTAAATGCCTTTATTTTACTCATGGCATTAATTCTTATCAAAATAAATTATTTCATTACTAAGTACAGTTAATGTATATAATATTTGGTCTTTGAATGATTAAAATTGGACGTTTGGTTTTAATGTTATGGCGAAATTAAAATATTACGATTTCTGCTGCACGTTGCGAATTAGGCGTCGTCAAGGCGCGCCGCGCGGGTGTGCTCGCCGCGAAAAGTCCACGTAAATATTAATTATTATTACCTCGATCATGGGAATCGCAGACACAATAGATTTATAATATAATAATTATGCGAAAGCCGGGTGCCGCTTCATTGATGGGATAATATTATAGTGCTTCATTAATTCATTACGTTTAGTGTAAACCATTTTTATGTTCTGCTTAACATAAAGATTGACTAAGAAATAAAGATTGAAAAAAAAATATTTAAAAATCAATGTCCACCCGTGCGAAGCCGGGGCGGGCCGCTAGTAATATTATATATACAGGTTGTAACAAAAATAAGTGATAATACTTTAGGGTGTATACGTGTTCCTTGTAGAGAGTTCACTGTGAAAGTAGCAGCGCTGAACGACCAAAAATTTTTTTCACTTTTGTATGGGGAAACTCGTGACGTTAGGGTCCTTTCCCATACAAAAGTGAAAAAAAAATTTCGTCTTTCAGCGCTGCTACTTTCACAGTGAACTCTCTACAAGGAACACGTACACACCCTAAAGTATTATCACTTATTTTTGTTACACCCTGTAGTACCGACTACCGAGTACGGAATATAATTATTAATTATATGCAAGGTGTAATAAAACTAAGTGATAAATTGATAATTGTTTAATTTTCTCTATGGTTCCTGACATAGAGTTTAATGTGAAAGTAGCAGCGCTGAAAGAGTAACTTTTTTTTCACTTTGGTATGGGAAAATGCATGACGCTGGAGCGCTTGCCCATACAAATCACTAATCAGAAACAAAAAATATCTTTCAGCGCTGCTATTTTCACAGTGAACTCTATGTCAGGAATTCATACAGCCCTTAAAATATTATCACTTAGTTTTGTTACACCCTGTATAACTTAAAAGGAGAGCCCCACCACATTGTAAATATTATTTAAAGAAGATAAATATTTTTTTATTTTGATTTTTGATAGAGTCTATACGAAAACTATGAAATTCCTATAAAAAAGTAACAGAGAAAATATAACCGGGAAATAGAATACGACATCCCTAAAGGTGCAAACTAGTCCCAACAGAAATGGAAACCGTCGCGGTATTCGACAAAATGTTGACTGACAATTAATCAGTGTTTAGGGGACTGGTAACAGATCATTTGGAGTTATTTTCCCTCTGACACGACCTTTAGGCCGTCGACATAAGGATCATAAAAACTCCGAATTGGCTGCGCCTGACCGCGTGCATTATGTCAATTTTCTTTTAACATGGCCTCTATTATGGAAGCTATTTCCTCGGTCAGTACCATAAAGTTAATATACCTAGCGGAATAGAGCAACAAACTCGAGCTGTCAAACGAAACCGAAATTGGTTTCATCGGTGTGTAAAAATATGTGTAAATACGTATATACTTACACAAGCATGATTGAACATGATTTCTATGAGATTAAATTGTCAACGTGCGGCACGTGCCGACTGGACGTCAAAAGAAGAGTGTTGCTATGTATCACACGTCTCTTTTTACCACGCAGTGTTACTGATAGTGACATCTCTCTTGCTCAGGCCTTTGTTTCTCTATTCCGCTAGGTATATTAACTTTATGGTCAGTACTCAGCGATTGCGTGTCGCTTTGAATTTAACTCGCATGACGGAAAACCAAACGTTTTAGGGCGTCGTCGTTTATTATCTTCAATAGAAAGAACATGGAAAGAACCGACTGGGTGCGTGCCGGTACTGATGTTTAGAAATCAAAGAAAACACGAACTCTGAGTAGAGAAGTAGGTAATAATTTCAAACGGGAATTTATTTCAATTAGGGCCTATTTCACCACTTCCTGATAAGTATCGGATAGACTATCCGCCAGAGGATCTGTAAAAAAAGTTGTCGATAGCCTATTCGGCACTTTATCAGGAATGGTGAAACAGGCACTTAATATTATTTTGTAATATGAAAGATTTTTGGACTGCAGCGGACCAAACAGTGCTTAATGAACTGCATTATCAAAGTTTTTGAAATCGGCGCGACATAATAATATTATATAAAACACAATGCGACGTCAAATAACGACAGTGGGCTTCGACCGAGCATATAAAACCTCGCTCGATCAAATGATGTTCCTTTGTGCCTACCACCACCATTAATTCCCACAGGACTCTACATGATGTCAGTTTTTCTAGAGAAACGGGTAAAAAACAAAATTTGTTTTTTAACTGCATGAAGAATTGTTTGGTGTACTACATCAATCATCATTGATGATTGATGTAGTACACCAAACAATTCTTTCTAATCAAAAGTAAGAGATATTTCAGAACAAAAGACGAATTTTTAATTCGTTACTAAGTTTTACACGTGTAAGTACAAAAAAGTAATCTAGGGGAATAAATAATGCCGATTTAATTACCGTCTTTAGAAAACTAGGCAACACCAACACAATATAATGAATAGGTATAATAAGTATAAGCAAGAAGCTCACAGCTGGTGTTGTAACATTGTTGCCTTTGCAATGATATAATTTTTATAATACCTAGGTTATTTTATTACCATCTAGCTGTGACCCGCGTACCCCTTTACCGCTTTTTAGAGCTTTATAAGTCATAATTTGAAAGCTACAAAATTATAATAAAAATACACCAATAATCTTCAGTATACCAACATTCCATTCCATGTTATTAATTTCCTATTCTTGTTTACTATACTCATGATATCAGCTTCCAAAGTAAAACCAATTTATTAAAATTCAAGCATACAGCATCTCCCTAGTAAATATTTACAAATTACTTTTATTTGAAACACACGCCAATAGATCGACATTATCATGAACAACATATTCCACGTTTTAATTTTTTTAGGTCAATTTTGAACTAAGTAAGTAAAAAATGGGTTTTGGTGCGATCTTGGCAACTCGGAAAATGTATGGTCAAGGTCTTTTGCTCGGGGGACGGCCTTAAGTCATGGGTCCTATAACAATAATTAACACCAAAACTAAAAAAGTTATGAACACCTAAGTTATAAAAAAAAAGGTTTCCTTAAAAATTGGAAGATGGACAACATCATATCTTCTCGGATTTTTCGAGTCAGCCGATTACCTTTTAGATAATGAATTGGAATAAAGCGATAACTTTCATTGAATAATATGTATAGTGCGGCTTTTATCAATTTAGATAATTTCTTTCTAGGAATAAGTTCATAATGTAAATGTTATCATCAATATTCTAGACCTGAACCTTTATTCAAATTAAACTTCTTGGTGCGATATAATAGATCATGTTTTAATTATAAAATCCTAGTAACTATCGACGGACATGCTAAGAGTGTATAAGTAACGGCTTCGGGCTTCGTAGAACCGACATTTTTTATTTATTTAGCTGCCCGCAACTTCGTCCGCGTTAACATAGTACAATAACAAAGATTGATAGTTTTCCCTTTTCGTGGTTCCTTATGTACAAAGGGTGAAAACGGGACAATATTGCAATGACTTCGCTGTTTCGCTGTCTCCAGGTTGTATCTCAAGAACCCCGCTAGCTAAATTTATGTATTTCTGTTGCCGCTATAAGAACAAAATATACTAAAAATAAAATAAAGCAAATATTTAGAATAATATAATTATAGAAGATTTTTTAGACTAAATAAAAAATCTTCTAAATTTCTTGCACACAAGACACTATAATTTACAAAGAAAGACGACACAAAGGAACTGCTTATTTCTAATGAAATTTCTTACAGCAGCTCTACGTACAGAGATTTGATATAAGATATTAGATAGAGCATGCATTATTACAAAAATATTTTTTATGTTATTTAAAACTATTATGTTATATCCGATCAAAATTCTTATTCTATCCTATCAGCTCGTACTCGTCCACTGCTGGGCCTATGCCTGTCTCAATGAACGCCAAGAATGAAGATGTCTGCTACTCGCATCTAACATGGAAAAAACCTATTCTGTGCTGCTCTTATTTTATAGTAAAACATAAATCCATACAAATATTATAAACGCGAAAGTGTGTCTGTCTGTCTGTTCCCTCTACACACCCAAACCGCTTAACCGATTTACTGAAATTTGGTATGGAGATACTTTGAGTCCCGGGAAAGGACATAGGATACTTTTTTGGAAATAATAAAACGAGCGAATAAAAAATAACTTTGCGACTGATGATGAACATACTGTTTTAATAACATGAGCGGTATTAATTTGACTAAGAGAAAAATAAACTAAACTAACGACTAATATTGATTTATAATAAAATCCAGAACGAGCTTACAAAATGTGGATTGCGATTAATCTATTTCAGATATTAAAATTCTATCCGAGCGACTGTATTACTAAGTGAGCGACTGGAAATACATAGCGGGCAACTTCAATATTAATTAATATAGATTCAATTTTTATAATAATAATAATATTTTGCATTTTATACTGTTTTTTAGTAAAATTATATTTGAAAAGTGAGTACGGTAATGTTATTGTAATCTTACAACAAAGCTTTCTGGAAACATGATCGTTTTAGGAAAGGTCGTGGTAGGTGCCCTGCAAGCGTCATAAATTGTCAACGGCTGCCGTCGGCTGCCGTCGACTGCCGTCGACTGCCGTCAACTGCCGCCGACTGCCGCCGACACGTGCCGTCGACTGCCGTCGACTGCCGTCGACACGTGCCGTCGTCTGCCGTCGACTGCCGCCGACGCGTGCCCCCGACATGTGCCGTTCGTCTGTAAGCGCTCTAAGATAAAATGCCGCTCAGTATAAAAATTACATTTGCCAAATATTGAAAAAAATGGAGGACGTAACGTTGACACTCAAACAGATATTAGGTCGCTCAAAAATTATAAAGCTGCGCATTTTGTATTTTAAGTAACTCAAATAAATAATTTCTATGTTGCTGTTCTGTTAATTTCTCGTCACTCACTCTCAGTAGCTCAAATAGTAATTCTATAACCCAAATTTAGTAATTTTGACATCTAAAACTGTAATTTACAGTCACTCGATTAAATACTACCCATATTTTTTATCTCGGAAAATGTACGGTTCCCGAGCGATAAACGAATTTTAGCGCAACGGAATTGCGGGCGTCATCTAGTGGAAAATATTTAAGTAGCCTTTTAAATAACCCATCAATCCCCAAGCGGCCGCGGCACCCGGCTCGCATTACAATTGAAAATCTATTGTATCTTTTTTAAGAAATAAGGGGGCAAACGAGCAAACGGGTCACCTGATGGAAAGCAACTTCCTTCGCCCATGGACACTCGCAGCATCAGAAGAGCTGCATGTGCGTTGCCGGCCTTTTAAGAGGGAATAGGGTAATAGGGGAGGGTAGGGAAGGGAATAGGGGAGGGGATTGGGCCTCCGGTAAACTCACTTCCTCGGCGAAACACACCGCAAGCGCTGTTTCACGCCGGTATTCTGTGAGCTGTATGTCTGTGTCTGATATTCCCACGATCGAGGAAATATAAGTACATAATAATAAGAGCCTAGTTCTAACGCCCTAGTCACTACGCGTTTTCTTTGTCTTCGATACTATTATCGTTGAGTAATGAATTGTTTTTTAATTATACGTATTAAGATTACGTTTTTTTTTCGATGATTGTTCTTAAGCTGCTTATTATTTATGCAAACCACAGAACATGGATAAACAATACTAGTGACTGTAATCATTTGTAATTTGTGTTTTTCCTATATACACAGGTTAGTTTTTTTATGAATTATTGAGAGAATACGTTAGGAAACATCTGAATCACTCGTTTGAACGTTTTCCATTTATTCACTTTTTTAGTTCAATTGCGTACTGTATATTGCATAAGCATAAGGATTTTGTAATAGACCTTCCTCCTTAGTTCCCAATTTCTCTCTATCTATACTTAATATTATAAAGCTTATATATTAAGTATAGATATATTATATAGCTTATAAGAGTTTGTTTGTTTGAACGCGCTAATCTCAGGAGTGGTCCGATTTAAAAAAAAACTTTCAGTGTCAGATAGCCCATTTATCGAAAAAGGCTATAATATATAGGCTATATTTTATCATGCTAAGACTAATAGGAGCGAAGAAATAGAGGAAAATGTGGAAAAAACGGGGTAAATTATTTGAAAGGGCTTATCTCACGAACTACTGGAGCAATTTTTCTGTTCTTTGGCACAGATATGAAGTAGACCACGTGAAGGATCATAGGCTATTTTTTGTGGACTGTGGATTTGTCTGTGAAAAATCTAATTTACGCGGGCGAAACCGCGCGGAACGTCTAGTAAGTTATAACTTATAAGTTATAACTTATAACTAATAACTCAACATTTTAACTCTTAATTTTGGTTATGTTTATGCTTCTGACTTGCACAAAATTGAAAAGCTTCTTCTGTATACATTTGAAGGGTACTAAATAGCAGGCGTGGTCGCAGCCTGAAATTTTGGGGGGGGTCACTCAGTAGTCACTTCACAATTTTTTTTATCTGCGCCCTCGGACGGTTCTGGGTTCACAGTAGCTGTCTAAGGTCGGACTAAGTGGTGGTATAATCCTAAAACGTATTCCTAATTCCTATGTCAACAAGTGTTATTCACACTTAAACTTAATAATATTATTAAAGGCAAAAGTGCTTCTGTCTCTAGTACTTTATCAAAGCTTAACAAGGTACTAATTATATATTCTGTGGCATAACTGATAAGGAATTAATTACTATAGTCTACACTCTATAGCAGCGGTAGGCAACAGGCGGACCGCAGTCCGTATGCAGTACTTTGGGTTATGTGGTCGCTGGCAGTACTGTACATTTGACGAAGATATACTGTACATTTTCGTCATCAACTCTCGGGATTCGCCACATTTCCAGAGTTACAGTTTACAATGGAAGTTACGTGCAAGTGCAACATTAAAATAAATATTAAAAGGGTTTTTACTATAGTGGTTTATAAGGTTTGTTGACAAGTCGAGGTGATTCTATTAAACCTCGTTGTTTTACTGTTTTTAACCCCCGACAAAAAAGAGGGGTGTTATTAACCCCCGACAAAAAGAGGGGTGTTATAAGTTTGACGTGTCTGTCTGTCGGTCTGTCTGTCTGTCTGTCTGTCTGTGGCATCGTAGCATCCAAACGGGTGGACCGACTTTGATCTAGTTTTTTTTGTTTGAAAGCTGTCATCATCATCAGCCTGCTCCGTGCTGAAAAATCGCGGTTCATCTGGTTCGTGAAGGGCCGATTAGCAACTTGCAGTCGTTTGGTGGGCTTTATTGCATTCTAGCTCGTGACATTTATGAATATTTACACATTAATGGAAAATTGACCTGGTGCTGCAGCATCACCTGGTAATCAATAGGATACCCAACTCCTCACCAACTTAGAGCAATGGTTACCTGTTTGGGCTCATTTTAATTGCGACAACTAGTAAGACGTAGATAACCAATAAATTTTTGCATGCTGCTGTTGCAGCATCACCTGGATTCTATAGGAGCCGAGCTCCATATGAACCCAAAATGGAGGTTTCATGTTTGGACTCATGTTGATGGCCTCATCAAAAAGGACATTCCTAGATGGTATTCATTGGTATATAATATGATCCAGTTGATAGGAATTATTCTGCACTAAGGACCCTGAGCCATGTAAGGCCACTCTAACGGGAAAATGATTGTTATAAGTTTATTAACTAAATAAATTAAGAAAACAAATTATCAAGTAATGCTCTGTTTAATAAGGTATCATGTTATAAATCTCTTTTTAACCTAGCTTCAATAGCCATTTAATAAACTTAAGTTTTGTAAAGCTCTTCCAAATGGCCTTGCAAGGAACACAGCTCCAAACAAGGCCAATATTATACATCAGTCGTTTAACTTGCAAATAGAGTTACAAGTATTTATTTATTTGCTTTTACTAAAACGACATTATAATTTCTTTCAATTAAGCAACACATTAAATGTTCAACATATTTGTATCATTTAAAAAAAACTATAACAAACATTGCTTGAACATCATCTTTTAACTAAGAGTATATTAATGGAAATTCTTAAAAAATAGTATTAATGAGTATCACATTGACATCTTATAACTAATTACCAATGCGTTTTATAATGCAATCAATTTTTTTTAAAATCTTAAATGGCCTTCTTATGGGCCCGTTCTTAATAAGGCCAAAATGTTCAATATGCGTGTATAAGTTTAATAATCTTAATAAGTAAAGATGTTATAAAAAACAGTATTATTTTAATTCTTACGGTACGCATATTTTATAACTAAAACTAACTGTTTATATGTTAATGATTTTTAGATGTTCCTTGTAAAGTTCATGTTCCCTAGCAAGGCCAACTATCAAATCTTTGGTTGGGCCTTATAAGGAACCACCGGCCTTCCTAGGAACATTACCAATATTTTAACTTAAATCAAGGCATTAGTAGATTTTCTTTTATTAGTACTATACATATATACCTATACGACAATGCTCTGTAATTAAATTTGAGATAGAGATAGGTTATGTAGCTAAAAAATAAAGTTTTTCAGGGTGCGGAAATTACAATTGTAACCTCGACAACCAAAGTCTACAAACAGTGAGATCTCACTGCCACAATTGCGGCGCGATCGAGTTGCCGCCCCGTTTATGGCCATAAGTTTGATGGATCTAAGTGTGTAGTAGAAAGAATATGTGCTAACATGACGATAACTACGAATTTTTAACAGTTGGCCTTCAAAGGAACATGGCCTTACATGGCTCAGGGTCCTTATAACCAACATAAGTTTAAAAAGCATGAAATAAAATTAAATTAAGAAATTTGAAAAACCCCCGCCAAACAACTTTAAAAATTAATGAAATAATATATTTAACTGACTTTAAGTTTAAATAATTCCTAAGTGTAAAGTGATATTTTAGTTCATAATTGTTGTCAAGGTGTGTCGGGGGACCGCTAATGTAGGTAGATGTTTGATATCACATAACATTATAGTTTAAACTGTAAGGGTCAGTTTTCAGCGAACCAAATCGAGACAATAAGTGACATGGCGATACAAAATGCAAAAGACACTGTTGGCGGTCCCCCGACACACCGTGACAACAATGGGGATTGTCCATTTTTTTTTAATTTTGCTCATTACAAAAACATTTCGAGGAGTAAGGTCAGTGATCGTTTTTCTGTATACAGGGTGTAACAAAAATAAGTGATAATACTTTAGGGTGTGTACATGTTCCTTGTAGAGAGTTCACTGTGAAAGAAGCAGCGCTGAAAGACCAAAATTTTTTTTCACCTTTGTATGGGGAAACTCGTGACGCTCGGGCCCTTGCCCATACAAAAGTGAAAAAAATTATTCGTCTTTCAGAGCTGCTACTTTCACAGTGAACTCTCTACAAGGAACACGTACAAACCCTAAAGTATTATCACTTATTTTTGTTACACACTGTATAAACGAAAAAAATACCCATTAGTTACTTATATTTTTGAACAAATACGTTTAACCTTTGTTTGACCTTCAATGGCGTTAAATTAGCAATAAATTCGACCAACATTACGTTTCGAACTTTTGGTAAGCTTCTCGTATCACCTTTCACATAATGAGAACTTGCATTTGACGAACCAGCCATTATAAATAAGATTAAAAGGAAATTTAAAACATATGCAGAGGTCAATTGGCGGCCGATGATGACGTCAGAGCGAAACTTTAAAAATTTATTGAGAAAAACTAGCCAAAGAATTTCAAAATTATTTAATTTATATTCTTAAAATACCCTATTTTAACGAAAAAAAATATAAAAAGTACATGTGATTTTTTTTGGACAATGCCCATTATGGACTAAAATATCACTTTACACTTAGGAATTATTTAAACTTAAAGTCATTTAAATAATGGGTGTCTCAAAAGTAAGTTCACATTTGCTTATCTTATTACGCGAAAGCAACTATTCTGAGGGGCGCGGGGGGTATGTCAGTCGGTAGTCTGGCTCTTGGGAATTTAGTCGCTATGGAGCGTTTCTCTGGTGCGGACCGTGCGTTGTGCGTACGTGAGTTTTACAAAAACGGTAATTCGGCGACTGTAGCGCGTAGAAAATTCTGCAGTATTCGACATATTCGTCACTTAAATGATGCGCCTAGCACTCGACTCATTGCAAAATGGGTTGAGAAGTTTGAAGAGACTGGGTCAACTCTGGAGAAACCAAAATCTGGGCGGCCAAGAACATCAAGAACAGCCGAAAACGTGGACAGTGTTACTCAGTCTATTCGAGATGATCCAAACCTCTCGATTCGGAAGCGTGCTGTTGCTTTAAATGTGCACAGATCTTCATTATGCCGCATTTTACACAAAGATTTAAAGCTGCACCCGTACAAAATTCAGTTAGTGCAAGCAGGGATCGGAAACCGGTTTATGTTTCAAACCGGTTTGGGGTCAATGACCGAAACCGATTGGATTCCGGTTTTAGGTTTAGGTTACCGGTTAAAACCGTTTCAATCGAATGAAACCGGTTTTCTTTGAAACCGGTTTGGTAGAACGAAATTAACCGGTTAATTAGAAAAAGGTAAGTGTCATATTCTAATCTATTTTGTAATTCGCATCGTAATTTTTGTCCACGCTCTGTGTCTAAGCTTTGTCTACATAATTATCTTTACTAGAGATCGCCCTATGGTCGAAATTCGACCTTAGTTTCAACGACAGTAGGACTCCTACCTACTTATATTTTGTAAAAAATATTAACTTTATCTTTTTTTTTCAACTCTTGTCTCCGGGACTTAGCTGATCTTAGACTGGCCGTGTAAGCATTGTCTAATAGTATCTTAGATTCAATAAAAAAACTATAATCCATTTTCAATTTGTCAACTTGTTGTCAACAGACTTCAGCCATAAAATATAAAAGAGTATAATTCGTATGTATAGGCTTGTTACTCAAAAATCTGTCATTTCTCATGTGTGTGTGATGTTGCAGTGTGTGTAATGTTTTATTTATTAAAAAAAATTATGATAAAAGCATAATTTCAAAATAATATTAGCTCGATGCACTCCTTCACCATATAAACTATAACTGTGCAAAATTTCATGCACCTAAGTTTCCCCATTTTTCGTAAAAAGGATTACAAAGTTTTTCGTTCGCGTATTAATATTATGATATTATTATTATCTGTAGGGTATATATCTTTATCTGTAAGTATCTTAAAAAAAGTAAAACTCAACCCTTATAAGATCAGTTTATCACGGTACATAATTAAATGAGTCGTTCCCGATTCGTCCTATATTCGTCAATAAGAAATGCATTGCGGTGTCGCGTTGCGGTCTGAATTGACCCAAATGGGACGAAACGGCATCGACATTTAAAACATTCCCGAATTGTTCTAAATGCGGCGTAATCACGTAGGACGAATCGGGAGCGACTCATTTATTTTATTACTAGCTTTTGCCTGCGGCTTCGCTCGCGTTAAGGAGTAATGTTGATATTTGTTGACAATTTTTGGAACGTAGTTCCTTTACGCGCGTTCGGCGTATGGGGGGCTAGACAGAACAACATTTGACCTTGATTTATTTTGACCTCGACACTTTTTTATGTTAGGGGCAGATGGCGTTGATAGCTTAGTTTTTAGGGTTCCGTACCCAAAGGGTGAAAACAGGACCCTATTACTGAGACTTCGATGTCTGTCCGTCTGTCTGTCTGTCTCCAGGCTGTAACTCAAGAACAGCTATAGCTAGACTTCTGAAATTTTCACAGATTATGTATTTCTGGTGCCGCTACACAGTGTGATAAAAACCTCGATTTTGTTTCACAACGTTTTTCTTTCAAAATACTATAGTTGATAGCTATATAAACATTAGAGTAAAACTCCGAGATCGATATTCTTTGTAGTTATTTTTTTAAAGAGTGTCAAAGTTGGCGTTTTTCTGGGTAAAAAATTTGCATAAAAATTAATAAAAAAAAAACTAATCAAGTAACCTTAACTTTGTTTATACCAATTAAACAAGCACTTAATACTTGACTTTTTCTCCGAATTTGGTTAACCTACTGTGATCAAGTAGGCAGATATTTATTTATTTAGTAATTTTAGTTTTTTATTTTTTATTTCGCGATTAGATCGAATTAGAAAAAGTTTTAAGCATGAAATGATAGTGTGAGTAATCCTTTATCAATGTTATCAAAAATCACACTCTAATAACCTCTGTGTCAGAAGTAATATCCAATTCAATTTTTTTTTTATAAAAATTCGGATTTTTTATACCTAGGGTTGTCACTAAAGTTGATATTTTATTTTCCCCGACTACATCAGAAGGTGATTACTGATTAGATACTGTTTGAGCATATTAAATCATTAATTTACGTCATATTTTTTCACTTTTTAGATTTTTTATTATTAGACCTACCTAAACGTGATCCTGATATTTTTTGTATAGGATATCGATTGCGAATTTGCGTATCAACCGGATAAATCAAACAAGAGACCTTTAGTGACAACCTTAGGTACAAAAAATCCGAATTTTTATTAAAAAAAAATTAAATACGATATAACTTCTGACATAGAGGTTATTAGAGTGTGATTTTTGATAACATTGATAAAGGATTACTCACACTATCATTTCATGCTTAAAACTTTTTCTAATTCGATCTAATCGCGAAATAAAAAATAAAAAACTAAAATTACTAAATAAATAAATATCTGCCTACTTGATCACAGTAGGTTAACCAAATTCGGAGAAAAAGTAAAGTATTAAGTGCTTGTTCAATTGGTATATACAAAATTAATGTTACTTGATTAGTTTTTTTTTAATTAATTTTTATGCAAATTTTTGACCCGGAAAAACGCCAACTTTGACACTCTTTAAAAAAATAACTACCAAGAATATCGATCTCGGAGTTTTACTCTAATAATTATATAGCTATCAACTATAGTATTTTGAAAGAAAAACGCGGTGAAACAAAATCGAGGTTTTTATCACACTGTGCGCTATAACAACAAATACTAAAAACAAAATAAAGTTAATATTTAAGGGGGGCTCCCATACAATAAACCTTATTTTTTTGTTCTTTTTGGCTCGTAATCCATAATGGTAACATATAGACACTTGAAATTTTCACAAAAATTTGTTATTCCTCAATTTTATGTGTACTTTAATAATAAAAATAAAATAATTAATTCGCATACAAAAAATACATTTTTTCCTTATTTTCGCTCTATAACGGTACGAAACCCTTCGTGCGCGAGTCCGACTCGCACTTGGCCGATTATTTTTTATATTTAATCTTAAATACTGTTAGACGAATAATACACGGCCAGTCTGTCATCATTTGACTTAATTAATCTGAGACTGTTGCAGGAATTATGTCTAAATAATAATATTAAAGTCAATATTTTGACACTAGAATATCAATAGAAAAGCGTTGAAATTTGAAACAATTAAATTTTTTATTTGAGGTCGAATTTCGACCATTGGACGATCTCTAGTATTGAGAAATAGAATCCTAGATTTGTTTTTGTTGTGTTGACTTCTAATCAATAATGTGTGTTGTTGTGTTCTTCAATTTCACGCAATAATGACTCATGTGTATCGGAGGTAAGTGATTATTTTTAGGGTTCCGTACACAAGAAGACTTCGTTGTCTGTCCGTCTGTCTCTCTGTATGTCATCAGGCTGTATCTCAAGAACCGCTACAGCTAGACTTCTGAAATTTTTACAGATTGTGTATATCTATTGCCGCTATAACAACAAATACTAAAAACAAAATAATATTAATATTTAAGGAGGGCTCCCATAGAACAAACGTGATTTTTTGGCCTTTTTTGCTCAATATCAATAATGGCAACAGGTAGGCACTTAAAATTTTCACAAAGACCTTAAATATATGTGTTCTTTAACAATTAATAATAATATTTAAATAAAATTAAAATTTATTTCCCATACAAAAAAAATACAAGTTTTGGCCTATTTTTGCTCTATAACGGTATGGGAATCCTTCGTGCGCGAGTCCGACTCGCACTTGGCCGATTATTTTACCTTTGTTTAGTTTTAGTTGTCGCTTTATCATTTATTACAATTGCTTTGTGCCATAATGCGTGGAGGCCGCAAAGGAAGATCTTCCGACCAAGCGAGGTGGTATGCTCGGTCAGGCCGAAGCCCACGTGATATATTTCAGTTTCCGTATATATACCGACGCGCTCAGAAAACTTCGATAGCGCGATGCAGGAATGTTAGGTGAATTGTGGGTACCGCCACATCACTAAAGAAGACCGGAGGTCCAATCTTGAAGTCTTGTCGCTTGAGTCACCAGTGCCAGAGAGTTCCAGTGAGTCAGAACTGTTGCAGTGAGTCCCAGTGAGTCGGAACTGTAAGCAGCTGCACGGGATCTAGTGAGTCGGATAGCTGCTGTGGGGGGCCGATGCTACGTGCTGGCCAGGAGAGATGTGCTCTGCTTGCTGACCGGTCGGTGTAGTGAGAAAGCCCGATGATACCGATGCGGAGTCGCCCAGGCCGCGGTACATTGCGGCTAGTGGACGATGTACCACTGTTTAAGTAGCACTGGTTTTTTCGCCACACATTCACATAACTGTGATGGCCAACATACTATTATCTAACAAGTGAGGTAGTTATTAAGAGTATTCGGGCTAATGGTCCCAAAAAATTTGGTACCAATAGGAGGAATGACTAGATTACATTGAAATAAATAGATGACTAGAAAACATTGAAATAAAATAAAGTAGTTTTTTTAGGGTTCCGTACCCAAAGCGTAAAAACGGGACCCAGTTACTGAGACTTCGATGTCTGTCCGTCTGTCTGTCCATCTGTCTGTCCGTCTGTCTGTCTGTCTCCAGGCTGTAACTCAATAACCGCTATAGCTAGACTTCTGAAATTTTCACAGATTGTGTATTTCTGTTGCCGCTATAACAACAAATACTAAAAACAAAATAAAATTAATATTTAAGGGGGGCTCCCATACAACAAACGTTAATTTTTTGGCCTTTTTTGCTCGTAATCAATAATGGCAACAGCTAACTTGAAATTTTGAAATTTACATAAAATCCTTAATTATATGTGTACTTCAATAATTAATAATAATATTTAAATAAAATAAAAATTAAGGGGGTCTCTCGTGTAAAAAAAAATGGCATAGTTTTCCTTTTTAACGGTACGGAACCCTACGTGTGCGAGTCCGACTCGCACTTGGCCGATTATTTCTATAAACTAAATTCATAGGTTTTATTATAAAAACATCTTAGGTGTACCTTGTAATTGTGAACTTATAGTTCATAATACAATTTACTAAGTTTGAAAATATTAGAATTGCCAGTAGGTAACTCAAATAATATTATTATAATTATTGAAGTATGAGTAATACTCTTCATACATTATTTTTTCTTATTTTAATAATCCTATATTACATTAGGTCATTGCTGTGGTTATAATTTATATCAAAATATATTATTTTACATTTTTATATAATAATTTAATAAATCAAGTATTAAAATTTAAAAATGCCTGAAATCAGTCTAAATTCGTTAAAACTATTTATAAAATTATAACCTTATGTAAAGTTTTACGAGACTTTAACAGTTATTAACGTTATACTCCACTCGGGCTAACTTGTCGTTAGCGGTCATTGGCTCCCTGTCAAAACTTGTCATTTACCATATAAACCGCGATTGACAATGAACTGGCAGATGTTATCAATCCTGGTTTTATATGGAAAATTACAAGTTTTTGACAGGGAGTCAATGACCGCTAGCGACAAGCTAGCCCGCGTGGAGTATAGTTTAAATACTTTAATTATCTCAGGTTATTCGTCCCATTGGGACCAAAATTTTTGGGGACTAATAGCCCAACTACTCGTTATTAAATGGCAGCAATGATCCGACTGGGGCATAAATTTAAGGAAATTATTTGGAATACAAACAATTATTTCTAACAATCATTACATCATCCATTATGGAGTCTTGCAAACGCATTCTTAAATTGTTGAGTACAAATTTTAATAAGGAAAAAAGCCTCTCGACGCTGACACTTCTTGGTGGGATAGCTAAAACAACTTTTGTCAGATTATATTTATATGTATAGTCCATATTTAACCATATTTATAAATATGGTTAAATATGGACTATACACCCTTCCACTAAACATTTGGACTTTTTTGTGTTTTCGTCAAATGCAAACATCGAATATATTTTGTTTTCCTTTTTTCTTCCCATAATTATTGATAATTTACAAAAAGAAGAAACCAACACTCGCGGCGAAGGACAAACGAAGTAATAATAAACAAACCCCGCGCATGCGATAATCGAGATAGAGAAGAAAGGTGCGCGTGCGACGAGATGGGAGATAGTGCGGAGCGGCAACAGCGCGGCGATGCAAAGGTGCGAGCCGCACGCCGCTCAAACCGGTTTATTTCGGTTTGTGAGAGCCTAAAAATTTTGTTCTATCTATTTACCGGTTTTATGGAGGAACGAAATTATATCGGTTTATCGAACGAAATTAACAGGTTTTGCAAAACCGGTTCCGATCCCTGAGTGCAAGAACTGAAGCCTCAAGATGCTGGTCAGAGGCTTGCCTTTGTAAATCAGATGATTGAGCGCTTTCCAACGTTCACCAACATCTTGTTTTCCGATGAAGCCCATTTTCACCTGAATGGGCATGTAAACAAGCAAAATTGTCGTTACTGGAGTGCAACCAACCCAAAACAAAAACATCAGAAACCGCTACATTCACCCAAAGTCACCGTATGGGCAGCGATGTCGGCGCGAGGAACCTGCCGAGCTGTCATAGGCAATTTTAGTGCCCGACTAAATGAATGCCGAGAGCGCAACGGTTTACATTTGGACGATGTTATTTTTAAAAAATAAATTCCCAAACAGTGTACTTCAATATAAAATAAACATTTTTTCAATAAAGCTAAGACTTTTCTTTTAAAAAAAGATTTAAATGTGAACTTTCTTTTGAGACACCTTGTATATTATTTCATTACTTTTTAAAGTTGTTTGGCGGGGTTTTTTATAATTTCTTAATTTAATTTTTATGGTTTTAATGTTGTTGTTATGGCGTAAGGCGTAGGCGACGTGGGGCGTGGGCGACCGCCCACGGCCTCGCGGTCTGAGGGGCCTCGCGCCCCTTGGACCATGTGGATTTTTTTAAGTATAATTACGAGTTTTGAATACTTAAATAAAAGTTTGAGTATCAAAAGAATATGCCTCTCAATAAAATCGCGTCATCCTTCAGGGGGCCTCGCAAAATATATATTGCCCACATCCCCTGTCTGGTTGTTTCCGCCTCTGGTCTGGCCCCGCCAGTGGTTGTTAGACCATCAAAAGCGCATAAGGTATATTTTATGTGAATGTGATTAAAAAATAAAGAATCCTGAAAAGCAATAAATATTTCACAATAGGAGTCGTTTAAGAAGCAATTATGTTATAGAATAGGTTTGTTAAGAGGATACACCAGGGGCTAGAGAAATGAAAAAAAAGTACATGTAAATCTATAGCTGTCTCCCTTACCTCAAGCCTATACCGCAGAACGCGATAGAGACAACTGCAGAAAATCCAGAAAATCAACGATTCGTTGTCCCCTGATTCCTTCTCCAAAACTTAACCGATTTAAGTACTTTTTACATTAAAGATTAAAAAAGGGCTTGAGCTGTGTTCCTATGTTTTGCTTTTTTTTGTATAATCTATCCAAATCTGTTTTCTGGACGTTTGAACACAGCGGAAAATCTGGCCATTGTTTTGGGTTTTTGAATGTTCATATCTTATTTAATAATTAGATTATGAAAAAAAAGAAAACATAGGGACATTGTATTAGTGGCCGTAGATATTCAGGAAAAAAATTATAACTCTACTAGCATTATCCAGGGAGGAAACAGGGGACAACGTTTGTATGGAAAAAAGGGCGTTGTGGAATCCTCTTAATTGTTAGTGAGTAGGTAATTTACTACCTTCTGATGTAACTTATAATAATTATAACTTCAGTAGGCCATTTAAAATGAAAATTTTGTGCATTTGAAATTTCACACGGTACCCTTATATTAGGATTTTCTTGGCATCAAATACTTAGTATGTATATCTATCAATCATCAATGCGTCATTATCTCATCAGCAATAAACTTAGCGATAACCGAATAAATTTATCAATTATCATTGCACATAGCGTAACTAAATACATCTATCTAATGATAAAACAATGAAAAGAAATTACAAGCTTTGTACGAACTTACTTTTTATCTTCCTGTGGCTTCGACCGACGGCCGCGTACATTATTAAAAACTATGACCCCCTATTTAACCCCTAAGAGCAGCATTTCTCAAAGTGTGGGTCGCGACCCACTGGTGGGTCGCGGGTAGATTTTGGGTGGGCCCTGAAACTATAGGACGATTGACGTACTTACGTAAGGTACGTTTTTAATTGAAATGGGTGTGGTGAGGAGCTTTAGAAAAGGCCCAAGTCCAGCAGTGAACGTCAGTAGACTGACGATGATGATATGGTCAGCGGCAGCAACATACCGCTTTTCGTCTTCATGACACAAGGTGGGCCGCGAACTTTAAACTTTCTTGTAGATGCGTCGCGGTCCCGACAAGTTTGGGAAACACTGCCTAAGAGGATTGGATAGATTAAAAAATAACTTTTTTAGTGGATTTACACGATAGCACGAACACGGGTGCGAAATTTCAAGTTTCCAGCTCGAATGGTCCTGTTGTCCTGTACGTTTAAATCTATCAGTCAAGTTTTTAGTATCCTGTAATTAGATGTGTCATTCGTATCAAAACAAAATTATTGACTCCACCAGCAGACTGCGGATTAGAATTAATTTTTTTTATGAAAGAAGGGGGCAAACGAGCAAACGGGTCACCTGATGGAAAGCAACTTCCGTCGCCCATGGACACTCGCAGCATCAGAAGAGCTGCAGGTGCGTTGCCGGCCTTTTAAGAGGGAATAGGGTAATAGGGGAGGGTAGGGATGGGAAGGGAAGGGAATAGGGGAGGATAGGGAAGGGAATTGGGCCTCCGGTAAACTGACTCTCTCGGCGTAACACAGCGCAAGCGCTGTTTCACGCCGGTTTTCTGTGAGAACGTGGTATTTCTCCGGTCGAGCCGTCCCATTCTTGCAGAAGCATGGCTCTCCCACGTATATTGGATTTTTTAAATTATTATTTGTCCTACTTCTTTAATCATAAGTATAATATACTGACAGTAGATCACCTACAGTTTTGAATTTACTTTACTAACTTTTACAGTTAATTAATAAAACCATATTTTTTCAGCGGACTACATGAAGCCATGCGACATAAGCAAAGAATTTCAGGAGTGCGTCCGAAGTCGACTTGACGATGTGCTGCCTAAATTCGCCAAAGGGATTCCAGATCTGAAAGTGCCGTCCATAGATCCCGTCGACTTGAACAATATAGTTATCGACCAGAACAACCTCAAAATAACTTTCGAAGATACCAAGCTGTACGGCTTAAGCACTGTCAAGATTTCAGAGTTCAAGTATGTATTTGTACTATCCTATCAGTGAAGTTCCTACGTAATTTGGTCACGTTTTATTAAACCTATCAATAAGTGGGAGAGCCATGCTTCGGCACGAATGGGCCGGCTCGACCGGAGAAATACCACGTTCTCACAGAAAACCGGCGTGAAACAGCGCTTGCGCTGTGTTTCGCTGAGTGAGTGAGTTTACCGGAGGCCCAATCCCCTACCCTACCCTCCCCTATTCCCTTCCCTTCCTATCCCTACCCTCCCCTATTACCCTATTCCCTCTTAAAAGGCCGTCAACGCACCTGCAGCTCTTTTGATGCTGCGAGTGTCCATGTGCGACGGAAGTTGCTTTCCATCAGGTGACCCGTTTGCTCGTTTGCCCCCTTATTTCATTAAAAACCACTAAAAACCCAGCCGCCAGACATTGAATTAACATATCCTGACCAAATGACGTAGGTCCGCCAACTATCTATGAATTTTCTTTTAAGAAATACTCGTTTACAAATACCTGTATTGCCCGGCCCATTACGTTTTTACGTTTTCGAAACGCAGCAACAGTGGAACATTTACTTACCGCTTACGTCTGGTTAGCATTGTACAATGTACAGTCGTCCAAATATGAAAAATTTCGTAGATTCCTAATTATGTGCATCTGTTATTGTCATACTAACGGATAAAATTCGTGTTTGGTCTACAGCTTACAGGCATTTTTTTAATATTATTATTATTAAAGGACGCTTCACACCACGTCAGTCTGGCCCCGTGCTAAGTACGTAAAGGAATTGTGTTACGGGTACCAGACAACGGAAAAATTAAATTAAGAAATTTAAAAAAACTTCCACCAAACAACTTTAAAAAGTAATGAAATAATATATTTTACTGACTTTAAGTTTAAATAATTCCTAAATGTAAAGTGATATTTTAGTCCATATTTGTTGTCAAGGTATTTAATTTTAAAATGAGCACAAACATGAAACCATTGCTCTAAGTTGGTGAGGAGTTGAGTATCCTATTGATTACCAGGTGATGCTGCAGCACCAGGTCAACTTTTCATTAATGTAGGAAATATATTCATATATGTCACGAACTAGAATGCAAAATATAAAGCCCACCAAACGGTTGCAAGTTGCTAATCGGCCCTTCACGAACCAGATGAACCGCGATTTTCTAGCACGGAGCAGGCTGATGATGATGAACTATAGCTAAGAACACTCTCGATTAAGTCAGCTTTCAAACAAAAAAACTAGATCAAAATCGGCCCACCCGTTTGGATGCTACGATGCCACAGACAGACAGACAGACCGACAGACAGACACGTCAAACTTATAACACCCCTCTTTTTTGCCAGGGGTTAAATATATTTAATACTTTTGTCATGTACAGTCATAAAACAAAGAAACATGCGAACGTTTCCATTCCTATCCTAACTCGTCACAATAAAAATCCTGCAAAGTATTCATTATAATAAAATATTGTTGATTGTATACAAATGTATTAGAAACAGCGACCACATAACCCAATCGCTGAATAGAAACAGATCAGGAACATAGGATCTCCTAACAGGAATCGAATTGAATGTACGATGTCCACCGTACATAATGGGTACATTGTACGTCTGGTCTAATTAGGAAGGGCATACGAATACGATTGATATTCCCAAACCTGCGGTACCTAATTACAACATCATATTCTGCTAGGATCTAGATTCTAGATAGTTTAGATTCTTCCTGATCATAGTTTGACCTCCTTTGTAACTTGAAAAAATAGCAAGTCCACGACCGTGTATATGTAATCCATACTTACTTAATATTATAAATGCGAAAGAATGTATCTCTTTCTGTCTGTCTATAACCTATTCATGCCCAAACCACTGAACCGATTTTCCTGAAATTTCGCATGGAGATACTTTGAGTCCCGGGAAAGAACATAGGATAATTTTTTCCCTGAAAAATGTACGGTTCTTGCGCGATAAACGAATTTTGGCGCAACGGAGTTGCGGGCGTCATTTAGTTCTTAATAAATATTGCAATGCCACATTGTGTTTTTTCAGGGTGAAAACTGTAGGAGAAGCGAAGTTCGTCTTAGGTTTTATTGGTAACCTGAGCCTCACTGCGAACTACACAGCCGATGGCCGCATTCTAATACTGCCCATAAAGGGAGAGGGAGACTCTACAATTAACGTCAGTAAGTTATCTTCTCTATCTATATAGATTATCTAATCAAAAATCGCCTCGCAAAAGAGTAAAGTCTATATATAATAGATATATTTTTGTATTAAGAGATAATACTTTGAGGTGTGTATTATATGTATAGAGTTCACTTATCACTATAAAAGTAGCAGCGGTGAAAGAGCAAATGTTTTTTCGTTATTTGTATGGGCATTGGGCAAGCGCATCTTGAATTTTCTCATACAAAAGTACAAAATTTGGTAATTACACGTGAAAATCAGGTTAATTTTGAGTTTGTTTAGCTAAATCATTGCATAATTTTGTACGTGGCAGAGCCATGCTTCGGCACGAATGGGCCGGCTCGACCGGAGAAATACCACGTCCTCACAGAAAACCGGCGTGAAACAGCGCTTGCGCTGTGTTTCGCCGAGTGAGTGAGTTTACCGGAGGCCCAATCCCCTACCCTATTCCCTTCCATACCCTCCCCTATTCCCTTCCCTTCCCTACCCTCTCATATTACCCTATTCCCTATTAAAAGGCCGGCAACGCACCTGCAGCTCTCTGATGTGCGAGTGTCCATGGGCGACGGAAGTTGCTTTCCATCAGGTGACCCGTTTGCTCGTTTGCCCCCTTATATCATAAAAAAAATTTAACTATCATGATGACTTGCAATTAATTGCGGCCTATACATAATGCTATATAATCTCGCAGGTGTGAATGTTTGAGGCAATACCGTGATAATTGCTATCGATGCTTTGTTTCGCATTTCTTATATTCCCTTGAACGTTCTATCTCGCCGAGAAAAAAATATAAGTAATGAGATGTTTTTATAAGCTTGTACCCACCTTCAGAACTCAAAGCATAGATAGTTACCTACTCCTCCTACAATAATAATAGGCGGCCTACAATAATAAGGTGCAATAAAAATTAAACTAGCTCAAACTATTGTCTAACCCTAAGTTGTCAATAGTATTTCACAATTCGTAATATTGGGCAATAAAATTGATCGTTTAGGGACCGCCTAAGCTTTTAAAATATTATTCACTGAGTCAATATTTTTATTACTTGGGGGAATTGGTTAGAAATCCTTTTTAAATAAATAAAAAAGGATTTCTAACCAAATAATAGTTGATTTCACTGAAAGCCAATGATTCGAAATCAAAACTTACTCAGTAGTGTGGAACAAGAGCCAGCGACTGGGATCGCTGATAGGTCGGTCGCGGTTACTTTAGTTTAGGAGGTAGGTAAGTATATTCAGTTCTGAAGGTCTACCTGATATTCGATTAAATGTGAAGCTCAATGTTTTATCTTATTTTCTTTGAGATAACTGTAGGAATCTCATCTTCCACTGCCAGACACTTATGGCAGTTACTTCCCATTTCCAGACCACCTCAAAGTGTAATACATAATATAAGTAATCTAAGCTTAAGCCCCAATTTCAGCAACGACTGTTAAAGTTAACGCTCGAATTAGTATCACGTTACCTCTTTCGTTTTTCTTATGGATGAAAGAGAAGACATGACATTTTAACAAGCTGTTAACACTAACAGACGTTGGTGAAATTGGGGCTAAGGTGTGTGTGTGTGTGTGTGTGTGTGTGTGTACCTTCAGAATTGTACCTATACCTCCTAACCTAAAGTAACTGCGACGACGACGTAAACCGAGAAGAAACTCCATAATAATTGTGCAGTTTTTGGCTGGCTCTTGAGCTAGCCAGACTTTCTGCATGCTATTATAGCCTTAGATTAGATAACAATATAGTATATCTCGTGAACTCTCGTGATGTATAGAAAACTAAATTGACACAATCAGAACGGCAATTTAGCATCATTACATACCTAATGCTGTATACTACTTATGCAAGTACTAGATACTTGATTGCGAGGGAGTTATACTGTAGCAAAGGTCGATTCACATTAAAATGTTGCGAGGGGTTCAAATGAATTTTATAGTAAGTAAGCAATTCTTTAGAACACGGCCCAACACCTCTAGAGCCAAACCTGTCAATTTAATAAAGAAAATATGTCCGCATCTTGTGTAGTAAATAGTTTTAATATGTATACATCGCGCGTCACGACTCACGAGGCAATGTGAACTGACGCAAGTCAGCTCTAGATTTATGTAAGTGTAGGCCATGGCGGCAGCGTCCTAGGATGGCCGCAGAGTTCGTACATAGGGGCGGCAAAATTGAAGTTTCAAAATTGAAGCTATAAACTGTATATTTTTTATTAGTACACTGTATAGTATACAGTTACTACAGTAAGTATACTCATAAAAAATATTATAAATCCGGCTCTGACGCATCTCAAGCTTTATGACGTTTCCTTTTTCCAGCAAACGTGGAAGTGACCATCTCGGCGCAGATAAAGAACGTGACGGACAAAGACGACCACGCCCACCTAAAGCTCGTCAAACCCTCCTACAAATATGAGATAGAATCCACCACCTTCGATCTGCAGAACTTGTTCAATGGGAATAAGCAATTAGGTACGATTTTTGTGTCTTTTTTATTGCGGATATGGTTTGGGCGATGACCGAATTACTGCGCAACGAAGTTACAGGCAACTTCTAGCATAACAAGCACTATAATATGCACTATTTGCGCTGAGAAACCAGATAATCACTCGTATAAATATCG